>NC_060208.1:23735000-28535000 GCF_021130785.1 Homalodisca vitripennis
CTTTTTTCAATTTTTGGAAAAAAAATTTTTTTTTTTTTTTGGGGGGGGGCGGGGAAGGGGAAGGGTTTTTCCCCCAAAAAAAAAAAAGGGGAAAACCCCCTTTTTTTTTTAAAAAAAGGGGGAAATTTTTTTTTTTTTAAATTTTTTTTTTTTTAAAAATTTTTTTTAAATTTTTTTAAAAAAAAAGGTTTTAAAAAAAAATTTTTTAAAAAAAAAAAAAAAAATTTTTTTTTAAAAACAAAAATTTTTAAAAAAATTTTTTTAAAAAAACTTTAAGGTTTTTTTTAAAAAACTTTTTTTTTTTTTTTAATTTTTTAAAAAAATTTTTAAAAATTTTTTTTAAAAAAAAATTTTAAAAACCCTTTAAATTTTAAAACCCCTTTTTGGGGGGCCCCTTTTTTTTTCCCAAACAAAAAAATTTAAAAAACCCCCCCTTAAAATAAAAAAAATTTTTAAAAAAAAAATTTTTTTTTTTAAAAATTTTAAAAAAAAATTTTTTTAAAACCCCCAAAAAAAAAAAAAACCAAAAAACCCAAAATTTTTTTTTAAAAAAAAAAAAAAATTTTTTTTAAAAAAAAAAATAAAACCCCTTTCCCCCTTTTTAAAAAAAAAAAAATTTAAAAAAAAAAAAAAAAAAAAAAACCCAAACCCCCAAAAAACCCCCCCAAAAAAAAAAACCCAAAAAAATTTTTTAAAAAAAAAAAAAACCCCCAAAAAAAAAAAATTTTTTTAAAAAAAAAAACCCCCCCAAAAAAAAAAAAAAAAAAAAAAAATTACAACCCCCCCAAAAACCCCCCTTTTTAAAAAAAAAAAAACCCAAAAAACCCCCCCCAAAACCCCAAAATTTTTTTTTTAAAAAAAAAAAAATTTTAAAATATTTTTCCCCAAAAAAAAAAAAAATTTTTTCCCCCCAAAAAAAAAAACCCAAAAAAAAAATTTTTTTAAAAAATTTTTTTTTTAAAAAAAAAAAAAAAAAAACCAAAAATTTTAAAAAAAAAAAAACCCTTTTTTTAAAAAATTTTCCCCAATTTTCCCAAAAAAAAAAAAAAAAAAAAATTTTAAAAAAAAAAAAAAAAAAATTTTTTTAAAAAAAAAAAAAAAAAAAATTCCCAAAACCAAAAATTTTTAAAAAAAATTTTTTAAAAATTTTAAAAAAAATTTTTTTAAAAAAAATTTTTTTAAAAAAAAAAATTTTAATTTTTTAAAAATTTAAAAAAAATTTTTTTTTTTAAAAAAACCCCCCTTTTAAAAAAAAAAAAATTTCCTTTTTAAAAAAAAAATTTTTAAAATTTCCCAAAAATCAAAAAAACAATTAAAACCAAAATTTTTTTTAAAAATTTTTTTTATTTTAGGTTTTTTTAAAAAAAGGTTAAATTTTTTTTTTTTTTTTTTTAAAAAAAGAAAAACCCTTTTTTTTAAAAAAAATTTTAAAAAATTTTTTTTTAAAAAACTAATTTAAAAAAATTTTTTTATTTTTTCCCCCCAAAAAAAAAAATTAAAAAATTTTTTTTTTGGGGGGGGGTTTTTTTTTTTTTTAAATTTTTAAAATTAAAAATTTTGGGGCCCAAAAAAAACCCAAATTTAAAGGGAAACCCCAAAAAAAACCCCCCGTTTTAAAAAAATTTTTTTCCCGTTTTTTTTACTTGGGGAAAACCTTTTTTAAGGGGGGGGTTTTTTTTTTTAAATTTTTTCCAAAAAAAAAATTTTTCCGTCTTTTTTAAAAATTTTTTTTTAAAAAAAAAATTTTTTTTGGGGAATTTTTTTTCCTTTTTTTTGGAAAAGGGTTTCCCCCCCTTTAAAAACCCTTTTGGGGTTTAAAGGGTTTTTTTTTTTTTTTTTTTTTTGGGGTTTTTTTAAATTTTAAAAAAAATTTTTTTAATTTTTTTAAAAAAATTTTTTTTAAAAAAATTTTTAGGGGGAAAGGGGGGAAAAATTTTGTTTAAATTTTAAAATTTTTAAAAAAGGGAAAATTTTTTTTTTATTTTTTTTTTTTCCTTTTTAAATTTTTTTTTTTTTTTTACAAACCTTTTTTTTAAAATTTAACCTTTCCCCCCAAAATTTTAATTTTTAAAAAATTTTTAAAAAAAGGGTTTTTCAAAAAAAAAAAAAAAGTTAAAAAAATTTTTAAAAAAAATTTTTTTTACCCAAAAAGGGTTTTGAAAAAACCCCCCGGGGGGGGGGGGAAAAAAAAATTTTAAAAAAAATTAAAAAATTTCCAAGGGGTTTTTTAAAAAAAAAACCCAAAAAAAAAACGTTTTTTAAATTTTTTTTTTTAAAAAAATTTTTTTTTTAAAAATTTTAAAAAAAACCCCCCAACCCCCTTTAAAAAGGGGAAATTTTAATTTTTTTAAAAAAAACCCCTTTTTTTTTGGGGGCCCCTTTTTTTTAAAAAAATTTTTTTTTTTCCTTTTTTTAAAAAATTTTAAAAAAATTTTTAAAAAGAAAACCCCCAAAAAGGAAATTTTTTTTTTAAATTTTTTAAAATTTTTTTTTAAAAAAATTTTTAAAATTTAATTGGAAAAATTTTTTGGTTTTTTTTCTTTTAAAAAAAATAAAAAAATTTTTTTTTTAAAAAAAAATTTTTTTTTTTTAAAAAAAAAAAATTTTTAAAATTTTTTTTTTTTTTTTTTAAATTGGGAAAAAAAAAAATTTTTTTCCCTTTTTTTTCCCGGGGGGTTTTTTTTTCCAAAATTAAACCCAAAAAAAAAATTTTTTTTTTAAAAAAACCCTTTTTTTTTTAAAAAATTTTTTGAAACAACAATTTTAAAAAAGAAAAATTTTTGGGAAAAATTTTTTTTTTTAAAAAAATTTTTTTTTTTTTTTATAATTAAAAACCCAAAAAAATTTTTTTTTTTAAGATTTCCCCCAAAATTTGGGGAAAAGGGGGGGTTTTTTGGTAAAGGAAAAAAACCCCCCCCCCCCAAAAAAAGGGGGTTTTTTTTTTTTTCCCCGGGTATTTTGGGGGGTTTTTTTTTAAAAAAAAAAAATTTTAAAAAAATTTTTTTTTTTTAAACCCCAAAATTTTTTTTTAATTTTTTTTTTAATTTTAATTTTTTTAAATAAATTTTTAAATTTTAAAAAACCTTTTTTTTTTAAAAAAAAAAAAAAATTTTTTTTTTTAAATTTTTTAAAAAAAAAAATTTTTCTTTTTCAAAAAAAATAAAAATTTTTTTTTTTTTTTTTTAAAAAAAAATTTTTCCCCCCCCCAAAAAAATTTTTTTGTAATTTTAAATTTTAAAAAAATTTTTTTTTTTAAATTAAAAAAATTAAAAGGGGTTTTTTTTTTAAAAAAAATTTTAAAAAAAAAAAATTTTTTTTTGGGGCCTTCTTTAAAAATTTGGGTTTTTCCAAAAAAAAATTTTTTTTTAATTTCCCCAAAATTTTTTTTAAAAAAAAAATTTTTTTAAATTTAAAAAAAAATTTAAAAAAAATTTTCCCTTTTTTTTTGGGAAAAAATTTTTTTTTTAAAAAAAAAAAAAAATTTTTTTTTCCTTTTTTTTTAAAAATTTTTTTAAAAAAATTTTCCAACCCAAAAAAAAAAAGGGGGGGCAAAAAGGGAAAAAAAAAAAACCCCCCTTTTTTTTTTTTTCCCCCAAAAAAAAAATTTTTTTTAAAAAAAAAAGGGGGGGGGGGTTTTTTTTTTTTTTTTGGGTTTTTAAAAATTTTTCCCCAAAAATTTTTTGGGGGTTTTTTAAATTTTAATTTTTTTTAATTTTTTTTTTTAAAAGGGGTTTTTTTTTTTTAAAAAAGGGGGAAAAAAAATTTTTTTTTTTTTGTCCTTGGGGGGGGGTTTTTAAAAAAGTTTTTTTAGAAAAGGGGGGGTTGGTTTTTAAAATTTTTAAAATTTTTTTAATTATTTAAAAAAAAAAAGAAAATTTTTTTTTAAAAAAAACCCCCTTTTTTCCCCCCCCAAAAAAAACCCCTTTTAAAAGGGCCCTTTTTGGAAAAAACGGGGCCCTTTTGGGGGGGGAAAAAACCCCGGGGGGGTTAAAGGGGGTTTAAAAAACCCCTTTTTGGGTTTTTAAAATTTTTGGGTTTTCTTTTTTCCCCGGAAAATTTTTTTGGGGGGAAAAAAATTTTTTTTAAAAAAATTTAAAAAAAAAGGGGGGGAAAAAAAAAAAAAAAAAAAAATTTTTTTTTGGGAAAAAAAATTTTTTTTAAAAAAAAAAATTTAAAAAAGAAAAATTTAAATTTTTTTAAAAAAAAAAAAAAAAAAAAGGGTTGGGAAATTGGGGGGTTTTAAAAATTTTTAAAAAAAAAAATTAAAAAATTTTTTTTTAAAAAAAGTTTTTTTTCCTTTTTTTAAAAAAAGGGGTTTTTTTAAAATTTAGGGTTTAAAAATTAAAATTTTTTGAAAAAAAATTTTTTAATTTTTCCAAAATTTTTTTTAAAAAAAAAAACCCTTTTTTGGCTTTTTAAATTTAAAAAAATTTGGGTTTTTTAAAAATTTTTTTTTAAAAAAACCCCCAAAAAAATTTTTTTTTTTGGCCCCAAAAAATTTTTGCTTTTTGGGTTTAAATTAGGTTTTTTTGGGTTTTTTTTTTTAAATTTTTTTGGAAAAAAAATTTTTTTAAATTTTAAAAAGGGGGTTTAATTTAAAAAATTTTGGGGAAAAAAAAAATTGGGGTTTTTTTTTTTAAATAAAAAAAAAAATTTTTTTTTTTTTAAAAAAAAATTTTTTTTTTTTTTTTAAAGGAAAAATTTTTTTTGTTGAAATAAAATTTTTTCTTTTAAAGGGGGGAAAAATTTTTTTTTTTAAAACCCCAAAAAAAAAAAAAATTTTTTTTAAAATTTTTTTTTAAAAAAAAAATTAAAAAAATTTTTTAAAAAAAAAAAAAAAAAAATTTTTTTTTAAAAAAAAAAAATTGGGTTTTTTTAAAAAACCAAAAAAAATTTTTTTTTTTAAAAAAAAAATTAAAAATTTTTTGGGGGGAAAAAATTTTTGGGAAAAAATTTTTTTTTTAAAAAAAAAAATTTTTTTCCCTTTTTTAAAAACCCAAAAAAGGCCCCTTTAAAATTTGGGGGTTTTTTTTTTTTTTTTTAAAAAAAAAAAAAAAATTTTCTTTTTTTTTTTGGGGGGGGGCCCCCCAAAAAAAAAAAAACTTTTTTTTTTTTAAAATTTAAAAAAAAAATTTTTTTTTTTTTAAAAAAAAAAAAATTTTTTTAAAAAATTTAAAAATTTTTTTTTTTTTTAAAAAAAAATTTTTTTTTTTTTAAAAAATTTTTTTTTAATCAGGAAATTTTTTTTTAAAAAAAAAAAAATTTTTTTTTTTTTTTAAAAAATTTTTTTTTTAAAAAAAAAAATTTTTTTTAAAAAAATTAAAAGGGAAAAAAAATTTAAAATTTTAAAAAAAAAAAAATTAAAAAAAATTTTTTTTAAAAATTTTTTAAAAAATTTTTTTTTTTTTAAAAAAATTTGGGGGTTTTTTTAAATTTTTTTAAAATTTTTTATTTTTAAATTTTTTTTTTTTAAAATTTTTTTTTTTTGGGGGAAAAAAAAATTTTTTAAAAAATTTTTTTAAAAAAAATTTTAAAAAAAAAAAAACCCCCCCTTTTTTTAAAAGTTTAAAAACCCCCAAAAATTTTTTTAAAAAAAACCGGGGTTTTGGCCTTAAAATTTTTTTTTTTTTAAAAAAAATTTAAATTTTGGAAAATTTTTTTAAGAAAAATTTTCCTTAAGGGTTTTTAAAAAATTTTTTTTTTAAAAAAATTTAAAAAGGGTTTTTTTAAAAAAAAAAAAAATAATTTTTTTAAACCCTATATTAAAAAAAAAAAAGGTTTTGGGGCTTTTTTTAACTTTTTGGAAAAAAAATAAAAAAATGTTTTTTTTTTTCCAAAAATTTTTTTGTTAATTTAAAAAATTTTTTTTTTAGGTTTTTAAAAAAAAAAAAAGGGAAAATTTACGGGTTAATTAATTTTGGGGGGGGGGTTGGGTTTGGGGTTTTTTTTTTTAAAAAAAGGGGGTTTTTTTTTTTTAATTTTTCCCCGGTTCCTTTTTGGTTTTTTGGGTTTTTTTTTCCTTTTTTTTGGGGGCAAGGAAAATTTTTTTAAAAAAAATTTTTGGGGTTTGGGATTTTTAAGGGGTTTTTTAAAAAAAATTTTTTTTTAAATTTTTGGGTTTTTTTTTTTTTAAATTTTTTTTAATTTTGGGGCGGGAATTTTTTTTTGGGGGGGTTTTTGGGGGGGTTTTTTTTATTTAACCTTTTTCCAAAAAAAAATTTTTTTTTTTTAAATTTTAAAAGGGGGTTTTTACCGGGTTTTCCCCTTTTTGCCCCCGGGGGTTTTTGGGGGGGGGGGTTTTTTTTTTTTAAAAAAGGGGGGGTTTTGGAAGGGGGGGGTAAAAATTTTGGGAAGGAAAAGGGGGAAAAAAAATTTTTTTTGGGAAAAGGGGGGGGCCCCCCCCCCCCGGAAAAGGAAAAAAGGGGGGGGGGGTTTTTTTTTTTTTAAAAAAAATTTTTTTTTTTTTTTTTTTTAATTTAAAATTTCCAAATTTTTTTGTTTATTTAAATAAAATTTTTTAAAAAATTTTTTTAAAAAATTTTTTAAAAAAAGGAATTTAAAACCCCCTTTTTTCCCAAAAAAAAGGGGGGTTTGGGGGAAAATTTTTCCCCCCCCCCCCTTTTTTTTAAAAAAAATTTCCCCCTTTTTTTTTCCCAAAAAACAAAAATTTTTTTTTTAATTTTTTTTTTTTTTTTTTTTAAAAAAATTTTTTAAATTTAAAAATTTTTTTTTTCAAAAAAATTTTTGTTTGGGAAAAAAAGGGGTTTTAAAAATTTTTAAAAAAAATTTTTGTTTTAAAAAAAAAAAAAGTTTTGGGGGGGAAAATTTTAAAATTTTTAAAAAATTTCGGGGGAAAAAAAAATTTTTTTTAGGGGGGCCCCGGGTTTTTTTTTAAAAAAAACCCGGCCTTTTTTTTTTCCCCCCCCTTTTTTTTTTAAAAAATTTTTTTTGTAAAGTTTTTTTGGGTTTAAAATTTTTCCCCCCAAAAAAATTTAAAAATTTTTTTTTCCCTTTTCCCCTTTTTAAAAAAATTTTAAAAAATTTTCCCTTGGGGTTTTTTTTTAAAATTAAAAAACTTTTTTAAAAAAAAAAATTTTTTTTTTAAAAAACCTTTTTTAAAAAAAAAATTTTATAAATTTAAAAAAATTTTTTTTTTTTTTTAAAAAAAAAAATTTTTAAAAAATTTTTTTTTCAATTTTATCCTTTTTTAAAAATTTTTCATTTTAAAAATTAAAAAAATTTTTTTTTTTTTTAAAAAAATTTTTTGGGGGTTTTTTTTTTTTTTTAAAAAAAAAATTTTTAAAATTTTTTTTTAAAAAAAAATAAATTTTTTTCCCCCCTTCGTTAAAAAAAAAAATTTTTAAAAAAATTTTTTTTTTTAAAAAAAAATTTTTTTAAATTTAAAAAACCCAAAATTTAAAAAAATTTTTTAAAAAAAAAAAGAAAAAAATTTTTTTTTAATTTTTTAAAAATTTTTTTAAAAAAAAAATTTTTTTTAAAAATTTTTTTAAAAAAAAATTAAAAAACCCAAAAAAAAATTTTTTTTTTTTTTTAAATTTTTTTTTCCCCAAAAACCCCCTTTTTTTTTAAAAATTTTTCCCCAATGAAGGGGGAAAAAAAAAAATTTTTTTTTTTTTTTTAAAAAAAAAAGGAAACCCCTTTTTTTAAAAAAATTTTTTTTTTTTTAAAAATTTTAAATTTTTTTTTTTCAAAAAATTTTTTTTTAAAAAAAAAAAAGGTTTATTAAAAAATTTTAAAAGGGGAAAAAATTTTTTTTTTTTAAAAATTTTTTTTTTCCCTTTTTTTTTTCCCCCTTTTAAATTTTTTTTTCTACCAAAAAAATTTTAAAAAGAAATTTTTTTTTTAAAAAAAAAAAATTTTTTTTTTTTTTTTTTTTTTTTAAAAAAAATTTAAAAAAAAAAATTTTTTTAAATTTTTAAAGGGTTTTTTTTTTGGGGGGGAAAAAGGGGGTTTTTTTTTTTTTTTTAAAAAATTTTAAAAATTTTTTTTTTTTTTAAAATTTTTTTTGGGGGTTTTTTTTTAAAAAAAAATTTTTTTGGGGTTTTTTTTTTTTTTTTTAAATTTTTTTTTTATTCGGGAAATTTAAAAAGGCAAAAAATTTTTTTTTTTTTTTTTTTTAAATTTTCCCAAAATTTTTTTTGGGTTTTTTTTAAAAATTAAAAATTAATTTTTTTTTTTTTTTTTTTAAAAAAAAAATTTTTTTTAAAAAAATTTTGGGGGGGAAAAAAAATTTTTTTTAAAAAATTTTTTTTTTTGGGGGGAAAAAAAAATTTTTAAAAATTTTTTTTAAAAAAATTTTTTTTTTCTTTCAATTCCCCCCTTTTTTTTTTTAAAAAAAATTTTTTTTTTTTTAAAAAAAAATTTTTTTTTTTTAATTTTTTTTTCCCCCAAATTTTTAAAATTTTTTAAAAAAAAACCCAAAAAAATTTTTTTTAAAAATTTTTTTAAATTAAAAATTTTTTTTTTTTTATTTTAAAAAAAAAAATTTTTTTTTTTAAAAAAAATTTTTTTTTTAAAAAATTTTTTTCCCTTTTTTTTTTTTTTTTTCCCCCCCCCAAAAAAAAAAAATTTTTTTTTTTCCCAAAAATTTTTTAAAATTTTAAAAAAAATTTTTCCCCTTTTTTTTTAACCCAAAAAAAAATTAAAAAATTTTTAAAAAAAATTTTTTTAAAAAAAAAACCCCCCCTTTTTTTGAAAAAAAAATTTTTTAAAAAAAAATTTTTTCAAAAAAAAATAAAATTTTTTCCAAAAAATTTTTTTTTAAAAATTTTAAATTTTAAAAAAAAATTTTTTTTTTAAAAAAAAAAAAATTTTTAAAAAAACCCTTTTTTTTTAAAAAAATTTAAAAAATTTTTTTTAAAAGGAAAATTTTTTTTTTTTTGGGGCCCCCCAAAAAAAAAAAGGGGGGGGGGAGGGGAAAAAAAAGGGGGGGAAAAAAACCGGTTTCCCAAAAAAAAAAACCCCGGAAAGGGGTTTTTTTTTTTTTTGGGGAAAAAATTTTAAAAAATTTTTTTTTTTTTTCCAAAAATTTTTTTTTTTAAAAAAATTTTTGGCCCCCAAAAAAAATTTTTTTTTTTTTTTTTTTTTTGGGTTTTTTTTTTAAAAAATTTTTTTTTAAAAATTTTTTTTTTTTAAAATAAAAGGGGGGAAAAATTTTAAAAAAAAAAAAACCCTTTTTTAATTTTTTAAAAAAAAAAAATTTTTTAAAAAATTTTTTTTTAAAAAATTTTTTTTCCCCTTTTTTTTTTTTTTTTTTAAAAATTTTTTTTTTTAAAAATTTTTTTAAAAAAAAATTTTGGGGGGGCGGGAAAAAATTTTTTTTAAAATTTTTGGGGGGGGTTTTTTTTTTTTTGGGGGGGGGGGGGTTTTTTGGGGGGGGGAAATTTTTTTTTTTTTTTTTTAAAAAAAAATTTTTAAAAAGTTTAAAAAATTTTTTTTTTTTGTTTTTTTAAAAAAAAAATTTTAAAAAATTTCCCTTTTTTTAAACTTAAAAAAACCCCCCCCCAAAATTTTAAAAACCTTTTTTTTTTTAAAAAAATTTTTTTTGGGAAAACCCCAAAAAATTTCCCCAAAAAAAAAAAAAGGGTAAACCCCCCCCCCCCCTTTTTTTTTTTTAAAAAATTTTTAAAATTTTTTAAAAAATTTTTTTTTTTTTTAAAAAAAAAAAATCCCGGGGTTTTTTTTTTTTTTAAAAAAAAATTTTTTAAAAAAAATTTTTTTTTAAAAAAATAATTTTAAAAAACCCCCCCAAAATTTTTTTTAAAAAAAAAAAAAAAAAAGGGTTTTTTTTTTTTAAAAATTTTTTTTTGGGGGTTTTTTTAAAAAAAAAATTTTTTAAAAAAAAAACAAGGGGTTTTAAAAAAAGGGTTTTTTTTTTTGAAAATTTAATTTAAAAAAAAAAAAATTTTTTTTTTTAAAAAAAAAAATTTTCCCCCCAAAAAAGGTTTTTTTTTAAAAAAATTTTTTTTTTTAAAAATTTTTTTTTGGTTTGGAAAAAAAATTTTTTTTTTAAAAAAAAAAAAAAAATTTTCCCTTTTTTCCCCTTTTTTTGGGGGGGTTTAATTTTTTTTCCCGGGGGTTTTTTTTTTAAAATTTAAAAAAAATTTTTTGGGGGGTTAAAAAATTTTTTTTTAACCCTTTTTAAAAAAACCCCCCCCCCCAATTAAAAATTTTTTCCTTTCGGGAAAAACCCCCCCCTTTTTTTTCCTAGGGAAAAAAATTTTTAAAAAAAAATTTTTTAAAAAGGGGGAAAAAAAAACCTTTTCCCTTTTTTTCCCTTTTTTTTTTTTTCCCCCCTTTTTTTTAAAAAAAAAAAAAATTTTAAGGGTTTTAAAAAAAAAAATTTTTTTAAAAAAAAATTTTTTTTTTTAACCCCCCAAAAAAAAATTTTTTTTTTTTTTTTTTTAAAAAAATTTAAAAAAGAAAAAATAAAAAAGGTTTTTTTTTTTTCCCCCCCCCCCCAAAAAATTTTTAAAAAAAAAATTTTTTTTTTTGGGGGGAAATTTTTTTTTTGGTTTTTGGGGGTTTTCCCAAATTTTTTTAAAAAACCCCCTTTTTTTTAAAAAATAAAATTTTTTTTCCCCCCTTTTTTTCCCCCCAAAAAAATTTCAAATTTTAAATTTAAAATTTTTTTAAATTTGGAAAAATTAAAAAATTTTTTTTTTTAAATTTTTTTTAAAAAAAAAATTTTTTTTTTTTTTAAAAAATAAAAAAAATAATTTTTTAAAAATTTTTTTAAAAAATTTAAAAAAAAAAGGTTTTAAAACCTTTTCCCAATTTTTTCCTTTTTTTAAAAAAAAAATTTTTTTCCCCCGGTTTAAAAAAAATTTTTTTTAAAAAAATTTAAAAAAAAAAAAAAAATTTTTTTAAAAAAAAAATTTTTCCCTTTTTGGGAAAAACCCAAAAAAAAGAAAAAATTTTTTTTTTAAACCCAAAAAAGGGGGTTTTGGGAAAAAATTTTTTTTTTTTTTTTTTTTTTTTAAAACCCAAAAAAAAAAATTTTTCCCAAAAATTTTTTTTTAAAAAACCGGTTAAGGGAAAAAAAGGGTTTTTTTTAAAAAACCCCCAATTTTAAAAAATTTTTTTAAAATTTTTTAAAAAAAAAATTTTTTTTTTTTTTTTTTTTTTATGTTTTTTTAAAAAAAAAATTTTTTTTTTTAAAAAAAAATTTTCCTTTTTTTTTTTATTTTTAATTTAAAAATTTAAAAATTTTTCTTCCTTTTTTAAAAATTTTTTCCCGGGGGGTTTTTTTTAAAATTTTTTTGGGGGGTTTTTTTAAAATTTTTTTTAAAACCCCCCTTAAAAACCTTTTTAAAAAAAGAGCTTTAATTTGATGTACGACTCGACCTATGCTTCTATTTAAGAATTTTCACCAACCCCTAGCGGGGACGTCCCCATCCCAATATGCAGGATATCATGGGTGAATTACTTAAAATTATAGTTTTTATATGAGCAAAAAGCTTGATGTAAATTTTGGTTCTTATATTGTAATTAGTTCAAAAGTTATTAGAACCGTCACGGGACTTTTTCAGCACCCTGTATATATATAGTATATATAGTTATATTTATATTATATATATATATATATATATATATCTATATATATACATGTTCAACACATTCTTATTCCCAGGCACTTCATCCGTATATTTGGGACTTAAGAGAGAAACGTGGTGTCTGTCCGAACTGAATTAAAGCGCACTGGGTAAGGTTTTCTACTTCCAAACCACCACCAAACTATTACCCAAAAATAAAACTACGAAGTTAACATTACAAAATGTATAACATGCAGTCGTAGACCACTTTCACACTAGCAACAAACAAGCAACAAATATTGAAAATCAAATCTGACCATAGTACATCACTCAAATGATGTTGTAGGTGAAATAATACTATCTTGCTCTATTTTAACTTTTCCGTGTATTATAGCTAGGTTATCCCAGTTTATTCAGTTTTCAAAACATTTAAAAGAAATACATTGGTTGCCCACTGATTCATTGGGTTAATCAAAATATCAGTTTCCTATTGAAAAATTGATTCGTTGGCCCCAAAACTTCTTGACGTAAAATTAATTGCCATCATTTTTGCAATTAGTTCGTTGGGCCAACCTTCTGTAATGTAAACGATTTTATTTTTTTAGGTTGGCACTTGTGAATTATTGTTGTTGATGTTTGAAAACTAAAAGAGATTGCGTGATTTTTTACGTCCACGTTTATATTTATGATATCGATAGTAATTAGCCCATGACTGTTTAACTAAAAACCAGCCTGACCATGTGCGTACGATACTTGTTTATTGAACACATGTTATAACAAAACTATACGATAATAGGGAGCTAACGCGGATGAGACATTATTGTATTATGGGAAACTAAATTATTAACAAATTTATTGGCATCCCGACGCTTATAAGCGCTTATAGATAAGCGATAAGCTGTATTTTGGAGTACTATATTATATATTTCTCCTATAACGGATCGTTGTGTACTTTCGCACTGCGGGTCACTTGTTTTATTCAGTTTTTGTGCCGCATATTAAACCTGCATAATTGAAAAGTTGACTGATTCAAAGTATTCAATGGATCAACATACAATCATTATAGATTTTATTATTGTTTTCACGATAATTGTCTGAATAAAATAATGTTAACTATTTATTGCTCGCCAGAGGTAACTCCACATTTTGGGCCACATTTAATTACTACTAGATAAACATTTACTGTCGAAACTAAAAAATACGAGAATAGTTGAAAACCAAAAAACACAACTTTTGTATTCGCATTTTTCTTCGTTAGGGTTTTTTAATAAAAAAAAACAAATGATTAAGGAAGTAACATTACTTTATATTTTAATTTATCTACATTAAAATCGGGTTATTATTTCGAATTATTTGTAAAGGGAATCAAACCTATACGTTGTTTTTAGATTGACGTTCATTTTCCATTTCACTGCGCGTTCGATAGATTGGGTTAACAACCAAGTACAATGTTTTAAATGAGTGTATCTGCCTCACAGTGGACAGCTATCCACTTACAGTGTAAACGTAAAAATACACAACTTCACTGGATACGGCCTGGAGTATATAAAATTGAATTCTTCTACAGTACTTTGTGGTTCAGCAGACATTAGGGGGAAACAAAACATTTAACGGCTACACGAACTATTCAGATGCATTAGGGATTATTGAATATCGGGCAGGATATGCAAAATTAGACAATAGTGGTAAACATCACTTTTACTAAATGAAACACGATATAGGAATTCGTTAAAATAAAAATACTTGCAAATCCTTCATACTATGTATCTAATGATAATAAAAGAACCCTATTAAATAATAAAAAACAAGATAAATTCAACAAAGAAGATACCATTAAACGTACAAAATCTGGTAGCCGGTGGTAGAGAAAGTCATATATATTATATATAGTTTATATATATATATCTCCATAATTTATATAGATATCGCTTTTTAATCATATTAGTTCTAGGTTTTGTTTTAAGCTTTCAACGAATTACGATGCAGTTCCACCTCCTTCTAATTCCACTCCTTCTTTATAAGCAGATATGTGTTTACTAGCAGTAGCCGGTTTAACATCTATTAACTGAAGATGATAGTCAGCAGTGTAGGCCTAATTATGAGAAGAATTTTGATTACGTTTACAATATTTTCGATAAGGTATATTAACCTGAACACTGATAGTATCAAGACAAGCAACATTTAAATCAGCCATCCAAAAGAATAAAGAATTTTATTTTCTTAGTATTTCAACAGTTAACAAAATGTAAACTTTTAATTTTCAAACATTTAAATAATTCTCTTTGTCAGGCTTGCATTTTATTACTTAACTTAGTAGTTTTGCTTGAAAACAGCCTTAACTATTACAATATACAGTATGTACCATATTACAGTAGGTAAAAAAAAAAAAAAAATATTGACACACGAAGGAAATAAATTTAAGAAAATCTCAGGGCCCCTAAGGCAAGCCTGTTCAGAGGATATTTTTATAGCACTTACAAAAAAATAGCACTCAGAAAAAAAAAAATTTTTTTAAGAAAAATTGAACAAGATGGTCTCAAAAAAAAACAAACATGTTGTGCTTTAGCAAAACATTGTATCCACAGTTAAACAAAAATAAAACTAAATGCAAACTTTGCAACAAGATTGAAAAAGAACAAAACACCTGACTTCCCGTTACCACCATCCACAAGAAAGCAGAACATAGACTACAGATGCATAATAAAAAACAAAAAACATATTGATACTTCACAAATGTAATTAACAAATAAATAAAATATTTACATTCATGACAAAATATTACCCATATATTACTGAAAAACCACTGATCATCTGATTAAAGTAAGCTATTGTATAATATTAAACAAAAACCCAATATCTGTCCAAATAAAAGAGCCATGTTTTTTAGTCTATTCAAAAAAATATTTTTGTTGAATGAATATTTAATATAATCAGGTATTTGGTTAAAAATCTTTTGGTGCGATAAAAATTATATGTTCATAATGTAAAATGATTATTGTATGGCTTAGGTATTGTAAATTTATTTGCATTTCTTTAATCTAAAGTTATAGGTATGTAAATTGGCTGGAATATTTCCACTTCTACAGTAAAAAAAGTTTTAAGACTTTGAAGAGAGAATATAAATATCTCAGAGGAAAAAGTTTTAGGTGTTAAGAAACAATGGACGAGAAAGGTTTCATATTTAGTTTTATGTATATGACTTCATCACAAAATGTTCAATGATTGTTGTGGATGGTATGTCAGATTACAGTGTGTAAGTTATCCACTGAATAGCATAATGATTTTAAATTCTGATTAGGGAAAAAATTGTAAAATAGAGAACTAGAAGAGGACAACAGCCTGGACATGTCAGGTAGTGACAGGAACTGGTCAACGTGTGGACACTCACCTCTGGCAGTGAGGATCGTGACAGTTGTACCTACCACACTCCCTTACTCGCCATCGAACTACTCATTCACTTCCACTGCACGTAATATATTGCCCAGTACACCTACAATAATATGACTTGACGTTTTATAAATAGTGTAACTTCCCGACATAGTGTACACGTGTGTGTGTGTGTGTGTGTGTGTGTGTGTGTGTGTGTGTGTGTGTGTGTGTGTGTGTGTGTGTGTGTGTGTGTGTGTGTTTTCTGTTCCACAGTTCAAATTCATCTTTATTTCGAAAAAAAAATACAAAAACACAGTACAAATTGTTGCCAAGTGCTGTAAAGCACGTGTGGCAAAAAAATATTGTTGGGCCACAGTTCTAAAAACCTCTTTAAAACGTCTCTGGGTCTTGTGTGGAGACTATGATGTACTGTGAATAACATTTGCAAAATCTCTACAAAACAAACCAATTATAAATAATTTAACAAAACTGGGAGTAACAATAACTGGTATAAAGAATAATTGAGTGACAATACACTAAGGAAATCAATTATAATGGAGTGTTAAGTGTGTGTGTGTCGTGTGTGTGTGAGTGTGATGTGTGTGTGTGTGTGGTGTGATGTGTGTGCGATGTGTGTGTGGTGTGTGATAGTGTGTGTTGGTCGATTTCAGATTTACTTTGCCTAGCAGTGGAAAGTTTTCACAACTCAATTATTTCCTCTACCGACTTCAAAGATAGTATTATTGCTACACCTTTTATCCAGTATTCTTGTTACAACTGGTTGTGGAATATTATTAAAATTTGTAGATACCGCTTTATTTTTAGAACACCTTCAGGGACATTTTTAAACAGTTTGCTAAATATAAATATGCCTATGTAGTGTTAAATATTTCTTTACATTTCGACTTGCAAAACTATTTCATCCAGCTGTGTCAGGACCCCACATCGGAGGTCAACAGCATTTCTTTCTCTTCTATTTTTTAAATTACTGTTAAGGGAAAATTGTGCAAAGTATATAGCCTATAGTATTGTAAGTGAATGTTTGAAACATTAATTTTAGGACACATATAATAAACTGCATGAGTTTAGTAAACTTTGTTCTGTTTAATCCTAGGTATATTTTATGACCTGCCTAGAACTTGTTCAATTTCAAGGTATAGTGGCAAGAATTAAACTGCTTCGCGTCAGATCTTTTTGTTTCTTTCAAAATATACATATAATATTAGAAAACATGTTCATGTAACACTGTGATTACATTATCAATCAGCACAGGCATTGTTTAAACGCCGGGAAAAATACTGTGGTAGGTCATTTACTTAAATAAGGTAAAGAGACACAGAGCCTAACACATGATCTTGTGGCACTTCTTTGATGACAGGAATAAAAACTGTCATTGGTTTTACCTCTGATTCCAAAGCATTCCATTTTTTCAGGAGAAGGAGCTATTTAATGTCTCCTATAAAGTAATTCTAATATGGGATTGAATGAGATAAAAGTACGTGAATAGTTGATGATTTTTAGTTTTTTGAAGCTAAAACTAAAATTCTAATAAATCCTAAAATTGGTGATGTTGAACAGAAGTAATCTATAGGGAAATCGTTATCAGTCACTTTGTATAATATTGGTAGTATATCAGTGTAATAATGTGGTCAGTCTTGTCGGTTCTTCTTTTATGCCAGAGAAGCTATTTAAAATTATCAGGAAACTGGCCGGTATCCAACAACGCGTTAGCTATAGGTAGAAGTGATTAAAATATCAGGTCAAAAGAATGTTTACTATATAAAGATGATAGATTGTACGCCAATTTATGTGTTATGTAAAACTGTTGTAAGTAACATCATTTATTTATGATTTGGTATGGAAAAATTTGTAATATTAATTCATTATTACATTTTAATTTCTTTTTTGTAATAGTTGTTTTATTTATAGGAAATTGTCAGATAGTATTGCGTCCCCGTATTTTTTTATCTCTTCAAACATCCCCCCCCCCACCCCCCCCCCCCCCCACCCCCCCCCCCCCCCACCCCCCCCCCCCCCCACCCCCCCCCCCCCCCACCCCCCCCCCCCCCCACCCCCCCCATGAGTATCCTTCAGGAGCCGGGATAATATCCTGTAGAGTTGGAATTGGAATGCCACAAGAGAGATATATCAAAGGAACCAGGATTGGTGTTCAAAAAAGTAAAGTTGCTCAGACCATAAAAATGGTGAATTTTTATAATCCAAGAGTTGAGAGCCACTTTGGACTATGTAAGCATATAATCTTGTTTTTCTTAAAATCATTAAGAGACATTTCTCCCTAGAAATAAATAGGCTGTCAGCCATTCTAGTTTTCTAGTGGGGGTTGAAATAAGAAGGTATAAATGGGTAAAAAAAAATACAAAACGATAATGTTTTCTCACTTAGAATTTTTCACAGCTTGATACACTTAAAACTGATTGTCAGACAACTAGCTAAAAGGACTGAAATTCATCAATTTAAGGGTCTGTATATGGTTTGCTTAACGATGTAACATTTTATCGTGTGTGTGTGTGCAGTTGATATTAAGTGAGTCAAACTAAAACATTTCTATCTGAGAAAAAGATTTTCATTTGGCATTTTTAACACATAACTGGTTAAATTTTAAAGTGTGGGATTAGGTAAAGAAATAAATATGTATTTCCTTGAGATAATCTGTCTTCAAAGGAAAGGTTTTATTTGAAAAGTATTTGTTAGATTGAGGAATAGCAGGTAGGATATGATTATGAGAAAAAGTACTAAAGTCCAGGCTCAACGTATTTTTGGATTGGGGTTTGATATTTTGGTTTAAATGAATCAGAAGATTCTTGCACTTATAAACTCTGAAGTTTTTATGTTAAGAAGGTGACAATTATTGGTAAAGGTAACAAGACATTTTTGGAGATCCAAGTGAAAGAAAACAGTAGTAGTACTATGTACTTCGTAGGTATGAAATATGATCTCTTCCTTTGGTGGATAAATGATCTAAACATATAGACTACAAACTAAGCTGAAGTGAACAATTTATCTAACCGTGCAATGAACAGAACTGTCAATAATTATTAAGTGAGACAAAGCTAGCATATATCAAAAACCTAATTTCCTTTAAAGAAAATCATTCCAGGCTTCATACAATAAATTTGCAAACCAGCCATTCAGTGAACTGTTAGTTGTAATTGGACCATTTTAGGCTTAAATACTAAATAAAAAAAACAAACTAAGGAAATAAAAATTGAAATGGAATATGGACTGTAAAATCCACGTAGAGTCACAATACAATCAGAGCTTATTTAAAAGAACCAATAAGAACACCATTTCCTGATTTGTCGCCATCTTGCTTCTGCCATGATGATTGCCATCACGATTGGTTACTGGTTAGTTGTCAGTGGTTGGTTGTTGAGAACAGACATATGTAATGTTGTGATTTGTGTTATTTAGTTCAGTTTTGATTCAGGCATTGGAATGTATCATAAAGCATTGGTATTATTTATTCACTTTAACCTAGATTGTGTTTTAGGTTAGTTATCTACCTAAAGGAGAGATCTCATTGCAGAGAACAAGAGTAATTTTTTTGTTTTATTTAATTAGTGGTAAATGGTCAAAAACATCCTGTTACAATTACCACCCTTCTACTGTAAAAGAATTTTGTAATTTGCTGTTCTGATTTTGTAGAGGATTATAAAGGTGTCTAAGTTCAATACCTTTGGATATTCAGATAGCATGTTATTTTCAGTGTCTCGATTAAAGTGAGTTTGAAAACCAAAATTATACTGTATTTGTCCTCAGTCTCGTTAGGAATTACAGGGTTGAGAGAGTCATTTACAAATTGTCCGACAACAAACAAGTAAATATACACAAGTACATTTCTATCACTACCTGTGCAGAACTACTGACTTGGTGTTTTATTGCTACCAGCTAGCTATCTATATACATACATACATTACTTTACATACATACACACATAAGATATACATAACTCAGTCTGTACCAACAATAAATACGCTGACAAAACACAATGTCTGTACCATAACGAGTCTCAAATTTTAAAGTCATTTCTAAGAAATCAGCTAAGAGGTAACGTTTCAAATATTGCTTTAGTACATGGAAATCGTGTTACTTTCCAGAATTCCAACTTATCATTTACAATAAATTAATATTGTGTTTTGAATGTGCTCATTTGTAAGGACTCATATGTACTAAAATAAACAGAAGTAAAGGTTAAGAAAATTAACAGGGTGATAATTTAAAGTTTCCTTTTGAGATCTTAGAAAAAACAAGAAGTTATAAATGGAGAGTTTTATTGTATTTTGGATAAGCTTTAATAATGTGTATTTCAACTTTGAATATTTATTCACCATTTTAATACGATAAAAACATTGTCCATCATAATAAATAATGCAACTTTGTTGATAAAATGGGGTTAAAATTATAAATTCTTTATATTATCTGTGAAACTATTGTGGCACCAATATATTTATACCAACAAATTAAAAAAATGACATCTTTCAATTTAACTCCAATCAATGGAAAGCTACACAGTTCTACATAAATCTTCCATGGTTATAAATTAAACTATATATAAAAAAAAATCATTTTCTTCTGGACATCAAAGTTAATAATTAAAAGGTTGCTCTAATATTAATTGTTTCATTATTACACTGTTGAAAATACTAATTTATCTTGGCTTAAGAATTTAAAAATACTCCAGAACAGTGGGTGGACCTATTCCAAAACAGAACAGTTTGGTCATTGGTGATGGTTTATATACAAAACAAACCAAACCTAAAAACTCCCATTTTTCATGAAAAAGCTAAATAGTGAACCAAAGCTATAAAGTGTTGTTAACACAAAAAATTACATTAATTTTACACTTTTTTTAGGTTATATGTTAGAAGTTATAAAGAGAACATGGGCAAAATAAGTAGTCTTAGGACTGAGTAAGGCATGCAAGATTTTAGGGTTCAAATAAAAATTTGTTAAGAAAGTTAGAAAATGTTGACATATTTTTTGAATTTATGAATTTACTCTTTTAGTAAGGTAAAGTTTCCTTGAGGTGTTTGCGTTTTTCGTAACTTATCAAATTCGGATAGTGGCAGAAAATTATCACCCTATTATAAACCAGTAGACGAATCTCAAAATATTCCTACACACCTGATTTATCAAACAGTAAATAAACTTTAAGCCCTCCAAAACATAAACTGCTGTAAATTCAAACAGTGAGATTTACAACTCTTGTTCTTCTACATCTAATTTAAATGCAGCATATAATACAGTAAATGGTCAGGCCAAAACTTATGTTAGAACATCAAATCACAACCTCAATAGAATTTGAAATAGAATAACATTTTGTATAAATTATTTGTTACACTTAAACATAAATAGGACCGAGAATGAACACATGCTCAAGGCTCTGGTACCAACATATGTTTGTATGTACAACTCCTGTAATATATATCGCACCTAAATATTGAAATGAAATAATAAATACAATACAATTAATAAAATAAAAGAAATTAATTTACTTATCTATATGTATGTGCCATTCTAGTGGAATAGTGAAAGATGATAAAGATGTGTATGCGGGGTAATTAATATTTTGAAAGCCGTTTTTTATCAAACTCTATAGAATTGCAATGTCCCCCACCCATTTATTTTTGGATTCAGCAGCTAATATTACAGTAGAAATTTCATGCTGAACTAATTTAATTTAAAATACACAATAAAGTAATAATGAATATTTAAAAATATTGCATGACTTAGTGAACCAACGTAAACATACGTACATTTAGAATTAGGATAAGTTTTTTAAAAGAAAAAAAAATATTAGGTCCGTTATACTTTATGAGCAAAGTGAAGTCTTTTAGTACTTATATACTTTAATAATAAAATTATAAATTAGATACTTAGCTCGATTACAGTTGTTTGTAGCTGTTGTTTGAGCATGCAAAGACATATAATAATAAATTAATAATAAAACCGATCGAAATACTGACAAGAATTTCAATCAAGCCAGACTTCTGAGATCGTCTAATGGAAAGTGAAGCCCTATTTTGATGGATCCTATTAATTTGTTTGTTTGAAAAAGCTTGTAGAAAGTATTACCTAAATCCTAATAGTTAAGATAGCCAGAAAAATTGAACAATTTGTTTGCATTTTGATAGTCTCAAAATTAATTTGTTAAACTCAAATGCTCTTTAAATGGGGAAGTAACATAAATTAATACAGTAATTAATGTTTGTTATGAACAAAAGTATGATATAAAATTTAATTTCCAAATAATCAAAATAAGTTGCCGATAAAAATTAAACAGTATTTCATCATAGAAAAACATTTAAATTTTAACAGATTTTGTGAATAAGTTTCAATTAAACAGCAAACGCAAATAATCTAGACAATGTAGAATAAATATTAGTAGGAATGAAGCAAAATTATTTTTACAAATTCATTTGGCTAAAACAGTTTATTACAAATTAGTAATTTAATGTATTTTTAACTTATCGGATATAACTCGAAACATTTGCGGTAAAAGTAGAGTGAATACAATATGCAAAAGTTATGAGGATGTATTGTGAAATAAAGAAAACTATTTCAAAATACATGTTTTAAGAAATATTATATCTTTATTTTTCTATTGATATTTTCAACAAAACCCATTCTGTACACCTACATGATGTACAGATGGCTGCAAGATTCTTTCATACCTTAATGTTAACAGAAAGAATGTCATACTTTTGAAAAATAGAGTTATGACTTTATTTTGTAAAATTTGAGATTGCCAATAGTTTTAATAATAAAAAAGAATAATGATGTAAAAAATCAATTAAAAAACATATAAATGATAAAAACGAGTCCCTAGATCTCACTTAGCATAACCATAACCAATTTGGTGACAAAAATGAAACATAAACAATAAAATGTATCAGAAAGTTACACATGATCATATGTAACTGTATGCCTCAGGTTAGACAATTGAAAATTGTAATAGATTCCATCACTTATTTACACCAATAAAAATACTTAACATTATAATATAATCTTGAAACTTCCAACACTCTAGAGTTAGCACTTATATTAAACGTTTGTAGATTCATTCACTTTAAAATTCATCTATCAATCAATCAATAGATTAATCCTAATATAATACTTATAGGAGTAAATTGGTTGGCTAGTGATTGTACATTTGGGTATGTACGACAAGACGTATAGACGTAAATATACAGTACCGTACGTAAAGTAAAACGTAGACGATGTATAAGAAATAATATCTATCTTAGGTATAGTGGTCGTATAAACGCTGGTGAAATTTCATATCAGTCTATCACAAGTTTCGGTCCTTGGACTTGTCGCCTTTGACAACTTCTGCAGGTTTGGTTTGTGACAAGTCTGTGATCCATGGATTATTACCAGTTTAAGGGAGTACTTTTTTGTCTTAGAAATCTTACAAAGTAAATTCTTTTGACTAAATTTCTGATATAGTTAAGTACCCAGCACATTATTTTAACACATATATTTATTGGTTTGGTTCTAGTTTTGGATTGTAAATCTGATTAATTTTTCAACCGAGCATAAATAAAAGAAATTGAAAATTCTTTGTTCTTTACACAGAGAATTTTGCAAAGTTTTTACAGTTGATGCATTTACCTGCCCTGTTTCCAAACGAATGTAGTGAAGTCCAGCTAGACAAATGTTTTATTTGTTAATGTGGTTTAAAGATTTTAGTGACATAATTTAATCTAAACTAGCAATAGTATACTACATTATACAGAGTATCTAGAAATACTTGTTACGTATTTTAGGAATTCGTTTCTTGGCTAAAAAAATGTTTACTAAAAATGTTTAATTTTTTTTTAGCATGTATTTGCTTTCTATTTAAAAATAAATGATTTCCCATGGTCTATTGAGTTAAACGTATTATTAATTGGTATGGATACTTTTCTCACTCAAATCTAATAAATATATTTAGGATATTTATATATAAATTCTTTATTTATGTATTAAGATTCATTCAATTTTTTTATCAGACCAGATTGTACTTCATCCTCATACAGGACAATTGATAAACAGGGCAGATAGATGCAGGTATGGACACAATAGTTGATATTTAATAAGGGTGGAAATAAAATAATCTCTTAAAAAAGAATACAAATATTAAAATACACATTGAGACTGGTTGCCATAGGCTGACAGAGAAGTCAAATTTAATTGTTTTGTAACAGAAAACTGTTTTTTAGACCAGTCTAAAACATTCATGTTAGATAAATTTTAAACATAAATTTTTGAATAGCTTTTTTCAAAGATCTTGGATTAAAAAGAAAGAGTTTTTAGGATTCATTAAGAAAGTATATATACAATTCTACAACATATTAATAGTTTTAGAACAAAAATCTTAAAAATGATTTCCTTTTGAAAGATAACAAAATAACATTATCGTTATTATAAAACAGAAAAATTTAATGAAAGCTTATGAATAATCCTATTTTTATCTAACTTTTACTTACAACATTATTTTAATTTGAGAACATTTTAATTTCATATCTGCTCTTTATGTAATACCAACACAACTAGTTTCTTAGAAATTATGATAAGTATATAATGTTACAATGGATTTCTCGTTAATTTTTACACATTGTCTCATTAGAAAAGCATAAGACTTACTGTCAAATTAGGAACAATTCATATAGAGAAAAAAATAGTTATTAATAATTTATGGATCAATATGAAGGCCTAGAATGTAAAAATAACGCAGTGTGCATTATAAAGTCATATGACGATATATATATATATATATATATATATATATATATATATATATATATGACGTCATAACCTCGACAATATATCAGTGGACGGTCTTTCAAGGGTTGATGAATGGTTATAAGAAAAATAAATAAAATAAATTTGGCAATAGGTTTAAATCAACCTTTAAATGTTTTGTTATGATTTCAGAGGAAGTATTAACTTTTGTACCTCTTGGACATGAAGGTTTTAAGTTGGTAGAAATGGAGAAAATAGTGCCTCATTCATGTTTAGCTAATATGATGTAGTACCAGTACTTCAATAATTATATTTAGTACCTCATGTTATTAATATCGCACACGATTCCAATTAAAACACTAGAACCAAAACCTCATTTTGAATTTGTTGTTATTTAAGAACTTTATTACAGTGGTTCCTAACACAATTAGTAGCAAAATTTTAGAGTGTCTTTCAATAAAGGGGAGGCTGAGGAATACATAGGAGTTATTTTATCTCCACCCTGTATAATGTAATGAGATAATATTGTTTAAAAATATCCGTTCCTCAAGGTTTAATTGTTTTTATCGTTACATACGAGTGAAAAGTTAGGATGGATAAATGTTCTGGGGTTATATCGTGAACTTGTCAGGTGACCAAACCGTCTGACTTGTCAGCCAGAAAACCTGCACGGTTGTCTCGGTGAGCTGTCGGTCTGTGGAGAAAGGCACCAGTTGAGCACGGGCGCGGGCGCGGGCGGGGGTCACACGGTGGTCTCCCGGTCCATGTGTATGAACTCCACAGACTGGGCTGGTTGTCAGGAGCTGGCCGAGGACGATGGGTCCAGGAGCATTTCCTCGGTGGGGACTCGGTGAGGGCCTGCCTTGCCCAGTAGCCGGCGTCGTTTCCGCAGCCGCAGCCGGTGTAGCATGGCGGCCAACAGGAACAGCAGGAAAGCCGCTGGAACAGACACAACACTTGCTCAAAATTCCAGGAAAAACTCTTTCCAGTTCTCTATTTATTCCTCTATAAGGTTCATCCGGACATAACTTTCTCTTAAAGTCTGACTTGTTTGTTCTGAATTCAATGTGTGTGTTAACTTTTCCATACCCTTAAGAAGACCCTTTTAGGTTCCCTTTGTTCTAGAGGTTTATTCTGTAAGGATCATGTAACCCTGATTATTCTCAATCTAGGTACCTACCTTCTGAAATCCTTAAAGCCAAAACATTTGTATTTTACTGTTAGAGGCTAGATTTACCTTTCGAGAAATTCATTCACCCTAGACTTCTTCACATCAATTCTTATTAGTTATAGGTTCTGAAATTCCATCAACTGTATAGTTTTCTCCCTCATATTCCTCTTAGCCCTAGATTTGTTCTAATATGGATTTCTCTTAATTTAAACTAAAAGTTCTATCCTGTACAGATACAAAAGCCGCTAGAACAAATGCAACACTTTCTGCTTGCTCAACATTTCCTGGAAAAATTCCTTCCAGTTCTCGATTCATTCCTCTACGAGATTCATCCGAACATAACTACAAGTCTGATTTGTTATATTCTGAGTTCAATGTGTGTTCACTTTTGAAACCCTATAATATTTTCCAGTACATATAAATCATAACCACACGATTAAAAACTTGTCCTATAGTGACAATACATCACCATTAATTCTTAAAAAGTAACAACCACATTCCTTTGCCCAAAATATTTTAATGATCTACCACACTATATCAAAACTAGTGGAACCGTTTCAATACTTAAATAAGACTAAATAATTATTTCATGAACGGAGCCTGTTATATCTAAGAGGAGTTCCTAGGAGGCTTGTCTCTGACGGTGTTAATTTACAAATTGTATTTTCCAATAGACATGTTAAGTGAGTAATGTTGGCGAGAAGGAGGCCAATCTGTCCCTATCTGCTATTTGTAGTCCATATAAGTAGATAAATACAGACGTAAGTATTCGAAATATAAAAATTTAACAAGCGCTCACGCGATCTAAGCTTGAATTTAGGTTCCATCTCTAGGAATGTAATGCTCTCACAAAAGGCGCCACCGAAACCCGCACTGATGGCCAAGGCACCTCCGATCGGTACTTTTCCGACCTCATGTCAGGTCACGGATCGTCCAACTTTTCCGACGTCATGAGCTACGAACCCAAACAGGGACGTAACTGACTTATCCCCTTAAATGTGAATTTGTATAATTTAACTACTGAACCTAAATTGGCTATGTTTTAAGTAATGTTTCAGAGCTTCCTCTACAGTCAGTGGACCTAGGGTCCAGGTACTGTACGGCCACGAAATGACGTGGCAGCAGAGTGGTTTAGTGGGTAAAAATCCCGCATAACTGGGACGTCAGTACCTTTTGAAGGTTCCCTCTGCTTAAAAAACCGACGTCAGATCACGTTGAACAATCTAGGACTTGCTTGAGCTAACAACACAATTCAATGCACACTGAGAACAAAGTTGATGATAGAAAGGGTAACCCAGCTTAGGGACTTGCGGGATTGCTTGTGCCAGCAAGGGTCAGTAATCATTAGGAGCTAGGGTCCACAGTTAAGAAAATAGTTTAGACTATTTTGGTGCGAAGTCTTAAATATTTTTGTATTAATATGCAGTAATTACTAAAGCATCCCACACCAAAACAGTCCGATGAAATTTGAGGAGTTAGTGTTATTGCTGCTAACAATCAGCTGCTACCGCAATGACGTAGCTATGGTCACTACTGTATGTTTTAGTTACATGTTGTCTGCAACTCAGATGAATGATATCAAAGTGACGAATATTTAATTATATTTGATGTTTGTTTATTGTAACAGACAATGAGGCTGATTAGTAATTTTCCACACGTAAAACTGGCAACAGTGTAGGGCGCGGGGTGTAGAGGGGAGGGGAATTCAGGCTATTTTGGGCGGGCTGCTCTAGGTATTGTTTATTTATACGTACCAACAGTTGCGGCGATGCCCCCGAAGGCAGCGTATGTGGGTAGGATGGCCAACAGATGCCGCCCCATACCACAGTGTGTCGGGGACTCGTCGAATCCTGAGGGGCAGTTGGGTCGGCCGTCACACCACAGGCTGGCCGAGATGCAAGCGTTTAATTCCGGGCATCGGTACGGGCATTCCCACTCCGACAGACCTATTGTTTCGTTACCTGCCACAAATGGTAATGAGTTATAGCATAATTGAATTCTATCACCTGGGCATGTGGAGTCCGGGTTGATAAATTCTTTCACTGAACAGAGAAACGCCGAATAAACTATTTCAAGATTCTATAAAATTAATATGAAAGATTATATTTCATAGATATTCAAAGTCACACTAATTTTTTAGTTGGTTAATTAACAAAAAAAAGGAAAAATAGTTTACCCAAAAGATAAATAACTTTCTAAAGTGGCAACCAATATGACACTAAATTTTATTTTCATGATTGTTATACAATAAAAATAAGCCTGGTATACACGAAAAAAATTAAAAAAAAACTCATGGAAAGCTATTCCTTAATACGAAATACTATTTTTGAAACTTTACGTTTTTAGTTTGAAGGCAATTCCTTTGAGTTCCTTAACACTTCCAAACAGCATTACACATTATTATATACATAGAGTCTAAATAGTAGAACCCTCGTCTTCTTGCATTCCTTCATAGAATACGTATTCGTAACTTCCATCCTCAGTATATGAAAATGGACGTAGTCTTGTCAGAACGAACAGTAATCTCTCCTACGAACGACAGTTTTATCCATCACATACAATTTTTATTTGAGGTACCTATGTACATAGGTGCATTTATACCTCCACATGGTCATCATGATAATTAGGTTAAAAGTAACGTAATCCAAAGGCAGAATTTACAGCATAGTTTTGAAACTTCTGTACAAGGTCAATCCCGCCCACAAAAACTGCTTCACTAGGAATAATAACATGATTGCTATCAGGAGAAGGTAAGGATTGTTATTTACAAGTTGCATCAGGATGGAAACTGTCAATAACCCAAGAAGATACGTGACATACTGTATATCGATATATTAGTGACCTGAAACTCGAGAGTCATACACCATATGGTGTGAAATATGCGACGAAAGCTGTATGTCACACGTAATGGGCGAAGAACTTTTTTGATTCAGACAGTCCGAGCATAAGATTTATCCTGACTGCAACCCTAAGAGTAAGAGAGCTAGGTGATGGAGCAGTCTAGGCGGAGATAAGTGTATTGAGCAAGGGTCAGTTTACCACAGAAGTCTCAGAAGCAAAGCTTTCTTTGTTTCAATTTTCTGAATCAGGACGTTTCTTATTATTTATACGAAATTGAGGGCGTTCATTCTATATAGGATTCGATTTGACTTTTTTTGGGTATGTATTTAGTCGTTAGGCTGAGCAAAACCTCCTAGCTCTATCAAACATATGTGACAACTTTTTTTTTTACTATTGTTAAACTATTACTTCAAGGACATTCTTATTTGTTACTACACTCACACCCAAAAAGAGGAGCTTGTTTTGGACTTCCATCTCTATGGTTAGGTGAGTTGAAGCTATTTGTGTGAGTCAACAATTTTAAATGTACGAGGGAGTCTATACTAGGGAAGACGTCATCCAACGTATCTGTACCAAATCATGAGTTTGAAATGAGTAGATTTTAGCCTTTAGTTCAACATATATTGAGTCCATGATTAAGGAAGCCGAAAGTTTAGTTCTTTCGAAATATCGAATTTTCTTTTAAACAAAATTCAACGAATTAGTGTTTTAGGAACTGAATGTTAGTGGTTATAATGAACGAGTCAGTTTATCTTACAAACAGTTTTAAGATGTCCCTGCACAGGGAAACCCTAAATTAGTTTTTGATCAAGGCGGTATGACAAGGGTTTGAAATTTTATGAGCTCATACATATGTATGAAACGTTAATAAAGGTTTTAACTACTTTGCTCCCCAAAGCGTTTGTTGGATTCTCATTTAACATATGATTTTTGATGATTTTCTTTTTTCACATTACTGTGACCAGTGCAACTCTTTTCACCAAAAAATTTAACGGTAAAATTTTGACTGTACATATTTCCCAAGCATCGACATAACGTTGAGTTTCCTTTAGTAAGAGGCTTTTTGTTTATTTATTGCATACTTTATACCACACTTTGAAAGAAATTCAGTATCGTATCGTAAGACCCGGAGGGAAACATTAGTTGACCGCCTTTAGCAATATTCCACAATAAGCTTATTTCTGCTAGAATCCTATCTGTGGAGAGGCAATATTAAGAAAATTATATTTCGGATTCTTATAAAGAAATAAACTTAAGTTATTGGTATTATCAAAATATTATGGGAGAGGAAATCGTTAGACTAAACGTATACCCACATGTATACTGTATACCAAAAACAGAGTGGACTTGATGGTATTTTGGTTTTATGGAAGAAGCATCAGTTTCACATCTTGAATCTGTAATTCCCACTGTAGAGCTTTGGCTTTGAACAGTTTTGTCATCTGGAACTATGTAAAGTTCAGCACCTCTCTATCACACTATACACTTAAGTATATCAATAATAACTAGAATCCAAATAGTTATACCAAATAGGTTTTGTAAAATATAAAATATAGACAAATGAGGATCATACTTGGTGGTTCTACAGTATCCGGGTAGTCCGTGTGCAGTTGCTGCAGAAGCGCTGATTTGCTTCTGGAAATTTCCAGCCAGTTGAGGGCTGCCACTCCAGTCTCTCGGCCCACGAATTCCAACAGGAAACTGGGAGGGCGGGGAGGGTGCAGAAACAACTCTCCACCCACCGCCCCCACTCCCCACCATTCCTCTGAGAATACGTGTACGGCAAACTGTCGGTCCTTTGGGGTCGATGGACATACCACCTTCAGCAGCCTGCAGAGATACGTCACTTAGAAAAAAAGTTTACTTCTGAGATGCGTGTGCTGGATGTGATATGTCTTTGATCAAACGACTCTCGTTACTTACTAACAATAAAATACTAAAAGTTTGTAGAATTAATACCGTTCTTTGGAACTTTAAACAAGAAGTATTCAGACATTAAGAATTAAAGCAATTTTGCAATGACCATTTCGAAATTAGATATTGTGAAGGCACTGCACTGTCAGGTTCAAATTTGCTCACAAGAATGTTTTACGTCACGACAAGCAAGTACATAAGGGCGGGCTAAAGCAACATGTTAAAGGAAGGAGTTAGCTTGTAACACGTAAGCAGAACTAGTAATTAAAACTGAAAACTCACAATATTTCGTGTGAAATGTTACTGTAATTTGCTGATGAATGAGTAGCTTAAAGCTGTACACACAGTTTTAAAACTTCATCAGTACGAAGTTGGACACTCATTTTATTATATACTCCCAATATTGATAAAAAACCAACACGTTTAAAACGTTTTTACATTGAATTCTTAAAAACATTTCGAGAATGCAGGGCAATTCAGTATTTTCAAACAATGTTTACAGATGCAGAATGAAAAAAGAAGTGGGATACTTTAACAGACGGCCTACACTCATTATTCGGTTGTTTTCTGGAATTGTTTTGATATATTATCCAATTTCGATATTTAAAAAGCGTACCTACACAATGAGTTATAATAAATTACTGTAACAATAAGAATCTCGTACATTATAATTTTAAAAGACATAAATTTAACACCAACATTACAGAACAACTAAACCAATTATGGCCTAGACTTAGATATCAAAGAAACCTTACAATATTTATAACTTGCCTAGCTTGATATCAATGAGTAACCGCTTTTATGAAATGGAAGAAAGAATTCTCCCGATGTGTTTACCAGGAGCCAAACCCACATGTTAAAGCCACTTAAATCAAATCTCGTCTCGTGAGAAAATATCTCACATATTTTCTCATATTCATCGCCATTTTCAAAGTCTCAAAATATTAGTTACTTCTTGCTGTTTATTGTTTATATTAAAATTACTATAACTAATAAGTTGAAATTATATGCTAAGTTAAATAAATTGTAATCGAATCAAAAACTTTGGATAAAAACATCGAACCATTCGAGAAAAACAACCGAATATCGAGTGTAGGCCGCTTATTAAAGTCTACCTAAATGAAGAAACACCCATCCATACTGTTAGTCCTTCAGGTGCAAATGGATGGTAGACTTTTTTTAAAGTTAATTTACGTCATAACATAGATACAATATACTCCTATTAGTAGATAAATTACTGTTAAGTATACATTGAAGACGGGTAGATAGTGGAGCGCTCTCTACAGAATTTGCTGGAACTACGATGATGGCAGCAGTATACAGGCGCGGATCGTGGTGAAGTGAGGAAATGGTCAAATGGGCAGGTGCGAGAGAGAATTACACTAACGTGCCACCAAATTATAGGAGAATGTTTTATCAATGGTCATAGTGTAAGAAATTGACACACAACTCCAAAGTATATCTCTTTGGTTAAGAATATTGGTATCTTAGCACTACAGAGTATGTGGAGACCTGAGTGGGCGGCCGGTGTACAGCAGGACACGGTTCCGAGTACTGCAGGTCACCTGCTCAGGCTCTGCGGTCAGCGGCAGGAAGTGACCCCAGGTCAGCAGGAACAGACTCTTGTTCTCGTGAGCTTCCACAAGCCAAGGCATCCCCTCGCAGTTCACGTCTGCTCTCGCCTGCAACACATTTTAACCCGACGATTAACTTTAAATCAATAATATGATTTTCAAACATCTTTAACAATTAATGTTAGATTGATTTGTAAATAATGGTATTGCAAAGTTTTACGTAATACTAATAAAATGAAAAGTGCTAAGCAGAAATTACCAATCTAAGTATTGAATTAAAGTATAGATAAACAGCTCGCAAAGAAACCTGCGCAGAAGCAAATATCTAAGCAGCCTTGCACAGAAGGGTCCCCTCTCCAGTGGTTGGGAGTGGGACAAGCATCTCCTCGTATCTGGTTTATCAGCTTTGTGGATCTTGTCTCGCTTATTTAAACTTCAGCTATTTACGTATTCTATAATTATATTGCATTTTTGTGTGTAAGCCTATACAACAAGCATGCAAAATTAATTGGAACAGACTAATGTAGCCCATAGACGTATCCAGGGAGCTTGCGTTTTGGTGTGAGATTAGCCGCGCTAAGTAGCAGTGAGCAGGTTAAGGGATAGAGCAACCAGGCGAGTGCCGAGCAGTGTGGGGATACTGGGAGAGGGCGGCATCACAGCGGCGGAGGGGTATTTACCCCAAGCTGCGTGAATTAAAATCGTCCAGTGTCCTTTTGTAACCGGTTTACCTACAATTTGGAATTAATGTAGAATAACAAAAAATTCTTTGTCAGTCTAAAACTCAGTTTAAACAGTAAAAGTAATATAATCTATAAAATGTATATGTTTAACCTACAACTATTTCACTCACTTATATAAAGATTAAGCTTATAAATGATACAACCAGAGTTTTGTCATGCTTCATTTGGTACGAGTGATAATATTTGTATATGAATATTGAGTTTATCTCCAGTTCAACTTTCCCTTAATGAAATTAGTGATTTTATTAAAGACATCATTAGTAATTATGATTAGAAAGCCTTGTGGTTACCTGCGGAGGACTGACCAGCTCGATCTCCCCGCCACTACCTCTGACCCTCTGCCGTCGAGGACATTCCGGTGATCGTATTAGCTCGAAAGATGCATCGAAGTACAGGTCGGCGAAGTCCTCGGTGATGTTGAACCTGGAGATAACGAAGGTCAGCTCTAGTACTCTGGAGAGTGAGAGGAAAACGATAGGAGTTCCTTGAGTTGTTGACAGTGTGGAGTTGTCACAGAAACAGCCTCTCGTCACCTGCAGTGATACATTGCCGTAATTTGATCTACATACGCAATTATTATTTCAGAAACATTTACAGCTTATTGGAGTTCTGGTTTGCAAGGACCTGTAAAGTTGCTGGAAGTTGTTGAAGGAACACTTCTGTTGAAACCTCGAAAATACAAGCTATTCACTTGTACTCTCCGTTCAAATTTCTTAATCACTCGTACAATTCGTATGGTGACCAAACAAATATAGAAAGATGTACAAGTGAACCATATTTATGCCCAATAAATAATTGAAAATGATGTTTCAAGTAAAATAGAAAACAAATGAAGGTTTTAGAATAATGAATACCGTATGTTAAAATAAATGTTAAACTTCAAGATGCTGTTTTGTGGAATTTAGTAAGAGAACTCGGAAAAGAAAAGGCAATGATTAACATCAATGGTGTTTTGATAATGACGATTATTTTTTATGAAAATATCTCTAACATTAAGTTGCAAGTGACGTTCAATACTTATGTTTCCAAGCGGAATCCTGATTGGCTCCAATGCTTTTGTAGAGCAATAAGAGTTATGTTGTTAGCCTTGTAGTAGATCTCATAGTACTGCTGTGCTTTGGATTATACAGTACATATCGATATTATCTATTGAGAGACACGGACTCCCTGTATGAGAGCTATGTTGTTAGCCTTGCATAGGGATAGGGATTCAAAACTGTGTAAAAGTATTTAATACAAATGGAATAGTTAAACCGGAATCAAGATCGCTTTAATAGGACAGATACTAATGGATTTCATAACTCTGGATAAGTACAAGGAGGTGGAGTTTCAATTACTTAAACTTTCCTGGTTAAATAGTTACCGTGACATAAACCAATCAATGTATAAAGTTCAATTTTTAATCACTAATTTGTAATCGCTATTTTAATCAAATCACCCACAATATATGCTATCACCACTAGATCATAGTTTAGGGTTCAAATACGAAATATATACAGGGTGTTTCAAAACTCTCGCTACAAACTTTAGGATATTATTCGTGGACCATAGGGCCAAAAACTGAATAAAAGTAATGGTCCAACTTTCTTCGTTTACTGTCTGTATGTGTTTTTCATTAAAAAATCGTTTATAACTAATTAACCAATCATATATCAAATTTGGTTAACTGTGTTGAAAGTATCTGTAAATAAAAAAATGTTGAATATGGGAACTGGATTACAAAATCGCGCCCTTCACAATAGAATAATCTTGAGACAGAAAATGCATGGTTGGACTAAACTTGCAACAATTCAATTATTTGGCATCCAATTTAAAAAATAAAAAATAATTTAATTATTTATACTTTCTAAAAATTTCTGTAATAATAAAAAAATTGATGATGTTTTAGATATTTTAGTTTCAATATTTTAAATTACCATAGTTTTGATACTTAATTGTCAAATTCGATAAAGCAATTTTTATTTACGAATCCAATGAATATAAAAAAATGGTTACAATTGGTTAAATAGTTTTGAAAATGTGATTTTTTAAATTAAAAACATGCATACAAATAGGCATTAAACGAACATAGATAGACCATAACTTGCATTTAGTTTTTAGCTCTGTTTGGTCTACGGAATAATATCTTAAAGTTTGCAGCGAGAGTTTTGAATCACTCTGTATAGCTTCTATAGTATATTTTATTTTTTTGAAGGGGATGTTTTCTACGCCAGTGGCATTGTAAAATTACTGTGGATACTAAATTTTTTAAGGAAAAGGTCCAAACTCGCTTACAAGTATTTATTAACCTCTCCGGGAATCGAACCCGTGACTTCTCATGACCACAGCCTTACCCCTACGCTACGGTGAAGGTTATAGGAAACAAACAGATGGCTACTGGTTACCTACCTTGATATCCCTCCAGGGCACGTCGGAGACCTGAAGCTCTGCTAGCCGAGAGCCCGGCTGCCGCACGCACACTGTCCTCCCCGTGTGGGGGTCCCGGTCTGCTGTGCAGTCGGTCTCGCCGAAAGACGCGTTGTGGAGAGTGAGTCTGACCTTCTCTCCGGCCCCTGCCTCGAGTCGGTACACACAGGAGAGGTTGGCGGCTCCCCCTCTCCCGTACAGGAACACGTTCCTCGGCGATTTTATGTGGCCTAGAAGATATGCTAGGTTTAGCAAAAGTTATAATTTATGTTTTATTTGTACATTTCTTAAAGTCTTTTTTTTTAATACATCTTGAAGTTTTTCCTTTGAAATTTTCAATAATAACTTATCCTAATGAAACAAAGGTGTATTTTGAGACCGACTCGTTTTAGAGAGGCATGTGTTTGAGTGAGTTGACTTGAAGCAATTGAGTACTGGAAATTATATAAAAATAGATAATTCAATAGAAATTCTAGATTTTAGGGTAAAACTACGTCTAAACTTGAAAATGAGAGTATGTTAATGAGTAGTATTAAAAAATTGCATTAAAAATACATCCGACCTCATGGATTTTGTGAAAATATTCTTACTTTTGAAATTTTCGATAATAACTTATCCTAATGAAACAAAGGTGTATTTTGAGACCGACTGTGTTTGAGCGAGTTGACTTGGAGCAACTGAGTACTGAAAATTATATAAAAATAGATAATTCAATAGAAATTCGAGATTTTAGGGTAAAACTACGTCTAAACTTGAAAATGAGAGTATGTTAATGAGTAGTATTAAAAAATTGCATTAAAAATACATCCGACCTCATGGATTTTGTGAAAATATTCTTACTTTTGAAATTTTCGATAATAACTTATCCTAATGAATCAAAGGTGTATTTTGAGACCGACTGTGTTTGAGCGAGTTGACTTGGAGCAACTGAGTACTGAAAATTATATAAAAATAGATAATTCAATAGAAATTCGAGATTTTAGGGTAAAACTACGTCTAAACTTGAAAATGAAGAGTATTTTAATGAGTAGTATTAAAAAATTGCATTAAAAATACATCCGACCTCATGGATTTGGTGAAAATATTCTTACTTTTGAAATTTTTTATAATAACTTATCCTAATGAAACAAAGGTGTATTTTGAGACCGACTGTGTTTGAGTGAGTTGACTTGGAGCAACTGAGTACTGGAAATTATATAAAAATAGATAATTCAATAGAAATTCGAGGTTTTAGGGTAAAACTACGTAAAACTATGTCTAAACGTATAATGCTTTAGTAATACATCCGACCTCTTAGATTTGGTGAGAAGCTTGCGTAAAAGAATATTCTTACTTTTGCAAGACTATGAGAACAACAATTTCATCGATTTCACCAAAGGGTTCTCTACCTGACTTGACCCGGCGGAAGATCCTGCTGCAGGGCTGTGGGGGTGGCTCCTCTCCTCGACGTCCTGGCCACGGCTCGCCCCCTAGGTGTGTGTCCACGAACTCGTACTTGAGCCGGAAGCTGGCGGGGTGAAGCGCTGTGCCGTCGTCACTCTGATGCTGCACGAGCAGAGAACTGGTACGGGTCATGTAGCTCTCGCCAGGGCTGCAAGGTCGGGTCACCCTCGTCAAGTTCCGCAGAGAGGTGTGGTCACAGAGTCGCGGCCCGTCACAGTGGTCTCCCAGGAGAGCCCCGCCTGCAGTTCAACACTTAGATTGACTGATTTATAGATGTGAAGCACATTCAGGTGTAATTAACATAAGGATATATATCTTCTTGATACCAATACCATACTACTGATGAAACAATGGAATGATCAAAAACGGAAGTTAACGAGCAAGGACGTAGGGGCAAAGGCGAGGGGGTTCAAGGGGTCCGGACCCCCTCCCAAATGTTCATACATTAGTAAACGATTGTTATTATTTAAATAACTCAGTATTACTGACATGTACTGCTGAAAGATCGTTCTCAACAAAGAAACGCACCAAGAACTTTTTAAGGAACAAAATGGGACCTTACTCTCTGTCAACTACGGAAAAATATCATTTCTGGACTCTCCTAAAACTTATTCTTGGCTACGTTCTTGATAACGAGGAATGACTAGCTAGATTATATGCCTATTTTCACATAAGAACTGTTACAGATGATCATGATAAGGCACGTACTTATATAATATGTAAATAACATATAATGATAACATATTATCAAAAGTGAACAATTTCCATTTTGAGTATCATCAAAGTTTTCCAACTCACACCGCTCGGAATTCATCGTCAACACAATTCAAACCTTTAAATAAATATGTACTTAAGCTCTGTTGAGAGTTAGTCTAATGAAACTATCAGCAATACACAACCGCTTATGTATGTGTGTTTAGGGGGGGGGAGAGGTTAAACTGTATCGTGATTAGCTGAAGTTTAACCAACAAACAACCATAATGACACACACACACACACACACACACACACACACACACACACACACACACACACACACACACACACACACACACTGCTCATAATTTTGTGCTATTTTTGTTTGTTATTTTTTATTTTGTTTATTTATAAGGTGTCAATTATTTTTTTTTGTAAGGTATCTATATTATAAGCAGAAGAGAAAATGTTTCAATGCTTGAAAAATGCGGTGAATTATCACTTTTGTAAAGGTTATATTTATTTGCTACTCAGAAACAGCTGTACATACTAACAGAAGTAAAACGTAAAATGTGTTAAAGCTGTATGAAGAATGCGGTGCATTTATACGAGCATTTTTGTAAAAGCTATATTTATTTGCTAGTCGTAGAAATACCTGTACCCTGGTACATACTAACAGACAGTCGAAACGGAATATGTATAGATTCTTTATGAAGAATGCGGTACAAGTGTAATAAATTGTTTTTAAGGGGTGTATAATTGGCTACACACTGACAGACAATATAGAAGTGTTGCCGCTCGTAATGGGATGTGAAGAAGAAAGAACCAACTCACCACCGTCCCAGATGCGCAGTCTGGTAGAGCAGTTGTGGGTGCTGTTGGGCAGTAGGGGGTGGTGCGAGTAGCTGACGAAGTAGAGCCACACATTGTCCCGAGGGTGGCCCCTGAAGTGGTAGGTGCAGGTGGTGTTGGGTGCCAGAGTATGACGGGGACTGATCACAAACCCGGAGCGCCCCTTAGTGCGGCCAGACTCATCCAGGTCAGGGTGAGTGGCGTTCACCCAGAACTCGCACCTGCAAGACATTATGGGAACTTCATCGTCATACTCTTTCAACCGGGTTTTTAGACTGCCGAAAATGGCTGTGAGGTTCATTTGTGGTCTCGGGAGCCGGGAGAGTTAAAAGAAGTATTCCCTCGCGAACGTTTCCTTACCCTTCCATCCTTGTTCATATTCGATGTGTGTGTTTACTTTTTAAACCCTGTCATCCTTTCCAGTAGTTATATAACCTTATTCGACACGATTCAAAAACTGTCCTATTGTTCCAAAGTATCACCATGAATTCTGGAAAAAAAGCAACCACATATCTTGTACCAACATATTTTAATGCTCTACCAGACTGCAAAAAGAAACTAGTGAAACCCTTTCAATATTTAATAAAGACTAAATAATTATCTCATGAACAGAGTATGTTATACCTTGGAGGAATTCTTGGGATGCTTGTCTCTGACGGTGTAAGTTTATAAATTGTAGTTTTCAATAGAAATGTTAAGTGATTTAGTTTGGATCTGACTAAATTTGAAACGGCATGTTTAAATAGTATTATATGTAGTATAGTTTTTATAAATATTATACGCATATGATTATGAAAATGTTGTATTATAGTGTTACTTATCGGGAATGTAAAGACAAAACAAGACTGGGGTTGCATATGTCAATGTTCTTTACTTTTGACATCTTGTTGATGTCACAATGATACAGTATGACTATAAAGTGTATAAAACTGCACAGAGAACTTAATACGGCATACAGAGAAAACAAAATATGCCTCCAATTAGTGATTAGCAGATCATGAGTGAACCGGCTCACTGAACCGGGTCACGAAATGATCTGAGCTTAAAGATCCGTCAGATCATGTGATGAAGTGAGCCGACTCCTGATTGAACGAACCATCGCGTCGCGACCCGTGAGCTGAGTCGCCAGCCAGTTTAACATTCTTCGATTCTCGTAGTTCTTTATGATCTGAGTGATCTGCTAGGCATAGAAGAAAACTGTTTAAAACCTGAATTTATTATGGACGAAAGTTACACCTCGTTCAAAAGTATTGTATTTAGCTTACAAAGCCATTTGAACCACTACATTTATTTTACTGTACAGATAATATTAACGATGATTTTTTTATATCAGTTACATTTCATGGTACACAGGACGAAAAACAACGAAATTAATTTTTTGCGTTATGTTTTTAATATAAAAAAAATGATTGGATCAACATAAAATAACTTACTAGATTAATAATTTTAATTGGTTTATTCGATGATCTGATCGAACAGACGGAGTGAATGACGTCACTGATCTGAATGATCTGAAGATCCGGCTCATGAGCCGGTTCATTTCAGTGATCTGGTCCGAATGTGCCGAATCTATCCAAAGTCTCGGTCTTCCCATCACTATCACTAATACATATTATAAACAATGAATACACTATAGTTTTATTGCTATAGTATCTTATTTCATATACTTATCCCGAAATGTATGGACAGGAAGTAGACTAGAGATGAGATTTCCTAATGTAAAATATTTTTGGAATCTTGAACTATCAAGTTCTCAGAACTGCATAGAGGAAACAGAATCTGACAATAAAAAAAAGTTTTTTTATATTCGGAAAAGTAAAAAGAGCGGTTTATACACTTATTCGCAACGTACGGACAGAATACGACTGGGGCTGAAGATTTGTTTAACATACTTCATTTTTTAAATATTAAAATATAAAGTTTTAAGATTGTAAAGAGTTTGAGATAAAATATATAGTGAGTAGGTAAGATACTCAGCGCAGTGTGGTTTTTTTATTATTATTTGAGGCCCAGTATAAAAGATCGCCTCCCAATTCACTACAAAGACGACGAAGGTAAAAACACGATACACGTACATGTCAGTGAAAGCGCTCTAGCCTTTGTGCGCCAACCTGGACCAGGACCAATTTAATTTGTTAGACCCTTTTGCTGAAATAAGCTTGTTTTGTACAAACTTCTGATGTTTCATCAACCAAACCCAAGAATGGCGCGGAACCTTTGTTGCAATGTGTGCTTGTTAAAATTTTGAACGTCGTTACTAAATATGTGAAAGAAACGTTACTGTTACTAATTAATTACTTATCCTTTTATGAACATTTGGAGCTGTTGAGATTGTTAGTTGAAATACTAAACAAGGTGGAAGTGACATAATAAAAATTAAAATAAAGGTACCTTAATACATTTTGTGATTGTTTTGCTGCATTCATTGATAACATCCAACATCCAAAACAGTGATAATATAGAATACGTTTTATGATTTTGCTTACACAAGAAAGAAGTTTACAAGCTTAAAATTAAATACCTAAATATACAGTATTTGTTTAAGAAATAACATTACCTGTATAAATCTAAATTTTAAGTGTTATTCAAAAATACATGTCTGGTACTGAATAAAATAACTAAGTAGTAGTGAGTTACGAAACAATGAAATAATTCTTGATGGAAAACCATGTAAATTATTGAGACAAGTTTAATTCGGCTTATCTCATAAACAAAACTGTATATCAAGGCCACTCAGCGGATTTTTCGAGAAACCACTTAAGCTTCAATAAAAATACAAATTTGGTTTAATTAAAACGATAATCAGGAACTCAATTATATTTCAAATTCCAATGGTAAACGAAATCGATATTCAGCTACAGAAGAAATTTAAGTTAAGTAGGGATATAAGCTTGAGAGAGTTGAAATATTTTTTCTTTTTTTTTTAATTCAAGAAGTTTTATAAAAACGAGGAAGGGGTACATCACGCCACGTGTCAGGCTTCGCTGAGGTTACAGGCAAACTTACAAACCTATAGCTCATTTCATTCCCGAGCAATCCTGCGGGCAGACAGACACACAAGCGTTTCCACAAAATATAAGTTGACACCATAGAGAGGCATTATAGAACTCATTCTTGTAGAAATGGAGTTACGTTCAAAATTTGAAGTCTGCATATAAAATCTTTCTCGGCAATAGTTACTTCATGATACATTTAAATTTTTGTTCATTCGTACATATAAGCACTTTAATAATAAAAGTTTATTTTTAGATATAGTGTTAGAATATGTAACATGTTTGAGTCTCTTATGAGTATATTGAGTTTGCTTACCAATTTATTTATCGTGCTATTTTCTCGTTGCCATCATGGTTACTCATAAGGCCAAGTAAAAATATTCTCTAACGCTCAGCCAAATCTCATAGAGTGACATGCGCCATCATCGACTCAGTGTTCCCCATATAGAAATGAAGCCTCATGTATAATCTAAAGTCTTTAGATCAGTTCGTTTTCTAGATACCGTTTGGACTGACAGACAGAAATGAAATTTCTCCGGCCTCACTAGTAATAGGCTTCGCTAAAGCTCAGCCAATAAAACACCAATGAAATTAAAAAAAAATGGTTATAATGAACACATATAAACTTATAAATATGTGCTTTTATTGTTTAGAAAAAATAATAAAAGTAAGGTAAAGGAGAAAATATTTATAGGAATAAAAGTCAAAATACCTCTCGTCTGGGATCCATGGGCGCTGAGCCTACCTGATTCTATCAAAGACTGACTGAAAGTAAACTTTGCTACATAAACTCTCTGAGAGGAGTGTTGAAACTTGTAATCAGTCAGTAATGACTCGCAGGTATCAATGAAAGTGTAATGTAGGGATGTTCTGCTATCAAAAGGATTTTCACCTGATTTTCCGCATCGACAGTCCGAGTTCCATTACACTCTCTCATTCCGGCAATTGAATTTTGCCAGGTTCTAATCAGTCTGCGACACTCCGCAACTTTAATCCTTTGCAACCCATTGACTGTCTAAATGTTCTACTGAAATTGCTCTCCATCAAAGGATCATGTTACAGATCTACATAATACCAATATTGAGACTAGTTTTACCTGGGCTGCAGTATAGTAAGCGGCCACCACGACAATCGAATCAGCGAACGAAATTATCGATTAGAAATATCAAAACTATCGAAAAAATACTACCCATTCTTAATATAGTTATTTACAATTAATTAAAGCTAGTTGTTTTTTTAAATTATTATATCAATATTGTTTGAAATTAATTAATTCAAAATAAAATTAATGTTTGGTGGCCGCAACTACAATGGCGATGAACTTACGTTGTTTGTGTTTCAAGATGTCAGTTACGTTTATCCTTCTAAATAGTAAGATTTAAGTCTCACGGCGCCGCTTTGTTTGTTACATTTAATAAATAAACATTTGTAGTTTTTAACTCATAATAAAATTATTACTTTTTGGATATACAGTAGGACCTTGATATATCGAACCTCAATATATCGAATTCCTCGATAAATCGAAGTTTTATAATTCCCCTTGAATGTCCCATTTACTTCAATGCTAATTTTACCTCTACATATCGAAGATTTCAAGTAAATAACCTCAATATATCGAATTTTCGCCAATAATTTTGCCTATTTTTTACCTCTATATATCGAAGTTTTCTTATAATTACCTCAACATATCGAAATTTCAGTTTATCAACGAAACGAACTTTAGTACTGTATTGTCGTGTTGTGCAAACAAACAACCATCAAAGTAGAGTAGGTACCGTATTTTTCATGTCGAGACTTGAAACCCCCACCACCGACACTCCTTTGTTTTCTGTAGACGCCAGTGGTGGATCACCACTCCACCCTCAGTTTAATTTGGACGTTACCACGATTAGTGCGAGTAGATTTTTTTTAACAACAGTAAATAAGTTTTGCAAACTCTTTATAGCATGTACGTAAGCCTACATTACAGTAGCATTTTAAACATTTAAAATACAGTACAGTAGAACCGTATTTCAGACATGTGTATTTATACTGTACAACATAACTTTTTAAGACGTTACAGTATTTCATATTCATATTTATGTAATAATATTACTCTATACGTTTAGTTAAAAAATAAATAAATTTAAATTGATGTATGATGTACTTGTTATAATTTCTTATTCACATTTCCCGATAAAGTAATGTACGATTCTTAATTGTACTGTATTATTGTAGTGGGTGTGGACCTCTATATATCGAAGTCTGTCAGAGTTAACCTTGATATAATGAATAATACAACAACAGTTGTAAACCTCTATATAACGAAGTCTGCCCCAAACAGCCTTGATATATCGAACCTCATTATATCGAAATTCTTGATATATCGAAGTTTTGTAAATCCCCTTGAGGTTCGATATATCAAGGTCCTACTGTATATACATAGCTGAACTATACCATAATATGAAATACTCAGAAGGTAGTTCGGTTCATCATCTTGGTTTGTTATTGTTAGGTAGTTTAGATAATCAGAAATATCGATGATTCGATTGTCTTGGTGGCCGCTTATCATACTGCCGACCAACATTGTAAACATTTATATACCATAAGCCATATAATTGCCTCATTAAATCACTAGTAATATAAAGGGTATACAGTACTGAGATAAGTAAACCGTAAGGTACAATTGTATAATGGCTGTTATTCGTAGTTTTTATGGCTAGCTAATCAATATTTCTAGAGTGAGGAACCAAATACATTTCAACATTACATATGTATATGGATTAGGAAACTTGCACAGCGTTGTACAATTTGGAATTTGTTACCCTTTTCATAACTTATTATTTTATTTTATAACTTTTACGAATGAGATTTCATTAACAGTTATAGATCAAACTTTTGTTTCTTTACAATTTAGGCCTACGAAGGAATTACAATAAAATAAAGGATAAAACAGATTTCTTAACAATTTTCTACACTCTGTACATGCGGCTAACGGCTCTTAAAATGTGCTAATATATGTAGGAGTCATATATCTTTAAAATTAGGTGTAACCGATCTATGTTTACTTTAAAAAATTTTTCAAAAACTGACCCCTATTCCGGCCATACCGTGTAATTTTGAGATACATAACAGACTTGAGAATTTTGATCCTCCTGAGTTCTTTGTCGTTGGATATTTTCGATTAAAATTGAAACAAAGATTTTATTCCAATTCGTTTTCCGATACAGGTAGTTTGATAAAATCTATATAGAGTGAAAGACCATTTTATTTAGTTCAAATGTATAGAATAGTCTTGTCTCTAAGTAAAATGGCGTTTTAAAGATATTTATGAAAAAATACAATTTACCACTTTTACTATTTGGAGTCCCACAGGTATGTTCCTTTCAAACATTTTACCAATTTTCAAACTTACAAAAATGTTTTGCCCAGTTAACTTTAATTGGCAACTTTTACTGTGCTATAACAGACGTATTTTCAACTAAGAGTTTTATAGTATAGAGTTCAACTACAATATATTGTTGTATAGTAACATTATTTTGTAATCAAATTAGTATGTAAGAACATGTAGCCATGATTGTATGTATTATTTAATGTGTATCAATAACTGGAATAGTGTTAGCGTGAGAAGAGTAGACGTTAGATAAGTAATAGATATACAACATTATCATTAACAAATTGTCACTGCTCACACAGAAATCTACAGATCATTAGCACTTTGGACAATGATATGTACAGAGCGATAATCGCTCTTAATGGGTTGTGTTATTTAAGCCCTGCGAGGCGCAGCAGTAGTCATCAGTCTCCGCAGACTGCACAGTGAGGAACGGTCACGGTGTTGGGATCAGTCTCCGCAGACAGCACAGTGAGGAACTGGTCGCGGTAGTAGGCAGAATAGTTAGATGTTGGAATTGTGAAACATAAGTACCACAAAGTATGGTGTTAATAGTTTATTCTCAGTAGTAATTTTATACAGGTGTTTCATTTTACATGTTGTGAACAGAGTTGTGCCAAGTGACTTTTTTCAATAAACTTATTTTTAACCCCATGTACCGAGTCATCTCTTGAGTTCCTACTCTTCAAGGTGAACATTGTTACGGGTTATCTTGCCACTCGGGTAGCCCGCTAACCGTCCCCGCAACAATATGCTCGTTTATGTTTTACAATTTGTAATTTTATTCTAAATGGTAAGTTTATGTATCGTACGATCTCAAAAAAAAAAAATTAAAATCCAATTCCTTCCTAATTTGAATTAATTTCCGTATAATCCATGAGTCCGTCAAAAATTAATATAAAATGCTTTTAGTAAACAACATTTGCAAAATCTCTTTTTGTCAGACCGCGTATTCACATTTAATATATTCTGCCACTCAATTAGAAGGCAATCAAATAAATTGAATTTGTTGTGTGGAATGTAGGATTCAACTGAATATTGTATTGCTCCAAACCAATACACACAGGATTGTACTCAAAAAAAATAAACGAAACAGAATCTGTTAAATTCCACACTCCGGAGGCATGTCTGTATGACAAGTAGTTTAATCGTTTTGTTATTCTAATGTTTTCTTGTAAAATAAATCTTATACATTATTCACATTTACATATTTTTAGTTTTAAAAAGATGCTAAATCTATCATGTATGATTTATTAAAGAGGGGAATTCACGTTAAAACCATTTTTAGACTATTGGTTTCAAAACATTACTATTGCGCTTAAAATAGCCTGCCATGTAAATACGGTATGTCTCAATGTCTGATTACAATAAGCTATACAGTTTAGCTGAATTTGTATTCTGTACCACGAAAGCACGGAAGCTTTTCATAATTGTATTTCCCATAATCCATTACGTATGACGTAAGCTTATTGTCATAATCAAACTCTATTAACGGTCGTTGACAGGAATTGGAAATAACCGCTGCCACATATTGTAGCAAAGCCGACAACGGCAAAAACATTCAAAAAAGAAGATATGCCTTTCGAAACAACACAACAGAAAAAAACACTAATTATTATCCGTATCTTAAACATGCTTCACGGCTTTAAGAAATTATATGCTTCTTTATTATTTGATATCAAGTTTAATCCAAATATTTTTGATTCACAACAAATATTTAGTAGTCTCTCCGCAGCCAGATCAGTTTATAAATAACAAGAAATACTCGACAGTAATAAAACTTTACACATTACAAAACTTTAAATTTTTAACAATTTAAAATCATATTTGAAATAGTTCACAATAATTTAAGCCCAATTGTTTTTTTTAAATCATAAAGTTTTAGTTCTAGAAGATATTTTGAATATGATAATAACTATTTGTTGTGGGAAAATATCCAAACTAAAACGAAAACTCCGATTTTTCAAATGGAACATAAACCCTGATATGCTCTCATTAGTGTGACACTCACTTCTGTAAAGTAAATAGTTAATATTAAAGTAACCTTTATTCCTTTAGAAGTATGTTTTATCAAAATTCTGATTAAATATTTTTAATACCAATTTTTTAAATAACAAAAATCTAATATATTGCATTCTTAACATATTTCGCAAATTTTTGAAGCGTTAAAGAAGTGCAATACTTAATTCTTAATAGAGTAGATTACTTTATCATTAATGTATAGAGACTACCACATACCTACCACGTTACAAACCATATTAATTTAACTGTCAATATAATTGATTGATTGTCAATGAAAAACATAACTTTTGATTTTTCATAACTAAAAACATAACTAAAAAATGAAATGGTGACGAAACGCAAAGAAAGGAGAACGTACCCATCAACCTCCCAAACACAAGGGCACAAAGGGTTTCTGTCTGTTTAAAATAATAATATCTGATGGTTCGTCGAACCGTATCGTCAAACAGATTTCCAACGATTTTCCAGAGCGACACACAGTCAGATGGACAAATGACTTCCATTACCTGTCCCCCCTCCCCTCCACCTCCACCACGTTCGTTCCACTCAGCCAAATTGAAGTTGTCAAGTTCCGATCAGTCTCTGTAGCCCTATTAACCCTCTCAATAATTGAGTCAGGGAGTCTTTGAAGCTCGTCAAGGCACGGTGATAATTTAGTTGACAACCCATAATTAGAATTCAGTACTCAATTAGAATTTGTAATTACAGTGTTAATTGCCGTTTGACTTTTAGCGACGGGGTATCTCGTGAAGGAAATATTTGGTTTTTTAATTTCAAGGCGTGGTGAAACGGTTTACATTCGCGATATGTGCCACTGGCATACAGTCTCGGACCTAGAAATAGATGCTTAAATTACTGATTAATTATAATGTTTAAGCACATTTGATACTAAGCGTCTGAGGTTGTAACGAGCATGTGGTCCAGTTGTAATCTATACGGACTGTACTTTTCATCACTAGTCAGATTCTACAACTATTCCAACGTGACAATATGACTTACTTAACTTTTTAAAACGAATTCGATACTATTAAACATTAAAAATTACTTTGACTTACTTTTAAAAATTAATATTAGACGCTGAAACACGAAAAATCCGTCTCAACTAGAGTATGAATGTATAATAGATTATACATTCGCGAAACTACGAGATCTCGTTCTAACCGATACTTTAACCGAATAAAATCATGAATTCTTTACAGTATATTATTTGATCAACTTTTTTTTGAATAAGCGCAAACAATAAACAACAGAATGAGAAAAAAGTCTCGATACACTCCAAAAGTACTCCAACGGTACGAAAGAACATACTGGTGTTTGTTGGTATTTGGGAGGAGCGGGGGGTAAGAATGGGTGGTATAACAACTTTTAGGAGCTATGGCGAAGCGGACATTTTTAAATTCTCCATACTGGATTTATGTAGGGTATTTCATAACTTTAAAGTTTGCCGGTTGAACTTTAACACAGGTTTATAACTCCTATAAAAAATATATATATATATACCTATATTACAACATTTTTCGTATTTGTGTACCTGAGAATGAGGCAGTCAAAAATAATTTATCCTTTCCCTTTTGAACATTTTACCCAAATCTAAGATGGCAGTTATCAAGATGGCCGCTGTTATTGTCATAGCTCCTAAAAGATGGCCAGCTATCTACAGTCACACCATAGCAGACGTCATTACAATTCCGTAGGAGTGTATCCAGACTTATGCCTCGCTCTGTATATATTTTCATAACTGTGAGTCGCAAATGTTTAGTTTATTGCTAGTATATTTTATGATTTAAAAGTTTACGTCATAAGCGGTTTACGTTTACCATGGTGTAGTTTGAGATGACTGACTGAGTTGTGAAGAACTAACATTGGACGTACTATAAAATGACGTGTTCTGGTGATAAAACGGTGGTCATTCCAAAATATTCATGTCCAACATCATAAAACAATATACTTTTAGAAAACATAAAGGGTAGTGAAATATAATTTTGATAACCTAATTTGTTATTTAAGTGTGCTGTTATATTAATCTCATTACGTTTAATGTTTAGTAAACATTTGTCGATAAAAACATTGAGGGATGATTACTTTTTAAACAATCATTTCGTAAGTAATACGCCAACAATAAATACAGAATGAATTTACTTAATTCTTATATTTCGTAACTAAAAATATTGTTGATATTTATTCGACTTAAAATTTTTAAACAACTTAAATGTATTTATTGTACATCCAATGCAAGTTCATTTGGTTAGTTACGCCACAGCAATGTTATAGGTTTGATTCTCAGAGTGTTAAATAAAATTTAAACATTGTTTTGATCCGTTTTTTATAATCAATAATACAATCAATTGAACACGCTATTGGTGTTAATATAATCCTAAACAACTAGACAGGCAGATAGTAGTTAACATTGTAATTCCGATCTCTACTCTGTAAATTATTTTGTTTTACTCTTAAGTCAAATTTCCTACAAAACAATAAACAATTGCACATAAATTAGTCATTAAACTGTAAACCTGTATAACGTAACTATGGTGGGAAGAGTTGATGCAATGTGAACGTTCAGTTTAACTCCAGTTCATCTTCCACTTAATGCAGCGTCTGAACACAGCACTAATAACGCTGCCACAGACTTTAGTCATGGAATCTGGCTGGAGTCATATGCGTTTGAAGAAATCCAAAAAAGTCTGTGACAAAGAAGCTCGAAACGAACTCTTTGCATCCTTTCGACATCAAAGACAACCTAGACTATAAACTCAAGTGCAATCAGGTGCACAGTTGAGTGCACTACGATGTTTAGACACAATCCAAAATTCACGGCAGATCTGTTCAGACGGACAGACTTCAGATTCCAAGGGTCAAGTCTGTGGCAGTGTTAAATTTCAGACGCTGCACTAAGGAGAAAGTGAACTGAACTGGAGCAGAACTCATCACTCACATCGAACTACAAATGTTCCAAAAACCATCTTTTTGAATTTTAGTACAATACCTATCCTGGGTCTGGCAACAAAAAGAATAAATATTTAGGAATTTATTAGTAAATATTTAAACTCACAAAGGGGATTCTAACTGGAGTTGGGTGATTTTCCATACCCCAAGAAGTGTTCGAGGGATTATGATCTCTAGCAGCTTCATCACGTTCTCCTTCCACTGTATTTGTACCCATACGTTCTTAAACGGTTAACCTTTCCCTTTAACATCCCATGAAATATCAGTATTAATGTACATTATTATATTATTATTATTACTCATTTACAAAACAAAAAGCGATATCCAGACAAATGTTTAATGCCTAAGAAATCATTTACGGTGGTGCCTATTATATGTATCCACCCAACATTGCTTGAGTGTAGGACACTCAATAGCTTGACGGTTAAGTGACAAACACTCAAACGTAATTTACGCAAATACAAGTGACTGACTTGCGAGGATACTTGGAGTAGTCTAGCGAGCTAGAGTCGCTGAAGAGCACGTCGACCTCGAGCTCGAAGCCCCGCAGAGGACTGGTGGCTCCATCTGAGCGGAGAGGAACACTGAACGGTGACGAGTGGAAGGCCACCAGCATGGAGGGACCCCTGCAACACCAGGTTAGTCGATAAATAAACTATGATAATTATTCGCCAAGTTCCACTAAAATGTTGGAAAATGTTTTCAAGAACACAAATATTTATTTTTAACTTTTCCATCTTTGGAAGACCACAAAAAGATGAGAATTTAAATTTGTGACTTTTGTCAAAAATCGAAGAACGTTTAAAACGTTTAATAAGAATTTGTGGAAAAGGGGTTCCCAGAAAATAAATTAGGGCGTGAATAAGATAAAATTATGTAGCAAAACCTTTAGAAGTATATGAAACATGAAATTGTGATTCAAATACTCTTTTGAAGAATTTGACTAACAAGAGATTCTAAAACAGACTAGCAGATATTTTGACTGAATGTTTTGTACCCACAAGCTAGTCCTGTAGTAACATCAAGAGTTGGAAGAAGAATTTAGAGTTTTCTAAAATCCGCGATGTTTTTCACTACAAATCACCTAAGTAGCTACTAGCTACTCAGAATAAATTATAATCTTGGCCAAAGTGTAATTTCATGTCCATTACAGGGAGTCTCTTATTGTTCACTGCAAGAGATTCCAGTTTTAAAATTACGAGAACTCAGGGTCAGTTTGATGAGTCTAAATGTTTTCCTTAAATATTCCAGAACGTTAGTTAGAAACGCACCTGCTGATGATGGAAGGTAGCCAGGCGCCGCCGCAGTACTTAGCTAATACCGTGTCGTCTGTGGAGGCACCGTCGTAGAAGATGAGCTGGTCCCGCTCCCCCGTACAGTCGGTCCAAGCCCGGATTTCCTTGGAGCTCCCAGCCGTCTTGTTCATGCCTAGCATCGTTGACCTTATCTGCATCTGAACAAAATTTGAAGCATTTCCAGGGAAGGTCATAATCTGATGTGTTGCAATCATGATGTTAATAGGTGATCTGTTGTTGGCTTTTAAATGTCAACATTCTTCTTCCTAATGCCACACGAAATCAACAGGAAACCGGATATCCGTGGCTAAAGATCAAGGTTGATATATTTTCCAGTTGTACTAATATTTACTTTGCGGAATACTAATGTAGCAATAAACCCTCAAAATTATAGGTCAGCTGAGCAGTGGGTCCTAAATTAATATACGTTATAAAATAAATGCAATGCAAACATTATAAGATTAAAAAAAATAACCCCCAACGTATTATAAAACAATTATTAATTGTCTGAGACAAATAATATCATTTAGTTTTCATGTCGATATAGTTTACTATAATTCAACCAAGCAGAAGATAATTATGAATTAATTTGCCAAATGTAGTTAGGAGCTGTTCATGGTACAGTCTACAATAAAACTTACTTTGTATTTGCTCTCCTGCATGACCAAATGGCGTGTTTGAATGTTGGTAAAGTATTCTGCCGGAGAGCCAGATAGCCAGTGACGTTTCGAGGATACATCTCAGGATAGATAAAGGACCACAGTTTACATTAAAACCTACCTTGTGTTCGCTCTCCTGCCTGACCGAGATCATGGCATGTTTGCAGGTTGGCACTGTCATCTGCCGGAGAGTAAGGTAGCAGGTTACGTTACGAGGATACGTGTCAAGTAGTTAGAAGACTGCCTATGATACAGTTTACATTGAAACTTACCTTGTGTTCGCTCTCCTGCCTGACCGAGATCATGGCGTGTTTGCAGGTTGGCACTTTCATCTGTCGGAGAGTCAGGTAGCAGGTGACGTTACGAGGATACATGTCAGGTAGTTAGAAGACTGCCTATGATACAGTTTACATTGCAACTTACCTTGTGTTCGCTCTCTTGCCTGACCGAGATCATGGCGTGTTTGCAGGTTGGTACCGTCTTCTGCCGAAGAGTCAGGTAGCAGGTGACGTTGCGAGGATACATCCCAGGATAGTTGGGGGACTGCAGGCGACACTTCTTGCGGTAGCACTCGTAGAAGTTACGACTGCAGTAGGTGCCTGAAAGAACTCAATAATCTCACATACACAGATTTATTGAAAGTCTTTTAAAGAATATGTATAAAAATATAGAAAGCGGATAAGAACCTTGTAATTTTAGTGGGTTTCTTCTTATTTTGGATTCTACAATGTTCTGCATCCACGTTAAAAATAACGGCAGTTCGGAGATTTTTATTTTGACATAATATATTTGATTTATTTAATTTCATCTTATTTTCAGGTACAGTAATTGCGTGCTAAACTGAAATGAAAGACATCATTCTGTGTCATAGATATAAAAAACAAAAGAAACTAAATTGGCCACGAACCAGTGTTTTTTAACACAATCAGAAATCTTAAATATTAAGTAATTACTTATTTGCTCATCTCTCCATGTTGCATTGCAATGTGTGACTTAAAATGACGTGCAGTTATGACGTCAATAGTGGTGTAAAAAGAATGAAGATGCCCTGTGTAGTGTTGTTATCTAAAGTCGAGTGGTCGTCAGAATGGCTATGTATGTGTGTCTAGTGGTTAGTAAAGCTTACTTATAGATAGTCTATCATAAATTTCTGAACAATAACACGTTAAATAAGATAATAATGAGTATGACTTTATGCACGACCAGGCAATGCCACACTATGCCCTAACCTTTGCTGAGAACTGACCTGCATTAGAAGCACAGTATAATAGTACTCTACACTACAGTAGGCCACTAGTACTTATATAAACAGCATGATAAAACATCCAGTTCAAAATCATAAAAGTGCTCCTCGAATAATGGTAATTGTTGAAGTACAAGTAGAAAAATTGCTCTCGGAATATTTCCGTAATTTTATCTATATCTGCTCAGTAATATGCTGATGATCCATCTTGATCTTATACAACACGTCCTGCTCCACATGCTGACTGCTCATCTACTCCGAGCGGTTCCAAGATGGAACAAGTACTCAGGTTGGGTAGACTTCTGAAATATAAGTTAGCTCTCAACATAACCTCAATTTACAGCACTATTTTCCTTCCTCCTAACGGCCATTAAACCAACGTCTGAATGCTGTTCCTTTAAATGTCGGGGACTGTCTCTTTCATTTCTATGTTGCTCATAAATATTCTTTCTCTTGTATTGTTTATGCTAAACTAAAAACATTTGCTACGTTATGTCAGGGCTGTTGGAAGTCCACGTTTTATAAATCAAATTTTATATGATTATAACAACTTTCGTTTGTAATGTTTCAAGACGATTGAGTTTCTAAATATTTCAACGTGTAGCCTTCAGATTATCGTCCCACCGGTGTTGTATAAATTAAACGTCTCAACTGATAATGAATAATTAGTTTGTCGTTTCTATATGGCAGCCATATTTGAAATCCATCTTTCTTCCGACTAGCCGGAAAAGATTCCTTCGTGACTGAATTTAAATCACGAACAAAGAGAGGAGTATCTTTAATTTATACAAAGGTCTAACTTCAAGCTTACTTCAAAATTAAACTGTAGAATATAATGGTTCAGAGACTATTGACGTTCGAAAAAAAGGTGCATGTTTTTATCAAACTTTTCATGGTAAGTTGCAAGATTGAAGATTATTTTGTTATTAAATAAGCTTATAACGCAGACACGGCTATCTTTATCACTACACAGTACACGCCTCAGCATACTAAAGATATAAGCATAAAATGTTCACAGCAGGTGGCTTAGCGGTTAACTGTGGTATTAGTTTACAAAGGCTTTAATAACGGTGTCATATACCTCAGTCTAGGTATCTTCTCCCTTATCTATTCTTTTCCACAGTATGTAATCATTATTTCTTTAAATTTAAAACATCATGATTAAATTGTTAACATTAATTAAGTAATTACAAAGTTTAAATCTGCATACACAGACCGTGAGTTCAAAGAAACTGAGATTGCCTGTGAATATGTGTAAGGTGGTTCCTCCTCTCTAACAAGATTCCTACTAGAGAGCTATGAATAATTAAATTATTTCAAAAGCTGATAAGGGAAAATCTGGCTTTGAAAAAGAGAATAATGTTCTTTTTTTAACCTGTTTCATGGTCAGTTTGTTTCTTCCACTCGTGACAAATTCCATTATACTGTCAGTAACCGGTGTACTAAAGCTCATGGAAATCAACGGAATACTCTTGGAACGACTAATACAGACTGAGTATCAACTGAAAGAAGTATTAGCTAAAGGAGCTGGTACGTTACAAATCACAAACACACATTAGCTGCTTCAAATAGATAGCTATTAATAATTAAATAATTTTAAAAGCTGATAAGGGAAAGTCTGGCTTTGAAAAAGAGAATAATGTTCTTCTTGTAATCTGTTTCATGATCAGTTGGTTTCTTCCATGTATAACAATTTCCATTACGCTGTCAGTAACCAGTGTACTGCAGCTTATGGAAATTAACGGGAACACTTTTGGAACGACTAATACAAACTGAGGAGTATCAACTCAAAGAAGGATTAGCTAAAGATGCTGGTATGCTACAAACCACAAACACACATTAGCTGCTTCTACATTTTGCACAAATTGTTCCTTTATCATATTTGCGGCAGTTTTGATGTTTTATATTCACATAAGCTCTCTCATAATCAAAAATATCAAACAAAAATTGGAATAGAATCGTTAGTGACAATCCTCTCACCTGGGACGACCTCCCCGCGCTCAAGGGGGGCGCCGGCGCTACCGAACCGTACGACGGCCTCGTCGCCGCCTAGCACCTTGTAGCGCAGCTGGAACTCGAAGGGTGAGGCGGCATGGTACACCCTCAACGTTAGGGTGACTGTGGCCGTCTCGCTGTAGTAGACCGCATGTCCTGCAGCAGCGCCGCACCAGGAGCCTCCTGTGAAGGGACGTCCTAGCTCGGACAGCTGCATGTGGCCGTCGGGACAACCGTCCAGCGCTCGTCCCTCGAACCGGCCGACGTGGAAGGCGTCGAAGATTAGCTGCAAAATAAGTTCTTGTTAGGATGAGAATGTATTGTTATGGGATTTCATCAATTAATCACACATTCTCAATCCCTTTTGTGGCAAAGACTACCTAACAGTTCTCTAGATAATTTATGCACACCAGAAAGTTAATGTCATATTTCACCAGGCAAAGTTAGGGCTAAGAAGTCCTCTCTAATACTTAACATGAGAACCAATGGCTTAAAGGTGACTTCCGAGCCACCACCAATGGCCGGGCAGGCTGGCTGCTTGCAAGGACAGGATCGCTCAGCAGTCACCCATCCAAGCAGCAGCCACGCTCGACGTTGCTTGATTTGGTTATCTTGCGATAACCGCTGTACCCGCTACACTGCGCCATTGGCTCTTGGAAGTACGAGGTTACTTCAAGATAGTAGTCACATGTTTTGTTAAATAGCCAATAACAATTATTACGTGGTGAAAATTTTAGTACCTTGAGTCTAACACGAGTCAGTGTCTATCTTGGATATGAAATGTTTTTGGTGTAAGTAAGTATGTCACCATTCTCTGCTTCACCATATGAACCACAGGGATCGCATTAAGCCCGCTGCTTATTGACCAATTTAAAACCGACATAACCTGTGTGATATCATCGAGGTTTCTTCTTTTTGCTGATGATGTAAAGGTTCTCAGTAGGATAAATCCTGCATAATACCAAGAACTCCCCCTCAATATTCCATTAAATATATTAAAAACTGGTAAACTAGTAATGACTCAATCCAACAAGTTATGCTCTCTACGTGGTTACTCTGTGTATGAAAGACCTCGTTGAGTGGCTAGCTGCTGATCGCCATTAAATGAGGTTTCGAATCAACATTTCAACTTTCGGTCATTGCGTACCGAAAGTCTTTGTTGAAGGCAATAGACTACTGACTTAAGCCAGCCAAAATACAATACTTACAATTATTCATTTGACATTAATGTCAGGGACAAAAAAGTTTTGATGAAACGGTTTCATAAAATTATATTAAATCATAGTCAGAATGAATTGATCGATTCTGATTAACCCACAATCTACATTGACAACCAAACTTCTCCGAAAACATCAGTTTGATAGAAACGTAACGCAAAATTGCCAGCTTGCAGATTTTATCTCCAACATACCTTTCTCAGAGTTGCCTAGAAGTATCAAGTATTAAAGGAAGAAAAGGATTAAAGGACCAGGTAGCTTAGACATGAATGTACCACGATGATCTTAATCAACGTGTACATTTCTAGGATCCTATTAGTGCTCAGATACCTGCTACTGCCACAAGATACATGACGTAAGCAAATATTTCAAATGTGAAACCCTATGATTATTAAAATATTCACAATTACCAATTGATGATTGTTATGATTAGAATAAAAATTCACTAAAAAGGGTAAACTATGGTTGTTATTTACATGTACCTTATTGTTGGAAACTGAGGAGAAATATTTTTTCTAAACCTCTCCTCACTTAATAGAATAAAGAACAGTCATATTCTCAACAGTGTATGACATGATTTTTGTTACTTTTGAATTGATTCTAAATATATCAACCATCAATATATCAACAAAAACAAAGTTTGTAAAACTAATTATAATAAACAAGTCAAGTTGGATCTAAGATTACATTGTTAAAGTTCCGCCTCGAGTGGGCAATTGAATGTGAACACTTCCCGGGCATGTGAGAAGGGGTTGGGAAGGGGAGGGTATAGGGTTGGACCTGCTCTGGCCAATTTATCGAGAAGATTGGTTTCGAACATCCCCCAAACTGCAGTTGCGTCTTTTAACACCTCACAATCTTGATCGAGCCTCCTTTCCTTCTTCTCTTCCAGGACTTTTACTGGAATTGAATTTATTGTCAAAGGAATATTCTAAACAAAGTAGGATTTCCACTATGAGTAAACGGAGAGGCTGTGTTAATTTTGTTATTTTTCTCATTTTTCCTAGATAATCACTCCTAGATGAGTGGGTTTGCATTTGCTAACAAGTGGTTTCATCACATTAATTTCAAAGGATTTCGAGGCTAAGAACAGAATCCCTCCTTTTATCAAAATAGTTTTTGTGTGAGTATATACTACAAAATAAGTTACTTCGAAGTACTTTTCATCAAATTTATCGTGTTCTATGATAATTTTAATCAGACTATAGTATGTCCTACACAGCTCCGTCCACTGCTACGTTAATAAAATCTGTGACATAAACTTTAATATAAATATCTCTCCAAAATTTTTCACAGTAGAATCTTCTTTAACTGGAAAAATCTACTTTCCCAAATCCTATATCGCTTCACAGAATCAGATTCAGACGCAAGCATCATCCTGAGAACATCACAGTCAGCTGTACCAAAAAACTTGTTTTTGACTAATAAGAACAATGATAATCCATATTAGATCTAATATTTTTCGCAATTCTTTAAGATGATCGTTTTAAAAGCATTTATAAAAATGCATTGTGGATAATTTAAAACACAGTAGTGTTAAAACTGAATGTTTAAATAAACAACATTTTTGTTGCCTTGAACCTGAAGTAAAATCAGAAGATTAAACGTTTAATGGATATTAACAATGCATTTAAAATTACACTTCCTCACGAAACCTACAACCAAGAGAAAAAAAAACAATTTATTTTAAATATAGCGTTGCCCTAAGACAGTAATAGTATAGGATAAAAGTAAAGAACTAAAGGATGAACCTAACTGGTAAGCTCCCAAAGCATTCCTGAGCTAGTTAAGACCATTGGAAGCACATCGCCGCATTCTATCTAGAGACCAAATTGACTTAAATAGGGGCGTCATTCAGCCACTAATTTGAGTGTCCCCAATCTGAAGCCAGTCGTGGCAATTATATTAAATCTAATGCTTCGCACTTATCCCTTCCCACTTCAACTAAACTCAGGAGCAAATGGTTTTCCAACCATCATCGCCGGTTATCCTTATGTTTATGGTAAGAAGTTTGCAAACATCTTCGAGTAACTATTTGTCTATTGAAGTAATCCTCCATATCTGTATTGTACAGGAGGTCTGGAAAATTGGGGGTCCAGTATGGCGTCATTGGAAACAGATATTCGAACTACATTCGTAATAACTTAGGTAACAGGAGCATAGTCAAAGCTCTTATATACTATACTGTCATAAGATAGCCGTCGGAAATTTAAATGCCAGTGAGGTGGAACTCTGAGGTAAAATATGTTCTTACTGATGATGTACTTATGGGAAGGTGAACTGAAGCTACTCAGCATTCATATCAATTACGCCCTTCCCACCACAGCTACGTTATGTGTAGAAAACGTAGTTGCTCCACCGTGCCTAGAGATCTAAAATATTGTTCACCTAATGAGACAATGATGTGTAGATCTTCACATAGATTACACTAAAAAAATTATGTAAAGAGTCCATATTGAGATTCTCCGTTGCTGAATATGTTTAGGATCTCTTCAGATAACCATAACTCCAGATTCCAGGAATCCAATCTGTGATATCGTCAGATTTCAGATGCTGCACTAAGAGGAAGGTGAAATGGAGCTAAATTCAACATTCAAACGTGTTTGCTTTACAAATATACTTTTCCGAAGTTCTCTAGTCTTATTGTCAATATTTATATTGTCTTTTGTTTGAAGTTTGTTATTGACGATGGAAGGTTTGACAGGATAACAGGAGTACAGTCATTTGCCATCGTTAGGATTACAGACGGTATAACACAACGTTTCGAGGATTGGAATCTATCCTCTTCGTCAGGTGGGGGAGTTATTAGTACATAAAAAATAGGGAACAGGCAGAATAAAGAAGGAAAATAAAATGGTTCAAACATACGCAAAAGGTGCTTGGAGTCTAGTCCAGGCGTTGTCACTACAGGCAATGCAAGTCCCGAGCACAAGTCAGGAGTACTAGAAACACAATCATATCTGCACGGATGAAAGTGGGTTACGGGATGCACATTGTATTGATATGATTATAACATCGGATACAATTCAATATTTTGACAAAATATACAGAAATCAAAGTCAACAAAATGTACAAGCTTTAACCAATAATGTAGTAGTATATACGAATTTGAATTTGGCGCCACGTGGTATATGACTAAAACGTACCATTGACCCGTTTCAGGTGAGCTATAGAGGACACTACAGGGCGAAAGTGCGTGATAATGAAATTCAGGAACCGACTTTAAACACGGACTAATTTTGTGTGTTTTATTCAATACTCTATCTGCCACACATAACTGTATTAGACAGCCTAAGATGTAGGATCTAGAGTAACGCTTGTAAGATATGACACAGATTCATGGTCCTGTCCATCGCCGGAGCCAATGAATACAATTGTATTCATTGCCGGAGCACATTTTATCTGTACTTCATACGTTTCTACACTTCCCGTTATTCTGTTTTGTGTAAGATTGCTGCAAAGGGCTGTTGTTAATGAGAAAGGGCATAGCGGTATTACTTTTTATTCATAAAAACTAGCTCATCTACTCTTATGACAAATAGTTTTAAAAAGTACACAACTCCTTTCAACAAAAATTATTGTGAATACCAAAATTTATAGTAAACTGAAAAAGTTTGGCACATAATTAAACTGATGATTAAGTACAAAATAATTGATGATCAGTATTGTAATTTCAGCAGAGCAATTTTTATTTCGATTGTTGACGTTATACGAATGTTTGAGCTGTGTATTGCTACAAGCTATTGTAAAGTGCCGAATCGCACAAGGTACGATGCTTGTTTACCGTGACAGAGTACATAGTGCCTAAACACAAAGCAGACTGTTTATGATGCTACATCTCCATCACAAAGGCCCCCAGCTCGTCAAAGCCGCTCTTGTGTTGTCCTCTGACGCACCACTTCTCGTCAGTTCGTCACTATTAATTTTGTTACTAAGATTGAAGGCTTCATTAATAAAATCGACGGTCATTATAACTTATTATAACCATGTTATACATTTTTTGTCACGGTTGTAACATTATAAACTATTATACACATGGTATACAGGGACTCTCGCTGATGTTATATTCAAGTTCAAGAGTGGATGATATGAAAACAGTCACAGTACCTTTTTCTTCATAGGGAGATTTTCGAACTATTTTTAATTGTAACTTGTTAGAAAAGAGATTTTAAAAATAAGAAAATTGAGTACCCTATGCTGAAAAGCTGATAATCTAGCTTACTTCATCAAGAAGTTATGCGAAAACAAAAACCTCTTAAAATGATAAATACTTGTTTTACAATAAGTGCTGACTAGATTCGTGCCAGCAGCTGTCAAATATACTTATTTACAAGGTACATAATTAGTTCCCATCGACCGATCTTATAATAAATAAATAATTTTGTGATGTATCCTTTTATAGACAAATAAAATTATTCAAAACATTAACAGTATTTTATTTACCACAATTGTGTGAAAAAAGCAATATCCTATAACCCCATCACCCACGGGTGTAATTTGAAAGAATTTCCCGTAAAGTATAAATATTTATCATTTTTGTCTATTCAAAATTCAAATACAATAATCTACAGAACTATTTAAGGTATATAAAACATATTCACATAAGATAATTATAGTTAAGAAAAACACGGACACAATTAAAAAAAAATTTTAATATAAAAACACACATACTAAAATTTAAAGAATATCACACTGCACTCGAAAATATCTCACCTGAAAGCTATCTCAAAGCGTTATTATGTGTTATTAGATTGCACATATGACGTGCTGTACTCGAGAATATCTCACCTGGAAGATATCTCAAAGCGTTATTATGTGTTATTAGATTGCACATATGACGTGCTGTACTCGAGAATATCTCACCTGGAAGCTATCTCAAAGCGTTATTATGTGTTATTAGATTGCACATATGACGTGCTGTACTCGAGAATATCTCACCTGGAAGCTATCTCAAAGCGTTATTATGTGTTATTAGATTGCACATATGACGTGCTGTACTCGAGAATATCTCACCTGGAAGCTATCTCAAAGCGTTATTATGTGTTATTAGATTGCACATATGACGTGCTGTACTCGAGAATATCTCACCTGGAAACAATGATGGTAACAAGCCCTCTCAAAGTTGAGATAGAAGCCGCTCTGAAACGTTATTGTGAACAGGATTTTTCATATGACGTGCTGCACTCGAGAATATCTCACCTGGAAGCTATCTCAAAGCGTTATTATGTGTTATTAGATTGCACATATGAAGTGCTGTACTCGAGAATATCTCACCTGGAAGCTATCTCAAAGCGTTATTATGTGTTATTAGATTGCACATATGACGTGCTGCACTCGAGAATATCTCACCTGGAAGCTATCTCAAAGCGTTATTATGTGTTATTAGATTGCACATATGACGTGCTGTACTCGAGAATATCTCACCTGGAAGCTATCTCAAAGCGTTATTATGTGTTATTAGATTGCACATATGACGTGCTGTACTCGAGAATATCTCACCTGGAAGCTATCTCAAAGCGTTATTATGGTTATTAGATTGCACATATGACGTGCTGTACTCGAGAATATCTCACCTGAAAGCTATCTCAAAGCGTTATTATGCGTTATTAGATTGCACATATGACGTGCTGTACTCGAGAATATATCACCTGGAAAGCTATTATGGTAACAAGCCCTCTCAAAGTTGAGATGCAGCTCTGAACGTTATTATGAACAGTATTTTTGCGCATATGAACGTGCTGCACTCGAGAATATCTCACCTGTTGAAAGCCGCTCTGAAGAGTTATTATGAACAAGTTTGCGCATACGACGTGCTGTACTCGAGAATATCTCACCTGAAAGCTATCTCAAAGCGTTATTATGAACAAGATTGCGCATATGACGTGCTGCACTCGAGAATATCTCACCTGAAAGCTATTATGGTAACAAGCTCTCAGTATTATGATAGAAGCCGCTCTGAAGAGTTATTATGAACAGGAGTTTGCGCATACGACGTGCTGCTGCGAGAACTCGAGAATATCTCACCTGAAAGCTATGATGGTAACAAGCCCTCTCAAAGTTGAGATAGAAGCCGCTCTGAAACGTTATTGTGAACAGGATTTTTCATATGACGTGCTGCACTCGAGAATATCTCACCTGGAAACAATGATGGTAACAAGCCCTCTCAAAGTTGAGATAGAAGCCGCTCTGAAACGTTATTGTGAACAGGATTTTTCATATGAAGTGCTGCACTCGAGAATATCTCACCTGGAAGCTATGATGGTAACAAGCCCTCTCAAAGTTGAGATGTAGCTCTGAAGCGCTATTATGAACATGATTGCGCTTATGAAGTGCTACACTTGAGTATATCTCATCTTGGTAGTAACAAGCTCTTCCAAAGATATAAATTTCATCAGATGAAGATTCCTGGTTAACTTTGGCATGTCGCAGATACAAAACTGGCCATCTTGGTTGTATCTAAGTTTGAAATTATAATATGCATTTGTTCATAAAGAAAAAACCTATTACTTTCCCTTCATAAAAAATTGTTTACGATTTATTTTTCAATTTTATTTGCTAGAGTTTCAATATGTAATATGCCCAAGTCAACAGAACTCATGAGATGAGAAGTTATCATGTTCATGATAAGAGCAATCAATCATGATTGAGTTAATATTTCGAAATCTATTGATTCTTAAACTCCAGTGACCAGAGAATTTTAAGAGATATTTGAGACTAAAGTATGCCCAGGATGCAGAGTTTCACATGATTTCAGGGTTTCACATGTAAGAGTATCACAGTTAAGATTTTCCGAGGCATCAAATATATGACCTTCCAACAATAAGATGAGCATAACAACGGAGTTTGTATGCGTTGAGTTGGGTATTGGGTGAATTACAAGTGTGACATTGTGGATAACCAATTACCTTGTATACAGCACAGGATAGGAATATCTGTGACTCCTTTTCTCTTAAATTTGAACACCTTTCCCGGAGAGTCGATATTTTGTTGATGCCTATTTGGCAATGTACTATTTGGGCAAAACGGGTTTTAAGCTGAGCTACGGTAATGGTAGTGGTATTGCTATAAAACGTTATTTAGTAATGAACTATCAGTTTTCGTTTGAGTAGCTGATGAGAACAATTAATTAAGATGGTTATATCTGAGAAAATGATCCAAACGAAGGGTCGCGCAAGAAGAAAATAACTAATATAAGTGTGAAAAATGTAACCAAGTTAACAGGATGTTCAGTGAGGCCCATGATGCCATGAATACACATATGGCACACATGATGGCATAGTTGTATAGTATTAAATATAAGAATACACATGACCATAGCATTGCTAGCTGAATAAGTTTAGTAAATATCAAGGCCTAAGTCAATATCAAGAGATAAGTTTCATAGAGCTAAGTCCACGACAAAGAAAATGAATAAATCACAATTTTAATATTAAATTTCTGTAATTCATAGTTTGGATAATGTCATAAAAGTATGTAAAAGAATTCGCTGCACACTGCCTTACTGGAATATATTAAATTAGGTGAAATTTGTAGAAAAAAGGGCCTCGGACATTACTATCAAGGATCAAAGAGGTAGAGAGGGAAAAAGCTCACAAATTGGAAAATAAAGAGCAATCACGATTGTTTATTAGTAATTCATGTTATGAGTATTGGTTTCTGGGGTACAAAGAAAAAAATATTTATTTTAAATTTAAACATAAAGGAGACTGTTGTTGTTGTTTTTAAGTACAACTGTTTGTCTAATAAGTTTGAACTGAGAAAATATGTCTATTTGATTGAAGTCCTCGGATTATGATGTCTGAAGGATTTGTAATAGAATAGATTACAAATATTGTAACCGGTTGCAATAGAATCCTCTGTTATATCTATTCAATAACAGCTGGGAATCTATTATACTACTGCTGAGTATTCTATTGCAAAGAAAGAATATAATTGATAATATGCATAATTCGGTTGGAAAAATCTGTAAGCTATGTAAAAAGTGGTCTAGTAGTATACATAAAATCTTTGTCTACTGGTTTAAAAAAGTAATATCTAAAAAAATTAAAGCAGGAGAGAAGTGGAGAATGATGGAGAAGAAATCTATGAGTAATAGATATATTAAAGTGACAAACAACAGATAAACCTATACAACGTCTCAATTTCGAAAGTGATTCTGTGACATTAAATCCCTTCCAGAGATAGGGCTGACATTCTCGTAATGGATTAACCTTAAAAACTCTCTCGCTTGGTAATCAAATATCTAAGAACAAACAAACGGAATCATAAATATTACGCATGGATATGTTATATTCGAAAACGCGATCACTCCATCGAGCTTAGAGATCGTGTCTAAAACATCATAGTGCACTCAATTGTGCACCTGATGAGACAATGATAATACATATTCACCTAGTTTACAGTATATTTTGTAGTGTTGGTGTCTCTGATGTCGAAACGATAAAAGAGTTCATGTTGAGCTTCTTCGTTGCCTACTTTTTTGGATCCCTTCAGACAACAATGACTCCATATTCCAGGAGTCAAGTCTGTGACGGCGTCAGATTCCAGACACTGCACTAAGAGGGAGGTAAACTGGAGCTAAACTTAACACTCACATATAATTGTATCTTTCTAAAAAACTGTTTTGTAAGATTAAAGACTAATTGAATGCACAACTGGGGAAGAACATAATGATATGGTTTAGTGTGATTGTGTATACTCTGCCATTGGATATGACACATCATAGTAAGAGGTAAAGATTCAAAGCTATGTATGCTATTTTTGGTATTTGGGAAAAGTAACTGAACTTTGCAATTTTCCAATTGTTAAAGTATAGTATGATGCAAGTTAAGAAACAAATACACATCACTAGTAGATGCACTTAAGACTTACAATATATCAAACAATTCGTATAGTTTCAAAGAAACTTTTAACACAAAAGTTAACGTCTTCCAACTAAAATGTGTAGATATTCAGTAGGTTTCAGAGTTGCTTATAGAACGTCTCATAAATGGTGTAAAATAAATGCTTGATAAATTTGTAAAGTAAAATGTGGACAAGTGCATAAATAGTGATAGTAATGTTTGTAATTAAGTATGCATAATAATTGTTTATTTAATAAGATATGTTTACACTAATAATACTCGGTTTCAGGTATAAACTCCTTTTAGCTCTTCTCGGTTTTTAGTGACTTATCTTTAGTACACATTTTTAACACTCCATAACAGTTCTATAATGTATAGTCTCTTACCTTCTTAGCATTGTAAGCAGTTTGAAGTATTTGCATAAGAAGCTTTATCACACGTGGAATATTAGGTGAAATCCATGCTACAGTGTATTAATCAGTGACAAATATACGATTTCAAAAAATCTAACTATTCTCACACTCAAAGTTACATTATTAAATGGGTTTCAAATTATATCAACATAAAAGATTAAAGATTCTCTCCAAAATTAATGTATTGTTCTGACGATAAAAACGGTGTAATGAGTGGTTGGCTGATTAAAATGTTTTCTAGTCCCCAGAGGTAAGAAAGGTAGGAATAACGATTTGGCCGTTTCAAGACGAAGTTTATCCAAAACAGCATTAAAAAAGGAAAATAAAAAAAAGGTGAAGATATCATGAATTCTTTAGAGTATTTATATAAACGTGACTGATGGTGTGACATAAAATGTAAAATAAAATTTAATTTACGTGAGTAATATCTTATAAAGAAATATGCAATCTTCTTAATGTAAGTTGAATTAAAATCCTCGTGTATTTAAGTAAGCAGTAATTATATAACAAGCCACCCCACGCAATAATAGCTCATAAACATAAATAAGTAAAGTTCCGTTTTTGTTTGGTCCGAATGGATACAAAATTCCTATATTTAACGTTTTTAAACTTTAATGGAATAAAAAATAAGAAAAAAAGTTTGTACTTATGGAAGTAATTTGAAAATAAATGAATGAAAGTTGAACGAATAAACCAACTAAAAACCAGCTGCGCCATGTAAATCACTGGATCAAAAAGCACGTCCAAATAATTTCACAAGGGGACTTGAACACTTGTATTCTGCCAATGTTAAATTGTCAATATTGATAACCCGTTTTCTCAAGAAGTACTTGGAATAGGAAGATGAAATTTTCAGACCTTTTTTATTGTTATATAAGAAATGCACGGTAGTAAAATAATTTAAATTTGTTAAAAAAGTTCAATTTTTGACCTTCTTTTTAAATTTACCAAAAAAACCCATGTTTTTATATACAATATATTTGTTGTTACTTTATTTATAATTAAATTGATACTAGGTTACTACCACATTTTTACAATTACATGTGTGACACTGAGTAAAAATTTCAAGTCTGTAGCCTTAGTAGTTCCTGAAATATCGGGTCATTTGTTAAAAAAATAAAGTTTTTCGGAAAACGTAGAAAAAGTAAATAAATTAAATTTTTAATAACAAACAAGGCACTATTTTTTCCTTACTTAGTTAAAACCCTCCTGGGCAGTCAGTATTCATCTTCATTTTACTCTTCCTGATCTAGGTTCAGTCTCCTTTTCTTTATTCTGGCCTCCTTGGTCATGTCTTCCGCTGCTCGGTCGGCTTGTTTGATACGAGTGTCATCAAACTTCTTCAGGGCTGCAATTGTATATTGGCCTAAATCCTTAACACCTAGTTCTTCCAGCACCTTAATTCTACCTATATTTCCATCATTGAATGATATCACAGCATCCCAAAGTCCTAGGTCTAGTGTTTTTTTACGAATGAAGTTGGCTATGGGAAGAAGGCTCCAAACAATATTGTTAAATGACTCGTTACAATTTTTGGGTGCGCCCATGAAGACATTTTATTACTTAGATCCTCTGAAAATAGGTTTAACCTGATTCATGATGACCTCTGGCAATGACTTCTTGTGTCTATAGCCAGTTGGATCTCTTCTATACTTGCACCAGGTATCTGGAGCAGGAGGACACAACTCGTGACTTGGGTTCTCATCCGTGGAAAGTCGGAAAGCCCACACTGCCTTGTGCATGTTTTCCAAATTTCCTGAGTTACCTCTAATGGCATTCCCATAATATGATTGTAGCTCATCTATTACTTTGTCGGTCGGTCGTCCTGCGCCTTTTATCGATTTTCCATCCGCAAGCTTTGTCCCACCTAGCTTTTCTTTCAATTTTCTGAGCCTAGTTCCAAGCCGCTTTTCAACATGGCCGGCACACTCTAATTTTTGAACATCTACATCATAAGGCTTGCTTTCTTTTACACATAAATAGGCCTTGGAATATCCGTCCCCTAACATTTTCACATAGCGAACCTGTCTCTTCAATTCAGAGCGGTGAAAATCAACCTCACAATACGTGACAACGGATTTTAAAAGAATTATTTCAAATACTTGTCATAATATTTTATGCTAGTGTTATATATGGTCGTGTTCACAATTAAATATACTATAATAAAACACAAAAAAATTGAAATTTTTGAAATTTTAAAGTGTTCAAGTCCCCTGGTTGTTCAACTATCAATTTTCTTATGGCAAATATTTTCCAGGAGCATTACTAAACGTAGTTAAGGATCACAGTATCGGAAAGGATGGAAAAGAGGTAAGAAAAGCAATCACAATAAATCCTCAGCCTAAATGACAAACGGAAGTTCGAACCCGTCCATCACGGGGAGACATGATGGACTGCGCTTCAGCAGTTCCGCAGAGATTGCAGTGAACATGTGTAAAGTAAGAGCCTCTCTGAGCGATCTCTAAGTAATCATAGCATGTGGAAGAAAGCGGATCATGTCCACTAATTCTCTAACGATAATGTTACAGATATTAATTATTTTGATAATAGTTATAAGAAAATTGAATGTTACTTTTTTAGTTGGTGTGATATGACATTGAACTTCTAAATATTAGTGGTGAATATAAATGAATGAGGCTAGGGTGCAAAACCATTCCCCTCAGTGCGGTTCATTTCCTTCACCCAAATCTCCATCTGTTACCAGGAAGGAATATCTTCACGTCGTTATATCCCACCCTCCTTAATTGAGAATTCTATAAACATTCCGTAGCATAGTGTGAAACAACTGAAATTGAAATAAGATCCAAAAAACTTGTTTACTTTTTATTCCAACGTTTAAACATGCTACAAGTTTTTACAGTATAAATAACAAAAACAGCAGATCAACTAAGACACGATGGAAAATAGAAACAAAGTAGAAGAATGCTGCACCACGTGTCGCGTAACAGACTTTGCATGCAAAATTTTAAGTTTATTGCTCATTTCCTTAGACAACGTGTGTTATTATATGGTGAAATGTCATATGATCGTAGGCTTCTCAGTTTGTTTACAAATGTATGAATCCTGTGATTTTCTCGTTGCATCACTGTTGCCTATAAGACCAATGTAAAAATATAAATATATTCGTTAACGCTTTACCTAATCCTATTACGTAACATACACCATCATCAAAATCTACACTAATTATGTGGAAATGAAGCTTTTGCAAAATTTCAAATCTATAAGTCAGTTCTTTCTCAAGATATCATGCCGACAGACAGAGAAACAAAAATATATCAAAAACTTGTCAAGCCCCACGAGTGATAAGGCTTCGCTGACGCTCAGCCGATAAAACACATACAGTATAATGAAAACAATAAGAATATCAAGATTGCAAAATTATCTGGGAAATTACCTAAAAAAATAATTAATACTTTAGCTTCTCATAAATTGCAGATTGGACGTTCTGAAGAAGTGATCGCTCTGGAACCACAGATAACCTTATCCTCAATCTCTAAAGATATACATTATCATTGCAAACACCGAAGTGATGTGTTTTCTCAAAGTAATTAATTGAGCTTATCCTTGAAGGAACTTCAAGTTGAGCTGTTTGGTAGGAAATGTGCTGTCCAAATAATTGAGGACGAAAATCAGAGATTCTCCTGCTTTCATATAGTGATTGAAGCTGCAACGTTGCTATTAGATGTTCGATTGTAACTTCCTTGTAGGAGAAACCCACCCTTACTCCAACAGGCTTAAAAAAAGCCTATGATTATGCTCCAATTCGGTGAGGAATTTGCTGATGAAGGTTCCAGACAATATAGCTGTACTATATTGTCTAGAATTGTAGCTAATGAATTTTGTAGCTCGACTACCAGTCATTTGAACTGGACCTGATTCAATCTCCAAGTTAGTCTATGCTTTTACTGACAGTTTAATCATCAACTATTTAACTTTATCATGGATTAGAATAGACCATATCACGCAGAGAATTTCTCATATTGAGCCACGATGATAAAGGAACATTATATACGCCATCTTCGAATATATAAGATTTTGAAGAATTTAAATTTTACCTAACAAATAAAGACAAGTAAACCAAGTTGAACACCTAAGACTAAGGACTAAAGAGAACAACTGCAAATTTGTGATAAGTGGAACCATGCGGAAATGCAGAACGAGGTGTAATTGTACAGGGCCAATGTATACAGAGTGTATCTGGGTGTTTGGGGAGAGGGGAGCCAAGTGGAGAGAGAACCAAATGTACACCGTAGTCTCCCCTGCACCTCCCACTACAACCCCAACCCTACCCACCCCTAGGGGTTGCTCGATACCCGGTGTCCCACTTTCCAATCACAGGAACAGTCTTTGATCTCTAAATTTACGGCACTGTAAACAAAAACTAGAGAACGCCCTAAATGTTTCTAGCGGTGTATATTTTCTATTGGATATACAAAGCGTTTTCTAGCTATATCAGAATTTTTTTGGCACTGTTCCTTGTATCGTACCAAAGATAAAATAACATTCAACCATATCTACAACAGTTAGTTCGATTTGTATGCGAATCTTGGTTACACCTCACAAACGAGTAAAGTTACACTATAGTAACGTCGCGTTAAATTACAAACGAAACATTTTCATTGTTACTAAGATGGTTATTTTTAAGACTGGCGTGTCGAATTACACGAAGTCTGGTCTAAAAGCTTACAATGAAAAAGGGACTTAGAAATAGTTAAAGATACAACAATATGTCTATATATTACAAGGCCAAATAGAAAATAACTGAGAAAATGCTTTAAATGCCTTATTAAGTTATTTTTAAAGCAGTAAAGATGGAATTTGCTTTTATTTAAACAGTACAAATTTACCTTGTCGCATACCTTTAATTCCTTCTTAACAAGTGGTTATACCAAAGGTTTTGTAATTTTAGTTTTCTTAAAACATAACATTTCAGTTTTTAAACGGCAGTCTGTATGTAAAACAGGTATGATTGGAAACAGTGATTCAACAAGAAAGTTTAGTTTAGATCCTATTCACTTTCCGCTTAATTGTAACGTCTGAACTCTAACACTGTCACATACTTTATGGCTGGAATCTAGAGTACGGTGATACGTGCAACATTCCAGGACTATCTCATTTCATTCCCGAGATGTCCTGTGGACAGATTGAAAGACGAGTAATCATAATACAATTATTACACCCCCCTCGGCAGGAAAAAAGAGAAACCGTGTAAACCTACTGAGTCAAAGTCTTCAATGACGCTCAGGCAAATTTCATGGTTGCACCAACAAGTCAACAGATGAAATAGATTTCTCGAGATATCTTGCCACATAAAGCTTACCATTTGTTCATTAAATTAGGTTTAATAGCATTGTTCAAATAATAAAAGTTTTGGTGAGCTAAGCAGAGTACTACAACGTAAGAGTGCGCTGAAATAAAATCTTCTCACCAAGTTTTAAAATTGATCTTTCACTTTTTAATTTTTATTCTATGAATACAAATCACATGTTGAAATCTCAAAAGTGCTTGGATTCAGTTTGTTCTTTCTTCACGTTGCCACCATTGTTGCTTATAACAGAAATGTAAAAGTATTCGCTAACACTCAGCCAATTCTATGTTACTCCATGAACTTGGCACCATCATCGTACTCAGTGTTGCCAATATAAAATGCAGCTACATTCAAAATGTTAAGTAAGTTGGGCAGTTCGTTTTCGAGATACAGTCTGGGCAGAAGTAGACATACAGACGAGATAAATAAACAAATATAAATACAGACAGAGATAAATAACATTTTTCCAGCCTTACGAATGATAGGCTTCGCTAAAGCTCACGCAATCATGAAATTAGACAAACAATAATATATTATACATAATTCCTGATGTATAATGTGATGAGTTGTTCTCAACTTTGAATATGCACGAGGCTGCATAAGAACGGTTTAAATTCATGTCAGAACGGTGTTTGGAAAGTTTACTGGAGTAGAAAGGTAGTCAGAACGATAAAGTTTGTCGAAGTTCTGGTAACAGCGACACGGAAGAAAACTAAACTTGAAGTTACCTAAATGATTATGAGATAAACGAGACTCCTTTTTTTGGATAGGCTTCGCTAATACTCAACTAATAATTATATACATTGAATACGCACATCATTTTCGAATTATACTGTGCACACTCTATCCGCAAACTAACCCCAATCGGTATTTTGAGATTGTTTAACGGAACACGCGATTGAACTATTGACAAATAATATTGAATTCAAGACGAACTTCAATGCACTTCGATAAAGAGCCAAACTCTTACATTCATGTGCTCTCTACCTCGCTTTTACACCTTTCTAATTGTAACTATTACGGTTTGTTTTTGCGTCGATAACCCCAAAGTGCAAGTTTTAAGACCGAATTTAAGTTGGCAATTTCTTAAAGAGAAATCAAACATTATTTTGTTTTTGCAAATTCGGCAAAATTAATTAATTCCAAAATTTAAATTGATTGAAACAGGTAAGATTGCTTTGCAAAATTTACCATTGAAAAGTAAAAAGTTGCGTCGCATTATTTAAAAAAAGGACCAGTAACATTTATCAAACAAGAATGTTATGAGATGTTGAAATTACAAAATCGACCTCTTTCCACAATATTTGGATGCTTGCAATACAGGTACATTCTCCATTAAGGAACCTAGAGTTTGTTAAATTTTTATGAAGTTCTGATGAAAATAAACCGGCAGTGTTTTGAAACCGAGTTACAGTGTTTCAAAAACATGTTTCTCTTCAATTCGGTAAGGACCGCTGATTTTTGCACGTTAAAAGAATTTCGTTGTGGCAAATTTAAATTAAAACCGTGAGTAACGCTCGACGCCACTTGAGATGTAATTTTTTATATTGCTATCCGGATATTGGGAAAATTCTTCATAACGATTCCTCCGGACAGACAATTATTTTGTCGGCAACACTCGAGATTAATGCTTCTAACTAAAAAGCAATAATAGAGAACAAGCCATTGCTGTAAATCATTGTAACTGCTCCTTTACCATCTTGGAGCAGAGTTCTGGGCGTTTTTATTGTACTGGATAAATAATAGATAGCGGCGAATAGGAAGAAATATGAAGTATATGTTAATGTTTCCGACAGAAATATGAACTTGGCAGGACCCTTGCCAGGAGCTGGAAGGTGGGAATGTAATTACTGTTTTTATGGAGTCCTGAATCAAACTACTGCGCAGAACTGTCACCTTTGAATATTTTTTAACGTTTTCAGAAATTTGTATTGTTCTTTAATTTGTTTCTGATGGAATCCAAATGTTTCCACAAAAATGGGGGAGCAAGGAAAACTAGAAAATCTTGACATTTCATTATAAATTGTAAGTTTTAATGAGACAAACCAATAACACATATGAGTCTTTGATTTCCAGCTGTGTTATTATCCGATAACGATTAGGTGATACGAAATGGCTAAGAATTTACAATGAACATACTAATAATGATGTGTCTGTAATATTTTAAATTGTGTAAAAAAAACCAAAGAAAAGTGGTTTTCTCCAGTAACAAATTCCATATTATGTATTTTATTAAAAATATTACTTATTTTTGATACAAATTTTACGAATTAAGTTATCTTGGCACAGTTTGTTTGCCCTAACAAAGCATCTCCTCATGTTAGATTTTAAAGTTGAACTAATCTCTTGAGTTAGTGAATTAGTTACAATAACTGTCCTAAAAGATATTCCAACTTCCTTATCAATTTCAGAATTACTGGAAATTGTACAGTTTTTATGAGTAATAATGAATGAAATCAAAAAATTTCAGTAAAATTTTACTATTTTAGTATTGACCGTAGTGGAAGATTACTAGGTCCATATTAGTGAAAGTGAAAGCACATATGAGAACTATGTGTTTTCACATGATGGAGAGCTATGCTAACTTTAATGCGGTCGTTATAATGTACTTCCGGTTTGAAGCATTTTTGATGTTGTATTTGTGTTTGTATTGGTGCACCAATCAAGAACATATATATGTACGTGAGTTCGAAAAGTTTTAAGCCATAAAACACGTGTACTTTTGGCCATTAAAATTTACTCCGGGAGTATGTTATTCCCTATGCCTTAGTAGCGTTTTCCTTATTGCCTCATGCAAGAAAATATGTACACACTTTGGTCTAAAAAGTCGATCTTCATGGAAATGCTTTTGTTGTTGTTTTTACGTCTACTGCCTATTTCTTCATGAGGCATACGTGTACTAAATTTAAACTTTCTGAGACATCAGGAAATAAAAGAATAATAATTAAGTGAGTGATTGAGGACTTTGCCCTTTATAATATAGATACATCTTACTCAATAGTAACAAAACTTTCACATCAAGTGCCTACGTACGAATTGTCAAACAACCTAAGCGAATAAAGAAATGTATGGAATTTTTATACTATTAATTCTTCTCATAAAAGCAAACTACTATTTATTTTAATTATTTTATTTCTATTAAAATGAGTGTTAAAGATGGTAAAACTAAAAATTTGTATTAACAAATACAACATAAGAAAACAAATTAAGTGGGTGGGACTTCCTTAGCATTAAGGCTATAGCTACGAAAAACCACGAGAAAGTGCAGTTGAGGGAGGAGCCTATTTTGCCCGTAACCTTGGAGCGGCCAACGAGAGCTGAGCGACGTTGCCAAACTTGTTCCCAGCTGTAACCACAAGCCGCGCGAGTCCAGCATTCTTAAAATACTTAACCGTTACGCTCGAAAGAAATGTTAGAGCTGTCTTGAATTAATTAACTACGTATTACAAAATGTAATTTTACGGTCCATTTTAAAAAAAAAAGTACATCTCTGTAGCTTATTTCCATGTTGAGTTAAATGGATTGAAATAAATTATTGTATTATATTACTCATATACGAAGATCGTAGGATTAAAATCTTTAGCCGAAATATAAATTAAAAAAGAAAAAGAAAAATACCGCAAAAACGTTAATTTCCCGTATTTAACAGTTAGATAATGCCATTATCATTTATATATAATAAGGCATTACATGTGTGCAATAGTATAATCATGTTATGTTAAATGGATTTTCAATTTGGTAAGAAAGTTATCAAATACATTTGAAATATATGTTCTTTTCCATAAATATACTTATTCAGTACATAACGATGGGAATTGTTGCCGCAACGGTTTTGTTACGCACTTCGGTTCTCATAAATTTATAACCATTTGAAAGCATTTTTCCTACCTGAATATTAATAGTCTTGAATCTGTGTTATGTAAAATTGTTTTTTATTACAAGTGGATGATTTAAATATTTAAACTGGTCATAGTTGAAAAATCATACAGCACAAGTATTTTTATAATATGAATGCACTTTCTTATAATAAAATTCTAAAGTAACGGTTTTCTATAACATCCAATGAAATTTGAACACAGTACATAATAGATGATTCAGACGAGTGAAAATGTGGAGGAAACGGGTGAAAATGCCTGTAAACAAAAGCCGCACCAGCCAGCAAGTGGTGGTAATACCAGACGGATGAGTCATACTATTTCCAAGAAGAAACAGCCCCTTCCTCCTTCCTGTCTCTGACCGTCAGTCAGTGCCTATTGTCGCTTCATCAGTGGCGGTTGAAAATACTGCATTCTCTTCAATTCCAGTACGCGTATATTATTTTGTGCTGAATTTTATTGTGTTGATGAACGTTTTCGTGTTTTTTAAGTGTTGTTTATTGGTAGCTATTATAAGTGTACCGATTATTTTCTGTGTAGTGTCAATTGTAATATACTTGTTATTGTGATTCCTTATTTGGACAAAATCGAGTGTGATGATGTTTGTTCAAGTGCACAGCCATCCGGGAGTAAGAAAGGTAGCGGAAAAAAACCCTACATAGTGGAGAACGACGTATTATTTACAACGTTTACAACTTTTTCAAAAAACTGTCGTTGACAAATTTCCGAGAAACTCTAAACTTTAAGCAAAGTGGTAAACTGTGTGCTGAGGCCTGTGGTGTAAGTGAAAGAACCGTTAACAAAATAAGTAAAGAAGCTAAGCTGGCCGAAGAAGATGGACCTTCATCATCAGAAATTAAGTTTTCAACGCCAGGAAAACAAAGAAGTCGAAAATCAAAAATAACAGGCTTTGACGACTTTGAAAAAGATGTTTTGAGACGAACTGTCCTTTCGTACTACGACAGAGGGGAATTTCCCACATCAAAAAGAATCACGCAGGATCTCAAAACAAAAACTTGATTACAACGGATCGGTTAACTTCAACAAATAGATTATTAAGGCATGTTGGTTTCAGGTATAAGAAAACCAATGATGGTAGAAAGTTTTTATTGGAACGAAAATGATATTGTAGCGGCTCGTTTTAAAATTTTTGAGAACTATGCAAGAGCTTAGAGAATCTGGTGATAGTAGGCCCATATATATTACCTCGATGAAACATGGGTTAATGAAAACCATACTCGAAAATACATATGGCAGGATACGACTGAGTGGTGGGCTAAAGGTTCCTCTCGGCAAAGGCAGAAGATTAATAATTTGTCATGTCGGTTCGGCAAAAGATGGGTTTTTGCAAGAATGTAAGTGGGTTTTTCGGTCTAAGACATCATCCAGTTCGGACTATCACGATGAAATGAACGCTGAATCGTTTAGAAAATGGTTTAAAAAATTGCTATGCATTTTGGAAGAAGGCTCGATCATCGTTATGGATAATGCTCCATACCACTCAGTACTCGCCGAGAAAATTCCAAATTCATCGTGGAGAAAGGAAGAGATTCAAAATTGGCTGTCTCGAAAAAAACATACAATACTGTATGAAAGAAACGAAACCAGAACTTATAATGAGGGTTCTCCCATATAAAACCCAACAAAAAAACTTATGAACTCGACGTATTAGCCAATGAATGGGGGACATACAGTTGTCAGGCTCCCTCCTTATCACTGCCAGTACAATCCATTGAAATGGTACGGGCTCAAGTCAGTAGCGTAGCCAGGAAATTTCTTTCGGGGGGGGTCCGAAACCGGAGGATCAGGGGGACGTTTTGTGTGTTATTTGCCAATGAATTCACATGGTAAAAGGTAAATACCAAAAATATGGAGCTTTAATAACTACGCCTTATAGAAAAGTGGAAAGATGTAATAGGCAAATTAAACTCACAGCAACTCTAGTTACCACAAATTTTTCTTGTATAGCTACAGAAAACTTTACGAAGTTCGATTCTGGCGAGTAGAAGGCACCAAAGTGATGTTGGATTCAATGGATAGAAAGAAAAAAAAGAACAAAACAGAGCTTCATTCAAGCCTATAATTGACTCAACTATATTCTGTGGAGAAAATGAAATACCCCTTCGGGGACATTGGGAACATTGACGGCCGAAAACCCTTTAGAAAAGAAGGGCGATTTTCGTGCTTGTCGAGCGTTGCTAGGGTACAGATCAAACTAACGGTCGGAAAATGCACCGGAAAAAACTCTACTGATTAGAAGTTCGGCCACTTTAGATTTCACTGATTGGGGTGTATTTATGAATGAGTTATAATGACGATTTTTTGTGTATCAATTACACTGTAGACGAGTATATAATTATCGGAAAAAAAATCACTTTCGGTCGGAAATAAAATACACCTGAAAAAAAACTCTAATGATTAGAACTTCAACTACTTCGGACTTCGGTTATTGAGGTAAAACGTGGTATTTTTTATTGAGTTAGGACGACGATGTTTTGTTATCATTAAACTGTACTCGACTACCTATATAATTATCGAGAACAAAATCACTTCCGGTCGGTAAATACCTGAAGAAAAGCTCTCTACTGATTCGTTTTGACGATTTTGGGATTTCACTGGTTGAGTGGTTGAGGTAAAAGTAGTAATTATGTTAGGACATTGAATTTAGAGATGAATTCAACGCCGACTAATCTATATAAATAAAAATGAATGTCGAAATGTGTTGGTAAGCGCTAAACTCGATAACGGGTGGACGGATTTTCGGTTAAATTCTTTTTGTAAAATGTTCATTGAAATCCGAGGAAGGTTTTTATGAAGCAAAATATAAGAAAAGTTTATCTGGGAACATTTTGAAATTCAGAATAAATGTTGTTTTTACGTTTCATAACACAAATTAAACTGGGACTAAAAGGCTGTTCATACCTTCAGTTTTATTTCGACAAATTGGCTGAAACTTCTGTTTACATTTAAATTTTATCAAATATTAAGTAAACAGTGCTTGATCAGTAGAGTAATGCAGATAGTAAATAAAAACTTAATATCAAAATTTTACTCCAGATCGCGCCAGTGATGAATTGAAATCATCTAATGCATTTTTATATATTATTTAAAACACTGTTATAAAACCAACCTTATTGAACAAAAGTTATGAATGTTTTAACATACATTACTTTAAACTGGTGGGCTTCCTTAACATTTTTGATATTTTAACAGTGGCTTATGGGAAACAGGGAAATTAATGCTAACATGCCTCAACGTAACAAAAAACTGTCATTTTGGGATTTTGCGTAACTTTAATAAGGATTTCTCCTTTATACCGAAAGTACATAGGAAATGGGGGTAGGACTTCTCCCTAGGCCGTAATAGGCTTCTCAATCCTACTTATGTGTATATCTTCTTCATCAGGACAAACAGGCAAACCCAACTATGTCCCTGGAAATATTTGAGACGGAAAGTATATTACAGAAGCCCATAGCAGATGATTTTTGACCAAAGTAGATTTCCAAGAACTGCATAATCGAACTATATAGTATTTTGATCGAGAGAATACGGCAAGCTAAATTGTGACATAGTAAGTGAATGTAAACGGTCTGCAGTAGGTACTTTTTAATCGAAGTAGGGTTCTTTGCCCTATACGTAAGTATAATTTTTTCTTCGACAGGACAAGGCAAACTCTAATATGGTACTGGAAATATCTAAGACCTGAAATACGTGATAAAGGCTAGAAATAAACGCTTTTTGACCGAGTAGTAAGTTTTTGAGACCTGTGTATTGTATTTTCTTGATCGGGGTAACAATGTACGCTCAGCTGTGACGTTGGAAATATAATTAATTGGAACCAGAAATGCTCTTACACGTGCAAAACATGATATATTAATTAAATTAAACTCTGATACTATTTACCATGAACTTAAATAAATAATATCTACTTGATGTATGCCTACTTACGTTTTAAAATTTTCATAGAACTCCATCATATTACATCATAAGTGCTTTTATTAAGTAATATAAGAACTTCGGTTCTAAAGATTGCGTGCGAAGCCGCGGGGTAACAGCTATCAATAATCTATATATATAAAAAATGAATGTTTGTATGTTTGTCCTTTATAGACTCAGAAAACTATTGGACCGATCACTATGAAAATTTGTATTTATTTGTATTTTTTCTATGTAGAAGGTTTATAATGCAATGCCCATTGATGTAACTCACCACCAGGCTGTACTGCAAGATATAAAGTTACTAGCTGTTTCCCGCGGCTTCGCACGCGTCTCTTAAAGCTTTGCCCGTATATATTTCTTTGCCTTCAAATTTAGTGTTTGGATATTTTAATATACGTTAAAACTACTGTGTTGTAATTGCAGTTTATAATGTGCAGGCGCTTTGATAACTTTTATATCTTGCAGTACAGCCTGGTGGTTAGTTACATCAATGGGCATTGCGTATAAACCTTCTACATAGAAAAATACAAATTTTCATAGTGATCGGTCGCAATAGTTTCTGAGTCTATAAAGGACAAACACAACAAACATTCAATTTTATATATTGAGTCTATAAAGGACAAACACACAAACATTCATTTTTATATATTATGATTGCAGAAACAGTTTAAACAAAAAATTTTGTCGTTTCTCTTAAGCTTACTCTATGCTTTAAAAACTATAAGTGTAAAGAAATTTTATATATAAATATATTTTTTGTCGCATTATATATGTTTACAAAGAAACAGCTGATGATTAAAAATTTGTAAAGACTCTTTCACTTAATAACATATGTTTGCTGCAAATGCATTTCTTACGGGTATTTCTGTAACCAGTGGGGCGGAATCCTGAATCGGGAAAGGGATAAAAAGTATCCTATAACCTTCTACAGATCAAGACGAACAAATTAAAAAAAAAAATAGGCGAATCCGTCCAGCCGTTTGTGAGTGATGCTGTTACACACGAACAGTTTTCATTTTTATATATATAGATCAAAGCGCCTGCACATTATAAACTGCAATTACGACACAGTTACGTATATTAAATAGCCAAACACTCTTTGAAGGCAAGAAATATACGGGCAAAGCTTAAGAGACGCGTGCGAAGCCGCGGGAAACAGCTAGTAAATATATAATTTATCGAGAAAAAAACAAGAATAATCACTTTCCGATCGGAATATACTAAGGAAAATGAAATAATACCTCAGTCAGTGAAATCCAAAGTAGTCGGAAGTTCTTATCAGTAGAGGTTTTCCGGTGTATTATCTGACCGGAAGCGATTTTTTTCAATTTTTCTTTGATATAATTATATAAGTATTAGTCGGCGTTCAATTGATGCCTAAAAATCAATGTTCTAACATAATTCTAAGTACCACTTTTATCTCAACGACTCAACCAGTGAAATCCAAAATCGTCAAAAATCTGATTCAGTAGAGCTTTTCCTCGGTATATTCCGACCGGAGGTAATAATAATTATAATAATAAAAATTACTTTTTATTGTGTCAACAATAATATAAAAATTACACACAATCGTCAAATTAAATTATTTAGAAATATGTATATCTATTTTAAATTGCCCCCATTCATACCCGTTCATACACAGTCCACACTCATTCCTAAGACTGATACATACTTACAGCCATACGTTTTAAAATCTTCTAAATTTTACCACCAGAAATAGAGGATGATCGAATTACTTTAAAATTTCATCCCAGCGGCTCATTATAAACTCTTCCACTGAATAAAAACACCCTCGACACCAAAAAAGTGTCTCAATCGACTTTAAATTTTGTTGGTTAATTCAAATTTTTGATTTCATCAGGGAGTTGTTGATCAGCTTAACACCAACCTCGGATGGCAAACGTTTGAATGCGGCTGTAACCGAAGGTTGTCCCTACCTCTTGTCCGTATGATAGACGTCCCCACCCCGGACGAACTCGCACTTAAATCGGCAGTACAGGGCGACATCGAGGATGTAGAGACAGGACAAAGTTAGGAATCCAAGCTCCTAAAGGCATCTCTGCATGAATTTTGGGATTTAAATTTTGAAATGATGCGGACAGCTTTCTTTTGACTTCTAAGTACTCGCTGAAAATTTGTATTTAGAAACAGCTGCCCCATAGCCTCGACTCGTACATTATATGGGGGTGTACAAGGCCATTTTTAGTACATCCCAGGAGCAAAATTTTGAAAGGTTCCGTAGAGCATAAATGCCTGAAGAAACCTTTGAGCAGGTACTATCAATGTGATTGTCTCAAGTCAGACTTCGATTAAGGTAGCCTACATTCCGAGGAAACTTGGTGGAATCCTTATACTTGGGAGTTTCCTCTATGAGGACATCGTACTGAATACATGAACTCAGAAGCGATGAGTTCCGCCTGGTGATGTACACAAGGAACAAGACTGGTCCAAGTATAGATCCCTGTGGGACTCCATAGTTTCTAATTTAAAATGATTAAATGTTTTTTTTCTCGATATTTTATATTTATTAGTCGGCGTTCAATTAAATACCTAAAATCACCGTCCTAACATAATCCTAAGTATCACTTTTACCTCAACCACTCAACCAATGAAATCCAAAATCGTCAAAACTTGAATCGGTTGAGAGCTTTTCTTCGGTATTTACCGACCGGAAGTGATTTTTTTTCACGATAATTAATATAGGTACGGTGTACAGTTTAATGATAACAAAAAATCGTCGTCGTAACTCAATCGAAAACCGCACGTTTACCTCCAATTATTGAAGTCCAAATTAGTTTGAAGTTCTAATCAGTAGTTTTTCAAGTGTATTTTCCGACCGAAAGTGATTTTTTTCGATTAATTATATTACACGTTTTACAGTTTAAATGATACCTAAAATCAACGTCGTAAACTAAATTCTAAGCAGTCACTTTACGTCCCCACGACGAATTTGAACGAAGTGGTCGCTAATTTAAAACTGTTCGCCGCGTTACGGTTCAGGTTACTTTGCGACGTCACGTGACCGCGCCCTATATAAAATACCGTGATTACACACAACACTATCCGAAAGGACGAGCCCAAAAGTATCGTTTTATACCTTATGATTTAAACGAAAGGACAATTATATTTTTAACAACGGTCACTTCAATCAGTGAAATCAATCAATTTAATGTTTTTTGTAGGACAAGAGTAATGATAACTGTCCTTTTTTCTCCTGCTCCATGCTTTATTTTTTAATACGTCTTAAAATTTCGGGGGGGGTCCGGACCCCCTGGACCCCCCCCCCTTCGCTACGCCACTGGCTCAAGTGAAGGGAGAGGTAGCACGTAATAATAAGACATTTAAAAATAACCGACGTTGAGAAACTTGTTCATGATGCTCTGGACAAAGTGACTAAAGAAGACTGGCAATCAAGAGTTCAGCACGCAGAAGCCTTGCAGCAAGCTGATTTTGAAAAGGAATGTATCCGCACAAGTGTTTGTAGATCAAATAATTATAAACTTAGCAGACAATTCTGACACGAGTAGCAGTGAGGCAGAAAGTGAAAATGAAGAAGACTCCGAGGTTTTGGCTACGATTGTTGCCGCCTGAGAGCGAAATAAATAATATACAAGTGCAAAGGTAAGAATATTATTAAGTCAATCATGCTTTTTAACGTATTTCATTTTTAAAATAGTAGGCCTAAAAATTATTTAGTGGAAAATTTGATTATTTCATAATTTAAAAATATAATTGTTCGATAATTTTAAAATTGATTATCTTGTTATATTGTTTTAATTATTTTTAATCAAGCAACACGTCATGCAGTGTCCAATATAAGCAACATGTATATTAATTTTGTGTGTGTTTAGTAATCGTTTAAAATCACTGAAAAGTTGTATGGAAAATAAGCAAGTACTTTACTCTGACTAACTGACGGGACGATTTGTTTGTTTTAATCGATAGTTAGTTTTGTAATAACATTAATAAACTATTACAAGTAATTTAAATATAATATAGCAAACTGTCAACGCATTTTAAATATTGTTTTTCAATTATACTGATAAGTTTTAAATGTTCAGTGTCAGTGTTAGTTGTGACAGCGCGCAGCGGTTTATCAGCCACAATGCGCCAGCCGTGCCGGGCGGCAGCGGCAGTTGTGTGGCAACGTCGCGCAGGCCAGTCCATTCTATTGGTCGCCGCCAACTGCACTCTCTGGCGGTTCCTTGTATAATTCTAAACATGAGAGAGTGTCTCACCTACCCTCTTTGGCTGGTGGGGGCTGGAACAAATCTAGCCTCCCCTTCTTCCAAGATGACAAGGTTGAGATATAAAGCCCGCCATCCCTCATCATAGGAATGATACAGGGGGCGGCCCCTACTGCCCTAACTAGAGATATTGAAAATCCTATCAGTCCAAAACCAAGCACAAATGTCCCTCTAGGACTATGTCCAATAAGGGATTTTCTCTGCTTCCTGTCCTAAGTGAAAAAAACTGCGTAACATGTTAAATTATAGTTTATTCTACCATTTATTACTTACACATAATTTGTTTTCATTTTAATTTAAGAATAAACCAAATATAAGCTAAAATTTCGTATCAATATAAGCTAAACTTTATAAGAAACTCTAAAAATGATCTTAAATGAATGGATTTAAAAATTCAGTGTAATATGTCTTTAAAATGATTTTTGGTTAAAAATCTCTAAAGAGATTTCAAGGATGAAATTTGAGTCTACATAATCTATGTTTGAACTGTACATTTTGATCCTCATAAGAAAAGGCTGTGTGACAAGTTTCATTAAATATACAACTACTGTTGAATAGGTGATTGCATGGTACCTGAAAGTATGATGCATTTGGTAGCCAAATCACTGAGTTTATGTATTCAAATTATATGGATATGGTTTGATACAGTTTATCTGTTTGCCTTCTATATACAATATTAAATTCTTTCAAAAAATTTCTCTACACAAAATGATTGAAGTTTGTCCATAAAGTTTTAGCCAACGTTGTCGAAACAACATTTTATTTATCTTTTTAAAGTTTGTTAATGACGATGGAAGGTTTGAAAGGATAATAGAATTTTTGCCGTAGTTATTTGTTACAAAATGTATACTCGTAACACAACATTTCGAGGATTGCAATCCATCCTCTTCGTCAGGCGTGAATACAATTTAGAACGTGCAGCAATGGATTGTTCCAAAAAAAGAAAGAAAAGGAAGAAAAACAAAGCTTTCCCAGTTTGCATGTGCTGATATAAAGAGTGTTCACAAACTTATTTGTTTGTGCTCGTGACTTGCACCCTGTGCAGTGACAAAGCCTGGGCTTATTTTTTTCCTGTTGGCAGTTTTAGAGTATGTTTAATATCTTCTCTTTATATTCTTTGTTTAATTCTTCTTTTATTTTGCAGTCCATTGCCGCACATTCTAACTTGTATACATTAATTGCCTTTTCACCTGACAAAGAGAATAGATTTTAATCCTCGAAACGTTGTGTTATACATTTTTGCAACACATATCAATAAAAAATCTCAGTAATCCCACTATCCTTTAATATTCTACTATTTTTCTGACCATGTCATTATTCTTATTAACTTCCATTCTCTTTGCTTTCTTTGGTAATATTCAGTTTTTGACATATATTATTTTAAAAAAAGCAAGAAACAATATAATGGAAAATAAGTCATGATAACCACGTAGAAAAACTTGTAGTATCTCCAGAATTCAAGTCAGTGACAAAGGTAAAAGTGGTTAGTGAAGTTTTAAAATTATAACAAATACTCGTATTAGAGCCATTTGCGGAAGTACGACCTAGTATCTATAATAAAGAACTTATGGTATGAAACAAAATTGCTTATTATGTGTTATTTTTTTGACCGTATGACAGCTACTAACAAAGAGATGAAGGCGAGATAACTGTGCTTTATAAGATGCGCGCACAGCCTGGATGGGTTTGGAATGGAATTTGAGGCACTCCTATTCTCCCCTACACTCCTGGTATGTTATTAGCACATTCATGTTACATTTTATAATCCTTCGTAATTAAATTTGTGAGATAAAAATAAGAGTTACCAATTTATGAAATAAACTATAAGAAATATGTATAACATTACATAATAGGTCATTTTGTTAGATTCGCTGAAAAAACTGATTGTATTTATTTATGATACGAAACCATTTGAACGGGTTCCACTTTGGAACTGGAACTCCAAAAAATACCATTATTCAGGAATTCTAGTTTTTAATAATGTTAAGGAACTAATTACTAATTTGAAAAAATGAGTTGTCTTATAGACAAACGAACGAAACACAATATCCCATGACCGAATTAAAAAGGTAATCTTTTCACTCTATCCACATCACCTCTGTGCAGGCGGCCATCTTGGTTTTAAGCCCATAAGAGCAAAGTTATAGTTCAAAAACTGTTATGACCATATTGTAGATTTGTGGGATATGTGCGTAAATATATGACTACTATAGATTCAGATGCTTTTTAGTTTTCTCGATAATTATATAGGTTACTTAGAAAAAACTTTTTGTACTTCATCGTTTAAATACTCAAAAAATATACACTTACAAGACAAAATAAGTAAATTTTTGATGCGTATTTATCATGTACACAATGGAACCAAAAATAAAATAATAAAAAAGGAAAGTAAGAAATGTATAATTTTACCAGGCGAATTTAGGGCTAAAAAGCCCTCTTTAACACTTAACCTGGGGACAAACGGCTTAAAGGTAACTTCCGAACCACTATCAACGGGGCAGGCCGTAAAAAGGGTGTAAAAGAGTTTAAAGTTTAACATTGTTGTTATGAGGTAAAAATCAGGGTCGTTTCTCTACAGTAAAAGCCGGGTGTACTGGCAGCCATCTTGATTTTAATTCTGTAAGAACAAACGTTTTGCACGTTTACGACCTTATTTTTAATCGTAGAATTATCGGATATGTCTCATATCAAATATATTGCAAAAACCTTTTTGGAATTTTGGGGATATTTTTATTGGTCATTTAGAAAAAACCCAATATTTTTTTCAACTTTATCGCTTTAATATTCAAAAAGTATACAATTTATAAGAAGCACTAAAAAACGTAGAATCGTATTCATAACTCTTCAAATGAGACATCTAAGGACAATAAAACAAATAAGGATGTAAAATGTATTTGAAGTTTAACATTTTTCTTATAGGGTAAAATACAAGATAGTTTGACTGCAGTAGGCTCGTAATATAAGGTTTTCAGTTATTAGCTACAAGGCTGCATATAGATGGACATTATACTCGTATTAGATGATCAATAGTAGTGTATTTATCAAATTGATAACACGTTATCTGTCAAATGTTTCAATTAAAGTCATAAATAATCTATTTTATGTAGCCTATGTGTTTCAAAATTCCAATATGAACGATATATTCCTAGCTCGTATTTGTAGATACAATCTTATCTGTACCAAAAATTACTATATATTATTCCTTCTATATTAAAATAATATAAATTATTATTACTATTTGGTGAAATACTATTATTTAACCCGATATTAATAATAATACTACTTTTTTGCATTAATAATAATTAAAAGTATGTATAGTGACGATGTATTTATTTTAAATGTGTTAATTTTATTAATTTTTAATACATAAGCATGGTGAAGTGTAATGTCTGAAATGTAAGTTTATCAAAGGAAGAGTTAATTTACGAATTGTCACTATTTTTTTTGTTAACTAAGACAAGGTAGGAATAGGCCAAATCACATGTCGCGAACAAACTTCGATGAGGCTGCATGCAAATTTATAACCTGTAAATCAATGAATCCTCGAGATATCCTGCAGGCAGGTGAACAGACAGCCGATCGTACAGAAAAGAAATTGACACGAAAATTACGCTTAGCCAAATTCAACGAGTGGACTTCATCACAGAACATATTTTTGTCTATGTAGAAATGAAGTTTCTTGCAAAATTTTAAGTATACGGGTGAAATATTTCACGAGCCTCATAATATATTCCAAATTTGTTTTCATTAAGTTTCATAGCAGTGTTTAAATAATAAACATCCAGTGAGCTAGGGAGGGTACTACAAGCAAGCGTGCGCTTGTCAAAATCTTGTTAATAACTTTTAACATTGACTTCCAACTATTTTATTTTTTTAGTCTGAATCTATGAATAATGAAGTCATATGGTCAGATCAAATATGATGGTGAACAGGTTGTTTACAAATTTATTTATTGCGCAATTTTATCGTTGCCATCATGGTTACCCATAAGACTCATGTAAATGTATTTGCTAACGCTCAGCAAAATCCCATGGAGTGGCATGCACCATCATCTAACTCAGTATTGTTCATATCGAAACGCTTTATGCAAAATTTCAAGCCTTACGCCATTTTATTTTCGAGATATCGTGCGGAAGACAGACAGAAATGAAATGTCTCTCGAATGATATGCTTCGTTAATGCTCAGGAAATAAATCACTATCATTTTCATGACTATACGAAAGCTACTAAAAGAATGTCCGAAACGTTTACATAATATTTCCGATCATAACCTCCACTATTGAAAACTATTCCGTGTTCGAACATGTATGTAAAACATAGAATTTGATCACACACATACAAATATCAACTCAAAGGGGATTTAGAGTGCAGTCAGCTTTTCATGTTATCTCTGTACTTTATAGTGTGTAGTATTGTGTACCACAACCGTATACTCTGTGCTGTATGCATTACAGAACACGGGTTTATACATCTGGCAGGGCTCGCAGCAAAATCTGCTTCAGAAGTCTTTTTCTGTATGTATTTCGATTTTGATCTCAATATAAATATAATACGCTACCGACTGTAGCTTTAAGTTGGAAATCATTTATTCAACTGTATTTTATCATTAATCGCATTCCAAGTACTTTAAAGATTTGATGGATCTTATAATGTTTTCATAGAGACGTTAACTTTTTGACGTGACAACGTCTTAAATTAGGTTGCGGCTCGGAGTCACTCATGAAAAAGTGTAACGCCCGGTAACGTTACGATGCCCGTCCAGTGGGTCCGCCGCACGGGATAAAGCAGATAACTATGTTTATTCGTGAAAATGTGGAGTGCTTAGATTCGTCATTTACAACAACTACAACAATAAAGGTAAATAATTGTACACTGATATTTCATTATCGTAAACTATGATTGATTGATTAATTGTTAGATTGACACAAAAGTTGAGAAACTGAGTTTATAGGTTATGTCATGCTATTGACAAATGTTGATAGTGTTAAGTAAATTATTAGTTTAAATCACTCTGCAATCAATCGTAATTCAGTCGATTGAGAAGAAACAGCGCGTATTGCTAGTCAAACATTTAAAATAACAAATTATAACCTCTAACCTGTCATAACAGTGCGACCAAACAAACGAACTAAACCGACCAATCACCACGCGCGGAGTTAGAATTTAACTGTGTTTAGCAAGAATTTCAAATTCCAATTTTAGTAAATGTTTTATTCAACTTTACCATTTACAGTAACAAATTTTAATTAATTTCAAATTATGTACAATGTTTTAGTAAACAAAATATATTTCTATAGTTAAAATTTGTGCAATTCTTATTTTCATTCAATTCCTTGTTCCTATTGTGCAATTTAATAATATTTATATCAATAAATATTCTACTGAGAAAAAGACGTTGTCACGTAAAATCTTCGCCCGTAAAACCGACTTTACAGGCAACCATAATTTTTTTTTATATTTTAATATTTATTTTCTAGGCATATATTATGGAGGACACTATGTGGAGATGTCTTGCCACATAGTACTTTCTTAATTATGTCCATCGAGTTAAGTTCCATAGCAGTGTTAAAATAATAATAACCCCAGTGAGTTAGGAAGAGTACTTCAACGCGACATGTTACCAAGTATTAACATTGACTTTCCATTCAGTTATTTTCTATTTTTACTGTATGAATAAGATACATGTGTTAATAAGTCACGTGCTAAAATTTGATATGATTGTACTCAGCTTACTTTCAATTATATTTGTTGTGATATTTTCCCGTTTCTATATTGGTTACACATAAGACCAATATAAAGCACTTAGCCAAATCTCATGGAGTGGAAGGTACCACCATCAAACTAAGTGTTACCTATACAAAAGAGAACTTTCATGAAAACTTTCACATGAAAGTTCACGTATAGTTCACGTCGTTTCCGAAATATCGTGAAGGCGTCTGTAACAGATTTAGAATTGAGACGGATAGACAAATAGAAAACTTTTCCAGTCCCATAAGTTTTAGGCTTCGCTAACGCTCAGCCAATAAAATCGGGCTATTGAAACTTATACAAATTAACGAATATTAGATGCAGTTTGATGCAAACTTGACCTTTCGTTTATATCTTATTTTGGCTATTAATACATGTATGGTGGAAAAGAGCTAGATACAAAATAACTTAAAGATAAAGTAAGGATATAGCTGTTACTTGCTCATCAGGCAATTGTTTCGAGAATACTTTTTATTCGTCAATCTTTCTGGAAATTATATAGAACAAACAACTGAATCTCGAGCTCCACCAAGTGGAATTCCAATGAACGCATAATTAAAACCCTCTCACTGTAAATTTTCCAAAAAAAGTGGAACCCCTTCACCCTTCAGAGAAGTGTATTAATTTAGCATCGGAATAAAGCACAAAACGTCTGAAGTATTGTTTTCGGGGATGTTTTGTTTAAACCCGTCTTTGAATTTTATGTACGAGAACTAAAACACAAAACAAGAACAGTTAAAGTGCCGTCGACACGATAAAGCGGGGCGAGGTGCATTTAGAGCAACTTACTGGCTTGTATTGCCAAGCCACAAAGGTAACATAAGTGCTGTGTTTACTGAGCGCTTAGGAAACGGAGGTCACACTGCAGTTACAACTAATGCAACTCTTGAACTTCTGAGCGCTTTGCCAGAGTATATCCATACAACTATGCTGCTTGCTCTCAACCGTACAACAAGTGCTCCGAGTACAGTCATGTGAAGAGTTCCAATACTTGTAAAACCTCTTAAGAGCATATTCTGGATTAATAAGATCTTGTTAATAAGACAGTTTCATTCCAAAAATATTAGTCACAAAGTACCTAATTTTGAGGTTAAATATGTCCAAAGTCTCAAAAATTCTTTGTTTTGTTTAATTGGCTGAGCGTTAGCGAAGCCTATAACTAGAGGAGCGGGGCAATTTTATTTTTATTTAAAAAAAAGAAAACAATAATTAATTCTTTTTTCTTATAACTATTTCCAATAACAATGAGGTCCACCACAAAAAAGTGATATCTTTAACATTATCATTAGAGAAGGAAGTTTAGTGAACAGGATCCTCTTTCTTACACATGCTATGATTACTTCGCGATCGCTAAGAGAGGTTATTCCTTTACAGATGTTAAAATGCAATCAAATTCTGCAGCGATACATCGCGGCCCTATGTGTCTCCCCATGATGGACGAGTCCGAGCTTCCGTTTGTCATTTAGGCTGACGATTTATTGTGATTGCTTTTCTTACCTCTTCTCGATAGTTCCTAATATTGGAAATCTTTCATATTTGTCTGTCTGTCTGGACGATAACTCAAGAAAGTACTGACCTATAAGCTTGAAATTATGCATTAAACTTAATTCCAGTATAAGCAACATCGAGTTCGATTATGCTGCTGTGACAGCAGGTGGGATTTGGCTGAGTGTTGTAGCGAATATTTTTAAATTGATTTTTATAGGTACACGATGGAAACTAGAAAATAAGAATAATTAAATTAGTAAACAAATCGAGTACAATCATATGACATACATGTGATGTAACATTTAACCTAATGGAATGAACTATTTACTTGAAATTTTGCATGCAAACTCAGCGAGACACGAGGCTTGGAGTACTCCTACCCTGTCTTTTAAAAATTAAGGACTTTTAACTTTTAAAAATTTGGTATCATTGTAAGACTTAGATATTTGTCATATTGTATCCTGTATATTATATTGTGTTAAAAATGAAAAACATATATAGCAATTGTAGAAAAACTCGGATCAAAGTTCACAGACATTGTAAAAAAGGAGAACATAAACAGTTTCAAGACAAATATAATTAGTTGAGTAAGGAAGCCATTACGGGGAGTCACAGGGCACATTTTATACTGTTAATTTGAATACATTATTAATATAAACATTATGTCGAATCTAATCCTAATAATTTAGGAGATCATAGGGAAAATTAATAATTTAAATAAGAGGAGCACGAATCTCATACATTTTAGATACTTAACTCATAATCCACTTGACTTAGGCCAGCAGCATATTTTCTTGTGCTCTAAATATTCTGGACGTCTTTGACTCCGGAATATTGCGATGATAGATGATTGAGAATAATAACCAACCAAGCATTTTGTATATGTGTATATACTTTTTTTACCTCCAGTGAGAATTATTCTGTAAAAGAACTGACTTGGCAATGGCGCGTGTAGCGGGTACAACGGTTATCGCAGGATAATCAGATTAAGCAACGTTGAGCGTGGCTGCTGCTTGGATGGGTGACCGCTGAGAGATCTTACCCTTGCAAGCAGCCCGCCTGCCCGGCCGTTGATGGTGGTTCGGAAGCCACCGTTAAGCTGATGGTCCCCAGGTTGTGTTAGAGAAAGTTTCTTAGCCCTAACTTCGCCTAGTAAAGTAAGACATCTTTACTTTACTTTACTTGAACTAAATTGAACAATGAAACCTAGCATCTGATGAAATAACCAAGAGGACGAAAATTATACCGGTTAGCTGATTCGATGCATAGATACGAACAGAGAAGTAGAAACACTCCAATTCATGATCGTTAAATTTAAAGTGGCTGTTACTAAAATTGAGATAGTCATTAAATTTGCAGTGCTTGAACAGGTAACTTACTGTAAATAATTTAGAGCTTACTACTAGCCGGCAAACTTTGCAAATAATCTTCATTTGTTAATTCTGCTGCACGAATTGAACTATGTGTTTCATGAGCCTTTTCTCAGTATGAAGTTAATTATAAAATGGATTAGCTGTATTTGTGAACATGTATAAACTAGGCGAATTGAGTAGGTTTCATCAGATGTTTCTCAGAATAGTACACATAAAATAAATAGATAAAAGTGACTTTATTTTTTAAGCGTTTCCCCGTATGTAACTGGTGTTTTAGAATAAAGTGCGGAAAAATTCATCGTGAATGCTTAATAACGATTTAACAAGGAAATAACCATACCATACGTAATCAACACAAAACAGATAGCAAAACTTATTGAAACAGTAAAAACACTGTCGTTTAAATATCTTAAAAGACAAGTAAAGTTTACAGTATAAACATAAATATTTATTTAAATAAAATATATAATAGTGCTAAAATCTAGAACTAATTAAATAAATTAAAACACACACACACACACACACACACACACACACACACACACACACACACACACACACACACACACACACACACATATATATATATATATACATTAATAATAGTATTCAAAAAGCCCGCCAACATTAAACAGATGTTGGTCTGTACTGATCCTCTGAAAAAGGAAAATAAGGAATCACAGTCCTTTGGTTGCAAACCTTGCCAAAAACCCCGTTGTGGAACCTGTAAGATCATGTCTACAAGTCAAAATTTCAAAAGTAATGTAACCAATCATGTATATCCAATCAAAGGAACTATCAACTGTGACACAAAAAACCTTATTTACCAATTTGACTGTAAATTTTGTGAAAAACAATACGTCGGCCAGACATCGAATCCTTTACGGATACGAGTAACTGGCCATCGATTTGACATTGTCCATAGCGATATAGAAAAACCTTTAGCCAGTCACGCTATCATTGTCCATGAACAAAATCAGATAGAAAATTTCTACACCATCAAATGCATAAATAAGATCCCTGAAGATTCAAACGAAAGCCTTAATAGATTTAAATTGAAAAAAAGTGAAACTGCACACCAATTGGTGCTTCAGACAAGACATCCAAGGGGTCTTAATTTAAGATAAATTCAGTTTTCGGCAACTTATTCACACACGTCATGCCATGGCCCATCAGCTGCTGATCTACTGTATTTATTTATAATGTTTGTTTTTCTTGTTTGAGTTCTAACCTAATGTTTTTTCACAATTTATGTAAATATTTATACATGTATATTTATCTGAAGAAGTGTACCTAGATACACGAAAATTTATAAATGTTTCAAACCAATATACCGTGGTTTATGTGTTAAGAAGAGAATAACTTGTTTCTGTATATATATATATATATATATATATATATATGTGTGTATTAATGTATGTCCCTTAGTGACATCTAACTTATTGTAGCATATACTCTTTATTTTCTTTTTTAAAGTGCTAACACCATCACTCTTCAAGGTGTCAAAGAAGGTCATTATACATGTTTAGACAATGTAAGTGAATGGTTTGAGCCATATCAAGGTTCTTCGAGACATGCACATTTATGAGTAATGCTGTTTGTCAGGACCATGCATACGACTTCCATTAATTTTGAGCCATAAGCTGGTTTTTTATTTCGTCGAACTAGTTTATATGAGTGTGATTGGCACGATAATACTTTAATGGCGTTAAAACAAGTAAAAAATGGTTAATAAAACAAAACTGAAGATTCACAGTATATATAATTTTAATTAAGTCCGTTAAAGTTTTATATCTGAACGTTAAGGAATTGAATATGTTTAAAGCTAAGGATTAATCTACAAATGTAAGCCACACACGCAGAATATTAGATTCACTGTAATATTAAAGGATTTTCTGACGAAGACTTTGCTTTGAGCTTTGTCAAACGAAGGAGAATTAACTCTTTTATACCGCAATATGTACATGTGCGCAGCTATCGTGTACGATCGACTGCACATAATATATGAGAAAATGATATAAATATTATTTTGAAATTGCTTTTATAAATTTAAGGAGTTATTTTGCAGAATATTTATTTGCATAATGTATTTAAAGCTGATACGTAAAAAAACAATATTCTACATTCGATTACGTCTACTTTCTCATTATCTAACTTGTTATTGACTGATATATATATATATATATATATATATATATATATATATATATATATATATATATATAAATTTGTAGGTACCTATATGTATTTTTTCACGGAGATGGTTAATATGATGTAACTCGCCACCAGGTGGCGCTGCAAAAGATAAAATGTTTTATGCGCCTGCACATTATAAACTGCAAGTACGAGACATTTACGTATAATTAAATAGCCAAACACTATTGATATATTGATGTATAACTTATGATGTATCTTTGTCTTTAAAATTAATTTCAGGTTGAACTTAAAGCTTGAATGTTAGGCAACTTTTATAATAATGTACATGTACGTGTACAATTGCTACAAACGTACACTTTTGAAAGATTTTCTTGATCGTGGCAACAAGACAAACTCTACATCGGCATTGGAAATGTATTTACCAATACCGATATACGTGCTCATATACGTGCATTATGCATAGCTTACGAAAAGCGTGCGAAGCCGCGGGAAACAGCTAATGTGTAAAAAAATGCAGCATATTGAATAGTAGCTTGACCTTTTGAACTGACATGAGTAGCTGTCATAATACTCAATATTACTACACCTCCGTTGATGTAATAAGTCCATAATACCATAATTTCGGTTGAATAACGTTTAAGCTTTATAATGAGAAGGGTATGTATACAGTATTATATACCCTTTATGTGTATGAATGCTTGCTTCTGGATGAAGGAATTTAAACGCACTGCGATGCAACAACTCCGACGCAAATTGAGTTAAGTAGGCGAAATAATTTCAGTACCAATCGATGTGGTATTTAATCACTTGAAAAAAGAAAGTAATGTAAAGAATCTTATTTACCAGGTGAGATTAGAGTCTGTCTAACTCTTTAACCCTGGGGACCAACGGATTAAAGGTAAATTCCGAACCACCACCAATGGCCAGGCAGGCGGGCTACTTGCAAGCCCGCAAGGACAGGATCGCTCAGCGGTCACCCATCGAAGCAGCAGCCACGCTCGACAATGCTTAATTCGGTTCTCGCAATAACCGTAGTAACCATTACACTGCGATATTGATAATTTGGTTTGGCATGTCTGTTTACCAAAAACTTAAAGATTAATCTTAGTTATTCTCGGGAATAAAACATAAATTAATCTTGTAATATCCCATGCATTTACGACATATCGGATGTATAGTGTTAGATAAAATATTGTAAGCTTACACATTCTATATGAGCAGATAAATGATAACAGTAATACGTAAACATAATCAGATTGAAACATAAAAAGAGTTTATTACACTTTCAAACAAACTCTACATTGAGTTGAAGCTGCAGCAAAAAGAATACTTCGTCTGTGTTGAAATTCGTAGCTTCTGGGGTGGATCAGCTCGCTCTGGGGATTATACAGTTTATTTGTTTGCTTCCATGTTACCATTCTACTTTGATGTGTTCACTGTGAGGGAGTCTGTTATAATGTGGAGATATTAATTTAAAGACAGTAAGTTTAACTGCAGTAAAGTATAAAATATTGTTAAAAAAATGATATCGCGAAATTTTTTAGTAATGAAATTACAAATACAGATTAATAAAAATTCATGTAGAAATAAACCACACCACGAGAAATACTGCTGACTTACGACGACCTGAAGGTTAATCATTAATAATACAATGGCAATGCAAGCATTATTTTTTCCAGTTCACAAGCACTAAAGTAAGACAGGAGAAGCACGCAGTAGAGACCTCTCGTAATTACTCCCTCCGCTCCAGTTGCAATTTCTCACCACTCCAGGCAGCTGTGTTCATCAATTTCTCAAAGGCTTGGTTTCACGATTCTCTCAAAATCCGACCACAATCAACCAACGCTTTAGATTCATCTTGTGATTATGGATAATGAAATCTTTCTTTTTCATTGTTACAAGACTAACTGATATAGTCAGAGCGGAATATCCATTTACTGATTTTGAGATCTTGCTTCTAAAACTTGGAAAAATATTAATATATGTGGTATTAAAATAATTTCAAGTCCCATTTCACCTCTATATTCTCCAAGGGCAATATCTAATTTATTGAACGTTGAATTGTTGCAAGAAACAATAGTGCCTTTACAGATTTGTCAGAAACTGAAGAAATTGTGTACTGTACTTTTTTATTGACTGAGCGCTAACGAAGCCTATCATTTAAAGGCTGGAAGTTTCACTTATGTTTCTTTCCGCACGATATCTCGATAAAAACTGACCTATAGACTTAAATTTTGCATGGACTTAAGATTTCTGTATAGACAGCATCGATGGTGAATGTAACTCCATAAGATTTGGACGACAGTTAGTGAAAATTTACATTGGTCTCAAGGTAACCACGATGGGAACGAGAAAATATTTTGTAGAAAAAATGTTTTAACATGTGACAATTTATAGAGTAAAAATAAATATATAGTAGAGTCAATGTTAAAAGTTGGAGTAACTGGAACTCTTATTATTTAAAACACTGCCAAGAAACCTAACTTAATGAATAAACGTGTGAATATGTAAAGTGGAAAGATATCCAGAGAAAGATATCATCTTTAGATTTGCATGATATTTAATGGCTACATAGACAAGAATGAGCTTTATAACGGCATATGACCAACTATAGATTTTGGCTGAGCATCATTGAAACCTATCACTCAGTATGCTGACAAAATTTCTCTTTTGTCTGTCATCTTTTCTGTATTTTCTGATTGTTTAACTGTCCCAGGACATGTGAAGAATGAAATGAGCATATGGTATGCGTAACATGGTGTGGCATTCTCCTTACGTATATATTCACTATGTTTGCCTTTGAAAAATACCTAAAAGTTCCTTGTAGTTGTTAGGTAAATTGAGTGAGAGCTACAGGCTATCCACTTGTCACTAGTTGAGAACCACATGTCCTTCGTCTCAGCCCTAGTAGTGTGTACCTAGCTAGACTACATGACATAAAGTGACCAGTAAAGTGAAGACAGCGTGATGGTGTAAGGAAAACTGCAGAGTCAGTTCTGAGTGAAGATACTTTCCTTTTCCTGCAACTGGTGATTACTGTTGCTTTGTGGTGTATTTAAAGCCGAATTGTAGCCGAAAACAGGTAAGCTGTAATAACTGGTACATTGGTGTTATGATTTGGAATAGTATAAGAGTGTAATAAACATGCATCTCCTTTTGCTGTTACATCTTTGTAAATTGAGTGGATAAACAATAAAAATGCTATATTGGTGTGCACAGTATCGTGTTAATTTCAGTGAATAAGACACTGCTGAACTTTGATATCAATTTGCCACGAAACCCATAGACTATTGACTCTGTAAGTGAGGATGGTCTTTTTATTTGAACACTGGCAAGGTAAACGTTGGTACTAGTTGGAGACGCCTCGGAGTAAGTTTCGGGATCTGCAAAAAAAGTGGCGACACATGTTAAGCGATTATCATAGCGAATGGAGATCCCGTGTTTTTAGCGATTCTCATAGCGAATGGAGATCCCGTGTTTTTACGATTCTCATAGCGAATGGAGATCCCGTGTTTTTACGATTCTCATAGCGAATGGAGATCCCGTGTTTTTAGCGAGTCTCATAGCGAATGGAGATACTCGTGTTTTTAGCGAGTCTCATAGCGAATGGAGATACCGTGTTTTTAGCGATTCTCATAGCGAATGGAGATACAATGGAGATCCCGGTGTTTTAGTGATTACATTAGTATAATAAGATTCTATCTTCTAGAGATTCTCATACTGAATGAAGATTTTATCTTTTAGAGATTCTCATAGTGAACGGTAATTCTTAATGATTCTCATCGTGAATGGAGATTCTGTGTTTTACCGATTCTTGTAATGAATGGAGATCCTGGTGTTTTAGTGATTGCAATAGTATAATAAGATTCTGTCTTCTAGAGATTCTCATACTGAATGAAGATTTTATCTTTTAGAGATTCTCATAGTGAACGGTAATTCTTAATGATTCTCATCGTGAATGGAGATTCTGTGTTTTACCGATTCTTGTAATGAATGGAGATCCTGGTGTTTTAGTGATTACAATAGTATAATAAGATTCTGTCTTCTAGAGATTCTCATACTGAATGAAGATTTCATGTTTTAGAGATTCTCTTAGTGAACGGTAATTCTTAATGATTCTCATAGTGATAGGAGATTCTGTGTTTGAATGATTCTCTTAATGGAGATTTTATGTTGTATAGTTTGTAAGTCATATACATTAACAAATATATGGTAGATGTGAAGGATATCTGAGTATAGTCGTAGGTCTTGGGCAGGATATGATTATATAGGATTAAAGCCTCGTTTGGAAATTGATGAATTAAAATGAGTTTTGTCACACCAGCATCGCTCATATTATTTATTTTCTCTCTTTCTCTTGTCCTTCTTATTGGGTTCATCCGTTTCTAGTCACATTTCTGGCAATATGGAGTATGGGCAGTGGAACATGAGCTTATAATGAAATATTTCTTGTGTTGAAAGTAGTTAAAAATCAAAATATACAAAATGTTTGATTTCTCAGTATTATGCAAAAACCCCATACTACTTGGTTAAAATTCCGTTAGCAGGAATTCAACACAAACTGTTGCCCATCAATTGAATATACTGGGGAGTTGAATGTTCACTGCCTGATGGAATATACACGTGATCAATATCAGTATTGGGTGGATGTACAAATATTAGCGATGACTGTAGATCGTTACCTCAATTAATTTAATATATAAGTTATAAAATCTTAAGAGTTGTTACGTCAGTCATCCTTTTCAGGTCTAGAATAAGATTTGTTTTGACCCGATTCGTTAGGACAGACAAAGGTATTCCGCGACTCGAAGTGGCACAGTAGGTTTGTATCGAGCCTCATGGGGTAGGTTGGGTGGTATGGGGTTGTTGTGGGGAGAGGGGAGTGGGGAGGAGGTAGCTCAGTCACTACTTGACCCCCTTACTGCAACTCTAGCCTCGGCCTTCAATGCATTAATCTAATTATATTCCCCTAGTTTTCCCGCACGTGTTTTCTAATTAAAAGTCAACTAGCAATATCACGATAGAAGAGCTTACATGAGAGCTACCTGTGTAAAGGTCATAGGGTTATTTATTGAGAAGAATATAATTGATTTACGAGATTCACTCTTTTGTGATTCACTACACACATTGATCAGCAAATACATAAAGCATTATCAATTTTAAAATTAGAGTGAAATAATGATGGATTCAACTATTTGGATGGATGATGGATTCAATTATTCCATATCCTTGCAGGCTTTTTAACCCTCATATAGTTATAATTAATTATAAGAGAATTTGTTAATGATGGTACAATATCCTTGTAATATTGCATTTTACAAACATAACTACATAAATGTTGAAATAAAATATTCGTTAATTCTCAGCTGGAAATTATAATTTTAGTTGATTAATTTACTAAAATCTTTGCACTCTTGCGAACCACCAATATTAATTCCTTTTTTTCTAATCTACAAAACTGGAATGAATACAGTTTAATGAAGCATAATAGAAAATAAACAAGATCATAAAGATTTCTTATTAAACATATTCAGTTAAATAGTATTTGGGCGTTATAAAAATGGATCATTCAACTTTATATATTTATTCAAATAAAATTAAAATCTGAAACTGTTAATATAATTCATGAGGTTTTATTTGGGGTATTCGAACAAATTAACGAAATGCTTAATCTTTTTCAAATGTGTATAGTAGTAAAAATATTATGGAAAAATTCAGCACATATTTTGATAAGCTAAAATAGTTATGCGACTATGAGGTTAGAAAAAGCTCTGAATTACACTAAATTTCCAAAAAACGCAGCTCTTCATAAATTGGTGTTTCGTTTAAAATTGAAAAAATTCTCGTTTTAGTCACGTTTAAAGCTAAATATTGAAAAACGGCAAGAAAATAAGCCATTCAGAATTTAATTTAATTTAACATTTTTGGACAAAACAGGACAGTCCGTTTGTTCGTAGTTCTGCTAAACGTAGTTGGGCTATCACTACTTCATTTTTGAACTTTTTTATTTTATTTTCTAAGAGTAGCTTCCAATCATCCTATAACTGATCGCGTTCCCATTGGTAAAAAAGACATTATTGGCAAATTTTGGAAAAATCTTGTCAGTGTCCAAACAAGAACTGAAGCTCAACAACACAGGTGCTAGACTGGCTCACAATAATTGTTCACGTCTCTGTCACTTGCCATAAAAAATTAGCAAACCTGTTTTTGTAAAGTCTAGAAACTGTTTACGGTGCCAGTATTTCTAATTATCGACTCAATAACATCAAAACAATGGTTAACGAAAGGATATCCATAAAAATGTATACCTCGGAAATTTTATGCTTATATTTTCCTTTGATGGTTTTGCAGATCTCTATAACAAAGTAACTCCACTAGGGTATGAAAACCCAAGGGTATGAAGAAAAGCAGACTTCTTCCATATTCTACTTTACTCGTTTCAAAAAAACTACCAAATCATCCAGAAAAGAAATTCCCTCTACGCAGCCTCGATATTTGTGTAATCATGGCCCCTATTCCAGGAAACTACGGGAAACTCAAGATGGCTCTTTCATACCAAGTAACTCTAAAGCTTAAGGTGATGTACTATACATATTACATTATTGAAATTTCGAAGGACATTCACATCTACTATTGCACAAAACGAATTATCTTAAAAAATGGTGATCTTGCACATGGTTTAATACTTTGAAGTAATTTAACGACAAAATAAAATATTATAGTTTCCAGAAGTGTACCATTATAATAATTCCAAATATTGTATCGTTTGAGAATATAGATTTTAAAAATCTAAGTTTACGATTTAGTCAAAATTTCTCGTAATAAGGCTTTACGAATTATACAGAATCCCTAAAAACAAAAACAATATTTAAACCACATGAAGTGGCGGACTGCAGTCTTTGGATATCCAACGTAGCGATAGCTGTTAACGAAATCAAGGCAATTTATGCTCTGATAAATTACTTTTTACACCCTGCTCTTTAATTATCCCTTAATAAGTTTTCCATGATTGTATTAATATTACCCTAGTAACAAGTTAAGGAGTGAACTCTTCAATTACAGATTTACCAATAAAATTCAGACTAGTAAAATTTGCTCATTGAGAAGAGATACTGACAATAATATTTAAGCAATTATAAAAATAACAAGATGTTTCTTGATTTACTAAATATTTTTAGCAAATATGAATAATAAGGCCATGCAAACGTGTGTTCTGTCAATCTAATCTGAAACGCTTTTTTAAATTATATTGATTTTAATTTAGCTTATTCAATCTCCATTTAAAATAGTCTGGTGTCATTATTTTACATATATTTTTGGTGATCCAAACAATAGAAGTCCAAATACATTCGAAATGGCAGTGTTAGTACAATTTTTCTAAAGTGTACAAAACTCTTAGTAATATGAATATGAATGCTTATCAAACTTGATAATCTTTGAACCGAGAGCCAGTATCCACTTTACAAACACACAACCTGTTTTTTTTTATCCATAGAGGTTGATTTACTAATCTAACCTAACCTAACCTAACTTAACTCTTCAGAGGTTAGAGGATTTTTTACTAACAACGAAATAGATCGCTAGCCACATTAGTTTTGGTGGAGGTGTCGAAATGAGCAGATATTGAAAGGTTTTAAATTTAAACGATTTTTTTGCAAATTATATTTTTCTAGCTTGAGACACTTAAGTCAAGCATGTACAGAACACACACACACACACACACACACACACACACACACACACACACACACACACACACACACAACACACACACACACACACACACACACACACACACACACACACACACACACACACACACACACACACACACACACACACACACACACACACACACACACACACACACGTATATATATATATATATATATATATATATCACTGCCAAATAACTAGATATTGAAAAGGACAGGAAATCACCACTGGGTAAGGATTAATGTACTGTATATGTTCAGCTGATGTTGATTTTAGATTTATTTTTGTGTCTGGTAGCTAGTTACGTCTAAGTGTGTTAAGTTATAAAATATAGCACGAAAAAATATATTTTCATACTAGCAGTTACCCGTGGCTTCGCACGCAACTTTCTGTTGAAAAGCTGGACAATATATCTATGTATTCTTTTTCTATGACATAATAAACACTCCTGAAATAATCGGTAGTCACTTAAAGTTATTCCAATCTCCTGATCCATTTTAGATCTAAGTTTAAAGAATAGAGGTTTGGGATCCTGAAGTAGTAAAGTTAAACAGTTTTTATAAGATTAGTATTTTCCTCCCACATTCCATGATAATTTATTGAAGTTCTTCGATGGCTTCAGTAACAATAAGAGTTAGCCTTTTTATCCCAATGACGAAAGTGTATCGTACAACTAAAAAGTTGCTGCGGTCAATATGGGTCTGTTCTGGTCGTTTAAATTCACTCCCAGTCTAATCTATTTACGGTTCTACAATAAATTTATGCTGTTGTACTGACCAAAACAACTGTCTCATATGTTGGTTTAGGAATCGAACTTAAATTTAAATTTTGATGATTAAGTGATTTTTATATTTTTACCGATCACTAAATATGTATTATGGGTATATGCTTCAAGTATTAGGGCAAGAGTATGTTACCTCCATTTGCTTTTCAATAACTACAGTAAAAAGTCCATACACAATGTTAAAGGAACTAACCAGATTAGATTACGTTATGTGCAAACATTCACAGCTTTATACAATAAGGTAGTTGTTATAACAGTGTATAAATATCATATTTACTAAAATTTAAATGTAAACACATGTTTCTGCCTCTTTGAGCTGAAAGTGATTAGTTGTTAAGTATCAGTTCAATTTATATTACGTGTCGTAGCGCAATCTGCCGGATACAATATAAAACACTCCAATATCAACAATAATTTATAAACAAAAATTAAATTAAATATACTATTTAAATAGGACCAAATTGTGAATCTAAACCATTCTCGAGTCCCCTTGAACACACACAAACAATTTCATCAAAATCGGTCCAGTCGTTTAGGAGGAGTTCAGTGACTTACACACGAACACAAGAAATATATATATATATATATATATATATATATATATATATATATATAAAGATTTTTAACCCTTTGATACCCATTTAGATTTTCAAAATACTAGAATGGCTTCGATTTATTTTTAAGGTAAATTTTTGTATCGATTTATAGAAAAATCATATTGCCTGCTCTTTCTTAATGCAAATTGCTCCTCGGATTCCGGACTATAAATAATTATCTGTCTTCGCAATACAATGTAAAAACACAGAATTATTATTACATTAAATTTGTCTTTAAAAGTCAAATAAATATTCAAATTTACGTGAAAACAATTATTCAAATTTTAACTAACTGGATTCACTAATCAGATAATCTCCTGATAAACATAACCCACTTCTCTTTGAGCAAATATTTACTTTACATTCTTCAAAATCTGAATTAAAATATTTACTCCCATAGAGGAAACTATCCCGGATTTCTAATCCTTTCAAATGAAAACAGCTATCGTAACCTTTAAGTATTAATCTACTAATCGCATGAAAAACTTAGAATAACACACTAATCATTGAACACACAGTTACTTTACGTTCTTAAAAATGTATTCTAAATCTGCGTAAAGTATTTAATTTCACTGAGTCATCTAAAAATTTTAATAATTTCACATTAAAACAGTTATTATGGGTAACAGTTTATTGTATACAGGGTATAAATTAAGTCCTGATACGTCTGGATATATTACAAACGGATTGAGATATCGATGTACAACCTTCACCATACTTAATAAAATATTTTTGGATTTTTTAATGATAAAAAGTCCCCCCTTTTCAAAGGAGAGTACGGGGGGTTACCTTTAAATTTTCAAACTGCACCCCTATCTTGTGAAGTATCATTTTTATAGCCTATTTAGTATAAATGAAATGACATGAATAAAACATATCTACGACGTTCCTAGCAAAATGTATTGGAAAATAACCCCTTACATCTCAGGGTATAAATTAAGTCCTGATACGCCTGGATATATTCCAAACCGATTGAAATATCAAGGATATCTCAGACAACATCTCAGAGACAACCTTCACCAAACTTATTAAGTTCTTTGGGATTAAATTTTAATCAAGCCCAAGAAAAGGCTGCTGAAGATAACAATATGAAATTTTTAATTGATCTATATTTATATGTGAAAGTTAGGTGAAAGCAGTGACATGAATTTTATTTATAAAAATTAATATCCGTTAGTAATATTTTATACGAAAATATGTAATTTTCTTAAAGTGCTCTTAATTTTTAGCAAAGTCGTAAATATGAAAAAAAAAAAAACACGCCATTTACTGTCAGAACTCATGTGCATACGGCGAAAATCAAAACTGTAAATGTTCATCTGTGTGGGACTGACTACAACAATTCTATTTTAAGTGTCTATAAATTCTTGTTGGGGTGACCAAACAATATTTGAATACTATTTTTGACTTCAAAAACGTGCCTTAAAGGAAAACAAGGCATAAATAAATAAACTCTGAAATAAATAAAAATTAATCTAACCAAAAACCAATTAAACCACTTGCAAAGATCTTAAAGGACATACTTTAAAGGCAGATTTATTTCACTCTTCAAAGGGATTGAAATCTCGCAGGGGTAATCTCTTTCCTCGTAAAGTTAGAGCCTTTGAGCAGGGCATCAATCTGGTCTATTAGGAGTGTAACAAGTGAGCATTAGAATATTTAATTTTAGTAAGACATCATTTTGAAAAACAACAGTAAATGAGTAAAGCTGTTAGTTTTATAATTAAATATTTGAAAGGATATCTCTGTTAGCATTGCCGAGTTTTATCTAACAGAATTATATAAGATAGGCATAGCAGACTCTTGTGGCAATATCGCTATTGGCTGACGCTGGAATTATTGATAACAAAACTTACGAATTCCATCCTGCCAGCCAAGTATGATAAATAATCTCTCCATTTTAGACTTTGTCAACTACCACGCCTAAAGGCTATGTGAATGAAACTCTCTCAATAAAATCACAATTTGTTGTTCTTTTAGGACAAAAAGCTGAGAAACCTCCAATTGCACATGGTCCTGAAAGAACCTTTACGCTGTTACCAGAGTGACAGGACATTTAGGGTGGGTAAGGTTTGAGGTAGGGGCCGCTTCCTGTTGAGATCCGTGGAAAGGATTCTGGACATTTTCTCATGACACTTATGAAAAGGGGGGGGGCAGCTCAGAACCAGGTTCTCCGGTCAAAGCAGGCAGAGGTAGCACGCCTGTATGTGCAGGCTAGCAACTGCCTTTAACACATAAGGGGCCTCGCCTATTTCATCAGACATCCTTCGCAGTAGAAACGACCTATCGATGAGGAGACCTTGCACCTCAATGTCTCGACATTCACGGTTAGTGATGTGCTGCTCCTGGGCATCCATAGATAGGGTTGCCCACATTTAAGTGACCCATCGTTTTTGACTGTACCCAGTGTAGATTCAACTGGAAGATACAAGTCAACCAGAAGTGAACCCTTCTGGGGATCAACCCCAATTTACCTCATGATAAACCTCATGATTGAAAACTTATATCATCACCAAGTCAAATTGTAGACTACTCTTGATGATTTTAATTTCTGCAAGTCTAAATAAAGAATACAAAAGTCTGTTGAGGACAGTAACAAAATTAAATGGAATAGTTTTATTTTTTCATATTTATTACTTTTTATCTAATAATGGATAAATTGTAAAACCTTTTGCCTTTTGGTACTGGGTTAATCCAGCTGGTGCAGCAGATTTAGGGATACAGCATCAGAGTTGAAGTTAAGCCACGGCTAAGTCAACAATAAACGGTTTAGACTGATGTGGATCGTGCGGAGTAGAGCTTCATGCCATTTCCTTCATCACCATCAATTTGCAATGTAAAGGACGCCACTACTTCCCATAGTGTGTAATTACGAATGCTCTACGAAACCTGTGGAATTGGTTCGAAAGTAAGTAAAGACTGGTTGAAAAATCCATGATCAATATAAACTTCAAGTTTATTATTTTGTACAGTATTGGATCTTTCTTAAACATAAATTACCGTGATAAATAATAGATCACGTTAGATAATAAATCAATTTTATAGGTTTCCAAAGGGGTAGCCTTTTTTAAAATGTTAATGACTTGAAAAAAATCAAAGGATTTGTTTTGTTGACTGCTCTGATCGGTTGAAATAAATGAAAATGTATTTCTCCTGATACAGTGCTGATTTAGATAAAATTCCAAAGGGCGCAATGAAAAAATGCCTTAAAAACTTAAAAGCTTTGTTTTTGACTTGCTGGAATCCGTTACAAAACATTAATAATGTTTCATTCTGATCCAGTACTGATTTTTAAACTGATTAATATTCATACAAATATTAATAATAGATTTTTTCAATTTAATAAAATCCATTCTTATAAAAATCTGTTCCAAACATTTTTTCTTGTGTCTGAATATTTAATGCAACGTTATTTCGTCATTATATTGGTTCTGGTGGAAATTGATATTATAGCCTTAGAATGACATGATTCTGATACCAGTTCCAGTATGGTATTTGATTATGATTTGCACAAAGCTAGAGCCCGTTAAGGCAAAAATAACCGTAAAAATTTCAATATAATATATTAATTAATTTATCACTTTAGAACTTATTAAATAAATAACACATACAAACATTTGTCAAACGAAACGGAATAGTATATACGTATGTGGAATATTTTGTGATTATTTATATGCAAAGAACGAGGCCTCAAAGTTTTTGTAACGAGTGATTAAAACAATCACTCAAGCCAATGGCTCAGTGTAGCGGGTACGACGGTTATCGCGAGATAAACAAAATCAAGCAACGTCGAACGTGGCTGCTGCTTGGATGGGTAATCGCTGAGTCATTTTGTCCTTGCAAGCAGTCCGCCTGCCCGGCCATTGGTGGTGGTTCGGAAGTCACCTTTAAGTCGTTGGTCCCTAGGTTAAGGTGTTAGAGAGAGCTTCTTAACCTTAACTTCGCCTGGTAAAATAAGAAATTACTTTACTTTTTACTTTTCTTTATTAAACACAGTATAGTATGACACGTGTGCAAGTGAGAAGCACGGTGTCCTTGATTAACTGCTGTGACGTACCTGGACTAATTCTCCGTGGCTGTGACCGTTGGCAGTGAAGGTAAGATGGCAGAGAAATGGCAGCCGCTCCTCTCGCGGTTTGTGCAGGTTCAGCTGGTACGTCTTGCCCACATCCCCGTAGTACGTGCGGTTACATACTGGAACATGGAAGTGGCCTTATTATTATAGGGTGGAAGGAATAGTTGTATATAGAAAGAGGCAAGATATTGTTATATTCAGCCTTACATTCAACTTTTATAAAGTAAGTTTGTCTCCTAAAGTTGTAGAGAAAAAGTATTGTTTCTGTACATGATCCTTATAAACCCGACGTGATATACTTGTAAGATATTTTGTAGAGGTCAAAATAAAACTTATTTAAAAAAATTATTGTTTCTGAAGAAAAAAGATTATTAAGTAATAAAACCGCTAAATAGAAGTTGAAACCGCTAGTTTTAAGTGAATGAACTATTTATTCATTCCAATTAACAGAATTAATTACGTTAAATATAACGACTTGGTAAACTCAGGAATATGGAACTGGTCGAGATTACAAGTAGTGTGATGTAGCTTGACTCTTTTGCACTTGTGACGAACTCTAAGATTCCTTCTAACAAAAGTAGCGTTAGTACTTTTCTCAGTACTACTTTGCTTCTTATTCTACTTAAAAATTAACAACGCTGCTTTTTAACAGATTTCATCAGTCTTACTATCAATGCGTACTTCACCTTTTATAAAAATCAAGTGCCCAATTATTCATGATTTTTGTACATAATTAGTAATACTGAATAATTATTGAAATGCTGAGCAATAAAAAGACTGGGATACATTTAAACTTTACAACTTGTCGGTTTTAGTATTAAAAATATATAATTATTGTATAATTAATTTAAAAGTTTCAAGCTATCGCATTGCCGAAATCAACATCAGAAAACGTGGTGTGAAGATCGCTAGGAACTGTCAAGTTCTTTACCTAAATTAAATAAAGCACAACTTTGATTACATCCAATGTGTTACTGACACATCCTGTAAAGTAATAGGACTTGAACTCTTCTAATCTCTCAAGACTTCTGAGATGTAATTTGACACCGAAACAGATTTTATGTTTACAGAATTGGAGATACCACTTAAAACGAATTTCATGTTTAAGACTGACACAAACATGTGGCAAACTTTAATTAGTTCTGTTGCTTGTTTGTGACAGACAAATTGTCACTTTTGAAACCCTCGAGACGCATTTAAAGAGTATTTAGGAGTTTTTAATGTGAGGTATGCAACAATAAGCACACAAAAACCAACACAGGAAGAAGAAAAATGACAAGTAAGATAAAATTATATTAACGCTTACATTTTATAATTAGGTGATAGAATTAATTCTATAAGCATATGAACCTCATTCATACCCAAAATACATCCTAGTTTGTATTTAGTAGTAGCTAGAGTATATCTCACATAATTTTATATATCGTTGGTAAATATTTATCAATAATAAACTTGAGACTATATATTTCTTGTACAGAGAAGGCACCCATACGTAGGAATGTGACTTCGCGTCTCGACGAATCTAGATTGCGCTAGTGTCGGCATTAAGTTAAGGTAGGAAGTAAACAGTTCACTGAATAGGTTTGGGGTAATGCCACTAGAGTTCACTACTATCATACAACTCGCGTTATGCCGAGTTTACTGCATTTAGTTTCATGCGAGTTTCATGCAATTACTGCATGACTTTAATAAGCAACATTCCAGGTATGTAGTTTCTTCAATTGTTTAATATCTCGATCGTCCATATACACAAACATTTAAATTTTGTGGAATTGCAAGTGTATTTGGGGAAGGCCATAAAGTAACCGTTTTAATTTATGTTAGCTATGGAAGAATATTTTATTGAATACAAGAATCACAAAGCATTTATAAAAATTAAAAAAAAGGATTTAAGGATGAAATAAAACTGTAACATTTATCAGAAAAAGGTCAATCATGGTTTTGGATAGAAGCGTATGAATGATAACAATGGAATCAGATAAATATTGGTTTGGGCTTGTTTTAATAAAATATTCATAACAGCGAAATGAAAAACTTGTTATAGTTTAGCAGATACATATAAGAAATTGAAAAATAGTTACAAAGTTTATTGTTTTTTCACATTTAAAAACCTAAAGTTGGTCTGTCGTGTTACTCTTTGGATTTATATGTTATGGAATTAGAAAATTACTTTTCATATATTCTATATACTATTGCACTAATATAATAATCATCACTATTCACAATTATTGAAGTCTAACAAGACAAAATGCAATTAGCGGACATAAATACGATACACTGGCACTATAACACGATGGCTTAAAATTATTATACTTTTGATGGATTCTTTCAATAATATTTTTAGGAATTAAAAATGGATTTTCAAGCTTATAGTGCTTTATTTAAATATTACAAAGAAGGAGTACGCCACATAACGTGTCGCAAAACGGGCTTTGATGAGGTTGCATGCAAAAGTTCAAGTTCCCTCATTTCAATAGGCTTCATGTATTATACGTCACACGTTAAAATGCCACATAATTGCCCTAAATTTGTTTATAAATGTATTTATTCTGCATTTTCACATCATGATTACCCATAAGACCACTGTAAAAATGTTCGCGGTCTCTCAGCCGAATCTTTCTCAGTGACTTGTACCATCATTAATCTTGATGTTCCTTACATAGAAATGAGGCTTCAAGCAAAGTTTAAAGGTCAGTTTCTTCTCGGGATAACGTGTGGAAAAAGATTTGGGTAGGGTACGATAAGCAGACCCGGTTTTTTATATCGAAGAATATAGTCATCGATACCTAATATTCGCATCTCAAATCGTAGACTATCAATCGATATAAAAGTATCTATAGTCCTCAATAGCAATCATATGTTTTAAATTAAAATATGAATTTAATATTTACAGTGATCAAACAAATTATTATAACCAAAATTAGGAAAACCGAAGACAATCATATTTGCTGCTCTCACAGCTAAAGTAGTTTCTTTCCTACAAGTTTCACATACGTTTTTCGGTACGAGTCCAACATGTTGAAGAAAACATGTCATCTCATCTTCCAAAGCATTGTCATGTAGTTTTCTAAAATTTACTGCCATTTTTAATAATAAAATGTTAGGCTAGTTATATAAAATTGAAATATTACATTACGAGTATTATTTGAAAGTGTTTACAGCTGTTGATGTAGATTATTTAAGTTAATTGTTCAAAGTAATTAATCAGTATCGATTGATTATATCGATGGTTATGATTAAGTAATATCGTTTGCCAATTTCGATATAGAAAAACCGGGTCCGCTTATCGTACCGTACCCAAAGATTTAACCCTCAAGCGATAGGACTCGCTAATCCTCAACCAAACTGTAAAAGACTATACACACTATGTACAAAATGACTGACTAGTCAGCTATGTGAGGGATAATTTAAAGAAATAAATAGTGACCAAACTATTAATAATAAAAAGTAAGGATTTCATTTTTTTTAATTAATAGAAGTCGGAATTGAGATTCATTATATTAACTCAAAAGTTACCATCTCGTTACTCTTAAAGAAGAAGTATGAATCTGACTTCTGAAAATATTAATTTCACTTCTCCGTTTCTTTTCGCATTAATTAGAATAATGTAATTATACAAACTGGTGGAATCGGCGACAGTAAAGGTACAAAAACGTGTACAACCAAGTCCACATCTTTGAGAATCCGCGCAAGTTTTTAATCTCAAAGAGTTTGGTAAATATTAATTGAGATATAATCATGCAAATGGATTCAAAGTTTGTCTTCGGTTCAAACATTGTTGGAGCGTATAATTGACCTCCCCTTCCACTCCCCTCGCCACCCCCTCAATTGCTGGCCTCGTTACGTGGAGCGGCGCGGGTGGTAAAAGCAGGAGGAGTGGATAGGAATGGGAGGGGGGGGGGTGAAACAAACATCTCTCCATCAAACTAAACTGGGTTACCACCTCATACCTATATACCGCAGACAGACTGAGAGGGAACATTTTAATATTTATTATGTACAATACAATTAGTTTACTGTATTATAAACACTAGTAATATTATTTTGATATCCACTGAAAGGATGGTTTACCCTAGCTGGTTTATATCTGGTAGAGGAACTTACGATGAGTATAGCAAACACCTATGCGTTATTTATATGGGCAACCAAATAAATGTCCAGGAGCAGGATATCCTTAGACCTGTGGGTATAGGTTAATGCCATGACTATTGGGGTCAGTGGTGTGTATAGAAAATTATTTCGGTGAGGGTTTTTGACACGCTGGGTAATTTTTAAGGTATAAAGTACTCTCCAAATACTGGGACTTCGATATCTTACAAACGGATATTGTTGACCTTTAAAACCTCATAAATTGTGTTCTAGCTTAAAACAAACTGGTAGGTGTAATTTTAATGTGTCTTTCAAAATCTCAGGTAGGTGCTTGAGTTCCTGAGCTTTTCCAATGAGCCTTTTTGTTAGAGTGGGTCCCTTCTTCCAAGATATTTTGTTCTCTTAGGACAAGAAGCTTATAAATCGCACTTAGTACTATCCGCACTTTAACGCTGCTTTCGGAGTGACGGGATATTCAGGATGGTTAAGGTTAGGAGGTAGCGGCCGCCTCCTATCACGATCCACGAGGAAGAATTAGCGCAGTAATCTCAAAGTCATGCCCCCCCCCGGAAGAAGTGGAGGCCAGCTCTGAACCAGGCAGGTGGCACACTCTTGTTGAGACTAGCAAGAACCTCTAATACTCGAACAAACCCCCCCCTCCTACAGTTCACCCTAATACTCCAACAGTCATCTCCCGCAGTAGACTAGACTTATTGAATTACCCTTGCACCTTAGAATATCGACATTTGCGGTTAGTGATGTGCCTCTCCTGGACATACACAAGGTTGCCCAGATTTAAGTGACACATCATTTTTTGCTCTGCCCTGTGGTAGGTTGAACTGGAAGGTATAAACCAGCCAGAAGTGGTGCCTGCTGGGTAGCAACTTATTCCAAGGTAACATGACGACATTGTGCCCATTGTCTCTCTTCATGGAGGATGGAAAAGTGGATCTCGACAGGATCGAACACATCCTGAACATCCGGAAGCAGCTCAAAAGAACTAAATACGAGGAGAAGACTCTCAGATTCTTGGCTAAAAAACAGCAAAAATGGTGGGTTCATTAAGGTCAAAGAATTTACGATAAGACTGTCATAAATTCCACCAAAACTCACACGTTGGAGAGCTCCCAGCCACAATTTTGATATAGTAAAATTGACCCAGCTTGATTGTGATTTTATTAATCCGCCGAAATACGAGATTTAAAGTCATCAAGAACTCCTCATTCTTGGCCAGATTACGCAACAAGTATTCTTCCACAATAATAAGACAATGTTAGCATCAGAACCACTTCAAAGTTTAATACAGTAACTCCACCCCCTTCCAGAATGCTAGTAAGACGTTCAGTAGGTCGAGGTTGATCACGTAGGCAATATATGTCATGACCTTCACGCGCTTTCATTAGAAATAGGCTAGAATATTGTACCATCATTTGAGATCATTGCTAGTACCATAACATATGTTCGTAGGAGCTGATAAAAATCAAGTTTTTAAGAAATTTACATTTCAAAAGATTTACTGTTTCTTGTGAGCGAGACTATTATAAGCTTTTGAAAGGCGTTCGATTTCTATTTATACTTTAGAGTGGCAAGAAAAATTAGATTTTATATTTGATTCTTTTAAAAGTTACACATAGTTTAGTTTATAATTCATTTTTTGTGGCCAAAAATTTATTTTTATGTTCCAAGAAGTAATTTATCTAGTTATATACAGTGCCCTGTTAAAATTTATCTTTCTTTAAAAAAATTAGACTTTTTAATTTAGTCAAAATGAGATAAATAAGTAATAGTAATTTTAATGTGTTCATAAATGAGGTAAACATTGATAAAAGTAGCTACTTTTATTTATATTTAAAAATTGTACTTTCTTCTGTATTTTTAAATTATCCTCGTGAAACTAAATGTAAAAAACAAGTTTTTCTTTTACTCTCATTTTTGTTTCGGAATAATAATAATAATAATAATAATATTTTATTCGTTCAAATTACAATACAATTGAACACATCAAAGTAAGAACAAATATATAACAAGGAAAATACAGTTTACATGTCTTGTATAAAGTCCTTCTTATAAAAGCCTTTTGTTAAAAAATACTCTCTTAAAAATCTTTTAAAAGTATAAGCACCTGTCTCTTTTTTATGTTTGGTGGCAGCCTGTTATATACCACAGTACATATGTACTGTGGCCCTTTTTGAAAAAATGTAGTCGAATGTTGCCGCACTGTCAGTCGCTGCGCGCCCCTCGTTGAATACGAGTGGCAAGCCGCGCCAGCAGTAAACAGAGTGGGATTATTTCTAACAAACATGCAGCACTCATACCCCACCAGACCAGCCAACGTCATTATGTTTAATTCTTTAAAAACCAACTGACAAGATTCCCTTCTGGTCATTTTCAACATTGCTCTTATACACCATTTTTGAATTTTGAAAACTCTTTGAAATTTTTGTTACTTGACATACCCCAAAAAATAATTCCATACCTTAAAATTGATTCAAAATAGGAGAAATATACAGCGAGAAGGACTCGGATGCTGCATACCTGAGCAAGGCGGCCGAGAGCATAGCAGACTGGGCGGAGCCTTTTGCAGATGACATCCACATGAGATTCCCAGTTGAGATGGGCGTCCAAATGCAGCCCAAGAAATTTTGTGGCAGAAAAATGTTGCAATGAGTTGTTGTTGTAGGTGAGTCCACTGCCTGGGAATATGTGACTATTGGGTGCTTTAAGTATTGTGAAACGTATAAAGCCTGTCTTGATTGGATTGAGAACAAGCCCATTTTTGCAAAACCATTCAGAAGCTTGAGCGAGGCTATTGTTGGCAGCATCAACTGCTGCTGACGCAGTAGACTCTGATGTTTGTAAAGTGCAGTCGTCGGCGTACATGATAATCTTACTATGGTTGATGTTTTTGGGAAGATCATTTATGTAGATGACAAACAGTATTGGTCCCAAAATAGAGCCCTGTGGTACGCCGCACTTAATGACTCCCTCATTTGAATAGCGAATACCTGTATTTGTGGATATTTCTACGACTTGTTTTCTGTCTTTTAAATAGGAGGCAAATAATTGAAGCGCAACACCTCGAATGCCATATGCCTGAAGTTTACTCAGCAGAACGTCATGCCTGACACAGTCAAACGCCCTGCTGAGATCGCAGAAGATGCCTATCGAGTACAGCTTGTGGTCAAGAGAAGTTATAATGGAATTAATGAAATTAAAAATTGCAGAAGACGTAGATTTACCTTTGAGGAAAATGCTTTCTATGATAGTTTGTATCACAAATTTGTTCGGCGGCCTTCTTAGTGTTAACCAGACCAGAATGTGAAAATTGCATTGGGCACTGTTCTGATTTATTCCAATGTAAACTCCACCGTTATTGTAAGAAATTTTGTAGATATGTTAAACATACACATATTTGTGTTTTATAATAGTGAAAGCGGACACAATTATATAAAAATAAATTCAAAATAGTCCTTACGGCTCAGTCGGAACAAATAGGGATATTTTATGATAACTGAAATATTATGAATGTATTGTTATGGGATTTACATGTACTCAGTATCTCGAAAACTGTTAGAGATAGAAAACATGTTTGTAACTAAACGTTTAGGAAATGTGTTTTATGTATTCCAGAACAATTGAATTTTTTCTAGGTTCATAAATAACGGAGTGAATTTTAAAATCTTTAAACGGCCGCCATTATGTAACGAATGGCAGAACATGTTGACCCACGAACTTAAGACCATTAGCGATATTGAGACTGGGAAATTTCTAAAATCAATATTGGTATCATATATATATATATATATATATATATATATATATATATAATATATATATACTGATCAACTTAATAATCTGATAAAGGTAGTTTTAAATTTATTTACACTATATCTGTTTACACAACAGCTGACCAGTGCAGACTTTTATCCCAAGCGTTGTACCGACTAAATCAGAGATTGTAGCTCAAGTCCGAGGGTAGAATCGAAAGACAACATTAAACTTTGGACTAGAATGGTCCAGTCACTTTTTCTTGTATCTCTAACGGTTAAGCCACAAAATCCACTTAAAGTCAAAACTTTGGTTAAAACTGGAGAATTCAATACAATAGGTCCAATTTAAACTCCTAGACCTCTAATATAATTCTCTCATTTAACATGTCCCCGAATTCCGCTTATCTCCGAATTTACAAGCGTACATCATGGGGGCCTGGGGGCGTAGCCCCCAGCGAGCCGAAGGCGAGTATATATATATATATATATATATATATCAACATTAAAAATTGTTACCAATATTGATTTTAGAAATATATATATATATATATATATATATATATATATATATATCAATATAAATATATATTATTCAAACATTTTTAACAGAGGGTTTGTTTGGTGAAGTTATGTAGACACAAAACACACACACAGCTATATATATATATATTTATGTACAGCTAAAATTTAATCATATTCATATTTCATTAACTCCACTTTTAAAACTATAGCTCAACAAAACTTTTATGTCAAACTGTGAAAAACCTGGGAAGTTTCGAAACATTTGTATGGACAGTACAAATGGCCTGAGTCGTTCTAATGTAGCGAGTAAATCGTATGTTGCTTGTTTCCCCGTACCTAACGAACCGTTCCCGCGTCTGCCTGCTGGTGCGTGAATGGATTAAAGGACTCTGTTTACTTCTAATTTGACTTTTGTTTAAGGACTTTTACAGAGCCAGCTTGAATTAAAGCTTGTATTTGAAATTGCATTAAGCACACAAGATAACACTGTTTAACTTCAAGCCTTTTAAGTTTGAACTATTAAATCATATTATTTAGACAAGTTTTCAAGTTTTCCGAAAAGTGAACAATAAAATTTATTGATATTATTCTCTGAAAAAAATATATGATTCTAAATGATTAGTTAAGGTAAGTTATATTGTAACTAACACCATATCAATCAATAATCAGTTTAGATTGTATTAGAATTTTAAAAATAGATTTAAATATTTATATTTTAGGGAAGATAATATAAATAAATATATTTATATAACATAAAGGTATATTTAAGGAAGGTTAATTATTAACCATGTAAAACCAGTAACTGGCTGTATTTGAATTTTCAAGGTAGATATCAGATGTACATGTTTTTTACACATAAAGGTTGTGTTTATTCTAAAGAATGAAGATATGATTGGATAACGATGGTGAAATGTTAAATTTAAAATTAATAATATATAAAACATATTAATATGAGCACATTTTTACAGAAAAACGTTAATTCCAAAGACCACTTAATTACTGCAACGGTCACTCTGATAATGTTATTACATTCTAAGCTAAATAAAGATCAATAGGCGCGAATTTTATTTGTTAGGTTTGTACAAAAAAAAGTAAGAAAGTGCTGTTGCATTTTTAAACTTCTTCATAATTTTATATTCAAAGTTTTTTGTTAGCAATTATTGCAGGTTATAATATTCCAACCAATAGTTATATTTACTAACTATGGAAATAGTTGGTTGTTACTTAAAAGTTTATATTATCATTGATTGTTTGAACAGCCATTTATCGAAAATGATCAGCAATTATGTTTGCAGGACGTTTATTAGATAACATTTAATTAAAATTCTCAACCAACTATTGTTTGTCGATAGCATTTGTTTTTAACAATCGGCTGTTTTGACAGCAGCTGATGATTTCATGATCTATTATACAGGGTGTCCAAAAAGTCCCGGGTCGGTTAAATATTTTTCAAAATATTTAAAATAGAGCTACAAAACCTCACACAAAGTTACTGGACATAAAAATCTATTTTATCACATATTCAGTGATCCGTTACTTCCTCAGGGGGGCGGCCCGCTAGGAGTCAGAAGAAAAACTTAATGTAAGCATGGGTGGATATTCATATCAAATTAAAGGTCTTTATTAGTAGAGTGCAGGGCCGTAAACCTGATCTCAAACGGATAACCGAGTCAAAAATTACAGCCGATCAAAGATGGCTAGAGTTTGCAACTTAGTTTAATGTAAAAAAATACACAACTTTGAACGGCTGTCATTTTTGACTCGGTTATCCGTCTGAGGTCGGGTTTACGGCCCTGTACTCTACTAATAAAGATCTTTTATTTGATATGCATATAAACCTATGCTTACATTTAAGATTGTCTTCTGACTCCTAGCGGGCCGCCCCCCTGAGGAAGTAGCAGATCACTGAATATGTGATAAAATAGATTTTTATGTCCAGTAACTTTGTGTGAGGTTTTGTAGCTCTATTTTAAATATTTTGAAAAATATTTAACCGACCCGGGACTTTTTGGACACCCTGTATAAGCCTAACTAATTATGTTTGAACAAGTGCATAAATAATAATATTTTACAGATACGGGAAGCCTTACTTTAAAGAAAAAATTCTTGGATGATGCCAAAAGTTCCCAGTGCTGTTGTGACACGATACAATAATTATTTAAGTATTATTGTTTGCATGAAACCAATGCAGATAACTGTTTTTGTAATTTGAAGTATCTAAGAAAGCAGTAACAGTGCTCGTTCCTTCAACATCATCCTTTTATAGATGAACGAAATATATATTGTGCAGACCATGCATCTGCGCCACTTATCGTAAACGGCTAGTATAGATTAAACTTTAGGACTATCAGTTCCTAGCACGCCAACCTAAGCTTATTACGCTCCCAGATGCTGTTAATTTACTGGGTATAGTATATGCAACAAGATATAGGGGGTTTGCCCAATACTGGTTTGGCAAATTCAAATTCATCATCTTGCGAAAAGATTTCAAAAAGGGCCTTACTCCTAACCTCATGCTTCTCACAAGACACACCGTGTTTGGCAGCCTCCTCAAGACTGATTGCAGTTTTCCTTGGATTCCTCAATGCATCAAACTTCATGCACCAAAGATTCAAACAGGGTCTTTCTCCTCTGACAAGGAAAACTGTGTTTGGCAGCCTCCTCAAGACTGATTGCAGTTTTCCTTGGATTCCTCAATGCATCAAACTTCATGCACCAAAGATTCAAACAGGGTCTTTCTCCTCTGACAAGGAAAACTGTGTTTGGCAGCCTCCTCAAGACTGATTGTAGTTTTACTGAGATTTATCAATTGTGATTCTTGCTAGATGCTGTTTTTTATAGAGCATAATACCTCAAACAAGGCCTAGGGGGTTTTAGACCTACACTGACATCAAATTCATCACCTTGCCGAAAGACTTTCCTTACTTCTTTTTCCTAACGGGATGCTTCTCACAAGACAAACTGTGTTAGCAGTATCCTCAAGACTGATTCCAAGTTTTTACTCTCAACATGCTATTTCACTTAAAAAGCATATAAATTTGATGTAATTGATTTATTACAAGGAAGGAAAAACCCAGACCACCTTTTGCGCAACAGGCTTGATTGAAGTTGAAAAATTATAAGTCTATAGCTGACTTCATTATCTTGTGGACATACAGAATAGAGAATATTTCAACCATCGAACAGACAAAAGAGAAATTTAGCCAGCCCCAGAGTGACAGACACTAATTTCGCTCAGAAACATCCTATGGAAGGACATGCATCATCATAGAACTTAATGTTGCCTATGCATAAATGACATCCAAAATTTAAAATTTCATGCAAAATTTAAAATCTAAGGTTTAGAATAGTTTAATTATTTTGCGGAAAATTAGACTTTGAAACTTCAGCCAAATCATACGGAAAGACAATTACCAAAATCAAAACTCGATGTTATTTACCAATTGAAACTTCATGTAAAATGTATAGTTTGTTGTAGTTCAATACAGTTCAATGTTCTTTATTTGAGATATCGTGCGGCGAATTAATTACTACCACCTATCTACTCATTACTACTTATAGTTTATAATAAACATTGCAATTAACTATCAATTGAGGATAGTAATCTAAGAAATACAGCACGCAATAAAAAATATATAGTTTAAATGGATTCAAAATTTGATATACTACGATTTATGAGTTATATCCTTGTTGTTTCACTCAACCTTCACATTCTTTTATTCATTTAGAAGTGGATTTCGAGTTCCTTTGACAGTTAAGACTGATTGGGTAACCCTAAGCCAGAAAGGCTTACTTAGCACTTTTCATTTGCTCATATAAAAGGCAGAGATCTCACTGTTGCTTTTGTTGCTGCCTTTGATCAACTTGTTGCTCATCGAGGGATTTACTCTAAAAGGTACTTTGTATAAGGAACCAATTATTCAAGCACAAATTTACCTTTGTAGACGTTTTAGTTTTTCTGATTCACACAGATTTAAAATTAAATTTTAGGTTTATTTTATGTTTTAACTTTGGTGGAAATTGAATAACCAGAACTGCAATCACTAAAAACCATTCAACGTATTTTAGGTGTATAGATATCTAGATATGAAACATTGATTACTCTATTCATTACAGTTGTAGTAATTTATTAATGATTATAGCGCTTTACTTCTCCTTTCTTCATAAACACTACTGAAATTAATAATTTTCAATAACTCTAGTACAGCTTCTTACCAGTAACGTATTGATTAATTTAACATATGCAAATATAAACAGCTAATCAACTTTAAATGTTGCAGTTAAAAATCGAAATGAATCATTTCTGGAAGTGTCGTGTTGTAGAATATTTTCATTTGTGTGACAAAGAATTAAGTAGACTAGAATAAAAATACTGACATGTCTAAAAAACTTATTAAGAATTCAGCTTTACGAAATTATGTGCAATTCTGTCTCTACAGAGTAACTACAAACAACAGAGTGTACCGTGGTAACAGAGTGTTGTTTGATTTCTCTAAACATTAAGTTTACCATAGAAATCAATTGAAATTTACAGTGTTTGGACTCATAAACGATGAAATTAAATGAATTAGGTTTAAAAACATTAGAGACAATTGGAATACGGGAAACCAACACATATTGATAGCTACGTAAGGAAATTTCACCATTAATCCAGTCCAACCTTTCGAGCTATTATAGTAATAACTTATAGTGCTATATTAGAGAGTACACTAAAACAGTAAAAAAACGATATTCAAACCGAGTAACGCATTGACGATCTGTTAAAGACCAGTAAAGGAAAAGATTTCATTGTGTACGTCTGGAGTATACATAACTCTGTATAGTTGCAGCTCCGTCCTCATTGGGGTCATAAAAGAGTTAATAGATATTAGTAGAAACATAAGTTATACATTAGTCACATCGAAAGTCATGGTACGTGGAATGTAAAACCAAACATGTTAAAGAATTTTACAAAATAAAAGTACTCACGTACTTCCGTACTATTAATAAGTACGTAATTTCGTAAAATTGAAAAAGGTAGAGCATGCAACAACACTTGTCATAACAGGCTCCGCTAACGTTGCATACAACATTTCAAATATGTAGCTCATTTCATTCTAGAGATAGATTCAACCACGCTCAGCCAAATTCCATTTTTGAACATGCGTCATCATAGAACTCATTTTTTCTATGTAGAAATGAAGTTTCTTGGAAAACTTCAAGTCTGCATGTGAAATCTTTATCAAGATATTTCGCCACGTGATATATTCAGATTAAAAAAAAAATAAAATAAAGTTTGATATCAGTGTTTAAATAATACAAGTCTACGCATCAAGTCACCTTACATAAATAATGTTGTGTTAGTTGGGATAGTTGGACTACATGTGTTAATATATCACGTGTTTGAATCTCATATATTGAGTTTATTTACTCATTATTTTTTCTACTACTTCCTCGTTACCATCTTGGTTACACATAATACCAATTTAAAAATATTCACTAAAGTTCAGCCAAATCTAATGGTATTACATGAAACATCGTCGGACTTAGTGTTTATCAGATAGAAAAGAAGCTTCGTGTACATTTTAGTGTAGGTTAGTTAATTTTTTAGATGTCCTGCGGACAGATATACATATTTAGATATAGAGATTAAATTTTTCAGTTCCACGAGTGATAAGTTTCACTAAATTCAGCCAATAATTGAAATATAAGAAATAGTAAAGAATAAAAATAGCTTAAACTAAGAAGCGTCAATCAATTCATACTGATCGCTTTTGATCAAACTGACCATTTATTGGTTAATTTGTTTATTAGATAAGGTGGATATTTCTTGTTGACAGTTTCAATTTAACTTCTGTTGGCTGAAGATGGAAACCCACATTATATTTACAGTTCGAGTATACCAGAGTAATAATGTTAGCCGTAGTAAAAACCATAAAATTAAGATTTTACTAATTTTCAGGACTGGATAATATCTCCAACATTGTGAATTTTTTTATAGATAAAAAAGATGATTTCTGGTTTTTGTTAATTTTTGTATTTTTAAGAAATAATGAAATAGAACTATGATTAGTCACATTTAAAAGGTATACAAAGTAGTCTAGTGGAAATCTCGCCGCGAGTTAAATCTCTAAAGTTTACTTTTTAGAGTTTTTGAACGAATTATCAGGTTTTAATGAAACATTTATTATTTTGCAACAGTGAAAAAAGGCAATAGTCAGTCTTTAACAAAATATTTTGCTTTCAAAGCTCATTAGAAGAATTAAACAATTCATGAAAAATCGAACTAAAAATTACCCTTAGTAAATAAAATAAAAGTAAATACAAATCAAACTCTGACTGTTTTCTCTCCTTCCATTAAACAAAAAAAAATTATGGTTGCCTGTAAAGTCGGTTTTACGGGCGAAGATTTTACGTGACAACGTCTTTTTTCTCGGTAGAATATTTATTGATATGAATATTATTAAATTGCACAATAGGAACAAGGAATTGAATGAAAAATAAGAATTGCACAAATTTTAACTATAGAAATATATTTTGTTTACTAAAACATTGTACATAATTTGAAATTAATTAAAATTTGTTATTGTAAATGGTAAAGTTGAATAAAACATTTACTAAAATTGGAATTTGAAATTCTTGCTAAACACAGTTAAATTCTAACTCCGCGCGTGGTGATTGGTCGGTTTAGTTCGTTTGTTTGGTCGCACTGTTATGACAGGTTAGAGGTTATAATTTGTTATTTTAAATGTTTGACTAGCAATACGCGCTGTTTCTTCTCAATCGACTGAATTACGATTGATTGCAGAGTGATTTAAACTAATAATTTACTTAACACTATCAACATTTGTCAATAGTATGACATAACCTATAAACTCAGTTTCTCAACTTTTGTGTCAATCTAACAATTAATCAATCAATCATAGTTTACGATAATGAAATATCAGTGTACAATTATTTACATTTATTGTTGTAGTTGTTGTAAATGACGAATCTAAGCACTCCACATTTTCACGAATAAACATAGTTATCTGATTTATCCCGTGCGGCGGACCCACAGTTATCTGCTTTATCCCGTGCGGATCCCGTGCGGCGGACCCACTGGACGGGCATCGTAACGTTACCGGGCGTTACACTTTTTCATGAGTGACTCCGAGCCGCAACCTAATTTAAGACGTTGTCACGTCAAAATAAATGAATCTCTGATTTAGTGCAGCCATTCATGTTAAGAAGCGATAAGAAACAGTTTGATAAAAAAACCAAATTACTGATCCCAAATGAAGGAAATGATTGATGAGTTGCGACTGAAATCTCGTTCCAGCTCTACGTTTCTCGTTCTACAATATTTAAACGCCAGTTTTTCAGCCACCGTATATCACACCGCTGTGTACCGGGAAACATTATTCTAAAACTTGGCATTGTTGGCTCGTTCATTCTCGTCTGCTGATCAAATTAACATGTTGATGAATCCACTGAGGAAAGGTTTTGCATATAAAATGTGAAAAGTTTTTATTTCAATCATTATTCTGCTAAAAAACTGTAGTTGAGAGGCACATACCTTTAAACTCCATTTTATTATCAGCAATAGTAAGGAGAATAATATGATGCATGATAGCGAATTCTCTTTTAATTTAAACCAATGAAATAAAAGCATAATGAGGAATGCTGTTGAAACATATATTCTTTGTATCTTTATCAAGAAAGATATTATTTTTTTATAAGTTAGTTAAATTTAAAATCTGATACCGTGTAACACTACGCTTTGCTGTCAATATATGTTTGGGATTCTCCAAAGAAACAGATTAGTTTATAATATTAATACAAATAACGAACCAAAACAGTTATGTTTTAACTTAAAGTAAACTTCTTCACAAGAAACAAGTAAAAAAACTACGAACTATTTGTATCAACGAGGTAGCCAGTAAGCCACATTAATGTAGCATATTCTGATAGTAAGTTCAGGTAAGTCCTATAGATGCACTATCATCGAAATAGATGTTTTATTTGCATAGAAATGAAGCATATTGAAAAATTTCAAATCTGTAGGTCATTTCTATCTTGAGATATCGAGTGGGCACGCAGACAGATTCTTCTTCCCCTCTTCTCAACCCCTCGAGTGAGTGGCTTCGCTGACGCTCAGAAAATATCTATTTTAAAACACCGTATGATTAGCAGTCGTCGTTTACTTCGAAAATAATAGTATATCTTTTTCCTAAACGCGTTTTGGTGCAACGTAACGTTTTAGTTTCAATCTAGTTAAAGACCTTATTCAAATATTGTTAAAATGATATAAGGCGTTTGAAGTAGGTTCACAGCTTAGTAAGAGCTGATGGCATAAATGTTATTGGACATTTTGGGGAAAGAGATCCATAAGGAAATTTACATATTCCAATTTGTTTTAGCAGTGCGGAATATGGATTAAACAAAGCAGAGGAGATTTATAAGAATCAACTTTTTGAGTTTAATACTTGGACAGATGTATTTGTGCAATACTACTTGAGAATATTGTAGCCGTTACATTGGTAAATTTTCAGTAATTTAAAGGGTAAGGTCAGTAATATTGTGGGTTCGGCTATAACTGGTTAGTTAGGACCGCTAGGTTATTTTGCCGTTAAGTTGTCGTATGCTAAATCTTGCCAGAAAGGGCCTAGAGACTTAAATCCTAGGTTTCTCTAGGAACAAGGAATAACTATATTACTTTTGGGTCAAAAGATAAAAAAAAGTGTTTACCTAATAGGTCAAACCGCTTTCGATAAACAATTTCTATTATCAGGTAGCCCTTTCATTAATTTTATTTTTTACGTTCTTTGGTACTGGAAAATAGAACGTGGTTTCATTTCTCCACATGGAACTATAAGTAGCATTTAAAGTAGTTTTCTTTTGCTACGAAATTGAGCTCTAAAATCGCAACTATGTTTTACAACACCTGCTGCGGAGCAGGCAATCTCGTCATTAATTGTGTCGCTTTGGAAATTGATGTAAATTTATTCAGCGTTTGTTTCCTGAACGACTTGGTCCGTGTAATTGACCACCCCGCCCCATCATCATTAGGACATCAGATGTAGTGGGGGGGGGGGAGGGAACATCATCCCAACTCGGGTACCCAGTTCACGCCTTGCCCTCATTTATTTACTTATTAATCCAAATTTATTATGTTACGGGTTCGTAAAATACAAGGATCGAGGTCGACCCACCAGCAAGTGCGTATTATGGACGGGGTATGAGTATTATGATCAGGGACATGGGTGATGAAGCGAAATTTAGTTACAATCGAAATGTTGTTGTTAATTATTAATAGCCCAATTATCTGTGACAACCGAGTCTTCCAGAATCAAGTGGAATACACACACTAGAGATATCGGTCTTGAGTTATTAATTAGTTGCGGTTGTACAATTTTCAAAGCCATATGCATCTCTTTTGAATCTGTATACTCCACGATTTCGAAGAAATACTAATTAGTCTGCACTACCATACACAAGTGATACGGGAGGACCCGTTCACTTCATTCTAATAATCGCGTCTCCAAGAAACTGTATTCACACCACCATTCATTAATATTCGTGGAAAACTATTTATGAATGAACTTATCATACCAGACCAAAGATGTGCCTTCTTAGTATCACGAAGTTATTAGCTATCTATGACCGACTGTCACAAAAAAATATTATTATTTTAGTGGAATTTTTATTGAAAATTATTTATTATTACCAAAGCTTTATTGAAAATTTCAAAATATATGTTTTAAAATCAATTTTTGCGTTGAAGTTTGTAAATATTAAAATTATAACGTAGCTTGTTGAACTGCTTTCCAATAAAACCAAAGCCAAATGTAAAATATTTTATGGATTCTGCAATTACAAGTATTAAATAAGAGTTTTGTTGAAACAATTTTCTCAGAAAAGAACCCTGTCAAAGAAACATCCCCCTTATATTACCCCTCGCGACCCATCATGTTAACGTGTCAGTTCCAGTTTTGCCAACGTCCGGATTTACAATTTACCTCTAAACGGGCTTTCGTGCGTCTGACACCTCTCCTCATTGTCGCATATGGTAGAAATTTATTACCTGAAGAAAATCCAGCACGGTGTAATTTTTATTATTGATTAAACAGCAGGTATTAACAGTTAAATTAATATACTAAATACATTTGTAAAGACAATTTACAATTTATCATCTGAAATCGTTTATGCAGATTGGCCATCGTTAGCATGACAGTAGAAGAGGGACTGACACTTCCTCATAATCGATACAGCAAAGTGCATGCACGTGAACTTTTGTACGACAGTTTACGCAGGATAATTTTGTAAACGTTACACACTTTAATGTGAAACCTCCTTACCGATTTTGATAAATTTGGAGTAAAATGTATATGGAGTCCAAAGCTTTATGAAGTCATAAATTTCTCGACAGTGGTAATGTGGCGTACAAACCAAAATGTTGTTTACGCCTCTAACGAACCGTTAACTCTCCGTTTGTCTTTGTTTGTGTGCCGAGGTTTTTACAGGTTTTTTGCAACACCGAAGCTGTTCCTTGAAAGGAAAAGATAAATTGGATGTAGGTTAGTTTTAATGTATGTTTATCTCAACTACTGAAATGTTGGCTATTTATCATTAATTTAATTAATCAATAGATAATTAAAATAACACGTTGTTAATTTAAACACAGTAAGTATTAGAATGTGACTTTGATTTCAGTCACAAAAAAGATTAAAATATGGTGTGCATTTTGCGTTTGGATATGCAAAAAATTTCCAAATTGATTTTAGAAGGAGTATGATTATTGGTATAACTATTTGCAGTTGTCTGAGTAAAGAAATCAGCGGTTTATCTTCTTAATCTTAAATCTAAAAATACCATTGTTGAAAAGGCATTTGTTGGATTGAGTCATTATTTATGTTATTGCGAATTTACCAAGTGTTTTGAAGGAATATTGAGGGGAAGTCCTTTTTGGTCTTGTGCAAAATTCATCCTACTGAAAACCTTTATATCATGAGCAAAAAGAAGAAACCCCGATGATATCACACAGGTTATATCGGTTTTGATAGGGTCAACAACAATGGGTTTAATGCGATCCCTGTGGTACATCTGGTGAAGCAGAGAATGGTGATATACTTACACAAAAAATACTTCATATCCAAGATAGACATTGAATCGTGTTAGACTTCATGTACTAAAATGTTCACCGCGAAACATTCTCATTGAAGATTTAGCAAAACCTGTGACTACTATCTTGGAGTAACCTTGAACTTCCAAGAGGCAGTGGCGCAGTGTAGCGGGTACGGCGGTTATCGCGAGATAACCAAACCAAGCAACATCGAGCGTGGCTGCTGCTTGGATGGGTGACCGCTGAGCGATCCTGTCCTTGCAAGCAGCCCACCTCCTCGGCCATTGTTGGTGGTTCGGAGAGTCCCCTTTAGGCCGTTGGTCCCCAGTTTAAGTGTTAGAGAAGGCTTCTTAGCCCTAACCTCGCCTGGTAAAATAGGATATTAGTTTACTTTACTTTTACCTCAAACCTTGAGTCGTCATGAACGTTTCTTGTCCGATATATCGTTATGTCCAATACTTTAAGGTCTGCTATAGTAAAGTATTTGGTCAAGTAATCATCGTATATTTTTAATACAGGCAACAGTGATTAAGTTTGAAAATACCGGATTCATTTAATTAATTTTATTATTAAGTGTAGCCAAGCAGTTTTATCCGAATATACCTATAATATTGTTAGGCATAAAACGTAAGATTAAGTTTTATATGTTCAAGAACGCATTTACTCTACCGAGAAATAGTGTTGATTTCACCTAAAGAAGCAGTAATATATACGTAAGAACACAGTAAGGTGTACTGTACAGGGTCGTTAACGCAACAGGAAAGGGTCGTCTAACGCAAGTTGAGATGAAAGAGGAGTCCAGATGTCATAAACTTTAGACAAGCTCGGCCCGAATTCGTCGTTATAAATCCGCCATGAAAGTAAACATAAACTGTAGCCTTTTTATTTAGGAAATAAACGTCTCACTTCACTGTGAGTGGTTTCTTTAGTAAACTATCTTTTGCGTGTAACTGGCACGTCCGTGTTAACATGTTTCGAACAGCGTAATAGACGTTACGTAATACCAATTTTCTGTAAACTCTTCATTGTTTAAAGTTTGTTAGTGACGTTGAAGGTTTGAAACTATTACAGAATTTCGGCCTTTTCCACTGTTATATGTTACAAAAGATATAACATCACCATTTTTGTATGTATTAATAACTCCCCATAAGACAAAAAGGATAGATTCCAATCCTCGAAGCGTTGTGTTGTACCTTTTGTAGTATATAAAAGGTATTTCAATGGCAAATAACGTCTGAAATCCTGTTATCATAGCTGTGAAATTGCTCATACTCTTGAGGCATTTGCTTGAAAAATAATTTCACAATGTGGTTGTTTGATTTCGAATGAATAATTAACAGTGAAAGCATATGGTATCAATTTTACTTATGTTTTTTCTTCAAAAAACTTATGTTTTTTTAACAAAATTTTCATAGGCCACCTTATTTTAATTACTAGAATATTCACTCTGTATGTCTTCAGATGTGTCTAGCTCTCTGATTGGTGTAGCTCTCAACCCCTCTCTAAACTATTTGGATATTTATATTGTCCGTAGTTCTGAGTTTCTGCTTATATACGCGTAACTTCTAAATGGAAGTAATAGGGGTTTCCTGAGGGTTGTAACAAACCGACAACGAACGCTTAAAATTGGTTTTTAATAGATAATAGGTTTTTGAAAAATATATTAATAGACTGGTTACTCTAAGAATTAGTAGTTTTTAATTTCCATAGACATGTCTTACGTGGTGCTTATTTCAATTACATAGTTTTGTTCACTAATATAATATAATACTTGTAATATGACTTGTAGTATGTCTAAATCATCACTGTAGACCTTACAGTAACGTTTGGTCAGGTGCCTATCTGTGGCATATCTAAACATTACATAATTTATATAGAATAATACGGTATTGCTTGAACGTGATAATGTAATATGAAAATGTAGTGAAAATTTAATCAACCATCTTTAATTAATGAGGCTGCTTTGGTACCAACAGCTTACTGCCAACTGCTTTTACAGTTGATCTTATGACGTCTTTGGATGAAATGCTGTCTTTTATTTTCTAAGAAACTCATTTACTTGTATAAAAAAAACCACAAAAGTTCGTACTTAAAATGTTTTTGGAAACCTGCAGATTCATGGGAAACTATAAATACTAAAGGCATAATACTATGTGGAGAGAAACTTTTATTGGGTTCAGGAATCGAGCTAAACAAGAAATATAAAATTACGCTGTGTTTGGTTTTTGGAAAGTTCCACCTGGTTTGTAAAGACGTTTAGAAGCTCACCAGAACTTATTTTCTCATTTCACGACTTGAGGAAATATTTTTATACTGTAGCAGTATGCAACATTCATTATTTGTTAATCAACATGCAATCAAAGTTTTAGCTTTACCATTTCTTATTCATAAATAAATTTAAATTCATTTCAATTTCTCAAAGTCAAGTTGAAAAGGGTTGAAAATATGAACTTTAAAAATTCTAAAAAAATGTAACGATATTTGTGTAAAAAATTTTGAAAAATTGTAATGTTTTTATTTTACCCGAAACTTTTGAGTAATGAGATTACTAATAATTACAATATCATTAAATGACATTTTGCTTGACTTTGTCAAGGTTAAGTGATTTGTCGTTCAGAGAAATATCAGCTAATAAGGGATCTGACACTTCGTTGACTTACATATCACGTCCGTGATACGGCAGTAGCAACAAATTGTTCAAAAAACAAAGATTGAAACATCTAAGAGCATTCATAAATATTAACAACAGTAGCTAACAACCCATAATAGGTACATTTAAATCACCTTGGCGTAATAGTAGTGCGCGCACGTTTTGTTACATTCTTCACGTATGACAGGCAGGCATTGTCACGATCACGTCTCTCACGTCACGAGCACACGCCTGAAATATAGATAGCGGATTGTCGTACAAAGGTAACACACCAGTATCTCATTTCCATCTCATTGCGTGATCGCTGTCTCCCTGAATGTCTCATCAACGATCCGAGACGTCATAATGGAGAAATGCTCATACAGCCTTAATTGGTAGTAATAGATACCTTCCCAGTAATATGATGATACTTCATGATTGAACTGGGGCTAAGAAAGCAATAAATTTGGTTGTAGAATTTTTATTCCAAAAATAAATCTAAGCATCACTAATAAAATATAAGCAGAAAAATACTTGTATATTCGTATGCTATTACATACACACAATTTTCATTCAAACATTTATACATTGCTCGAAGCACGCATGTAGGTTTTTCCTTCACACAGATTTCCCTACTGCCGGTGAATTTATTACAGTTTTTCTCATTATGACGGATGACCAATGCCGTATTACAGCCGGGTAGAAACAACCCATCAATTATTACCGTCAGTGAACATATAGATTTGGTACTAATATCAATTAGTAATTTATGCTTTAAAATTATTACTTGTATTTTTAATTTAATCTACTGTATATTGGTTGCTTTTTAAAATTATGTGAAGCTCAAAATATGCCTTACAAATATTACCAGTAAGCACAAATATTTTCTAGTAGGAACAATTGGCAGCATCTCACTCATACCCAGGTTTGCTATATACGTTGGCTAAACGTTTTCGCTATTGCAAATTTCGCTATATTTTTGAAGTGTAATAATTACTTAAGATTTAGAGATGTGTAATTTAGAAATAGCGTGTGCTATTTTACTTAATCTTTGATTTGGTACTACGATTGTCGTTTGAGAATTTTTCGACAGGAATTTGAAGTAATTCGGTAATTAATAGTAATTAAAATTTTCCAATTGCTCGAGTCTTTAATATTTTTATTAGCTTTCAAAATGCCACAAATTTTATGATGTTCATGCTTAATTTCATGAAAACTGATGTAAGAATTATCAAGAAACATAAAAGCTAACCCATAATAAGTTCAAGGTTTCGCTATTTCTTTGTTGTAAAATAGTGAACATTAAATGACAAAAGTCATTTAAAATTTTGAACTAAATGTGAAACCTACGCACAAGTACATTTTGAAAAGTAAGCTCTTGTAAACGCCATTAAAATATTAGCAAGAGCAGTGTTTATGATCATAAACTCTCTTATGACTTATGGATTCAAGGAAGGTTAATGTTTTAAGGAAAGCTTCCGTTATCTCATATGGATTCTCATCTACACCTCAAATGATCTTCGAGTTGTGACAGTCTTGTAGAGATCTCTGTTAAGTCCTCATGTTGATTTTTAATGGCTTCACAATTGTATCCCCAAAGGGAATTGACAGGGGTGAAGTTATCTTCGATTAGCGAGACTGGGGTTCGGATCTAATGAAGATACACGCGAAGTAGTTACAATATTAAACAATTATTTTTGGATTGGAGGAATGTTACCAGGAGCTTTTATGTTATTTTTATCTCGGCGATGGAGGGATACGCAGATTCTCTATGCTTACCTTCCAAGAAGGGTCCGGTGATCTGAAACTGGCAGGACGAAAATAAACTTATCCCCACGCAGCAATAAAGAAAGACCTAAACTCGCATGCGGTCAAAAGAACGGAGATTGATCTTTTTTATAGTCGCCTAACTTTACGACATCGTGACCCCGATTTACAGAACCGGAGATTGCTATTCGACATTTATATGTCGTCGGTTTTTTTCTTCATCTTATTTTATAGTTAATTTTCTTACAATGCAGACGAAGAGTTTGGTTTTCAATAGATTGTAGCCTGATAGTAGTTGTGAACGAAGGTTTGTAAAATAGTCTTTACATAAGAGAATGTTTTACTTTCAGAGGAATACAACAACTTGGGTTCATCTTACGTTTGTGAAGAGTTTTGAACCTTTAAACCTATTATACCTTTAGTTTAAGGCCTTTAGGCTTAAGTCACCAATGTAACGTTAAATTTATAATGTTTAGTATAGTGAAGTTTTAGACTGTGTAAATATTAGCCTATAACTAAGATTACACCCCACTGGCTTTCAAGTTTCTAAAATTCGCATAAGATGTTTGTACTGCAGCAAATACCTTAATTAATTGAAAGAGTCTGTTAAATGTAATCAACTGTACTAAGTAACAATTTCAAAATGGCAGCACAACCGTATGTAAGTAGTTTGACAACAATTATTAATTTGTTTACATTTTATAGTCTTGAAGGAAAAGAGTAAGCTTGATAGTAAAAACTATTATTTCAAGCTAGTCTGCAATCGCTAATTACATGGAGTATATTCAGATAAGTAGTTTAGAAGTTAAACATACTTTTAACTCAAAAAATTTGCAAATATTAAGTATGCAGTCCTTGGTTAGTAGTGTAATGCAGATATCGAAGACAAAATTATTATCTAACTTTTAATACAGATTTAAAGGCGATCATAAAATCCACCATAGCGGATTTTGACAGAAGTAGGTCAGACTGAATACGTATATCTTATTGATCGGGACAACAAAGCAAACTCAACTTTGTGGCTCTATAAATATCTTACACTGGAAGTATATATTGTATTGATCGTATAACAAATACAAACTCAACCAGTTGGAGAAATTAGATTTATTACATGTGTTTATAAAGACTGTTTTACTCACCGACTTGAAGGTTGCAAAACACTGTTCCTAAAATTTAAATAAAAATCGCCTAGAAGATTGGTGTATCTTTTAATAATTGTGACCTATCTGAGAAATGTTTAGAATATAATTTAATAGCAATATGTCTATGGCGTAACTGTTTTTCAACAGGAAATTTTACGTAAAGCCACGAGTATTTAGTGGTATACATATAAAATATTAAAACATACAATTAAATATAATTAAATCTGAGTTATACAACGCTATTCGAATAACCTAACCTAACCTAACCTAACCTAACCTAACGGAATAACGGAATCCTAACCATGCGAAACATGTATGATAAACTTTTAAATAATTATCTATTGTGTTCTTGATAGAAGTGGTAAAGTTTTATTTATTTTTTTAACATTTCGTTTCAGTCAGAAATTCCGGTTTCTAATCTTGTTACCTTTTGGAAACATTGCTGTGACACGTAACATTTGTTACTGACTTCAGGTGGCTACAGGAATAAAGTTATGTCTTACCGAAGTCTTTCGTAGTGAAGGGTAGGATTTGGAAGTAATTTATTTGTTTAAAGTTTGTTGATGATAATGGAAGGATAACATGATTTCGGACATTTGCCATCTTTATGGTTACAAAAGGTATAACACAACGTTTCGAGGATTGGAATCAATCTTCTTCGTCAGGTGGGGAGGTATTAGAACGTACAAAAAAGAGCAGCAAGAAGAAAAGAAGGGAAAGAAAAGGGTTCAAACGTACCCAAAAGCTGCTTGGAGAGGCGTTACCATTACAGAGAATGCAAGTCCCAAGCACAAATCACGAGTTCGAGAAACACAAAAAACCCTTTGGCAATAAAGGCACTTTCAAGAAATTGTAAGGCTGTATGAAGTATAGCATGTCTTTGTAAGTATATTTTGCCGCTTTAATGATCATGATTTAAAAGTATTAACTTATAAATACATAACACATACGCGAGTTAAAACAAACCTTTTGTAGCCTATAATGATGGCAAATGTCCGAAATCCTGTTATCCCTTCAAACCATTCTAAAGATATTTTACAATTTATTTACGCAAATGAACATTTAGATTTTTTTGCTACAGAAAACGGTACAAAACACATGTTATATATGTGATTTTATAATAAAAAATAATTTGAAAATACACTTAAAATCGGTCTACTATTTGATTTTATAGTTTGTTCGTGTAATCATCACAAATACCTTATTGGGGGGGGGGGAGTTGTTATGCCTTACAATTTTTTCGGTGCATATAATTTATGTTCTTTGCCTATTGTAATAACACAAATAATCGTGCTAAATTGCAATGGTGTAAAATAAACCATTACTGAGATATGGATTATTGATGAAGCATATCATGGATAGACAGTCGCAAAATATAGGTTTTACGTGTTTATTCTTATAAATTTTACTACGTGTTCATTATTTTAACGGCATGATAGTACCAGCTTAATTAGGAAGGTAATAAACATCTGAATGATTAAATATGTACAGGTAGAACAATATTTAGCGAATATTTCCATTAAATTGGCAGAGTAAATATAACGGTGGTAATATAGACAAGCACTTCTGGTACATAGCGTATGTGGGAGGGGGTGGGGGGATAACCCAGTTGAGTTGATGTAGGGATGTTGACACAATCCTCTTCCCCCTCCCCCCTTTCCACCGCTATTCCATACACTAGTAACGGAACAAGTGTAGGATTAATTATATATTCCCAACATGTTTGGATTTATAACGGGAATATTTAAATCGAGCTTTCCTTTTGTTGAAAAATATACGATACGCGTTTAAAATAATAAATTATTTATAGTGTAATGATAATTATTAGTAAACGCTTGGTATGATCATTTTAATCTTCTCAATTAATTAATGATGGGTGTACGTATAATATTTGCAGTTGATCTAGTTACAGTATGCTTTTTTGGGTCTCTTAAGTACAAGAAGCTTAGAAAATTGCATCTAGAGCTATAAGGAGGTTTGACTGCTTCCGGAGTGACAGGATATATTGGATGAGTAAGGTTGAGAGTAGGGGCCGCCTCCTGTCAAGATTTATGGGGAAAAGTTGCTCACTCGGAAGAAGGAGAAGCCAGCTCTGAACCAGGGCGTGGCACAGCCTTATGTCTAGGCTGGCAAGAACCTTTGACTCGTAGGGAACAACTCACCAACTCCAACAGTCATCTCCCGCAGTAGACTAGACCTATCGAATTACCCTTAGACTCTAGAATCTCGACATTTGTGGTTACCGATGTGCACTCCTGGACATCCATGAGGTTGCACAGATTTAAATGACAAATCGATGTTTATTGTACTCAGTGTGGGTTCAACTGGAAGGTATAAACCAGCCAGAAGTGAGCCCTCCTGGGGTAAGAGCAGGCTGTAGTTTCGTTATATAGAATAAGACTCCTCGCTATCTTTAAAATAGGTTAGGGCATACCAAGATACAATCTGATTGAACCTATCGCCTCTCCCATTGGTGGAACTCATCGCATGGTACCGTCTGTCTGTCTGCTTCTCCTAGCGTCCCTCAACGCCTGACCCGTTTAAGTTTTACCGTTGGAATCGATCTGAGCACGTGTCATACTCCGGAAGCGGTAAATCGGCAAAGGTCTCGCGTTTTTGTCTTCTTGTTTGTAGTATGAGCCTCGTATATCTCGTTTGCTATTCGTAGTGTCTTGGGTCCCGATGCCCTTTGTGAACGCGGTTGCAGCAGTAGTGCCGCTTTGAACTTTGTATCTTATGCGATAGACATAGAATCCCTCCAAACTTGTGTCCTACCCCGATGCCAGTGACTGTTGTTAGTGGCAAGAGAGAGGTATCGTAAGTGGCTCGTTCTTCCATGGACCCCGCTACAGCCCTGGAGGTCTTCAACGAGCTGGAACTGTCCCACGCCTGGATGAAGCCAGACATGAAGAAGCTAGGACAACTTTGGTGAGTAGGCATCATTACATGAACCCTTCTCTTCTAACCCTTTCCCGTAAAGTCTATCTTTTGATATTACTCAAAAACTAGAAATGATGCATATGCTCTACTGAGACCGAATTCTCAAACTAGAAAGAATTCAATGGAGTTCTCTTTATAGCTATAAAAATTACATTACATATTGCAGTTGTCTCGGATAGAGATGTATATAAGTAATTGTGTCTACAGTAGGAGACTTAAGAGTGTAATATAATGCTATAAAGTCTATTAATATTTTTATTTCGTACAGAACAATTAAAATTGTACAATGTACTGTAAATATTATTGGATGGTTCAATATGATGTTCATTGATACTCTTGTTTATCTTTTATATTAATATTTTATGGTTCAGAATAAAAAATGGAAGAGGGGAGAGTAAAGTAAGACAATACTGCTACTTGATCAAAGAAAAGCCCGTCATGGAAATATCGTCCACCATAGTCTCATAACCTGTTTTGTGCCTCAATTTAAAAATTACTTTCGGCTTCACTTCTTTACCATACAGAATAAATAATTTTAAATTATAAAAAAAAATAATCACTAAATATTAAAGTTTGATTAAGATTTTAAATACATGCCAACATTAAAACATTGTGAGCAAGGAAACTGTCAATGCATTTTTCACGCAAGTAATATATTTTATTTTACGATTATTTCAATTTGCTAAGTTTTGTGCATGAACAGTGCCAATTTCAGTTTGATGGTTATGATGTGATTGTTAAGTTTAGATTTATTCGAACACTTGATCGTTTAGATTGCATTAAATTATATATAGTGTGAGTCATAAGTATGGATACACTATGTTTAGTTTTTATGGATACAGATGGAGGGATGGAACTCGAGACACCTTTTTAAGAAATAGAAGTGAAAATTTCAGTCGCTGTTACAACTATTCCCATTTTGCTAAATTGGGAATTTGGAGGAGCAACTCAAAATTTTTAAATATAAAGACTCAAATAGTGATATCCATTTGAAACGTCTTGATGAAATAATAAGAACAGTGGGAAATCGAGTTTTATATCTCAACAATTTTTAATCAAACGACATTTAAAAAATTTTAATGAATAAAGATTTCATTGAAAAATTACAAAATACTTAGTAAGGGTTTGTAGATCTATTGAATTTGTAAAAATGTTTGATAACAGTGTACTAAATTGTAAGTTATCCATAAAGAAATAAAACAGTGCAATCCTCTATAAGTTTTAGTTTGCAATAAATTCAGTTTTTTAGCTCTAAGTGAAAAGCGAATAACCAACGATTATCAATCAAATCAGAACCAACAAACCACAGTTTCAACAACCAAACTGAAAACTGATATTGGTACTCATGGAGTTTGTAAAACTTTTCCTGGCCGCAGGGATGCATCGAGAATGAAGTGAGTTTTAAATTACACTTGAAATTTTGTATGACGCTACTTTCATACATAGGGAGTATCAAGGTGCATGTCCCTCAATGAGACTTGGCTGAGCTTTAGAGAAACCTAACTGTCCGTATGGTATCTCGAAAAAGTTTTGACTAGACTTGAAATATTGTATAATTTGCTTCAAGAAATTCGTGCTCTAATATGCTTTAATATGCAGGATTCGCAGCTTTGCTGTTGTAATTTGGAAAATCAATAAAACGTAGTTTTTCTAATTAAACGATGTAGAATAAAATGATTAACTAATGCACATTTAACTCCTAAATATTAAAAAAGTCTACTAAAGGGTATACATTGATATCTTAAATGAATAATGATGGATTTAAATAAAAAAAATATTTTTTATAATGTGCAAGTAATGTTAAATTTCGAAAATATTAACAGTCAAAAGTAAACACAGTTAAAATTTTATTTTTGAAATAAATCATGCATGCATTATACTAGATTTCTTTCATTGGAAGTACTGAAACACAGTGTCTTTCAAAGGGATTGACATTTCATGATTTATGACATATTGATTTATGATATATCAAATAGGTATTAAATTGGTCGTATTAAATTTTCTAGTTAATTCTCTGTTAGTTCAATATAATTTTAAGACTTCTGGACTCCCTCCCAGATAACACGAAGTTTGTAGAGCTGACAGAAGCCAAGTCCCGTGGGAAATTCCTCTACCGCCCCCGAGGGAATCAATGGATCGGTTTGTCGTACCGAATTTCACGGTCCTCTAAGTAAACTTGTCTGATTGTCTCTAGCGTTTGCCGCAAGGAATTCCTTCAACAGAACTGTAATTAATACATCCGCGGAACACTGAATGTCGATGTCGGAAATATTGGGTGTTTAAAGGTATCTTTAGTCTGATCGAAAATAATCGATATTTCGACTCCTTTTCTACTTCATGTTCCAGGAGTAGACGCATATTAAGTCCAGCTGTGGTATTACAGTCTATCGAAAGATTCTCCTCTCACTCTGCAGAAAGATCAGCTACCAATTAAAGTCCAACTATAGTCCATATTACGTCCAGCTATGGTATTAAAGTCTATCGAAAGATTCTTCTCTTTTCACTCTGCAGAAAGATCATGGTAATAAAAATTAAAGTCCAACTATGGTCCATATCAGTTCAACTATGGTATTACAGTCTATCGAAAGGATTCTCCATCTCACTCTGCAAAAAGATATGCTAATACAAATTAAAGTCCAACTATGGTCCATATTCAGTTCAATATGGTATTACAGTCTATCGAAAGATTCTTCCTCTTCACTCTGCAGAAAGATAAGGTAATACAAATTAAAGTCCAACTATGGTCCATATCAGTTCAACTATTGTATTACAGTCTATCGAAAGAATTCTCCTCTCACTCTGCAGAAAGATATGGTAATACAAATTAAAGTCCAACTATGGTCCATATTCAGTTCAACTATGGTATTACGGTCTATCGAAAGATTCTCATCTCACTCTGCAGAAAGATAAGCTACAAATTAAAGTCCAACTATAGTCCATATTACGTCCAGCTATGGTATTAAAGTCTATCAAAAGATTCTCCTCTCACTCTGCAGAAAGATAAGGTAATACAAATTAAAGTCCAACTATGGTCCATATCAGTTCAACTATGGTATCACAGTCTATCGAAGGATTCCCCTCTCACTCTGCAGAAAGATATGGTAATACAAATTAAAGTCCAACTATGGTCCATATCAGTTCAACTATGGTATCACAGTCTATCGAAGGATTCCCCTCTCACTCTGCAGAAAGATAAGGTAATACAAATTAAAGTCCAACTATGGTCCATATCAGTTCAACTATTGTATCACAGTCTATCGAAGAATTCCCCTCTCACTCTGCAGAAAGATATGGTAATACAAATTAAAGTCCAACTATGGTCCATATCAGTTCAACTATGGTATCACAGTCTATCGAAGGATTCCCCTCTCACTCTGCAGAAAGATAAGGTAATACAAATTAAAGTCCAACTATGGTCCATATCAGTTCAACTATGGTATCACAGTCTATCGAAGGATTCCCCTCTCACTCTGCAGAAAGATAAGGTAATACAAATTAAAGTCCAACTATGGTCCATATCAGTTCAACTATGGTATCACAGTCTATCGAAGAATTCCCCTCTCACTCTGCAGAAAGATATGGTAATACAAATTAAAGTCCAACTATGGTCCATATCAGTTCAACTATGGTATCACAGTCTATCGAAGGATTCCCCTCTCACTCTGCAGAAAGATATGGTAATACAAATTAAAGTCTAACTATGGTCCATATCAGTTCAACTATGGTATTATAGTCTATCGAAAGATTCTCCTCCCATTCTGCAGAAAGATATGCTAATACAAATTAAAGTCCAACTATGGTCAATATTACGTTCAAATATGATATTACCGTCTATCTAAAGATTCTCCTCTCACTCTGCAGAAAGATACAGTAAGCTACCAATTAAAGTCCAACTATGGTCCATATTACGTCCAACTAAGGTATTAAAAACCAATCTATTCTCCTCTCATTGTGCAGGAATATATGCTGATACCAATTTTTTTAGAATTTAGAATTGTTTATTTCTATCAATAAATAACACAAAATACAATTTATAAATTGTATAAAAACTAATGCAACTTATATTGGAAAACAAATCTATACTACTCATATACAGAGAGAGAGCCCTCACATGGGTTAAACCTGTGCCTGAGGGCTGAGTTGAATCAGTACACAATGTGTATACATCATAGTAAAACAAATAAAAATTTACTTATACTGAATAAAAAATAAATTTAAACTATCAATAAATTACTATAAAGTAGAGTGTGTCTCAACCATGGTAAGGACAAGTACACAATAGCGATATTCACAAACCCCTGAGGAATATCACTTAACATATGCTGTGCTGTTGGTTGGCTCTCCAACAATGCCTGAAAGTAACGAGAACAGTTTAGGGAGAGACGTCTGGGGTTGCAGCTATACTGTGTTCACCTTCTACAACTATTCATCTCGTAAGTAACTCTTGCAAGTAAGTGTCTGGCTGCGAGATTACCTACTTTAACTGAAGAAACTGCAATCATTATCCAACTTAAAATAATATTTTAAATCACTTGTTAAGAGTATTAGTACTTGTATATAGGGTTTATCAATGTAGAGTGATAGTATACGAAGTAGTTTATCGATTCAACAATTTTCTTTTGAATGAAAAATTCAAACGTGTGATAAATAAAACGTAAATTAATTTTTTCTTGGCTATATCAATCAGAGCAAATAATAGTAAACATCGGAAGACTCAACATTCAATATTGTAGGATAAACGTGTTGTTTTATTATTATCGTGCGATGCTTGAAATATAATTTGTAAAAGGTACTTTGTTAAAAGACGTACACTCAATACCAGTTCATTATGCAAATCTTAAGCAAATTTATCACAAACAAAATACATTTAAAAATCGGGAATAGAAATATGCCGTTTAATCTCTTGTGTTGTATTAAAAATATAACAATACGTTTCATTGTCTGATTTCTATTTGTATCTATTTTAGTCTTGTAAAGGTCTGAAATAAAAAATGTTCCTAATTTATTCTCAACAAATTACATACAACTAATATACGGCGAAAGATATCCAATCCAGCATTAAAATACCTACTTTAGATGTTTGTTTGCACAGGATAATAATTGTGTGTATCATGTTTAAAACAATATTATTATTTCGGTGCAAAATTAAAATACTGGATTATCTCAATGTGTTAAAAAAGTATAGGAACATGAAATTATGTCATTAATTTAATTTATAACGTGAAATTATTGTTTCAAAGAACAAAAGAATAAAGTATGAAATTGTGATAAAAATATCCAGTGCTACCAACATGGCAAACAATGTTCTACTGCGTTGACTCCCTGGAGGTGTTTCTGGTGGGTTAAGTTTTTGTTACACTCTGTTATGTCCACACCATTATTTGTGCAAAGAGAAAGTGACGCTAACTGTTACTAAATTGCGTATTGACTTTTGAATCTTCCTTTATTAAACTATCTTCAGTTGTGGAACATTAAATATTTGATCAATTTTCTTACTGTAATTTTTTCTCTGTTCCCATTAAATATTAGTTAAGTATTAAATATTAGATATTAAAGTTTGAAGGGTACATAGGGTATATATAATAACATATATATGCTAAAATTCATTTTCCAATATTTTACCAGTTGCCATCAGTAATAAGTAACAGTGATAAATTTTAAAAATTTGCAGGAGTAAAAGTACTTTCTAAAAAACAAGGTATTTTGGTTTTAAGTTTGGCAATGGTCCGCATAATTATTTTGTCAAATGGGAATGACCGCCATCTTGAAAGTTTTATTGGTTGACAGTGGGTAACAAATTTATCTAAGACACATGCTGCCAAATATTTTTTATTATTGTGGTTTTGGTTCTAGGAGCCACCATGATCGGTGAAAATGCTGACAATTTCCTGGATATTCAATCATGAGGGTGATTAAAATTGGGAGGATTTTATAAAATCTACTTAAAACCTAAATTATTGTGATTCAAGATCAATTTTCTGGTCGAATTAAAATGCATGAATTACATACAATTTTTAATTTTTGTATTAATGTATTATTGTTGTATTATAAAATAAAAATATGACATATCAATAAACCATCCCAAGAATTAGTCAAATCAAAATTTTAGGTACGTATTATTTTTTTTGAGGCACTAGATAATGTTAACATATGGCAGTAGCAACCCAACAGCCAAACAAAAAATAATGATGGTAAAGTCAGTTTAGTCACGTAATTGTGAGATTAAACTGAAGTCATCAGAGAAGAGCACGTCCCGACATCAGATCGGGTGGACGTGTTGGATTCCACATTTGGAAGTTTCTCTTCTCTCGATACTTCATATGATTTATCATATAAAACTTTTACAAATACATGATATAGGAACGAATTATTTTCCTAAAAGCACTAGATAATGTTGAAATATGATAGTAGCAGCCCAAAAACGAAACGAAAAAGAATGATGGTAAAGTCAGTTTAGTCACGTAATTGTTAGATTAAACTGAAGTCATCAGCGAATGGTACCAGCATTAGATAGGGTTAACGTGGTCGATACCATATTTGGAAGTTTCTCTTATCCAGATACTTTATATGATTCACCATCTAAAACCTTTACAAATACATGATATAGGGATGCATTATTTACAATGAAGCACTATATAATGTTGACATATGATAGTAGCAGCCCAATAACGAAGAAAAAGAATGATGGTAAAGTCAGTTTAGTCACGTAAATGTGAGATTAAACTGAAGTCATCAGCGAAGGGCACGTTCCAGCATTAGATAGGGTGAACGTGGTCGATACCATATTTGGAAGTTTCTCTTCTCCCGATACTTCATATGATTTATTTTTACGATAATTTACCATTTACCATCTAAAAATTTTACAAATACATGATATAGGAACTAATTATTTTCCTTAAAGCACTAGATAATGTTGAAATATGATAGTAGCAGCCCAAAAACGAAACAAAAAAGAATGATTGTAACGTAAGTTTAGTCACGTAATTGTGAGATTAAACTGAAGTCATCAGCGAAGGGCACGTCCCGACATCAAATCGGGTGGACGTGTTGGATTTCACATTTGAAAGTTTCTTTTCTCCCAATACTTATACAATATGATTTACCATCTAAAATATTTACAATTACATGTGCTAGGCATTTACTGAAGTTTGAAATTTGCGTTATAACCCTGAGTACAAAACATAATTATTAAGAACCCAGAAGGGTCGTTGCATTTCAATCTGTGGGATAAACCTTGATAACAAGATCCTAGAGAAATTGGTTTCTCTTGATTCAAGGGAGAAACCAATAAGAATGAGGTCAAAGTGTCTAATGGTAGTCTGTTTGTGCGGAAGGAAAGATCCTAGTGACTTGAAACTTGGTACATAGTTGTCTCTTGGTCCAAAGAAGAACTCTATTGATATTTGAGACAAAAGATAATAGAGCAAGCCTTCCGTTTGTCTATCCGTATGACCGTCTTTCTGTGCGACCACTTTTGATAGAAAGGTCCTAGAGATATAAGTTTCCTTAGTTTAAAGTAAGAGACGATTATATTTCGAAGTAAGTGCGAGATGGCAATCTGTCCGTGTGTCTGTTCAATAACTCGTTCTTTACGTTTATTAAGTCATACGGTACTCTATCATATAGGTTTATTGCTGATGAAGTAATTTTAACAGAATTAAGATATTCTAACATTAAACTTATTGAAATCCTTTTACTCCAAAACTCACAATAAATTTCTTCTCCGACCAAGATTTCAATAAATAAGGAAACCTTCATTCAAATGTAGTATTGAAAGACGCATAGATAAATGTCATCTGCTTAATTACTCATTTGCCTAAGCCACATGCTAAATCATCCGACCTTATCGGTCAAGTAATGAAATTACTGCGCGTACATTCACTAGTGCGGAAATGAGTCCATGAGTTGCGATTACTCAGAGCTTTGATCAGCAGCTGATCAGTTAGATGATCGTAACAAAGAATCACAGGACGAGAATGCTTTAAAGTATTTATAATGTCATGACATTTATCGTGTACAAGGTGCGAAAAGAGTCCCAGGAAGGTAAAACTTTTAAGAAAAGCTCTAAGATAGAGCTACAAAACTTTGTACAGACTTACTGAACAAAAAATTCTAATTTAACACATACCAAAAGACTCGCTACTTCCTTAGGAGTACGGTCCACAAGGAGGGAGAAGAACATTTTAAATTTAGGCATAGATTTTTATCAAATGAAATTTCTTTATTAGTAAAGTACAATGTCGCAAACTTGACCTCAAACGGACAGTCGAGCCTGAAATAGCACCCTTTCAAAGATAGCTTGAATTTTCAGTTAAGCAATGTAAAAATAACTACTGATGCTTGAATGATTGTCATTTCATCCCTAGATTATACAATTGCAATGGGGTTTAACAACCACCAATTGTTCTAGTTTTGTTTGTAAATACATTAATCGAACTACCATGACCTCGGTTACGGTTTCCCTAACAACTGTTAATTCAACCCATCATTAAACGGCTGCCATTACCGGTTGTCCGTTTGAGCTTGGGTTTGCGGCATTGTACTCTACTAATAAAGACGTTTAATTTGATGTGCTTACCAATCTACAATTAAATTTAAAAGTTTCTTCTGACTTCTTTTAATCTACACTCTTAATCGTATTAGTGGGTTACTGGGTTTGTGCTGATTAGATTTTTTTTCGCCAGTAAGTCTGTACCAAGTTTTGTAACTCTATCTTAAATAGTTTAAAAAATATTTAACCTCCCGAAGACACATTGCATAACAATATCATCAGACATTGGCCAATAAAGTTGCCGAATCTTTATTTCTAGTTACTATAACCCTAAAATATTCTCAATAGAGAAATAATAAAATGTAGTAAAATTCTGGAATATCCAGAAAAACAATTGGTTGAGTTATTACAGCTGACATATTTATATAGATTCTCTTTACGGCACTCCAGTAATTACTTCATCTCTGTTGCAAAATTTGCACCTTTCACCCTGGTGTTGTAAAAGAGGTCACTACATGTCTTGTTATGTAAATACTCATGGAAAGCTGAAAATAATGTATCAGCATGCTTACGTAAGACATTGAAACAATGGTGAGAGACATAAACGTATGTTTTCCTCTGTTATTTACCTTAGCTACAGCAAATTCACTTTGTAAAGGTAGTAAAAGCCAGCCCCGGGCTTGTTGTCTATACATTTCGGAAACGTTCCTTTTTAAAGCCATTAATAAAAATTATCTACATGTTATCATTTACATCAATAATATAATATATTTATATTATTATTTTGCTTTGCCTCTTAAAAAGGTTAAAATGCTACAAAAAAATATAAATACATATACGGCGTGGAAAGTAATGAAATGTTACTTATGGTCAGCAGTATCAAGGGATCAGTATGTGTTTTGCGTTGGTTTTAAAAGCTGAAATGATAAACCAACAGGAATATCAGGGAATGAAAGGTGTATGTAGGAGTCGAAACGTAGACAGGTTAGCGGCATAATTTGTTAGACTGCCTCTCTCTACACATAAAAGTTGTGATTCCTCTTCTGCAGAAACATTCTGGCTGTTCCTTGTGGATAGCAGAATCACTTTGGGTCATTTTTAACCTTTATGATGATATAATATTTGTATTTATTTTATTTACAGTCATTACAGTTGGCTTATTGATTGTATTTATAAAAAAACCTCAATAAAACAAAATTTAGACTTTATGAATGTTTGGTATAAATTCTGTACATATTTAACTAATTTAATTTTTTTTTCTAGTCTGTTTGTTGTTTTATTTTTCTTCTAAAAATGTAAACGTAAGTACGTATATTATGTGAGAAATGTTAAGTTAAACTGCAGTACCATCTATTATAGGAATATAATCTGTATGTATATAATTTTTTTTATAAACCAAGCGCCGCAGAGAGTGTTTTTGGATGTATCGAGACTGGACTCATTTATAATTTTTTTACTATGTATTTATATTAGTTTAAGGATATTGTTGTAAATTTGTTTATATTTAATAATTCACACTGACCACACATACTTGTAAATGTGGTCAGTTATTTCCAAGGACATTTCATGTTATATTCATGTTAATTTAAATTATTATTATTATTAAAAAGGAAAAGTCTCTGGATGGGTTGTATTTAGTAGTTTGCATACAAATCATTCATGCACCACAATTATCAATTAATTTTAAGTGAACTTACTTTAAAGATCATTAAGTTTACGAGCACAAATCTAAATATACCAGATTTTGATTTAAGCACCGTTTATTTTTTTGGTAAACTAATGAATGTATCAGAATAACAGTTTTAGGTTTTTTTAAACATTTTCCATCGTCAATGTAACAAAAATAGCCTACGTTTTGACGATTTGAATCCACCCTCTTTATCAGGTGTCAAATGCTTTCAGACATACGGTTATGTTTACACACAAATTAAACAATATTTGATGATATTGTCACATATGTCAGTGTAAACAAAGTTTTATATTTACAACTTAATTTTTTGTTAATGCTTATGTTTTATATATATATATATATATATATATATATATATATATATATATATATATATATGTATAACTAAAGCTAAAGTTTTTTGGCGCCTGGTGAAGAGGATAGATTTAAATTAAATTTAAATTGGTATAATTTTATAACATTAATGATGAAATTAAAACCTGATGTCCTGTAGAATTATCTATCGTCAACAATACATTTTAAACAAAATAATGAGTTTATCAATATTTTTGTTACATTCTAATCCAACATGAGAGATTAAAATGATTGTTGTTTGTTTCTTTAAAAATAAAAATGATTTGATCGAGTGCAGTAAAGTGGAATTTATCTTCTTCTACAATTCTATCTTCATTATCTGTGTTGGATGAAGTAATATTTTTGTGCGATTTAACACAGGCATACAAATAGAAGAAGATTTATTAATTCGACAAAATATTAACTTTGTAACAAGTCAATTGGCTTATCTGGTAACTATCAGCTGAAAATTTCCTCTCCTCACTGATCATCTTGGAAATATTCAGAGCACAAACTTCAAATTATTCAAATTTGTGCAGAATGAGGGGTTTTGATCTAAGAGCTCGTCGTGACTGGAATCAGATGAAGCTCTTAGCGCATCGACACCGTCATTGGAGCGGGATAAATTATCAAGTAGGCCTGTTTGTGAGAAAATCATTTACAGGGCAGTTGAATTTTTAATGATATTTTGACAATTTTAAAATTCATTAAAATGAAACCTGCCACATCAGTGTAGAAATAAGTTGGGTTAAAATTTCGAGTAAATCAATTTCCGTAGGAAAATAGGCATGAGAAGTCGGTGGAAAAATCTTGAATGTTAAAAAATGATTTGGTTATATGGTGTTTAAAAAAAAAATGACACTATATTTTAACGTTATTAAAGCTTGATAATTTTTAAACTCATTCAAATGAAACCTGCCCCATCCGTGTAGAGATAAGATGGGTTTTCAACCTCGCGTAAAGGCATTTCCATAGGAAAATAGATATGAGAAGTCTGTGGAAAATTCTCGAATGTAAAAAAATGATTTTGGTGTATGGTGTTTTCCAGAAAAAAATGGCACTATACTTTAACGTTATTAAAGCTATTTAATGAAAGTTTTGAGGATAAATATCCTTCGGAAAATATAAGACGAATTCTTGACACTGTATACGTCTATCTAGATGATTTACCACGTTCAAGATAATTTACTAGTTGAAACTTTATTTCGAAAACTTATAAAGTTTCAAAAAGTTTTTTTTATAAATTACAAAATACTTATTAATGTTGCTGTACGATATTTCATAGGTAACAAACACACAATGTTGTAAATTTTTAAAACATTCTGCGACCACAATATTTCGAACCATAATATTTTTTATGAAGAAAATAAAAAGTGCAATGACCAAAAAGTTGCTTAACTTTATATATACAAGGTCAAAGTAACATTTGCACAGATATGAATTCTCGCCATATTGAACATTTTTAATTATATAGGCTTTGGCTAATTAAATTATGCACAGCGTATAACATCCTCACACCATTTATATTCAGAGGTTGTACTTCTGGTCGGGAGTCTAGGTTTAATGGGTAAACAACTTCAGAGAAACTAATGACGTGAAGAAATTTTAATTAGTCCATAGGTTATAAAATAAAACGAACAGTTGGTTTCAGAGGTTTCTGACCGTTACATCCGTATGATTTAAGAGTTTTGCTTGCCAACACTGAATGAGATGGATGTGCGAGTAGTATGGATCCGGCAGGACGGTGCAACAGAACACACAAGCGCAAGTTTCAACGGTAGTTTTGCGGAAGAACTTCTCAGGAGATCTTATCTCCATAAGGGTTGATCTGCATTGGTAGAACTTCAGAGTCCAATTAGCACAGTGTATTAACACTAGGCGCCATCTGCCTGATGTATTATTCAATAACTAAAATAGAAAATTTTGAGTTACCCCCACCCCTTTTCCCCCTGAGGATCAAAATTTGGAAAACTATCATTAATAATGTAACTCTCTGTAGCTAGTAAGAGGGCATTATCTAGAATAATAAACAAGTTAAAGGGGGTTCAACTTACTTTTCAACACTATACGTTTTGGGTCATTTCTTGTAGAGAGGCCCGATTTCAATTCTTTGAGTGTATTTTTATTGACTAACCAAGATCTTTAAAATGTTATGTTACAAGACCATAATTGCCATTTGAAAACTTTTAGTTGCCCCCACCCCCCCCTTTCCACTGAAGGTCACAGATTTGAAAACTATCTTTATTAGTGTAAACCTTTGCAACTATTGAGAGTCCCGCAAACGGATTTCACATATCTGCAACAGTAAACTAGAGAGGAGGGGTACAACTTACTTTTCAACATTATACGTTTGGGGCTGTTATTTCTTGTAGATTTGTCCGATTTCAATTCTTTAATTGTATTTGTATTGAGTAACCAAGACTTTAAAAATAATATATTACGTATGATAATTAGCTATTTTAAAATTTTTAGTTGCCCCTTCCCTCCACCGAGAGTTGAAATTTGAAAACTATCATTATTAGTAAGATTGATCTGTAGCTAGTAAGATTGCCACAAAAAGATTGTATATATTTAATATAACAAAAAAGTTAAGAGGGGGTGCATCTTACTTTTCAATCACCCTGTATATCTCATTACTTTCTTTTCAGTTTAATTTCCAAATAATCAAGTTCATCCGTCTCAGTGTGTACTTAAAAGCCCTAAAGTCAAAATGTAACTCGACTTTCGTAGATTAGAGTTGACAAGCGGACACGTTACGTCACTCTGTTACACAAGCAGCCTGAAGGACTGTCTTTATTATGTTATAGAACACATGACAGGAATCACTGAGGCAGGTTTCATATGTCCGCCAGTTAGCTCCAGCCTGTTCCTTTTTTGTTTTGTTTTGTTCAGTTTAGTGACTAATTGGATTTATATCGAATCAGAAAATATGAATTCTTCATAGCCAGTTCTAAGGAAATAAACCAATAGGCCAACAATTAAAATTTTAAATTTGAAAGTCTTGTAACGTTTTGTTAAGTATTGTGTACGCTTAAGGGACAGAGAAAACTGTATCGTCCTAACTTAACCTTCGAATAAAGCATGACAAATATTTCAATTCATCTTGAATGGGATTTATTGATTATAAGTGTTTAATAAATCATAATTTATTGTTAAATACTACATTAAATTTAAATATACCTTTGGCCACAGTCGCAATAAGGATAAATTCATCTGTAATTGTCATTTTGACGTGACAACGTCTTAAATTAGGTTGCGGCTCGGAGTCACTCATGAAAAAGTGTAACACCCGGTAACGTTACGATGCCCGTCCAGTGGGTCCGCCGCACGGGATAAAGCAGATAACTATGTTTATTCGTGAAAATGTGGAGTGCTTAGATTCGTCATTTACAACAACTACAACAATAAAGGTAAATAATTGTACACTGATATTTCACTATCGTAAACTATGATTGATTGATTAATTGTTAGATTGACACAAAAGTTGAGAAACTGAGTTTATAGGTTATGTCATACTATTGACAAATGTTGATAGTGTTAAGTAAATTATTAGTTTAAATCACTCTGCAATCAATCGTAATTCAGTCGATTGAGAAGAAACAGCGCGTATTGCTAGTCAAACATTTAAAATAACAAATTATAACCTCTAACCTGTCATAACAGTGCGACCAAAACAAACGAACTAAACCGACCAATCACCACGCGCGGAGTTTAGAATTTAACTGTGTTTAGCAAGAATTTCAAATTCCAATTTTAGTAAATGTTTTATTCAACTTTACCATTTACAATAACAAATTTTAATTAATTTCAAATTATGTACAATGTTTTAGTAAACAAAATATATTTCTATAGTTAAAATTTGTGCAATTCTTATTTTCATTCAATTCCTTGTTCCTATTGTGCAATTTAATAATATTCATATCAATAAATATTCTACCGAGAAAAAGACGTTGTCACGTAAAATCTTCGCTCGTAAAACCGACTTTACAGGCAACCATAATTTTTTTTTAAATATTAAATTCAATTTAATTTTAAAATTTTATACACTACTGCTTAAGATTAGTTTGATAATTTTAAGATTTAATTAACGATAAATTTTTACAACGTTGATGGTATACGACTATATCATATGAGATTTTATTTGTAGGTTAGTTTATTACCTTCAACAATTTAGTATTCTCAAAAAAAATTCTATCTTAAACAACAATCTTAAACAATTACATAGCTGTAACCACACGACAGGTTCATAAAAATGTAGGGGTTTCAGAAACATGAATTTTGATCTAATACGTAAAATTTACTTACATATTTATATTTTCATAACTTGTACTTATATTATTATTTTAGAAAATGTATACGATCACCTTACAGAAATTTCTTTTAGAATGTTGCATAGAAAAACATTTACCAGATTTTGTTACCACCGTTAACAATTATCTTTGTAAACTCATATTGTACTCAAGTTTTGCACGGTCGCTATCATGAAACCCTACGAGTTATATGTAAAAAAGTTGTTTTCAATTACCCAAAAATTACAAGACCCTTTTTTCAAATCACTGCATGATCCTTAATAGCTAAGATTCTTTCAAAAACTTGAATGGCAGTCATCACAAAATCTCAATTGATATAAAAATATTTTTAAGAATGAAATATGTCTGAAGCCAGTAATGGAGGAGATAAAGTTTTCCTCATATACAAACGGACATTAAATTTCATGAGGCTGCCTAATTAAAGTATACATTTTGGAATGTCCCTCTTGTAGTTGGAATGTTATCTCTTATGTACCTAAGAGTATGAAGACTGTTTATAATTCAAGTGTTGGGTTTCTACATATTCGAGAGCAGGTCAAATCTTGCCCTCAGCCAACTCGACATACAGCGATAAAAGCGGTTTAGACGCATAATTTGTGAAGTTCGGTCTCTCTCAACCCCCCCCCCCTTCTTACTTCACATTCGTTGCTGCATGTACTGGATTTTTGCTTCCACATAGATTTATAACTCAACTTGTAAACCTCAAGTGGCGTGTTTTCTATGTCTCAAATAAATTTTATTAGCAATTATTTCCATGTTTTATTTCTAAAACTTATAGTTGTAGGATGTATACGCATCCCTGTTTTATTTATCTTCGATAATTTTGTTAACTGGATAGTCCGACCGTATAGTATCAGTTTTTAAACAATTTATTTCAATAAATTTTTTGTACGTAATTGAAATTTAAAATATTGCTAATATTTTACCCTCGAGTGTATTTATACTTTACTCTGTTATCAATAAAACAAAAACTGCACTGAAACAACTGTACAAAATCAATCGAGGATTGAGGATTTAAATAATTAATTTAATTAAATTCAATAAAACTGAAGAGGTGTAGCTTTCTAGCACATACGTGATTAGAATAAATTTTAAATATAAGGCCATCGATATAAAAAAATATACAAATCTTATTGCCTCCCAACACTTTTGTGCTCTGACAGGGTTTCCTTGCACCCAAAGAAATAACACAACTGAATTTGATCTCTTCAGTAGCAGTTTTTTAAAAGATTGTGCGGGCGAGTCCCTAGTTATGGAATTTTTATTTTAAAATTTTAAAATTGAGTTCTAATTTTTTCGTGATAAAACTATATATGAAAAATTGATCTCGAAAAGCCATTGTCTTAATATATCCCTGAAGGAAACAAGTATTAGTTTATGTAAAAGTAAAAAATTGTAAATCGTGTGTATAAGCCCTCTCCTCAAAAATCTCATCCTCTAAATTGGATTTCGGAAAAGAAATGTGCTAAATTTAAGAAGTATATATTAAAATGCTGTGTATATTGTGTCCACAAAAAACACAAAATCTTTTCCAGCTCGATATTTAGCTCATTCACCACATTTATTTACAATTATGGTTTGCGCACGCCATACGCGTTTATTACCCTTACAAGTTTGTTTGATTGGGTTACATTAAAACGTCAACAGTGATTCTGTTGTAATTTGTTTTCATTTTAGTTTTTCATTTGTTCTACGCAGCATGCATAGGCAGAATTGTTTCAAGACCAGTACCCTTTTAAATTTTGAGAGGTCAAACAAACGGAAAATGTAGCAGATAAAAAGCAAACGTAAGAAACGTAGACGGGTCAGCGCATAATTTGTTAGCTTGTCCCTGTGAATATACGCTGTGATTCTATCTCTGCGAGTACGGGTCTCTTTGGCTCACACGGTTACTGCGGAATATACCTCATAGCAAAGCTTTATATGTGCTTTAAAGAACGTACATCTCCATTTATAACTTTCAGTAATTTATTTATTAAAATTTTCTCCAAATTAATTGATATAATGAAACGACCTGTATAAATCGATATATATTTTTTTAATAAAAGGATTTCTTGTGGTTTCCAAATTTAATATCCCGCCCCAAAAAAGACAGGAATTTGGATGGGAAGAATGGCATTGGAATTTTGGTAAAGATTAGTGCCCAATTATTAAGCTGGAGCTGTGAAAATCTTGATCATCATGAATCTGAAGATCAGCTTTTTGCACAAATTTACCTTGTTATTACCATATCTAACAATTTATTCCAATAAATTTGCAGGAATTCAACGATTGTGTATATTTGATTGTACTCTAGACAATCTTTAATCTCGCTTAATCAAAATATGGTCTCTTTCTCCTCGTCAATTACAACTTGATTAGAACTTGTATCTGATGGTGTTGGTGATCTCAGCGATATAAGTAGTGACTTACTACAAGAGAATCAAAATAGAAGATATTTTTTATATCTGAAGAAGCATTAGTTTCGTAAAAAGTACATTGGTAATAGTTTTATTTGCAATTAACTTCTGGCAATCGATTATTTTGAAAATAAAAAAATTATTGAAATTCCTGCAAATCGGGATTTTGTATCCAAATTTAATATCCATTAAAAGACTGTAATTTCTTTGATAAACTTAGGATTTACCAAAGAAATGGATCAGAATTTAAGATATAACTTACAAATTATTCATTTAAGTGACTTATATATATTTAAGTGTAGGGAGGTAACCAGACACTGGGGTGAAATGAAGACAATTAGCCTAAAACCTGTTAGTGTTTAATTAAGAACAGCCTTGGGAAATTCATTTATCGCGGTGTAAATTACGGCCTTGCCTTGATTCCACTTAGGAAACTGCAAAGTTTCTCAATATTCCACTACATAGTTTCCTTTCTTTACAGTTTCATCCAATATAAAAGTTTATGAATGAATCTATAATCACGGCATACAAGCTGTATTTTCGCCTGTACAGCTAAGATAAGTTTAACATTTGATTGAGCCAATTTATCTCTTGAGATAAATTCTATTGATATTATGTAGTATTTTTGTTATATTATTTTAGAAACGAGAGTAAATATTATTGGATGAGTTAATCTATGCCCTATGAGTAAACTCTGTGTTGAATTGAGTACTAAATGGCACTGAATCAATAATAGTGTCTTTACAAGCAAAAACTGATTGATATTTATAAAATTTGTAAAAATTAAGATCTGGAAGTTTTTTTATCATCAACAGTCGTACGTAACTAGAGTATTATGTTTCCGGGTGGTAGCTAATGTATCTTCAAAACTTTCCTCGAATGAAAAATAAAAGATAACTTATTATTTTTAAGTATAAAATTACTGCAGGGTACATGAAAATACATCTGAGGGTTATTTGAAACTCATAAATCCATATGTATAGTGCGATACCGGTAACATTCAGCATATGTGTATAATATGTAAATACCTCAAAGTATACAGAATCTGCATTTTTGGACGTATTATTTCATACACCAACAAATCGAGAAATAAATTGTAATTCCGTTGATAAAGCAAGTCTTTTGTTACAAAATCGCTCAAATAAAATATTTCTACACCTTTACCATTTACTAAATAGTATAAAACATGTTGCATAGGATTTAGCTTTTCGATTCTAGGTAAAAATATATCAATAATTAACACCAGATGACTCAAAAAATGTTCCCTCCAGAACAATTTTGGAAACGGACAGCAAATGTTTAGTACACAAAGATATAATTCCGTAATATTTTGGCTCAATAAATAGCCTAAACTTGGAACCGGAACTCCATTACGGTCCAGGGTGTCTAAAGGGAAGCTTTATTATATGTTACAGGCACAAGAGAAGAGTCAGTGAGAGAATCTTCTTACCTTTTGGTATGGTTGGTAAGAAAAGGAAGAACCAATCGGATACACTACTAAAATTAATAAACATGTAAGATATAGTTATAGATATATCACTAGAGAGTATGTCTGTCCCCACGATATTTTGAAAACGAACTAACCCATAGGTTTGAAACTTTGCATGAAGCCTAACTTGCATATAAGCAAAATCGAGTTCGATGTTCGTTTATTTTACTCCATGGGCTTTGGTTGAGTATCAGCGAAAATGTTTACGTAGGTGTCACTCTGGAGTGAAAGGTATATCAATAAACCGTTGATATACCAAAAATATTTTCTATTCATCAATGTGATTGTTTTATCTATACAATAAGATAAAGATAAAACGGTACGAATCGTTTTTTATTAAATAATATGTGTTATTTAACCAGCATGATAAAGTAAACACACAGCTTAAGTATTAGCTTTGTACATATTCGAAAGCAGGTCAAATCCTACCCTCGTCCAACTCCGGATATAGCGGGGGTTTAGCCGCATAATTTGTGAGGGTCGGGCTCCCCCTCTCACTGTTCTTGGAGCCGTATGTCCCAGATTTCTGCGTCCACCTCGATTTGTTACCGATTTTTGTAAGCTTCTAATGGTATACGAGTATGCGCTGTATTTGAAGAATATCAAAAAATAAATATTTTTATGGTTTTAAATAATACATTTTCATTACATTCAACTTCTGTTTTTACCGGCCAAATTAAAATATCAGTTTTGTAAAATTTGTCTTCATTGAGCAGAAAGTATTTCTGATCGCATTAAACGAAAAGTAGAATGAGTACGCCACACTACGTGTCGTAACAAGTTTCGCGAGGTTCCATGTAAAATGTTAACTCTACAACTCATTGAATTCTTGAGATTTTCTGCAGTCAGATAGACAGACAGACAATCATACAAAAAAGAAGATAATACGAAAATACTGCATGTAAAATAAAAAAAGAATAATTAAATGTAAAAAATAAAAAATAAAAATAAATAAATGAAAATCAAAAATAAATAAATCAAACAATAAATGAAAAACGAAATAAATGATTATATAAATGAATTTTCATGCAAAATGTCGGTCTTTTTCGAAATATCATCTCGACATGATACGTTCAGATTACTGTTCTTTGAATTGGGTTCCATATCAGTGTTTAAATAATACAAGTCTACACACAAAGTCATTATAAGATAATGATTTATGCATTGGGTTAGCTAGAATGGTGTTTGTGTTTGGCTAGTTAGGACGTTGTTTGTGTTTGAGATTGTTGGGTTTAGTATGTATGATTCTCTTTTTGGGCATATTGAGATTGTGTACAGATTTATTTATTCTGCTATTTTCTCGTTGCCCTCATGACTAACTCATAAGGCAAATGTAAAAAATATTAGCTAAAGCTTAGCCAAATCCCACCGAGTGAAATGTACCATCATCGAACTCAAAGACACGTGTTCATCACATAGAAATGAAGCTTCATGCACAATTGCATGCCTGTTTTCAGTTGGTTTTCGGGATATTATTCAGATAGACAGAAATGAGCTAACAATTACAAAAATAACAATTGCTGATAACAATGAGCTGGAATTAAATGTTTCCAGCTCCACAAGTGATATGCTTCGCTAAAGCTCAGCCAATAATGTGGTTAATTTTAAGTGGCTATACGTTTTTATAGTTGAAATGGAAATCGAGAACATTTTTAAATTAAATGTTAACAGTGCGAAAAGTCACGGTAATAATACAGTCATACTCGTGACCAACTTAAAGATACATAAATTTAGCATAGTTAGGAAATGAATTACATTGGATTCCTACCAGAGTCTCTTTTCTGACAGATATTGTAAGGAATAATATCGCTTTGTAGTACTTTATCCTTAAAACTTCCCTTTAGTTATTGTAATGATTATGGATTGTTATCATAGTAATTATTAGTATTACAAAACATGCATACCAATTCAAGCAAAATAAACCGTAATAAAAATGTAGCAATAACCTCATTAAATGATTGAGACTAATTTCCATGATTAACACCAATATTACTGAAATAAATGAGACTCTCACATATCTAAATAGTTTGCTTTAACTCCTTGAAATGTAATGTTTTTTAAATGTTCGTTACACGTTGTCACAAACTATGAACATAATATTAACCAGTGTCACAACCATTGTCCTGCCAATTAAGATAATTTAGTATTGTGAAGCTGCAACACTGTAATTTGTTCTCCATCTACCGTACTCTGTTAGTTTACTTAGCTGATGAACTACATCAGTTAATTATAACGTCAGGGTCGTCCATGTAGAACAAAACGTCCAATTTATTGAAACAAATCATATCTAAGGTTGTTAAAAAATTGGAATGGCAGTCGCAGAACTGACCGACAGAAGTGACTAATTCGTATAACTTGAATTTTTATAATTAGAAACTTATAATTTAATTTTTTTAATTCAATTAATGGCTTTGACGTTTCTTTTGCAAAATTTGTATTAAAATAAGTTTTAATTAATTTATATTTTAAGTTAATGTAATGTAAGGCCCAATGTAATTGAGTAAAGGTTATAATTGTAATTAACAGAAAGGTTAAATTTCTTCCAGGATTAAATTACACTACAGCTTTGTTAGCTAGAAAGATTGATTAATTTACTTTTTAACTCTTTTTAAATATCGTCAGGACGATACTAGTAGTGAACTGGAATAGGAATCAATATTAACCGTGCTGAAATTCAATTTAGAAACCGATCATCTTTAAATACTATTATTAAATGATTCATCACAGCAATTATGCAGCTTTGAATCAATAATTGCCATCAACAAAAAAGCTGCATGTAAATGCAGCATGTTTTTGGTACATTTGTGATTTATTTAACTTCAGTAAGTTAGTCCATTCTACATTTGATTCATTAATAAATAAACTTGTAGTTCGTAGATTTATTCAAATCAATCCATAAAATACCAAAGGAAGTAGTCACTTCAATAAGGAACGACAGTATTGCACACTAGCTCGCCTGGATAGCCACTGGACGGAGAAACGCCCTGTCTGGCATCAAAATAGTCCGCAATAGTCCCGCCCCTAGTGGGGGCAAACATACCGAACAAGCGTGACGCTTCGTTCCGTGACGTGGACGAAAGTTTTACCACTATGCAAACAATACATCCATAGCCCGCCCAAAAAGTAGTCACTTCAAAAATGTTTGGATACACCTATATAACTCGAAAGATGCGAGGAATCATAATGGCATCTAACATGGGGTGCATAAAGGCTATGGTGACACTGGCGGCCATCTTGAAATAACTTACGAGTAAAATGGTCGTGAAGCTCATAGCTTTGAAATGCGTGATTCATAAATGGAAAGTGATAATGATTTTACACTTTGCAATGAAGCAAACTCATGTGAAAATAATTGTTGTGAATTGGCGTTTGCAATTCACACTATTATTCACACTGTGAAAACTGGTTTGCAATGTTGCAGGATAGTATATAGGACAAACATTAATTAATTATCTTTGTATGATATTTGTATTTTTATGCGGCAAGTTTCGTTATATTATAATGGCCAAGTTGACCACAGAAAAGCGTGTTAAAATAGGCGAAATTGACAATGAAAATATTAATTCAGTTATTTTGAATCGAAAATATTACTGTAGTCATTTCAACGTAGGAATAACACCTCATCTGATAGGACGATTAAGGAAATAATCTGGTGTTAGCGACTTTTCACGTTCAGTGAGAAGAGATTCATACAAAAGTCTGAAAATATCCAGCGATTTCTGAGACCATGAATGAAAATCCTGAAAACATGAATAAAGAGATCTCTTTGTGGTCTCTAACCTAACTGAGAATTCAATAAAATATTTTTAAGGATATAATTGAATTTCTTTCTTAAAATATTCAAGTGATACAGCCTTTAAAGCACCCAGATTCGAAACTCGAATTGCTTACGCAGGAAGATTTCAACAGTTGGTAACAGTGAAATCTAATGTTCACTTGAAATGTGTGGTCACCAAACAGAACTGGGGGATAAGAGCAAGAGATCTCGGATAATTCCTCCACGAGACTTGCATTCAATAGTATAGAGTGATGTGGTGACACGTCAGAAAATATTATAGATAGTTTAAAATGTACCAGGCGATACCAAAACATGGGACTCACAGGATGCTCCATGAATTTCTGAAACCGTAAGATGAGTATATTCATGCACTTCAATTTCAGCAAGATGGAGTAACACCTACACTGCACGAAAGAATTCCTGCGAAAAATTGTTGGCGGGAGATTACTATCGAGATTTACAGTTTTTGACTGTCCTTCACATTCGCCGGACTTGGCAACTATGGATTTTCCTTTGTGGTTTTTGAAAGTCATATCTACATCAATACGAGCGAACCTGCTTAAAGGCTATCAACCAAACAAGAAAGTCAGAGTTCAGAGGAAGAACAACTGTGAAATTCTCCAACAAGGTCGTTCTTTGGCTCAGTGTAGCGGGTACGGCGGGTATTGTAAGATAACCAGATCAAGCAACGTCGAGCGTGGCTGCTGCTTGGATAGGTGACCCTGAGCGATCCTGGCCTTTCCAAGCGGCTTGCCTGCCCGACCATTGGTGGTGGTTCGGAAGTTACCTTTAAGCCGTTGGTCCCCAGGTTAAGTGTTACAGAGGGATTATTAGCCCTAACTTTGCTTGTTAGTTTCTCTATCAGATTATTTACTAAATACCTCGTGATTGCACAACGAAGGTTTTTAATGATGTCTTTAGCTTCAGCTACTTTTATATTGCAATAAAACTATGTTAATTGGATTTTTGTATCTTTGCCTTTTTTATTACGTTTTCATGTATAATAAACTGAACCGCAATCGGGAATGAATTCTTTAATTAGGGCCGAAAATTGTGACAACAGTTATGGAACAGCTTTGTGGGACTGATAATACTCTCAATTTGAAAGACATGATATGACAGTATTAGTATTCAATACAGAATAAATATATAAGTTATTAAAATTAAACCCATGATGGATTATGTGCCACACTGTATAAACATACGGGCAAGTAAAACAAATCATCGAACCATCCTAATAAAATATTTTTGTCTATCATATTCATCTTGCATGGCATGTTGGTCGATTTTGCTAGACCGTAAAAAGTCTGAATAGCAAGATTTATTTTTTCAATCCCTTATACCAGATGAAAACAAATGGAGAAATCATATTTATGCAACCTCCTCCGTCTGCCAAACCATCCTAAGATGCTAAGGACCTGTATATCATGCGTGATTTGAAACCCTTACATTGTCAACACTTACATCGCTGACTTCAGGTGACACTGGCACTGACACTGAATGAATGTAATTTGCACACTTATACACATCAAATGCACTAGAAAATTAGGTGAAATGGAGTACAAATAAATAAATAATAAATTTTTTCATATAGTACAGGTCTATTTACAATAGTAAATCGCATTGACGTATACGAAATAATATGCAAAATCATCGGTAATGGTGTAGAACAAAAATGCTACCAGGTTTTCTACAAAGATGCCATTGAGACACAAATGATCTCATTCCAGAAATTAAGTAATTCGGCTCGGCGGTGGCGTATAAAAACTCCAGCGTGGAGGGTAAGTGACCTTACAAATGCAAATCTCCGCTAACAACCGGTGAATAATTCAGGCGAGATGCTCACGTGGGGGTAAGGCTAAAAGGTTGGGAGGGCCATTAATCTGGTAGCAGATCCCCGTGTCAAGTTTATATCCAGAACTGCACGTCTGCTGTTGGAAAAGTCTTACCTTTACGTCTTTCCCCCTTCTACACCCATTATTCCTTATCATTTTAATGTAAAATTCACAAAACTTCCATTTACTTGTTGGCAAATTCCATAAGGAAAGTTAGCTACGTATTAAGGTCACCTTTGTTTTGAAGCTTTTACATTTTAGCGTGGAACTACTTTTATTAAACTTGTTTTCACCTAAATTCGCATGTATTGTTCTTGCGAATTTATTTTGAGAGAGTTCGCTATCCGGCCGAATATGACAATACGATTCAGTTGATTATATAATTAAAATTCCAAGAATTTCTTATTATAAAAATATTTTTACATCCTCTTCCAAGCAGCAACAAAAAGGCATTCAAAACAGAAATAATTTAAGAACTTACGCATCTAATTTAAATATTTTCGAGAAATAAAGAAAATGAATGACTTGGTATATGCAATAAAACTATTAACAAGTCATACTAATGACTATCGTTTATTCATATATATTATCTAAGAGTTTCCTACTACACACTGACACTATATAATTACTGCAAGACGAGATGTTTCCAAATACAAAAAGTGGGCACAAATGAGTTAATCTGAATCTGATAAAAGCAATTATGAGTTACGGTCTAGGGGAGTGTTAGAATTGAATATTTTAGTCAAAAAAAGCCTAAAATATAATTCTATTAGATTTGGAATAGATTCATCTGTTAAATTGTTTAGCAGAATTTATCAGTCAGTATGACTTAAAAGACAATACCACAACTACGTAATTACTTCTAATCTATGAGACAAGTATTGTAATTTATTTACAGTTAATGAACTTTTTTAGTTAGTTTCTAAAAGAATGCTTTAAGTTGAAGTTGAAACTCCATTTTGAAGAAGAAATCTGTTATAATACAAATACAGTAATGGCATACTAAGCGTATTATGCTGATTGGGAGACTTGCAACAGTTTGGGTTATATTTACCTCGCTTAGTAGGAACTACTAATCACATTGGAGACCTCGTAATCCTAACTGATCTGCAAAAGAACCAAATAAAATTAGGCCTAAGGCTACATTACCCGACTTCCGGTCTGAATTAGAAATAACAAAGTACGAAACCCTGTACGTGATCGTTATTGTTTCTATCCACCTCGTACTGTAGGCTACTTAATTCTCTTCTGTTTGATAAGGTAGCAGTGTCCACAGGTTTAAGCTTCATTCGGTAGTGTAGTACAAAGCTAAAAAGGAGACCGGCCTCTTCTTTAACCTATAATAAGAGAATAAAAAAAAATATGGTTGCCTGTAAAGTCGGTTTTACGGGCGAAGATTTTACGTGACAACGTCTTTTTCTCGGTAGAATATTTATTGATATGAATATTATTAAATTGCACAATAGGAGCAAGGAATTGAATGAAAATAAGAATTGCACAAATTTTAACTATAGAAATATATTTTGTTTACTAAAACATTGTACATAATTTGAAATTAATTAAAATTTGTTATTGTAAATGGTAAAGTTGAATAAAACATTTACTAAAATTGGAATTTGAAATTCTTGCTAAACACAGTTAAATTCTAACTCCTCGCGAGGTGATTGGTCGGTTTAGTTCGTTTGTTTGGTCGCACTGTTATGACAGGTTAGAGGTTATAATTTGTTATTTTAAATGTTTGACTAGCAATACGCGCTGTTTCTTCTCAATCGACTGGATTACGATTGATTGCAGAGTGATTTAAACTAATAATTTACTTAACACTATCAACATTTGTCAATAGTATGACATAACCTATAAACTCAGTTTCTCAACTTTTGTGTCAGTCTAACAATTAATCAATCAATCATAGTTTACGATAATGAAATATCAGTGTACAATTATTTACCTTTATTGTTGTAGTTGTTGTAAATGACGAATCTAAGCACTCCACATTTTCACGAATAAACATAGTTATCTGCTTTATCCCGTGCGGCGGACCCACAGTTATCTGCTTTATCCCGTGCGGATCCCGTGCGGCGGACCCATTGGACGGGCATCGTAACGTTACCGGGCGTTACACTTTTTCATGAGTGACTCCGAGCCGCAACCTAATTTAAGACGTTGTCACGTCAAAAATGAATATACGGTTTACGTGGTGTGTAAATTGTCAAATAGTGATATTGATCATTAAAGGCTAATAATATACATAAAATAATAATTGCTTGGTTACAAAGAACGTGTTTTAATACTTCTTACAGTAAAACATGTTTTTATTTATTAAAATTACGCTAATCGTATATTTTATACATGGTAGTGACTAACACTAGTACAATGTGATTTGAACGTCGTAGCTTTATTGTACTGAGTCCTTAATAAGTTTAGTTATAATGCTCAGATTCCTAAGAAAGTCCAAATAGGATTTTAGAGGAACAAGATTTCCCCGGTAGGGGGGGTTGGAACCATTAAATATATAATGCCAAGATGAGCACATGTTGTCCAGACTCCAATCTAGAATTCCTAGAGAAGGAAATAATCTTTCAGGTGACTAACTAGAATAAAAAAGAAAAAAAAATGTCTCACAGGCTGTTGAGACGATGATACTGGGGTTAAATCCGTCCATCAAACTGTGAAATGCTCAGGTTAACCACTTCTGTACACTGTTTTTTTAGCAAAATGTAGCCTGTGAAGCAAGTTTTAGTTTATTATACTCGATAATGAAGTCATCTACCAGTCTAATAATGTCTACTGTTACGCGAAGGAAACATTTCTTTAATAAATTACAAACATTAGAATTAGACGAAAATACAGAAACAGATGACAACTTCAAATAATTTAGAGTGGCTCATTGAATATAAGGCGCTAAGTCGATACAGGTTCTTGAAGGAACTATAGAGTCTGCAAGTAGTGAATAATTGCGCTGATCAAATCCATAAAATTGTTTAAAAAGTTCTTTTCAGCATCAATACTTTTAAATCTATTCTATAATTTTGTTACGGCAGTGCTTGATAACCTTTCGTATGATGTAACCTTGCTTTATTGGGGTTGATGTAATATTATTCTTAGTTAATCACTAAGCAATTAGTGTTTTATTTTTGTGTTGTTTATTATTATTTTATCATATTATTATAATAAGGTTTACTATATAAATATGAGCTTTGGTAAACATGTGACTTGTGAATAATTTCCAGATATAATAATGGGTGGTTCAATAAAACCTGCCACTTTTTAAACAAATGTGTCTCTGTTGTTATTATGTTTAGAATCTTGATTGTCGCAACAATTAAAAACACAGCTGATGCAATTTCAGTAATCATGGAGCAGTGGACAATTAATTCAGCATCGTGTTTTTGTTGTTGAAGCTTTCTTTAAAAATAATGAGTCTGCGGCGGCTACGCAACGGTTATTTCGAAAAAAATTGCATGTTCCTCGTCACGGAGCTGTTCCTTGTAGGAATACTATAAACAGCTGGGTAAACCATTTCAGAAATTGTGATTCTGCATTAAAAGTGAAACCACCTGGTAGGCGTAGATCTTTACGTAATCCAGACAATGTTGAAAACGTGTATGTGTCTGTTCTGAAAAGTCCAGATCGATCATATCGGAAGCAATCTGCCACATTAGGAGTTTCAAAGACGAGTTTCAACGAATTTTAATCGTGATTTGAATTTTAATTCCTAAAAATTAGCAGTTCACAAAATTCAAACCCGTTATTCTCAAATTACGTCATATTTTTTGGAAGACTTTTGCACGTCATTAATCATGGAAACATTTTTCAGCATTTAATAATATCTGATGAAGCTGATTTTGAACTTGATAGTAATGTAAACGCATGCAAAATTGCCATTACTGGTTAAGAAAGAATCCTAGAGAAATCCATCAACGACCTCTGCATATTGAAAGGTGAGTCTGAAGGTGTGGTGTGGCACTTGTTGGTGTTATTGGGCCTTATTTTTGTTTGAAAATCAAAAAGGTGAAAAAGTTACTGTGACTAAAGATCGGTATATTGAAATTATTCAGAACTTCTAAGTTCCATAATTGCAACAGTTGGGAATAGAAATGAATCATTACGGTACTGGCCATATGGAGCTTCTGCGCACACGGCAGATGTCTCAATGACTTACGAGGGCTGTTCCCGGGACACCACATTTCACGTTTTGGTGATTTCGCACGGCCTGCTCGGTCTCCAGATCAAACTGCTTGCGATTTTTGGTTGTGGGGCTACCTTAAGAGCAGAGCTTTCGTCACGAAACCTCACAAAATTACCGATTGAAAGAACTGCATAAGAAATGAGGTTGCTGCAATACCAATGTCCATTGTACACCGAGTAATTGTTGTGGGGCTATGTTAAGAGCAGAGCTTTTGTCACGAAACCTCACAAAATTACCGATTGAAAGAACTGCATAAGAAATGAGGTTGCTGCAATACCAATGTCCATTGTACACCGAGTAATTGTTGTGGGGCTACCTTAAGAGCAGAGCTTTTGTCACGAAACCTCACAAAATTACCGATTGAAAGAACTGCATAAGAAATGAGGTTGCTGCAATACCAATGTCCATTGTACACCGAGTAATTGTTGTGGGGCTACCTTAAGAGCAGAGCTTTGGTCACGAAACCTCACAAAATTACCGATTGAAAGAACTGCATAAGAAATGAGGTTGCTGCAATACCAATGTCCATTGTACACCGAGTAATTGTTGTGGGGCTACCTTAAGAGCAGAGCTTTGGTCACGAAACCTCACCAAATTACCGGTTGAAAGAACTGCATAAGAAATGAGGTTGCTGCAATACCAATGTCCATTGTACACCGAGTAATTGTTGTGGGGCTACCTTAAGAGCAGAGCTTTGGTCACGAAACCTCACCAAATTACCGGTTGAAAGAACTGCATAAGAAATGAGGTTGCTGCAATACCAATGTCCATTGTACACCGAGTAATTGTTGTGGGGCTACCTTAAGAGCAGAGCTTTGGTCACGAAACCTCACAAAATTACCGATTGAAAGAACTGCATAAGAAATGAGGTTGCTGCAATACCAATGTCCATTGTACACCGAGTAATTGTTGTGGGGCTACCTTAAGAGCAGAGCTTTTGTCACGAAACCTCACAAAATTACCGATTGAAAGAACTGCATAAGAAATGAGGTTGCTGCAATACCAATGTCCATTGTACACCGAGTAATTGTTGTGGGGCTACCTTAAGAGCAGAGCTTTTGTCACGAAACCTCACAAAATTACCGATTGAAAGAACTGCATAAGAAATGAGGTTGCTGCAATACCAATGTCCATGGTACACCCAGTAATAGGAAATTTTCAGAAAAGATTACAATCATGTGAGGATATTGGTGGGGAAAATTTACGCGATGTTATACCCCATAAATGAAAATGGCATAACTATTTACATACTTTTGCTACTTTAATAAATCTTAAGTTTTATTTCGTATAACATTATTTCATTTCGAAAACTGTCAGGTTATTTTGGACCACCCAGCAGTAGTTAAAATTAAGTGATCACTAGTAAATAGGTAAAATATAGGTATTATTATGGAATGAAGATCATGAGTAAGTTCTGATAAGAAGTTGTAATTTTGTGGAAATTACACACTTTTGAAATGAATCTTTGCAAGGGGGAGGGTATTGTACAGATTAAAAGCTGAGTAATTAATCTCTCCGTTCATTTATTGTTAATCGCAGAATATTAGAATTCAATGTGTCATTCCAAAGTTGGTATGAATTGCTAATGTTAAAAAAATTTTTTTTAATTTTTAGTCATCACTATGGTTATAGCAGGTTTTTGAAACTAAGTTAGGTTACACAAGAGAACAGGTCAGGGACCCCGTACTTCTCTTTTAATACGAGGTCTTTGATACAAAAATATTGACATGACTATATGGAACTAGATCTCCAGATCTGAATTCCTGTAGGAAATTAAGTCATGAATATATTAATTCAATGGTTGTGATGGATGTATTTTTCGGTTTGCGTCTCCCAGTATTTTGTGGTTTTAATACGTTCAATTATTATATTATTATTCATATAAATAAATATACGATTGACTACAGATTGTGTTCTTTCCTCTAGTTAAAAAGTGACGCTATTCACTAAAGGGAAGTAGGAGTGTCTCACGTACAATATAACAAGCGAGGAATGTCACACACAATGGAAGAAAAATGTGCAGCCTTTGTTTGTGTTCAAGAGATTAATTTCCGTAGCTGTAGCCACATGGCGGAGAATATTGTCTGTCTTATGATTAACAATATTGTGAACTACACCGTGCCACATATTGTGTGCCTTACAATGGACAATATTGGTCTCATAAAGTGTGTGCGTTATAATAAAGTATTGTGCGTATTACAATATAGCATACAGTGAGTTATATTTTCATGAGGTATCAAATTTTTACACGAAAACTTACGAATTCGATTAAAAAATAACATGAATTATTTTATTGAATTGATTTTTAATTTAAACTAAAAGTTAGTTGGTGTTAAATTAATTAGTCAATTTTGCTGGGATGTTCAATTTTAGCTGATTTGTTATTTTGCGAATAGACTAAAAATGTTATTTAATATATATTTACATTCTTTAGTTGTAAAATTGAAAATTGCATTACACGTGAGTTTCTACTCAAAGTATAAACAGTTTATTAATTACCTATCCACAAGCATTATACTTTAGAAAAAAACTCTGGGGTATCATATAAACGAATCACTCTGAACGTATATCTGAAAACGTTCAGGATTTCTGTTTAGCAGTCAAATAACATTCTCTAATAAACCCAGTGCGTATCTTTCTTGGTGCGTATGACACGTGTTGTTTAGTGCTTTTGGTATTGTGCAGTGACATTCCATGGGGGTCATTCTCAACAGTCTTCCACATTCCCTGGTGCGAATTACACGTATTGTTTAGTGCTTTTGGTGTTGTGCAATGGCATCACTTGGGGTTATTCTCAACAGTCTTCCACATTCCCTGGTGCGAATGACACGTATTGTTTAGTGCTTTTGGTATTGTGCAATGACATCACTTGGGGTCATTCTCAACAGTCTTCCACAATCCCTGGAGCGAATGACACGTATTATTTAGTGCTTTTGGTATTGTGCAATGACATCACTTGGGGTCATACTCAACAGTCTTCCACATTCCCTGGTGCGAATGACACGTATTGTTTAGTGCTTTTGGTGTTGTGCAATGACATCACTTGGGGTCATTCTCAACAGTCTTCCACAATCCCTGGTGCGAATGACACGTATTGTTTATTGCTTTTGTTATTGTGCAATGACATCACTTGGGGTCATTCTCAACAGTCTTCCACATTCCCTGGTGCGAATGACACGTATTGTTTAGTGCTTTTGGTGTTGTGCAATGACATCACTTGCGGTCATTCTCAACAGTCTTCCACATTCCCTGGTGCGAATGACACGTATTGTTTAGTGCTTTTGGTATTGTGCAATGACATCACTTGGGGTCATTGTCAACAGTCTTCCACATTCCCTGGTGCGAATGACACGTATTGTTTAGTGCTTTTGGTGTTGTGCAATGACATCACTTGGGGTCATACTCAACAGTCTTCCACATTCCCTGGTGCGAATGAGACATATTGTTTAGTGCTTTTGTTATTGTGCCATGACATCACTTGGGGTCATTCTCAACAGTCTTTCACAATCCCTGGTGTGTATGACACATATTGTTCAGTGCTTTTGGTTTTGTGTAGTGATATCTCTTGGGTCCTTTCTCATCAGTCTTCCACGATAAAAAAAAATTATTAAAATACTTTTGAAGAAATCTTGAAATTAAAGACAAACGGCGATTCTAGGTAATATGATGATAAATACATTTTAGAAGGAAAACTGAACATAATTTTTGCATCACAATCCACTACTAGTGGATCTACAGAAGAGGAATGTTTAGAAAAATAATATTAAGAAGAAAACATTATTCCGAGTTTCCTTTTCTTATTTTTCATTATGCAGAGAGCGAGTAGACCAAATATAGAGGAAAATAACAAATGTTGTTACCTAATGCAGTCAAAACAAGAGGGTGTAGAGCTCGAGAAAGTGTCAACATCTTTCACCTTTGAGACAAAATGCGATAAAACCTTTTGGCGTGCCGTAAATGCTGAGACAGCTCTCGATTTGCCGGTGACTTTATTTTGTTTTTTAGGTGATCTACCAAAAAGAAATGTACGCATACATTAGTTATAAGTAAATTTTCAAAATATAAAAGTTTACCAGTTTGAAACACATTTTGTCGTCAGAAAAGCGAAGACTAATTAGTGATTATTAATATATTTCAAACAATAATCCAAGTGCGATGATATGTAGTATAAGTATATAATGATTAGATATTTTGAGAATCTGAATTGGGATCCTAATGCATATAAGTCTAATATAGAAAACCATTATGCAAGAGAAATATAAAAGAGGTCACAATACTTCTGGAGGTTTATCCGATAAACGAGGACAAATATTTTGGTTTCAATGTCATGTAGAAATGTGAATGTTATGGTCAGACCTGATATTAAAAATCTAAGAAATTTTGCAACGTAGGAAGTAAAAATTGCGAGAAGCTGTTTAAAAGTCAACATACAGACAAAATTTTCCGGTTAATTGGCTGATCTGTAAAGAAGCATGCACAAATATAATTCAGTCTGTCGGTATATCTGTATTTCATTTTTCTCATACACAATACTGTTTTATATGATGGTGTATGCCCAACGAAGGAATTTGGATAATTCTCCTTAAAGGCTATGACTCAATAGGCTGACACAGTTTTTCTTTTTGTGCCGGAAGGGGGATGTAAACATTTCTTTTTGATGTCCGTCTTTCTATCTGTCAGCACAATATCTTGAGAATGAAACGAACTATATATTTGATAGTCTGCATGCACCTTAGAGAAGCCTGTCACGCAACACATCCCTACCTTGAAATAGATGGATGAGGAAAGAGTGATTTATAAACGATCCGTACACGCAGGAAGCAAGAATAAATGAAGCAAAGCCTAATTTTAAAACTTTCACTACAGATGAAATAAACAAAAATTATTTATTATTAGTGCAAAAAAATAAACCTTATACGAGGGAGTAGTTGAGATTCCGATTCAATTATAAATGGCGTGAGATAATAAGTGGAGTACAGGAACTAAGAATACAACAGAACTAAGAAAGGATCCGTAAAAATGTTACTCAACATGGATATTTTCCGCCGTCAACAGTTAGGTCAGCGGGGAGGAGCCATTAAGGAGATCAAGAAAGAGGAAACATCAAAAGGCCATAATTAGTCGAGGCGGTCTTCCACAAAAGTATCCGGCAGCACCAATGAGTTCACACAAAATCCACACGCGCAAAATAGTTCAGAGAAATAGGCACGCATATCTATTGTAATTGATACGTGATTGACACATCTGATAACAATTCTAATTGCTACACCTTCGTTATTATTTATCTACTTTAGGTGTAACAAGAGATATTATACAATAATATTCTGAGGCAGTATATAATATTGCCTAATGTAAAATATTATACAGTGTCAGAAAAAAGTTTAGCTTTACCTACTTTAATCTTACAATCACATGCAAAATTAAGTTTTAATGCACTACCAATACTCATTAAAATATCGTGAAGAATTTTCAAATAAATGTTAAAAATTCAAAAATGTGGCTTAAACTAAGCAGAAATAACAAAATATCCATTACAATTTAAATTTTTGTATTTGTAAAGTGTTGGTTGTGGATACCTAGGTAAGCTTTCTTGTAACAACCTGTATAATAAAGGCAATGGATACAATTTCATGTGTTGCATATGGGAAGCCATGCCGTCAAAAGTGTCATGTATGAACTGGAGATGACTAGAGTTGAAATCCTGTCTGTGATTGGAAAACTTTTGTAAATATTGTATAACTCCATATTATACATAGCTTACCTTTATTCTGTTTAATAAGATCCTTGCACAAGCCAATGGTCTATGGTGACGAGGGAAATAGGCTAAAAAGATCGGTCTTTATTGTTTATGTATTTGCAATACATCCGTTTTAAGTCTGCTCTAACTATGGCTTTCGAAATTAGAAATTTTTCATTTGACCACGAAATTACTCTTAGAATGTTTTTATAACAATTAAAATATCTTAATTTTTAACTGTTGTATTACCTTATAAGCACAATTTGACGTATTTGCAATATTTAATGTTATATTAACAATACCTTTGAAATTTATGAAACAAACTCTGTTAGAAAATAAATCAGCTGTTTGTGCATTTGAGAGTAGACAATGATTTGTCTCTGTATATGTTGGAAATATGGAAAACTGAACCGAACAAACCATGCCGGCCCTCATTCAACTTCCCCTGAGAGATATAAAGGCGCGGTGGCGCACTGTGTAGCTTGTTGTGTTGGAAGCACTGGAAATATTAATACAGCGATCGTAAACAAAGCCGCGGCATGTTTGTTTATTCAACACAACACAAACCAAAATTTGATTAGATTTTCTTGGGTCGATATTTAAAACTATATTTATATAATTTTATATGAAGTACCGTATTTTACAGGACTGTCACTATTGTTAATTAAGGTATAATTATATCTCACGGAAAAACTGTTATGTTACAAAGAATGCCATTCATTCAGTGATGGTTCTTTAAGGACCTAAAAAATCAGATTTGTTCTTTTCCACCACAGAGGATGTCCATGTTTATACGGCGTAGGTTAAGCTGAAGCATTAAAGTAATTTAAATAGTTTTACTTAAAGTAATTAAATTAAATCTAAATTAAAATGGTATTTTAAGACCAGCAACGCTACTTTGCCGAGGTCTAAATGGCCTTTCTTGAATAAATTTCAGGATTTGTTAGAGTAACTCTTCATACACATAAAACAGCTGTGGAGGAAGTGTTGATTCGGTGTGAATGTTGAATTTAGCTCCAGTTCACCGTTCTATATTACTGAAGCTCTTACGTTCTCTTATCTGAAATCGGATGCTGTTTGCAGACGGGGCGTTCTTCGTCACCGACTGTTTCTGGATCTCTTCAGGCGAACATGACTCCAGATTTTAGGAGTAAAGTCTGCAACAGCATCTGATTTTAAATGCACTTAAGAGAAAGATAAACTGGAGCTACATTCAACATAATCCATCATGTTTGACAAGTACTATTTCTGCACCACCAAAAATGTCATTAAAACTACAAATATCCGTGAACCGCTGTTCCTGAATTAAATCTTTTTAATTACATTACCAGGAACATAAATAGGAAAGAACGGGAAAAATATTAATAGGGACAAAGGAATAAAGATTGGGAGCTGGTGACTATAAACCAGCCAATGGCGCAGTGTAGCGGGTACGGCGGTTATCGCAAGATAACCAGATCAAGCAACGCCGAGCGTGGCCGCTGTTTGGATAGTTGACCGCTGAGCGATCCTGTCCTTGCAAGCGGCCCGCCTGCCCGGCCATTGGTGGTGATTCGGAAGTCACCTTTAAGCCGTTGGTCCCCAGGTTAAGTGTTAGAGAGGGCTTCTTAGCCCTAACTTCGCCTGTTAAAATAAGACATTCTTTACTTTTTTTTTACTATAATATTGATCACTTTTAATCCATGCCAATTTAAATACATCCTAGTTTTAATTCGCCGTAGCTTTAATTAAAAACAAGGGATGAGTGGATGGATTACCTGACCAAGCAACGTTTCCAAAACTGCATATCCTGTTTCAGCTTTAAAAAAATCAATCATACTCGTATAGAGTCCTCTAAAAGTGCTAGTGGTGATTTATACAAGAAACTGAGATCCAAACCCAATAAAGAACTCAAACGCTCTGAGACAGCCAAATTCTGAGACAAACAACTGTGCACGACCAAAAGATGACCATTTAATGAAAGAATGGTACTTTTAAGGCAGCTTCAATACCAGGTTATCATTTGCCTAAAAGTAATTTCATGAGTATAGCATATATTTTGTATAGCATACAGATCGTTGTTTCTATTTCGGACCATCTCGGTGTTACTCCTCGCTGTTGAACAAACACTCCAGTACAACAGTCTGCAGATTAGCCAGTATCGCAGTTCTCGGTTATACACAGTCATCAATATGAGGTTTATTGCGACCTCTATGAGTTCTGCAAGGAATCTGTATCACAAGTATAGCTATCTTTGAAGAATGGCGCTGGTCAGTTGGTTTTCTCCTTCCAGTTTATATTCTTATGTGAAACAGTTGATTCTGAAATAGACAAATGTGAATATCAACATATTTGGCTTGCAAAATCGAACCCGTTATTCACTTATTTTTGAGAGTTGTCTATTTTTTAAATTTTGCTTTATTTGAGATAAACTGAAACATTGCTCATGTTACAGTGAAAGGAACATAGCAAGCACTTAAATCATAAACTTTGGCAGGAAACAAAAGCTTTATAAGATGAGAAATTAAAAAAAAATACCATGAAAAAAATAAATAAAACTTAATTATTATTGGATTTTTATATAATTTAAAAACTAAAATTATAATTAATTAGTTGAGCGTTAGAAAAGCCTATTACTCGTGAAGCTGGCCAATGTAAATTTATGTCCGTCTGTTTGTCCGCACGATATTTTAATACAATATATTCTATATACTTAAAAATTTGGCATGCAGCTTCATTTCTGTATAGGAAACATTGTTGTATGTCACTACAAGGGATTTGGCTGAGCATTAGCAAATATTTTTATATTGGTCCAATCGGTAACCATGATGGCAACGAGATCTCTGAATAAATAAATATGTAAACAAGCTGAGTAAAATCGTATGAGATTTTAACATGTGATATGTAAACCTTGTATTTTATTTATACAGTAAAAAGAAAAACAAATAGAGAGGAAAGTAAATGTTAAAAGTCGGTGACGAGAGTTTATTTCAGAGCACTCTTGCGTTGTAGTGCGCTTCCTTCCTTAACAGAAATTTATTATTTTAACACTGCTATAAAAAATAACTGAATATGAATGTACAGTATTACGTATTATATGGCAAAATATATCAAAAGATAATCTGTAGACTGTAAATGTGGCATGAAAAAGTATGATAGTGAAAAGCGTGTCTTGTTAATTTTTTGCTAAACGTAACAAAGCGAGGTCTCACAATTAAATCGTGTTTTTCTTTCTTTTACATTCAATTATAAATTTTATGTTTATAGAACATTCTTTGTAATGCTATTTAAGATGTCAAGTTCTTTAAGTTTATCGTAAGTTTAAGTTTAAGTTTAAAGTAAGTTAACTTTAAGTTATCGTGGTGGACTACCAACTGAAGCCTGCGCACAGCTGAATCCCCATTCAGGCTTTATTCCTTATTAATTATATTATTTATATCTTAACTAGATAACTATTATAACTAATTTTTCATAATAATTCTAATTAGTGCATTACTGTTACAATTTTTAAGTGTATTCCATGTACATTTGCTGGAATAAACATTCATTCATTCACTGGTATAGAATCGCTTAAACATATTCTGCGTTCAAATTCGTTGCATAGAATAGTCAAGTATAAAATGATTTCATTCACAGGATGCTGACTAATTATGATTGGTTGATTTGTTCATAAAATTTTCATGAAAACCTTATTTTGAATAAAAGAAGATCGTGTGAAATTCGTGAAGCTCAGTTATCTTCATGGATACTACAATTGCAGAGTACTCATTTGAAACTGTTTTGGCCCTAAGATCCATTTCTTTTAATCCCTTAATTTTAACAAGTTCAATAAGTTTTTAACTCACAGAATACTCTGTCTAACTGAATGAGATAATTACGAAACCATGTCATAATGACGTTACCTACACACAAATATAAAAAATACATTTGCTTACAAGCAGTGGATCGAGTAGACTAAAACATGTAACTAAAAACTTATCAACGATTAGCAAAACACCATAAAACATACTGTTGTTATAAAAAGCTACAAAAAGCAATAAACTTTACAGAATAAAATAACCCTCCGATTGGTAAATAAAAAAGGTAGACATAAAAAGGGCTACCAGTTGCTTACTAACTCTGCCCTTACTGCTATTCAGTACTTTGTTTGAGATAGCAGACTTCCCCTCACCCAAATTCGGGTGTAAATCATCTTTAGTGTAGTGGATTCTTTTGTTGTGGTTTTTGTATTTGGTATTTATTACTCTAGGTTTAAACAAACAAACAAGGCATCTGCGTACAAGGCTAATGTAACTTTTATTTATGTTATTGTAAATATTATGCTCCGGTAAATTAACCATTTCAATGATTCTTTGTTTAAAGTTTATTACTGACGATGGAAGGTTTGAAAGGATAATGGGATTTCGGACATTCGCCATTGCTATATGTTACAAAATGTATAGGACATTGTTTCGAGGATTTAAATATGTTCTCTTCAACTTTTATTTTTACACCATTGATGTAAATTTATGGACATGTGTTGATAATAGGATGTTTGCTATCGTTATATGTTACAAAATAAATAACATAACGTTTCGAGGGTTGAAATATGTCCTCTTCGTCAGGTGTCAAGATAATTAGGATATAGAAAATAGAACGCGCAGCGATGGACTTTTACTAAAAAAAGAAAGAAAACATTTAAACGTCATTGTCCTACTTTTGCCTAGTTTGGGTTAGTATGCCTGGTTTGTGCTCTTAACTTGTACTAGTGATTTACATCCAGTAACAACGCCTGGGCGCGATTCCTCCTTTCTGTGTCTAGCAGTTTTTGCCGTATTTAATATTTTCTTTCTTTATTTAGTGGCAGTCCATTGCTACAGGTCCTATTTTTATTTTCCCACCTGACGAAGAGGACAGATTTCATCAAAACGATGTGTTATAAATTTTGTAACATACAAGATGGCAAATGTCCAAAATCCTATTATCATTTCAATGATATAAAACAAAATATAAAGAGGACGTATTTCAATTATCAATACAAACTTATCTGTACAAAAAAATCTACTATCCTTAGTAGATTAGTTGTTGTGGATAGTTATTAGTTATTGTAAACAAGAAGAATCGTTAGATTTTGTGGTTACTGCAATGACTTATTTTGAGGAATAGCTGTTGATCCTCTTCATGGCATGACCGCAAAATCTGTAGGATAAAAAATACTCGTACATTCTGCACACCTTATTTGATAATGGTATAATATACAACTCAACTTATAATTATTAATGTGAAACAACTTTTATGGGAATACTTATTCTAGGAATAAACCTTTTTGAAGTGACTGATTCTTTCGGTGGGCTATCGATATATGTTTTGAGGAAAACGAAGACAACTATACCGACCATGAAGTAAACCAAATAAAAAAGTAATGAAGAATCTTGGAGCATTGGAAAAAGTACATAAATAAAAATTTTCCTACATTTATTTTATTATTATTTTTTTTTGCAAGGCCATTCGGAATCAAAGAATTCCATCACCAAGCACTTCACAAAATATATATTGTAATGCTTACATTGCTTGTGGAAGTACAGGCAAAGCTGCTGTTGCTATAGATGGTATTAAGGTACATACTGTATTAAAATTTTCCTTGTAAAAGTTGCTTGCTTTAAGTACAGAAGTGGCATACCAGTACAGAGCATTCAAGTTTGTAAAAATTCTTATTATTGATAAAGTAAGTTAAGTGTAAGAATGTTAGGGCAGATTGATCAACGTTTAAAACAAATACCTGGAAATTCAAACATTTTTTGTGAATTGGACATTATATTAATTGGAGATCTATGTCAGTTATCTCCCTTTATGCATAAAACATAAGTACGAGAGATATGGAACTGCAATAGATGCTGTGTTTCTAAGATATTTAGCAAGATTTATTTCAGAATTTTTATGTCTTATTTCAGTTTTCACAAAACCATAATTTCATTAGAATATAACAATAATGAAAATGAAGTAGTTATTTCGGAAATAAAAGATTGTAGTGAAAATTATACTGGCCAAATTACTGAAAGTAGTATAAAATATAATAATGAAAATGTTAAAATATTTATTACTTTAATATTTATAAGTCAGTAATCATCGTAACATATATAATGTAAACATTTTACAAAAAAAGTATACAATTATTAACAAATATAACAATTTTTTATTTTGATGTCTTATATTATTTAAAAATATAAAGTAATGTCAATTTAATATTTAGCAAACGTACTTTTTCAAGATACATATTCACAGCCCATTATAAGAAGTAGTAACTTCTCGCAATTTAACGCTTTTGATTACCATGATAATACTAAATTTGCCATATAAGTATATCATAGTTATTAAAACTGTTACTTTGTTCAGTTAACAATTCACCGATTCTAAAGTCTAAAGTCTCTGAAGTTGTTGCCAAATACAATCAGGAAAGTGAGGTCGAAAGACTGTGAAGTCCAATACTGACCACCGACATTGCCTTGCTAATCCCTCGGGACCGTGCCGAGTCCATTTTCTGTTGGTTGTTCCCAAATACTCTCATCCGAATTGTAAAACGTTATTGAAACATAGAAACGAGTATTTGCGTTATGCGTTAGTGCATTTCTATAATGAAAAGAACATTACTTTTGTCCGATAAATGTACAAAAAACTAAAAGCTACGCTGAAAACAAGGTCAAATTAGGATTACATATAAATCGAGGGATACCACTGTAGACTTGTCATCTTTTATTACTTAATTGCTTTCCTTTTCAACTTTATTGGGTCTATATCTGTCTGCCCAATGATTTATACGTCCGTACTCTTTACTACGATTTCCTTCGCTATGAGTTTTATATCGGTGAGTTTTTTGGGATGCACATTCTTTGTAATAGGCCAAATATTGGGTACGTATGCATACAAATTAGTACGTATCACTTCGTTGGTAATATTATGGCCTTAGTTAATATAACATTTTGTATTTACAGTCTATTAGAAATTTAAAAAAGCTGACGTTGACGGATAGACTTTAATAATCGGCCTACACTAGCTGTTCGGTTGTTTTTATCGAATGATCCGGTTGTTTTATTAAATTAATAATTCCATATTACAATTTATTTAAGTTATGATTTCAATTTATTAATTGCAATAATTTTTACTGCAAGGTAACGTAAAGTAACTAACTTTAAAAAATTCAAAATTGCGATGAATATGAGTAAATTATGTGAGATGTCTCTTAAAAGTGACGAGATTTGATTCTAGTGGCTTCAAGATGCGAGTTGCCTGGCAATCCATGGGGAGAATCCTTTCCTCCATTTCACAAAAGCGGTTACTCACTGATAGGGTAAGCTACACATATTGTGAAGTTCCTCCGATATGAAGGTTTACGCCAGAGTTGGTTTTGTTAATTTTAAATGTATTTTATTACAAATTATAATGTATTATCTTCTTGTTGATGTATTATAATTCTTGTTATGTACTATAATAATATAATATCGAGGTAAGATAATATATCGAATTGTTTGATGACAACAATAACAATGGAATAACTAGTGTAGGCCGCGTATTAATTTTTTCCTGGTAATAATACTAGTAATCAGATAAACAATAAGTAAGGTTGTAGTTGACCATTAATATTAAAAGTGGTTTAAAAATATAGTGTAATAACATAAAAATTCAGGAAAACTGTTGTATTACACCAGGTACGAATCTAAAGTACGAGATCCGAATAAATACAAAATCTAAAGCTCCGGCAAATAAATGTTTTGTATTACTCTTCGTTACACTTACAGAATACAAGAATGAGGCCTACTGTTTAGATAGTAGTAATATAATAAATGTTTACATAATCTATTATTACAGATTTTAGAATGGAGAATACATTACAAAGACTAATTTCCAGCAGCTCACTTGCATCTGCATTATGCTGAAAACCTGTCGTTTCTCTGAATTGTGTTTGTTCCATTGTTCCCGTGCGTTACTAAAGAACAAAGCCCGAGAGCAGTTCGATGTTAGCGATTGACTTCCGCTCTTCAACGTAAAACAGCCCTTAGAACCGCTACAATGGCTGAATGGCTTCCGTATTCACCAGACCTGTTCGAGTTGTTTGAAATTATTCTTCTATAAAAACAGTGGTAATTTATTCATTCTGAAACAGTAGACAACAGAGTATTGCTCAAATAAAACACAGTTTTACTAGAATCTATCATAAATCCTGAATTATGTCCTTGTCTATTTTTACTTAAAAACATCGCGAATTAAAAATTAAATTTGTAATCAGCAGAACAATGCAGCATTGTTCCTACATTCCATAATGGAATATAAATAATTAGAGTGAGATGTATGACTTAATTAGATCTTAATTGTAATTAACTTAATTGTAACTTAACGTAAGACTTAATTAGACTTAATAGAACTAACAAAAAAGTAACCTAAAGCCATTTCTATATAAAATGATGAACTATTTTAATATAATACAAAGTAAAAAACTTAAGCTTTTTCAATACTTTGTTTTGAAGTTTGTTTTTGACAATGTAAGGATTGTGAAAGAAGCAGAATTTCCGGACGTTTGCCATCGTTCAGTGATACAATACAACCAGTAAAACTTCGTTTCGAGATCTGCAATCTGATCTCTTCTTCAGGTAAATGACCAAACTAATGCATGACTAAAATCTGGGTTAAAGTAAACAAAATATAAGAGAGCGTTGTGACCCACATAAATCAGGGCACAGCCATATTGGGTGTATATTCCAAGCAACCTAACTCTAAACCAAAAACTTAATAAAAATTAAGCACTACTAATTGAAACTGAACTATTGTATTGTAACACTGATCAATGGAAAATGTCCGGAAAAATCCTGCTTCTTTTTCAATAGTTATAACAAAGAAAAAGTCAAAAGGTAGCTAAACATAAGCAACTCACAGTATGATGATAAGATTGTTTACCATAAATATGACATGTAATATTGGTAGGTGTTTAAAAAATTTGAAAAAGGATAATTGCTGAAGTGTTGTAAAAATGGAATCCTATTTTGCTACGCAAAAAGTAAATTTATCAAGGTGAATTAGACTAATCTACCAGGAGGTAGTGGCATGCGTAAGTCAGAAAACAAACCTATAAATGTTCGTATAATTTATATGTTTTTATCCTGAATTTAGTACATACCTAAAATATTTATTCAGAGACACTCAGTGTGATGCCAGATAAATTCTCAGCTCTGTTTTAAATTCAAAGTAATATCAATTTTTAGAAGTGACCAAATCATACAAATTAAACCCATTTGATTTAATCTGGAAAGCGGATGAACATATTACAGACTCGATTACTTATAAAATTTTAATTGGACAGACCAAACAACCATAATCATTTTTAATTAGTATTAAATTGCTTTAAAATTACCTTCTATTTTTTACAGTTCTCTGATTTAGTTGAACACATAATGTGTAAGGATGCGTCTCCTCGAGGAAAGTATACTTCAGTTAAAATGTTTCTCATGGTGTCAACAGGAAAAAAATTTCGTATTTCATTAAAAAAAAAACACAGTTATTTAGATAAAAGTTTATTCAAAAATGGTTTTTTTATTGTGTGAATATTTACAGAACACAAAACACTAATACAATTGATAAAAACATGTATTTTTACTGAAATTTAAAAATTACATTTATATATAACTGCTTTGACGGTTAAAATTAAGAAACCTTATTTCAATCAAGACTCGGCGGAAAGTACGCGCGGTTGAAATGTATTGACACAATTTCCGCCGCTAGAACTCAACATTGGGTTTGACAACATTGAGATGGGAAGTGCACACTCGTGGGTATTGTTGTTCACAAAAGAAAACATCAATGTATTGAACCACTGAAGCTACTCTGGAGCTGGACATCTGCCAAGAGTTCAGATCTGTACAACAAAACGTACCGCATTGTACTGCCATACACGACATTCATACTTACAATACGTTTTATGGTTGCTGTAACAGTTCTACAACTGAGGAAGAGAACGTCGCTACTCAGGCATGTAGGAAACGACTTGTCCGACGACTTGCTTTCATCTTTTCATAGCATTGTTACACACATGATTGTATTTAATTAATGTTCTATTGGCTGCAACACAAATGAGAAGTTTTATTGAAATTTTACAATTTATACACAGTGGATTATACTTACATACAATTTAGTATTTCTAAAAATGTTTAATGTTACTTAAATGTTTTTCTAGTTGATGATTGGTTTTAAAAGTAAAATAATGACCGCAGTGTTTCTAATGTTAAGGTGACACTCTGTATCGCATATACGTACATATATTTAATTGTATATATTTATACACGTTCAATTTATATAAACAGCAACAGTTCGATTTAATTTGCAATAATCATTGAATCACAAGAAGTATTTACTTCCTCGGGACCCGGGTCTGTCTTCTTCCCGGGCGAGCGTGTTACCTTACTTTTGATGATAAATAAATAAATAAATAAATAAATATATATATATATATATATATATATATATATATATATATATAATTTCAATAAACATTGAATCACAAAAAGTACTTGCTCCGCCGGGACTCGAACCCGGATCTCTCACTTGCCGGGTGAATGTGCTACCATTACACCACAGAGCCCTCACTTTTTACGATTCAATTATTTTGTATTTGGCCATATATATATATATATATATATATATATATATATATATATATATATATATATACAGATTTGCGCAAAGTTTCAATAAATATTATAATAAAACTTAGGTATATTTTTATTCCGAAATACCACGCACATATATACTCTTGAAAGTGACTGACAAGTGAAGCCGCGCGTATTATTGCAGCCACCCAACAGCAGAATAAATAGATGATAACCTACTATAGTCAGAAAACGATAACCTACTATAGATCATTAGCCAGAAATATCATTATGACTAGTATAAAGCAGAGATGACTAGTATAAGCTGAGTGATAAACAATATTGGGCTCAAATCGGAGCTTGTAGACCACCTTAATGGCAACGAACGCTTAAGAGGCACTCCATTTTCACATACTGTACACGTACACAAAGAATGCCTAAATGTCATTTTAAAAATAACATTTCTTTAGATGAGAAAATTCAAAAGAAGGAAACTCTAAAAATCATGAGGTAGCTTGTCAATTGCAGTTATGAGGTCAAAGTAGATATAATCAACCCGACCTCATCGTTCAATCTCACACCAAGCCTCTGTAAAACTAAGTCTTTGGTAGTCGAGCGATCTCCCATGATTTCGTAGTAGTGTGGAGAGTTAAAAAAATTTGGTTCACAATTAGGGATCAATAGCGACCAGAAGGCCTTATTGGAGTCAGAGAATGCACGACGTGAAAGCTAAATTTGAAACAAATCTAAAACTAACGAAAACAAGCATTGAAACTATGATATTGAACCTGTTATAAAAATGCAAAAAACCCACAGCCCCACAAACTCAGGCCCTTAACGGTAGCTTTAATTATCATGGCAACGTTTGAAAAACTCATACGTTCAGATTACGTCATTTATAATCTTCTTAGTGCTACTGATATGGAAACATATATAGAAGTAAAGTACTCTTACTTTGTTCTCAATTCTAATTTTACCTCTTGGTTCAAACTTGAATTTATTGCATAGCATCTGTAATTCCGGACTGTTTAACTATGCCCTTTTTGAATAAGAAAAGTGATCTTAGTAAGTGAAAACTAATTAGGGCTACCATTGGTGTAATAATTGACTTAACCAGAGAAAAGTTTCATTTTCTCTGGACACAATAATCTCTAGTTCAAATGGCTTGCAGCAAATCTTGAAACAAAGGACTAGAACGCATCAGCTTATTAAAAAAGCTATCGAAGTCAACGGTATACATTCCAAAAATGTCCAGGAAATACATATACATATATATTTGAAAATGATAGTATTTAAATTTTAGATAATATTTAAACAAACTATCTCCTTAGATTTCCAAAAGAAGTGTGGCTTACGAATATTACAAGGTAAATAGAGCAAACGTAATTAGTAGTAATAATAGGTTTTACAAAATTGGTAGTACATTGTTTTGCAAAATATTTGCTTAACATTATTAAAAATTACATAGCTTTAAGAGATGTTCCAGTCAAATTATCAAAGTAATATATTTGTTTTTACGCAAGGCAATCTGCTCCGACTCTAGAATCTGGAAGGTTGCCAACCGTACAAGATTTAATGTTCCATGAACACAACTACCACATTTCGCGGTAAAAATTAATTTCTTTTTACTCTAAATATGTCTTGTACAAAATACTTTGTGTTTCTTTCACCAAGTAAGAGTGCTTATAATTTATTATCGTTATTTATTTAAAAATAAGAAAGCATGCTGATCAGTCGTATAAATCACGTTAAGATGATAATGATTTTATATCGAGATTAAATAATAATATTTTAATAATCAAGAATATTCCAGGAGTGAGTAATAATACTAAAGACTTAACGAGTCCAATTTTCAAAATATACAGATCTGCTGAATTATAAAACATTAACGGCTGATTGTATAATTGTAATTAAAATTAATCTTGGCTTTAAAAACAACCTTTACATTGATTCTAAGAGAACACAAGTTAAAGTTTTAATTTTCTCTACATAGTTTTAAGATAGAAATATGCTTAAGATCTTAAAATTGTAATTATTTTCTAATTTAAAAATTATGATGAATACTATTCGATTAAAAATAAACCTAAAATTACAATACTCTCAGATTGCATTTTATCAAATAACGAACTCTGTTAAAATAATTTATAAGAAAGAAATAAGTTTCTCTGAAGGTTAAGTATGATGCACACAATAGCAAATCTTCCTGAGGAATTGTGGGAAAAAAGACTGAAAAACAAAATTTGCATGTTATCCATCCAACAACTTTAAAACCACAATCCAACCGCTTTAAGCATGTAATGTTTGTGAAAGGGAAACAACACCTCGAAATAGGTTTCATTTAATAGGGGAGACTTGACTTTAAACTTTTAGTGCAAAAAATATTGAAGGCAAAGAATATTATACATTCAAGTTATCTTATAACCATAAATGATTGACATTTCAACAAATGTTCAGATTAGAAACAAATTATTATCTTTCTATTGAATTCGTATTCGTTGGAAAGCCACCAACAACTAACATAAAGCCTATGACATAAATTATCGAAAGAATCAAAACAGGTAATGATTAATTAGTTTAAAATAGAAAGGACAGGATGTGAGTGTTTAAGGTATCATTCGACTTACTAATGTAAAAGATCTTTGCAATTATTTAGTGGAAGAACTTGATTTATGTGTCGAAAGCGAGTTCGCATATTTTACAATTAAGTTATTTAAACATGCAGTTTCAATCGAAATCAATCATACTCGTGATACTTCTTGATTTTTTGATTGGAGAAATAGATAAGAATTAATAATTATTATACGAGTTCAAAGAATATTCTATACTTCTACCAAATAAATTGAATATTCCTGTAGACATATATTACATTTACTCATAAGCTTAATTATGCACTCGCATACAGTAAGAATTCAATAATTAATGAAAACTGATTACTATACAGACGTTTTATTGAAGAAATCAGTCAATGTTTGAATGTGCCTACGTAGACGTGTTGGCACATGACGTCTACATGACGTTTATACTCTCTATGTGTTGGTTCTGTGGAGGGCTCTGTCGAGTCATTTATCTTGTGGCTCTTCTTTGATATTTCGTTCTGCGTATGCATATATATACCTACACAAAAATTTAAAAATAATGCAAATATACGTTTAGATGTTTAACTAACTCCTCGTAGACCACTCGCCATTGAATGTGAAGAGTCAATAACTACTTTTAAAATATTTCTTAAGTCCAGTATTTATTTAATACGTTTAACTTACACAAATTGAGCCAAGACAAGAATAATAAATAACCTAGAGGAGTACATATACATCGCAAATGTTTCAAACTTTAAACCAGTGTAATGTTTTAAAGATTGAACCTTTTAGGTCGGATTTGTGGCGTTGTAATAATAAATACCTTTAATTTGATGTACTACTCGACCTATGCTTTAATTGAATATTTCTTTCTTACTCCTTGCGGACCATCCCCCTGACATGATAAAAAAATGGTAGTTACTTCAAAATGTAGATTCATATGTGCAATTATGATGTACCAAGTTTTATTTCTCTACCTTTAATCGGTCGGCAATTATGGAGCCCGTGCGGGACTTGTTTTACACCCTGTATATACATAAACGCATGATTTATGTAGCAATGTTTCAGGTTGTCTGTATCATAGTGTTTGTTTTAATGCACTACTCGCCTCTGCTATTACATAACACTTATCCCCAGTATTACACCACTTAGCTATTATTTCCCAAAAACATTTCGAGATGCAATATGCATAAGGTTATTCTTACACTTGCTTTTTCCACTCACTCCTGATTGACTAATTTTGAAACTACACTATTCAATATAAATTTTAACTTAATAATTGAGAAAGCCTGAAAAACGTTCAAAGTAGAAAACTAAAATTACGATGATATGAACGGTTGGTAAAATCTAATTGAACGACGTTATAGTAAAAATAATCAAACACCATTATCAAAAATTTTAACTTTTAAAATTTAAGAGTTGCCAGTGGTTAAATGCGTAGTTGCCCAGTGACTAGCCTATTATCTATCTACAAGATGTTTACACAATTATCGAAAAAAATCCGTAGTTTCTCTTACATATAACCGTGGCGATTGCTTATTATACGTCTGCATTAAGACAGAAGAAGTTTTACAACCGGCCAAATTCCCGTCCGGTATTAAAAGATTTTGCGTTAGGCTTACTTCTGTACGGTTTATGCCCGGAACTTCTGCTGTGAGAGACGTAACTACCCCGTTTCACTGAGAATATCTCGCCACCTCACCCTTCCAGGTCAGGCTCAGTACATAACTCCTTCAGCTGTAAAATACTTCCATACTACATAAGGTTTCACAAATGTAATAAAAATGGGTTTATAAAGAAATTAATGGTCTAAACGCAGTAAATTGGTTTATTATTTATTTACAACCCAATAAATGCAAAGGGGTTATGAAATACTGAATTAATTATAATAGAATTTGTTAGTACTGTTTGTGATTCAAGATACAAATTAAATCAGACAGTTTCCATTTGTAAAAATTTATTGTGTATGTGTGTGTATACACATATATACGTCTTTTGACAGGTATTTGGTCTTCCGATCATATTCTAGTTTGGTTATTTAGGCACATACGTGACAGAAACGGTCAAATACAAAATAAACGGTTGAATCGTTAAAAGTGAGGGCTCTGTGGTGTAGTGGTAGAGAACTCACCCTAGTGACAGATCTAGGCTGCGGAGGAAGTACGTTTTATGATATAATATTTATTGCAATTAAATTAGGCTATACTATTCAAATCCAAGTATACTAATATAATTAATTCAAATTTTATACATACGTACATACAAATCCAAAACTGTATAAGAATTATATTCTGTTTTAATTTAAAATACAGATATTTTAATATTTGGATATTCAAAATCATCTCAATTATTAATATTTCATATAAATCTTTAGAGAGGACATATTTTAACATAAAAAATTCCTAAATACGAATTTTGAGAAAACCCGATATGGAAAATATTGTTATTGTTTTGTTTTTTTGAATTTATTTATCTATTAAAAATGTGTACAATATCAATGTGGAATTTGGAGTTTTATAAACTGATAGATAGTGGTACAGTTTTTAATCTTTCAAAGGAGGTTTTTATCCGTTTGTAAGGGACTCTCATCGTATATATTTCTGAACAAAACGACACGTTGATAAAACAAATTTATTTTATTTTTCTTACAACATTGTAATGACAAATTATAATAAAATACTTAAAACACATTTTAATTCTGTTGTAACGATTTGTACTGAAAATATCTCAGAAAAAACGAATTATTTTCGTCACAAATGATCTTCGTTGCAACAGTAAGCTCACGTACAACAAACCCATTTCAGAACGGTAATGGAACAGCGCGACTGTGAATCAGTTCCATTCCGACTGTAATTAGCAACACGTTTGTAATGATTTACACATCTGCATGTCTGTTCGGTGTTTATTCACACATTGATTGATAACGAGTATTTCCTCCTCAAGTTGGTGCTCTAGCAAATAAAGCTAAAGCTAAAAATAATTATTACTTCAAAACGCGAACGAGTTAAATTAGACACAACATAATTAATAGTGGTGGGAGGGAAGGGGTTGAGTTAGATATACAGTGAGAGTTAAAATCAGTAAGGGCAAAATGCATTGATAAAATCCGGTTCTTGATAAAGTTCTTCCAAGGTAATGCTCTGAACTGGTGCCTATGGTTAATTTAGGACGAAAAGCTGATGAAACCTCATATTGCACTTAATCCTATAAGGACCTTTATTTGGGTTTGAACTTATAGGATACTCAGGATGGATAAGGATGTGGCGCTTCCTGTCGGCACTAGTTTCACTTTCTTGGGAAATCACTGAAGTTGGAGATTCACTGGAAACCTCACGTGAAACTGGAGCCTATTCTGAACGAATCTTTGTCCTTCTTTCTTGCGCAACTTTCTGGACAAAAGTGAGTGAAGAGAAACTAGAGGGTATCTCCCGAAGAGTAAGACTTAGAACCGCTAGAAAAACTCTACCTATGATACCGCAATAGACAACAAAGAACGAGAAGAGTAAGCCCAGTACAACTACCTCTACATCGAAAGTGTGTGAAAAATTCCACCAGTGAGACAGTAACCCGCTACATCTATATGACTTCAGGTACGAAAAAAGGCCTGGTCAAGGCACGCTGAGGTGGCCCGGCAGCCAGTAAGAAAGCTTAAGGTGGTGTGATTGGTTTCAGTATTATTATAAGGCCCAAAAATAAGGATATGAACCTTTTACAATAACTACATGATTGGATGACTGGAGATAGTGGCAAGTTACTTATTTATAAAAAAAGTAGTTCTATTACTGAAAGTGATTAAAAGTACTAGTTTCTTTAATAATATAAGTAAAATAATTGTATTTTATGATATAGATACATAAAAACACGTAACTCGCTAAAGTTGCAACTGAAGTACACACAATAAACATTAAAATTTTGTCTTTAGCCGTTTTTATTTCGACTTGATTACGGCATTGCTTTAATTTATTACTTTCAATATTCACATTTCCTCGTGGGTTGATAATGGCTTACTTCTTACGCGTCCAGGAAATTTACCTATCAGTTCTATGAATTTAGAATAAATTAAAAGTTTCTCACCAAAAATCGATTGCATCAACTTAAAACAGTGTCTTATAACAATGTATAATGTGTGTATGTATGTATTTTACCCCCTATGATGTAAGTATTTAAAATATATGTACAATTTAGATATAATTCCAAGAAGATAGTAGTAAAACTTTATCCACTTCTGTTTCCTAAATACTTTACTCTAAATACAAACATATACTAAAAACTAATCCTAAATATTCTCTTTACTATTAGTTAGAGAACATTGCATCGAATAGAAGATTGAGTTGAGTGATCTTTGATGAATTTTAATAGGAAACTGTCGTAATAGAATTAGATAGAGAGGGATATAGTAGAATATTCTCAGATCACTTGCAATGGACAAGCTAAACCTCACTGAAAGGATTATGGCGCTATAACCCTTCTAACAGCAAGATTCTAGCTGATAATATTGCAGTGATGAGGTGTTTGGGAACTCTCTGCTGTGTTTGAAGTGGTGAGATGATTCTGCGTGTTTAATGTCTAGAGTTTGAACTCACAGTGATAAGGCTGAGTTATACAACACTCTACCTTTAGAGATACCTTATTAATGAGGATGTATACGCTAAATAAGATAAAAATGACAGCAGTACGTAGTTCAGAAAAGTGTTCTTTATTCAGAGAATTTCTTATGCAAGTATCTAAAATTTTCTTTACCGAAATATGAAAAATAGTGATTAGAAAGTTTTTTTTGGACAAGAAGTTTAGAAATTGCACAGAGTACTAAAAGGACATATGTGCTGCTTCTGGAGTGACAGAATATTCTGGATAGATAAGATTGGGGGGCCGCCTCCTGTCGAAGTTCATGAATAAGGATAATGGGCATAATCTCAGTCATGTATTCTCAGAATATGATGAAAATAAATGTGTATTAAATTATTTTCTTGATCGTGGGAAGAAGGCAAACTCTTTATGACTCCATAATGTCTGAAATGTAATCATTCGAACCAGAAGTGCTCATACACGTGCTAAGCGTGCAATAAAATCCATTCACAATGTTGCTTCACATCTAAAGCTCTTAACCATGAACAATATTATAATATGTACAACATTTCCGATTAAAAATTACATAGATCATCATAACATATTAAACCATAAGTGCGTAAATTAAAAAGCTAAGCATTTCTAATTTAGGATTCCTCCACGATGGGCTGAAATAGTTCAATTGTTACTGAAATTGTTGAAGCTTTTCGATAAAAAATTATAGAATATTGGCAAGAAATTCGAGTTACTTCACAAATAGAGTTCCGAATTTATATTTTTATCTAAAATTGGATACAAGAATATCTTTTAGTGATTATAACTTATCTCAGGAAAATAAAGAATGTAGGCTAAGTCAAAAGAAATATACCCACGATGCCCCTGTTTATCAGTAGAAAATTGCGTGTGAATTTTATGGGAAGGTATCTTTTAGTTTAAGATAAAAACATAGGGTAAACACCTTCATAAGAAATTATTACCAAACATCTTTTAAACTTTATAAATTAAAAATATTAGCAACGAGTTTTGTATATTTTTAACTAATTTTTCAAAAGACAATCCAATTATAGCCTAATAAAACGCAAAAATGAAAGGACTGAAATCAAAAGATGTTGTAAACATATATAATTATTTTTTTACAACAATTTAAGAATTTTTTATTGCTGTGTAAAAAATATAAAAGCGGTGTTACAAATAAAGCGGAATGAATAGTACCAACTTATACCAAAACCAATAAATGTTAAAAGTTGCGATATTAAAACTTCAACAAAGAAGTGAGAAAAGTTTCCCTCCAAGTTCCATAAAGGTAACATCAAAAGAAAGAGTTTCACATTGATTTTCTCTTTAATATAAAGGTGAGATTGTAAGTTTTTATCGGGTTAGTTCCTCCCTTCTGATCTGAGTTCAGCAAGAACGTCCGATTAATTATCTGAAACTGTTTTGGCGTGCTTTGAAATATCCGAAACTGGACTTATATAAATTCTTATTGCCAATATTTGCTCGTTTACTCTATTTCAGTGCACTTAAATAGAGTTGAGTAGGCTCTAGGATCAATCACTTTCTAGACACAATGTGAGGATTGCTGTCGTTATGCTATTTGAGTTTTAATCCGTTTCTATAATTTCGTGTGTTTAAACTTTTTGTGGTTCAATTTTTACATTTAATTGTTTTGAAGTTTGTTAAGGAGAGAACTGAGCACATTGATTGATTGAAAATATTTTTCTATATGACAGTGGCTATTTATATAGTCAAAATATAAACAGAGATTTCAATTCATATAGTACTAGGTAGAATTTTCCATGGTACAAAACCGTTCATAAGTATATTTTTAATGAAAATTTAATTTGAAATGGAACTTTTATGAAGCGTCAAGGATGAAGTGTTAAGCTGTACGGTTTATTAATTTTATTTTGTAAAATATAGAAGTAAAATGGTTTTATTAATAAATAATTTTATTTTAATATAATAAAAAGAGTATTTTAATTATAATCTCCAAGTTGACTACTAAAACTTTGTCACCACGCTTTTGTATGATTTTAGTGTCTAGTATGTGTCAGGTTAGTTATCCACCTGAAGAAGAGGTCTGATTGTTGATCTCGAAACGTGGTGTTACTTTATTTTTATTATCCCTAAACAAGGGAAAACACATTTCCTTCAAAATCAACAACAGCCATCGCCATGAACGAACATTAAACAAAAACCTGACTACTAAATTGTTGAAAATAATTTATAATAAAAAGGTTGCTAGTGTATTGTCTAGTTAAGAATACGAGATTTAATAAAAATGTAAAGTTCATTACATGTTAGCTTTGTGTTATCAGAAAACTGTACATTTAAACATGACTGATTTTAAATGGATTAAAACTGTTTTATTGATTCGAGATCCTACGAAATTGTAGACGTCAAAGAGATATTTCCGTAGCTGTTGCATTAGTAATCAAAAAGTACATGATATGAATGTATACGAATGCATATGTACAAAAATCTATACGCAGTACAAGTAAAACTGGCAGCCAGACCAAGATGGTGGCTGTGCGCGAAGTTTAGATATTAAAGAGACGTTTCCTTAGTTTTAGCATTAGTTATCACAAATTAATCATAAAAGCTATACGCAGTTGAAGTAAAGCTGAAAGCCCGACCAAGATGGCTGACCCCCTCCCCATCTGTCCCAAGCGGCCAGCGAATTTTCTCTGTGATGTGGCGGTTGCTGCCTCTACGTTAATAAAAGTTGCGTCCACAATATATTACATGTTATGAACTTCTAAATGTTATACCATCAGGATGCGTAGCGCTTGAGTATGAAAGCAAACTTAATAAGAAATTATTTGTTCAAAAAATTTTCTGGTACAATAGAGCAAACGGTGATCATTGTTTCACCTTAATATAGTTATTTCTATATATATCAAGTGCTGAAAACAATTATACTGATACATTTGGATTTTACATTGTATACATAACTTATTGAATACCGTTGAATATACAATATAGATTTTGTTTTCTATGTTACTTTGGAATTTTTCGTAATTATCTTATCATTTTAAATAATCCACTGTCAATATGGCCACTAAAAAGTATATTATACTGTGCAAACGCCTTTGTACGCCATACCACGTGTAGAAACAAGACTCAGTTGAGGTTGCATGCAAAATTTCAAATCTATAACCCATTTCATTCTCGTGATTTCCCAGATAGACAGACAGACAATCTTACAAAAAAGAGGTTGATAGGAAAATTACATACCAAAGAACTCATACTTTTAGAAATGAGGTTTCATGCAAAATTTAAAGTTAACATGTGAAACTTTCTTAACATATCTTGTCAGATAATACATTCAGATTTTTATTCATTATAAGTGTTTGCAGTCTGGACATAAAGTTATAGAATTATATAGTGTTGGGATAGTTAGGCAACATGTGTTAATATGTTACAAGTTGTATATATTACAGGTGTATTGAGTTTGTTTACAAATTTATTTATTTTGCTATTTTATCATCATTGTTGCCCATGATACCAATGTAAAAATATTCGCTAGCGCCCTGCAAAATCTATGGGATGACATGCACTATCATTGAACTCGGTTTTCTTCATATAGAAATGAAAATCAATGCACAATTTTAAGTCTGTAATACAGTTTTTCGAGATATTGTGTGGAAAGACAAGTAGAACAACTGATAAAAAAACATAAATTAATTTTTTCCAGCCCCACGAGTGATTTCCTGAGCGACAATATGATGAATCTTTCTCAACTTTTAACATGCATGAAGATGCATAAGGATGGTTTAAATTCATGAGAGAACGTTGTTTAGAAAGTTAACTGGAGTAGAAGGTAGTCAGAACGATAAAGTTTGTTGAAGTGCTGGTAACAGCAACACGGAAGAAAACTAAGTTTGAAGTTTCCTAAATGATTATGATATAACCGAGAATCTCTCATTTCTTGTCTTCCTAAAATTTTATAGTAGAAAAGCTCGAAGTTCTGTAATAGTTATGATATAATTTAAAATCACTCCTTTCTTGTCATCCTAGCATTTAATAACGGTAAGCTTGAAGTTCCCTAATGGTTAAGAAATAACCCAGCATCAGTCCTTTCTTGTCATCCTACAACTTTATAATAGAAAAGCTTGAGGTTACCTTTAAGATATAACTCATAATCTCTCTTTTCTTGTTATATTAGAATTTTATAATATTGGAATTACTATTTGAAAATGAAACATATTATTTTCCGGATTCCCAAAGTAGAAGAGTTATGGCTATAATTTTTTACTGTACTGCTACTCAAATAATAAAAGGTCGAAGTACGTTAAATCACCTGTCGTGTAAAAAGCTTAACTGAGGTTGCATCCAAAGTTTCATATCTGTAGCTCATTCTGCTAATTATATATTCTGGTATGCCATCATGTTAATCTATAAGAGAAATGTAAAAATGTTCTCTAACACACAGCCAAATCCTGTGGAGAGACATGCACAATAATGGAACTCGTTCCTTATTAATAAATTAAGTGACGCATAATTTCAAGTCTATAGTCAGTTTGAAAAAAGATATCGTGCGAACAGACAGATAGACGTACAGACAGAAATGAAATTATTCCAGCCTCACGAGTGGTAAGCTTCGCTAAAGCACAGCCAATTAATTTAATACAAATCAAAGTAAAATAAATCAATTGACGACGTATACACTAAAGCGATCGCATCCGTTTATAAGTTTAGTCGATTGAACATAACTTCACTGACACGAAGTAACGTTTAGTGGTGGTCTATATGGTGAATCTGGGAGCAGAGAATCACGTGCAAAGGTTATAGCCGGAACTGCTGCTTTAGGGCGAGTACTGGGTAACCCTTCTCTCCTGACATCCTGCCCTCCCCACCCTTTTCACCCTTCTCTAAGCCTAACTCGTACAGCGAAAATTTCACATTTCTGACCAGTTTCTCCATAAGTAATTATTTTCACCAATGCTGCAACCGATATTTTTGCCAACATTTCCACACCAATATGTACGATGTACGATGAATTGGTGCAGATAATAAGATCTTGTGAAGAAAACGTATTTGTAAGTTGAGTACTAAAATTGAGGTTTTTCACTTCAAACACGATTTTAGAAGCATATGCGAACAATCGTGTCCTTTTAATCTGAAGTACACGTGTTATAGCGTTACTGCCGAGTCAAACCCTTCATTTTGTGTCATTAGTTTCCACAGAATTTCACAAATACGGGTGAACAGCTTTGTTACCAGATGATCAATTACAAAATGCCAGCATTAACGGATCACAATGGAGACAATACCGGCCGAACCCATGAGCTCATAAGCCGCCATTGAGGGCTCGATTGATGGTAATGAATCACTATGAATGGGCCCCACGTTGACGTTATCCGCTGCTCAACCGTTAGGATTATACGAGTATTGTCTGAAAAAAATTGGTATCTGCAGCACTTAAAACACCGTCGAAATTTTTAACTTCTTGAACTTGTGAGCTGAATATTCATATGAATGGTCAGCAGTCAACGACGCTCTTCAGTTTAAAAATTTTGGTTTTAGTTTTCTTTGTATGATATATTCTTTGCTTTGGAACTTTTGGTTTCCGCAAAGATGGAAAATGAAAGCTCTTTTGGAGGTTTTTGGAGGAAGTTGGATTTGGAGGCACTTTCGGCCCCAAAGTAGGAAGATTGAATGGATGTAGATTTTTCAAAATTTATCTAAAGGATCAAAAAGAGACTCTCTTAAGACTTATTAAGAGATATAGCCTTATGGTACTATATTTTGAAATTATAGTGTTTAAAATCAGTGTTAGCTATTGTCAATATATTACATTCCATACGGTCCATCTAATAGGTCTTTAAGTCATTAAATTGTTATTTTGGCACGTTATTTCACACGCGGCTGATGTTTGCAAAACAAACATTTATCACATATTTAAATTCTTAGTAAGGAACTTACACGCGAGAATTCAACAGAACGCTCTTAACCTTTCGAGAAGAATAAGCTGTAAGTATTTATTGAAACTTTACCTACTAATAAGCAATATTAGGCCATAATACTCGATATAAAATAAAATATTGAAGTTTATGTTTAAATTTTAAACAAATGAGATTAAAAATCGAAATAAATATTTGTTGTTAACTAAATACACACGAAAACCACCAATAGTTAAAGCAAACATATTTATTCGATATCTATGTTGTATGTATTTTAGTTTTCCTTCACACCAGAACCTAAATACAATTACTGTATTATAGTTACTGTTATTAATGTATATAGGAGATGACTTATTTATATATTGTTTCTAAATTTTCTCCTAATGGACTATGAATAGCCCATGATTTCATGTTTTGTTTAAATAAAAATATTTTACTTACCAAAATTTAAAAGTGGTTGTATATATCAAGGAGGATACAAATAATAAAACTCAGTGTTGCTTATATTGAAATGAAGCGAGACATCGTGCAGACATTCAGACAGACAGCCTCTCGAGGGATAGGGTTCTGCAAAAAATCACCCAATAACATAAGATGCTAGACAACAGAAACTAAAGGAAATAAATGCAGTAGGGAAAGTTCTTTAAGGCACGATTTGTAATGGAGTCAGTGAAAAGGGGAGAGAAACAGGGCAGGGCTTGAGTTGGGCTGTTCACTTTATAAAACCCAACAGATTGTTAAAATTCATGATGGAGTGTTGTTTGAGAAGTTTTAGACTGGCGCGAGGATGAAGGGGGGGGGGGGGGAGAAATAAAGCTCATCACGGAACACCCAGATAACGGCGAACTTTCCAGAAAGTTTAGCGGAGTTTGAAGGTGTTCGGAAGTCGAAATAAATCAAAGAATGCTTCTAGTACAAATGTAAGAGGTGAATCTTTAATTCACTGTGGTTAAATATTTAGTTATAATGCCCTGAAAACTGTCTGTGCGAATTCATAAAGGAACGAATATAATGTCAAAGTGTAACAAAATGTAGTACTATTTATTGCGAATATAACATACTTATAATATTAGGTCCTTAGAACCATTAATTAATATAAAACATGTATAGCCTCTTTGTATTGAAGGAGTGAGAAGTAGATATATAAAATAATATAAATTGAGATATAAAAATACTAATTTTAATTTATATTTAATAGGCTTTCGACGCCAATGTTAAATTTATCTTATAGTAAAAGTTAAATGGTAACTTTATCTTATGTTTTTTTTTTGCATTACAGTACCGATCAAGTCCTGAATACTTCGTAAATTGCTTACATATACAGTTAAAAGTTAAAATGTACAATTTTTTTCAATTTACAAGGTTCAAGAAGATTAACTGGTATTTTCTGGTTAAGACAATATTAACGGTTTTTAATTAGATACCTGAAAACTTTACCGGACGTTTAAGATGATGTTTAATTCCCTCAGTGTAGGGTTCTATAAGTTGTAAATATCGTTTTAAGAGTAAAATTAAAAGTTAAGAGTTGGTAAACTCGTGATACACATTAAGCGAAGGGGTCAGATCGGGTTATTCTGACTTGAATGGAAACCACTAATAGACCAATTTAGGTGGCTAACCTTAAACCATTGTAGCATCCTCTGCGGTCGGGTCACAATTGTGTTGATTCCTCCACCTTAACTGAACAATCCCCTTGGGGATTCCATTGTCTATGCTCATAACCTCGATTCATTTGTGAGGTCCTGAGTTCTAGCATTAATTTTTTTCAATGTTTTCTTGCTTTCAAGTCACATTTATAAAACGTTTCGATCGTAGTCGATAAATGTTCAACTGCGATTACATAACATTCAAGCGGTTTGTTTATACGGTTAATCAAATATATCATAAGGAAAACGTAGCGATATGCAACTTAAATTTAGTTTAAATAATAGCGAAATGCTTGGGACTAAAACTGCTACAGGTATAAACTAATATTTTATTGTAATTTTTGCTACATCAGTCGGAGGGTCTAGTTTCAATTAAGGTAATTCAACGCTTTATTACAAAAATGTACTACAAAATATAACACAGCATGAAGATTTTTTTGTCATGCTGTATAAATTTGATAATTTCGAAACCAGTTTTGACCAGTTAAAGACAGAGAGTTATGATAATAGAAAACATGGAACACAGAGTGGACCACTATTCATAGCGCCATCTGACAACTAGGAACTATCAATGGCAGGACCTAGGATATCACTAGCTAATTCTGTCAGTTAGACCAAACTACTAATTTCAATGAAAAATCTGGGGTTTGATAGATTTTGGTACTGATTTGGTACTGATTTTATAGTATATTAGACCTACAATATGTTCTGAGAAAAACATTGAAATTAGTAATCTTATATTAAATTATTCTGTAACTTTCATAAAACGTTTTATAGAAAAATCAGAATATACAAAATAGGCTCAGAACTTTCAAAATTATTCGGGAAAGTTTTTTAGTGCTCACAACCTAAAGAAATTATTACATCAGTAATTTAAGACCTTAAAGGAAGACGACGATTTTAAATGTATTTTTCTAAAGTAAACACATTTATTGAAATTTAAGAACCTTCTATAAAATATGAGTTTGATAAATCTTCAGGAATCACTAAAATTTGTCAACAATCATATAGTATTTTTCTGATAATCCGAAATTCTTCTTCAGAATTTGAGACAAATAAAGAAAAACTGCTAATACAGTATATACTATTATTGCATCATTGTGCTTAAAGTAATGAAATTTGTGGATAGTAAAATGAGGGCATTACCTGTGCAGTATCTTGGTTCATCAGACATGTCACCGCAGTCATCCACCGTGTTGCAATAGTTGTCGAGACGTACACACTTGCCGTTACGACACCGAAACTCTGAGATAAGGCAGGCTCGGACAGTGACAGTGTACAGTGCCAGCACCAACCAGCCCCTCCTCATCCTGGAACATTGACAGTGTGGTAGACGAGGAACTGAGACAGTACTATCGTGTTACTGTAGTTGTCGAGACGTACACACTTGCCGTTACGACACCGAAACTCTGAGATAAGGCAGGCTCGGACAGTGACAGTGTACAGTGCCAGCACCAACCAGCCCCTCCTCATCCTGGAACATTGACAGTGTGATAGACGAGGATCTGATACAGTACTATCGTGTTACTGTAGTTGTCGAGACGTACACACTTGCCGTTACGACACCGAAACTCTGAGATAAGGCAGGCTCGGACAGTGACAGTGTACAGTGCCAGCACCAACCAGCCCCTCCTCATCCTGGAACATTGACCGTGTGGTAGACGAGGAACTGAGACAGTACTATCGTGTTACTGTAGTTGTCGAGACGTACACACTTGCCGTTACGACACCGAAACTCTGAGATAAGGCAGGCTCGGACAGTGACAGTGTACAGTGCCAGCACCAACCAGCCCCTCCTCATCCTGGAATATTGACAGTGTGGTAGACGAGGAACTGAGACAGTACTATCGTGTTACTGTAGTTGTCGAGACGTACACACTTGCCGTTACGACACCGAAACTCTGAGATAAGGCAGGCTCGGACAGTGACAGTGTACAGTGCCAGCACCAACCAGCCCCTCCTCATCCTGGAACATTGACAGTGTGATAGACGAGGATCTGATACAGTACTATCGTATTACTGTAGTTGTCGAGACGTACACACTTGCCGTTACGACACCGAAACTCTGAGATAAGGCAGGCTCGGACAGTGACAGTGTACAGTGCCAGCACCAACCAGCCCCTCCTCATCCTGGAATATTGACAGTGTGGTAGACGAGGAACTGAGACAGTACTATCGTATTACTGTAGTTGTCGAGACGTACACACTTGCCGTTACGACACCGAAACTCTGAGATAAGGCAGGCTCGGACAGTGACAGTGTACAGTGCCAGCACCAACCAGCCCCTCCTCATCCTGGAACATTGACAGTGTGGTAGACGAGGAACTGAGACAGTACTATCGTATTACTGTAGTTGTCGAGACGTACACACTTGCCGTTACGACACCGAAACTCTGAGATAAGGCAGGCTCGGACAGTGACAGTGTACAGTGCCAGCACCAACCAGCCCCTCCTCATCCTGGAACATTGACCGTGTGGTAGACGAGGAACTGAGACAGTACTATCGTGTTACTGTAGTTGTCGAGACGTACACACTTGCCGTTACGACACCGAAACTCTGAGATATGGCAGGCTCGGACAGTGACAGTGTACAGTGCCAGCACCAACCAGCCCCTCCTCATCCTGGAACATTGACAGTGTGGTAGACGAGGAACTGAGACAGTACTATCGTGTTACTGTAGTTGTCGAGACGTACACACTTGCCGTTACGACACCGAAACTCTGAGATAAGGCAGGTTCGGACAGTGACAGTGTACAGTGCCAACACCAATCAGCCCCTCCTCATCCTGGAACATTGACAGTGTGGTAGACGAGAAACTGAGGAAGTCCTGTATTTTTTGAAGGGATCTGCAAATTAAGTGATACATTTATAGACTAGCATATAACATACTAAAACTGTATCTGTAAAACATCTGTAACTGTATTGTTCGATGGCAGTGAAAGACACAATGGAACATTGCATGTCTGGAGTGTACGAAATCTAATGCAGTTGTGGCTTAGTTTACACAGTGAAGCAAAAAGGTTAATGTTCAAATGAGTTTGTGAATACATGGTATAATTAACCACAATACCGAAAAATCCAAGAAAAAAATAAAGTACTGAAAAATTCCTTATATTTACATTTATAATACAATAAGTACAATAATACATTTTGAAAACAATTAGGACATACTGTAGCTTCAACAACGCAGACATAATAAGATTATAAAAAACCTGGCAGTTTGTGATAAAGAATGCTGATTGACTGAAGGCTGAATCATTGATTAATCATGTTGGTAAAGCTTCAGCCAATCATGATAAAGCTCTTTTCCATTCACTCAGTCATCTGTGGAAGTTACCAAGATAATACCTTCCTGAATCCGAAAAATATACTTAGTGTTTGATAAAGTTGACGGAAAAGCTCAAAATACAAATATTGGGCTTTTTTAAGTGTCTATAAATATACGTTATTAGAAAATTAACTCTAAAATGCTTTTTATAATCTTAGTTGCAAAACATTAAAAATAATAAATAATAATATATTATTTACAAAGGCTGAAAATACAAATATATATAACTGAATATTTGAAAATATATTTAAAGAATACACAGTGCATGGTGATTTTCTGCCAAGACCTTCAATGTTTTAATAAAAATGGTATTTATATCTATGCAAGTATTATGTACCGTATTTTTGTATCATGAACAAAATATAGTACGAATGTTTATCTAGGTACTGTCAATGTAAATTGAAACATGTAGGACAAAAGAAGTTTTAAATTTCCGTACGTCTTACCTAAGTCACGATACTGTTATAATTGTCATGTTTATTGGTCTTTATGAAAGTTAACTTAAATTGTATTATATAAAACTATTTTTATATAATCTAATACAATCAAATAATATAAGTAAAATTTGTGCTATCATCCAGCAGAGGTCACTTCTGGCTGGTCTATACCTTCCTGTTGAACCTACCACTGGGGCGCAGCAAAAACCGATGCGTTGCTTAACACATTAACTGCGGCTCTATAATGAGTGATACAGAGTAGCCTACTCTTGACAATCCGGTACACACTTGGGCGTCTGCCGCAGTCAACGTGTTAAATCTGGAAAACTTAATGGATATACAGGAGCGTCACATAGGTGTATATACGGGTAATTCGATAGGTCTAGTCTGCTGCGGGAGATGACTGATGGGGTTCGTTCCCTAAGTGTCAAAGGTTCTTGATAGCCTAGACATAAGAGTGTGCCACCCACAGCCTGCTTTGACTGGAGAGGGTAGTTCAGAGCTGGCTCTCCCTTTTTTTGAGGTGCCATGACGAGATTAGTGCCCTAAATTCTTCCTCAAGGATCTCGATAGGAGGCGACCCCTACCCCTAACCCTACCCATCCTGAATATCCTGTCACTTCGGAAGCAGCGCAAATGTCCTTATATAAATAGGTGAAATTTATAAGCTTCTTGTCCTAAGAGAACAAAAAAAGTTGTACTAAACTCTGCACGAAAAATATTTTATACCAGTGTAGCAAAAAACGTTCGCAGGATTTTGAGATTAAGTTTGCAAAGTAAACATAGGATACCAACGAGATATTATTAAAAAAGTCAAAGCATTCCCTGGAGTATATAATTACACTACTTAGTTAAAGAGGACAAAAGATTATCATCCTACAGTTTTAACTAAAACATTTCATAAGTTTATTTCAAGAATGTCGTTATTGGAGATTAAACCAACATATTCATGCTTTATACTAAATCAATGAATGGGATATAATAACTATATCGCATGAGTTGAAAACTTTCTTTATATAACATATTAGTCTTTTCGCGCCTATTTTATATTTCATGTCTTTTTTATCCCCCGATGTATGTACGGATGCATTTCCCACAATTTAACTTGTATACGCCGGTTCTGTCAATTTCATTCGTTTTGGTTTTAAATATAACGGATTCTATTGTTTGTTTCAATAATTTATGCCTGACTTACACAAAACAAAAAGAGAAAAGTTTGGAACTGCAGCAATATAAGGTACCATATATTTGTCTATTATTACGGTTCCATTACTATACAGACATGGAGTTTACCGTATTTAAATTTAAATATGTCGAATATGTGAATCGAATATTCGACATATACACAACATAAAAGGTAATTCAATGCTGACTGTATGTAAAGATGTATTGGTATTGTAAGGAAAGAAAAGAACGTATTGCAGACGCTTTCATATTAAACATTCAGAGTACCGATTTACCAGTATCGGGAAGATGTCGCTTCTTGTCGGGAATGTCACATTCTTTCTCGTCACTAACGACTTCCTTCCTGTTACATTCACATTCCCCCTCTATCAGATTCTCCCTTTGATGGCATCTTTCTGTTGAGCTGTTAAAGAACGGTTCGTCTTTCCAACTCGCCGATTAAACACGATTATAACAGCTGCATTTATTTTAAATATTTTCTTTTATAGTTGCAGCCCTTAATGGAAACTGTATAAAAGGTAAAGAAAAAATTTTGATTATCCACAAAAAATTGTAAGTACATTGTGTGTTTCTATTTTTTGTGACCTTTATTTTGAAATGCGACTGAAGGAAAACAAAACAAATTACATATATTTTGTATAAAAATTAGGTAATTTCCATTTCAAACTGCTGTTCCACAGTTCAATAAATTTCCCTCTGACAGGTCATTACTTTAGAGCTGAAAGGCGAATTATGTATAACCCACCAGCATTACAACAAAACAATGTAATCTTACAAATTGTGTTTCTGTATCGCTACATAATCCAATTATAATATTGTTACACTAAACTTTTCCATCGGTTATTGAAAGTTAAAATTGTTATCAGTATGAAAGAAATGAATACAGCTACTATAAAACACTGATTACAGCGATTCTGTTTGATGACGTCAGTTACACTGTGCACTCAAAGGCTGCTGCCGATGGTGTAAAGTTAATGAATTGCGCTTCATTGACCAGTTTATTACTTCCCATTTCGAAACACTTTCAGGATTACCGCTCTCCATAATTTTGATAGAAACCATTAGTTCTCTATCGGTTTGTTACTAATGTGGCTTTCATTTGGCGTTTTAATTTAGCATTTTAATTATTTTAAAATCTGTCTGGTAATTGAATTGATTTGAATTTTTTTAAATAAAGGCATTTGGATTTAATTATTTTATTTATAAATTTCTAATTAGATTTGTTCATGATAATAGGGACTCTCGGAGTAGTGAGTTTCTAAATTTAAAATACTTGAAAAATTGGATTTGAGAGAAATTTAAGGTAAGGATGATTTGGAATCTCGTTTTTTGGCTTCTTAGGACAAGAAACTGAGAAATTAGCAGACGTTTGCGCTAATTCCGTAGTGACAGGATGTTCTGGATGGATAAGGTTGGGGGTAGGAATCGCCTCCTGTCAAGATCCACGAGGAAGGATTTAGTGTATTATTGTCAGTCATGTCTCCTCGGAAGAAGGAGAAGCCACCTTTTAACTAACCTCTAAATAAAAGGCAGAGGGCGGCACACCCTTTTGCCTCTATGTCTAGCAACAGCATAGCTAGCAACATCCCTTAACACTTGGGGAGCCCCACCATCTCCAACAGTCATCCCCCGCAGTACACTAGACCTATCGAATTACCCTTGCACCCCAGAATCTCGACATTTACGGTTAGTGATGTACCGCTCCTGGACATCCATTAGGTTGCCCAGGTTAGACAGAATTAACGTTAGGAATTGGAGTTCAGACCGGCACATAGTTTGGTCATTTTGTTATTGGTATGATTATTAAAAATTTCTAAGGATCTGTCTGTCTTGTCGAGTTACACAGCTACATACTCATTATACCTTTTTCACTTGCGGATAGAAAAACGAAAAAAACCAAAACAGCTATCGCTATATTAATTATGAGAAATTGGTATTAATTAACTGGACCAGCAAGGAAAGAGGAAATTAAACTTCAGGTTACTCTGGTATTATATTATTACAGTTTATTATATCAACATATAACGAATAATACAGGTTACTAGCAGTTACCCGCGTCGTCGCACGCAATTTCCTACTGAAAAACAGGCGCATCGTAAACAATTCTTTTTGAAAGATATTATAAACAATCCTGCGCTAGGTCTGAAACATATTACAATATTCTGATTCTGATTTAGATTTAAGTTCAAGTAGCAGTGTTTTGGGCCCTCAAGTCGGAGAGTGAGAGTTTTTATATGTACCGTAAAATAGCTTTTCAGTTAAAGCTCTCATGATTAAATGAATAAAATGGGGTTCTGTGTAATTTTCAAACGGAACTTTATTTTGAGTTTATGACCCAATCAAGAATATACATATCGGCAGGGGATGAGAAGCCTATTTCGGCCCAAAAGTGTTTACCCTTGGCCATTGCAGTTTCTTCCAGTCTATGGTATTTCATATACTGTATATATAAATATATATATATATATATATATATATATATATATATATATATATATATATATATATATATATATATATATATATATGTAAAACAGCATTTCTTTTTAGACTACTCATGAAACTTGCCAATTGTTAACAAATTAGCAATGCCTCATAAATTATGAAAAATGAAATAGAGACCATAATCACGTGACCGGAACTGTGTGTGCCGGAAGTCACGTGTACCGGTAGCTGGTTATCGAATTCCTCTCAAACAAACACGTCATGCGTGCTACTTTGTACGAATATGCAGCGGTAATTTGTTTCCTCTACACACAGAATGAGGTGCTCTTTGTCACGGACGAGTACTTCTTTCACGCATTTCACTTTTCATTTAAAAGTTGGCAGTGATGAAACGAGCCTTTGTTTGAACCCAGAAACACAATGTTTAACTTGAATAAATTCTACGTCCTTATTTTCGATGTAAATTTTGTAGCACTCGCTTTTAACGGTATAACTTAATGAATATGCATCTTAAAAGGTTTTCTTGTAAAATGTATGTTTTAAAAAATACTAATGTGATTAAATAAATGATTTCAACTACTTTTTTGTAGTAAAAACAAAAAATATTTAAGTATTAAATATTGTAGATGCGTAGTAGTAGTATGCAATGAGATACGTAAAATAAGATCACCCATATTCAAACAATAGGTGCACAAGTATCTGAAGTTGATTTTTGTTCTTAGGGGTCTGAAACGAAGATGGCCGCCGAAGGCTGCAACCTGCTGGAGGCCGTAAACTCCCTAAAGGTTGTGAGCCGCTTGTAAGCTACTAGGGGTTCACATTGGCTGGCTGGCGCCAGCGAGGAGATCACGTGACTGCCAGCGGAGGGTAGGCAGCGCTAAAAAGTTAAACATGTTCAACTTCCGATTGTGGCTAGTAAACACTAGCCCGCTGGCATTCACCAGCCGCTGGTCCTGGGTCAGACTAGGCTGCTTGCTGGCAATATTACCAGCGACTGGTTAGTAGCGGCTGTTAAACAGCCTAGTCTGACCGCGGCTTAACTACCAAAGGTTGGAGCTGCTTAAGGCCGGGAGCTACCTGAGACCGGGTTTGCCAGAATCTGGTAGTTGTCACAGACTGGGATTACTCTGAGAACGGGATCTGCCAGAAGTTGAGAGCAGTCTGAAGCCAGAAGCTACTACAGAGCGGGGAGGTCGAGACTTAAATACCGGAGGCCTTGATTCCTATGCGATGAGAGCTATAAGGGGTCGGTAGCTAGCAAATGCTGGTAGTCCTGGTATACCAATAATTAGGAAGAAATATTCAAGAAGTTTTATTATTCTTTTCAAGTAGTTTGGAGAGCAGTCCCGGCCCTCTGAAGACGATATTTATCATCTTGACTGAGATTAATTCAACCAAATAACAAATGTTATTGGCTGAGCTTTAGCGAAGCCTATTACTCGTGGGGCTGGAAAAATCTCTGTCTATCTGCATGTCTGTCCGTACGATAACTACTTCACATTGTGCATGATGTCTAATTTCTACATGAGAAATTAAGCATCAGTTAAGTGGCCCAGCTATTGGTGGTGGTTCGGTCACATTTAAGCCACTGGTCTCCAGGTTGTGTTATAACTTCGTCCGGTGAAATAGGATATCCTCTTTCTTTACCTCTTTGATAGCCATAATTTATTATTATTCAACATCGCGTTACACATCATACTCACAAGGAAATTTAAAACACGCCAAAAAAGCACGTTTGGTATTTGTAAAATAGATACCGCGGAATATACTACTATAGTTAAATTATCATTATAATTGTTGCACATATCGTGAAGTCCTATCATTTTTAAAACGTAGTATTAAAAACATCAAATATACAGAAAAATAATATTTTACATGTTTTGCAATAGAGGTAAGTTCTGATCCGATACTTGCCATAAAATTACGCAATCCAATTAGTTTCAGTTTCGCTGTAAAAGAGTATTAGGGCAATATCAAACTAAATTAAACAGTTGTTAACAAGTACTTAGGGAACAAACAAGTAGAGCAAAGCTCAGATTCGATTGGTACTAAACTAACACCAGACCGTACTCGTATACTGTTTCTCTGCAGATCAAACAACAGAGGATGCTTTGTAACGGTACTCTATTGAGCTAATTACTCTATGACAAACTTACATCTCGTCTCAATAGACAATAAATAAGTAATCAGTAAAATATAGAAAAAATTAGTCATTTGTTTATAAAAGGATAAAGTACGTCACACAACATGTTACAACAGGCTTCACTTCATCCTCGAGACGTTTTGGGGATAGATGGACTGACAGGCAATCAAACAACAACAAAGATTGCACAAAAATTACGCTTCGTAGAACTCATTATTGTAGAAAAAAAGTTTCATTCAAAATTTAAAGTCTACAATACAGTCTTCCCATAAAATCTTGCTACATTATACATTTAGATTTTTCCCCACTAAATTGGGTGTCATATCAGTGTTTAAATAATAAAAGTCCACACTTCAAGTAACTGTCTTAGGATAGTTATGCTACAAGTACCAATACTTTACACGTTAAAATCCCTTATGCGTATTCTGATTTTGTTTACACATTTATTAATTCTGCAATTTTTTCGTTGCCATCATTAAAGACCAATGTAAAAATAGTCGCCAAAGCAAATTCTAATGAGTGTCATGCGCCATCATCGAATTCAGTGTTCCTAGTATAGAAACGAAGATTCATGCACAAATTCAAGTCTACAGGTCAATTATTTTTTGAGATATCATGCGGTTAGACAGATAGATAGACAGATAGAAATTAAATTTTTCCAGCTCCAAGCTCAGCGTCAGCAAATAAAGTTACATCTAAAGATTTTTATTTTTATAATATCATTACTGTTGTTGCTCTGGTTTTAGACTCTGTTAAAGATAATTCATAGTCTCACTTCTTACGTCAAAAGGAACTAATTCAGAAAACAAATTTATAAGTTCAGGCTAAAACAAAAAAATTAAAAATATTGGCATTGTTTTCAAAAATAACACCGTATTTTTAGACCTCACAGCCGTAACGTCTCAAAACAATTCATAACTGAGTAGCTTAAAGAGCTGAATATATATTTTAATTGAGATTTAATATTTAAGAGCATCAAGTGTTACTGTTTTGATTCGCACGACGCGACGAAGCAAAATGTCCAAAAAGTTCTGCTACTTGAAAGAATTCAAACCCTTTATCGTCAAAAACCTTCATTTAGATATGACGTCAATTTTTACGAGTGTTGATTTAGGGAATTGATAGAGATAACAATGAGAGAATGTCATCAGTGGTCAACTGTAGAATCGGATAGAACCTTTAAATCCGGCAGAAAGGGATTAGGATTATTGATTAACCAAGAGATTGATTACAGGCGAACCATATCGTATTATTCCGTCACGATCACCTAACGTGGAATTTCTATTTAACTTCGCAGCTTTGGTTAAAGTAAGGTTTATATTTTAAATTTTGGCTATCTAGAGCACTTTAAGTTATATGAATTTTGGGGCAGTCATATTTATTTTGTAAGTAAAATATAATAAACTTGTTATATGATGTCCACCTGCCATGTGTGAAGTATATTGATAACTCTTAATCTAGCGTGTTTGGATGCACTACTCTAACCCACTAACCAGTCATCCAGGAAGGATATCCTATTTTATCTCTGTTGTCCCCTCCTACTGTTGTTCTATTAAAATAACAGGATTAATCGCTCGTGATCTTCGTAACGAATATTAATAATTCATTTTTTATCTTTAAATGTTTATTATTACTTCTGAAAATACTTTAATATTTCTACCCTACGTAAGACGACAGGATGATGTAAAAGCGTTGTATATTGAGCTTATAACCTTCACATGATTTGTTTTCATTTTATTGACAGCTATATATTGTCTTTTGCGGGTGTGCGTGTCAGTATGTTTATTACCATCCCCCTACTGACATGTGGAGTGTATTACACGCAGTGGTGTACGATGCAGACAGGTTGATGATTGATGATTAGGTTCCCTCCCCTCCGCGCTCTACAACCAGTCCACCCTGGCTATTGACGTCTTCGATGGTTTTTTAATACTAGGGTTTTATTTTGAAAAAGTAAAGGTGTCGTGTCATTATGTCCTCTGGTGTGATTTAAAAAATCTATTATGTAGTTAAACCTCAAAAGTTCTTACAGCAATATTTTGCACCCATAGCCGTAATTTTTCAAATACGAGGTGGCCCAAAGGTCCCACGCCCAACATCCTATTACCTTTTGAACTGAAATATATCAATCATCTATGGAAGGATCGTTATAACACAAAAACTCAAGGGGTTTTCAGATAATATATGTGAAATCTGCTTCCTAAATGGTGATGGGAGAGGGGGAAGAATTTATTTTCAAATATAATCGCTCAAAGATTGACAAATCAATTTAAAGACCCTTATAAAAAAGAACAATGCCGCAAGCAGGGGCCTCTGTCTGAATCTAGTACAAACAAAAATCAATACTCCGTTTATTAACTAAATTTTTGAATAGTTAAAAAACAAGTTTTAAATGTAATTACATTACTTTATATCTTAAAGTAATTACTAACACTTAAGACTTTGTTAACAAAAGTATAGATTTTTAGGGGTTTTTGAAGTTAAAACTTTTGAGATTTACATTGAAAATATTAGTTCCCCCTCCAATCCACCATTTATGGTTGGTGGTTGTCATATATCCCGAAAACCATAGTTATCCCCAAAACGAATCCCCCACCTCCTAATGGATATTATGTATTAGCGGGAAGAGGATGGTGCTTTTGGAACACGTAGAAAAATGATTAAAAACATTTAGTTATTGTTTATGTAATGAAACGAGTTTGAAAACGAAATAAATTAACTGAACCTCTTTAAAACATGAGCAATATGTACTGTTTAGAAAATAGCGTCTCTCTCAAGAATTAAAATCTTAAAGCAGAGTATTAGCTAAATACAAATAGAAATAAAAAATATAATCTATCTTTAGTTCTTAATGGAGTGCAGACTTATTAGTATCGGCAAGACGTCGCTTCTGGTCACGAATGTTACATTCTGTCTCGCCAGTAACAACATCCTTCCTGTTACATTCACATTCCCCCTCTACCAGTTTCCTCTTTTTGTCGATCTCTTGTGTTGAACTATAAAAGGAGCATCTCTCTCGCCTTGTGGGTAATAGCGTAAAAAACGTTAAATTTATGTCAAACTATGGAAGTAAATAAATAATAAAGACTTATGCGATGTTAGCTTATAAATTTTGTTAAATGTTTGAAAGTGGGAATCAAGTATTTAACCGTACAGTTAAAATAACCATCAACTGGTTTATCCTCCAAGGTTTCAAGGCTTGGTAATTTTATATTTTAAACCATTTATCAAAGTAGTTCAAAACTTAAAAGCGTTGCTTGTTCCACATACTACAGTAGTATAATATTAACACCACAGGTTTAAGAACGTTGTGATTAAAAATATTTAGGAACACCAAGTATTCAAAGTCCTCTGTGGTAGGACTCACATCCAGGCTTTACTAGAAAAAGCATATTTATCTTCAATAAATTCAAATTTCATCTTTATATAATAGTGGGAAGTTGAAAAACATATATAGATCTTCTAGGAGGAAGCCCTATTATAAGCTCCTATGGGTGGTTGAAATTTATGAAAAAGTTTTTCTTTGTCTGCTGAGAGAATAAGGCACGTTTAATTCAAATTTAATCGTTTTAGGCCACGGGAAGTAAAAAAATATAGAATTTATAGGGGTGCAATTCCATTAAAACTTTTACGGATGATTGATCTGCATGAAAACCCTTTGATTTTGTTATGTAGGTGATGGAAAACGTATATGTGAATTTCACTTTAAACGGCAATCGGAAGTTGAAAAACAAAAAATAAAAACCAACTTAAGATGGCAACCCTATTTCAACCTCTTTGGGTGGTTGATCTGCATGAAAAATCTTTTCTTTCTCTATTGAAATTATGAGACACGTGTGTCAAATTTCGTCCTGAAAGGACATCAGTAGGTCAAATACAAAAATATAGTGCTGTGGTTGGTTGATCTTTACGAAATTGTTTTTACTTTTCTATTTAAACGCTGAGGCATGTGCTTGTCAATGACATTTTAAGGTATCGGAAAGTTTAAAAACAAAAGTATAGTTCTTATAGGGTTGCAAACCCATTTAACCCCTATGGTTGTTTTTATTTTCATAAAAATCTTTTATGTGTCTATTGAGAGCATAAAACATGTTTATGTCGAATTTAATCTTTCTAGGATATTGAGAAGTTAAAAAAACAAAATGTTGACTCCTAGGGGTTACAATCCCATTTCAAAGGATATTGGAAAGTTGGAGAAGGCTTTAACTTTTATAAATAGAGAATTGACTATATGCCGGAAATTTAGGGAAGTTAACCTTTTTTCAAAATAAATTACAATAAACTTAAAGTTATATTGAAATAAATATAATTATATATATTTATTTACATATATTATTATTTATAATATTATATATATATATATATATATATATATATATATATATATATAAAGATTATACATCATATAAAATTATATGTAAACCGTGTTATTAACCTTTTAATTTTGGGAGTGAAAACTGTATAGTAAACGAGTCATGAATAATGTATTAGGCGTTTTACAGGCTACCATCACGTGTAAAAGCACTGATTATAGCTGTCTTGTTTGATGACATTAATTACAATTTGCATCCAATAACTCCTGGCAGTGGCGTGAAAGTCAATTACTTGCGCTTCATTAAACAACTTATCTCTGCCCGCTAAACATTCGGGACACTTTTTAAACTGGTATCGTTTGCATGCATGTTGTTAAAAGCTATCAGTAGTAGACGGTTTGTCCTCAATTTAACATGCAGTTTTATGACGACATTCCTTCAACTTTACTAGTTCGTTCTAATACATGTAGGTACTCTATCTCATTATTTTATAAATTTTATTTTATCAGCATCTTATTAAATCGAAATATTAAAAGAATATTTTCATAAGAGCCTTTATATAATAGATAAAAATTGTAATGGTTAACATTTTAAATATTATGATTTAAATTTGATATATTGTCATTTAAATACTAACAACTTAAAATCGCCTAAAAATAAACTTAAAGTTTGCATCTTGATTAGTTTCACATATACAAATATTTAGTAAAATCCATACAGGCATTTAGAGGAAAACTAAACACTATAGAACACATCTTAATTGAATATTTTTTCTTTATTTTTATATTTTTACTTATTTACCATAGTTGTACCTTAACTTTAAAACTGTATATTATTCTGTGTTTTAAATATGTATATAAATATTTATCCCTTACCAAACGAAAATATATGTTTGAGAGTATAAAGAAGCCTAAGCAAAAATTAATTGAGATATCGTTAAATTCTCTGCTTTCAAATTATTACAGATTTCTTCAAAGAATGTTAACACAGGTATGATACAGATACTTATCGTCTTGAAATAACTGGTTCTTATGTTTACAATATTAAAATTAAGGAATGATGGTAGTTGTATTTTGTTTTTACATTTTATCCCTTTGAGACACAGGTGTCGCCACTAAAATAATCTCAAAAAAGGGTCTCAGTTCAGGAACGTTGATCTAAGACAGAACCAAATGAAAATAATGGAATATGATGAGTTCAAAAGAGATGATAACGAGATGGCTCTAGTGATAAGGAAAGATAACAAAGCTAGTATGATGAGTTCACAAGAGATGATAACGAGATGGTTCTAGTGATAAGGAAAGATAACAAAGCTAGTATGATGAGTTCAAAGAGATGATAAAGAGATGTCTCTAGTGATAAGGAAAGATAACAAAGCTAGTATGATGAGTTCACAAGAGATGATAAAGAGATGGTTCTAGTGATAAGGAAAGATAACAAAGCTAGTATGATGAGTTCACAAGAGATGATAACAAGATGGCTCTATTGATAAGGAAAGATAAAAATACAGTATGATGGGTTCCACCTCTTCAGGAGGAGAAGCCCTCACGGATTGATATCCGTAGAAAAGCTTTGGGACAAAAAGCAGACAGAAGATGTAGATTTATTCCGCTGCCCTTCAATTGTAAAACAATACAATTCAAGCATGGGAGGAGTCTATGTCCTTGACCAAATGATGGAATACTACATGTCATGGATCCGTACCAAAAATGACCATAAGTTATTCTTCACTTTTTTGATCACTCAATTGTGAACTCCTGGTTGTGAACTCCATGTCAACTAAAAATGTTAAAATAAAGACCAATTGGCCTTAATGACATTTATAATTTCAATTGCAGGATTCCTCATTTCTCGACCAACAAGGAAAGCGATATTTGGAACACGTTGAAGATTATGACCAATCCTTACTTTGGCTCGTGAAGAAAAGATTAGAGCACCGAAATCTGTGGACATGCGGTTCGATGGGTACAACCACTGGCTATCAGTATACAATTTGAAGAACCAACACATGTGTCACCTAGAAGTGTGTAAATCTAAAACTAGAACCAGATGCACAAAATGCAGTGTGTATTTTTGTCTATCTAAAAATGTAGAAGATTTAGTAAAGTTTTACACTGTTACTTACATTCAAAGCTAACTTTTTCACTTAAGAACATTTCAGGTTTTTTATAGTTTAATAAATATAGGTTTATATTGTTAAAGTAACCTAATGTACTTATAATGTCTTATTGTTTATTTGTAAATACATTTTCATAAAACTTTCACAAATATTACAGTTTATAATACTAACCTAAAAGAATATGGTAGCAATGAGCCAATGCATGAACAATTTACCTTATTAAAAATAATTTAACAACCTTTTTGAACATTTTATTTTAGCTATGATTGAACATTTTGAAAATGAATTAAATATATTTCTTTTACAAAAGAAAAACTAAACTAGGTTATTCCACAATATACGTTATAATATTTTAGTTATTATATATAACAACCAATAGTACAAGGGGATTAAATTAAATTAAAATAATGTAATGTCTGCTTCAATGCATAACGTATAAAGGAAGGGAACCCCACAGCAGCACGCTCTATGTGAGAAGGAAATCCATTACAGTGTAACAATATTCGTATAACGGGGCGGGTCGTGTCTTGTGTTACACTCACTGACAGTGACGTTTGTTGGGGTTGAGTTTGGCACCTAATATCCGACACACGTGACTTCTGGCAGATAACACTTCCGGGTCACGTGACTCCTTGTACTTCCCCACAGTTGCAGCATTGTTTATAGTTAGCAGGCTACAGTATAGATTAAAGCTAAGGTAACTACACTACAATTGCGTTGTACTAGTTTGTGTCGAGTAAATGTAGTCTACTGTTATGTTAAGTGAACATATCTATTTTAATGTTTAAATTTTGTAACTAAAATGTAATTTTTACACAATTACAGGATAAAAAATTACTGGAGTGGAGATCTACTAACGGTAAGTGAACTAACTTGAAAAAAGAAGATAGCGTGAGATTGTCGAAAAACTGGCATAAATAAAGCCTGTAATAAAGACGTTAGTCGTTGGTTAGTCAAGCTTCAGCCAATCACGATAAAGCTCCGCCTCTTCAACTCAACTATACAGACGGATGCTTATTATTGGGAGTTTCGATTTAAAATCTGTTGACTGAAAATGGGTATCCACAGCGAAAATGCAATCTTTATTTCAATCATGTAATTGCGTAAGCAATGTTTCGATGCGGTGCAAACCGTAAAATTAAGATGTTAGTCAGGAACGGTCGCGTGAACTAAGAATTAAAAAAGATCTAAATGTCATTTAATAATATATATGTTAATTATTCCTTGTATGTGGGAGAATTGAATAAAACAGTAATTGTAATTACTAAATTCTTTTTAAATAGATACAATAGCTTGATGTGAATAAAGTGAATTAGAAATAAGTTACATGTTAATTACTATGTTACCTATACAATTGATCTTCGTTACTTTGTTTACTATTACCTTACTTCAGCATTGCATCTAAAACTTTGTTCTTTCATGACGTTGTTTAAAATTGTATAACCATTGTTGTACTAATGCTCATAACCTATTGTACGCTATCAACTTAGAGCTACTAGCTAACTTGATCACTAGAGAGCTAGAGTATTGTTGTGGTTGTCATTATAATATAGTTTATTTTGTTATAGTTACCATAGTACTTAACGTTTTGTATAATTGCCTATAAGACTTTGTGTAGTGAATACTTTAATGTCTGTTAGAATATAATTATAACAATAAAGTAGATTTAGTTGTTTCTGTTTTGCTTTGACCCCCTAGTATTTTATTATAAATTTGTTGAACAACAAGTAGGAACTATTTCTGGAAATAGTAATTAAGATCAGCTAGTTTGGATATTTTGGTCTTGGTTGGTTGATGCTTTGGCTCTGTTTACACACGTAGATCGTAAAATATACAATGAAAGAAGGGAAATCAGTGTGAATACGTTCAAAGAACATTTGAGGTTCCAAGTAAGTATCCTAATTTCTCTGCGTTTCTCAGTGTTTAGCTTTTGGAGCTGAATTGGCTGTAGTAATTCAATCAGCTAAAGCTGAGCTCTCGTACGTTATAACTTTTATTCTCTGAAATATTTTCTCTTTGCTTTGTAGATTTTTACATTCGGAATAAGGTTTATTTAAATTCGGTTTCTGGTTTCTTCCAGCTTTATAATTGAAAAAAAATTCTATATTCTACTGATAAAGCTAATATAAGCAGTATCAAACTCACTACTAAGTTCGGCGGTTATCGCGAGATAACCGAATAAAGCACCATCGGGCGTGGCTGCCGCTTGGATGGGTGACCGCTGAGCGATCCGTTCTTGGAAACAGCCCGCCTGCCCGTCCATTGGTGGTGGTCGGAAGTCACTTTTAAGCTGTTGGTACCCAAATTGTGTTAGAGACGGCTTCTTAGCCCTAACTTTACCTATTAAAGTAAGACAATCTTACTTTTTATTTATAAATCTTGTATAGGCTTGTTGCCAATTCTATTTTTGGTCACTTTTCTTTTTAATTACTGTCTTTATAAACTTGAAATTTAATTCAGCAGGACTTCTCTCCCTTACTTCCTAATAGTGAATGAACAGTCCTTACGAAGTTTAGCCTAGACTTTTATTGGCTTTCAAGGCTGATAGAATAATCTGTCTGTAAGTAAAGATAACCTAAAACTCGTGCAGTGTAGGATAGATACTACTAAAGTTTACCCATATGTGCTTAAATTGACCTAGTATTCGCCAAAAAAACAATAGAGCAAGAGGTAGTATTAGTTAATAACTACTTCCTAGAAAATGTTAAAACCATGCACAGACTGTCAGGTGCAACGAAGAATGCATTACTCACATTTAAACTTGCAACTGTTGGTGGCCTAGAGCACCGGTGGAGAGAATAACTTCATTAATTAACTACCTGAATATTCTATATGGGTGTTTTACATTGCATACATATTGCCGGGTATAACGATAACGTTATGTACATGTTTGAACAGCTAATTATCGGTACCGGCTCTGGCTCCAGGCTATAGCAGTGAATAACTTCATTAATTAACTACCTGAATATTCTATATGGGTGTTTTACATTGCATACATATTGCTGGGTATAACGATAACGTTATGTACATGTTTGAACAGCTAATTATCGGTACCGGCTCTGGCTCCAGGCTATAGCAGTGAATAACTTGATTAGTTAACCAGTTGAATATTCCACACATATATGTTATGTTGCGCAGGGACTGTTGAGTAGTAGAATATTCACTACGGTAGCCATTTGACGGTTAATTATTGATTGCATCTGACATCGTTTGTTGAGATGTAACGTTTTAGAGAGGAAAAGGGTTGATAATGTCATCAGTTAACTGAATGATGTTGATATAAGACACTAGAAAGAGTACAAAGATTATAAAGCAGAACTATGCTGTTAATGTACGTAAATGCATAATTTTATTTTATACATCGGTTGTGGAACATGGTGAATCATATCGTAACGATACAAACAGTTGGATGTCCTCTCACACATACTCGATTCATAATGAGAATTTCACATAGAGCGATGAACTGATGTGCGTGTTTGAACAGGTAATCGCTGATTGTTTCAGGCACTGTTCATTGCTGCATGAGCTTCCTAATTTAACACTCCATTGTGTGCCAAACAGCCTGTATTCCAGAATGATGGTAATTGATTATTTATTATTCAAAGGCCATTAAACTTGTAACTAATAAGATGTATGGCTATAACAGATAATGAGATGTATTTCTACAACGGAAACTTGAATAATTTACGTAAAATCATATTTTGAAGGAGTTCAACAAATTTGAATTAATGATCCACGAATCTTGGCTTTCTCGTCACATCTATAATGCCATCTTGTTTTTAAACTGTTCTCGGTTACCGTCTAATGTTCAGAAAAGATTAATTTTCTTGCAGTGGCTGTTTATAGAGTTTGGGTTTGGAGTATAGTATTGTTGATACATATTTTGTATTTTTATAATGACCTAAGTAATATTGCGTTAAAACATTGTTATAAATATGAAAATCTTGAGATACTTTAACCATTTCTGTAGAGAAATTTCAGTCAAAAGATGTAAAACGGTTGAACCAGTTCATTGCGACTATTCATACAGACGAATAAATTGGGCAGAGCTTTCTGACGATAAGCTGAATGAATCTCATACAACCATGCCTTCTTTAATACAATCTGCTAACTTTTTGATACTCTGATACTAGCTTCTATGTAGAAGCTATTAACTTTTTTGAGTACTTATAAAATTCTAAAACTCGTTTCACAGGTATTTGGCCTTCCGATCATATTTGAGTTTGCTTATTTAAACACATATGTGACAGAAACTGTCAAATAAAAAATAATTAAATCAGTAAAGTTAGGACCTGTGGTGTAATGTTAGCACATTCACCCAGCAAGTGAGAGATACGGGTTCGACTCCCGGCGGAGCAAGTACTTTTTGTGATTCAATGTTTATTGAAATTAAATAAGGCTATTGCCATTTATATAAATTTAATGTAAATAAAAGTAGTTTGACAAGTATTTGGTCTTCCGATCATATGTTAGTTTGCTTATTTAAACACATGAAACATATACGGCCAAATACAAAAAGTAATGAATCGTAAAAAGTACGGCTTAATATTTTAATGGAAACCATAGGAGATAACATCTATAAAATTGTGATTCAATGTGTGTCATATGACAAATATGTAAATATATTATTTTCTTGCTATTACCATGAACTGCCAACCATGGGTTATCGGCCCACAGAGGAAAACATAAATCTTAAACCCTTTTAAATTCTTTTATTTCGAGTGATACCTCATTTGAAAGACCATCTTAGTGTGAACATTAACCTCTAATCTCAAAATTTAAACAAAACAAATCAAATATGGCGGGTTGTTTTAACACATGTTGAAACATTATGACACAGTTGTAATTTTGATTAAGATTCTCGTGTTTGATGTTTTTTCAAAGTATCACTCTACTAAGTGAGCTCATCAAATGAGGTATCACTCGACCCATGCTTCAATTTAAAGATTTCCATGTTTTCAAACTCTGTCCAATAAAATCCCCCCATTTGCCATGTCATGGTAACTAGCAAGGAAAAATATTTACATAGCCATATAACACTGTGCAAAGTTTATTGGATGTTATCTCATATGGTTTTTAAAAAATTAAGCCGTACCCATACTTTTCAAAATTATGTGACATATACGGCCAAATACAAAATAACTGAATCGCAAAAAGTAAGCGCTCTTTGGTGTAATGGAGCACATTCACCCGGCAAGTGAGAGATCCGGGTTCGAGTCCCGGCGGAGCAAGTACTTTTTGTGATTCAATGTGTATTGAAATGAAATAAGGTTATTACCCTATGTAATTGTAAAGGTTTATACAAATATTATGTAATATATATATATATATATATATATATATTATATATATATAATATATATATATATATATATATACCTGTATATATAATATATTATAAAGGTACGTAAAGCCTACTTCTGTAGGCTTGCGGGGGGGGGGGGGGTTTAATAGTCTTTAAATTCATAGTATTTGTTAATAACTTCGTCTTTGATATCTACATTGCATTACTGACCATTGAGTCAATACTAAATATTTGCAAAAATTTACTGCTAGAAGTTTATTTTTTCTAATTATTCTTATATTCTTATGTAGATATTTTCTTACTTTGTGTTAAACAGTGGTCGAAATCAAAAGTGTTGCTACTATAAAGATTGCCTTATGCTTTCAAGATTGTAAATGTAAAAAAATAGAAAATAGTGGTTAAATTTATTAAACATGTACTCGTGCTGTCACAAAAATGTTTACATTAACTTTTATGGCAATTTAGTAGTTATTCTGCTATTCGGGGTGGAGACGAATCCAACAAATCAGATATTATTATAATCTGTATAGCCATTCTTTTATAAATGGTGTAAATATCCCCCAATTTGATTTATGCATATAGATTATAACGTTTAAATCATTGTTAAATATATTTCAAAGAGATATTACGTGTGAATTTTATCTTCAAAAAGTCAAGTATTGTACGTGTGAAATAACAAATGAAGACGTAGAACTATTATTATGTGTAATTCATAGAACGTTAATGGCATGACATCTGGTTAATTTGGGCGAATGTTAATATATTATTTAAGAAACTTAGAATGTCAACAGTCTTGATAACTTGGATTATAGCAGTTGATATAAAATGTAAAGTGATTTATTTAATTTATAATGGGAGCCATAACTTTATATGATAAACTGAAAGATCTCTAATTAAATAAATCTATGGTGTTATGTTGTGAAAGAACTGAGATAAATTTTACATATTGATATTAGTGGATATGTTACTAAATAAAACATTTAATTGAATGGACATTGCTTAAAAACTTGTACAGAGCGGATTAAATTGTGCCAAACTTGATTGCAATTAGTTGGGGATTAGGGTTGTTGTTGCTTTTACACTTCTTGCTTCTGTATTGCTATATATTTCTTAAAAACGTATACAAGAAATATCTTGAAATATTACACGCCGGAAGTATGCTACACTACGTGTCACAACAGGCTTCGCTGAGGTTCACGCAAAATTTCATATCTATAGCTCATTTCACTCTCGAGATGTCCAGCGGACATATAGACAGTCGGACAATCGTACAAAAGAGAAATACACTCACTAAAATGATATAAAATGTAACTCGTTCTTGTAGAAATGAAGTTTAAGTAAACTTTAAATTCTACATATAAAATCTTTCTTGACGTACTTAACCACAAGATACATAAGATTTTTGTTCATTAAATTGGGTTCCATATCACTGTTTAAATAATACAAATCTACGCATCAAGTCAGTATAAAATTATGTTGTGATTTTTAGGCTACATGAGATGTTAATACGACATGTAATGTTCGAATCTCTTCTGGGCGTATTGTTTGGTTACAAATTTAATTATTCTGCTATTTTCTCGTTGCCGTCATTGTTACCAATAAGACAAATGTAAAAACATTCACTAACGCTTAGCCAAACTGTATGGAGTGAAGTACACAATCACCGTACTCAGTGTTCCTCACATAGAAATGACGCTTCATGCAAAATTCGTTTTCGGGATATCGTACGTACAGATAGACAGACAGACAGACAGATAGACAAACTGAGGGACAGAAATAAAATTTGTTTCCTGCCCCAAAAAGTAATAGGCTTCGCTAAAGCTCAGCCAATACAGTTTTCTTACTATATATCATTTAACACAGTTAATATACAGGGTGATTCATGAAAAAGTTCTGCCCCCACTTCTACAGCACATTGTACTAGTAAAAAATATGAAAAAATGTTATATAAACATAGGTCCGAGAACGCTTCGTTAGCGAGTTACAGCTAGCGAAAGATTTCGCCTGAATTCCTGGGTAAAGAGTAAAATAAAGCCATACTGAACTTTTTGGAAAGGTTAATTAAGTAAGAAATATCGTGGATTCTTATGTATTTTTACCTGATAAAGCTAATAGAATAGATTTCAGAACTGTACCTGTAGTAGTTTTTTTTAGACTTTGATTATATAAATTTTCTCAGAATTAAATTCTCTACAATTAATTTTTGTTGATTTTATATATTTATTACCAATTTAACAAAGTTATTGTACATCAAACTTAAAAAAACATTGTTTCGTGCCCCAATTTTTTTGCATTTAACCCTGAATCCCTCAAAAACTACTACAGGTACAGTTCTGAAACCTATTTTATTAGCTTTATCAGGTAAAAATACATAATAATCCACGATATTTCTTACTTAATTAACCTTTCCAAAAGTTCAGTATGGCTTTATTTTACTCTTTACCCAGAAATTCAGGCGAAATCTTTCGCTAGCTGTAACTCGCTAACGAAGCGTTTTCGGACCTATGTTTATATAACATTTTTTCATTATTTTTACTAGTAAAATGTGCTGTAGAAGTGGGGGGAGAACTTCATGAATCACCCTGTATAGTGAGTAACATAGAAGCAAAAATTAACACAGAACCTGACAGTTTTAAACTAAAACCATTGTCAGTTTTACCCTACGAAGCCTAATGGCAGACCAATTTGTGCGTTCGATTCTTTGACTGGCCACCTTAGAACAATAAAAAATGTCGACAAGTGAAAATTAATTTAAATTCGTTAAATATAATAAAAATGATTGCCGTTTTCGTTGCAGAATGGCGAAGATAATATTGATTATCCTGCTACAACAAAAATGGACTAATCTATGCTAAAATCTGTATCGTACAAATTCCGTTATCTGTCGTATAGTGTAGTCAAAAATGCCATGTAACCCTTTTCTTTATCAAATCCAACTCGAAACTTGGTTATTCTAGTTGGGTTTGAACTGGTTTTAACCTAAAATGGGCATGCAAAGTTTGCAGGCAAGGTTCTCCAATAGAGGAGTGTGTCTCCAACCTGAAAGCTTACAATTGTATATCTACATTGAATAAGAGATACGTATTTTACTAGGGTATTTACGTCATGGAATTAATACACTTTTGTGAAAAATTTAGTATGAATTGTGCCTGTAGAATCATTAAATCTACAGTTTCGGTATTAATAAAAAAGCACTAGATTCCAAATATAAGACGTTGAAACAATAAAAATAAACGCTTTCACCCAATTCCTAAAAAAACAACGTTTCAGTTAAAGCGAGGAGAAAGGGAAGTTGGATAAAGGAAGAAAAACATTTACGGAGAAAGGTTTAATGAGACAGTTTGAACCTTTAAACACACTCTCAGACACACCACATCAACTCGGTGGAGTTTGCTCATCGCTGTGCCGTCCCAGCCTTTTGTACATCTCAGTAAAACATTGTGTCAGTCACTATGTTGTTAATGTTTCCCTCTGGACTTTCCTGAGTATTTAGAGGATTATAGTTTTAGTTGCATTATAATTTGATAGTATAGTAGAATATTTGTGTACCGTTTGTGTAATAACACAACCCAAAAATTTAACCAGTGATTCTTAACAATTGTTTTAATTGGCAAAATAATTGTACAAGTAAGGAATATGGTCATTTGATTCAGTTCATTGTATGGGCCAATAGGACAGAAGGGTTGCCAGAACCAAGAGTCACCTCCAGGCTGCATAAAAGAATTATAGCTCTTTCCTCTGTAGAATTTGATTTTAGATAGTCTTTATGTGAAAATACACAATTTTGGCGTTTTTTTTTTGTAGATCGAGCACTGGGCAGCCTAATACCGTGCTCGTGTGCCTAATATGGACTTGACTTGAGTAAACCTGGAAGTTTGTTGGGAGCAATAACTACTGTAAATTATATCTTCACTAAAACACAGTCAATCTGTCGGACCAGTTATATATTACTGAAACACAAATATTATTACGCTCCGCGCCGCTCCAGTGGGTTTTTTTGCGCTGGTCGGGTCGGCCGAGTTGGGACGTTTGATGCGCGCCCACGCACCGCGCAGTTCTATTTGATTCGAGGCATTGTGGTAGGCTATCTAGAAACATAGTCTAAGCACCGCATAAGCGTAAAATATTTTCTTATAAAATCGGTTTAGGAGTGATTCCTAATACAGAAATCGATCGTCAGCCGCGATAGGTATGGCGAAGATTGAATTTGGAGGATATCAAAAGGGTTAAAAGTATGCAACAATGACATTTTTCAGATTTTATTTCTCCTAGTTTGACAAACTTGAAATAATAATAATAATAATAGCATATTAATAATAGTAAGACAAAACAAATGAACTGAAAGTCGCTACTGTAATAATTGTCTGTTTACGGTTTGTTGGTGCTGTGGTAACATTTATTTATGTATTTGGCAGTTGGTTTAAGTATGTCTAATTAAAAAAGATATGTAATAAAAAAATCATTTTATGTTTAACCCTTTTGATACCCTCTTTATGCGACATTCACCAAAAGTGAGTGGCTGACAATCCGGCTCCTAGTGTAAAAGGTCGGGGTGAGCTGGGAAATTCATCATGTGCACAGTTTATACAGACAGGTTTGCACAGTTGTTCATCACTAGATACAGATTTAAAAGAGTTAAATATACAATATTTCATTGCAAAAAATCCAAACCGCAATTTTTGGAGGTCTTACAGCCGCTAGAACTAGCCAAAAAATATTTTGCGGTGAAAAATTCATTTAGCTGCAAAGATTCTTTTTAATATTCAGCGTGAATGCGAGCAGTTGTACGGAAACTTTGTACTAACTTTCGGCACTCTCATAGCTTCTCAAGAAAAGTACCTTTAGAGAAATCTTTTGAGATATTACGCCAGAACTTTTCAAATTATGCAATGAGAGAGTTAAAACTCTTGTGGATCTATTGCGCTTCTAACTTCTCCTGCCGTAGCTATTACATCATTAGTACGGCTTATGAGTTTTAAGTTAATATAATCTAAAATGCCGTTTTTACCAAATATAAGATTGGCTCGAGTTTAAATAATAACTCATGGTTATTTACAGGAATCTCCACCAGCGTTCATTTAAACACAGTATTGTAATTCCTTAACATTGACCACTATCTGAAACAATGTTTCAGTTCTTTCAATCGTTTTAAATAATTTTCTGAAAATAATTATAAAATTCTAATTCAAATTTCAAATTAAAATCTTTATTTTCACAAAATGTTATATTATAGCAGTGCTATAGTAACAGGTGATATTGTACACTGTTTTAAACTGTATTAATCATACAAGTAGTATTCGTCGATATAATATTATTTAATTTAAGTGCTAGTATAAAAATTATATTATTATTAGTGATACTGAATAAATATAAAACAGGTAAAAGTAATGGACTATTATAATATTAAATAATAAATATAAAAAATCAGATAAACTTAATAAACATAACAATAATAATTATATAACTTCCATTTACTTTAAGACATTTTTCCGATGACTATAAAGAAGTATAATAATAGAATTTCATACATTTTCCATCATAATATGGTACAAAAGGTATAATACTACGTTTCGAAGATTGAAATCTACTCTCTTCTTCAAGTTTAAGTCTTTCAGCGTTGCTGGTACGCGTGATGTCTAGTTTGTGCTATTAGTTCTGTGTAGTGACATCACTAGAGCTCGTTCTCATAAGTCTGGACTTTATAATGTTGGTGTACCAATCAGGTATTACCAACATTTTTGAGTGAAAGTTCAGTGCCGAAATTTGTGATTTAAGTTATTTTTGCATTTTTATGTATTAGGATTATAAATACCTAAAGAAGAGTTTAGATTCTAATACTCGAAACGTAGGATTTTTCTTTTTATAACATATAGCGGTAGGAAATGTCTGAAGTCCTGAAATGTCTAAATAGAACTATTATTTAAAATTTTCCATCGCCGATAATGAAATTAAAAAAAATAACTTATGTTTAAGGTTTCACAAATTCAAAAAACTTATGTATTCACGTATGTATTATAAGGATGTATTATATTTAGATTTAAGAAATAAGTAAGAAATTTAAGAGTCAATAGCCGAACGATTTAGTATAATGTATTTCTATAACAATTTTGAAACATAAATACCCTCGTTTTGCATAAATATTATTTGTATTTTATTAATGAGTTCATGCAAAATTTAATCATAATCGTAATAGTATTTTTCAGTAATAGGACCATAAACATAAAAATTGCCATACCTATAATTATCATCAGGGTAACTCCCTAAAGGGATCCCATGCTTATTTTGCGATACGAACACAACTCCCTGTGCTTTTTGACCTCAAATTTCGTTCTTGAGAAGAATGCTTTAACCTGCTTTAAAGATGATGCTATGTAGTGTGTAACGTTGGTTTGCATTCCCTGTTCATGTCCTGTATATTATTCTGTATCCTTGGTCTTCACCCTAAGGTATAACAATTTATATCTGATCCTTGTTGTCATCCTCAACACTACGACATGGTCTCTAGAAACAATGCCAATAAATATCTGATCAATGTTGTAACCCTTAAAACTGCAACATGGTCTCTAGAAACAATGCCAATACATATCTGATCAATGTTGTAACCCTTAAAACTGCAACATGGTCTCTAGAAACAATGCCAATAGATATCTGATCAATGTTGTAACCCTTAAAACTGCAACATGGTCTCTAGAAACAATGCCAATACATATCTGATCAATGTTGTAACCCTTAAAACTGCAACATGGTCTCTAGAAACAATGCCAATAGATATCTGATCAATGTTGTAACCCTTAAAACTGCAACATGGTCTCTAGAAACAATGCCAATACATATCTGATCAATGTTGTAACCCTTAAAACTGCAACATGGTCTCTAGAAACAATGCCAATACATATCTGATCAATGTTGTAACCCTTAAAACTGCAACATGGTCTCTAGAAACAATGCCAATACATATCTGATCAATGTTGTAACCCTTAAAACGGCAACATGGTCTCTAGAAACAATGCCAATAGATATCTGATCAATGTTGTAACCCTTAAAACTGCAACATGGTCTCTAGAAACAATGCCAATACATATCTGATCAATGTTGTAACCCTTAAAACTGCAACATGGTCTCTAGAAACAATGCCAATACATATCTGATCAATGTTGTAACCCTTAAAACTGCAACATGGTCTCTAGAAACAATGCCAATACATATCTGATCAATGTTGTAACCCTTAAAACTGCAACATGGTCTCTAGAAACAATGCCAATACATATCTGATCAATGTTGTAACCCTTAAAACTGCAACATGGAATCTAGAAACAATGCCAATACATATCTGATCAATGTTGTAACCCTTAAAACTGCAACATGTACTAAAACTGCAACATGGTCTCTAGAAACAATTGCCAATACATATCTGATCAATGTTGTAACCCTCAACAGTGCAACATGGTCTCTCTTAACATGGTTTCCTCTTCTCAAAAATGTTTATCGGCTCTCTGTGTTGACTTCATATTCGCCTCATAGTTTCAGAAAGAATGGTAAACCTTGTTAGTGCCCGTCTCTTTCTTTCTTCAGTTACTGTAAACATTCCGGGCCACAATGTCCAGGACTCTAATTTCGATTACCTAATATACAAAATAACAGTTTTATTCGGTTGGTTTGTATAGTCCTGTTTAAATTTTAATCAAATTCATTTGAATTAGTTGTGAAATCGTTATCTATTATGAAATATAAGTAACTGGTTCTGTTATCATTTTTATTTGCAGAACATTACTAATAAATATTTATGAAATAAACAATAAAAGTATATGTATAAACTAATATTTTTACAATTTGCATTTCAAATTACTCTGTAAACAACTAGAACTATTGTGATCAGGTTGACTTAATAACTGTTATTACTTATTTAAAGTTTCAAAATGGAAATGAATGGTTCATCCTTTTCACCATTTTGTAGACCTCTATGCATTTAAATAGCACATTTAATTACCAATAGGACGAATCCCAATAGTAATGATCAAGCATAAATAGGAAAAATGTAATCTCAGTTTATACTAACTCGGGGAAATGTTTCAACTCAATCATTTCAGTAGTTTTTGCTCAATAAGAAAACAATATACATCCATGAAAACTTTTATATTGGTAATTAGTAGATTTGAGAAAATTCATTTTTAGTAATTTACATTAAACAATGTATTCAAATATTGTTATTGAACTATAATTAAGATTATTGTTGGTATTTATTCATTAAACTGGGTTTCCATTGCTCAGACTTGATACAATATTATGCAGTAAAGAAACTTAAACTAATAAACTAAAAAAACTTGCTTAATCTTAAAAACAATAAATTAAATGCATTTGCAACAAAGAAATTTATAACAATCAGAAGAGGAGCTAAAGTGCAAATAGTACTTATAAACAATAAAAGTTTAAAATAATAAATAATTAAATACTTGATTGATTTAGATATACCTTACATTTACAGCCACGGTCTTGAATACATAATTTGTTTTCTAGATATAAATTTGATGGTATTATAAAACATTTCAAAATGTTTTGCTAAGCCGTTTTCCTTATATATTTCCTGTTGTTATGATAGCTTTGTTCTTAAGATATTTTAATTTATAATAAACAACTAAACACTTAACTAGTATACTATACTAGTGTATATCACTTGAGGGGCTGTAAAAATCTGCCTGTCATCTTCTTGAGAATAAGCTAAAGAACAAATTTGAAATTTTGCTTGAAAGTTTATTAACATATAAGCAATGTCGAGTTAGATGACGGTGCATGTCACTTTAATTAATTTTGTTGAGCGTTAGCAAACACTTTTTACATTAGCCTTATGGGCAACTATGATTGAGAGCTAGACTAGAATAGTAGACTAAATATATATGTTAAAAAACATAGTAGAATCATATATTTTATAATATGTCATAGTGATACACTTAAAATGATAAAATGAGGTAAAGACTTGAAATTTTGCGTGGAACCTAAACGAAGTCTGTTATCCGGTAGGAGATTTCCTGTATTTATATAAATATTAATTTTTGCATAGTTGTATTTTAGGAATAAATTATGAAAATGAAAACTATTATTACCTGTAATCGTAACTGAGGGCTTAACTCCCATTTATATTTTTTTATCTTTCATCCAATTTATCTTCTTATAGTAATTATTGTTACCAACAGGCTATCAAGCAGATTTTATACTTGTCGGTTTTACAGTTTTACTTATCAGAGTATTCTTAGGCTTAACTCCTATTTATATTTTTTTATCTTTCATCCAATTTATCTTCTTATAGTACTTTATTGTTACAGGCTATCAAGCAGATTTTATACTTGTCGGTTTTACAAGTTTTACTATCAGAGTATTCTTAGGCTTAACTCCCATTTATATTTTTTTATCTTTCATCCAGTTTATCTTCTTATAGTAATTATTGTTACAGGCTATCAAGCAGATTTTATACTTGTTGGTTTTACAATTTTACTATCAGAGTATACTTAGGCTTAACTCCCATTTATATTTTTTTTATTTTTCATCCAATTTATCTTCTTATAGTACTTTATTGTTACAGGCTATCAAGCAGAAATTTTTATACTTGTTGGTTTTACAATTTTACTATCAGAGTATACTTAGGCTTAACTCCCATTTATATTTTTTATCTTTCATCCAGTTTATCTTCTTACAGTACTTATTGTTACAGGCTATCAAGCAGATTTTATACTTGTTGTTTTACAATTTTACTATCAGAGTCTTAGGCTTAACTCCCATTTACATTTTTTTTATTTTTCATCCAGTTTATCTTCTTGCAGTACTTATTGTTACAGGCTATCAGCAGACTTTATACTTGTTGATTTTACAATTTTACTATCAGAGTCTTAGGCTTAATTCCCATTTATATTTTTTTATCTTTCATCCAGTTTATCTTCTTGCAGTACTTATTGTTACAGGCTATCAAGCAGATTTTATACTTGTTGGTTTTACAATTTTACTATCAGAGTATACTTAGGCTTAACTCCCATTTATATTTTTTTATCTTTCATCCAATTTATCTTCTTATAGTACTTATTGTTTACAGGCTATCAAGCAGATTTTATACTTGTTGGTTTTACAATTTTACTATCAGAGTATACTTAGGCTTAACTCCCATTTATATTTTTTTATCTTTCATCCAATTTATCTTCTTATAGTACTTATTGTTACAGGCTATCAAGCAGATTTTATACTTGTTGGTTGTACAATTTTACTATCAGAGTATACTTAGGGTTATTAAAACCTCAATTTATTAATTTTTGACATGCTGATACGGTTTAGATACGAATATATTTGAAAAAAATGTATGTAATCTTTTTTGATAGAAATATGAAAACCACGTAATATGTGGTTATTATAAAGCTTAAAATCGATAGTTCCAGTTTTGACAAATTCCTTAAATAAAATCTGAGAGGCTATTTTCAAATAGTTTGTAAAATATGTGATTTAGTGGGTTTGGATTTTTTAATTTCTTATAATTAAAAATCGTTCTCTCAAATACGTTGAAGACACCTTACATTATTCCCCTTGTATAAGAATCTTAAATTAAAATCTGCTAGTTAGTTTTTAATAAGTTTGTAAAATTTCTTTTCAAAAGTTTTGTAGAACTATTCATGACACTAATTCAACATGCCTGGGACGATTTTAACGAGTGATTATTGGTTTAAAAATATTAATAAATATTTATGTATTGATAACAATATGTCTCATAAATAAAACATATCTTAAGTAAAGCAATGTTTAATCTTTGAAATGAGTTAAATTATATTGTTGTTTTTTTTTATAAATACGCGTATCATTTATTAAATATTAAAGTGAAGTCTTTAATATAATGAGGTATTAATGAAAAACTATTACAGTTGATAGGACAAAAATATGACGGCAATTGCATTAAGGGTTTAGTGTATCTGTGCTAGTGATAGCTCTTGACTGATATTTCAACATTTGGTTAGTTAGTTATAAGTTACTTAAATATAGGTTAGATAAATTTAAACGTTCATAAAGTAGATTGGGTTGTTCAGGTTAACCAACTCTGTGCCAAATAAGATTGGTTGCGCTAGTTAGATAAAACAGATTATTTTAGGTATCTCAGGCTAGAAGTCAACCTATCGCATTACGTAACTTCCTACAGGTAACAGTTTGATTTGTTTTATGGAATACTCTTGAAAATTACTAGCTTTATTGTAAACAGCCTAGGAGTTTTTTGAACTAGTTAATAGGAGGTATTTTTCAAAGAGATTTTTAAAGAGATAAATAATGTAAAAGAGCTAAACTAATTAAAGGGTCATTATTACTTGACTAAATGTTCTTTACAAAAGTAAAAAAACACTTATTTATTTTAGTCCTAGCTTACGCAATAGTTAAAAAATTTACCAAATTTCACATGATATTACTAAACTATGTGGCTTTTTACGTTTTAAAAAAATAATAAGAGCCTCTTTATGATACTCCATAGTGAACGGTTAGTTCCCTCCAAGGTATAATTAAAACAGTCACTTGTGGTTGGTTTTTCAAAAGTGTAAATAATTGATTGTTTAAATATATTTCTATACATTGTTTTTAAATTTATCTCTGAAAACCTTATACAACCTTATATACCAGTTTTAAAACATCACTAAAAATAATCAAACTAATCTTGACCTTATTTTATGAAAAACTGTTCAAAAATAAATCTTTAGTCCACCAAAGAGATGCTCTAATAGATTCACGTGCTGCATCATGGCTTAGTTTCTGTACTTAACTGGATTTGCGATTCTGCTTTGAAGTGAATCGTTCCATTGTAGCAACATGAAGCAGAACTGCAGCAGAAGACAATGCTTTGATAATGCTAAGCTAATTTCATCTGCATCACTGCAGTAGATTACATTAGAAAATACTTTTGACGGCACAATCTGAAACACTAATAATCTGATAGGTTATAAAATCATAGTTTGATATTTTGCAAACAATAATATTTGCCTCATAATCCATAATATGTAAAGTTCTAGTCACATAGTATGGTATGTATACAATTGAACCACTTGTCCCCCTTACTATATTATATAATAACTGAATACTTTTGTAAATTTAAACTTGTTGATGCTTTTTCAGTTGCGAGTGTTTAAAATTATCATTTATGATGCAATAAATATTATAATAATCTTTGTCCAGATTTCCGTAAGTTTGCTTAGCTGATGTCATATATATTTTCTTAGCTTTTCGGTTCACTTTGAGTCAACATGAGTTAACTGCCTTAAGATATTTCAATCTCGCTACGGAGACCCTTCTTCGATCAATATACTGTATATTAAACTGAAACTGGCTGAGCCAAGCAAACAGGCCTCTTTCGGGCAGTGGCTAATGAAAATGCAAATGGCTGCTCAGCAGCTATTCGTCCAGGCCTGAAGAGGGATGCTGGTTATACAAACGACACCCTTTATATATAAAGGGGTATGGAGAGGGGCCGCAAGTATTTAATGACTGAATATCATTTAATAATCATAGAAAATTAATTCTTAACGCAAGCCACTAAACTTTGATAATGTGTGCAAATATTTCTTGATTATACCTTATTTTTTAGTTTTCCTTTACTGTTCTTACATCAGAATGAAATGTATGTGAGTAAGAAAAAAAAAAAACAAAACTAAGTGATATATTCATAGTGAAATAAACAGTAATGTTTTACAACGTACAATACATAAATGGAAAATTGAGAAATACAGAGGTACATAACTCAAGTGAATGGAGTTTTGGGGTGAAGAGAATGCGAAAGTAATTTGAAGAGGGTAGTTAGTGACATGAAGGAACGCGGCATTCCTCATCTGCCCCGTTTTGTCGATACTGATCGCTCAGCAGAACTGGATATTACATTTTGATTTAATCCTCATGTCCATTTTCTCAGATCTTTCATACAGTAATATGGATTATTATAAAACTATTTTCTTTGTACAGTACAGTATGCTAATGCACTTTATTTTGGCAGATGAACTGTCTCTTTTAACGACACGTTTTCATGAATTTGTAACAAACAAAGATATTATCTACAAATAGGTATCTAAGTTCTCCACAATTCCATTACACATAGCAATACTTAGGGCCAAAAATAACTAGTTGCTGTAATATCAAGATTTTGAAAACTTTCCTCGAAATTTACATAGGTTAATCTAATTACACAAATTAACGCTATCTATTTCTGAATTATTCTTCTATGAAGAGTGAACTGTAATAAAGGTTTTGAGGTTTTGATACAAACCAAATGTTTATTTTCTGCTGATTTAAACATATGAAAAACTTAACGCTGTGTGGAAATGTACTTTAAAAAGTAAATAAATATTATTGTACGTACACATATATTTTATACGTTATCGTAAACTAATAAAACTACAGTGGTCGTAAAATCTTGAAATGACATGAAATACAGTGTCGGCGCTATCTGTTTCACCATCCTGTGCATAAAATGTGTTGTCACTCTATCCATTATTCGTAACATCAATTAAATTTCTATTACAACGAGTGACGACAAAATGTACACTCAAACGCATCGTTTTATGTCGCACACACAATCTTGCTTCGACAATCTTTCCAAGATTTATTATGACTAGTTGGGCATTATACCTATGAACTAAATGAGTAACCATCAATATGGAAAATACGTAATAAACCATATAAGTATTAAGAAAAAGCCAAAAAATAATTAATTTCCATTAATTGTTAGTTTGCTGTTAAATATTGTCTCTTTTAAAACATTTCACCGTCCCTCCTCACCAGCGACTGCCCCTCCCCCCTCACCTTCGCCGTGTGCACTGCACCCCTGGTTGCGATGGTCCTAACAAAATACTATATGACTTTTCAATAGTTATATTCTGGAAGTAAGCTCAATGAGAGTCTTCTCGTAATATGATTTGCACAGTAATGGCGTCTGGCGATTTCTACTAATTATTTCGAGTTTTGCTCAGTTAAGAGCATTCGAAACGGGTAAATTTCATAGTTTGTTGAGTTTGCTTTGAAGACTTGATCAAGAAAATATATACTTACGTTGATCTGAGAAGGATATTTCTGTAAAATTCAGATCCTTGTAATCTACTTCTGGTCTAAATTATTGCAGAAAATATCAAAAATTGAACTGTGCATTTTTATTTAGTAGACAAAATTCAATGCTGCATCTCATACATTGTATATGTAATACCGTTCTATAGATAATGTGTGGACCTATCTACAGCGACAATGTAAACCTACAAATTCACACAGTCAAATTTTCTGGCTTCACTTCCAAAAACAGAAAAAAAATTAACATATCTCCTTTAAAATATAATACAGGATGTCCCGTAACTCTTGGACGAAGTTATATCAGACTATTGCTCAGGTTAAGGCAAACACATTTCAGAATATGATAATATGTCTCCGGTTCTTAGTTTTCTATCTGTCTGTATGTACGTGTATTTTATAAAAAGGGATATCTTAAAAATAATCAATTAAATCCTAAAATTGGGTCAAATATTTATGGTAATAAAGCCAACTACTAAACAAAATATGAAATTATCTGTAATATTTAAAAAAATGGAGACCATTAAAAATTTATGATTTCGAATATCTTAAAAACCAAACATTTTACTAAATAGTAACAAAAATTACAGTTTGCAGTTGATTTTATCACAAAAAATTATTTAAATCGAATAATAAAAAGATAAATTAGAGCAGATTTATTATGGATCACAAAGAACTTCTCACGGAATAGCCAACTATACAAAATCGATTAAATGGCAGCTCCAGAATATCCTATACTTTAAAAATATATATAAAGACGTACAGATGAGAAACTATGAACCAGAGACCCATTTTCATATGGTGAAAAGTGTTTGTCTTGATCTGAGGAATAATGTGATATAACTTTGTCCCTAGAATTACGTATCAGAATCAGAAATAATTTATTTCGTTAATAACAAAAAGTTATATGAAATAAGTCACATTGGTAAATAAGGAGATAAAATAATAATAATAATAATTAAATAAAATCTCAAATAGTCAACATAGGTTATTTCACATGTTTGTGCAATCTGACAGGAATTCTTGAACAGAATACGGACATTTTTCAAAATAAAAATAGTTTTAACGTTTTTTAGAAAACTTTGTGAGCTGGTTATGTTTTTCAGGTGCCGAGGCAGCGCGTTATAGAGCCGTAGATCTGAATAGTGCATGCCCCTTTAAAAAATTGTCAATCTATGGATCGGGTAGACCATTACGTAAGCCCTGTATATACGTAATTGAGTAAATTCTTGTTGGTTATACTACGTGGAATAAATAACCTTATGTAACTCTGCTGGTGATTTCTCTCATATACGAAAAGATAGCAGAACTTGAGACGTCTGAGATGGGCAACCCGCGCCAAATCATTGAATGAAGCGAAATAAAGACAGTTTACCGCCAAACGGAATTTTAAAGGCAAATCAAAAGATTGATCATTCAACTTCATTACATTCAAATTAATCAGCTCAGCAAGATTACAACAGGCCCCACGAAAATAATCCGGAGCGTTTGCCCCCCCTCCTTTACCTCTTCCCTCACCGATCACTACTTTTACCTGCACGAAAATTTCTTATGCGTCCCATCATATTTTCTAAACAACAAATAGCATCAGCTGGTACTGTAAACAAATATGCATATTTGATTTCATTCATCTGTTTTACAAAGAATATGTAAATCAAGCAGACGGTAGTGACTATGGATATCAATGGCAAACCACAGCCACGTCATTGTGGAAACAGCTACCTGTCAGCTGAGATATGGCAACACCGTCTGAAATTTCATTGGAATATTTTCGTGCTAGCCCAAGTACAAAAATAATTTCAATTAATTAAAAAATGTTTGAAAACTATATTTGTAGATAAACTTGAATATAATTTTTTATACTTCGTTTTTAATTGTTAAAGTATTATAAAAAGAATTATTTTTAAAGGTTTTATTCCTAGTGACATGTTGGGAATAATTTTGCAGTGAGTTTTACAATGCTCTAAAATTGATGTTACAATACTTTTCTTGCACATAATTAGGATTTTAAACATTAAAAATCATTTATTTAATGTTTAAAAGATAAAGATTATAATAGAGGCAATACAATGAGAAATAGTCAAGTTGTATATCTATAGAAAAATGGTAACATAAAAATACGTTACTCCACCTGACGAAGAGGTTAGATTCCAATCCTCGAAACGTTGTGTTATACCTTTTATAACCTATAACGATGGGAAAGGTCCGGAATCCTGTTACCCTTTCAAACCTTCAATTGCCAATAACACACTTTATACGAAGAATAACATATATACGGCCAATTAACTGTTCAGAATCTAGGTTAATTGGGGTAAACGGGCATGGGAAACATCTTAGATTACGCCAGCTCTTACACTCATGTTAAGGACGTTTTTTATTTTCGTATGTAACCTTATTTTGTTTTGGAGGAATAAATTCCAGCTCACAAGTGTTACTCAAGAGTAAAACATGTGTAGCTTTCGCGAGTGTTTCAAATGAAGAGGATTTCTCTGTTTATATTGTTGACTCGAAATATTTTGCGCTCTTTCACACTCGCTTTCTAGAGCTTTACGATTCTCGCCATGTGTTCAGTTTTTAGGATTTTATGACTTTTTATTTCTCTTTGCTTTTAACTCGCTAGTACCATACGCATTTCACTATTACGTAGGCACTTAACTAAGTTGTATATTAGGAAACGTACAAAAAGTGTAATTTAATTTTTATGAAAATGTAATAACAAAAATATATAAAATAAAATTATTTTCCGGATTTGTTATAAATAAAATATACATAATATGTAATCAAAGATATATTTATTTTAAATGTGAATGTATAAGCACTATTTAAAAAAATTATGGTTGCCTGTAAAGTCGGTTTTACGGGCGAAGATTTTACGTGACAACGTCTTTTTCTCGGTAGAATATTTATTGATATGAATATTATTAAATTGCACAATAGGAACAAGGAATTGAATGAAAATAAGAATTGCACAAATTTTAACTATAGAAATATATTTTGTTTACTAAAACATTGTACATAATTTGAAATTAATTAAAATTTGTTATTGTAAATGGTAAAGTTGAATAAAACATTTACTAAAATTGGAATTTGAAATTCTTGCTAAACACAGTTAAATTCTAACTCCGCGCGTGGTGATTGGTCGGTTTAGTTCGTTTGTTTGGTCGCACTGTTATGACAGGTTAGAGGTTATAATTTGTTATTTTAAATGTTTGACTAGCAATACGCGCTGTTTCTTCTCAATCGACTGAATTACGATTGATTGCAGAGTGATTTAAACTAATAATTTACTTAACACTATCAACATTTGTCAATAGTATGACATAACCTATAAACTCAGTTTCTCAACTTTTGTGTCAATCTAACAATTAATCAATCAATCATAGTTTACGATAATGAAATATCAGTGTACAATTATTTACCTTTATTGTTGTAGTTGTTGTAAATGACGAATCTAAGCACTCCACATTTTCACGAATAAACATAGTTATCTGCTTTATCCCGTGCGGCGGACCCACTGGACGGGCATCGTAACGTTACCGGGCGTTACACTTTTTCATGAGTGACTCCGAGCCGCAACCTAATTTAAGACGTTGTCACGTCAAAAACAATATATATGACAGTAAAAGCCAAATATACATAATAATTTATTTACAAAAAGTGAGAGATGTGTGGTGCAGTTTAAAATTCTGGCCTGACCGGTGAGAGATGCGGGTTCGAGTCCCAGTGGAGTAAGTACTTCTTTGCAAATCGTTATTAAAATTATATATATTTACATATTTATTTTTATTTACAAATAATATATATATATATATATATATATATATATATATATATATATACATATTTATTTTTATTTAAAAATAATATATATACATTTATAATTATTTTATTTTCAATATTATCGTTGTTTTTTGTCAGCCCATGTAAAACGTAACTTTAGTTTATACTTCGTAAAGCAACTTCAACTCGTTAAGTTAACGCAATAGTAACGAATAAGGATCTGCTTCAGTAACCCTCTCTCCAACGTCGTGTCACAATTTACTGGCACGTCTCTCACCTTAAACCTCTCCTACACATAACTTGATCAGTTACAATGTGAAAAATGTTACTGAGTGTACCACATCATCAACAATATTATCTGAGCCAATTAGGATAATTATAATCTTTTGAATGACTGACACACACAAGAGTAAGCGGGCTGTGAGGTTTGTTGTGAATGTGCAACGATGTCTGCTCCTCCCTCCTCCCCTCTCATACCCTTGAAACCCTCAGAAGCGTGTGTATTCACGTGAAGATTCCTTCAAGCTGAGAGTGGACGAAAACATCTGTGTCTTACTGAGAAATTTGATTTATTATTTTATACCTCGTTATACGTTATACACGCGTGTCATATACGTCATATTTTGTATATATATATACAAATTTACTCAAAGATGTTTCTCGACTAATTAGTTAACCAAATATTTCCAACATAATCGCTAGATGCTTTAAGAAACTTTGTTCTATAGAGTAACTGTTATTTATAAAGCAGTTGAAATTTTAATACACAGTACATTAATTAGTAAGTCATTTTCACCATAAACTGCACATATTACATACTACTCAAAATAAGTTGTGTTATAGTAAGGTTGATATGACCATTTCCTAAGAAAATATTGTAAGCATACTTTTACCAGTATTCAGAGCCTAAAACAACAATAGGAGGGAAAAAGGTGATGAAAGATGCAGAATAAAATATTATAGATGGAGTTTTATGTGTTAGAGTGTCTAAATTTAATTTATATGTATTCGTATTTTCTTTTAGTTAAATACATTTCACTATGGAAATGGCTCCTTCCCGTGGAAATATAAGTGATATTAAAAAACCAAAGCACAAAAAATTGATTATAGATGATGAACTTTCAGCTTTGGATAAAATCCTTGATGTGTACTGATTTCAGAAAGAATAGGTCAGTTTATCAGATATGCGTTCTATTGGTTGAGATAAATAAACATAACTTCATAACTTGCCTTTAATCAATTCTTAACAATTTTAATGGAATTGGTATGGAATCTCAACTGTAGTTTCTCAGCCCCCTACAACTTCGGTTGTATTTAGGAGGGTTATTGTCAAACAGGGAGGAACTAATTCGATGTCAATCACGACTGATATCTATTTATTTTTTAGAACTAAATTCTTATATTTTACACCATAGTTGTATTGTGCAGAATTTAAATAATTGTTTTAATGAATGGAATATATCCTCTTGTAAAAATCCTCATAAACTTAGTACTAAACTTCCATTATTCGATATATTTTCGATTTTATATTTCTCATGTTGTAAGTTCTTTCTGTGAAGAAAGAGCAACGAGTTACAAGAAATATACTCGAGCAGAAACCTAAACAAATAAACTGCCTCCAAAGGAGCTTTATTTGTGTAAATAATACCGGGGTATAAAACGAAAGTAAAAAGAAACATCTTGAAAAGTTCAATGGCTGTAAAGACGTTTAAACATCTACACCTGCTCCTACCCCCCCCCCTTCACCCGACACCTCTCTCGTTTGTTCTGTGCAACTTTGTTGGGTGAGCCTCATCTTCTTTCTCTTAAGATTTGTATTACAAAAAAGACCTTTATTAAGGTGCAGCATTTATATAACTTTCACAGTAGTCTACGTTTAGAGTATTAGTATTTAATTGTTATTAAAATTACCTAGAGTATTGCCCGCTTGTGGTTGGTCAGAGAATGAGTTTGCATAGTAAAGCCGTAGTGGTTTCAGGGAAGTTCTTTTAAATTTAACTTATCCTTTAACTGTATACATCAGCCAATTTCCCCAATTACCTTTGTTTCCAATGTGGTGGTTACTTTATTCTTTTAAGTGACGCTATTTCATTACAGCTATAATATTATTTTTTATACTTATTGGCTGCTTAATACTAAAGATTAGAGTAATACATTATACTTACAATCCTTACTGAATCGCTCCTAATACCGCCGCCATGACACCCCGGATTCGCTCAACTATCTATTTCCAACATGTCGGCATTTTTGTCCACTCTAGTCATTTGTGCGCTAAATTATTATTTCCGGGAATAAGTCAGCATATTACTTTGAATATTAAAATACTTACTTATATGAATGACAGTAAAATGTATATGAAAGACAGAAATTATACAAACTGGGATGTCTTAATATGATCTTGAAACACTTTTCTCAATATTTTCCCATAATAGTCTTATTCTTCCAAATGAAGAAAATTGACCTAATTTTTATTGATAGGTAGACATTTTATTTTCCCTTCATTATTAACAACTTTCTGCATTCTAACCCATTTTTGATCACATGAGATCCAAACTACACCAAGTTACAAGGTTTATTAGTAAAAACTATTTACGAGTAGTAGACGTTTTTAGAGATTTATATACGTATATGCATATAAAAAAACTTGTAAAGTATTATAAGTATATATTTACAAGTATTGAATTGCACTCTTGCTGTAATTATATTTTTTTAGTACAAAAAAAACTTTATAGTTTCATAATTATCATATATATATATATTATATATATATATAATATATATATATATACAAAATACAAATGAATAATATAAACTTGAAGATTAAGTGCGCTCATCCTCAATTGAGTTCAAACATTGAGGTCATCATATTTTTTACTTAGAACTAAAGTAGTATCAAACCTTTTGTAGTGACTTAATATCCAAATGGAAAGGGATTATGGTCGCTGCCTGCAAAGATTCTATGAAAAGAGATAGCAATAGGGAAATCTCTCCCTCAGACTTGCCGCCTTACAGAAAAAGGCCTTTCGTTGTTCAAGCCTCTGCTAACCAGAGCGGGTAACGGAGGAGATTTATCCACCATTCTATGTTTTCTTAAGGCTTTAGCACTGCGGGAACCCCGCCCCCTGCAATCCTAAACCTCTACACCGAACTAGGCCAATCTACCGAGTTTCTTTTCCAACCCCAATATTTTGACATCGACGGTTGGCGACGTGCCAATCCTAGACTTTAACTGGGTTGTTCAGATGTATGTGACATCAGTTTGTGCTGCACCCAGATTAGGTTATACTGAACTAATAAAAACAAACAGAGCGATAAATATGAATCGAGAAAGGATTTAGGCTTTGAAGTAAAAGAAAGAAGCTGCTAGACCATGATGGTGGTTTATACGTTCTGTTCCAGTCCCGAGAGGCAGTAAATATTTAAGTGTCATAGGTAGGCAATCGTTTACGGAAACAAGTTAAGGGCATGCCACACCATGTACCATGTCACAGGCTTAAAGAAATGTGATTGTATCACGGAGCAGGATATCATAAGAAAGATTTAATTTATAAACTTCAATTTGGCTTCAAATTCATTTTTACATAGACAACATTGTGTTCTATGGTGGTGCATTTCTAACTATGAAATATAGCTGAGCGTTAATGAAGTCTGGGAGTTTTCAGAATTTACAGACAATTTTTTGGAAGTTATGATAACTCAGGAAGCTCTTTTGTCTGCCGAAGTGGGAGCAGACATTTATTTCTGAATAATTAACTTTACGTTTATAAATATATTTTTTCGTAGAAGATCTCAAAAATGAAAAGATCTGTAGATCTAAGATTTTACAAGAAACCATTAAGTTGAGTTTGATAGCAGTGTTAAAAGAATACTTCTTTCAGAAAGCAGGAAGCAGTAATACAACGTATGCATGTGCTGAAATCAAATCTTACCACTAATTTATAACATTGACTTTCCACAATATTGTGTTTTCTTTCACCTATATGAAAGAAGTCGCATATTGAAACCGCATATGACTGTACTATTTTTTTACATATTTATTTATCCTGCTATTTTTTCCGTTAACATCATGATTACTCATGAGAAAAATGTAAACATATTTTCTAACGCTCAGCCAAATCCCACGGAGTGACCTGCTCCTTCATCGAACTCAGTGTTGCTTCATAAAAACTTTTAAATTTATAAGTTAGTTCGTTTTCGAGATATCTTGCAGACAGACAAATAGATAGATGTACAGACAGAAATGAAATTGTCCAGCCTCTCCAGTGATAAGCTTCGCTTCAGCTTAGCCAATAATACCTTAATAAAGAATTTTTTCATTTTAGGTATAGATATTTATTTCATTCCACTTCATACAAAATATTACTAAAAATATACCTAATGGATTATAAGATACAAATTGTTGTTTGGCAAAGATACAAGTAACATTGAAAACTATAGCCGGTAAAAGGAAGATTAAATTGACAACTGAATATTTGTATATCAGATTGATGCAGCATAGTCATTCGAAATTAACGACTATGGCCATACTCTATTAATACAACTAATTAAAGATTAGCGCAATAATACATTAATTCAAAACGTTCTGGGACAACTATTTTGAAACATTACTTCTAAATAGTTTTACGTGCAGAATTGGTTTCAAAACATCATATACTTTTAAATTATTTATATTGTTACTTGTAAGGCAAATAATTATATTAAAATGTATTATAAATTATGAAACATTTATGAAGTATTTTATAATAGCTAAAATTATTCAAATTGGTATTATCTCTATGCCAGGGATCGTTAAAATCTAATCTTAATACATAGTGTTCTATCCTCTGGCTTCTCTATAATTCTGAAATTTCCACAGGCTGTCTGATTGAAATGTTAAAGATATATTGAAAACTAATGGAAAGAGAATTTATTAAACTTGCCACAAATTTAAGTTATACTTAAACACAATTTAAAAGATTTGATCGCCCTTTTAAAATGTATAATAAATATGTGTAGGATTAAATGTTGAATTATTGAAGATTTATACCAATAAATTTATTCTTTATTTATATATTGTAATAGCAGATACAAATATCAGCTTCTATGTTTACGAAGATTCAGCTTTATTAATGAGTTGGGTTGATGATTTTTTTTCCAAGTGATTTGAAATTAAAATTATCAAACCAAATTTTGTCCAAGTCCTTTTATAGATTGCGGGAATTTGTACGTTCACAATCCCGCTTTATGTTGCTTAATTTTATACCAAAAGATGGTTTTGTGTTGTAGCTATACTTGCAAAGATGAGTAAAAATTGTAAGGGGGATTTTATAGAGAAGATGGCTGCAGAGATTCACGTAACTAACCTTAACATTCTGTGGCACAGAAATTGAACTGTGTTCTTAAAGATTGTCTCTTGCCATTACAATGTTGTCTTATCTAAGTAAGGATCTCCATGGACGTCTCTGCTGGGTTAAACGATATCTGGCCTGTTACGAGTTAAGAGTTCTCTTTGTCTCCCAACGACCATCACTGAATCGGGGTTGTTTGAAGTACTCGATGTTCAGTACTCTTTGTTGTACTATAGATGTTCAATACGAGAAAATAAGCTCCTATAGAAGGCCGCTTTAATATAACCAAGAGTAGAGTTTTAATTACTCGAATTTGATGTATTAAACTAATTTGCATTAATAATTGGCACCACAATAATTTAAATGCGTTATCGAAGTTATGTGTTAGGGTAATGAGTTATCACAAAAACAAATACGAATGGGTTTCGTTAATATATAAATACGTTACGTCTACTTAAGACTGAACAGCGAGAGGTCGGGAACTGTCGGAAGGTGGGAACTCTGTGAGGTTGGGAGTTACTAGAGACCGGTGACAGCCAGAGATAAGGAATTTCCCGAGACCGGGAAATGCTAGAAAGGTATCCAAGCCCGGGAGTCCGAATGCTTCTGTATGGTATTAGCTAACTCCCAGGTTTCAGTGATTCAGACTAAGTATAATATAATTACCAGTCTTAAGTTATCCAACGAAACCCTATCTGAATCTTGAAGCCGCAGAGAAAAATAGCTTGCCTAAATACTTAGCTGGATTAAACTTAAATGTATCTTCTGTAAAACATAAATACTACTTATATAAATTTTGGTAGAAGTGTAAAATAATTACTTGTACAATGCATTGTGCAATACTGTAAGAATCATTTCAGTCCATCAGTATAATTTTGATACAAAAACTTATGCACATGGAAAGTATGTTCAGATGAGGAAATGAAAACCTCTAGGAAAGAATGTAACTAACCCCTATAGAGTGTAAGTATCTTGAATAGATGTTTAAATTACATCTTTTTAGGTTTAGTACAAAATTATCAAGATAAGCATTTCATTTTTGAGTTAATCTCGCTGCACTAATATGTTTTGTTTTGCCACACGACCATATTAAATGTATTACTTACAAGAAAGCTTTTAGAATTAAAACCTTTATTAAGCACTTCACAAAGAGATTTCCAATATCGCAGAAATACGAGTAGTACCAGAGATACAGTGAGACATGAAAGGAGCACTAATCCAGTGGTTGTTTATTAATTTTACACATTTGTTTATCAAGAGAAAACCCTTTTTGCTGCCCTTTCAAGCTCCTGTTGAAACAATATCCTTCGTTTAATACATATTAAGAAACTTTAGTGCATTAAGTAAAGGGAAATATTGTGTGTTTTTGCTTTATAAATGTTAATGTTTATAATTGATTAGTCGTAAATCTAACCAAATTATAAACTTAATCCCACAAATGTATTGTTATTAATAGTTTTAGTAATTAAGCTCTAAACTGTTACTGGATATGGCTTACGGAGAAGACTCTCAGAGGAATGCCTAAGGAGCAACTTAAGAGCAATTTGTGTTATGGATCGCTTTATTTTGTGTGTCCCCAGGGAGAAGGGAAGGGTGGTGGGGGAAGTAATACATCGATCCACCCTCTCTCGTGTAATCGGTTTATTAAATATTGGCTGCTTTCTCCCAGGGGGTTTTTAATACAATAACGTTGGTCAAGGTAAAAATCATTGTTTAGCACATAAGCTTGAATATACGCTTGAGCTTACGCCGAGTTTCTCCAAAATAATGGCTGGAGTCATAAAACCCATGTTTGTCTTATTTATGCATGATACAATCCCACTGCAGCAAGTAAAAAAATGGAACTGCACAGACAAGCATGATGAGCACTACGTCACTATTTAACACTCCTGTCACCCACCAGAGTCGTTGAGAGACTGGGGTAAACCAAAATGGGCAATTCCTGTGGTAGCGAGGCATGTCATCTCAAACAAGGATGGCAACAGTCGGTGAGAGGGGTTAAACGAGAGTCCTCTTCGATCTTAAATTTTTGTTCTTCATTTTAATGGATATATTATATTGCCTTATATCATTCAAAATTTACGAACCCACATATTTTTTTAGGTAAGTAAATAATATCTTAACGTTTATCTCAAAACCAAAAATTAATAACGATGAATTTATTTAATTAAACAAACATGGCTCCAAATTTAGCTTCGGAAAGGAGAGAAAGAGGGTTGCAGTATTAAAGAATTCCATAAGATATTAACGAGCGTATTTGAAGATCTTTATACTTGAATCTTGGCGAATAACGGTCTAATTAGGAGCATCATTACGGGAGCATTATTTATGTCTCCTAGATGGCGTTGATATCCCTCCTGGGTAAACTTAGCTTCATTGTGGATACTGTCGGCACCGATTAAACATTATAAAGCGTTAAATAAACATAAAAAATATACAGCATTATAAAGCTGAAAATGGAGCGAATACCAGTGAGGCAAATATTTATTTTTCATTCTTATCACAACGATCCACGATGCTGACTGACAAAATTTCTTCATAAAATTATATTTTAGGTGTTGTTGTTAGGTGTTAGGTGTGACTGTGTGAATGGAAGAGTGAATGGAATACCGTAAGTGTAAGTTATAGTTAATAAGCCTTAATTTGCATTATTAAGATTATTTTTTTCAGAGGTTACATGTAAGAAAGGACCATATGGTCCTAATTTCGCCTCAATAAAGAAGTGTTTCTTTCTTTCTGTCTTTCCTATCTTGTTGCTTTAACTTAGCAGCAAAAAAACGGCACTCAGTTTTATAAAGAAACAATTTATACACGAAATTCCTAATATGCAACTATATATTCATCAAGTGACATTTCAGACTAATTAGACCTCGTTTTCTTTGTTTTGTTCTCTTAGGACAAGAAGGTTATAAATTTCACTTAGTCCTATAAGGACATTAGCGCTGCTTCCGAAGTGATAGGATGTTCAGGATGGGTAAGATTAGAGGGTGGGGGCCGTCTCCTATCGAGACCCATGAGGAAGAATTAGGGCACTACATCTCAAAGTCATGTCTTCCCGGAAGAAGGGGAGGCCAGCTCTGAACCAGCCTCACCAGTCAAAGTAGTCAGGGGGTGGCACACCCTTGTTGAGGCTAGAAAGAACCTCAGATACTTAGGGAACGAACCCCACCAACTCCAACAATCATCTTTCACAGTAGCCTAGACATATAAAATATTACCCATGAGCCCCAGAATCTCGACATTTGCGGTTAGTGATTTGCCGCTCCTGGACATCCATAAGGTTGCCTAGATTTAAGTGACACATTGGGTTTTGCTGTGACCAGTGGTGGGTTCAACTGGAAGGTATAAACCACCCAGAAGAGATCCCTGCTGGGTATTAAATTAAGTTAGTTAGGCTTCAAATACATGAAAAGTACAAAAGTGAATAAATGAATAAATGAATAAATGAATAAATGATTTATTTCCAGTTTTTTATATAATAATACAATACTTGTAAATCGTTTGGAAAATATTACTGGTCACTTGTACAAGTAATGTGACCAGCTAAAATAAAAAATAAAGTACCACTGAATAACAAAACTAAAACGTTTGAGTCTAGCGTCTCAAGAAAAAATACATGTCGCTTACAACTGCAGTATCTGTATAAACTTACATCTATGGTTATTTATATAAAGTAAGAAGCGAAAACTGATTATTTTTTATTCTATGTAGGCTTCTATATAAGGACAAATCATGGACAGTAAAAAGACAATAAAGACAACTAAGGACAAGTACATAACATAAGCAAAAAAGAAGAACAAAAGATGGCCATGAAGGATAAAGATGGCCAATAATATAATAATATAATATAATATATAATAATATAATAATAAAATACTTAAATTATTCCTAGAAGTTACAGAAAGGATACATTTATGCAATAACGTTTAAATAGGAAGTTAACATCATGAATAGAAGAAAGCCAGGTAATTGTATCTTTGCAGAATGCCCCTAAGGAAACAGCTATTTTTTACACTGGATGGAAGTTGAGTTGATTGTATAATTTAGGGCCTAAATAAAGATAAAACAGTGACGAAAAATTGACTTATTTACCTTAGGAAGCCGAAAATTCTTATTTAAAACATATCGGGTGTTATAATACAAGTTGTCAGTTCCCATATTTCCACTTCTGATAAAAAAAAATCCTAAGAACTTTAAAAATGAAAAGATGTTGAATTGGTAAAATGTGCAGTTGTTGAAAAAGGGGGAATGGAACTTTCTATTTTACGTTTGTTTAAAATTATTCTTAAGTAGTAGTTTTTAGTTGTTCGTAATTTTTCTATTAAGTATTTATAAGTACCTCCCCAACATACCAGCCCATACTGCAGTCTTGAGTTTACCAGTGCAAAAGTAAAGTGTTCTCAGAAGACTAATGCTACACAAATTTTCTTAAAAATAAAACTTTCTAATTGATAATCTTATTTTACTATGCAGATTCGTAAAAATGAGATTCAAATGTAAATTTTTCATCAAATATAATTCCTAAATATTTAATATTGCTTACTTTTTTCTAAAGCTTTACAGTTACAATTTAATAAATTACAAAATCTTGAATGAAATTTTAAAGGAACAGGTATGTTTAAAACCATAAAAATCAAAAAATATGTATTTGGTCTTGTCTACATTGACCTGCATTCGGTTTGCTAAACACCACCCTCTTAACAGCAAAGATCATTATTTATTAGTTCACCAATTCCAAGAGAAATCGCTGTGGGAATAAAAAAGAGCAATATCATCGGCAAAAAGCACTGATTTTACCTTGAAAATTGAGATTAAGCAAATCATTAATGAAAATTAGAAATAAAACTGCAGAGGTAACTGAGCCTTGTGGCACACCAGATTCTACTAATTTTGGAGAGCACTATAAACATTTGCTATTTTTACCCGCTGTTCTCTACCCACAAGGAAACTCCTAAACCAATTTAATGCAATTCCTCGTATTCCAATAGTTTCTAGTTTATTTAATAGAATGTCATGATCCACTAGATCGAAGGCCTTTTTAAAGTCAACAAAGAGTCCAGCGGGTTTTTAATTTGCAATTAAGGCTATTATATATTTTTTCCGTTACTGCTATTAAAGCGTCCTCAGTGGATTTACCTTTTATAAAGCCAAATTGGTAAGCACTATAGAAATTTAACCTATCAAGATATTTTTGTAATCTAACCAACATAATAGTTTCAATTAACTTAGAAAAAACTGACAATAGGCTTATTGGTCTAAGTGAATCTATTTTTATAGAATTACTGCTTTTTAAGATTGGCACTACGGAGCTTAGTTTTTAGACTTTCAGGGAAAATTCCCTTACTAAAAACTATTATTAACAATGTTATACTAATGCAGGTGCAATTTCGTTGACAATAAATTTTTAACAGTTGCACGCTTATGTTGTCAAAGCCAGTAGATTTTTGATTTTTGAGGCCTTTTACAATGTTTTTTTTACTTCATTTTCAGTTGTAGGTGTTATAAAGAAAGAATGTGGGTAAGCAGGTAATGTGGGTGGCAAGTTCACAGACGGCACCCGCTCTGGGCCGGGTCAGCCTGTACAGAGATAAGATAGTCATTGATCTTATTAGCTACTTCACTCGGCTCACCGATAACTGTTCCGTCTATCAACTCAATATTCTCCACGTGTTTATTGGAATTCCCACCAGTCAAGTTATTTATTATTTTCCATTGTTTGGATGAATCTCCGTTACAGCTAATCAGTTTATCCGAGTAAAAGTTGTTCTTAGTAATAACAATTTGTGTTTTTTAAATCTGAACAGAATATCTTAAAGTAATTGGAAAACGTCAAGTCGTAAGGTCTTCTTTTGTAAATTTTGTAACAGTTTTTTTCCGTCTATCTAATTTGTTTAAAATGTTTGTTGTAATCCATGGACTTAGTGACTTAGCTTTTAAGAACTTATAACTACTCGTAAACAGTTTTACTACTTTTATCTATACATCTACATAAAATGTTACAAAACTTATCATAAGACGTGTTTACATTGTGTTCTAAGTATACTTCATCCCAATTAACCAGCGACAAATTTGCTTTAACCAAATTGAAATCAATAAAGTTTTTTTCTATTAAGGTGTTTTTACGTGAGTTTTAACACCTCAAAATTATGAAAATTTTGGCTATTACTTTTATAAGAGAGGCCCAAAAATACAATGGTCAGTTACACCCTTGTCAAAAAAACAGAAACCATCAAAACCATTTATATTTCTACTTCTTACAAAAATATGATCTATGTGTATGTATACATGTTTGAGATAAATTTTGTATTCTAGTGTGAGAGTTTATTAATGATATAAAAACCGTTATTATTTAGTAAGCTATGATAACTATTTGATATACTATTTTTACCTAATAAAATCAATGTTAATGTCACCTATATACAATACATTGTTTTTTTGAAGATCAAGCTCGTTGGATAATTCTTGTAAAAATATTGTTTCACTAAAAACTTTGAATTCTATATAAAACAAAAGAGTTTGAAAAAATATTGGTTGAATTTGATATTTAAAAAATAGGGCATCTGCTGATGTCATATTTACTTGTAACCTGTTACAAACTATATTATTGTCAACATAGCATATGACACCACCTGCCCTGTAATTATTTGTTGCACTGTGCAAAAAGGTTGTAACCAGGAATATTATACATACACAATTCCTCAGTAGTAATCCAAAATTTCACTTAATATTATAAAATCAATCCCTTCGTTTAACATGGTGCAATTCTACTAGGAAAACTGTCAAAATTTGCTCTCATACTCCTTATGTTTTGTGTATATAATAGTAAAATCATTTTCCTGGTTAAAAAATTCTGTGAAATTTAATTTTAGATGAAGGAGGCAAAATTATTATTTGAGTTCATAAAAGTATAAAAAAAGAAACAGATAATGTGTATATATGTACATATATCAAGTTAAAGTAAAGAAAACCAAAAACACAAATAATTAAAAAAGCAATTCTCGTACGATAGAGGAGATAAGGTTTAGTTTACTTAAGCTTATCAAGTTCTTCATCGGTGTCAACTCTCTTGTATTTGTCACCCTGAGTTTTCCTCACGAAAAACCTCCCGTCCCTGCACCAAGCATAGGCGTAGCCTATATCCTTACATTTTGATTTGAGTTTGGATAAAAATACCTTGTTATCAGGGGACAAGTGTTCGTTGATATACAACCTTTGTTGGGGGAAAGTAGGGTTGACATCACGTGCAGTCATTCCTCCTCTCTTCTCTCTGTACTTGGCGAGGATGCTGTCTCGTGTCGATCTTCGGGCGAATCTTACGATGAGCGATGGCGTACGTTCTTTCTTGAACGACGGGACCCGATGTGCTGTCGAGATGTCATCCTCCCGAATCATTACGCCGACGGCTGCTGCGACGTCTTTCACGAGGCTGACAACATCTTCGTTCTTCGTCACAGGCAGACCACTGACTTCTATGTTGTCCCTTCTTGAGTATTGTTCAATAGATCTCACTCTGTCTCTCAAATCTACCACTTCCTTTGTCAGAATCAGTATTAATTGCTCTAAGTTCTTCGTTATTTTTCCTTATAACCGCGAACTGGGCTGACATATCCTTCATACAATTATTTGCTTCATCGAGTTTGTCGGAGATGAATCTAACTGAATTAGAGAGCTCCTCCATTTCATTCTTATAGGATTTTAGCTCACGAAAAAAAATCCGCTTTAAACTCCTCTAGAACTCTAAATCAAAAAGTCCATGGTTAACGCAGTAGAAACTGAGCCAACACTGCTGTGGGTTGATGAGGTGCTACGACATTCTTTACACTTCCATTCACGACCAGAGCGGGTTTTCTTCCCTTCTAAATCGTCCTTTATACAATTAGTATGAAAGAATTTTTCACACCTGCCGGCACATTTCACGCTGGAATTGATATCATCAACTTGACAAGGATTACCACAGACACCGCAGTTGGACGACATTATCAATAAAGTTCACAGAACGACATGAGTAGTATCAAGTTATGTGAATCTTTAAGAAAAACATTAGTTTGGATTTAATTTATACATAATCTTGTTTTGTATAAGATTATACCATTTACTCTGTTATTAAAAAAACAATAAAAATCTAAAAAAATGAGCACACAAATACTTTTCTTGCATATTGTTTAGTAACGCGAGTAACAGTACTAATCGCAGGTAGGGTCGTAGTAAATCCCGTATCATACACACTACCACTGTTATTACTCGCGGTTACACAAGCAATCAGCTGTGATATAACAGCGGTGTTATAGACTTATCCTTTATAATTGATATTACAAGCACTACCTGGGTAATTGACGTCTATTAAATATTCTCTTCCGATGTACACACGAATCATTGATTGACTAAACCATTGATTGACTAAACATAACCTATTATAATTTAACCTAACCTAACCTATCATAATATAACCTAACCTAACATAATCTAACGTAACCTAATCACAACCTAACGATTGTTACAACCTAACTTACAGCTGGCTAGAGCATTGACTATGGATAATCGGATAGGATAACAGGTTTTCGGCTATTTGCCATTGTTAAATTTACAAAAGTAGAAAATAACGTTCATAGAATTGAAATTTGCAAAAATCCCCTTCTTCAGGGACCAAAAATCCCTAAATCTTAATGTTTTTCATATAACGATGAATAGGAGGTGTACGTAAGTTAATAAATCTTAGCATTGAGAGCTGATAATCACTTACTGCAACACTCCTGTGATATTATGAACTGACACTTGTCTGGGACGAATCGCCAACTTACTAAATAGTTTTACAGCCTTTAAAAACAAGTATTTTAGTGCCTATCCCTTATCTATGGATAGTTTAGAATTCAATTTAAAAAGAATATGCTCATGGTGTTTCTCTTTTTCAAAATTTAATTGCTTGAGAAGTCGTGGGCTAGTAAACTATAAGAAATGGTTTGTTTACAATAGCAGTTTTTACGTGTGTCGACCTTCCTCACTCAAGATTTTTAACAATATTTTAGTTGTATAAAACATGTACAGTTGTCGATTTTTTCTTCCTACTATGAGTTCATAATTTGTTCTCTTATTCGGGCTAAAATAGATTTCGAAGAGTTATTATATTCGACTAGTGGAACGTCAGAAATGCTACAGTACGAGCCTTCACAATAGGCTGCTGACTTATCAGACTGAGGAGCCTTTGAGCTTCGTCATTGAAGTGCCTGTTTTGTGTTTCTTGTTTTTATCGTCTTCAATTTGGCACAACACAATTCGTTTCGGTTCTGAGAACAAAGTTAGCCTTGAGCCATGGCATAGCTTATTTCTGGGCTGTGTGTAGTACAAAAACCGAAGTAAGTTTGGTACAGTGAAAGCATGCGGATTTGAACCTTAGAGGATCTGTATACTTAGGGAATTATGGGAAAAAATATGAATCTAATATGAATGCTTTGTTCTAAACTACAACTTTTAATTGTGACACAACAATCTAATATGAAAACTATCCTTTACCCCGTATGTTTCTATTGTATCCAGCTTACAAGAACATACACAATTTATTAATAGGAAAAGTTGAATAATATGTTGCTAAAAATAATATGTCAATTTAAAGTATTTTTTAAAATATACATTTTATTTAATTTGTAATAAAATATAGTAAGTATATTTATGGGAGTATTTTTAGGAACAAAAGTAAAACTTGTAATTGAGTTTTAAAGACCTGAAAAACCTTTTAAATATCGAGACAATAAGTGTGAAAAATTGTTTAACGTAGTATACTTAAGCAAGGTATTGGTTTAAACCTGCTACTTTCCACAAAAGCCAAGACCTGAGCCACCTGAACTGTTAACCGATTTGGAAAGAAACAGCCTAGAATAAACTTCATCTCCGTTGTAAGTAAAGCTATTATATTTCAACAAAACATGATGATTACTGTATTTAAAGTCAACATTAAAGCCGATTAGTAATAATAATAACACCAGCTTCCGCCATAACCCACTTCTAGTGTAGCGATGTATTGTTTGTATTTTCAACTTGTGTCAGTTAAGTAAAAAATCTCGTACTATCATATTTTTGATATTGCATATCATAGTCAGGCATCTCATTCTTGAGATAATTTACAATATATTATTAACACAGATACTTTAGCTTTCCGTAGTGTATTATGAAATAATGCCCCCTGTCATTAAAAAAATACATGTGATTGACCAAGAATGAAACATTATTTTGAAACACGAAATAAAGCGAGCACGGGATGATTGTTTCTCGAAAGCAGACTGTCTCAAAAGCTTGGCCGTAAAAAAGATATAGAAAATGACGATTTCCATGAAAAGTGATAAATTAGTCCATTTCTAATAACACTCGAAGTCTGTAATATAAGTCAGTTATCCGGTGGTCTTAATTAATCAAGCAATAATGCCAATGTCAACCTAATCAGTGGGTATAGACCTGTCACCAAGAACACGATTTACAGTCAAACATGACTGATGATGAGGAGAGTTTTCAGCCCCTACACTGTCCTTCACGCATTCTACAATTATTTTATCTATTACACATGAATTAAGAATGTTTGTTTAATTTTCACTTAATACTATTAGTAAATACAAGTTTGCTGTCCTTTGTTTCCTAAAACATATTTGACTGTATTACATCGATGTAATTAACTGAATATTTTGAATAGTATATACGAATTATCTAATAATGTAAAAACTGAAATAACTAGGAAAACTAAAAAAGATTTTAACAATAAAATAAACCCCAACAGAAAAAATCGTACACACACTATGACATTAAGGTTAACAACCAAAACATAATATTGGGGGGAGCTGTCTTTTATCCCCCCTGACTAGAATATCTCCGTCCTTTTCTATTTGTTTCAGATGACGCGCCTCCATACGACAGGAAAATGCCGAGGTATACTTCCTCGTCATTGTTCCATCTCCGCTTGTTCTAGTGTGACGCGTTGTTAAGCAGTGAAATTGATTGGGTGTATTCTCTTAAGTCTAAACTTTATACAATTGGTATACCAGTCAGATATCACTTAATACACTTTTTAGTTTATAATCTTTACGTTTTTTGTCACCTATAGAAGAGGATAAATTTCAATTCTCGAAACTTATGGCTAATAACTCGATGGCTAATGTCTGAAAGCCTAATATCCTTTTAAATCATCCATCACCTATTAAACAATGAATATAAACACTTTATGATGTTTTTTTTATTTTCAAACACAAATTTAAGATCCATACACAATAATTACTAATGGTTTAATATTATTGTTCAATAATGTAAGAAAACGATTATAAACTGTAATGATACACTCAAATGAGCCTTAATTTAATATTGAACTGTAATGATTTGTGTATACACAATAGTAGGAATCTTGATGCAATCTAACTGATTTGTATATTTTATAAAGATTAGGAAGCCATTAATATTGCATTGTAAATTTATAATTTAACAAAAGTTGTACTTTGCTGAATAAATGTACAGCCTGTATTTCATTTTATGGCTGGTTAAAATTATTCTTAACAAATTCAAATTGATCTATGTTTCAAGTCATGCAATCTCACTGAAGCTGCTATAAAAATACTCCTTCTTTTTGGAAACCAAAGCGAAATTGAAAATGTGTTCATAAAAATTAGCAGAGGATGAAGGTACTGGAAATGAAATGAATAACGCTCATCTCTACGTGTGCATATTTATTCCTCAATCAGTATTTTGGTTCATGAATATATTTTGAGTTTGAATAGAAAATAAATCGTTTCTTTTTGTACTTAAAGAAATAAAAACTCTTACGATCAATAAAAATATTATATACTGTAATTTGGTTTAGTTTAATAGCGAGATGCAAGAAATAACGTTAATTTGTCAAATACTTCTTGAACCGTGATAAAAACAATTTACTACGGTGCAACCAATACATCTTTCTCGAAACCCAACTCATTTGTCTTGTCACACTATTTAATTTATTGTTGGACATAAGTCCTTTCATACCTTCTAGGACAGAAAATCCGTAGTGTATTTATTACCTGAAACATAATTAATTTTAGTTTATAATAAATTTGAAACATAAAGTATTATATGTTTGATAACACTGCTGTGTTATGTCCATATATTAAATCATTTTCATATAAAATCGTGGTTTAATGTAGAAATATTACGAGAGTATAATGACGTATAGGGGAATTGAAATTATTTGAAGGAAATACAATGTGGAAAGACGGCGTCTTTTTGTATGCCGAGGAATATAGTAACCTGAGTGACACGAAAATAGTAAGCCTGTGTAAGCTTTGGCAGTAAATGTGTTAATGCAAACCTCTGTAATTTTTTAGAGAGATTTTCGTCAATCTAATAAATCATATGCAATAAAAATATGTATCTTTCTGCACAAAATTGTATATTCTGTCACCCCATATGTTGTTTAAGCTTATTTATTTCAGAATGAGATTGACATGAATTATCATATAGAAAAATGTATATTTTTATCGTACGTTTCGCAAAACTTTGTGAAATCGTAATAAAATATAATTAATAAAAGGCGTAAGTTACCATACGAGGTTTTAAGATATTCGTTTTTAAACATTTGGAATGTATTGCAATAAAAATAACAGTTGTGACTTTCAAATTTGATTATACTATAGATAAAAACATTATCATCTGATGTTTTAAAAGAGAAACAACATAACAACCTGATTTTTAATACTTGAATGATCGGATTATTCTTATTGTTTTGGATTTGATTCCTTATCAAACTTTATAGATTTTTATTTCATTTAAACATTTCAAGCCCCGAAATGGCTACACACAGTATGAAGCTGAAATGCTACATTGAATTACCTTTCATTCTGTAGAATTAAAATTCAGCAGAAACTAAAAATACCGGTTATTGGCATTTTACTCTTGTAAAAAGTACAAGGATAATCATGTTTTCTATTACTAATGAATAGTTTCTTTCTTATTTACAACTATTGAAAGGTCTTTAGGTAACTCAAACCATTACTCACTACCTTTAAACAATATAGTAGTAGCTCCAAATCCTTACTTTTAGTTTAATTAGAGATTCTGTCCTTTCAATACCTTTCCTAAAACTACGACGCGTGTAAAACTGTAATTTGGCAATCGTAAAATTTGTAGAGTTTTTAATGTGTCTCACATTGACTTTCGCTTTAGCTCACGAATAAACTAATTACGAAATAATCACGAATATAATAGTACGTTGTATGCCTTGGAATTGGGAACATTCCCCTTAGTTCCACATTTGTCCTATGTTTGCTACGTAGCTTAACACAATTTCGCAAACTAATTCAGAAACACCGTAAATAACAGGCAACAGGAAAATAGTGAAGTCATTATATTAAAATGTCTAAAAACATTAAAAATTTGCATATATACGTAATATAAGTAAACTCGTTACTTACTTTGGGAATTTTTTCTAAATAAAATATTTTGGAAACTAGAGATAAACATACCCTGAGAATGGAACTATTTGTCTACTATTGAAAGCAGTGGCTAACTAAGTCACAGTTCTATAACATAGTAAATGACCACATATTAACGAATCTGAATAAATAATACTATACTTTATTATGTGCAATCAATATACTGACAATACTACTTTATAGAGGTAAATAAAAAGAGAAGGAGAAAAATGAGTATATACATATGCTGTATATGTATGAACATATAACATATTTAATGAGAAGTGTAACCACCACTGTAGAATATTCGCAGCAAAGAAGGAAACTCGCTGTGGTTTGAAACCTCACGCTTGAATGGCGGCTGATTCAAAAGAAAATGCTGATATATTCTAAAGTATTCAACCACCAAGGAACTTTATCTCTAAACATAATATCTTATAAATCATTCTTGTTTCACTGAGTAATCGTGCATCATTTTTGGTAATCGTGCATACATTATATTAACAGCTGGTACCTCCTATTCGTTTTATAGTAAACATTCACAAATATTTCGTAATATAATATAGCAGTATTTAGTAAACTGCATTTTTAACTTTATAAAATGTCAAAAATACTATAATAAATGATATTCACAACGTTAAAAAAGATAAAAATGATACCACGCATATAGGTTCAATAAATTAAAAATGTATTTTGTACAGGAAATGCACTTAAAACAATCTAAAATAATAAAACACGAGTTATCTAGTATCTGATTTATTAAAAATAATACCAAATATACAGGCCTAACGAATTAAAAATGTGTTTTGTACAGGAAATGCACTTAAAACAATATAAAATAATAAAACACGAGTTATCTAGTATCTGATTTATTAAAAATAATACCAAATATACAGGCCTAACGATTTAAAAATGTATTTTGTACAGGAAATGCACTTAAAACAATCTAAAATAATAAAACACGAGTTATCTAGTATATGATTTATTAAAAATAATACCAAATATACAGGCCTAACGAATTAAAAATGTATTTTGTACAGGAAATGCACTTAAAACAATCTAAAATAATAAAACACGAGTTATCTAGTATCTGATTTATTAAAAATAATACCAAATATACAGGCCTAACGAATTAAAAATGTATTTTGTACAGGAAATGCACTTAAAACAATCTAAAATAATAAAAAACACGAGTTATCTAGTATCTGATTTATTAAAAATAATACCAAATATACAGGCCTAACGAATTAAAAATGTATTTTGTACAGGAAATGCACTTAAAACAATCTAAAATAATAAAACACGAGTTATCTAGTATCTGATTTATTAAAAATAATACCAAATATACAGGCCTAACGAATTAAAAATGTATTTTGTACAGGAAATGCACTTAAAACAATCTAAAATAATAAAACACGAGTTATCTAGTATCTGATTTATTAAAAATAATACCAAATATACAGGCCTAACGAATTAAAAATGTGTTTTGAACAAGTAATGCACTCAAAAACAGACTAATATAAAAAAAAATTTTATCCCATTTACTAATACCTAGTTAATTACTGTCTACAAACAGTGTTATGGCGATTAAGGTCTGAAATGATACTTGAATTATTTTCACTACCACTTAACATGTTATTCAGACCAATTCCAGTGGAAGAAATGGCAACATTCTAAAATTCGTCTCTAAATAAAATCATATTCTGGTTAATTTCATTAAAGTTCACCCATTACTGAGCTTGGTTTGTTTACGTGTTCTGGATTCCAATTTTTGTATGATGAACTGTATGCCAAATTTCAAGTTGATAGCTTATTTTATTTTCAAGATGTCCTGTGGCCAACAGGCATTCAGACAGAAGTTAAGTTTTACCAGTTCCTGAGTGATAGGTTACAATGATGCTTAACAACATTCCATGGTTGGGACGTGCACCTTCACTGAACTGATTGTTGTCTATGTAGAAATGAAATTTGATGCAAATCACAAATGAACCTTTCTAGAGATATCTGGTGGATATTTAGGCTATGCAAACATTCAAATTGAGAACTTATACTCATTATAAAACAAGACGCTTCATATATGTACAGCTCAATTCGTTGAAATGTTCAGAGGAAAATAAATGCAGACAGATAGACCAACAGACAGAAGAGAAATTTTACTCGCAAAATTTAAAGCTGCTCAATTCATTCTTGAAATATCACATTGATTTATTAAGCTGCGCTATATTCAAAGGACATGCACTATTATTGAACTCGACAACGGTCTGTCGACAAGCAAATCGATACAACAGAATACTGAAGAACCCCACAGAATATAACGAAGTTTTACTAATGGCCGTCGCTATCGTTCAGCTACAAAAATTAGTTAGGCGTACATGATTTTTTCAACAAAGGAAACATACTGTAATATGAAATTTTGATAAAACTATAAATTATATCAGGATGAAGCTTCAATAAAATTATTATGTCTACTTTGAATAACAAACTGTGAGAAGCCCAAAGAATACTCGCTCTGGGTTTTCTGTTCTGTGAATTCCTCGTCATACAACGTCGCTCTTTAAACAAATCTTTTATTGTTACTGCTTGTGTTATTGCTACTGGAATTCCCTTCCTGATACAATAGACAGACGTTCAGGTTTTGAGATGGCGCTGGAAAAGCATTTACTGCAACACTTGACTGTAGCGGAGATGCTGGAGGCCGGCAATCGTGATATGGAATGATGTGCGTTCATTGTACATTTATGAGAAACCAATATACTTTAAGAGGAATCTTTAGTTTTAGTTATGGAAATATATACCATTAAATAAAAAAATTGTTATATTTTGAATAATATGAGAATAAATCACTTATAAGGTCCCAATTTTCACTTCAATTTTGAAGTATTTTTATTTATTTTTTCATTTATCATTTACGATATCATATTGATGGCAGGATTAAAAAAGATTAAATAATTAATAGTTAAAATAATTAAAATGCAGTAACTGCTGAAAACAAATGCTAACAATTGCACAAGTTTAGTTCAGAAATATTGACACAAGGGTTTTTGTATTCTTGTTAATGTGTTTTGTTATCAAAGAAGATGTGCTCTTGTTATATATTTATGTATCTCACCACTATATGCTTATTGACAAAACACCTCATGCACGACCGAATCTGACGGTTAGATTCGTCCACCAAGTACTCTGACTTATAATTATAATTTTAGTTAATCCAAGGAGAGATATGGTGTTTGTAAAATTGACTTTGTTTCAAATTCATTCTTACATTCGTAACACTAGCGAAAATATAATAGAGAATTATCCAAATTATGTATATTCTATGTTACACCTTTAGAGGGTTTATAGCATTCTTGTGCTAAACACTTTTCTACACTAAGCTTCAAACATTTAATTTGTACTTTATACCTTCTACTACTTTGTCCTGACGTAAAGCGAAATACGTACGGGAGAAAACATATTTGCTTGATTTATGTATGTTTACTTGGCTTAAGATGAATGAATTCAAATACACGGAAACCTCTCAAGAGTGAAACATTTTCGCATTTCGCGAGTGTTTCAGCTAAAGAGGATTCATCTTTTTATGTTGTTGACTCGAAAAACTTCACGCACTCTGTCTCGACATTTAGATACTAAAATTGTGAATTAAGTTTTAACGATTCAATGAGGTTTTTACTTCTAAGTGATTTTAAATCAATGTGACATGCATTTAATTATTATTTTACATCGGTAATTTTAAGAATTTTCATAGAATACGGGAAACATCCTTGTTTATATACACCGAGTGTCCCAAAGGTCCCACCCCCCTCTTCTAACTTTCGAACGGAATTAAACAAACCAATATCCTTTGGGCGGTAGTTATATAATGAAAAATGATGATTTTTGCGCTACATGAGAACTTAGCCCCTCAAACCAAAATGGGGGGTTGGGGGGACAAGTCAAAATTTTTAAATGCAAACCCCCATCAAATGACACTTTATTTTACAGGTCTTTATAAAAGAAGAACAATGCCACAGACTAGAGGTCTCTATCTCAACCCAGTACGAAACAACGGCTTGTAAAAGTTTTATTAAAAAGTTACGCTAAAAACACTATTTTTCTTAACTCATCTGTTCAGACTTATTCTTAATTTATTCTAAGTAGTGCTAAATTAAACTTAAAATAATTAAAATTACCGTTGAAATCTTACCTCAACCTTTTTTAAGCTCAAAGTAAATGCTCAAAATGGCCCCCATTTACTTCTTGGCAAATATAAAGTCTTAATTCGAATACAAAACAACGACTTGTCAAAATGAATACAAAAATACAATTCAAATCGCTTGCGTACTACTGGACGTGTTATTTTCAATAACTCATTAACCTTTTCCCTCCATAACTTTTACTATATACTAAATAATAACAGCTAATTTAGTAGGGCAATGGTAGATACTTGTAGAGCAGTATTATTTTCAATATGAAAATATGAAAACTATTGATGTACTCTTTGACATATAAAATATTGATAAATACTTTACTCCTAATTGCTATGGAAATGTAAGAAACAATTTACATACCGGCAGTTAAAAACTAAAGAGATAAATAATATTATATACTTAATTTGTATTCACTTTTTTTAAGGATTCGTCTGAAAACGTCAAAGATAATTTAGTTGAACATTAAATTGATATTATTTGTTGGAAATATACGTGATATTGATGTTTGCCATATAAATGAGAATGTTTCTCATGTCTATATTCTATATACAGAAGACAACTTTATTGTACAGTTCGAATAATTATAACGCTTTATTGATTCAATACTAAATAATCAATAAAAATTAAAACATTTTGAATTTTATAAATATTAAAATGTTACACACATATTCTTTCAGACCATTATATACTATTACATATTAGGAAAATAATAACAAAGATAAAGATAAATGTTCAGAAAATGTCCTTAATGACAGTTAAACATGGAAGAGAGCTGGCATTTTCTAGCATGTTTACAATAATTGTTTTCATATTGGGTCCAGATAATAAGGTTATAGTTTCCACTGAAGTTTATTCGTTAGGAAGAATACAATACATTCATTATTCTCTCAAGCAGAAACCTAAACAAATAAAGTTCCTTCAAAGGAGCTTTATTTGTGTAAATAAGACCGAGGTATCAAACGAAAGTAAAAAGAAACATCTTGAATAGTTCAATGGCTGTAAAGACATTTAAACCTCCACACCTGCTCGTCTGCTCCCCCCCCCTTCACCCGACACCTCCCTCGTTTGTTCTGTGCAACTTTGTTGGGTGTGCCTCATTCTATTTTCCTTAATTTTGTAATAAAAAATGTCCTTTGTTAATGTTAAACATTTGTATAACTTTTAAAGTATTCTACGTTAGTTTTAAATCATAACCTGTCGTGATAATTCTCAATGTTTATCTAGTGTTGTATTATCCTGTTATTGCTGGTAAGGAAATAAAGTTATAGGTTTCTTGACAAAAATTTCCTCTGATTTTGGAAAATTTTAAAAGATGAGGCTCTCTTTATGTTTAAAACTGCTGTCTTTTCTTCAAGCTTTTTGACCATTTTATTTATGAAAAACAACTAATTCTGATTATAATTATATTTTTATACATATACTCCTATCTCAACTAATCTCTACTTAAAGCTTAAAAACTGCAAAATATTTGCCACCTTTACTGATATAACATGGGTTCCAATTTCGATTTCATGAGTAATTATGTCCAACACACCATAGATTTTGGTTTTGCTCTGTGATGGAAATCCATTCCTTGGTTAATTGTAGAGTTAGTACGTAACATATTTGTCCCTGAAACACAAACCGTTGTGTCCAATACAAATCGTAATACTCTTCATAACATTAATTACACGTTTCTCAAAATTTGCACAAAAGCTAAAATATTATAAAACCATTTCCATTGAGGTTTTATTAATTACCAAATACTACACTTAAAACGTTTATCATTTTAGTGAATTTTAATCCCAAATGCATCCTAAAAATTTTGATGTATCTTCCCAACCAAATTGAAGCTATTTACGGTAAAATCATATTTTAGTTTGTTACGCAACATGCAGGCATGAGTACAATGAATACTACAGGTTTAAGACTAAATTAACACATTTATTTCAAGTTTATTCAAATCTTGCTCAGCCGGTATGTTAACGTTATATTTAACACTCTAACATTCTAAATTTACATTGAGTAAATAAGGTTTTCAAAGTAAAAACGTCATGAAAGACTTTCCAATATTGGAGAAATATGAGTATCAGAGACCCAGAGAAATATGAAAGGAACACCGATCAGTAGTTGTTTATTAACTTTACATATATGTGTCACAAGAGGAAACTCTATGTCGCAGACCTTGAACTTTACACAAAACACAAAATCTGTCTCTTATTGCAACAATATATTTAATTTGTAGCAGTAACTAAATTGTAAATTTTATTTATTTTCCTTTTTATGTTACAGATTTGTTGGCTGAGCGTTAACGAATGTTTTCACTGCGTTCACTTGAGACACTGAAAAATGTCTGTGTGTCTAATCGTCTACCTTTTGCTCGGTATCTTGGAAACGAACTGGCCTATTAAGAAAGTGCCCCACTTGCAGGGTTGACAATTTTGCATGAAGCTTCATTTACATAAAGCTACCTTAGAGTTTCGCTGAGTGTTGATAACGAGAAAATCGCATAATAAATACATTTGTAAATAAACTGAGAACAATCATATGGGAATTTACAATACTCTGCGTAAAATAACTCATGACTTGATCCGTAGACTTTTAATTTTGGATGAAACTTCATTTCTAGCAACAGGAATTAATTATTTGTATGATGATGCATGTACAATCCTAGAATTTCGCTGAGCATCACTGAAGCTTATAACTCAGTAGACTGGCACAATTTTTATTTTGCCTGCTAAGGGATGAAAAAATGTCTTTGCTGTATGATAGTCGGTCTGTCTATATGTCCATAGGACATCTTAAGAACGAAATTTTAGTAGAGTTAGAGTGCTTCTGAGAAGAGGATGAGCCCAAGGAGCAACTTAAGAGCAATTTGTGTTATGGATCGCTTTATTTAGTGTGTCCCCAGGGACAAGGGAAGGGTGAGGGAGGAGGTAATACATCGACCCTCCCTCTCTCGTGTAATCGGTTTATTAAATCTTGGCCGCTTAGTCCCAGGGGCGTTTTCATACATTAACGTAGGTCAAGGTGCACGCGTTTCTCTCACAGGGTTATAGGGATGTCCTTGGTTTAACGTATTATGTTATAATTATTTATACCTACTTTATACAATGGCTAAGCGTAAGCGAAGTATCCTCATGCTGGTTAGGAAAGTTGACGAGGTGAAAAAGTTTGATTTCTTTGATTTTATGATGTCTTCATTTCTTCTAAATTCATGCCATAACTTGACAGAGAGGTGGGGTTTCATGTGGACAGTTCTAATGGTCCACTTGCACTGCATATATATTGTAGGATAGTGTATACATTTTCAACAAGTTTCTTCTAATTTACTACAAATATTGTATTTAATATTTTCATATACTTATACATAGTATACTTAACATTTGCTAAAATCTACAGTTAAAAGTATGTTTTTTACTGGAACTTCCCTTTTTAAAATCTGGATAGGCTTTGGGCACATCAGTGATTACAGAGAAGGTTAAAATACGAAGTGGTGATACTTTTAAGTTTACTCTATGCTTTCAAAGCTGTAATCACAAAGAATTTAAAACGGTGTTTAAATTTATTAAACATATCATTGCGTCGTCAGATTATAAGTTTTTAAAATGCCTTGAAGTGAAAAAGATTTTAAGATTTTAAGTGGGGCTTAGCCAGGAGGGTTTATTAAAATATAGAAATACGCCAATATGTTAACCAGAGATCCTAAGTGTGCCTATGTAAAATTCCAATACAAACGGTTCAGTAGGTTTTACGTAATTGAGTAAATACGTACTTGAAAGCGCACAAGAATATAATATATAATATAGATATAATAGTATAGATTGGGTTACTTGGATTTTGGGAAATGTAATAACCAAGCAAAATTTTCCTCAAATATTGAAATACAGTTGTAAGATTAGATGAATACAAAAATAAAATATTTAAATTATTTGTTAAAAGTGTTATTCCAAAATACTGAAATTCTAATAATGTTAACAGTATTTGGGAAAACTGCACCATCGATGGTAGCGGCTTAAAACACATAACAATTCTGACGACTGTGAAACCGGAGTAGAAAAGGAAGAAATGATATTCAATAATTGCCAACTGGTAACATCCGGGAAACTCGTAATCAGAGAGGATTACTAGCCATTGGACTAAAGCGGATAGAGATTTGTGTTTATGAGAGGATTTGATGGAAATGGAATGGAGTAGGATGATAATGAATTTAAATCATTAGAAAACAAGTATTAGCATAATTAAAGTATTGCAGGCGTTGCTTATTCCTTGCGCAAGTAAAACTGATTAATGATGAGATTATAAATTAATTAAAAAAGAAATAATTTGCACTTTGTTATTATAAAAAAGGTTCGACCTTGTCTTTCGTTCTCCAAAGATGAATGCATACGGAAGTTAATTCCATTGTTTATAAATGTCAATAGTGTAAGGGATGGTTATAATAATAATCTGTAACAAAAACTAATGAGAACATCATTATAAATACAAAAAAACTTCTCATACAGCATAAAATATTAAACAATTTAAACCTTGGTACTGACCACATCCCAATTAAGAAAATGTATAAAAACAAATGGAATTCCTCTACAATTAGTGTACCAAATTAAATTTCTGATCTTGTATTTAACTGGAATTACATAGAAGAATGTTTTTCTGATCGGTACTTTCTCGACCTCAGATAAGCCATAAATTTGTGGTGGTGGGGAGGGGGAGGATTCTCTAATCTAGTATTCGGATGAACCAAAATATCACAAGGAGTTTACTGCTAGGCTCGGCTCACACTTGGGAGAGCGATCAGGCCGATCGCAGTCGGCCGCAGCGTCTAGGCGCGACAGTCGCAAGCAACCGTTACCACCACCACCACCACCACCACCACCACCACTACTACTACTACTACTACTCTACTTTATATTTATATAAAGTATAGGAGCTCTCCGGATTTCATCTGCCTATCGTACCGATTCGGAGCCGGCCGTCCTTGTGATTGCGGGGGTAATTCCCATCGATCTTCTTGCTCTTGAGCGGAAGCGTGTCTACGATGGGAATGGCACTGTCAGCCATACTGCTGCCCGTTCGCACACAGTGGATGAGTGGCAAACTCGATGGGAGACGGAGAGTCGAGGACGTTGGTCTTTTAGGCTCATAGGTGATCTGAGGGGATGGACCGAAAGAGAGCATGGAGAGGTAGACTTCTACCTTACCCAACTTCTAACTGGGCACGGTTGTTTCGGCTTCTACCTTAACAGAATGGGGAAGATCCCGAGTCCGGAATGCCAGTACGGGGATTCGGATTCGGACGATGCCCTGAACACCTTCAAATGTAGAAGGTGGAAAACGGAGAGAAGGGAGCTGGAGGCAGCTATCGGGCGTGTTTCGCCGGAGACCCTTATAGAAGAGATGTTGTCCAGTCCCGAATCGTGGAGCGCTGTCGCTGCGTTCTGCAAGAGGGTGCTAAGGCAAAAAAGAAGAGAGCAGCTATAAAGCACCAGAATAGCTCATGTCGGTGGATTTTAGAATGAAGTAATGCCCATTGGGCGAACGACGCCACCCTCTTGAAGTAGTTGCAGAGATGCGTTCCCGAGAGGGTTTCCAATGCCTGGACCGGTAGGTTTTTAGTGGGTGAGAGTCCCACACACCAGGGCGAACATCTGTCCCTGACGGTGCATAATGCATTTTCCTATCGTTAAAAAAAACTACTACTCTACTACTACAGTGCAGCTAACAGAAGAGCGTCACTGGTGTCGGCTGCGAGCCCAGCGACCTGGTAGTGTTGGGGAGCATTAGACGATTCACAAAAGCTGCCAGACGTCGCGATCGATCGCCAAACCTCGTGTGCGCCACAAACCTTCTGGTTATATGCCGGTGGATTTAACTCGTCCATGGATGTGGTGACAACTCAATTACGTCAAAACAATATTTTATGTACACTATGATATTAATATTTTATTTAACATACTTGAAAAGTTAAACTAAATCAAAACTTTGATTATTGTTATGTATTTTGTTGTCATGTACATATTTATGTTATGTGAGCGATCTCGCTCGTGTAAATTGAACACATTTTTTAAACGAGATCGCGCTGAGGCTCATCTCGTTGAGGGTGTGGTCAGTATGCTATGATACCAAACAACCGAACAGTATTTAAAGTCACGCAACACAACTCTTGTACTTTTCATTTTTTTTTTAATTTTCATTTATTGAGTCAACGGTAAACCATTTCGTACATATCAAGTAAAAGATGGCATGCCAGATAATAAATAAATTTCGCCAACACTTAATTGTAGATAATAGAAAACAATGTTATCAAATATCCAAAGTTTAACATAAAATACATACAAATTAACGCCTACATCAAAATAAATATCAAAATCGATTAATTATAAATAATATGAAAAATATTAAATAACAGCTGAAGTTTAATTTACCACCTATTAATAAATAACTAAAATACCACCTAATAAATAATCATTAACAAACAACATCTAATAAATAATACATTTACCACCATCCAAATAAACAACAAATGGTAACAGATGGCATGCCAGACATTAACAAATCCAAATAAATATCGCCAACACGTAATTGTAGGTAATAGAATACGATGTTTATCAAATATCCAAAGTTTAACATAATAAACATTAACACCAACATCAAAGTAAGTATAAAAATCGATTAATTATAAATAATATTTAAAAATATTAAATATTACTTAATAAAAAGAAATAATATATTACAAATAACTAAACCCTCATTTCCGAAATATAACCGAAATATATGTAATAAATAGTCAAAGAGTTTTAGCTGCTAAAAATGCTCGTTTAAATATATATATATATATATATGTATAAATATATTCATTCTTATTTTTCATTTTCTGTGTTGATGTTTTATGTTTATTCTGTTCTTATAGCCCTATTTATATAATTTTTGTAATTTTCCTGAAGACGGCTTAAGCCGAAAATATAGAAAATGTTTATTACAATAATTGAAGAATTCTTATTGAAAATTAATATATATATATATATAATATATATATATATATATAATATATCAATATATATATATATAATATATATATATAATATATCAATATATATATATATATTAACGCCAAAATATAGATTTTGGAACAAGAGTGTAGATGTATTATGTAGAATCAGTGGTAGTTTTACAACAAATTACATTTTAACGAAGCACAATTATGAGATAAGATATAAACATGTTGAACTTCAAAGAGAAATTAAGCAATATTTACAATGTGTAAGTCTATTTTTAAGAAGTCGATAATAAGAAGTCGATAAATAAGTTATATAAAGTCGTTAAGTCGATAAGTAAGAATCAACAGGTTTTCTGCTGAAATTCATACAGTAGATCCGATATCGTCCTGATCAGTGGGAATGGACCTGCCGTCAAGAACACGATTTATGGTCTACCATGACTGATGATTAGGTAACCGACTAGCCCACAAACTCCCATCTCCATCTGCAGGTCTTCCACTGCATTATTACCAACTATTAATATAAATGAGAAGTATTTGTTCACGTCTCTCGTAATAGCACTAGTAAATATATTTTCCAGTTTTTTTTTTTTTTTTAATTTCATAATGTTTTAAGGGCGTTCTTTGTACACAACGTAATATTTTATACATTATGAGCTTTATTTTATTTTTTAAATATTAATTTACAATAAAAAAAATAAACAATTGCATGCTGAATTGTACCTTTTCGTAATATACCAAGGAGACAAAAATAATAGCGGCCGAAAAAAATAATGATCTTGACATATAAACCTTCTAATTAGACAAGCATGTTATGCATTCCAAAATTTCTGTACTGGACGGTAAGAATTATTATTACAATGTAATTATTCTCGACTACTATTGCACCAAAGTTTGTATTACTAGACTTTTAGTTACTTCGATATTCTTGATGCTATTTTTTATTTGTCTTCATAAAAATATTGTAGTTTTTATATCTCTTAACAACTTGTTAAGATTATTGATGACAAATTCCGATAAATATGTAGAGAAAACTTATGCAAACCAATACAGGAAATATTGTTTCTTTTTAAGAATATTTTCATAAATATGACAGAGAAAAAAGAAGCTGAGAATATGTGTACTGAAGGATTAATTTCAGTTTCAGCATTCTGATGAAATTCAGTAACCTTCTTCTCTACGTCTGCGCATTGATTCATATCATATCGTATTGATCAGAATTCTGGTTCAAGAAGATAGGACGAGCTAGAGTAGAATATAAATCTTTCCATTTTTCCTTTAACAATCTAAACTCTTACGATGGATGACTATCCTGTATATTGTGAGTTTAGTAACTGAGAATATTCGATGTAATAATAATTCATGTAAACTAGAATTCATTTCAAATACTTCCTTTGAACAGCAACTATAAATCTTTATCAAACCTCAGTTGCCTTGTGACAAACTTTAATTTATTTTTGTGTTTTTAAAATGGCTTACCTTACGTGACAGATAACTCAGGGTATTTATTACCTGAAACAAAAATATATCTAAATTAATATCAATAATTCTTTTACATATTCCTTATCGTACAAATGTGTGGTATTTTATCCAATAAATTACGCAATCTGTAATGGGAGTTGAATATTTTAAATTATTGTTCAATAATCCAAATATTATATCAGCACAATAATGTGTGGGCTAGTAAATTAATTGGAAGAATAAACTACTGATATTATTGTTTTGTAAACAAAAAGGCACGCTTCAGCTCGTACTAACAACAGAATTTTTAGAAATTTGTTTGAAAAATTGTATAATAACTATAATATATAAAAATCCATTATAAGAAAACATGGATTTTTAAATTATAAGAACATTTAACTACTAATATTTCTACCATACAAGATAATAAGTCAACGATACCTATGCAGTCTGTATGGACTTTTTCTTAAACATAATAACTATCTTTTTCCAAATTCTTTCAGAGGGACTATAATGATCATCCTCATACCATAATTGTTTCTATCATTATTTATAAATATTATAAACAACTATTTTACATTGGCTGAGCATTAGCAAATATTTTTTGTACTATACCTTAGATTTAATATGGAAAGATATTATTTGTACTTTATAGAGATGTAAATAAAAATAGACGTTGAAGGAGAAATAGAATACACGTATGGCATTATTAATGAGAAATATAACCCCGCTTGAGAATGTTTACACTAAAGAAGACTCGCGGTATGGACTCCAGTGGTTTGAAACCTCACAGTTGAATGGTGACTGATTCAGAAGAAAAAGCACGAGTGTTCTAACGTATTCAACCATCCTTGAACTTTTCCTCTTGAAAATGCATCAGACGAATAAAGGTTTATTCTATCACTTCGTAGATTGCTTTGGAAGACATATATTTACCTTTGTACGTATAATACAATAATACCTTGTAGATTTTTCTTGTGGTCTGGATATTATGTACTCTTCAAACTTTTATTTTTGTCATAATAATAAACCACAAGCACTACATTCTCCAGTACACCCATTTGAATCTAGGATAGCTTGCAATTTCGATACATTTGCAACGTTACTCTTAAGTTCGAGGGTATTTGTGTGGAAAGAGGCCTTGCAGCTTTTATGTCTATTATAATTTGTCTGAACTCTACACAAATTAGGTGGCTAATATCGAGTTCTTCTGACTTCATTGAAGGTTTTGGTTAGGTATGATTGCTCCCTTTTACGTAGCATACATCAATGCAGATACATCATGTGTGTAATCCCAACAATTTCACATACAGTAAACTGTCAATAAAATAGTTAAATAACTGTTTTATTTCATTATATTCCTTTTGATTATTCCATAAACATATGCATTTATATTTTTTTTAAGCAGAAAAATCTATTTTTTAACGTTTCAGAGATGGCCTTGCAGCATTTATGTCTATTATAATTTGTCTAAACTCAACACAAATTAGGTGGCTAATATCGACTCCTTCTGACTTCATTGAAGGTTTTGGTTAGGTATGATTGCCATTATCCTTTTACTTAGCATATATCCGTGCAGATACATCATGTGTGTAATCCCAACAATTTCACATACAGTAAACTGTCAATAAAATAGTTAAATAACTGTTTTATTTCATTATATTCCTTTTGATTATTCTATAAACATATGCAGTTTTAATATTTTGTAAAGTAGAAAAATCTATTTTTTAACCTTTCTAAGATGTTAGATTGTTGGATGATTTTCAGGATTTCCTAACTTAAAAATAAAAACAAATAATGGTTGTGATCAGTAAAAGATTAAAACTTTGACAGTTTATCCCGGTTTCGTGTCGTGAAACTCGCATTGGAGGTCAGATTATAAACTCTAATACAGGTTGGGTCGGGAAACCTGCCCGGAGATAAACAAGTTGGGACGTGTTGGAAACATTTACTTCTGATTTAGGATTTGGATATATTGAGAGCATTTATATAAACATTGTCCATGTAGTATGAATAATCCATTCTATATAAAATACTAGTAGATTTTTTTAACAACTTTCAGCTAGGTAGTAAATAAAAACTTCATACAGTTTATCTCGGTCTCGTGTCGTGAAAGCCACATTGGAGATCAGATTATAAACTCTGATACAAGTTGGGTAGGAAAACTTGTCTGGAGATAAACAAGTTGGAGCGTGTTGGAAACATTCACTTCTGATTTAGGATAGGGATATATTGAGAGCATTTATATAAACATTGTCCATGAATTATGACTAATCCTTTCTATCCAAAATACTAGTTGATTTATTTAACAATTTTTAGCTAGGTAGAAGATTAGGACTTCATACAGATTATCTCGGTCTCGTGTCGTGAAAACCACATTGGAGGTTAGATTATGAACTCTGCTACAAGTTGGGTAGGAAAACTTATCTGGAGATAAACAAGTTAGGACGAGTTGAAAATATTCACTTCTGATTTACAATATGAATATATTGAGAGCATTTATATAAACATTGTCCATGTATTATGACTAATCCTTTCTATCCAAAAAACTAGTTGTTTTATTTAACAATTTTTAGCTAGGTAGAAGATTAGGACTTCATACAGATTATCTCGGTCTCGTGTCGTGAAACCCACATTGGAGGTTAGATTATAAACTCTGCTAAAAGTTGGGTTGGAAAACTTATCTGGAGATAAACAAGTTGGGACGTGTTGAAAACATCCACGTTTGGTTTAGCATGTGAATATCTTGAGATAATTAAAATTCCATATATAAACCTTGCCTATATATTGTTGCTAGGCTTTTCTAACTTTACGTATTTCTTTATTGGCTGTGGACTCTTACGTGTACATTAAGCCTTAGTTTGGGTTTCAATCTTAATCGAGTAATAAGTATTTACGTAGCAATAATTTTAATCTTATAAAAGGAAATGCCGTTCTGATGTCGGTATAACCACTTAATATGCCATAGTTAATAAGCATTTGATAGAGATATATCTCAAATGTTTAAACAAGCATTGATTTGTAAACGTTAGAAATTTATAAATATGTTTAATTCGTAGTTTTCAGTTTAAACATTTTATTAATAGAAAATATTAATTTTGTAAAAGTTTTTTGGACAAATTAATAAATTAGAATTTCAAGCTAAATTTAATCAAAACTAGAATTAGGCCTCAACTGTATTTTATGTTAATAAAAATTTAACAGCCTTCATCATAGGTCACTGGTCTGTGCGAGGATCTTATTAAACATGATAAGAAGGAGAGTGATACAATACAAGAAGTGTTTGCAATTTCTTTTACATGCATGCTTATGAAGCACTGTATTTGTTTAACATTTATTACTGACAGCTCATTGTTGTATTTTTGTTACATAAATGTTACCAAATAGTACTATATTGGTGCACTGTATTTGACCTTTTTTTATACAAGTTAGTCTTGTTTTACAATGATAGATATAATTTTGTTATAGTGAATAAATGTGAATGTCTCACCGCCTACTGTCTCAACAGTAGTTGATACAAGTAGACCAAAGTATGAAAGTTGAGGCCCAAACTAAGAGAACCATACAGGGCGCACACTTTTGTTGTTTTAATTTTGCATGAGGAAAGGGAATGTATTAGAATAGTAAATCCTACTGCTAAGCAGTATTGTTTCTTGAAATGTCGTTTACAGAGGACTAGTGTCATATATTATTGCAGAATGATTAAACCAGGACTGTTTCCAAAGTCCTGCCACGAAAAACTGCTTCAAACTTAAAATCAGCGAGAATCCTTTATAGAGGCAAGAAACAATTCTCTGAGTTCATTTCCCTCACAAACAATTATCTTCACAGCCGTGCATTCATTTGAGAATATAAAAGAGCAGTTGACAGAGCTGCACGAGGATCGCGATGAAGAGGCAGTGCTGACAAAGATTACACATACAAGGCGAAGCCTCGACTCTAATGCGAGGCTGCGGGAACGTTACTTTTAACGATTTCTCTTGGTTTATTCACTTCTCCACGAATTATTGTTATCTTCTCTTTTCTTCCTCCAGCATCCCTCGTTAACATCCACCATCCCTTTAGGTGCAGTTTTCACGGTGAACTCTGAATGAAATAATGTTTTGGCATTTGCAATATTGTTTTTGTTTTTTACAAAAGTTTGATAAATTGTTTGTCGCTTCTACTATGTTTAAAATTTTGCCTTCAAATCATACTTGAGGTTTGTAAACGCAAGGGCGTACTTTTGCCAATTAGAACAATGTTATAAAACTTTTTGATCTTAAAATCGTGGTGAGGATTTTACTTACTTTTTAAAATAGTATGGATCTAAATTATTTAGGCCTAATCGTTTTATTGACATTGGTTATTTAGAAAATACATTCATAAGAGTTGTGTACATAATGGTACTAATATTTATCAAATTCACACTTTATTCACTATAAATCCCGCATTTTATCTGCACCTGAAACCCCTTAAAAGAAGGTGCATTGGTGAATAGGATTGTTTTACTTTATCTCAATAATTTTGATATCTAGTTTCGGTTTGAATAAGAATGGATTCTTCTTATTAGAGTAACTAGTTCATTACCTAAATTTTCCCTTCATTAAGTCATTAAATAATAATTTAGTTTTATTAAATTGCTCAATTTCATTGAAACAAGTTATTTTTTCTTTTAGTCTAGCGAGTGAAATGGTCAACAGAACTGTTAGTAGCTACTTATCAGAGATAGTGAATTGTCTCTTGTCAAGAAGTAATAAAAACAAAGGACGCTTTCAATGTTAAACTTTTGTTCTTCGGATAATGTTTTATATTTTACTACTCATATACTTTGAACATTGCAAAATAATGTGCTAGAATAGTAGAAATAGGCAGTTTAACTTTTTAATGAAGTTAGTAATATAATTTCAGACAAATACTTGACAAAAACGTAGGTGTTCTCTGATTGGTTGTAAACATCGTAAACTCGTATTTCATGATTCGGTTGTTACAACACTCATGTTGTGCTTTATATTGTACCGATCACAATTCGGAGTATTTTTACTCTCGATGACTACAAGAGAAATTGTGAGAAACTAGAAATGGGTGTGGAATATTAACGGAATTGTCTCATATTTCGAGGGAAAGAATAAAGTTAAGTAGTTTCCGAATGTCACTACCACATATCTAAGAATTTTATCCTTGACATTCCGTGTCTGGATCATGTTCACTTGCCAAAGTTCAAATGAACTATTTTCGAAGAAGGATGAGTACATCATTATAGAGGTGAAATTTAGATGTCTAGAGCTGGTTCGTAAACACCTGAGACCGCAACGCATTTGAGACGACACTGCCAGTTAACGAGATATTACTTGGCACTAATTGGACGTAAATTAGAAGCAGTTGTTTCAAACTAAAAATGAAAGATGTCATGTGATTGATTGATATATATCCATAGTTGAAGATAACTTCGATTGTTCCATCCAATACAACTTGTCTTAGGATATTTTACTAGTGTGAGTAAGTGAAACATTTTTACCCTTCAACCAACATTAGAGTACCTTTATTAAATAGTATAGCCACACAATATGTTTTTCATGGTCAAAACCAGAAACATTTTTCTGGGTACCAAAAAACGTTACCTAAAAACCAGAAGTTTTGTTTAAATGTTACTAATTTTACTACATAATTATGGTAAAATTATGGGGTATAATTATGCTACATACATTTCGAAACAAATAAACTTTTTAAGTTTGAACACTTAAAAGTGATTTTTCTCATATTTACTTTTGGAACACGTTCAAGGGATAGTCACCATTTTATTCTGGGGAACAAAAATTATTAGATCACCTAAGGGCACTTGCGTCAAATTTGATAATGTAGACATTTTTAATAGTCAATTCTATCTGAAGATACTGGAACGTTGAGAGAATTCTCAGTGTAGCAAAACACTCAAATTTATATAACCACGTTTAATTGACTTTTAGAAGACAGAGCTGGTTTAGAGATAGGTATTTCATGAAATAGTTATCTTAGCTGACGCCGCAGTCTGCACGGTTAACAGTTTCTTAGCTCAAAAGATATCGAAGGAACTTCCTTCAAACTCTTTCATTATTTAACTTCTGTAAACTTACAATGTGATAAATGTAATTGAAAACATTATTGCGGTTTTTAACGGTCTTTTGTTTTGTGAATTTACTCTGTCAAGGAAAACAAAAAAGCTTAAGTCCTCTCTCTTAAAAACCTGCTTTTTTGACTTTTGTTAACGTAGTTAGTTTTGTTTTGACTGAGCAACATTTAATATCTGCAAGTGGATTTTTTAGGAGTTCTTCAACGCCAATGGTAATAACAGTAGACGTATTTAAACGAAAACGATCCAAAATAATTTTAAATTTGTATTTACTTCCTGAATCGAACCCGTGGCATCTTGGTTACAAAATTGCACCCACATACTTATCCTAGAGTGAAGGTATTTGCTCCTATGTTTGTGTTAGTCCTTGAATTTTAACTTCATTATAAACGATTTTAAACTTTTATAGAGTCCTTCATACTTAGCAATGCCATTTATGACATCTTAAAACATAAATCACTTGACAGATTCCGGTTATGACTGAAACAATGGTGCTTAACCAGAGAAACATTTTTAAGTTAAGATTATTCTTAATATAAATCCTAGAAAACGTTTTGTACCGAGAGAATACTACTTCCTGAACCTATTTAATAGGGTAGCATGACTCTCTTACAATAATACAACAATAAACCGTAACACTAAGTACAAAATCCTGTAGTTTGTTCAAGTAGTACACAAGGATTAGGAATTCTAATGGCGCACATTTAAACCGTCACAGTAATTAATTCTGCAAAGCTACGTATAAAGAAACAGAAACGAGGCTTTGTTTCCTTTAAAATACCATTTGAAGAAGTATACGAATCTTAAATCAAATTCATAAACATAGTGCAGTCGTAAGAAAATATACTTATCGTGTTACCAAAACAGTTCATAGTTATAAGTCTTTACGCTGTTGGGGATATATCAAGAGATCATTCATAAAACACGTATAGTTATTACACTGAAATCTTTATGTTTAATACTATCCAGATACGTTTTATCCAGTCCATAGCAAATAGTCAAAAGTCTATCTCAAACGTTATAGTTAGCGATTTTAGTCTCATTTCAGATATAGTTGTTAATTATTTTATACATATCAGATTTTTACACTTCAGCTTTATTATCTTAGGAACAATGTACTACACATTACCATGTCAAGATGAATAATCAATATTTTAGTTGGATATTTCAGTGATTTGAGTGATCAGTGATGATATTTGAGTAATTATATAAAATCCGTGTATATAGAACTAAAAGTTTGTGTTATTTATACTATTTATAACATGTAAAATATAACAGTACTAGTTTTGGAATGATGCTCCGAAAACTTTTTGAGCAAGGAGCATAATTCGGAATAAAACCTTGGTAATATACTGTGAAAATGCATATCAGAAGAATGAGGTGATTTAGGGTGTTACCAAAGAATTGTGAAGAAGAATTGAGGAAAAGAGATGTTCTCTTAAACAATATTTTATACCTTGTTAAAACAAAAACAATGAATTGTCAAATACTGAAGCCTTCAAGAAGTAAAATACGTTTTGAGGTATTGAGGTGACCGACAAGCGGGCAGAGGTAAAACCAGTTTTGGGACATAAATGAGGGTTGTGCAGCGTGGAAGCCAGTTTACATTATAAAGGGTGGCATAGGGACAGGGGCAGAATTTGTGTTACCGATGGCCGTGTTTCCCCAATATTTGTATTGAGTGGTGTTAGTGACGAGGGGTGGGGGAGGGACAATCTACGGACCTGTTCAGCTGCCGTACTAATCGCTTTATTTCGATCCACCCGGGTAGGCAACACCGGAACTCTAAATTATTACAATATTGGTGAATTTGAATTTCTCACTTGTACTAGCAAATATACTCATAGGAAATGCTCTTTACATGAATCTCATTGTGACCTCTCTCGCCGTTATTTATATACAAAATAATACAAAGTAATTGAATTTTAAAAAGTAAGTTCTCTGTGATTTAGTGTTAGCGCACTCACCCGGCAAGAGAGAGATCCGGGCTTGAGTCCCGTCAGGGCATGTACTTTTTGTGATTTAACATTTAATGAAATAGTACCATTGTGCCAGTTTGTGATCTGTGAAACCATTAATCTACTTTGTCGAAGTCGTAGTACTTCACAACATTAAATATGGGGCTATTAAAATAGAGATCCAAAGACTCGGAGTGGTCCAAAGACGCCTTTTATCAGCTCGACATGCCTTATATATTTTAGTTTTCGACATGCTGTATTGTAATTTGAATATTTTCTTTATCCTGCCTTCCATCTAAATTTGATGATTAATTGCACCTTGATCCTGATATAATGTCTAGTTTTATCATCTTACTTTTAGCTGAGCGATAGTGAAGCCTATTAATAAAACATTTGTTGTATTTTATCGTTCTTCGGTACGCTTTTGCTTCATTTATTCATTGGCAGACCGTTATAAAATTTAATAATTTTGCGTTTAAAACAACTCAATGTGATATTTCGAGGATGAGATTAAGTTATAAGGTGTGTAATTTGAGTAACATTCCTCTTCTGTGTGTCTATTTGCCTACGCTGTCCACTTAAAATTTCAAGAACGTATTATAAAGAACGTATACGTTTACGTATACTTTGATATATGTACACAAATACGTTTCACGTCGTATTTAATAACAGGCATAGGTCTCTCAATGAAATTTGGTTGAGTGTTTGCGTAGCCTAAGTAAAAATGATTCATCTGTGATTTGTGTGAAATGGTTGGTTCACATTTTGAAATCTAGAACACGTAAAAGAAAACCAAGCTGAGTTAATGGATGATACATAGTGAAAATAATCCGAACGTGATTTTATTTAAATGCGAAGTTTACAATTTTGCCTTACCTTCATCTACAATATGGGCTGATACATGTTAGTAATAGTGTAAAAAGTTCAGGTTAAATTTCAGAGCTTAATCACCATAATAGTGTTTGTGGCCGAAATAAATCACATAGACAATTATATAACAGAAATAGATTACATTTTTAAAAGTTTTAACATTTCAATATGTTAAATTTGTTTTTTTCATTTATTGAACCTTTATGCGTGGTATCATTTTTATGTGTCTAAATATTCGACATATAATTTATCATAGTATTTTTACAGTTAAAAACGTTTAAAAGTGCAGTTTACGAGATATTGTGGTATTATATTACGAAGTTTTTACGTACGTTAAAAAAAGCAAAGAACCTACTAATAGTCATTATAATACATACATAATAATACTAAAAAATAGCGATTTAGTGATACAAGAATGTTATTTTAAAATGATATTATTTTAAGAGAGAAAGTCTCGGGTTGGAGAATAGAACATCTCAGCATTTTCTTTTGAATCAGCCGCCATTCAAGCGTGAGGTTTCAAACCACAGCGAGTCTTCTACAGCGTTGGTTACACTTGTCATTAAATATGTTCATACACATACAGCATATGTATAAGCATTTCATCTTCTTCTCTTTTTATTTACTTCTATGAAGTGGTAGTATATTGAATATACATATTACAGAGAAGTATTATTTATTCGTATTTATAATTATCTAGCAATTTAGTATATAATAGAATTGCAATTAAGTTACTCACCGTTTTCAAATGCAATTCTCTGGGTACATCAACTAGATTTTCAAAAACTTTTCTCACTTGGTTTCGAAGAAACACCAAAGGGAAATCGCGAGATTACTTATTTACACATATATGCTAATTTTTAACGTTTCAAGACTTTCCAATATTACGAAATTATTATAAACAGTACACCGGTTATTTAAGTTGTTCGTGGACCAGCTTGTAAACGTTTTTTAATTGTTTCATAGCAGGCTCAAGAAGTTAAAAACAAGTAAAACACAAAATAAAAGATACAATTTAATTAATGAAAAATATATACGATAAGTAGTTGACGACACACATAGTTGGCAGGCCTAATGTATACGCACAACCACGGATTCAAAACAGGTAGGCAGCGCAGACACGTTGTAAAAAATATTGAAATCTTTGAGATGGTACTAAGTGAGACATAATAAATAATCTTAATTGATATTTATTAGGTAAATTAATTGTACGTTGATGAAGGGCAGTTGAAGAAGGGAGTTTGTTGTCACCATCAATCATGTTTGACCTTAAATTCGTGCTCTTGGCCACAGATCTGTAGGATGACATTGGAATTATTCCTTAATTAATTAATTCAATCGAATAACCTGTTGACTTGTAATATAGACTTCGAGTATTGTTAAAAATAGACACACAAAATAGACTTTCTTAGAATTCATAATTTTTTATTACTTTTTACAAGGTCACGCTTTATCACCGTCTACTTTGGGGCAATAAACATTTCTGCTTGATCTATTTCGTGTTTCAAAATAATTGTTCGTCCTCCGCCATAAACACGCATTTTTATGTACAGGTGACAATATTTTGAAAATAAACTACGAGAAATTATACTGTCATGGTTAATAACATATTGGAATCAATATAAAGAGTGAGATGCTTTATTATATCATGCAATATTAGAAATGTGAATGACTTTAGTTAAAATTCATTCTCACAGTAGTATGACTAGCAGCGAAAATATATTATTGATATATTCAGATTATGTCTATTCTATGTTTAGCCGTTAGAGGGCTTATAGCATTCTTGTGATAAACAATTTTGCACACAAAGCTTCACACATATTAGAATGTACTCTATACCTTTTAATACTTAATCCTGACGTAAAGCAAAATACATATTTAACATTTGAGAGGAAACATATTTGCTTGATTTATGAATGTTTACTTGGCTTGAGATAAATGAATTCAAATACGCGGGAGCCTCTCAAGAGTGAAACATTTTCACATTTCGCGATTGTTTTGCTGAAGAGGATTTATCTTTCAATGGGTTGACTCAAAATACTTCTCGCCCTCCCCCACACGCGCTCTCACGAACTCTCTACAGTTTTACGAATCTAATCGTAAATTAAGTTTGGACGATTCAATGAGTTTGTACTTCTAATTGATTTTAAATCGATAATTTCATGCATTTAACTATTTTTTTGCATCGGTACTTGCAAGAATTTTCATAGGACATGCATGACTATATTTTATATATAAATTTTATATACGTAAATACTGATTTTTGTCTTTATACTATTGTAGATTCTATACCTGGCTCACCACCTTGTAGATATTAACACCCACAATGCATTATTTATATATAATTAACGTTTTGTACATAATTTACTCACACAGAAGTGTAAATATCTAACTTAAATTATCAAAGAATAACGAAAAAGGAACCACCCTTTATCAGAAGTTGTTCCATTACAATGTTATACGGTTGCGATATAAGTTACTGAGTCATACAATGTCAACAACATTATTATAGCCAATTACGGCAATTATAATATCATGAATGACTGACACACAAGAGTAAGAGGGCTGTGAGTTTGTTGTGAATGTGCCACGATGTCTACTCTTCTTTCTCCCTCATACCCTCCCTTCATCCCCCCCCCCGAAACCCTCGTGGAGCTTCTTCACGTGAAGGTTTAAGCAGGGAGTAGAAAAATGTTTTCAGAATGAAGCTGCCTTTACGCAAATACAATACAAAATAAAATTTTTCTCAAAGTTTTTATCGACTAGTGAATGAGTTTCATTAATTACTCACTAAACAATTATCCCCATAATTATCGTTAGACGCTAAACCATTTAGAAAATATCCAACACATTGTTGTGGTACACTAGTTGTTATTTACTGAACAATTATTATTTTTATTACGAGATATAGTAATTATTGAACCATTTGTGTAAAAAAAATATTTCATAAGAAAATATTATAAGCATCTTAACACCAGCAATCAAAGACTGAAAAAAATAATGACAATCAGAAAGTGATGAAGGATTCAGATTGAGAATCAAATGACGTTACAGTGGGAGTTTGATATAGCAAAGTGTCTGAAATAAATAATCTTTATGTTTACTACAGATATGTAAATTTGTCTCATGTCTATCTATATTCTTTATTCTGAACCTCACTCACAAATGTTACAGGCATATGTGTATTGCCAAACGTAGTTTTCCTAATGACCTACTAACCTTTACCTCCATCATTATCACCATATATTAAATGATAACAAATAATACAGTAGAGTAATAGGAAGTACTTATGGAGCAGTATTATTTAAAAAAAGAGAACACAGAAACTATTATAGTCCTATTGTACATATAAATATAAAATATTGATTATAATTGTACACTGATACTAGTTCTTTCTATGAAAGTGTCAGAAACAGTTGCCTTTTCTGTAGTTAAACATGAAACAGATTAATTATGTATTTGGGACCATAACATGTTTAGTTTAGGATTATCTTTTTATTATATAAAAAACTAACCTACAAACACCAACACTTCTAAAATTGCAAGCAGACAAGAACATTAGTTATTTTATTCAACACTTTTAAAATGGACATTCTCATTTCCTTTAGATATTTAGTTGTTACATTTTATTAAAGTTATGCCTAACACAATAGACGAATTACCAATAATTATTACTCTGTGCATTACCCTATTTGTGTAATGTTACATATAATATACAAGTTAATAACCTCCAAGTTTTAAAATAGATAATTTACTTCTCATAGAATCTCGATAACTTTATAATAAATTCCAATAATTGTATTGATTCGATACAAGTAATAAAGTAAAATTCAATGAAATTGAATGTTACAGCAACTAAAATGTTACACGTATGTTCTTTTCAGACCATTCTATAGTACTAAATATTAGTAAAATAATAACAAAGTTAAAGAAAAATGTGCAAAACTTGTCCTTAATCTACAATTAAACATGAATGGAAGCTGGTCTCTAATTGTCTAGCACATTACAATACTTGTTTTCAGATTGAGGACAGCTAACGCCATTATAGTTTCAACTGACCTTTTTTTATCTAAATAGCCTCAATTTAACCTTAATTAGGTTTGAAGTATCAACAAAAACAAACGGCCCAAATCACTATTAGATTGTATGAATAAAAGCACTTCTATCTTCAGTTTCTTCTTTACTGAATAATTACTATTCAATATTCACAAAATTTATATTATAAATAACATTAAGTTTAACTGAAACAGTTTCATAATCATACAGAAGTTTACTTATATTTAGTTTAATGCCAGCAATATATCACATTTATTCATATACATTTCATCGTTACAATAATCATACAAACATGCAACGATTTATTTATGCTTTTTCCATGCAACAAGTGCGTTCATAAGTAGAGTGCGTACTCCTACGTTACTCAGATATTACTATTCAGGATTCAAATAATTTATATTGTCAAGTAACATTGAGTAACATTTGAACTAAACAACTCTTTATAATCATACAGAAATTCACTTATTCCTAGCTTAATACCACCAGCCATCTGGAATTTGATCGTATATTTAATATACTTTTTCCATGCAACACGTGCATTCATTAAGAAGAATACAATCCATTTAATATTCTCTTAAGCAAATACCTGAACAAATAGACTGCCTCCAAAGGAGCTTTATTTGTTTAAATACAACAGGAGTATCAAACGAAAATAAGAAGAAACATCTTGAAAAGTTCAATGGCTATAAAGACGTTTAAACATCTACACCTGCTCGTCTCCCCCACCCCTCTCCAGCACCTCATCGTTTGATCTGTGCAACTTTGTTGCGTGAGCCTCATTCTGTTTTCTTTTATTTCGTCATTACAAAAAGTCCTTTATTAGTGTTCTTCTTTTATTTAAATTTTACAGCATCTTACGCTAGCTTTAAATTAAGACCTGTCATTTATAGAATTAATTTTCATTGTTTATAACGTATAATATTATGCTCTAATAGTAATTGATACGGAACTAAATTTATTGGTCATTCAAAAAATGTCTCTATAATTTAGAAAAACTCTAAAAAAATCCGAATTTTCTATCTTTAAAATGGCTGCTTTTGTTTAAAACTATTTTATTAAAAAAATTCTGATTAAATTGTATTTTTATTCATATACTCGTGCAGCAATTAAATTCGTCATAAAGTTTCAAAACGGTATAGATTCTGTCATATAGACTGGTATATTTCTTGGATCTCTGTAAAAAAACAAGTATTTAAAATCGATTCAAATTTCTATGCCATGTGCAGTTATTACCATAAAATCACAGATTTTATTGCATTTTGTGACGGAAATTCCTTCCTTGATTCATTTTAAGTTAATGTATACCGCATGTATGCCTGAAACATAAACACAACGTTCAATCAAAATCGTATTACTTACTCTTTATAAAATCTATTACACGTTTCATAAAATGTACACAAACAACTCAAATACTATAAGTAATTTGCATGAAGGTTTTCGTAATCACCATATCTTACAATTAATAGCTTTCGTAATTTTAGTCCATTTGAAGCCTAACCGCATCATCCAAGTTTTGTTGTTTCATCTTCACTAAAGTATAGCTATTTACGCATAACATCATATTTTACATTGTTACATAAAATGGAGAATTGAGTATGATGAAGTCTACAGGTTTAGTGCGTAACTTTTACATATCTATTTCATTTTTATGAAAATATTACTCCACTGGTATGTTAACGTTATATTTAGAACTGTCAGGTTCTAAAGGTACAATGAGTAAATAATGTTTCAAGGTAAAAACTTAATTTAAAACTTTCCAATATTGCAGGAATATGAGTATCAGAGGTACAGATACATATGAAAGAAACACCAATCCGGAGTTGTTTATTAACTTTACATATCTGTGTCACAAGAGGAAACTCTTTGTCGCAGAATTCTATCTATCTCCTGTTTCATCAACAATGTACGAGTATCTCATTTATAACAGTAATTAAATTTTAAATTTGTATTATTTTCTCTTTTATATTACGGATTTTTTGGCTGACCGTAACGAAGCCTATCACTCGAGAAGCTGGAAAATTTACATTTCTGTTTGTCTGATGATTGTGTATGTCTGATTGTTCCGCACGATACCTCGAGAAAAAACGTCCCTATCAAGCGTGTGACCAATATATATAAATATATATATATATTTGTATTTGGCTTTTTCTTTCACATATGTGTTTAAATAACCGAATTGAATTGTAAAAAGTAAGGGCTCTGTGGTGTAATGGTAGCAAATTCACCCGGCAAGTGAGAGATCCGGATTCGAGTCCCGGCGGAGCAAGTACTTTTTGTGATTCAATGTTTATTGAAATTAAATTTTATATATATCTCGTATATATATATATATATATATATATATATATATATATATATATCAATGGGATTTAGCTGAGCGTTAGTGAACATGTTTATATTAGTGATAATGATAGCAACGAGAAAATCGTAAACAAATTAAATTTGTACATAAACTGAATAAAATTTCAACATGTAACCTAGTAACACAGGGAGCCTTACTATACGAAAAATATATAAGGCTTTTCATGAATTTTATACTCTGCAAAAAATTTGGTTTTAATATATATATATATATATATATATATATATATATATATATATATATATATATATACATATATATACACACCAATTAGTTCTATGATGGTGCATATACAACCGATGAAATTCGTTGAGCATTATTGAAGCATATCATGCAATAGGCTGCTCAGTTTTTATTTTGTTTGCCAGAGAATGAAAACATTTCTTTTATGTATAATATTCGGTCTGCCTATCTATCTATAGAACAAAATGTTTGTAGAGTTTGTGTACTTTAGTCCTAAACAGTTAATAGATGTGGCTTACGGAGAAGACTCAGAGGATGAGCCGAAGGAGCACCTTAAGAGCAATTTGTATTATGGATCGCTTTATTTTGTGTGTCCCCAGGGACATGGGAAGGGGGATGGGTGGGGAGGAGGTAATACATCGACCCTCCCTCTCTCGTGTAATCGGTTTATTAAATCTTGGCCGCTTAGTCCCAGGGGCGTTTTCATACATTAACGTAGGTCAAGAATAGGCACGTAGGCACGCGTTTCTCTCACAGGGTTGTAGGACATTTGTTGTTTTAACGTTTTATATTATCAATTATATTGGTTTTATACAATGGCTAAACGTAAGGGAACTATTTTCCCATGTTGGTTGGGAAAGAAGACAAGGTGGAAAAATGTGATTCTGTTCTCTTTACCATCATGTTTGTCTTATCTATTGGATAGTCACTAAATTTATGTTATAAATTTAATAATAGCTGAGGTTTCCCCAGAGGGTTCACTTCTAGCTGTTTTATACCTTCCAGTTTAACCCAAACAGGATACAGCAAAAAGCCGATGTGTCACTTAAATCTGGGCAACCTTATGGTGTCCAGGAGCCGCACATCACTAACCGCAAATGTCGAGGTTCTGGGGCGCAAGGGTAATTGGATAGATTTAGTCTACTGCGGGAGATGACTGTTGCAGTTGGTGGGGTTCGTTCCCTAAGAGTCAAAGGTTCTTGCTAGCCTATACTAGGTGTGCCACCACCAATCAGTATGGTTTATTTGTTTTTACGTTACTTTTTTGAACAAAAAACGCTTCCATTCCATCTTGTCCGGGTTTATTGAGCTGAGTATAGAATTATTTACATAAATAACGGAACCACTGATAAGAGATTAATGGGAAACGAAAATTTTAAAGAAATTAAGCAGGCATAAGATTGAAATACTAAAAATGTGTAAAACTTCCTGTTTTATTAACTGGATAACATCTGAGCTCATCAATGAATTCAGAGCAGGTTAAAATAAGGGGTGTTGTTACAGTAAATTTTACTCTAAGCTTTTAATGTTTAAAATTGTACTTAAATTAATTAATACATGATCGTTTTGTCGGATTAGATTATTATATATTAGTTATGTAACTGGGGTACATGTGATTATTAAGCAATATTTTCCTTGAATTTTCAAACGAAATTGCAAGGTTACAACACGATAAATTAATTATAACAATAATTTAATTAATTGTTAAAAGTTTTACTCCTAATTAATCAAGTTGTAATATCGTTGACAGTATTTGTCCAAAATTGCATAATCGGTGGTAGCTGCTTAAAACGTTAGAAGTTCTGTCGTCTGTGAAATTGAAGTAGAAAAGGAAGACGTGATCTTCAATAATTGCCAACTGGTAACATCCGGGCAGCTCGTAATCAGAGAGGATTACTAGCCACGAGAACTAATGCGGATAGAGATTTGCGTCTACGAGAGGATTCGATGGAAATGGAATGGAGTTGGATGATAATGAATTTAAATAATCAGAAAACACGTATTAGAATAATTCAAGTATTAGAGGCATTACTTATCCTTGCAGTAGTAACACTTATCAATGCTGAGATTATAAGTTACTTTTCCGGGAAAAAATATTCAGTTCTAATAATTTTGTTGTTTATTATAAAAAGAAGCATTAAACCTAAGCTTACTCTCTACAAAAAATATATATGAAAGGTTGTTTTATTATTTATAATTTATGTCCAAGGATATAAGTAATTTATATACAATTTAAATTGTGCCAAGGATAAATAAAAATATCATTGTAAATAAAAAATCTCATACAATGCTGAAATAAAAAATTGTACTTTGCTATCGATGATGTCTATATTTAGGGTAAAAGAAATTGTTCTGTATATAAAAGATAAAACAAACGGTATTTCTCTGCAAGTAGTGTACTAAATCCAATTTCTGAACTCATATTTCGGAACTCATCTCGAGGTTAGGTAACTCATAATTAGCAAATAGTACTAAAAGAAAGTAAAATCAGTTCAAAATGTTTTTGAAAATATTAATTCACTCTGAACAACTAAGCTTTTATACGCTTTTGAACAGATTTTTCAGTAATGTACTAACTAGGGAAAAATGCAGTGATAGAGCATATTAATTTTGATGTATAAAAACCTTCCAATTAAAAACGGATTCTAAGCATTCTAAGACGCAGTGAAAGGTAAGAATTATAGCTAAACTGTAAATATTCTTGAATAAGATTGTAATAATGTTTGTATTGCTAGAATATTAATTATTTTGAGATTGTTCAATCGTTATTTCTATTCATAAAACTATTTTAGGAAACAATTAGAATGGTTGACAAATTATTATTAATAGAGATTGTTGATATTAAGAAAACTCATATTCAGCACTACAAAACAAATTGCTTCTTTTTGGGAATGTTTTCTCTAAATATTATTTGGAGAAAAAAGGTGTTGAGAATTTTTGTAAGTGATCGAGTTAGTTTCAGTTCCAGCATTCGGATGGAACCCAGTAATCTAATGTCTACGTCTGAATATTTATTCGTACAATATCATATTGATCAACATAAATGTGATTGATGTTCTTGATTCGCTCAAGAATACAAAAAGGAGTAGAAAAACATATTTTCCTTCTTTCTTTACAAATCGTAATGCTTATGATAGATGACGACGATGTATAATGTAATGTTTATCATTACGACGATGTAAATCATTATTCTCATTATTCTCATATTGTGAGTTAGGTTGATGAAAATGAATCCCATTTGTTGGCAACATAATGAATCACATAAACTAGAATATCTTTCAAATGCTTCCTTATAAACAGCATTTGTGAGCTGTAAATCTTTCTCAAAACCCAGTTGTGTTGTAACAATATTTAATTTATTGTTGGACTTGAAGAATTTCTTACCTTATGTGACAGATAAGACTCTGTAAATGTATTACCTGAAACAAAAATGTATATACGTTAATATCAATAATTCTTATACATAGTCGTTAGCGTACAAATTTGTGATATTTTGTCCTTTAAATTATGCAAATTTGTAATTAGACGTGAATATTTTAAAGTTATATTTAAATAACAGTCACACTATATCGGAACAATCTGGAACGCAATAACTGTTATTTATTTGTACGGAGGAACTGTAGTGATCATCTTCATGTCATCATTATTTCCATAGCTATTTTTTAAATATATATCCAAAGATATTTGTTATTGGATGAGCGTTAACGAAGACTGTCACTCGAGGGGCGGGAAATATACCATGTAATATGCAGTAAGTTTACTGCTCATGTCTTATAAAAGCTTCATCATACGGGTAAAATGCGATTTAAAATTTAAAACTCTGCGTATAATTAAACATGGTGACTTGTGAGGCTGGAAAAATTGTATTTTTATCAATCTGGCTTACCTCACGGTGTCACGGTGTATCATGCCTGGATAAGCAATCGCGAGAATTGCAGGAAACCATGACAAACGCACAACTAGAATATGGTTATTTTATAACAGAACTATATATTAACAACTATGGATGTATTATATTATAATTTACGATATTGATTTTATATGGAGACATATTGCTATTTGTACTTTATAGAGATGTAAATAAAATAGACGTTGAAGAAGAAATAGGATACACGTATGCAATAATTAATGAGAAGTATATCCCCGCTGGAGAATGTTTACAGTAAAGAAGACTCGCGGTATAGACTCCAGTGGTTTGAACCTCACAGTTGAATGGTAGCTGATTCAAAAGAAAAAAAACAGAAGTGTTCTAAAGTATTCAACCATCCTTGAACTTTTTCTCTTGAAAATGTATAAGAAAAATAAAGGATTATTCTGTCACTACGTGGTTGCCTTTTGGTAAATATTTATCTACCATTGTGTATACACTGTAATAACACCTTGTACATTTCAGCGTGTTCTATATATTGTAAACTGTACTATTAAGACATTTAATTTTGCCATTACATTTAAAATATAACCATATTACATACATTGAGCTGTATTTAGGAGTTTTAATCTGAAACAATTAATAAGCATTTAACAATAATTTGAATATAAAAAACTTTGCAGATATGGGTATAACTAATTATTATGTTAGAATTAGTAAATATTTAATTGAAATGTATCTAAAATGTTTTAAAAGCATTTATCTGTAACGTTATACGTTATAAATATATGTTAAGGTTTAAATCATAGTGTTTTAGTTTTTAAGTGTTAAAATAACAATAATAATCGGTGTAATAGTTCATTCAACAATTTAAACAAAATTAGAACTACATACCAAATTTCAACAAAATCTGAATTGGGACTCTATCGTATTTTATATTAGTATACAATTTTATCTGGAATAACGTTTGATCCACTCAATTTTTTTTTGCCAAACTCACATAGTGCCGTTTTTGTAAAACATGCAATGAGCTGCATAAATCTTAATTTCATCAATCTTTGAGCACTGGTGGCTGCCTCTCTTAAACTTCTGGACCTTTTCAATTAGGAAAGAAAAGAATATATATATATGCTATGTAGTGAAGTACCAAAATCAGAACCACCAACCACAAACCACCAGCCACCACCCGTCTCATAAATTAGATCACAAACTGGCAAAACATACATCAATATAAAAGTTTGAGACTTTAATGGTTCTGTTGGCCATTCATAAATCATTAATTGAGGACGAGTATTTTTACATATATATATATATATATATAAAATTAAAAATAATATGTAAAAATAGCAATACTAATTATTGTAATGTAATTTAATTTAAGTAAACATAAAATCACAAAAAGTATTTACTCCGCCGGAACTCAAACCCGGATCTCTGGCTTGCCGGGTGAGTGCGCTACCACTACACCGCAAAGCCCTTGATTTTTACAATTAAATTATTTTGTACTTAAATATAGAAAACAACAAGAGAGGACACAATGAGTTGGATAAAAAGTGCCTTTTTCATTAGTATATTTGCTACTAAAGATGATAAGTTTAAACTCACCAATATTGTATTAATTTATATTTCCGGTGTAGGCAATATACCCGGGTGGATCGAAATAAAGCGATTAGTACGGCAGCTGAACAGGTCCGTATATTGTCCCTCCCCCACCCCTCGTCACTAACACCACTCAATACAAATATTGGGGAAACACGGCCATCGGTAACACAAATTCTGCCCCTGTCCCTATGCCACCCTTTATAATGTAAACTGGCTTCCACGCTGCACAACCCTCATTTATGTCCCAAAACTGGTTTTACCTCTGCCCGCTTCTCGGTCACCTCAATACCTCAACACGTCTTTTATATCACCGTATAATGTGATCCTACTGCTTTGAGTTACCTTGTCTTACGGACGGCTTAGAGTTTGACAGTACATTGTTTATTATTTTACATGGTGTACAATATTGTTTAATTGAGCCTCCTCTTTTCCTCTATTCTTCTTTTGTAGTACTTTAAAATGTGTGATGCTTCTTATATGTTTGCCAATTGGCACTGACACTATATGTCGTAATATGGTGTGTTAGGAATAGATCACTGTAGACATAATAGTTAGTTGTCTGGCCAATTATTTACACTTGCAACAACGAAAGCCTACTAAAGTCAAATATCCTGAAGGCAAGATGGAAGGACCTACACCATGTTGCTAAGAATTGTTTGATACCTAGCGAGGGGGAGTAGCACAAGTAGCTAGGCCATTTTATATTTCTTATATTTTATATTGACATCAATGCAGATTTAATGAGAACTATAACAGTTACTATAACTAACCCCTTGTAAAATATCATTAGATACAAATAACTGTTGATGTTATGATTACTGATCATCTTCTTTATCTCGGACAAGTGATTCACTGGAAAAACATGAGATAACTGGAACATTTAATTCCAAAGGTTTTACTTCCAATTAACTTGCAATATATATATATATATATATATATATATATATATGCAAAACCAGACAATGAAGGTTAATATTGATAAGGAATGTTTTTGGAGGGTATTTTTGTAAAGAACAAGTGAATTTTTTTCTTTTCAGTCTTTTTCTGCCCGTCATTATGGGCCACTGGCCTGTGCGAGAATCTCGTCAAACAGAATAACAAGAGACTGTATAATACAGGAAGTGTTTGCTTTTTTTATCACTTTTATGCATATGACGTACTAGATTTTTTTTATTTATTATTTACAGCTTAGTATTTATGTTACATATCACAATAACAAGTTTAAAAAGTTGTGTTCATCTTGGTACACTATTTTTGAGCTTTTTGTATACATTTAAGTCATATTTAAAAAATATAATTATAATTTAATTTTTTTAGTAGTGAAATACAAATAACTTGAATACTGGAATTCAAAAATTCATACTGGTTGGCTGAGCTTTATTCAAAGCCCCATCATTCAGGATGTGGGACAATTAAATTATTGTCTGTCCGTTCGTACGAAGTCTCGAAAATGAAATCACTTAAGACACGAAATTATGGATGAAGCTACTTTTAAATATAAGAAAAATTGAGTCAACCTATGGTGCATATCACTTCAAACGTTTTAACTGACCGTTAGCGAATATAACTACGTTGGTCTTATGGGTAACCTAGATGAGATCAGGAAATTAAAGACAATACATTTTTAACAAACTGAGTACAATCCATTCAGGTCGGTTTAATTGTTGTTTTAATTTTGTATCTTAGTTTGAGGAAAGGGAATATATTAGGATAGTAAATCCCACTACTAAACAGTATTCCTTGAAATACCGTCCACTAAGTATCAGGGTCAAATATCAAGTCCTGCCACGAAACATTGCTTAAAGCTTAAAATCAGCGAATCCTTTATAGAAGCGAGAAAGAATTCCCTGAACCCATTTTCCTCACAAACAATTATCTTCTCAGCCGTGCATTCATTTGAGCGTACAAAAGAGCAGTTGACAGAGCTGCACGAGGATCGCGATGAAGAGGCAGTGCTGACAAAGATTACACATGCAAGGCGAAGCCTCGACCCTAATGCGAGGCTGCGGGAATGTTACTTTTAACGATTTCTCTTGGTTTATTCACTCCTCCACGAATTATTGTTATCTTCTCTTTTCTTCCTCCAGCTTCCCTCGTTACCATCCACTTTATGTGCAGTTTTCATGGTGAACTCTGAATGAAATAATGCTTAGCATTTGCAATATTGTTTTTTTTTTATCTCTTACGACATATTTGGATCCAAAGCAGAATTTGATCTCGAGACTTGCCTCTTACGTCTAAAATAACTGTGATACAATATCTTTTAATTTGCTTTAAAACTATACAAAAATTTCGTGTGTATGTGAGAGTGTGTGGGCTGGCGATCCAATCAGAACAATATAAAATCGTTTAAAATCTTATTTTCTGTCCTAGAATCGTAATCGGGGTTTTACTTTTTAAAATAATATGAATAATAACATGAATATAAATGAAGGTTTGTGCTATTAATATTTTTATTTGATATTTAGAAAACCTATCAAAAAATATTTTATACATTACCGTACTAATGTTTAGAAATCCACACTTTATTTGTACTAAATCTCACATTGTATCTGTCCTTTAAAATCCTCAAGAGAAGGTGTATTATTGAATAACATGGTTTTACGTTATTTAAACAATTTTAAGATATAATATTGGTTTGAATAAGAGTGGATTCTTGTTGTTAAAGTAAGGTGTCCACCATATTTTAATTTATTTTTGTAAATTGCTCAATTTCATTCAAAAAAGTTAGTTATTTTAGTCAAGTAAGTAAAATGTTGACAGAACCTTTCGTAGCCTATTACTAGAGATAATGATTTGTCTCTTGCCAAGGACAATAGTGGCGTGATAAAAACAAACGAAGTTTTCTTTGTTAATTTTTGTAATGTTCTTCGGAAAATGTACTACACATTACGATGCCAGGATAAATAATCAATATTTTAGTTACATAGTTCAGTGCCTTAGAGTATTATATAATATCTGCGAATATAAAAAAATACAATATTGTAACAAAGCTTGATCAAATGAACTAAATGTGTTTGCTATTTATAAAAACATACAAATATTACAGTAATATGCAATCATGATACCGAAACTGTTTGTGAAAGAAGCATAATTGGAAGTAAAACCTTGACAATAAACTTTCAAGAAACATATAAGAAGCATCACACATTTTAAAGTATTACCAACAAGAAGAATAGAGGAAAGAGGAGGCTCACTCACAATATTTTATACCATGTAAAATAATAAACAATGAATTGTCAAACGCTAAGCCTTCAAGAAGACAAGGTCACACAAAGCCGTGTGATCACATTATACAGTGATATAAAAGACGTTTTGAGGTATTGAGGTGACCGAGAAGCGGGCAGAGGTAACACCAAATTTGGGACATAAATGAGGGTTGTGCAGCGTGGAAGCCAGTTTACATTATAAAGGGTGACAGAGGGACAGGGGCAGAATTTGTGTTACCGATGGCCGTGTTTCCCCAATATTTGTATTGAGTGGTGTTAGTGACGAGGGGTGGAGGAGGGACAATATACGGACCTGTTCAGCTTCCGTACTAATCGCTTTATTTCGATCCACTCGGGTATATTGTTTACACTGGAACTCTAAATTAATACAATATTGGTGAATTTAAACTTATCATCTTTAGTAGCAAACATACTAATGAAAAAGATACTTCTTTTCGACTCATTGTGTCCTCTCTTGTTGTTTTCTATATTTAAATACAAAATAATGTAATTGTAAAAATCAAGGGCTTTGTGGTGTAGTGGTAGCGCACTCATCCGGCAAGCGAGAGATCCGGGTTTGAGTCCCGGTTGAGTAAATACTTTTTGTGATCTATTGTTTACTTAAATTAATTAGGCTATTGCTATTTTTACAAATTTTATCAATATATATATGATTGAAACTGAATTGAAAGTTTGATACTTTATATGGTTTCATGTACATAAATCATCCTCAATTGAGGACGAGTATTAAATTATATGAATGGGCAACAGAAAAACCATTAAAGTATCAAACTTTTACATTGATTTATGTTGTGCCAGTTTGTGATCTGATTTCTGAAACTGGTGCTTCTGATTTTAGTTCTTTACAACATAGAATATGATAAACTATAAGAATATAGCCAGTTCCCAAATACGGTGCTCTAGATCACAATATCATCGAGGTCCAACAAACGCCTTTTATCTCCTGTTAATTTTCGACATGCCGTATTCTATTTATAATAATTTTAATCCAGAATTTAATCTAATAAGTTATTGACAAATGCCAACTTAATCCTGATATAATTTATAATTTTATCAATATTTTATATTAATCAAGGTTTTTGTAGAGAACAGTATGTAAACCTAACTCCAATATGTTTAGCTGAGCGAGTGAGGTGAGAGTAGGTTATAAACTATAAAAGAGAAGAAGAAGATGAAATGAGTATATAAATTTGCTGTATATGTATGAACATATTTAATGAGAAGTGTAATCACTACAGCAGAATGTTCGCAGTAAAGAAGGAAACTCGCTGTGGTTTGAAACCTCACACTTGAATGGCGGCTGATTCAAAAGAAAATGCTGATATATTCTAAAGTATTCAACCTCCGCGGAACTTTATCTCTACAAATAATATCTTTAAAAGATTCATGTATCACTGAGTAGTTATTTATGGTGATCATTATGCATGTATTATAATGAAAACTAGTCTGTTCATTGCGTTTTATTGTTATTATACGTAAATATTCCGTAATATATTATAGAAATATCTGTAAACTGGACTTTTTAAAGTTTAAAAAATATTATAAAAAATTTAGGTCAGACTGTTTAAGGTCACGAAAACTATACCACGCATATAGGTGCAATAAATGGAAAATGTATCTGTAACAAATGCGCTTAAAACAGACTACATGTTAAAAACAAGAGATTTTCTGTTATTTATATTCTTTTATTTTCCGTGGTTACATACCCTTATGATAACCAGAGGGAAATAAAAATAATACCACGCATACACTCAAAAATAAAATTTAATTTCAAGACACATGGCCAAGATCCTAAAGTTTTGCGCTTCTTCGTCATCCTAGCGTTTCGCGCTTCTTCATCATCCTAGTGTTTTCACGCTTCTTCGTCATCCTAGTGTTTCGCGATTCTTCATCATCCTAGTGTTTCGCGCTTCTTCATCATCCTAGCGTCTCGCGCTTCTTCGTCATCCTAGCGTTTTGACTTCTTTATCATCCTAGTGTTTCGCACGACTGACAAGAGACAGGCATCTCGAAACGCTAGATCTTTCTTTCCTGTTTTTTATCAAATTGCAATCTTGCTGACTAAAAGAAGGTTTCTCTCCGTAATCCGAGCTCAGTAGCTCCTCAGAGTTAAAACTGGGCGTTTTTTTAAAACTATGTTACTTACCACTTATTATAGCTGCTAAGCATACTGTAGGGGCACCACTCATGTGTGTTCTGCACCGCGCCTTGCTGGGGAAACCAAGTTGGCGAAGGAGTAGACACTCCATCTAGTGAAGCTGTTTCGACGTTGTTTAATCTCTTTGGACACAGATAGACAGAATATTTCAGCTGTCACTATGCTACAGCGTACTCAAAAATTGAGAGTTTTGTTCTTTCTTCTAGTAACGTCCAAGTCAGTGTAGAAGTATAAACTAGACTAATAAAATTTGCTTGGCTTAGACGATCTGATAGACCTAAAATTAGTCTATATCTTCATTGATCTGATTTTTTCATTACTTAATATTTGATTAATAGCGTTCTATTATTATGGCGATTAGTCTCTGAAATTAAACATGAATAATTTTCACTATTACTTAACAAGTTTCGGACAATTTCAATGGAAGAAAAGGCAACATTTTCAACTTTGCCTTTATGTAAAATCAGGTTCCTGTTAAATTCTCCAAATCTCAGCCATTAACTTAGCTTGGTTTCCTTTACGGGTTCTGGATTCTACATTATAAGCAATTTCAAGCCTACATTACAGCTTATTCCATTCTCGTTTTGTAGACATACAAGCAAGCAGACAATCAGACAGAAAATGGATTCTTACATCCCTTAGGAAGAGAGAAGATAAATTGTACCAGTTACTGAGTGATCGGTTTCAATGCCGCTCCAGCCACGTGCGCCCTCATCAAACTCATCCTTGTCTATGTAGAAATAAAATTTCACGTAAATTACAGAAGAATATTTCTAGACATATTAATGTTATACGCTACAACGATTCAGACGACGACATGGAATGCTAAAATCGTCTGTAGTCTAACAACAGTTTTAGAAAAAAACAAACTTATTATAATAATAACGTTTTTAAAGTTTATTACTAAATAAAATCCATTGGTAAATAGAATTATAATGAATGTTATATTGTTGTCGGTAAACATCACACCTAAGTACGATACTAGCACTACCTAACGGCTCGCTAAAATCGCTTAGCACAATGTCAGCACTTTAAAGGCCTTTAAGGAACTGGCTATATTCTTATAGCCCCTCATATTTAATGTTGTGAAGTACTATGAGTTCTACAAAGTAGATTTACAGTTTGAAAGATCACAAACTGGCGCGCTGCCAACTGAGCTTCCACCGCTTGATCTACAGACTCCTGCCACTTGCAAGATCTAGATAAAAGTAAAATACATATGTGAAACGTGGGACGAAAAATAATTGCTTTATTTTACGTATGTTTATTTTATTTGAGATGAGTGAAATCTCAAAACCGAGAGCCTCTCAAGAGTGAAACATTTTCACATTTCGCGAGTGTTTCAACTCGAGAGGATTTATTATTTTATGTGTTGACTCGAAATACTGTTAATGCGCACTCTCACGCAACTACAAATTTACGATTGTAATCGTGAATTTAGTTTTGACGATTCAACGCTGTCTTTACTTTTAATTGATTTTAAGTCGATAATATTCATTTAATTAATATTTATGTCGGAACTTACATGGATTTTCGAAGAATATGGAAAAGATTCTAGTTTATATATACATCAATACTGATATTTTCGTCTTTATATCGCGCCTATTTTATATTTGAGTCACTTCAATAGCAACTTCATAACTAACGCCCAAAATTCATTATGTATTTATAATAAATTAATGTTCTGTACTTAAGTTACGTATACAGAAGTGTAAATATCTACCTTGAATTATACAAAGAATAACACGGTAGGCGGCTACTCGCTTCCCCTCTTTCCAGCTTTAGTGACGTAATTTACAGAGAAATCTCCTCCATTAATCCATCTCCCCTTCTCAGAAGTGTTCCGTAACAATATTATACGGTTGTGATACATGTAACTATGTCAACAATGCAATGTCAACAAGATTAGTTACTGTGTCGTACAATCTCTTCCATTATTCCACCCTTTCTCAGAAGTGTTCCCTGACAATATTATACGGTTGTGATACATGTAACTATGTCAACAATGCAATGTCAACAATATTAGTTACTGTGTCGTACAATCTCTTCCATTATTCCACCCTTTCTCAGAAGTGTTCCCTAACAATATTATACGGTTGTGATACATGTAACTATGTCTCAACAATGCAATGTCAACAATATTAGTTACTGTGTCGTACAATCTCTTCCATTATTCCACCCTTTCTCAGAAGTGTTCTCTAACAATATTATACGGTTGTGATAGAAGTTACTGTGTCGTACAATCTCTTCCATTATTCCACCCTTTCTCAGAAGTGTTCCCTAACAATATTATACGGTTGTGATAGAAGTTACTGTGTCGTACAATCTCTTCCATTATTCCACCCTTTCTCAGAAGTGTTCCGTAACAATATTATACGGTTGTGATAGAAGTTACTGTGTCGTACAATCCCTTCCATTATTCCACCCTTTCTCAGAAGTGTTCCGTAACAATATTATACGGTTGTGATAGAAGTTACTGTGTCGTACAATCCCTTCCATTATTCCACCCTTTCTCAGAAGTGTTCCGTAACAATATTATACGGTTGTGATAGAAGTTACTGTGTCGTACAATCCCTTCCATTATTCCACCCTTTCTCAGAAGTGTTCCGTAACAATATTATACGGTTGTGATAGAAGTTACTGTGTCGTACAATCCCTTCCATTATTCCACCCTTTCTCAGAAGTGTTCCGTAACAATATTATACGGTTGTGATAGAAGTTACTGTGTCGTACAATCCCTTCCATTATTCCACCCTTTCTCAGAAGTGTTCCCTAACAATATTATACGGTTGTGATAGAAGTTACTGTGTCGTACAATCTCTTCCATTATTCCACCCTTTCTCAGAAGTGTTCCCTAACAATATTATACGGTTGTGATAGAAGTTACTGTGTCGTACAATCTCTTCCATTATTCCACCCTTTCTCAGAAGTGTTCCCTAACAATATTATACGGTTGTGATAGAAGTTACTGTGTCGTACAATCTCTTCCATTATTCCACCCTTTCTCAGAAGTGTTCCGTAACAATATTATACGGTTGTGATAGAAGTTACTGTGTCGTACAATCTCTTCCATTATTCCACCCTTTCTCAGAAGTGTTCCGTAACAATATTATACGGTTGTGATAGAAGTTACTGTGTCGTACAATCCCTTCCATTATTCCACCCTTTCTCAGAAGTGTTCCCTAACAATATTATACGGTTGTGATACATGTAACTATGTCAACGATGATAAGTCAACAATATTATCTGAGCCAATTACGGAAATTATAATATTATAAATGACTGACACACACAATAGTAAGCGGGCTGTGACGTGTGTTTGTGAATGTGCAACGATGTCTGCTCTTCCTTCTACCTCATACCCTCTATTTTCCCCCTCAAACTTTAACCTACGCGCTTCTTCCACCTGCAGATTAATTCGTACAAGCAAGGAGTGTAAACAAATTTTTAAAACGAAGCTAACTTTACGCAAAACAGACAAAATAAAATTTCTATCTCTTATGTTTATAATATATAGTAATTTTCATGAAGGTTTTCGTAATCACGAAACCCTGCACTTAGATAGCATTCGTCCCTTTAGTCCCAATGAAGCCCAAAATCATCGTCAAAGTTCTTTCGTATCTTCCCCATTAAATTGTAGCTATTTATATATAACGTCATATTTTACTTTGTTACGTAAAATGGAGGCTTAAGTACGATGAACTCTATAGTAAACCTGTAATAAATGCGTAATTATTATACATCTATATAATTTTATATGTAAATCTTACTCCAATGGTATGTTAACGTAATATTTACCTCTGTAGCGTTCTAAACGCACATTGAGTATATAAGGTTTTAAATTAAAACGTCATGAAAGACTTTCCAATAATCGAAGAAATATGAGTATCAGAGACCCAGACAGATATGAAAGGAACACCGATCAGTAGTTATTTATTACTTAAACTTTACATATCTGTGTCACAAGAGGAAACTCTAATTCGCAGACCTTGAAAGCTTTACACAAAATAACAAAGAATCTGCAATTTCAATAGCAAATGTAAATTATATTTTGTTCCTTTTCACGTTAAGAATTTTTGCATTACCGTTAAAGAAGGTTATCACATTGAATAATATTTTATTTTAATTTCCGTGTGTCTGATTGTGTAATCTTCCGCACAATTTGAGAAAGAACTGGCCTATTAAGCAAGGGACCTATATATATATATATATATATATATATATATATATATAGAGTTAAGTTTTGCATTAAGCTTCATTTCCATATAGGTAACATCAAGTTAGATGATAGTAAATTCTATTCAAGGGGATTTGGCTGAGTGTTAGCGGATAAATTCAAATTGACCATCGATGTAAAAATGATAGATCATATCTAATATTAGAATAAATAAATTTGAAAATAAATCACATTCAGCGATATGAAATTTTAAACATGTGACATAGTAGCTTAGGAAGCCTTAATGTAAAATATCTCAGGATTCTCATGAAATTTATATTTTGCACAAAACTTCATTTTTACATATACATGAATTAATTCTATGATGGGGCATGTAAAGCCGTAAAATTTTGCTGAGCATCATGTAAGCTTTTTATTTAGTAGGCTGCCGGGAGATGATAACATATTTTTGTGATACAAACAACAAAATGTTAGTAGAGTTTTGTGTACTTCGGCCTTAAAGTGTTATTGGACGTGCCTTACGAAGAAGACTCTTAGAGGAAGAGCCCAAGGAGCAACTTAAGAGCAATTTGTGTTATGGATAGCTTTATTTAGTGTGTCCCCATGGACAAGGGAAGGGTGGGGGAGGAGGTAATACATCGACCCTCCCTCTCTCGTGTAATCGGTTTATTAAATCTTGGCCGCTTAGTCTCAGGGGCGTTTTCATACATTAACGTAGGTCCAAGTGCACGTGTTTCTCACAGGTTATATGAAGATTCTCAGGGGTTATATAAAACGTTGTTTTAACGTGTTACATTATCTTTTATTTTATATTGGTTTTACATAGTGATTAAGATCAAGCGAAATTTTGTCTTACGCTAGTTTGGAAAGTTGACGACATGAAAAAGTGTGATTCTGTTCTTTTCACTTTTATATTTGTATTATCTAGTAGATAGCCACTAAAATGATGTTATAATTTACAAAGCGTTTGAGGTTTCATGTTGACGGATCTGCTAGCACACTATCCTTGCATGGCATATAACTTATTTAATATCAGGCTCATATCGCTAAATATATGTGTATACCAAAATATTATTGTATGTTAGAGTACAAATTTTAAGCAAGTTACCTAAAAATTTCATAAAAATATTTAATTTTTGTTATTTTTGATTAGATCTCAAAATCCGACTAACTTGACTAATAAAAATGAGGACTTCAATATTTTTTTTAGTTAATTTATTATTTAGTTTTAAAGGGTTTTACAGTACTTTGAATTAATAAATACTTCTCGAGCCCTTAATGGGTTTTTTATATCATAAATAGATATTGTGTAAACCTTAATAGATTTTTGGCTAGTGTAAAAAGGCTTGTGGGGTTTGTTATTTATATCATGCAATTGTTATTATTGGAAAAAACACGGTTGGTCTTAGAAAAATATTTAATAAAATTAAATTCATTCTCTTGTTTCATTGACAAAATAACATTTAAGAGACAGTATAGCTTATTAAAATACAGTTTACATTTAAGCTTACTCTATGCTTTCATTGTTATAAAACGTAAAGTTATTGTATATTAAAATAGTATTTAAATTAATTAAACATATGATTGTTTTGTCAGATTATTTATGTTTTACAAAGAACAGCTCCAAAACAAAACGGATTTACTAATGGCTTAATAAGCCAAAGGGGAGTATTCAGGGCTAGTGGGGGCTACTCCAGAGGCATTTTCAAAACATGAATAGACATATATGTTAACCAGGGACCCTAAGGATGCCTATGAAAAATCGAATTTCAATCATTCCGTTAGTTTATACCTGATTGAGTAACTACACCCGAATACACAGACATACACCATTCTGTTTTTGTATAATAGTTATTTAATCTTAGTGACATATGATAATTAAGCAATATATTTCTTGATTTTAAAGTTTATAAAAATATGAAAACGTGTCAATGAATATAATTTATTAAAGTTTCACTCCTAATTAGTCGAATTGTAATATTGTTGACAGTATTTGACAAAATTGCAGCTTCGGTGATAACTGTTTTATACGCATAAAAAATCTGACGACAATGAAACTGGAGTAGAAAAGGAAGTCGTGATATTCAATAATTGCCAACTGTTATATCCGGGAAGCTCGTAATCAGAGAGGATTACTAGCCACGGAAACTAAAGCGGGTAGAGATTTTGGTGTACGAGAGGATTTGATGGAAATGGAATGGAGTCGGATGATTATGAATTTAAATCATCAGAAAACAAGTATTAACATAATTCAAGTGTTAGAGGAATTGCTAATCCTTGCAGTAGTAAAACATATCAATTCTGATATTAGAAGTAAATTTGCAGGAAAAATATACTCAGTTCTAATAATTTGGGTGTTTATTTATAAAAATAAGCTTTCAACCTTGGCTTATGATATTTAAAGAATATATATATATATATCAAACACACACACACACACACACACACACCCACACACACACACACACAACACACACACACACACACACACACACACACACACTCACACACACACAGACAGACAGACAGACACACACACACACACACACACACACACACACACACATATATATATATATATATAATTATAAAATATTCTTTCATTACTAATTTTTGAGCTTGTATTTAATAAGAACTACCTGGTGGAGTGTTTTTCTAATCGGTACTTTCTCGAGACACTGTTCCTGCACTGTATAGTTATTGACTGCTTGACCTTTACCAATTTTTTTTAGGGGTTGGGGAGGTTTGCGAGACTTTTCCCCTTAAAAGAAAAAACAAACTTGGACTCACATATTTACTCATAAATATATTTTGGACCTCGATATATGGCCTTATCAACAATAAATGATAATGCAATGACAAATTATATTTTAATGGAGCAATGATAGTGAGGCAAGAATATAATATTTGACATCTTTAGAGATAAATTAAGCAACATATACAATTTTTAAGTCTATTTTCATAATAATAAAAATCAACAAGGTTTCCGCTAAAGTTTAATTATTCGTACAAGAGTTCCGATATCGTCCTGATCAGTGGGGAATGGACCTGCCGCCAAGAAACCGATTTATGGTCTACCATGACTGATGATTACGTAAGCGACTAGCCCACAAACTCCCATCTCCATCTGCAGGTCTTCCACTACACCATTGCCATCTATTTTTATAAATGAGGAGTAGTTGTTCACGTCTCCCTTAATAGCACTAGTAAATATCCTGTTCTTTTTATTTCTCATAATGTTGTAAGGATGTTCTATTTACGCAATTCAACCTAATATTTTACATAATATGTAATATTTTTACTTTGAAAATACAAATTTAGTCTGAACAAGTAAAGTTTTAGACGCTGAATCGTATTATTTAGTAATCTACCAACGAAAGAAAACAATAATTTCGGCAATAAAAATATAATAGTCTTGGCATATCAACACGTTCTAAAGGGTTCTACAATTAAATTGCACATTCTACGCATTCCAAGAATTCTGTACTGATCGGTAATAATTATTGCTACAATGCAAATATTCTTTGGTTAATTTGTGCCAACTATTGCATTACTTGAATTTTTAGTTTCGATATCATTGGTGCCGTTTTTAAAGTATTCATAAAAGTATTTATAGCTTTGAATTTTTGAGAACTTGTTGACATATTCCGATTAATGTATGTAGGAAATACATCCAAATAATTAGAATAATTTCTTTTCAGAATATTTTTAATAAATGTTATAGAGGGAAAACAAGGTGCTGATAATTGGTCTAGACGATGGAGTATTTTATGTTTCGGCAAATTCGATATTGATTCATATAATATCATATTGATCAACATTCTGATTCAACAAGACAAGATAAGGTAGAGTAGGAAATACATCTTTACTTTCTTCCTTTACAAATTGAAGTGATTATTATTATAGATGATGACACTGTATATTGTGAGTTAGGTTAGTGAAACTATTCGACATAATGAATCAAATAAATGAGAATACCTTTAAAATACTTCCTTAAAAACAACTTTAATTTTGTTCTTTAAACCAAGTTGACTTTTCAACAATCTTTAATTTATTGTTGAGTTTTAAAAAATGTCTTACCTTATGTGACAGATACGACTGAGTGTGTTTATTACCTGAAACAGAAATTTATCTACGTAAATATAAATAATTCTTGTAAATAGTCCTTATTGTACATTTTATATCCGATAAATTGGTATTTGGACTTAAATAATGATAAGAAAAATTACAGCAGTACAATAATGTGTAGAGTAGTAAATTAATTGGAAAACTAAACAACAAAATTATTCTTTTGTTAAAAAGAAGGCGATGATCAGCTCATAATAAATATAGAATTTTTGGAAATATATACTATGTAATTTCCTCCATCGAAAATTAAAGCGCTATATTTAACTAAAAGTATATTTAATTATTTTAGAATCAAATGGAAACATTTATTTTTGAGTTGTAAGAAAATTTAATAATTAATATTTTTACTAGACGAGGTTATAAGTCAATGGTACCTATGCGGTAACTGTTGTGTGTTTCTCAAACATAACAACTGTTGTTTTTCAAAATTTGTACAGATAGAATGTAATGATCACGTTATATTTGTTTCATTATATCATAAATAGCTATTTTAAGCAATTTATTTTATTGGATGAGCGTTAGCGAAAGAGCTGGAAATACCCTACGTAATATTTATTAAATGAACAGTAATAATCTTTTAGAAAAGATTGATAAATTAGTAAAAAATGTGATTTTAAAGTTAACTTCACGTAAAATTAGTCATAGTGGCGATGACTCAAGAACGAAAATCGGAGAATACCGGCTTTAAAATGTTATCTGTGATAATATAAAATAACAAATATAACATTGAGAAGTTTAACAGTTGTAATTCCTATATTTGCTATTGTAATTCCTAAAAAGTTCTGTTTTTGCTCTCGAGAAGAGAATATTTTATCATTTCTTGATAAGCAATCTCGAGAATTGCGGGAAACAATGAAAAACGCACAACTAGAATATGATACTTTATAAAAAAAAATATCGACAACTATGGATGTATTATATTATAGTTTACAGTATAGATTAAATATGAAAAAATATTGCTATTTGTACTTAATTGAGGTCTAATTAAAATAATCGTAGAGAAGAAATAGGATACACATATGAAATAATTAATGAGAAGTATAACCTCGCCTTATAATGTTTACGGTAAAGGAAACTCTCGGTATGGACTCTAGTGGTTTAAAACCTCACAGGTGAATGGTGGCTGATTCAGAAGAAAAAAGGAGTGTTGTAAAGTATTCAAGCATTCTTGAACTTTCTCTTTCGAAATTGTAACAGAAAAATAAAGGATTATTCTATCATTGCTTAGTTATTTTTTAGAAAATATTTATTTACCTTTGTACATATACAGCAATAAGACTGTATATTTTTGCGTGGTGTTGATAATGAAATTGTACTCTTAAAATTTTTAATTTTGTTATGATCAGTTAAAATTCCATATTTTATCATCATCAACATCACGGAAGATGAATGAATGTAAGCCACAAGTAATACATCCTCCAGTAAAGCCCATTGTCAATAATTAGGCTAGCTTGAAATTTTGATATATTTGAAACATTACTCGTAAGTTCGATTTTATGTGCGTGGAAAGAGGGCCTCCAGGATTGTTGTTTATTATAATATTTTCTTTTCTTGACTATACAAAAATTAGGTAGTTAACATAGACGCCTACTGACATCATTGGTGGTTTTGGACAGGTTTGAGTGCTCTTAAACCCTTTACCTAACATGTATCCATCATAATATCTGTATGTGATCTCGTCAGTTTCACGCATTTACTGAAATTTCAAAAGAAACAGTTAAATAAATTTTTTAGTTAAAGCAGTTTCCAATTTTGTTAAAAGTAAAAAATCGATTTTTAAAAGTGTTTGAGATAGATTTTTTGGTAGCTTTCTTAGATTTTATAACTGGAAATTTAAAAAGTACTGGAAACAATTAGTTAATAAAGGAAAATGGTGAACCAAAGATGATTCATCGTCCATATACTTCATCGTGCGTCTCAGAAATAATCTATTTTTTAAAAGCTTTTGAGTTATGGACAGTACGTGGTTGTGCAAGGTGAAAGAGATTAAAACATTGATAGTTTATCCAGGTCTCGTTTCGTGAAACGAACATTGGAGGTCGGATTATAAACTCTGATATAAGTTGTGCCTGGAACTTTCGGAGATAAACAAGTTGGAAGGTGTTGAAAACATCCACTTCTGGTTTAGTAAGTGAATATATAGAGATTATTTAAATCTTATATAAACATTGCCCTCACAACCTTACATATTATGACTAAACATTTATAGCTATATATACTAATATATTTATTTCTCAAATTTTAGCTTTGTAGGAAATTCTAAACTTTGCAAGTTTATCCCGATTTCGTATCTTGAAACTCACATTGGTGGTCAGATTATAAACTCTGATACAAGTTGGGTCGGGAAATCTGCCCGGAGATAAACAAGTAGGGACGCGTTAAAAACATCCACTTTTTGGTTTAGCATTTGAATATATTGAGAATATTTCAATTTAATATTTTATGTAACGTATATAACTGGGCTAAACCTTCCTAAACATTACATAATAACCATTGTATTTCTCAGTTACCATCATTATCTTACGATTCTTAGGTTTACATTGTTCCGTAGTTTAGGGTTTCAACTTGAACTGATTAATACGCATTTACATGCGAATAATGTTAAATTCTGGTGCAGATACGGCTATATATGCTATAATTAGTAAAAGTTATTAGATATATATATATATATGAAATATTTGAGAAGAATCACTTTGTAAACGTACTAAATTTACGTGATTTATCAGTTAAAAATGTTACGATACAAAACACTAAATCTTTCTAAAGGTTATAAATATTAATAAATGTAAATAATACATAACACTTCCAAATTATTTATTTTCGTGCGAGGCCTTTCGAAACCGAAGGTTTTCATCACCATTTTCATTTATCGAAAGGCCTCGCACGAAAAAATCAATAAATTTGAAATGTTATGTATTTTTTACATTTACGTATTAATATTTGTAAGTTTTTTCAACTGCTCCAAGAGTCTTCAATTTCTAAGTGTTATTTGAAGAAAATCCATAAATTGGAATTACAAGCCAATTTGCATCTAAATCAGAATTGATGCTCTATTGAATTTTATATTAATATGGAAACAACGTTTCAACCATATCATTTTTTGAAAAAATTGATATAGTGCAGTTGTTTTAAAACACATGTAATAATCTGCAAAATTATAAATGTAATCAGTTTTTGGCATTGGTGACTAGCCTTTCTTAAAATTTTGAAACCTTCTCAATTATAAAAGGAATAGATATGAAAACTCAGACAATAACAAATAATCTTGCTAAAGAATGATTTTATAAAGTCAAGTGGTTTGTAGTTTTAATTTAATTTAAATATTAGCAGTTGTCATATTGTATTAGAGTTTTACAACAAACTTATCTAAGTTCTTTTCAAGGAAAAGCCAGTTCGTTTTAAGCCTTATTCTGCTCTTCGTCATGGGCCACTGGCCTGTGCGAGAATCTCGTCAAACAGAATAAGAAGAAGAGTCGGTATAGTAAAAAGAATTGTCTGTAATCGGTTTTACATTTATGCATATGATGTTCTGTATATGTTTAAAACTTATTATTGACAGATTAGTGTTGTATTCAAGTTAAATATCACAATAACAAATTTACCAAATCTTGTTATCCTGGTACACAATATTTTGAGCTATTTATACATAATAATCATTTTTAACAATGATAAATATAATTTTATTTGTTTATTAGTGACGTTTTTACGCTGATAAATGCGAATGCCTTGTATATTTAGATTTTAAGATCAGTAGTTCGCTGAGCTCCATCGAAGTTCCATAATTCCAGACGCGGGAAAATTTAATGTATGACTGTCCTGCACGATATCTCTAAAACAAAATTACTTACAGAATTAATAAATTTGTAAACAACTGAGTATTTTTTTTTTTTTTTTTTCTTGAAAGGAATATATTAGACTAGCAAATCCTGGTACGAAACAGAATTGCTCCTTGAAATACCTTCCGCACAAGACTAGGGGTTAAATATCATCTCAAAATAATTAAAACAGAACTGTTTTCTAAGTACTTGCCACGAAAAATTGGTTCAAGCTTAAAATCAGCGAATCCTTTATAGAAAAGAGGAACAATTCCCTGAACTCATTTCCCTCACAAACAATTATCTTCACAGCCGTGCATTCATTTGAGAATATAAAAGAGCAGTTGACAGAGCTGCACGAGGATCGCGATGAAGAGGCTGTGCTGACAAAGATTACACATGCAAGGCGAAGCCTCGACTCTAATGCGAGGCTGCGGGGAACGTTACTTTTAACGATTTCACTTGGTTTATTCACTCCTCCACGAATTATTTTTATCTTCTCTTTTCTTTCCTCCAGCTTTCCTCGTTACCATCCACTTTAGGTGCAGTTTTCTGAGTGAAATATACTTAGAATTTGCAGTATTGTTTTTGTTTTATCTTTTTAGGAAATGTGTGTGTGTGTGTGTGTGTGTGTGTGTGTGTGTGTGTGTGCGCGCGCGCGTGTGCGTGGGCTGGCGATCTAATCAGAACAATATAAAACCGTTTTTAAAAATCTTATTTTCTGTCCTAGAATCGTAATCGGGGTTTTAACTTATTTTTTAAATAATATAAATAATAACATGAATATAAATTAAGGTTTGTGCTATCGATATTTTAATTTAATATTTAGAAATATCCAGAAATATTTTATTCATTACTGTACTAATATTTCGAAATTCATACTTTATTTGTTCTAAATCCCGAATTGTACCTGTCCTTTAAAAATCCTCAAGAGAAGGTGTATTGTTGAATAAAATGATATTTCATCATCATTTCAATGATATTTACGTTATTTCAATAATTTTAAGATATAGTCTTGGTTTGAATAAGAGAGCATTCTTGTTAGAATAAAGTGCCCACCATATTTTAATTTAGTTTTGTAAATTGCTCAATCTTATTCAAACACGTTAGTTATTTTGGTCAAGTGAGTAATATTTTGACAGAACCTTTCGTAGACAATTACTGGAGATAATGAATTGTCTCTTACCAAAGACAATAGGGGAGTGATAAAAACAAAGAGAGTTTTTTTTTACAAATGTTTGTAATGTTCCTCGAAAAATGTACTAGACATTACGATGCCAGAATAAATAATCAATATTTTAGTTTGGTAGTTCAGTGCCTTGGAGTACTATATAAAATCTGCGAATATCTTACCAAAATAAAATACATCATTGTAACAAAGCGTAATAGAATGAACTAAAAGTGTTTGCTATTTATACCTACTAAGACAAGGTAACTCAAAGCAGTAGGATCACATTATACGGTGATATAAAAGACGTGTTGAGGTATTGAGGTGACCGACAAGCGGGCAAAGGTAAAACCAATTTTTGGACATGAATGAGGGTTGTGCAGCGTGGAAGCCAGTTTACATTATAAATGGTGGCATAGGGGCAGAATTTGTGTTACCGATGGCCGTGTTTTTCCCCAATATTTGTATTGAGTGGTGTTAGTGACGTGGTTTGGGGGAGGGACAATCTACGGACTTGTTCAGCTGCCGTACTAATCGCTTTATTTAGATCCACCTGGGAATATTGTTTACACTGGAACTCTAAAATTAATACAATATTGGTGAATTTAAACTTATCATCTTTAGTAGCAAACATACTAATGAAAAAGATACTTCTTTTCGACTCATTGTGTCCTCTCTTGTTGTTTTCTATATTTAAATACAAAATAATGTAATTGTAAAAATCAAGGGCTTTTGTGGTGTAGTGGTAGCGCACTCACCCGGCAAGCGAGAGATTCGGGTTTGAGTCCCGGTTTGAGTAAATACTTTTTGTGATCTATTATTTACTTAAATTAATTAGGCTATTGCTATTTTTACAAATTTTATCAATCTATATATATATATATATATATATATACATGTACAAATAGTCGTCCTCAATGACTGATTATATTTATAGATGGGCAAGAAAAACCATTAAAGTATCAAACTTTTACATTGATTTATGTTGTGCCAGTTTGTGGTCTGATTTCTGAAACTGGTGCTTCTGATTTTAGTTCTTTACAACATAGAATATGATAAACTATAAGAATATAGCCAGTTCCCAAATACGGTGCTCTAGATCACAATATCATCGAGGTCCAACAAACGCCTTTTATAACCTGTTAATTTTCGACATGCCGTATTCTATTTATAATAATTTTAATCCAGAATTTAATCTAATAAGTTATTGACAAATGCCAACTAAATCCTGATATAATTTATAATTTTATCAATATTTTATATTAATCAGGTTTTTGTAGAGAACAGTATGTAAACCTAACTCCAATATGTTTAGCTGAGCGAGTAAGGAGTAGGTTATAAACTATAAAAGAGAAGAAGAAGATGAAATGAGTATATAAATTTGCTGTATATGTATGAACATATTTAATGAGAAGTGTAATCACTACAGCAGAATGTTCGCAGTAAAGAAGGAAACTCGCTGTGGTTTGAAACCTCACACTTGAATGGCGGCTGATTCAAAAGAAAATGCTGATATATTCTAAAGTATTCAACCTCCGCGGAACTTTATCTCTACAAATAATATATTTAAAAGATTCATGTATAGTTATTTATGGTGATCATTATGCATGTATTATAATGAAAACTAGTCTGTTCATTGCGTTTTATTGTTATCATACGTAAATATTCCGTAATATATTATAGAAATATCTGTAAACTGGACTTTTTAAAGTTTAAAAAATATTATAAAAAATTTAGGTCAGACTGTTTAAGGTCACGAAAACTATACCACGCATATAGGTGCAATAAATGGAAAATGTATCTGTATCAAATGCGCTTAAAACAGACTAGGCTACATGTTAATAACAAGAGATTTTCTGTTATTTATATCCTTTTATTTTCCGTGGTTACATACCCTTATGATAACCAGAGGGAAATAAAAATAATACCACACATACACTCAAAAATAAAATTTAATTTCAAGACACATGGCCAATATCCTAAAGTTTTGCGCTTCTTAGTCATCCTAGCGTTTCGCGCTTCTTCATCATCCTAGTGTTTCACGCTTTTTCGTCATCCTAGTGTTTCGCGATTCTTCATCATCCTAGTGTTTCGCGCTTCTTCATCATCCTAGCGTCTCGCGCTTCTTCGTCATCCTAGCGTTTTGACTTCTTTATCATCCTAGTGTTTTCGCACGACTGTCAAGAGACAGGCATCTCGAAACGCTAGATCTTTCTTTCCTGTTTTTTTATCAAATTGCAATCTTGCTGACTAAAAGGTTTCTCTCCGTAATCCGAGCTCAGTAGCTCCTCAGAGTTAAAAACTGGGCGTTCTTTTTTAAAAACTATGTTACTTACCACTTATTATAGCTGCTAAGCATACTGCAGGGTCACCACTCATGTGTGTTCTGCACCGCGCCTTGATGGGGAAACCAAGTTGGCGAAGGAGTAGACACTCCATCCAGTGAAGCTGTTTCGACGTTGTCTAATCTCTTTGGACACAGATAGACAGAATATTTCAGCTGTCACTATGCTACAGCGTACTCAAAAATTGAGAGTTTCGTTCTTTCTTCTAGTAACGTCCAAGTCAGTATAGACTAAACTAGACTAATAAAACTTGCTTGGCTTAGGCGATCTGATAGACCTAAAATTAGTCTATATCTTCATTGATCTGATTTTTTCACTACTTAAAATTTGATTAATAGCGTTCTATTATTATGGCCATTAGTCTCTGAAATTAAACATGAATAATTTCCACTATTACTTAACAAGTTTCGGACAATTTCAATGGAAGAAAAGGCAACATTTATAACTTTTCCTTTATGTAAAATCAGGTTCCTGTTAAATTCTCCAAATCTCAGCCATTAACTTAGCTTGGTTTCCTTTACGGGTTCTGGATTCTACATTCTAAGCAATTTCAAGCCTACATTACAGCTTATTCCATTCTCGTTTTGTAGACTTACAAGCAAGCAGACAATCAGACAGAAAATGGATTCTTACATCCCTTAGGAAGAGAGAAGATAAATTGTACCAGTTACTGAGTGATCGGTTTCAATGCCGCTCCAGCCACGTGCGCCCTCATCAAACTCATCCTTGTCTATGTAGAAATAAAATTTCACGTAAATTACAGAAGAATATAAGGCCTTTAAGGAACTGGCTATATTCTTATAGCCCCTCATATTTAATTATTAAATAAAAATAATAATTAAAAAGTAATCTGTTAATTTAAGTTTTAATTTAACTTTGTTTGAATTTTTCTACATATTAAGCTGATAAATTTTATTTTTAATTATTAAATAGTATGTATATATTTTGGTTAATTTTTAAGCATTTATTTTAATTTAAAATTTGTTATTAGTTAAGATCTTTCACTGTACATATATCTGTATATTATGTGAGGTTGAGTGGTAGAGAGGGCTAAATAGCCCTAACTCCGCCTCTTAAATAAAGGCATATTTCATTTCATTTCATTTTATTTAATGTTGTGAAGTACTATGAGTTCGACAAAGTAGATTTCCAGCTTGAAAGATCACAAACTGGCGCGCTGCCAACTGAGCTTCCACCGCTTGATCTACAGACTCCTGCCACTTGCAAGATCTAGATAAAAGTAAAATACATATGTGAAACGTGGGACGAAAAATAATTGATTTATTTTACGTATGTTTATTTTATTTGAGATGAGTGAAATCTCAAAACCGAGAGCCTCTCAAGAGTGAAAAATTTTCACATTTCGCGAGTGTTTCAACTCGAGAGGATTTATTATTTTATGTGTTGACTCGAAATACTTAATGCGCTCTCACGCACTACAAATTTACGATTCTAATCGTGAATTTAGTTTTGACGATTCAACGCTGTCTTTACTTTTAATTGATTTTAAGTCGATAATATCATGCATTTAATTAATATTTATGTCGGAACTTACATGGATTTTCGAAGAATATGGAAAAGATTCTAGTTTATATATACATCAATACTGATATTTTCGTCTTTACATCGCGCATATTTTATATTTGAGTCACTTCAATAGCAACTTCATAATTAACGCCCAAAATTCATTATGTATTTATAATAAATTAATGTTCTGTACTTAAGTTACGTATACAGAAGTGTAAATATCTACCTTGAATTATACAAAGAATAACACGGTAGGCGGCTACTCGCTTCCCCTCTTTCCAGCTTTAGTGACGTAATTTACAGAGAAATCTCCTCCATTAATCCATCTCACCTTCTCAGAAGTGTTCCCTAACAATATTATACGGTTGTGATAGAAGTTACTGTGTCGTACAATCTCTTCCATTATTCCACCCTTTCTCAGAAGTGTTCCCTAACAATATTATACGGTTGTGATAGAAGTTACTGTGTCGTACAATTTCTTCCATTATTCCACCCTTTCTCAGAAGTGTTCCCTAACAATATTATACGGTTGTGATAGAAGTTACTGTGTCGTACAATCTCTTCCATTATTCCACCCTTTCTCAGAAGTGTTCCCTAACAATATTATACGGTTGTGATAGAAGTTACTGTGTCGAAGTTACTGTGTCGTACAATCTCTTCCATTATTCCACCCTTTCTCAGAAGTGTCCCGTAACAATATTATACGGTTGTGATAGAAGTTACTGTGTCGTACAATCTCTTCCATTATTCCACCCTTTCTCAGAAGTGTTCCATAACAATATTATACGGTTGTGATAGAAGTTACTGTGTCGTACAATCTCTTCCATTATTCCACCCTTTCTCAGAAGTGTTCCCTAACAATATTATACGGTTGTGATACATGTAACTATGTCAACAATGCAATGTCAACAATATTAGTTACTGTGTCGTACAATATCTTCCATTATTCCACCCTTTCTCAGAAGTGTTCCCTAACAATATTATACGGTTGTGATACATGTAACTATGTCAACAATGCAATGTCAACAATATTAGTTACTGTGTCGTACAATCTCTTCCATTATTCCACCCTTTCTCAGAAATGTTCCCCAACAATATTATACGGTTGTGATACATGTAACTATGTCAACAATGCAATGTCAACAATATTAGTTATTGTGTCGCACAATCTCTTCCATTATTCCACCCTTTCTCAGAAGTGTTCCCTAACAATATTATACGGTTGTGATACATGTAACTATGTCAACGATGCAAAGTCAACAATATTATCTGAGCCAATTACGGAAATTATAATATTAAAAATGACTGACACACACAATAGTAAGTGGGCTGTGACGTATGTTGTGAATGTACAACGATGTCTGCTCTTCCTTCCACTTCATACACTCTATTTTCCCCCTCTAACTTTAACCTACGTGCTTCTTCACCTGCAGATTAATTCGTACAAGCAAGGAGTGTAAACAATCATTTAGAATGAAGCTGCCTTTACGCAAAACAGACAAGATAAAATTTCTATCTCTTATGTTTATAATATATAGTCATTTTCATGAAGGTATTCGTAATCACCAAATCCTGCACTTAGATAGCATTCGTACCTTTAGTCCAAACGAAGCCCAAAATCATCGTCAAAGTTTTCTTGTATCTTCCCTATTAACTTGTAGCTATTTATACATAACGTCATATTTTACGTTGTTACGTAAAATGGAGGCTTAAGTACGATGAAATCTATAGCAAACCTGTAATAAATGCGTAATTATTATACATCTATATAATTTTTATGTAAATCTTACTCCACATAACTTTAACGTAATATTTACCTCTGTAGCGTTCTAAACGTACATTGAGTAAATACGGTTTAAATTAAAACGTCATGAAAGACTTTCCAATATTGAAGAAATATGAGTATCAGAGACCCAGAGAGATATGAAAGGAACACCGATCAGTAGTTATTTATTAACTTTACATATCTGTGTCACAAGAGTAAACTCTAATTCGCAGACCTTGAAAGCTGTACACAAAATACAAAATAATCTGCAATTTCAATAGCAAAAATATATTTAACTTGTAGCAATAACTCAATTGTTAATTATATTTTGTTTCCTTTTCATGTTAAAGTTAAATATTTTTGGATTACCGTTAACGAAGGTTATCTTTCGATTATTTTTTATATTCATTTCTGTGTGCCTGGTTGTGTATCTTCCGCACATCTTGAGAACAAAATGGCCTATTAAGCAATGGACCCATATATATGGATCTACTTTTTGCATTAAGCTTCATTTCCATATAGGTAACATCAAGTTAGATGATGGTAAATTCCATTCAAGGGGATATGGCTGAGTGCTAGCGGATATATTCGAATTGACCATCGATGTAAAAATGATAGATATGATAAAATATTAGAATAAATAAATTTGAAAATAAATCACGCACATCGATATGAAATTTTAACATGTGACATAGTAGCATAGGAAGCCTAATGTAAGATATCTCAGGATTTTCGTGAAATTTATATTTTGCACAAAACTTCATTTTTACATATACATGAATTAATTCTATGATGGGGCATGTAAAGCCGTAAAATTTTGTTGAGCATCATTTAAGCTTTTTATTTAGTAGGCTGGGAGATGATAACATATTTTTGTGATACAAACAAAATGTTAGTAGAGTTTGTGTACTTCGGCCTTAAAGTGTTATTGGACGTGCCTTACGAAGAAGACTCTTAGAGGAAGAGCCCAAGGAGCAACTTAAGAGCAATATGTGTTATGGATCGCTTTATTTTGTGTGTCCCCAGGGACAAGGGAAGGGTGGGGGAGGAGGTAATACATCGACCCTCTCTCTCTCGTGTAATCGGTTTATTAAATCTTGGCCGCTTAGTCTCAGGGGCGTTTTCATACATTAACGTGGGTCAAGGTGCACGTGTTTCTCACACAGGGTTATACGAACCGTTGGTTTAACGTGTTACATTATCTTTTTATTTATACTGGTTTTACATATTGATTAAGATCAAGCGAAGTTTTGAATTACGCTAGTTGAGAAAGTTGACGAGATGGAAATGTGTGATTCTGTTCTTTTCACTTATATTTTTATATTATCTAATAGATAGCCACTAAAATGATGTCATAATTTACAAAGCGTTGAGGTTTCATGTTGACGGATCTGCTAGCACACTATCCTTGCATGGCATATAACTTATTTAATATCAGGCTCATATCGCTAAATATATGTGTATACCAAAATATTAGTGTATGTTGAAGTACAAAGTTTAAGCAAGTTACCTAAAAATTTCATAAAAATATTTAATTTTTAATATTTTTGATTAGATCTCAAAATCCGAGTAACTTGGCTAATAAAAATAAGGACTTCAATATGTTTTTAGTTAATTTATTATTTAGTTTTAAATGGTTTTACAGTACTTTGAATTAATAAACACTTCTCGAGCCCTTAATGGGTTTTATATCATAAATATATATTGTGTAAACCTTAATAGATTTTTGACTAGTGTAAAATGTCTAGTGGAGTTTATTATATCTCACTGTCATGATTTTTTTATTATTGGAAAAAACCCTGTTGTCTTAGGAAAATATTTAATAAAATCAAATTCGTTTTCTTGTTTCATTGCCGAAATAACAACTAAGAGACAGTATAGCTTATTACATACAGTTACATTTAAGCTTACTCTACGCTTTCATTTTTATAAACGTAAAGCTATTGTATATTAAAATAGTATTTAAATTAATTAAACATATGATTGTTTTGCCAGATTATTATGTTTACAACGAACAGTTCCAAAACAAAAACGCATTTGCTAATGGCTTAATAAGCCAAAGGGGAGAATTCAGGGCTAGTGGGAGCTACTCCAGAGGAATTTTCAAAACATGAATAGACATATATGTTAAACATGGACCCTAAGGATGCCCATGAAAAATTGAATTTCAATCATTCCGTTAGTTTATAGCTGATTGAGTAACTACACCCGAACACGCAGACGTACACCATTCTGTTTTTATATAATAGTTATTTAATATTAGTTACATATGGTAATTAAGCAATATATTTCTTGATTTTAAAGTTTATAAAAATATGAAAACGTGTCAATGAATATAATTTATTAAAGTTTCACTCCTAATTAGGCAAATTGTAATATTGTTGACAGTATTTGACAAAATTTCAGCTTCGGTGATAACTGTTTTATACGCATACAAAATCTGACGACAGTGATACTGGAGTAGAAAAGGGAGAAATGATATTCAATAATTGCCTACTGGTAACATCCGGAAAAAGTCGTAATCAGAGAGGATTACTAGCCACGGATCTACAAAGCGGGTAGAGATTTGGGTCTACGAGAGGATTTGATGGAAATGGAATGGAGTCGGATGATTATGAATTTAAATAATCAGAAAACAAGTATTAACATAATTCAAGTGTTAGAGGAATTGCTAATCCTTGCAGTAGTAAAACATATAAATTCTGATATTGTAAGTAAATTTGCAGGAAAAATATACTCAGTTCTATTAATTTGGGTGTTATTATAAAAATAAGCTTTCAACTTAAGCTTACATAAGCTTTAAGCTTATGCTATTTAAAGAAATATATATCAAAATATATATACATACACGAGCGCGCGCGCGCGCGCGCACACACACACACACACACACACACACACATATATAATTATAAAATATTCTTCCATTACTTATAACAATGTCAAGGGTATCAAGGGCACAAGTAAGAAATAAATAAATTGTAACAGATGTAAATAAAATAGCATTTTTAATAATACAACTTTTCATACAGGCTAAAATATGAAAAACTGTTACTTTGGTACTGAATATATTCCTATTGCAGGAAAGGAAAGTATATAAAACAAACGGCATTTCTCTACAATTAGTGTATTACATAAAATTTTTGAGCTTGTATTTAATAAGAACTACCTGGAGGAGTGTTTTTCTGATCGGTACTTTCTCGAGACACTGTTCCTGCACTGTATAGTAATTGACTGCTTGACCTTTAACAATCTTTTTTAGGGTTGGGGAGGTTTGCGAGACTTTCCCTTAAAAGACAAAAATACTTGGACTCATCTATTTACTCATAAATATACTTTGGAGCTCGATATATAGCTTTATCAACAATAAATGATAATGCGATGACAAATTATATTTTAATGAAGCATGATAGTGAGACAAGATATAATATTTGACATCTTTATAGATAAATTAAGCAACATATACAATTTTTAAGTATATTTTCTTAATAAAAAAAACCAACAGGTTTCCCCTAAAGTTAATTATTCGTACAAGAGTTCCGATATCGTCCTGATCAGTGGGAATGGACCTGCCGCCAAGAACCCGATTTATGGTCTACCATGACTGATGATTAGGTAAGCGACTAGCCCACAAACTCCCATCTCCATCTGCAGGTCTTCCACTACACCATTGCCATCTATTTTTATAAATGAGGAGTAGTTGACGTCTCGCTTAATAGCACTAGTAAATATATTTTCCTGTTCTTTTTATTTCTCATAATGTTTTAAGGATGTTCTATTTACGCAATTCACCTAATATTTTACATAAAATGTAATATTTTTACTTTGAAAATACAAATTTAGTCTGAACAAGTAAAGTTTTAGACGCTGAATCGTATTATTTAGTAATCTACCAACGAAAGAAACAATAATTGCGGCAATAAAAAATAATAATCTTGGCATATCAACACATTCTAAAGGCTTCTAATTAAATTGCACATTCTACGCATTCCAACAAATCTGTACTGAACGGTAATAATTATTGCTACAATGCAAATATTATTTGGTTAATTTGTACCAACTTTTGTATTACTAGAATTTTAATTTCGATATCATTGGCGCCATTTTTTAATGTATTAATAAAAGTATTGTAGCTTTGAAATTTTTGAGAACTTGTGGACATATTCCGATTAATATAATATGTAGGAAATTCATCCAAATCATTACAAGTCAAATTATTTTTTGTTTTTTAGAATATTTTTATAAATGTTACAGAGGGAAATGACGGTGCTGAGAATTGGTCTAGATGATGGAGTAGTTTCTGTTTCGGCAATTCGATATTGATTCATATAATATCATATTGATCAACATTCTGATTCAACAAGACAAGATAATGTAGAGCAGGAAATACATCTTTCCTTTCTTCCTTTACAAATTGAAGTGATTATTATTATAGATGACGACACTGTATATTGTGAGTTAGGTTAGTGAAAATATTCGACATAATGAATCAGATAAATGAGAATACCTTTAAAATAATTCCTTAAAAACAACTATAATTTGTTCTTTAAACCAAGTTGACTTTTCAACAATCTTTAATTTATTGTTGAGTTTAAAAAATGTCTTACCTTATGTGACAGATACGAGTCAGTGTGTTTATTACCTGAAACAGAAATTTATCTACGTAAATATCAATAATTCTTGTAGATAGTCCTTATTGTACATTGTGATATCCGACAGATTACGCAAATTGGTAATTGGACTTAAATAATGATAAGAAAAATTACATCAGTACAATAATTGGTAGAGTAGTAAATTAATCGGAAAACTAAATAACAAAATTATTGTTTTGTTAAAAAGAAGGCGGTGATCAGCTCGTAATAAATACAGAATTTTTGGAAATTTGTTTACCTTAATTAAATTCTAGTATTTTATATATAAATATATAAAATAAAATACTATGTAATTTCCTCCATCGAAAATCAAAGCGCTATACTTAATTAAAAGTATATTTATTTATTTTGGAACCAATTGGAAAATTGATTTTTGAGTTTTAAGAAAATTTAATTAATAATATTTCTACTAGACGAGGTTATAAGTCAATGATACCTAGGCGGCTAGTGTAGTGTGTTTCTCAAACATAACAACTGTTGTTTTTTTTTTCCAAATTTGTACAGATTGAATGTAATGATCACGTTATATTTGTTTCATTATATCATAAAAAGCAAACTATATCACAAAATTTAATTATTGGATGAGCGTTAGCGAAAGAACTGGAAATGCCATACGTAATATTTATTAAATGAACAGTAAACACCTTTTAGAAAAGATTGATAAATTAGTAGAAACTGTGATTTTTAATTTAAAACTTCGCGTCAAATTAGTTATAGTGGCGATGACTCAAAAACGAACTTGCCTAGAATTCGGAGAATACCGGCTTTAAATGATATCTGTGATATTTAAAATAACAAATATAACATTGAGAAGTTTAACAGTTGTAATTCCTATATTTGCTATTGTAATTCCTAAAAAGTTCTGTTTTTGCTCTCGAGAAGAGATATTTTATCATTTCTTGATAAGCAATCGCGAGAATTGCGGGAAACAATGAAAAACGCACAACTAGAATATGATACTTTATAAAAAAAATATCGACAACTATGGATGTATTATATTATAGTTTACAGTATAAATTAAATATGAACAAAATATTGCTATTTGTACATAATTCAGATGTAATTAAAATAATCGTAAAGAAAAAATAGGATACAAATATGAAATAATTAATGAGAAGTATAACCTCGCTTGAGAATGTTTACGGTAAAGGAAACTCGCGGTATGGACTCCAGTGGTTTAAAACCTCACAGTTGAATGGTGGCTGATTCAGAAGAAAAAGGAGTGTTGTAAGGTATTCAAGCATCCTTCAACTTTCTCTTTCGAAATTGTATCAGAAAAATAAAGGATTATTCTATCACTGCTTTGTTATTTTTTAGAAAATATTTATTTACCTTTGTACTTATACAACAATAAGACTGCACATTTTTGCGTGATATAGATATAAACTGTACTCTTAAAATTTTTAATTTTGTTATGATAAATTAAAATTCCATATTTTATCATTATCAACATCACGGAAGATGATGAATGTAAGCCACAAGCACTACATCCTCCAGTAGGCCCATTGTCAATTAGGCTAGCTTGAAATTTTGATATATTTGAAACATTACTTGTAAGTTCGATTTTATGTGCTTGGAAAGAGGGCCTTCAGTATTGTTGTCTATTATAATATTTCTTTTCTTGACTATACAAAAATTAGGTAGTTAACATAAACGCCTATTGACATCATTGGGGGTTTTGGACAGGTTATAGTGCCCTTAACCCTTTACCTAACATGTATTTATCATAATATCTGTGTGTGATCTCGTCAGTTTCACGCATTTATTGAAATTGCAAAAGAAACAGTTAAATACATTTTTTATTTCTTACATTGTTTTTTATTACAGTATAATTAAGTTTCCAATTTTGTTAAAAGTAAAAATCGATTTTTAGTAGCTTTCTTAGATTTTATAACTGGAAATTAAAAAAAATACTGGAAACTTAATTAGTTAATAAAGGAAAATGGTGAACCAAAGATGGTTCATCGTCCATGTCCTTCAGTCGTGCGTCTCAGAAATAATCTATTTTTAAAGCTTTTGAGTTATGGACAGTACGTGGTTGTGCAAGGTGAAAGAGATTAAAAATTTGACAGTTTATCCTGGGCTCGTTTCGTGAATCGAACATTGGAGGTGAGATTATCAACTCTGATATAAATTGTGTCGGGAACCTGCTCGGAGATAAACAAGTTGGAAGGTGTTGAAAACATCCACCTCTGGTTTAGTAAGTGAATATCTAGAGATTATTTAAATCTTATATAAACTTTACCCTCATAACCTTATATATTATGACTAAACCTTTATAGCTATATATACTAATCAATTTATTTCTCAAATTTTAGCTTGGTAGGAAACTCCAAACTTTGCAAGTTTATCCCGATTTCGTATCGTGAAACTCACATTGGTGGTCAGATTATAAACTCTGATACAAGTTGGGTCGCGAAATCTGCCCGGAGATAAACAAGTAGGGACGCGTTGAAAACATCCACTTTTGGTTTAGCATGTGAATATATTGAGAATATTTCAATTTAATATTTTACGTACCGTATATTCTGGACTAAACCTTTTTAACATTACATAATAACCATTGTATTTCTCAGTTTCCATAATTATCTTAGGATTCTTATGTTTACTTTGTTCCGTAGTTTAGGGTTTTAACTTGAACCGATTAATACGCATTTACACACGAATAATGTTAAATTCTGTGCTGATATGGGTATAATCATTTAATATGCTATAATTAGTAAAAAGTTAGTAGAAATATATATCAAATGTTTAAGAAGAATCACTTTGTAAACGTACTAAATGTATGTGATTTATCATAGTGTGCTTTTTCAGTTTCAAAATGTTACGATGCAAAATACTAATACTTTCTAAAGGTTATACATGTTTTCATTACCATTTTCATTTATTGAAAGGCCTCGCACGAAAAATAAATAAATTGGAAACGTTATGTATTATTTACAGTTATTAATATTTGTAAGTTTTTCAAATTGCTCCAAGAGTCTTCAATTTCTAAAGGTTATTTGAAAAAAATTCATAAATTGGAATTACAAGCCAATTTGAACCTAAATCCGAATTGGTACTCTATTGAATTTTATATTAATATGGAAATCGTTTCAACCATATAATTTTTTTGAAGAAATTCAGATAGTGCAGTTGTTTTAAAACATGTAATAAGCTACAAAATTATACATGCCATTAGTTTTTTGGCATTGGTTACTAGCGTTTCTTAAAATTTTGGACCCTTGTCAGTTATAAAAGGAATAGATATGAAAACTCAGACAATAACAAATAATCTAGCTGAAGAATGTTTCTATAAAGTTGAGTGGTTTGTAGTTTTAGTTTAATTTAAATGTTAGCTGTTGTCATATTGTATTAGAGTTTTACATCAAACTTATCTTCAGTTTTTTAAGAAAAAGTTAGTTTTTTTAAGCCTTATTCTGGCCTTTGTCATGGGCCACTGGCCTGTGCGAGATTTCATCAAACAGAATAAGAAGAAAATTCGGTATAGTAAAACAAGTGTTTGTAATAGGTTTTACATTTATGCATATGATGTTCTATATATGTTTAAAACTTATTATTGACAGATCAGTGTTGTATTCGAGTCAAATATATCACAATAACAAATTTACCAAATTCTGGTACGCTATATTTGAGCTATTTTATACATAATACTTATGTTTAACATTGATAAATATATTTTTTTTGTCTGATAGTGACATTTTACGCTGATAAATGCGAATGTCTTGTATATTAGATTTTAAAATCAGTAGTTCGCTGAGCTCTATCGAAGTTCCATAGTTCGAGATGCGGGAAAATTTAATGTATGACTGTCTGTCAGCACGATATTTTGAAAACGAAATTACTTACTGAATATATAAATTTGTAAACAAACGGAGTACAATCAATTTGTTATACAAATCAGGTCGCACACTCATTTTGATTTAATTTTTTATATAAGTTTAAGGAAAGGGAATATATTAGACTAGTAAATCCTGGTACGAAACAGAATTGCTCCTTGAAATACCTTCCGCACAAGACTAGGGTTAAATATCATCTCAGAATAATTAAAACAGAACTGTTTCCATTTGGAAATTACTGGTACTTACTGGTACGTGGTACTTACTTCCACGAAAAATTGGTTCAAGCTTAAAATCAGCGAGTCCTTTATAGAAACGAGGAACAATTCCCTGAACTGATTTCCCCTCACAAACAATTATCTTCACAGCCGTGCATTCATTTGAGAATATAAAAGTGCAGTTGACAGAGCTGCACGAGGATCGCGATGAAGAGGCAGTGCTGACAAAGATTACACATACAAGGCGAAGCCTCGACTCTAATGCGAGGCTGCGGGAACGTTACTTTTAACGATTTCTCTTGGTTTATTCACTCCTCCACGAATTATTGTTATCTTCACTTTTCTTCCTCCAGCTTCCCTCGTTACCATCCACTTTAGGTGCAGTTTTCACGGTGAACTCTGAATGAAATAATGTTTAACATTTGCAATATTGTTTTTGTTTTATCTTTTACAAAAAATTGACTCATACGAAAAAATTACATTTTAATTTGCTTTAAAAACTATAGCTATATGGTTTTTTTGTATACATGCGTGCGCGTGTGTGCAAACAGGACAATATAAAACAGTTTAATATATTACTTTCAGTCCTAGAATCTTGATGTGAATTTCACTTTGTAAAATAATATGAATATGAATATGAATCTAAATTAATTATTTTGCTATCGATATTTTTATTAGTTGTTTAGAAAATATATCCAAAAATAAAGTTTAGACTTAATTTGTATTGTATCCCGCAATATGTGTGCCATTTAAAATCCTTAAGTTAAGTTGTATTATTGCATAACATTTTTCTACGCTATTTCAATAATCTTTAGATCTAGTCTTGGTTTGAATAAAATTGAATTTGTTTGTTAGAATAACTCGTCCATCAAATGTTAATTTATTTTGTAAATAGCTCAATCTCATTCAAATAATTTAGTTGATTTAGTAAAGTGAGTAAAATGTTGGCAGAACTCGACGTACCAATTACTGAAGATAAGGAATTGAATGATTAGTCTTTTGTCAAGGACAATAAGAACGTTATAAATGCAAAGGGGGTTTTCTTTGCCAAAATGTTTTAATGATTCCTGGACAATTAACTTTTATTATGTTCCGCATATTGTCTAATTATGTGCGAGAATAGTGGAAATGGGCAGTTTATTTGATAATAATGTTGGTAACATAATTCCAGCCAAATACTTGACAAAACATTGTAGGCATTCTTTCATTGAATGGCTGTAAAGATCGTTTATTTCATGATTCGGTTGTTACACCCATGTTGTGTTTTAGATCGTAAAGATAAGCAAATCACTTCAATTAAAAGTAATTTTATTCGTGCTGACTACAAGGGAAATTGTGTAGGGTAGAAATGGGAGCATTCTTCTCAAAGGGATTGTCTCATACTTTGAGGGAAATTATTAACTTAAGTAGGTTTCGAATGTTACTACTATCTATTGCTATCAGTTACTATCTCATATCTAAGTATTTTTTTGACATTCGAGGTCTGGATTATTACTTCGCAAAAGTTCAAATGAACTGCTTTCCAAGAAGAATAACTCCATCATGATAAAGGCGAAATTTGGTTATGGAGCTGGTCGCACTTGAAACAGCACTGCCGGAGAAAGATGCGTTACTAGATACTGATTGGACATGCATTAGAAGCAGTTGTTCCGTACTCCAAATGAATGATATCATTTTTCAGATGTACAGTAAAGACCGATAACTTAAACCTTTTCATACAATATAACTTGTCGTGAGATTTTGACATATCCAGAACGAACATATATCTTTTACTAGTGCAAGGAAGTAGAACTTTGTTATCCTGAAACTTACATTAGTGTACATTTATTAAATAGTATACACACACAATATGTTTTTCTTTGCAAAAAATGAGAGAGTAACTAACAAAGTTATCTAAAAACCATAACACATTAACACAGTTTTTACCAAAACACTGAGTAATTTTAATTTTAAGCATTTCCATTGTTAGGGAAAAACGGATTAAGACACATTAATTTGATCCAGTCCTAAACAAAGAGAAATCTCTGAAAAGTCCATCTCAATATGTTTCAATTAGCGATTTTTCTTTTTTTTTTATAAAGAACGTATTACACATTAGAAACCGAATAATCAATATTTTAGTTGCATCATTCAGTGCCTTGAAGTATTATATACAACCTATGAATATCTTATATAGTAAAATATACAACATCAGGTAAAAAAGCTTAATCAAACGAACTAGAAGTATCTATTCATACTAAACCGTAAAGTATTACAGCACTAGTTGCGGAATCATGCTTCTATAACGTTTTGTAAAGGAGCATCATTGGACCTTGGCAATATACTTTCAAGATACATGTAAAAAAATCAAATATTTTAAGCTCTTACCAACAAGAAGAATAGAGGAAAGAGAGGCTTACTCAAACAATATTTTATACCATGTAAAATAATAAACAATGAATTGTGAAACGCTAAGCCTTCAAGAAGACAACGTTATACAAAGCAGTATTATCACATTATACGGTGATATAAAAGACGTGTTGAGGTATTGAGGTGACCGACAAGCGGGCAGAGGTAAAACCAAATTTGGGACATAAATGAGGGTTGTGCAGCGTGGAAGCCAGTTTACATTATAAAGGGTGGCACAAAGACAGGGGCAGAATTTGTGTTACCGATGGCCGTGTTTCCCCAATATTTGTATTGAGTGGTGTTAGTGACGAGGGGTGGGGAAGGGACAATATACGGACCTGTTCAGCTTCCGGACTAATCGCTTTATTTCAATCCACCCGGGTATATTACCTACACCGCATATATAAATTATTGCAACATTGGTAAGTTTAAACTTACTAAGTCTACTCATGGAAATGTTCTTTTCATTAACTTCATTGTGACTTCTCTCGTTGTTTTACATGTATATATACAGGGTGGTTATAAATTATTGTACACATTTTAAGATTGAATAAATAAATAACCAATCAACTTAAAAACATGGAAATTGTTTTATTAAATACCAAATTTAAATCAGTTTTATTACCAATGAAGGACAAAAAGATTACTGTTACTCATACTTTTACAAGGAAACTAAACTAATTCCACGTGCTCTCCGAGGTTTGCACGCAAAGTTTGTAGTCTAAATTCAACCTCACACCATGTGTTTCTGAGCATTGCTGGAGTTATGCTTCCAATAACCTCTCGAACTCTATTCTTGAGTTCCTCAATATCTTGAACTTTTTTGGCGAAGACTCTGTCCTTGACATAGCCCCACAAAAAAAAGTGTAAGTGTGTAATGTCTGGGGAATGTGGAGGCCAAGGAATTGGACCATCCCGTCCAATCCAACGACCAGGAAACGTGTCATTTAGATAGTCACGTACTATCTTACCCCAGTGTGGAGGGGCACCATCTTGCTGCCAGTAAACATTTTGGTTGTCTATGCTCAATTTTCGGTATTGCAAAAAGTTCAAGCATGTCGAGGTATACCTCTTTAGTGACTGTCGGTTCTGCGAAGAAAAAGGGTCCTATCACTTCATCTATAGCCAATGCACACCAAACGTTTATTTTAGGACTGTCTCATTCTTGTTCTCGATCATTATGAGGATTTTAAGTACCCCAAATCCTACAATTTTGTCTATTCACCTTACCAGAAACATGAAAGGTTGGTTCATCAGAAAAAATTACTTTTTTCAAGAAATTGCTTTCTCCAATGTTTATTGTTTGTTCTTCGAGGTCAAGTAATCTAACAGCAAAATCGTAGCGTCGAGGTTTATCGTTAGGTTTTAGTTCATGTAATAACTGAATTTTGTATGGATGGAGCTTAAGGTGTTTGTGCAAAATTTTTAAGACTGTTGATCGAGGTAATCGTAATTCCAAACTTGCACGCCGAGTAGACTTACCAGGGCTCCTCGTAAACAATTCTCTTACTTGATCAACAATAGCTTCAGAAACTGGAGGTCTACCAGCACCTTTTCTATGTTGGACACTTCCCGTCTGTTCAAACTGCCTATACCAGCGTTTTATAGAATTGTTACTCGGAGGATTGCGGCCGTACTCTAAACGAAACCTTCTTTGAACAGTTATTACAGATCTGCTTTCATGAAACCAAAGAACACACCTTGCTTTTTCTTGCACACTAGCCATTTTGTTACTGAGGTAAGTTTAGTGTTTGTTTAGTCAACTGTAATTAACAGCCGGTGTGGAAAGATCCATTGTTGACCAGCTATGTCACAACACAAGTCATTAAGAAGAATCATACCTTACACCCACAGTTTAAGTGACATTTTTACTTTCTTTTTATAACTACTTTTTATAATTATTGTAATGTGTACAATTATTAATTTTCAGTCAGTATATAAAACTGTTTTAAATTTACAATTTAATAAAACAATTCCCATGTTTTAAAGTTGAGTGGTTATTTATTTATTCAATCTTAAAATGTGTACAATAATTTATAACCACCCTGTATATTTATAACATACTCAACTAGATATATTGCAAATATTACATATGGGGGCAAGTCTATTTATACAAAACGAATATATGAATTCAGGAATATTGTTCTTTTGATGGAATACCAGGATATAATGTTTGTTGGTAACCATACCTCCGAATAAATAGTGTTTGCTACCTTCTGTAAAGTAAAGTAAAGATGTCTTATTTTACCAGGCGAAGTTAGGGCTAAGAAGCCCTCTCTAACACAGCCTGGGGACCAATGGCTTAAAGTTGACTTCGAGCCACCACCTAGGCAGGCACGCTGCTTACAAGGACAGGATCGCTCAGCGGCCACCCATCCAAGCAGCAGACACGCAGGATGGGTGGTTATCTTGCGATAACCGTTGTACCCGCTCTACTACGCCATTGGGGTATTAATATTAAGTATTCCGTAATTTTTATCTCAATACTTATTTATGGAAGCAGATAGCATGAGGTAGTTGCGATATAGTTGATATAATAATTATTACTTTTGATGTAGTAGTAAATTTGAAATTGATACTACGTAATATTTTAATAACGCTGGAAATTATATCATATCATTTTAGTTAAGTTAGGGATAGTATTCTAACATAGGGTGGTATCAGTTTAATAGTATTTTTACTGCTTTATAGTTTATTATTAATGATATGACTTATGACACTTAAAATACAAATTTGGAACAATTTTTAATGTAAAGCAAATTATGAAATTTGAGGTAATTGAAACAAGCGATCACAGTAATTTCCTTACAAATACTTTATTTATGGTTATATTGATAGTATTTCCAAGTTATACACATCGAATAATGGCTTCCTTAACTTGTATTAGCTACTAAACATCTAGGTTTGTAATGCAATAAAATAAATATTACGAGTGTAAACTACCTTAAAACAGTTAGATGGTTCTAAATGGAAATGCGAGGTAAAGTTAAGTGTTTTTTTGTTATTGGCCGAGTTTTAACAGCTATTAAAGAAACTGCACTAGGGAATTCGCTGAACGCAGCCTGTTAGTAGAGGGAGTGTGTATGGAAGGGGGGGCAGGGGAGATAATATATCACTCTACCGCCTTCTGACGTTATCTCCTAACGTTATCTCGACCAACTGTTCTCGTGTCACTGAAAACAGTTTTCAAAATATGATTATTACGTCCTTTTCCGTTAATTCACCACCAGTAATGTTGGATTTCCCTTTATTCACTACCTTAAAAATATGAAACACGGTTAGGTTCATTCCTGTTTTTTATTCCTCTAGGATGCTTACAAGCCTTATTTTATCGCTAAGTGATAAGGATAATCAAACTTGAGCCCGGTGGCCAGTCCAAACAATCAGAGTTCAGACCTCAGATCATTCCCAGATCGTCCAACTTCTCTGATGTCAGATCACGTTACTTTGTTGCAAGTAAACTGAGACTAAATACTTAATGTCCACATTTTTGAGCGCTCACGTGATCTGAGCTTGAATTTAGGTACTATCTTGAGGCATTTTTTTCCTTTTTTTCGCCAGAAACCCACACCAAAGGCTAGAAGCATTTCTGATCGGTATTTTCCCGACCTCAGATCACATTCTAGATCGTACAACGTGATCTGGCGTCTAATAAGTTCGGTTTCCATTTATTCACTTGTGTATGATAATTCAACAACAATTATAGTGGTTGGTAAATTAATAGAAAAGAGCCATTTGTTATCTACTAAACTCTATTCTAAAATTGAAACAGGATTCGAACATAACACAAGAAACAAGTCTTATTTTAAGTTCAGATCCCTTTACCTACTTTTGTGGATGTTGATTACACTTATTTTTTGGAATGCGGTTATTTAAAGTTAATGCACCAAGCCTATTTCGGGTTGTAGGATAGTTTGGAAAAGACCTGTTTAAATTTATTAAAAATATTATTTTGTTGTTGATATTTATATCTAAACAGGGGCGTCCACACATACGTCCCTGCCTGGAATATTTTGCATTCTATGCACTATTTTCCAACTAATTTTATACTTACTCTAAACAAATTTTTACCATAAAGTAAGATAGAATCGTTACCTCAATCTTTATCACCGAGTCCTCCTGGTATCTTTCTCCGGTATCGTTGCTGATTGTTAGATTAGATGCATTCTGAGAAATACATTTCCAGTTTACTCACAGACATGATCTATTCTTGTATGTAAGTTGTAAATATGTAGACAGTATTTGGAATAATTAAATTGGTAAAGGAATGTGAGGATATAAGGGATATACTCAAAAACGTGTATTTGTTGTTAAAATGATTGACAATAACGCCTCAGCCAATAGCGCGGCCGTCGATGCTGTCCTGAGAAAAACTTATTGGACTGCCTCCAAAAATAGGGACTCGGGAATTTTTCCCTAGGAATTTGTTGAGGTAAATGTGTTCTAGCTTAAAAAAAAAGCTATTGGGTGGAATTTTTATTTTTATTCCAAAATTTCGGGGGGGATAAGTACCTTGAGCTCCTGTATATACGCTTATCGTCTACAGTGAGGGTTGGCGTTCGCTAATTAAAACTTTAGAATGACATTATATCCTTAAAGAAATAGCGTAATATTATATACAGAACTAAGTAAAACTTTGTTATGATACATTTTTTGAAAATTGCAAAATATTACGTCGAAAGACAAACACGCAGACATATGAACTCATTATGAACTCAAGCTGTATTCTCTCTATGTACTTTCTAAACTTGTGACATAGTAGCTTGAAAATGAAAAAAAAAAAACACACATTAGTTTGCCTCAATTAAAAACAGTGAAAAATGTATGAAATAATAGGACACTATTACGTTACGTACTATTTGAACTCAATTGTTTCAATTCGTTACGAATTTTTAGTTATGGATATTGCGGTAAATATTCACACCACACTCTAATATAGCTTAGTATCGGCTAATACTTTCACGCAAAAATACACAAAACCACGTGATTAATATGTAACATTCGTACTGATCTAGGAAAGAACATCAAAAAGCGAGAAGACGATTGATGAAAATCTCAACACCAAGGGATGTAAATACCTGCGAGACTCTCAAAGGCGTGGGTGGAAGGAGCAGATTCTTAAGTAGCGGGAGATCTTCTCTGTCGACAGAACTCTTTGTAGTCTATTACCAGAGATAATGAATTGTCTCTTGTTGAGGCCGAAAGTGTGAGGGAAGGAACTAATGTGTGTTGTAGATTAGACTTGACTCGATTGCTGCGAAAAATTACTTGAATTCTAAATAAAAACGATTGGTAGTATAATTTAATTTCAAATGGGATAGTTATATAAAAATATTTCTAATTATATACAACAAGGCCATCGTACCAACTTTCCTATACTAAATAGCCTAATTACTACATTTTTGAATTATTTAAATTTGTAATTGTGGTATTACTGTCTATTCTTATCATTTAAGTTTTAAATTGTTTATGGCTACTTCGACTTCGTTCCATTTACGTCATATGTTTAATTGATTACTCTAGAGGTCAAGTGTATGTACAGTAAGATAATAAAAATAACTATAATGACATCGTTCTTTTATAACATCGTGTATAATTTTAATTTATTGAAACTAAAGAAATATAATTTCACACAGATTGTTTTTATCACATTGGCAGTTAGTATTATGAAAGTTTATATTGTGTAATATTTTTTTTAAGAATAACGTTTATTTATATCAAGGATTGGTCTAATAAAGTTTATTGTGACGTTCTCCGCTTTCTGAATATGGAACTTCAAGAATTTTCAATTGTTTTAAAGCAACATAGCTTACTTACTGTACCGTCAATGGTATATAATTCATTTATACAGTATTATCAGTGACATACAATATATTTCACTTACTGCTAAAATCAATCATAGGAACCACAAATTTCAAACTATTTTAAGGTAGGGGTATATATTGGAAAAGTAAAACGTATGTACAAAACTTTGTATACATACAAAGATATAAAATTGCTTCACAAAACAATGAAAACAACTAAAGAAATTTCTTATATTCCCGTTGCAAGGTGATAGAGAACAAAAGTTTGTTATTGCTCAATCATTAACATTTGCATTTTATCATTATAGTATATATAAGTACTATACAATTATGTGTAGGTATTTATATCTATTTATCCAAAATTTAACATTATTTTGTAATATATTTGTGATTTCATAAGATCTTGTTACAGCTTATAAAATGCTAAAAGTAGTCAATTGTTGGCTAAAAATCAAAATTTGTTTTGGGATTGCCATGAACATAGAAACTGATAAAAAATCTTTAAATTTAATCCTGCAATAGGTGGTAGCTGTGAAATGGCCTTTCAAATTGCATCGTTTACTTCAAACCATTATGTTATGATTTTATGAATCGTACATGTAATTAAAAATGTCAAAAACAACGCTAGCTGTTTTAACTACAAATTAGAATAACAATTAAATATTAAAGAGCGAGGGAATTTTCATAACATGCCGTTTATGTGTATTTAGTTTTTGTTCTTAATAGTGATGCAACTTTCATGTTAATTAGTATTGCCAATAAGAGCATCAAGGATGATTTTATTCACTGGAAAAAGCCTTTTTGTATACAAAGAAGAAAGAAATCCATGGGTTGCCCAAGAAAATGTGGCTGTTCTAGTCAAATGTACAGTATTAAACCAATTCATAGCTCCAATTGTAGTTAGTGTTGATGAAAATCACTTACTATACAGCATTGCAATGACATGTGCAGGCAAATGCACAGTGTGTGTTAACAGTGGAGTGTCAGACCACCAGCACTTATATCCTACTGTGAGTACTCACACAGAGAATGGATTTTCCCATTGAATGGCTTCATTCATTAGTCGCACTAGAGTAAAAGTTCCTTAAACGTTATCATTTGCTTGGCTCTCTTTACAAATGTTATTCAAACGATAATTTTATGGAAAAACTTGGTTATTTAAAAAGATGCGTGTAATTTAGTTAATTTTTACTTCACGCAATATAATTCGGATGTGTGAAATATTCACATACTGGAGGAAAAAGGTCGTACTATAGTTTGCTTGACTTTCATGTGGGCTGTGATAGTTGAATACAGTCTCTAGAATGGGTTTTTGTATCCTTACAACAGTAGAGGATCATATTTAACAATTATGACTTGATTTAAAGCTTTTAACCTTCTTTTTTTCATTATTATGCATATTTAATATCCATTTTATACTTAATTAAATACAAAAATAATTAAATAGTGTCCACCTTTTTGAACCCAGTTTTGTTAAGACGATAAAACGTTCCGGTCCACTGAAGAAGGCTATGATCAATCAATGTATGTTAAACCGAAACTACCACTAGTACATATCAGCTTATACGCGTTAGTCAAAGATCGAAGCGGAGCAGTATCGTGATTGGCAGGCACTTTAGGAATCAACCGAAATGTTAAAACTGCGATCACTGGCTGCCAGGTTATTGATAATTTGATGCTATTTTTTTAAGTTATGATATTTCTTGATAATTTCACACTTTTGGAATAGTTTAAAATCGAATTGTGAAAAGCAGGAAAACTGAGCTGATAGTCCTGACATGTATAATTCTAGGAATTTCGTAAATAAGACCACGACGTGTGCCATATATTCTCCACATTCTGCCTCATAATAGCAAATGAGTTAGTTAAAGGGTTAAAGGAGTATCAATAAAATATTCAGCAAATGTGGTAATTTATTTATTGAAGAAATAATAATCATAAAACTACTTTAGGACTATTTCTCAATGGTGATCAATTGTTCAGTATTGAACATTAAAGATTCTTTCTGTAATAAAGCTGCCTCGGGCTGATTCAGCAAATAAATGTTTCCCCACAAAGGCATATTGACGGTTATTGTGTCATTATTTAAAAACCGCAGATATTTTAGAATTCTCAGCACATCACTTTACATCTTCTCTACCTTGGACTATAATTAGTTTAGTAAAACTATAAAAACAAATTCTAACCTAAGTTATAAAATAGTGCAATAGAAACTTATTCTATATATTTAAATACATATTAAAATTTAATGCTAGATTTTCTGTTATTCGTACTTGAATATTTATTGCCCTAACAATAACGTCCAACGAAACGTACAGGACACTATTAAAAACTGTAAATAAATTTTAAAACATAGTCTACATATTTACACTAAAAGAAAAAATAAATGTTTAAACTTTAAACTTAAATATTTTCCAGAGGATGACACTAATTTACCCTGTTTACTGCCGATCGGGTGTTGCATAAACTTGCCCACTTGCTTTCTTGCGTTTTCTTTGCAGCATTTACGTTTATTCCTTTAATCAACATGATCACACATATTACATTTGGCCCATAACGACACTCACGAAGGGTAATTATGGACAAATTATATCCCCTACAATCCCCCACATTTTTGCCTTTTAATACCCCTTCATATATCATCCACTTAAAGTATATATTACAGCTCTATCACTTAATTTACAAATTAGGGTTGGTTTATAAATAAAGCACAAAAACAACTAATATCAGTTATTATGGCATCCCTAGCTGTAAAATGAAGCCACAACTCTGAATTCCTAAATTTTATTATTTACATTTGAATTGTACTCTACAAAGATAAAATACCTTTTGATATGACCATTGTTATAATAAGTTGATTTATATGCATCAAGTCTTAATTTAAATGTCTTAACTTAATTTGTTCATCAATAAAGCACAAAAAGCCGCATATTACCTTTTTATCACAGTTTTTAAATACTAAAAATAATTTACGTGTCAAACATACTTAAAAATAACATATAATTCAATAAATTTACAATAGTTTCATAGTTGAATTAGTAATTTTATTCATTCAGCAATGTCATTATTGATATTTTGTACGGAAAAAGGGTACAAGGAAGATGATAGGTTATCTAAATGTTCTTAAAAAGGGCAAAACGCTTTATTACTATTATAAACTGTTATAAAAACGCCTTTGTAGCATTAACAGTGATTTTCAGTTCCTTAAAATTTTACGGTTTAGTAAGTTATTTCGTTCTTGATATTTGGAAACAATTATATTCAACTTACTACACAAAATTGAAGACAAAGAAGTGAAATCCTCTGAACAGTGGAATAAAAGCATTAGGAATTCTTCACATGAAATGCCATGTTACATTTCGAATGTACATATTTCTTTATGCAGAACACAACAGCAATGAATTCACAAGAGGACAGCCGCAGGGCTGCCTGTATGATTTCGTTTCAATCCGTACATTCAGCCGGAGGATTCCGATATAGATTGTATCAATGCTTATCTATTTTAAGCACATAGAGTGACATTCTTATAAATGACCACATTATAAATCTGTTATGTAGATTAAACTAATCAAACACTCATATGTATTGTTCTATATGAATTAAAATATTTCGGTGACCATGCATGAAACATTACTCTGGAAGTAGAGGATTCACCAGTTAAACGAAAGAGTATCAGGAAATAGCCGAATTAAAAGTTTTTGTTTTGTTAAATATAGTTATAATAATTTGAATAACAGGAGGTAATAGTAATTTTTAAAATATCTTATTACTTTAAAACATGGTTTAATAAATTCCTTTTTGATTCTACGTTGTGGTTTAACACTGAGAAGAAAATGAAGCCATGATGAAGGATATTTTGTAGGTAACTTAAATCAATTAAATATTAACCAAAACTAACTTATATACATATTCTCTAGGAGGGTTCACTTCTGGCTGGTATATACCTTCCAGTTGAACCCAGAGTGGGTACAGCAAAAACCGATGTGGCATTTAAATCTGGGCAACTTTATGGAATCCAGGAGCGCCACATCACTAATCGCAAATGTTGAGATTTGTTGCGCAAGGGAAATTCGATAAGTCTTGGTCTACTGCGGGAGAAGACTGTTGGAGTTGTGGTGATGGGGAGGGGGTTGGAGGAGTTGTTCCCTAAGAGCCAAAGGTCCTTGCCAGCCTAGACATAAGGATGTGCCTGCTTTGACTTGAGAGGCTGGTTCAGAGCTGGCTTCTCCTTCTTCCTAGGGGACATGACTTGAAATTAGTGGCCTAGACCTTTCTTCATGGATCTCAACAGGAGGCGGCCCCTAACCCCAACCTTACCCATCTAAAATACCTTGTCACTCCGGAAGCGGCGTAAAGGTCCTTATAGGACTAGGTGCAATTTCCTAAGCTTCTTGTCCTAAGAAAAAAAAAAACTAGTCTCTGATAAAAGAATAGTCTCAGATCTTAAATTAGAACCATAGATATTTAATAAAAAATTCATAAAAGTGTACATACATTATTCTTTTTAAATTTGTAAGGACACAAAATATTTAGTTCACTCGTCAAAACAGCACTAATGTCTTGTTTCCACTATTACTTATAAGAATTAAAGTAATACTCAATCTATTTCACTAATTGTGAGCATTTACGGACACTTAAAAGGAAGGAACAGGTAAAGTGAAGAGAGAATATAAACGTGCATAATATGCGGTCTCTCCCCGCTTTGTGTAGCGTAACCGCTGTCGTTAGACTGGATTACATTATTACAATGTCTGTGAGCAACTGAAACATCTAAAAATATTACAAAATAAGTACTCTATATCTGACACTTAGAAAGTGGTCACCTCTGGTTTACGGTGTAATTAAGAATAGATACTTAATTCGTAGAGGATCCTTACGTTTTCCCAATGGCAAAGGACGAAATTACAAATATCAGTTTAATTTGGAAAATAAAAAATTGACATTACAAATATTTTTTCTTCATATTTTTAAAATTTAATTTTTTTACTCTTTAAACACAATTTTTTTCTTCTTAAATTTACACTGGTAAATAAAACCTGTTTAGTGACAAACTAATAATTGGGGTTATTTTTAGGGCAAACAAATACAGATTGACAACATACGGTTGTACTGACAATGTAATTAGTAGAATGTGTCTCAGCTCTACAGAGCTATAGCCTCTCAGGAGCACCTGGTACTAGTTCAATACAGATCGTTCATGAGATAGCAACATAGAGCATTGTTGTATTAGCAATATCCATTACGTATCTAGGTATGGCAGAGTGTATAACATACTTGTATAACATGTGAACTATCATGTTATTCTTAATTAATTAGACAAGAATATAAGTACATTAATGTATATTAACTAACATCGGACAATTTTCACGCTTTAATTTATTTTTAATATATTTATTTATTATTTATTTAATTATTAATATTAAATATTAATTAACATTAATTTAATATTATTATTATTAATACTAAATATTATATTAATAATATAATAATACTAAAATATAAAATATAAGTATAGCATATAATAATAATTTAATATTATAAATTAATATAATAATAATTTAATATTAATTAATATTAAATTTTTAATTTTTATTATTATATATATATATATATATATATATATATATATATATATATATATATATATATTTAACTTTAATATTTTTAAGTTTAAATTTAAACGGGGTTTCTGTCTATTTATTAAAAAGAAACTAATCGAGTAGGAATATTTTCCAACCATTAATCTTAAAATGAATATAATTATGAAATCATATAAAGCATACAAAGGTCATTATGCCCATGCTGTAAGCAAATATGGTATCAATGTACTATTTAATTTATTTCAATAATTTAGTAATATGAAAAGAATCTGATTGTTTGAAATGTACAGTATGGAATATTTCAATATCGGTTTTACTCTTATTTATAATGATTACTTATTGAATACATTTTTTTAAGTAAAGAGTACATTTAGAAATATATTTTTTTATAATTTATATTAATTTTATAGTTCTAATTTGTAATATTCTTGTCTACAAAGGTATTACTGCCAAGTAATTTTGTATTTATGTTTCCTGATGATTAAAGGTAATTATAAGGTGTGATAATTATTTATGTGCTCTTGCGTGCAAAATGGAATCCATGGAAAGAAAGAAACATCTATACTTACAATATTGGCTTTGGGGTCATAATTAAATTTCTGTTAGAAATTGTTTTTACAAAAATTAGGCTAAATAATGCTTTTTATTTATTACCGTACTCGTTGAGTTATATTAACTGACAAAAAAGTTTAATATGTTGAAATATAGATTAGGGTTTGATTTTTCGTACATCAAAATGTGAAAAGAATGTGTTTGATTTTATCTGAAGGAAAATGTTTATAATATCTTCACAGCATAACTACTTTTATATTATCTTATTTTATCATTATATTTGCTTAAAATATGTAAATCTTACACCAAAACATCGATATGAGTATTTACTTCCGAAACATCTAGGGAGTAAACGTTTCAGTACAGAAATGTAGTAAAATTCAACGAATGAATGAATGAATGATAGAGGCCATTGTAAACATTGCTTATACTAAAAAAATACAAATCGTGATTATTCCTCTTAATTTAAAAGATGACTAATCATTCCAATGAATATCTCCTGACCGACATCAAATATTGATTCCCAACTGAGATCTCGTTAGGGAAATAAATTACAGTTTGTTCAGGATTAGATCGTTCTCGGAAGTAAATATACATTTAGAGATTATCAATCCATCCAGAACTTACTTATCTTTAATTAAATTCTCGTAAATATTCAGTTTATGGTCAAAATAGGTACATTTAACGCTCATACATTTGGATTGAACATTATGTCATACAAGTTTTCTAATGAGTTTTATATTTTAATAAATAGAATTAGTTCTATATTATTTTACCTATATTTATGGCACTACTAATACAATTAGGTATTTCAGTTAGAATATTACATTTACGTTTTGCAATTTTCTTGTGAAATATTGGAAGAAATTAAATGTAGCAATATAAAAACAAAAATATGAAAACCAGTAAAGTAACATTTTTATAACACAGGGTGAAAAATAATGATCGCAATTCATTATTACACGATAAAGCAAACATAAAACCAATAGAATTTGAAAAACATCAAAAGATTAAATCATTGTTCTTCAGTGAGGTTATATCACTATATAAAACGCATCGTTATGAAGTTCCAAATGTAGGTTGTAAAGAAAGGTTTCAGATACTGGCATGGATCTTAAGGTCCAGTATTCTTTCAAAATTTAATTTAGATATATTTAGAGTTATTGTGAACACTGTTTATATAGTTTAAAAGTTCTCGATGCAGCTCTCGAAACGCAGATGACTTTTCTGAAGAAACGCAACCTGTTTATCTTGATCACCATCTTATCTCACCAGGCTACCACTGACGTTTATGAACTCTGTTAGAGGTAAAAAGGTTCCAGAGCTAGCACCACTTAGTGGAAGGTCTGCTAACTAACAATGGTGTGACTTACAATCTAGTGATATATTTATACATTGGCTGATGTCCTTTACAACTACAATATTGATGCAAAATACGAGTTGTGTGTGTAAATGAAAATAATATCAATAATCATTCATATTTCCTGACTTTAGGAGGTTGGGAGTTTTAATCTATGACTTTATCCACACCTTGTTGAAAACCATGATTTTTATGTGCAGCGAGACGGAATCGGGCTCAATGCATGATCAGTGTGTTTTCATGCGATTATAAGCTCTCGGTGGCACTAAGTGTCCTGCTTGGATTATAACAAATGAGATGTCAATGTACCTCATACAAGCTTAAAAGTATTTCATAAATTCTTTGAGAATCTGGTCAAAATAGACATACTTTACATAGCGATTCCTTTAGAGGCCTCAAAAGTTCATCTTTGATTAATTAAGTGGAGTTTTAGGTTGGAAGTAATGATGTCTCAATTTAACATCACCAAAATTTGGAATGATTCAATATTTTTCACTCAGACATAAATTTTCTACTGACGCGAAGAGTCTGTACAGGGCCATGGATTTGTAGGCTGGTGCAGTAACAAGTAGGAACATGCGGGGGTATATATCCGTGATAAACATTTCATGAATTATTAAGAATATATTCTTTATGTTCTACACCTTCTCAAAATTGCTCTTTTCCAACATCAGGGGGTCAAATAAACAATTATAATCAGTCATTAGTGTCAAATAAATTAGACGTTGAACAACAAAAACTAAAATAATAATAATAATCTGTTTATCGAATTAATCATTGTATCGCAATCGTAAAATTGTATAGATAAAAAAACATGTAAACTTTTTGTAGCAGTTAGACATACGTTTTATAAATTCATACAAATACATTCTTCCGACGTTCAGATCCAGCGTTTTTATTCTTAGTTTTTAAATTCCCCAGTGGCTCATCGTGAATTCTTCAACAGAGTAAAATGATTTAGACACAAACAGGCGTTTGAGACGAGTTTTAATTGATTTAGGAGTATATGCCAGTAATAGTTAAAATTATAAATAATATACGATATACATTTAGTGTCGATATAATGCTTCATAAGATCATAATGTTCTCTAGGTAACATTAAAGAAATTTCGATACTGAAATCAGAATTTCAGGAATGATTAATTTACAAGGACAAAAGTTCTGTTTTAAGTATAAAAATGAGGTTTCATGGTCCCTCTTAGAAGTTTAAAAAAATATTTCAGGAATTCAGGTCAAAATAGACATACTTTACACAGCCCTTTAGCCCTTTAGATACCTTTAGAGCCCTCAAAAGTTTAGCTTTACATAATTAAAATGGAGTTGTAGGCGGAAGTAAAAATTTCTTCATTTAACATCTCCACAATCGAATAGATGGAGGTTTTTCACGCAGATATTAATTTCGCGAACTGACGCGAATATAGAGGGGGAATATATTCTGTAGAGGGCCATGGATTCTTGGGCTGATGCAGTAACAAATGAGGATATGCGGTGAAAAATAAAATATATTCATGATAAACATAATTAATTCCATGAATGTTTAACTATATTCTATCCACGTATTTTATGTTCTGAACCTTCTCAAAACTGCTCTTTTCCAACACCACGGGCCCTAATAAAAATTGTAATAAGTCATCACTATCAAATAAATTATACGTTGAACAACACAAACGAAATTAACAATAATAATAATCTGTTTATATTTAATCATGTCTATCTATCATGTCTAATTTAATATGTCGCAACTTTCAAATTGTATAAATAAAAAACCATGTACAATTTTTGTAGCAGTATTACATACGTTTTATAAATTCATACAGACACATCCATTCCGACATCAGGTCCAGCGTTTTTATTCTTGGTTTGTAAATTCCCCAGCGGCTCATCATAAATTCTTCAACAGAGCAGAGTAAAATGATTCAGACACAAACAGGCGTTTGAGTCGAGTTTTAATTGATATATGGGAGTATATGACAGTAATAGCTAAAATTATAAATAGAATACGATATACATTTAGAGTCGATATATGTTTAAACCCACGTTCTAATCGAGACGCTGTTAATTAGGCAGAAAGGAGAATATTAGTTACGCTTTTGTTTACATGAATCAGACAAAGTTTGTCATCTGTTTGTAAAATTATGCATGATTTGGTTTCATCAACTGCGTTTGTTTGTCTTCCTTGAAGGCAACACATTGTGAATATTCAATTGCGTTCTCTGGAACCAAAAAGAGCAAGTGGAGTGAACAGATGTTTTAGTGTGATTAGCAAACAAATAGTTTATTTTCAGTTGTTTTATTTATTGTAAAACTAAAGCTATGACAATTTAAGGCAACGTGTCGCATAAAAGGCTTTGCTGAAATTCAGTCCAAATTTTCATTATTGACAGACACAACAATATACAATCAAACGGGGGGAAAATTACATCCCCTGCAAAAAAAGAGAAGTCGGGACATACTACGTAATAGGCTTCCTCGACGCTCAGCCAAATTCCATGGTCCGACATGCTATATTATGGAACTCATTCTCTTCTATATAGATATCAAGTCTCACGCAAAATTTTAAGTCTCATGAAATCTTACGACATGAGACTGTCACATGTTTTTATAGCATTTGCTTTCATATAAGTGTTTAATTAATAAAAGCCTGCATGCCATGCCTTGTGTCTATACTGAGTTTGTTTATTTATTTATTCGTCACCATCATGGTTACACATGGCCCACAATGTAAAAATATTTCCTAACGCTCATCCAAATATTGTGGGATGGCATGCACAATAATCAAACTCAATGTTTCTCATATACAAATGAAGCTTCATAGAAAATTTCAAGTCTGTAGGTCCTTTCCCTTTCTAGATTTCGTGCGAACAGACAGACAGAAATGACGTTTTTTCCGCCTCAACAGTGATTATATTATATATTTAAATGTCAATACTATCTTTTTACGAAATTTCTTGAATTTTTTGAAGTTTATATATTTATTTTATTGAGAACGACTATCAAGAATATAGCCTGGTAACTTGTTGTTCAAAAATACAAAACTGTTGGCATTGGGTATTTTTTTCTAAGAAGAAGCGCGCCGATATAGCTTCCTTCGTTATATCAGATTTCTGTTAGCTTCTGGATTTAAAATATACTAAGAAATATATTAATTGGTTTCTACTTAACCTATTATTATGATCATATATAATTATAGATGATATTTACAGCTGTTAATCAAGGAAACCGCTGATTTTAAAATACTTTCATGTATAGGGATTGAACAGATTTAAAAGGAATATTTGATTTTGGAAGAAATTTAAAATTCATATGAGGTAAAAATTACATATGACGTAAAACACCCCTCTGGGATGAAAACTGCAAAATCGTTGAAACAACAGAGTGGCCCGAGATAGTGCGTGAAATATTGAACACTTGGCCGCGTCGAGTGGGGACAGGCTCGTACATCAGCGCGTGTAGGCTTTGGTTTGGGTTTTGTACCGAACTGTACTGTCAGTGTACACAGGTATGTAGGATTCAGCTTTGTTAATGATGAGCGACGGGAGGGTAACTATTTTGTAATAAGGTGTTTCTTAATACGTAAGTTTATAGTCATTTGTTATTTAAATCAGCCGTAAACTATTTTTTATGTAACTATTGCCGTAGTATAGTTACAAATTCCATGAAAGATAAGATTTGTTATCCACTTAGGCGCTATCCTCTCCTAATTATATTCTTAATGATATATAATAAATTGCATAATATTCTGCAATATTTTCTGTTTCTATGTAATGAATTGCCTGTGGTTCTATCCATATTAATAGTGAAAATTTTTAAAAAATAAACCTTTTTTAACGACAATAACTATCGTTTTTCTAACGATTAGTTAAAAAGGTTGTCTTTGTAATGTAAAGCATATATTATGTTTTGAAAAAAGGTAAAAAAAAATAATTTTAATAACAATGTATCAAGAATAAAATCGAAATTATAGAATCAGTTAAAAATATCAATTAACGTATACTCAAAGAAATGCCACACGGAATGTACAGCCATACCTTTAAAAGGGGTTGCCACCAAAAGATAGGGATTGTCAGTTAAGAACTAAATTCGTTATTTAATTCATTGCAAAAGTTCAAATTTGATTTTTAAATGCTCAATAATTTTTTCAACCCTTACCACAGTGCAGTGTGTAAGTCTTCACTGCACAATACTAATTTCAAACGAACACAATATCCAATATTGCATAATATGGAACGTAGTGCACATTACAAATCGAGCAATTAAAATATATAAGCAGCTTAAAATAGCTTACAATCTAAATGCCAGCGACTGTGTTTAGATCCATCACACTCATCCTAGCTTACAATAACTATCGTATAATACCATTTTAAATGTTATTGCTGAAACAATATATTCCCAGCCAAGAGCTATCGAGGCGTGTACGGAGTAGCAGAATCTCGAATAGCTGTAACAATGCTTATCTACTCCTTCCCCCCACCTCACTATCACTGTCTCTCAAACCGCACATAACACCTGATAGCGCACGTCAGTTCTCGTTGTATCCACCTCACTTCTATGTGATTTCTATTTGCTTCTAACTCAAATTTCACCAATCTCTGCAATAAAACATGTTTATAGGAAATCGCTCAATATTGGTCAAAACTAAAATGGCATTCAAGAGACAATATTTGTCTAACACATAATGAATAGATTATGTATTAATTTATATAAAATAAGATTGTACACATCATATTCGTATATCGTTATGCTAATAAAGGAGAGTTGAAATATAAATATATATATATATATATATATATATATATATATAATATATATATATATATGTATGTATGTATAAATAAACATATAAGATATGTACAAGACATGTTTGTCTTGAATAAACATATAAATAATGGACTAATCCTTACTATAACTGTTGTTATTGTTCCATAGATATTACATTATTTTACAAATTTTGGACTAATAGTATTAACACACAATAACTAAATAGTTGATATTTTATTAAGTTTTAATCAACATGTTTAAATGTTATGTTTTTTATCTTTAAATATTTGATTTTTAATGTTTACAAAAATCGGTTGCTGTATAATTATTTGAAAAGCGGTTTTTATGGAAAAATCATAACAAAGTTTGTTATAGATGAAATATTTATTTATGTATATCTTTATTTTATTTCTAGTAATACAGTCTAGTGCAATGTTCTCTTATATCGATATATTATTTATTTAATACTTTTCACCAATGTAAGAATGTGTTGCTAGGCTCTATTTTTGTAGAGGGTGTTACCTACCCATTAAAAACCTGTATAAGTATCAAACAAATCTAAGCTACCGACTGCTTTTTGTCCATTCTATAGGTTAGTATGTTGTATATAGGCTGTTATTATTAAGCCGTTTATTAATTATGTGTTGTTTAACACTTATATATTAACACAATGTATATGAAGAGATAAATGGATGACAACTAAAACACGACGTTTCGGAAATCGGTATTCGCTCTCTTCTTCAGAGCAGATATCCTACAACATAGGAATCGACATGTAGGAATGTTAACAAAAAAATATGGTGCTCACTATGCCATAACCAAAATTAAATCATATATATTGTAGAAAATGCTTAGATATAAATGTTCTCATATAATTTAGTTTTGATGTGTTTAGTTAGCACTATCCGTATTTATTAATTATATTTTTGTTTATTTAAACAAATTACATTAGTATATATTTAGTTGGCACTTTTTACCTTTTGCTGAAATGATCTTTTTCTGTATTTTTAACATTCAACGACGGCACATTTTCGTTCAATCCTGCTGTTGTAATCTCAAAGCATGTCTTGTAATAAGGATCTAAGAAACCTGCAATGTTATTAGCAATTCTCCTGGCTCCACTCACCGATGCGGACAAATCAACATTCTCTACGCCACCGAGCTTTTGTAGCAGGACTGGAATGAGGCCAACACTTCTGTTCCTGTCGCCGCACCGGAAGTGCCACAAGCAGCACATACAGTATACTGAATTGAGACTACATCCCCAAACTTGTAACCTACAAATGACTTCTTTTAGAAATGGCAAAGAATATATTCACCGTATAGCACACAGACATGGACGTTTTCTTTTGTGTGACTTCTGTTGTTGCTGAATTCAGTATGATGTGAGATATTTACTCATTTAATATTTGCCGCAGATAGTTGCTAGTGTTAAGTAATAGCCCAAAGTAAAATGGAAACAGACTGTCACCATACCATTCTTGTTTACCTATATTATCGGAGTATACTCTTCGTAACTTGATCAGAAAAGTGTAGTGTAGAAAAGTGTTGAAATGAGACAAAAAATTGGTGCAGTCTGCATCTTTCACATTTATTTTTTAAACAAAACGAGATATCTGATTTTGATCTAACTCAATACGTGGTGTAATAGTTCATTAAGTTTTATAAAAAACCAATAACCTTATATATATTTTAATTTTTTATTTCTTATAATATAGCATCCTCGGAGTAAAGTATAGTTTGTAATTTTACAATACGGGCAATGAAAGCCCTGAAAATTATGAAAAAATACACTGATATTTACCACTACTCCATTAACCCTAAAAGTATAGATACCCTTTTTTATATGTCATAAACAAAAAGGTTCAATAGTAAGTTTTAATTATTACCTAGCTAAATGAAAAGATACTAAACTTAAATTTTAAAACATACTTGCAAGAATATTATAGGTCTTTGACTATCTAAGGGAATAATTTATGTATACCTCTTTGTAACATGTTTTAGGAACAGTTGCAAATTCAAAACCAGATTTCATAACTTTATTTCTAGCTTAACCGGTAAATAATTTTTGAATTTTTATAAACTATGGATGTGCTTTTATATGTTTATGTCTAAAAAATTTAGTAACACGAGCTATTTTCATTGAACTAGTCAAGCGCGGAAATAAAGTCTAGAAATTTAGCTAGAATCGTAATTTACAAATGCATACACTTTCTCTTGTGTATAAAAATATGAGTTAAACCCTATATCATCTCTATAACTATTTGAGTCCTTTGAGCAATATGTAGAAACAGAGTGTGCACATTAGAAGCGATATTGTAGCAGTGAATCAAAGTCAACACATGAACTTCTACGGTTAACAAAAGTAAAGCTCACGTTTGCAACACACACAGTATGTTTGTGGCCCTCCCCACCATATACGTAAATAGTAGTAGGGACTGTGCCAGGCTTCCTCTTTGGTCCGACTGTACCGTAAGTTCCTCTAATACCTTGCTATTATACCCATTACACCCTTTGTTGAAGAATTCTCCAAGTTAATGAGGATCTATCATACAACGGCTTTCGCCTCAGGATGTTTGAAGAACAAATTAATGTTGTCTGTTAAGAATTTTAGTAGGTTTATTATTACCTAATTGTTTCATCAAAGTCCAATAAGTATTATGGGATAAAAACTATATCAACGTGGTCGTGGAAAATGGTATGCTGAAGTTGTTTTTCCTATTGATGTACGGGGAGTTTTCCTTGCTGAAATAAAAGTTTATTGTATTTTTGAAGTTTAAAGCATTCCTGAATTTTGCTAAAGAACTTTCTCCCTAAATTTGCTCTTCACACATTCTGGATTTTTGACTTAGGTCGTTCACTAAATTCAGACAAACATGTTCTTAAAATATGATTTTAAAGCTTAAGAAGTAATAAATGCAAAATTTTCTATAACGAAACTTTTTTTTTGATGATTGGGGAATCTAAGTTATATTCAGAGGATGACCACCAGACAAAGTCATTATTATGTAGTGAGTATACATTTTGCACCAAGATAAATAGACAACAGTAGTATAACACATTTATCGCCAAATACAACAGAGGCACGCATAGAAATAGTTACATATTTTATAAAGTATTAACTTGGAATAAAATATTGTAAATGATGAACTCAATGAATTTCTCGTCTAAACTTATGCGTCAGTGAGATATAAATTATGTTACAGTTAAGGCTAAGGACCGTCTGTGTATGCGACTCACAATGTCGGTATACATAATGTACAATGTAAACACAAAGTCCGGCTAGTAAGTAACGGGCTGAGTACATAACAATGAGCTGCTGCGACAAAACCTGGTAAACTTTTAACGTGGTCTTAATTTTCCAACTGCTCTTACTCTTGTGCCTGATTCCCAGTTGTATAGTTTACTGTGTAGTAAATAAAGTAGCGCAATCGAATTAATACATCAAAACATTGGGTTAAAGTGGCTTAAGTGCATTTTATTTAATTTCTTAATGCCTAAGTATAACAAGAATTTAATTATATTCTTACCCGGGGTTGTACATTTCATAGTTCTGTTACATTTTGTTTACAAATTAAGCCTGTTAATCTTGAGACATTTCTCATTCAGTGATTGTTCTTATATAAAAAATGAATCGCGTTTACTAAAAACGTTCTAAAGTAAGGGTGAACAGTGAAAAAATAACATCTGCTTTAAATGTTATATGATACAGGAAGAGGATTTGCGCTTTGCGCTTTTTAGAGATCATTTAATTTTGGAAAAATTGTAACCAGAACGTTTCGTTCATTTGAAATTAATTTTTGGTGAAATTGCAAAGATTTATAATTTTCTATCTTGTTACATATTGCTAGATCGTACATTGTCATACAATTTACATGTTAAATTGCTCAAACGTTTCTAAATTATTAATATACCACCATAAACATGGATATAATTACTATATACACATCTGCGTTATGTGGTGACTAATCACCACTTACATCAGAGGATCTAATCCACAGTTGGAACCAGACTTATCAGGTGCTGATAAGGTAGCTGGCCTAACTGTGGATCACAGACCGGTTCCTCGGACTGATAAGGAGATCTGGGGAAGTGACCGGAGCGAGCAGTCGTGGGTTAGTAATCGACTAGAGTGTTTCATTTCAGAGGCCAAGAGTACCGCAAGTCACCTTAATTATTTGCATATTAGATATAAGCAGTATTATTAAATAATATAATTAGTAGGGAGGGGGTAGGTTTCGTAAAATTATGAGATGTTAATTAGCTTTCTAAATTAAAATATGTACGGACGGGTTTTAACATGATTGGGGCTCGGTGTGGTGTTGGTTTGTGTGTGTTGTCCGCTTTAATTTAATTAACGGTTGGAAATCTTATAATTATTTTATTTAAAACAATATTATTTAATTTATCAAAGCTGGCAGGAGAATATGTTTAATTAAGGATTATGATCTCTCCACGACCTTATCGTGCACGGGTAACGTGTCTGAACTAGACTCATCAGGTGCTGATAAGTTAGCTGGCCTAACTGTGGATCACAGACCGGTTCCTCGGACTGAAAAGGATTTCATTTTAGAGGCCAAGGATACAGCAAGTCACCTTAATTATTTGCACATTAGATATAAACAGTATTATTAATTAATTTAATTAGTAGGGAGGGAGTAGGTTCCGGAAAATTATGAGAGGTAAATTAGCTTTCTAAATTAAAATATGTATGGACGGGTTTTAACATGATTGGGGATCGGTGTGGTTTTGGTTTGTGTGTGTAGTCTTATTTGGTCCGCTTTAATTTAATTAACGGTTGAAACATTTTTGTAATTCTTTTTTTAAACAATATTATTTAATTTATCAAAGCTTGCAGGAGAATATGTATAATTAAGGATTATGGTCACTCCACGGCCTTATCGTGCACAGGTAACGTGTCTAACTCTGCACGTTATTTGGTCGCTCCCTTCTACATTTTCCCCCCCTTCTAATTTATTTGTAGAATGTTTTTTATTATCTACAGATTATTTTTTTCGCGAAACAGTAATGAGTTTGCCCTCATACTGCCGTATCGACAGTTTATAACAGTTATTTTAAAACTAGAATATCCTGCCAATAATTGAATTCTTTTGCCACGATATTTAATTATCTCATTACTTTGATTATAATGTGAATATCGGTGCACATACCTTAGCACAGTACCACGCTCAAATGGGGAATTGGCATACATTACAAAAATATTTTGTTTAAATTTGTATATAAAACCTTTTATTTTGTATTATAATCGTATAAAATATTTAATACAAACGTTTTATTTAAAAATAGTCAGCAATATTTCTATGTATAACTAATATAACATTTTGCATTTTTTCGAAATAAATAAAAATTGAATTTCTGTAGCTATTGGCAATAGTAGTTATAAACTGGTTACAATATATATTGAATGTATTGATATTTGTATATAATATATGTATAATATTCATGTATTAATGGAGGGCTGGTTTTGTATTTGACTTACTAATTCAAGCATTATAACAACAGCAACATATTTGCTGCATTAGCAGTCAATTATGTGTCGTTTATTCAAGCAATACAAAATTATTAGCTATGAATACTGTAAATAAATTTAAAACATAGTCTACATATTTACACTAAAGAAAAAATAAATTTTTAAACTTAAATATTTCCGAGAGAGTGACATTAATTTACCCTGTATACCGCCGATTGGGTGTTACATAAACTAGGCCACTTGACTTCTTGCGTTTTCTCTGCAGCATTTACGTTTATTCCTTTAATCAACGTGATCACAAATATTATATTTGGCCCATAACGATACTCAAAAAGGGTAATTATGGACAAATTGTATCCCCTAAAATCCCTCACATACTTGCCTTTTAATACCCCTTCATATATCATACACTTACAGTATATATTACAGTTCTATCACTGAATTTAGAAATTAGGGTTGGTTTATAAATAAAGCACGAAAACACCTAATATCAGTTATTATGGCATCACTTGCTGTAAAATGAAGCCACAATTCTGAATTCCTGATTTTTATTATTTACATTTGAATTGTACTCTACAAAGATACAATACCTTTTGATATGACCATTGTTAATAAGTTGATTTATATGCATCAAGTCTTAATTTAAATGTCTTAACTTAATTTGTTCATCAATAAAGCATAAAAAGCCGCATATTACCTTTTCATCACAGTTTTTAAATGGTACTAAAAATAATTTACATGTCAAACATACTTAAAAATAACATATAATTCAATAAATTTACAATAGTTTCATAGTTGAATTAGTAATTTTATTCATTCAGCAATGTCATTATTGAAATTTTGTACGGGAAAAGGGTACAAGGAAGATGATAGGTTATCTAAATGTTCTTAAAAAGGACAAAACGCTTTATTACTATTATAAACTGTTATAAAAACGCCTTTGTAGCATTAACAGTGATTTTCAGTTCCTTAAAATTTTAAGGTTTTCTAAGTTATTTTGTTCTTGATATTTGGAAACAATTATATTCAACTTACTGCACAAAATGAAGACAAAGAAGTGAAATCCTCTGAACAGTGGAATAAAAGCATTAGGAATTCTTCACATGAAATGCCATGTTACATTTCGAATGTACATATTTCTTTATGCAGAACACAACAGCAATGAATTCACAAGAGAACAGCCGCAGGGCTGCCTGTATGATTTCGTTTCAATCCGTACATTCAGCTGGAGGATTCCGATATAGGTTGTATCAATGCTTATCTATTTTAAGCACATAAAGTGACATTCTTATAAATGACCACATTATAAATCTGTTATATAGATTAAAATACTCAAACACTCATATGTAATGTTCTATATGATTTAAAATATTTCGGTGCCCATGCATGAAACATTACTCAGGAAGTAGAGGATTCGCCAGTTAAACGGAAGAGTATCAGAAAATAGCCGAATTAAAAGTTTTTGTTTTGTTAAATATAGTTATAATAATTTTAATAACAGGAGGTAATAGTAATTTTTAAAATGTCTTATTACTTTAAAACATGTTTTAATAGATTCCTTCTTGACTCTACGTTATGGTTTAACACTGAGAAGAAAATGAAGCCATGATGAAGGATATTTTGTAGGTAACATAAATCAAGTAAATATTAACCTAAACTAACTTATATGCATATTCTCCAGTACAGTGATTGAATTCATTTCTGGTTAGTTTATGCCTTCCAGCTGAACCCACAGTGGGTACAGTAAAATTCGATGTGTCACTTAAATCTGGGCAACGTTATGGATATCCAGGAGCGCCACATCACTAATCGCAAATGTTGAGATTTGTTGCGCAAGGGAAATTCGATAAGTCTTGGTCTACTGCGGGAGAAGACTTTTGGAGTTGTGGTGGTGGGGAGGGGGTTGGAGGAGTTGTTCCCTAAGAGCCAAAGGTCCTTGCCAGCCTAGACATAAGGATGTGCCTGCTTTGACTTGAGAGGCTGGTTCAGAGCTGGCTTCTTCTTCTTCCTAGGAGACATGACTTGAGATTAGTGGCCTAGACCTTTCTTCATGGATCTCAACAGAGGCGGCCCCTACCCCCAACCTTACCCATCCAAAATACCTTGTCACTCCGGAAGCAGCGTAAAGGTCCTTATAGGACTAGGTGCAATTTCCTAAGCTTCTTGTCCTAAGAAAAAAAAACTAGTCTCTGATAAAAGAACAGTCTCAGATCTTAAATTAGAACCATAGATATTTAATAAAAAATTCATAAAAAATATAAATACATTATTCTTTTTAAATTTGTAAGGACCCAAAAATGTTTAGTTCACTCGTAAAAACAGCACTAATGTCTTGTTTTCGCTATTACTTATAAGAGTTAAAGTAATACTCAATCTATTTCACCAATTGTGAGCATTTACGGACACTTAAAAGGAAGGAACAGGTAAAGTGAAGAGAGAATATATACGTGCATAATATGCGGTCTCTCCCCGCTTTCTGTAGCGTAACCGCTGTCGTTAGACTGGGTTACATTATTACAATGTGTGTGAGCAACTGAAACATCTAAAAATATTACAAAATAAGTACTCTATATCTGACATTTAGAAAGTGGTCACCTCTGGTTTACGGTGTAATTAAGAATAGATACTTAATTCGTAGAGGATCCTTACGCTTTCCCAATGGCAAAGGACGAAATTACAAATATCAGTTTAATTCGGAAGATAAAATATTGACATTACAATTATTTTTGCTTCACATTTTTAAAATTTAATTTTTTTTACTTTTTAAACATAATTTTTTTTCTTTTTAAATTTACACTGGTAAATAATACCTGTTTCGTGACAAACTAATAATTGGGGTTATTTTTAGGGCAAGCAAATACAGATTGACAACATACGGTTGTACTGACAATGTAATTAGTAGAATGTTTCTCAGCTCTACAGAGCTATAGCCTCTCAGGAGCACCTGGTACTAGTTCAATATAGATCGTTCATGAGATAGCAATATAGAGCATTGTTCTATTAGCAATATCCATTACGTATCTAGGTATGGCAGAGTGTATAACATACTTGTATAACAGGTATCTGAACTATAATGTTATTCTTAATTAATTAGTCAAGAATATAAGTACATTACTGTATATTAACTGACTTTGGACAATTTTCACGCTTTAATTTAATATAAGTTTATATTTAAACGGGTTTTCATTCTATTTATTAAAAATAGTGGTAGTTTTGCAATATCCTTGTCAGTATTAATGCCAAGACACATATTTTAATAAATTTCTATTTCTATTTCCTAACAATGAAAAATTACTGTAACGTGTGATAAATATTTACGTCCTCTTGTGTGCAAAATGACGTAATGATGGGAAGAAAGAAACATACTGGCAATATTGGCTTTGGGATCCTAATTAAAAAAACCTTTTTAGAAATAGTTTTTACAAGAATTAGGCTACATAATAGTTTTGATCTACTATTCATTAAGTTATTATTAACATGATTTTATTTCGTTTTAATATGAATGAATATAGATTATGGTTTTATTTTCTCGTTACATCAAAATGTGAAAAAATGTATTTGATTGTGTCTTAAGGAAAATGTTTAAAATATCTTCAAAGCATAATTACTTTTATATTATCTTATTTCATCAGTATATTTACGTAAAATATGTAAACCTTATACCAAAACATCGATATGGGTACTTACTTCCAAAACATTTAGGCAGGAAATGTTTCAGTACAGAAATGTAGTAAACTTCAACGAATGAATGAAAGAATGAATGAATGGTAGAGGCCATTGTAAACATTGCTTATACTAAACAAATGCAAATCGTGATTATTCCACTTAATTTAAAAGATGACTAGTGAATACATTCCAATGAATATCTCCTGACCAATATCAAATATTGATTCCCAACTGAGAACTCGTTAGGGAAATAAATTACAGTTTGTTCAGGTTAGATCGTTCTCGGAAGTAAATATACATTTAGAGATTATCAATCCATCCAGAACTTACTTATCTTTAATTAAATTCTCGTTAATATTCAGTTTATGGTCAAAATAGGTACATTTAACGCTCAAAAATTTGGATTGAACATTATGTCATACAAGTTTTCTAATGAGTTTTATATTTTGATAAATAGAATTAGTTCTATATTATTTTACCTCAATTTATGGCACTACTAATACAATTAGGCATTTCAGTTGGAATATTACATTTACGTATTGCAATTTTCTTGTGAAAAATTGGAAGAAATTAAGTGTAGCAATATAAAAATAAAAATATGCAAACCAGTAAAAAAAACTTTTTATAACACAGGGTGAAAAATAATAATCGCGATTCATTATTACACGATAAAGCAAACATAAAACCAATAGAATTTGAAAAACATCAAAAGATTAAATCATTGTTCTTCAGTGAGGTTATATCACTATATAAAACGCATCGTTATGAAGTTCCAAATGTAGGTTGTAAAGAAAGGTTTCAGATAGACTGGCATGGATCTTAAGGTCCAGTATTCTTTCAAAATTTAATTTAGATATATTTAGAGTTATTGTGAACACTGTTTATATAGTTTAAAAGTTCTCGATGATGAGTTAAGTATTCCAAATGTGCAGCTCTCGAAACGCAGATGACTTTTCTGAAGAAACGCAACCTGTTTATCTTGATCACCATCTTATCTCACCAGGCTACCATTGACGTTTATGAACTCTGTTAGAGGTAAAAAGGTTCCAGAGCTAGCACCACTTAGTGGGAGGTCTGCTAACTAAAAATGGTGTGACTTACAATCTAGTGATATATTTTTACATTGGCTGATGTCCTTTACAACTCTAATATTGATGCAAAATACGAGTTGTGTGTAAATTAAAATAATATGAATAATCATCGTATGCCCTGATTTTAAGAGCTCGGAAACTTCAACCTTTGATTTTTTCAACACCGTGTGGAGACCATGATTTCTTGTGCAGTGAAACGGAATTGGGCTCAATGCATGAGCAGTGTGTTTTCATGTGATTATAAGCTCTATGTAGCATTAAGTGTTCTTTTTTGAGTATAACAAATGAGATGTCAATATAACTCATAGAAGCTTAAAAGTATGTCAGAAATTCTTTGAGAATCTGGTCAAAATAGACATACTTTACATAGCGATTCCTTTAGAGGCCTCAAAATTTCATTTTGCATAATTAAATGGAGTTGTAGGTGGAAGTAATGATGTCTCAATTTAACATCACCAAAATTGGAATGATTCAATATTTTTCACTCAGACATAAATTTTCTCCAACTGACGCGAAGAGTCTGTACAGGGCCATGGATTTGTAGGCTGGTGCAGTAACAAGTAGGAACATGCGGGGGTAGGTATATATCCGTGATAAACATAATTAATTTCATGAATTATTAAGAATATATTCTTTCCACATCTTTTTTATGTTCTACACCTTCTCAAAATTGCTCTTTTCCAACATCAGGGGGTCAAATAAACAATTGTAATCAGTCATTAGTGTCAAATAAATTAGACGTTGAGCAACAAAAACGAAACTAATAATAATAATCTGTTTATCGAAATAATCATTGTATCGCAATCGTCAAATTGTATAGATAAAAAAACATGTAAACTTTTTGTAGCAGTTAGATATACGTTTTATAAATTCATACAAATACACTCTTCCGACGTTCAGATCCAGTGTTTTTATTCTTAGTTTGAAAATTCCCCAGCGGCTCATCATGAATTCTTCAACAGAGTAAAATGATTTATACACAAACAGGCGTTTGAGACGAGTTTTAATTGATTTAGGAGTATATGCCAGTAATAGTTAAAATTATAAATAATATACGATATACATTTAGTGTCGATATAATGCTTCATAAGATTATAATGTTCTCTAGGTAACATTAAAGAAATTTCGATACTGGTCAGAATTTCAGGAATTTTTAATTTACAAGGACAAAAGTTCTGTTTTAGGTATAAAAATGAGGTGTCATGGTCCCTCTTAGAAGTTAAAAAATATTTCAAGAATTCAGGTCAAAATAGACATACGTTACACAGCCCTTTAGCCCTTTAGATACCTTTAGAGCCCTCAAAAGTTTAGCTTTACATAATTAAATGGAGTTGTAGGCGGAAGTAAAGATTTATTCATTTAATATCTACGCAATCGAATAGATGGAAAACTTTTTCACGCAGATATTAATTTCGCCAACTGACGCGAAGATTCTGTAGAGGGCCATGGATTCTTGGGCTGATGCAGTAACAAATGGGGATATGCGATGAAAAAAATATATTCATGATAAACATAATTAATTCCAGGAATGTTTAAGTATATTCTTTCCACGTATTTTATGTTCTGAACCTTCTCAAAACTGCTCTTTTCCAACACCAAGGGCCCTAATATACAATTGTAATAAGTCATCACTATAAAATAAATTAGATGTTGAAAAACACAAACGAAATTAATAATAATAATAATCTGTTTATATTTAATCATGTCTAATTTAATATGTCGCAATCTTCAAATTGTATAAATAAAAAACCATGTACAATTTTTGTAGCAGTATTACATTATAAATTCATACAGACACATCCATTCCGACTTCAGGTCAAGCGTTTTTATTCTTGGTTTGTAAATTCCCCAGCGGCTCATCATAAATTCTTCAACAGAGCAGAGTAAAATGATTCAGACACAAACAGGCGTTTGAGTCGAGTTTTAATTGATTTGGGAGTATATGACAGTAATAGCTAAAAGTATAAATAGTATACGATATACATTTAGAGTCGATATATGTTTAAACCGTTGTTCCAATCGAGACGCTGTTAATTAGGCAGAAAGGTGAATATTAGTTACGCTGTTGTTATGATGAATCAGATAAAGTTTATCATTTGTTTGTACAATTATGCGTGATTTGGTTTTATCAACTGCGTTTTTTTGTCGTTCTTGAAGGCAACACATAGTGAATATTCAATTGCGTTCTCTAGAACCAAAAAGAGCACGTGAAGTGAACAGATTTTTTAGTATGATTAACAAACAAATCGCGCTTATTTTCTGTTGTTTTATTTATTGTAAAAAAAGCTATAACAATGTACGGCAACGTGTTAAAAGGCTTTGCTGAAATTCAGTCTGAAATTTCATTATTGACAGACAGAACAATATACAATCAAACGGGAGGAAAATTACATCCCCGGCAAAAAAAGAGAAGTCGGGACATACTACGTAATAGGCTTCAACGACGCTCAGCCAAATTCCATGGTCCGACATGCTATATTATGGAACTAATTCTTTTCTATGTAGAAATCAAGTCTCATGCAAAATGTCAAGTCTCATGAAATCTTACAAGATGACAGTTACATGTTTTTATCGAATTTGCTTTCATATAAGTTTTTAATTAATAAAAGCCTGAATGCTAATATTGCCTTGTGGTTATACTGAGTTTGTTTATTTATTCGTCGCCACCATGGTTACACATGGCCCACAATGTAAAAATATTCTCTAACGCTTATCCAAATATTGTGGAATGACATGCACAATAATCAAACCCAATGTTTCTCATATACAAATGAAGCTTCATAGAAAATTTCATGTCTGTAGGTCTTTTAGTTTACTAGATATCGAGCGGACAGACAGAAATTAAATTTTTCCTACCCCAAGAAAGATACCTCTTGGGCGTCTAATATAGTAATACTCAGCTAATTACATAAGTATATTTAAGTATTAATACTATATTTTTACCAATACTCGAATATTTAGAAACGTACATATTTATTTAATTGAGAACGATTATCGGGCGTATAACCTGGTAAGTATTACATTAGCTCTACAATACAAAACTGTCGGCATTTTATATTTTTTCAAATAAGAAATGGGCCAATACAGTTTCCTTCGTTATATCAGATTTCTGTGAGCTTCTGGATTTAAAATATACTAAGACGTAATTGCTTTCTACATAACCTATTATTATAACCTTATATAATTATAGATAATATTTACAACTGCTAATCACAGAAACCTCTGATTTTAAAATACTTTCATGTATAGGGATTGGGCAGATTTAAAGGAATATTTGATTTTGGAACAAATTAAAAATTCATATGAGGTAAAAATTACATATGACGTAAAACACCCCTCTGGGATTAAAACTGCAAACTCGTTGAAACAACAGAGTGGCCCGAGATAGTGCGTGAAATATTGAACACTTGGCCGCGTCGAGTGGGGACAGGCTCGTACAACAGCGCGTGTAGGCTTTGGTTTGGCTTTTGTACCGAACTGTACTGTCAGTATACAAAGGTATGTAGGATTCAGCTTTGTTAATGATGAGTGGCGGGAGGGTAACTATTTTGTAATAAGGTGTTTCTTAATACGTAGGTTTATAGTCGATTTGTTATTTAAATCAGCCGTAAACTATTTTTTATGTAACTATTGATGTAGTATAGTTACAAATTCCATCAAAGATAAGATTTGTTATCCACTTAGGCGCTATCCTCTCCTAATTATATTCTTAATGATATATAATAAATTGCATAATATTCTGCAATATTTTCTGTTTCTAAGTTTAGAATTGCCTGTGGTTCTGTCCATATTAATAGTGATAATTTTTAAAGAATACACCTTTTCTAACGTCAATAACTCGTTTTTCTAACGATTAGTTAAAAAGGTTGTCTTTGTAATGTAAAGCATATATTATGTTTCGAAAAAAAAAGTACAAAACATAATAATTTTGACAACAAAGTATCAAGAATAAAATCGAAATTATAGAATGAGTTAAAAATCTCAATTAACGAACACTCAAAGAAATGCCACGCGGAATGTACAGCCATACCTTTAAAATGGGTTGCCACCAAAAGATAGGGATTGTCAGTTAAGAACTAAATTCGTTATTTAATTCATTCCAAAAGTTCAAATTTGATTTTTAAATTTTCAATAATTGTTTTTAGTGAATAGATTATGTATTAATTTATATAAAATAAGATTGTATTATATTCATGCTAATAAAGGAGAGTTGAAATATATACATATACATGTATGTATATAAGGGTTTAACATTTATATATATATATATATATTAACTTATGACTGATTATTTTGTAACACATTATTATTATTATTTTACACACATTCTTATCATTTTAATTTGTAGGACGACATTTACAAGATTATATCCTAATATTTGTCTTGAATAAACATTTAAATAATGGACTAATCCTTAATATAACTGTTCTTATTGTTCCATAGATATTACATTATTGTACAAATTTTGGACTAATAGTATTAACACACAATAATGGAATAGATGATATTTTATTAATTTTTAATCAACATCTTTAACTGTAAATTTTTTTTATCATAATTATTCGATTTATAATGTTTACAAAATCGGTTGCAGCAAATATTTCTCATATTTTAAAAGCGGTTTTTAAGGAAACATCATAAACAAAAATTTGTTATAGATGAAACATTAATTTATGTATATCTTTATTTTATTTCTAGTAATACAGTCTAGTGCAATGTTCTCTTATATCGATATATTGTTTACTTAATACTTTTCACCAATGTAAGAATGTGTGTTGCTAGGCTCTATTTTTGTAGAGGGTGTTACCTACCCATTAAAAACCTGTATAAGTATCAAACAAATCTAAGCTACCGACTGCTTTTTGTCCATTCTATAGGTTAGTATGTTGTATATAGGCTGTTATTATTAAGCCGTTTATTAATTATGTGTTGTTTAACACTTATATATTAACACAATGTATATGAAGAGATAAATGGATGACAACTAAAACACGACGTTTCGGAAATCGGTATTCGCTCTCTTCTTCAGAGCAGATATCCTACAACATAGGAATCGACATGTAGGAATGTTAACAAAAAAATATGGTGCTCACTATGCCATAACCAAAATTAAATCATATATATTGTAGAAAATACTTAGATATAAATGTTCTCATATAATTTAGTTTTGATGTGTTTAGTTAGCACCATCCATATTTATTAATTATATTTTTGTTTATTTAAACAAATTACATTAGTATATATTTAGTTGGCACTTTTTACCTTTTGCTGAAATGATCTTTTTCTGTATTTTTAACATTCAACGACGGCACATTTTCGTTCAATCCTGCTGTTGTAATCTCAAAGCATGTCTTGTAATAAGGATCTAAGAAACCTGCAATGTTATTAGCAATTCTCCTGGCTCCCCTCACCGATGCCGACAAATCAACATTCTCTACGCCACCGAGCTTTTGTAGCAGGACTGGAATGAGGCCAACACTTCTGTTCCTGTCGCCGCACCGGAAGTGCCACAAGCAACACATACAGTATACTGAATTGAGACTACTTCCCCAAACTTGTAACCTAAAAATGTCTTCTTTTAGAAATGGTAAAGAATATATTCACCGTAGGGCACACAGGCATGGACGTTTTCTTTTGTGTGACTTCTGTTGTTGCTGAATTCAGTATGATGTGAGATATTTACTCATTTAATATTTGCCGCAGATAGTTGCTAGTGTTAAGTAATAGCCCAAAGTAAAATGGAAACAGACTGTCACCATACCATTCTTGTTTACCTATATTATCGGAGTATACTCTTCGTAACTTGATCAGAAAAGTGTATCTGTTTAGTTTGTAAATGCAGAGTCAACTACCATTTTAAGTACACATTAAATAAAAAAAAATTTGAATGTAATGATTTGACATTTTGAACTGTTATCAATGAGACATAAAAAATTGGTGAAGTCTGCATCTTTCACATTTCTTTTTTAAACATAACGAGATATCTGGTTTTGATCAAACTCAATATGTGGTGTAATAGTTCATTAAGTTTTATAAAAAACCAATAACCTTATATATATATTTTAATTTTTTATTTCTTATAGTATAGCATCCTCGGAGTAAAGTATAGTTTGCAATTTTAAAATACGGGCACTGAAAGCCCTGAAAATGATGAAAAAACACACCATTTAATGGATATTCACCACTACTCCATTAACCATAAAAGTATAGATACCGTTTTTTATATGTCATAAACAAAAAGGTTCAATAGTAAGTTTTAATTATTACCTAGCTTAATAAAAAGGTACTAAACTTAAATTTCAAAACATACTTGCAAGAATATAACAAGTCTTTGACTATTTAAGGGGATAATTTATGTATACCTCTTTGTAACATGTTTTAGAATCAAATTTAAATTCTTAACCAGATTTCATAACTTTATTTCTAGCTTAACCGGTAAATAATTTTTGTATTTTTATAAACTATGGATATCCTTTTATATGTTTATGTCTCAAAATGTTAGTAACACGAGCTATTTTCATTGAACTAGTCAAGCGCGGAAATAAAGTCTAGAAATTTAGCTAGAATCGTACTTTACAAATGCATACACTTTCTCTTGTGTATAAAAATATGAGTTAAACCCTATATCATCTCTATAACTATTTGAGTCCTATGAGCAATATGTAGAAACAGTGTGTGCACATTAGAAGCGATATTGTAGCAGTGAAGCAAAGTCAACACATGAACTTCTACGGTTAACAAAAGTAAAGCTCACGTTTGCAACACACACAGTATGTTTGTGCCCCCTTCCCACTACATAAATAGTAGCAGGGACTGTACCAGGCTTCCTCTTTGGCCCGACTGTACCGCAAGTTCCTCTAATACCTTGCTATTATACCCATTACACCCTTTGTTGAAGAATTCTCCAAGTTAATGAAGATCTATCATACAACGGCTTTCGCCTCAGGATGTTTGAAGAACAAATTAATGATGTTTGGTAAGAATTTTAGTAGTTTTATTATTACCTAATTGTTTCATCAAAGTCCAATAATTGTTATGGGATAAAAACTATATCAACGTGGTCGTGGAAAATGGTATGCTGAAGTTGTTTTTCCTATTGATGTACGGGGAGTTTTCCTTGCTGAAATAGAAGTTTATTGTATTTTTGAAGTTTAAAGCATTCCTGAATTTTGCTAAAGAACTTTCTCCCTAAATTTGCTCTTCACACATTTTGGATTTTTTACTTAGGTCGTTCACTAAATTCAGAAAACATGTTCTTAAAATATGATTTTAAAGCTTAAGAAGTAATAAATGTAAAATTTTCTATAACGAAACACTCTTTTGATGATTGGGGAATCTAAGTTATATTCAGAGGATGACCACCAGACAAAGTCATTATTATGTAGTGAGTATAAATTTTGCACCAAGATAAATAGACAACAGTAGTATAACACATTTATCGCCAAATACAACTGAGGCACGCTTAGAAATAGTTACATATTTTATACAGTATTAACTTGAATAAGATTGTAAATGATGAACTCAATGAATTTCTCGTCTAAACTTATGATTCAGTGAGATATAAATTACGTACCAGCTAAGGCTAAGGACCGTCTGTGTATGAGACTCACAATGTCGGTATACATAATGTACAATGTAAACACAAAGTCCGGCTAGTAAGTAACGGGCTGAGTACATAACAATGAGCTGCTGCGACAAAACCTGGTAAACTTTTAACGTGGTCTTAATTTTCCAACTGCTCTTACTCTTGTGCCTGATTCCCAGTTGTATAGTTTACTGTGTAGTAAATAAAGTAGCGCAATCGAATTAATACATCAAAACATTGGGTTAAAGTGGCTTAAGTGCATTTTATTTAATTTCTTAATGCCTAAGTATAATAAGAATTTATTTACATTCTTACCCGGGGTTGTACATTTCATAGTTCTGTTACATTTTGTTTACAAATTAAGCATGTTAATCTTGAGACATTTCTCATTCAGTGATTGTTCTTATATAAAAAATGAATCGCGTTTACTAAAAACGTTCTAAAGTAAGGAACAGTGAAAAAATTACATCTGCTTTAAATTTTATGATACAGGAAGAGGATTTGCGCTTTACGCTTTTTAGAGATCATTTAATTTTGGAAAAATTGTAACCAGAACGTTTCGTTCATTTGAAATTAATTTTTGGCGAAATTGCAAAGATTTATAATTTTATATCTTGTTACATATTGCTAGATCGTACATTGTCGTACAATTTACATGTCAAATTGCTCAAACGTTTCTAAATTATTAATATACCACCATAAACATGGATATAATTACAATATACACATCTGCGTTATGTGGTGACTAATCACCACTTACATCAGAGGATCTAATCCACAGTTGGAACCAGACTTATCAGGTGCTGATAAGGTAGCTGGCCTAACTGTGGATCACAGACCGGTTCCTCGGACTGATAAGGAGATCTGGGGAAGTGACCGGAGCGAGCAGTCGTGGGTTAGTAATCGACTAGAGTGTTTCATTTCAGAGGCCAAGAATACCGCAAGTCACCTTAATTATTTGCATATTAGATATAAGCAGTATTATTAAATGATATAATTAGTAGAGAGGGGGTAGGTTCGGGAAAATTATGAGAGGTTAGTTAGCTTTCTAAATTAAAATATGTACGGACGTTTTTTTAACATGATTGGGGCTCGGTGTGGTGTTGGTTTGTGTGTGTAGTCCGCTTTAATTTAATGAACGGTTGGAAATATTATAATTCTTTTATTTAAAACAATATTATTTCATTTATCAAAGCTGGCTGGAGAATATGTTTAATTAAGGATTATGGTCGCTCCACGACCTTATCGTGCACGGGTAACGTGTCTGAACTAGACTCATCAGGTGCTGATAAGGTAGCTGGCCTAACTGTGGATCACAGACCGGTTCCTCGGACTGAAAAGGATTTCATTTTAGAGGCCAAGGATACAGCAAGTCACCTTAATTATTTGCATATTAGATATAAACAGTATTATTAATTAATTTAATTAGTAGGGAGGGAGTAGGTTTCGGAAATTTATGTGAGGTTAATTAGCTTTCTAAATTAAAATATGTATGGACGGGTTTTAACATGATTGGGGATCGGTGTGGTTTTGGTTTGTGTGTTTAGTCTTACTTGGTCCGCTTTAATTTAATTAACGGTTGAAACATTTTTGTAATTCTTTTTTTTAAACAATATTATTTAATTTATCAAAGCTTGCAGGAGAATATGTATAATTAAGGATTATGGTCACTCCACGGCCTTATCGTGCACAGGTAACGTGTCTAACCCTGCACGTTGTTTTGGTCGCTCTCTTCTACATTTTCCCCCACAGTTAGTAATTTATTTGTAGAATGTTTTTTATTATCTACAGATTATTTTTTTTGCGAAACAGTAATGAGTTTGCCCTCATACTGCCGTATCGACAGTTTATAACAGTTATTTTAAAAATAGAATATCCTGCCAATAATTGAATTCTTTTGCCACGATATTTAATTATCTCATTACTTTGATTATAATGTGAATATCGGTGCACATACCTTAGCACAGCACCACGCTCAAATGGGGAATTGGCATACATTACAAAAATATTTTGTTTAAATTTGTATATAAAACCTTTTATTTTGTATTATAATCGTATAAAATATTTAATACAAACGTTTTATTTAAAAATAGTCAGCAATATTTCTATGTATAACTAATATAAAATTTTGCATATTTTCGAAATAAATAAAAATTGAATTTCTGTAGCTATTGGCAATAGTAGTTATAAACTGGTTACAATATATATTGAATGTATTGATATTTGTATATAATATATGTAAAATATTCATGTATTAATGGAGGGCTGGTTTTGTAATTTGACTTACTAATTCAAGCATTATAACAACTCAGCAACATATTTGCTGCATTAGCAGTCAATTATGTGTCGTTTATTCAAGCAATACAAAATTATTAGCTATGAATACTGTAAATAAATTTAAAACATAGTCTACATATTTAAACTAAAAAAAAAAAAATTTTGAATTTATTTTTTTTCCAGAGAGTGACATTAATTTACCCTGTATACCACCGATCGGGTGTTACATAAACTTGCCCACTTGCTTTCTTGCGTTTTCTTTGCAGCATTTACGTTTATTCCTTTAATCAACATGATCACACATATTACATTTGGCCCATAACGACACTCACGAAGGGTAATTATGGACAAATTGTATCCCCTACAATCCCCCACATTTTTGCCTTTTAATACCCCTTCATATATCATACACTTAAAGTATATATTACAGTTCTATCACTGAATTTAGAGATTAGGGTTGGTTTATAAATAAAGCACAAAAACACCTAATACCAGTTATTATGGCATCCCTTGCTGTAAAATGAAGCCACAATTCTGAATTCCTAACTTTTATTATTTACATTTGAATTGTACTCTACAAAGATACAATACCTTTTGATATGACCATTGTTAAATAAGTTGATTAATATGCATCAAGTCTTAATTTAAATGTCTTAACTTAATTTGTTCATCAATAAAGCATAAAAATCCGAATATTGCCTTTGTATCACAGTTTTGAAATATTAAAAATAATTTCCACGTCATACATACTTAAAAATAACATAGAATTCAATAAATTTAAAATAGTTTTATAGTTGAATTAGTAATTTTATTCATTCTGCAATTTCATTACTGATATTTTGTACAGGAAAAGGGTGCAAGGAAGATGATAGGTTATCTAAATGTTCTTAAAAAGGACAAAACGCTTTATTACTATTATAAACAGTTATAAAAACGCCTTTGTAGCATTAACACTGATTTTCAGTTCCTTAAAATTTTAAGGTTTAGTAAGTTATTTTGTTCTTGATATTTGGAAACAATTATATTCAACTTACTACACAAAATTAAAGACAAAGAAGTGAAATCCTCTGAACAGTGGAATAAAAGCATTAGGAATTCTTCACATGAAATGCCATGTTACTTTTCGAATGTACATATTTCTTTATGCAGAACACAACAGCAATGAATTCACAAGAGAACAGCCGCAGGGCTGCCTGTATGATTTCGTTTCAATCCGTACATTCAGCCGGAGGATTCCGATATAGATTGTGTCAATGCTTATCTATTTTAAGCACATAGAGTGACATACTTATAAATGACCACATTATAAATCTGTTATGTAGATTAAACTAATCAAACACTCATATCTAATGTTGTATATGATTTATATTATTTCGGTGACCATACATGAAACATTACTCTGGCAGTAGAGGATTCGCCAGTTAAACGGAAGAGTATCAAAAAATAGCCGAATTAAAAAATTACGTATTGTAAAATATAGTTATAATAATTTTAATAACAGGAGGTAATAGTAATTTTTAAAACGTCTTATTACATTAAAACATGTTTTAATAGATTCCTTCTTGACTCTACGTTATGGTTTAACACTGAGAAGAAAATGAAGCCATGATGAGGGATATTTTGTAGGTAACTTAAATCAATTAAATATTAACCTAACCTACCTTATATACATATTCTCCAGTACAGTGATTGAATTCATTTCTGGTTAGCTTATGCCTTCCAGCTGAACCCACAGTGGGTACAGTAAAATCCGATGTGTCACTTAAATCTGGGCAACGTTATGGATATCCAGGAGCGCCACATCACTAATCGCAAATGTTGAGATTTGTTGCGCAAGGGAAATTTGATGTCTTGGTTTACTGCGGGAGAAGACTGTTGGAGTTGTGGTGATGGGGAGGGGGTTGGAGGAGTTGTTCCCTAAGAACCAAAGGTCCTTGCCAGCCTAGACATAAGGATGTGCCTGCTTTGACTTGAGAGGCTGGTTCAGAGCTGGCTTCTCCTTCTTCCTAGGGGACATGACTTGAGATTAGTGGCCTAGACCTTTCTTCATGGATCTCAACAGAGGCGGCCCCTACCCCCAACCTTACCCATCCAAAATACCTTGTCACTCCGGAAGCAGCGTAAAGGTCCTTATAGGACTAGGTGCAATTTCCTAAGCTTCTTGTCCTAAGAAAAAAAAACTAGTCTCTGATAAAACAATAATCTTAGATCTTAAATTAGTACCATAAATATTTAATAAAAAATTTATAAACAAATATAAATATATTATTCTTTTTAAATTTGTAAGGACCCAAAAATATTTAGTTCACTTGTCAAAACAGCACTAATGTCTTGTTTTCGCTATTACTTATAAGAGTTAAAGTAATACTCAATCTATTTCACTAATTGTGAGCATTTACGGACACTTAAAAGGAAGGAACAGGTAAAGTGAAGAGAGAATATATACGTGCATAATATGCGGTCTCTCCCCGCTTTGTGTAGCGTAACCGCTGTCGTTAGACTGGATTACATTATTACAATGTGTGTGACCAACTGAAACATCTAAAAATATTACAAAATAAGTACTCTATATCTGACATTTAGAAAGTGGTCACCTCTGGTTTACGGTGTAATTAGGAATAGATACTTAATTCGTAGAGGATCCTTACGTTTTCCCAATGGCAAAGGACGAAATTACAAATATCAGTTTAATTTGGAACAAAAAATTGTTATTACAAATATTTTTATTTCATATTTTTAAAATTTAATTTTTTTACTCTTTAAACATAATTTTAATTCTTCTTTAATTTACACTAGTAAATAATACCTGTTTCGTGACAAACTAATAATTGGGGTTATTTTTAGGGCAAAAAAATACAGATTGACAACATACGGTTGTACTGAAATTGTAATTAGTAGAATGTGTCTCAGCTCTACAGAGCTATAGCCTCTCAGGAGCACCTGGTACTAGTTCAATATAGATCGTTCATGAGATAGCAACATAGAGCATTGTTCTATTAGCAATACCCATTACGTATCTAGGTATGGCAGAGTGTATAACATACTTGTATAACAGGTATCTGAACTAAAATGTTATTCTTAATTAATTAGTCAAGAATATAAGTAAATTAATGTAATGGGACAATTTTCACGCTTTAATTGATTTTTAATAGATTTATTAATTATTTATTAAATTATTAATATTAAATAATAATTAACAATAATTTAATATTATTATTAATAATAAATATTATATTAATAATATAATAATAATATTAATTAATATTAAATTTTTTTATTATTATTCATTTATATATTTAATTTTAATATTTTTTAGTTTAAATATAAACGGATTTTCTGTCTATTTATTAAAAAGAAACTAATCAAGTTGGAATATTCTCCAACCATTAATCTTAAAATGAATATAATTATGAAATCATATAAAGCATAAAAAGGTCATTATGCCCATGCTGTAAGCAAACATGGTATCAATGTACTATTTTATTTATTTCAATAATTTAGTAATATGAAAAGAATCTGATTGTTTGAAATGTAGAGTAAGGAATATTTCAATATTGGTTTTACTCTTATGTATAATGATTACGTATTGAATACATTAAAAAAAAATTAAGATTACATTTAGAAATATGTTTTTTTATAATTTATATTAATTTTATAGTTCTAATTTGTAATATTCTTGTCTACACGGTATTAATGCCAAGATTCACCTTTTAGTAATTTTGTATTTATGTTTCCTGATAATGAAAGGTAATTATAAGGTGTGATAATTATTTATGTGCGCTTGTGTGCAAAATGGAATCCATGGAAAGAAAGAAACATCTATACTTGCAATATTGGCTTTGGGGTCATAATTAAATTTCTGTTAGAAATTGTTTTTACAAAAATTAGGCTAAATAATGTTTTTTATTTACTACTCGTTCAGTTATTATTAACTAATAAAAAAAGTTCAATATGATGAAATATAGATTAGGGTTTGATTTTTCGTACTATATCAAAATGTAAAAAAATGTATTTGATTGTATCTGAAGAATAATGTTTAAAATATCTTCATATCATAACTACTTTTATATTACCTTATTTTACCATTATATTTACTTAAAATATGTAAACCTTATACCAAAACATCGATATGAGTATTTACTTCCAAAACTAGGAAGTAAACGTTTCAGTACAGAAATGTAGTAAGATTAAACGAATGAATGAATGAATGATAGAGGCCATTGTAAACATTGCTTATAGTAAACAAATACAAATCGTGATTATTCCACTTAATTTAAAAGATGACTAATCATTCCAATGAATATCTCCTGACCGACATTAAATATTGATTCCCAACTGAGATCTCGTTAGGGAAATAAATTACAGTTTGTTTAGGATTAGATCGTTCTCGGAAGTAAATATACATTTAGAGATTATAAATCCACCCAGAACTTACTTATTTTAAATTAAATTCTCGTGAATATTTTTGTTTATGGTCAAAATAGGTACATTTAACGCTCAAACATTTGGTGTGATCATTGTCATACAAGTCTTCTAATGAGTTTTATATTTTAATAAATAGAATTAGTTCTATATTATTTTACCTCAATTTATGGCACTACTCATAAAATTAGGCATTTCAGTTAGAATATTACATTTACGTTTTGCAATTTCCTTGTGAAATATTGGAAGAAATTATGTGTAACAATGCATATAAAAATAAAAATATGAAAACCAGTAAAAAAACTTTTTTATAACGCAAGGTGAAAAATAATGATCGCAATTCATTATTACACGATAAAGCAAACATAAAACCAATGGAATTTGAAAAAAATCAAAGGATTAAAACATTGTTCTTCAGTGAGGTTATACCGCTATATAAAACGCATCGTTATGAAGTTCCAAATGTAGGTTGTAAAGAAAGGTTTCAGATACTGCCATGGATCTTAAGGTCCATTGTTCTTTCAAAATTTAATTTATATATATTTAGAGTTATTTTGAAACTCTGTTTTAATAGTTTAAAAGTTCTCGATGATGAGTTAAGTATTCCAAATGTGCAGCAAGCGTGTATACGCAGATGACTTTTCTTAAGAAATGCAACCTGTTTATCTTGATCATTATCATATCTCACCAGGCTACCATTGACGTATATGAGCTCTTGATCACCATCTTATCTCACCAGACTACCATTGACGTATATGAGCTCTTGATCACCATCATCTCACCAGGCTACCATTGACGTATATGAGCTCTTGATCACCATCATTCTCACCAGGCTACCATTGACGTGTATGAGCTCTTGATCACCATCATCTCACCAGGCTACCATTGACGTATATGAGCTCTTGATCACCATCTTATCTCACCAGGCTACCACTGACGTGTATGAGCTCTGTTAGAGGTAAAAAGGTTCCAGAGCTAATACCACTTAGAGGAAGGTCTGATAACTTACAATGGTGTGACTAACAATCTAGCGATATATTTATATTCATTTTCTGATATCCTTTACAACTCCAATATTGATGCAAAAAAACGAGGTGATGTGTGTAAATGAAAATAATATATATAATCATCATGTTCCCTGACTTTGAGTTTGGAAATTTCAGTCATTGATTTTCACTACTCCGTGTTGGAGACCATGATTTTCTTCTGCAGTGAAACGGAATCGGGCTCAATGCATGATTAGTGTGTTTTCATCTAGGTGGCATTAAGTGTCCTGTTTGGAGTATAACAAATGAGATGTCAATGTACCTCATAGAAGCTTAAAAGTATTTAAGAAATTCTTTGAGAATCAGGTCGAAATAGACATACTTTACATAGCGATTCCTTTAGAGGCCTCAAAAGTTCAGCTTTGCGTAATTAAATGGAGTTGTAGGTGGAAGTAATGTTATCTCAATTTAACATCACCAAAATTGGAATGATCCAATATTTTTCACGCAGACATAAATCCAACTGACACGAAGAGTCTGTACAGGGCCATGGATTCGTAGGCTGATGCAGTAACAAGTAAGAATATGCGGTGGTAGGTATATATCCATAATAAACAAAATTAATTCCATGAATGTTTATGTATATATTCTATCCACGTATGTTTTGTGTTCTGCACCTTCTCAAAATTGCTCTTTTCCAACACCACGGGGCCAAATAAACAATTATAATGAATACCAGTGTCAAATAAATTAGACGTAAACAATGGAAACAAAACTAATAATCTGTTTTTGGAATTTAATCATTTCTGACATTGTATCACAATCGTCAAATTGTATAAATATTGTAAAAAAACGATTTACACTTTTTCTAGCAGTCAGATGTACGTTTTATAAATTCATACAGACACATCCATTCCGACATCAGATCCGGCGTTTTTATTCTTGGTTTTTAAATTCCCCAGTGGCTCATCGTGAATTCTTCAACAGAGTAAAATGATTTAGACACAAACAGGCGTTTGAGACGAGTTTGAATTGATTTAGGAGTATATGACAGTAATAGTTAAAATTGGAAATAGTATACGATATACATTTAGAGTCGATATATGTTTAAACCATTGTTCCAATCGAGACGCTGTTAATTAGGCAGAAAGGAGAATATTAGTTACGCTGTTGTTTAGATGAATCAGACAAAGTTTCTCATCTGTTTGTACAATTATGCGTGATTTGGTTTCATCAACTACGTTTGTTTGTCTTCCTTGAAGGAAACACATTGTGAATATTCAATTGCGTTCTCTGGAACCAAAAAGAGCAAGTGCAGTGAACAGATTTTTTAGTATGATAAACAAACAAATCGCGTTTATTTTCTGTTGTTTTACTTATTGTAAAACAAAAGCTATGACAATTTAAGGCAACGTGTCGCATAAAAGGCTTTGCTGAAATTCAGTCTGAAATTTCATTATTGACAGACAGAACAATATACAATCAAACGGGAGGAAAATTACATCCCCGGCAAAAAAAGAGAAGTCGGGACATACTACGTAATAGGCTTCAACGACGCTCAGCCAAATTCCATGGTCCGACATGCTATATTATGGAACTCATTCTTTTCTATGTAGAAATCAAGTCTCATGCAAAATGTCAAGTCTCATGAAATCTTACAAGATGATAGTTACATGTTTTTATCGAATTTGCTTTCATATAAGTTTTTAATTAATAAAAGCCTGCATGCCAATATTGTCTTGTGGCTATACTGAGTTTATTTATTTATTTATTTATTCGTCGCCATCATGGTTACACATGGCCTACAATGTAAAAATATTCCCTAACGCTCATCCAAATATTGTGGAATGACATGCACAATAATCAAACTTAATGTTTCTCATATACAAATGAAGCTTCATAGAAAATTTCAAGTCTGTAGGTCTTTTAGTTTACTAGATATCGAGCGGACAGACAGAAATTAAATTTTTCCTACCCCAAGAAAGATACCTCTTGGGCGTCTAATATAGTAATACTCAGCTAATTACATAAGTATATTTAAGTATTAATACTATATTTTTTTACCAATACTCGTACCCAATATTTATAAAAGTTTATATATTTATTTAATTGAGAACGATTATCAGGCCTATAACCTGGTAAGTATTACATTAGCTCTACAATACAAAACCGTTGGCATTTTGTATTTTTCTTAAGAAGAAATGGGCCGATATAGCTTCCTTCGTTATATCAGATTTCTGTTAGCTTCTGGATTTAAAATATACTAAGAAATATATTAATTGCTTTCTACTTAACCTATTACAATGACCTTATATAATTATAGATGATATTTACAACTGTTAATCACGGAAACCGCTGATTTTAAAATACTTTCATGTATAGGGATTGAACAGATTTAAAAGGAATATTTGATTTTGGAAAAAATTAAAAATTCATATGAGGTAAAAATTACATATGACGTAAAACACCCCTCTGGGATGAAAACTGCAAACTCGTTGAAACAACAGAGTGGCCCGAGATAGTGCGTGAAATATTGAACACTTGGCCGCGTCGAGTGGGGACAGGCTCGTACAACAGCGCGTGTAGGCTTTGGTTTGGCTTTTGTACCGAACTGTACTGTCAGTGTACACAGGTATGTAGGATTCAGCTTTGTTAATGATGAGCGACGGGAGGGTAACTATTTTGTAATAAGGTGTTTCTTAATACGTAGGTTTATAGTTGATTTGTTATTTAAATCAGCCGTAAACTATTTTTTATGTAACTATTGATGTAGTATAGTTACAAATTCCATCAAAGATAAGATTTGTTATCCATTTAGGCGCTATCCTCTCCTAATTATATTCTTAATGATATATAATAAATTGCATAATATTCTGCAATATTTTCTGTTTCTATGTAAAGAATTGCCTGTGGTTCTATCCATATTAATAGTGATAATTTTTAAAGAATACACCTTTTCTAACGACAATAACTATCGTTTTTCTAACGATTAGTTAAAAAGGTTGTCTTTGTAATGTAAAGCATATATTATGTTTCGAAAAAAGGTAAAAAAAATAATTTTAATAACAATGTATCAAGAATAAAATCGAAATTATAGAATCAGTTAAAAATCTCAATTAACGTATACTCAAAGAAATGCCACACGGAATGTACAGCCATACCTTTAAAAGGGTTGCCACCAAAAGATAGGGATTGTCAGTTAAGAACTAAATTCGTTATTTAATTCATTCCAAAAGTTCAAATTTGATTTTTAAATTCTCAATAATTTTTTCAACCCTTACCACAGTGCAGTGTTTAAGTCTTCACTGCACAATACTAATTTCAAACGAACACAATATCCAATATTGCATAAATATGGAACGTATTGCACATTACAAATGGAGCAATTAAAATATATAAGCAGCTTAAAATAGCTTACAATCTAAATGCCAGCGACTGTGTTTAGATCCATCACACTCATCCTAGCTTACAATAACTATCGTATAATACCATTTTAAATGTTATTGCTGAAACAATATATTCCCAGCCAAGAGCTATCGAGGCGTGTACGGAGTAGCAGAATCTCGAATAGCTGTAACAATGCTTATCTACTCCTTCCCCCACCTCACTATCACTGTTCTCTCAAACCGCACGTAACACCTGATAGCGCACGTCAGTTCTCGTTGTATCCACCTCACTTCTATGTGATTTCTATTTGCTTCTGACTCAAATTTCACCAATCTCTGCAATAAAACATGTTTATAGGAAATCGCTCAATATTTGTCAAAACTAAAATGGCATTCAAGAGACAATATTTGTCTAATAAGTAATGAATAGATTATGTATTAATTTATATAAAATAAGATTGTACACATTATATTCGTATATCGTTATGCTAATAAAGGAGAGTTGAAATATATACATATACATGTATGTATATAGGGGTTTTAAAATTTTATATATATATATATATATTAACTTATGACTGATTATTTTGTAACCCATTATTATTATTATTTTACACACATTCTTATCATTTTAATTTGTAGGATGACATTTACAAGATTATATCCTAATATTTGTCTTGAATAAACATATAAATAATGGACTAATCCTTAATGTAACTGTTCTTATTGTTCCATAGATATTACATTATTGTACAAATTTTGGACTAATAGTATTAACACACAATAAAGGAATAGATGATATTTTATTAATTTTTAATCAACATCTTTAACTGTAAATTTTTTTATCATTAATTATTTGATTTATAATGTTTACAAAATCGGTTGCAGCAAATATTTCTCATATTTTAAAAGCGGTTTTTAAGGAAACATCATAAACAAAAATTTGTTATAGATGAAACATTAATTTATGTATATCTTTATTTTATTTCTAGTAATACAGTCTAGTGCAATGTTCTCTTATATCGATATATTATTTATTTAATACTTTTCACCAATGTAAAATAGAATGTGTTGCTAGGCTCTATTTTTGTAGAGGGTGTTACCTGCCCATTAAAAACCTGTATAAGTATCAAACAAATCTAAGCTACCGACTGCTTTTTGTCCATTCTATAGGTTAGTATGTTGTATATAGGCTGTTATTATTAAGCCGTTTATTAATTATGTGTTGTTTAACACTTATATATTAACACAATGTATATGAAGAGATAAATGGATGACAACTAAAACACGACGTTTCGGAAATCGGTATTCGCTCTCTTCTTCAGAGCAGATATCCTACAACATAGGAATCGACATGTAGGAATGTTAACAAAAAAATATGGTGCTCACTATGCCATAACCAAAATTAAATCATATATATTGTAGAAAATACTTAGATATAAATGTTCTCATATAATTTAGTTTTGATGTGTTTAGTTAGCACCATCCATATTTATTAATTATATTTTTGTTTATTTAAACAAATTACATTAGTATATATTTAGTTGGCACTTTTTACCTTTTGCTGAAATGATCTTGTTTCTGTATTTTTAACATTCAACGACGGCACATTTTCGTTCAATCCTGCAGTTGTAATCTCAAAGCATGTCTTGTAATAAGGATCTAAGAAACCTGCAATGTTATTAGCAATTCTCCTGGCTCCTCTCACCGATGCGGACAAATCAACATTCTCTACGCCACCGAGCTTTTGTAGCAGGACTGGAATGAGGCCAACACTTCTGTTCCTGTCGCCGCACCGGAAGTGCCACAAGCAGCACATACAGTATACTGAATTGAGACTACATCCCCAAACTTGTAACCTACAAATGTCTTCTTTTAGAAATGGTAAAGAATATATTCACCGTAGGGCACACAGACATGGACGTATTCTTTTGTGTGACCTCTGTTGTTGCTGAATTCAGTATGATGTGAGATATTTACTCATTTAATATTTGCCGCAGATAGTTGCTAGTGTTAAGTAATAGCCCAAAGTAAAATGGAAACAGGCTGTCACCATACCATTCTTGTTTACCTATATTATCGGTGTATACTCTTCGTAACTTGATCAGAAAAGTGTATCTGTTTAGTTTGTAAATGCAGAGTCAACTACCATTTTAAGTACACATTAAATAAAAAAAATTTTGAATGTAATTATTTAGACATTTTGAACTGTTATCAATGAGACATAAAAAATTGGTGCAGTCTGCATCTTTCACATTTCTTTTTTAAACATAAAGAGATATCTGATTTTGATCAAACTCAATATGTGGTGTAATAGTTCATTAAGTTTTATAAAAAACCAATAACCTTTTATATTATCCCAAGTAAACTGAAAGAGTCAATTGTTGTGCCCATTCATAAGAAAGGCTCGAAGGACTTAATTCAACATTACAGACCGATTGCTCTTTTATCTGTAATATCCAAGGTTATAGAGAAATGCATGAAAGACAGGTTGATTGATTTTTTAAACAATAAACACTTCTTTAGTCCTAATCAGTATGGTTTTATAAAAGGGAAAAACACAGAAGGAGCTATATTAACATTTGTAGAACAAATTTACATTAGTTTTAATAATAACTATAAAGCAGCTGGAGTTTTTATTGATTTTTGTAAGGCATTTGACCTAGTTAACCATAAGATTTTATTAAAGAAATTGGAACTCTTAGGAGTAAGAGGTAACACTTTAAACTGGTTTGCAGGCTACCTTGAAAATCGAGAACAGAAAGTTAAAATATCAAATGCATTCAGTGACGCGAAGATTGTTAATACAGGAGTCCCCCAAGGCTCCGTTCTTGGTCCAACGTTGTTTCTAATTTTCATAAATGACTTGCTGAGATTACCATTAAATGGAAACATTATAGGGTTTGCTGATGATATTGCGATTAGATATTCTGAAAAACAATGGGAAAACATCTGGAATCATATTAGAGAAGATTTGATAAAAGTCAGGAAATGGTGTGAAAACAACAGAATGGTCTTGAATGCCTCTAAGACTAAGTTTATAAATTTTGACTTAAAAGGATACCAATTCAATAATGTGCTAAAATTTCATAGATTAGATTGTCAAGCCATTTCAAACTGCAGTTGTGAAATTATTGATCAAGTTGAACAAATTAAATATTTAGGAATAAACATTGATGAAAAACTGAGCTGGAAACCGCATATAAACAGCATTCAAGTAGGTTTAAGAAGAAATATCAGAAGTTTTTATTTTTTAAGGAAATTTATTGATGATAAATTAATGAGAACACTTTATTTTGCGCTAATTCATTCTAAATTGAATTATGGTATAGAAAATCGGGGAGCTGCTGACAATATAACCATACAACCGTTGAATGTAACACAAAACCACTTCGTAAGAATAATTGCAAAAAGGAAAAGATATGAATCTGCATTACCTATTTATAAATATCTAAGAATATTACCACTAAAATATTTATTTTTATTCAAAGTATTAAAAATTTTCTATGAGAAAAGTGGAAACAGGAATGACAGAGTTTACCAAAGAACAAGAGGTGACATACTGGGGCTGTTCATGAGACCGAAGGTAAATAAGTCAATTTTCAAAAAAAGTTTTTCTTTTTTGGGTCCAAAATTTTTTAATCTTTTGCCTTTACAAATAAAAAATTGTAAAAATAGAAGCAAATTTGAGAATAAATTGAAAAGTTGGCTTTTAAATTTTATTAATATTGATAGCTTTTTTCAAATTTTAGTTTAGGAATTTGTACAGTTTTATATTAAAAGATTTTAATTTGTAAAGTTATAATAGAAAAATTTTATGTTTAAAATAATGTTAACTGTGTGGTGTGCACACTGCAGATTAACCGCACGATGTACTTGTTAAGTTTTGACTGATCATTATACAATGAAGTACAACTTTCAGTTGAGCTAGCCACGCTTACTGGATACTGTGGCTAGTAATTCCTACCAGTACTGATGTAAATTTTTGTAAACTATATATTTTCTGGAATAAAGTATATTCTATATTCTATATTCTATTCTATATATTCTATATATATATTTCAATTTTTAATTTCTTATAATATAGCATCCTCGTAGTTAAGTATAGTTTGTAATTTTACAATACTGGCACTGAAAGCACTGAAAATGATGAAAAAATACACTGATATTCACCACTACTCCATTAACCCTAAAAGTATAGATACCCTTTTTTATATGTCATAAACAAAAAGGTTCAATTGTAAGTTTTAATTATTACCTAGCTAAATGAAAATGTACTAAACTTAAATTTCAAAACATACTTGCAAGAATATTACAGGTCTTTGACTATCTAAGGGCATAATTTATGTATACCTCTTTGTAACATGTTTTAGAATCAAATTTAAATTCTAAACCAGATTGTATAACTTTATTTCTAGCTTAACCGGTAAATAATTTTTGAATTTTTATAAACTATGGATATTCTTTTATATGTTTATGTCTCAAAATTTTAGTAACACGAGCTATTTTCATTGAGCTAGTCAAGCGCGGAAATAAAGTCTAGAAATTTAGCTAGAATCGTACTTTACAAATGCATACACTTTCTCTTGTGTATAAAAATATGAGTTAAACCCTATATCATCTCTATAACTATTTGAGTCCTTTGAGAAATATGTAGAAACAGAGTGTGCACATTAGAAGCGATATTGTAGCAGTGAAGCAAAGTCAACACATGAACTTCTACGGTTAACAAAAGTAAAGCTCACGTTTGCAACACACACAGTATGTTTGTGCCCCTCCCCACCATATACGTAAATAGTAGTAGGGACTGTACCTGGCTTCCTCTTTGGCCCGACTGTACCGCAAGTTCCTCTAATACCTTGATATTATACCCATTATACCTTTTGTTGAAGAATTCTCCAAGTTAATGAGGATCTATCATACAACGGCTTTCGCCTCAGGATGTTTGAAGAACAAATTAATGGTGTTTGGTAAGAATTTTAATAATTTTATTATTACCTAATTGTTTCATCAAAGTCCAATAAGTGTTAAGGGATAAAAACTATATCAACGTGGTCGGGGAAAATGGCATGCTGAAGTTGTTTTTCCTATTGATGTACGGGGAGTTTTCCTTGCTGAAATAGAAGTTTATTGTAGTTTTGAAGTTTAAAGCATTCCTGAATTTTGCTAAAGAACTTTCTCCCTAAATTTGCTCTTCACACATTCTGGATTTTTGACTTGGGTCGTTCACTAAATTCAGACAAACATGTTCTTAAAATATGATTTTAAAGCTTAAGAAGTAATAAATGTAAAATTTTCTATAACTAAATACTCTTTTGATGAGTGGGGAAGCTAAGTTATTAAGAGGATGACCACCAGACAAAGTCATTATTATGGAGTGAGTAAAGTTATATCGCAAGATAAATAGACAACAGTAATGTAACACATTTATCGCCAAATACAACAGAGGCACGCTTAGAAATAGTTACATATTTTATAAAGTATTAACTTGGAATAAAATATTGTAAATGATGAACTCAATGAATTTGTCGTCTAAACTTACGATTCAGTGAGATATAAATTATGTTACAGCTAAGGCTAAGGACCGTCTGTGTATGAGACTCACAATGTCGGTATACATAATGTACAATGTAAACACAAAGTCCGGCTAGTAAGTAACGGGCTGAGTACATAACAATGAGCTGCTGCGACGAAACCTGGTAAACTTTTAACGTGGTCTTAATTTTCTAACTGCTCTTACTCTTGTGCCTGATTCCCAGTTGTATAGTTTACTGTGTAGTAAATTTAACTAGCGCAATTTAATTACTTGATTGATTGATTGATTTATTTCCAAAATTTATGTACAGAGTAAAATAGAATACATGACAAATATCTTATAGGAAATTATCCCCACATGGGCATCAGCCTGTGTGTGGGGAAACGAGTTCCTCAGTCTGCACTACCAATAACACACAAAAAACTTAAATTAAAATAAGGGAATGAATTGTCATTAATAAAAACATTTTCATTAACAAATGAAAAATGAAGATTTAACCTCTAAAATAAACCATACAAGGCCAGAGCATGGAATACCTGAGTTAATTTAGTTAATAAATAATCTAAAATTTGAAAGGAATATACTTATTTAGAAAATACAGTTTGAAGACTTAAAAATGTAATTTATAAAAACTTGTAACTTTCATAAAAAAGAGCAATCAGAAAGACTTAATTTCAAATACATCACTTATTCTTACTTATTCTTAATACATCAAAACATTGGGTTAATGTGGCTTAAGTGCATTTTGTTGCTTAATGCCCAAGTGTAACAAGAATTTATTTACATTCTTCCTCTGTGTTGTTAATTTCACATTTTTTGTTACATCTGGTTTATAAATTGAGTCTGTGAAGCTTAGAGACAAAAATATTTCTCATTCAGTGATTGTTCTTACATAAAAACTTTAAATGAGTCGCGTTTACCAAACACGTTTTAAAGTACAGGTGAAAAGTAAAAAAATAACACCTGTTTTGAAGTTCGTGGTACAGGAAGAGGATCTGCGCTTTACGATCATTTAAGTTTGGCATTATAAATTGTAACCAGAACGTTTTGTTCATTTAAAATTAACTTTTGATGAAATTGCAAAAATTTATAATATTATGTCTTGTCATATATTGCTAGATCGTACATTGTCATACATTCTAAATAACAAAATTGCTTACGCGTTTCTAATTTGATAATATACCAATTTCAAAGGATATAATAGTGGTACAACAGTGTTAGTTTAGTAAAAATTGTTGTCATTATTATATTTAGTGATGGTATATTTATCCCGAAAAGCGCAAGTGGTTTTAAATTTGGGCTGCATGACAAAGTATGCTATTGGCTATTCTTAATTCAATGTTGTCCTTTTTTATCTTGATTTAATACTCCCTAATTGTATTCATCTTATAAGAGAGGAATAAATAATTAATAATCATGCAACTTATATATATATATATATATATATATATATATATATACTTTTTGTTTTTTGTGATTCAATGTTTATTGAAATTAAATAACGCTATTGCCATTTATACAATTTAATGTATATAAAAGTCGTATGACAGGTATTTGGTCTTCCGATCATATGTTAGTTTGCTTATTTAAACGCATATGTTACAGATACGGCCAAATATAAAATAATTGAATCGGAAAAAGTAAGCGCTCTGTGGTGTAATGGTAGCACATTCACCCGGCAAGTGAGAGATCCGGGTTCGAATCCCGGCGGAGCAAGTACTTTTTGTGATTCAATGTTTATTGAAATTAAATAAGGCTATTGCCATTTATAAAGTTTAATGTATATATATATCAAGAAGTATGGACCACTCTACTGAAAAAGTACACAACTACAAACAGCCATGCAGTGAAGAAGCACTATAAAATGTATTTAAATAGTGTGAAATATATATTCCTAATGAGCTCAATAACTTAGCATGACCACCAGTTAAAAATCTTTTCAAGAAAAATAAATCTAGGTGATTGTAAAGAGATGTCATATATGTACACTGTTGTTTCTTTTAAAACAATGCCCTTCTTAAGTTTTCCAAAATTTGTTACACGAATGAAGGCTGTAAAGGTGTGCTTGTGTGAACGCCAGGACCCGAGTTGCTCTGGTCCGCGGCACACTTTATGGCCATGGCGATGGCGCGGCGGTTCGAATTTCACTGTTCCCAATACCAGCGGGAATTGGACATTGCATGTTTTATATACGTGTCGTATGAGATCACTTCAAAACTTCAGCTTGTAGCAGATATTTGTGAAATGGTACCTATCGGTTAGTTTTTTATGATATTTACGAAGTGAGTATTTAAATTAAACAAGAATTTGCATAACTACTGGTTATGTGAAAAAACATTTTGTTATTAAAGAACTTGTCCTTCAGGAACTAAAGTAAGCGATTCATAGGTAAATTGGATTAATAATCGAACTAGTATGTTATGTATTTAAATATAAAATACATAATAATAATAATATATAATACCATTATTAAGTTTGTATGCTATATTAATTTATACATTTAATATATTAATTATAACCACCCTAAACCTACTAATGTTTTTAATAATAGAAAAAATACAATTAATCTTTACCTTGCCATTTAACTTGCTGGTGCGATTCATTATGATGGTTTCAAATGAAAAGGAGTAAATCAATGAATACTGAAAGAAAATTAAGTTCTATACAACTAAGCAATTCAGAAATTTGAAAGAGAATTTCGATAAAACCTTAAGAGTTTTGGACAGTTTTATTTTTGGAGTCAACCTATAATAGAGTATTTTCTCTTCCAAATAGACAGATTGAAGATGATTGCTCTTATGTAATACGTGTGGAACAGACATCAGAAATCAACGAATCTCCACTAAATCAGGCTGGTACACCATTATAGGACTGTTCAAGTCAAGTGTACACTCTAGTGAACCCATTTATAGCTGTTGTAATGCTAGTGAAACTCGCTTAAAAAACAGCATTACAATTTCACGTGCAGGTAAATGCACAGTGGGTGTTTATATTTGAGTGTCAGACTACTAGTACTTAAAACCTGCTGTGAGTATTCACTTAGTGGACAATCAGGGTTTGAGTGAATGAATTTGTTCATTGAGTAAATTATTTAATTTATTAACTTTACTCAGAGAGGTAAATAATATTAAAATGCTTAATTTGCAAATTATCTTTCAACAAAGTTTCCAAAGTTTAGTTCGTCAGGATAATCATTACCACAAGAAAGACTTGAAATATTCCTTCCTAGCTGTTGTGAGCCATTTTTGGTCAACATATATTAAACTAAACCTTTTATTAATACATATCAGCTTATATAAAAATCTCTAAAGCTGTCATGATGTGTTGACATTTAACATCAAACTGTGATCGATAAGGCTGGATTATTACAAGCAGCCAGGTGTTTAATTATTTGATTGTATCTTTTAGGGGTTCTATAACATTAAATTTAATAAAGGCCAAATTTGTAAGAGGATAATTGAATTGAGTTTACTTTGACGGCTGGAAAAATTAATTGCTTAATACAGTAGTTCAAAACTATGCTCAATTTACTTAAGACAACATAGTGTATCACAACCTTACCAAAACCAGTTGTATATTATTTGAAATATATCCAGAGGTTAGGATTTAGTATTTAATATTTATTAGACTCTTTGATCTGTGGAAATATTTTAGGACATTCCTATGCCAAAATGATACTGGTGAGCTTATCCAAGTGACTGTGGTACCTACCGTCTGATTTAACGGCCGTCTCTCATTGGTGGACACGTCGCGTGGCCCTATCTGTCTGTCTGTCTGCCGTCCTTTAGTCGCCCGAACATTCAGTTAGTTGAACCGTCGGAGTTGTTCTGGAGATATGGTCCGGTCGAGGTCACTCACAAAATCTCTCACTTTGTTCGTCTCAGGCAGAGAAGTGCCTTGTTGGGTCTCGATGTCCTCTTTCTCGTACTCGTTAGTGTGTATATCGTAACCCCCGTCGGAGGTGACCTGGTCCGGCCGTGGTCGCTTACCTCTTTGTTCTTGTGATTGTTCCTTCCCCGATGCCAGTGACGATTCTCAGTGAAAATGACTTGTTCTTCCGTATATTCCACTGCAGCCCTGGAAGCCCTGGACGAGCTGGAAATGATGAAGTGAGGCAAGAACCAAAATCAACATCAATGATTTGGCATCTATCCTCAATGCACCCTTTCTACCTCATGTGTCACGCGTCCTTCCATCTACGCATGTTCTTTATTTTTAATTGTTTTGTAGCTCTTTCTTAAGGGCAGTCTGACATGAAAAAAAATTTTTTTTTGGGGAATTTTGGTTTTTTTATTTATTAATATCTTTAGAATTTTCTCTTTAAAATGGTATATAATATACCTTATTACTATAATATTAACCTTTATATAAAAAATATATATATAAAGGCTTGCAACTGTTGTTTGGCGTTGAGCACCACTCCTTATAGTAAACAACAATCTATAAAATACGATATTAATTGGTTTTGTTATGTTGGTACTGTTTTGCTTTTAGTCTGGTTTTAGCTGATATCACACACTGTCAGCAATATGACAGATGTCATCTGTTGTTATTATTTTATGTTGGAGGTTATTGTGAAGTTTTTGAAATACTGTGTTTTGTGATTTGCAAGTTTCCCTGTTGTTTTTATTTGTAAAGGAGTTTATTGTAATTGAATGTAGATTAAAATGGGTAATAAGAAGAGAGTAGGAACTAAGAAACTATGTTACAAGAAGAAGGACTGTTGTTCGTAGCAAGAAAACAGTAGTAACTTCAGGTAATGAAGAGGATAGGCCTAGGAACACCCAAAGTTGTGTTTCCACATCCAATGAGAAATTGAGCCCTAACCTAGCCTGCTATGATAATTCAACTGATACCTTACAGTATGACATAGTAAACATTGTACAGCTAGAATCAGTTTTGAAAGATGTTGCAGTGTGTAGGGTTTGTCATGGCAACCTAACATTTAGTCGAAAACCATTAGCAGGGCTCGCAGTACAAATTTCCGTCTCCCGTAGCTGTGGCATGACAAAAGCTTTTGACAACTGCCCCAAAGCAACAGATATTAGGCCTAGGCCTATTGAGGCACCAAGCAAAAGTTCACAATGCTACTATGACTTGAACCTAAGGTTTAGTATACGGCTTGCGTGTAATAGGAAAGGGCTATACTGCTGCTGCCCAAACTCTTTGCGGGCATGATGAATATTTACCCGCTCCGCCAGCAAGTTCAATCAACATGAACAGTTTTTGTCCAGCCATGTAGAAAGTGTGTGTGAAAACTCTATGAAGAGAGCAGTGACAGAAGCAGTTATTGAAAATGGAAATTCTAATGACTTATGTGTTTGCGGTTGACGGAAGCTGGCAAAAGCGAGGCCACACCTCGCTAAATGGCGTTGTCACAATTACTTCAGCAGATACGGGTAAAGTAATAGATATTTATTCAATGTCAAAATACTGTAACTGCCCTCAGAGAACAAGCAACCAACACTTAGAAAAATATGCAAGGCAAATTATGTAGGTAGCAGTGGAGGTATGGAAGCTGAAGGTGCGACTTGCAATGTTCAAAAGATCCGAGACTAAATACGGTGTTCGCTATGTGGTAGTACCCTTGGAGATGGTGACTCCAATGGCTATGCAGCAGTTGTGGCAGAAGCACCATATGGCCCAGATGTGTCCATTCAGAAGTTGGAATGTGTAGGACAACGTCCAGAAGAGGATGGGGACAAGAATAAGGGACTTTATCATGAAAAATAAAGGCTTGAAGCTTTCTGACGGAAAAATCTCTTTCTGGGAAAGGTAGGCTAACAGGGAAGGCGATCCAACAAATCCAAATATACTATGGACTAGCCATCCGTAGGAATACACACAGCGTGGAAGCCATGAGGCGAGCAGTTTGGGCGTTGTACTGTCATGTTTCAGTCTACTAACGATACGCCTTTACATATTTTATGCCCAGACACCGAAGACACATGGTGTAAGTTATAACAAAGCCGCCAAAGAAAAAACTAAATATGACCACAGCCAGCATTTTCACCTCTCACCTGTTCTAATGAAAGCAATCAAACCTATTTTTAAATCTTTGTGCAGCCTAGAACTACTCAGAAAATGTCTCAAAGGAAAATCTCAAAAATCCTAATGAGTCTATGAATAATGTCATTTGGGCTGGCTCCCTAAACGCACCTTTGTTACACTAGGTGCTCTTAGGCTAGGTGTCTATGAGGCAGTCCTATCATTCAATGATGGGTACAGCTCCAAAGTGAAAGTTTTAGAGCACATTGGGCTAGAACCAGGACTGAATATGCGGTTAGCTTTAAAACGTCTCGACACCCAGCGGATTCGCAAAGCAGATAAAGCGGCTACCGACATTGAAAAAAAAATCAGGCAATCAAGGACTTTAGCCAAAAGAAGCTGGAGGATCTGTATCAAGAAGCAGCAGGGATCCAGACAACCCTTCCTACAGTGCAGGCCATCATTAAACCAAGGTATGAGTCCAAAATATGGCTACCTTCTTGCTTTTTCTTGATTTGCCGAAACTTGTTATTTTTTAACTTTGGGGCCCTATAACTCAAAAAACTACTAGGCCTACCCCAGTCAAATTTTTATACAGTATTCTACTTACTATTGCCTAGTTCCCCTCATGGGAATTTATAAATATCTCTTGTCAATGAGGGCACAGTAAACATTTTTACTTATAAAAAAGTTAGTTAAAAACAATAAATTATAAAAAAAATTATAACTTTTTAATTTTTTTTTCAAATTTAAAAACCTCATGATAAGACCTAGATTATAAGCTATTTAATAAGTAAAATAAAAATCAGGACTCTATCTATAACCATTACAGAGATATAGGTTCCCAAGTTAACATTATGTTCTTATGGAGGTCGGACTGCCCTTAACGTAACACCAGTCATAAATTTAAGTTGAACCAATGCCTATTTCTAAAAATACTGGGTTGAATATATTCTTATACCCCACCACATTCATAAAATGGCCAGGTGGATGTAGTACAACAATTTGCATACTGATATTTACTATGGGATGGAATTGTAAAAATAGATTTTACATTTCATACACTTATTTTTTATTCAAAATAACAGTTAAGGGAAGAAAAAACAGAAGTAGTGAGGTAATAAAAACGTATGGAATGATATTTATTTATATAGTGTTTTCCCTGGCATCTTTGATTACATTATTTTAATGCATGCATACTGTACTGGAGGAACAACTGAAATCTGTCCTTAAAACGTCGATATCTTAGATGATACGTAAAGTTATTACGTAATGTAGTTGGTACGTTGCAAAACGTCTAATATCCACACGAGTTAGGTAACGCATAAAGCAAACGATATGGAAAAATGGAACACAGTTTCAAAACCAACACAACATGCTATAGAATTCGGAGAGCTAAAATACTAAAGAATAATTTGAGAACCCTTATAAATAATCGATAAAGAACACAACGATACAAAATTTGATAAAAGAGTCGAAAATCTAGAGACAACTGTAGGTTGTTGGTTGGTGTAGCTTTAGCCAATCACGATCAAGCTCCGCCCCATTTAAATCACTGGTATAAGAACGGATGCTTATTAATATGCAGCTTCGATTTAAAATATGCGGTTCTTCATTGCTAGGCCAAAAAAATTCAAGAATTTAACTATGTAAGAAATGTTTGACGTTGTGTGAACGGGAAAACATAAGTTAATTACGGTACCGACTACTTAAGCCTGCTTTACAATTGGCTAACTACAATAATACAGCCTACAAAAAAAATTAAATGAATTCAAAATGATATCTTGTGTTTAAATGTATCGTATAAATTAGTCTATATCGTGATTACTGCAGCTATTTAATGCACATAAATCAACGGATAGCGGTTAGTGATAATAAAATTAATATATGAAACGATTTGTAAAAACTTAGAGGTTTGATCCCGCTTTAATACCAAGACTCAGTTAATTAAGAACAAAGTAGCGTAATAATTCCTTTGTTGTTTTGATGAAACAGACAGAGTTCAAAGTGTTTGTCTACTTCCGCGTGATTCGGTTACATCAACTGTGTTTGTTTGTCTTCCTTGGAGGCAACACACTCTGAATATTCAACTATGTTTGTTTCAAGTGAGAGAAATATGGACGTGAACAGATTTATTAATAGGATTAAATAAGGAAACCTGTTTATTATCAAATGTGTAAAAATTTACCCATAACTGGTTTTAATAATTAGATAAATAGATTTAAGTACAAATAATATATTTTTAAAGGTGTCGGTTTTTAGACGTGGTTAGATTGATTATTTATTTATTTAATATATACGGTAATACACCATTTCACGTGTGCATCATAAATAGTCTAACCAAGAATAAGTCAAATACCACAACTAACTATACTAAATTAGCAATAATATAACAAAATAGTGTTACCTATCAACAGTATCAACAATAAAAAAGTATATAAATATATAAGTATAATAACAATAACAGTACTAACTAGGTAATAACAACGAGAATGGGAATAATAGTAAAAATAACAATAGCAACAACAACCAAGGTAATAAAATAACGATTTCGTAACAATAACAATAACCAAGATAAAGGAGTAATAATAGTAGTAACGATAATACATTTTAGCAATAAATAAAAGATAACAATGAATTTGTAACAAGAATACATTAACTACGAGATAGGAAGACAATGACAGTGTAGGTCTCCCGGGATCCCATCAAGCACATGGTATCACAGAAACTAATGTGGCCCTCCAAAGGCACCACCTAACACCATCGGTCACACTTGTAGTTCGGGTGTTAATTAGGGTATCTTCTCAAGACAGCTGCATGGAGATCCCTCCTGAAGGTGAGAGGCGATAGATCGAAGAAGTCCACATCAGAACATACTCCGATGCCACTTCTCATCATCCTCGGTACCGCGCTGTGGTATGAGTAGTTGCTGTGGTGGTGACGTTTAGCAAACAGCTGAATACTGCGACAATTGCGACGAGGTACATGACGTAGATCTATCATTTGATGAATTTCTGGACATTCGATCATTCCGTTCAAGATCTTATACAGGAAAACCGAATCAATGATGGTTCTTCGAGCTGATAGAGGTGATAAATCATATTGATTGATTTATAAGAGCTACGACGAAATATAAACGAAATATACCGATTGCGCCACCTGATTAAACTAGTTTTTTAATAATATGTTTGAGAATGAAATGATAAAAATACTTTTATTGCGAAAGGTACAAATCAATATACAAAAACTCTACGAGGTAAAATTACATTTTCAATAGAACACCCTTTTGGGATGAAAACTGCAAACTCGTTGAAACAACAGAGTGGCCTGGAAACCACGTGAAATATTGAACACTTGGCCGCGTCGAGTGGGGACAGGCTCGTACAACAGCGCGTGCAGGCTTTGGTTTTTTGCTTTGTACCGAACTGTACTGCAGTACACGGCATGTAGTATTCAGATTTCTGAATCATGAATGATAGGATCTAGTCTATTTCACCGTGTAAAATATGGTTCCAATTTACAAAAACACACATATATACCTTGCATATACACCGTGCATAGTAAATTGTTAGAGATACGATGGCGATTAAGCTAAGCCAATTATGGTAACTGTATGGGCTGGTAATTATGTTCTTCGGGAGAAATTGTCATTCAGCATTCCTTGATATCTTGCTATGGTAAAATTCAATAACGAGGTCTTCTAAAGTTGACAAACCCTGCTGAATTACCTGTAGCAAAACTGGTCTTTCGAAGTTTCCAATACTGACAACAGCCTCCAATTGAAAGTTCATGAAAGCTTCAAAGACTTAGGTTTTAATTTTCTAAAAAACGGGTAATAATAAATATTGCGAAATTATGCCACTTGACAAATTACGTTTTTAATCTCTCTGTGTGACAAAGGAGTACTTTCTAATACAGCTGAGATCTGCGAAATTTGTCATTTCCCTCGTATATACGTAAGCGGATTTTCCCTCTTCCAAACATTATCCTTTTGTAAACAAATCTTTCCCTGTATAAACAAAACAGATGATTTTAACACAAAAATGAGTCATAAAATAGTGTTATCTTTCCTAATGGAAGAATAATTTCTAGATAGTAAAATGTTATATAATGTTTAAAAACTCCATTGTGTTTTTGGCGCCGTGATGCAAAGTGTAGTTCAATAATCGCCTCGAATGTTCTATTTCGTGGTTAGGTAAAACTTTTTTGCAATTTAATAGGTTGCTTTCAAGACTATTACGACAATGTACTGTTTTATCATAGTGCAAAAATTTGCACAGCTGTTTTCGATACTTAATTGAGCCGGTCAATAAATCTATTTTTTTGCTACGTTATAACATAACTCATCTGTAAAAGCAGCTGGCACACAACTGAAGATTTTCAGTGCAATAACTTCATGATATTGTTTCTATAAAATTAAATGCAAAAAAACACAGTTGTTTTTCTATACAAACTTGTCTTTAGAGGCTTTACGTATTTCCGATTTTGGCATCATCTCGTTAGTAAAATATGATCGTGCACAGTAAACGACCACTTTTGCACGATCAAGAAAACTTTTATTTTTTTCCCAGCGTTATAGTATGTACAGTAATGCTAATTCTTCTAATATTTGACGTATAACTTTGAAATGTAATGAGCCATAAGATAAATGCTTATTTTTATCATTTATAAAGCAAACATAAGCTATATTATTACAACACTAGTATTGCATAATTTTTATTGTCTTTTTATTGTTGCAAGGGAAGGATAATTCTTTGACTATTTTCACCGTTTTGTTTTTACAGATTCTGTTAAATTTTACATGACAATTTTAAGAAGTAAAACGTTTTAAACTAATATAAATATTTTTGTTATTAAAAATAAAAATTCAGATGATTAGACTACTAAACCATGACAATTAAAAATACATCAATTTTATGAATCTTCATGAGTGACAAGTTTACAGACATAAATGGAAAAAAGGTTGCTAATAATTTGCTAAACGAAAAAAACTGATGTTCAATTTATCCAACGTTCTACATAAATTTAATCTGCAAAGAGTGGAATTAAAAAGATAAGTAGATACCAAATGGGTTTACGATTGTCTGGATAGTATATTTACAGTGGAGAATGAACTAATCCTAAACAAGCTGTGATTTATTTTCTTAACGAGATCTCAGTTTGCTCTCGTTATGGGTCTCAATATCTGATTTAGGTCAGGGGATTTATTTATTGAGATGATTAATGTCTTTTCCAGATCAATGAATGTCTACCTCTTAAACTTTAAGCGCGAGCTTAAAAAATAATTTCTCTTATAATTTCTAATAGTACTTATTTCCTATTTTACGTCCAGATGCTCTATTAAATGCTCTATTTTATGTCATATCAATAATATTATTTACGGTTTGTAAGGGTAATTCATATTATATTTTACATTTAATTTCATATGCTGAAACTAAGAGATATGAAGTTTTTTAGATAGTAAATCTAATTATTTTTGTTTGAGCATAAACTTGAATAATGGTCATTATATGCTAAATTTAAACTTATTTACACAGTTTAAAGATATATTATATCGTAGGGCTCATTTTAGCCTATTGAAAAAATAAACTCATGCGTAAGAAACACAGGTATAAGCTAAAAAGTTTTATTCTCGAGACATTTCTTATATATTTTGGCATGAAAAATCATCTGGTGAAGTTTCGTCCCGAAATTACTAGAGACTCTGTATTTGACTTACTCCTGGCTTTATGAGAAAGACTTAAATTTTAATACCATTATCAGAAACGTGTTATACACATATGAATATCAAGAAAATTAATTTTATATGTAGTGTTTCACATCCGTATACATATTGGATACTTTTGTTGATACAATAGTGTTTTCTTAGAGCGATCTGGATTGGTAGGTACCATTAAAAGGCTATAGAACTGTCAAACATTTTTATCCTTCATTACCACCAACTGGAGGTAATGCGACCATCTTCTTCTAGAAACTCACTAAAGGTAACTTTTTTATCAAAATGAATAGTTTTTTTTTGGTCAGTGAACTCCTGGCCGAAAATGCCTGCCGAACATATCTGTTGTTTTGCTCTGAAGAACTTTAGTAGCTTCCACTAATTTCAATGAAAGTATAATCCTATATAGTTAATCTAGAGTTATTTATTGCGTTTTTCTCTTAAATAAATCTTGTAAATAAATATATTCTTTTTAACTAGTAACTGATTTCCGTCCTTTGAGAATGAAAGACCGTTTACTAAACTAGGTGTATGATTCTAACTACGCTATAACATACGTGATCACTTTTAAAGTAAAAGTTTAATATTTTTAAAATTATATAAGATATTTAGTAGTTACGTTTAGATTTTTATAGTCATAACTGACACATCATAAAATGTAATTAAATATAACGGCAGCGGTTACTTTACACAAAGTGGGATGGACCGCATATTATGCCATGTTTATATTCTCTCTTTTCTACAACTGTTTCTTCTCTTTAAGATGATTATGTAATTGGTTTTGGTTGGGTTGGTTTTATGGTTTTAGGGACCCAGTCATTTGCAACTTGTAAAGGGGGTTTTTTTAAAGCCGGTAGTGATATTTTAGCTAGTCCTCTTGTTATATTTCTAATCTTTGCCTCAAGACGGCTACCTTTCTTCTGCTTTGGAAACTTTATAAAATTACTCCAATTCATAAAGTTGGAGATACTATATTGATTAACAATTTTAGACCCGTAGATCTATTGTCTTCGCCAGCCAAGGTTCTTTAAATCACTTTACATGACAAAATCTTTGGTCTTTTCATTCTATCGTTACTATCATGGTAATGTTAATATATATTAGCTAACGCTCAGCCAAATTTCATGGAGTGGCTTGCACCTTAATCACACTCAGTGTCCCACATATGACTGGAGCAACATGCAAACTTTCAAGTCTGTAGGTTAGTTTGCTGTTGAGATATTTTGCGGTCAAATAGACAGACAGACAGAAAGAAGAAATTAAATATATCAGTCCTATCAGTGAAATGCTTCACTAAAGATCAGTCAATAACTCCTAAAACACAATGTTAGTCTTTAACGAGAGTTTTATCACGCCACGATCGATTATAGGCATTTATTAATAGAACCATATGTAACCAAAGTGAAATAAAAATAAAGATTTTAACAACTAATAGGTCTATATGTATGAAAAATGTTGCCAGGAGTCGATATAGCTTTAATTATTTATGTCATAAAAAGACATTCATCTTAAGCAAATGAAATATAATTTAGGAAAATTAATATTAAAAAATAATAGTTTTTTTTTAATTTCCAATTTTCCAAACTTTTTCATTAAATTTCCTCCAATTATTATATATTCCATTTGATCAATTTATCTTCATAAATTTTCCTTGGGTCTAATTATACTCCTGACACTAAATGCCCTACAATTCTAATGTAAATTACTTAAAGTTGATCCAGTGAATTTTCATACACATTTTATTTTTGACTTCTTCAGGAAAAGTATTTTCGTTATGGATACCAATTGTACCAATGTATATGTTGGTGAAAAACACAAATATAGCTCAGGAGAATATTTAGTTTTTTCATACAATAGTGTAATATTTAAATTATTAATGACGTATATCTTCAAAGTATTCAAACGATTTGAAATGTTTAGTATTTTTTATAAATAAATATTGGCTCTAAATTACAATTCTGAGATGATTTCTTAAATTAAAATATATTAGGTTCAGGTAAGTACATTTAGGTCATACAAAAAATTAATATTCGGTATTAAATTTTAGTATACCACAAAGGCCATAACGAATAAGGACATAACAGTATCGCAAGGGCTATAGATTTGATTTCAGCAACATGCAGTCAGGTTTACCAACTATCCGAATTGTGGAATACAAAATCCCTCCACACAACCGTACAAGAACGGGGTTTTATGAATTATTTGATGAAAACCACGAGAATAGTATAACAAACATTGTACTTTAGAAATCAGTAACAAATCTACGTTATTTTGATTAAGTAAAAATGGGTCGATGTGTTTAAAAAAAATTGCCTTGAACCATACCCATCCTCATTGATGGTCTTGAAATATTTTTCATTGTAGTATTTAAAAACTAGACAAAATTCTATGCAAATAAGACTGTGGCAGTTTTTCACCGCAGCGAGTAAATAACGCAATCAATAATCAACTAGACTACATTAATTGTATGTCTTTCTATTACGCACTTAGTCCATTTAATCTTTGCTATATCTCTTATAGTTTCCAAGATTCCTTCAGTGTGCATAACATTTTGAACACAAGTACACGTCATGCAACCTAATAGATCCAGTTAACATAGCACGTTTAAGGTTTTGTCGCAGCAGCTCATTGTTATGTACCCAGGCCATGTAACTGACCAGCTGGCCTCTGTTTACATTGTACATTATGTATTCCTCCATTGTGTGTCGCATACTCAGTTGGTACTTAGCCTTAGCTACTACATAAACTTTGTGAAATGAAGGAAATTCTGGAACTTCAAGGCTTTATGGAAAATTGTTATTTATACGTAGCAGTTCCTGTTTGTTTTCTATTTTTAATTTCTTTGCCTAAAACACTACTTTCGAAAGAAAACAAAAGTTTGTCAATAGTTTTAAATTTTTCACATACTATTTGCCATTGGTTGTATTGAAATCTCACCAAAACCGCACTTTCATGACAGTTATGATAAAAAGGAATACTTGCATTTTAAACCAAACACACTACATTGAGTGAATATTACATTGAAGCGGGTACAATCAGAGTTTTATTTGAGTTATTTTACAAAACTTTGTACAGTTACAACCTTAAAGGTAACTTTACTAATGTCAGCATGAATGGAAAGAGAATTAGTGGAAAGTCCAAAAAATGTTAGATATTATAAGTAAAAATGTTGGATAATTAAGTGACTGAAAAGAAAAACGGCATAAGTCAACTATATGAATTTTGCCCATTATGCATTTAACTATCATTCCATGAACTAACGTGTTTTACAATGATCTGTTCCTTAAGTTTCAATTTTATATAACTTTAGAAAATTATTTGTAATTAATAAAATAATCCATTAATAAATTAGTGGACCTGAAAAAATTTAATACTGTTGAACAAGAATAATAAGAAAAATATAAGTAATGCGGAAAATAGCTTCAACAAAAAATATAGCAGTAGATTATTTATAACCTAGATATCTGTGGCAACGCTGATTTGTCAGATTGGTCGGTTATCAGCTAAGCTTCAGCCAATGACGATAAAGTCGTTCCTCCCCCTTCGCAAGTGTAGTACTGGTCCTGCATAATCTATTAAACATTCGTTCATGGAAGATTGGTTACCACTACGAGGACAAATATTTAAAAATGTATAAAAACAAAGTTGCTATGGTGGAAAGAGTTGATTCAATGTGAATGTAAACGTTTATTACAATTTAGTGTAGGTGTCTCTAATGTTGAAATGATGTAAAACGTTAATTTTAAGCTTCTTCGTTGCCAAATATTTTGGATCTCTTCAGATACTAAGAGTCAAGTCTGTGCCAGTAGCAGATTTCAGACTCTGCACTGAGAGGAAGGTGAATCGGCACTAAACACAGTATTCACGTTGAATCAACCCTTCCCACCGTAGCTACGTTTATTGTTGAAAACTCGGTTGCTCCACTGTGCTTAGAAATTGTGTCTAAAACTTTGTAGTGAACTCAATTGCGCATCTGAGGCGCTAATGAGAAAACCTGATTACACCTAGATTACACTATATTTTTAGTGTAGCTGTCTCTGATGTCAAAACGATGCAAAAAGCTCATTTTGTGCTTCTTTGATGCCGACCTTCTTTGGATTTCTTCAGCGTAACAAGACTCCAGATTCCAGGAGTAACTTCTGACAGCGCCATTAACTGGAACTATACTAAACATTCACATCAAAATTTAGATTGTGTTACACTTTTTTGACATTGCTTAAAAGACAAATCCTCGATGATAGTCGTGATAATGGCCGCGTAAGGCTTACTTCATTCCCTCTGACAACATTTCACATACGTCTCTACTGTCAAAATATAACATACTGCTCAAAACAGGTTTTTCTGAATATATGACTTAAAAAAACCCCAATTTCTAGTTTAATGCCTACAATTTCTCGTGAAATTATAAAAATGTCTATTGTTTCCTGTCTTTAATAAGCCTTTTAATAAGGGAATATGACTTGAAACTTAAAGGTAAAAAATAACCCATTACAAAACAGAATCTTCTTAAAAAGGTAGAACCATTACATATTTTGGAACATCTTTAATTATGTATAATTGCAATATAGTTATTTGGGCATGTTTTTAAAACTAAAAATTCTGAAGCAATGTTTTTGAAACTGTTAGTATCGATCTATACCCAACACCATTCCGATTGTTGAGTACGCGAGTGGGATTTAAACATCGCAATGGTGGCATAGAGGACTCCTGAGAGACGTGTAGTTCCGTGTCCCGGAACCAGCGTAAAATCATATCGAAAGCTGAAAGTAACTTTTAATTGGCTTGTATTGAGCTCTACTAGTTACATTATTTATTCGTGCACCACTGTGTTCATGCTACCTGAATGAATATCACGTGCTTCGTCCCTATATTATACGATAATGTTACAACAAACTATGTGACTAATTAAGAAATTTTCATTCTATCATATATTTTGTGTATAGTTAAAAAATAGATTAACGCGCTCAATAAGAACCTTTTTATATAAGAATTACTTTGTAAGAATTACAATAAGAATTTTTTGTATTACCGAATTCTTTGTTTTATTAATTCCGTAAACATTTTGTAGCCTAACTTTATGAGAAGAATTCTAATCTGTTTCTTGTGATTACGATGCATTACACCGTATTTTACTTCTTAAAGTATGATCTTAAAATAAATGTTCAAAAGTTGTATCTATAACAAATTACCACTAAATTTAATTTCACTAAATATTGATCTGTTCTGACTTGTTGTACAGTTGGCTGCTTGTGCAAGGACATGGTGATCAGTATTTAGCAATTCAAGTTACAGTTACGTTCGCAGTTACTTGGCTCGGTTATCTTGAGATTACTACTTTATCTACTAAGCTGATCTGTTGGTACGATATCCCCAGGAGGGTGTATATCTGTCTGGGGCACAGCAAAACCCGATTTGTCACGATGTGGCATCTCAATCATCGCATCACTAACCGCAGATGTCGAGATATTGGGGAGCAAGGGTAGATCGATTGGTCTAGTCTATTGTGGGGGATGACTGTTGGGAGTTAAGGAAACAGGATTTTTCCGGACATTTGACATCGTTCAGTGAAACAAGAAAACAGTAACACTACGTTTCGAGATCTGCAATCTGATCTCTTCTTCAGGTAAAGAACTAACCTAATACATAATTACAAACTAGGTTAAAATAAACAAATCTTACTAAAGCGTTGTGGCACGCCTAAGGAAAATCCGGTTTCCTTCACAATCCTTCCATCGTCAAAAATAACCTTCAAACAAAGTGTTGGGAGTTAATGGGGCTCCCTAAGTTTAAAAGGTAGTTTTATTTGTTCTCTTAGGCCAAGAAGCTCATAAATTGCACTTAGTGATATAAGAACCTTTTGGCTGCTTCCGGAGTGACAAGGATATTTAGGATGGGAAAGGTTAAGGGGAAGGGGCCCCGCCTCCTATCGAAATCCATGAGGAAGAATTAGGGCACTAATCTCATGTCTCAAGTCATATCTTCCCGTAAGAAGGGGAGGCTAGCTCTGAACCAGCCTCTCCAGTCAAAGGTGGTAGGGTGTGGTACACCCTTGTTGAAGCTAACAAGAACTTCTGATACTTAGGGAACAAACCCCACCAACTCCAACAGTCATTTCCCGTAGTAGACTAGACCTATCGAATTACTCTTGCACCCCAGAATCTCAACATTTGCGGTTAGTGATGTACCGCTCCTGGACATCCATAAGGTTGCCCAGATTTATGTGACACATCAGGTTTTGCTGTACCCAGTGGTAGGTTCAACTGGAAGATATAAACCAGCCAGAAGTGATCCCTGCTGGGTGTAAAAGGTAGTTACTACCCTGAATATAATAAGGGCGTGCCACCCCGAGCCCACTTTGGAAACTGGAGAGGCCTGGTGCAGAGCTGGCCTCCCTTTCTTCCAAGGAGGCATAACTCAGCATTACTCAGGATCACTGCTCAAAAATCTTCCTGATGGATCTCGAAAAAAGTTGGTCTTTACACCCAACCATTCCATTATCCTGTCACTCCGGAGTCAGCGTAAAAGTCCCTTTAGGAGTAAGTGTAATTTCTAAGCATCTTATCAAAAGATAACAAAACCTATTGATGCACCTTTGAGTCATGCGCAGATTGATAATATAGACATTTTGGCGGCACCCTGGTCACAAATGGTAGTTTACTCACTTTTCGGAGCATTGTTATGTCATAAAAAGTGCAAAATTTGACGATTACTAACCTTTGAATCGTATTTCAAACATTGAAAATTGATATCAGTTCCCGTACATTTGTTCAAATATTAATCCTTTCTTACTTAATCAACAACAGGTTTTTCTCTCATATAAAACATTAAGAAGGAAAACTCTTTTTCTCTTCAGGGAATAAAAAATATACATTATTGTTCGTTTTGTATGTTTCTATAACATGTTCACGAGTATATTATAACAAACGACACTAAAATAAATTTACAAAATGAGATTTTTCAACATATATTTTCGCATTCTACTGCGAAGTACAGGTACGTTGATATTTATACCTAGTCTCTAATAATTTCAATTGTTTGTAGAAACAGTGCATGCACATCTGAAGCTTTGCTGTAGTAATGGAGGGACGTCAACACATGAACACCCAAAGTTAACAGTAGCACAGCTTATACAGACAACAAACATAGTTTGCTTGTCTTCTCCTCCCCAACCCTTTATACAGAAGCAGAGACTGTACCAGGCCTACTATCTGGACCGACTGTACCATAAGTTCCACTAATGCTTTGGCGTTATGCCCATTACACCCTTTGTTGAAGAATTCACCAACTTAATGAGGATCTCCAACCAACGGTCTTTGCCTCAGGTTAGTTAGAGAACAAATTGATGGCTTCTGATAAGTGATTAAGTGCTTTGTATTATTGCGTTATCATTTATCAAAGTATGATAGTTATTTCTTGATAAACGTAGTAGTGGAAACTAGTTTGATATAAACATAAAAGCAGAAGTGATTTTACTTCCGTTGTACAATGGGTTACATGATCAGTGCACACATTGCCTTTATTTTTTAAAGTATAGCTCAATACTCGTATGTTTTGCCAATACGGTATTATATGTTTCTTTATTGTGTATTTTCATAATTTCCAGTACGAATATGGAGAAAATAATAAACATTTCTTAAATTAAACATCGTAAAATCAACTACAATAGCAAAGATAACAATAATAATAACAAAAACAAAAAACTGCAACATAACAATATTATAAAAAGATGAACATTTTATGTGTTTGTGTAGTACTACATTACAGTGTGTTTTATAGTTACTGAAACAATAAAATTCTTCTCTAAAATTGACAGATTTATTAATCGTATCTCATATAATGCCTAAAATATTATCACATCTGATATTTAGTAAATTAGTTTCAAACAATTTTTGTATGTATCCTTATAAGTACCGAATATAAAATGAATGGAACTTTTAATGCTATAGCTTAAAATTAAGCAAGGCTCCTTGGCAAATAAAGTCACTAATTTCATTTTGATGAGGGTAACTCTTAAAAACTGCAGCACTATAGCCCCTTTTATTGTACCTATCCATTTAACACATATGAATTACCTTATTTATTACAGCTGTATGACTTTGTATACATAATACGTATATGAGTATAATGTGGTATTTGTAATAGAATACTAGTTTTAGTTATTGATGTGAGTTAATTAATTACGTTGGACATATAAGAATCATCCTTATATTTAAAAACTTAAAACTGAATAATTTTTTTTACTGAAACCAAAAAATGGAGTTAATACATAATGGAAACATTTATTTGAAAGCTAAAAGATTATTAATTTAAATTAGTCATATATTTAGCCAGTAGGTCGTTCTTTCGTATTGAATGGCTTGGCCAGGAGGACTATCGTAAGCTATAAAAAACCGGCCCAAAAAATTAAGTTGCCATTTCCATTTTACTTAAATTCACTCCCACCATTTTTTAAAATCAGGAGAATAAGTGTTTATTTTTAATATACAAAGATACTGAACATAGACCTATATGTGATGAACAGTATTAATAGTGGGAGAGCCGATGACCTAGTGGTCTAAGTCGTTGGACTTGAGTCTGAGTTAGAGATAGCGCAGGTTCAAATCCTGTATGTGACCGTTGTACTTTTTATCAGTACCATCGACCTCATAGTGTATCGACTCTCCCCATTATTCTGTTTGATAAGATCCTCGCAAAGGCCAGTGGCCCATGAGGACGGACAGAATAAGGCTTAAAAGGGGATCGTCCTCTCCTTTTTTTTTTTTAAAAAAAAAAAGTGATAGTACTAGAAAACTTAAATTGTAATCCTACTAGACAGGATACTAGTTAGATGAAATGTAATCGTCTAGATAAATATATCACTGAAACAAAATAAGATTTATTTAAGTTTCAAGTTAAGCGCAAACTGAGATCTCGTTAGTGAAATAAATTACAGTTTGTTCAGGATTAGTTCGTTCACAGGGTAAATAAAATATCTTAATAAAAGATTATTAAATTCCCTCTGGATTATATTTACGTATTCAACTTAACTATTTGAAGATTAACTTTATAATGAAACAGATTTTATATCAAAATATTGTTAAAACAGAGAGTCAAAGATTTATGTTATGTAGGATTAAATTAATACAGTAGTAGATATTGGGAATTTTAATTTAGTGTATGACGCGTTCAAAAAAACTTGATGAATACCAACTTATATGCAACAATTTAATCATATTTTTTTAAATCATTAGGGACGTGTTGATAAAAACCACCAATTTAGATTAAAGATATTTAGGGTTAAAAGCAGCATTCTCACCTAGTTTTCCATTTATGGAATATTCAGTTGGTTCAGCAAAGTAGGTGGTCTGCAGTGATTGAAGTTTATAGAATTTTCCCATTAAGTACACTATCCCGGTCCTTAGGTAAAACACAGAAGGGTATGTGCGAATAAAATTGAATGGTGTAGATGAAATCGTCCTGACTTTAAATGAGGTAGTGAATAAGAATACACAGTGTTCAGTAAAGTTGTACCAATAATTTGGGATTTTGTTATACACATAAACATGAGCAAAAACTTGATAGGAAGATATGTCCTAAAACCTTTAGTTTTCCGTCCATCTGTGTGTGTGTGTGTGTGTTGTTTATAAAAAATATATCTTTTAAACCAGTTAAGATAAAGTTATAAACAGAAAATCCTTATCCCGTTTCAAAATGGCGGACTTTTAATTTATTCCACCAAAATAACTCAAAACCTGCTAACGTCTGCCAATTTCAAACGGGACAATATTTTGGTAATAGTTTATTTAAAAAAATGTCTACCAAAGGTTAATACAATTCTCAAGTTTTATAACTTTATATTAACTATTTCAAAAGATATACTTTTTATAAACCAACAAAGAGGATAGATAGACGGGAAACTAAAGGTTTTAGGACATACCTTGATATGAACTTTTATGCAAATTTTTATGTGTAGAACACAATCTCAAAAAAATGGAACACTTTTAATGAAAACCCTGTATAATGTAACTAACACCCCTGGCAAGTTATTTTGGTTGTGTGAGTAGAAAAAAATAACTTGCAATAACAAATAACATTTGCACTGGAAATGCTTCCGATAGTATATTTTCGAGACGATGCTATTAAGAGTTCATTTCCTTCCAAGATGGTCCATAGCAAAATTACAATTTACAGCAACATAGATTGTTCCATGGTAAGAACCACTAATCTCAGAGATACTAAAAAAATACCAAGTTAATGCACATATGTAAACAAGTGTAAACTTAAACATTTAAACATCCTTTGTCATTAAGACGCAGGTAATTAAAAAAGAGAATATTAATACCTCTATTGTTTTGATGAAGCAGTCCGAGTTTAGCATTTGTTTGTGTACTACGACATTATTAGGTTATATCAACTGTTTGTTTGTCTTCCTTGGAGGCAGCACAATCTGAATATTCAAATATGTTCGTTAATAACAAGATGCAAAGAGAAATAAATTTATCAACAGGATTATCAAATCGCACTCATTTGTCTTTCTCATCGTGTTTCTCATTGCAAAACTCTACCTTTAGTGAGATGTGGTAATTCTACAATTGGATTAAATATAAATAGTACTTTTGTAAATACACGCATTTTCGTTACATACTGTTAGTTTTTAATTATCTATATAACTAACATAAATAATTATATTAAATATAGTAATAACGAGGAAAAGCGGGTTTCGTAATAATGTGTTCCACAATAAGGTTAGGAGAACTTTATAAAAATACTTGATTTTAGAATTAACTAAAACTCATACGAAGTAAAATTTAAATGTCCAAAAGTCCCTCTTGGACGAAAACTGCAAACTCGTTGAAACAACAGAGTGGCCTGGAAACTGCGTGAAATATTGAACACTTGGCCGCGTCGAGTGGGAACAGGCTCGTACAACAGCGCGTGTAGGCTTTGGTTTGGCTTTTGTACCGAACTGTACTGTCAGTGTACACATTTATTACTCATAAATCATGAAAGGTAGTGAAATACATAAACATTTTATATGTTATATTTTACATCCCTTGAAGACAATTTTGAATGTAAACTGTACTGTTATAAAAAAATATATTGTGTTTGTCATTCAATCATGTAAAAACTAATAAACACATTGTACTGAAATTTGACATGAACATTCTTAGAGTACCTGGTTAAAAAATAGATCTATTCTTTTCAAAAATGCTTCCAAGGTACGCCCCACTGGCCTTGAAAACTCTCTTTCTGGCATAATCAGCAGATGTTAGTTGTGTTTTTAATCACCTGTGTAACTCAAGCGTAATAAATATAATGATTTTAAACATTAAAAAAAGTGATAATAAATATTTATTTATTCATCAGTCAAAGCAAATTACGTTTTAAATTTCATGTTACGTGCTAAAGAGTTTCCTAGTCTCGGTTAGTTTCTATTGGGATTTTAATAATCTATTGTAAAACGCTAAAATTTGTTACATCATAAGTCTCGTACCTGTAAACAAGAGTCTAGTCTCTTTTAAGACCATGATTTTCCACATTGGTTTAAAATAGTTCTACTGTTACTGAAATCCTTGAAGCTACTCAATAAAATATCTTGTAATGTTTGACATAACCTTGAGAAATTATAGTTATTTATGATAAAAAGGTTCGCTCTCTGACTAGGCCTTAATTTGAAAATTAAACCTAAAATGAATTATTAGATTGGAATATATTTCAGTGACTATCAACTCTCAGGATTGTTTAGAATGCCATTCGAAAAGAATCTGCTCATGGTGTCTTTGTTTTTCAAAATTAATTTGCATGCGAAGTCGTGGGTAACTGTTAGTTACTCATACAGTGTTATTAAAATACTTGTTTTATCTACAGACTTTGACGCCCTAGTTATTCTTTTAGTCTCAAATTTAATTTATATTGAAACTTATACGGGAGGTTAATACTTTAAATGTACTGATTGGGTTCACATAGTTAATTAAAAGTAGTAAGATTAAAACAGTCAGTAAAAACAACGTTCAGTACGTTATCAACTTAAGTTCCAATATCATTTAGATAATTTCCTAATTTTCATCAGTACCTACTATTAAAGAGTAAAATATATCTCTGTTTAATTTCAATTATATGAAAACATAAAATGTTATATATTATTTTACGTATGCACGTCTAGCAATAGTGATATTTATCTTCAGATCGTGCATACTCGTATACAAAGTGAGTAATTAATTACTCCTATAATATTATACAAAGCTTATAAATTCACTGCAACCATCTAAGCTTCTAATATCCGCAGCATAACACCGCTCTCAGTGTTAGTGCTGAGATAACATCCATGTCCCAGCTCTTGAGCTAGCGAGGCGTGTACGGAGTAGCAGAATCTCGAATAGCTGTAACAATGCTTATCTACTCCTTCCCCCCTCACTCTCTATCTCTCTCACTCTCTCTCAAACCGCACGTAACAGCTGATTGCGCACAGTAGCTATCGATATATCAACCTCACTCCTCCTCTACTAAATCCGTTATTTATTCACTCCCAAAGTTCAAAGTTGATTTTAAATCAATCACAAATTGATGAAAATGGTCATAACGCAGGTTGAGTGTAATCACTACCCAAGAGTAACTTTAAACGAAACACGATTTCTAGTATTATACAATATAGAACATAAGTAAGAAGAAAGGATTTTTAATTCGTGCATGTTACAAAGCGAGCAATTAAGATCAGTTATAAATAGGTCATAATCAGATGACAGAGACTGTGGTTAGATCCACTACGATCATCCTAGTTTATAATAGCCATCGTACTATTAATAGCTTAAAATATATTTCCCAGCCAACAGCTAGAGAAGCGTGTAGCCTACTGAGTAGCAAAATCCAGAACAGCTTGTAACAATGCTTATCTACACCTTCCCCACCAGCACACTAACATACTGTCTATCTCTCTCTTACTCACACAACCGCATGTAACAGCTGATCGCGTACATCAGCTATCGGTGTATCCACTTGAATTCTCCCACGTTCCATATGCAATTGTTTGGATTCAATTTCTCCATGTTTACACCAATAAAACATTTTTTAATATCACAATATTTTGGGGGAACAGTTGTCAGGTAGCGTAATCAAGTGGGTTGAATTATATAGATAACAGTAAGCATGTATATATTTGTATGTACTTTTTCCAGAAATAAATAAGAATTATATTATGTTACTAAGCGAAACTCTTTTACAACCTGAATAATTCTAAGAGCAACACGTTTACATACTTTAAAAAAAAAAAATGCTGGATTGGTTTGCAGACGATGATCAACCAAACAATACTGCTGAAGCGATCAAAACGGTTTACGTCTCATCAGTATTTTGTTTTTTTTTTATAAATTGCTGTAAGAGCTTTAAAGGCATTCCTATTATAGTAGTTATTGTTTGAGTACTTATAAGTATAAATTTGAAAGACATATGAAATTCAAGCTAACGAGTTGCCCTATTGGCTCAAAATAATTAACTATTAATTTTAACTATTTTGTTTCTACAAAACAAAGCAAAACTTACGCTTTCAAATTCAGCGACTCCCCATTTTCTTGATCGGTTTGTTCGCGTCCGCAATATTCTCGGTGAAGGCGACTTGTGATTTTTTGATTTCTTTGCACAATATATGATTAAGTGTATTAGTTACGTTTAGTTAAGTAAACATATTAGTGTAGAGTTATAAATATAATGGATTTTTCGCAAGATATAGCCAAAGCATTTTTGGTCTTAATTTAAATGTTTTATTTTTCAGGTGAATTTCTTGAACCAACCGGAACTATTTTATTACAGATTTACTTAAAATTCAGAATATTAAAAATTCTAGAATACTTTTGAAGTAAAAAAACCTGATTCACTCTCCGGGTTCAGAGCCACAAACCTTTTTAAGTTTAATTCTGAAATGGATCAGGTGGTGAGAATCGCTCATCTCTCCAGGGTAAAGAATGATATTCATAAGAAATATGCCCAAGATGTACCTGATTTTAGTTGAAAATTGCGTACGAAGTCGCATCTAACTACTAGTATTTAATAAAACCGTAAGATTCACGTGTTTGTCTACATTTAAAGTAAATGTATTTCTTCTTCCGGTAATTGATTACCTGCCAATTCCTGCAACATTAATGCTGCAATGGATACATATGCTAATAAAGGTGTATTCAGTAATATATTGCAATGCTGCACCAACACATTTATCTCTAAATTAGCCACCATTCTTCTCATGCTTATTGGCTTACCACTAACTGCTAATGGCATTCCGTACATTCACTGCGTCCGTGGCTACCACTAATTTGCTGCAGTTAAAATTCCAACCTTATGTATTTTTATTTTTAATTATATACAGACAAACGTTATTAGTTTACTTCCTATGTAAACTTGTCTAGCCATATCGGAGTTAAATTTAAACTAACTAAGCGTTTAGGAAACCTCTCCTACTGGTTGCAGATGACAAAATTCAATTTCTGCCTATCTGTACGCATGTTAACTGTCTAACGAGTTGAGATTTGGGATAAGTCTCTTCCTCTCTTACCTCTATTCGTCTTGAAAATGGTACACATCAGTCCATTGTGAGGCTCAATTTCTGTCAAATGTGACTATGGTTCTTGTGATATATAAGATTAACCGTGTTGACAGCGAGGAAAAAATAGAGTACAACATTTTGAAGGTTAATCAAGAAATTTTCTAATAAGTTTTGAACATAAATGAGTGTAGTTTACTTTGTTGAATTGGTTGGTTCCACATAAAATTCGGATATTTTAGCTTAACATGAAATGTTATCCTTATAGTTTTAAACTATGAAGGACTTATTACTATGCTATGATGACTGGGATTATACTACGGAAAAAGGGGTAAACGAGCATAGATATAATTTATTGTAGTGTTTTATAGTTATTTGCACGGGTTTTGAAACACAATTCAATTTGTTTTGTTGTAAACTTGTGTACAAAATATACAAACACATTTTAAAATGCATTGATTGTAAACTATAGTATGTGACGTTAATCCGTATTTATGTACTTAAAATTGCCTCTACTAAGTTTAATTGGCTGAACGTTTATCGAAGTCCCTCCTACCAGTTAGTACACACTAAATCTAATAGGGTTATTTGGTATAAATTTTATATCAAAACCTACCTCGACTCTACCTCTATATCGAAGTTGAAAACAACAAATACCGTTACAAAGTTACTATATGAGCCAGCATGTTGTAAGCTGTGTTACAAACACACGGCCTCCCTCGCTGACTAAGATTGTGTTACGTAGTACCAATACTAATTTCCTTTGTTTAAAGAAGTAGGAATTACAAACAATCAGTCTATGTTAGTATTATTCTGTTAAAAAAATAATCATTTTTACTTTGTATTTTAATTTGTGTATTAAATCTAGTCTTATTAAAATTTTTGCAATGAAATGAAAAAGATTTTCAAACAAACAATTTAATTTAAATTTTATATGACAATATCACTAACAGCCATCACCCTGATAACACCCAGAATTACTCACATATCCTCTAGATCTCTATGGTATAGAATCAAGTTTTTCTGCTATATCTGGTAGGGATGTTTGTACTCATTGATTCGTCCTTACCAATCACACCTTGCCGGCGGTAGTTCAAAATTCTCTTCCCCGTTAAGAAAATGATAGATGATTAGTGGTCCCTTGGACTACCCGTTGGAAAACCGTGAGGAGGTATGGAAAGTTGAGTTTAGCAACTGGTGTCCGCAGACTGGAAAATTCTTTTCTTAATGAGCTCTCATCTCAGCCTATAGTTCTTCCACCCACATAAATTACGAGAACACACAGTTCCAATTAGTCCCTTTCGACCCTTCCTCCTAATAATCTATCCTTCTCGTCCAGATAGACACTTAGGACACACTGTTGTACTCTATACTATCCTTCCAACTAGTTCTGCCGTTTCTGACGCCATACCGATGGTGGGAATACATGCGCTATGACCGAACCACCCTCACACCAGGTTGACGATTGTTGAGCCTGGAATACAACGCAGATCAACAATCGTCTTCTGCTGGACGTGGGATCCCAGCTTTTGATCACAACTTACAAAAAATCGACCGTCCTAATAGCATTCTCTGCAGTATAAAATATGGTACCTTACGCCCAACTCTTTACAACATTATGAACACTCTATACACTTCTTCTGAACATTTAAACCTCATATTTTCAGATCAGATGTATCAATCCGTTTTTCTGAAAAGATCAATATGACTGTACGCAGAGAAAGAAAGCGATTGCACTTTCACTGGCAACAGTCATCATTAGTTTTGCCTTCAGCTGGGGCAGCTTAAACTGCGTCCACCAACCACAGTTGTGAAATACTTGGAGTACCGAAACAAAATAAGGTATTATATGATATTTAGGAACTCATGAGGCTGTAGTTTTCTTAGTTCTCGTTCGAAAAATTTGAATCCGGGATAAAACTCTTTGCAACACCGGAAATGGTATCGATTTTTGTGAATTGTCTAGCGATGTTTACTGTGATCGATTGCTATGATGTGTACATTAAACTATAATGCCGAGGGAAAAAGTATTTCAATCAGATATTCAAGATATTCAATCAGAAGAAAAATATATTTATCCAAAACTATAAACTTATATTCCTGGTATCAATTACCAACTATACACAAGCTTAAGTTCGTTTTCCTGACTTTAAATTAAAATTCACATTTTTAGTTTAAAGATTGAAAAACATTTCGACGACCAAAGAGTTCAAAACGAAGTCTTTGCATCGTATTGTCATCAGAGATTACAAAATACAAAAAAAGAATACGAAGAGATGTAATCTGCAGAATTGAGTGAATAATGATATTTGAGTTTTTAGACTCGATCTTCAAGCACCGAGTTTTCTACACAGCACGTAGCTATGATGAGAACGGTTGATTCAATGTCAATGTTGAGTTTAGCTCCAGTTCACGAACCTTTCAGTGCAGCGTCTGAAATACCTCTTCACTTAGATTACACTCTATTTTGTTGTCTAGGCGTCTCTCATGTTGATACGATGCAAAGAATCCATTTTTGAACTTTTTTGTTGCTGAAATCTTCTTAAATATCTTTAGACGAACATAAATCCAGACTACAGGAGTAGTCTTTGATAGCATAAGATTTCTGAATAAAATTGGAAATTTGAAAAATAACCAAAGATATACAAAAATTGTGATTTATATTGCAACAATAAAAGGAACGTGTATACGATTGGCACACGTCAATAAAGGGAATAACATCTATGCATGTCATTTTCCATGACTACGTTGAACAAATCACGTAATATAGTTTAATAATTATTAGTATTTGATCAAACGCTAAAATAATAATAGTCGTAAAAAGCACGAAAACACATACGAAAAGTTGTTAATTTGTTCCCAAAATAACCTGAGACAAAGATAGAGGATACTCATTAAGTTGGTAAATTCTTCAACAAAGGATCTAATGGGCATAATGACAAAGCATTAGAGGAACTTAGGGTACAGTCGGCCCAAAGAGGAGGCCTGGTACAGTCTCTGCTTCTATGTAAAGGGTTGGGGAGGGGGAGACAAACAAACTGTGTTTGTTGTCTGTATAAGCCGTGCTTCTGTTAACTTTGGAAGTTCATGTGTTGACTTCACTCCATTACTACAGCAACGTTACAGATGTGCATACCTGTACACTGTTTTTGTTTGGCAAAAAATGAAAAGTTAGGTGATATTAATAAGGTCCACTTGATTACATTCCATAATGTATTGGTGGACCGCTAAAAAAATTATCAATCTGAGGGGATTGGAGAAATTTCTCTTCTGTCGGTCTGTCCGCACGACATTTTGTGAATAATTTGACCTACAGGCTTGAAATTTGTATAAAGCATCAATTATTTTTAGATATATCAAATTTGATAATGGTGGAGGCCCACTAATACCATTTGACTCTATCATTTGCGTCATTGTATCTACGAGTAAGTTGTCAGGCACAATTTCAAGTTCTGTTTTGCCTGTCGGGGGATTGTAAAATTACTTACTGTTTAACTTTCTGTATGTTTGCCATTACGAAACATATCTCCAGATAGAAACGAACTATATACTTGTAATTTTGAATCATGACAAAAGGACGTCAGCAAAGCATGTTACGCGAAATTTGGTCTGATGTAAACCTTGATCCTGAGCATATTGCTAACTTACTAAAGCGAAAAACATAGAATTTGAATTTTTTTGTGAGCATGTTTCACACTTTGGTGAACTATATGTTTTACGTAGTTGAATCAAAGTGCGAAACCATAGCACAGCTAGTTCCTTAAATCTTCCAAACCATGTAAAGTGGTCTTAATTGATAAAAATAGGCTATTGAAGAACTGCAGTAATTTTTAGAAACAGAAGGCATTGTTACTACCATAGTACGATCAAGGATGACATGTGATTGAAATTAATTTTTTGTCTCTTACCACTGCACCTGATCTACAGTAAAAAGTAAAGTAAAGATGTCTTACTTTACCAGGTGAAGTTAGGGCCAAGAAGCCCTCTCTAACACTTAACCTGGGGACCAACGGCTTAAAGGTGACTTCCGAACCACCATCAACGTCCGGGAAGGTGAGCCGCTTGCAAGGAAGGGATCGTTCTGCGGTCACCCGTCCAAGCAGCAGCCACGGTTGATCCAGTTATCTCGCGATAACCGTTGTACCCGCTGCACTACGCCCTTTGACCTAAATTAGGTTTAAGAGATAATAAAAAAATTAGTGTTCATTAACTTTGAGTTTTCAGGATGGCTGTTCAAACTTTTAAATCCTGCTCCGTTATTATTAAACTCTACTTTGGTGAAGAGGTTAAGCTTTTTAGTGAAATCAGTCTTGATACGGTTGTTTGAAAATATGATTTGAAGGTTCAAGAAACGATAAATGTATAATTTCCCATAACGAATAATTGTCTTTTTGAACGAGATGAGACATCCTGTATCCTAAGATTGAACATATAAGGCTTATGATCAATGACGTAGATAGTGGGTAAGACGGTTATCGCAAGATAGTCGAGTCAAGCAACGTCGAGCGTGGCTGTTCCTTGGCTGGGTGACCGCTGACTGATCCTGTCCTTCCTAACAGCCCTTCTACCTCTACGCTTTAATCCCCAACACAATTTTAGTCATGCCTTCCATTCCTTAACCCCCTGTGATAAATAAAGAGCTCCTTTACATAGAATGTACAGCAAACAAGTGATCAAAGTCTATCCGTGATTTTAATAAAGTTTACAGCGTTGAACAAAACATACAGGAATATTTTACAGATACTAATAACAATATCAGAAAATATATAGTATGCATTACATATTCTTATTGAATACAAACATAAGACAACCTAGCACTAATGTAGCAAGAATGTAATTCTTTCAAGACTATTTCTGAATTTAGTCTTTTTGCTATAATAATAACCAGCTATCTATAATGTTGCACTAAAAATGCAATTTCTTATGATTTTAACAACATAACATACTGACAGCAGTGGACTCAGCTTATTACTATCTCAGCTGTCCTAAAGTCGGTACACCACTAGTATCGCAGTGAAGGTGTTAACAATATATAATACAGCTCAAGATGTATCATAATTTAACTACATATAATGTAGCTAGAGATGTCCCATGGTTAATTTTACTTATTATTTGTAATTAATTTTTCTACCCTCTTATATTACATTGTAGGGATTTCTTTATCATAAACGATTAAACGCTATTATTTATCTGTTAGAAATTATTTTTACAACTAAATACAATCTGAAATGAAACCCCGTAAAACTAGAAACCTATTTCTCAATGAAGGAATGATTTACAGAAGTTTAAATTACATACACTCTATGCAATTGAAAAAGTTAAAACCCGACCGTGTATGCGACTCACAATGTCGGTGTACATAATGTACAATGTAAACACAGAGTCCGGCTGCTAAGTAACGGGCTGAGTACATAACAATGAACTGCTGCGACAAACGCTCATGAACTTTTAACAAGGTCCCTAAATCAAACCACAAAAATTGTGTTACAGATTATACGATTTTAGTGAATTTTAAACACCGATAAGTGCATTAATACGACCAAATCACAGGATCACATTTTTATATCTGGAATAGAGATTTTGTCTTGTTTTTTCAAAGCTCAAGGTGAGCAAATAGTTTAAATCTCAATTTCTCTTAGACATGTTTACTATTGTGTAGCATACAACTAGTTTAATCAATCACTTGCTGTGTATTCAATAAATAATTCACTTCCTGTGTACTTTATTTACACCGTTATATTGAAAAACAAATGTTTTACTTATTTTATTAAAATTTTGATCGGTTTCTTTGTGAAATAACAAAGCTATTGTTGGCCAAAAACGAAAAAATAGGTTTTTGACGTGACAACGTCTTAAATTAGGTTGCGGCTCGGAGTCACTCATGAAAAAGTGTAACGCCCGGTAACGTTACGATGCCCGTCCAGTGGGTCCGCCGCACGGGATCCGCACGGGATAAAGCAGATAACTGTGGGTCCGCCGCACGGGATAAAGCAGATAACTATGTTTATTCGTGAAAATGTGGAGTGCTTAGATTCGTCATTTACAACAACTACAACAATAAAGGTAAATAATTGTACACTGATATTTCATTATCGTAAACTATGATTGATTGATTAATTGTTAGATTGACACAAAAGTTGAGAAACTGAGTTTATAGGTTATGTCATACTATTGACAAATGTTGATAGTGTTAAGTAAATTATTAGTTTAAATCACTCTGCAATCAATCGTAATTCAGTCGATTGAGAAGAAACAGCGCGTATTGCTAGTCAAACATTTAAAATAACAAATTATAACCTCTAACCTGTCATAACAGTGCGACCAAACAAACGAACTAAACCGACCAATCACCACGCGCGGAGTTAGTTAGAATTTAAACTGTGTTTAGCAAGAATTTCAAATTCCAATTTTAGTAAATGTTTTATTCAACTTTACCATTTACAATAACAAATTTTAATTAATTTCAAATTATGTACAATGTTTTAGTAAACAAAATATATTTCTTATAGTTAAAATTTGTGCAATTCTTATTTTCATTCAATTCCTTGTTCCTATTGTGCAATTTAATAATATTCATATCAATAAATATTCTACCGAGAAAAAGACGTTGTCACGTAAAATCTTCGCCCGTAAAACCGACTTTACAGGCAACCATAATTTTTTTTATTCCGCTTGTTCCACTTGACACTATTTTTCTCAAAAAGTACTCAACTTACAGGTTTGGGACCTGGTTTTTCAATTCGTAACGTCAAAAACAATAAGAAACGATTGCTACTTAATCTGATTTACCATAATTTTAGGAAGTTCTCGTTTTACACAGACAGCTGAAATCCAAACGAAATCTTTCGCTAGCTGTAGTAACTCACCAACGAAGCATTTCCGGACCCATACTTGTATTAACCTATTGCAATTGTTTTTCATGTAGAATGAGCTCTCACAGTTTTGCACATCTTCGCGAATCATACACTGTATAAAAGCACTAAATCAAAACGCAACTATGTATTTGCTTTTAAAATAACCGTGGCAGGTCTCTAAAAATAACCACCTGCATTAATGTTTCTGGACCAAGAAGAGATTAATCACTTAATACTCAGTCACGACCATGGATTTTAAAACATTGTCTTAATCTCGTTACAGAAGAAACAGATATAAGGGAGTATGAAAATACCCAACAGACGTGTCGAGAGTCTACCCGACCAACCCAACAAAGGCTCATCACCGTATGTGTTACTAAGTGGCGTGATAAAATGTTAAATTATTGTCGATACTTTGAACTAATTAACGTTTATAAATTAATTTCAATTAAATTTATCCTGCGACTTTCTTCTTGCTCTCATGGTTACCCACAAACACCGACCCAATTTAAGAAGCGTCTGTCAGGCTGTTCATAACTCTTATAAAGGAGAAATTTTTACCTGAGAAAAATCTTACCTATCTTGCAGCTTATGGGTATAAATATTTTGGAAAATATATATTTTTTGTTTGTTTAATTATTTATTTTGTTATAACTATTATAACTAAATGCATTCCTGTTTTGAGAGATATTTTCCACTAGTGCCATTGTATATTTTTGTGTTAAATTCATTTATGCACACACAAATGACTGAAAAACATAACAGTAAGCACACTATGTTTGATCGTAATTGGACAGTACTATGAATAATACGGAAAGCTTGAAAATAAAGCCTTTTCAAATATAATAGCGCAGAAACATTGTTTACGTAATCAGGGTTAGTTCCCGTCAATAATATTGGATTATTTGCTTACATTATAACATTTGGAGCATCCCGATATAAACTAAAATAAGTCACCTCTACATTCCCAACTTTATTGACATGTGAACATTTACAAAAGATGTGTAATATGACGCAAAGCTATAAAGCTATGTTTATGTGAACGTCAGGACCCGAGTCTCTTGGTCGCGGCGGACTTTATGGCCCTAGCGATGTTGGTCGAGTGTCACTAACCGCAGTGGGGGAATTGGACACTGCATGTTTTATCTGCAGGTCGTACAAGTTTAATTCAGAACTTTAGTTCACCTGTAGCTTCCTCAAATATTTGCGAAAAATTTTAAAATTTTAAATGTTCTCTATTGTTTTGTAACTGTCTTTTTTAATAAAAGAGTAGAAAAATATCATAGTATCATTTATAAGTTAAAAAACGAAGTTTTCAGCGAAATAAAACCACTATAAATTAATATAAACGATTCATAAGATGAATAATGAATTTATTCATTTTTAAGCAATCTCAAATACTACAGCATTTAACATTAAACTAAAGACAGTAATATACAATTTAATAGAATAATAAAAATTTTTAATCGGAAAAATCTACTTTCTTTTAATTGAGTAAGAAATAGGTCGTTGCATTAAAGAAATTGACTTGGATCCTGCACCTCCTCTTAGTGGTCTTAAAACATTTTTCATTATAATGTAAAAAAAACTATAAGAAATTTTATTGCAACATATTACTTGTTAAAACGTTGCATTATAAGTGCTAATAAGAGAACTGTGATAGTTTGAAAATTTAGACCAAAAACAGTATTTTGAGTGCAGCGAGTGAACGACACAACCAATAATAAACTAAACCACATTGATTATTTGGTCTTTTTATTTCGCATAACTCTGCCCATTTAATCTTTGATGTAGCTCTTACAGTTTTTACAAGAATATTTCAGTTTGCAGATTTTTTGTAACATTCTGTATTGTAATGGCACCGTTTTTTCGTTAGCGAATACAGCTCCACAACCATTCTGTATTATATTTATAATGTTTTATAGGTTAGCTTCAGAAGAAAAATCTGCAATTCCCATTGTGAAAGAAAAGTTGACAGGAAATATTGATTGGGTAAAAGATGACAACTTTTCCTGTTCTCAGGATGATACAAAATTACAGAAAGTATGTTACTGGAAACTCTTTTAGGAAGCAATATACTTTTGAGTCTACTGATAATACCAGTGATATTATTTATATGAATGATATATAGTGATATTATATAAATATATCGTATTAATTATCCCATCAATCTATTAATACCTCCTAATAAAAAAATTATCAATCAATCAAGTTTACTCTATCATATAGCAATGTTATCGTGACTGACATCTAGTTGTACGGAAGACGCTTCTTTACAGAACCCAAGCTGATACATGTTAGACTCCGGCATTGCTAGAGGCAGATTTCTGCCTGTCAAAGGCATATTTGACAGTTAACGTTCCCAGTATGCGTCTTCAGGCAGATTAAAACTGCTGAAACCCACTCCTCTACACACAATACGTGTTGTGTCAAAGGTTCTTAGATTATTCCAATTATCTCGTTGATATTTTACTTCTTAAAATGGTAATTGGTAAAATGGTACTATGGACTGCAACATAACAATATTATAAAAAGATGAACATTTTATGTGTTTGTGTAGTACTATATTTCAGTGTGTTTTATAGTTACTGAAACAATAAATTCTTCTCTAAAATTGACAGATTTATTAATCGTATCTCATATAATGCCTAAAATATTATCACATCTGATATGTAGTAAATTAGTTTCAAACCATTTTTTTATGTATCCTTTTAAATATCGAATATCAAAGGAATGGAACTTTTAATGCTATAGCTTAAAATTAAGCAAGGCTCCTTGGCAAATAAAGTCACTAATATTTAAACAAGTTCATTTCGATGAGGGTAACCCTTAAAAACTTCAGGACTATAGCCCCTTTTATTGTACCTATGCATTTAAAACATATGAATTACCTTATTTATTACAGCTGTATGACTTTGTATACATAATACTTATATGAGTATAATGTGGTATTTGTAATAGAATACTAGTTTTAGTTAATGATGTGAGTTAATTAATTACATTGGACATATAAGAACCTTCCATACATTTAAAAACTTAAAAGTGAATAATTTTTTTACTGAAACCAAAAAATGGAGTTAATACATAATGGAAACATTTATTTGAAAGCTAAAGGATTATTCATTTAAATTAGTCATATATTTAGCCAGTAGGTCGTTCTTTCGTATTGAATGGCTTGGCCACGAGGACCATCGTAAGCTATAAGAAAACCGGCCAATGTCAATTCAATTTTACTTAAATTCACTCCAACCAGTTTTTAAAATCATGAGAATAAGTGTTTATTTTTAGTATAAAAAGATACTGAACATAGACCTAAATATGAAGAACAGTATTAATAGTGAGAGTTCTAGAAAACTTAATTGTAATCCTACTAGACAGTATACTAGTTAGATGAGATGTAATCGTCTAGATAAATATATCACTGAAACAAAATAAGATTTATTTAAGTTTCAAGTTAAGCGCAAACTGAGATCTCGTTAGTGAAATAAATTACAGTTTGTTCAGGATTAGTTCGTTCACAGGGTAAATAAAATATCTTAATAAAAGATTATAAAATTCCCTCTGGATTATATTTACGTATTCAATTTAAACTATTTGAAGATTAACTTTATAATGAAACAGATTTTATATCAAAATATTGTTAAAACAGAGAGTCAAAGATTTATGTAATGTAGGATTAAATTATCACAGTAGTAGATATTGGGAATTTTAATTTAGTGTATGACGCGTTCAAAAAAACTTGATGAATACCAACTTATATGCAACAATTTAATCATATTTTTTTAAATCATTAGGGACGTGTTGATAAAAACCACCAATTTAGATTAAAGATATTTAGGGTTAAAAGCAGCATTCTCACCTAGTTTTCCATTTATGGAATATTCAGTTGGTTCAGCAAAGTAGGTGGTCTGCAGTGATTGAAGTTTATAGAATTTTCCCATTAAGTACACTATCCCGGTCCTTAGGTAAAACACAGAAGGGTATGTGCGAATAAAATTGAATGTGTAGATGAAATCGTCCTGACTTTAAATGAGGTAGTGAATAAGAATACACAGTGTTCAGTAAAGTTGTACCAATAATTTGGGATTTTGTTATACACATAAACATGAGCAAAAACTTGATAGGAAGATATGTCCTAAAACCTTTAGTTTTCCGTCCATCTGTGTGTGTGTGTGTGTTGTTTATAAAAAATATATCTTTTAAACCAGTTAAGATAAAGTTATAAACAGAAAATCCTTATCCCGTTTCAAAATGGCGGACTTTTAATTTATTCCACCAAAATAACTCAAAACCTGCTAACGTCTGCCAATTTCAAACGGGACAATATTTTGGTAATAGTTTATTAAAAAAAATGTCTACCAAAGGTTAATACAATTCTCAAGTTTTATAACTTTATATTAACTATTTCAAAAGATATACTTTTTATAAACCAACAAAGAGGATAGATAGACAGGAAACTAAAGGTTTTAGGACATACCTTGATATGAACTTTTATGAAAATTTTTATGTGTAGAACACAATCTCAAAAAAATGGAACATTTTTACTGAAAACCCTGTATAATGTAACTAACACCCCTGGCAAGTTATCTTGGTTGTGTGAGCAGAAAAAAAAAACTTGCACTGGAAATGCTTCCGATAGTATATTTTCGAGACGATGCTATTAAGAGTTCATTTCCTTCCAAGATGGTCCATAGCAAAGTTACAATTTACAGCAACATAGATTGTTCCATGGTAAGAATCACGAATATCAGAGATACTAAAAAAATACCAAGTTAATGCACATATGTAAACAAGTGTAAACTTAAACATTTAAACATCCTTTGTTATTAAGACGCAGATAATTGAAAAAGAGAATATTAATACCTCTATTGTTTTGATGAAGCAGTCCGAGTTCAGCATTTGTTTGTGTACTACGACATGATTAGGTTATATCAACTGTTTGTTTGTCTTCCTTGGAGGCAGTACCACCATCTGAATATTCAACTATGTTCGTTTATAACAAGATGCAAAGAGAAAGAAATTTATCAACAGGATTATCAAATCGCACTCATTTGTCTTAGATCGTGTTTCTCATTGTAAAACTCTACCTTTAGTGGGATGTGGTAATTCTACAATTGGATTAAATATAAATAGTACTTTTGTAAATACACGCATTTTTTAAAAATACTGTTAGTTTTTAATTATCTATATAACTAACATAAATAATTATATTAAATATAGTAATAACGAGGAAAAGCGAGTTTCGTAATAATGTGTTCCACAATATGGTTAGGAGAACTTTATAAATATACTTGATTTTAGAATTAACTAAAACTCATACGAGGTAAAATTTAAATGTCCAAAAAGTCCCTCTGGGATGAAAACTGCAAACTCGTTGAAACAACAGAGTGGCCTGGAAACTGCGTGAAATATTGAACACTTGGCCGCGTCGAGTGGGTACAGGCTCGTACAACAGCGCGTGTAGGCTTTGGTTTGGCTTTTGTACCGAACTGTACTGTCAGTGTACGCATTTATTACTCATAAATCATGAGAGGTAGTGAAATACATAAACATTTTATACGTTATATTTTACATCCCTTGAAGACAATTTTTAATGTAAACTGTACTGTTATAAAAAATAATTGTTTTTGTTATTCAGTCATGTAAAAAACTAATAAACACATTGTACTGAAATTTGACATGAACATTCTTAGAGTCCCTGATTAAAAAATAGGTATATTCTTTTGAAAAATGCCTCCAGTCTACGCCCCACTGGCCTTGAAAACTCTCTTTCAGGCATAATCAGCAGATAGTAGGTGTGTTTTTAATCGCCTGTGTAAACTCAAGCGTAATAAATATAATGATTTTTAAATATTTAAAAAAGTAATAATAAATATTTATTTATTCATCTGTCAAAGCAAATTACGTTTTAAATTTCGTGTTACGTGCTAAAGAGTTTCCTAGTCTCGGTTTGTTTCTATTGGTATTTTAATAATCTATTGTAAAACGCTATAATTTATTACATCATAAGTCTGGTACCTGTAAAACAAGAGTCTAGTCTCTTTTAAGACTATGATTTTCCACATTGGTTTAAAATAGTTCTACTGTTACTGAAATCCTTGAAGCTACTCAATAAAATATCTTGTAATGTTTGACATAACCTTGAGAAATTATAGTCATTTATAATAAAAAGGTTCACTCTCTGACTAGGCCTTATTTTGAAACTTAAACATAAAATGGATTATTAGATTGGAATGTATTTCAGTGACTATCAGCTCTCAGGATTGTTTAGAATGCCATTCAAAAAGAATCTGCTCATGGTGTCTTTGTTTTTCAAAATTAATTTGCATACGAAGTCGTGGGTAACTGTTTGTTACTCATACAGTATTATTAAAATACTTGTTTTATCTACAGACTTTGACGCCCTAGTTATTCTTTTAGTCTCAAATTTAATTTATATTGAAACTTATACGGGAGGTTAATACTTTAAATGTACTGATTGGGTTCACATAGTCAATTAAAAGTAATAAGAGTAAAACAGTCAGTCAAAACAACGTGCAGTACGTTATCAATTTAAGTTCCAATATCATTTAGATAATTCCCTAATTTTCATCAGTACCTACTATTAAAGAGTGAAATATATCTCTGTTTAATTTCAATTATATGAAAAACATAAAATGTTATATATTATTTTATGTATGCACGTCCAGCAATTGTGATATTTATCTTCAGATCGTGCATACTCGTATACAAAGTGAGCTAATAGTTACTAGTATAATATTATAAAACGCTTATAAATTCACTGCAACCATCTAAGCTTCTAATATCCGTAGCATAACACCGCTCTCAATGTTAGTGCCGAGATAACATCCATGTCCCAGCTCAAGAGCTAGCGAGGCGTGTACGGAGTAGCAGAATCTCGAATAGCTGTAACAATGCTTATCTACTCCTCCCCCCCCTCACTCTCTATCTCTCTCACTCTCTCACAACCGCACGTAACAGCTGATCGCGCACAGTAACTATCGATATATCAACCTCACTCCTCCGTTACTAAATCCGTTAATTATTCACTCCCAAAGTTCAAAGTTGATTTTAAATCAATCACAAATTTATGAAAATTGTCATAACGCAGGGTTGAGTGTAATCACTACCCAAGAGTAACTTTAAACGAAACACGAATTCTAGTATTATACAACATGGAACATAAGTAAGAACAAAGGATTTTTAATTCGTGCATGTTACAAAGCGAGCAATTAAGATTGGGTTATAATCTAGATGACAGAGACTGTAGTTAGATCCACTACGATCATCCTAGTTTATAATAGCCATCGTACAATAGCGTAACATATATTTCCCAGCCAACAGCTAGAGAAGCGAGTAGTACTGAGTAGCAAAATCCCGAACAGCTTGTAACAATGCTTATCTACACCTTCCCCACCACCACACTGCCATACTGTCTATCTCTCTCTTACACGCACAACCGCATGTAACAGCTGATCGCGTACATCAGCTATCGGTGTATCCACTTCAATTCTCCCACGTTCCATATGCAATTGTTTGGATTAAATTTCTCCATGTTTACACCAATAAAACATTTTTTGATATCACAATATTTTAGGCGAACAGTTGTCAGGTAGCATAATCATGTGGATTGAACGATATAGATAAAAGTAAGCATGTATATATTTGTATGTACTTTTTCCAGAAAATAAATAATAATTATATTATGTTACTAATCGAAACTCTTTTAAAACATGATTAATTCTAAGAGCAGCACGTTTACATCGTTTTTAAAAAAAAGAGCTGGATTGGTTTGCAGACGATGATCAACCAAACAGTACCTCTGAAGCGCTCAAAACGATTTACGTCTCATCAGTATTTTTTTTTCTTTCTAAATTGCTGTAAGAGCTTTAAAGTCATTCCTATATATAGTAGTTATTGTTTGAGTAAGTTATAAGTATCAATTTAAAAGAAATATGAATTTAAAGCTAACGAGTTGCACTATTGGGTCAAAATAATTAACTATGAATTTTAGTTCTTTTGATTCTATAAAACAAAGCAACACTTACGCTTTACAATTCAGCGACTCCCCATTTTCTTGAACGGTTTGTTCGCGTCCGCAATATTCTCGGTGAAGGCGAGTTGTAATTTTTGGATTTCTTTGCACAATATATGATTAAGTGTATTAGTTGCGTTTAGTGAAGTAAACATGATGAAGGTTAGAGTTATAAATATAAAGGATTTTTCGCAAGATATAGCCAAGGCATTTGTGGTCTTAATTTAAATTTTTTATTTTTCAGGTGAATTTCTTGAACTAACCGTAACTATTTTTTTACGGATTTACTTAAGATTTAGAATATTTAAAATGCTAGAATACTTCTGAAGTAGAAACAACTGATTCACTCTTCGAGTTCATAGCCACAAACATTGCTCTTTAAGTCTAATTCAGAAATGGATCAGGTGGTGAGAACCGCTCATCTCTGGAGGGTAAAGAATGATATTCATAAGAAATATGCCCAAGATGTACCTGATTTCAGTTGGAAATTGCGTACGAAGTCGCATGTAACTACTAGTATTTAATAAAACCGTAAGATTCACGTGTTTGTCTACATTTAAAGTAAATTTATTTCTTCTTCCTGGAATTGATTGCCTGCCAATTCCTGCAACATTAATGCTGCAATGGATACATTTGCTAATAAAGGTGTATTCAGTAATATATTACAATGCTGCACCAACACATTTATCTCTAAATTAGCCACCATTCTTCCCATGCTTATTGGCTTACCACTAACTGCTAATGGCATTCCGTACATTCACTGCGTCCGTGGCTACCACTAACTTACTGCGGTTAAAATTCCAACCGTATGTATTTTTATTTTTAATTATATACAGACAAACGTTATTCGTTTACTTCCTATGTAAATTTGTGTAGCCATATCGTAGTTAGCTTTTAAACTAACTACACTTTTGGCAAACCTCTCCTACTGGTTGCTGATGACAAAATTCAATTTCTGCCTATCTGTACGCATGGTGACTGTCTAACGAGTTGAGCTTTGGGATAAATCTCTTCCTCTCTTACCTCTATTAGTTTTGATAATGGTATACATCAGTCCATTGAGAGGCCTCAATTTCTGTCAAAATGTTACTATGGTGCTTGTGATCCATAAGATTAACCGTGTTGACAGCGAGGGAAAAATATAGTACAATATTTTGAAGGTTAATAAAGGAATGTTGTAATAAGTTTTCAACATAAATGAGTGTAGTTTACTTTGTTGAGTTGGTTGGTTCCACATAAAATTCGGATATTTTAGCTTAACGCGAAATTTTATCTTTATAGTTTTAAACTATGAAGGGCTTATTATTACTATGCTATGAATACTGGGACAATACTACGAAAAAAGGGGTAAAAAAGCATAGATATAATTTATTGTAGTGTTTTATAGTTATTTGCACGGGTTTTGAAACACAATTCAATTTCATTTTACAATTCATTGGTCGTAAACTCTAGTATGTGGCGTTTTACTGTATTTATGTACCTAAGATTGCCTCTACTTTTTAATTGGCTGAACGTTTATCGAAGTCCCCACTATCAGTTAGTACACACTAAATCTAATGAGGTTATTTTATATAAATTTGATATCAAAATCTACCTCGATTGCTTCTATACCGAAATTGAAAATAGTAAATACCGTTACAAAGTTACTATATGAGCCAGCATGATGTAAGCTGTGTTACAAACACACAGCCTCCCTCGCTGACTAAGTCTGGAAAATATTAAATAATCGAAACCATTCATGAATAAAAACTATGCCTAAAATAAATCCCCGTTGTTTTTACATAGTACCAATACTAATTTCCTTTGTTTAAAGAAGTGGGAATTACAAACAATCAGTCTATGTAAGTATTATTCTGTTAAAAAAAATAATCATTTTTACTTTGTATTTTAATTTGTGTATTAAATCTAGTCTTATTAACATTTTTGCAATGAAATGAAAAAGATTTTCAAACAAACAATTTAATTTCAATTTTATATGACAATATCACTAACAGCCATCAACCTGATAACACCCAGAATTACTCACAGATCCTCTAAATCTCTATGGTATAGAATCAAGTTTTTCTGCTATATCTGGTAGGGATGTTTGTACTCATTGATTCGTCCTCACCAATCACACCTTGCCGGCGGTAGTTCAACATTCTCTTCCCCGTTAAGAAAATGATAGATGATTAGTGGTCCCTTGGACAACCCATTGGAAAACCGTGAGGAGGTATGGAAAGTTGAGTTTAGCATCTGGTGTCCGCAGACTGGAAAATCCTTTTCTTAATGAGCTCTCATCTCAGCCTATAGTTCTTCCACCCACATAAATTACGAGAACACACAGTTCCAATTAGTCCCTTCCACCCTTCCTCTTAATAATCTATCCCTCTCGTCCATATAGACACTTAGGACACACTTTTGTACTCTATACTATCCTATGGCCGTTTCTGACGCCATACCGATGGTGGGAATACATGAGCTATGACCGAACCACCCTCACACCAGGTTTGACCAAGTTGACGATTGTTGAGCCTGGAAGACAACTCAGATCAACAATCGTCTTCTGCTGGACATGGGATCCCAGCTTTTGATCACAATCGTCCTACTAGCATTCTCTGCAGTATAAAATATGGTACCTTAAGCCCAACTCTTTACCACACTATGAACACTCTTTACACTTCTTCTGAACATTTAAACCACATATTTTCAGCTCAGATGTATCAATCCGTTTATCTGAAAAGATCAATATGACTGTACGCAGAGAAAGAACGCGATCACACTTTCACTGGCAACAGTCATCATTAGTTTTGCCTTCAGCTGGGGCAGCTTGAAACTGCGTCCACCAACCACAGTTGTGAAATACTTGGAGTACCGAAACAAAATAAGGTATTATATGATATTTAGGAACTTATGAGGCTGTAGTTTTCTTAGTTCTCGTTCGAAAAATTTGAATCCGGGATAAAAACTCTTTGCAACACCGGAAATGGTATCGATTTTTGTGAATTGTCTAGCGATGTTGATTGTGATCGATTGCTATGATGTGTACATTAAACTATAATGCCGAGGGAAAAAGTATTTCAATCAGATATTCAAGATATTCAATCAGAAGAAAAAGATATTTATCCAAAACTATAAACTTATATTCCTGGTATCAATTACCAACTATACACAAGCTTAAGTTCGTTTTCCTGACTTTAAATTAAAATTCACATTTTTAGTTTAAAGATTGAAAAACATTTCGACGACCAAAGAGTTCAAAACGAAGTCTTTGCATCGTATTGTCATCAGACAAAATACAAAAAAAAGAATACGAAGAGATGTAATCTGCAGAATTGAGTGCATAATGATATTTGAGTTTTTAGACTCGATCTTCAAGCACCGAGTTTTCTACACAGCACGTAGCTATGATGAGAACGGTTGATTCAATGTCAATGTTGAGTTTAGCTCCAGTTCACGAACCTTTCAGTGCAGCGTCTGAAATACCTCTTCACTTAGATTACACTCTATTTTGTTGTCTAGGCGTCTCTCATGGCGATACGATGCAAAGAATCCATTTTTGAGCTTCTTTGTTGCCGACATCTTCTTAATTCTCTTCAGACGAACATAGCCCCAGACTACAGGAGTAGTCTTTGATAGGATCAGATTTCTGAATGAAATTGGAAATCTGAAAACTAACCAAAGATATACAAGAATTGTGATTTATATTGCAACAATAAAAGGAACGTGTATACGATTGGCACACGTCAATAAAGGAAAGAAACATCTATGCATGTAATTTTCCTTGACTACGTTGAGCAAATCACGTAATATAGTTTAATAATTATTAGTATTTGATCAAACGCTAAAATAATAATAGTCGTAAAAAGTCGTAAAAGGCACGAAAACACATACGAAAAGTTGTTAATTTGTTCCCAAAATAACCTGAGACAAAGATAGAGGATACTCATTAAGTTGGTAAATTCTTCAACAAAGGATCTAATGGGCATAATGACAAAGCATTAGAGGAACTTAGGGTACAGTCGGCCCAAAGAGGAGGCCTGGTACAGTCTCTGCTTCTATGTAAAGGGTTGGGGAGGGGGATACAACCCCCCCCCCCCCACCCCCCCCCCCCCCCACCCCCCCCCCCCCCCACCCCCCCCCCCCCCCACCCCCCCCCCCCCCCACCCCCCCCCCCCCCCACCCCCCATAGCTTTTGTCTCAAACTTCATAACTCCATCTGTTGGGAATTACTTCTTTCGAGGCAGAGCTAAACGGATTAAGGCATTAGTTATCCAGAGAACTAACTCTATAATCAAACCATAAGAGTTAAATTGTCTTCGTTAAAAGCCTCCGGCTGTTTTAATCTGATTTGCGTACAACAGTGGCTTTGTTTGAATTGTAACACTGCGTACCTATGTTATCTCAAAACATACGCAGCATTGTAAAATATAATTATCAGTATGTATGTAAATATTAGTATTGGATAGTATGTAATTTCTTTTACTAATTAATGAAATTTCTCCGTATTAACTTGCACACCATAGAAAAGATATCGATAACGTACACTTTTACCTAACACAATGCAATCGTTTAGATCTTGGTGAATTAGAGCATTGAAGCAATTCATCTCCGGCTGACGTCAATTGAAATTCTTTATCCAACAAAATCCAGAGCTATACTCAGCTGTTTTGAAGTTCTTAAATAAACGTAAAAAATAATTCAAAATTAAATTTTGATAACAATTAAAAATGTGGATGTAAAATTTTTCATATTAACTTTAAATATGTCGTATTATGTGTTAATTACCGAAGTCTGAGGGGCTGGAGAATTTTCATTCCTGTATCTGTCTGACCACACGATATCTCAAGAGCAAACTGAACTATAGGCTTAAAATTATATGAATCAATTCGATGATGGTGACCAGAACATCATTTGACTGAGCGTTAGCAAAAATCTTACATTGCTCTAGGGTAACCATGAGCAATGATGTCAACGAGAAAAACATTACAAAAATAAACGATTTTTTAACAAACATACTGCAATCAAATGACATTCTGTAGCCGAATAAAATGAGCTACCGACTGTAATCTACATACTGTAACTGCATAGATACATACCTCAATCTTATAATGCGGTCTTTAGACAGATGACTGATTTCTAGACTCCTTATCCGTATCCCTATACTTACTTAACAACTATTGAAGTGTTTCAGGATACAACGGTGCGGATAAGAAATGAACATTATTGCCAATCAGTTAACCCTTCTCACCCAGATGTGCCAGCTAATCTGTACACAGATCTGATTTCCTTGTTTACACAACAGTGCGGATAAGAAATGAACATTATTGCCAATCAGTTAACCCTTCTCACTCAGATGTGCCAGCTAACCTGTACACAGATCTGATTTCCTTGTTTACACAACAGTGCGGATAAGAAATGAACATTATTGCCAATCAGTTAACCCTTCTCACTCAGATGTGCCAGCTAACCTGTACACAGATCTGATTTCCTTGTTTACACAGACTAGTATAAAGTAGATTCTCTATTGAGAAGAAATATCTGTATTAATAAGATGGATGTTCATAAATTATATTTATTTAATCATAGATACTAACCCATATCCCGTAATAAAAATGCCGTTTTATATTCAGTACTTTGACGACGGATTTTAAAACTTATTTTGTAATCTAAAATAAGAACAGTGTTCTTTATTTATATAATTTACATTCAAAAATACAACACTGCAAATAAAAAGGTTTAAAAAATTAATGAATAGGTATATTATACTATAAATATGCTTATTTATTTATTTATTCAACAGTCAACACCTTTAACAATTGTAATTAGAATAAAGTATATGGCGAATATGTACAATAGAATGACAAAAAACTTAACAAGCGATCACACACATATAGAAAATTATAGATCTCTTAAAGTTTAAATCAATTACATGAATCAAAGATGGACAGTAATAAACATTGATTTCAGCCAAACACGGATCATTAATTACGGCGATACTTTGATTGTCAATTTATGGGCCATGGGAGACGACTGTCACAAATCAAACTGTAACCCGATACAGCAATAACACGTGATTTAGGGTAAATACAGACGTCGACCAATCAGCTAAGAGACGTCAACCGTCCATCTGTGGTGTCATCCAGTTTTAAAATAACCAATCTTTACAGCCGCTTCTGACGGATGGTACTGTTATCTTTCTCAATTAATGATTGCTGGTGAATTCTAATTTGTGAAGGATCCTCTCCGAAATGTGTAGTCTAAGGTTAAGGATCTTACTACAGATTATGGTATCGTTAAGTCTATGGATGAGGCCGTCATGAATGTATTTGTAAGCACATTTTTATATACAATATCGCATAAAATATTGCTTTTTTACTATTTTAAATAGCAACTAATTAGAGCTCCGCTTTAAAAGCGTAGAATATTTTGGTATGGACTCCTCTTGTAAAGTTCTGAGTATTAACTATGGTCATCTTTGTAGGCCAATAATATTTCAAAAGTTTCAATTTCTGAAACATACAGTGTAACTCAGCATATAATAATAATCTTTAATCTGTGTAGGGTTAGCATATTTGATAATTAATACTACTGTTCCATTGGTGAGTAATATTCTTAAAACAGTAATAAACATACACATTTATTCTTTAACACTAACAGAAGAATTAAAAACTCCATTAGTATTCCTAAGTATTATCAAAGGCTTTACTTGTTGACAAGAGTCCATACACTTGATGTTTTCACACATAATTGTATTTGCTTCGCGATAAAAACCATGGACAGAACTAAAATAGATGGCTTAATTGTGAATGATTACTATTTACCTGGTATATTGTTTCTGGAGCTTATTTTAGGATCTTATAAAATACATATAATTGATTGGGAGCAAGGAGAAAAATTACAGAAAGTGTTCGTAGCAATACTTTATAACTCTTATTTATCTATGAGCTATACCTCCATTGAGTCTAAAAGCATGCATAACAAATCATTATTTTAATCATCCACTATTACATTTATTATTATTATTTATTGTAAAATTTCAGTTAATACCATACGATATACAATACTTTGATTTATTAGGTAATGTAGATACATTTTTTAACTTACATTTTTAATTGTTATCAAAATAGTATTAACTTATTATTTACACTCCAGTAAATCTCAATATATTGGCTGAGCGTTAGCAACAACCTATCGCTCAGTATGTACTCCAGTCCGTCTGTCTGTCAATACATATCTCTGAAATATACCAACTGTTGAAATTTTGTATGAAGCTTCATTTCTATAAGACCAACATCGAGTTCGATATCAGTTAGTGGTATTTTAGTGAGCGAACGATTTAAATAGATCTTGTGGGTGACCAATAGCAATCAATAGCAACGAGAAAGTCACACAAAAAATAAATATGTAAACAAGCAAAGTAATAATTATATGCCATTTTAACAAATGTCATTGTAACACATGTAGTCTACTAAAATGATCTATAAACTTTATATGTGGCATGTTAAAAATAACATTCAAGCAAACTCAACCAATAAAATTAGTGACACACCATGACATTGAGGTCTAGGACCAAAAAAACATGAGGACGAAGGCGGCTGCCTTTCCACTTCCCCTCCTGAACACAGCCTTCCTGTCTCATTGTTTCAGATGACGGGCCGAGATACCACAGGAAATGCCGTTCATTGATTTTCTAGTTAATGTTCCTCATTCACTAGTGCGGGAGTGACTATCTATGCTCTTGAATCTGTGCAGGGACAACACCTGGTGTTATTGTTCTCCAGCTAGGACTTCAAGCTTTTATTAGGTATAATGTTGATCTTTTTGAGTACCAGTTCGTTGCCAATCGTATATTGTAAGTACATGTTCAGGAATTATGTATATCACACGTGAGTTAGATGGTAGATCTTAATACTTGAAACGCAGTATTGCTCATTTTGGAACATGTTCCAAATCCTATTATATCTTTTGAACTACATCCATAGTCAATAACAATATACTTTAAAAGTTCTTCAATCAAATATTCCGTATGTATTTAGTCATGAAATCTTGATGTATCCAAAATACTTTTGAGTATTGCTCTATTTTATAGGAGTTTTATTAAACTAGTCAATTATGAATTCTGCACTTATAAACTATAACCACTACGGACTATTTAAATGGGCTGAAGGCTATGGAACGAAAGTAAGGACAAAATGATGAATTGGACTTAGAACACTACTGTAAAGTTCTTTTCACCACTATCCTGATCGGTGCGTGGACATCTGTTACATACTCGTTTACCTTACCGCCGAAAAAATTTAGTTGGAAACATGGAAAAGCCGAGTCTGAGATAAATTTTAATAATTAGAAAGTTTACTGACAGATATAGAATCTCTGCTTGTTGAAGAGAGGCGCAGATAACTCCCGGCTGTTTGCTTCGTGATTTTTCAAGCAGTAAATTACTTTTTAATTTGCCAAGATATTTACATTGTAATAATAATATTGATTCTCGAGGTCAACGGGTTAATTAACGTTCTAGCTTTACGGATGATTACTCTTTGTAACTATTTGTTCAAAGTGGAATGATAAAATATCCTTTCTACGGTAGACGTATTTACAATAAGTTTTAAAAATTAAAGATCCGCATAATTTAAATATTGTTAGCAAGACCTATATTTTAAATTGATAAAACTTCCATATGTGTTTTAGTAAAAAGCGAATGCAAAGATATAAAATTCAAAAATGTGCAAAGGAATTCTGAAATATTATTATGCGTGATTTTATAAAATTATATTAATTATTTCCAATTATAGTAAATTTATTTGCTACCGTAGATTAAAAGAGATAACCTAAAAGTGATCGTTTAATCCTAAAAATATGTACCTATAAGCGGCAATATATTTGTTTTAGTTGCAATTATTACATTTATTCTAAATGAGCTGCGTTATTTCTTTTCTTTTCTTTTCTTCTCTGTGTTGATAGTAATTGATATATGACCTTTACTTTGAACAGAAAAAATTATACCTAAAGGTATAAGAAAATTCTTATAGGTTATTCACTGCCTAAATACCTAGCCATCATTTGTAATAGGTGAAGAACTTGTGCTAAAAATGGTCCATTTCAGCCACTTTGGCTTCACGACTTGTTTGAACGTTTTGAAATTGTGAAAGCAAAGTTTCTTATAGAATTTTAGATGAGAATTATGATTATTTATAATTTAGATTTAAGTAAATCCAAGATTAATTATCTTCTCAGTTTTCTACTTCATCTGTGATATAGAGCGTAGTAAAAAACGCAAGTAAATAATCCGTATTCCATTCAGATAGAAAGCCACATGTGTTTGATGACTTATCGGAATTTCCTAAGTAAAAAAAATATTTGTAGCTCACATACTCTTAGTTTATGGTTCGTCCCCTAAAATTTTCAACGTAAGGTGATTTTATAATTACTTTGCTTTCATGAAGCGTTAAAATTGTTTTGAATTTAACGACTTTACTGTTTGTAGAATAAATATCTTATCATATTATCAAAGTTTGAGCCAACCAAGAAATGTAATTTACTTGATATGCAACCTAATGTGTAAACTTGACCTGAGCTGTTTATTATTTCCCGAAATGAGGAAATGAGGCTTAATGAAGTTTTTATAGATTCAATATCATGGAAAATATAGAAACTTTTTTAATCTGTTGTTAAAAATAATTTAACATTATTTAGTTAACTACTACGACTCTGGAAATTTTATAGAAATAATGCTCTTAAGTGTATTTTCTCTACTTTAAATATGTATTTTAAAGATCGTTCAATGCTTCAGTCAAAAGTTATCCGGAATAATTTTATACCGTTATCAATATAATTGTCCTCTTCTCACCATTTTGAATTTGTAGTGTAAATTTAACTGATCGATAGCTGTTGAATGCTGAAATGGTACAAGAGTGGACACTAAGTGTGATTTCTAGCGCTTTAAATTCCAAAGCTTATCTAGGCTTAAGCGTTGAGTGAAAATATTGTTTCAATCCAGCTACGGTGTCATGAACAAAATTATTATTATTAATGAAGTATTTTTTTCATTATGAATACATTTTGCATTCGTTTTAGAACTATAAGCATTTTTCCATTTCCATATAAAATCTCTGTGAACGTGTATTGAGGGTAAATACGAATAACTTTTTGAAATCAACACTTAAGCGAAAATTGTGTTATGATTGAAATATCATTAAAGATATAAAGGGTCAATTATACCTGAAATATATAAAAATACAATTTTTATTTTCCTTTATCTTTGTGGAAAAATATTGATCTCATTATGTTAATCCATTTCTTTATATAAATACATATACGAGTAATTTGTTCCTAGTACAGTCTTATAAAATATTTTCTTGCTGTATGTATAGCACAGACAAAAGTTTTTGGATATTACCTCTATTTCGTTTTGTAGTTAATGGTGGTCTGGATAGACCACAAAGTACGTATCTTCAAATAACTTCTATAAATATTTTATTGTTTTCCAAAAATGTGGATAACAATAGTTTGTACTCAAATAAATAACAGGAGAATTATTTCCAATAACAGTTACTGGGATGAAGAGACATTTGATGGTTAAAATAAAAAAAGGATAGTGTTGAAAGCTTCCACGATATTATTACAGCCAACTATTTAAAAAAATGTTACAAAAATAAAACGTGGAATCTTATTTATTTCATGCAAAATTTCCCTTCCCCACGCCTTCTAAAATGTAGAGCATTGGGAAGAGTGGAATTATATATTGCAGTCTACGAATATTCAATCGCTATGCTGATATTATTAATACTAAAGTTATTTGTAAGATAAATATGACGTACATTTTATTACATTTTGTTGCGTAATTACTGTAAGCGCATTTTGCGGTTATTTTCGCATCCTGTACGAAACTAGACGTTTCTTCCACGGTTAGCTATCTTTCCCGGCAAATATTTAGTTATTAAATTGCATTACGTAAAAATTTCGATCAATGTATATTTTTGTTTTTAGCATTATATTAGGTTTCTGACATTCATACCAAGCTACAACACCAATAAAATGGTCACTTTTAGAGAGTAATATATATTTTTTAAGAACAACACACAAAGAAACGGGAAAATAGAGACTCAATTTCATAATATTATAAATGCATTTAAATTCACCAAAAATAATTCTACAATGCGTCTCAAAGAGGCACTTTATATACTGTGTATGTTCTTTTTTGCAATAGGTCTCCGTTGGAGTGTATAACATTTATATCTCTTTATTAACATGTTTCTGTTTTATTTTCATGTTTCAAACTTTATACTTAAAGGGGAAAATTATTTATATACCCTTTTCTTTCCGGCCTACTGACACGATATGGCGATACGTCTGTCTGGTTTTATTTTAATGTTTGTGTTTACGTGTAGTTATTTTTAGAACCATATGAGATTGGCGCATTATCACATTTTCAAACTACATAATCATTGGACCTGTTTTCCGGAACATGGTGAACAATTACAGCTTAACTTTCGATAAGATAAATTACGATACTGTTTTGTTATATTCTCTGAAAATAGTTACTGTCATGTGATGCGATTTCCCAAGACAGTAAAACAAGCAATAAAGTCATCTAGGACGACATGTAATACTCGTGAAAATCCAGGTGTTGATTTTCGGTGGAAAGTAGCAAAACTGTGTGTTTCATAAACACATTACGTAGATGAAGGCCCGCACGCTAGAACAGGTAGAGGATGGATTCCAGTTAATAATACTCAACAACGAGGTGGACTAACTCAGTATATGTTGCCTGGAAACTTTGCTTATGCTTTCTTGTTTTATTAATAACCCATTTGATGTTTTGAAGTATTACTTAACAGTTTACTAGTTAAAAAATAATCAACATTTTAAATTTGTGTAAAAAATTATATTATAGAATAGAGTATGGGGAATGAGATGATTTTTAATGTGAATTTACGTTAACCCACGATCCATTATTTTCCAAGTTTTCTACTTCATCTATTATAACTTGATTAAAAGCAAGCAAGTAAGTAAGTAATCCATGTATACTTAAGGTAGAAGGTAACGTATGTTTAATTAATTATTGGAATTTCCCAAGTAAGCAAATATTTGTAGCAAAGACTTACAACTTTGCTTTCTTGAAGCGGCAAACTTGTCTTTGCCTTAAACGACATTAGTGTTTGTACTCCGAATAATCTAACTATTATATTATAAACGTTTAAAGGCAACTGAAATCTAAAAATTTCATTTTAAGGCCTAAAGTAAGAACTTCAACTCAGGTATTTGTTATTTGACCATTTTTGGAACTGTAGCTTCATAAAGCTTGTACAGGTTCTATTTATGCTTTCCTGTTTCGTTAATAATCCATCTTATATTTTAAAGCGTTACTTAAAAGAGTACAAATTTAAACGATTATCTAGTAATTCACTCTCCTGCCAGGAATATTTTAAAAAGACAATACTTAATTAGGAAGGATTCTAAAAGCGTGAATAACGTATTCAAGAAGACCACAGTGGAAATTTCCTTATGCCCGAAAATATGTCGTTAGTGGCTATAACAAAGGACATCGCGGACATTGGGAAATAGTTTTTGTTATCAATATTCAATATAAACCACCTAATGAAAATGTTGAAATTCCTATTGAAATTCGATTGTGCTCTCTTCTCAATTTATTAGAAAGTTAAAGAGTAATATGAGTATTTCATACTTTTTGAACATATCTCTAAATCATATACTCGTAACATAAGTTATTTTAGTATTTATTATTTCTAAAAGCGAGTAAATATTTATTTGTGGAGTTGACTGATTTCAACTTCACAAATAAATATCTTTGGTTTTGCACAAAATATAAATTTATATTGAATAATTATAATATATTACTTAGATTGCATTTATAATTTTCAGTTACTCTAAGAATACTTCAATGCAACTTTTATATTTTAATGGAAGAATTTAAAAGGCGTAGATTTGCCAAATATTAACAGTGTGTAAATCAATAAAACAAATTATTTCATAGTTATTGTTGCATGCAGATATGAGTGATAGTCAAAATAATATTCATAAGGTTTCATTACAACAAAAGTCACTTTAATACCGTATACTTAGGGCAAGAATAGTGTGGCGACACATGCACTTCCGGAACTACACTTGCTTATTCTGCTATTCTGTCCAATATTAGACACTGTGCTGCCTGGGAGACCAAGTGTTATTTAGATTTTACACTTCTGAAAATGATAATTACACAAACATGGGTCATGGTGCCACAGACAGTACAAAAAACCAATCCAAAATAACGCCGTTATATAATTTTACTCATTAAAAAAATAATATTATTAAGTGAGAGGATTTAAATATTAAAACTAAAAAAAACAAAATTCCTCCAACGATTTTTTAATTGTTTGTGTGGATTATGTACATTTCATACTCAGTGAATCCATCATCAAGTACAGTATTTGATTATTTTTTTGGAGGCTACACTACACTATGTAATTTTGAACTTTATCGGAACCCTTATGATCTAATAATTAGTTGTAAAGTTCCCAGTAAGTCTTTTCTACATAATACTACTGGTCAGAAGAATTTGACCAGAAAATTCATTCAGAAATTCATTTCAGAATTTGATTTGTACAGTAGAATTTTCATGTAACCCGCGGATTGGTGAGATTTGGAGATTATGTCGTAACCCTCTGAGAAAATCAATCTTCATCCTGAGGAATTGTATTCCCATACTCTAGTTACATTAGTTAAAGTTACATTTTTATAGTACATTGGTTAGGTTCTTTACCTCCAAACTTCTATTAATTTTTCGTATTTATATGCGGAATGAAGTATCTTGATAACTATAAAACAGGATGTTGCTTGAAAATTTGATAACCTAGCAAATTTATGTTTAAAACCTGTTCCAGAACATTATAAAAATATTAATTCTAGCCAGTTAAGATTTTTGTTGTATTTTTGATATTTTCCAATATTACTTCATGAAGTATTGGTTTCAAAGCAAAGTATAAATTTGAAGTCATTATTGGTAATAGCGCAATTAAGTAGAAAAGTAATACAAAAAATATATTATGGTTATTCTAGGATGACAATTGTAAGAAAACTATATCTTTAGTTTTCCAACGATTAAGGGAAATTGCTTATGCTTTAAGTTTTGAAGCATCGTCTGAAAATAGTAAATGTATATATTTTGGAGATTGTGCAAATGCTCTCATATTAAATAGAAATATTTACTTTGAATTTATCGACAGAATTCAAAGATATATTTTATTGCAAACGTTTAAAATATGTGAATGAAACGATCCACTGACACATATCAATAAGCCTCACGCTTTGATTAATGCTGCTCCATTTCATTCACCTGCCGGAGAGAGCAATTTCATCAGTTTCGACCTTTTGAATTTATTGAGATTTCAGTAAACGATATTGAGGGCGTTTTGATAATATAACCCGTATCTCGCACTTAGGTGGGTAAACATTTTCAGAGATAAAAAATTCACCGTAGATAGTAAATATGTTAAAAGATATTTGATTACGATTTGGTAAATTTAAAGTTAATTTGTAGATCTTCATTTGTATCATCTTTCATTTAATGCTATACATGGTTGCTGAAACTATATAGGAAATTAAATAGCTTAAAGGGCACTATTGTTGCTACAGGTTTACTATTTTGTTTTGGTGGGAGAAAGAATAATGGGCAATATACCCAGCGGCCATCACTCTCCAGACTTAGTCTTTAGTTAAAATTAGTTTTTTATGACAATGCTTGCAATTTTTTGTACATTTAAAGGGAGTGACTAAAATAAAATGACTTTTTCATCCTGCCATCAATCCAATCCATTCATTTGTTTTTATGGTGGCAAGTTTTAAAGTTTAATCTTCATTGTCGGACTTTAGTAGGCATGGCAGTGGATGGGTTTGATGTAATATTAAATTTGCACAGCTACAAAAATTAAATAAATAAACAAACAGATAAATAAAGTAACAATTATAACACCACACAACACGATCGCTGCAGGCGGTACAACAGGTGGACAGCTCGCTTTACATAATTCCAGTCGGCCGCCGAGCAGGAGCAGTTGGGCTATTACATAAAATATCCATCTTGAAAGTGACGATAGGTCTATTTCTGCCATTAACAGGTCTGCTATATCCCAAATAAATGAAATTATTTTCACAATGTGGTGGTAGTTGTTTTTTTTTTTTTTTCAAAATAAAGAACAAAATATTAAGCGGTGAAGGGAACGGAAGGCTGTCTTAAGGGTAATCTTCTTGGTTCGGCCTCACCGCCATCTTTGTCATGTGATCAACTCTCCGAGCAATAAGAGGACCAAAGAGGAGGACGCACCTGTGTTGTTCAGTCCAATGCGGTAATATTTATACTGGAGAGTTGTATCCAGTGTATATAAATGTAGCGAATACTAGAAACATGTACAACACATGTAGTAACTAATACACATTGCCAATTAAAAATTAACGTCCTCCTAATATGAAAGGATTATTGGTTAATATTAGGTAAATGTAGGCGTGGTACAAGGGTTCGTCGAAGTGAAAAGTCGAAAATAGTGAAATATAATTTCAGCCGCTGATACCACCAATGGCACTAAATTAAAATGCTTGATGGATGCTTAAAATGGAGCTTCTATTTCCAGGACAGAGACGATCGTGGATTATCATTTAGCTTGATCGAATTTTCATCAAACCATTTGGTAGACTTTAATTGAATATTGTAGACAAATATATTACAATTTTATCTTTCGGCCTTAAACTGGCGACATCATCAAAAATAACTAATTTAAATAGTATGGAGGCAGAGTATGGTTTTACTGATTTACTGCTGTCTAGTCCGATGTAATAACCTCTATATCTATTGGTCATTTATGAGCTATCATATTTCGACTTTTATTATTTGTATTATTAGATTTTTAAGCGTATATTTGAAACATAATGTGCATATATTTTGTGCTCACTGCCACGTGTTTCACAACGTTTTGACATGGTTCCTTGATTTCGCCAAATTGTAGTTATGTGCTAGTTTGGTATCTGCCTGGGATCAGATTTCAAATTTCGGAAATGTTACTGAGTTTTTGCATCTCTGAAAAATGGAAAATATATTGTAAAACATTTTGTTTTGACATAAATGTAGGGGGATCGGTATATAAACTAGACTCTACTGGCTATCATTATATAATGAAAATGTCGTAAGCACAATATTTCAGAAGTGGAAAATGTATTGGTCGTTTCCAATACGGATGATACCACAGATGGATGATTGACAGTTCTCGGTTGATTGGTTGACGTATGTGTTTCCCCTCAATCACTTGTTATTGCTGTAGCCTTGATTGATGTTAAATAGTCTTTACGACTGGCATAACCATCAACAGCCAACATATTTCTTCAGCTTTCACTCTTTTTACTAGAATTGATTATCAGTGTTTCATCTTATTCGATTGATAATCAATAAGTCAGTGGTTCCATCACTAAGTCAGAAAGCGTTTCAAAATTTATATTTGCCAATAGATGCCAAACAGTAACTCTAGGATTTGATGCCATGTATCTTTTGCGTTGTGGCTGGAGAACACAGATACAAATTGCATTGCAATCTCAGTCATAAAACTGTATACATACGTCGTGTTGTCAACTCAACAACTTCCTTCATACCAATAGGAGCGAAGTTCATAAAAGTAAATATCAAAATTTTTGATCGGAAATAGTATTACAATGTATAATATACTACCAGTTTAACGCTGCTTTGTATGAATTTTGGTGATGAAAAACAGGGGTACTGAGAGCCTATTCTCTTTAAATGAAATTCAAAACTCTCAGAGATAAGTCATATTCACTGAAAGATACTCCTACATCCACTAATCCATTTTAGGTTCAAGTTTAAGAACAGTATTTTGTTATGTTGAATTCTTAGAGTGAAAATTTCTTCTCTCCAACATTCCATGATTAAATTAATTCGGCTTATGGTTATGCTGATGTTATTTGATGTTTACATAGAACAGTTGATTACATCAAAAATACTATTTTATGCAATAACTTTTATTAGGACAATGTATTTCTTTTAGATATATCGGCAAATTTTGAGGACAGTGGGGTGGAGTTCTGTGATCGGAGGGTAAAATTATTCCTTAGTGCCCCTCTAGGACACATGATAAACTTGTGTAACAAATTTAAAAAAATATTATATGACGTACTTAAATTAGACGAAATACTATACAGGACATCATTGATAATGAAACAGTTGTGTAAATGAGCTCCCACAAGCTTCAAAGAAAGTTTAAAACTGTACTCTTTAAGTATTAGCTTTTTTATGTATTGTCATTACGCTCCAGCGTATAGATATAAACTAATTAAATCAAAATACAACATAAACTAATTCTGTTTTAATAGTAATTTATATACAGAATGGGTTTGCAATGTTACTTTCAGTAATCATCATATAAACTAACTATTTAACTAGACACATAACACAATCCAATAATCAATCATAATCTCGTTTGAATAATTCATATTAAAACTCCATTAAAAGTTCAAACCACATATTAAATTATCCACTTCAGGTGAAAACAGTGTGTTAACTCGTGAAGTTAACAGTGAGTAAATTTGCATCTTTATCCTTTTAGCTCCCCTTCAAAGAAGTGACTCTCAACAAATGTAATCGTGTAATTAGAGACACGTTCCACAATCAACCTACACAGTTTAGCATGTACTATTTTTGGAAAATGATTAATAACATTGAGTCATGTAATATTCTATGTAAGCGTAAACATACAAAGTAAGTGATTACAATTGTGTTACATTACGGTCTTTGTTCTCTTATAACGTGTAATTAATATTACCTCAGTTTGTGTGTGACCATACCAACATAAATATGTAAAACTATAGCATATTTATTATGTAGGTGTCTATTGGAAACAGCAGCAGGTTCTTCTGAAGATTTAATAAATGAAATATGTTTAATTAACTACACACTTAATTTAATATAAATTGAAGCATGTACGTTATATGTTTTAGTAGTATTTTATTTTTATTTCAAATAATAACAAATCCTGTAACAAAATTAAAAAATATAGTGTATGTATGAAGCTTTAATGCAATTAAAACTGATTAATTGTTGTTTTGTCCGTTAGTAAATTTTGAAGATACCACTCAATCGCGGTACCGACGCCATTAAAAATGACATTTTTTGATGTACAATTTTTTAAAGTGCAATCTACAAATGAGACTTAATGGATTAAATCAAATACATCTAAAATAAGGCGACGTATTTTGCCAACATCTTACAATATTTTAACGTCAATCATCCATGTACTCTACTATTACAGAGAATGAACTAAAGATTTATTACACAAAAAGTGCATGTATGCCTTCGACGCCCCAAATGATATTTGATTTCTCTCTTGGTTACACTGTGTGTTACGTTTTTACTGACATAATGGTACTACATAACTTAATCATTAAAACTGAACTACGGAATACAGGTCACAATACGTTTTCACTAGTCTACTAACCATCTACGACTGACCAGAGGGTCTAGCCAATGGTGATCGTCACGGCTGGCTAAAACAAGATGGCGGAAATAAAAGGGAAGGTGGACAGGAATGGGCCCTTTCGTTATTATTGGTTCATGCGAGATGAACTTCTTAAAACCATATTGTGACTCTGCATTGGTTTATTGCAAATATCTGATCCGTTTAATACTTTTGGTTTTCTCTTTAGTTCATTTTTTAGAATATGACAAACAACATGTAGGCTGTGATTCCTGACTAAGGCGTGCCACAACGCTTTGGTAAGATTTGTTTATTTTAACCTAGTTTGTAATTATTGTAATTATGTATTAGGTTAGTTCTTTACCTGAAGAAGAGATCAGATTGCAGATCTCGAAACGTAGTGTTACTGATTTCTTGTTTCACTGAACGATGGCAAATGTCACGAAAAATCCTGTTTCCTTCACAATCCTTCCATCGTCAAAAATAACCTTCAAACATAGTATCATTATTGTTGATATGGCAAACTGAACACTTTTTTTGAATGCATTAAGCAAGATTACATCGTTATACACCGAGAAGTATTTACGTTTGGATACTGAATTGTTATTCCTCCCATAATAACGTTTACTTCATTAACCTATGTGTAGTCATTTAAAGAAGATTATGTTCGTAAAGAAGTGATTAAATTACTGAGCTTTAGCCAAGCCTATCACTCTTGAGACTACAATAATAAAATGAATGTCTATCTATCTGTCTGGCCAGACAATACCTCGAAAACAAAGTGTCCAGTATAGTAACATTTTGCACGAAGCTTTTATATATATCAGCAAAAGTGATTTCAAATGACTGCATGCCAATCCATGGGATTTTGCTGAGTATTAGCGAGTATTTTTACGTTGATGTTCTGGTTAAACATAATGGCAACGAGAAAAAGCTGAATAAATAAATGTGTAAGCAAACTGGATCCAACCATTAGAGAATTCTAAATATGAATTTTATGCATGTATTAGAAAGTAAAAGAATGAAAGATAATGTTAAGACCTAGTGACAATATTTGATTTCAACCCATTCTTGAGTTTTAGAATCGCTCCTTAGGTCACCGGAACTCTTTTTATTTGAACACCGTTATGAAACTAAATGTAATGAACAAGATTTTTTTTTTTAACGGTAGGAAAATGCATTATGCACCGTCAGGGACAGATGTTCGCCCTGGTGTGTGGGACTCTCACCCACTAAAAACCTACCGGTCCAGGCATTGGAAACCCTCTCGGGAACGCATCTCTGCAACTACTTCAAGAGGGTGCCATCGTTCGCCCAATGGGCATTACTTCATTCTAAAATCCACCAGCATGAGCTATTCTGGTGCTTTATAGCTGCTCTCTTCTTTTTTGCCTTAGCACCCTCTTGCAGAACGCAGCGACAGCGTTCCACGATTCGGGACTAGACTGTAGTAGGAATGCATTAAGCGGCAAGATATCTCAAGAAAAAACTTCATTTGCTGACTTTAAATTTTTCGTGGAACTTCTTCTCTCCACACACAAGAACGCATTCTAATATTATTAAATACATTCTTCTATGGGGTGAAACAAATTGTGATACAAGTAAAATGAACTTTATTATCCAGATATTTTTCAAAAAGATTCAGCAGAATCCATGCTCACTGGAGAGAAGAACTGGCAACTCTCGGTTGCTGTTTTGTGATAGTTCAAGCAGAAAATTAATTTTCAATTGCCACAAGATATTTATATTGTCAAAATAACATCAAACTATCACCGTCAGTAAGTTGATTTAAATTATTTTGTGGATGATTACTCTCTAGAACTGTTTAGTTACGTTGAAACGATAAGGTACTTCTTCCTAGAAAGATTTTGAACAACAACGTTTGTTTTAGTATGTTATACGGGTGTAATCTATTGTAGGTATACAGTAATAAGTAACAATATAATGATTAATGAACTGAGCGAAATAAGTGTTTTATGTGACTTTAAAAGTTCACAGCCGATTAAGGTGATTACATCCGCTCATTAGTTCTCGTCTTAGCAATAAAACACTAAGACAAAACAAAAACAAAAAACTAAAGGTTATTTATGTTTGTTTTTTTGTAATAAATGTGCCAAAATATAAATTCATATGTGTTACTAACCGCAAATTTAAGTAACCTATAAAGTTCAAACCATTATTTAAAATATTAGAAATCTAAACCTGGAATTGATTATTTTTATTCCGCTATGTTAATAAGGAAATTTCCATAAATAAAAAGAAAACAGCAGTAATACACGTAGTTTTTGTGAAGGAAATAGGATTTTTCCGGACATTTGCCATCGTTCAGTGAAACAATACATAAGTAACACTAAGTTTCGAGATCTGCAATCTGATCTATTCTTCAGGTAAAGAACTAACCTAATACATAATTACAAACTAGGTTAAAATAAACAAATCTTACCAAAGCGTTGTGGCACGCCTAAGTCAGGAATCACAACCACCACGTGGTGTGTCAACTTCACTAACTCTATAAACATGCATTTAATAAAGAACTATACACAACACTAATCATTAAAACTGAATCATTAATCCCTCCCTCCATCTCTATCCATCTAAACTTAACAGAGTGTATCCATACTTTTAATTCACGCTGTATATTTATGGAAACAAGAAGCTTCAGGTCTTCAAACATTTAAATTTGTTATACTCAGAAGTATTTTTGAACCGAATAAAAAAACAATAACACCAAACGCCCCTTAAAGTTGTTATTTATAAAATTTTTTTAACAATAAGGATACGGTATAAAGGATCGGGAATACTATATGCTGCTTTGTCCCATCAGTTTCCTGTCAAAGTCCCGATACAATATGGATGCCTTTTTGTTTTGTTTTTGCAATTGTACAATTTAATATTTCTTGTATATCTCTTGTACACCGTCTCAACATTGTGCTACTTTGCTTACTATATATGTATAATGTCCTGTATTTAACTATACTGATTGTAAATTGGCTAAGCCGTTGGAAGACAAAATAAATAATAATAATAAATAATAATAAAGACTTGAACTCTCCACCTTCGGACCAGAAAGACTGCAACGGTAATATATAACTAATATTCCATGCATTGTACTCTAATGGCCACCTTAAGTGAAAAAGATATGAGTGAAATCAGTTAGAAGTGGCTAAAAAGAATGTTTCCAATCTGGATGTTGCCACAGATGAATGACTGACAGCTCTCGGTTGATTGGTTGACGTATGTGTTTGCCCTCAATCACGTGTTATTGCTGTAACTGGTTATAACCGTGATTGGTGTCAAACAGACGGCACGAAAGACATAAATATCGAAAGTCCGAATATCGCTGTACTTATTGATTCAAGTTTGTTGTCTTTGATTATTATTGTGATCAGGACTGAGCACTTCAATTGGTACTATGAATTAGTTGAAGGGCTTTCATATATAGATGTGAAATATTTGTAAACTCATTTTAAAATTAACATGAAGTAATTTTGTCGTAGAAAAATAATTTCCAGAAATGCTCTGAGCCTGATCACTCAGTACTGCATACCTATGACAAAGTTGCCAGATTTAAATTTAATTGACTGACAAGATGTATTGATGTACTTATGGATTCAAAATGATCATGTGAAATGTTTCTCAAGTAAAAATTGTGTATACAAAGTGCCTAGTGAAAAGCTGGAAACACGTGGAAGATGATACTCTTATGCGTGTAAAAAACGCAAGAACCGTAATAAAATGGTGATCCTAGCACAATATTTCTAATTGAAAATGGGAAGAAATGTAAACCAGTTAGAATAAAAAGCATTTTAACAACTTGCTACATTCTTTACAGAAAAAATTAGTTTGAGGAAATAAATATTCCTCTCTAAGTGGCTATCATTTAATTGAGACAAGACATTATGTACGCACAACCATCGCGTTTAAGCTCATTTTACATTGTTGAATTAACATAATCAGAGTCAGAGTCTAAAGAATGGAGGATGGTATTTATATGGACTCCAGTAAATCTAACAGTACAACAGTCTTTCTCAAGTCTCAACATAAAGTCCGTGACCTAATGTCGCAGTCGCTTTATATCATATTGTTGCATTTCGTGAGAGTAAATAAAAAAGCTATATATCCAACGGAGACCATAAGAAAAGAAACAAAGTTTATTTTTTAGGCATAAAAATGGTAGGCTAATTTGCAATACAATGTCATTTCCTAATAACGCTATCAACATGTTATGTGTTCATTACTGCAAGGCTTGGATGTATACTTGTATCGAATATAATTATATTTTGCTCAATTTATAAACCAATTTTAAATTCTTGTTGTTTAGCCTCAACTTGTACTTAGCAAAAAGTGTTAAAAAGAGGCTGCTGCTCGGAAGGGAAATCGCTGAGCGATCCTGTCCTTGTGATCAAATCGTCTGACCGGCCATTTGTTATAATAAAAAAAGTAATTTTCCATTATTGTAGGTTATGAAAGGTTACAAGTTAATAGGTTAATTATAGTTAAAAACCTTTTATAACCTATAACTATGGTAAATATCAGAGATCCTTTCAAACCTTCCATCGACAATAACAAAGGTGGTGGTTCGGAAGTTAGCTTTAAGCTGTTGGTCCGCAGGTTGTGTTAGAGAGGTTGTCTCTAGTTTTTTCACTTAAAAGTAGACTCTCCTTGACTTTGAATATGCCTAAAGTGTAATAAATATCTTTATTTTCCAAGGTAAACACCAATGATCACAAAATTAAGTGTGTTTTAAGAAATTATTAAAATTATAATTTATTTTACTATACTTATTTACGTTAAAAGAAACATATAAATTCAAAATGATCTAAAACGTGCGTTTCAGTGTACAGATATGAGCGATTACATCGACTACCACAGAAACTAATACAATGTCAATAACTTACTAAATTATTCAGTGATTAATTTTTGTATTAACACGCATATTAGTGTTATTTTGTTCCAGCATTAAGCAATCCAATAACGTAAAAATACGACGTTTAAATGAAAGCGAGATGAAAACTCCTTTGAAAGTTTAAACAGGATGTTAAATTTGTCGCTTCACGTGGAAACAAGTAATTAACTTCTGTTCTATTTAACCTCTTGATCCTTTGAATTTTCCTTAAAAGAAGGGATTCCAATAAAACGTAATTGTAAAGTTTAGAAACAAGTTGTACAGTTCAACATCTAAAGCTGTAGAACTGTAGTCAGGTGGAGGTATTTTATATAAAAACAGACAGGTCATTGATATTTGATAGTTATATTCTATACTATATTATTCAGTGGACTGATGGTATAGTACGCCACGGGTATAGTACCTTATCATACAGAATGCTGTCTACAAAATACCTTCCCTTTAACTTAAAAAAGATGTAGGTTTCAAAAGGAACATTTCGAGACTTTAAATAACAGTTTTATGATTACTAGAAGAATATTTTTTCTTAGTATTGTATTACAATAATTTGAGGAAAATTTTGAAATCCAAACCTCAGGTACACATGTATTTTGACAAATACATGCCTTTGATCTGGTAAGTTGCATCTATGTCTGTCCGAATACTGGTTTATATCCAGGAGACCATTCACTGATACATTTTAGCAATTTCCAAAACTACTTTTAAAAGTGTATTCAACAAAATGATAGTTGCACAATATGTGTTATTAAATTCATTATTTATACTTTTCATATTTAATTTTGTCGGTTAGAATAATAACATTGGGTAATCAAAGTTTATTTTATGCAAAGAAATAATGTATATTCAAAGTCAACTTAATGCATTATTTACTTCCTTTATGTAAATTCTATAACTTTGCATAAAGTTCCTACAGCTTCATAACTCTAGAACTAAACTTAAAATGTAAACACGAAGTAAACGTAAATGTGAAATATTTCTTAACCGTGGTCGTGTTAATTCAGATATTCCAACCTTGCGTTCAATTAAAAGTAAATAGTTAAAAAATGAAGATAGGCCTATTATTTTATAAAAATGAAAAGAAATTAATGATCATCTTGATAGTTTAAGCAACCTATAGTTTTTTCCGTGAGTGTGACTTTTTATACTTTTTAAAGAAAACCCCCATTAATTAGAAATTTTTATCCTTCTTGCCCACTAGCTCCCAATACAAATTATAATCTTCATAATCTTGTTAGTGTTTATTTTTAAAATACACATCATCACTTTAAGCCGACCATCTCATAATATATAATCAATCCATCATTAAAAACCGTATAAATTAGTTTCAGCGCCCTAGAGCAGCACGTACCAAAATACACTGACGGTCGCTTTTGCATCTCAATTCGCGCTTTACGCATTGTCCAAACATTATTGCCAATATTTTTTGTATAATACTCTACTGGTTAGCCTCATAATCTACTGCAAGAAACAAACGTCAACAGTTGCTACTATAAATAAAGAAACGATCAACATTGCAAATCGATAAGACAGTGTTATAGTAGGAAAAAAAATTTATGGTTGCCTGTAAAGTCGGTTTTACGGGCGAAGATTTTTACGTGACAACGTCTTTTTCTCGGTAGAATATTTATTGATATGAATATTATTAAATTGCACAATAGGAACAAGGAATTGAATGAAAATAAGAATTGCACAAATTTTAACTATAGAAATATATTTTGTTTACTAAAACATTGTACATAATTTGAAATTAATTAAAATTTGTTATTGTAAATGGCAAAGTTGAATAAAACATTTACTAAAATTGGAATTTGAAATTCTTGCTAAACACAGTTAAATTCTAACTCCGCGCGTGGTGATTGGTCGGTTTAGTTCGTTTGTTTGGTCGCACTGTTATGACAGGTTAGAGGTTATAATTTGTTATTTTAAATGTTTGACTAGCAATACGCGCTGTTTCTTCTCAATCGACTGAATTACGATTGATTGCAGAGTGATTTAAACTAATAATTTAGCTCGGAGTCACTCATGAAAAAGTGTAACGCCCGGTAACGTTACGATGCCCGTCCAGTGGGTCCGCCGCACGGGATCCGCACGGGATAAAGCAGATAACTGTGGGTCCGCCGCACGGGATAAACTATGTTTATTCGTGAAAATGTGGAGTGCTTAGATTCGTCATTTACAGCAACTACAACAATAAACGTAAATAATTGTACACTGATATTTCATTATCGTAAACTATGATTGATTGATTAATTGTTAGATTGACACAAAAGTAAATTATTAGTTTAAATCACTCTGCAATCAATCGTAATTCAGTCGATTGAGAAGAAACAGCGCGTATTGCTAGTCAAACATTTAAAATAACAAATTATAACCTCTAACCTGTCATAACAGTGCGACCAAACAAACGAACTAAACCGACCAATCACCACGCGCGGAGTTAGAATTTAACTGTGTTTAGCAAGAATTTCAAATTCCAATTTTAGTAAATGTTTTATTCAACTTTGCCATTTACAATAACAAATTTTAATTAATTTCAAATTATGTACAATGTTTTAGTAAACAAAATATATTTCTATAGTTAAAATTTGTGCAATTCTTATTTTCATTCAATTCCTTGTTCCTATTGTGCAATTTAATAATATTCATATCAATAAATATTCTACCGAGAAAAAGACGTTGTCACGTAAAATCTTCGCCCGTAAAACCGACTTTACAGGCAACCATAATTTTTTTTATTTATATTTTAAAATCATATAACACATATTTAAATTTGTATTAATAACATAAGCACTCAACAGAGAAGCTTAAATATCTTAGAAACAAAATGTAATTAATGTTTTCGTATCGAAGTAGTAAGAATCTGAATTATTAAATAGTAGTTGTCTTATTTTTTATTTATTTGTTAAAATTATAGAGCATATATTTCAAATTGCTTGGCAATAATATAAAAACATTTTGATTAAATTTTTCTTCAAGGGATGATAGGATTTCGGACTTCTGCCATCGTTATAAGTTACGCAATGTTTAACACAACGTTTGGAGTATTGAAATTTATCCTCTCTATCAGGTATGAAGATTGAGAAAGTACATAAAACTTAGTACATTAAGTAAGAAAGGTAAACATATGGGAGAATGAACAGGTTAAACATAACCGAGAACTGGTTGGAGTCCACACAGGAGAGAGTGAACCGCACAGCATGCTTGTAACATATTGGAAGGTTGTAACATATAACTATGACAAATGTCCGACATCCTATTTTCATTTCAAACTTTCCATTGTTAACAACAAACTTTAAACAAAGAACATTTTTCTTGTCTTATTGGAAGTTTGAAGATTTTAAGAATGAGTTAAATGCGTTATTAACTGATCTACAAAAATGTTTTAAATGTTTAATAGCGCTCGCTTAATCACTTAAATAAAGAATGATTGTATTACTGGTAGATCACGTTTTACTTTCGATTCCATATATTTAAAGGAAATGCATTATACTTCATGTGATGTATTTTAAGTATAATATAAGTAAATGGTTGAGACATTTACTTATATTGCTAATATGAAAGAAAATCTAATCGTTTTGATATACTGAAGATTCTTTAATTATTATAATATTATAATTGGAAGAGAGTTAACTCCTAAGTGTCCTTAATTCCATTATTGAGGCATTACGGAACTCCAGAAAGTTGTCGGCAGCTAGTACGTCCTTTAGAACTTAGGTTTAAATATAATAAGTAGTATTTGATCGCCAATTATAAGCCTCTTAAGTTATGTTATCAAAAACTGTGGTTACGTTTTAATTTTAATTAATTTGACTATTATTACTGAGTGTAATGGATGACAACTTGGATGTATAAGACAATGTCTAATTACATTTAATTTAAGCAGAAAATAAAAGTCAATTAATTGAGATGGTTACATAATTTAGGACAATGTTTCGGCATGAAGTACAAGCTTACAGTTTCCCGTAAGCAATCAGTACTAAGGGCAAGGGCATAAACTACGTTAAACAGAGGCTTGTAAATTATGCTACTATGAAGAGGTTTTTCAACGAGAACGAAGTTCTGGTCTTTGCTAAAGTGTAACAGCGATAGCGGAGCATTTTACAATAAAGTGATGACTTGAACAAACTTGTTCTTTTCTAAGTTTGATATTTCGTAAAGGACATTAAACAATTTTAATTAAAACTGATAACAATGAAAAGTTTATTCCAGGACTTAATACTTTGATGTCACAAAATCATTTATATTTTACGAACATGGTCGTGCTCAGGACAAATACTATTCAAATAATATAAAAATCAAACTACAGTGTTTCTATATTCTATAATTATTTATCAATAGATCATATCATGTTATTTAATTATAGACATAATACAAGAGAACCTTGCAAATCTTCACCCCGTTCAACTGAGACGAAGCGGCTTGTGGCTTCCCAAAAGAAATACTTTAAAGGAGAGATCATATATAATATATTGTAAATAAATCATATTAACCGACCAGACCTCATAACTTAATGTGCAGACCTACATAGTATATGACTCCCGGCGGAGCAAGTACTTTTTGTGATTCAATGTTTATTGAAATTAAATAAGGCTATTGCCATTTATACAGTTTAATGTAAATAAAAGTCGTTTGACAGGTATTTGGTCTTCCGATCATATGTTAGTTTGCTTATTTAAACGCATATGTGACAGATACGGCCAAATACAAAATAATTGAATCGGAAAAAGTAAGCGCTCTGTGGTGTAATGGTAGCACATTCACCCGGCAAGTGAGAGATCCGGGTTCGACTCCCGGCGGAGCAACTACTTTTTGTGATTCAATGTTTATTGAAATTAAATAAGGCTAATGCCATTTATACAGTTTAATATATACATACATACACATTAAAAACAGCTTAGCTCGCTCAAAACAAATAAAAGCATGAAGTTTGGTAAACTTATCCTCGTGTCACCATTTGGGAATTACAGAATCACAAACTTTTCCTCTAAAACGATAAAACCTGTCGTCCGGTTAAAAAATACAAGCTAATTATGCATATTTATAGAATGAGCAATTAAAAAAATAATCGTTCAGTATTATACAATTGACTAAATGTTATTTTTCTCTTCTATGTTCAAATTTACTCAGCGTGAGCCAGAAAAGTTCATAACATAGCCCAAATAATCTTTTTTGAAAAAAAAAAAATCTTTTTTATTTTAGTAAAAGACTTTGTTTGTGAGTTAATTTAGATGTGACGTGTCAATAGTATACACAAACATATTTCAGAAGAGTTATTAAAACAGAGATTCAATTAAAAAAATGTAGATAAAAATTATATATCTAATTTATTATATCTCGTTATGGAGAGAATGTAAGAAAAGATTCTTCAAAATACACATTCTTTCTAAATTTTCCAAATTCATTTATTTAACTAGTACCAGTGTACTTTGAACAGATAGGTGTAAGTTTGGTTCTAGTTATTAATATATTGTGGTATATCTAGCCCACCATTCACTACAGAATGTAAAGGAGCACATACAGAAACTTTTGTCTGAGCTATACTTTCAGGAAGAAACTATTTAAATGACTTTAACGACTGTGCTCATACCACATAACATTTCTTTATATAAAGAAATGGATTAATATAGTAGTTAAATTTTCTCACGAGAAATAAATGAAAACTAAAATATCATGTATTTGTTGTATGTATTTAAGTTATAACTGAACATTTAGGATTTATATCTTATTAGAATCATACAAATATTTTCATTTAGTTGTTAATTTTTAAAAGTGATTTTTAATAGAAATTTATAGTGCTTGTAGCTTTAGACACGAATAAGAAATATATTCTTTATGAAACAGTAATTTAATAATAATAATAATTATTATTATTGTCTTGAAGTTGTAGCTGGTTTGAGAGAACACTTTCACCCAACGTGTCAGTCCGGATAAGCTTTGGAGTTTGAAGTGCTATAAATGACACTTAACGGCAGTCGGTGAAGTATCCACTCTGATACCACTTCAGTAGTCAACAGCTACCAAACAGTCAATTGTACACCACAAAGTCACAATTTGGAGAAGAGGATAATTAAATCGATCACAGTATAAAAGGATTCCGGATAACGTTTGGCTGTTTGAAGCACATAGCGTTCTTTAAAACACACATTTAAAAGTTGGGAAAATACACTTAAGAAACATATTTCAATCACATTGCCAGAGTTGTAAAAGTTGACATACAACTAATTAATTTAAATTCCTTTATGAACAAATTAAAACAGGTATTTCATATATTTTCTAAGGAAATAGAACCCTTACAAGCTTCATGAATCCCTTAGTTCCAAATTTGGGGAAAAATGAACACTTAAGTTCGAGTTCACACATTAGGTTGTATAAGTACATTTCAGATCTCTGTTGGCTTTAAAACTTTGATGTTAGTTATTAAGGTTAGTTATTCTGTGAACAGTAAAGTCGTCTAAGACAAATAGAACGTAAACGCTTCAAGAAAGCAAAGTCAACTTACAATCACCTTGCATTGAAAGTTTTAGAAAAAAATCATATAATAAGTATATATAGTCTACGAATATTTGCTTACTTAGGAAATTCTGATAAGTCATTAAGTAAATGTGGAGTCTTAAGTAATGTTACTTACCGACTTTTAATCATGTTAACTCTCTATACCTTAGGTGAAGTCGAAAACTCGTAATATAACTCATCATCTGTTTACTTAAATTCACATTAAAAATATTATCAAATTCACATATTCCTCATGTTTAGTTATATAGGATACATTACAATTTAAATGTATTGAAATAAGTCGTAAAGGCAAAGTGCTTGAAATGTACCATTTTAAGAACAAGTTATTAGCCAGTATCAATGATGGCTAGGTATTTATAAAGTGACGATTATGTAATGTTGTTACGTATATTGTCTAATGTTGGCTATTCAAAGGGTTGAAGATTTGTGTTCATATCTCAGTTGTAAAAACAAAGTACAGAAAATAAAAGGGTTGCGACCATAATTTAAATAGTGATGGCATGAACGATATTTATTTCACTCTACAGTAACCAAAAGTACTAGAATCACTATAAATAATATAAAAGTACGAAAACACGTAATAGCTTAACATGTTTTCTTTACATTTTGGCAATTTATTTCTTTAATTTTAATTTGAATAACACGCATGCACATGTTTTTTCAATTTAAAATACAGGCCTGGGAAAAAACTATTTTAATTAGGCGGATTTTTAAATTTAAAAGTTATTGCAAATACGTCTACCTTAGAAAGAATATTTGATCATTTCACTCTGAACAAATAGTTACAATGAGTAATCATTCTCAAAGCTAGAAAGGTAATTAACCCGTTAACCTTGAGACTCAATATTATTTTTACAATGTAAATATCTTGGGAAATTAAAAAGCAATTTACTGCTTGAAATCTCACAAAGCAAACAGCCCGAAGTTATCAGCGCCTCTCGTCAGCAAGCAGGGATTCAATATCTGTTAGTAAACTTTCTGATTATTAAAATTTATTTGAGAACCACCTTTTTCATGTTCCGAACTACATTTTTTCGAGCCCGAGGTAAGTATGCACATAAAAAAATGCCCACACGGAGATCCGGACAGTGGTGCAACCAATTTCTTAAGAATAGTGTTCACTAAGTTTAATTCTTCCTATGGTCCTTAATTTCGTCCCATAGCTGACAGCTTTATTTCATTATTAACATACAGGCACGGATTATTTGATATAGATGGAGGTTTTTGTTTAAAGCTTGCTTTTGACGATGGATGGTTTGAAAGAATAATATGATTTTGGACATTCAATTAATTCTGTTACAAAATTTAAATCCTTACGATTGAGATCCATCCTCTTCTTAGTTTAAAAATTGCGGTTATGGACTGCCACTTAAAAATATTTGATTATACCTGGCAACAGCTTGAAGTCCAAACTGGAGGGAATTGAACTCAGGCGTTGTCCCTGCACAGAAGTCAAGAGTACAAATAACACGCCATACTCTCACTAGTCAAAGTGGAACACTAACTAGAAAATTAATGTTGGCATTTCCTGTGGTATCGCGGCCCGTCATCTTGAAACAATGAGAAGGAAAAGCAATGGTTAGGAAGGGGAAGGGTAAATGCAGCCGCCTCTGACCTAGACCGTTGGTCGAAGACCTCAATGTCATAGTGTGTATACGAATTTTATTTTTGAGGTTTGATCGATTTTTATTTGTATCACGCCACATATCGTGAAACAAGCTTTGTTGTGATGCATGTAACATCTATATTCAGTGTCATTAGGATAAAAGTGTTACTAATGTCACATGTTCTCAGTTTTTATAAATTAATTTATTTATTCAGCGATTTTCTCGTTGCCATTATAGTCACGAAACTACCAATGTGAAAGCGTTCACTAACGCTCACAAAATTACCATGGAGTGACATGCACTATCATCGAACACGATGTTGCATTTATAGAAATGAAATTTCATACATGGTTTAATGTCTATAGGTTAAATTTGTTTTGGAGATATCGAATGTACAGGCAGACAGACAGACAGAAATACATACTGATTATTATATGATTTGCTATCGCTCAGCAAATAAATTAAGATGTACTGAAATGTAAATAAAAAATTAATTTTTGTAATGATAATAACTAAAATTTTTTAAAGTGTCCACACTTGGTATTAAATTAAAATGTTCGCCGTTCTAAAATCAAAGACTTCAATAAGCCGAATATAAATTAGTAACTCTATTTATTCAATACAATATTATAAACACTACTACACAATTACCAGGGAATTGTAACAGACCGAAATATCAACATACGCTCAGCTGTTTATATATATATATATATATCTTGATTCGTTCTAGAATTACACATTAAAACACCACGTTTGTGATGTTCTCCTAATAACAACGTACTTACATCAAAGTAATGATACATAATAATATATGAAACTGTAATAAAGTTCACATGTGATAGAAATAATATTAAAATAATAATAAATGTAAAAGTGAATAATTAAAATAACGGTTTACTATTCATGCAATTAGACTCAAAGAGGCAGAGATCCAAGATACATAGTAGTTATAAATATTTGAAATTAATATTTTATGTAATTAATTTTAATTTTTCTTTATAAATCACATGTATTACATACGTTATGTCCTAAAGTAAGTAGAAGAGTACTATATACAAGGTAAATGGTAAACGTGTGCTATTACGCAATCTATATTAGTTTTTTTGTCCAGGTGTTATGACAAACCAAATAAAATTACATGTGGTAAAAACAGTAACTGGACTCTACCTAACTAAATAAGCCGTTGATGTTAGTTTACTATATTTATCAAATTTTAAATTCTTTCTATAGTACATTCTTGAATCTTATTGGAAATTATATATTAATTTAAACAAACTCCCCAATAATATAAAGTATTTTTGTGAGGCCTTACTCAATGAGTACATCTTCGGACTAATAAAAGAATTTTATACCTTTCTATAGTGTTATTTGTATGTGCACTGAGTACTTTTACAATTCAATTCAATAGTAGTATTAATTTCCAAGTATACTAATCCTAAATACGACCTGTTTAAAGATTATAATCAAATACTCTGTTACATCGGATTTTCATATGGATAAAGTTAAATCTATTTAAAAATATTATTCGCCTAATAAGTTGATCATAGTTAATAATTTCTACAATTGTCCATACTAATATAGTCTGATGACATTTAAGGCGATGTTCTATCTCGCTGCCTACTGTTGGCTGTTTCTGCTTTGATAAGTGATGTGTCGTATGCTAAAAAGATAAATCATATGAACGTATATTTATTTAAAGTAAAAGTTAGTGATATTTGTTTGTTACAAAGATGTTGAGACAGATCACAAATTTTTCATTCATAGAATTGGCAACACTGTAGGACGCGGGATGTAGATGGGGGACTCCGATGCACCAGCCATATCTGACTATTTTCGTGCGGGCTACTGTAATTAGATGTAATTTGAAATTGTAAAAAATTCAATATTTTATATGAAGTTGTATATAAAAATATGCGTCAAGGCTTACAATTAATACGCCCTCCACCCTAGGCTTGTAAACGACACCTTAAAGCGTAGTACGAACTTCAACCCTAGACTTCACATTTTGGAGAGAATTCTTCTTATAGTACAATTCACCAGCAATCACTTATTGTGAAAGATATCAGTAACATTAGTCAAAAGTGGCTGTAAAGACTGTTAATTTTCAATTTGGATGACGCCACAGATGGACGGTTGACGTCTCTTAGCTGATTGGTTGACGTCTGTATTTGCCCTCAATCTCGTGTTATTGCCGTATCTGGATACAGTTTGATTTGTGTCAGTCACTATGTCCTATAAAATAAAAATATCGCCGCAATTAGTGATTTGATTTGGGATTTTGGGATTATTGTTCATCATTGATTCGCATGAGTGATTTGAAGCTTAAGAGGTATATTATGATCAAGCATGTTTCTACTAAACTACTTATTAATTAATGTATAATATAAGTAATATTTGAAATTTTGTGCCTTTGGATATACGAAATCATGTATATAAAGGACAAAAGCATTGTTCTTATTTTAGATTACAAATAAAGTTTTGTGAAAAATGGAATTTTTTATTTGCATTTTATATGTTAGTATCTATGATTGAATACATATAAGTTATGATAATACATCGTATTAATGCAGCTATTTCCTTTCAACGTAGGATTCAACTTAGTTCGTATTAGTTTTCGTGAACAAGGATGTCTGAGCTGTTTACAGTTTACTGTCACATCGAAGTTAAGAGGATTATCAGCAGTGTGCATTTCTAACCACACTATTATAACTGGACAAATTTAATAGTTATGAAGTAAGTATAGGGATACGGAGATAGAATATAAAAATCACGCATCTGTGAAATGTCGGCATTATAAGATTAATGTCTGTAGATTGTAGTTAGTAACTCATTTATTCCGTTACATATGTTACTATGGAACATGTTCAAATGCCATGTAATGTACTAAGTTCGTTCACTAAGTTTTAATGTTTCTGTAATTATCTCAATAAGATCATGGTTACCTATAAGATTGTTGTAATATGTTCCCTAACGCTCAGCCAAATACTATGGAGAGATCACCTCCACAGAACTGGATATTTTTATTTTGAAATGAAGATTTGTAAAATTTCAAGCATATAGGTCAATTTGTTCTCGTTTCATCGTGCGGTAAAAGAGAATTGGACATTTTTCCGCTCCTCCGTGATACACTTCGCTGACGCTCAACCTATTGAAAGTCCAATATCCAAAACTTTATACCCACTTTTTTATAGTTATTAGAATTAAATTTGAATGTGTTTGTTTACGTTAATTTAAGATTGATTATAATAAATTAACTTCTATCCTTGATATTTCATAAATGTTCTCAATGACGTCAGCCGGAGAAGAGTTAAGTCAATTCACCAATGCAACAAAATGGAAGCATAATATATTATTATTATATACACAGTTTTCCTGTGCTAGGTTAAATTATTCCCGATAACTTTTACAAATTGTGTAAATTAATATGAATGAATTTCATTGCATAGTGGTAAAAATTAAATACATCGCAATACTGGTTTTTACATACATACTGTTTGTTATATTTTCCAATGCTCTTTTATTTAGATAAAATAGTTGCAACATCACAACCTTATAAAGCTCAAAATGAATTTGTAATATTTCATAAAATGGGCATGGAATTTATGCAGTTGCTCGTTTTATTATATGTGTGGAATGTAATAATGAGATAATAACTCCTGTATTTTACTTTTGTTGTAATAAAACTTTACATTTGAAGAGATGACTACATAAAGCAAAAAGTAAGGACATAACATTTATTTCCAAAATAGATCTTAATTTGCTATTTTTAATCCCTGAGGTTTTGTGTTCCTCATCTAGCAAAATAATAGAAAATGAAATTTTTCACTCAAAATATTAAAACACACATTTCACTCGGTTTGGTAAAAGATCTAGATCCTCGAAAAGTAGTTACAGCTGTTAGGTAACCAGTATGAAATGTCCCCAGAGTCTGTCGCTAGACAATATTCTCATTTCACAGGGCAGAACTGTTAATGAATGACCTTTGACCAAACTTCAATCCCATCACCAAAGCTTGTGCTGTGCATGTAATCTGGTTTGTATACTACTGTAGCTAATAACCTTTTATTAAACATAACTTAGTAATTGATTAGCTTTTAAACTACATGTAATCTCTGTTTATACTTGAGATATGTGAGTACGATTGATAAAAAGTGTCGCTACAAATTCATTTATAATTATTTATCTATATGTCTACCTGTCCTCACAGTATTTAGAAATCTAAACTACTTTTATACTTCACATTTTGTATGAAATGTTATTGCTATATAGGCTTTTGGCTAAGCGTTAGCAAATACTGGTCTTATTTGTATCCATGCTGGCAACGAGAAAACAGTAGAATAAATCAATTTCTAAACAAGCTAAGTACATCATATCAGGCTTTAAGGAGATGTAAAATGTAGCTTACTCATACAGAGGAAAAATAATAGAGTCGAAAGTCAAAGTATGTGACAGAATTTTATTTTAGCGCACTCTTTAGTTTTAGTAACGATCCTACCTCAACGGAAGTGTTAATAGGAACACTGCAGTGAAACCTAAATTAATGGAAACAAATGTGTATACATCATGTAGCAAGATATTTCAAGAGAAAATGTGTATGCATCGTGTAGCAAGATATTTCAAGAGAAAATGGGTATACATCATGTAGCAAGATATTTAAAGAGAAAATGTGTATGCATCATGCAGCAAGATATTTCAAGAGAAAATGTGTATGAATCGTGTAGCAAGATATTTCAAGAGAAAATATGTATGCATCATGTTGCAAGATATTTCAAGAGAAAATGGGTATACATCATGTAGCAAGATATTTAAAGAGAAAATGTGTATGCATCATGTAGCAAGATATTTCAAGAGATGCTTTATCTGTAGACTTTAAATTTTCCTAGAAACTTCTATAATGATGGATATCATACTATGAAATTTGCCTGAGTGTCATTTAAATCTAAAGCAGTAGGTTGACACAATTTCAGTTTTGTCCCGAGGGATTTAACTATTTATTTTCTGCGTGATTTTCTATCAGTCAGTCTGTCCACAGGACAGCTCGAAAAGAAAATGTGCTGTAATTTAAACTTTTATAACCTTCTTTGTAAATAATTAATAGTTTGATGTATTTGGAGTAAAATATATAAATGCAGGTGGTCCACGAAGGCCTACACACTCAACCTATTTATTTCTGTACTGTTGAAAAATATTCACATTTGCTTGGTTTTAAAATTTAACAAATGCGTCATTTCTAAATATGTTTTACAGTATATAATATTATGAATATTATAATATCATTATTTAAGACCTATGAAATACATTTTAAGCAAGTATTTCAGAGTATATCCCTATATAAATTAAATCGGATTAATTTTGTAACATAATACTTAATATATAGCTTAAGGTTTCAGAAGTCATCTGTATTATATTAATATGCAAATATACTGCTGCTGTTGAATTTACTAAATGGATCTAGAAATAAATCAGATTGCAAATATTTCAAAGAGGTGAATAAGACCTATCAATCAACTCAATCTTATATAAATGCTATGAAATTTCATTCAACTGCCACCAACAGCAATTGTATCGATTGAGGCATTATGATTTATTGTATTGGGATTTATAAAAGGGTGTTTTATTCAGTGAAACATTACCAAAGTCGAGAAAGATATTTACTGAAATTGCTCTATAAATGACAGAAGATCTATTTTTATAGTTTAAAATAATGTATATGTAAGGTAATGTGCAATCCTCAATTCTAATAAAGCGTAATAATACTTTACATGATAATTAATTAATAGAGAAAAACGTTGCAATAAAGTACAACGATTTCAAAGTCATCCGGTGTAGCTGCAGGCTTTTCTTCTTTTCCTGTTAGATTAGGAAAAGGAAAGGAGAGTCTTGGTCCTTCCATTTGACTTCACTAGTAAAAGAACTACTAAAAATTAAACAACTACTAAAAATATTAGTTTATATTTGTTTTAAACTTGAATCAAGCAGCCATCAGAGCTTCCCAACACAAAAAGAGTGTATATATTTAGGCTACGCTTTCTAGTTGCAACTATTGATACAGGATTTACCCATTATTTTTTTACATAAATGGCAGCCTTCCTAGGAATATTAAACTTACCTACACGGACTAAAGATGATAAATAATTTATAGCACTGTATATATGAATGAATTTTGAAGAGTAGGCTTTCCTCTGTTTTCAAAATGTTTTCTCATAAAATTCCAATCATTATTGTAATAGAAATGCTGTCGGAAATTAATCTAGACACTTGTACACTTCATCAGAATGTATGAAAAGATTGGCTGGACAGCTCTCGGTTGATTGAATCACGTCGGCGTTTGTTCTACAACACTTTTGATGTCACTGGTAGACACGTGATTTGTGTGCAATACTCTAGATTTAAAAATTTGTAATAACATTATCACCATACTTTATCACCATTCAGTTTTGAAATTAATTTACTAGGTGTATTACTGCTTATATGTCCTTCACGCTTGAGTTCAATTGAATATAAATAGCCAATCAACACTTCACAAATATATATATATATATATATATATATTTGTGAAAAAGAAATAAATAAATACATATATTTATTTATTATATATATTGATGAGAGACATTTGCGAGGCAAGTAACATTTTGGAACGACTGCTGGCCTGGTTGGCGAACAAGGAACCTCATATACACTTTTTAGTTTTGATGGATAAAGATGGAGAGACTGATCGAGAGACCTTTATAGGAAATAGAAGTGAACATTTTATAATTGTTACAACTTTGCCCATTTTCTCAAAATGGGATTTTGGGTGGTGGCTCAACAGTTTTAAATGTATAGACCCATTAAGTGATGCCTCATTTGAACGGGCTTGATACAAATGAAATAAAATCGAAAACTAGAGCTTTCTATATCAACCCAGTACAAAATGGCAGCTCATTGAAATTAATTAAGTTAAAAGCGTTGATTGATTATGTTCAACCTTGAATGGAGAAATATAGAAATATGAAACTCAGGACACCCCTCTAGGAAACAAAAGTAAACCATTTCCCACAAATAGGCTTTTTGGCGGGCATTTAAATATTGTTTAATGTAAAGCTACAGTAGCTCTAGTAATTAAAATTACGTTAAAACGCTCAAAACATCTAACCTGTATTCGTTTTCTTTCAGATGTTCAAACTGCTGTCCCAGAACAGTTTGAAAATATCCAAGCCTGTTGTAGAAACTTGGAACGGCACGGTCAAGATCGTCCCAACTGTAGCGGGACTTTTTGAATTTCCTACAGTCTGTCCCAAAGGTCATTAAAAACACTGGCGTTTCGTTTTATAGACGTTGTTTTTACTGTGAAACCACACAAAGTAGTCAAATGTAGATGGATCTGGCGATATTGGTGACCACTCGATACTTCCTCTTCTGCCTATCCAGGGACTTGGAAAATTATTGTTTAAATACTCGCGGACATGCAGGCTATGGTGTGGACGTGCTACATCCTGCTGGAACCCATATTCATTGCAGTGGTTGGTTGCTACTTGGTTAGCTGGATAAACTTGATTTTGTAACACTCCCTGGATTATCTCGCCATTTAAGTTTCAATCAATAAAAAAGGACCAAACAATCTGCTCCCTCTCAATGGAAAGCCAAACGCTTAATTTTTCAGGGTGCTGGGTATGTTGTTCTCTTTTCAAATGAGAGTTAACATCAGCCCAACAACGAGTATTGTATCTCTTTAGTGTTACCATTTACAATGACAATTGCTTTATCTGAGAGAGCATTGTTGTTTAATCTAATTTTATTAGCATCAATGTACCGCATTATTATTTCTCAAAGTTCTACGCAACGATGTAAATCGTCCTCACTTATTTCATGAAGTAAATGAATTTTGTACACTTTATAACCACTGCCATGTAAAACTTTACAAACTGTAGTTTGAGACATATCTAATATTGGAGAAACATTTCCTGTTAAGGCATGAGGATTTTCTACAGCAGACTGTAAAACGTCAAGTGAGTGAGTGACAATGCTTCGTTTGTTGCCGATTTTGGTCGTCCAGGTTTGGGGCGATCTGTAACGCTGCCTGTTTCATGGAAACGTTGGATTGTTTTTGAACTCCCCTTGATCTAAATCAAGGGATATATTCCCTATATCTAAATTTAGGGTCTCGATTGAGATAAGTGTCATGAAATAAATTCTTTATTTCATCATAAAATTTAATCCGGTCTCAGTAGCTTGGCATCATTAGGATCATAATGAGCTCTTGTTAACATAAAAACTCCATTTCAACGTAAAGTACGGTATCACAAAAACACGTCTTAACTTTGTTAATTCCAAACAGAAACTTAACATGATACTGTAAGGTACTTCTTCAAAACTGATAAGATAGGGGAGGCCTGATAAGATAAGGACAGTGGTTTTATATTGAAGTTATTTACATTCTGAATGTGGATATTCATGTTTTGCCTCAATTGATTTTTAATAAATTTTGTACTGAGTTGAGATAGAAAGTTATATTCTCCCCTGCCCTTCTTCTTGTACCAAATCCTTTTAAATGAAGTGTCACGTATATAGTTTTTACATTTAACACTTTTTAGACACCCTCCCAAAATCCCATTTTGGTGAAATGAACATAGTTGTAACAGTGAGTAAAAGATCACTTCTATTTTCTAGAAAGGTATCCCGAGTTCCATCCCTCCATCTTTATCCAAAAAAACCTAAACATTGTATATCCATTCTTTTAAGTCACGCTGTATATAGAGAATTTTTACATTTAAACTTTGAAATAAATTTACGTAATAACGCCACATCAAAGACTTCATCGTTGTTAAGAGGTGGAGAAGATTATATAGCTCTAACTTCACCTTTTGATAAAGTTTTTTTTTATTTCAGAACAATATTTCTTGTATTTTTTTATAAGTGAATGTTTGAAAACATCTTCAAGGACATGAAAACTTCAAGGTTATACAATTCACAGTCAAAGTTTCACAGAAACATTAGAACTCTAGTTTCCAAGTTACTGACCATCTACCGCGTGACTTCGCCATTAAGATAGATCAATTGTAAACTTCTGTATACCTCCCTACATCTGTAGCACCGCTACTTTGCTATATCGATCACTAAAGATTATTTAGTATAAGACAGTATTTTGTTATTTCAATGTACATTACATTCCTATTTCAAGTATTTAGTTTTAAAAAAAATGTTCCAATAAAATGATATAACTATAAATATTAATTGTAATTTAAAGAATGCCACTTTAAAAAATTATTATTCATATTTAACAATTATAACGATGAATAAATGCAGTTTAACCCTTTTAGTGTCAGAGAAAAAATCAAATCTATATCGAAAAATGCAAAGTTATTATTTGTGTAACTATGCGAAAAGTTACATCAAATTTATTTTTTATCATAAAGAGCTCCTTTTTAATTCTTTTTAAAGGTATAAAAATGTTCCAATAAAATGATTATAAGTATAAATATTAATTACAATGTAAAAAATGCCACTTTTATAAATTACTAGCTGTTTCCCGCGGCTTCGCACGCTTATCGTAAGCTTTGCCCGTGTATTAGCACTTCTGGTTCAAGTAAATTATATTTTAAATGCCGATGTAGAGTTTATCCTGTTGCCACGATGAAGAAAATCTGTTTGTTTAAAGGCAAATATACCTCAAAACCTAGTGCCTTCAAATAATGTTTGGCTAATTAAAATACTTAACTGTCACGTGATTGCAGTTTATAATGAATGCTTTGATAACTTGCAGTCGCTTTGATAACTTTTAAATTTTGCAGCGTCGCCTGGTGCTGAGTTGCATTGATGGGCATAGCATATAAACCTTCTGCGTGGTAAAATACATATACATACAAATTTTAATAATGATCGGTAAAATAGTTTCCGATTCCATAAAGGACAAACACACAAACATTCATTTTTATATATATAGATTATTCGTATTTAAAAATTATAACGATGAATAAATGTAGTTTAAATAATGGGTGAAACAATATAAAACTGTGATTGTTGAGAGTAGTTCCAGTTCACATACCTCATTGCGCAGGGTAAGGAATCTGACACTGTCTCAAACTTGACTCCTGAAATTTTCAGTCCTGTTCAACTGAAGAGATCCAAATAAGAGGTGGTTACTAATAAGCTTACCAAGATTAACTCTTTAAACGTATCGATGTCTGAAACACCTAGACTGCAAAATGTAGTGTAATAAAGGTGAAGAGTTGAGGTATTCTCATTGTCTCATAAGATGCAAAATTAGCACAATAATGTGTTTCTAAAATGATCTCTATGCACGTTGGAGCAACCGAGTTTTCTACATAACGTAACTATGATGAGAGAGGTTGATTCAATGTGAATGTTGAGTTTGGCTCCACCTTTCTATTAGTGAAGTGTCTGGATATATAATTTTAGACTAGATGTATATGAGTAAATATTATAAGTAAATAACCTTCTTATGATTCCAAGAAATGTTAAAACATAGCAGATTGGTTTAACTATTCTCAAAGTTAGTGCCTAGCAACACTTCGCTTCATTATTATTTATAAATCAATGGTAAAATATGGAAAATTTTAAAATGTCAGGTTTTGATTTTTAAAATATATAACTTTTAAATCAGTCAAACTAAATCATATTACTTCCGACCATAATAATATAATTATTTTATGACAAAGAAATTGAGACTAAAAAATTTGCCAACAACTGAAATGAAAATGGAGATTTTGATGTAAAATATTTTTTAAACTCCCTTAAAAATTGAGGAGAAATATATAAACACCCTAGAACCTTTTCCTGCCAAAATATTGAAAGTTTAGCACTTTAAAGAGAGAATATCTGTAGGTAACAACTACAACTTGTTATTCAAGATTAAATATAAATGCTTGAATTTGATTATATAAGTGTTGTACATAAGTGTTTGTTTTACATGAAATCAAATAATAAATGTATTTATTTTAGTTTGAAATTTAGTTCTGTTTGCTAAGATGAAGGGAAAATTCAAGACAGTTATAAGTTGACTCAATAACTAATAGCCATCACAGTAAACAATAACAGACTGTGTCACTATGGTAAACGCTGTGAAGTATATCATATAAAAACTTTATAATAGTGTTATGTTTGTGAATAGATTTGCTACTGGCATATCGATACGTTATTTCAAGGATCTCCAAGGATACAAAAACAATACATAGAACATTTTATAAGTTGTTATGTTAGTCTGTGTTATGAAGTTCTCATTTCTTGATTCATTTTGCACCAAATAGGCAATGGCTCTGTTCTCCTTCGCTGGCATACTGTTACACAGTAATAATAGTCTAAGACTTTACAAAATGATGTTCATATACTTAATGTTCTGCTTCATTGGAAAACTAACTTCATTACTATTCACAATCGCTGTCGTAAGTTTAAAAACAACGCCACCGATGAAGTGCCGGATTTTGTGACAAATTAATTCAGTTTCACTTTTCTTAATATACTTATAAATATAAAGTTCTCTGTGTAGTGATTTTAATAAACCGGTCAATGTTAAGGGATTACATTCAAGTGGTGCGGGAAGTTTCATTAAAATCAATATTACTTCTGGTAGAATGTATTAATGAATGTAATTAGTGCTTTAAAATCTTTGGTTGTTGTCAAGTGCATATTTTTGATTACAGTAAACGGTTTTGTTGATGTTTATACAATATTTCACTCAGTACATTGCGGTAGTTACCCGATTCTAGTACATAACAATGGTCACTGTAACAATTTCTGTTATATTTTTACAGGTGATGTACTTTACGTTGATCACGTTTTACATAATGTAAATTGAGATGATGGAGTCGCTTGCTAAACGTGTATCACTACCAAAACTGGACCAAGGTTTGCCAGAAGTCAAGGCGGAAGTTTGCACTGTCTACAGTGTTCCTCAAAGGAGGTCTTGCGTCAGTGCCATAGTTAACAAGCATCGCAAATGCCTACAGAATCTCAAAATCTTGTCTTTAGTCAAACACCTCTTATTTACTGGCGACACACTATAACAGTTATGAAAGTGAACTCAGTACTGATTGTGCCCATTTTTTTTTTTTTTTTTGCACAACACTACAAGGATAATAAGTACTCGGTATTTGGAACTTCCTCTTTCAGTAACTCACTCTGGATCTTGACGATATGTTCACCAATTTTTTCCACCACGTGGAAACGCTTACGGTGTAAAAATTTGACACTGAGGGCAAATATGAAACTGTTCACATGAGGTGACCATGACGTACATGACGTCATCACTGAGTAGACTTGCGCTGAGTGCGCGAGATAAAGCAGTCGGCAGTACTTGTCGCGTTTGATGTAGACAGTTTTCTGTCAGATATCATTGATACCTCTCTGTATCGTGCTAAAAAATGTGTGGTTCCTCAGGAATTTAGCATAATTTTATAAAAAAAATTATAAACAGAGAGTGTCGTGTCCAACTACTGTGATACAACTCAGATTTATAATTTTCTATTTTATTTTTTTTAATTATTAAAATTTTTTGGATTATTTGTATTTTTCGATACTGTGTGTATGTGAATTTAATTTTTTAAAGTTGCATTTACTTTACTATCGAATTACGATAATAGTTAGTTACGTAGCTCCGTAAAACTAGATGATCTGATGGAAGTTAAATCCGTGTATTAAAATTCGATATATTTAGTTATTGAAGGCTCATTCCTCATCTTTTAAACATACTGTGTTTCCAAATACGTGGATTAAAACAAGAATTTTAGGTTCCAAAGCCTGCTAAAATTAGAGCCTGTGTAAAAACTTCTATAACCTTTATCTGATACTCGGGAACAAGCATGATAAGGTGGTTTACCATAAAACCCTTTCCCAGAAGAATATGGAAGCATTTTGATTCACAATATTTGCTTGCAGGTAGTTTCAAGTCATTCTCGGAATGCAGCATGTTGCATACTCAGGACCATGTTTACGCTCAATGGCTCAGATATGTTTTACACTTAGTAGAACATATTTTTATTCCGATGAAGAATGTTACGTATTTTGTTTGCAAGTACGAGACGTCTAGCATGTGTGCATTGTATGTGAGTTTTATGTGTGAAGTCCTGTTGTGTATTCTGTTGCTTTCTTTAGAGTAACATTCTCAGCTTTATCTTCGAATATCAATATTCACAGTCCTCTCTAACAGAATTATGTGAAGATTTGAAAACCAAAATTCTTACAATTAAAAAATAAAATTCAAAATAATGTGTCTCATTGGATTTATTCTTTATTATTTTTAGATACTGGACTTTATAAGACAGAAAAAATGTACGTATATATTCATATGTAAATACAGCGTGCAGCCCGCACGGTTTTGGTAATTCTCGAGCTAATACAGGTGAAGCAATAAAACCTGGTACACCATTGCTACACCTTTAAGTCTAATTTTTGAAGTAACTGCCTTTTTCCATGTCAGGGGAATAGCCCGTTATTGTTATACTACCGAATTGTTATACTACCTAGGTGTGTAACAGCAGGAGATACCTTAAAACATTTCTTAAGTATTTAAACAAAAGTGTAAAATGGTTAGAATCTAATTATTGCTAATTATGATTTAATTTAAGAAACAGACACTATGAACATCAGGAGAAAAAAAGAGTCAGAAGGAAATGTTAATTTAAAGAATAGATCGAGTTGTACATCAAATTTAAGGTTTTCAATTAATGCCAAATAATAACCACAAGGGCTCTCATAGGAATGCTGCCTAATGCATTGTTGGTGCTTCTCAACCAACGAAATGTTAAACGACTGGGATTCAAAAACAATCTGTCTTTTGTTATGATATTGGAGTAACGCCTACCCATTCTCTCCTCATTCCTTTGAGAGAAGGTTTAATCATTTATAGCGGTTCGCTGAACACATTGATGCATGCTAATTGTTTGTAATTGCATGATTATTTCGTAATTAGTGTAATTTATCGAACACAAGTATTACATTTCTCCTTATATTTTACCCAGCACGTGTGTTGTTGCTATAAATGGTGTTTTGTGATTAGCAAATAAATGTTTTATTACTGAGAGTAAACGACGTCGGTTTATTATACTGTAACTAACTATGTTTAAAGAATATTGGTTACTTTAAAGTTCATTTATTATAGTGGTAACTACTAGCAAATTTCCCAAAGCTCTAACAGAGTTTTATGATTTTTTTACCGGAACTACCACAATAATATTGAGGAAAATATGCTGGAAGCGATATAATTATTTTAGTAAATACAATTTTTAGCAAAAGCATTTGTGAGTCAAATAAAAAAATTGCTCTTTTTTATTATAAGTTGGCTCAACTTCTGCAACTAAAACATCCATCAAGAGGCCGGTGATATCTATTGGATGCTGCCCAGTACTTTCTTTGTTTAAAAAAATAATGTTCTTAAAGTGTTCAATTTAAAAAGGTTTCTTTAAGTTTAGTTTCTCAGGAACGGGTAAAGCATTCTCTTCTTTAAATATTAAGATGCAAATGTACAGTGGCTAACAACGTTATGTGTATAACATTACAGTTTATTGTGTTTAAATCACTGCGTCCAAACAGTAATTCAATAAATTATCTAAATATTGTATTTTATATTTCAGTTAACATTGCCGACGAAAAATTAAAAGAACCTACGCCATTAAGGATCTCAATAATATTGAAAATATTTTTGTATTAATATATATTTTTATTGAATCATTCAACATCCCAATTTTATGTTTGAAATCATGTCATCCAATACCAATTTTAAAACTTATATGTATTTACGCTTACGGTAGTGACGAATGTAATTAATCCTCAAGGCAACACTATAAATTCTTGTAAGATTTCCTAGAAGATGTCTAGGGAGAAAGATGACACAAGTACAAACGTTAGGGGATCAAACGTAACAGAAGGGTCTCACAGGAATCGGACTGGGAGTAGTCAGTAAAGTGTAATTCTGGATTACTTTGGTGAGTTTATTCAACATCTTGCTTAAAGCAAACATGTCTTGAATCAATTTGATCGAGGTCAGCAACAGAGATAAAAATAAGAATAGTTATTGAACCGTCTGATACTACAACATCAGCAGTCAGTCTGAGGGTTAGTAACAAAAGGGTTAGTAATATGAATGCGCACTGTACGTTAGGCATGCAGTCTAGCAAAGATTCTAATTTCGTCAATCACGTCATAAATTTTAACTAAATATAACTGTTTAATTGTGAACTGTATAGACTAGAACGCCATTTACGAGTATACCAATAAAATATCCTGTTCCGCAGTTTACCACAACGGTTTTGAATTGTGAAGGAAACAGGATTTTCCGGACATTTGCCATCGTTCAGTGAAACAAAAAAAGTTGTGTTACTGATTGTTTCACTGAACGATGGCAAATGTCCGGAAAAATCCTGTTTCCTTCGTAATCCTTCCATCGTCAAAAATAAACTTCAAACAAAGAAGTGTTTTTAATTTCTTTGTTATAGAGTAATATTACGTATATAGTTTATAGAAACTTTTGTTTATAGTTTTCTAAAGTATGATGCAATCTTTAATATCTATGTTTTAAATATTAATTTAAGGCTCTCTGGTAAAATTAATAATAGCCTGATACCACTGAATTATTTAAAGTATATTGAGTGCTCGAATTTAATTATAGTAGTAATTTAAATATTTCAACTTAATATACTACAAAATTTTAACAAAAATTTAATAAAAATAACTTAGGTTTGTACCTGTATTTACTCTGTTTGTACTCTTCAGAGATACTATATCTATCTAATAGTCAAAGACGAAAGGTGTGTATCGTGTGAACCAAGGTACATGATGAAATTGTGAAATCAGTGTCATTGAAAGGTGTTATAAAAATGCATTGAGGTTGAGGGTTCTGACGTGTGACAGAAGACGCACCACCTAGGTAACAATGTTTTCAATTTGGATCTGGATTTTACTCTTCAGACAGACCCATAGCCAACAGCCATAAGGCGACAGCTGCAGGTATCGTGTGAACTAAGGAACATTACCAAATATTGAAATCAGTGTCAAGAAACCAGTTGTTTCAAAAAGTCATAGAGGGTTCTGACGTGTCAAGCTGAATCCACTGAGATTCATAACCTTGACACCAAAAAGTATGAACACAATGCCACATATCGAGTTGAACTGAGATTGGGAGTCCTTACCCTGTACTCAATACGTACGCATATTCTCTGAATAAAGTGGGCGTTATTGAAATTCTTCTGGATTTTCAGTTGACTTGCAAAAACAATTTTCTTTGTTTACTTTTCTATGCAGATTAGAAATGTAATTTATCCCACTTTACTAAACTATGAAAGATATTCATTTCATTCATAATCTGCAATATTCTATGACACAAGGTAAGGCGAAATTGCAGTTTAATTCTTTACTTCATGTATCAATTAAAGAATAGAAATTTAAATATAGACGAACAATTGCACTCACATAATTGTTGGCTAGTGCCAATGCAACTTAGCGTTTACGCGCTGATCGCTGTAAACTTCCGCGAATCACTTCAATATTGTCTGGCTTTTTAAATGTACGGGGATTCCCACTTGGTTTGTTATCCAGAGCAAAAGCAGTATTCCGGAAACTATTCACTCACTCTAAAATCCTATTACGATAAGAAATTTCACTATGTGGAAGTGAGTACAAAACTGCAGTAGCGTCAAAATCATGGCCTTATGATTTTTTGACAAATATTTCGAGCACAGTGATGATCCATGTTAACCTCAAAATGGCATAATTCAAAACATGACTGGCTGCAAAATTTAACACTCTCTTTAACAATCAGTTGAAAAGTCACTTTTGAAAATCCGCTGGTTTATAATGTCTTACCCCTTACAGAAATAGCTCCTGACTACGTGCATTGTTACAGTACGCAGGTGTGTAACAGCAGCAGGTATTTTAAAACATTCCTTAAGTAATTAAACAAAGTGTAAAATGGTTAGAATCCAATATTATTGCTAATTATGATATACGATTTAATTTATGCAATTGACACGCTGAATATCAGCAGGTACGATAAAATATTTTTATGGTTTGGTTAAATTGGTGTGGTTTTACCTCAAGCGTTTGTTACAGAGGAATCAATGCCATATCTAATGTTTGTATATAAATCAAAAATAAATTTCGTTCTGTTTCCAAGTAAAGTTTTAAAATTTTCGTGCTGTGCATTCAACAACTTTATTTTGATTTTTCATTTTGTAAATCGAAGAAAAAGTAATGTAACATGTTAATGATGAGATAAAAAATTAGAATTAAAATATTTTCAACCTCAAAGTTGTATTTTAGTTATGTTTTAGGTATATTTTATCCCCAGATAGTTGATAGTCCCACAAAATATTATGAGCAGTGCCTAAAGACGTTTAATATTACTAGTTTAAGAAATATTAGTTACAACATAAAGTGATAGAAAATGTTTAAGTTAGCGCATTTCAGCTTTTCTTATGTAAATAATGTATGTGCAACGTTTTATACAAACTCAAATTAGGTACTGTTTGGTACAATCTAAGTATAAAGTGAGCTGCATTACTCACATAATTCACAGTGAAATTGAAACTTAATGTTTTATACGAAATGAAACAAATTGTACATGCTAAGAAGGAAAAGGCTTAGGAGAGGGACGAGAAGAAGGGGGTTAAGGGTAATGAGCTTCAAAACGCTATATCATTACATAAAACAGGGACTTTTGTTTCTTTGTCCTGTAGCAGAGTGCATCACTGCGTAAACTCTTATAAGAATGCTGAGCTTCTACCTAGAAGATCTTTTCGGTATAACAAGTGAAGCATTGGAAAATTATTGGTTGGACTTTAATAAAGGTTTATCAATCGAGAGGCTAGAAAATTCAGTTTTCCGTTCTTTCCGCTCGAAATCTCGAGAAAAAATTGAACTAGAGACTTTATGAATGAAGCTTCATTTATTTATCTTGCTGAGCGTTATCGAGCATTAACGGTAACCATAACAGGAACTAAGAAATCATAGAATAAAATAATTTGTGAATAAAGAGAGTGCAGTACAATCATATAACATTTGAACAAATGAGATGTAGTTATAGACTTGAAATTTACTCGCAACCTCAGCGAAACCTGTTATTCTACACCCTTGTTTTGTAGCTAAGTTTTAACAGTAGTTAACACGGTAAGAATAATAAGTGTAATAATATAAATATTCCTACAAAGCCAAATTAATTTCCCCATGTCCATTCTAGATTGCCAAGTCTAGACTGGGAACACAATAGTATCAAGATATAAATATAAATAATACAAATAATGATAGAAGTAAAAGAACAGTGCACTTTTTAAGCAGACCAGTAACAAAAATAATAAAAATACACAAATAAACATTTCAAATAATGTTGCCGACAGGAATAAAGGATGTTGGAATATTAAAACGTTATTACTTTCCCGAGACAAAAGAACTTATTTTTTATGTAACATTTTCATCATGCTGGATTTACAGTTAATATGCAACTACTTTAACCGTGAAAAGAAAGAGTTGCGCAGCCACTAAATAGATACTGGTTTAGTTCTCTTCTCTAACACCATTATTTAAATAATAGTATCAGTCTAAATTGGAGCAATTATCATGGAAATGTAAAATTTCTCTTTGTTATTGTGGCATTATATGTACATTCCAGTATAGACTAATTTTAAAATTATCAAAATATTCACATGTTGGAACAATGTTTTACTATTAACAAAAAGTAAGTTAGATACAAATTTTATATAGTAATATTGAAAAATGAAGTGTCTTGCCTTGGGTGTATTGCTAATTGTTACTGACCAAAATATTCTAACATCCGAAACATAATATCACGCACTTTTTTTGACACAAACCAATGGGCTAGTCAACATCCATATGATATTTCTGTCGACGCCATTTCCTGTTTTGATGTTCAACATCTTTTATAAAGAGTAAAAACCCTGTCAAAAATTTCTAAATAATTGTATGAATAACGTTTAGAACAGTTGTGCACGGAATATATTTTCACAATATTACTAACATTTTTCAAAATAAGAAAATTTCGAGAATGACCTAGTCGAATGTTTTCGTCCTCTAAAATGTGCCTTTCCCCCACGTTGGATGGTTAGATGAAAATTGTCTTAGCCTTTAAGTTTTATTGTATTATTTGCACAAGAAATGAAAAATCAAATTGTATAAATTTCTGAACGCCAAAAAACGGCAATTTTTGGACTGATAGATAACTAAGCAAATATTTGAACGCCAAACTTGAAAATTATGTGGCACAGCCCTGTCATCATATCTCACAATTAAATGGAATATTTCCGTGGACTTCAGCACACTACGTGTGTAACTAATACAACCAAAGATGCAAGATTGTGAATTACCTTACACCATGTTCAAGGTGTTATTATCCACAAGGTGTTAAGAAGACTACAACTTTTCACTTCACGTTATCACATTTAATACTCTATGTTAGCTTGTACCTCAGTTTATAAATGGATGAACGCCTCTATTTCCTAGTTGAGCTCGTTTTATCTTGTACCACAATGGCAAGTGTCCGGAAAATCCTCTTCCTTACATGAAAATCTCACTCGAATATTACCTGGTATCTAAAAGAACCTCACAGTAATAAGGTGCAATGTATCGGTGTATTCTATGAGGAAGCTCACTCAGAGCTATTTTATACCTACACAGGAGAGAAAAGGAAAGTCAAAACTGTGAGTTGTTTATCTGTTGTGATATAAGTTTGATCAAGCCAGACCGTTGTAGTAATATTAATTTCATTCCTATTGCTGAAGCTGCTGTGTTGTATTCTCGCTAGTAAACTATAACTCAGTAGTCAATCCTGAAGCAGAATACACATAATTATACATAACAATTCTGATATTCTGGATAACCAGTGACGTTCATAGACTCAGAGAAAGCTAATAAAATATATATAGGGCTTACTTTGTTATCCTCGCCTACTCTGACCGAATAGGTAGATGAAAATCCTGTTTTAAGCTGTAGCATTATGCACTGTAACTTTCAGAGGAACATCTGGATCCGGCTTCCACAATGTAAACACCCGTTATAGCTAGCACAGGTTTTGGCTTTTTACAATGATATCTTTCTATGGTACAAATCCAGTTACTCCACATCAGTCGTAGGTGGTTAGTAGACGAATGAAGACGTATTGTGAACCTGTATTCCGTAGTTAAGTTTTAATCATTAGTGTTTTGTATAGTCTTTTATTGAGTGCATGTTTATAGAGTTAGTGAAGTTGAAAAAACAACATGTAGGTTGTGATTCCTGACTTAGGCGTGCCACAACGCTTTGGTAAGATTTGTTTATTTTAGCATAGTTTGTAATTATGTATTAGGTTAGTTCTTTACCTGAAGAAGAGATCAGATTGCAGATCTCGAAACGTAGTGTTACTGATTTCTTGTTTTCACTGAACGATGGCAAATGTCCGGAAAAATCCTGTTTCCTTCATACTCCACATACTTTATACAAAGCGTACAACTTAATCAGCCATCTTTAGCCTGTTTTTCCGCTCCTTATCTATTTAAACTGTTTATGCCAAACTGAATGTTTCTATGATCAGATACAGAATAAGACTGATGGTATTGAATTTTGAACAGTTTAATTGTTTAGTTTAATTAATCAGTTTAATTAATTAATACAGTTTGAATTAAACTATGGGTTTATTCAAACTTAATCACTTTAACACCATTGTGAGTACTTAAATCCGTTTATAGAGACATAGCTGAAGTATATATTCACTACTTCATCGTTTACGATCGCTAATAACTATGTCATAAAAGTTTGACAATGGGATGAACTTTTACTGTACGACACAAAGGCAATAGGATCAAGCAACTATAAATCAACAAGTGGTTTTAGTTGAATGTGTACATTGTATGTGTTCAGTTTTAATGATACCAGTTTTACTTTTCATTTAAAGTACTTTGTAAATAAAAGCTATCTTCAAGACATATTTTAAACATTTCATTCACTAAAAGCTATCGCAATCTCAGAATGTCAGACCCTTTAGCAATCCGAGTATCTTGGGTTTCTCAGACGTCCAACCAACTCGATACGTGGACCTTTGAAATAACTTTTAGACGGAATTTTTAAAGAATTGTGTGCTATCAGATACCAGGAGGTTTCTATTCCTGGAAGTCTTACGAATCAGGAATATTCTCGGTCTCTGTATATTTAGTGCCACAGAGAGAAATATACCTTAGCTTAGCGGAAAAAAACAAAAAAAAAACACTAATAATATATAGACATATATATATATATATATATATATATATATATATATACAGAGTGATTTTTATGTCCTGGCACACCCGGATATAATTTAAACGGCCCAAGATATCTATGTGAAACCTTGACCCTACCTATTATAACATATTTTTTTAATTTTCAAGTTGTTGGAAATTTTTTTCCCCTTTTCTAAAGGGGGGTAAAGGGGGGCACTAAAACTTTTCAAATACAAACCCCTATCATGTGACCCCTCATTTTAAAGGGAATAAAAAAAGAAATCCAATAATCCAAACTAGAGGTCTCTACGTTTATTTCACAGATTTTATGACAAATTTACAATTGAGAAAAGGGGGGGTAAAGGGGGACAACTAAACATTTTCAAATACAATCCCCTATCATGTGACCCCTCATTTTAAAGGCAATAAAAACATTAATCCAATAATCCAAACTAGAGGTCTTTACGTTTATTTTACCAGATTTTATGACAAATTTACAATAATAAAATCAATAGATATTTTGGGCCGTTTAAATTATATCCAGGTGTGCCAGGACATAAAACTCACTCTAATATATATATATAATATATTAGTCTATAAATTATTAGTTTTTTGTTTGTTTTTCGTATATATTAGTCTATATATTATTAGTTTTTTGTTTGTTTGTTTTGTATATATATATAAAATATATCTCATTTAAAATAAATAAAGCCTTTGCATTCAAATACAATAACTTTCTGTTTATTCTTTGATAAAAGTTTAACGATAGAAGGTTTTAAAGGATAATATGATTTCGGGGACATCATTATATGTTACAAAATGATTGTTGAAATAAACTATGCCTTAATAGTTAATGTTAATTAGAAAATAATTGATTCTGAATGTTCATTCCATCAAAAGGATTTATTAAAAGCTACAGAGAGGAAGACAATAATAGTTAAAAGCCAAGTTTTTAAAAGCAATTTTAATTACTTGTCTACTATTATGTTATACTTTAAACTAGAAAACAGTTAAAATTAAAATGCACTCTGATATTACTTGTTTATTTCTCTGTTATCATAATTACGCAATCGTGTAATTTTAATTTATCTTATAGCTTTCAATTCAATCGTTAAACACTTTGAATTCCCCCACTTTTATGAGTATGCTTAATTTTATCCACTTCCACGGTAATTTAGCAACTTTGAATTGATAATTTATTCCAGTTTAAGAATTTATAACTTGTAACGACAAAACCTATTTAATTAAATACTTTACTTAAATTTGCGAATATTATATTTTCTCATACAATTATTTCGAATTATAAATGTTTTTAAAACAGTATAAATACATAATACTTGTGAAAATCCATACGTATTGACCTAATTTATACTCTGATTAATTATTCTTTACCTTGTAACACATGCTTTACTTTTGCGTACCGACCATTGAGTGGCTATAAAGTACGAAATAGTTTATAACAATTAATATAAAAGTTCATTGATCTATTTTTATTCAATTATAATTCTATTAACAAATTTCACTGTATCTTAGAACACAAAATAAATGATTGAAATAATTGTATCATATTAAGAAAATAAAACAAACATGAAATTGTAAAATTATACTCAATTATGTTCTAAAAAATGTAATAAAACTTAAAATAAAATAAATAAAAAATAAACCTAAAACAAAATTGATGCTCAATTATAACTTAACTTTTCGGATATAATATTAACAAAAACATAGCTTCTTAGTAAAAATTTACACTAAAACATTCTTTTGAAATCTATTTTGTCTAGCTTCTCTTTATTTGATTGTAATATTAATGAATAAAGGTTAGATTCATTAATAAAAACTGTATAAGAATAAATATTTATAAGGAGACTATCTTTATACTCTTGAATATTTACACCAAACAACAAGTGTTTCTAAAGATAACTAAATATATAAAATGATTAAGGTTTAGTATTTTATAAAGACATTTTAATAAAATGGCTCAATTGAAAAATAAATCCAGGTCAATATTGAGATATAGGGTGGTCTTCTGTGCAGCCCCAAAACACAACATGGATCTCTAGTAGATATATTACAGATAGAGTGGATATCCCACATCCTGTAGCCTCGCTGTAGGTAGATGTTATGTAATTAATTACATGAGGGCAGATCAACTTGTCTTAACACGTCGATATGCTGGTAACGAATTATCTGTACCACTTTTCCCCGGACATACTAATTGTTTCAGTGTTTATTCAGTAGAAATGTATTAATGCAAAAACAAACTGGTTTTAGAAAACTTTATTATTGGTCATTAGTGTAATGCCTGAAGATTAGAATTTTAGATTAGGAAATTTAAATATAAATAAAATTAATATATCTACCAAAGAACATGAACAAGTTGCTACTTAGTATATAAATGACACGAGATGGAAAAATATTAGCATGTTTACGAATAACGTGGCTAATATAGAGAAAAAGGTTGATTCAGTGAATGTTGAGATTGGCACCAGTTCACACACCTCTTAGTGCAGCGTCTGGAATCTTGCCGTTGACTTCTGGAACCTGGAGTCATGATCGTCTAAAGAGATCCAAAAACTTTCAGAGACGAAGAATTACAAAATGATCTCTTTTAGTAGTTTCGACATGAGAACACCGAAAATAAAAAATACAGGTGAACTAGAACTAAACTGAACATTTTCATTTAATCAAACCTTCCCACCATGGATACGTTATAAGTAGAAAACTCTTTCAGTGAAACAAAAAATCAGTAACACTTCGTTTCCAGATCTGCATTCTGAAGAAGTTATCAGAATGCAGATATCGAAAAGTAGTGTTATTGATTTTTTTATTTCACTGAAAGATGGCACCTTCGATGTTTCCTTCACAATCCTTCCATGGTCAGGATAGAATAGAAAGAATAGAAAACTCGGTTTCTCCACTGTGCCTAGATATTGTGTCGTAGATGTAGTTGGTAGTTGTGCACCTGATGAGACAATGAGAACTCCTCTTCACCTTAGTTAAACTAAATTGTAGTCTGGGTGTCTCCGATATTCAAACTATATAAAGGTTTTGTTTTGAGCTTCTTTGCCGTCGACATTTTGTGATCTCTTCAGACGAACATGACTGCAGATTCCACAGTCAAGTCTGTCACATCGCACTAAGAGGAAGGTGAACTTGGAGCTAAACTCAACATTCACATGTTTGCACACGTTTTTCTTTGTAACTTTTAAACTTATTCCAAAATAATTTAAAAAAACCCCTGTTTTGAAAATTTTAATATTCTAAGGTAGCCGATTAAATTTCGACAATCATAATGTGTTATAAATAAAAAATTAGATATAGTAGAGCAAACTGGGAAAGAAAATTATCAGCAACTAGCATTCTCGGGCCATATATACAATTTGTGTAGCCTTTTAAAATAGTATCATGTATATCTACTTTTTTCTACAAAACAACACATAGAGTCAATACAAGTAATTATCATTTCAATCAAAATTCCTAACTGAATGCAATAAAAGAAATTCCAAAAACTACGAACCAAACCATTTAATGCTAATCTTGTAATTTTTAAGTTGATGGAGTTTCTACATTTTTGGATATGTTAACATGCCAATCATAACATATTCGTCCTACTATTAATGTTGTCATAGTATAAACCCCTTCTAAACTAATAATGCATCCTCATTACATGTACATTAGTCCTCTAGTATACTGGCTTTATCATTTGAAATAAAAAGTGAATAAGAGCACTTGTGCTTGCCGATATTTATTACTATCTTTTAAACATGTTACTATTCATTTCCAGCAACTTATCGATTAGTAATGAGTTCGCGGTGAATAAAATAGAACATGTGATATGTTAATCTAATTCCATATATATATATATATATATATATATATATATATATATATATATATATATATTGTTTTGTTTAACTTAATAGTTAGATAACAATAAAAAACATTTTATGGTAGTACTCAACCCACAATATTATACAGCCCCCATATGAAAAGTGACATGACCTACAGTTTGAAAAGGTGCATACTTTCCTTAGTGGAGTTTGTTACGCGACATTTGATGAGACTTACCTTGTGTTATTTTGGATTTTATAAATAACGATTTGATAGTCACTTTTTAGTAGCATCCTTGAAGAATAGTTGAACTTATTGAATGTGTTAATAATAACTCTTAAGCTGCTCTTACACTTTCAAGTATATTAATATATCTATATACTGGCAACATTATTTTATTTTAAATTAAACTCAGAAAGCATATATTGTGAAGCTTATATTATTATCATTTATTTATTTATTATTATGTGTCATATCCTTTTTTTACATTAAGTGTATTAAGCCAACTTAAGCAATATGACGATCATTTCTAAATTTTGTTACATAGTGTTTGCTTGTAAGGGATATAAGGGAACCGGGATGGTATTTTGATCTTGAAAGCTTTTCATTTGACTACAGCAATCTTTTTATCCGTTCTAGCAACTACATGTATACGCTTTTATCGTTTAAATATGTTATGGATTTAGTTGGCATTACAAGTCTTATTTGAACAAATGGTATCCTAGTTTAAGGAAAACCTTTTCTCGGTTAGTCATTTATTCTTGAGTCAATCTCATTTATTACTGACTGATATTATTAGGGACATAAAATATCTTTCTTATAAAATACTTATTCAGCCAACTGCGCTTGTGTAAATTAAACGTGGTTAGAGCTGATTTTTATAAAAAATGGAAATATTAATTTTGAAAAAGTTCATTTCTATTCAATTGTCAGTAATTTTAGAAGCATTTGGCATTTTAATTCTTCCCGTTCATTTCCAAACAAAATGTCTGATTCTGTCTTTTGCTGTTTAGACACCTTGGTAGATATCCATTAATTTGTAATTAAACCTACAAATCTCTGGATACCTTTATGCGTAAAGTAATACTAAAATATTTCATTACAAAGTTAATGCTACTCATCATGTGTACAGCAAGGTCTAAGTCTATGTATTTTTGAACATGGTCAACGTACTGATATATTTTACAATGGCCACCTGTGCCGAGTTTCGTTCAAATTATGAACGTTTTTGAGCTAAATATTATGAGTCTGCGTGCTAATTTGATATCACCTTTAAGTATTGATAGATTAAATGAATTTCAGTATATAGCAGAATGTTTCATAATGAAAAAAATAGTCAACATACCAGAAACATTACTAAACGAAAGACGCTACGGAATGAAAAACTTGCATCAGTTACTTGGTTCCAAACTAGTGAAAATAACGTATACCCTTACATCGGGATTTTATTCAGTTAGTTCTAATATTAAGAAGTATTGAATACGCAGAAAATCATAAGTATTATTACTAAAAGTTAATATTGAGTTTAGTATCTTTTTATTATACCTGTTAAAATGCAATTTTCATTTTAGAATTCTGTTAATCTAGTAGAATACTAGAATATGAATAATACAAATAGTTTAATTCCCTTTTTTAAAATCATTATTTGCACTTTACGAAACCAAGCAGTTCTTATTTTATTATAAATTTAAATAGTGAGAGATGTAGTCATTTATTAGTGTTCAAAAGTTTTGTGAGTATATAATGTTGAAAATGTAAGTTGGCTTTTATAACTATTTATTGGATAAAATAATAAACAGTATATTTTGGTATAAGGTTTATTTTCATAGCCTCCACATCATACCCAGTCATGAAATCTCAATATATAATTATACGATTATAAAATTTACACGTTAGTAAGTCTTATATTGAAAAAGTAGAGTATGAATACAAAAGATACTTTTGTATTTACACTTAATGCCTTACTGAAGAAATAAAATTTGGTTCTGTAATTTATAAATAGTGCGAAAGCAATTCAGATTTCAAAATAAGAAAGTACTAAACGTACAATCTTTAGTGTTCAGTAATGTATTCCTAGTTAATTATGATTCGAATTAGTTTTAACTAGTTATTGGAGGGAAATTGTACCTCTTAAAATAAACATATTTTTACATAATGAATCACATACATGCTTTTAGTGAATTAGTCAGCGGTGTTAAAATTTATAAATATTAAATTCAAATTTCCAGCGTTCATCATATAACGCTAGTATTAATTAATTTATTCCAAATAAACTAATTTGGTTGATATGATTTAATTTATAATGAATGTCACTTCAAACAATACAAGTACCGTCAAATAATGACGTCTGAATGATGAAATCAAACGCGATGCATTACTAATTAAATGTATAACATTCAGATATATTTATTCTGTATATGAGCCCAAATCATATCTATCGTGGATACCTTGAACACGCTTATTTTTATAATAAACTGTGATAAAATAAACTGAAACCAATTTTTTTTTTACTTATTTTCTATGTTTAATATTCCCAGAATATATTATGAAGATTTTTTTAATCAGTAACTTCTCCCTCGAGTTTTACACTGGACTAATGGTCACACGTTTTGAAATAAAATGAGGCATGTGTTTGTTTAGTTTACTCCTTTAAATTAATAAAGCCAATATAATTTGTATCATATATATATATATATATATATATATATATATATATATATATATATATATATATATATGTACACTATACATAGTGTACACTATGAATATCCCCGTCCACGTGAATATATAAAAAGTAGCAACAAATACAATATTTTATGCAGATTAATCCCTCTTAGGATTTAAATTGCGATTTAAATCCCTAGAAGAAATATATTTAGGATTTTAAAGCCTCCCTACGTCCTATACAGACTGAATTTGACCCACACGTTACTCATTTCCTACGTAGAAATAAAATCATTTTCAAGAAGAACAAACATTCATGGGAATTTTAACGGTGTTGAAACCCCTTAAAAACTGTTATTATGTTTTAAATATCTAGGTGTCATAAAAAGATGAAATTTGATACAGACGTGTATTATGCTGTCGACATACCATCGGTACCCGAAACACCTTAAGCCGGAAGTAGATTAAAATGGCTGGACTTGGTACTGTCTTGTGATTAAAGTAGATTTTTTAACAAAATTAATTCATATTTTCTGAAACCGTGCAACATTTCATACAGTACCGGGAAGGATTCCAAAGACCGGAAATAGTCACTCTTGGCCAAAGCAGACTTTTCAGACCAACTTCTATGACCGGCAAACGATATTAAGCCTCCGGAAGTTTCTTAGATGGGAAGAAAATTATTTTGAAATGTTGGTATACGCTTTCAGACCTAAGAAGCCTTTTTAGACCCATCTATGTACATATTTTCCTAATCGGAACCACCGGACGTAAATAACAATGACCGGAAGTAGTTTATATGTAACCAGAGTAGAATTCATTAGATAAACATATTATACATTTTTTATATGGCCTGAAATAGAACACATTTATCGGAAGTTGAGGGTATAAAAAATAGGAATAATTAATCAAATATAATTGTTAGTAGGAATAGTTGTTAGTGATCGAATGTACTGAAGTTGGAATAATAATTAATTAATCGAATTGGGAACTGTATACGGAAAAGTAATTTAATTGAAAGCAGTTGGAAATTGTAAATACTGGGCTGTAATACGTAGTAATACTTGAACTCCCGGATGTGGTGTAAAGCAGTTTGTGTTGTTCATAATGGATTTCCATCAATTTGTAATATACCCTAGTCATATTTAAGAACACAATTTCATCTATATGGAACTGAGGGGTTATGCTCCCGTTATAGGTCTTTTTGATAGGTTAAGGACTGGTTCAATGATACATAAATGAAGTGGGATGCATTTAAAATCTTCAATTGTGGGGCTAATTACCATATTTTATATTCTAAATAAGGGTGTTCCATATTGAAGACTACAATTTAGAGACTCTTGCTTAGATGAATAGAGAACCAATTTTAAGATTTGGAGTCTTAAGATAGTGAGTCTTGAATAGTGACACTTGATATACTAACGCAAATAGATTCTCTTATCCACAGCACCTTCCAGAAAAATATGAACGACTGGTTTTTGTTGGATGTAAAATGCTTATGTAAATTTATTTTTTGAGGTGCGAACATTTTAACGTTATTTAGTTTTACTGTGTATACATTTCCTCAGTACTGTTACTCTTTACTGGTTAGTATTATCATTTCCCGATGTTTCCAGAGATTGATTCTTGGCGAAATAATAACCTAATTGGCACGCGTAGTAGATCCCTCTAGCACGTTGTGGCCGACTATCTGCCCATCAGGGGCTTCTAAATAGTAATACACAATTTGCTTTTAGGTATGGAAATAGACTAAATTTTAAACTCACCCATATGTCATAGAATGTTCTTGTTGCGTGAAAGTTTAGGTTAGTCTATATTCCCACGGTATGGTGACAACGAATAATTATGACAACCACTGGTCCACAGATATCTGCGCCCATATCGCCGAACGAATATGTCACTAGTTAATGCCCTCAGCCCACTCTTCATATAATCGCGTGGGTTATTAATGAAAGTCCAACGGCACAATGACTTATAAGCCAATCACTCATTGAAAACGTAGGCTTTAGAAATTAAAACGTCAACTGAGTCTGAGCAACTGGGATTAGGATTTCATCTGATAATTCAGTTTATCGTAAACTCGTTTTAATTTTGATGTTATAAAAATAGCAATTTTAATACCACGTTTATGCTGTATTTTACTACTACAGCCTCCTTAACCTAGAAAATCACATCTAAAGTGATATGCTTGACTATTTATAAGTTTTTCCGTTTATGTATAATACAATACTAAGAGTCAGAATATGTATGTGACTGAAAAGTAAACGTTCAAACTAAATATAAAAATAATAAACTAATACAACAGAGTGTGGAAACACCGTTCTATATTAGATGTACGGTAACCAAACTGAAGCCATTTATTGGTAACCCACTTATATGTTACTGTTCATGTTTCCATTAAGAATTGTAATTCTTTGCTTCCAGAGGTAGAGCATATTATATATTGAATCTTCAAATTAGTATTCTACTTTATTTCAACATATACTCAAATCTTTTTAAATTAGATTGATACAATAAACCTTCGGATCTCTACCTTAGAACTCAATATCATATTAATGAATCTTAAATAACTAGATGCTCGATCACGTTAGACATGCACACAGGATATTCGACTCTAAAGACCTACCGGAAGTTACTTCCGGCGGAAGTTTCATGTTTCACAGCCGTAATCGAGTTATCAGCGTCCAGAGTGAGTAACTTAGTAACATTAATAACCACGTCATTGAGCATCGAAAATAAGTTACGGTTTGTAAATAAATCATGGCGCACTGAGGTGACAGATTTAAGATGGAGAATGTTGTGAATTCCAGTGTGTTATTTACATTATGTAATGTGTACAAAATTCACGAATATATTTAAACTTATAGCTAAATCCTCGGTGTTCACGTAACCTACAGCATTTACACGATCATGTCTCTTACTGAGAGTAATTGTTTTAAAATGCACTTTGTTACTCACCATTTTGTTACATTCATTGTTACTTACCAATGAATTTGGCTGAACATTACCGAAGCTGATGAAAACCTTTGATTTCCGTTTGGCTGCCTGTCCCAACGATATATTGAGAATGTGCTTACAGACTTGAAATTTTGCATGAAGTTTAATTTCTTGTGAACTTTATTTGCTTGCGATTCCAAGGAATTTCGTTTATCGCTTTTTTTACATTGGTCTTATGAGTAATTATAATAGCAACGAAGCAATCGCAGAGTAAAGATATGTGTGACCAGCCATAGTATAATAATATTACATTTTAATACATGAAATAGTAACAGCCCAATAAAATGAGATATAGAATTGAAAATTGCAATAATTCCGTTAAACCTTATCGACGATGTTATGTAACTCGTGCTGTAGCGTAATCCAACCTTGTTCTTGTTATAATATTAACACATAATCGTGCGTTGCCCAGATAGTAGAAATACAATATCTGCTGAAGAATCTATAAAAATACTAAAAATTGTAACTCTTAAGAATGTAATGCAGTAAAACTTCAAAAAGTATGACACTTCAATATTAATTGCGGAGGTTGATAAAATTATTACTTATGATTTTTAACTCTAAATATGGGTTTTAGTCCACAAAGCAATGTTTTAAAAATTCAAACCTCAACTCGGATGGTTAATATTATCAGTTCATAAATTAAACGCATAAAATTTGTATAAAATTATTTTGTTAAACACGTTTACTAAATTTAATTTATTTAAAAAGCAAGACTTACAAGTGTATTGGTTAGGACTTGCATACGTCTTGAATTTTCTAGAACTCAACAACAGTGACAAGAGGAAAAAGAAATACTATTTGAAGAGAAAAAGTGCCTGTGTATACTTCTGTGTCCAGTACTTCAGTACACCATGACTTGTTTAGCTACTCAAGTCCATCTACTCAAAAGCTATTTACGCTCCTAATGTAAGTGAGATCTGTATTTACTGAACACACAAGGCACGGAGCTGTACATAAGTAATGAACTTGTGGGAGAAGGAGAAGATTAGGGCATGAATAACGTCATCACTTATTTCCATTCCACAGTGAACTCTACTAATATAATCTAACCAAAATCCTCTCACTTACTAGAGCAACAACATTCAAGATAACCGATATAACGGAGTATCAATTATTATGAACAGAATGAATGAGTGGGTAGTCAGACAGACTTCAATACCGTAACAAAAATAAATGTTACACCGTTAATTTACTATGTTTCCTCCTACAGCAAATTATATTATTTTTGGGTTCTAGCACCTGTTATTGCTGTAATTTATTATGCACAACATATGATTACAAAGACTGTATGAACCCACGTTATCCTACGAGAATGCTTATGCAAGTCTAAGACACCCTGGTATTGTGTATGAATTGTCTTTAGTCATAATTCCAATAGTATCCGGTAGATGTGAGTTAAATGTTATACCAACATCATATTTATGAAAAAAACTAAAAAAATTACCAAATGTTTCGTACAATCCTGTTATGAGGCTCTCAAAAATTTGTTTATAAAAGAAATCTGTGATATAAAATGATTTTGTATTAAAAGGTTATGAAACTATGTATTAAATTAGATTGTTTACAGTCTACATAATTTATTTATCTTATTGTAATTTAAATATACTTTTAGGTGAGAGCTAACTTTATTACAGGTATGGGCGTTAGGGTATTTAACTAAAAAAGCCAACTTGTGTTTGCGATTGTATCATCCATCGGAAGTTCAAACCGTTGGATGGATGACACGTGTGTAATTTTATTGCGTTTTACAGAGAATAAATTTCTCAAAGGGTGAAAAATGATTAAATTCCATTAAAAACTACTACTACTACTACTACTACTACTACTACTTGTAGAAGAGATGTTGTCCAGTCCCGAATCGTGGAGCGCTGTCTCTGCAAGAGGGTGCTAAGGCAAAAAAGAAGAGAGCAGCTATAAAGCACCAGAATAGCTCATGTCGGTGGATTTTAGAATGAAGTAATGCCCATTGTGCGAACGATGGCACCCTCTTGAAGTAGTTGCAGAGATGCGTTCCTGAGAGGGTTTCCAATGCATGGACCGGTAGGTTTTTAGTGGGTGAGAGTCCCACACACCAGGGCGAACATCTGTCCCTGACGGTGCATAATGCATTTTCATATCGTAAAAAAAAAACTACTACTACTATTACTTTGTTATTGAAATAATAAAAATAACTATAGAGCCATTCTGTCGTCCATTATGTATGTGTATAAAGGTTTGGGTGGGAATGGATGTCAAGGTACATTAAATATTTGGTTTTGCTTACTAACAGTATTATCACTGATCTAGTTATATATTTTTACACTTAAAAAGTAAAATTATTTAATTTCAAGAGTGGATATTAAATGAATCTCAGAAGCTTCATTAATTAACAGATAGGCCTATGTACAAATGAATACGTATTGTGTAATTTGTTGGAAAACATTATAAATGAGAAAATTAAACAAAAATCTACTTTGCTATATGATCCTTGTTCATAAAGGGATGCATTTTAAAGACGATAACTTGCATTATAAATGACTTAAATGGTAAAAACATATTCAAGCAGAGAACTCACGCGGTCATTCACTCTGATACTTAAACTTGCTTTTGTAGAACTTGAACAATAAATCTCTCCGTTGAATCAGTTTCAATGTCTGCCCGTAGGGTAATTTAAATTAACAAGATTGATTAGATCCATTTCTAAGCTCTCTGTGATTGTGTTTAGAGCAATGTATATGAAACTTAAATGATATAAAGATTATATATGGTCAATACAGTGAACAAAATATTAGCTACCTATAGACTGATATTGTACAGCAAACATCCTCTTATAGAACACAATATGGTGGCCCATAAGTCAGTTGTCAGAAATGAAAATACAAAGTTACTAGAAAAGTACAAATACTTTATTTTTACAAAGTACAGTATTATTAATGTAATTATTATTATTTATTTTTAATTATTATTTTAAATAGTATGTAACCTACAATAGGTGATCAAAGTGGCTTCCAAGTTGTTCTATACAAACATTGCATCTTTTTAACACTGAATTACAAATCCGTTCGCAAATGTTCAGGGACTGTAGGTTTTCAAATTCTTATTCTATACGTTCCTTCAAATGATCAACGTCACGGAATAAACCTCATTTTTAAGAATACCCCAGACTGAAAAATCCATGGGCGTAATATCTGGGGATCTTGGAGGCCATTCAATAGTCCCCCGTCTGCCAATCCAGTCATTGAGAAAGTCTCTCACAATAACTTCATAATGAGGGGGTGCGCCATATTGTTGCCATATCAACCTTTCCTTAACCGGCTTGACATTTTCAAATAGTGAATTGTTTTCTAGTTCAATAAGCAGTCCATAAAGCATTTCTCAGTAGTTTTCAGCTTTTACAGTCCTATTAAAAAAATACGGAGCGATTAGCCCACCGCTGAATATCCCTGCCCATACACTCACGCCAGGAGTGTTATGTTCAGTTATGTCTAGTCACTCTGCCATTCACTTTAAAAGTCGCTTCATCGCCCCAAAGAATGCATTTTGAAAACATTGGATCAGCTTCAGCTCGGATTGTGTACCATTCGCTGAATTCCAAATGCCTGTCGGGATTATCTTCATTTAGGCCTTGAAGTAAAGTAGGACTATATGCTTTCATTTTCTGCATCCTTTGTAGACTTGTTCTTGGTAATCCATATTCCTTGGACGCTTTCCTTTGAGATTTAGTAGGCGATTGCACAAAACATTGAACAACAACATTAAGATTCTCTTCTATAGTTACAGACACTGGCCTACCTTATTGAGAAAGCTCCGCCACTGACCCAGTTTCTTTGAACCTTGCATTTAATTTTCAAATACCTTGTCGAGATGGAGGCCTAACGTTTGGAAAACGTTCCACAAACGAATCACACACATCAATGTAATTACAATATTTCCACCATGATTTTAACACAAATACAAATACTGTTCTGTACTTAACGTCCTATTCATCGTTGACTAAATAACATAGAACATAAGCTCAAACTGCTATTGTAAAGTAACTTAGCGTAACTGCTGCCGGGTAACAACTGTAGTCAAGTTCACAACAGACTGCATTGCGCTAGTCAAAACATCGTCTAAAAAAATTGCAAGTGAAAACTGACTTATGGGCCACCCTGTATTCTACTCGCGCTTAGGACAGCTAAAACATATATCTTGAGGACATAGCGATATATTTATCACCATATACTGTTTCGCTCCAAAGACTGTTTCGCGGATGATTTTCAGGGCACTGTCTTGTTGCAAGTTTAATAGGGGAAATAATGTATTGTTTTAAAACCAATTTAACAAAAAAATAATCTAAGAATTAAAAACAATTTCAACAAATTTCAAGAATTAAATTGAATTTTTCAAATGGGTAGATAGTTATGTGATAGACTATCTTGAACTGCTCTGTGTTTGCATATTCCTAGTATTGTAAAGGTAACACAGTGGGAATATCCTCTGCTACCAAATACCAAGTAAACTCGGTTTTGTCAACCTATCTATAGAACACGTACAAAAAAGTAATAATAATGTTAAAAATGGTAAAATGTAGGGTTTACAGCTATAAGAGGTTTTCATATACTTAAAATTGCCCTCCATGAGATCTGATTGGCTGAGTACCAGCAGCTGATGACGATGTAGATTTCTGTCTTCGTGTGTCCTATATTGTGTGTACAATATTTGATGTGAATTAAATGAGTAAAATTAGAGGGTCACAATTTCGTTTAACTGTTAAGGTTTCGTTGTAAATTTTCTTGTTTTACGATATATCCTGTCCAAAGTTTGTGAAAAATTAAATATCAAAATCATTATTATAAAATAAACCGATAACATGAAATTTGCTTAAACACACAATCACAGCATAAGTAAGAACCTCGTATACCACTGTCAAACACTTGTCGCGTGTAAAGTTAAAAATTATTATGTTACTTATAAGGTAAATGTTTATTAAGTTAATTAGGCTGGAGTAACGACATGGTTAAAAGTTACTATAGATTATTTCATATTGTATAACTAAATCGTTATGAAGAATAAGGTGCAACTTTTCATTTACACATTGTGCTGTAACTACTCGTATAACGCTATAACTCATCTAAGCATTAAAGTGCTGTTATTGAAAGTTAATTCCATGGCGGTTACCCAACAATTCCACTTGTTGATTTATAGCAGGCTTATCCTTTCACTGCGTTCACGAAAAAGGTTTACCGCGTTGTCGCCTTCACGATGCTTCCATAAAACATTAAAGTAATAAAATTCGAATGAATGGAATATCTAATTCTTCACAAAATATCCATTAACACTGTTTTCATACAACTTATGGTTCGTATATTAATTAGCATGGTAACTTGGTTCTATAAATAATGTATAACTTAATTTTCACCCTAAATTATATGAAAGTGAAAAAATTGTGTAAAGTTGATGAAAAACACAAAACCATCGTAGAAGGTTTACATACACCTTAGGATATACAATTGCGAGTTATACCTAAGTGATACACGCTTGCATCATGGTGGGTTTGAAACACGGTCAGTTACACTTGTAGTCATTTAGTTATTTTAGCATTAGAGTTGAAATGTATGGATTTGTGTTCGAATAATTAAAGAATAACAGGATTTGTGTAAGAAAAAAGAAAATTTTGAGATTTTGAATAACTGATTAACGTGCACCTGTTTAATATAGATTTCATAAGTGCTTAATACACACAGCTTCTTTACACCACATGGCGCGAACAAGCTTATTTGAGGTCACATGCAATATTTTACGTATATAACTTATTTTATTCATGAAACATCTACCAGAAATAAATACAGAAACCAAATCATACAAAAAATAAATCTATACACCTCCCAGGCTGACAAAAGAAGTGTTTCTGGTTGGAATGGAACTAAATTAAATACCTGATTTACAAAATAAATATAAATTTACTGCCGGAACAAGTATCATACCCATTGTATAAAAACCTGATAAATACGATTGTAGATTAAAAACCCCTACAACAGCTTTATCTATAATAATAATAATAAACTATTTATTGCGTAAAACATAAAAACAATGTTATAGCAATCGTCAAGTATTTTGAGCTAAATTTTCCATTCGTTATACCATCGAAGTCCCTTACATACATACAATTTTTGCGTTCACTCTCTCTCACTCATTCGAATTGTTCCCCGGTCAGTCAACCAATTGAGAGGTCTCCCAATTGTGTGCCATAAACTGGTCTATACTGTAGAATGCATGTGTATAATTAATGTTGTTTTTAGACGAGCTTTGAATGCCTTCAGCATGGGGACACATTTAATCGAGTTCGGCTAGTTGTTGACAATTCGAACTTCTGCCTGAGAAGGCAAACGCTCGTGAGCTACCGTCCTGTGCCTCCTAGTTCGATAGTCATCACTGACTCTAGTTGCATAAGAGTGTAAATCACTATCTCTTGTGTGTTCGCATTTGGATTAAAAAAGAGACATGTTTCCAAGACGTAGAGGCAAGGTAATGTCAACAATTTTAGATTTTTGAAAGCTGGCCTGCACGACTCTCTCCATTGCAGTTTTGCAATTGTTCAAACTGCTTTTGAAGGATGAAAATTCTGGAAAAGTTTGCGGTTGTGCAACCTCCCCACAATGCCAATCCGTAAGAAATGTGTGGGTAGATCAGTCCATAATATGCCGTCATCAGTACCTGCGTTGGGCAGTATTCGGACAGTTTCCTCAAGACATAAATGCCTACAACTTTAGTCTAAATGGAACAAACATAGTCTACATGACAATCCCAAGTCAAACCTCGATCTAGGTGTATTCCAAGGGATTTCATTGAGTACACTTCAGTGATTTCAGTTTCGTCTAACATAACTGTAGAGCTTCAATCTGAATCTGGTTGTCGCAAACTAAATTGAAATAATATAGATTTTAAAGGCTTTGAGAATTGATTTAAGATTATATCTGAATATCAAATGTACTAGACATGAAATACTTGAAATCTTCATGCATCTTCTACTAATTGCCCTACCACCCAGCTCTCGTTAGCCATAATTAATTAGCAAAATTATGAGAGCTTTATTAACCCCGACGGTTTAGCAAAGCATTATCGTTAAGTTAATGTCTGAGTAAGATCAGACTATATTTTTAACAACAAGTACATAAGCTGGTGCTTGCAAACTTCAGCTCGTAAACCTAGACCATATTGTATTAAGGTATAGCTTTTACATTGCTTCTGATTAGTTTCAAATTGTACATTTTCAAAGCCTTACATCGAAATATTACAATTACTTACAGGGTAATTTTTTACACTGCTATCAATATATTTATATCATTATATAAGTAGTCTAAAGAATACACTGCTGCAGTATTTGCTGTAGTAGAACGAACTACATTGGTTTCAGATACGCAATAAAATTAATAAGGAATTGCTTACCTAACGCCTAAATTTTTTTCTAAATCACTGATTATTTAATTTTTGTAGTAAAGAATTAAACAGATTTTCAAGTCATGCCATTTATTCTTAATCAGGTTTCAGAATGACTTTTTCTTTCGTTATAGAAGAAAATACCTCATTTATATTATATAAAACATAGTTATACTTCGATAGAAATTCCATTTAATCGTGTTAAAATCTTTATTTTGATACATTTTTAATTATTTTCCATTTAGGAAACAGAACCTTCAGTAACAAAACATACTTGAATTCGAGGAAAAGCACAAAGACAATAACGCAATTAAATATTAAAACCTGTTCAATTTCTTATTATTAAATTAATGTTATATAATCTAATTTATATATTATTAAAACAGTGTTTGAACAGTTGATTATTAAGGTTCGTTCGTTGGTTTTTGGAACTATAAGTCCTACGCTTATATAAAATGCAGTGTTTCCCTCAAACAGACGATTAAACAATTATAATCTAGAAAGATCAAGATTTATAAGGCTAGTCAATTTAAAAGATTGTTTATTTTGAAAGATTAAGCTTTAAAGGCCAATGGGTATAGAAAATGGTTTGGTCTCACGAGTTTCAACAATGTTGTAATTAATTTACTACCATGGTGTTCAATCTTTTATTCATTAAAAGGTTAGAGGTTATAATAGGTTATTAAAAGGTTATAATATTATTGCAACTAGGAAACCTGGAAGTACTAGAATCCTTTTGAAGCCCAAGAGAATGATTTTCCTGATGGAACGAGAATCTGTGATAAGTAGAAAACGCGTTGAAGAGAATTGGAGCAGTGTCTTCAAGACGGAGATCCATAAAGCTTTACCTTGATTGTTTTTTTAATCTGAATCCTTTGAGATCACGTCCCAAAGACAGAAAAAGTAGAAGTATATTTGTGATAATCCTACTATAAATGTTAAGCATCTAAGATATGTGGGTATTAGAAAAACAAAAAAACTTGTTAAAGACAACGATATGACAATTTCTTATTGTGTGTATAGCTAATGACGCAAGGGTATGCATTACTGTGTTAAAATAAAATAAAAATTTCATATAAATATAATATTTATATTTGGATTTTTAATACTTTTTGTATAAATTATTTTAATTTTAATTTACAAATCAACAATAATTGTAATTTATATTAGACATCACATAAAACCAATCACATTTCCTAGGGCCTCATACTAAATTTCTGGGATTACCTCTCTGTAAACTAGTGGAGTAACCGAAGAATTTTTTCTATTTTTTGTCTTCATTTCTGTAAGTCAGAATTAAAGAAGTAATCCATTATTAAACCGTTCGAATGTATCAATTAGAAACAAAATAGCTAGAGATTTTAGAAATTGTACACACTAGACTGATTAGATGTCGTCAGAGACCCTGCGAATAGGAAGCCTGAATTACCGAGAACAAAAGTCAATTTATTTATCAGATATTTTCAAAATTAAGAAACATTTCGAACTATAAGAAGAAAACTATTTATAGATTTTCAACAAGTTTTGAAAAATTTTTGTTCCTGAGATTAAGATCTGTCCCAGGAATCCAAACACAATATTATGGTACCAAAGTTGGTAGACAATCAATTGCTCTTTTTATTGCAATATTATAAGAAAATAGATTTTTGCTGCAAAATAAGCACAGGGTATATACACAAAATTTTATCATCAAATTTTAAATTATAACTGTGCCCTAAAAGTCTGAAGTTAAGTTATGTCAAATTTAAAATTTAAGTTAATTATTATCCTACGAAAATTACATGCAAATCGCATACCTAACATCATTGAAAGTCTAATTTTGATGCACGGGTATATTTAATATTCTATTGCTCTTGCCCTGAATAAAACTTACGTATATAATAAAACAAATGGAGTTCCCAAGTTCCCATAAATATGTGATTTCCATCACAATGTCCTTTGTTATGAAACCTCTACCTCTAACATGTCAATATTGAAACTGAACTGCAGACAATGCAGATTTACAAACAAAACCGTCTGTTGATTTATGTTAGCTTTATCTTGTTTACTGTCATCACATCATTTTATTAAGGTCTCTGCGTCATCAAACGTTTTAATGCAGTAATAACGATAATATAAAACCATAATAAGGTGAGAAAATGTAATATACTTCTATATGAATTATTATGAACATGTACATGTTTTTAAAAACCTTACAATAAAATACCAGTTTAATTTATAAGTAATAAAGAAACAGATATTCACTCAGAGCAGTTGGTCGACACCTAACAGGACTTACCAATAACATATTTTAAATATTTGTCTTATTTATATTAATCAGACTTGAAATACTGTTTATTAATGTTTAGAAATAATATTAATGCTTTGCTTTTGAGATGCCATACTGCATAATGGTAATTTTCTCATCCTGGGAGAGCCGGTCACTGAGTTGTCTAGGTGTCAGAGATAGCGCAGATTCAAATCCTGTATGTGATTATTGTGTTTTTTATCGGTAATGTTGACCTTTTAATGTACTGACTCTCTATTATGCTTGAGAAGATCCTCACTCAGGTATGTAAAAAGTAAAGTAAAGTAAAGATGTCTTATTTTACCAGGCGAAGTTAGGGCTAAGAAGCCCTCTCTAACAGTTAACCTGGGGACCAATGGCTAAGGCATGTGTCCAATGAAGAAGGTCAAAATAAGGCTTGCAGGAGGTTGGGCGTATACTAAAATAAAATAAAAAAAACACTCCATATAAAACAGACAAGCATACGCATGCATGAATAGGATACATGTTCAGCTTATTATTAAGTTCTCGTTAATGCAGCCTAAAGATCTTCAGTACTGAAAACAAGAACAGACTTGGTAACATCTTTACTGTATCGTTCCACATCAGAAACCCTCCACAAACGGTTACAGCAATGCAGTAAACTGTTGCAATGTTCAAATTGTTGCGTTTTTATAATTTTTAATAATATAATAACGTAAGAATCCTGCTATCCTTTGATAAAAAGAAACAACTGGTAACGAAATCAGGAACGTAAATTTTCTGATTATGTCCATGAAATACAGCGTTATGTCCAGGCGTTGCAAATTCATTCTTGGAACAACTGCGCACCCCCCATTGAATTATTAATTATTTGTAGGTGTTCTGTAAACGTCTCTCACCAAAAACTTGCGTTATTCAATGAGTGATAGAAATTACAAATTCATAAAATATTTGTCTTATTTTGAAAGTTTTCATTTAAGATTGCATTTTATGGTACAATTTAAAATTCAGAATCATATAAATCTTGTTAGTTACAAGGTATGAATACACCAAAATAGGTTTCGTGAACCAGGCTGCACTTAGTTGTATGCTATATTTCAAATATATATAATTTATATATCCACATGTGTTAATATGTATCATAGTACAATGTAATAAGATTTTTCTCAATTTATTTATTTTACGATTTTCTCGTTGCCATCATGGTTTCTCATAAGACTATTTTAAAATTGTTCGCTAATGCTCAGCATAAATCCATATTGTTGTATGCTCCATCATCTAACTAGATATTCTTCATGTAGAAAAGACATTACATGCATTGCCAATGGCACTGTGTAGCATGTATGGTAACGTCAAGCTTACTGCTGCTTGGATGTGTGACCGCTGAGCGATCCTGTCCTTGCAAGCAGCCTGCCTGCCCGGCCATTGGTGGATCGGAAATCACCTTCAAACCGGCGGATATTAAGTACGCAGTTAGTCGAACGGTTGATACATTCTTAACTGGGTTGCGTGGAATCACTATCCCTATAAAGTACCGCAGATGACTAATCTGATTAACGTGACTTTGAAAGAATATTTTACTATAATAAGTCTGATTATATGTCAGAACTCATTTCTATCAAAATCGATTTCCAAATTGTGTCTACCAACACTGCATTGAAATTGATTAATAATTCTACTAAATTAAGGAGGTGCAATACATTTTTTGTTCATACAAAAGTTATGCCTTAGAGATTACTTCCCGGAAGGCAAAATGGTTTTTATCACTCCACCTGGAATTAGAGGCAAATTTGTAAATTTAGGCACTTTTTTAACAGTGTCTAAATAAATACGGTTATAAAGTATGTACAAGAATTATAGCGTCAGGTAGTGAAATGTTTTTTCAATGATTCATTTCTTACGAAAATGTACTTTTATTAAATGTTATTTAGGAAAATCAAATGAGTTTTATTCAATAATTTCTTATTGGCTAATTTAAATCATAATAACTGCCATGTTTGCTTACATACTGTACCAAATTCATATCCTTATCTTCTAAATTTATTGCCAGATTTACCTCTAAATTTTGTTTCAATGCTAGCAATACTCCTGGAATCATTGAACATTTATTTTATAGTTTTCCTGTCTCAGAAAATGTGTATTATGCTAATGGCCAAGTTTTCATTAAAAAATTTCAATCTGATACCGATACCATAGTTTTTTGAGTATGTTAGGGTTTATATTCAAGTAAGACAAACACACAAGCTATGATTTAAAAGAGTAGAGGTGAAATCTTAACATGCATTAGAATTAACCTTGTAACTTTACTTTGAAAAGACAATTTCACTCTGAATACTTTATCAATCCTCTAGCTTTATAAAACTTTACGTTCAGAGTTCATTAGTATTGCTTTTATTATACATGAACCAGAGTGCTTTGCTTACAAATTCTATCTTACTATTGTTTCATGATTACGTAATTAGATACTTTCATTAATCAAAACTTATTACTTAAAAACGTATTTAAGTTCACATGTGTCTGATTAAATAAATAAAAAACTTTTATTTTTAGCGTTTCTCCATATATTAAAACAGATTTTTAAAATACCTAAGGTCAAAATAAATAAAAACAAAAATACAATTGTTAGGAGCAAAATACAAATGATAAATTATAGAATAGTTAATGCTTAACAATGATGGTTATATCTAATTTACGAAGATCTTATAGCTGTACAATGAATAATTTTTCCAATGTGTTCTTAAAAGTATGAACAAAGACAACACCTGAGGGATTCGGGAATATTATTACATACTTTGTACATGCTATGGGACACTCTTGCTGCCCACTTCCAGCTTCGCTCTAAGGAAGTGAAGCTGTTAATCATGGCAGGTGCTGCACTGAGACCTAATCTCTGTACAGCAGCTTTTCGCATATTTACTGCGGCTCTACAACTCTCATGACCTTGTGAATCATGCAATTCGTCATTATGTTCATAGTTTCCGTCGGGAGGTTCAGTTCATTCGACAAGACCCACGTCCAAGCGTTTCAGGCAAAAAATGAAGCGTAACTCAAAGTTCTGAATCCTTCGTATTTTGGGTGTCTTTTGAGATACTGTTTCCGTAAGTAAAAGAACACTGACAGTACCTGAGATTCCACGTGATTTAGTTTTACAAATTATGGAAGAAAATACCTAACTCTAGATAGACTCTTCAGCCTACCAGCTGCGCGTTGAATGGAATGAATGACATGATCGGAAAAACCGAGCCCAGAATTTAACACGACTCCAAGAGTTTTTACTTTTTCGCGTATCTCCAAACTCTCACCATACATAGTGGCACTCACTTCCCTCTCAATTAAAGAGTGTATTACAGATTTCGGTGCCCCATGAAGGACAGTTTATGTTTTAATCTATTTTCGGCTGACCATTTTGCGATTTTTACAATTCAACACTGATTTTTTCTATCTCATCAGAGCAGTATATGCCTAATTTTTCAGCTTTATAATCTGAACTCTATCTTAGGGATATAATATTATTACCAGTTTCTATGAAACAAGAAAGTTTTTTTATTCGTTCGGGTTTATGTTTCACTCTATAAGTTTTTTCTCTCAATTATCTGTTCTTAAGCTTTTACTAACGTATGAATTGATGAATGAATTATTTATTTATTTAGCCGTAATTAGAACATTTATTTTCTTTCGTGCACTAAACCTGGTACTTAAGTCATGGAAGTAGGTACATTAAAAACTATAAAAACCTAACTTTAGAAAGTATTTTTTGTTTCATACGACACAATACGATCAAAACGTTTCCTACAACCGTCTTCTTTAAAAACTTAAAACTATCTTCCACAATGGTGCACACTCCCACAGAACAATGGAACAAAGGTCCCGCGCTTGTTATAATGGGACAGCACTTTGGAGCTCATTATTCTGTACCTCCCTCCCCATCCCATCTCAGCATTATCCTCCCTAACATGTCACATTCATCTCAGTTCTCAGACACCCGTACGTTTCAGTGAGATCTGTATGACGCTGTTCTCTTACTACCAGACAAAGTTAATTTTTAATGACTTTTGATAACATCTATAACGACGACTAATTTATATAATAATGCTTCTATGTTTTATGTTAATAAAAATTAAATATTTGGAAAGTATTATTGTAAAATTTAGAGGTATCCCTATGAATATCAAGTTTAAATTATTCCTCGGTAAATAAAATTGAACTGTTCAGTATAATCGTAAACTGTATTTAACGAATATAATAAATTTGATTAATAATTTTGACGACTTTCCAGAAGGTTTTAAAACCACAACTCCACAAGAGTGAGTGTTATAATAAGAATTTCATTCGACATTACATTCGATACAATAGGAACTTGTAACAAGTCAAGTATTTCTGGATAATTGATTTCTGCAATAGTATTCTAAGGACCAAGTAGTTATGTTTTATATGTTTCAAATTAAAAAGTGATTTTTATATTTATTACTCAGCTTCACCAGTAAAAACGAATAACAACGGAATCACCCCTACAGGGGGTTATAGCAACGAATAGTTCAACATTATTTATTTATTAATTATTTATCTTTTGATTTTGATATAAAATAGTTATGTATAACACAATGTTAATAAACCTTTTAACACTTTTATTAAACTTTTATTTTTCTTACGATGTACATTTCGAAGTCTGTGAATTTCTTTTGTAAATTTTTAAATGCTTATTATCTACTTTAGAACAGTTTTAAATTTAAAAAAGTGCCAAAATTAATCATAATATATTATTAAATGACAAAGATTTTCTAACAAAAAAATATATTATTCGATAGACTTTTAAACAATACACATTGATCACACATAAAATTAAATACAACAAATTTAGCCACCAAGGTAGTAAAAAACACATGACAAATTGTTTTAATTATTTATTTTCATAATTAACTTAATCTTAGTTAGTAGCTGAAGATGAAATCACAGATTTTGAAACGTAGATCGTAAGAAAAATAAAAGTTTAAAAATGTGTTAAAAGGTTTATTATTATTGTGGTATACATATTTATAAAACAATTTTGGAGGCTACATCTCTAACATAAAATAGTTGTTCTTATAAAACTGACGGGGAAAGAGCAATGGCGGCGATCCTACTCTCTCAAGTAGAATTTTTACGTAATAAATGTATTTCGTGCATTTTAATCTCGAAACTTTATTTAAATTTTAAATAATCTTAGTAACATACTTACAATTCAATTTTAGTTTTATTACTTACATGAGATAACGCATACAATGCTATATATTGGGGTACGAACAAATTGATTGCTCGGACATTCTTTGTGGGGTGAGAGCCTGTGCGTTATCAAAGCCTACCTATTGCCTAGCTGGAAAATCTTTTTGTCAGTCTATCTGAATGATATCTTGAAAAAGAACCGAACTATAGACTTGCTATTTTGCATGAAGTTCCATTTCTATATCTCAACACTGAGTTCGATAATGGTGCATATCACTCCATGGCTTGGCTTATAGCTAGTTGATATTTTTACATTCGTCTTATAGGTAACCATGATGGCAACGAGAAAACAGCAAAATACATAAATTCTTATACAAGCTGATTATAATCAAATGCTATTTTAACATACTAGGCCTAAATATTAACACACGTTGCTTAATAATTCAGTAAAAACTAAATATAATGCGTAGGATGGTCAATAAAAATGGTCAATGACAAGATTTCATTTCAGCGCACTCTTGCACATTGTAGTGCCCTTTCCTACCTCATAGGAACTATTATTATTCGAACAGTGGTATACAACTAAACTTAATGAGCAAATCATGTGGCAAGTTATATCGAGAAATGTTTCATCTGTTCACTTTAGTTTTCCACGATAATTTATTTCTAGATAGACAAGAATTGCGTTTCCTGTCTAACCATCGCATTTGGCTGAGTGTTAGTGCAGCTTATCACTTTTATTTTACTACTTACACAGTTGTATGACTTTGATAATCAAAGGATCACTCAGGAGGCTAACACAATTACCCTCTTGTCTTCCAAGGGATTTAAATATTTCTCTTCTGTATGATTGTCTAAATGTCTATATATCTGTCCACATGACATCTCAAGAGCAAAATGAGCCATAAACTGGAAATTTTACAAAAAACCTCAACAAAGTTGGTTGCGCGACATGTGGTGTTGCGAACTTCTTTCATTAGTTACACAAGAGATTATCCAATTTACGGAAAAAGTAAATGATCGGACTAACCTCTGTGGAGTGAGACGCTTTAAGTAGTGAATGTTAGAACGGTAACTATCTAAGTTGTGTGGAGCAGATCCAGCGTAGGATCTCAGAACTTAAATAATCACATGGACCCAGTAACTAGCTAACTGCAAACTTGTTTTCGGCATGCAATATAAATAGCATAACTTAAAAATGTGTCATTCTTGTATTTTATGTATTGAATTGTGTAAGTAGTATAAAATAAATCCGTATAAAAAGCGCTCTGTAAGAAACACCACATTCTTTTCTGCACGGTGATGCACACTGTCACAGTACAAAGGAACAAAGGCCGCGCGTTTGTTGTGATGGTGCATCACTTGGAAGCTCATTACTCTAAACCTTCTCTCTTTCTCCTCAACCTCTCCTCCATAACTTGTCACATTCGTCTTGTTACAGTGTTAATATACGACTGTATGTTTCAGGGTTACTGAGAAGTAGCTCGGCAATCCTGGTATCCCAATCCTGGGAGTATACTACTTTGTTTTTATAAAAGAGTAATTTTAAAATGTTGAAAAGTATAAACGGTATATATTTAATAAATTTAAGGGACAGAAGAGTGCTAAATGTAAATCATAATGTAATACAAAACAATGTTCGTCCTTTGTGAAGTCATGCTATATAGAAAAGATAACAAAATCAACGCAGAAGAAGATCAAATTGAACACTTAGATCGCTTTAACGTAGATCAGATCCCTAAAGTAAAAAAATATAGTGAATGTAGGTGAAGAGGTATATTAGGAATACTGAGTTTCATGAAGGTACGTGTTGCTGTGTATGGGATTTTGCTGAATTTTCGAGAATATTATACATTAATCTTATAGATGATTTTATTATAACTCCAACGAGAAAATATAAGAATAAATAAATTTGTAAATACACCTAGACGTTGAACACTGTAGCCTAACTATTACAACACATAAAACAGCATTTATTTAGCGTTACTTGTAAAGTTTTATTATTTAAACATTTATATTAAAGTTTAGAAAAATAATTTAAGGGAAACATGTAAATTTATCTTTGAGCAGGATATGTCGAGAAAAGTTTCATATGCATACTTAAAAACCTTGCATGAAACTTCATTTGTACTAAAATGAGTTCTATGATGCGTAATGTTTGTGTCACCTTCATTTTGTTTGATTCTCTGTTTGTTTTACTGTCCGCAGGACATCTATAGGATAAAATAATACACATTTAATAATAGGTTTAGAATGTTTCATGCAAACTCAGTGAAGCCTGTTATGATATTTGGTGTGGCGTGCTCCTACCTTGTTTTTTACGATTAGTCCCACTCCAATGTGGCATGATTACAGTTTTAATCATAAGCTTACATCATTATGGGGATAGTTTCCTAATAGGTGCACCACTTTTAAACTGTATTGTTTCAAGAAACATGAGTCTAATATTTTAACTACTCTATATATAAGGGACAACACTAACCTTTTAACAAGGTTAACAAGCTAATCGTATATTAGAAGAAATTCTTTGGTACTGTTTTGAGTGGTGCTTATTTTTGCTTGGTTTTTAAGTAACGTTAAACAATATTCTTGAAGCTTATTATGCGTAGAATGTCTGCCAAGATATAAATATTTTTGTTAGTAAAACTAATAATATGTAGTAGTTATAATATTGTTTTCTATTCCTTTGAAAAACTGCTGTAAACATCAATTTATTATCCAAATTTATCACCTCAGTAGCCCTACCCTTCAGCATATCTGTATAGTCTAGCTTGATGATAGTTTTTAACCTTATTTAGTAATAAATTTACAGTTTATATTTAAATTGAATTCCAAATCATCATTATCGGTTCTACTTGTTAAGCGTCGTGTAGTATCTAGAATATACACTATATATATATATATATATATATATATATATATATATATATATATATATATATATATATATATATATATATCTAAAATCAATACAATGTTTATATATTAAATTAATACTATTGTCGTCATAAATGTTAAATGAATAAACATGTGATTACTGGGATGTGCATATACTGCTTTAGCAACAACTACATACCCAGTGGATAAATCTATAACCAAAAATTAATATTTGTCTCGAAAACATGGCTCGCGGATCGGAAATGCACAGCGTTTAAACAATAATGTTTCCACTATTTAATATTGCTCGTTCACATACAATTCACTGAGTTTTCAGTAAATACTGTGTTTATACATTGTCAGTGTAAATTTAAAAATGAATATTTCATTAAAAAATATCTATTATCAACCAACATACTGTAAATGCCACATAAATATAATTACACATTTTTATTGCAGGGTTTAAATTCAAGTAATTAATATTTCTTTTGAAATTTCAGACAGATTATTATAGTTTAGGATCCGTAGCTAATTTTGACCGAAACAGCTTTTACTTGAGTTGATGCACGTACCTAAGAGAGAAACAGAACACCACTCGTGCTAATTTTTTTTGTGGTCGAAATAAAGGATTATCGATAAGTTTTAAATTTAAACATTGAATTATCGTCATCTAACAAAATGGAGACTCTTAAAGTTGTAAATTTCATTGTACTGTATGTATCTAGTTATCTAATGCTGATATAACTATTATTTTTATCTCTGCACTTTGTTTCTAGCAATCAAAGGTACAAAAAATTAAAATCTCAACAAAAACTAACTTCGTATTTTTAACCTTTTTTATACCTTTTCCATTCAACATCAACCAAACCTAGCACGGTTAGCGATGAATTTATCCCTTACGATAAACACCTTCATCGATTTTAAGAAAATCAGATTGGTTCCTATAAAGAGCAAATTGGCTCTAAGCTCCTATACCATTAAGTAAATCACGCTATAATATTGTATCCTGAATAAAGTTTCCATATTATTATTAGCAAATACATTTATTAAATAGTTAGTAAAAACAGTTTCTTCCTTGAGTAGGCTACTAGAACCGGAATCTGATTCTTAGGGTAATCATAGCATTCTAGTTTGGTGTAGGCATTTTTATTTGAGCTAAGAAATTCTTTTGCCTTGCCATTCTTTATTAAAATAGCTAAAATTGTTTATTTAATAGAATTATTTATTTAAAAATATGTTTTACAATATAGGACATCTTATTTTTTGTATAGGTGTATAATGTATAATATTCTACGAGTAATCTGAATCGTTAAAAAATTTACTTTAAAACATATGTTAAATAAACTCTGAAAAGGAATCAAAATTTGTACTTCAAGGGCTTACAACCCCTCCACCATCAACCCTCCCGCTCCCATTTCTCTGAGACCCTTCTGTAACATTTGATCTCGGAAAGTCTGTACTTCTGTCATTTTTCTCTCTAGAGACAACCCTTCGGTAAATCGTCCAGAATGTATCACGTGTGCTTGATTAAGTTTGCCAATAAATGTGCTGTCAAAATATATAAATAGAAAATATATTACAACAGAAATATTTACTAGTATCAAAAGTATGTCTATGACGACAACACTAGTAATTACGTAATTTAAATTGTTATTGATTTATTTTATGCCATCACTAAAACCTTAAAAATTATCATAATTATCATGTATTAAGGGCTACTGAAAACAAGGGCCACAGTTTAATAGTTTATATAATTACAGCATAAGTTATATGTACCGTGTAATTATATGGACACATAGTGCCCATGAATTTCTCTATCACACTTTACCACTTGATGATTTGTCATATAAAAATAAGCATGTACTGTAATGTCGTATACAATATGGTCCTATCTTTCTTGACCTACCAACTGTCTGCTTGCTTTATTTAGGGAAAACTACATTTTTAAACTGAATAAATGGTATATATTTAATACATTGAAAATGTTTAGTCTAATTAATACCTGTTTTGAGACAAAACAACACTAAAGTACAATGTAAAGTAAGTGTAATATCTACAAAACAGGAGATTTTATAAAAAGATTATGAGGATATTGAAAATAAGTGATACTTTTAGAGGAACATTTTGTACCGAGTTTATTTCTTTACGATAAATAACAACTGAGTATTAAATTATTTCCTGAGCACCATTCCTCTCGTAATTTACACTACTTGATTTATAAATGTTGCTTCATTTGCTGATTAGTGTATTTAACACTTGAAATTAATAGATAATTTTGTAATTTTTTACCCTCCTTACAGAATGTTTGGATGCTTAAATTGTGTTTGTGTGTATTACTAGCCAGTGTATTATAAGTTTACTTTATACACAGATATTAACACATTGACTGCTGCAGACGCACACTGCTACTATTCTTGCTATCCTGAAATCAGTGATGACTCGTGGCGCAGTAAGGGTGATAATATTTAATTTTTGACTCCTTACCAAAGGATATTATTTATCCAAAGACATGGAATATATTATTTCAGAAAAGTGAACAATATATACGCAGACATAAAACTTACGGATAATTAAGAGTAATTTCCTTCTAGGTGTAAATATTTAGTTTTAATAAAGACTCAATTTTCTCATAGTTAAAATATATTTATAGCTCATGAAATCTACGTATTAATATAGTTTAAGAAATTATCAAGTTAAGATTATTTTAATATTCCTTCACGCCATCGAAGTGAATAATTAGTCAGGGGTCTTGATGACAACTTCGATATCTTCGATGTGTATGTAAATTTTGCACGATGTATGATCGCATTCTGGGAAATAATTCTGTGGCGTTTCTACTTCTCGACTGGTATAGTAGTCACGACTGGGAACTTCCGGGCAAGTTACCTATTTCAGCACAGAGAACTTCCTACTTAGCAGGTAGTACGACTTCTACTACATGCTACAGGAGCTGCAAAAGATCTGGTTGTTCCAAAGAATACACTTATGTAACTGGATATCAATGAACGATAACAATTAACATAATTAATACAATCTAATTTTCTTCAAACCATTTCGAGAAGTAAAATAAAACATACAAATTTCATATTCCAAAAATAAAATCAATTCAAGCTTCGTTTTTTTTAGTAAATTATTATTCGCCTTCAATATATTGTTTCAAGAAACAATATATCAGATATAATTTCTAAACCTTAATATCAGTGAAAGGCATAAATAAATATGTATGCATTGCGTCTTTTACTTTGTAACTTTTCTTTATGGAGCACAGAAGTGCCATCACAAGTTTTCACATAACAGTATCTGTGTCAGAGCGGCGCAAAGTAAACTAATATATTGAAGACAACTTCCTCTGCAAGTAAAGGTAACAACAACAGCTACCGGTTCTGCTGTGTACTCATATCTACCAGATATTGTCTTATTCTTGTTAGTGTCGTTTTGTGTACATTATTTGAACATTTTGATTTATTTACTGCTGTGTTACTACTACTTCCTTGGAAACTCACTGTCACTAATTTCTTTTTTTAGAAAATGGAAATTATCAACTTACCCACCTCTAAGTAAAGTATTAAATGAAATAACATACATCTAACCTTTTCCAGAATAATTATTATTTTAGAAGCTAATTATGTATATTTTCTTATCAGGGCTTCAGGCGGTTATGATGATTGTCAAAAAATGACTGCAAGAAATTAAAATTTATGTTTATATGATAAGGATGAAAAGCCAAAAAAATTAAACACTATAATCTTTTTTGAAATAAATTATGTACGATTTTTATATAAAAAAGTTTACAGTATAGTTTATTCTTATTGCAGAAAACACATTTTTATTTTGAAATATTTTGTAACATACAGTTTTACGTGTTTCTACTGAATGCGTATTGTTTACTTCAGTATAAAACAAACCTTTTAGATTTCAAACTACAAGGACATCTACCGTTTACTAAATGCGTATACAGGGTGATTCATGAAGTTCTCCCCCCACTTCTACAGAACATTGTACTAGTAAAAATAATGAAAAAATGTTATATAAACATAGGCCCGAAAACGCTTCGTTAGCGAGTTACAGCTAGCGAAAGATTTTCGCCTGAATTCCTGGGTAAAGAGTAAAATAAAGCCATACTGAAATTTTGGAAAGGTTAATTTACGTAAGAAATATCGTAGATTCTTATGTATTTTTACCTGATAAAGCTAATAAAATAGGTTTCAGAACTGTACCTGTAGTAGTTTTTAAGGGATTCAGGGTTAAATGCAAAAAATTGGGGCACGAAACAATGTTTTTTTTAAGTTTGATGTACAATAACTTTGTTAAATTGGTAATAAATACATAAAATCAACAAAACATTAATTGTAGAGAATTTAAATTCTGAGAAAATTGATATAATCAAAATCTAAAATAAAACAGAAATAAGTACCAAAAAAATCGATTTTCTTCAGTATAATACATTACTAGTTTTAAGCAAAATTAATCAGGTTGGGCCAACCGTACGCACCTTTTTATAATAGATGTTCGAAAACGAGGCCATCATTATCAATACATTTTGCAGCACGTTTGTGTATTGTATTGCTTTTGTTGCGTTTCTTAATTTTTCAGGACTTCCCTGTATCTGCACAGCCAAATCCATAATACGAGCAATTAATTCATCACGAGAATTCACTTTTGTCTTGTATACAATGTCTTTCATCCATCCCCAGATGCATTAATCCAATGGAGATAGATCTGGTGATCTTGGTGGCCAAGGGTGAGGCCCTCCACGACCAATCCAGTGTCCAGGAAATTGATGATTTAAGTAAGCAGAAACGGCACGTGAAAAGTGGGGAGGTGCTCCGTCATGCTGGAAGTACAAAATTTTGTCTGAGATGTAAAGGAACATTCTCTAACAGCTGCGGCAACTCTTCTTGAAGGAAATGCAAATAGAACTCAGCATTTAGGCGTCCCAGGTAATATGAAAGGTCCAATCAGCCGATTGTACAAAAGGCCACACCAGATATTGACGCTAAATCGGTGTTGAAAGTTCTGTTCCACTACCTCATGTGGATTTTCTTCTGCCCATGAGTGTTTCATTGTGCAAGTTATTGACACCATCCCGAGTGAATTGTGCCTCATCCGTAAAACAAAATACGCTTGTAGAGTTGATTATTAATATTCAAAAAGTTGCAAAACTCCAAGCGAAGCGGACCATCACCTAGCTGTAGATGTTGAAACCTTTTGTTTATGAAACGGATAAAAATTTGTTTCGATTAAGTGACCTCCACACCGTTTGACTGCGAAACTCCTATCCGCCTAGAAATACGTCGTGTACTTACACCTGGACTGAGATGAACAGCATTAATAAACAATATCATCATCAAGTTGGACAGCTCGTTCATAATTGGTTCTAGTACTTGGTAGTGATCCTGTTTCCCGAAGAGTACGAAAAGTTCCTGAAATTGTTTTGTAATCTGGAATCCTCCTATTAGGGTAACGTAGTTCATATTCTTCTACAGCAGCTCTAGCATTACCATTACAGTAACCCAAAATAAAAACCATATCAGCGTATTCCTCTGATGTAAATAAGTAAGGCATTTTTTCACTGAATAAACAATCGAATTATAACTCACAGAAAAATTGCATTTAATAACACGATTCACAGAACCCGATCTCCTGCTGTAGCTTGCAAAACACCACTAATACACAGTTCTAACGTAACAGTACAGAATACCATTGTTGGATCAGCTGTTATTCGTGCGTTACCAACTTAGAAATTAATAAAACAAAAAAACTGCATTTTCATGATTAGTAAACAATAATGGGAAAAATGTTTGCTTCATTTATTTTCGAACATTTGATGTAAATTTTTATTTAAAAAAAAAATACAACGTAACAAAACATGATATTTTTATTTTACAAACAAATTTATTTAACAGTTAATCTTGTTTTCTCAATTTATCTCATCATTAAGGAACAAACATTTTGTTTTTGTTTTATTTTAACTAAATACCGTACGGTATTTCTTTACAGCTAGTAATGTATTATACTGAATAAAATCGATTTTTTGGTACTTATTTCTGTTTTATTTTAGATTTTGATTATATCAATTTTCTCAGAATTAAATTCTCTACAATTAATGTTTGTTGATTTTATGTATTTATTACCAATTTAACAAAGTAATTGTACATCAAACTTAAAAAAAAAACATTGTTTCGTGCCCCAATTTTTTGCATTTAACCCTGAATCCCTTAAAAACTACTACAGGTACAGTTCTGAAACCTATTTTATTAGCTTTATCAGGTAAAAATACATAAGAATCTACGATATTTCTTACGTAATTAACCTTTCCAAAATTTCAGTATGGCTTTATTTTACTCTTTAACCCAGGAATTCAGGCGAAATCTTTCGCTAGCTGTAACTCGCTAACGAAGCGTTTTCGGACCTATGTTTTATATAACATTTTTTCATTATTTTTTACTAGTACAATGTTCTGTAGAAGTGGGGGGAGAACTTCATGAATCACCCTGTATATACTGTGGGTAGAACCAGTTTTAAAACTATGAAACAAAGTAAGTAAAAAGTAAGGCAGTCACGGTACTGACTGACAGAAGTGACTACTTTTTATAACGAGCTGTAAATATATATCCTAAAAATTACGCTTGCTAATTATTAAACGGTTATTTTTTATATTTAAAAATAGTTGAAACACGAAATTCTTAAATAACAGCAAGTTTTATATTTTCCATCAATATTATTCATATTTTGTGTAATACGTTTTACGTTTCATATATTACAATGGTAACTGGCTTCCATTTCTAAACATTTATGATATAAAATTTGATTAACTAAACTATCAACTATAGTTATTCACACTTACAAACGTAATCTGTTTATTACTACGCGATTTAGGATATATGAGGCATGTATGTTATTTTAAAAATACTGCCCCCAATCAACTTTCTTTATTTTAAATGAATGTAATTTTATAACCTACTAAAATCAACTAAATATTATAAATATAATAAAGAAATAAACTTTGCAAACCCCAATATGCGAAATAACTTTATTTGAGTTGAATTTTGACTGTCAAGTATGGTTAATTGCACTTTACTTTGATAACTATATGTAGGGTATCGACAGTAAATCTACGCATTTAGTTTCTGTAGAATGCCTCAACCTCTGTGAATATTAATTTTTTTCAATAACATCCCCAGAACAAATTCTGTTTAAAATAATATATTTTCTTTGAACAAATATTTTCATCCTACAGTATGCCAACTTTTTTTTACCTCAGTAGTTTGACCTAGAGAAATTTAAATTTAAATATTGCAACAAAACTTTAAAAACAATTTCCATATCTTTATGGTAATACTTTAGATTAATACGCGATTCAGGATATTTGAGAATATCTGAGGAATATAGCATCTCGCACCCTTGTATCTGAATAAATATAAATTTCTTCCAAGAACACTAAAGAACCATTTGTGTTTTAAATATTGAGTTTTACCTAAAGATACTTTCGTTCTTAGACTTTTAACATTTTAAATGTATTAAATTTTACACCTATTGAAATAAATAAAGTGTCATAAAATTAATAATATAATTTTTTTAACAAAATATGCAAAACAACTTTATTTCAGCATAATTTTAATTTTAAAGTAACATTATTTGCATTTTTCTTTCGTAAATACATGGCAGATATCATCACTGAATCTACGCTTTTTATTTCATTTCATATAACTCATTTAATATGCATTTTTTAATCTCAAGGAAAATGTCTGTTTAGAATTATATTTTTTCTTTGAACAAACATTTTTGTCGTATAACTTGCAACCTTTTACCTACCACAGTAGTTTTACCTAGAGAAATTTAAATGGGTTGTGTTGAAAAATATTACTATTACCTAAAAATGAAAAAAAACAAAACAAATATTAGACCCGCCCAAAGCGGCTACAGAGGGATGCGTGATTTTTCGTGACGCGAAACGAAATTTTTCCCAGTGCAAAACATCCTTAGCTCTCTAAAAGAAGTAGTCACTAAAAAATAACATAATAGTAATTTTTCATCTTAGTGGTAACTATTCTACATTGCTCACGTTCAAAACAATACTAAAATTTCTGTTTACTATAAGATAAAATAGAATGTTCATATTTATAAATATATTTTCCATTTTCCATGTAATAGATTGTTTTTCTATCTCAAGTAATTCATTTCTTATTATCTAATGTAGGAGGGTAGGTTTCGAGAAGAAAGCGACCGATACTAAAACATTTAAATTCGATGTGGATTACTAAACGATTGCAAAGTCAAACAAGTTTTGTCGGAAACTCATAGTGAAGAATATCGCAGTAGGTAATCTTCATGCGAAACAGGCCACAGACAAAACTGCCCCCCATTACAAAAGTTTTTATCTTCTTTAAAATATAAAAAATATATAATATACCTACAATAAGTAATTCTAACTATTTGTTCTTAAGAAAGACTGCCCGTGGGAAACAAATATTTTTATATGCATGTAATTAATACTGTAATCATATGAAAATATACGAAATGTAAACAATCGTATTCTTACTATGATTTAACATACAGTATTTGTATTTCAGTCTATATATTTTAATAAACAATCTGCATTTCAACACTTAGTAAAATGTCAAGTTTCAAAAAAAATTTGATACTAGGAATCCGTGACCGTTGTTGAGAACTTATATTAAGTTCTATAGCTGGAATTTAATTATTGTTTTGAGCTATGATATGCTTATATGTTCCGTTAAGCTCAAACAAAAGCGCAGTGTTTTGAGCTTGAACTTGATGTTTCAGAATGTGCACTAATAATGACTTGAACATAAGGTCATATATGGTCGTATATGAAACTATAATATTATAGTTTTATTATCAAATTATATAATGCATTTATTATATAATTATTTTTATTTATTTATTAGTTTATGAAAGTTATTACTTGAATAATAAAGTACTAATACATAATTAGGTAAATAATAATGTCATATTCAACAACGCAGTCGACTGTAATAACAGCAGTCATTAAACAATGTAATATTTATTTATGTTTGGGCATGAAATGAAACTGTGTACTCGTTAATCATGAAGTAGAGAATAATAAACAAAACCTTAATAATAAAAAAAAGTTAATTCACTTGACCTGATTCGGTCTCTCATATTAAGTAAACTAGGGATTATCTTCGGAATGTATTTGATTAATAGTTATATATTCATATAAAAATGAAACACATCTCAGTAATCTAGAAATATCCCGAAATATTTATCTATTAAAAGTCTTTTTTACAATTTTCTATCCTAATTATTCTCAATTTATAGTATTGAAATAAGAGGTCTCACCCAAGGAGTATGTTTCCTGCACGAATTACCTACCTTGAGATACTGATCCCTTTAGGAATTGACAGGTACCTCTTTTTTGTTACTTGAAATATGAGAAATGTTTATTATAAAATATTAAAAAATGACAAAACGTATAAAATATCAATATGATAGTGCAATTATTATTGTAGTATATTTTGCGAACGATTGCAAGAATTTACTAGGGCATTCCATTTATTTCAAAATAAATATTAATCCATATGAAAATAGATAATGAAAATATACGAAGTGATGTTATATTGTGTTGAAGAGGAAGTAGTATAATTTTTACATTCTAAAATGGAGATACAGTTAATTTTTAATTTAAAGTATTAATGATGGAAGCCAACTTTTTATTCAGAAATTGTTAGTAGTAATTAGATTCACTAAATTTTCCATGACTTATTAATTATTCAAATATTAATCAAGCTGTTGAGCCAAGAACAACAGAAGGCTCCACATTTTCTATGTTAATATTTACCCAAAGCATTATTTTATAAGGTCGTTCCAATTGAAATCATTAAAATTAAAAACATCACTCTTGTACTTTATAAATTATAATCCATAGTTTTGTACGTATAAATTACGGGTTTTCTGCTTGAAAGAGTAAGTGAATGTAAATTGAAAATATACAACTATTTCATTTATTTCTAAATACATACTATGATGGTTGAATAAGGACTTTTTAGCAGAACTTTACGTTCACACAAGTACATAACGATATACACTCATAACATTTACTGTATTTAATGTAATACAAGTTTATTAAGTGGTTGATTAAAATAGCATATGTTTTTTAGATACGAATAACTAATATACTATGATCCATTGACTACATTTTTGTCGGTTTGTATGTTTCAGATTCAGATGAAAAAAGGAAAATTTTTTGAATAGTACGATTTGAATTTTTAAACACATTAAACATTTTTTCATCAAATAATACTTAAATAACAGAGGTATTCAAACAAAAAATTAAATTAAAAAACTAAAACAATTTTGAAGTACTAACAAACCAGAAACATCTTAGATTGTATTTTTCAGTAAATAATGGATCTATTTAATTTTATTTAATAAATAACTGTCAGCTATTTCATTTTAAACCCATATTCCACAACGGAAATTACCTAGAAAAAGCCAAGTTGTAAACTTCTGTATAATTTGTGTTAGTTTTATCATAAAAAAATTTGGATTACTGCTTATTATAACATATTCAATTTTAATACAAACATGGAGTTCTGATATTAGCAATTCTAATAGGGTCTTATTTTAATGTTTTTATGTTCTGATGTTTAAATGTCGTTTGATTTCACCTTTATTCCTCCATGCACTAGCGTGGAAGGATAAAAAAAGTGCACAGTTCAATTATTTAATTTAAAAGACTGAATTATGAATACAACACCTTTATATAAAATAAAGCAACCATAAGGATTTAAGTGTTTTTCCAACTTAAAAAACAATGAAATGCCTGGATAAAATAATAAGAGCGGCTGAGTGATATCTTCCTTTAAAAAAACAACACAAGTCAATCGTCTCTCAAATATCACACATTAAATTTAATTTAAACTCATTTTCAGGTAGAGGTGTACTTAAATAGATTTACTCGATTAAAAAGAAATTCTGCGGAACAGACAAAAACTATATGATTTTCACAAACGAGAATTAAAAAAACCTGTACGTTTCCCTTAATAGTCACAAGTAAAGCTTTTGATACTTGTTACTATTAGATATGTAACTTTTTATACCATACTGGCTATTGTACTGTTATAATCTACAATCTTATCATTTTAAACGAGACAACATACATGCTTATATGTACCAGATATATTTATATAACAATACCTAAAATTATTGCAATAACTTAAAAGTAGTTAATTCTGTTTGCTCAAAAATATGAATAAGAAACATTTAAAGTAATTTTCTTACACATACTGACCGTAATTAATGTTAACCAGCTGTATTAATCAATGTGTTGTTCTATAGAATGATTAGAGCTTTTAAATAATATAGTTGAGGACCTGAGAGGCAATACACATTGGATACCATTCCACCTGGATATTATTGAAATTAACTGAGAAAATTGGCCAAGAAAACGTTGATCATCAGCTGTGCTAGTTTCCGTGCACGTAGAAATGGAAGGGGATTTAAAGGATTAAGAATAAAAAACTAAATGGTTTCTTATATAATATATTTAGCTTATCTCAAATTAAGAAAAAATAAGAGTCGGACACGTATATGTATAAATAATGTAAGTAAACGTCAATTAACCATATATACAGATCCTGAAAATATTTATTTTCAGTGTCTCTCTAGTTCTACGATGTATATGTAACTATTATTTATGTGTATGGCGGCCGGTATTTAACGTATTTTGCTAGAAAATATCTACTTAAAAAAATTATATCTTAATTTATTTAACCTTTTTGAAAACTTACTATTTTTATAATGACAAAAACCAAAGAGGATGATGAGGAAGGAAGCCTCTTTACTTTTTCGTAGGAAATATTCGTTTAATACAGGGTGTTCCATGAAGAAACGGAGAAACTGTCAGGACTTGTTCTTACGGTGAAAATAATGAAAAAAGTTCATATACACATAGGTCCAGAAACGCTTAGTTAGCGAGCTATACAGGGTGAAAGATTTCGCCCAGATTTCATTGCCACCGTTAAAAGGGAGCCCTATTAAATTATTTTGGGCGTTACCCAGGACGTAAAATTTATTGTACATTATGCAAATTGAACTGAAAAATTGAATAAAATTGGTACCAGACCTCTAGCTGCAGTAATTTTTAAGATATCTGAAGAAATACGCAAAATTCGATGTCCAAAAATACGTGACAAAACTTGTAAAGAATTAATTTCTTAAGATAATGATGTAAAATAAGCCACTAAAAATTATACGTAAACTTTAAGAAAATCAATTTTTAATTAAATAATTAACGTACGAAGAATAGACAAAATCGGTTACACTTTTTTTCTTGCTGAACGTAGATGTTTTTATAAACTTTTATTTTCACTTACTATTGAAAAAAAAAATAAATGCTAACAAAATAACTAACCTTAGTTTAGTAAACTGTTCGAAAATTCTCTCCTTCACAATGCACACAGCACTCTGCTCGACGTAAAATATTTGTGGTGGCTCTGCGAATTATGTCTGGATTGTTTCTTATACTGTCAAATGCGTTGCGAATTCTAACGAGTAATTCTTTCTTGGGTATCAACTTTACGTTTATACACCATAGCTTTGATATGTCCCCATAAGAAGTAGTCAAGAGGCGATAAGTCAGGCGATCGTGGTGGCCAGTTAATCGGTCCACCACGCCCAATCCAGTTCAAGAAATTAGCATTCAAATGATTTCTAGCTACTAAAGAAAAATGAGGAGTTGCACCATCGTGTTGGAAAAATCATTTTTAATCTTTTTATAAAGGAATATCTTCCAAAAGGGCCGGATTTACCGATTTTGTCTATTCTTCGTACGTTATTTATTTAATTAAAAATAGATTTTTCTTAAAGTTTACGTATAATTTTTTATTGGCTAATTTTACATCACTATCTTAAGAATATAATTCTTTACAAGTTTTTGTTAAAGAATTTTACGTGTTTGTTACACATTTAACAAAGTTAATCTACTTGAAACCTAAAATGAAACTTGTTTTTTGGACATCGAATTTTGCGTATTTCGTCAGGATATCTTAAAAATCACTGCAGCTAGAGGTCTGGTACCAATTTTATTCAATTTTTCAGTTCAATTTGCATAGTATACATTACATTTTACGTCCTGGGTAACGCCCAAAATAATTTAATAGGGGTCCCTTTTAACGGTGGCAATGAAATCTGGGCGAAATCTTTCACCCTGTATAGCTTGCTAACTAAGCGTTTCTGGACCTATGTGTATATGAACTTTTTTCATTATTTTCACCGTAAGAACAAGTCCTGACAGTTTCTCCGTTTCTTCATGGGACACCTATATAAGAATAACCAGGTTGTGTTTGAATTCATGCAAATTGGCTTTCGACTACTATACTAATATGGGTACATGGGTCATTTCTTCAAAATGCAACACATTCGCGTTTTAATTTACTGATGTTTCTCTATTTGTTGTATAAACTGCGTATCTCCTTGCAAAATCATGCCATTTAAATTATTAAAAAACAATTCACGTCCTCGTATTTCTGGAAATAAACTCTTAACCGTTTATTTGAACAAAAAAACAAGAAGAATTAATATTATTTTATTTGAACAGGTATTCAACTTTAGGGTCTGTTGTTTCTTGAAGTACAAACAACAAAATCCAATGAATCGCCCTTTTACATCTAAAAAATACAAAATGGAAAACTGTAATAAGCTTTGTCACTGAATTTTAATATAGATTGTCTTAGAGGGTATTGTAACATCATCAATACAAAAAAATCATAAAAACACAGAGCTCTAGAAATGCTCTGAAAGTTACTCCTACCTGTGTATATTGGTTCTTGACTGTCAGAAAGGCAACACATGAGAATATATAAATTGAATTTGGAAAAACTAATGAATTAAATTATAACATATATATTTTCATTTCCAATAATTGGATGTAATTTCAGCTCATTATTCAGCTTTTTTTAATCCACTGAATATCGAGTATGTGTGGTCGCAAAATTAAAGTAACACTCGTGTTTTATAAAATATTATAATAATTAGAAAATAACCCTAGCAGCACATTGCATTCTTCTTCTTCAATACCAATAGGCTGCGGAGATTAACAGTTAAGTCTCAACTCATGGGGGCAGGGTATTGATTGATAATCACATAATTTGTACAATGCAAACATCAATGATTCGCTTTTGATACTCGTTCTTTGTGATATGTTAAATTATTACACTGTATTTCAATTGAAATTGTTTCTTGCTTTGTGATTTTATTTCAGGCTTGTAAGCAATAGCTACATATAGTAGAAAGTGCGAATTTTGAGTTTAGCTCCAATTCAAATTGCTTTTGATACAACATAAAATATAACATAAAACACTAACGATGTTCAACATAACATTACCAGTGCTGTTCAATACGAGTATACTCCTACCATTCAACATTGGGACATTCATGACACTCTTCGTGGACATTCTGTAACGGGAATGCAGCAGCGTCTGAGAGTCATGTGGCAGCGGCAAAAGATTCATGTCCTTGCTCTCAGTTACCGGTAGCTAAGTAATTAACTTGTCACCTTATTACCCCAGAAGCACAAATTGGGCTCGAAAATTTTACATGTCAACGATTAATCATATGAGTCTACACTGAAAAAATGTTATCCTAAACACGGACAATTTTTCCGGACTACGAAACATTAGATGGTTCATAATAAAGAACATTTAAATCTGCAGTCGTTCATTACAAATCAGAGTGAGTATAAAAGTAGAAATAAAGTGAAGATGTCTTATTCTACCAGATGAAGCTAGGACTAAGAAGCCCTCTCTAACACTTAACCTGGGGACTAACGGCCTAAAGGTCACTTCCGAACCACCATCTATAGCCAGGCAGGCGGGCTGCTTGCAAGGACAGGATCACTTAGCGGTCACCCATACAAGCAGCAGCCACGCTCGACGTTGCTTAATTCGATTATCTTGCGATATACTTGTAGCCGCTACACAGCGTCATTGAGTACGAGTGGTTAGGGTGAAAACTACTGTGTTATTTTCCAACTAATACTAAATTAGATTAATGCAGACAAGGTATTATTTGTAGTTATTGTAGTAAGTGAACTAATATTTCAAATATTAGTTTTGCGATGAAAATATTGTGTAATGAAACTACATAAATATTGAGTGCGAACCTTAAATATATTGGTTTTATATTTTCGATAGTGCAAAGTAGAGATATTAACTTCATTTAATAATACATGTCAATTTATTCACAAAATGGATATATTGTAGTAGTTAAAAAATTAACAAAGCGAATCTTTTTGGACATATATGTGAGTAATGCAGGCTGTTGTCAAACATTTTAAACTAATCAAATTGGCATTTCATTTAAGGGCTATGTTAATCACTTAATTGGTTACTCAGCAATTGTTTTAATAATAAACAACTCAAATACTACAATGAGTAGACTGATTTGGATTCATTACCTTTTAATTGGTTTTTTTGTTTATCAAAAGATAGCGATTGATTAACGTGTTGAAAACCAAGGGTGTAAATACAAATCATTGTATAATTTATGTGAATAAATAGCTTTGACCATTTTCTGTACTTTTACTAACGCGACGGACGCAGAAGTTCTATTTAGATACCACACGTACATACATGGCCTTTTAAATTACCAAAGTATCTTTACATACAAAATTTTAAAATAAAAACTAGATTCTAGCAAAATAGCAATTAAATCTTAAATTCAAATGCATCTCATGACAAATAGTCAAAATTAAGTGAGCGATTTGGATTTTCGCGTACGTTTGTGAAAGTTATTAAAACTAAAGATAAAGTTTATTGCATACTAATACTCCATAACTCCGGGAATAAAAAACATTAAATTAGACATTTTTATGTAGAAATAAATATTTAAGATGATTATTATGACATAACTTCCCAAAACTTGGTATTAGAGTGATAGATAGACTTGGATCATAGAAAAAAAATATTTTTGCAAGTAAATGAAACTCATCAAATATATATTTTTTAAATTCTGAGACCAATTTAATGCTGGATAGTGCAAAAAGAGCTATGTCAACCACTAGTCTTGTAAATACCAATAATTGATGCTAAGGGCTTTTCGAAGTAGTGACTTTAGGAAGTTTGATTTTTTCAGCCTACTGCAGAGAACAATGCGAATTTGGTTAGTTTAGTTCATCCAACTGCATACAAATCAACACACAGTTTTACCTTAGGAAATAAACTATCAATTAACAGTTTAGTAGCTGGTATTTTAATCATTATACTAGGCTAAACGACAAAATAAAGTTCTATAAATGACGTTTTAAGTTAATTTATTATAGGTATCTAATTCTATCGTTTATGAAGGAAACATGTATTTTTCCAGACATTTTCATCGTTCAGTGAAACAAACATCAGTAACACTACGTTTCGAGATCGGTAATCTGATCTCTTCTTCAAAAGGTTATAAATAACTAACTAACCTAAACACATTAATTACAAACTATGTTAAAATAAAAAAAACCATACCAAAGCGTTGTGACACGCCAAACTCAGGAATCAGAACCACTATGTTGTGTGTCAACTTCATTAACTCTGAGACATACACTTAATAAAAAACAACACAACACTAATCATTAAAACTGAACTAAAAAATACATGTCGCTATACAACCTAGATTGTAATTATGTATTAGGTTAGTTATTTACCTGAAGAAGAGATTACATTCCAGATCTCGAAACGTAGTGTCACTGTTTTTTTGTTTCACTGAACAACGGCAAATGTCCGGAAAAAAAATCCTGTTTCCTTCACAAACATTCCATCGTCAAAAATAAACTTCAAACAAAGAATACATTATATATATATATATATATATATTAAAAAATATTTAAAAAAAATCTTATGTATATTTTCAAAATGGCGGCGATTAAAAAACGGTTGGTTTTCAAGTTATTTAAGTTTTTAATATTTTAAATGGCCGCCATTTTGAAAATACACATAAGATTTATAAAAAATATTTTTTTACAAACTTATGTTAATGTTTGTAATATTTATGCTAAGTTTCAACAAAATCGGTAAACCCGTATTAAAAATAAAATTAATTGTATGTAAAAAACAAAATGGTCGATCTAAGGTAAACGAAGCAAGATAGGACTATACATTATATAACATTTTTCGTTCAGTTTGACCTCCTGAACAATTTGGTGAAGTTTGGTCCTGTAATTTTGGGACAACCCTGTATACAATTTATTATAAATATAGATTCATATATTAACATTACCTGCAGATTGTTATAATATACTATAAGCTCAAAAACTTATAGCACAAACATATTTTGAAATTATAGCAAATATTTGCATTGCAGCAAAATTAATATTAACCGCTAGTATTCAACATAACAGAACGTTTAATCTATTCATTTTACTATTTAATTTTAACATGTTCACTGGTAGACACAATAATTCGTCTAGCTACGTAATCCTAGTTAAGATTACTATGTATAGACCTGTAGTGTGGAGTAAATTGTAACAATATAATGTTTTTTTTGTGCTATTTGGAACATATTAAACATCATTACGTATGTAACAGAGACAAGGAAACTTAAATACTCCATCATTTGATGATAATTTCAAAACACTCCCTAATTATTTCAGCTTGAGTACAGAGTGTATCATACAAACAAGTTAAGAATACGACATTTCGCTATTTTGACATCTTCCGTCGTATAAATATGAACGTTTACAATTTCATTTACGTAGTGTTTCTCTGTCAATAAAATTGAAGGGGCGTTTTTATCGATCAAAGTAAAATAAATATAATGTAGCCTAAATGACACTAGGTGGAGTGTTTTGTGTTGTATCAATGGAACTGGATGTATTCAAATGTTTGCGTTAAATCGATACACATTACTTCACAGTGTGGTACCCAGTTGAATGGGACAGTTAAGTAATACGGAAACTAAAAGTAGGGCAAGATAAGTAAACTAAAAATTAACTATCATTGCTATTAAAAATGATGTTAGAAGAGCAGCTAATGAAGATAATCTATTTGAAGATAGTAATAAGGCTTCTATCTACAAAAACTGCAGATGAACATTGCTAAAGTATTGTTTACTGCTGCGTGTGATGGTGGATGCGTTTTATACTTGAGAGTAGCCTTTCTTATAGACAATCTAACAATACGCGAATTTGTCTTGAGGGTAGATTTTCTACTGCTTTAACTAAAATTCACATTATTTTTATCGGATTGAAATATTTTTGGAAACAATCTACATGAAAAATGTTGATCATGAAAGAAAATTAAAGAAACTAAAATCAGATTGGACAATCAAGCTTATCATTGTAGGATTCTCGTCAACATTCTGCAAAGTTCCTTGTTTTCTGAAGCATATGGCAGACGCCAGCATAACAAGAGGCAAATAATTAAAGCCTCTTCATCGTCTTCTGTTTCCTGTCTTCGCTGAAAGTCACCTTATTGAAGGTTACCGAAAACGCGTAAGTTCTGCGCTGAGAGACATCTTCAAAAAAACAACATATATATTGTGTTTTTTCTTATCATGATTGTTTTTTATCTTACCGAAACGCTTAATTAAAATCACTTAAAATCATCATGGATTGTAGGACAAAATATTTGTTAGCTTATAATGTAATGTAGGTTAATTATGTTTTTGATTATACGTAAGTCGTTACAATAATCCAACTATCACCTATACAATACTTCGTGTATACTATATATATATATATATATAATATATATATATATATATAATATCATACTAATACTTTGACACAACAATTAGTTTAAATTTAGTACTAAATGTCCCTAGAGCCTGGCGGCAGACAGTATTCTGGTCTCTCTGGTCTCACATGGCCGAACTGCTAACTGCTAATGGACCACCTTTGACCGACCTTCACTCCATCACCAAACTTGTGCCTGACACTTACACTAGTTAGGTTGATGAACTGTAGACTGTTTCTTTAAGCAAATTCAACTAATTAGTTAACATTTAATGTTTCTTCTTTAAGATGAGTAAATCTTGTACTCATTTAACTGAACGAGTACTTAATTAATGTCTTATCGTGTATACTTTTTAGGCATTATACCATTGTGTTCACAATAAACTCAATTTACTGTTTTTTTGTAGAACAAATTTTTATTATAGGTATACTTTTAGACCTTTATATAAATGGCGAGATTAAACGGAAAGAAATACGTAGTAATATACTTTTAAGTTTAATAGAGGGATTTTTCGTAAAGAACTTAAAAATATTAATATTTACAAAATAAATTTATACGAAAATTGTTGTATACCTACCTTAAAAAATAACTTTTTTCATATTCATAAGTTCGAGTTTTATTATAACGTTAATAGTAAATTACAACAGATGTTGAATATTTATTTTACTTTTCAACACGGTTTTGCTTTTGGATTTTTCGTTGTTTTAGAAGGTTATTATGTACACTGTAAAGTATAGCATAATGCGGAAACACGTTTTTTGTGTTTGTGGAAAATTTGCAATTATATTTTATTTTAATAAGATTAATTATCATTACCTACAATACATGGGCTTATAATTGCGTCCTATTTCCAAATAATCAATAAGCTGGTTTGTGATTTGCAATGACCGTTGATAATAAAAATGTACATATACAAATAATTAAATCATATTTAAAAAATAGTACACTGTAGTAGTAGAGTGCTGAAAATAATCAACAAAATATCTGTATTTCATATATTTTCTCAATACACAATAATGCTCAATTTCAGATTTATTTTATTCAAAAATCTTAGTGGTTCAATTAAAGATTTATCTCTTATTAAATGAAGTTGGCTACTTTGTACTTGATTAAAAAAAATTATTTTTCTATTATCCAGTTATCCTTACACCAACTCAAAATTGAAACATGTATCACGGAAATGATCGGCACCTTTGAATCCAAATGCACTGTTTATTTTTTTATTCCTGGTACGTATTATGTATTTTTTTCTATTTTCGCAACATGACTTTAAAGATAAGGAAAACACATGGGCCGGATCAGTACATGTCTTAAATATGTACCTAATACATTTGTATACTTAGAAGATAAATAAACTTTGATATAATTGTGAAACACTTCACGTACAGATAAAATAAAATATACCAACATTTTTATTTAGGTTATGAGTAACTATAAAATGTTTTAAAATATTTAATCAATTAAATTGATTTAATGAAACACATAATTTCCTTAACCTAATAAACCACCATCCTTTATTAAAATAAATGCAAACTACACCATAAATTAACCTGATATTAAATTATCGACCTCAGACATTTAGCTTTGGATATAAAACGTTAGAGACAGGATCTGATCAAGGGCAGGCTTTTGAAAAGAGCCATTGGTGTAAGTCTATTATTCATTATCTAATGTTCGTTGAAGAAAACACCATTATGCTTAAAGCTACCTTTAACCTATGAGGATTACATATGGTGAAGTTTTGGAATTTTTGAAGGTTACATGTTGATATATTAGTTGTAAAATAGTCATATTTTCAGCGTTGTACAAGTTAAACATCAAGCCCAACAAAATCATCGATTAATATAAGATGATAGTTGTGCCAAATAGACGAAACACATGGGGATGGAGTATTTGTGGTCGTAGTAATAAATACTCAATATTCCAAAGTTTCTTCATATGTTTAATTGTGGTAAATAAAGCTTATAAGCACCAATTTTAAATGTCAAATACAAATATGAATTGCCACGTATCTGCCAAAACTGAGTAACAATGAAATAAAATGACATGTGGTGGGCCTAGTGGTTCCAATGTTTTTTAGAACTTTGCTTACGGACTTAATCACTTAGTAAAATTTTAAAATTACTTCACATTGATACCGAATTGCATACATTAGCATCGACATCTTGGCTTCACATTGCAGCTGTAGATGCAAAAAGTAAAATTATAAGTCTAGAAGACTACACCATGAATACTGCACTCAATTATTGTACTAGAGGTAGGACTCAATGAAGTATTATTTTAAAACTAAAGATGGGACTTAAACTTTGTAACTGAACACCGAGGTGCCGAGCAAGACAATGCGCTCTTTGTCTTTAGTAAGAGTTGCAACTTTCGTATTATAAATTAGTCCTTTAATGGGAGACATCTATTTTTAGTGTTCTTGAAAGTAAATTTGTAAATAGTAAAGTATCTTACATGTGAATGTGTCTTATTTGAGTGACTGATATGGATATATGATGTGGGAACGTTCTTCTGACGAAACTACGTTGTCGTAATTATAACTCGTCTCGAAAAATGGCTAAACCCGTCCTGAATTTGTTCTAGGTGAGTTCAAGTTGAATTGAACTTCAAATATTTATATGTAATTGATAATATTTAATATTGTTTCGTCTGAGCAGAAAGGAGGTTATTTTGGTTAGGAGGTTTATATAGGTTATTTTGTAAATTGATTAGATAGTAGTTTAGTATAAGCAATTTGTCTTTTTGAAACGTTTTCATTAAGTAGTTGTCTTTATTAAATTATAAAATCAGTAACTAATAAAAGTGAAGTATTTATTATAATAATATTTTGATGACTGTAAGTGCGTTATTCTTCTTTACATGACTAATAAAATGGTCATTAAAATTTCTTTTACAAAAGCTTCTTGGAATTATTATGCAGTGAAATATATGGACATAAATAATAAGGGTAAAATTAAAATTAATAAATGATAAACAGCGAACAGTTTCAAACTGTTATCACTACTGCGCATTATGGTTTGAAGGGACTATTACAGAAGTAGATACACAATGACCGGGTTGTGTACAATAGTCCTGTCTCAAAGACGAAGTCACGCGGGCGTTAGTCAGAAACTTGGAAACTAAAGTTTAATGCTTTTGTGAAACTTTGTCTATAGATGACTTCCTTGAAGCTGTTGTAATTTTGCCTTTGGCGGGTTTGATCGAGCATTCAATTCTTCCAGGAAGGTTGGTAACGTTAGCTTTATGTCCTTGATGTGGTTATATGAGTTTTATCAATGCCGTAGTGCAAAGGCCAGAATCGTACTCAGATGTCGGTAAATTATATATAAGGATGTAGAGGATATAGAGGAATAATTAATTGAAGAGAAAATGTTAGCTGATATTAAGTAAGTAACTGGAATCCTGTATTGTACCGGATGTTTTTTTTTTTCAATTCCCTTCCTCTAGAATATCATACTTTATAATCAAAACATTTTAGGTGCCTGTTCAGGTATGCATTAAAAATTTATTTCTTGGATGGTTTTTAGAACAAAGCCTCCCATTCGTAATATAGAGAGAATTTGAGAAGCGAAAGGGCGAGGATTGTAATAACTAGACTATTTACTTCAAGGAAAGTAGTCACGATATAAAGAACCTAATGAAATAAAATAAATCAAAATAACATACTAAGAATGTTGAGTTTGGACCCCATTTTCCTTACTCCTTTCACACTGAATAAACCCTTCTTCCAGTAACTATGTTATGTGAATAAAATAATATTAAACACCTTTCAGTATTCCACGACAGATATTCTCTCCCCCCCGCAAAGGAAAACTGTATAAACAAAACCAATGCACCAAATATTAGTACTTCCTTGTGAATTTATGTAACTTTCATGTCATATATTTTTATCCAAAGATACTTTTTTTGTTATGGTGCAATAGAGATGTCTTCTAAACCTTTCATAATTTGTCACAAAGAATTCTCTTCTAAGCGCCATTTAATAAAGCAGTAAATTAGCGTCAATCAATACATTAATCAACTGTTTGCCTTCATAATCATTTTAACTACTCTTCAGAATACAGTAGAGGCAGGGACAGTGTAGTGCAATAGTTGGGTAGTTGTTACTATGCCATTAGAATTTCCGAAAGGCATGAAATAAAAACGACCAGTTATGCAATATAACACTGGAAACGGGCAGCGATTTTCTATATGGAGAATAGTGTGGAGAATAATTTTTTAATCCAATTTTTAGATATTCACACAAAACCAGCGCAGAGTTTCCCACTGATTAAGTGTTAGCTACTAATTCATCAATTAGTAGTGATGAATTTATTTAGTTTTAATTTTTCATTATTACCCTTTCGTTATAATATAAAAGGTTAATTAACCTTTTATATTATAACGGATGACCGCTGAGCGATCCTGTCCTTGCAAGCGGCCCGCCTGCCCGGCCATTGGTGGTGGTTCGGAAGTCACCTTTAAGCCGTTGGTCCCCAGGTTAAGTGTTAGAGAGGGCTTCTTAGCCCTAACTTCGCCTGGTAAAATAAGACATTCTTTACTTTTTTTTTTAATTTTTTTTATTATTTTGAAGAATTTTAACTTAAAAAAATAGTCATTATATTTATTTCTAGATTTAAAAATCATGGAAGAAAACAAATTAAAATGGAGCAAAACACTTTATTAGCTTGTAATTATAAGATTGTCTAATTCAGGTTTGTTTTATAAACAAAAGTAATTTATACTTAATGTAATATTCGTAATGTAAATGCTGTGAATTCAAGAAACATTCCTCCAGTTCTCCAATTCTGAATATTTATTTAGCATATTTATAACTATGGTCGTAAATTCATGCCTGCCATCAAATAACAGAATAAACAATTGAAAATTAAGGACAGAGTTTTCTCCTTCTTAATTTAAAACAACCGATTTTATTAAGGCAGAGCAGCAGTTATTGTTCTGATTTCATCACATTTCGCCATACAGGATTTAGAATAGAACGACAAGTGTTTATGTGAATAATTGTTTCATTTGGAATACAATGATTGCGCACTACTTGTTGTGGAAGTAAATCAATTTATTTCCCATTTTAAAAGATTAGTTGTTTATAAAATGTTTGAATCATTAATAAGTCCACATCATGTTGAAGGTATAAATAAAATTATCTTTCAGTGAGAGTATTTCCAGCATTGCCTTGGAATACAGTTTTCCCAAATTAACTGTATTAAGGAATAATAGTTTATATACTTTGTACAATTAAATGAAGTTAATAGTTTTGCTTTTCTCTATATATTTCTATTTTAACCCTGCGATTACAGCAATTTACATTCTTTAAATATAAGTTGATATATTGTGTGTATGCATTAACTTAAGGACATAAAAAGTCAGACTTAGAATTTGGTTTAATATTAGTTATTATAAAGCTTTTTGATTACTAATTTTTTATAGGGTTTACTTAGGAGTACATATGTACATATTTTGCTTTGTTTTTTATATTTTTAAAGATTTAAAAATTTGTTGTAAGTCAATGTTATATTTGTACAGATAATGTATACTAATATCGCATTGCTCATGCAAGACATTTTGGTTGTACTGGACGCAATATTCGGTGGATTTCATATTTAGGCAATTTGTAAACTTTTTATTGAAAAATATGCATAGTGGATATATGGTTTGAAAACTTCTAACATACAAAATATAGTAACTCTGACACACTATAAGCTTCCACCTTTAAATGGCTCCCTGCTCCTTATGGGTCCCATTTTCTAGGCATGTTTTGGCTGAGGAGGCTTGAAAACTTATACTTTCTGGCAGATCACAACTTCTGATAGCATTCATGTTCTAAGAATATCTCGCTACTGGCACAGAACCTCCTACTGGTTTATGGCAGATCTATCCCTCTGGTGGTTTTCTGCCTATGTCAACTGCCGACCTCTGGAAACTGCAGTCGTCTGGGTTCTCCCAGCCTCTGGGTGTACCCAGCTTCTGGAGGCCCCGGTCCCTGTAAGGTCCCTGTTTCTCGCTGGTCCGGCCCTCTAGGATAAAACTTTTCAAATATTACAGCTTCTTTGTGATATTTGGTCCCTCGGAAAGTTCAAGTCTGTGGAGTGTAGTCCCATAAGGTGACTAAAAAACACTTCCTGAAGCTACCCTCGTTTAATGAAATTGGACCCAACAACATGATTTGAAAAGAACATGAGCTGCTTGATAATTACGGACATAACTATGACGATACAATACAGATAGGTAATATTTAAATTTTCAATTTGTGAATAAATGTACCTAATTAAACCACAATAAACTCTCACCTTGGTTAAGTGGTGGACAGGATTTTATCATCAATATTTCTTGTGTGTTTATAATTGAATATTGGTCTACATCTTCAAAGAGCACACGTAAATAGCTTCAAGGTTATGCAATTCATAGTCCAAGTTTCACAGAAGCGTTTTTAGCAGTTGCTTCCAAGTTCCTGACCGTCTACTGCGTGACTTCGCCATTAAGACAGGCCAATTGTAAACTTCTAAATAGCTCTTTACTACAGTAATATCTCTATTTCGCTTACAAACGATTTTTCAATATAAGACAGTACTTTGTTATTTCAATGTCTATTGCATTCCTATTTCAAGTATGCAATTTTCAAGAGAATGTTGCAATAATAATATGAATTGCGATATAAGGAATGCCACTTTTGTATATTATTATGAGTATTACAATATTGTACTGATGAATAAGCGCTCAAATAAGCTTCCACGTTTACAAGTTTGTAGTAAAAATTTCTTAGGGGATATTCCAATATTGATTAAGTTATATTAAATTGTTTTTTTTTGACGTGACAACGTCTTAAATTAGGTTGCGGCTCGGAGTCACTCATGAAAAAGTGTAACGCCCGGTAACGTTACGATGCCCGTCCAGTGGGTCCGCCGCACGGGATCCGCACGGGATAAAGCAGATAACTGTGGGTCCGCCGCACGGGATAAAGCAGATAACTATGTTTATTCGTGAAAATGTGGAGTGCTTAGATTCGTCATTTACAACAATTACAACAATAAAGGTAAATAATTGTACACTGATATTTCATTATCGTAAACTATGATTGATTGATTAATTGTTAGATTGACACAAAAGTTGAGAAACTGAGTTTATAGGTTATGTCATACTATTGACAAATGTTGATAGTGTTAAGTATATTATTAGTTTAAATCACTCTGCAATCAATCGTAATTCAGTCGATTGAGAAGAAACAGCGTGTATTGCTAGTCAAACATTTAAAATAACAAATTATAACCTCTAACATGTCATAACAGTGCGACCAAACAAACGAACTAAACCGACCAATCACCACGCGCGGAGTTAGAATTTAACTGTGTTTAGCAAGAATTTCAAATTCCAATTTTAGTAAATGTTTTAGTAAACAAAATATATTTCTATAGTTAAAATTTGTGCAATTCTTATTTTCATTCAATTCCTTGTTCCTATTGTGCAATTTAATAATATTCATATCAATAAATATTCTACCGAGAAAAAGACGTTGTCACGTAAAATCTTCGCCCGTAAAACCGACTTTACAGGCAACCATAATTTTTTTCGATTTAAATTTTTCTTCTCCTGTTCCTTTAACATTCTTTATAAAAGAGGTGGAGTTTTCAATACATCACCATCATCAATATCCAGTCATTACACACGAGAAAAAGCATAGCTATTTTTTATTAATGGTTGTACTACTTACCTTAGTGAGAGTTCAAGGTTTTGGTAATCAGTAATCATTAAGCATAAAATAATGTTGGAAAAACATTCAACATTGCCTTCGGATCATCGATGTACAATCATAGATGTTGTGAATGATTAACGTTGATTATCCATCAGTACTCTGCCCTCGTGATGTAAAACATCAACATTGCCTTCGGATCATCGATGTACAATCATATATGTTGTGAATGATTAACGTTGATTATCCATCAGTACTCTGCCCTCGTGATGTAAAACATCAACATTGCCTTCGGATCATCGATGTACAATCATAGATGTTGTGAATGATTAACGTTGATTATCCATCAGTACTCTGCCCTCGTGATGTAAAACATCAACATTGCCTTCGGATCATCGATGTACAATCATATATGTTGTGAATGATTAACGTTGATTATCCATCAGTACTCTGCCCTCGTGATGTAAAACATCAACATTGCCTTCGGATCATCGATGTACAATCATAGATGTTGTGAATGACTAACGTTGATTATCCATCAATACTCTGCTTTCGTAAGGTAAAACATCGGATATAGGGATATCGGTGAATAGAGGTTGGTTTTTCTGAACCAATAAACTGTTTAACGAGTGGGATTCCAAAACAAGCCATCTGTTGTTACAACATTGGAGTCATGCCTTCCCATTCTCTCCTCGTTCCTTTGAGAGAAACTTTAATCATTATAGCGGTTCGCTGAACACAGCTATGAATGCTGATTGTTGCGTTGTACTTATACGGTTATTATGAACATTCGTTTATTTAATCCAACACAAGCCCTACGCATATCCTTATCTCTTACACAAGAATGAGTGTTTCAGGTATCTGGAACTTCGTGTTCTAGAACATTTCTTAAGGTTCAAACAGAGTTTCTTTTATGGTAGTACTCAATAATCGTTTTGTATTTTAATTAGATTAGCGTATCAGTCAACGAGCTGGAAAGATTTCATTTATGTGCGTCTGTCCACACAGTATCTCAAAAACGGACACGCTTATATAGACTTCATTAGTATACAAGTAACATCGAGTTTTGTACATCATAATTGGTAACATAATGGTGTTCAAAATGGAGTTATAGGCAGTAAATATTATTTATTGTATCAAATTAATTAAATTTAGAAATAGGTTTTAGACTGAAATTTTGTTCATATTAATTCCTAAGTTCTACAACACAAATTATTGTGGACTTGGTGTTCCTCCACTCTGGCCTTCAATATTTAAAGTGCTACTGAAATTGTTATAGCTCTTGATTTAAATATTATGGAATGTTTCGGAAGAATTTATGTATTGGTACGTATAAACTGTTACACTCTCTGACTTCAGGTTGGCAAAACATTGTTATTTAGACTTACGTACTATTTATTTTATAATATATATAGGTTTTGGAATATCCTCAGGTGGCAATATGTAATTTTATTATGCCTTTATAAAGAATATGTCTATGACGTACTCGTTATTTAATATTATAAAGTCATGGGTAACTGCTAGTATAATATAAAAGCTCATTATGTTCTCGAGATTGGGTTCGCATATTTTCAAAAAATGCATAATAAAAGTTAATATTTGAATTAAATAAAATCTATAATTTATTAAATACGAGGACTTTCCACTTAGCACTTTCTAGCTTGGAGATCCTGAAAATAAGAATACTCTTTCAAAATGATCATCACATATTCAGGAGCGTTTTTAAGCCATCATAAAGGTTATGACATAAATATTATTCATTATAACATCGAGTGAAAATGCGGATTTACTGCTAATTTTAATAATACAATCCTGATAATAACATCCGCAAGCCACTCTCTGTGCGCACATAGCAGCAGGTCCAAAAGTTTAAAAATGAATAAAAATGAATTATTACTTAACAGTATATTATTTAAGTGCTTTAATTTAATTTTTGAATGAGTTAAAGTTCTGTAGCCACTGATATTTTCTGTCAAGTTGTAATAAAGATGAATAATTATAAAATATTGATTCTTAATTGTTTTTCATTTAAGTTAAATGTGTAGTGAGAGAATATGATGGTTTTATTTAAATCAGAAGAAGCGTATATTTTCTATACACGGTATATGTTATAATAAAGTGCTAGTGTATTATTTGAAAATTATGCTATTAATAATTTTGTTATTCTGTTCAAGTAATGATATATGAAGTGTAGAAATTGTATGTTTTATAATGTGGAGTACGAATTTGTTGAATGTAGCATGCAAATTAAATTAGATCGCAAACCTTAAGTTCAAGCTCTACAATGCGCTTTAGTGCTTGTAATGCTTTACGAAGCATACAATTATATCTCAGATTAAGGACAGTGACTAAATTCCACCTTAAGAACTCAACGTAAGTGTCCAACTACTGTCACGCTCGTGGGCATTCTATTGTGCAACTTGTTTCTGAAAGTGCACCTTTAAAAGATCTTAAAACTAATGTAGCTTTTAACGGGTTGGAAACGTAAATCACTCTGTTATAGATTAAGGAAAGTGCGACTGGTTAAAAAACACTTATAGGTAACACTAATAGTTTTTATAATTTAGTAAAAGAAGACAATCTTGAAATTAATTATGAGTATATTCTAAATAGTTTGTTCTGACAAACGAAAAAAAGAAACTATAGTTCCAATAGTTGATTGCAGCACTTTTATTTATCTTAAATATTTCTTGAATCAGGTTCTGTAGGGTCCTTCCAGAAAGTAGTCCTCCTTTATTGAGAGTTGTCGACCTTTGAAATTAATACGTAGATAATCGATATCGAATTTGGCGAACTAGGAAACTATGTTTTGAGTTAAAAATCCTTTTAATAAAAAAATTGCGATGCGATTAAAATCTAGTAAGAAAGTAGTCTTCTTTGATGCAGCTCTCTAGCAAACTAAAGTTTGGATCTGAGGCACTCGATAGTTTAAATTTGGGTAGATCGGATCCAAATGATGGAAAACTGGTTTTGATACTCTTGGATATAGTTCTATTATAAGATAGTTTGAGTTTAAGAACTTAAAGAAAAAATATCTAGAATTGGTCTAAGTTTAAGAAGGACGTTGGGGTTCTTGGAAATAGCTTTCTAACGATGGTTTGAATTTGAGATTCTTGATAGTTCAAAACAATCTGCATTGAATTAACATATAGGAGGATCGATTTCGGTATTTTTTTATATAGATCTCTAGCATAGAGTAGTTTGGTTTTAGTTTGAAAGTACAAAACAATAATTGGATTTAAATTTAGGAAGATAGGTGGTCGTCTCCTTGGATGCGGCCCTCCATCTTATGTGAGATAATATTCTTAGTGGTATATCCTCATAGAATTAAATAATATATATTTGTAAAAATAATCACATTGTCATATTTCTTTAGTTACTATAAATAACATCAATTTTACAAGTTATTTCGAATATAGACATTACAATATGACATTAATTTATTGCTAATATAAGTACAAATCTTTTAGGAATAACATTATTTATTTCAAGTAGAGGTTAACAATAATCTGTAAAAGTTTTATTGCGGTTTAACATGGCGTCAAGAGTTATTGTTACTAGTTCTTTAAAAGCTATGATCTCAACTAAATTCTTGTTGTTAAAGAGCGAATAAAATAAATAATAATAGCTTCTTTCAAGGAAGGTATCCAGTTGGCAGCTCTACTATTATTGTCATGCAATATATTTAAAAGAGATTGCTGTAAAGTAGAATTCCCAATACATACATAAACATATTTGTTTATGTATTAATTGTATTAATGTATTTTGTAATTTATGTAATTAATGTAATTTAATGTATTAATTAACAATTAATATATTAAAATTTATATTAATTTCTGTGAATATTGTTTCTTTCATTATAAATACTCTGTTACAATACAATAAAATACTCTGTTCTATTTACATATCTTTGTATATTACTCAAAATAAAATATTTTTTTACGATCAAAACACATTACGTATGGGAACTCCACATTGTGTAATATTTAGCAATTATCTTTATGTCTTGTGTATTATGTACTTATGATAATGTTTTATCATACACATAAAAATAAAGAAATAAAAATGGAAATAAGAATGTATTAGATTTTTTAAATTTAGTCCCCCAAACTGCTGAACCTGTAACATAACGTAATTTACTGGGTTCTTTATAAATTAAGGTATATTTTAGGGTTCAAACCCGTTACATCAGTTTTATATTATTTTATTAGATAAAAAATTAAATCAAATAAAATAAATAAATTTTAGACTATGTAAACATTTAAATGTAAGTCAGATTCCGTTATATGCCCCCCACGCTTAAACATTTTTTAATCTCAACTACTTCGTTTTGTAACGTTCTAAGTTCATTGAAAAAAGTTTAAGCGTTGGGGGCATATAACGGAATCTGACCTAAATCTAAAATGCACAAGGGAGATATTTAAATTACTATTTTATTTTCACTGAATACTGTAACAATCTTAATTAAATTTTTAATTTATTTTTAGAAATTGATAAAAAAAACCCTTCATACCTTTTTTACAAAACATATGCAATTAAACTTGTCAAAATATTTTGTTGTTGAAAAGTTGGTTGTTTTATAATAAACCGTAACAATGCATTCATAGTTGGATGCAAGATTTATTATGTTATTCATTTAAGGTTTTGGAATGCTTCTGAAATGTATAGATTAGTGTGCCTCACGTCTATATTTTAAATGAGTGCTTTCCTATGTTTCTAATACAAATTGAATATTTAATAAGGATGGTTCCTAGTATATATAAACCATTGGAAAAGTGTACAGAAAAGATACAAACAAAAGGGAGAAGCAAAAGGCAATAGGTTTTAGGTACAGCAGAACTGGTAGCTGTAGTGTTGCCTCTCTGAGACAGATTGTCTTATATGAAAACTTGTAATGGCAATTCCTTAAAACAATACGGTATATTTATATGGTTCAGAGAGCTAAAATTTTAGAGGTAATGCATCTACTAATGATTACAAAATGCAAAAAACACAAAACGAAGATGAAAAAAGTACGATAATATGAAGTTATAGTCCTAAAAATAAAACTGTTTTACAGTTCCAGGTTGCGTTTAATTGAAAATTCATGCCTAAATAGAATTTGATAGTGGATACTTCTAGATCGGAAATGTAATGCTATTTAAAATGGAAACCCTTGTATTTGCTCCAGACACTTACACTTATATATAGCAAAGATCCCTCAAAACTCAGGCAGTAATCTTGCTTAACCTTCCACCATCATGACCATCACCTCGTAGTTAATATTTTATTACTGTTCCTATAGACGTCAGAAACAAGCAATATATGTCTACTTCATAATCTTTCTCCAATCCTTTAAGTATCAATCCTTTAACTACAACTTCGCATAAGTATATGAATAATGCTGTGGATCTCATACCAAGAGGTTCGATTCCCGTGAAGATTGAAATTTTGAAAATTGTTTGTAACGTGTTCACTTAAAAAGTTTAGTGCGATTAACTATATATACAATTTGCGTTAAAAGAACTCAGTTTTAAAATCATTTTGTACTTTTAAGTATTTAGTAAACACAACTTTTTCAAACATGAGATTCAATTAGAAATTAAACAATTTGATATCCCATTCAAAAACTTCAAATATTTGTACAGTTTATATATGTTTGGAATTTTGCGCTCTTTTTTATATTTTTTATGTTGTGAAATATAAAAGTATTTTTGGATTCCTAAGTCAGATATATGTCAATAAATTATATTCTTTTCAAGTTTTTTACTTTTAAAATGTTTAGAAAAAGATAAATAATTTGTCTTAACTTTCATCTTTTTCTTGAACCTCCCCTTCTGGGTTTAAACTTATTATGTGCAAGGTGTACTGCACTTCATGATCAGTCGTGTCTCTCACCTTTAAAAATGTACTAGTCAAAGAAAAAGCTTTTATTTTGTATTATATGTTGGCTTATCTACTACAAATAAAACATCCAACATGTGGCTGTTGATATCTGTTGTATGTTTTACAATTGTTTCTTTGTGCATAAAAAAGAATTATCTTAAAGTTTTCAATTTGTAATGCTTCTGTTTTAAATTTTATGGTTAGCAAAAATTTAGTTTTGGGAATAATTTTTCAATTTTTTTGAGGAATAGATATCTTAGAATTTAAAAAAGTTACCAGTCCAACATTTATACAGGCTAAAATCATTATGAGCATAAAAAGATTATCTCTAAGTATTGCATTCTGTATTTGCAGATATTATTGACGAGATAAGTAAAACACTAATCCCTTAAGTGTATTAATACTAATAAAATCTTTTTGTTTTTTGCTCGCATTAATCAAAATGTCACAATTTAAAATTTGAAATCGTTGTCCAATACCAAATTGAAAACATATATTTTTAATTACTCATTTCTTTTCATAGCGACAACTATAATTATTAGGCCCTTGACGACGTTTGAAAAAGCTGTTGTAAGATTTCCCAGAAGTTGACTAAGAAGAATAATGACAGAAACAAACGTTAGGAGATCAAACGTAACAGGAAGGTCTCACAGGAACCGGTCGGGGAGTAGTCAGTGAAGTGTAATTTGGGATTTCTTTGGTGACTTTATTCAACATCTTGCTTAAAGCATTCACGACTTCCTTCAATTTGATCATGTATAGAAAAGGAGATAAAAATAAGAGTAGTTAATGAACCGTCTGATACTATAACATTGGCAGTCAGTCTGAGGGCTTATAAACAAAGAAGTTACATATATATGAATGCGTTTTGTGCATTATATACGCAACCTTGCAAACACGTCATATTTTTGTATAAAGTATAAATGTTTGATTGAGAATTGCTTATACTAGAACACCAATTATTTTTACCGCAGATCAATAAACTAGTTTGTTTTGCAGTTAACCAGAACTGATGAGAATTCATATTTTATGGAGTGACATTGCGTCTCTAGTTTTAGTATACTGTGGAATATTGATAAGTTGTTACAACTTTTATTAAGCCTAAAGCCCTTATTAATACAAGAACTTACACAATGATGACCGAAAATGAAGTAATTATGGACCTGTCGTAGCGTAAAAGTCAAGGACTTGATAATTTTTGTATGCTTCGATCACGAAAGCACAGTGTTGTTGGACCTCGATGATCCATCTTAACTAACCTCAAAAGGTAATGAATAGGAAAATTACTTATTGCAACAATTAACAGTCTATGTATAAAAGCTAAGCATTCTAAAGTGATAGAAAATATTTAAATTCCTGTTCAAAAATGAGGTCGAAAATGAAATAATACTTTGTTAATAATCATATTTCCTTATTATAAGTTAAAGTTTTTTTATGTTAAGTTACTCGTGTGTTACTTAACTCGTAACAGTAATTATACTGTACAGTCACATATTTAATATAAAATCAAATTAAGCACATATTTGAGCAATTAAAGTATAAGACGAGTATATTACGCAGATAATTCACAATAGAACTGGAACGTATGATCTTACATGAACCGAGAAGTATGTGACATGATACAGAGAAAAAGGTTTGGGAGAATAAAAGGAAGGGGTAGGTCATGGGTAATGAGCTTCAAAACGCTGCATCATTACATCAAACAGGGACTTTTGCTTCTTTGTTCTGTTTCAATGTGCATCACTGCTTGAATTCTGAAGAGAGTGCTGAGCTTCTAAGAGGGCGATTTTTATCCATAAAAATGTTATACAATATAAAATTTCGATATAAAAAATAGAAGTGATATATTGAAACATATTAGCTGGACAATAGCAGAGCCTTATCACTTGAGAGGCTAAAAAATTACATTACTTTCTTTCTCTCTGCTCGTTATCTCGAGAAGGAACTAACCTACAGAACTGAAAATATGGATGGAAGCTTCACTTATTATCTTACAGAGAGTTAATGATCATTTTTATTGGTAGAAGTAGGAAATTACAGAAAACCTCAGCAAAACCTGTTACGTGTTAATTAAATATAACAAATTTACAATACACAAAGATGCTTACGTCTGATCTATGCAAGCAAAAACCATTTGTGATGTGTTCTTTAGTTTTTCAAGTTTTTAACAATAACCATCACTGTAAGAAAAAAGTTTAACGAAACAAATAATTATACTAAGCTATAATGATTCTCCCTTAACCATTCTGGATTGCCATGTCTGTACAACCACGACAATAAAATCCATATAATTAAAACATGTACTGGTAGGAACAAAAGAATAGTACACTTTTTAAACAGACTAGTGCCAAAAATAAATAAATAAATAAAACGACACAAATGAACATTTAAAATTATGTTGCTGACAGTAATAGAAAATGTTGGAATATTCAAACGATAATACGTTACCTATACAAAATAACTAATTTTGTATGTAAATTCCATCTTGCTGAATTTAAAAATAATATTCATACACTAAAACCATGAAAAGAAAAAGAGTTAAACAGTCAATAAATAAATAATGGTTTGGCTCTCTTCTCTAAGCTATTATTTAAATGTTACGAACAGTTTAATTTGTTATTATGGCATTAATATGTATGTTCTTGTAAAGAATTGTATTGGTCCGCTAACCTAATAAGTTACGTAGCTCAGTATCAATGTATGAACTAAATAAAATAATTCCACGATAGTTTAGTTTTAATAATTAGTTCTGTTTTCTTTGCTTTTCCTGTTACATTTTCAAATATTTCATCGTAAATAAAAAAATTCAAACAAAGAATTTTGAACATCCTGACACTCTAGAATCAATCTAAGGGCCTTTCAAAACCTTATGTCAGAAAATATTAGCATCTTTTCCGTTGTAAAACAATCGTACAATTTTGTCACTCCAACATCCCAGTAGCCAACTGTCAAGAATAACACATACTCTAATACAAGCAGCAGTGGCTATTGGTTGTGATGTATTCTAGATTTAAAATATATAGGAATATAAAATCATGAATGTAACATAAATATACAATTTGCTGTCATATATGGTAGTAGGCTATATAGTAAACTAATTCGTATGTAATTAAATTAATAATGTACATGTATAACTTATTATCAGTTATAGGAATTTAATGTTCTTGTTGCGTGGGGGTTTTGGTTAGTCCTTACTCAAACAAGAGGTGACTATGAATAATAATGTAATTTTGGAGAATCACTGGTCCGCAAATATATGCCCCCACATCGCCAGCCGAATATGTCAATAGTTAATGCCCTCTGCCCACTCTTCATATAATAGCGTGCGTTTTCAATGGAAAACCACTGGCACAATGGTTATAAGCCTACCAACTTACTGGAAACATAAGCTTTAGAAATTATAACGTCAACTATTTCTGAGTAACGTGTATTAGGATTTTGATCGTCTTTAGGATAACAATACTGATAATTAATTTAAATGAAACCTCGTTTTCATTTAGATAATATAAAAAACAGCAATTTTACCGCAATTGTTTTGCTACATTTTACTATTATACGACCCTCTTGACATAACAATCGTGACTAAACTGACATAATTTACTATTTTTATTTTGAGCGTTTATATAAAAAACTAAAAAGCGAAATCTAACTATGTGAGTGAAATGTAATTGCTTACATTACAAATAAAATAAAGATTGATACAAAAAAGATGGAGTACCGTTCCATATTTGTCGTAACCAAAGAATCCCACAACTTAAGCTCTTCTCATTTGTTTTGTAACTGACTTGTATATTATTGGTTCCCTTAAAATATCGTAATTTCTTTCTTTCAGGATCCCACTTATTTACTATAGCAACACTGAAATTTTAAGACATCTTTTCCAGTAGCATGATATATTGCTTTAATACCCAAGTTGGCTTTATTGTAACACATTTTTCCTGAAAGCTTTTTATCACAGCGCGGCAATATTATTTCAAGAATCAAATTGTATACGCAGTATTATGCGGTATGAACGGGGAAATTTAAGATGTTAGTTACAGCACCTGAGAAATAAGACTAAGAACGAAGAATTCCAGAGTTCTCTCTATTGGACAGTATCAAACTCTGAACTTCACAGATCCGTCACACTTGCTTTTGAAGTTATTTGGATTCATTTGTTTGAGAGTGGTTCTACAGATGGAGATACTTTACAACTATCATCTAGCTTTTAGATTAGGACTGCTCATAATAGCATTTTAAACAGGAATTAATAAATTAATAGGAATCATCTGAGAGCTGCAAGCAATAGTTATTTTTATTATAAATGGTAATAAATAAATTTAATGTGTTATTTTTAATACTATTCTACGCTACTATTGAAATAAACACAACTAATAAATAGTTTCATAATATACATCTTATGACATTTAAATTTAAAAACGATTAAGGAGTGCTGTAGCAGTGAGGTAATACAAATAGCAAATACAAATATGTATCGAAATTTTATTACAGATTGCACCAGTTAAGAATTTAATGAAACTATTTCATGCACTGGAATTATACCTAAACACTATTATGGAATCCATCATAATTAAAAAGGTATGAAGGTTTGAAGGGTTAATTGAAATTGTTTTGCTTTATTTACACTGTGATATAGCATTTTTACAGTGGCTTAGGGAATGGGCAGTACCATGTTTTATCTAGCCATATGCATATACTGAAAACAGCAAAACTTCTCTAAAAAACCTATTATATTTTATTATATTAACATGTTACATGAACTTAGTAAGGGTTTTTATTCTTGCCACTCATTATACCGGAAATAATTTTCAAACATTGAACTATATGCCTTTTTTACCTAAGTAGTATTCTCAACTCATGCGTCTACTTATATATATATATATTTTATATATATATATATATATATATATATAAACCATAGGAAAAAACTATTTTATATATATATCTATATTTTATCGAAGGAACGAAGCAAAACCACCTGATGAACCTCGTTCCTATGGTTTTACATTGTTCTATCTCACGTAAAATTTTTTGCTCATTACATATATGTCAACATTCAGTAAAACCTATTCGGGAAGTACATAAAATTTCAAACACAATTTACCTCAGATCGTTAGAACAAGCAGACTAATTGGTTTAAAGAGCAATATTCCACATTTTTTTGTACGGTAATTTACTGAAAATAATATATATATATATATGTGTGTATTATTATATATGGAATGGTAATATATATATACTATGGAAATAATAAAAAAGGTGCAACCTACCATTTTCACTGCTAAATATGCTAGTGTACTCTTCAATCCGTGTCGGGAAAGGAAGGGGATTAAACAATAAGATTAATAGAAATACAAAAAATATTATTCCAGACAAAGAATATTTGAAACATCAATATAACATTTTTACTACTATTAACTATAGCCCTCTCATTGATAAAAACCATATCTCCTTAAGTATCAGTTTAAAACTTAGTATGACATTAACTTTTATATTTGGCAAAACGCAATGACAACATTGTCAGACTGCAATTGGATTACCTTATTCTTATAACGTTTGGTTAAATATAATTTTATTTATCAAAGTGTTGGAACATTTTTAATTAGTTTACTATTTTTAATTATATGACTATTAAGCTATTTATTATAAATATAATGATTATTAAAGACAATTAGATGTTATGGCCTAAAAACAGCATTTTGTAAATGTAAAACTCAATCCTGATGATATTATAACTTCAGTCATAAGTCGCATAGTTGAAATTTTTATAAAACTAATTTGTTACATCCATTTAATTTCTTTAAGAAAGAAATATACAAGATAATGACTTACATTACGCCTTGAATTTCCTAGAACTCAACAGTCGGGGAACGGTGAAATTCTACTTATATGTCAAGTATGTCTGTCCCTTTGGCTTGTTTAGCTACTCTAGTCCATCTACTCAACCACTATTTACACTCCTGATGTAAGTAAAATCAGTATTTACTGAACACACAAGGCACGGAGCTGTACATTACTAATGAACTTGTGGGAGAAGGGGAAGATTAGGACATGAATAACGTCATCACTTATTTCCTTTCCAAAGTAAACTCTAAGAATATAATTTAACCAAACCCCTTTTATTTACTAGAACAACATCGTTTAAAATATACTGATATAAAGGAGTATCGATGGACCCTACATAGTGTATGAACATTACTAATGAGTTTGTGCAAAGAAGGATAGATTTTAACATTAACAAAACATTGTTAAACCATTTATTTACCATGTTTGTTCCTATTGAAAATTACTGTAATTGTTATTTATAGCACCTTTTTTGGTCTCCACGTATGATTATAAAGACTTTATCATCCCACATTACCCTACTAGAGTGCTTATACGGTTATAGGACAGCCTGGTATTATATGTTAACTGTCTTTAGTCATCATGATAACTATAGTCTACAGGCAGATTTGATTTATTCATTAAATGTTATTACAGTGTAATATTTATGTTAATCTAAGATCAAATATAACAAAATTAACTAAAATATTAATTCAAATGTTTCTGAAATATTTGTTACATGGCTCTCAAACATTTTTTTACTAAAAAAATCTTCGAAGTAAAATGATTTTGTATTAGTAGGTTATAAAAATATATGTAATTTGATTTTATAATGCTACATTATTTATCTTCTTGTAATTTATATACTTGATTATATACTTTAGGATGAGAGCTAAGGGTTATTTAAGGTATATGCGTTAAGGTGTTGAGTAATTAAGGGTCAGTAGTATTTTCGACTGAATCATCGGTAGCAAGTTAAAGCCGTTGGATGAATCCATACAAGCTGTACCTTTATTGAGTTTTACGGAAAGAAAGTTATTAAAAGATGAGAAATAGTTAAATTACATTTAAGATACTAATAATAGTCTTATATCCATTCTCTTTTCCGTCACGGTTGTGAATATATATTTTGGCGTAAAGAGATAAAGAAAAATCATTAAATTTCACTACAGTATTATCACTGTTCTAGTCACATTTATTCACACTTCAAACTCATAATAAATAAATTAATTTCAAAACTAAATATTAAACTCGTTAACAGAAATGCTTGAAGGAATAAGAAGACAATATAAGATTTGTCAAAAAACATGGCAAACGGGAAATTTAAACAAAAACCTAACTTGCTAAATGGTTCTTAGTTTTACAGGGATGCATCTTATGCTTTATTTCTTGAGGGATTGATGGATTATCAATTACTTATTTATTAAAACTTATTCAAGCAGCGAACTAAGAGAAAACGCAACAAGTATTTTCTAATAGTTCAGCCTGAATGATGAAATCACGGAGTCATTCACTCTGACACTTAAACTTGCTTTTGTAGAACTTGAACAATAAATCTCTCCGTTGAAGCAGTTTCAATGTCTGCCCCCCAGGGCAATTCAAATGGACACGATTGATTAGATCCATTCCTAAGCTTTCTGTGATTGTGTTTAAACAATGTATATTAAATTAAAATATAATGAATGCTGATATTACACAGAAAAATTCTTCTTATAGCAATACGTATTGTTTTAAACACAATTTAAGTATACAACAAATTTAGATTAAATACCAATCTAAACGTCATTGAGTTTAGTGTTGAATTGTTGAAAATCTAAAGATACTGAATAGCTGCATCTGCCGCAGGATCATTCATTTTCTACAACATGCATTTATTTTGTAACATGAAATGATACAATCCTTTTACAGATTCCTCTTATCAGACAAGATGCCTTGTCTAAATTTTACATGTTGTCGAGATCAAATTCACAATAACTAACTATGCAATGGATTGGTACTGGTATTGAAATTATACTTCTGAAAAAGGAATAGCTATATTAACTGGGGGGTTTACTACCTCGTTAATTACATGTTAGTTACATACAAGTTTAAACCATACTTAAAAGTCAATATTGATAAGTGGTTTCTTATTTGTCAAAAGTACAATCACCATTAAGTACAAGCACCTGCACACGCATAACGTTATCCGTCTTAATGTTGACATTATACATTAAGTTTGGTGGCGAATCTATTTCAAGGACTGGATCATCTCTTTGACATGTTACATTCTGCTTAACACTGGACATTCGAGTCAACGTAATCTTGTCATGCGTACTTCTTTTGAGAGTAAGTACTTGGATGAGCACGAACTTAAAAAGGTCTACGTCTATGATTGTAAGAGGAGCAAAGTCCATCTACTCATGCTCATAAGGAAATAATATTGATTTGAAAGTAATTTATTTTCAGAATCACTCATCAATCACTTTGACACTTAAGAGAATTATAGACTGGATTGTAAAAATACTTCGAGTATTTTGGATTACTACTAAAGATTTTAATTATGCAAATGGATTTCCATCAGGCTTTATTGGAATACGAAGTTTGCTCTTCCACTTAATAACCTTAAGCATTAAGAAACTATAGAAAACTGATTAGTTTCGTAACACTTAATACAGTAGATGTGCTGAATATATGGTATGCAAGGCAATATATAAAAGCTGCTTTTACCTTAGGAATACATACGTAAATCTGTTTAAAGACATGTTTAGTTTTGTCTTTATAGGCTTCAACGATTTCACATTTGTATTCCTGAAGACGAGGTAGTTCATATAACTTGTCACATAAACTACTTCTTATTTGAAAAACTCTACTCAAATATAAGTGATGGCCACCGATATTGCCATAGCTCCTAAAAACCATCCCACTTTCAGAAAACCCACATATAATTATATTTTATTCCACCATTCGTATTATATAGGGGTGTACTCATGCATTTATTTTACAGAGAATGTATCATCCGTATTTATTTACACTTTAGTAATCCTTTCCGTCAGTTACTAAAGAATAAATCCTATTTCTCTCCGTACGACTTATGATTTCTGTACGATTTCTCTAAGAAACAAGTTGACCTAAAGAATTAAAGTATATGTTACAATGTACCTCTAATATTTCTTAGCTGTTGAAAGTTGGTAGTCTTCGCTATGTTAAAAAGTGTCTGTAACCAACGAGGAAACCTCAGGACAAATAAATTAATGAGCAGAGTACACTGTGACGTTTTATAATCTCGCATATACAAACACATGTGTTCAAGTTACTTTCAAGGTTAGCTGGTCTCATACAAAGCGTAAAGGGTTTAGCAATGTCACCATTATAGCAAGCTACAGTGATTGGTAAAGTGTATCTTTTACTCAGTTGCTTGTACTTTGTTGAGTGATATTTACTATTTAATAATGGTATGTACAGAATACAGTGGTCATGTATGTAGTTCAAAAGTTTGCGTTAACAAACTATCTTGTATGTTAAATATGAGTTTTAATCTTATTAATGAACTCAAAGAGTTAATACATTGGGAAAAATGCTATAATAATAAAAAGGCATATACATATACAATTTACTTTACATGGTACAAAATAGAATATCCCATGGTTTCCATACTCCTAGAATAGTGCCTTTAAAACCGATATGCAATATATATTTTTCTCTGGATAATGGAGTTTTATTTGTTTACATACAAAAATGAACTCGGGTTTTATAAGCTTTTGTATAGAAGATTTACAAGAAAATTATACAATTAAGTAAAAAATATGAAATTTTGGCTTATATGTATTTGATTGGATAAGCATTTATCACTACCATTTGAAAAAGAACGCGTATTTCTGTATGCGTGTCCGTCTGTATACAAGATACGTTTCAAATGGTTGACCTAGGGGGGTTAAATTTGGTTTTATCTGTATTATATATGTATTAAAATTTAAAATGGTAATCACTGGTTCATTGGGATTTACTCTCCGGGTCCAGGATGCTGCCCATTAAGGGAGGAGGTGAAGCCTCCCAGAAGCCTCCAACGCTGATACGAACTCTGACGTACATAAACCTAGTAACCTATAACTCCTCCGTTATTACAGGTGAAGTATTATTGGAAATATTTTTACAATGATGAAAAAAATTCCAGTACAAAGTTTGTGAGAAATCAAAAAAAATGTTTCAAGCACTTTTTTGCATTTATATTAAAATTATTCATAAAACTATTAAACCGATACAAAGATGTGTGATTAATACATTGTAAAAGTAAAAACTCTTATAGCACTGACACATGCTTGAATGTAGCGTTTTAAATAATTACACGAGCAGTATTTATAAGGTAAATTTGATCAATTTCTTTACGCTGGATTAATGGAACAATTAAGAGTTATTATGGACTATTTCATATTGTTCCCACCAAATCTTAATAAAGAATATGGCACAATCTTTAGTTAACACATTGTGCTGTTATAACGCTATAACTCATCTCACCTTTAGAGTGTTGTTATTGAAAGTGAACTCCCGGGCAGTTATCCAACAATACCACTTGCTGATTTATAGCAGGCTTATCCTATTCACTGTCACCACGAAAAAGGTTTACCGCGTTGACGAATCTTTACGATGCTTGGGTATCAGGTTAAAGTAATAAATACGCAGTATTGGAACATCTAATTCTTCACAAAATATCCATTAACACTGTAGTAATACAACTTATAGATTACCTATGTGTTAATTAAAATGTATTGCAATTGAAATTGCATGGTAAGTTAGTTCCATAAACATATACTCTATTAACGATATGAAAGTGAAAAAATTGTCGAAGTAGATCAAAATAGCAAAACCATCGTAGAAAGTAATACTTTATAACTTGTAATTGTGATTTAACTATTAGTATTAACGCTTGCACCATTTGGGTTTTGAAACACGGTCTGTAATACATATAGTTATGTAGTGCTTTTAGCTTTAAAGTTGAAATATAGGGATATACGTTCTTACAGTGTAAGAAAAATAGAATAAGAAAAATAACAAATGTGTAAGAAAATTAATATACAAAGAGAGATTTTAAATAGTTAAGTAACGAGCACCTGTTGAATATATATTTCACAACTGCTTAACCATTTTTTAATACTTGTTTTAGTAGGGTTTTTTACAATTTCTATCTATGTAATGACGATATTTAGAAAATTTAAGCGAATTAAATATACAGACTAACAGGGTTATCTGAGGTCACATGCAAAATTTAACGTCTATAGCTCATTTCATTCCTAAAATAATTAGAGAATAGGAATACACACATAAAATCATACAGAAAATAAATTTATACACCTACCAGGCTGACAAAACATATTTTCTGGTTTCGAATAGAATTAAATTTAATATAGTTTTTTGAAGTGCAAAAACAATTATACTATCTTAATTAGTATCATACCTATTTAAATAAAAAAATCAGTAAATATTATTGCAAATAACTAACAAACTTTTATCTGAATATCATTTGTACTAGTTATATAACACTTGAAGCCTTCTATTCTTTTCACTACCGCTTGATCCTCGTTAGCCTTAAGTAATTGCCCGGATAAGAGAGCTCTATTAAACCCGACAGTTTAGCAAAGTACCATCGTTAAGTTAATTTCTGAGGAAGAAGACACTATAATTTTAACAGTGACCAGTAAACCGAACGCTTGTGTCTTAGCAAAAAAAAAAAAAAAAAAAAAAAAAAAAAAAAAAAAAAAAAAAACATAGTAACTTATTAAAGGATTGCTTTTAAATTATTTTCCAATTTGTATCTTTGTTTCACACGTAAATTGTGAAATAATTATATCAAAATATTAGAATTGTACATAGTGTAATAGGTAACGCCGCTATTTAAATATTTACGTCGATCGTATAAATAACCTATGCAAGTATTTGCTTTAGTGTAAAAAAATTATTTAGTTAAAAAGGAACGAAACAGCTTAGATAACATTTAGTTTCTTTTCCAAATCACTTATTGTTTAAGTTTTCGTAATTGCGAACAGTGAATAAAATTCATGTTTCTCTTTGGAAAAAATGGCATGCCATTTACTCTTAAACTAGTTTAAAATTAATTTATCTTTATGGCGTAGATAAAATGTCGTTGCTTTCTCCAGACATTATTTTCACCATGAAAAAGATTTTGCCTTGAATTCCATATGTTCCTAAATAAAAATGATGGAATGGCAAATAAATAATAAATTTAAAGTGTGTCTAGTAATATTTGACATTTGTATTAAAATAGTTTTTAATATACTTTAGTGATGTAGGTAGCTGCTACTGTCCAAGTAAATAAATAATGATCTTTATCCAGCGAAGAGTCGCATTCGGTCGAACAGTGGTAAAGTTATACGACTGTGGTTGAACACTTTGGGGAGTTCTTAAAGCTCGTTCGTCACTTTGTTGAACTTGAACTTACTGTTACGCTTACAGCAATTTTAATGTTTCGCTTAAAGAGACCGTTTAGCTGTTATAATCATATTGATAAGACTTGTCAATTGAAAAGAATTAATACTTTGAACTGGACAAGGCTATACAAGTAGTATGGACGTTGGCTTTGTCTCGTTTAATACCAGGAAGTCCAATCCTATATTAATTAAAAAATAAAACGATTATAATATTACTGTAACTAGGAGACCTGGAAAGGGAAGATAAGACAAATGCTTTGTGTGAATGAAAAACTGTCTTTCCTGCTGGGACGAGAATTTGATCTCAGTTGAAAATCGTTTCAAGAGAACTGAAAAGCACTGGCTTCAAAAAGTAGACGTATAAAGCTTTAAAATGATTGCTCTTTTAATCTGAGGCCTTTTAGATAAATTCACAAACCCAGACAAGTAACAAAATTTTTTTATAATTTTGATAGGAATAATAAGGTTATACAAAAAGGGATGGTTATAAACGACGATAAGATATTTTATTTATTGTCTTTCTAAGTATTAACTGAAGTGTATGCATCCCTTTACGTAAAAAAAATTCTTTTTATTTATGTTTCATCAAAATAAGAATATGAAAACAATATAGATGTATATATATACATATATATATATATATATATATATATATATATATATATATATACATATGTATATATTAATTTAAATACATATGTATATATACATATATATATATATATTTAAATTAATACCATTTATTTTTATGTACGTGTCGTAAATCATTATTCATACTTTTCCACTAAACACATAAAAACCTATACCTTTTTTCTGGGGTAAACCTACCCAAAATGTCTATTTTAAAAGCTGAACAAACTGACCGAGCCTAACAATTTGAAAGACAAAAAAGATAGAGGTTTCAGAACTATTGGAAACTAGTTACGTCTATTTAATATGATGATGTTCTTCCCCTGAATAAACTTATTTTCTAAATAAGATGAATAGAGCCAAAACATTTAGAAGTAGATTTCATTGTTGTTTTATGAACGTAGATATATGCGACTTACACCACAATGTCCTTTGTTATTAAACCCAACCTCTAACGTGTCGTTATTGAAAGTGAACTTAAAAACAATGCAGATGTTCAAACGAAACCGTCTGTTGATTTATAACAGCTTTATCTTGTCTACTGGCATCGTTTTAAAAAGGTTCTTCACGTTATAAAACGTTTACAATGCAGTCATAACGATCGTAAATATATAATCATGAAAGGATAGTATTATTTTCATGTACTCCTCCATGATTTATTTATTTACTCTGTAATAAAAGCACATGCTTGTTAAACATACAACACAATACCAGTTTAATTTATCATTACTAAACAAAACAGATGTTATAAACGGGTTATAGACGTTTATTCAGAGCAGTTGGCTGACAATGAAAAGTATTTACTAATGATATACTGTTAATCTTCGATTTTAGATGGCCGTCTTATTTATATTAATCAGATGTCAAATATGTTCAGAAATACTATACTGCATATAGGTAGGTGTCTCGTCCTGGGAGAGCCGGTCGCCGAATGGTGTAGGTGTCAGATATAGTGTGGGTTCAAATCCTGTCTGTGATTATTGTTCTTTTTATCGGTACTTTCGACCTTGTACTGTATCAACTCTCTATTGTGATAATGTTCTCAGTTAGACTTATTTCCAATGAAGTTCAAAATAAGGCTTACAGAGGGGCTTGGCATCTCCTTAAAAAAATAAAAATATTCCACATAAAACTGATAAGCATACGCATAATTATATGAGTAGAATACATGTTCAGCTTATTATTAAGTTCTCGTCAATAAAGCCTAAAAATCTTTAGTACCGACAAACAAGAAGAGAATTGGTTACATCTTTGTTGTAACGCTTCACAGCTGAAATCATCCACAAACGGTTACAACAATGCAGTAAACTGTTGCGATGGTCGAACTGTCGCGTTTTATACCTTTTAATAATAAGATAACAACAGAACAGTGTTATGATTTGATTTAATGAAACAACTCGTAACGAAAACATAGGATCATCAATGTAACACAACGTTATGTCCAGGTGTTTTCAATTCATTCTTGGAACAACTCCTTACTACGTTGTGGAATTAATTACTAATTATTTTTATGTGTTCTTTAACTGTTTACCACAACAAAAGTTCATTATTCCTGGAGTGATGGAAGTTCCAAAGTAAAAAATATTTGTCTTATGTTGATTTGAAATTTCCATTAACAATTTTATATCCAATGTCATATAAATCTTGTTAATTGCAAAGTTAAATTCTTGTTAGTTCCATACAATAGGCTTTACATAGTGGTAAACTATGAAATTTTTCAAGTCTATAGCTATATGTGTAATGATGTTATACAATAAAATGCCATAATTGTACTCTATTTATTTATTCTATGATATTCTCGTTGCCATCATGGTTACTCATAAGAGCAATGTAAATTGTTCGCTAATGCTTAGTAAAATTTCATACATGTACCTTCATCTAACTCGATATTCCTCGTATAGAAACAAACTACATGGCTTTGTATTACCAATGGTGCAATTTAGCGGGTACAACGGTTACCGCAAGATAACCGAATCAAGCAACGTCGAGTGTGGCTGCTCCTTAGATTAGTGCCGCTGAGCGATTCTCTCCTTGGAAACAAACCGCCTATCCGGCCACGGGTTGCGCTTCGGAAGTCACCTTCGAGCCTTTGGACCCAAGGATAAATTTTAGGGAGGTCTGTAGTTTGTGGACTGCAATCCTCTTGTACTGACCAAACATTTATTTTATATTTTTTCTTGTTTTTAGAAAAAGTGCATCAAATCTTATGACCAAAAGTTTATTTAAGATGATTTGAACCTGATACCGATTGCACCACCGTAAATTGAAAAGAACGGATTGGTAAGTTGTAGTTTGCAGTTACTAAGCGTATATCTACACATATAAAAAACACGCGAGCTAGAATTTGACAAATGAAAGGGAAAATTATAATTGCTATGTGAACTAAGTCTGTCACTTTGCTTTGGAAAGATAATTTAACTCAGAATACTCTAACAATCCCCTTGCTTTCTGAAACTTTACTTTCAGAGTTCATTAGTATCGCTTTTATTATACATGAATTAAGAGTGCTGTGTTTAAAAATTCTATTATATCTTTGTTCTTATAATTAACTAATAAGGTCATTTTAATATGTCAAAGTCTACTATTTGAACACGTATTTAAGCTAGTTTGGAAATGAATAAATAAATAAGCATTAAATGAATAAACATGATTCTTATTTTGAGAGTTTATAAGAAAATTATAGCTGGTTTACAGAACAACTAGTATCAAAACTTTACACAAAAAAAACATAAAATTTCTAGTCAAACTACAAAAGATAAAGTGATAGACTAGTCAATGCTTAACAATAATGGTTACAACTAATTGACAAATATATTATAAAAGGCTAATGAATACATTTTTCAGTTTGTTTTAAAAAGTATGAACAAAGACAATGTCCATGAGGGATTCGGGGAACATTGTTCCATATTCTTGGTACATGGTATGAGAACCTTCTATCTACTTCCAGCTTCACTCTAAGGAAGTGAAGCAGTTTATCATAGCAGGTGCTGCACTAAGAGCTGCAGTAAAGCAGCTTCTTGCATATATACTGTGGTTTCCCAACTATCACGCCCTTGTGAATCACGCAGTTCTTCATTATGTTGGATACAGTTTCTATCGGGATCAGGTTCATAGGTTCATAGGAGTCATGAGTCAGCGCTCAGAGAAGACGGACCTTACTGATAAGAGAGCTGTGCACCGGTTATGCTAGTAGTTTAAACTCGCCTGTTTATGCCTGCGTATTCAAAGCAGTTATAGTTGTGGCAATCTAAGCTTGTTGTTTTTCTGTATTTTTGTACTCGAAAATCATTTAATATAATACGAAGATGGCTAGTTGTGGTGTATGTGTTAAAGTAATTAAATCCAATCAACTGAAGTTAGTGTGTAGTGATTGTGCCCGTGAGTTTCACGCGTCATGCTGCAAAATGACGAAAGCTGATGTGGATTGTGTCACTGCGGATGGACTGTCGTGGAGATGTAAACCCTGTCAAGATACAAGAAGAAAGAGTATGCAGTTCGAATCTGGCGTGGAGGAGGGTAAGATTACATTGGCTGATATCATGAAAAAAATAACCGAAATGTCTGAAGCCCAGAAAGTGCAGGACGCTAGCTTTAACAAAAGCTACGAGTCTCTCAGTGAAAAACTAGACGAAAACACGAAAGCTGTAACTGATCAAAACAGTTCTATAGAAAGATGTTTGAAAATTATTGATGATCTCACACAAAAAAACATACAACTTCAGAAAAAAGTTGATGAGCTTGAGAAAAGAGTAGACGACATGGAGCAATATTCTAGGCTCAATGCAGTGGAAATTCATGGAATCCCTGAGGAGAAAAATGAAGATGTTATCAGCATCGTTAAGGAAGTGGGGAAGGCGCTCGACATGACGATCTCCGACACCATGATTGACGCCTGTCACCGACTAGGGAGGAGAACCGACCCAAACAGACCACCCCCAGGAATCATCGTGAAATTCGTCAGACGCCTGGACAAGGAGGAACTTCTCAAGAAACGACGAGTCAAGAATAACCTCTCAACAAGACACATGAACATGGGGACCGACCAACCTGTCTACATAAATGAGGCGCTGTCACCGGCAAAGAGGAGGCTGTTTGCAGAGGCTCGGCAACTCAAAAAGGAGAAGATGTACAAGTTCCTGTGGGTTCGTGGAGGCAAGATTTTCATGCGCAAAGACGAAGAATCTACATCAATCCAGGTGACCTGCAAAGCTGATTTTGCAAGTTTGTAAATTTGAAATAGCATGTATCGAAAATAATTGTTTGGTTTTTGTTTTATCACTTAGATGCTTTCCGTGTGTAAAAGGCTACAAAATTTAAGTACAAAAGTAATGTAATGGCTAAAGAGTTACATATAATTCATCAAAACATAAGGAGTCTCAGATCAAATTTTGATGCATTTTTGATTGAACTAGAAACAATTCAAATTAATCCTGATATCATTATATTGTCTGAGATCTGGATAGATACAGACGAAGTAAATTTCTATAAAATACCAGATTTTAATTTGTTTTTTAAATGTAATTCAGACCAGAGGAGTGGTGGAATTTGTGTTTTCGTCAAAAACACATTGAATAATGTTGAAAACAAAGGTTTGCAATTTGAAACCGCAGACGTACTTCATATATTTTTTGAAAAATTCGGACACAAATTTAGTTTATTGGCCTTATACAGGTTACATTCACACTCTGGTAATTTATTTAATAATGAAATAAGTAAATTATTTAAGGAAAGAGTTTTCGGGAATACACCAAATTTTCTTTTTATTGGAGACATAAATCTTAATATTTTAGATGGAAATAATACCACAATTGACGAGTATAAATCTTTAATGGCAAGCTATGGGTTGGAAAGTATGATTAACGAGCCAACTAGAATAACAGAGCAGTCTGAAACATGTATTGACCATGTGTTTGCTAGAGTAGCAAATAGAAGTTGCGTATCGGTAAATGCACATGTAAGGCATCTGGGTATAACGGATCATAGTCTTTGTCAAATCACAGTCGGTGTCGTGGAGCGTGTGGATGGGGGGGAGGGTGGGTGCCCTCCCCCTCCCACTCCGCGCTTCCGCACAGACTATACATTGTTGGAACAGCTGATAGATACGGCTGACTGGACAGCTGTTTATAGAAATAATGACGCGTCGTCTGCTTTCGACACTTTCTTTGAAATATTTTTAAACTTGATTGAACGGAGCAAGACATTGATCACTGAAAACGATTGCACATTCAAACATCTCAAACCTTGGATTAATGATTTTATATGTAAGAAAATTAAAAGAAGGAATAATTTATTTAAAACTGTAAAAAACACCCAGCTAATATAAATTTAAGAAATTATTACAACTCATACAGAAATAAATTACAGAAAAGTATCGCTCAGTTAAAAGAAGACTATTACAAAAGAAGGTTTGAACAATGTAGTGGTAATTCAAGGACTGTGTGGAAATTGATTAATGACTTAACAGGTCAGACTAGAGAAGTAGATAGTCAAGTCAAAATAGAGGTTAATAATACCATAATTTCTGATCATAAAGAAGTAGCCAATGAGCTAAATAACTTTTTCTTAGGTATAGTAAATAGTTTAAACTTAGGCAGTAATGTTACAAATCAGTTTTTAGAATTGCAGTATAAAACCAATTTTCCTGTAAAATTAGAAAGAAAATCAATTTTTCTTGAGCCAGTTTTATCTGAAGAACTTATTGCTGTAGTAAATAGTTTAAAGAGTAACACAGCCCCAGGCATTGATGGTATCAGTACGCAGTTAGTTAAAAGAGTTTATTTGAAAATAATTGGCGTCCTTCTTTATATTATTAATTTAAGTTTTAAAAGTGGAGTTTTTCCTGCAAAACTTAAGGTTGCTGTTGTAATACCTATTCATAAAAATGGATCCAAAAGCCTTTGCAATAACTATAGACCAATTTCTTTACTGTCATGTTTTTCGAAGGTTTTTGAAAAACTTATGAAACATAGGCTCCTTAAATTTTTACATAGCACAAACTTTTTTAGTGATAAACAATTTGGATTTCGATCTGGGATGAATACAGAAAATGCATTGATAAATTTCATGACTAATGTATTTGTTGGATTGAATGAAGGTAAATGTGTTGCGGGTCTGTTTCTCGATATCAAGAAAGCGTTTGATACCGTCAATTATAAAGTTTTACTAGATAAGTTGTATAGTTGTGGGATCAGAGGCAATGTATTTAAGTGGTTTCAAAGTTATTTAGTAGGAAGAAAGCAATGCGTTAAAATAGGCTCAGTTTTTAGTGAGGTGGGTGATATACAGAGTGGCGTGCCCCAGGGCTCGGTCTTGGGAGCCATTTTGTTTATCATATACATTAAAGATTTGTGTAATGCTAGGCTTAAAGGAAAGTTAACTTCCTTTGCAGATGATACTGCTTTCTGCTATGATAAATCCAACTGGGACTTAGTGCAGTCAGATATGACAAACGACCTTCGGGCTTTGCAGTGGTGGTTTACCACAAACCATATGCTGCTGAGCGCAGAAAAAACTAAGTTCATTTTATTTAGTCTTAAGGGTAGTTTTAACGCTTTTGAACAAGTAAAATACTCATGTGCTGATTGCCTCGATCAACAAGGTGTTTGTGTGAATAATAAATGTACATACATAAGTAGAACCAATGAAATCAAGTACCTAGGGGTTTTTGTGGACAAGGAGGTTTCTTGGAAAATTCATTTGAATAAACTTAAGGGTAAAATCAATAATATTTTAAGGTACTTTTATTTCTTGAAACATTTAAGTAACAGTGATGTTTTACGAACTTTGTATTTTGCTTTGGTGCAAAGTAGGTTAGAGTACGGAATTATACTATGGGGTAACACATTTAACACATATCTAAACCCAATTTTAATTCAACAAAAACATATAGTAAGATTAATTTTGTACAAGTCTAAATTTGAACACACACAACCTTTGTTTGTATCCCTAAGAATATTGCCTCTTAAGTATTTGTTTGTATATAAAGTTCTTAAACTGTTTTATTTAAAAAGTGGGAACATGCCCCAAAACGACAATGCTTATAAACAAAAACTAAGAAATGTTGATACTTTCATAGTACCTAAACCTAGAAATGTCTTTTTTACTAAAACCTACAGTTTTCTTGCGCCTAGAATGTTCAATTTGCTACCTAAAAAAATAAGGTTGCAAAAAACAAGTATTTTTTTCAGTTCAGATTAAAAAAATGGCTTATTAAATTAGAAGATATAAGTTTTCTATTTACAATTCAACAATAGGTTTGTCCTAGTTAGTTAATATTTTGGTCACAATTTATTTAATAAAACCAATTTAGCTCAAAGTTTTTCTTACACACAAATGCAACAGTTTGTTCAAGCTAAAGTTAGTTTAAGTAAAGAACACATATTATTGCCATATCTTTAGTAATTAGAGGCTTTTTTGAAAAACCGACAACATTGTAAACTATTGCTTTCTGAACGCTCAATTTTCAATGTTTAATGTGAGCAGAAGGAACCTCTAATCAGGCTCTGCCTTAGAGGCCCTATATTTTCTTGAGAAAAATTGCAGTGTTTTAAAAAAATACGTATTAGTAGTTTATAAGTATACATTGTTATTAGTGTGTAGTTAAATACTCAAATGTAACTAATTCTTGATCAGTGCTGTATTTTGTATTTGTTGTAAAAATGTGTTCTCAAGAAATAAAATCATTCTTCTTCTTCTTTCATCTCCTAAGATGACACATGGTCTAAACTCTTCAGCCATACAATGAAGTAAACGCAGATTTTTGAATCATGGGTATTTTTTGTGTATTCTACCTTGAAATACTGTTTCCTTAAGTAAAATAAAACTGGCAAGATCTAAGATTGCATGTAACTCAGCTTTACAGAAAATTTATAAATCTAGGTTGAACCTTCAGCCTACATGAAGTGACATGGACGGAAAACATAAGGCCAGAGCTTTTTACCTTTCCGCATACTTCCAAACTCTCACCATCGAGAATGACACTCACTACCCTCTCAATTAGGGTCTGTATTACAGATTTCGGTGCCCCACGAGGGACGGTGCATTTTTATGTTTAATTTTATTAAATTTTCCGATGACCACTCTACGATTTTTTCGTCAAATCATCAATGATTTGATCTATCTAATGACAAGTACAGAGGCCTCTATCCCCAACTCCGTAATCTGAACCCTGCATTCGAGATATATAACATTCTATCAGAGAAATACATTTTGTGCTCGTCTAGGTTCATGATTGCCTCCGTATGTTTATTATCTCAATTATCGTATATCTCCAATTCTCATTGGAGTAATAATGGAAGAGTAAATTCTTTATTTATCCAGGCATAGTTAGGATAGCATTTCTTAGCCTTATTAAACTTAACTTTAGTCATTAAAGTAAGCTTATATCAATAAATATAATTAAACATACCGTTTTAATATTATTAATTTCATGCTACGCATCGCGATTAAAACGTTTCCTACAACCGTCTTCCTTAAAAACTTAAAACTATCTTCCACAATGGTGCACACTCCCACAGCACAATGGAACAAAGGTCCCGCGCTTTTTATAATGGGACAGCACTTTGGAGCTCATTATTCTGTACCTCCCTCCCCATCCCATCTCAGCATTATCCTCCCTAACGTGTCACATTCATCTCAGTTCTCAGACAACTGTACGTCACAGCAGTTTTTCTGCTGCCAAACAGAGTCCTGCTTATAACAAGTTTTTGTAGAGGAAGTCATTTGTATCTCAAAAGTAGCACCATTTACAATTTTTTAAAGTTTTTGGTAACGTATGTAACGAATAATAATTTATGTATAAATTAAGTTTTTTATATTTTTATATAATTAAAATTTAATTGAAAAGTAATTCAATGTAATTTAAATTTAAAATCGTTCAGTAAATAAAATTTTACTAAAATAGTAACCAACAATAATTAGTAACACTGTCAAATCACAATTACGTGTATCATAATAATATTTTATTCGGACATTTGTATTAGATATACAGACTTCCTGTTTTCTTATTGCTGACTTTAATATGAATGTCCAATGGTTATATGTAAGTGTGTTAAGATGAAATAGTATGGTCTGCACAGTTATCTACATTCCATGTGGTTTGAAAATTTGGTAAAATAATGTATCACTAAAAAAATAAATAAATAAATTAAAGCGCATGACAATCAATGCTGTTCTTAATGAAATAAATTTTCGAAAACTAAGCCGGTAATTGATTTTCTTCAAAATCTTGTGAGAAAGGATCTTTGTGAGTGGCACATCATAGACTTTTTTACACTTTTATCAGGATAACAAGAAATATATGAAAGTAAAATCTCATATTTAACTCACTTACTTATAGTAAATGTCAATGAATTCAATCATTTAGAACCTTTGTCAATTATAACTTTTATCCTTGCTTCCAGAATGTTTCCTTCAGACAGGTATATACCTTTCAATGGATTACACACATTAGGGGAATCCCATACTTATCCAAAAGCGGCCAATCATAAACAGCAAATTCGAGATATTGGGGTAAAAATATTAATTAATAGGTCTAGTTTTATTTAAAGTTTGTTTAGTTAAAGTTATTTTTATTAAACAGTATAGTTAGTATAATATGTATATTCTACTAGCAGTATTTGTATAAGACAAACTGAGGTCTTGACTACATGTTTATCAACCACTTTCGTCATCGCTGTAACTAAAATCTATAATAAATGTGTTTATGAAGTAGTCGAAGTTCAGTCGATGGATATACTTCATCACGGTACATTTGAGTAGCCTAAAGGTAACTCTTTTCTCTTATATTCTATTTCTATTGTTTCTCGTTTTCATCGACTTGAAGCTAAGCTATCTAATTCAGTCAAAAGGTACATGACTCATTTTTATTACTATAATATCGCGCTCTGATATTGCTATCGCTGCGCAGTTTGTCTTCTAGCTTTGAATAGTAAAATCGTAGTAAACTTAATTCAGCTCTGCCTAATTGTTTTATGAATTTGTAAACATTGCTTATAATCTCCCAACTTTGACTGCCTAAAAATTTTCAAATCTAATTTACTCACACTAGCCATTTCTTATGAAAATTAACACAATTACTAATATCAATATTACTATCACTAAAACTACACATTAATTTAGCTCCCTATAGCACACACGCAAACTTCTTAAAAGGCTAAAATTAAAACTAATATGTTCACTATCGTATTTGTTGATGTGTTAATGAGTCATCTTAGGTAGAAGCTTATCATTTATGCAGGCATGTGCCTGTGATAGGGCAAGATAAGCGCTGGCAGTGCCTAAGCTATGTTTACAGAAACACACGCATTTCTCCCCCACCCAGGTCCAACATTGCACGTACAGCCACACGCCGCCTACTGTTCTGTAATGTACAAAGCGGATTATAACTCCTCTGAAGTTAAAGCGGATATTAGATCTGATGTTTTCGGTTGAAAATTGAGACAACTCTGAGTTATTAAGCTTTTAATCTTTTTAATTCCTCTCTGAAGAAATTACTCCCAGCAGATTTAATTATGAAGTTAGAGTCAGAGCTACGGTCTTACCTTCACTTTTTAATGTTCATCATGAACAGTTTAGCAATTCTTTAACACTCCAAGGTGATTGAAAGAGGTAGCTCGCCACAGGGTGTTCGAAAAGTTAATAATACTTTATTTTAAATATATTTCACAACATCTGTGCATTATACTATAGGCATTATATTGCAGTTTAAAGTGGAGTAGTATCAAATAATAACTATTTTTATATAGTCTCTGGTAGCCCAGAAACATAAACATTTACGTATGCCCAATGTAACAGTATTGGCATTACAGGGGATTAACGCATTATCTTCCTACATGATTTTTTCAATACAGGCAGTAGAGGAATAGCATCCCATTAATGTCAGTGCCCATTGAGTTAATCCCAACAGATAGACAGGTAGATGATTATGATGGGTTGGAAAATGAAGCAGTTTTTATGTATCTTAGTAAATTTTAAAAGATTAAAATATGCATTTCAAATTCATAACAAAACCCAGGGGTGCATACATATATAAATTATATGTTTCTGCATTCGAACCTGTTTTGTTTTGAACTTTTGAAGTATTTTGAGATTTTTTACTCTAATATAGTGACAAACCTCAAAGAACAAGTACATATATATTTTATTCATTATGAAAGTCACATAAGTTAGCGGGTGTCAATAAAAATGAAGAGAATAATACACAATCTAGCTGTCAAAAATGAATCAGTATCAACCCCATATTTTAGACAAAGTGTTTAAGAATAAAACAAGAAAGACCTATATAATAGACCTAATCCTAACGATGAAGGAATTAAAAAATATGTGTGTACCTTTTAATAGTAAACTAAGCAAAGCTTTTCGAAAAACAGGTCAAAATTTTCCATGAGTTTCCAAACAAGAAATAATACATTTAAACTTATTAGAAATAAAGTGAACCAAAATTACGATAAACAAGAATTATGCAAACAATCTGGTGTATACAAAATTAACTGTAGTGACTGTGAAAGCTATTATATTGGACAAACTGGCAGAAATTGTTTAAAAGGTTTAAAGAACATATACATACAACCTTTCATAACAAATAACATGCCTACAATAAATTCAAATTTCGCTGAACATTTATTAGAGACAGATTATAATATCACAAATTTTGAAAAAAAAAAAACATTGAAATTTAGGATATCGAAAGGAAAGGAGAAAAATTAAACACGAAAGGAGAATTACATATCTAACTAAATTATAACAAAGATCCTCTTATTACTTTAAATAGTAATATTAAAAATAAGAAAAACCCGATGACAAAATCAAACACAGAATACTAATCAAAATTACCACTGCCATATAAATTTAACATCTGCTTAAATGGTTCACACATGTTTACATAGTTGCTTATTATTTATTTAGATATTAGTGCACACTGATAATGGTTAGGTACCAAAACATGTGTATGGCAATAAAATAAGTTAAAAAAGGTTTTAGTTAAATATTTATTATACTAAGTTTAATTAATATATTTATTTATAATTTTCATTTCGTAGTGAATAATTTTAACTTAAAATGATATAATTATTAAACAATAGCGACCAAAAATATTTATGGGTAAAGTAAATTTACATTGATTGAAAACGTGCATTTAAAATTTATTATTAATATTATTAATTTATATGTATATATATATATATAATATATATATATATATATATATATAGTCTCTTAGAGCAGTTTCAAAAGAAAAACTTTTTGATGTACAATATTTCGTTGTAATTATCAACTTTTTCAAGTACACTTTTAAAACATACACAGAATCAAATAAACAAATATATATATATATATATATATTTATATATATATATATATATATATATATATTTATATATATGAATAAATTTATATTGATGACGTAACAACAATGAGAAGCTGTGTGGTCAGTATAGTTAATTACTTTACCAGATACACACCCAGTACAATTATTTCAATTGTCGTGATATAAGAGGAAAATGAATATTTACTTTATGTGCACAAATACCTATCTATATTTTAATTTCTGGATAAAAGATTATAATAGAATATTGCAGAAAATATAATTAACAAAAATTGACATCAGTACTGGTAGGAATTACTAGCCACAGTATCCAGTAAGCGTGGCTAGCTCAATTGAAAGTTGTACTTAATTGTATAATGATCAGTGGAATCCTAACAAGTACATCGTGCGGTTAATCTGCATTGTGGTCACCCCACAGTTAACATTAATTTAAACAATACTTTTTTTTAGTTATAAATTTACAAATTAAAATCTTTTAATATAGGCCTATAACTGTACAAATTCCTAAACTAACATTTAAAAAAGCTATCAATATTAATAAAATTTAAACGCCAACTTTTCAATTTATTCTCAAATTTGCTTCTATTTTTACAATTTTTTATTCGTAAAGGCAAAAGTTAAAAATTTTGGACCCAAAAAAGGCAAACTTTTTTTGAAAATTGACTTATTTACCTACGGTCTCATGAACAGCCCCAGTATGTCACCACTTGTTCTTTGGTAAACTCTGTCGTTCCTGTTTCCACTTTTCTCATAGAAAATTTTTAATACTTTGAATAAAAATAAATATTTTAGTGGTAATATTCTTCGATATTTATAAATAGGTAATGCAGATTCATATCTTTTCCTTTTTGCAATTATTCTTACGAAGTGGTTTTGTGTTAAATTCAACGTTTGTATGGTTATATTGTCAGCAGCTCTCCAATTTTCTATACCATACGTTAGTTTAGAATGAATTAGTGCAAAATAAAGTGTTCTCATTAATTTATCATCAACAAATTTCCTTAAAAAATAAAAACTTCTGATATTTCTTCTTAAACTTACTTGAATGCTGTTGTATGGATATTTTCATATAAAATAGGTTCTTTTCTCTTAGGAAATTAAATTCTTTGTAGTATTTCAATATTATACATTCACTGTCCAACTTGGTCGGACAGACAAGAAAATGATTTCTGGGTCTTTGATTAGTGTCTCTGAATTGTAGAGAGAGTGTATTAAATGTTACGATAGTATAAAAAAGCGAAAAAAAACATCGTGGTAGACGTTTGAAGTGACATCTTTAGCGTGAGAGAGAGGTCGCTGTGACCAAGCTCCATCAGGTTAGGAAAACAAACTATACACATGTTGTTATTGTGAGCACTGTTAGTTTTCTATACACCCAAGGCAGTTGCTACCATTTTTTCGCAGTTTCATTGCCTCAATACCTGAACTCGTAGTTTACGTGATCCTTCGTTTAAAGTTTTTTTATATTAAATGGTAGGTTTGTGAATGAATCACGATTTTTTCGAACATTTAGGATGGATCAATGATTCAAGAAAGCACTAAGTTTCGAGATCTGCAATCTGATCTCTTTCTTAAGTGGAGAAAAAACATAGCACATAATTATATTGCAGGTTAAATTAAACAAATCATACCAGAACGTTGAAACACGGGTGTCAGGAAATTGAAACAGATTGTTTCTATAACACACAGACTTCATACAAAACATACACTTAATAAAAAAAAAATACAAATTTTTGAAACCGAACTAAAGAATGCAGTTCATAATACATGTGCATTGACCGACACTGAAAAGTAATCCGTTAGTAAAACTCCTTCCCCAACAGTAGATAGCTGTTGTTGGTTTTAGGACTTTTATTGTTAAGAAAATAATTATTAACGCAGTAATAACAAAGAGAATAATATTGCGTAAATAATTTTGTTTCCCTTGTGTAAAACAAAATTATGTTAACGCTGTTGATGTTAGAGAAGAGATCTAAATTAATATTTATTTAGTCAATGTACAATTCTCCCAATTCATGATTAAAGTGATGAATGTTAATTTATATTCAGTGTAATGGAAATTTACATACAAAATAACTTTGTTTTTCTTGGAAAAGTATTCATGTTTTAATATTCTAACATCACCCATTACTTTAGGAAATATCATTACAAACGTCAAGTTTATGTGTGCCCTTTTATTTTTGTTGACATCAGTATATTAAAACGCATATTCTTTGCGCCCACTATTATATATTTTATCTACTGTAATATCAACTCTTCAGGTTAATGGTCAACTCAATCCGATGAATGTAATAAATTACTATTAAGTTACAATGTTTGCGTAGTTACCTCATTCAACATAGTGAAGCATTAAAAACAAGTTTTCAATCATTAAGTTGGCTTTTATATTTTCTGCTTCTAATTCCTAACACAAGAATAGTTAATTTTACAATATATACCAAATATAAGTCCAAAACCCTAACTAGATGCTTAATTGAATTTTAATCGTGTTAAAATAAAAATATGATAACTTTAAAGCAGGTTTTCAAACTAAAACTCCACAACAGTGAGTGTTATAGGAAGAATTTTCGAAATCATACAGGATACAGTATGAACCTGTAACATGTCAACTAATTATGGATAACTATGATTCCTACAGTAGTATTTTAAAGACCAAGTAATTATTTTTCATATGTTTAAAATTTGCTACAATTGGGCAATATTGAGATACATTGAGGCTGTGTCACAACACACAGCATCGCGGGTAAAAATTGATATTAACTACCCTCCAGTGGTTTAGCGACGCATAGCTAACTATTATTCACTTTTTTATATTGGTAGGAAATAGTTGTCCTTAACAAGAAAAGAGCAACGTCGACGAGTTTACTCTTTTAAGTAGAATTTTAACTTAAAACATGTCTTTTCAGCATTTTCATTTCGAAACATACATTTAAACGTAAAATAATTCTCAGTACTATAATAATAACTACAAGAGATAACTCACGAAATGCTATAAAATGAGGCACAAACAAAGTGATAGCTCCGACTGCCCTCTGTGGAGTGAGAGGTTAAGGCAGTTGGTTGAGCGTTATCGAAGCCTATCTATCGTGGAGATGGAAAAATTTCACTTCTTTTTGTCTGTCTGTCTGAATGAACGATATCATGATAACGAACTCAATTATAGGCGTGATATATTTCATGATGGTCCATTACGTATAGGAACACTGAGTTTGATAGTGGTAAATGTCACTCCATAGGCTTAGGTGAGAAATAGCGAATGTTTAAATTTATCTTATGGGTAACCATGATAAAAACGAAAGATATAACAATAAACAAATGTGTAAACAAGCTGAGTACAATAAAATGAAAGTTTTGCATGTAAAGTAATAACACATGTTGCTTATTAATACAAATTAAAATAAAATACGTAGGAAAGTACATAACAAAGGAGAATGACAAGATATCATTTCATCGCTCTCTTGCATTGCAGTACTCCCCCTACGTTACAGGACTAATATTTTTCGAACAGTGGTATAAAACATTAATAACCTAACCTAACCTAACCTAACCTAACCTAACCTAACCTAACCTAACCTAACCAAACCTAACCTACCTAACGTAACCTGCCAAGTCATATCGAGAAATATTTCATCTGTGGGCTGTAAGTGTTCCATGAAAATACTTTCTAGATAGACAAGAATGCGTTTTATGACGTTACATGTACAATAATGGCATTTTGCTGAGTTATGGCAGCCTTACACTTTTAATTATACTATTTTTATAACTGTGTAACTATAAATCGTATAATAAAATATATTACTCAGGAGGCCGATTCAATTTGTCTTTTGTCTTCCACGGAATTAAAAATGTCTCTTCTGTGTGATTGTCTGCAGAGCTATATATCTGTCTGCAGGATATCTTAAGAATTAAATGAACTATAGATCAGAATGTTTTGAACCTTATCATAGTCTTCAACGCGACATGAGCTGTGGCGTACTTCTACCTTGAATTAGTTACACAATAGATTTTCCAATGCTGTTAATTGTGGCACGGAAAAAAACTAAGCGTTAAAACTACCCCCTGTGAAGTGAGAGGCTTAGGAAGTAAATAATTAAACAGTAACAATCTAAGTTGAGCGACGTAGCTCTAGCGTCAGACCTCAGAACTAACTGAAGTAATCCCTTTGACATCAGCACTTTTTGTTCGATTGAATGATTTATCTACAGTGTTAGTTACAATGATAGAAGGCACGTTGTATGGAACTTTTTAGGAATCAACCAACTGAAATCTTGTTCTTGGCACGTAATGTAAATAGCGTAACTTACCAGTGTGTCACTCGACTGCTTGATTATTTTGTAAAGTGTGAAGCAATCCAAAAATACTATCTTATAAGCTAGGCTCTGTAAGAAACATAACATTCTTTTCTGCACGGTGATGCACACTGTCACAGTACAAAGGAACAAAGGCCGCGCGTTTGTTGTGATGGTGTAACACTTGGAAGCTCATTACTCTAAACCTTCTCTCTTTCTCCTCAACCTTTCCTCCATAGCTTGTCACATTCGTCTTGTTACAGCGTTAATATACGACTGTTCGTTTCACGGTTACATATTAGTAGCTCTGTAATGCTGGTCTTCCAATCCTGGGAGTAAATCGATTTGCTTTTTAAAAGAATAATTTGAAATGTTTGAAAAATAGAAATTGCCTTCTATAACAATTTAAGGAAAAGAAGAGTGCTAAATGTAAATATAAATGTAATAAAAAATTATTTTCGTGCTATGTGTGTGTTGAGTCTAACTCCTGAACAAATGAAGAACAAAATAAATTCAAAGCCCTAGATTACAAAATATAGTAAATGCATTTGAAGAGGTATTCTCATTATCTCATCAGGTGCACAATTGATACATATTAGGGAAACTAAGTTTCGTGAAGGTACATGTCGCTCTGTGGAATTTGGCTGAGCGTTAGAGAATATGTTTTGATTTAATTTATCTCGTAGGTCCAACCAGAAAATATGAGAATAAATAAATTCGTAAACAAACTCTATATACCTATAAGTGACATACACCCTAACTATTAAAACACATTCAATAAGATGTGATAGTGACTTGGAGTAGATTTTTATTATTCAAACATTTATATGAATACCAATTTAAGGAAAAAATGTAAACATGTCATGGAGCAATATGTAGAGAAAAACTCCATATGCATTAAACTTTATTTTCACAAGAATAAGTTCTATGATGCATAATGTTTGTATCATCGTCATTTTGTTTCATTATCTGTTTTATATAAGCTCTTTACGTCTATATAAGCTGTCAAATGTGTGCCAAGAAAGAAACATTGTTATTAGTAAAATTAATAATACGTGGTAGTTAGAATCCTTTTTCCCATCCTTTGATAAACTTCTGTAAACAACAACTTATTCTCCAACAATTATCGTCTTAGTTTTTTCACCCCTCTGTATTTATATTCTGCCTTGTTGATATTTGTACGCCTTATTTATTCTCTCGTTGTTTATTTCGAACCAAAGATAGACACCATGAGGTCCGTTTGACTACTACTGACCACACTGCTAAGAAGTGGCGTGCATTTACAAATTTTATTTTAGGGAATAATACTTTGGGCAAAAAAGTTACTGATTATAAACGTGTAATGAGCGCTAATGGCTAGTTTGCAGGACATGCTGAACTTCAGAATGTGGAGAGCTGTTTACAAATGGTTTAGTTTAGATTTAATCAGGAAATTGGTGACATAATTGCTAATTGTGGATCTGGAGGGACTATTCATTACTTGCTATTCTTCATACCTACGAGGGAAACACTTAATGTAAGTTGTGTAGTTGTTGATCCTGACATTAAGAGGACTAAAGGCAAGGCCATTCTGACTGGCCGCCGTAAGGCAGAGTATTCGGATTAGTTTCTAAGTTTAGTTAGAAGTTTAAATTTACTTGTGCGGTAACTTAAATTAAGTTGTGCGGTTTCTTATCCTACTCCAGATTTCAGTCCTTATACTCTAGGTGGTCTTGAGAAAATTTGCCAGTATTGATTAGCGTTGTATTTTAAACCTAAAAAGAAAATACAGCTAGACAGTTTACTCTCTGGTGATATGCTGGACAAATCAAAGCTCCACCTTCTATTACAGTTGAAGTAATTAAAGAGTTGTTCTCTGATGATAATGATGGATCTAAAAATTTCAGAGACAATATTCGGTATAAAAATACAATGCCATATTCATATAAAAATGCAATATCCTTTTTTTCACTTGGTGCAAAAGTTGATTTACCGCATAACTATGGTTCTTGTTCCTATAGAATCCATAGCATGGTTTATCGTTAAATTTCTCAATTAAATCCAATGATTCTGATGAAACAAAACAAAAAGTACTTCATATAGTCTACTCTTGATCTTGCCAAAGCTAATGCAATGAGAATTTCACATGATGCTAACAAAGAATTTTCCAAACAGGCACTTACCAAATTGAAGTTTAAGTTTTGGAAACCATATGACATTGACAACGTTGTATCTGCTGAACTTCCCAACTCTTGAAATAGAGAACTCTGTGAATGAGTAAAAACTCATATGGTACATGGACTCTGTGATCACTTCAATCCTTCCTGTGTTTGCATGCAAGAAGGAAAGATTTTCCAAAATCTTTCATTGAGGAAACAAAACAAAACGTAAATGGTTATTCAATTTATAGATGAAGAGATAATAGCACGACCATAACCAAACGCATTAATGCAGAGTTCATTAGTTGAGTTGAGATAAGTTTAATATACTAATCAGTTCATTATACCATATAATCAATTACTCTTGTTATATTTCCGCGCTTATATCCAAGTGGAGATTTGGTAGAGTGTTCACTCTATCAAGTACACCCACATGTACGTTTATAAAGGCCATGGTTGCTGTAATATGTAAGTTGCTGCGGAATATTATATGCTCAACCGTGATGAAAGTAATATATTCTTAATGCTCGATATGTTGAACCAAGCGAAGCTGCTTGGGAGAATGTTTACATATGCCATGCATGATCAATCGCATACTGTAGTTAGGTTACCAGTTCAATTGCCTAATTCTGATCATGTTTATTTTTAAAATGATGCTCCTGAGGAAGCATTACTATAAGCAGAGTTACATAAGACGTAACTTTTTACGTACATTTAATAAAAAAAAACAATAGGCCTAACGTATATTGTCTCACCTTTTCATTCAGAATTTTTTGAATGTTTCTTAAATGTATGTTAATTCTTACAAGAGGTAATGTCTCAAGATTTCCTAATCTCTTACACGACAAAGGTAGCCTACTAATTAGCTTTGCAAAACATTTCAGAAACGCTAAGAGTTCATGGTTGCTCTCTGCCACCCATTGATTTACCTACTATTGACAATTTACCTCGCTAATGAGGAAACTATAGAAAATACTCGAGTTGATGAACTAATATAAATGATGGCTTCATAAAATGAAAAAGAACGATTTGCTATAGACAAAGTTCTACGAAGGTAATTCAGTGTTTGCAAGGAATATTTTATAAATGGGCTAGGTAGTACTGGAAAACCATTTGTGTATATAGACGTTTAATCCAGAACCGTATCAATCTAGGCATACAGGCTGTATCTGTAGCATATGCTGGAATTGCTGTTATGCTACTTCCACATGGCCGTAAAGGTCACAGCCGAATAAAATTACTACAAAATGTAAATGAACATTATGTACCCAGTTTAAAATTTAATAGTAAAGAAGTCTACATAATTTGGTATGCAAAGTTAACTATCTGGGATGAGGTACTTATAGTCAACAAACATCATTTAATGTGTATAATTCAACAGTTTAAAGAAATAATGGTTAACGGCCTACCATTTTGGGATTAATTGTCATCTTAATAGGAGATGTCCGGCAAGTATTATTGTACCTCACGCATCTAGAGCTGCTACAGTACAGAACTCAATTACATTTTTAACTATATGGTCTCTTTTTGAGGTTTAAAACCCTCTAAAATATGAGGGCTAACGCCGATGAATATGAATTTGCTAACTTCCTGCTCGAAATTGGTAACAATAAACTACCAATGTTGACGGTTTCGTGGAGTTGTCTTTGTTCTTGTGTTCTAACTCAGATATTGTCAGTGAAATATATGGTCATAATTCACTACCTCTTGACACTTTCTAAGCTTTAAGACAAGTAATTCAGACTCCTAAGAATGAGCAATGCGATGAGATCAATGAAAGGGTTTTAGATCTCCTTCCAGGTTCATCTGAAACTTACATGAGTACAAATACTTTAATGACTGATGGGGAAGAGAGTGAACTACTACAATTTCCTAATGAATTCTTTAACAGCTTTGAAATGACTGGCTTACCGTCCCATGAGTTGAATCTGAAGGAAGATTCAGTTGTAATGCTTTGTGAAACCTTAACTCAATATATATCATAAAAATCATACAATAGTGGCAAGACTAGTTGTAAAAATTTTTCAGAACTGTTTGGATTTGGAAATTATTACTAGCTGAGAGGTTCTACAACGTGTATTATTACTATTTGAGAGGTTCTACAACGTGTATTATTACTAGCTAAGAGGTTCTACAACGTGTATTATTACTAGCTGAGAGGTTCTACAACGTGTATTATTACTAGCTGAGAGGTTCTACAACGGTTATTATTACTTCGCATTGACTTATCACAATCTGATAATACTGTTCCATTTTCATTTTAGCGACGACAATTCCTATCAAATTGGCATTTTCATGAAAATTAAAAAGGCGCAGGGAGAAACAATCGACCGAGCCGGGGTATACTTAGAAACAGTGTTCAGTCATGGTCAGTTGTATATGGCCCTATCGCGCGGGAAATCGTTCAAAAATGTTAAGGTAGAAATATAACCCAAGGTCGTCCCACTTCCATTGTGGTTTAGAAGGAATTATTGTGAAATGAAATAGTCAAGGTTGGAACGACATGTCAACTAATAACATTTTTTCACTATTTGTGATTTTTCACGACATTAACAATACGGGAAAACTGATTCTCGACTAAGTATGTTACTCCTAATATACTATTTTCTCCTTTACCTAGGTGAACAATTACTAATGGAATTACTCCCCACCCCTACTAATTACAATATCGAGTAATACTGCGAAGCAGCAAGGTACACTATTAGAAATTAATTGATATAATGTTTGGATAGTAAATAAGATTACTCTCGTCATAAATGGTAAATGAATACACCAGTGTGCAATTACAGATTTAGTAATACGATATACCTAGTGGACAAAAATTAAATAGCTCACAGATTGGAAATGCACAGCGTTGAAACAATAATGTCCATGTTCAATTTGCTTACAATATTGCTCGTGCACATAAATTTCACAGAGTTTTCGTAAATATTGTGTATGTACATTAAACAGTAGTCAGTGTACATTGAAAACATTAATATTTACTTAAACCTGATAACATAAATCAGTAAACATGCTTTTTATATCTAAAAATTGTACCAGCACGGTTTAAATTTTTAAAATATGTATTAAAAAGAATATTTATAGTCCGAAGATAATTTGCATTGTCTAAGAACGGAAATAACTTGAAATCTTTAGATGTATTTCCCTTTAGCAAAGAAATTGATCATTAATTGTGCTAAATTTTATGGGGATCGAAATAGTAGAATGTGAATGGGTTAAATATTTGAAACATAATTTTCTCCAGATAAGTTATTTCTTAGCTTGACATTCTATTTCTTGCAAATATAATTATATTTATCTAATTATCTAATGATGATACAACTATTATTTATGTCTGAGACACTCGGTTTTGTCTCTTAAGCTAGAAAAATCAAATGCGAGAAGAAAACAATTTCACATGTTTAGCTCTTTTCCTTTCCAATTAAAAAATCAACCAAAGCTAACATTTTTGACAATCGATTCTATTGTTACGTTAATTAAATACCTTCAACGATTTTAAGAGAAGCAGTTTGGTGCTTATAAAAAGAACATATTTGTATCCTTAAATAAATTTGCATATTATTTTTACTAAATAAAGCTATTCAATAGTTAATTAAACTATTTTCTACTTCGAGTGATGGAACCAGAATATGATTCTTAGGATAATCAAAGTATTGGAGTCTTGTGTAGAAGTTTTTATTCGGTCCAGGAAATACTTTTAGCCGTGTAAACTGCTTTAATACACGCTTTGTTAAAATCTCTAACGTTTTTTCTTTAAGACAATTAAATATTAAAAACTATATTTTTACAAGATAGGACATCACAGATAAATGATTTTTAAACATAGGACATCACAGTTACATGATTTAACTAAGCTACCTGCAGTATTTTGGGGAATAAAATTATCGCTGCCAATGTGGTATAAGAAGATTTTCTAGGTTTAGAATTTAAATATGCATAAAGGTTCATACGATAAAGCCCAGTAATCGCTGTTGTCAGTTTAAACTTGATTGTTTGAACAATGTTTATTTATGGGTTTTACTTGGGGTTTTATATTTAAAAGAAAAATATGTTAAACAAAAAAAAACTGCATTAATAAGAACTAAAAGCTGATTAATTATCTTTAGCAGAATTTTGGTAGTTAACTACCATAAGAAAAATCACAAAGGAAAGTTAATATTACACTAAACGAAATATATAGATATATAATGTATATTTTGCCGCAAATAATTTTGAAGCAGTGAAACATTTATTTTAAAACATATTAAATAAACTTACTAAAGGAATCCAAATGTTGTACTTTAGTAACCATCCACCCCCTCCACCATTAACCCTCCCGCTCCCATTTCTCTGAGACCCTTCTGTAACGTGTGACCCCCGAAAGTTTGTACTTCTGTGATCATTCTCCCTAGAGACACCCTCATGTAAATCTTCAGAATGTATCAAGTGAACTTAAAAACTAAAAAAAAAGTAGTTTTTGACAGACAACATAGTTTCATAGTAGGCAAAAAACAGAAAATTATTATTAAGGGTAATTTCCCTCCAGGTTTTGGTAAAAACTTTATTATTTTCATGGCCCAATAGTAAAAATATATATCAATACATATTAAAATTTTCCATATTTATTAATATATTTCAAAAAGTTATCAAGTTAAGAGTAGTTTAATATCCCTTCACGCAATTGAAGTGAATCATTAGGTCATGATGACAAAATCGTATCTTTGTCTTTCATGTATACAATTAGCGTTGCGTATGATCCCTTTCAATGAAAGAGTTCTATTAAGTTTCGAAATCACTTCTGTACTGCTAGAGAATTCACGAATGGGAACTTCCAAAGAAGTTAACCATTTACCACAGGGAACTTCTTACATAGCAGGCAGTACAAGTCAACTACAGAAGTACAAGATCTGCATAGGATCTGGTTGTTCCAAACAAGGCACAATTATAGTCACAATTAAGACTATCATTTTCGATAAGCTAAAACAAAAAATAAATATCAGAAATGTAAGCTTGGTTTTTTTTAAATAGTGAAAATGTTTTTGCTTTCAACTTTCTTGAAACCAAAAATTATATATAATTTCTAAACTTTCATATTATCGAAAGCCATGAATAGAAATTTATGCTTGGTTCTTTTATTTTGTAACTTGCTCCTTATAAAGCATAGAATTCCTTTCACAAGTTTTCACATATAAGTATCTGTCTCAGAGCGGCGCAAAGTAAACTAATATATTGGAGTCAACTTCCTCTGCAAGTAAAGTTAATACGACAGATACCGGTTCTGATGTGTGCTCATAACTACCATATATTGTCTTCTTCTTGTTATTGTCGTCTAGTGTACATCAGGCCAATATTTTGATGTATTTACTATATTTCGTTGGAAGTTTGCTGTCGGTTATTCCTTGCTTTTAAAAGTGGAAAAGATTAATTTACCCACCTTTAAAGCATAATATACCTTTAAAAAAAAATAATTATTTTTGATGTTAGTTACATATTTTTTAATTAAGGCTAAGACGGTTTGGTTGAGTTTCCAAAACATTTACTGTCACAAGAAATTAAAATTGATCTTAATAGGGTGAAAAGTAAAGTAGTGTCTTATTTTACCTGGCAAAGAGAGGGCTAAGTAGTCCTCTTTCACACTAAACCGGGTGCCAACGGCCTAAAGGTGACTTCCGAACAACAAGCAATAGTCGGGCAGGCGGACTGCTTATAAGGACAGGTTCGCTCAACGGTCACCCATCCAAGAAGCAGCCACGCTCGACGTTGCTTGATTTGGTTGTCTTGCGATAGCCACCTTACCAGTTACACTGCTCTATTGGCTAATGATAAGTGAACAAATTTAAACGCAACAGTCTTTGTGAAGTCTTTACCATATATTTTTATTAAGACGATTTTAGTAAACAGTCAATTAAATAATAATAATAACGTATTTAAAAATAGAGTATTTATGTAAGCAATTATGCTTTTAAAACAAATCGTGTTAACTGATCCTGCTACTAACATTCAGTAAATGTGTCACTATTAAAAATGTGGAAATAAATGTTATTATAAATTATTGGTATATTAATTTATTTTACAAATTATTCATTATTTATAATAATTAAAATAACTATATATAGTCTTATTATGTAATAAATATTTTTATTTCAAATGTGTTGTATTCCAATTATATTGTTATAATGTAATTTTATATTCCTTAATATAGAGACGTATCATTTACTTAAATATTTAAACAAGTGTGTCTAACCTTATAGATTTTATACGATACGGTCATCTACTGTTAATAGAGTGCAGATATAATTATACTATGGGTTAAACCAGTTTGAAAGTATGAGAAAATAATATGATAGTAACTTTACATGTCAATGGTAACTATTCTATATCGCTCACTTTTGAAGCAATACTTAAAATTATTTTTTTTTCTATAAGAAAAGAAAAAAGGCATGTTCGTATTTATGAATTTACAGTATTTTACATTTTTATCTGGAAAAGATTGTTTTCCCATCTCAAATCTACTTATTTTCTTAACTCTTATCATCCCATCTAGGAATGCCACTTTCGAGAAGAATACAACTAATACTCAAACATTAAAATTCTATTTATTGTTTGTACTGTCTGAACGATTTCAAAGTCAAAGAACTTTTTTAAAATCTAATTGATGAAAATTGCCCCAATCATTATGTAAAAAAGATCTCAGAGAAAACTGCAACACGAGTACATTAAAATGCATTATTTAATTTTCTTTAAAATAAAAAATATACAATGTACACTAATATCAAATACTCTTTCTTTGGAGTGACTGCCTGTACGAAACAAAAATTTTATCTTCATGTACTACACTCTTTAATTAAACGTAAACATGCAATATGTAGGCAATCGTACTCTTCCTATGGTTTAACATACAGTGCATGACTTTCACTTTCAGTATATATCTTGTAATAAATCACCTTAATTTCAAAATTCACTAACAGGTAGAGTTTCAGAAACAAGTTGGATAATAGGATTCCACGAGCGTGACAGTAGTTGAAAACTTATATTAAGTTCTTTAGGTGAAATTTAATTACTATCCTTAAACAAAAATATAATTATATGCTCCGTTAAGCTCAAACTAAAGCGCAATGTTTTGACCTTGAACTTGATGTTTCAGAATGTCCCTAAATAATAGTATTATTAGGATAAAGTCATTTATTAACTTATTTGTATTAAAATATACCTTTAGAATTACTTGGTTTTATAATTTTTTGAAGTACAAATAACAAAATCCAACCAATAGCTTTTTATAACACTAAAGTAAAAAATGTTAAGGAATACTAAGTCATATCGCTGAATATTGAAATAACTCTTTAAGCAATTGTTTTACAGAATATATTACGTCATCTATAAAAAATGTCATAAAATACAGAGCTCAAGAATCTACGCTGAAAGATTTATGTTCCAAAAATGTTCTGAATGTTACTCCTACTCCTCTTACTTATTTCTACTGGTTCTTGACGGTCAGATAGGGAAAAAATGTCGAGAGCTAAGTTGAGTTTGCAAAAAATAATTTACTTATATGTAACAGATTAATTTTGAACTCACCTCTATTCATCGAAAGTCATTTCCACTCATTATTCAGTGTTTTATTCCACATAATACATTGAGTATATGCAATAAAAAAAATAAAATAACATTCGTATTTTCTAAATTATACTAATTATAAGGTAATCGTATCAGCACAATGGAACAAAAAAGCATGCACTGTTGTGTTCAGCGAACCGCTATAAATGATTAAAGCTTCTCTCAAAGGAACGATGAGAGAACAATCAGAGTTACTCCAATTTCAACTAATGTTTTTGTTTCACAATCCCACTAGTTTAATGATTCGTAGGTTGAGAAGCACCAACCATGTATTCACCAGAATTCCTGTGAGAGCCCACGCGGTTATACGGAGATAAATTGTTCGGCTTCAATACCAACAGGGTGCGGAGATTAACAGTTCAGGTCTCATCTCACGGGGGCAGAATATTGATGGAAAAACAGTTTTTTCACAAACATCAACGATTGGCCATTGTTATTAGGAAATTGTAGTTTTCCAACGCCATTTGGTCAATGATTGAAATATATTTCAATCGAGTTTTTTTTTTAACAAATATTTATATGATTCTAACCTGAAGAAATTTGACCTAGTCAAGAAGAGTGGTTCTGGACTACAAAGCTTTATATAGTTCATGAAAAAGAACATTTAAAACTGTAGATATTCGTTATAAGTCAGTATGAGTAGAAGCGGTTCGGCTGAAAACTACTGTGTTATTCCACCAACTACTGGGTTTTTCTAACCCCTAATGTGTTATTCCACCAACTACTGGGTTGTTCTAACCCCTACTGTGTTATTCCACCAACTACTGGGTTGCTCTAACCCCTACTGTGTTATTCCACCAACTACTGGGTTGCTCTAACCCCCACTGTTGTTATTCCACCAACTACTGGGTTGTTCTAACCCCTACTGTGTTATTCCACCAACTACTGGGTTGCTCTAACCCCTACTGTGTTATTCCACGAACTACTGGGTTGCTCTGACCCCTACTGTGTTATTCCACCAACTAATGGGTTTTTCCAACCACTAATAAATTATACCAACGCAAAAAATTATATTTGTAGTTATTGAACTTAGTGAACTAAATTGTTAAAATTAATTTTGCGATGAAAATATTGTGTACTGAAACTACAAAAATATGCTGTAGAACTGAAATATATTACTTCTAAATTGTATATAGTACACAGTAGTGATATTAGTTTCATTTAATTAAACTTGTAAATTTATTCTCAAGTTGTATATGCTGTAGAAGTTAGGAAAATGAATAAAACTAGTCTGTTTAGACTTTGGCTACACTCAAAATTCACACTGAATCATCGCTTTCCACCATAGCTACGTTATGTGTTAAATTTTTTTAACATTATGAGATATATTTATTTCTCTCTTGTTTGTTATAAGTAAGTTGGATCTACAGAAAACTCTCGTTTGTTTATACGTCACTAATGAGATTGCTTTTCAGCCGTATAAATTTAGTGTTTTATGATTTGCCTTACCCAATTAACGCCTTTTTCTAGAATTCCCAGGTTCTCCTTTAGAGAAATTGGGGTTATAACCCAAAATTATACTTCGTTTAAGTTGCATTCAAGATCATGTTAGTTCCGAAAAATGATAATGGAGTTATTCATATTTACATGATTGTGAACTATGATCCTAGCAGTTAGGGGCATTTCTATCTCATGCATTTCCTTTTTGGTTGTGTTGTTGACAAAATACCGAAGAAAGTTTTGACGTGACACTGAATTCTCTCAATTACTTACCAATATCTTGGCTGTATTGAGGCAGTAATTACTAGACACAATGTTTACGCCATGAGGATCAAAGTAATGAACTGTCCTTGACACTAGAGGCAACGCTGGTCTTCCATCTCCACTTGTCCTTTACAACCTTCACTGATCTCATCGCAGGACCAACATCACTTTCCTTTCACTTTTCTCACCTTATTGAAACCAGAAGTTGCACTTTTCATCACACTGATCACCCCCATTTTATTATACTCGTATTGTACTAAAATATCTTTAGGGACATTACACATAAATGTAATGTTGATTATATTTTTGTTTTTTAACTGATCAAATATCTGTTTCAAATATCAAACATACGGCCAAAGAATTATATTTTTTACCACTCCTATAGGTGTTTCCTAGTGTCTTTGGAGTAATCAATAAAAATGTCATTACTTATAAATTTTTAAGGCAGTTACCTAATTTCCGTAAACTGTTCGTTAGTGTATTTTCAAATGATAACAAAAATATTAGACCTACTATTACAATGAAAAGCACAATAGTTTTAAGCATACAAATTATACTTTAATATTTTTTCAGAAAACATCTTTCCATTATGTAAAATAATACATAGCATGAAACTTTATAGAATTAATACAATTATCTGCAGATTGTTGTGTTTGTTTGAAATAAATAAAATATGTGTATTATAGCAAAATAAATATATCTTAATATTTATTTATTTATTATTTAATACAACAGAAGGTTTAACTAATTAGTTGTTAGTTATTGTTACAATTAGATTGGTGTGGACACCATAATGCGTCTAGCTAGGTGTTAATAATAGAGAAAAGTCTGTAAAGACCTGTAGTTAAGAATAAATTATAGAGTATGGAGTGCTACTTTGAACGATCTAATTTTTATATATTGGCGAAGTTACTAGAATAGAGTACGATGGTAACAATACTTTTTGTATTAGTTGAAAAGTTTACTGTATTCAAATATTGTAAGATTGGAGAATGCACATTCTTTTGGTCTGAGTGAATTATCAATATATAAACTGTAAATAGTTTAAAAGTGCCGAATTCCAATTTAATTTAAGTTCAAAATGTATCCGTTAAAACTCATTGCCTATGTATACAGTACCAATGGAAGGGAATCTATTTTCGCCAATAATTGTTGATAATTTGAAAAAATTCACTACGTCTTTAAGCTGAATACACAGTATGTCATATTTGGTTTAAGAATACAACCTTCCAATATTTTGACATCTTCCGACGTTTTGATAAGAAGGATTACGATTTCAATACCTACCTAGCTAGATTAATTTATATAAAATTAATTCTGATATCGTGATACTCAGAACTGAGTGTTTTTCTGTCAATAACATTGAATAGACATGTTATCGGCCAACGGTAAAATAAACATAATTTAGCCTAATTGACACTATGTGGAGTGTTTTGTGCTGTATCTATGGATATTGCAAATATAAAAATGTGCGTATTCAATCAATACATATTACTTGCCTGTGTGATACCCAGTAGAATAGCACAATTATTAGATAGTTGTTCTTTACCTCTGTGATGAAAATGATGTCAGAAGAGCAGTTAATGAAGATAGTCAATTTGAAGATAATAATAAGACTTCCGTTTTCAAAATTACAGATCAACATTTCGAAAGTGTTATTTACTGCGGTGTGTGTAGTTGGCCTTGTTTTATACACGAGATTAGCCTTTAAAATTAACATTCTATCATTACGTGAATTTGTCTTGAGGGTTGATTTTCTACTGCTTTTAGGCCTATTTTTGACTACAATTCACATGACCTTACTAAATTCAAATCTTTTGGAAAAAGTCCACAAGAACATGTTAGTAATTAAAGAAGATTTTGAAATTTCAGACAAAACAAAATCAGACTGGAAGTTAGTCATGCTGATCATTCTAGGAATCTGGACAACATTCTGTCCAGTTCCTCTATTCCTGCTGCATATGGCAGAGGGCAGAATAATAAAAGAGGAAAACTACACCCCTTTTATCGGCGTCTGTCACCTGGCTCTGTTGAAAGTTACCATAATGAAGCAATTGGTGGCTCAGCGACTAAGGAGGATAAGGAGATTAGGCGATTCTGCGAATTCAGTAGCAGAGTTGATCACCGCCACCAGACAAGTCCTGGACTGCAACTCCGGCATCAACGCGGGCTCTGCTCTAATCTCCACCGCTGGACAAATCTCCACGTTTGGTCACCTCCTCTATTACTGCTACAGCATGATTGTTATCTTTGCGGCTGGTCGAGACTTCCGTGGAACTTATGCAAGTCACCCTTTCCTGGTAACATTGGGCAATAGTGGAATGTTCCTTATCCACGTGTTTTCAGCTATTTTATCCTCTATAGTCAGTAATGAGGTGAGTAGAAATATTTTGAAAGCATATGTTTCCTAGTATATAGACTTTAGTCAATTAATTCCACTTTATATTACAAATTTAAATTAATTTTTAAAAATAATGTTAAAGTAAAACAAAACAAACATAAAAAAAAACATTTATGACGAACATATTTTTTTATCGATACCAACATATTTGTCATTATGTTTTAAATTTTTTACTGATCTGATGGTTTTCAAATGTTTATACCTTAGATGAGTAACATACAAGCACTGACAAGTTCTGTGTTGTGAAATCCATAAAATGTTTCTAGACATTTTTTGTACCAGTTACCATTTCCACTGCCTGCACGAAGATACGTTGACATTACAAAATGATTGTTTCAGATTGTGCTAAAAACATGATAATACGAAATACTTCATAAAAATTACTACTGATATTTGCTTTCTTTATCAGTTTTGAAATAATGTATAAACTTCGAACTATCCCCACCTATTTAAACAGCAAACCCAATCGTATCGTGTTAACGTATTTTACGATAATATCTATGAAAACTTCAAGTCCAACCGATGATGTTTTTAAAAACCTATCGTATTATTCCAGGTTGAAGAGATAAAAATGAGACTTGACATTACCTGGACAGCAAGGCAGAGTCCTTCAAGAGTACGGAGAACCGTAAGTTTCCATTTAATTTATACAAGAACGATTATATGCATATTTTATCAAAATAAAACATTTAAAAACTTTCACATAACGTAGATCCGCAATGTGCACTGAAATCCGCTTGCTTTGAAGAATAAATATTTTTTAAAGAGCTAGAAACAAATGAAGACAACCGAGGAGGAAGTAATAAACTTTAGTAAACTGGAAAAGAAAGTTTTACAGGGAATTAGGCTTGCAAACCACAATATCCACGATTTCGATTCCACTAAATCCCGTACATGACATGGATAGATGTTATTCCACTGATGCAAGAGTTGCTACTGGAACTGTGATAATAGCAGAGTTTTGAAACTTTGAATGAATCTGAGTTTATTTAATAGTCTGCTCCTTGATACAGACAAGCTCTAAGTGAAAATACAAAACAAAAATGGTGATTATTGTCATAGTTTTTTATAAAAAACTATAAACTAATCTAAGTTTATAAACTTGGGAATACACTTTGCAATGCCTTATTTGCCTACGTACAACCCAAGTTTTATGTATAAATATTAAGCAAATACTCGGAAATCTAGAGTAGTCAGTATAAGCACAGTGCATGTCACACGCCAAACAGTCGCACTGTACACAGTCTGCACACACAAGAGATGGTGAGAGACGGTGCTTCCGGTAGTGCGTAGAACGTCATCTGTAACAAGGGAACATAATGATGTTGGTTGAGAATGGTTAAGGGCAGACATCCTTGGCCTTAAGTATTTGTTACAGATCTCAAATTCATACTGTCTGAACAAAAATGTTCTTGATGAGAGTTCATTGATTTTATACAAATAAGTACATCAGGTTATTATTTAATTATTTTTTAATTTATGAAAAGTTTTTTTACGTACAACAATGTAAATACGGTAACTGAAATTTCGTTATTGCTTCAAATTATTTATCGTAAATTAAAACGTGAAACACAAAACACGATCTATTCGGTTGTAATTCATTTTGTATGTACTCAATGACTAGATATTCTTCTCAAGAAAAAATATCCTACTATTTCAAATAAATCACTACAGCAACTAATGCACATAGGTTTAAAAGTATAATAGGAATAAGTGATACCAAACATGGTTTCATATGAGATCTATTGATCTGATAAAACAATTTCTCCACCTACTAAATAACCATGTTGTCCACAACTTAAGTACATAGTCATTATTTAAGGCAGACACCCATGGAAGAGTGCTTTTACTGTAATATAAAGTAAACATGTGAGTTATAGTCACTTTCGTATCTTAACTTTGTCACTTGAAACAAGACTAGGCACTTACTAAATGTACCAGCGCTAAAGCAGCATATGTAGACTACCTGAATCACAGCTGTGTGAAAAATAAATGTTTATTTCGTACGGAAGAGAAAATTAGCAAAGGAAAGAAATTAAACCACTGGTACTAAAGGTCAATACCCGTACTTCAGGGAATGGCCGTTAACCCACATTAATAAGGAATAAGAAAATCAAGAGTACCCTCTTTTACCTCAATATAATCTTAAGGGGGCACTCCACCCTAGAAGGGTTGAAATGCCAAAGATTTACAATAACTTTTATTTTGCCTAGTTTTGTCTCTTGTAATTTTCTGAAAAATTCGATATATAACAAGTACAGTTAAAATGCTTATAAATTGTTTATTTTATCTATAAATTAAACGCTAACACTTAGCAGCCATCGCCTTTCTAGGCTGTTTTCCGAAAGTTTGGTTTTCACGTGTTTTCATTTGTTGTGGCAGACATAACTTAAGTTGTATTTGAGATAGCCTTATCATTTTTTTTATTTGAAAGAGGACATTTCATTCTGCAATCTGTAGTATAGATTTACATTAGTTCATTCAAAAAAACATTTTTTTAAAGTTACACAAATAATTTTGTAAAAATATTTTGAACAAAAAGTAAACAACTTTTTTTTACAGAAATATTTTATATAATTTAGTATCAATACTAGAGGTAGCACAATAAAATATCAAATTCAAAATAAAAAGTAAATGATGAGGCTATCTCAAATACAACTTAAGTTATGTTTGCCACAGTGAATCCTAGTTTTATCCGTAAAAAGTTATCCCTAGAGGTGATGGGAGGGGTGAGGAACCAAAAATTATGGATTAAGTTACCCATAACTAATACTAAAATATAAAAAATAAAATAATTAATTTGGCTTTAAATATGAAATAAAAACCATTTTGGGTGGAGTGCCCCCTTAAATAAATCACTTTAAACGTTATAGATCATTACTCATAAAGGCTTTACATACGTCCTACTTTCTATTTCAAAACTCTCTACTCATTTAAAGTGATAAGAATGATAAAGTAGTTAAGTTGGCAAATACATTTTAGATATCTAGCACCTTATATAGCAACATCTATGTATTCGATAAAACTTAGAATTCTAAGCACAGCCATCGTGAAAGCAACGCTGGTCTAGTTCGTTTATGTTTCTTCCCGAAAGTACTAAAACACACATACACAAACACACACACACACTCACACACATCATATACCAAGGCATATACTTATTGCATGCCCCCCCCCCCCACCCCCCCCCCCCCCCACCCCCCCCCCCCCCCACCCCCCCCCCCCCCCACCCCCCCCCCCCCCCACCCCCCCCCCCCCCCACCCCCCCAAAAAGTAATATATTTATGACCTTTTGTACTCATAATAATGAATAGTTACTTCAGCTAACTACATACTTCAATTTAAATCATTTTAATGTTATTTATAAAAAAAATTATTTGTTTTAGATACGTCACTATGTCTCTTGTAGGTCATATATGAAATAGCAGTTACACCAGTATTTGTTATCAAAAATATGTAACAACTAGAATAAAAAAATCATAAATTGTATAGTTTTTACTATTAAAGTACTTACACTGAATAGTTAGTAGGAAAATAAAACTATTAATATTCAATTGAACCATGTTTAATATTACCAGACAGTAAACGTGTCAACTCTTAAAATCTATAATAAACAAAAAAAGTAATCTTTGGTATTAAAAATAAAATTATATTTCAAAGATCTTGTCACTGAATAAGTGTTTTTAAATATATAATATGATTATTTTAAGATTGTACTTGATTTTACTTAAAAATAAATAATTAGCCCTAAAAAATAAATGCGAACTTATTGAAGCATAGACTTTTTGAAATCGCCTACAATAAAGATTACTATACTAATGGTGTGGGAGGCTTTTATAAAAGAAACAATGTTCTTTGCATAGCAGATGTGGTTTCTGTTATTCTAAGTTCGTTGAAAGCTTTGGATAATTTCAAAACACAATTATATTTAGTATATTTGTATTCTATACAGTATATTCTACTAAAGCTGGAGCACGACTTTTCGTTAATTTTAGAAGTGTTTTTAAAATCAAGCTTTAGCTTGCTATATTCTTTCCAGTCTATTAATGCAAATTAATTGAAAAAGTGGTTAAATAAATTAAAAAATATGGGTCTTATGTCATAAAACAATGTTTGCACGAAACATTTTATTGCATATTACATGATCTTTCAGTCAGTAATATTTGTTTCCTGTAATTCAATTTTAGAAAACAAGATGGGGTTTCACAACTTAACCGACCAATGGGCTATAGCCCGGAGGGATGTTTTAAATGAGACTAGTTACCTATGTTAACTACCAACTCTAAGAATTGCTATATAAAATTTCAGTACATTCGGTCCAGTGGTTTTTACGTAACACACAGAAAAAACACATAGACAGACACCATTAAATTTGTATATAATAGTACAGATATAGAAAAAGGTCTCGGAATCCTACTGTACCAAAAAGCGTCAATTGTAGCCGTTTTACTCCACCTCCAGTCTAATTTATATAAAGTAACTTAGTTGAGCTTGCCATGTTACCCCGATCATGAAAATACACACTGTTATGAAATTAATTTCGATCATTCACAGCAGTTTAAAATATGATAAGATTACGATATGTTTCGTAAATATTATCATCACTTTTTTCAATACCCCGGGAAACTTTACGATGATATTTTTATAAAAACCTCCCCCTATGGTTTCAATAAATATTTGAAAAATAAGCCCAAAAATACAACCTTTCTTTAGATTATTGCTTAGCAACACATCGATGCATTTGTATTTATAACCTAAAGATAAAATATGGAAAATTTTTTTAACCCACCAGGAGGCGCACAGATTTTACAACGTGAGAGGGCGCACACGGAGTATTCCTCCAGGTTTAGTAAAAACGCTATTTTCATTGTATAAACAGTATATATTGAAGTAAAATACTAACCAAAAAAGACTTCTATGTGATTAAATAACATTAGAACAATTTATAAATTGTATGTTGTATAATATAAAATATAAAAATAGGTAAACTAGTGGATATTTATGATGACCTAATGTCTAAATCTCCTATAAAGTACTGTTACTGAGTTATTAAAAATAATAAAAAATTAATTAATTGGAAATAATGAATAACATAACTATTTACATACATAATAATGAGTCTTTCCTTTTTTTCCCTGAGTGTTCACTCATCATCCACTTCCATTTCCTCTTCACCTTGGACGCAGTCAATGCACTGGGCGGGGGCGGCGTGTTCTCTGCAGATGAAGAATTGGCACTTCGCACATCTAGTTTTGGATGGTCGTTTTTTGCGCCAATCACACTTGAAGCATCTTCCAGTAAAGATATCTGCTGGTGGTGGTGCTCGTCGAGCTTGAGGCATTTCCACTCCTAGAATTCTACAGATTAGCTCCTTCATCAATCTTGGAGTACCTGCAACATCCACTCGAGATAGCATGTGCTGTTTACAGAGATCCTTTGCCAAGTTTCTCAGGAAACCTCTTCTCAACATTTGCGGCTGTTCCATATTCTCCTTCAAAATAATGAAGCCGTTCAGTGCTGCAATGTTCAAGAGTGAATAAAAAACGGTCATCGGCCATCGGTTGCTAATTCTTGCTACATTGTAGTTTACCTTGTATCTATCAACAACATCAACTCCTCCCTTACTGGCGTTGTAAAATAGTACAATTTCCGGTTTTCCAAATGTATATGAAGTCTCATTTTGGTCAATCATATCGTCATCATGCATAGACGATATCAACAAAACGTTCTTCTTTTTGAATCAGGTTGAATAAAACAACATCTATTAACTCTCAAATCATTGAACTTTTATCAATATCACTTGACAGAAATAATATAATTCCTTAATCAAACAGAAATTGAGACTGGAAATTTAGCTAACATTTGAAACGAAAATGTAGATTTGTATGTACAAATTAATATGACTTCCTTTAAAATGTAAGAATGAATGTGTCAACGCCGTGAAACTGATTCGAGCCCAAAATATATGTTTAAACTTGATTATATAAGTGTTGCACGTAAGTGTTTATTTTGAATTGAATCGAAAGAAACATTTATTTATTGTAATTTATAATATAGTTTAATTTGCTATCAAGACGGCGAAACGCAAGGTAGTTATAAATTGACTCGATAATTAATAGTTCTTCCAGTCAGTAATGACACTCTGTGTCACTATGGTAGACACAAGGAAGCATGAAGTACAAACTAGGTTTTAAGAGCATATATTTGTGAATACATTTTCTATTGGCATAGTATAATCAATTATTTCAAGGCTTTCGTGGATACAAAAACGATACATAGACATTTTATAATAGTTAGTATGTTGGTCTGTATCCCAACACAGACTAACCATGAAGTTCTCCTTTAGTGATTCATTTTGCACCAAAATGGGAATAATTCTGTTCTCCTTCGATGGCACACCATTGTACAGAAGTGATTGTCCAAAACTTCCAAAAGTGATATTTATATACTCAATGTTATGCTTCATTGGAAGACTTGGCTTCAGTACAACTCAAAATGTATGTCGTTAGTTTTAAAAAACAACGCTACCGATGGAGTGCCGGGTGTCATGGCCGTTTTACTTCAGTTCAGCGGCCGCTTCAGTTTACTTTTATAATTATAAGTATAAAAGTCCTCGAAATACTGAGACAATCGATACCAACCAAACATCGACTACAATTAGTAACTATTTTATTTCTCTCTTATGTGCTGTTGCCTGGCATTTCCTATGGCATATTCGATATTAATTTAGGTTATACTAAGCTGTATTCTTGTACCATGTACATTCTCCTTCACCTGCTGCTCTTACCTGCTGCAGAAAAGAGTTCAAGTTCTTGTCACAAAGTATATGCAAACATATTTTTAGCAGATTGCTTCTAATACTTACCTTGGTGACAGTGCTAGGTTTGGATAATTCTTTGTCATCAAGCATAGAATGCAATCAAGCATGTTGGGAAACCATCCAACATTGACTTTTGTCATTGATGAATAGATATCGATGTTTTAGTTGTGAAAGATTAATGTTGATTGTTCATCATTATTCTGCCCCCGTGAGGTGAGACCTGAACTGTTAAATCTCCGCACCCTGTTGGTATTGAAGCCGAACGATTCATCTCTGTATAACCACGTGGGCTCTCACAGGAATTCCGGTGAATAGAAGGTTGGTGCTTCTTAACCTACGAATCGTTAAACGAGTGGGATTCAAAAACAAACCATCTATTGTTATGATATTGGAGTAACGCTTACCCATTCTATTCTCGTTCCTTTGAGAGAAGCTTTAATCACTTATAGCGGTTCGCTGAACACAGCGATGCATGCTAATTGTTTGTAATTGCATTATTATTTTGTAATTAGTGTAATTTATCAAACACATTTTAAGTACTTCATTTGTCCTTATCTTTTACAAAGAATGTGTGTTGTTGCTAGGCATTGTGTATTGTGGTTGGCAAATAAAAGTGTAAAATGAGTAGAAACTACGACGGTTTATTATAGCTCTGTTTAAAAAATATCGGTTACTTTATAGTTCGCTTATTGTAGCGGGTATGTTCAAGCGTATTTCCAAAAGTTATAAAAGCGTTTTATGTCTTTTTACGGAAGTACCACAACACTATTAAAGAAAATATGCTGGAAGCTAAATATTTAATTAATAACATTTTTAGCAAACGCGATCTGGAGTTTAATTCTCTGAGCGCATCACCAACGTAGCTGGAAATGTATTGTTTCTCTCTGTAACTCTGTCATCATGGTTCCTTGAAAACGAACAAACCTGAGGACTTGAAATTTTTCCATGAAGGAACATCGTGGTAATTACATCGTATAGTTGGGTGCATGATGTTTTTCCATATGGAATAATTTATATTGCTTATTAGTTATTGGATTCAAATATTTTAGGTCATACAAAGTTTAGTAGATCATTGATTTTTGATTAATTGCCTAATTTTTTTAATTCTTTAATGAAGCACAATGGTTAGAGCACAATGAAAAAGATACTAGGGCACCAGGAATAACTAACATCGAGAAATGATTACAAGGATCAGAATTAATCACTGTGTTACTGAAGTAAACTTTTCAAACTGAGTATGTATATAGTTTTTCATCGTGGAAACAAGGTAAACTCTACTGTGTCTTGTGTGTAATATAATTAATGCATACCATATATTTTGCTCTTCACACAATAAACCTGAAATAAGAGCCAGTAGAAATTATCTTTACTTTTTGAACTCTTAGCTATGAACTCTGAAATCAGGCCTGCAATAAATATGTTTACTCCCTATTGAAAATTATTATACAGCTCTATTATATTACGTCCTAAATGGTTCCACTAAAATAACTATAGATTTAAAACTCCTTTTCTCTACCGTAAAGTATTCCATGTGTTTCTGAAATTGTTGCAGCTTTTTATAAACATTTTATATAATTTTGCAGGGAAGATTTTGTAGTTTTTCAGTACTCATAACATGTATTACACTCTTCCATTTCAGAGCTCTAAAACTTTAATTTTTATGATTCTGGAATTGATCATTGGTGATCATCACTTATAATCAACAAGTGTTTATTATGCGATTATAAAGCATATAACTGACCTGTTATTCAATAGTAAATTGATTGCAAAGCCGTGAGTAACTGCTAGTTGAAATAATAAAAAACACTCTGAAGCTACTGTCTTTCCGCACATAGTAATAAATCATCAGGTTTTAGTGCTGATTTATTATTTAACTAAAACATACGCTTTAATGTTCAAGTCGTCATCTTAAATGAAGACTATAATTAGTAAGAATTAATACATTTTTTATTTAATAGTTTTTAAAAAGTACAACACAAAATTGTTTTAAAGTAGCGTGACACTTAGTAGTAACCTAAAGTTCAAGCTCTTCGTTGCGCTTTAGTTTGTACTTTACGGAGCATAGAATTATATTTCAGACTAAGGACAGTTATGAAATTTCACCTTAAGAACTCAAAGTAAGTTTCCATCTACTGTTCCGCTCGTGGCATCCTATTGTGCATAAAGCTTTCTGAAAGTGAACACTTGAAAACATCTTGAAATTAATTTAACTTATAATAGGATGAAATTACGAATCCTATCTATCATCAAACACAATGAAAGATAATAGTAATTCTGTCATAGGTCGAGAAAATTTAAATTGGCTATAAACATTTATAGAGAATACTAACAATTCTTTAGTAATTTATTAAAAGAATACAGCCTTAAATCTAGTTAAAAACATGAATTACAAGTGTATTCAAAATGTTTTGTCTGTAAAGAAAGTTGTTTTACCAATAGACCACAATGAAACACTTTTATTTATCTAAAAAATGTTCTGTATCAGGTTCTATAGTGCCCTTTCCGAAAGTAGTTCTACGGTATCGATAGTTGTCGCACTTACAGGCTTCAAAGTATTATACGATTAGATCGATTGATAGGTTGGAGGATCGTTAATTGGTATTGAATATGGCCATTTAGGAAACGATTGTTTGACACCCTTGAATATACAAAATATAGTTCAGTTTAAAATTTTGGAAGATGGTAGTCTTTTTGAATGTGTCTCTCGAGCAAACGATGTTTTCAGTTTTAGATCCTTGATTATAAACAATTCTAGATAAGATTCAAATATGGAAGATGGTCGTCTTCTTGGATGTGGCTCTCTAAAAATCGGTGGTGTGAGTTTAAGACACTTGAATTTAAACAAATCTATTACAGATTCAAATGTAACAAGATAGCGTAGTCTTGAACGCAGCTATCTAAAAACGAAAATTTGAGTATTAAATCCTTGATTATACTCAAATATATATATCAGATTCAAGTGTGGAAATGATAGTCGAAAATTCCGTTCTGTTTATTTTAAAACTCAAACATTTGTTTCAATGACGTATTTTTATTTAAATATAAACAACGTGATTAAAAAACATTATATCTAACACTTTTCTAATCAGATAAAAAATTATAATTAAAAATTTTAAACCTCAAATCTTAAAGCTTTAATTGTGTTATATTTGTTTTTTTATTGCTATGTAATTAATAAAGTTCCAAAAATTATGTATATGAGGGTGATTCACGATTAGAGCGGTGCCTGATGACGTTCAATATTACTTTTTAAAAAGATAACAATAACAGCCCAATATTTAAATTTATACTAAAAAGAGAGGTGAAAATCAAATATTACTTTATTAAAATCATATCTCCTTATTATAAATTTAATCCAATTTTTTTTTTTTTTAGGGTATATTGCTTTAGTCGTAACATTCAATTACACTGCACAGTCACACATTTGATACAGAACTCAGAATTTCTTTTTATGTAAGTATTGAAGATTCTACATTTCAGCTTTGCTTATGTAAATTAATTATAGACAACATTTTATACAAACTCTAATTAAGCACATATTTGTACAATATAAGTATTGGAGGAGCGCATTACTTATATAATTCATATTAAAACTGGGACGTATTGTCTTACATGAGCTGAGAAGGATGTGACATGTTAAGGAGAAAAAGGTCGCGGAGGATTAAGGAGAGGGGTGGGTCAAGGGTAATGAGCTTCAAAACGCTCCCTCATTACATCAAACAGGAACTTTAGATTCTTTGTACTGTGCCAATGTGCATCACTGCGTGAACTCTAAAAAGAGTGATTTGTATCCGTAAGATTTTTATACTATATAGGCCTACCACTTCGATATAACAAATAGAAGTGAAACACTGCATCATATTGGCTGGACGTTAGCAAAGCCTTTATTACTCGAGAGGCTAGAAAAAACTAGATTTCTTTCTTTCTGTTGGCTCGATGTCTCGAGGGCGAGTTGACCTACAGAATTGAAAATGTGGATGGAAGCTTGATTTATTTATTTTGCTGAGCGTTTGTGATAATTTTTAAGAGTAATCATAATGGAAACTAGGGTATACCAGAATAAATAAATTTGTTAACAAAGAGAGTACAATCATATAACATTTTAACATGTGATATAGTAACACTTGTATTTTAAGACTTAGAATTTACACAACATCAGCGAATTCTGTTACAGGAAACCGATAATAAATATAACAAATTTATAACATGTAAATATGCTTAAGTCTGATCTTTTGCAAGCAATAGGTATGAGACAAGAGTCATGTGTTTCTAAGTTTTTCAAGTTTTTATCAATGATTAACACTAATTTTATGCAAGAATAATAAGTTTAATCAAACAAATAATCTTACCAAACTAAAACGATTTCACCTTATCCATTCGAGATTGCCAAGTCTGTACTTGGAACTATGACTATATGTAAATCCCCTATATATAAAATACGTAATGGTAGAAACAAAAGAATAGTGTACTTTTTAAACGGACTAGTGCCAACAAAAATAAAATGATACAAATAAACATTTCAAATAACGATGCCGACAGGGATGTTGGAATATTAAAACGATATTACTTTCCCTTGACAAAAGAATTTATTTTGTATTTAAATTTCCATCATGCTGAATTTACAATTAATATTTATTCGTGAAAATAAAGAGTTACACAGTCACTCAATAAATAGTGGTTTTTAGCTCTCTTCCCAAACACCATTATTTAAATATAACTATCAGTTCATTTGTCATTATGGCAAGATATGTATGTTCTGTAAAGAATAGTTTTAAAATCATCAAAATATTTGAATTGTTTAATGGCTGGAATAATGGTTTTGTAATTAATAAATATGTTTCATGACAATTTTTGAATGACATAGTAAAATTGAAAACTAAGACACTCGCCTTGGGTGTATTGCTAATAACTATCACTCCCGGAAACATTCAAACATCCGAAACGTCATATGTAGGCACATAATTTTATAGACACAGACCAATGGGCTAGTCAACGTCGATTAAGCTTATTCTGTCGACGCCGTTTTCTTTTTTATGTACATCTTTTCTAAAGTGCAAAAAACCCTAATGCATGCTTTTAAATAATTTTATGAACAATGATCGCAAACGGTTGTTCACGGGCTATTTCGATGTCTTTTTATCATTTTGAAAAAAATAAAATAAAATGTCTGGAAGGATTTTGTTTTTTATATTCTAAATATTGCCTTCCTTATCTACAATGGATAATTGATTGATTAGTCAAAAATTCTTATTGTATTAGTTACATAGAAAGCAATTCATTCGAGCATAGCAATAGTTTAAACTGCCATTTGTACAGTAAGAGGTTAGTGAACCGTATTTGATAGCGCGTTCAAATTTATGTAGCCCAGCCCTAGCTTCAGATCTCAGAACTAACTGAAATAATTTTGCGGCCGTTTTAATAATTTTATGCATTAAGGGATTTTAGTTGACACACAAACTGGCTGCTATGATTCCTGACTTATCCATGTCAACGATCTGGTATGGTTTGTTTATTTTAACCTAGATTGAACTTATGTATTAGGTTGGTAATCCACTTATTGAGGCAGTTGTATTCTTAATAGGTTAACTAGAATGTAGCAGAAAATAAAAAAATAACCTAGTAAACTTTATACTATCGAGGTAAATGTGTCTGTGATCATCCACAGAATGGGCTGTTTTGTGTATAGTTTTACACGGTTCAACTGTTTGAGATAATTTGTATTGCACTATGATTTTATGTAAGATTGGCCATTTTAATACCATTTTGAGTACTGTAATCTGTTTATGGAAATACAGCTGAAGTATATAGATAGTATTGAATAGTCAATACTGTATCTTTTATGATCGCTATAACTGTGTCATAAAAGTTTGACAATGCGATGAACTTTTACGATACGACACAGAGACAGTAAACATGATCAACACCTATAAATAAACAAGCGCATTTGTATATTGTATTTTTTTCATTTCTGCAAACTTCAGGCATCTCTGTCTCTGAGATAGAGTTCTATGAAAGCTACTTATCACTTCTCACTTAGAACTTTCAACTGTAGAAACTCTCAGCCTTGCTGGAAGCTTCCAGACCCTAAAAGTTTTTACCTATAAAGTCAATTGCAATTCTAGTTTATGAAAGTTTTATACTTTTTATATCTTTTGGCATCTTAAAAATATCTTACTTCTAGAATATTGTTGCTTACAAGAGACAGTGCTCCTCGAGGAATTAGGAGCCGATGCTCTGATTGCCCATTTTGCTTTTTGAAGCAATGTAAACGTATTGAAATTGTCCCAGATATTCTAAAATACAGAATAATCATACACTTCTCCCCTTTCATTCAAATGCATAAGTTAACCTTACTTCCTGATTTTTTTTCTAGTGAACACTATTAAACTAGTTCGAGCTACAATTTAAGAATCAGTATTATGTATAAGATGATAGAAAACCTTAAACTACACCGTTACTCAAAACTTTCTCAGGTTTGCATTTCTTTCGTAAATATTATATTCAAATCTTGATTTAAATACAATTATTCATATGACAGTGCAGTTGTGTGGCGAAATATTCCTGGCTCTGGAGCTATTGTATGAACAAACAACAGTTATTCTTGTTTTCATCACAATATTTATCAAATTGCATTAATACATGCAAAGTCTATTATGATAGAATTTACACCAAAAGGTCATGAACTTAAACCTGCCCTACAATAAGTTTCTTAAAACGTATTCGTATGTAAATTTTAGTCGAAATCGACTATGTGAAGCCCATTGTATTTGTTTTTAAAACATTCAATCGCTCCAATGCTCTTCTATTGTGGCTCACAAATTCACAGACGCAGTTATACCCCTCGTTTTTGACTACTAAAAGCTATTGAATAGTTTGGATGAATAGAAAGCAAATAGCTTTCAAGTTGAATGATGTTGCCTCTACTAACCATTTTGATGAAAATAACGTAATTTGTTGAAAATAACGCGGCAGCAAATAATTAAAATTATACTATAAAATATACAAAATGGGTTCTAAGTCAAAGTATAATTTTTGTGCTTGCACTTATATTTTTCATTAGGAAGAAATAAACCTTGTACGTTCAAATACAAGTTATATACAAAACTTGTTTCATTATGTTTGAAATAAACTGCACCTCTATACTACCTCACAATTATAAAATAATGTACTCTGAATGTTCATTCTAGAAAAAGTTTTATTAAAATATACACAGACCAAGACAAATCGTTAGAAACTAAGTTCTAAGACAACTTAATTACTTGTCTCGTTCTAAGTAATATTTTTAACTACGAAATAGTTGTTCAGTAGAGAACAAATTAAAGTGCACTCTGGAATTTCATGTTTAAATCCGGTTTGGCGGAACTAATTATAATTAAACTTATGATTTCAAATTCTATCGTTTAATACATTTCTGCTCTTGTACAAGAAAGTTTAATTTTACCACCTTGCGCAGTTTATTAGTAACTTTTAATTTATATTTTGTTCCAGTTTAATTATATATTACATGTAACATCAAATTTGAATACAGTTGGCTTAATCTGCTAATATTGCATTTTCTTATCAAATTAATTCTAAATATAAATACTTCGGAAACAGACTAAATTAACATAATACTTATGGACAAGAGTATTGATTTTACTAATTCTTTACCTTATAACTAATGCTTTACTTCTGCGTACCCGCCAGGTTTTTTGAGTGTGAATATATCAAACAGAAGTAAATTAGACTATTACAGTTCCAAAATACAGTTCCAATATTAATGATCTATTAATATTAAGATACAAATTAAATAATCTGTGTTTATTAAATTATTATAATTGAACTTAAAACTTCACTTTATTTCTGAACACCAAATAAATTATTTAAGTAACGTTATCATATTTATAAAAATAAAATAAACATTAAATTGTAAAATTATGTGCAAGTTGTGTTCATTACGTTTCTTCCCAAATGAATAAAAAATTTATAAAAGTAAATATAAATAAAAATGTTAAATTAAATTTAAAATTTCTTAAATTAAAATAAGTGCATAATGAAACGTTCACTTTTCGGATATAAATGAACTTGTTCGTAATTTACTACTTCATTGCACTTATATTTAAGATAAATCTGTTAGTATTTAAAATAAAGTTTTTTTTCTCAAATTTTATTTCACAAGAGAAACTAATATATAAAGGTTCGATAAGTTTTCTGGTAATCTAAAGGGATAATATTGAAAAACTAATCAATCCTGCCACCTAATCAAACCAGTGCGTGTGAAGTGGTTGAAACAAGAAAGGGAAATAATGCAAATGTAATGGGATGTGAGACATAGTGTTAAGTGTAATAGGACAAACTGTAAGAGCAACATGTTACTGCACGAATACAAATCCAATAGTAGATAATAATATGGCACTTCTGGCTCAATTTAGGGACGGTCCAAAAATAAACAAACATACTCGCTTAATGGCACCATAAATAATTATATGAAAATAAAAAGAAAGTCTCAAATTATTACATTGACTAAAAAAATAGAAAATTTGAATGATATACAACATAAAGGATACAATAAAAAATCAATTTCAAATTAAAATTTAAATTTAAAATAAACACATATAAAAAGAAAACAAAACAAAAACAAGCAGAAAAATCTAATACTCTTTTAACGTCAAAATAAAAAAAATTCTTTCATTGTGAACTCCTACATTTCTGAAAAGTAATACAAATGTAAATACAAAATTTATAAATCCAATCCAAAAAATTTTAAATCTGTATAGAAAATGAATAAAAAAATTTTTGAAATATTGTAAATCATATCGAAATCCAATAAACATTCTATTGAAAACAAATAAAATGTATATAGACATTTCATGTAAAATCTATAACTTTGTAACAAAACTGAAGAGAACTCTTTATTCTACTGGTTAAAATTAATATAAAGTTTGTTGTAAATTAATATAAAATCTGTTGAACATAAATTTGATATATTTTTGGAATTAATAAAAAATCTTTTGATGTTTAATTGTAAAGTTTTTTAGATTGTAGTAGAATCTATTGAGAATCAATACAATATCCTTTAAATATGAACGTGAAATATGTTTGGAATCAATTTGAAATATGTTAAATATAAATGTAAAATCTATAAGATTTAATTTAAAATTTATAAAAACCCCATAAGATCTGTTAAAAATAAACACATCTATTGAGGATTTTGAAAAATATTTCAGCGTATTCATATCATCATAGCAATATAACATCTGTTAAATATAAATGTAAAATCGGATTAGAACGAATACAAAAATCTTTCGAAAATGTTATTAAATATGTTTGGAATTAATTCAAAATCAGTTAAATCTGTTTAAAATCAATATAAAATATGTTAAATGTTCAAAAGATTTTTGGAATTAATGCAAAATCTATTTTGAATGTTGCTTATAATATAATTATGTTGTTAATAAATATGTAAATTCGATTGATATTCAATTTAAATATGTTGGGAACCATTATAGTATCTGTCAAAGATTAATAATCTAAACAGATTATTAATTGTTGTCAAATTCTATGTTGACAAAAAACCTTCTTGTAAAAAGTTTTTTTTATTTAATATATTTATATAACCTCGATAATAAATTTTAAAGATATGATCGTCATTTTAATGATAATTATAAATCCACGTTATGATATAATAAATATAATAAGCATCGAGGGATTAAGAAAATGTAAGATAGTACATTTATTTAAAACATTGGGCGATTAAAAATAAACATTTTCAACAATGATAATTTAAAATGAAAACCCTTATAGACTTCAAGATATAGACAAACATTTTAAAATTTGGAAAAAACTTGACAAACTCAGATCAGCTTGTAAAACTTTACAAATAACAATAGTTTAAATCGTTAGTATTAAAAATCATTTTATTTGAATTTGAAAGATGACAAAGAAATTGTATTATATAATAAAGTACAATTAGTGACCATTTGCTTATAAAAACATTGTTTTGTAATCAGTTTTTTAGACAACTTCGCTATTTTTATTTTATCTTAATGTTAGACAATAAAGACCAGATTTATTGATAAAAACTGTATAAGGATAAAAACTTTTAAGAGGCTACTCTTAAATATTTACATAAGTTTACAAGGCCTTATCATTATCAAACATTCAATTATAAAATTAGAGAATATTATCTCGTTGTTTAATATATGAAATAGCAAAGAATCATAAAAGAGAACTCAGTTACATTAACTGATTAAGATTTTGTATTTTATAAATACATATAATAAAATGGTTCAATGGAATTATTTTAAAATAAATCCAGGTCAGAATTGATGTATATAGTGGTCTTCCGTACTGCCCTAAAATACAACATGGATCTCTAGTAGATACATTACAGACAGAGCCGCTATCCCACATCCTGTAGCCTCGCTGTAGGTAGATGTTATGTAATTAATTACATGAGGAGCAGATCAACTTGTCTTAGCACGTCGATATGCTGGTAACGATTTATTCAGTAGCTCTTCTCCAAATACACTTATAGTTTCAGTGTCTATACAGTTAAATTAATTTATTCAAAAACAAACTGATTTTAGAGATCTTTACTATATGATTTTATTTAATGAGAATTGGTACTTAGTTTAATACCTGGATATAAAATTTTAAGAATACGAAAGTTTAACATAAATAAAATAAAAGTATGTAATAATGTCATGAACAATTTGGTTAGTCATACTTAGACTACAAGTGTTTCATGATGGCAAACATTAGTATGTTTGCGAATTACGTGGCAATGGTGAGAAAGGTTGATTCAACGTGAATTTTGAGATTTATCTTTCCTTTTAGAGCAGCGTCTGGAATCTAAGGCTGTTGCAGACTTGACTCGTGGAATCTTGAAGAGCACCAAAGCAAAACTCGGCGACGAAGAAGCTAAAAATGAACTCTTAACATCATTTCGACATCAGAGACACCGAGACTACAAATTATAGTGTAAATCTAGGAGCAAAACTCAACATTCAAATTGAATCAAATCGTCTCACTATAGGTACGTTATGTGTATAAATCTCGGTTACTCCACCCTGCTTAGAGATCGTTTCTTAAACATTGTAGTGCACTCAATTATGTACACCTGATGAGACAATGAGAATTGCTCTTAACCTTGACTACAGTATATTATGTAATTTGGGCTTCTGTAATTTCTAAACTAATCTAAAGGGTTTGTTTTGATCTTCTCCGTCACCGACGTTTTTAGATCTCTTCCGTATAGCATTACTTAGATTCCAGGAGTCAAGTCTGTGACAGTGTCAGATTCCAGACGCTGCACTAAGAGGAAGGTGAACTGGAGCTGAACTCAACAGTCACATGTTTGCGAGTTTTTGATGAAGTAAAATGTTATACAAAAACTGTTTTTGGTCTTTTAAATATCTTAAGGTTGCCGATTAAATTGTTGAAACTCATGGTTATAAATCATTTACTAGATGAAGTGGAGCAAACTAGAAGATTAGCATTCTCAGGCTTTGTACATTTTGTAGTCTTTTAAAATCTCATCATGTATATAGAATTTGTTCTACAAAAAAATACATACGAGTAGAAACAATACAAGCAATTATGCTTTCAATCAAAATTCAAATCACAATTGAATACAATGTAAGAAATTCCACAAACTATGAACCAAACCAATTAATGTTAATTTTGTAATTTGTAAGTTGATAGAGTGTCTACATTTTTTCGATTGTTAACATGCCAATCATTAAAGATTCGTTCTACTATCAATGATGTACAGTGTAGAATGATGTACAGTGAAGCCCCGGCAGGATGCCTTCTGAACTATTAATGTATCCTCATTACACTATAAAATTATTAGCCTTATAGTCTACTGGCTATTAAATCCAAAATTTTAAATATAAAGTGAATAAGAATACATCTACGTACCAATAATAATCATTATATTTCAGATAGGTTACTATTCATTTCTAGCAATTTAACGATTAGTGTTCGGAATTATTAAAATTAGAAATTGTGATGCTTTAACCTATTTCATTTTTATTTTTGTTATTTTAATACCTTAATTTTATGTATTTATGTTAAAAATATACGTATTTCAATACTCATATATTAAATTAAATGTACATCTTCTAAAATTATATTTCATAAACATAATTTTTTTAGGACAACAATTTTATCACGTAAAATAAGAATATATCCAGAAGTAAAAAAGGAGAATCCGTAAGATATTCTAAAAAAGTAATCTGACGAAGTTTTGCTTTAAACTTTATTTCTTCATACACAAGAATGTGTTCTAGGCTGGTGCATGTACATCCGTAAGATTATGCTAAACGTCATTGCAGTTTGTCACCCAGTAACTTGATACAATCATTTCTCTTTTGATTGCCGAGGGATGTAAAAATCTCTTTTCTACGTAATGTTTTGTACATCTGTCGAACCGCAGGGCATCTCAAAATTGAAATGGCATAGTCTTAAATGTGCATGCAAACTCAAAGGAAGTTGTCATGCGACATATTATGAGGCTTACCTTGAATTATTTTTTTTCTTTATACATCATGGTTTGTTTCACATTTATAGGAGCATTTTTCAATGAAAAATAAATGAACTCATTGGAATGTGTTAATAATAATTTTAAGCGGCTCTTACAAGTATAAATTCTGCATTATTAGCAACATTACCTATTCTTGTTTTGCATTGAACTCTGAGAGAATATAATGTGTAGTTTATGTGTTTAGTATTTATTTAGCCATTATTATATGTCAAATTCTATCTTAACGTTGAGTGTATTAGGCTATCTGAAAGAGTATGACGATCAGAGCTTGTGTTTACAAAGAGTGTTTGCTTGTAAAGGATATAAGTAAGTCGGAATAGTATTTTCATCTTGAAAGCTTTTTATTTGGATACAACAATCTTCTCATCCGTTCTAGAAACTACATGCATACGCTTTTATCGTTTAAATATGTTATAAATATGACGGTGCTAGAAATCTTATTGTAACGATTGCTATCCTATTCAAAGGAAAATCTTTGCAGATTAGTAATTTATCTTTGGGTAAATCTCACCGATACGTTCTGTCTGCCTTAAAATAATATTAGGTACATAAATGTTTTTCTATTCATCAAATACCAAATTCGCTTTACTTTTTTAATAACTAGTAAACGTGGTTAAATTTGCTTTTTACGCAACAATATTTCTGATTCCTGTTTTGTTTAGATCCCTTGGAAGAGATGCATAATTTCGAAATGATTGTAACATACTTCCGAATCTCTGGAAATTGCTATGGTATGGAAATACTCCATTTAAAGATTTTGCTGAAAAAGGTCACATCGTGAGTACAACGAGTGCGAAGTCATTTTTTATATCAATATACATAACTATTTTCCAGTTAATACCCATAAGGAGTTTAAGCTCGAGTTATTGAAATTCTCTAGACATAATAATGGTGTAAGAGTTTGCATGCTAATTTAGTATCACGTTTAGCTATTGATAGATTAAATGAATTCCAGTATACTCAGCCACTGCAGAATGTTTCATGCTGAACGAAATACACGACATACACACAGTTACCAATAGGAAGTCGCTACGGGATGAAAGTACTTGTATAATATAATTAGTTCTACACTAGTGAAAATAACATACACTAATGCAACAACTTATATCAGTTACTGCACAGCTGCTGATTACATTAACCAGGTTCATTTGGTTTTTAATCCATTAATTCTAAAATTCATAAATATTGAATGCTAAAACAACATAATAATAAATATTGTTCTAAGGAAATAAAAATTAATCGCAGCATCTTTTTAGCATTGCTGTTGAAACTTTTATTTTATTTTTACAATTCAATTGATCTAGTATATTGCAAGAATATGTATGATACATAATATTTTAATTCCTCTGTTTCATATATTTATATTTTACAAGATAATTTACAAATTCAGTTTGTAGCTTTAGATTTATTGAGAAGTAGATCATTTACTGATGCTCAAAGATTCTGTTCAAACTTTTTCTTGCATAAAATTAAAAATATTTTGGTCTTAAATATTATTTTTATTAGCTTCCATATTGAACCCAATCATACAGTTTTTACATATAACTATCTATTGGCTTCATATGCAAGTTTATATGGCTTTGATTGAAAAAGTAGCGTATTAATGTAAGAAATAATTTTATATTTCTATTTAATGTCTTATTAGTTTATTTAGAAAATAACATTTATTTCAGTGATCAAGAAACACTCCAAAGCAATTCATAGTTAGAGAATTGAAATCACCTACTACATATTTCTCTATTTTTCGATCCATTAATTGCATTACTAGTATAATATAAATCTATTTATTTTGACTAGTTGTTGGCGAGAAATTACATTTCAGAATAAAACATGTTAATGTAATCAAAGACATATATGCTTTTAGTGAATTAGTCTGTCGAATTAAAATTAATCATTATTAAATTAAAATTACCTGTGTTCATTAAAGCGCGCTAAAATTAGTTTATTTATTTCAAAGAGACAAAGTTGAAACTATTTAATTCATAATGAAAGTTACTTCAAACAATGCAAGTACATTGAAACAATGACGTTGAAATAATGAAATCAATGTAATGCATTACTAATTAAGTGTTTAACATTCAGATATAATTTAGTCACTGTATGGATTCAAACCATATTTATCGTGTATCGCTTCAATACGTTTATTGTTTTAACTGACTTCGATAATATAATCCAAAACCGATGATTTGATTATTTTCTGTGTACGTATAACCTTCTCTAAATATATTATTAATATCCAGCGTTGTTTTAATAAAATAAGAAGTGTGTACCTAGAATTTAACATTGATCTAATGGTCAAACGTTTTACAACCAAATCTGACTTTTATTAGCTTAGCTAAGTCGTAAAAATTTAAAAACTAGGCTGAACAAATAGTTACACTCAAGAGCTTGCAGATGAGGTGGAAAGCAGAGTGGTTTTCATAGTGGATTTCCACGAATTTTTAATACATACTAGCCATGTTTAAGAAGATAATTTAGTCTAGATGCAATATGGAGGGATTATTTGAAGGTCTTTTCCAGGTCAAGAAGCTGATCCGATGATAAATTAATGAAGTCGGATACGTGATAAAATCATCTTGGAGATAATTAAAATATTTTATACTCAAAATAAGGATTTTCTATCTTCAAGACTACAGTTAATTGGCCCTTGCTTCGAAGAAAAAGGAACAAGATTTTTGTGACTTCCTGGACTCTTATGACTATCTCACTGAATAGGGTTACAGGTAACACATTTTTTCATTGGTTAATATCATAACCCAAATCGGTACTCTTCTTCACATTAACTTCCATAAAAATATTATTGTATGTTTTTTGTCGTTTATTATATGCTTATGCTGATATGTTTCATAAGGTAAGAATATTTGAGAGTGAAAGCATTTACGATGATTCTTATATTTGACAAGTAGTATTTAGTGAACAACTATAAATTGCTGTAATCATAAATCCGACGGAAATGTTCTGGCTGAAGGTGTATATAACCTATTGGTGACTCTTGTGACTATCTTACTGAATAGAGTTACATATGAAACTTCAAATTGGTTTATTGGTTGATATCATAACCCACAATTGGAACTCTTCTTCACATTAACATCCATAAAAAGAAGTATGTCTGTTTTATATCGGTTATAATATGCTTATGCTGATATGTTTCATAAGGTATTTGAGGGTGGATGATACTTATATTTGACAAGTAGTATTTGGTGATCAACTATAAATTGCAGTAAACATATATCCGACGGAAATGTTCTGTCTAGAGGTGTATATAACCTATTGGTGTCTGGCCAAAATAACCTACACTACACCTATACAAGAAAAATTATGTATCAAATAAAATCTGGGAACTCTAATTAATAATACAAAGCGTTACGTCATCATTTTGGTTTAATGCGTTACAAGGCCTTTGAAGTGATTGAGATTCTCTTGGTGTGAACCTTTTTTGCAATCTTAAAATTACAGTGTACCGCATCCTGCCTGTTTTGAATGGAAGATTTTGGAACAGAGCTAACCTCTCCTTCTTCCAAGATAAAAGAACTGTCCTAGTTACATTATCCCTCCTCACTTTGAGTGTAACATAGGATCTCGACAGGAGGGGGCCCTTATACACTAAACATTCTGTATATTCTGTTACACTCCGGAACCAGAGAAAATTTCCTTTCAGAACTAAATGCAAGAAAAGGCTTCGTCAGCTTTTTGTCCCAAGTGAAAGAAGCTTACCATATTTTTCCATTGCACATTCCAGAAACTAACTGTCAAAAATAACATACGCTCTATCTTAAGCAACAGTACCTAAATTCGATGTATTATAGAATGAAAATATATAGGAATATAAGATATGCTTTATAATATAAGAGTAGGTTATATGTTAAACTGACACTTACGTAACGAAATTAATTATTTAAGTGTGTACTTATTACAGGATTATGTCCTCTTGTTGCGTGGATGTTTTGGTTCATCCATACTCAAAAGGTATGATGGCAATGAATAATAATGCAATTTCGGACAATCACTGGTCCCCAGATACCTGCCTCCACATCGCCAGCCGAATATGTCAATAGTTAATTCCCTCTGCCCACTCTATAATATATAATCGCGTGGGTTATCAATGGAAAACCACTGGCACAATAACTTATACACCAACCAGTAATCGAAAACGTAGGCTTTAGAAAATAAAAAACATCAGCTATCTCTAAGTAAAGGGTGTTAGGATTCGGATCGTTATAAGAGCAACTGATAGTTCAATTTGTTTCAAACTCGTTTTAATTTGATGATATAAAAATGTATTGTCATTTTCAGGTTACATTTAACATAAAAAGCATACCTCGGTTTTATTTATACATTACGCGTTTATAAATAATACTAAGAGGCAAAAGTTTTATATTGAGTGAAAATTAAATGTTGAAATTAAAAATTAAGTAATAAACCGATGTAACAGAGTATGGGAGGACCGTTCGATATTTTTTGTAACCAATAAATGAAGAACCGTTCTTCCTATTTGTTTGTAACTCACTTGTATATTATTTTTCATGTTTCCATTAGGAAATTGAGATTTTCTGCTTTCAATGTTCCGCTTATTTACAATAGCAATAACGGAATTTCAGGACAACTTCCACCGGTAACATGGTATATTACGTTAATACCCAAGTTCTTTTCATTTTAACATGTGTTTACTTTAGGCCGTCAACCACAGTGACGCCTTGATATTCTCAACTAATTGTATACGCAATATTGCGATAATGTAACAACCGGAAATCTCATATGTTAGTTACGGCACCTGCTATGTAAGCCTAAGAACCAATATTTCCTGAGTTCTCTCGAAGTAAAAGTATCAGACTTTGGCTTCACAGATCAGTCACACTTGCCTTTGAAGTTAGTGGGATTCATTTGTTTGAGATTGTTTCTACTTGTGGAGTTACCTTGCAGTTACCATCTAGCTGTTAGATTAGGATTGGTTATAACAGCATGTTACACAGGAATGACGTTAAATTAATAGCAAGCATCTGAGAGTAATAGTTATTTATATAATAACTAGTAATAAATAAAGTAATGTGATTTTTGTAATACGATTCTACGCTATCTTTAGAAGAAACACATATTGTAACAAATTAACTGAAACTATCTGATTAAATTTAAATCTGAGTAACTATTAAGTATCCACTACTTCACCAGTAGGGTTATACAGATAGAAAATACAAAGTTTTATCTAACTTTTATTACAAATTGCACCAGTTCCGATTTTAAATAAATATTCCATGCATTGGAAATACTACCTAAACACTTTAGTGAAACCCACCTTAAAGAACAAGATGTGAATGATTGAACATAAGATAATTGAAATTGGTGGGCTTTAGTTTGCGATATAGAAATTTTACAGTGGCTTAGGGAAAAGATACTAACATGTTTTAACGAGTCATATTTTACCATACTACAAACCGAATAATCATGACTTCTATACAACCTATTATATATGATTATTTTAAAATATTTCATAATTTTAGAAAGGATTTTTTATTCTTACCATTTATTATACCGGAAATACAATAAATATATTGTAAAAACTAAATGCTTATTAGTCTTCTCAAGCCTACTTATGGGTATATTTTCTTGATTGAGGGATCGAAGCAAAATCACTTATAACAACAGACGCACTTCGTGTCTTTGGTTTGACTTGGTTTAACATTTTAGGCGAAAATTGAGGTTATAGTATATCCTGAAACCATCACTACAAACTTTGTAATTAACAGACTTTGTAATGGACTGTTCTGGCCGCACAGCTGATTGGTTTCAGTGCAAACCCTTATCCAAACATCTTTTATCGATGAACATAATAATATTGATTCTTTTTTGATTGAATTTATTAATATAAAGTCACTTTCAGAAGAAACTTTAACTTATTTCTTTAAAGACGATTCTGCAGAAATCTTTATTCCAATAATTATATAAATAAACATTGAACTTGCAAAGGCATTAACTCAAGTGAAATATAAACTTTCATTTAGTCATTTCTTTCCTGTAAAGTTAAGTGTGAGTATCCGAACCATTTTATATTGGGCCATTAGTTATTGCAAAGAAACCTGTATATACTGAGCAGAATAAAACAAAACCTGGTTACAAATTCAGCTAATCCTGACTTGAGAGGAAAAGGTTAAACAGTATAACAGTTAACAGTATACTACCGTAACATCTTTCCTAAAACAAAACTGATTTTGTTATTATTTTTTTGAAATAAAATTGTTTAATTTTATATTAATTTTATAAAAGAAAATACAATTATCTAATAATTTTAATTTTTTTAAATCTTTTTCACATATTAATTGTGGATAATTGTGAGTTTTCTTTTATAACAATAATAAAAAATAGTTTTCCAATAAGAAGAGCTCCTCCTTCAATGAATTAGTTATTTTTTTTTTAAACCTCTAATAACTTAGATATCACGCTCTAAAATGTTACACTTTAAAACTCTTTATTTAACTTAACTTGGATAGAAAAGACTTTTCAGTAAAAAAAACTGAATTTATTGGTTTAAAAAACAACAAATTAAAACAGTTTAAAAGTTATTTATGTAATAGATAGCAAATAGTTGAAATAAATTGTACAAAATCCGAAACCAAACAGATTAATCATGGGTTTATCCAAGGACGTATACTCGGACTTTTTCTCTTCTTAATCTACACAAATGATGCAGGAGCGTTCGTTCTAAATATTGCTACATTTTACTTGTCAAACATACTTTTAAACCTTGGATGTAATATATTCCTAAATTGAATTTTTTATCATGTAATACTGTGATTTAGTTAGAGCATATTTGTGTAATGAATCTTAAAATGTATCCTCTTCTTTATATCACTTTAAACTCGCATTATATTGAAATCTCAGTCTTAGGTGTGATTGGTACAATAAAGCTATGAATGGCTTCCTTAAAAGTCAATAACTTATTAATAATGAATCAGGAAAAACTCCATGCGAGATTATGATACACTTACTTACAGGATATTCGACTCTGAACAGCTACCGGAAGATACTTCCGGCGGAAGTTTCATGTTTGCCAGCCGCTAGGTAATCGAGTTATCAGCGTCCAGAGTGAGTAACTTTGTAACATTAATTAGCTGGTCATTAAGCTTCAACTTATTTCAAACATAATTTATGGGTGTTGTAAGTAAATCATGGTTTTCTGAGACGAGATATTTAAAATGGAGTAAGTGCTGGTAAATCCGGCGCTCTATTTACATTATACAATAATGTGTACCAACTTCACGAATATATTTTTAACTCTGACCAAATACTCTTACGTAGCTTTATAAGTAAATGATTACTTGGTTTATTATTATTGGTTTAAAAATCTTTTTGTTACTCAAGAATGAAATTGGTTGACGGTTATTATAGTGATGAAAAATTTTTACTTCAGTTTTCCTACTGTCTCCACGATATTTTATGAACTTACTTACCTAGAAACTAGAAACTTTCCATGAAGCTGCATTTCTTTAAGTAACATGTAGTTAAATGATGGTACATACACCTTCAGTGGATTTGGTATTTTTACATTGGTCGTATAAGTAATCATAATGTCAACGAAAAAATCGCGTAGTAAATAGATTTGTAAACAGACTTAGTACAACAATATCACATTTTAGTGTACTAAATAGTAACATGTTTAGCACAATGAAATTAGATATAGAAATTAAACTTATCATACAACCTAATCGAAAATGCTATGTGACTCGCGTCGTGACGTACTCGCATCTTGTTCTTCTAATAGTACTAAACCATAATTGTACTTGCAAAAAACTAGGAACAACATACGAGATCTGCAGAAGAATCTGTTAAAATACTAAAACCTGCCACTCTCGAGAATCCTGTGCAATAAAACTACGCAAAAAACGAGTTTTCAATTATTTCCTTAACATTAGTATTTCCCCATATCATACTTAATGTAAAAGTAAAAGCACAGTTCACGACCTGTTCCCTGACGCTAAACGCAGTTTACAGAAGCCCATTCCGGAAGCTCTTAAAAGCTTCCTCCAAGTGTCTCTGAGTTAAAACTTGTTGCGTGTAGAGCTTTTGTGCTATTGAGGTAAACAACAAATCAGTACATTTGTTATTAAATTAAATTACTCATTCATTTTAGCATTTATTTTGCAAATTGTTTATTAACATTTTAATTGTTGGCGACCTATTTTAGAATATTCTAAAAATTAGGAATAAAACACTGATTTATTATCATACCTTTTACATTTACTTGTTAGGCCGTTACTTGTTATTATTTCAAAATAACAAAACATTGTTCATTAATTTAATACAAAATCTACATAATCAGATGCAAAATACAATGGCAACATTGTCAGAGTACATTGCCTTTATTGCCTACCTTACTTTTTTATAGTTTGGCCTAATAACAAACTAACTACTATAATTTTGTGTTATTTCTCAACATATTGCAACATTTGAATTAGTTAACTATTTTATTTTTATGGATATTCAGCCAATAAGTCATTATTTTTACTTATATTTACGGTTCTTATTCATAAAGCAATGTTTGAAAAATGCAAACTTTAACCCGGATAATATTATTACTTCAGAAAAAATCACATAGCTCTAATTTGTATAAAACTAGTTTGTTACGCACATTTATTAAATTTAAATTATTTAAGAACGAGATTTACAAGATTAGGACTTACTCGTACATTACGTTTTGCTTTTTCTAGATCTCAACAGTGACGGGGGAAGGGAAAAGTAATATTTGAAGATAAGTAGCGTCTGTTAATATCTACGTGAGCAGTACTTCAGTACACCATGACTTGTTTAGCTACTCAAGTCCATCTACTCAAAAGCTATTTACGCTCCTAACGTAAGTGAGATCTGTATTTACTGAACACACAAGACACGGAGCTGTACATAAGTAATGAACTTGTGGGAGAAGGAGAAGATTAGGACATGAATAACGTCATCATTTATTTCCATTCCAATATGAACACTAAGAATAAAATCAAACCAAAACCCTCTTATTTAATAGACAACAGCGTTAAAAATATACCAATATAACGGAGTATCGACGCACCCGACATAACGTACGAACAGAACAAATGAGTTAGTTCATAGACGGATAGACTTTCAACACTATATAAAAGATGTTATACTCTAAACTATAACAAAAATATTATTATATAGAGAGGCCAATCCCCTTTTAAGCCCTATTCTGTCCGTCCTCATGGGCCACTGGCCTGTGCGAGGATCTTACCAAACAGAATAAGAGGGAGAGTCGATACAGTACAAGATCAATGGTACTGATAAAAAGTGCAATGGTCACAGACAGGATTTGAACCCGCGTTATCTCTATCTCAGACCTAGTCCAACGACTTAGACCGCTCGGCCATCGGCACTCCCTATGGAGCACTATGTGTGCTCCTATGGAAAAATTATTCACCTTTGGGATCTAGCACCTATTATAGCTGTAATGTATTATCCCCAACGTATGATTATAAAGAGTTTATCATCCCACATTATCCTACTTACTATAGGTGCATATACAGTTGTAGGACACCCTGGTATTGTATATTAACTGCCTTTAGTCACAATGATCGCAATAGTCTACAGGCTGATGTGATGTAATCCTTAAATCGTATGAAACCGTCAAATTTATGTTAAAGTAAGATGCAAAAGAAAATTAACAAAAAATATTAATTAAAATGTTCAGTAAAATCCTTGTTATGAGACTTTTAAACGTTTTTTATAAAAAAAATCTATGAATTAAAATTATTAATTACTAGTAGGTTAAGGAATTTATATATTAAATTTGATTGTTTCGTGTCCACATAGTTCATTTACCTTTTTGTAATTTATTTATACTTTTGGGTGAGAGCTAAAGTTTTTATAGGTATATGCGGTAAGGTATTGAGTAAATAAATCCAACCTGTGTTTGCGATTGAATCATTCATAGCAAGTTCAGACCGTTGGATGAACCCATAAAAGTTTGTAACTTTACTGAGCTCTACGGTGAAGGAAGTTCTTACACGGTAAAAAATAATTAAATTCAATTTAAGATACTAAGAATAACTGTATAGCCATTCTCTGGTCCATTTTGTTTGTGCAAATATTTCTTGGGTGGAAAGGTATTAGGAAAAATTAATTAAATTTCTGTCTGTTTACTAGCAGTATTATCACTGTTCTAGTTACATCTATTTACACTTCAAAAGTGGAATTAATTAAATTCAAGAGTAAAGATTAAACAGATTCTTAGAATTATAACTTATTCATGCAGAGAGCTTAACTAATTACAGATAGGTTTAATTGAATAAGAAGGTGAGATCTATCTGAAAACATAAATGAAAAAATTTAAACAAAACCAACTTGCTAATTGATTATTGTTCATATAGGGACACATATTAACCTTTCTTTCTAGAAATATGATAGAACGCATTATCAATTACTTAGGTAGGTAAACCATATTCGAGTAGAGAACTAATAGAAACACCATGACCCTGAATGATAAAATCGTGCGGTCATTCACTGAGACACTTAAACTTGCTTTTGTAGAAGTTGAGCAATAAATCTCTCCGTTGAATCAGTTTCAACGTCTGTCCCAAAGGGCAATTCAAATGAACAAGATTAATTAGATAAGTTCCTAAACTCTCCGTGATTTTGTTTAGAGCATTGTATATGAAATTAAAATATCATGAGTACTGAAATCATACAGCAAATTTCTTCATGTAGCAATATGTTTTGCTTCAAAAACAATTTAACCACACAACAAGTTGCAATTAAAAACCGATCTAAACGAAATTTAGTTTGGTGCTGAAGAACTAACAGTTACACATATCTAGCCATCGTCCGCTCTAGGTCTTGAGACCGTAAAAAAATGCGAGTCATACTATTCAAAATTCCTGTGGCTATGGGAGAGTTGAAGCTTTGAAGAATTGTAGGCATTGAAACCGTTGAAAATCTCAAGATACTGAATATCTACGTCTCTAGCAGGATCATGTACTTTGTTTTACTTTGCCAACGACATGAAATGAAATAAAACCTTTCACTGGTTACTCGAAGCAGACAAGATGCCTAAGCCGAAATATCCCCTAAAATACGTTTTAATGTAATAAAATTCACGAAAAGTAATTTTTTCCTTGCAATGGTTCTAGTCTTGAAATTCAAACAGGTCTAGCTATATTTCTTTAATTAACTACCTCGTCAATTTCATGTCAGTTACTAATAGGTCAAAAACCTCTTATCTTTCTTAAAAACCATTCTTGCTTTTGCTTCAGATACGAGGACTGCTATTTATGTTTCCGGCTTTGATAAAACCGATTATTGCTAGGCACCAGTTGACTTTTCCAATGCAAACATCACATTATTAAACGTAACATCAACCAAAACATTGTTTTTTTTTTTCATTGTTATTAGTGTTATTTATGGACACCAGGTTGGAAAATTGATCTTAGGTGAAAATGGAATTAAATCATGAACCTTTTCGTACAATATCTTTTTATAAATTTCAACGTGGCCTGACACGACAAGAGTGCACAGATGAACTTAATTCCTTTACACGGTAATAAAGCGCCTTCCTACAGCACCGTAAAAAACTAGTATGACAAATCCAATCGTGGCCGCCAATCACTCCAGGATGGAACCCGTGAAGGTCGACCAATATCGATTGTTGAGAAAGAAAACATCGATGCTGTGCATGAACTGATAAAGTACGATTGGTATGTAACATATCGTGAGAAACCCTTAGGCATTAGTATAACAGGTATCAATACGAATGTGCACGAACCTTTTCATGTGAAAAAGGTTTCATCGCTTTAGGTACCGCATATCCTGAAACACACTCAATAGGAGGCTCGTGCTGATTTGGAATGGTGCGCCATTATTTATTTTCCAAGTCTGATCTGATGATGAGCCATCAAGTTTGATGCATCATTTCATCATTAAAATGCGAGCTGCAACATACCGACCGAAACAATGTAGTTTTTGACAAGGCAAAACATTGAATTGATGGGTCATCCACCGTATAGCCCTGACTTAGTACCTAGTGATTTTTTTTCTCGATCAAGAAGAAACTACGTGAACAACGATTTCCTACACCAAAGAAGAAGTTGTTCATTCAAAACCCATATTTTAGAAGTACCTGAATCGGAGTGGAAAAAGTGCTTAAAAACTGGTTCTAAAGCATGCGCAAGTGTATCGATCTTCATGGATAATAATTTGTAAACAATAATACCAATTTTGTCCTTAAATTCTTTTATTTTCATCATTAGGCAAAATAATAAATAGTAGCACTCTATGAGCTCTTCTTTTGCAACAGTCAATTCCCATTAGATGAAACCGCACTCACTCCACCATGTGCAGCATCTTTCGTCTCAATGTTTCAATTACACATTGAATTCGGTGTCAAATCTATTTCAAGGACAGGCACATATCTTTGGCACATTACATTCGAATCACTTTAATCTGGTCGTGCGTATTTCTATTGAGAGGAAGTAATTAAATGGGACCAAGCTGACCAAGCTGAAAATGATCTACCATATGAGTCTAAGTTAATGAAATAATATGATTGAAGTTCAAAATTTCTCATCGGTCACTTTGAGAATATTTGGAGGATTACCGACTGGATAATTGAACAACAAGAATTTAAAACTAATTCCAGTATATTTGGACAATTATTAAAGATTTGAACTTTTAAAAATGAACTAACAAGAAATTAGGAATAAAAAGTTCTCACTTAGCCTCAAAACTTAAGAAACTATAGGCTATTTATTATTTCGTGAAACAGTAATGTATGTGAAGGATATATGGTAATATATACTAAGACACTAAATGGAAGGAAATTTTACATCCATTATGAAATTATAATAATGGTAATACCTTGGGTGAGAGTAATGTTATGTATGTTTTCTTTACTATACTGTAAGTAAATGTAAGGCGTGCTGTTAATACGCAGGGTGAGGCATGTATAGCTACACCCTCAAGAAGTCAAATGGTGGAAGGAATCATAATGACGTCCGGTATGAAGTGACAAACTTTAAGGACCTATCGTGCCTCCTCAGGTAGCTATATTGAAATCCGCCATCCTGGATTGAGTAGATGTTTTCATGTGGGAAGAGAGTCTCGGACACTTTATATTATTCTATCTTTACGCACAATCTGATTTGGGCAAGTTTACATGGAGAGTTTAAATATTGTGTCTACTATTTCGACTTCACTATTAAAAATGGTAAAGATTAGTTCATTTTTAGTCTTGGTAGTTTTCATTGCTTTCTCATACAATAGTGCCATTAAAACAGATCTTCAAAAATCAATATATATATATATATATATATATATATATATATATATATATATATATATATTTGTCTCTGGGTGAAGGAGTTTTATTTATTTGAATGGATTTGCAGTTGGAAGTAAACTCGGTTTTGTCAGATTTTGTAAATTATTTGTACAAGAAAATGTTACAATAAAGTATATTAAAAGTTTAGGGTTGTAGCCTTAAACATATTTAAAATTAGCCTCCATGAGATTTGATCGGCTAAGCGTTAAGCACTATCAGTTGACGACGAAAACAGATTTCTGTCTGCATGCGTCCGTATACGTGATGGGTTAACTGAGAGGGTTGAAATTTGGTTTGAACTCTATTAACTCTGTATTGAAAATTTAAAATCGTAAACAACGACCTATTGGGAGTCGCTCTCCAGACCAGGATGCTGATCGTTAAGTGAGGGGGGGGTGAACGGAAAGCCTCCCACGCTAAAACCAACTCTCGCGTTCAGAATCTCCCGTAACACCTCCGTTATAACCAGTAAGGTTTCCTGTAACTTTTAATTTTCTACGAAAATTTCAGTTTATAATTATTTCAGTTAATTTCCGTTTTTTTAACGTTTTTACTAACCTTATGGTTAGTAAAAACGTTTCAAATGCCACTCAAGAATTTCTTCGCATTTATATTGATATCTAAGTAATTCATAAAAATAATAAACCTATAGAATGAAGTTTGATTAAATAAACTGTAAAAGTAAAAATCTCCTATAACACTGACATGCACTTTTTGTATGTTGATTTGTTGTTATAGTGCTTATAAGGTAAATGCTATAAGTCTAGATTAATAGTATATGTAATCGTTACCATAGAGTATTCCATATAGTGTAAACCAGATTTTTACGAACAATGTAAAACCTTCCGTTCACACATTGTGCTGTTATAACGCTATAACTCATCTCACCTTTAGAGTGTTGTTATTGAAAGTGAACTCCCGGGCAGTTATCCAACAATTCCACTTGTTGATTTATAGCAGGCTTATCCTATTCACTGCCGTCACGAAAAAGGTTTACCGCGTTGTAGAATATTTACGATGCTTCGATAACAGGTTAAAATAATAAAACACAAATTATTTAATAGCTTCCTCCTCATAAAATATTTGTGTTTCATACAACTTATGAATTAATTGTTCAATGAAATACATTTCAACTGAAATCGCGTGGTAACTTAGTTGCCTGTTGAACACGTAGATTTCACAACTGCATAGTCAGTTTGTAATGTTTCGGTTAGTAGGATTTTTAGGCAGTTTGTATTTTTTTAGTGACAATGTTAATTAAATTATGTGCCGGGTAGCACATTCACCCGGCAAGTGAGAGATACGGGTTCAAGTCCCGTGAAGCAAGTACTTTTTGTGATACAATGTTTATTGAATTTAAATTACATTAGGCTATTGCCACTACTTATACCAATTTAATGAATAAATAAAAATTCATTTTACAGGTATTTGGTCTCCCGATCATATGTTAGTTTGGTTATTTAAACACATATGTGAAAGAAAAAGCCAAATACAAAATAATTGAATCGTAAAAAGTAAGGGCTCTGTGGTGTAATGGTAGCACATTCACCCGGCAAGTGAGAGATCCGGGTTCTAATATCATATATATTTTAAAAAATCAATGAATATAATTGCACATTAAAAACTGCTTATAACAGTTTATTTAAATGCCATTTGTTCTAGTCATAAAACGTTAAAAACTTCATGTATCTTCTGTTCTTTTCACTACCGCTTGACCCTCGTTAACCGTAAATAATTGCCCGGATCAGAGCTCTATTAACCCCGACAGTTTAGCAAATTACTATCGTTAAGTTAATTTCTGAGTAAGAAGACACTATTATTTTAACAATGGCGAGTAAAAATGTGTGCTTGTGTCTTTGCAAACATCGGCTCCAAAACCTATAAAATATCCTATTAAAGCATGCCTTTAATATATTTTTAGATTTTAGTATTGTTTTCAAACATTCATTTGAAATTATTATATCAATATATTAGAATAATATACAGGGTAAATTATTACAACATAATTATAATATTTATATCAATTATATAAATGGCCTAATGAAAACATTATGCAAGTATTTGCTATAGTTAAAACAGAAAATAGTGTCAGTTGGAGATTTAAAATTAATTAAAACATAGATTACGTAACATAGGTTACGTCTAGGTTCTTTTCCTAATATTTTAGCCTTTATTTATCTTGATTTCGAGCTGTAAATTAAATATACTTTCCACTAAGGAAAAGGCCATTTATTCTTAAACACGTTTAAAAAAATGTTTTCTTTATTTTATAGAGAGAAATATCTCTCTCTTTCTTCATTATATATAAAATTTTTGTACTTCAATATAAATTCCATCGAATTGTGTTTAAAGCTTTATTGGGTACGTATTTAATTATATTTTATTTCATAACAAAGAACCTTCAATAAGAAAATATACTTTATTTCCAGGGAAAATTTTACGTATCAACATTTATCATCAGATCAATACTGGACAGTGTTATTACTCATATTTTCTTTAATAATAATAATATATTCATGGGCACAATAGAACATGTTTTACAGGTATTGAGTAACACCTGTCCTATAGGTGTATGAATACCTGTTTTCTACACAAGCTATCTGATATAATAAAATACTGTACATAAACTAGTGACACATTATTATTATTATTATTATTATTATATTATCAAATAGCGATCTACTCAAACTTAAGAAATAATCGGTCTCCCACTACAAGCTCCGTGACATCTTTAGTGTCACAAAACGCTCTACCAAACAGAAAATCAAGAAGAAATGTAATTATTCGAACATTTCTCTAATGTGTATAATTTTTTACGACTGATTTTAAAAGAATTTGTTCATGGAAAAGTTTTTTGTTTAGAGTAAGATAAGTTTATTTTATAATGCTGTAACTTAATTCCAATGCTGTTGAATCGCAATGCTGCACTGATCAAAAATGTGTGAATGTATAGGTCTTCTTCGGTGAAACACCATCTACTTCCGGTCTGAGGTATTTCTAGTTCATACACACTCGTGTATCAAATTTCACCTTTCTAGGAGAGCGGGAAGGCGAAATACAAACTATATTCTTTTAGGGATTCCAATAATATTTCACCCCTTATAAGTTGATCTTCATGAAAATCTCTACATAGCCTGTTGAGTGATTAATCCAACTTTATCGTAAATCCCATCATTCTAGACAATCAAGAAGTTGAAATACCAAAATATGGTACTTCTAGAAGTTGCAACCCTTTTTGAAACCCTACAGGTGTTTTATCGTTATGAAAACGTTTATTTTTCTTTGCAAGTTACATAGTATGTGTTTCAAAACTTTATGTTCCTATGAGATCGGGAAGATGGGAAACAAAAATATAATCCTTTTAGGGGTTCCAACCCTATTTTAACCCAGTAATCATGATTGACTTCATTAAAAATCTTCTGGAGCGTAAGACATGTGTATGTTAAATTTCATCTTTCTAATACATTGGAAAGCTACAAACAAGAAATACAGTTCTTCCAGGGATTGAAATTTCAAACCATTTGGATTTTTGATATAAAAGAAATGTCTTTATATTTAATTATTGAGATATACGTGTGCCAAATTTATTTTTCTGTAATATTGAGAAGTTGGAGAAATAGTCATGAGCGAGGGCTTTTCCTTTTGTATGTAAATATTACATTCACCAATGCAGGCTTAAAAATAACTATATTCTGAAGACATTTCACACAATAAACTATTTGAAATAATTATTATAAATAGATATTCTCATACATTACGTTCAAAGATGTAATATTATAAATAACCAAATACGACAAATTATTAACAAAGGCAAAATAACAAAGGGCGTCATTAACTATCGTAGGATGCAAAGTAAGGCCTAGTACAGTCCTTTATCCGACCCCTAATTTCATACACTAAATCTGCTAGTAAGATCTATAGAATATTAAAATAAATACATTACATATTTGATACAGGATTAAGTTACCAACAAGTACAACATAAATAATAAGTAAAACAAGGCAACTGTATACATTTTAAAACTGTAAATATTAATACAGTAACTAAGACGACTGTTATTGCTGGACAACACTTGAAACAGTTAATTTTAATAATAGTAAGACAATAACTAGGAATTAATAAAATTAATCTCAGAGTGTAGTAATATTTGACAAAGATTGTATTAAATTCATTGTTAGATACAGTTTAACGCTGAAGGTAAATGTTACCGTCTACGTAAATAAATAATGACCTTTATATAACAAAGAGTCGTATTCGGTCTCACAGTGGTAAAGTTATACGACAGTGGTTGGACACTTGGGGATTAATAGCTCGTTCGTCGCTTTGTGGAAATTGAACTGTAGTGTTAGTTCTACTCTTACGACAGTAGTTATGTTCTCCTTAGAGACGGTGGAGTTGTTAGAATCAAGAAAGATAGTCAATTGGCAAGATTAAAAATTTTGAAAGACTAAATTGACAATACTCTACGAATAGTATAGTATTTGGTTTGGTTTTATGAGCCTGTGTGGTAATTAGTTTACTTCAACGAAATTTAATCTTTTTTTAATAAAAAAGTAAGGGCATTATAATACTATTGGAAGTAGGAATCCTGGAAAGACTAGAAAATGAATGCTTTTGAAATGATTTTCCTAAAGAACGAGAATCTGATAACTCATTTCAAAATCGTTTAAGAGAATTGCAAAGCACTGGCTTCAAATGGAAGATCTATAAAGCTTGATTTTTTCTTAGTTTCAGTCCCTTTATATAACTTTTCAAAGATAGGAAAAGTTATATAAAGAACAAGCAAGATGACAGATACTGGCTAAAGACAAAGATATGACCATTTGTAATTGTGTGTAAAATATCTAATGACTAAAGGGTATGCATTCCTTTTTTTATTATAGTGATCCTCTTAATTGATATTTTATCAAAACAAAAATGTAATAATATTTTAATATTTAGATTTAGATTTTACTCATTGTTATCATGCCTTTTTGTGCAGTTTATGTAAATAAAATTTATGTAATTTACGAAAAAAATCATATCAAAGTATTCACCTTTTTTCCTAGGGCCTTGTTATAAAAATTCTACTTTGAAACACTTGAAGTGAATAGTGTTTTTTTTTCTTGTCTTCAGTTCTGTCACTCAGAACTAAAGAAGTGCTTCAGTAATAAACCGATCGAATGCATCACTTAGAAAACAGAAAAGCTAGAAGTTTCAAAGATATTAAACATTAGATTGATTAAGAGATATACTAAGAGAGTATGCGAAATGGAGGCCTGATTAAGCATGACTCAAAGTTAACTTTGTTACAAAACATTTTCAAAATTGAGGAAAAATAAAAAATATATAAAATAAATTATTTAAAATTATTCACAAAAATTTGAAAACTTCTCGTTTGTGAGCAAAAAATCTGCGCCTCAGTAATGAAATAAACAATATTTTGTTACCGTACTAAAATTAATGGGTTACTAAAATGTAACTAAAATTTGTCACTATAATTGCACATTATTATGAACTTTAACTGATTAAAGTTTATAAGTTTATAAACTTTACTATTAAGTAAAGTAAGAAAATAAGTAAGATATGGGTGTGATGAAGTTCACTTTATTAACAATTATCTATATATTAATAACCTAAATTTCATAACAGTATTAAGTTAAGTATGAGATTTTTAATAACTGGTCTACGCAAATTACACGAAAATCGCACGTCACCAAATGTCTAATAATCACGTATATATTTTGATATACTGCTGTTCTGCCCTGAATAAAACTTACGTGTATTAAAAATAAAAATAGAGACAACGCGTTCCCGAGAAGTTTTGATTCGGGCTTTGATAAACATAGAAAAATGCGATTCCCCACGCGATGCCCTTTGTTATTAAACCTCTACCTCTAACGTGTCAATATTGAAATTGACCTCACAGACAATGCAGATGTCCAAACAAAACCGTCTGTTGATTTATAGTAGCTTTATCTTGTTTACTGTCATAGTTTTATAAAGGATTTTTGCTTAATCAAACGTTTACAATGCAGTCATAATGGTCGTAAAGGATATAATCATAAAAGGATAATACAAATGTCATCCATTTCTCCATACATTATGTATTTATACTTTAACTAAAGAATATATATTTACATATATTACTCGTACATACTTATAAATAATAATAATAATAATGGAAAAGAATATTATAGTAAGTTTTAGTTTATCTTAGGGTGTATCTACACATCTCAGACAAAATAATATACGAGCTAGCATTTGGAAAATGAAAGGTAAAATCACAATTTCCATGTAAACTAAGACTGTCACTTTGCTTTAAAAATAGAATTTCACTCAGAATACCCAAATTAAATTAGAATACTAAAACAATTCTCTTGGTTTCTGAAACTTTACTTCCAGAGTTCATTAGTATCGCTTTTATTATACATGAATTAAGAGGGCTTTGTTTACAAATTCTATTATACCTTTGTTTTATAATTAATTAAGGTATTTTAATACAACAAAGTCTACTATTTGAATCTGTATTTAAGCAGGTCTCTGAATGATTAAATAAATGAGAAATAAATTAATAAAAATACTTTTTTCTTTGTAGCTTTCTTCAGTAAATTATAACTGCTTTACAGAAAAGCTTGATGCCTAACTTTGCACAAAAATAAACGTACACAACTTCTAGGTGCAAACTACAAAACTTATATGTTATAAAGTTAGACAACAATAATGATGGTTTTATATATATATATATATATATATATATATATATATATATATATATATAATTATATATATTTCACAAATATCTTGTAATTGGCCAATGCATAAGTTTTTCAGTTTGTTCTTAAAAGTATGAATGAATACAACATCTCTGAGGGAATCGGAAATAGTATTATATATCCTTGGTCCAGGTATCATACACTCTTCTACCTACTTCCAGCTTCACTCTGAGGAAGTGAAGATGTTAATCTTGGTAGGTACTGCCCTGAGAGACATCACTTCGGTACATCAGCTTCTTGCAAACTACTGTACTGTGGCTTCCCAACTCTCATGACCTTGTGAATTATGCAGTTCTTTTAACTTTAAATCTGATTTAAAACTTAAACTCAAACATCTGATGAGAGAAGCAGCCTAACTTCCCAACTTCCTAATCTGGTCTTAAAAATATATGATTTTCTATCAAACAAGTAAGTTTTGTACTCGCTCGGGTCCACTCTTCACTTCGTACGTTTGTTTTCTCAATTATCATGTTACTTCAGTTCTTATTGAAGTATGAATGGAAATTCTTTGATCTTTAAGTTAGGAACACCTTTTTCCTTTATTAAACTTAATTTAAGTCATTGAATTAAGCTTAATTTCAAATATTATAATTAAAAATAAACTCTTATTTCGTGCGACGCAACACGATTAAAACGTCTCCTACGACTCTTTTCCTAAGAAACTTAAAACTATCTTCCACAATGGTGCACACTCCCACGGTACAATGGAACAAAGGTCCCGCGCTTGTTATAATGGGACAGCACTTTGGAGCTCATTATTCTGTACCTCCCTCCCCATCCCATCTCAACATTATCCTCCCTAACATGTCACATTCATCTCAGTTCTCAGACACCCGTACGTTTCAGGGAGATGTGTATGTCTGTGTTCTTCTGCTGCAAGCGTACAAAAGTACAATACTTTTCTGTAGAGAAAGAAATGTTGCACCTCAACAATTGCACAGTAGAAGATTTGTGTAACAAATGTAACGATTATTAATTCACGTAATAATTTGCCTGTGCTATTTTATTTAAAACAGTTAAAACGTTTACAAGTATATCTATGGAATTTCAAGTTTAAAATCCTTCAGTAAATAAAATTGAATTCATTAAGCAATAAACAATGATGAATAACGTTATTGTTGCTTTTAAATTTGCTTTATTATTATTTTATTGTGACACTTTTATATTGGATATTCAGATTTACTATTTTCTCCTCACTTAAATTGATATGAATATACCATGATTTAAAAGGTATTGAGATAAAAGAGTTTGGCCTTTAAAACTATCCATCATTTCTTGTCTTTTTAATTTTTTTTCTAATGCTGAAAATCCCCACAGAAATAAAATGTTGGTATATGACAACCAATTCCATTCTGAAATTAAATTAATTTTACAAAAAGGAAGCCGGGATCTTTGTGGGTGGTACATCAAAAATATTTTTACTTTTTTATGAGGATAAGAAATATTTGACTATAAAATCTCACATTTAACTCACTTACTCTTACCAAACTTCAACTAATTATTCATTTAGAAACTTTACAATTAAAAAATTTCTCAATTAGAGCCTGTATCCTTGCCTTCAGAATGGTTCCTTCAGACTGGTTTCTGGTTCACACATTTCAGTCACACATAATATACTGAGTCGATATAAAACCTGATTTGTTACATTTGGGGAACCCCCATTGCTGTCCAAGATCGGGAAATCATCAACGGCAACTGTCAAGATATTGGAATAAAAATGTCGACCAATAGGAGTAATTTATTGGTTCCTTACATTTTTAATCAACACAGTCTAATTAATATATCATATATACTTTACTGCCAATTTGTCTACCATAAATATGTCTTTGCTTGCATGTTTATAGGCTGAGTGAAATAATGATTTTCATAGTGGATACATCCATCCTAACCCATTGTAATCATCGCCGCCAAATTCACTGTCCAAAGAAATACAATTTACATCAATAATAAATGAGTCTACAAAGTCTGTAATAGTTTTTGACTGCTTCTACATGTTCCAGTTTAGGATCCCATTCTTCTGATCTCATTTTACTGAAATTTTGCTGACATTTTTGTATTCATCACCTAATTTTAATTTAAAGGTACTGAGCCACAATAACTTTTATAACTAAAAGGTTTGATAGGGTTCAAATCTGGGTGATAAAGGAGGAAGAGCATTGACACATTGTGTCCTTTATTTTGTATAAGTTCATTTATCACGTACATCTTGTCCTGCCCCTAATTCAGAGACTAATTTATTTTTATACTTAAGTTGTAACATAGAGTGAGTAGGTAATACCTTTCTTCTTTAAACAGATCTCCATGGCCTCTTTTTACTATTCGAATTTGGGGAGTGTTCTACCACCACGGAGTGATAGGGATCATTATTAGAACGGTTTACTACTTTAAGTTTGGTAACCATTTGTAATATTCCATGCGATTGTTTTTTTTTTTTTTTTTTTTTTTATTTAATAATCAGGTAGTATTCATCTGATGAGGAAGAAGTTGCCACACAGTGAGACCTCAATGAATAAAAATGTTGATCCCTCCAGCATGAATTTCTATCAAGCGATCACCGTCTGAAATTTAAGCATAAATCTATTACAAGATTCGAACTATCAAGTTTTCTCAATAACTGTGAAGATGAAATATGTGTTTCATCCATAAATATTATGGTGCTGCCTACATCGCGATACTTCGTAACAGACTGGATGTAACTTGTTCCCTTTTCTCTTATATCTGACTTCTCCATTGATATTTTTTATTGTTTCCAATTTCATTCCACTTGAAGCCAAGCTCTTTCAATATTAATCGAACACTTATCTCATTTCCCTTGCAATCTACAAGCTTCTCAACCTTTTCCTTTATCAGTGTATCTCTAGGGACATAAATTACACGCCCGCGCCGCACAAAACCTTGATTAAAGCTATTTAATCCATATTAAGGTTTTTATTTCATACGTTTTTATTTTGTCACACAAACACGTTCAACCGCATTGTAGTTTTCAGTCTTTAGTGACTCATTGTTTATTTCGATAACAAGGCGTTCTGACACTCCAGACGCTATCGCCGTTCGTGAGTGGCAAACCTTTAGACAGTGGAATCGTAACGTAGCCTATTTTCTCATGAATTAGTAATGTTGCTCAGAATTTTCCAACTTTCACTACCTAAAACTTTCCCAACTAGTTTACTCACATTAGCCTTTTATAATGAAACTTAACTTGAATTCTAATATCAATATTATTATCACTAAAATTACAAATAAATTTAGCTACTTATAGCACACATACAATCCCAGCTAAAATAAAAGTTAATATCCCCATTACATTATGCATTGATGAATTGAAGAGAGCAACACATCAGTTGGATACTACACGGGATAAAGAGTCACCTTAGGTAGAAGCTTATCGCTTGTGCAGGCATGTGCCAGCGATAGGGCAAGATAAGCGCTGGCAGTGCCTTGGCGGTGTTTGTAGAAACGCACGCATTTCTCCCCCACCCCAGGCCAAGATTGCTCGCACAGATACACGCCTCCTACTGTTCTGTAACGTGCAAAGCGGATTATAACTCCTCTGAAAGTTAAAAACAGATATTAAATCTGATGTTTTTAGTTGGATAATTGTGCTGTTAAGCTCTTAATCTTTTTAATTCCTCTCTGAAGAAATTACTCCCAGCAGATGTAATTATAAAGTTAGAATCAGAGCTACCGTCCCCTTTAACCTTTTACTGCTCAACAAGATGAGTTCGGCAATTGCACAGTCTGAGCTAGTACAGGGTGTCCGAACCATTAAGCAATAATTTTTGACAATGCAAGTTAATAATGCATTTATTTAGAATACATTTCGCTAAATCTGTGCTATAGTGTACTTATAACTTATAAGTACAATACGGGACGTTTCGGACATTATACTATACATATTAGTATTGTAGGTTAAAGGGAAGTAATATAAAATACCATTAATACCAATATTTTCATATATAGTCTCTGGTAGCCGAGAAACATACACGTACGCGGCCCAATGTAACAGTATAGGCAGTACAGGTGTAACGCCTTCCCTTCCTACACGATGATTGCAATACAGGTGCAAGAGAAAATAGCATCCTATTAATGTTGGCATTCATTGCGAACACGATAGAACAGTCCGGCTCTTATAAAGGTGTAGCTAACAAAGCATGTACTACTTATCTTAGTAAATTTTTACAGTTTAGAGAACACTTTTCTAAATTCGAAACAAAACTCAAACTCATTCATCAGATATCCGTTCGTTTCTTCATTCCAACCTGTGTTGTTTTGAACTATTCAGGTGTTTTTAAACGTACTGAAACTTACCATTACACATTTCATTATAATTTGAGTGAGACCATATATCCAAATGAAAGATTGTTTCACTTTTTTAAGTCTGTCTTGAAAATATGTTAAAACAAATGTTTATACATTTTTATACGTTTATATGTTTATACCGCGTGCTATACAGAAGATTATTTTGCTATGTACGTGCTCTGCAGTTATATTTGTTGTATATTTGTATTGAATATGTTGTAATGTGTGCATATTTATGAGAAATAAAGTGTATTCTATTCTATTCTATTTATTTTTGTTTAAATTTCAGTTTATATCTTACTGGCAATCAATTCATCGCATGGTCAAACCTTAACGATACAGTTATAGTAATCTTAAATTATATAATATTGGGAGCGAATAAAGGTTTCTTATGCTTCTCCGTAAATGCCTTAGTCACAATAACTTATAAGTACTTAAACAGCATAAGTTAAACGAAACCACTATCTAATTTAAACTGTCGAATAATTTGTCGGTTCTATAATTATATGCCTTATAACGTAAATTTACATTCAAGCATATACTCTTATACAGTGACAAAGCTCAAAGAAAACTTAAGTACATCATTTTAATATTTTATTCATTATTTAGTCTCTTAAATCAGACAGTATCCGATAGCATTGTACAGACGTTGATAGATATGAGACAGAATGTATGCTACGTGATCAAAGTCATGTAGGCAAGCATGTAATATGAGTGACATGGTCTTGAACCGTAGAAAGAAAATAAATAAGTAAAAGGAAGATTTATCTTTTCACAGTCAGCTGAGTTGTGCACAACCACGATATCTCCTACTATTTTTTTATTTATCATCCCACGATTCTAGAAGAAAGAAGGGAATTGAAGTTACCCTCAACTCTCTTTGGGCTTAACTGTTCAGAGAGTGGTCTCAAATTGACAGAACGTGACAGGTCGTTTTGTGTTGAAGCGTATTTTTCAAATGCCCACTCGATCATTGCAGTGCAGCGTGCTTTTCGTTTACGATTCGCTGTTCCCCCACGCGGACGTGTTCCTGGTCGGCAATCAATTGTAAATTGGGTAACTGCATTCAGAACAGCAGGGAATGTGTCATGTGTGCGAAGAGGACCTCAGAGAAGGATTACAACACCGGAAAACATCGATAGAGTTAGAGCAGCAGTACTGCAATCTCCAAAACGCTATGCTCGGAAGCAATCACTTGCTCTTGGCATTTCAAGACGTTCTCTCCACCGGATTCTTCATGATGAACTGAGATTTCACCTGTATAAAATGTGCGTGGTTCGTCAATTGTCAGCACGCGACTATTTGACACGGCGTACTTCTTGTGAAGACATGCTTGCAACTATACCGCGTGACGCAATTGTGTTCTTTTCTGATGAGGCACATTTTCACCTCAATGGGTGTGTCAACAAGCAAAACATGCACTACTTGAGTGAAACAAACCCCAGATAAGTCCACCAGAGACCTCTGCATTCGGACCGCGTCACTGTCTGGTGCGCCATATCACGAGTAGGCATCATTGGCCCTTAATTTTTTCAGGATAACCGTCGTGCCATAACTGTGAACTCCGAACGGTACTTGACTATGATACAGGATTTTTTCAGCCGGCTCTTGAGGCAATGCAATTAGAGGATACATGGTTCCAACAGGATGGTGGCACTGCACACACAGCGAGGGTTACCATGAATTGTTTGAGGCAAATGTTTCCTGGACGGCTTATCTCTTTGAGGGGTGATGTGAACTGGCCGGGACGCAAGCCCCATGCGATTTTTTCCTTTGGGGTTACCTGAAGTCGAAGGTGTATATCAACCGTCCCAACACCTTGGAAGACCTAAGGAACAATATTGAGGCTGAAATTGGCAGAATACCAGTCGACATGCTTGTTAGAGTTAATGAAAACTTAAGAAAACGTATGCAGCAGTGTGTGGATGCCGAAGTTCGACATTTGCCAGATACATTATTTAAAACCATGTAATTTAAAAATTCCCTTACTGTTCAATATAATTAAAATAAAAAATAATTTTTTCTAAGGTTCATAATTTTTTTATTTCATTTCCAAATCAGCAAATTACCGCGCTCCACCCTGTACAATATTCCCTATACTTACTAAACTACTTTTTTGGATTTTTGGAGGATAAAAAGTTTCACCACCCCCCTCCACACTTTTTAGGGAGATACAGAGGGTAACTTTAAATTTTCAAACTGCAATCCCTATCTCGTGACATATCATTGGTATATTTAATTGAAATACTATGACATAAAGAATACATCTCTGCGACGTTTCTAGCAAAATGTATGGCCAAATAACCCCTTACATGGTAATAGCACCTATAAAAGTTCTTCAAACCCCTCCTACCAAAACTATGCAAAGAGAACATTAACTATTACGTAAAGGGGTGAGCTGTGCACCTGTTTTAATGTAATAAGTGCTCAAATTGTTTACCTTCAGCAGTTTGGCTGTGGGCTAGCCGTGTGTAAAAAGCTGAGACGGTATTAGAAGTTTACTCTCAATAAATTAATTTAGCTTTTTCTAGAATTTTTTCGTGTACGTTGTGGATATCAGTTGGCTTCGTTTGGTAGACTAAATTTTTCATGTGGCAACAGAAGAAATAGTAAGTTGATTCAGGTCAGATGTTTTTTTTTTTTTTTTTTTTTAAGGAGAGACCGATCCCCTTTAAGCCTTATTCTGTCCGTCCTCATGGGCCACTGGCCTGTGCGAGGATCTTATCAAACAGAAACATGTTGATCATTCCACAGCTCCCCTTCCACCTATCCAAATTCTTGGGAAAGTATTTTCCAATTATTGTCACACATTCCGGCCATAATGTGGAGGTGAACCATCTTGTTGTAACCAAATTTTGTGGGTCTCCTGTCCAAACATGTGTTGAAGTTCAGGCAAAACCCGTTTGGTAAGCATTTCTAAGTACTTTTCAGTGTTTAAATTTCCGTTAATTATGAAAGGTCCAACTAAGGTGTTGTTAATTACCCCTGCCCAAACATTAAATCGTAACGGATAATGTGCACGAGGTTCAATATACCAATGTGGATAATGCAACAAGGATCAACAAGGATATTACGTCGGACCAATATCGACAGTTATGCGTATTTACGGTACCATTGGTCATGAATGTGACCTCATCACTAAACAGTATTATGTTTATTAGCTCCGGTTCCGTGTCTAGTGTACTCATTATAATGTCACAAAACTCAATTATACAATCAAAGTCATCTTCACAAAGCTCTTTTACTATTTTTTTATTGAGCTATGGCAAATTTTATGCTGCAAAGTAGCTGATCTCAAATATAAATGGGGATTTTCTACGAAAGACGGCATTACATTTAATCTTTTATTTTTTAAATTTTGGGGGAGTGCCTACCTGACTTTGCTCGTTTTTACGCCATGTGTCTCATCGTTGTACTATCCTCGCCACTGCACACTTTGTAATAGGATTAATGCGGTCTGGAAACTCAACATTGAATAGGTTTACAACCTCACTGTAAGATTTCAAACGATAGTCATAACCTCTCATCACCAAAACAGTCAAACTATCAAATTCTGATTATTCCATGTTGATAGAAATAAAACAACAAATAAATTTACTTTGACGTAGGTACGTTATTATTAGAATAACATCCCAGACTTAGTATTTTAACGTGTAATATAAACAGCTGAGCATTGTTGCACAGCCTAGTGTACACTGGTAGTGCTTGCGGTTGTAATCTCTTTAATGTTGTGTTGTGTTTCGAAGTGGTATTGAATAAATGTCGTTACCAACTAATACTCTGGTTTATTTAAGTCGTTGGTTTGAGAACGACAATAAATTAGACGTTATTTAAATACTGTGTAGACAACTTAACGACCAACTGCTCAAACACAACTCAAAGGACAAAGGAGGAAGTGAAAGCCAAAAATGTAAGGGGTCATTTGCTCATAACTACTGCTACGAACGTTGAAGAGATGTTTTCTTCATGTCATTGTGTTTCTATTAAATATACCATTACAATTACTATGTTACAATGATAGTGGTTGCAAATTTGATAATTTAAAGTTACCCGCTTTAACCCCCTTTGAAAAGGGGAGGGAATTTTTTATCCTTCAAATAATCTAAAAAAGTATTTTAATAAGTATGATGAATGTTGTACAGCGGTATCTCAATCCGTTTGGAATATATACAGGGGTATTGGGACCTAATTTACACCCTGTATATATGTATGACAGTTCTTAAGGATATTATAAATTACTGTACATATTCGTAGTATTCAACGAACATAAAACATATGCCAAATTCCATTAAGAAGTGAATTATTTTAACTTAATATGACATAAATAAACAATATTAATCATATATATATTTATTGGTAAAACGTATTTACAATACTTGAAAACGTGGACTTCACTTCATACTTATTTAATACTTTTAAAGAATTAAATAAGTATGAAAAATGTATTTATGAACTATAGCAAAGAGAATTTGCTAATAATGGTTATAATAATTAATTATTACTTTTAGTACAATTATTTAAATGGTCATGATACTAAAGAGAAAAATTTTAAATGTGTAGAATTGACTAATATTCTATCATATTATGGTAAAAGTGCACGAATCTTTATGTTCAGTTAACTAGATATTTTTCTATAAACTAAGTTCTTTTGTCTTGGGAAAGTAATTTCCTTGTAATATTTGAAACATCAGACCAGCCACTGTCCAACTTTGGTGGGACAGGCAAGAAAATGGTCTCCGACTTTTGGATTAGAGTTACTAAATTGTAGAGAAACGTGTTAAATGTTAAGAAAGTAAATAAAGCATTGACAGAAAAACGGAGTAGGTTTTATCTCTTACAAACCGTCTAGTTAGCGTAACAAATATTAATGTGGGTGCCTAGATAGGTTGTTATTACATACATACACATTCTAGGTTAAGTTAAACAAATCATACCATAACATTGTGACACGGGTAAGTCAGAGAAAGTTGTTTATCAACAACGTGCAGATTACATCTAAAGCATTCACATAGTAAAACCTGTTATTATTGAGGCCGAATTAAATAATACAGATCACAACACATCTGCACTGGCCGACCAACCACTGAAAATTCACCAGAGGCCTTTAATCTAAAATCCCATCATAGTAGTATATTACTGTTGTTAGTTTTAGGACTTTTATTCTTAAGAATATATATATTAAATGCCACTACAACAAAAAGACAACTAAGTTATTACGTCGTATATAAGTATTGCTACTATTCAGACAAAATTATTTTAATGCTGTTGATGTTAGAGAGAGGTCTAATTTTTTTGACATAAAATATTTATCGAGTGACTGAGTAGTTCTTTCATTTCATGGCAATATTATAAGTAATATATTAGTTTTAAATTCAGTGTAATGGAAATTTACATACAAAAAAAGTTATTTAGTCTTTGAAAAGTAATTATGTTTAATATTGCAACATTAAGCTTTTACTTTAGGACACATATTTCAAAGTTTATTTGGGTATTTTTATTTTTTTGGCACGTTTACAAAGCTGATATCCTGTGTAGCCACAATTAGTATTTTATTGATTTTTATTAGTTTAGTATATTTTATCCATAAAAAATCCATAATCTACTGTTCGGTTTTATAGTCAACTCCATCCGTTAAATGTAATAAATCCATAGCAAGATAAAAATAGTATTTTCAAAATGTGCTTTAAATAATAAATTTGTCTTCGTATCTCTGGATAAAATTGATTTATATAATAATAGTATTGTAATGGTTAAGTAGTTATGTATTATATGATTCAAATATTTAAATTGTTGTGTATCTTTGCTACAACTGGCCACCTGATCTTTCCAAGCCATTCCACAATACACAGCATCAAGGTTAAAAACCAATATCAACGGAATCGGCCGTTCGACATTACGGACGCATTCACATGAAATTTAACGTAAGGTACGAAGATGCTTAGTATAACCTTTTTTGACCTTTTTATACCGATATGAAATACTCTCCGTTATAGATAGAACTTACGAGGAAAGAGAAATGACGACGAGCCAACTCTGTCAAGTAGAATCATAAAAAAAATTACTTTCCTGCATTTTAATTTTGAAACATATTTAAATTATTTACAGTACATAAATAACAACAAAATGTTTATTGTATTAGTTACACAAGAAATAACAATAAATTAAGGCATGAACAAAGTTATAGCTCGGGACTCTGCAATTTGCGGAAAAGAGAGGCTCAGGTAGCTCAAGTAGTGGCTGAGCGTTATAGAAGCCGATCTCCCGTGAAGATGGAAAAATGTTATTTTGTTTGTCTGTCTGTCTGTGTTTTTGCAAGATATCTTGAAAAAGAACTTAACTATAGATTTGATCTTTTGCATGAAGGTCCATTTGTACATATGTAACACTGAGTGTGATAATGGTGCATGTCACTCTAATTCTTTGGCTGAGAGTTAGCGAATACTCTTACATTGATCTTATGGTAATCATGATGGAAACGAGATGGAACGTACAACCAAATGGAATTTAACATGTCACATCTTGACTCATGTGGCTTATTTTATACAGTAAGAATTAAAATATAATGCGGCAGAATGTCGATAACTAAAGTCAGTGACAAGAATTGATTTCAGAGCACTTTTCCCTACCTCACAGGAACTTTCATTATTCTAACACTGCTATGGGAACAACTTAATGAATCGAAATGTGAATGTATCATGTGGCAAGATATATCGAGAAATAGTTTATCTGCAGCCTTAAGTTTTCAATGAAACTTCATTTCTACACAGACAAGAATGCGTGATGGTGCGTGTCTAACCAAGTGGCTGACAGTTAATGCAACCTTTTATAACACAACTGCGTAATTAGTATAATCAAAGTTTATCACTCAGGAGGTAGACACACATTTCTTTTTTGCCTCCCGCGAGATATAAACATGTATTTTCTGTATGATTGTCCGAATGTCCATACGTTTTTATAGCTGTTCTCAAGAATGAATGTGCTATAGATTTTAAACTTCACAAGGTATGTCAGCAAAGCGTGTTACGCGACGCCTAGTGTGGTTTAAAAAGAGCATACAATGCATAAATTGAGGCACAGAAAATAATTAAGCACTCTGAGTGCTCTCCGTGGAGTGAGAAGCTGAAATACGAGTAAGTTATACATTTGAACGGTATCAATTAAAGTTTTGTGGCGCAGCACTAGCGCCGGATCTCTGATCTAACTGAATAATTCTTTGGACCTCCGTACTCATCGTTCGTATGAATGAATTTACCTTCTGTGTAACTAATACAATGAAAGAAAGCACAGTTTACCAAACGGCAGCTTCAATTTTTCGGTCACACCCAATGAAAACTTGTTCTCGGCACGTAATTTAACTATCATAACTTACCTATGTATCATTCCTGAGTGTTACGTACAAAAGTGTGAAGCAGTATAAAAAAACTGCCGTATAAGGTACGCTCTGTAAGAAACACAACATTCTTTTCTACACAGTGATGCACACTGTCACAGTACAAAGGAACAAAGGCCCCGCGTTTGTTGTGATGGTGTAACACTTGGAAGCTCATTACTCTAAACCTTCTCTCTTTCTCCTCAACCTCTCCTCCATAACTTGTCACATTCGTCTTGTTACAGTGTTAATATACGACTGTATGTTTCAGGGTTACTGAGAGGTAGCTCGGTAATCCTGGTCCCTCAATCCTGTGTGTGTACTACTTTGTTTTAGTAAAAGAATGATCTGAAAATTTAAAAAGCAGTAACAGCTATATTAATTATTGTACATAAGAGTGCTAAATGTATTACTTAATTGTTTTGTAATACAAAACGATATACATAATATATGACTGTTGAGAGAAGCTCCAGTTCACATTCCTCTTGGTACACGGTCTGGAATCTGACGCTGTCACAAACTTGACTCCTGGAATCTGGAGTCATAATCGTCTGAAGAGATCCAAACAACTAGTTGGCAGCAATGAAGCTCGAAATTACCTCCATATATAGTTTCGACGTCAGAGACAACCAGACTACGAAATATAGTGTAATATAGGTGAATAGGTACACTAATTATCTCTTCAGGTGCACCGAATGTACTACGATGTATTAGACTCGATTTCAAAGCACATTGAAGCAACTGAGTTTTCTACACAGTTCTATACACTGTAGCATTAGTAAGCATATATGTCTATGCTTAAATAATACGTTTAAGTATAAATAAATAATGCTGTGACTCGAAGATTGAACACTATTCTTAATGAAGCTAATCAAAAATGTTAACATGTTTTATATAATACATGCCAGTGTTGTAATTTGGGTTAGCTTCCTAAAGAGTGCAGCATTTTAAATTTTTAATCTATAATTATTATACTGTTTTAAGAAATATCATAACTACTCTATATATAAAAGCTAAAACTATTTTTTTAATAATATGTTTTAAGGTTAATAAGCTAATAGTATATTTAAAACAATTTTGGTACTAAAATTATATTTTGAGTGGTGCATATTTTTGCTTGATGTTTAAGATTAAAGTATAAAAATATGGATGTTATTTGTACGCTTATAAGCTGTATGTGTGTGCTAAGAAAGAAATATTGTTCGTAAAACTAATAATATTTAATAGATAGATATTTTTTTCTAATTTTGTATAAAACTGCTGCATACAGCTATTTTTCTCTAACAGTCATCATCTCAGTTTCTCCACCCCCCTGTATTTCTTTCTAATTGCTGAAATTTTTATGTCTTATTTAATGATAAAATTACAGTTTTATATTTATTTATTTCTAATCATTATTATCGAATCTCCTTGTCGGACGCAGTGTAGTTTCTAGAGTATAAATTTAAAATGGGTACAATATTTGAATAGTAAATTCAATTACTGTCGTCATAGCTGGCAAATGAATACACTTGTGATTACTAACATGTGCAACTACTAATTTAGTAATAACTATCAACACAGTGGATAAATCTATAACCTAAAATTAATATTTATCTCAAACGTGGCTCACAGATTGGAAAAGCACAGCGTTGAAACAATAATGTCCCTGTTCAATATTGCTCTTGCACATAATTATTTTCACAGAGTTTTCGTAAATATTATGTTTGTACATTGAAACGTGATCAGTGTATGTTGCAAACATGATTATTTAATAAATATTGATAACACTGATCAATGATCATGCTATTTTTATATCTAATAATTTTAAAATCTGGGTTTAAATTTAAGCAATTTTTTTTAACTTTTATATATTATAGTTTATGATCCAAAGCAACTTTGCACCGTTTAAGGAAGAAAACAGCTTTTTCCTCCAAATCGTTAGTTATTCCCCTCGAAAGAAATTGGTCACCACTCATGCTAATTTTTGTGAGAGTCGAAATAAGATCAAAAGGGTTAAATATTTGAAAGTTCATTTTTCCTCAGAAAATATTATTTTTAGATTTATCACTCTTAAAACAAACCGTGACACTGTAGATAATTACTGAATTAGCGTCAGCAAGCGATATGGATACATTTAAAGTTGCTACTTTCATTTTATTTATCTAGTTATCTGACGGTAATATAACTATTATTTATGTCCCTGGCACTCCATTTTAAGTGTCTCAAACTAGACAAAAAATCGAGTACAAAATCGATTCATATGTTTTAACCTTTTTGATACCTTTACGATTCGACATCAACCAAAACTAACATCGTTTACAATATATTTCTGTCTTATTATAAATGCCTTAATTGATTTTATAATATGTTATATTTCATAATATGTTTTTGCAACATGTGACATCTTAGGTACATTATCTAATTGGGCTATCTGTAGAATTTTGGGCAAATAAAGTGATCGCCACCAATGTGGTATAGTTAATATATTTTAGTTTTCGATTTATCTAAACATAAAGTCTCCTAGCATAGAGCCTAGTAATCACTATTGTCAGTTTAAGGGGAGTGGGTTGGCTCTATCTTTGCCATGTTAAATTTCAAAACTTTGATGTACCTTTTCTAACAAACTGTATAATATATGGTAATAAACCTCTTAAGCCCTCAAAATATAGGTCTTTGGCCATATTTTAACGGAGTAGTTTTTGTTTTAAGCACAAATATTTTCGTTATATACTTTCAAAAATATGTTTAAAAATCTTCATTTTTTCAAATTTTCTTTTTTTAATTTTTTATGAACTTATAACTTTAATATCTCTCCGTCTGATTGTTAGGATTTATAATAGGAAGAAAACAAAAAAATTATATAGATATCTGTTCAAGTTGCTGAGAAAAAGTACATTTAGTGTAAAAAACAACAATTTGCGGGAAAATGAAAAAAACTAAAATTACAGCAAAAACATGAGTTTATTAACCTTTAGTACCATCCTGCAGCATATGATGGATTTTCAAGGTCATCTTCTTCCTCATACTCATCTTCTAGCCTTCGTTTAGCCAATGATACCTTCTGTCTGATTTTTTTTGTATGTCTTCTAGCGCTCGGTCTGCGTTGTAGATGCGTTTTTCATCAAGTAATTTCATTGCTTGAATGCAATTTGTCCCTGGCTGAAAACCTAGCCTATGCAGGATTAAACATCTTGTTATGTTGCCTTGGTTAAATGTAGATACTGCTTCATAAACTCCTAATTCAAGAGTAGGGAGGAGCACAAAAGTTTTTTTTCGGAACCCGTGACCATATGACATTATTAACTGACTCGTTTGGATTCTGCGTCCCACCGTGAAGGCATATCCTCAAGAGATCAGAGTTTGTCAGATCTGTGAAAATGGGCTTTATTTCTTTCATAATAATGGCTGGCAAATGTGTATGCTCAGTATGGTTGTATGTTTCTCCTTGTGCCAAAGCTTTTTGGAATTTACACCAGCTATCTTGTCTTTTTGGACAGAAGACATGTTCCGGATTTTCATTAGTACTGCCCAAGTGTAAGTATTCCGTCCATACTGCCCTCTTCATATCTTGTAAGCTTGAAGTATTCCTTCTTTTGGCCAGACCATAATACAATTGGATTGTATTTATAACAGCTTCAGTTAGACGGCCTCGCCCTCCGTTAGTTTTGCCATCCTTTAGTTTGTTACGACCCATTCTTGTTTTGAAAGTCCGAAGTCGAGTGCCCATTCTTTTCTGAACGTGCCCTACACACTCTAACTTTTCTACTTCAAATTCAGGTCCATACGGTTTCATTTCTCTTATTGTTGGAAATTCACTAGAGTCGCCATCACCCAAAAAAATATTTATACCGTATACCAAAAAGGTCCTGAGAATAACTAAAAAATTCTTTTATTCCGGCAACTTCCATCCCGCCGCTAACTCCTAAATAATTCGCTGAGCAGTATGCATTGTGTTTTTTTTCAAACTTATTTTGGCATTTACAATATTTACTAAACACTTTCACATCTATTACCTTCCCTGTAGTGACACTAGTTGCAGTACAAACACCATTCAAGGACGTGTTGACGTGTTGGCCCACGTTTCTGCCACGACCCATCAAAAGCTGCAGCAATATTTCTACAGCCATCATTCTCACGAACAGCTTCCTCAACTGCTTTCTTCATACTCTCCACACAAACTTCTTTAGCAGCAGTACGTAACGTTTCAGTGTAATATCTGAATCCAGCAGGCTTGGGCAAATTCATTACTGCACAGAATGTCTGCTGAAGTTTCGCCTTTGCCAATGCAACGGAACCCGTACACCAACCTAGTATTTATTTCTGAGATTATTAGGCCCAGACAAATTTTGTATACTTTCTTCATTTCTTTTGGTCACTTTGAATCCACAATTATTACACTGAATAACAACATCTACTCTTAGACCAAACCTATTTTCTGTATGTACTGACAGTGTGCGACTACAATATTTACAAACTGCGATATCACTTAGTAAATGTTCTATGTTTCGCATATTTACAATGTCATAAGTGCTAAATCCATCATCTGCTTTACTAAATACATCATATATAGAATAACATGCAGCAACCTTTTTCCTTGACGAACTTACATTTTTAGGTGGCAATGTTACATCTGAAGTACTAGGCCCAGGCGTAGAGTCATTTTCTACGTTACTTACACATTTGGGCTTTCCAATATGTTTGCGTTTTTTAAACACTTTGTGTTCAGATCTAGGCATTTTACTGAGCACAATATACACTTATAACCACATAACACTAGCCAAAAACACTCATAAGTTACTCACAATAACCTACAAACTTGCAGAGCTGAAACAAAATAATAACCAGCACTCAGCTGCCAAGAATAAACAAACAAAACAGTACAGTAAGTTGTTGCACTGCAGTGCAGCCAACCTACGAACACAAAATATTCTGGATGTTACTCAAACAGCTGTACTATAACAAAATAATGTGTGGATATAATGATGATTGCAAAAGTGCGGAGTCGCAAATACGCCGTAATGGTTCGTAGCGCGGTACATAGTAGAAAAATGCCGTTTCTGCGTTTACAAACTAATCGATAAATAAATTTCTACTCAACCGATTTTAATTTTTTTCACCATTTTGACTAGAAAAAGTAGTAGAAAGATATAAATATATAAACAAAAAATCGATTTTTTGACTCCCCACTCCCCTTAAACGTGGTGGTTTGAGAAATAATTATTAATAATTTGAAATTGGATTTTTACAAGTGTGTTAAACCATACAAACTCCTAAACTGTATTTCCAAGACTCTATGTAGCAGAATTTTCGTAGTTAGTTTGAACGAATATATAATGTATATTTTACTACGAGTAATTTGAGGTGATGAAACATTTATTTTAAAACATATCATAAATAAATTCACCAAATGAATCCACATTTATACTTCAGTGACCACACCCCCTCCACCATCAACCCTCGCGTCCCATTTCTCTGACACCATTTAGTAACCACAGTTTTACTTCTGTGATATTTTTCCCTAGAGACACCAACCGGTACATTCTCCAGAATATATCAGGGGTAATTAATTATTTTTGTTCACAAAAAAGTTCATAAAAATACTTTTACTTTTTGATAGACAGCATAGTTTCATATTGGATAATTAACAGAAAATTGTTTTAAAAATGTCCATTAGAAGAGAAGTATTTATTATTATCAAAATTGAATATTTGTTGATAGCACTTGTAATTAAAAATATAGATTTATTTATTTTAACAATTACCAGCACCACGGAAAGTTATCATAATTATCATGTTTGTAACCATCATCATGGTCCGTAACCGCTGAAACAAAAGGGTCACAGTTTATGCTTTATGTAATTACAGTATAATATATATGTGCTATGTAATTATATTGACCTTTTATACAGCAGGTCAATGAATATTACTGTATCAGACTTTACCACTTCATTTGTTAGGTCAAAATAAGCAAGTACTTTAATGTTGTATAAAGTATGGTCATATCTTCTTCACTTTACTGTATGTCTGTTTATTTGCCTTTTTAAGGAAAATATATTTCTTTAGATTGGTTAAAATTTAAAACCTTTATAAATGTTTTGCCTAATTAGGAGCAGTTTTAAAAATCTTTCAGAAAAATACCATATCAGATTTTAAAATGACACCCGTAAAGATTTTCAAAGTATGATATCTAACAAAAATTGAAGATTTTATAAAATTAATATGAGAAGAAACGACAAAAAATGACTGAGTAGTACATTTTTTCTGAGAACTACCCCCCACTTAATATAAACTAATCGATTAAATGTTGTTTAACTGCTGATTTATACTCTGTTGATTTATAATTCGCTGATTAGTGAATTTAACAGTTGAATCACTCGCTAATTGTTGTCATTTTGTACCTTCTTAACAGACTCGTTTGGATGCAGTACATCACTCTAAATTGATCTTTAAATTTTGTTTGTACATAAGTTTTATAGCAAGTTCTTTATATTCGAGTTTACTTTTTAAATGGGCATTAAAACACTGACTGTTGAAGACGCACACTACTACTTTTCTTGCTGTCATAAAGCCGGTACAATACTCGTGTCACAGTAAAGATGTCAATATTTTATTTTTGTCTCGTAAAAGAAGAAAATTTGTATCCAATATTCATCCAAAGGCAAGAAATATCATATTCCAGGAAAATGAAAGAATTTCCCAAACATAAAATTTATTCCTATTGGATAATTTACCTCGAGGTACTTATTTTTAATAAAGACTCAATTTTCACAGCCTAATAGTAAAAAATATCTATACCCCATGAAATTTCCCATAATAATTAATACGCATTAAGGGGCTATCATTTTATATGTATTTCAAAACCCCTTCATGCCGTAAAATGACAATTTGGCAATTGTTATTACGTAAACACCGTATCTTTGTTGTGTTTGTAAATTTAGTACGGTGTTTTATCGCATTCAAGGAAAGAATTCTGTGACTTTTCAACTCCACTTCTCGACTGCTAAAGAATTCACGACTGGGAACTTTTGGGGAAGTTACCTATTTACAAGTCTAATACAGAACTACAGGATCTGCAAAGGACACGATTGTTCCGAAATACACAATTTTAGTCACTGGTCATCAGTGAAAGTTAACATAATAAAAGACTGTCATGTCATTTTCAACAAACCTTTCTGATAAGATAAGTAAAATAACATAAATATCCGATTACTTCTTTGTTTGAAGGTTATTTTTGACGATGGAAGGATTGTGAAGGAAACAGGATTTTTCCGGACATTTGCCATTGTTCAGTGAAACAATAAATCAGTAACACTACGTTTCGAGATCTGCAATCTGATCTCTTCTTCAGGTAAAGAACTAACCTAATACATAATATTAAAAACTAGGTTAAAATAAACAAAACTTACCAAAGCGTTGTGGCACGCCTAAGTCAGGAATCACAACCTACATGTTGTTTGTCAACTTCACTAACTCTATAAACATGCACTTAATAAAAAAACTATACAAAACACTAATCATTAAAACTGAAGTACGGAATACAGGTCACAATGCGTCTTCAATCGTCTACTAACCACCTACGACTGATATTATGTATTAGGTTAGTTCTTTACCTGAAGAAGAGATCAGATTGCAGATCTCGAAACGTAGTGCTACTGATTTATTGTTTCACTGAACGATGGCAAATGTCCGGAAAAATTCGATTACTCATATTCTAAAAATGAATGAAATGAAGCTTCAATTTTAAAAATAGTGAATTATCATTCGACTTCAATATTTTCTTTGAAGAAATAAAAAATCAATCATTTATAAACTTCCATACCAATGAAATCCATAAATGAATCCGTGCTTATTTTACTTTGTTACTCGGTCTTTATAGAGAAAAAGATTGTCTTCACAACTTTTCACATACGAGTATCTACCTGCCTCAGAGCGGCGCAAAGTAAACTAATATATTGAAGACAACTTCCTCTGCAAGTAAAGTTAATACGACAGATACCGGTTCTGCTGTGTGCTCATAACTAACAGATATTGTCTTCTTCTTGTTAGTGTCATCTTGTGTACATCAGGCTAATACCTTTATGTGTTAACATACATCCGACATTTTTAAAATAAAGAATTATTTAAGATACTAATTATATAAGATTTCTTATAAAGGCTTAAAGTCGTTGTGAGAACTTCCAAAAAAAGAATATTGCCATGAAATTAAAAATTGATCTAATAGGATAAGAACGAATCGCGAAAAATCTTAAACACAACAATCTTTCTTGAGGTCAATACTGTATGTATGTTATTTAGGAGATTTTTATTAAATATATAATTAAATCAATAAAATATTAATTTATTTAATAATATCGTATTTCAGTAACAAAGACTGCTTTTAAAACAACTCATGTTTACCGATTGTGATACAAAATTTTAATCAATTTGTCAAAACAAAAAGTGAATAATTAATTTATAAAATATATGAAATCAATGTTTACAGTATAATTTACTATCTTATTATGTAACAAATATTTTTATTTTTTAATGTTTTGTAGCTTAAAAGCTTACCTTTCTTTAAATAAACGGTTTGTTTACTAGGGCATCTATTGCTAATTGAATTCGGATGAATACCATGGTCAGAACCATAAAATATGAAGAAAATAATATAATAGTAATTTCACATGTTAATGGTAGTTATTCTACATTGCTTTCATTTAAAGTGATATTTAAAATGACTTTTTACTATAAAACGGCATGTTTAAATTTACATGAACATATTTCCCATTTTAATCCGGAATACATTGTTTTTCCTATCTCAAACATTACTATCGCTTATTATCTTATGTAAGAGGGCCGCTTCCGAGAAGAATACGATCAACACTCTAACATTTATATATAAAATATGTAATATACGAGCTTAGACTAAGTAATTCTAAGTATTCGTTCTTTGCAAAGACTTCCTGTGAGAAACAAATATTTTGATCTGCATGTAATAAACATTGTAACAATACGTAAATATACGAAATTTAAACAATTGTATTTTTTTCCTATACTTTAACATACAGTATGGCTTTATATTTCAGTATATGTCATGTAATAAATCATCTACACTTCAAAAGTAACTAAAAGGTAAAGTTTTAGAAAGCTTGTTGCACAATAGGATGCCACGAGCGTGACAGTAGTTGTAAACTTATATTAAGTTCTTTAGGTGGAATTTAATTACTGTTCTTAAACTAAGATATAATTATATGCTCCGTAAAGCACAAACTAAAGTGCAATGTTTTGAGCTTGAACTTTAGGTTTCAGAATGTCCCTAATTCCTACTGATAATAATTTTAACATAGTCACATATTACAACTTTTATTAAAATATAATTTTAGAATTGTAATAAAAAATATATAGTATAATATTCATAATTTATGTTCATCTATTAGTCAATAAATGTTATTACTTTTATCAGTTAAATGAATAATATTATATTTAATAAAGCAATCGACTGAATTGACAGCAGTTATTAAACAATGTATTATAATTATTTATTTTTAATAACACTTTACAGTACATGGACGTTTGAACATAAAATGAAACTATACACTCGTAAACAATGAAATATAAAATAATTAAGAAACTTTTAATTTTATTTACTTTATGTACTTTGGTCTCTCCTGACTAGGGGTTTGTATCTGATTAATAGTTTTATAAACATATATCAAACAAATAAATATTCCATATCTAAAAATATCATGAAATATTTATCTATTAGGTAGTTTTTTCCTCACTTAATCCCATATTAGAACTAGTAATAATAAGAATAGCTAATTTCTCTCAATTTATAATACTGCAAAAGAGGTCACATATATGGAGTATGTTTCCTGTACGAATCACCTTCCTTGAGATACTGCTTCCTTTAGGAATTGAGATACACTTTTCTATTACCTGCAAAATACGAAGTTTTTAGTATAGAATGTTCTGATATAAATGTGACATTAATATAGAAAAATGTGTAAAATATTAAGGTTAAAAGGCGATTCTTATATCAAAAAGTATATTTTGTTAACATGCTGATATTTTACAACGTTTTAACCGAGGCATGCAAATATATTATATATAGAAATATTTATTCTACTTAAAAATGTTCACCTGGATTATTTGATGATGTTTTTTAGTGTTGAAGAGAGATTATTATTAGTTTTAAATTCTAAAGTTTAAATATTTTACATTTTTTATTATAAGTATGATAATAGGAAGGCTGCTTTGTACTCAACATCTATTTTATAGGAAGTAATTAGAGTTACTAAATTATACTTATTAATTATTCAAGTACTAATCAAGCTGTGGAACCAAGAGCTATAGAAGGATCCACATTTTCTATGTTAATACTTTAACCCAAATCATTATCTCAAATAAGATAAAATTTTTAAAATCTACTAGCGCTCTTATATTTTAAAATTATAATCCATTGTTTGTTTCGTATAAACTCATGATGAATTTCCTCCTTTTCAAAGAGTAACTGAATATACTTTTAAATATGCAATTATTTAACTAATTTCTAAATAAATAATGTAATAATCGAATACAGTTCTATTATTAGGTATTCTTTAAATCATGTACACAACGAAATATACCCACAGCAAATTATCTGTAATTATATTTTAATAGTACGAGCAACAGAGTGATCTTTTTCTTCTAAACACAGGACAGGTGAATTCTCCATCAAATGTTATATATTTAATTTTATTCACACTCATTTTCAGGTTGAAGTATAATTAAGTAGATAAAGTACTCGATTGATATTTTATAGGTCTTCTGTGGAACATACAAATACAATATGATTTTCAAAATCGGGATTTAAATAACCTTCAAGTTTTGTTACAATTAATGCAAATTGGATATGTAACTTTTAGCTAATTATGGATATTGCTTTGTTTTAATTTACATTCTCATCAATTGTCCAACATGACAACATACGTGCTCATATATACCAGATACATTTATACAACAATAACTAATTATTGTAATGGTTTGGTATTAGTTATTTAATCTGGTTCAAAAAATATAAATTATACAACATTGTTTTAATTTTTTAACATTTAAAGTACTTTTTTAAACATATTGACAATTATTAATGTTAATAAGTTGTATAACTCAATGCCGTATCCTTGAGAATCATTAGGGTTCTTAAATGATATTGTCCAGGCATAGAGAGCCAATACGCGTTGCACAGCACACTACCTAGTTTTGTACAAATCGGTTAGGAAAATCCCCAAGAAAATATCGATCACCAGCTGCGCTAGTTTTGGTGGACGTTGAAATGTAACGATATTGAAAGTATAAGACATTAAATCAAATAGTTTTCTTAAATAATATTTTGTTAGCTTAACACTATTTAGCAAACCCACCAGTCAGATAAATACGTGTATAAATGAAATAAGTTTAAACTAACCCTTACATACCCTTAAAGTATCTACTTTAAGTCACTTTATCTAGTTTCCTGATGTTGATATAAAAGTACTCATTATGTGTCTGGCGGCCAGTTTTAAACGTATCATGCCAGGAATATACAGTAGGATTTTGGACATTTGCCATCGTTTAAACACTAAGTGTTTAACACGACGTTTCCAGGATTAAAATCTATACTCTTGTTCAGGTGGGGAGACAATATATAGATACAATACATACATAATAAATAGACAGAAATATATAAAAAAAAGTATAAGATCTTTTCTTTCCCTTCCTTTTTTCTTCATTTTTGTATGTATTAATTGTCTCCCCACCAGAAGAAAATGGTAGATTTCAATCCTCTAAACGCTGTGTTATACATTTTGTAGCGTATAACGATGGCAAATACTGGAAATCCTATCATCCTTTAATCCTTCCATCGTGAATAGCAAACTATAAACAAAGGAAATATATATTGTAAAAAACTATTTTCATTTTTTTAACATTTCGATACATTTCTACTTTGATATCGGCCAAAATTATATGGGTTGACTAAGAAGAAAGCATCTTCAGTTTCTTTTATAAGAACAATTTTTGCAATATAAGGAAACCAGATAGTGCATTAATACCGTGTAAAAATTAGCTTTTGGCTCCTATACTAAAATGGCTACATAGTTTGTATTTCTTCAAAATGTAACACATAGTGTAACCATTTACCGACTTTTCTCTCTTTTTCTATAAATGATCTTTCTTTACATGTATATATATATATATATTAAAATTATTACATTTACAGTACACGTTATTTCTGGGAATAAACTGTAAAGCCTTCATTTGAATTAAATACAATGCGAAGGAATATTACTTTGTTTTAACATATTATATTCTACATCTTGGTCTACTGTTTCTTGAACTACAATCAACCAAATCCAATTCATCGCTCTTTATATCTAAAAAGTTCAAAATTGAAAACAATATACTAACCCTTAACGCTGAACTTTTATATAAACCTTTACGCTGTTGTTCTAGAGGATATTGTGCAAAACTCAATTCAAAAACATCATATAACACAGAGCTCTTGCATCTATGCTAAATAATGCCTGTTCCATAAATGCTCTGAATGTTGTTCTTATAAATAAGCTTAACAACCCGGAAGAAGGGGAGGCCAGCTCTGAACCAGACTCTCCAGTCAAAGCAGGCAGGGGGTGGCTCACCCTTGTTGAAGCTAGCAAGAACCTCTGAGGTTAGGGAACAAACCCCACCAACTCCAGCAGTCATCTCCCACAGTAGAATAGACCTATCAAATTGCCCATGAACCCCAGAATCTAGACATTTGCTGTTAGTGATGTGCCGCTACTGGACATCCATAAGGTTGCCCAGATTGAAGTGACACATCGGGTTTTGCTGTGCCCAGTGGTGGGTTCAACTGGAAGGTATAAACCAGCCAGAATATTGATCCCTGCTGGGTTCTCTGGAAGTTACTACCACTAGTTTTTATCGGTTCTAGACTGTCAGGAAGGCAAAACACGACGAAAAACAAAATTGAATTTGTGAACAATAATTTAGCTACATTACAACAGATATTTTTGAATTCGGTTTTGTTCTAATAATTAAATGTAATTTCCCTTCATTATTCAGTTTTTTTTATCCACTGAATATCGAGTGTAAGCAATAGCAACAATAAAGTAAGATTCGTGTTTTATAAATTATACTAATTAGACAATAACCGCATCAGCACAATGCAACACAATGGCATGCATTATTGTGTTCAGCGAACCGCTATGAATAATAAAAGCTTCTCTCAAAGGAACGATGTGGGAATAGGTAAGCGTTACTTCAATAAGAGCTAAGCTTTGTTTTTGAATCCCACTCGTTTAACGATTCGTAGGTTGAGAAGCTACAATCATCTATTCACCGGTATTCCTGTGAGAGCCCACGCGGTTATACGGAGATAAATTGTTCGGCTTCAATACCAACAGGGTGCGGAGATTAACAGTTCAGGTCTCACCTCACGGGGGCAGAGTATTGATGTATAATCACAGATTTTTCACAATTCAAACATCAATGAATTGTTATTTGGAAATTACAGTTTTTCTAACGTCCATGTTATATTATCAATGAGTAAAGTATATTTCAATTCAGATTTATTCTGTTTTGTGCCTTAATTTCAGGTTTGTAAGCAAAAACGACATACAAAACAAGTCCAGCTCCAGTTCAAATTTCTCCTCGTGCAACAATTAAATGCAACATTAAAACACTAACGATGCTCAACATCGCATTACTCGTGCTGTCCAATATGAGTATACTCCTACCGGTCAACATTGGGACACTCATGACATTCTTCGTGGTGGAGGTAAGTGGAATGCGGCAGTGTCTGTAAGGCGCGTGAGAACGGCAAAAGATTCATGTCTTTGCCCTCAGTCTCTGGTAGCTTTGTGGTTAGCGATGCATATTATAGCCCCAAAAAGTTGGGCTAGAGAATCATATGCGTTAACGAATAATCTTACGAGTCCACCCTGAAGAAATTGGAGCCTAGAGAAGAGGAATGGATTCGGACTACAAAGTTGCAGAAAGTCGTAACAAAAAAAACATTTAAATCAGTAGTTGTTCGTTACTAACTAGAGTGGCTATAAGCGGTCGGGGTGAAGACTACTGTGTTATTTTCCAACCCCTGTTAAATTTGATCAAAGCAAACTATGTATGTTTTGTAGTTATTGAAGTAAGTGAACCTGTTTGGGCATATATGTGAATAAAACCGACTTTTGATAAACATTTTAAAGTAATCAAATTGGCATTACATTTACGGACTATGTTAATCACTTAATTGGTAACTCAGCTGTTGTTTTAATCATAAGCAATTCCACTAATTAATTATACTGAGCCATCACTTTCAAGTAATTTTGTTATTTAAAAAGAGAGAATGATAAACTTGTTCAAAAACCGAAGCTATTAATGTAAATCGTTGTTTCATTTATGTGACTGGATCCTTTTCTCTGCTTTAATCCTTTATTGTACTTTTACTAATGAGGCGGAAATTCCATTTGGATACCAAACATACCTGCATGACCTTTGAAAGTACCAAAGTACCTTTGAAATATAAAACATGTTAAATAAAAATGAATTCTAGCAAAATAGTAATCAAAAACTAAATTAAAATGAATCTGAGGACAAATAATAAAAAACTAGGTCGTTGCTTTGGATTTTCTCGTAAGGTTATGACATTTAAACCCAAGAAATGTTATTGCATATTCGTAATCAAAAACTACGAGATTTAAAATCTTAAAATTAAAATATCTCCATGTTGAAACAGTATATTTATAATTTAGATTTCGTGTGTATCAATTATGAAAACGGAGTGTATTTATGAGAATACAGTGATAGAGGAACAATTTCTAAAGGAAAACAAATTTGCAAGTAAATGATAATATACACTTATCCAATAGTTTTAAAAATAATGGGTGCTTGCGTAATTTCTGTCACTGCAATAATTGGTATTACTAGATTATGCATAAAGAATTATGTCAACCATTAGTCTTATATACCTATAATTCTTACTAAGGTTTTTCGATGTAGTGACTCTAAGAATTTTTGTTTTTTCGACGCCTACAGAAGAGAATAGTATGCATATGAGGAGTTTTTTTTTAACTGTATTCAAATCAACACACAGCTTAAATTTGGAAAATATTTAGCAATTTACTTTTCAGTGAAAGGTATTTTAATCATTAGATTGAAATAAACAATATGCAGAGTAGGATCAGTGTAAAAAGGATTTTGAACTAAAAGAAAACTAAAGTGAATTTCATAAAAACCAGATAAAATGTATTTATAATACTTTCACTTCCCAATTTGTTCACTTCTCAATTTGATTTCTTTTTTGGAAATCAATCACTAACGCTTAGTCAATAAATCTTCTGGAGGTTGAATTCTCTTCTTCGTAACCTGTACGAGATTTTTGTTAGCCTATTTTTGGTTTTGTGTATTAGTAAAGTATTTTAGTACTAAAATATTAGTAAAGTCTGTATTGACAAATACAATAAATAAATATTTTTATGGCTACTATTTAAAAAATATCAATACAGCGAAGCGGTGTATGTTTCTTTTTAAAATTATTTCAATAAAAAATTTGAAGTTTTCTAAAAATATTTAAATAGGAAAAGTACTCTTCCCCTTAGAACATTAGACCATACTGAAGCCTTTGATTGTTTAAAGGGACGTTTGTCGAGTGGCATTGAACATAAATTGTCATAACTGTTGTTTGAACTCTTAGAGTGTCTAATAAAGTGTAAAGCCTCCAGTCTCATCTTTAAAAGCTGGAAGATAACTATCTGATACTTAAGTTTATTTTCTAGCAAGTTAAATTTTACATCCAATTTAATTTTCATCGAGAGTACACAGAAATACTGTATGTATACTTGTTGTATAGTTTCACACACTATATATATATATATATATATATATATATATATATATATATATTATGTATGTATGTATATAGTTGAATTTATTCAAATTATCAACAATTACTGGTAAATATAGATTAAATATTGATGATATAAATATATATATATATTTTTTTTTTTTTTTTTTTTTTTTTTTTTTTGAAGAAATTCACTATTTCACTGAGCTCATTACGCAGTATCTCATATTGGGTTTAAGATTTTTTTAGGTTTGCCATTTAACTAATGACCTCGATAAATTAAATTTTAAAAATATCTTGATACTCAGATGTTCTATCAATGACTGCCCTTCATCGATCAACGGTAAAATAAATGTAATATACCTAATTGACACTACGTGTTTAACACTAGGAGTGTTTTGTGTTGTATCTATGGATATGGCAAACATACGAATTGGTGTATTGAATCAATATACATTATTTCACTGTGTCATACCAGTAGAAGTGCACTATTATTATACGGTTAAGCTAAAAATTAATTACCACAGCCTTTAAAATGATACCAGAAGAGCAGCTAATGAAGGTAGTCCATTTGAAGATAATAATACGATTTCCGTTTTCAAAACTACAGATCAACATTGCGAAAATACTATTTACTGCTGTGTGCGTGGGTGGATTCATTTTATATATGAGGGTAGCCTTGCTTAAAGAAATTCTAACATTACGCGATTTTGTCTTAAGGGTAGATATTCTACTGCTTTTAAGCCTATTTTTGACTGCGATTCACATGACCTTACTGAATTCAAATTTTTTGGAAACAATCTATGAAAACATGTTGATGATAAAATTAAATTCCGAAATCCTAGAGAAACTAAAATCAGACTGGGCATTAGTCACGCTGATCATTATAGGATTCTGGATAACATTCTGTCCAGCTCCTCTATTCCTGCTGCAAGTGGCATATGCCAGAACAATAATAGTGCCAAACTACAGCCCCTTCATCGTCGTCTGTTACCTGAGTTTGCTGAAAGTCACGATAATGAAGCAATTGGTGGCCAAGCGACTGAGGAGGATACGGAGATTAGGTGATTCTGCCAGTTCAGTGGCAGAGGTAATCTCCGCAACCAGACAAGTCCTGGACTGGAACTCCGGCATCAACGCGTGCTCTGCTCTAATCTCCACCGCTGGACAAATCTCCACGTTTGTTCACATCCTCTACTTCTGCTACAGCATGGGTGTTATCTTTGGGACTGGTCGAGACTCCCGTGGAGCTTACGCAAATCACCCTTTCCTGATGACATTGAGCAATAGTGGAATGTTCCTTGTCCACGTATTTTCAGCTATTTTCTCCTCTACAGTCTGTGATGAAGTGAGTAGAAATATTTTACATGCGTATTATCATAGTATATAGACTTTTTTCATTGAATTCCGCTTTATCTTAAAATTTTGATTCATGTATATATTATGTATGTGTCTTGGTCTTCCTTTGTACCCGGGCCATGATGGCAAGACGATTCAGAAACCTAGAGAGTTAACCAACTTTATCACCTCCTTAACAGAGTAATTATCCAACTACTGACAAGTTCAATCTTGTGATATTCATACATTTTTCTAAAAATATTTTGCACCAGTTACCGTTTCTCATTGGCTGCATGACGATGTGTTGACATTACAAAATTATTGGTTAAGATTGTGCTAAAAACATGATATTCAGTTTATGAAATACTTCATATAAACTACTGGTGCCTGCTTTCTTTATCAGCTTTGCACTAAAATATGTTTCATGCATATCTATAATTTGAACTTTTCCCACCTAACTGAAGTGCAAAACCAATCGTATTAAAATATTTTAACAATCATAGTGTCTATGAAAACTTCAAATGCAACTGATAATTTATTCTTTATTACTCATTGTATTATTGCAGGTTGAAGAGATAAAAATGAGACTTGACATTATCTGGACAGCGAGGCCGAGTTCTGCAAGAGTACGGAGAACCGTAAGTTTTCATTTTATTAATATAAAAATAGAGTCAAAATTTAAAAATGCTTTTAAATAAATTACATCCGCAATGTGCATTGAACTTGCTTAATAGTATATACATTTTTGAGACATTGATAGCAACAAATGAAGTCAACTTGGGAAGAGATAATAAACTGTAGTAGACTGGAAGTGAAATGAATTGCAGTAATGAGGCTTGCAAACACAATACCCACCACTTTTGGTTCCTCTAAATCCCGAATATGGGGTGGATGGACATTATCCCACTCACATAAGAGCTGTTACCCCAATTGTGATCATAGCAGATTTGTAAATCATTAATGACTCTGAGTATATTTATAAGTCTTTTCTCTGATACAAACAGGGTACGAATAAAACCACCCACGTAAACAATATGGCTATTTTCAATCGTTTTTGTAAAAAATACAAACTACTCGAAGTAACTTACCCATAGAGTTTCCAATGTCTACCATATCTACGTATAGAACAAGTTTAATGTCAAAATATCAAGCAAATACCCGTAAATCTGGAGAGGTCGTAAGCACAAAACGGGCACATTGCACATTATGCGCGCCAAAGTAATCTCCCCTTCTCAGAGGAAAATAAACCACGTAACATTTAGTAAAAAAATACGGTATACGGAAGAAAAGATCAGGTTAAAAGGCGATAAGGGAAGACATATTTAGTCTTAATCTTTTTTGTTTATTAAAAATCATATTGTGAGATGAAATTTTAAACACAGCCATCGACAAAGCAATACTGCTCTAAGTCAATTATGGGCTTTTCCCAAACGTCCTGAGCCGTTATATATTTATGGTGGTAGCTGACTAAATTCATATTGATACTGATTTTTAAAACTTTAACTGTCATAGAATTTAATTGATCGATGCAAATATTATAATAATCAATACATTTTCAGAAACGCTTATACAACCAAGGACATGCCTGGGAGATAAAAAGACTGGTATAACATAGATACAGTGGGAAGAGTTGATTCAGTTTGAAAGCTGAGTTTAGCTTCAGTTCTCCTTATTCTCAGTTCAGCGTCTGGAATCTAAGCTTATTCGTCGCTTACCTATTTAGGACCTTTTTAGACGAACATGACTCCAGACTCCAGGAAAGCATCAGATTCCGGACGCTCCTCTAAAAGGAAGGTGAACTGGAGATAATCTCACCATTCACACAATATTGTATGCTGGCGCGCAATTCCAGTGTCGAACTAAATTACGAAGATTTATATCTTCAGATGCTTCCAGGTCCGAAGCTGCTTCTTTATTACGGATATTTACAAAGGAATACAGCTGTTTTTTCTCATAGCATGAACACAACGCCCAAGAATATGTTGATTTAGAAATCTGTCACATTCTCGAGCGCCAATCCTTCGTCACTATATGTACATTCTTCCACAGTCCAAAGTGCCTTTGTACATCCCGGACAGGAATTTCGTCATTCACCTTTCAGAATACACTCTTTTTACTAATGACGCCTGTAGCTATAATTTCCTTGGCAGTTATGATTTAAACTCCTCAAGCACTATGAAAGAACTGAGGACAGATGAAACCTGGGAGAAAGTCTATTAGTGGAGCAATCACACAGATCCATGAGGACAAATTATTTTATTATTTTATTGATTTCAACAACGCCAAATGTCAAAAAAGTGAGTTGCCAAGCCAACGTTCAGTTTTCTGCGATTTCAGACGTTACCTCCATTCACTAAGTAAACATAATCTATGGGAAACTTCACCAACTAAGGTGTTTGTTATGTAAGACATTACGCTTAAACCCAGTTGCTTGCATTCATGTCAAAGGAATATAACTTAATCCATGCCTATTATAACCAAAATCTGAATATTTATAAGGCTACAACCAATTATTTCAGACTAATCTATTTAAACGCCAATTGCATTTTCTTCTAATTAAAATTTACAATATACAGTTGCGTTTATTTAATTTCACCTTATTTTAAATGAGTTTATGTATTTTCAACACTTTAAAATCAAAACCAATTTTTTTATCTCAAACTCTATATTGACGTTATTGATGGGATTTAGTCGCTCACATTTAGGCAAAGGATTTAGCATTGATTCACTATTACTTAATGTTTCAGAATGTCTATGGCTACAGAAATGAATTGATCCATATGTTTTTATCCTTTATCTCTGTATATTTATGTATTTTTTATGTGTTTATTACTGTTTTAATCGCCCAGATATCACTGTTTATGCTGGAACTGCATCACACCCCTGTGGAGTTATCGGCTCTGGGGCTCTTCAATATCAACCGCGACACCTCACCACTGTGAATCCTAATATTTAGTTAAGCTGAATGTCTATTACTTTGTGTGTTTCATACTGTTTAAACTGCCCAGATATCACTGTTTATGCTGGAACTGCATCACACCCCTGTGGAGTTATCGGCTCTGGGGCTCTTCAATATCACCCGCGCTACCCTCACCACCGTGAGCCCCAATATTTAGTCAAGCAGATTGTCTATTACTTTGTGTGTTTAATACTGTTTAAACTGCCCAGATATCACTGTTTCTGCTGGAACTGCATCACACCCCTGTGGAGTTATCGGCTCTGGGGCTCTTCAATATCAACCGCGCCACCCTCACCACTGTGAGTCCCAATATTTAGTCAAGCAGATTGTCTATTACTTTGTGTGTTTAGTACTGTTTAAACTGCCCAGATATCACTGTTTCTGCTGGAACTGCATCACACCCCTGTTGTGTTATCGGCTCTGGGGCTCTTCAATATCAACCCGCGCTACCCTCACCACCGTGAGTCCCAATATTTAGTCAAGCAGATTGTCTATTACTTTGTGTGTTTAATACTGTTTAAACTGCCCAGATATCACTGTTTCTGCTGGAACTGCATCACACCCCTGTGGAGTTATCTGCTCTGGGACTCTTCAATATCAACCGCGTCACCCTCACCACTGTGAGTCCCAATATTTAGTCAATATGGTTGTATATTAGTTTAGTAAAATCTTATTACTCTCTTATTATCATTTACATCAGTTATAAATCGAGGATAAATTTTAATTTGTCCATAAAAACATTTTATATATATAACAAACTTTTTTTATTAACTTATTTTAAAGGGAAATAATGAAATACTTACACAGTGTTTTCTCATATTACTACATATTTTTACTGATTGTTCCTTATTCAAACAATCTGTATGTGATATATTTTAGCTTTTCTAAAATGTATTACCTAATATTATTACGAACGATTTGTCATGATATGTCCATAAGTGTGAGTTTTCTCTTTCAGGTGTGTGGGACCATCATCTCCTATATCATGGTGTTGATCCAGTTCTCTTAAACTCATCCTTCGTGCTTTGTGCTACAATTTTAAAGTAAACACACGTTTCACTAAAAATATACATTCCGGTTCAGTCAGAAGAAATGTAGATTTCACATGAGACTGGCATCTCGAAATGTTCCGTGAGTTGGATAACTATAAAACCACTGACAAAGCCACAGATTCCATGACGTGCAGCTTTTTAACCGGGCAGTACATTTTTCAATCTAGATAGAGCCCAAGGTCTACCAACTGAACGATTGAATGGATGATTGACGTGGAAAAATCGACGACAGAGGTTAGCACAACGCACAATCTTGTCACATACCGCCGAACTCTCAACACCGAGAATGATACTCTCCTAAAGTCTATATTACAAGTTTTTGTCCCACGTCATGGACAGTGTACTTGTCTATTTTTAGTTTTAGCCTATTTTTGTCTGATCTATTTGCGTTTTTTTCAACCAGTGTTGTGCGGAAAAAGGTGGGTTTAAAGGACAAGTGCAATTGTCAATCATCTGTGTACCGATAGATTGTTTAGTTTTTCACACAACTGGGAAAATCAGATGTGTACAGGCTTCAGGCAACTAACCTATGGCACACCTCTCTGTGCACTGTTGCAACTGTTACAATGAATCTAAATGTTTATGTAAAGTACCAAGTTAAATATTACTATAATAGGCGTATTTAAACGGAAATTTTGATTTTTCATGATAATTAATCTAGGAATATCAATTAATGATTATAATAATACATTTTTTTTAACGCTACATCCTATGCTACATAATACAGGCTTCGCTTAGAAAGCATGTTCAATTCTTTCGATCTCAATAAATCCTGGGGACAGATAGAGAAACACAAAGACATACAGGAAATAAATCTTTTCTTCTCTGCAGCAGAAAAATAGAAACTATCTCAGTCTACTGAGAAATTTCATGGTTGCACGTACAACATCACAGTAATCATTCTTGTCTATGTAGAATTGAAGTTTCATGCAAAATAAAAGCCTGAAGGTGAAAACTTTTTTGGGATATTTTAAAATACCGTATGATACATTCAAATTTTTTCATTAACTTAGGTTTTATAAGTGTTGGAATAGTAAAAGTTTAGATGAGTTAAGGAGGGTACTTCAACGCTAAAGTACGTTGAAATCAATTAATATTTTCACTTGTTTTTTAACACTCTCCAGTCTATTTTTTTGTCTTATTACGCTATTAATAACAATATCACATGTTAATACCCTCTCGTTGCCATCGTGATTACCCATAAGGCCAATGCAAAAATGTTCGCTAAGGCTTGTCCAAATCCCGTGAAATGATCCCATGGAACTCCATGTTCCTTATTAACCTTCATGTAAAATGTTTTCTATATGTCAGTTCTTTTCGAGATATAGTGCAAACAAACAGACCTATAGACAGACAGACCTAAAAAATTAAAATTGTCCAGACTCTGGTGAGATAAGCTTGCGTTTGGTCACTCAGCCATGGCATGACATGCACAATTATCAAACTAAGTGTTGCCTACACATCTATGAAACTTCATGCAAACTTTCAGTTGTAATTGTAATTGTTCGTGGGTAGGTAGTACAATAAGCTGGACCTGGTTTTTTATATTGAAATTATCAAACGATGAATGAACGGAGTTTGAAATGAGAACAAAGAATAATCATCATTATAAATAATCATCATAGAATAAACATCATAAAAATAACATCATTTATAAAACATTGTCTCGGGAAATGAGCCTGCATGGGCTCATGCCTGTGCGCAGACTCGAGTTGCTCACGCCTGACGAAATAACAGACTGGATATAAATAAAAAAATTAATATAAAATATAATGAAAAATAATACACTGTTATATAACCACATACATACATACACACACATACATATATACATACAGATACATACGTGACTATGGAATGAATATATATTAAAAGGAAAACCCCATGTAATTTTAATATGTACCTGTTTTAAAGAATTGAATACTATTAATTTTAAAAACATTTCCATATTAGCAACAAGGGTAAATAAGCAGGGTCCACCGCAGATTATAATGGGGTAGTGATAATGAATAATGATGGGATAGGAGTGGTGGCTGTTTACATGTCAAACTGTCCGCCCGTAGTTCGTAGACAACACTGCCTCGGCCCTCCTCAATAGACAATAATAATAACCACTGGTTAACTTTCCTTTTAAAAATAATTGTAGAAATTTCATTGAAAAAACTTAAATTTGGAAACTGTTTACTTATATTAATAAAAAGCACGTGAGCTAGATAGTATGTAGTTGGTGTTTGAATAAGATACCAATCAATATCAACCAAATATTCATATCAATATATTAAATATATATATATATATATATATATATATATATATATATATACATTGAATATTCAATATATATATATGTGTGTGTGCGTGTGTGTGTGTGTGTGTGTGCGTTGTGTGTGTGTGTGTGTGTGTGTGTGTGTGTGTGTGTGTGTGTGTGTGTGTGTGTGTGTGTGTGTGTGTGTGTGTGTGTGTGTGTGTGTGTGTGTGTGTGTGTGTGTGTGTGTGTGTGTGTGTGTGTGTGTGTGTGTGTGTGTGTGTGTGTGTGTGTGTGTGTGTGTGTGTGTGTGTGTGTGTGTGTGTGTGTGTGTGTGTGTTAAATTGTATAAATGGCAATAGCCTTATTTAATTTTAATAAAACATTGAATCACAAAAAGTACTTGCTCCGCGGGAGTCGAACCCGGATCTCTCACTTGCCGGGTGAATGTGCTACCATTACACCACAGAGCGCTTACTTTTTCCGATTCAATTATTTTGTATTTGGCCGTAATCTGTCACATATGCGTTTAAATAAAGCAAACTAATAAGCACATTCACCCGGCAAGTGAGACATCCGGGTTCGACTCCCGGCGGAGCAAGTACTTTTTGTGATTCAATGTCTATTGAAAATTATATATATATATATTCAATACTATCATATTGGTTGGATATCATACCAATCGATGTAATCAACCAATAGTAATTAATTTGAACAATAAAAAAAAAATCTCATCTGCACCAACTTTGCACACATTTTCGTTTCATAAACACAATTTTGTTCTACAAGTAACTTTCTTTATTTTAAAAAGATAGTTAACTTTAGAAAACTATACAATATAAAACAAAAGGATTATTTACTGTCTTTCTCAGTTTCAAAGATGTTTTTGTTTATTGTTACTCTTCCTTTAGTATTGTTATTATTTATGACATTACGTAATCGCTTAAACCATTTCTTTTAATTTGAAACATGTGACTTTAATTTAGTATTTTAGATTTGTTGTTTTTTAATTGATAGTTCGTACTCTGCCCCAGTTCGTGTTCGAGATATCGTGCGGACAGACAGATTTTATTGCCATTATTCCTTCTCGTCATATTATACTTCTATGTTTGTACTTTTGCAGTTTGCTGTGTAGCGTTTGCTCGTTACGTTAAAGTGAAGAGTGGGGAGGGGGGCAGTGTCTTCCAGCAATATACAGAACTTATATAGGCGTTGTACTCCAAAGAGGCAATCTTGTAGTATTGAGTTATTCAGTTTATGAAGGAGGAGATGGAGTTTGCAAGTCTATCGGGCAACTAGGTAAATAAAGTCAGTGTTAAGAGATTGGCACTTAATACTGAAGTGGACTAAAAATGTTCTAGACACGTGTAAACAAGTTTGTCACAAACATACACACACACACATACACATGTGTGTGTTTGTCTCACATTATATATAATGTGAGTGGAGAATGCATCGTATTAACATAACTCATTTTAAATTCGTACATTTAAAATTATGTAATGAGTTTTATAGTATAATTACTTCAGTTCTGTCACTATATGCATGATCTTAGAACTTGTTTGACAAAATATGAACACCTAACTACCATAGGCTACTTAAAAGTACCTAATGTCAAGAAGAATTTTAATTTTTAATACATTATAAACGAATAATAACTATGCTTGGGTATAATATCGTATTAAAAACCTATACTGGCAGTTGAGCCTTAAGAAATACTTGACTAGAGAGTCTCATATGGCCTTTTGTATTCAACAAAAATACTGCAACATATATAAATGGTATTTGCTGAATTAATTATCTGTGCTCAGCAATTTAAAATATTTCTTAATGGTTATAACAAATACCGGGCTCCCCATTTAGGAAGAGCTTATGAGAAATTGTTTAAAGTTAAAAAAATCGTTCCACTTTTTCCTTTAAAACCTCAAATTATCCAAAAGAACTACAGGTTATTTTTTATATTTATAGCTATCACTACCAAATAGTAATCTATATTCAAAATGACGTTATTAAAAGATTAGTTCAAACGGTGAGTTTATTCAAATTCAAAACTTGCTTACACGCCCTTATTTTATGACACTAAAAAGGGTTATTCCAAGTAGGCCAGTCGGTTTTATTGTTCTGTCATGTGATTTATGCAACTAATACTCATTTTGAAGAAGCTAACGCTGAAATGTATTGTGTTATCTCTGCTTAGCTGGATTAGCTATTGTATAGTCTCATGATTATATCTTCATACCGAAACGCGTAAAATCATCCCTCACCACGGATAGTAGTACAAGGTATGTTTTGGCCTATAATTGTAGGTTATTAATGTTTCAGATATTATGTCAATCATGACCTATATGTCACCTATACAATACTGTGTATATACTAACTACGATATATCTTACTAATACTTTGACACAACAGTTAGTTAAATTTAGTACTAAATGTCCCCAGAGCCTGGCGGTAGACAGTATTCTGGTCTCACATGGCCGAACTGCTAATGGACCACCTTTGACCGACCTTCACTCCATCACCAAACTTGTGCCTGACACTTACACTAGTTAGGTTGATGAACAGGTCATTTTTTTACTAAACAACTTCAACTAATTGGTTAGCGCTTAATATTTCTTCTTTAATAGAGTCTTACTTATTCTCACCTAATTTTCAACTCACTTAATTGAATGATTCCTTCATTAACATCTTGTCTGTTTATACTTTTCTATGCATTAGAGTATTAGTGTACACAGTAAATGAAAAGTGCCCCTATAAAAATAGATGTTATTGAAACAGTACATGAATATATCTAGACTTCCATATATATGGCGAGATTAAAAAAAAGAAATAATAGTTTGTTAAGTTTAATACAGGTTTTTTCATGATGAACTTAAACTTATCAATAGTTACAAAATAACTTTTTCTCTGAACACTTTTTTATATATAATTTTTTTTTTAATCCTTTTTTCATAATAAACATTATACTTTGACATTAGCCCTCAAGTTTGGATTATTGTTATTTCTAGCAATAATAGTACATTAAAACAGTTCTACAATACTTATTTTACTTTTCAACACGTGTTTCGGCAGTATTAAAACTTGTGGGTTACTTTTTTAGTGGTTAGTTTGTACCCTATAAGGATAACATAGTGCGAAAACACGTTACTTGTACTGCGTTTATATATACAACTATGTTTTATTAAAATAAAATTCAATGTTACTATCTAGAATAATATGGTTTTTAATTGCATCCTCTATCCAAATAATCAATAATCTGGATTGAGTAGCATTATGGACCTAGAAAAATCGGGTGCTTGTTCCTCATTGGCCGATGTAAATCGCCTGAGGTCACGTGATAGTCTGATAGGTCGGCATAACGTCTGCTGGACGCTCTTCATGGAGTGTGTGGTTGCAGATGTTCAAGATATTACCCGTGGGCAACTATTTCTCACAATCGTCTCACTCATTCTATTTTTCTTTCTAGCCGGGGAGCGGTCTCTCTTAACAAGGTGTGGGATACCTTGAAACTCCCCTTAGCACCCACTATATTTTGTAAAACCCGATAGATTTATGGAGTTTAGCTTGGTAGATGACTTCCTTTATACTACGTGTCTCTCCTCTCTGATGCCAGAGACTGTTGTGAAGTGTTAGCTGTGTCGCCAACTGCTCACCTACCTATGGACACCGAGTTGACCTCATGGGAGTCCCGACGGAGAATACGATGACTAAGCCGTTGTATGTTCAGTGTTATGAGAGGAGGAAAAACGTCGATGAGTGGCATCATTTTTAACTCTTTTCTGTTTATTGCTCCGATACTTTGTAATCTGTCCCCCTTTTAATTTTTAATCGCTTAACTAACATATAGTGCATTAGCTCTCTCCGAGCCCGGAATTATTGTTTCCAATTTACTCTCACTCTAAAAATCCTTCAGCAATTGTCCATTAAATAAATCTTCAATATCAAGAAATAATGCATTTTCGAAATAAAAATGTATAATCAAAATTCCATGTACATGTAATAAAATACAATATTTCCAAATAGAGTAGTTTAAAACGAAACCCCCCCCTCTGCATCTTTCATCATCAAGGACATCCAGACTACAAAAAATAGTGCAATCTAGTTAAAGAGGTATTTCTTCGTTCTTCGTCGCCGATTGTTTTTGGATCCCATCAGACAACATGACTCCAGATTTTAGGAGTGTTTTTCGTAGCTTGATTGACTGTAACCACATTTTTACAGTTATTTTATCTTTGTAATCAAACAGATTTCATCTATTATTCATGGTAAATGTGTTCTATAATGTTTGTAACTATTATTTTATACCTTTGCCTTCAGCATTCATAGTTGTAATTTGAACAATTCTGCGCCATTTACTTATGAAAATGTATTATTTAGAAACAGTGACTTCACTGCTGAAGATGCTAGTAAACCATAACCCACAAACCCTGAAGTTTGAACAGTTTACTGAGGTCTACCGGTCTCAAAAAAAGGAAAACTAGTCCTCAAGTTTTTGGGTTTTATACAGGTTTAATTAGTATTTTATTAGAAAATCTTGCGCTCTCAATTTAAATTATCAAAAACACTTGATAGGTATTAATTGATTTTATCGTAATTAATGATTGTATTGGAATATATGTAAATTATAAGAAAATGCCTCTAAATATATATATATATATATGTGTGTGTGTGTGTGTGTGTGTGTGTGTGTGTGTGTGTGTGTGTGTGTGTGTGTGTGTGTGTGTGTGTGTGTGTGTGTGTGTGTGTGTGTGTGTGTGTGTGTGTGTGTGTGTGTGTGTGTGTGTGTGTGTGTGTGTGTGTGTGTGTGTGTGTGCGTGCGTGTATATATATATATATATATATATATATATATATTATAATATATATTATAAAACAGGCAGAAATTACAATGGCAACTAATTGAAATGGTGACATAATTCAGGATACTGTAGTTTAAAAGCGTGACTCAAAAAGGCTAAAGTATCAGAAACTAGGACCAAGGGCACAAACAACGAGAAACAGTAGCACACAAATTATGCTGCTATGAGCAGGTTTTTCAAAGACAATGAAGTTTTGGTCTTTGTTAAAGTTGTAACAGCGATTACAATAAAGTCAGGAATTGAACAAACTTTTTCTTGTCTAAGTTTGATATTTCGTCAAACAAAGAAAGTCAACAATTTTAATTAAAACCGATGATAACGAAAGGTTCATTCAAGTATTTATTGCTATTTTATTATTTGATTATTACAAAATCATTTATATTTTACGAACACTTTTAAACTCAAGAACTATCCTGTTCAATTAATATCAAAATTCAACAGCATTATTATATTTTCAAATTTGTATCGATATTTTAAATAAACACGTAATGGTATTTCAAAACAGGCAAAACACTAGCGTACCTTGCAACATTTTAGGTTGAGTTGAGAAAGTCTATTTCTTACGATGACTGAAAAACTTGTAGTTATTCCGAATCACTGCATTAATTTTTTATTTCCTATTATTTGGCAGTCGGTTTTTTAGATGTTGTTAAAAATAAAAATAAGGAACTCATATCAACATCTAGCAGGTTTATTGATATCATTATTTCTAAAACTGTACTTTTTATAAAGTGAAGTTCACACACTTTTGAAAATACACTGAAATGTTACTTCCGTTAAAGGTGAGAAAATCTGATACACCGTACGTTGGTTGTAGTCTGAATTAAAGAAGCTCTAGAGCCTCTATTTGATTTATATATAAATCTGTATTATTTCATAGTCTCATATTTATACAAGAAGTGCTTCAAGGCGTTTTTATATGTATGGCAAAATTTTAAAATCGCTATAATCATAATTTTTAAATTAAACCTAGCAAATCAATCTGTGCAGCTTTAAAGCTCAGTGTCAATTCAGATTAGCATTCTTCAAACACTTCATCACAGTAATCATCAGCAAAGAAATTTTGAAGAATAATGATAGAGAATAGAGGATCGGAAATACTGAATACATTTTTCATTCAGTTTTCTTCACAATTCGGTTCAGCATGAACTCTCTACCTTCAACCCAAAGTCTGGAAGAATGCAACGATAACATTTAGACCGAATACTTTCATGCATTACACTGGATATCATAAGTAAAAAGATATAAATGAAATCAGTCAGATGTGGCTGAAAAGATTGTTTCCAATCTGGATGTTGCCACAGATGGATGGTTGACAGTTCTCGGTTGATTGGTTGACGTATGTGTTTGCCCTCAATCACGTGTTATTGCTATAACTGGTTATAACCGTGATTGGTGTCAAACAGACGGCACGACAGACATAAATATCGACAATCCGAATATCACCGTACTTATTGATTCAAGTTTGTTGTCTTTGATTATTATTGGTGTCATGTCTGAACTCTTCAATTGGTGCTATAAATTAGTTGAAGGGTTTTCAAATATACATGTGAGATTTTTGTAAACTCACGTTTTAAAATCAACATGAAGTAATCTTGTTGAAAAATAATTTTCAGAAATACTGTGAACCTGAATACTCAATACTGCATACAAATGACAAAGTTGCCAGACTTAAATTTTACTAACTGTCAAGATGTATTACTGTATTTTAAAGGCACTTACTTATTGATTTGAAAGGTTTTTTAAATAATAAGTTTTTATATAAAGTGCCTAGTGAAAAGATATACACGAATGGAGGCTGATACTCTACATGCGTGTATTAAAACGCAAGAACATTAATAAAATGGTGATCCCAACACCTGTGACTGACAGTAGATCGGGTGCAATATAAACAAGGTAGAGTAAAAATAATTTTAACAACTTGTTACAATTTAAACAGAAAATGTTGCAACTCATTTATAGGTGGGCAATTTGAGGAAAAATATATTTTTCTCAAATTGTACTCAAATTCAATTGAGACATTATTTTGCGTACAACCGTCATTTTAGGCAGAGTTTACATTGTTGAATTAACATAATCAGAGAGAATGGTATTTCTATGGTCTCTACTAAATCTACTAGTAAAGCAGCCTTTCTCAATATCTCAACAGAAAGTCAGTGATCTAACATCACTGTTGCTTTATATCATATTGTTGCATTTCAAGAGAATATAAAAAAGTAATATGTTCGATGGAGACCATAAGAAAATAAATAATAGTTACTTTTAAAGGGCAAGAATGGTAATTTTCAATACAATATAATTTCCTAATAATGCTATCAACCTGTTCTGTGTTCAGTTTTTAAGGTTTGAATGTATAATTTTATTGTAGCCTACAATAACTATCTTTTATTCTATTTGTAAACCAATTTTTAATGCGTATTTAGTCTCAGATTATACTTAACTCCAAGTATTAAAAATGAACATGTAAAATTAGTGTAATACGAGTATTTAAAACATTATTACCATTGCCAGTAACACAGTGTAAGGTGTACAACGGTTATCGTCGAGCGTGGCTATTGCTTGGATGAGTGACCTCTGAGCGATCCTGTCCTTGCAAGCAGCCCGCCTATCTAGCCATTGGTCGTGGTTCGTAAGACCATCTAAGCCTCTGGTCCCCAGGTTAAGTGTTAGAGAGGGGCTTCTTAGCCCTAACTTCACCTGGTAAAATAAAACATTCTTTGACTTTGACTAAGCCCAAAGTGTAATAAATATCTTCATTTTCAGGTTTACAACAATGTTCAATTATTAAAAATATGTTAAATATATATTTTTTTCTTTATTATTTTATTATTATTATTTACGTTAACACATATTTAAGATATAAAACGTCTCAAACATACGTTCCAGTGTAGAGATATAACAAATTACATCGAGTACCTAATACAATTTTAAAAACTAGTTCATAAACTATTTTTTTATTACTATGCTCATTGTTTTTTTTTTTTTTTTTTTTTTTTTTTTCTAGCATTACGCAACCAAATAATGTAACAAAACCACGTTTAAATCAAGGCCAGGTTAAAACTCCATTAAAAGTTTAAACCGGATATTAAATTTGCCACTTCACGTGGAAACAGGGAATTAACCTTTGTTCTACTTAACCTCTTGATCCTGTTAATTCTCCTTAAAGAAGTGACTCTCGGAAAATTTAATTGTAAAGTTTAGAGACAAGCTTAACTTCTATCTCACAGGCTTCGGAAAGAAATTGACTCACATTCTTGAGAATCATGACAACTAAATCCCTTGAGCGGTAAATATTATCATCCCATCATGAGTTGATTATATTTAATCAGGATACGTTCGGAATTGTTTGATATTATGCCACCATTTTTGCCTATTTCGTGTCTAGCAAAACTGGCGTGACAAATTGCAATATTTTGAACTGAACATGAGCGAAGGCTCTCACTCAGAAACTTGAAAGACTCAATTTATATGTTTTTTCGTCTGTCAGTCCACACGATATTCAAGAACGAAGTACTCTAGACTTTGCATGAAGCTTCATTTTTATATCATCACAACCGATTCAGATAATGATTTATGTCACTCTATTGGATTTAGCTAAGCGTCAACGAACATTTTTATGTTGATAGCGGAATAAATCAATCTTTACAAAACATGCTGACAACAATGATATGACATTTCAACATGTGACATTGAAAAACGTACACACTATCATTATTTTATGACTTGGTGAGTAGACCGTTATCCACCTTAATCAACAAAGATGTAAATATATCAATTGGAAAGATATATATGAATAAATTTTATATGTAGACTTTAAATTTTGCATGAAACTTCATTTGTATATAGACAATAATGAGTTCTATGATTCATGGGGTTTGACTGAGCATAATTCAAGTATTCAAGCATCAGTGAACAGATTTAATAACAGAGAGTTTTGCTTGTCTTCTAATTAGAAGGCAAGCAAATCTCTCTGTTGCCTGCCGGGGTGATGTAAACATATCTGTCCTGTATGACTGTCTGTCTGCCAGCAGGAGATTTCAACAATGAAATGAGACATGAATCTCTAATTATGCATGATATCACAGAGAAGACTGTTGCGTGTTACATGGTGTTGTGTAACACTGCCTTGTAAATTTCATTGCGTCATTTAGTAAATACTACTATCACTACTAATGTATCAGTAGTGCATCGGTGTGTACAACTATATAATATTGCCGTGTTGTGTACAACATTCCTATCAAAGACGAAGTCACGCGGGCGTTGGTCAGAAACTTGGAAACTAAAGTTTAATGCTTTTGTGAAACTTGGTCTATAAATCTCTCTCTCTCGAAGCAGTTCTAATTTGGCCTTTGGCGGGTTTCATCTGACATTGATTTAAATACACTTATGGAAGGTTGGTAAGGTTTAGGTATATGTCCTTGACGTGGTTTAATATAACGTTGCTGAGAGTCACTACTCAGGTGGTGGTATTTTATGGAAAAGAAGAAGGTGATTAATAATGGACTTATGATCTTCAAAGTCACAGTTTCCCTCATCATGGAGAATTTTGTCCATAAAGTGCCTTCCTTTCATTTTGAAAAGGTTTCAAAAGGACTCTTTCAAGATTCGCAATGACAGTTTTATGATTTTGAAAACAAACTATCTTTTTCACAGTATTGCAATGATTGAGCATAACATAATTAATTATGTTACGTAAACATTTAACTAATTAAAACATAATTAAATAAATATTTATATTCAATATATTATTGCTGCAAATAAAAGTACTTATATAGTAAATACAAATTTAATCTCCGGTTTTCAACAGAAATCATACGAGTATTTCAGCTTTCACGCAAATAAAGATCGGTGATAAATAAAATACGTTTTATACCACATTTTTAATATCGCGAAAAATCTACGCTAGTGGAAAACCCCAAATTGGAATCACCAAGTGAATTTTATTTCCTTTTCAATTTGTACAACCCTATGCTTAAGGGTGTCCACCATTTATTAGAAAAATATTATTGTACATTGGTATGGTCATGGAAACTGCTTTCAATTTGGATTTTGTCGCCTCCTTACATTTGTCTTCAAGATTTCTTAGGCACTATTCAATAAATCATTACAGTATAAAAGTGCAAATGGTCTTCTCCATACGAATATTGGTGTTTATTCTATCGCAAAATCAGTAGTTAAATGTTGCTCAACAAGTCCGCCATGTAATATTTTGAGCGTTAAAATTCTCTATTTGAGAGTAGAGAACAATTTTGGAACCCTATCCTACAGACATTTTTATACAAAGCCACGGCTTTAGATCTGGTAATTTGCGTCTAAGCTTATCTGAACACTTGGTTTTCAAGGAGACTATTGACGTATACATTTACTGTGCTAGTTTTTTCATTGCCAAAGCTTCTTTTCCAAAGTTCATTAAAAAAAATAATAACTTCCCAGTATTATTAATTATTCATAAGATATAAACAAACAAAGTACCGGTAATCAACATATAACAATAGATAAATATGTTTTGTATTTCATTTCACCGGTTAGAATAATAAGACTGACTAATCAAGGTTTTATTTTAAGCACAAAAATACTTTGAGGTAACTAAAAAAATTACAAAAACAAAAATTAACATTTTAATTATTAATACTTACCTTTGCCTTCAACGTTAGTTGCTGTAATTTGAAAATTCTGTACCATTTCTTAGAAAAATGCATTATTTTGAGGCAGTGACTTTGGTACTGTTGAGTCTAGCAAACAGTTATCTATAAACCCTGAAATTAGAACAGCTGACTGGAGCCTCATATAAAAAAAAAACAAACATGTTAAACTTATAACAGTAAAACTAAAACTGCAAAGCTTAAACTATAAAACTGATTAGTTTAGTGTTTATTGCCTCCTATTTACTGATATAATATTCTAGATTGTAATATATTGCAATTTTCATTTTTGGCCATTGTTCGCAAGAGTGTGCGTTATTTCAAAGTTTGTACATTTTAAATTAAAAAAAAAAACAAATATTAAACATTGAAATTGTGAAAATACCGATACGAAGCAACAGAAACAGCTTAAATTATTAACAATAGTACTTACACTAATCTCTCGGCGGAATCGTAAAAATAGTTTAATTAACTGGATAGCAGTCTACATAAACGTTTAACTTAACAAATTTAAAAAACATGCTTCTTCTTTTCTTCTTCTATGTGGGCGGCCTAATACCATGCACTTAAGCCTCAAGAGTGTTAAGCGCACTCCGGAAGCACATCCGGGCCGACCAGTGTACAGTTTCAGTAGTTCTACAAACCACCAAAAGTAACCGATCAGGTCGTCCTGGGGGATATCGCCACCAATTCTAAATAAAACAGTACTGACATATAGCAATACATACACAGTAGTACCTTCCTAAACTTTAAAATATTTCTAAAAAAATTCCAAGATTTGTGTTCAAAAGTTCAAAAGGTGTTAGTTAAAAAGTGTTATTATGGAGCTATTAGATCTGAATTTCATATCATTTGACCCTGAATTGAAGGGTAACAGATGTGTAAATTACTTTTCATTGTATGTTCCCAATGAGTGTCAATTCCAATTGCTTCAACAAAACTAATTAACGACTTGTACTGTTTACCTAAATTGACTTTGAGCTCCAGTCATTAGACACACATCACTCTACATAAACTAAGTACACGCTTGCTTTAGTTCACATATTGGATTATTGTTCATAACCAATTCAGAATGTATTGTATTGTATGGCATAATTTAGTTAAAATAATGACCATCTAATTTTGCGTGCGATGGTGGTGTAATGGTCAGCATAGTTGCCTTCCAAGCAGTTGATCCGGGTTCGATTCCCGGCCATCGCACTTACTTTTTTATATTTACATTTTTAAGGTCTCTTTTTACAACAATATTCTGTTCCATACTTCAAGAATCCATCGGTTTACCCAACATTTAGTGTTCAAAAGGAGTCTCATTGTTTAACAAATATTTTGATTACATAATTTTTTAATTTGCCTAACCTTTTTTAATTTTAAGATTTCTTAAGACAACTTTTTTCTGCTCCATACTTCTTTATTGCATGCTGCCAACCGCTTTATGATCTCACGCTATTTTTTTTATTCATTATTTCTGTCGTTTTCAAATTATACTTACATATGAGAATTTTTGAAAGTACTTTCCAAATGACAGGTACCTACAGATCCACCTTCTTCAACTTCTCTGTATAAGCGGACATATTCTACGGTCAGTTTAGTTTTAATATGAGTAGACTGAGATGGCACTCAAAAGTGAAGCCCAAATATTTCAAAAAGTAAATATAGGTTATTTTTTTGTTTGGTACTTTGGGATTATACCGACCAGACCCAGACATGAATGTTATTTGACATTTTGTTTCTACTGATTACTAGATTAGCGTAGAACAATATTTCGTCAATATAAAACAGGAATTGTCTTATCGCAAACCCCTCCCCATCCTCAGACAGAGGTCAAAGTCGAGCGGTCTAGTAGATAACGTGATTCCAGATTCTCGCCGCCCGTTCAGCTGATGCGTCGCTTTGTTGTACTTCCGTGTTTTACCTCTACATTTCTCCAAACACAAAAATTCAACAAAGACAAAAATTACCAAACTAAAACTAAACTCTTTATTGAAAAAAAAACTCAAAACTTGTTTTTATTCTTAATCACACTCCGCCACCCAAAATGCGAGTGCCTCCGGCCATCATCGCAGGCTGCCCCGCGCTGATGTCAACGAAAGAAAAACATCCCTCGAGATAGTATCTATCAGTAAAATATCAAATTCTAGAGAGGCTGATCAGAAATATAAATTGAATTGTAATGGAAAGGCAATTATGTACCGTGCAAATCATGTGATGCCGCGTGGCCTGCCGTAACCGGGGTTCTCGAGAAAGATAAGATAACAGCGTCGACAATAACGATCACAATACCTGGAAATGCTTGTAAGTTTGTAATTTTGTAATTAAACAGTTGTTTTTTCGTTCTATCTTGTTTGTTTCTATAAATTTATATTTTTGTGTTCTTCATACTGGTGTGGTCGGTATAATCCCAAAGTACCTTTTGTTTTTAAGTGGTGTGAACCAACAAAATAATAGTTGTAAAAGTAAAAGAAAAATTAAGCAAAGTCTTATTTTACCAGGTTAAGTTAGGGCTAAGAAGTCCTCACTAACACTTATCCTGGGAACCAACTGCTTTAGATTGTCTTACAAACCACTACCAATGGCAGGGCAAGCGGACTGCTTGCAAAGACACGATCACTCAGCAGTCACTCATCCAAGCAACAGCGACACTCGGTATTGTTTGATTTTGTTTACCGATTTACCTGCTACACTGCCCCAATGGCAAAAAAGGAGTTTTTTCCAGTTCTTTGTTAAAATCATAGAACATATATTTCACTGTGTGTGGCACTAATATTTTACACAAATTTTATTGCATTTGTCTCGAGAGGAAAATAGGACTTCGGACATTCACCATCGTTATATGCCACAAAATGTATAGCACAATATTGAAATGTATTCTCTTCATTAGGTGGGAACATTAGTAAAGTACAAAAAAGTTAGAGTCCAGACATGATAAAATTAACACATGCGTTTTCACTGTACAGGATCAAGTTTGAGATATAAAACGATGGCAAATGTCAGGAATCCTGTTATCCTGTCAAACCTTCCATCGCCAATAACAAACTTTAAACAAAGAATATTTGTCCTATCTTATTAGTAGTTTGAAGATCTTAACGAATTAAATGCGTTATTAACTGTCTAAAAACAAATTTTCATAATTTTTAATAGCGCTCGCTTAATCAATTATGTTAATAATGATTATATTACTGGTGGGGTTCATTTAACTTTTAAATCCATATAATTAAATAAGGAAGTGCTCTGGACTTCGTGTGATGAATTTCAAGAAAAATACATGTTTTTATATCATTGAGACATTTACTTATATTGATGATATAAAATAAAAACTTATAATTTTATATACTGCAAGTAGGGTACTCTTAGTGTTTATTTTATTACAATTGGAAGAAAATTAACTCATATGTGTCATTCATTGTATTATCGGTAAAGGTATAGAAACTCCATAACCTTACCGACAGCTAGTAATTCTACTAGATCTTATACCGGTAAATTTAGTATTTGATTACTAATTTTGAAGCTCTCAACTTATGTTATAAAAAACTTTACATGACTTTTAATATTGATTTGACATTAATTACTGAGTATATTGGAAGTACACCTGAGAAAGTTATAAGAAGGTATCTCTAAGTATATCTAATAAAAGCAGAAACTATGATGTTGTAAACTAATTGTGATGAAGTTTTTCGGCGTGAAACATAAAAAGGCTAAAGTTTTCCACTATCAGTAACTAAGGCCAAGGGCATAAATTAATAGAAATTTTAGCATAAAAATTATGCTACTATGACGAGGTTCTTAAAAGACAACAAAGTTTTGGTCTTTGTTGAAGATATAACACCGATAGCGGAGCATTTTACAATAAAGTGATGACTTGGACAAACTTTTTCTTATCTAAATTTAATATTTCGTCAAACAAAGACATTCAACAGTTTTAATTAAAACTTATGAAAAAGAAAATTTCATTCCTATATTTATTAGCATTTCATTATTTGGTTGTTACAAAATCATTTATATTTTACGAAAACTGCGCACAAGAAAAATTATGTTCTATTTTAAAGTTTTTATCGATAAATTCAACAAACAAGAAATGATATTTCAATATACACACCAAACAAGAGAACCCTGCATCTGGTTGAGCTGAAACACCTATTACCGATAATGACTGGAATAATTTTAGTTATTCTCAATCTTTCTATTAATATTTTATTTCCTATTATTTTGCAGTCAGTCTTGATGAATATGGCTAAAAATGCTAAAATATTTAAAAAAAAGATAATAATATCATTAACTTGCTGGTTTATTGAAATAGTATAGATTGTAAAGCAGTACTTAAGGAGAATTAGGGGTTCATACACATTTAAAAAGCCCACACAGTAATTCTAGGTCTGTTAGTATAGTACATTAAGTAGGCTTTGAAGACACTTTTAAATCTCGCAGCGCCCCCATAAGACATTATGGAGCAAACACGTATATGTTTGTAACGTGTTTGCTCCATAACGTGTTATATCTATGGTAGGAAGAGTCGATTTAATGTGAATGTTGAGTTTGGCTCCAGACCACCTTCAGAGGAAGAAAAAGCACATAATACGATGTTACGCAACGTGTATAACACCTTAAAGTGTGAATATTGAGTTTAGCTCCAGATCACCTTCCTCTTAGTAAATCTGATGCCTCTGATGTCAAAACGATGTAGAGTTCGTTTTGAGTTTCGTCATCGCTGATTCTTTTTGGATCTCTTTAGACTAACATGACCCCAGATTCCAGGAGTAAAGTCTCTTAGTGTAGGTATGGAAGACGATGCTGTCACAGACTTTACTCCTGGAATCTGGGGTCATGTTAGTCTAAAGAGATCCAAAAAAAATCAGCGATGACGAAACTCAAAACGAGCTCTACATCGTTTTGACATCAGAGGCATCAGATTTACTAAGAGGAAGGTGATCTGGAGCTAAACTCAATATTCACACTTTATGGTGTTATACACGTTGCGTAACATCGTATTATGTGATTTTTCTAACCATTAGTTATTACTTTTAGTGCAGAGAAGCAATCATTCCTGAATTCTTTTATCTCTTATACCACATTCTTATGCCAAATTGAAATGAATGAGTTGGAGTCAGATAGTCTATATAACAATTTCACCAACTAAAAACAAATAAAATTAAAGCACGAACTTTGATCAAACAACTCTCTTGACATGATATAAAAATAACAGATTTACAAATTTTTCTTTCAAAACGTTACAACATTGTTTATTTGTTTAAATAGTCAACTTTTTAATTCTGAATATCACATAATGGAAATTCATAAAATATTAATTCAATCTCATACAAATGAGCAAAGTGTTATTTTTATATTTTTCGTTCTGATTTCTTTAGCACGAGCCAGAAAAGTAAAAAACATTTAAAAAATTAGTTAATTTTGAAAACTTATTAATATTAAACAAACATATTTTACGCAATTTATTAAACAGTGTTTGGGTTAAAAAATAAATAAAACCAGGTTCAAATATTGTATATAATATATTCTGTATCATTGCTACGAAACCGTAGTAAAAGTTTCTTCAAAATTCTTATTCTTTCTAGATCTTCTATGTTTATTTATTTAATGAGTCCCAGAGTACATGTACAGGTGTAATTTTAAACATAATTATTAATTTATGGTGAATTATTCACTTTATAGATCTGTACCCGTCCGAAACCCAGGCCTCACCAATGATGAGCTTCCATGCTCTTATTGCTCGGCTGATTTCAAGATCTTTTTCGTGTTCCTCAGGTCTCGATGATCTCCTTCCTGATCTCGTTCCCTAATCTACCTTCCACACCCTTCGTATGACCGATTCCTTCTCCCTTTTATTTACATGGCCGAATCCTCTAATCCCTGCTGTAGGTCTGTGTCAAGTCAGTGTCCTTCACAATATCAGAAATCACCATACTCCCACCGCCAGGGAATATGGGAGTAAAGAGACGGAAAAGTTGCGCTGGTACTTCCCTGTAGTGCAGGTCGGAAAACGCTATGTCGATAGGCTTGGTACTAAAAAAGTAGGTTAGAGCCAGACAACTCGATATGCCATTAGATTGCAATGGACTGGCCCTCCAGGTTGGGGGTTGGGCCTAAGGTCAATGACCTGGAAAACATCCTGTTTTGAAAATCCAACCAAAAAGCCTTGGACTCTTATTGAACTTTTTGAAAATGAGAGTTAAATTAGTTAGAATAAAATTAAGACATAATTAGGTCGTCAGTATTTGATTGATTGATTGAAACCTTGTTTAGTGCACAATAATGGGCAGTAATTTTACTACGTCAAATGTTAAAATGTCTCTGTATTATTCGTAGCTTTGTAAAGAACCTTTTCATTCCACTATTTTCTCTTTGCCACCACAGTTGCTCATCAGACCAGATAAATCCCAAGGAGTGCTTTTTATGGAAACAGAGTAAAATTTGAAGTGTGTAGGTAAATTCTTTCTCAAGATGTGCGAATAGACCGAAAGTAAATTTCTTCAGCCATTTCGCTAACGCTCAGCTAATTTGTATATAAAGTAAAATTACAATGTTACTTGAGTGAGGTAACATGGTCATAATACAAATCATAGCACTCTCATGCCCTATACATTTTAATCACCCTTGTAGCTAGAAAGCACGTTTCCTGTCTGCAATATTTCCGCAAGGAAACTCGTACCGGATATCCTGTTTAACGCTACTGACCCGCAAAATATACTTATGTCAATATAACGCTCAGATGAAGCTCCGAAAGACGAGCAACGTAGTATAAATAAAACAGCGTCGATAAGAGTATACAACACGAGCTTATTCAGTCTGTATTTAAACAACCACAATGTTTTGCATACACCTCATACAAGTACGTTTTAAAAGGTTTTTTGTGGAAATAAATCTTTCAGAGTTTGTAACTTTTAGCCATAAATAACTCAAATAAGCGTTGTTTCAAACGCAAACGTCACAGTGATCAAATATGTAGGAAAATATTTTGGGAAATTGTTTTAAGATGATGACATGTGGATGATGAATGAGATTTAAGTTTATTTCGCATTAAGGGCTATTTCGCTTCGATTAGCTTTGGTAGGTATGTATGTACTTGTATGTATATATTTTAATTAGCCAATCATAACCCTTTATAACAGTTATGGAGTTGATCTTTCGAAGAGTATATGTCTCATTACGTTGTAAATGTTTTCTGAAAAAACATATTTTTTATTAATGGTCTCAAAATGTGGGGTTTTATAAAACTTAAAATAAAATTTCTTAAAAACTAACCAATATAAAAATGTCAATGAACATAAAAGATTGCTTCAAAATAGACAAAGTTTCAAATAGACCTTATTTCCATGAACCGGATTTATCGGAACGGATTTAATTCGTGTCTACTGCACTCGCGCAACCCAATTCGTCAATGACGTCAGCGTTGTTGGCTGAGAGTTAGCAAATTCACTTCTGTGTTTCTGTTCTGAGCCTATTAATCCAGGGGCTGGAATAATTTAACTTGTGTCTGTATGTCTAACTGTCTGTCTGTCCGTAAGATATCACAAAACTGAACAGACTTGATTGCATTAACCTTTTTTTATGGAGGCAACACTGAGTTTAATGATGTTGCTTGGTACAATTGAATTTGGCTGAGCGTTAACGAATCTTCTTGTATTGGGATTGTTGGTAACCAAGACGGCAACGAGAAAAAGACATAATAGATAGAAAACGCAATGTTATTGATCGATGACAAGATTTGATTGCAGCGCACTTTTGTGAGGTAGACGAAGCGAAATTGCATCTCTGGGATTATTATTTACTGTATTTACTTATATTTAACCACTATCCCAAAATAAGTCCCAACATGTTTTAACACCATGATAAATATTTTCAAACTGTTATTAGAGCTTTGTTACTAGAATTAGCACTAAACTCCCTGGTGTTTCACCGTCTTAATAAATTATTGTACTTTAAAACCAAATTAAATTTTCAGTATTCTTATTAATGAACACATTTTTGAAAAACTAGCTTATAGTATATTTCAGGGAAAGCATCAAAACTTTAAATGTTAATTTGAAGCTCTGCGATGAAAATATGCAAAGTCTAAAATTTCGAAAATAAATTATAATTGGAATGCTAACTGCGTGATTATGTTTTCTCTAAAATCGATTAAGACGTGATAGCAAGGCTGATTTTCGTTATTGTTTATTGTTTTAAGTCTTGAATTGCCTGTTTCTTCAATCATGATTAAATAGGCTCTATTTCTGAAATGAAGCAGAGATGTTCATATATTCTTTAAGAAATTTTGCAATAGCCCTTTGTAGGCTTTAAAGCTTATATTAAGAAAACGAACATAAAACAATGTATTTATATCTTGATATAAGATTGTGTGATCCTTTGTCGTCCATGATCTTAGTTGCTAACTGTGGTTATTCATTTAAGAAGTGTGCCATATAATTTTGGCTACAATCATAAGTTACAGCTGATTCTAAAATTGTTTTAAATCAAATCAAATTGTATTTCTGCACTAAATAATTTGTGTACATGCACAAGATGTGAGTCATATAATTGTTTAGAATATTATATGTTTACAGTTTTTTCATGCAAATTCTTTGACTGAAATGGGGAAAATATCATTGAAATACAGGTACATGCGGGAACAAGAAGATTAATAGAAAGTTACAAGCATATTTCTAACTTTTGGAATATTGGATATATACGATCATAATATACTACTCGTTTCAAAACTCCTATTATTCCATATAATTAAAATATTTTTTTAAGAAATAAAGATAAAAATCTCATTATGTTTAATTAAATTTTAAATATGTGCTTTATTATACAGTAATTTTTCTCAAAATTAGGACATGATTTTTTGGAAATTTCTTGTATGCTTATAGGAATGATAGCAGCAAAATTTATTTTAATAAAGATAATGCGATGCTCCATGCTTTCCAGCGTGCGATGGTGGTGTAATGGTCAGCATAGTTGCCTTCCAAGCAGTTGATCCGGGTTCGATTCCCGGCCATCGCACTTACTTTTTAATTTCAAAACTTTTTTTAGTTTTTAAGGTTTCTTGAGACAAAATTTTTTGTTTGATCCTTTAAGAATCAGTTTGTTTACCAGATTTTCAAAAGGAGGCCTATTATTTAGCAATTGTTCGATTTATAAAAGTATTTATTAATATGAACAAATTGCAATGTGAATACAAAAACTACTAATATATTGAAGAGGGCTGATATGAAGTTAGCTATAGTATTATTGCTATATATATTTGGGATAGTCTAATTTTAAACTTGGTACACATACATTTGGCAGATTTGTCTGAATGCGGAATATGAATTAAAATCAAATTTTGTAAATTAATGAAAGTAAATAAGGGAAGCCAAAGTTTAAAAAATAGCATTTTTTTCCGTTTTTGTCATTATTGAAAAATTGTTCTCTTAAATTTCCTCTCTCCAATGATATATAATATGGGACTAGTAAAAATATTCATAGTCTCTAAAAAGCGTTTTCATTTATCATTAAAGGTCATACTGAAAAAGACCCTTTTCAGAAGTCTTGCTGATCCTATATTTCTAGATAAATGCCTAAAAGGAAAGTCACACAACACTACACTAAATTATGTTATTTTATCTTAAGTCCGAAAAGATATGATGTTTGGATATTACGTTTGGAGTATATGATGCTCTTTTATCTTTTAATAAAGGCTACTCTAGTATATTCAAAGTTATACAATATTAGAAGGGTTAAAAGTAGGACACCGCATGCTTCAAGTTATGAAATGATTGGATTGTGAGCGCAGTCGGAAACCTACAAGGCAGCTACGAAATTTCAGAAAAAATGAGACAGCAAAGAACCTTATGTAAGAGGAAGCTGGAAGTCCAGAATGTGCAAGGAGAGAGCCCAGACAATCCATCATATGGTACTGGAAAACACAAACTGTGAGTTACTTTCAGGTTTTAAGAGTTCTTTTTGAATTTTTCAATTTCCCAGAGTATAGGTTGTTAAACTTTTGGTGTCGAATTTCTCAGAAACTATAAATATTAGAATCCAAAAATTTCACAGTAGTATTAGGTAGTTGATATAAAGTTTCTGGTTGTTATATAGAAATGCATTAATACAAAAATAAATAAAAATGAAACCCAAAAATAATTAAATTTTAGTATTTTTTTGAAATTTTACTTTGCAAATATTTTACCCAAAACTATATAATGAACCAATTTTAAAATAAAAATTAGGTCTCTAAGTGCTCTGGCTTACAAGGTTATGTAATATAAAATTAACATTTTCATCAATATTACTCGAGGTGCTCTTGTCAATGTAATTAGAAATACATGTATAAAAGTTTTAAAAATAGAATTTAAAGTACTACTTGTCATAACGGCTCAAAACAAAATCTGTTTTAAAATTTGTTTCCAAACGCAGAAATTAAGTACATAAGTGAATTTGATATGTTACAGGAACTTTTTTTATGTAGCATACCTCATTTTCACTGCCTATCTGGTACTTGAAAACATATGTTAAGTAATGTAATCAGTCCCTTGTAGCTTGAATTACTATATTATTCTTTTGTTTAACTAATTCACGAGAATTCTAGATTTTAAAGAAAAAGTTATAATGCAATATGTTATCAATTAAGTAATGCAATAGTACTCTAAAACAAGTATTAAATTATATATGCAGCACTGTCGTTCTTACTAGCACTGGCATTATTAGTCTGATAGATTTTATTTATTGTTCATTGTTATTTCAATTACTATTAGTTGGTTTCAATCATTGGTCGTTGGAAAGGTAATGAATATATTGGATATGTGAAAATAAACCGAAACATTTTTTGCTGTACATATCAAACACATATTTAATTCTGCAATTACGTACTTTGAGTGATAAATCCCTTGATGGCTATTATTTCTCATATTATGAAACACTCAAATATAGATATTGTTTATGAACACATAGATTGGAGAAAGTCTTAGAAACTTTATAGTTAACTATATTTTTTATTTATTAATTTCACTAAATTGTATCGACTTTCTGATGAAGATTTTAAACTTTTTATACACTTATCTAATAAAAACTATAGTGGTTCAAGCATTTCCAAAGATCTTACCGAAAACTAGAGGAAGTTGAAATGAAATGAATGTAATGAAAATGCCTTTATTAAAGAGGCGGAGTTAGGGCCATCAAGCCCTCTCTACCATTCAACCTCAAGTTGGTGTTTTTTCCACTTCTGAAGTACTACTTTGTTTCCAGATCCAGTCGAGATTTGTCGCTATCTACACCAGAAAACTCCAATCAAAGAAGGACCACCGTTCACTTCTCGGAGTCATTGGAGTTCCTAGCACTTTAAAAATATTGTTCTATTCTAGATACTTATCTGGTTTGTATCTGAATACCATAGTATATACGCAAATAAATTCTGCCTCTTACGCTTGTGATCCATTAATTTATATGTTTTAACATTAATTTTTAAAAAATAAGTATTTATACTGTGAACCGTTTTTGCTTAGTTCATCACAATTTTGGTTGTTACCTTTTTATATAAACTGTAAAAATTTAACTGCGATGGAAGAATGAGTGCACATTTTAATTGAAGCCATTATGATCTCATTTTCACTGTTTATTAAATGGCGGGGATAGTTTGAGTTTATCGTTAAACCGTGATTTAAGTTATGTTTTCGTTTTAATTTGCTAGTTGTAGGTATTTATTTGAGAGGCATGCTGTATGATGTTAGCTTCAAGAGCTAATTCTAAAATCGGAATAAGTTTGAACCAAATAATTATACTCCTTATTTTGAACTATTTTTCTTTAATTAGAGAATGTTAAAGAGGTAGAGCTGGAGATGTTGTTAAAAATTCTATTTCGTTCTGTATGTTATAACAGAATTGGTTACACTTTATGACGGAGAGTTTCCAAAATTTGGACCTAATTTTCAAAAATGTCGTACATTACAGGATGGTTATAGCAATAACAGATGTAATTATTTAAGTTTAAGATTTCTTACTGGTTCTCTCAGCGTGCGATGGTGGTGTAATGGTCAGCATAGTTGCCTTCCAAGCAGTTGATCCGGGTTCGATTCCCGGCCATCGCACTTACTTTTTTATTTTGCAAACTTTTTCAATATTTTTAGGGGTATCTTGAACGCTTTTTAAAATAAACTTCCACACTCGTCCACACGTGTCCTAAACACGGCAGTTTACACAGAACTTGTACTTTTTGTACGCGTATATAGGAGGTGTGATGGAACCCATAGATAAATTACCGTTCAATTAAACAATTCGTGTTTCATTTAAGTCTTGCATGTACATTTTGATGTGGTCCACAGGAAATACATGTTTATTAGGAATCATTAAACTTACATGTAAATGTTTCACATGCTAATTCACGATATATCACACCTTAAAATAAATTTTAGGGATTGGCCAGTCATTTTTTTCTTCACATTTAAGAGTGTGCATAAACACGAGTTCAATTAAACAAGTCATGTTCCATTTAAGTGTCATGTACAATTCGATGTGGTCAATGGCTCTTTTGTAGCGGAGTGAACAGTTAAAGGAAATAAATGTTTATTATGAATCATAAAACATACTTGTAAATGTTTCTAATGCTAATTCACGAATATATCCTGCCTTAAAACTAATTTTTAAAGATTTCTAGTCATTTTCCTAGAATATCGATGAATAAGAGGGAATTATTAAATGAGTTACATAAGCATGAATCATTATATCATGGTAAGACTACTGCAAATGTTTTTCACAATGTAAAAGTTATTCGGTAACGGTTATTCTGCAAATACTGTAATTTCTTTAAGTGGGACTAAGAACCTTGAACTGGAGCTGTACTCTTGTGACGGTTCTGGGAAAGTTTCTACCGCCGAGCGGCGTGGACTGAGGATGCTGCGCGGTGACAGGAAGATCCACCTCTGCTGAAAGTAGGTCAGAACTGTTACGGAGATAGCAATGTTAGATGTAGTTGGTACAATCTCTCGCAGATAGAGCACCTAGTTTGTACAAGGCGGTGTACTTGTCTACAGATACGAACTTTAAAAAAAATTATAGTTGTAAATCTGAGTACAGTACTGGATGCTGGACCACCTGAAAGAATATATTTTTAGAAGACCATTTGTAGTCATAATTGTTAGTTAATACATTGACGTAGCTACGTGTAGTGAAAGTTGTTCAAAGAATGAGTTGATTCAAAGATTTCATTCTTTACTTATAATTAGTACTCCTTCTACTGATAATTTTATTAGTTTATATAACCCAAATAAGCCCAATTTGTCACTACAAGTGTTATCTGTGCCGAGTTGACGATTCTTAAAATTATACAGCGGGCGTTAATGAGATAACTATTTTACGCTAAAAGAATGTTTAGAACTTTTAAAGTCTTGTTTTTACAACAATTATGTCATTTATTTTTGCGTATTATTTGTTGTGTAGTATATATATACACTCAAAAGATTCTAAGGTTTATTGTTATAAATTTAATTTCTGCTTGAGATTAGAAATGTTCTAAGGAAATTCTGCAAGTATTTCAATTTTGAGTATCATGCAGGTGATAACCTCTTCAAACAGATATATTTCATACAGCAACCTACAATTCGGGCTACGTTGAAGTATAAAATAGAAGTACGTCAAACCATGTATCGTAACAGGCTTCACTGAGGTTGAATACAAAATTTCAAATCTAAATCTCATTGAATTCTCCAGATGTGCTGCAGACAGATAGATAGGAAGACAAGCATACACGAAAATTACGCATCATAACACTCATTACTGTATAAATGCAAAATTTGAAGTCTACAATAAAATCTTTCTCGCCATCATCGAACTCAGTGTTCCTCATGTATAAATGAAGCTTCATGCACAATTTCAAATCTATACGTCAGTACGTTTATGTGATATCGTGGAGACATACAGATAGACAGGTATGACATTTTTTTCAGTGACATGAATGATAGGCTTCGCTAGAGATCAACCAGTAAGGAAACAAACTGAGAACGTAGCACAGATCTGCATCTTTAACTATATTTAAGACAAAAATGTAAATCGAAATCACAAACATCACATTGAGACATTGCGGGAAGCGTAAATTGTGTTTTAAAATGCTCACTGTTACTAACCCTTCCTCACCCCCTCCACCAAAGCTTGAAATGTACATTCCTTATGTGTGTTGGTACTAAAAAAACGCTATACCACATGCAATTCAAACTTTAACATTAACACTTTATTAGTTTAAATATGATATAACACAAGACGCTTACATTGCATTTTAATGCTAGCAATAACAGTATTATAATTTTTCAAGTTAAAATATAAGTTTATATATTCTAATATGTGCTGAAATCCAGGCAATTACACGATTTTAGTTATTATAATGATCTGAGTTTTATATCAAGTTTAATATTTGGCTAACATTTGAAAAATGCCTTTTTATATGGTTTCAAAAATTTGGAGCAATCAAAAAACCATATACTAAAGTGTATAGTAGTGTGCGTAGTTTAAAGTGCAAGATTATAACGAGTTAAAAGTTAAAATTATAACGAGTTAAAAGTGTAACATTATATCCGACATTCCAAGCATCGGTGGTTCAGTGGTAGAATGCTCGCCTGCCACGCGGGCGGCCCGGGTTCGATTCCCGGCCGATGCAAATTTTTATTTTTTCACATCTATATGTATATTTAAAACAATTTTCGTATTAATTTGTGGTTTTCCTTATACAACTTTGTATACTTTATCAAGATACAATACTTTAGTACAGAAAGGAAATCATTGGTTAGAAATTCGGAACCGGTTTATATGTTTAACTGCAGTGACGGAGGAATGAATGATGCTCTTTTATTGAGAATAGAAATGTTGAAGGGAAGTTTAGTTGGAAGTTTTATTTTCAAATTTTCTTTACTTGAAACTGCTTAAATCTCATGTAGCCAGACAGTCGGCATGTACTGCAACGACCGTGTCTCCTAGTGCCGAGACATGCGGCTGGGCCTCTTGCTTAGCTGTCCTGTCTTACTTAGAAATAGACATTTATTGTTGAACCTATATTATAATTCTGCTGTTTCTAACATCGTGTATCTAGCCCCTATGTTTTATTCCTTTTATTCCGTAGAGGGTTTTGACTGCAGTACCCGTGGAGACTGGTTTATCCAATTGATACCAGGGATGGTAATTCCAGCCTCTTTAACTTCTTATTCTGCTTTAATAAAATTATTTTTTTGGTGTTTTGACTTGAAAAATGTATTAAAAGTTCTGTAGTGTAAGCCAATTCATTGCGGTTAACGTCATAAACTGGTTCCGAATATTTGACCAATTATTACCTTTCTGTAATAAAGTATTGTATTTTGAGGAAATATACAAAGTTGTCTAAGGAAAGCCACTAACAAATACTAAAAATTTATTAAATATTTATAAATATAAAAAATCGAGCTTGCATCGGCCGGGAATCGAACCCGGGCCGCCCGCGTGGCAGGCGAGCATTCTACCACTGAACCACCGATGCTTGGAAAACCGGATATAATGTTACACTTTTAACTCGTTATAATCTTACACTTTAAACTACGCACACTACTATACACTTTAGTATACGGTTTTTTATTGCTCCAAATTTTTGAAACCATGTAAAAAACATTTTTCAAGTTTTAGCCAAATATTAAACTTGATATAAAACTCAGATCATTATAATAACTAAAGTCGTGTAATTGCCTGGATTTCAGCATATATTCGAATATATAAACTTATATTTTAACTTGAAAAGTTATAATAAAGTTATTGCTAGCATTAAAATGCAATGTAAGCGTCTTGTGTTATATCATATTTAAACTAATAAAGTGTTAATGTTAAAGTATGAATTGCATGTGGTTTAGCGTTTTTTTAGTACCAACACACATAAGGCATGTACATTTCAAGCTCGGTTGGTGGGAAGGGGAGGGGTTAGTAACAGTAAACATTTTAAAACACAATTTACGCTTCCCGCAATGTCTCAATGTGAACCACCGATGCTTGTCATTTGCACTATAATTTTTAACTCTACTTTGTGTACGATTTTAGTTTGCTATTGCTCCGAACTTTTGAAACTATGTAAAAAAGCATCTTTCTAGTTTTAGTAAAATATACATTGTGATAGAAAAAACAAATCATTATTAAGGAAACAGGATTTTCCGGACATTTGCCATTGTTCAGTGATACAAAAAGTCATATACTATTGGCCTCTAGTCAGTCGTAGATGGTTGTTCCGTGAATACAGACCTATTGTGAACTGCATTTTCTAGTTCAGTTTGAATAATTGGTGTTGTGTTTTGTTTTTTATTAAGTGTATGTTTTGGAGTTAGTGATCTTGACACACGGTGGTTGTGATTTCTGACTTATGCGTGTCATAACGCTCTGATATGATTTGTTTATTTTAACATAGTTTGTAATTATGTGTTAGGTTAGTATTTGCCTGAAGAAAAGACCAAATTGCAGATCTAGAAACACAGTGTTATAGTGAGTATACCTAAAGCACGTATATCACATATGACACGACTAAATGGAGGTAATATAAATCCTAAAGAATAAACACCAATATTATCTAAAAAAAATACTTGTCTCGTAATATATTATTTCTTAGATAATCAATTGAATGTCATTCGACTAATACATGTAGAAAAAGGCCAACATAGATGTGAATATAGCCTTAATATTATCGTGATGCAATGGGTGATGGTTAAAGTTACTTGTTTTTAGTTTTATTGTTACAGACATCTTTCCTTGAGACAATACATTTTTGTATTTTATCAAATTTAAAATGTTTTCAAAATAATAGATTTCCTAGTATGTACTTTCCTGTACATTGGTAAAAAATTTATATTTATATTTTCTTTAGGGAATTTTTTTCAAAAACTTGTGATTATAAAATTTTTTAGTGAATTAATACAAACAAAAAACGATCGCGTCATTAAAAAACAAAGTCCACGGAAACATGAAAATCACTCATTTACAACACATGTTTATAGCCAAACCTGTTCTCTAAATAGGTTTTTGTATATCAGAGCTGTTCTAAATTATCTCGATGCAATTTTGTGTAAGTAGAAAATTTCGACGAGACGATATCGAGTTTTGTCTTCTACGCAGTTGGACAAATTCCTAATTTAAAATATAAAAAAAACCACGATATATTTATAGATTATCGTAACTTCATTATATCGCTACCTTGGTTTGACAAGTTTCTAACTGACATTTTTGCTAAAATTGAGGTTTTCACACAACATAACTCAGTTTATGTTTCTCTATGTGTTACTCCGGTTTTTATTCCTCTATGTCACATTATAAAATATTTACGACTTTGACAAAGTTCTATCTGCACGAAAAAAATGTTTTGTGCTAGTATGACAAGGTTCCAAGTGAATAATTTTGGTTGCATCACAGCTGTTCATATTAGGAAGAGGATGATTATTAAGGTTATGTTGTTGTGGTAATAAGAGGTTATGTTTGTAGTGGTTTTAACTCATTAGTCTAAACAGTTGTTAGCTAATTATTGATATTAAAAGACTTATTTCAGTATTATAGTACTTAAAATGAATGATGATATGTCTGATACAAGCAGTATAAGTGATCTATTTGGTGAAAACTCAGAGGATGACTATGTACCTCCAACAACATCAGAGGACTCAGATGAGGGGTTCTCATTTTTATCCACACGCAGGTAAAATTGTGTTTTATACTTTTGACCTATTAATAATGATAAATATAGAGTAAAATTTGTTTTTCTTTTTGTCTGGCCAATGTAAAACATATTAAAAAAACTGTAATCATTGTCAAAAGATAATAGGCCTGGGCTCATAATTTCATTGGATTATGCTATTGGATAGATCAAGTAGGCTATCATACAGAACAACTTATTTTTATGATTATAAATACGGGTTAAAACTTAAATATCATGTAAACACTGATTGTAATAGCTTATGCCTACATTTAATTATTCGATTCGTTTGTAGATAATTTCTTCTTTTGTCAACATAGCTCCAAAACATTAGCTATAAAATACGCTATTCTGATTAGTGATTTTATTTTCAGCAAGAGAAAAAGATGTCTTCAAACATGCGTTGCGAGAAAAAAACTTTGTTTTAATAATCCTCCTACAAAAAAATTCACAGATGAGTCAAATTTACAAATGGAAGATTTATATGAAAAGGAGGCAGAAATCCAGTTTTCAGAAGCTCTATTCCTACTGAAATTGCAATACCAAGGTAACAAAATTATTATTAATACTGAATGCATATTTGACAGAATGTATTTTTTAGTAAGTTTGATACTAATTTTTATCGGGGCTACAAGGTTTTAGATAGGTAATTTATTCATTACTAGTAAAAGTTTTATGGAACATCAATCCACATAATTATGACAAATTATCCATGTGTTTCTATAAAATTAGGCCTATTCTTTTGTGTTAACCATTTTTTTTTTTTTTTTCAGTGATGTGACCCTACCTGCAAGTGACAGTTTGACGCTTTACACACCTAAGATAAAACCAAAGAAGGTTGTCGCAGACCCTAAAATATGGAAGTGCAATGTCAGAAAACAGAAACACCAATCGGGCGAGTCTTACATCAGTCGGAGAGGTAGGGCTGTTAGAGCCAAGGCTGTGAAAAATCATAAAGACTGCTTCAAGTTTAAGTTTAAATGCAGTACCAAAATTTCAAATAGTGAACGAGTGGAACTTCATACGTCTTACTATACTTTACCATTCAATGAAAAAATACATTTTATAATTGCATCAACCGACAGAGTTCTAACATCAAGACCTAAGAGATCTACTACAGATAAAAAACAGCATATTCTTTCAAATATTATTTCAATGTAAAAGGACAGAAGATTCAGGTCTGTAAGAGTTTTTATCTTGGCACGCTGGATATTTCTCAGAAACCCGTGTACAATGTACATTTGACTAAAAACCGAGAAACAAATACACCTCAGCTAGATAAAAGAGGTAAATCAAACTGTAGTCGGAGAACTCCTACAGGTGACCCTAATTTTGCTCGGGAACACATTGAAAGCATACCAAAAGTTGAATCACATTATTGTAGGTCTAGAACAAAAAGAGAATATCTGGGATCTAATTTAAGCATTTCAAAATTGTATGACCTGTATCTTGAAAAATGTAAGGAAACATCAACTGCCCCTGTCAAACTCTCTATGTACAACAAAATATTTGTTACAGAGTATAATTTAGGATTTCATCAACCTAAAAGTGATCGTTGTGGTCTGTGCGAAAAATTCAAAATGGCCGAGAAAACGAGCACACTTTCCAAAGATCTAACTGAGGAGTACAATGCCCATATACTTCACAAAATCGCAATGCGGGAAGAAGCAAAAAGGGATAAGGATTCTAGAACTCCTGTTCTGTTTTTTTATTTAGAAAATATAATTAATTGTCCGCGAGCTGCAATAAGCTCTTTTTTCTATTCTAGAAAATTGAGTATTTATAACATGACTGCTGTGTACAGTGTAACCAACCGGTCTACTGCGCTCTGTGGACAGAAAGCATGGCTGGAAGGGAGGGTAACGACATCGCAATTGCAGTCAGGAAGAGTCTTGATGTGGTTGCTGAAGAGAACAACTTATCAAACTTGACTACATGGTCGGATTCATGTACACCACAAAACAGAAACTCGATCATGTCCTATGCCATGATGTACTTTCTTAAGGAACATGATGAAATAAATTACATTACTATGAAATTCTCTGTCCCGGGGCATTCATGCGTTCAGCTTGTTGACAATGCTCATAGTTTGATAGAAAAAGCATTGCAAAAATCAGAATTCTACTCTCCAGTCAGTTTAATTAGGGTATTGAAGCAAGCTAATGTCAAAAAACCGTTCCGAATAATCAAGATGAAAGAATCAGATTTTAAAGACTTTTCAGGAATTTCAAAGTTAATAAACTACAAAAGTGTGCCGTTTACAAAGGTGGCTACTTTGAAATTTACTCATACCTATCATGTGATTGAGTTCAAGACATCCCACCTTCCTTTTGAGCCTATGAACATAGGGAACCTGAAGAGCAAGGAATTAACTCCTAAAAGGAATTGTAATACAAAAGGAAAAGAAACAAGTCAACTTAAAACTGTGTTTAACTTGAAATCTAAAGTTAACAAAAAGAAAGGTGAAATCAGCGATTTGAAGAAAAAAGACATCAAATCCATTCTGTCTCTAATGCCACTGCAGGATAGGGAATATTTTAAAGTTGTTTTAAAGATTTAATAAACTACATGGGTATTGCTAACAAAATGCAGAAAGTTATTTTAATTATATAATGCTATTTTAGCCTATGTTGAATTATTTTTGTACTTTTTCCAAACAAATTTTGTATTCTTTTAATAAATTGCTGTACCTAATTTCTTAATTGGTTTATTTCTAAATAAATAAGATACTTTATAAAAAGTTTCATTTTTTTACCTCAATCTTTCAAAGTTAACAGTGTACAAATGAGCTCTAGTGTAAAATGCGGTAAGTTTCAGTAAGAAAGAGTTTTAAGAAAAATGTTTGTAGGCCAATACTTAATTTTAAACGTATTTTTCAGTTTTATCTACATAAAAAGAGGAATTGAAAGTTATAATTTTCTTTAAAGTTAGCCAAATATTTGGTTTGACAGGGGTTCAAGTGCACTTAGAACCTTGTCAGTTTCAGAATAAGCCGTTGGGAAAGTTACAAGGTTCTAACTGCATTTCACCTATTTTAGTATTCATACTAATATGGGAAAAAATAAATTAAACAACATATTTCCTTAAAGTAATATACTTCACTAGTTCGTGTGCAGAAAATGAAAAATAAATTCCTGATAATAGTAGAGATAAATGAAGTTAAAACTTTGAAACTGTTTTTCTCAAAAGTAACTGATGGTCAGTTAAAACCTTGTCAAACCAAGGTAGCGATATGCTTGCGATAATTAATTTTAATTACATTGAAAATTACAGGCTCATAAGAGTCAGACGATGCAATATATGACCCAAAAAATTACATTAAATCCATAATAAGCTTTCAGATTTTGGAGAATCTATGGGTCCTGAAAAGATTGTATTTAACTATCATGTAGACATATGAGTGATTAGAATTCTCTAAAAATAAAAACGTAAGTGCGATGGCCGGGAATCGAACCCGGATCAACTGCTTGGAAGGCAACTATGCTGACCATTACACCACCATCGCACGATAAAAGACAAGAATGATTAAAAAATCTTTAATTAAATGAGTATAGCTTCCCAATCTTGCAAAAGTCTAAAACCACAAACGCATTTAAACAAGGAATCAGTACATAAAATATACTAGAGACAGATATAGGCAAAAAAGTGAATATGTTGTAGTTTATAATTTTGTTTTAAATTCTATAAAAACGCTTGAAGGTTTCAATTCAAATTTTGAGACGACGATGAAAAAAATTGATGGATTGACAAGCACATTTTTATGTAAAAACATTTAAGTATAATTTTGTTTATGCGTCTTTTTAATGCCATTAAATTTTGAAGTTAACCCACTCATTTTGTAAAATAGTTATTAAATTTTAATATTATGATTGCTTAGCCAGTAATAATAGGTTAAAATGTTAGTCTTTCATATTTATCCTTATTTCATATTTATACTATTCCTATTTTATTTTACATAAAAGAATAAAATTTCAATTTTTAATTACAAATCTGATACCATGAAAATTCAAATGCTTTCCACTACATGATTTATTTCTAAACATATAAAATAGTTCATCAAATACACTATTCATTTATTTAATTAAGAATATGTGCATCATATTACAGCAATATTTAAAATTTGGCGTATGGTTATTTAGAAGTAAGCTGTTTTGAAAATTTCCATAACCAAAAATTATCTCAAGTTTGAAAAGAATTATTTCACATAAAATATTTTTTAACCCTTCTAAAAATTAATTCTTTAAAAATATTTACGAAAATTGTTGTTTAGATAGAATCCAAATTACCTTTATACTTTCGTTCCATTAGAAACTTTATCCTACTGAAAATGCATTACCTTGGCACGAGCATTACTCTAATTATATGGACCAGTAGCGGTAAATAAGATCATGTATGCATGCTTGGCTAACGGAGACGTTATACATAGTAAATATGCTACTCAATAAAATACTTAAGAGGTGCGTTGTATACCAAATAGCAAAAAAATGTAAAATTGTACTTATTTCTTGTAAGTTTTTATTTAATTCGTATAAATATATGTATAGTTAAGTTAGTAATAAATTGTCCTAAGGACTCGTAAACTAAAGAATATACTTTGGAAAACTCTTGGAAATTAAGACATTATTATTAATAATATTAATATACAAATCTGTATTTACAAACTTTAATAAAGTAAAAATTATTAAAAATGTACAATACATTTATTTTTAATATTAGTTCTGGTTTGCATAAATATTTAAATACATAATTTTCATTATTTCTATTTTTCAAATGTGTAGTTCATTTGTGTGTTATTAGTCCAAGTACACTGTAATCTACATTTATAAAGTAGCTGTGGGGTAAAGGGTTTACTCAAGGTGTATTTTGAGTTTAGCTGTAATTTACCTTCATCTAAGTGCCGAGTGTAGAATATACACAGACTTTACTCCTACAATTTGGAGTCATACTAGTCTAAAGATATCCCTAAAAATTCGGTGACGAAGAAGCTCAAAATGAACTCTTTCAATCGTTTAGACATGAGCGATACCTAGATTACAAAATTTACGGTAATCTAGGCGAAGAGGTATTCTCATTGTCTCATTTGGTGCACAATTGTGTGCCGATCGTTTTTTTTTCTCTCTTTAGTCGAACGTGACTCCAGATTCCAGGAGTCAAATTTGAGACAATGACAGATACCAGACACTGCACTAAGAGGAAGGTGAACTAGAGCTAAACTTATATATTTAATTAACCATTCCTACCATATCTACGTTATATGTTGAAAGTTTGTACATTGCAGTATAATGTACTGAATAACGTCATCATACATTATAACCACTTGCACAAGATAACACGATTCAAACTTATCCGAGAGTAATTAATGATGACATTATTGTTCGCTTAAATTAATTTTGAACTATTATTGTTACAATCATGTCATTCTATATACTCTTCGTACTAGCTTGATCAATGAATGGAGCTGTTGAATTAAAGTGTTGATAATCAATTTAAAATTTATTGTATGGCACTCTCAATTTATGTAGCCTACGACTATACCAAAAGATAGCTTCTACTTCATTACCCTAATGATTAGAAGCTTTTTCGGAACACTTGCCTATTTGCTCTTTTTCATTCACATGGGTTTATGAGGTAAGGTTGGGGTATTTGGAAGATGGTCCTTGGGTCTTTATTTATTATTCGACCTAGTTATAGAGGAGAAAATAACAATATGGAAATATTCTGAAAAGTGATATTGATGTTTCGATCGATTTTTTCACTCCATTTTCTTCCTTTCATATTCCCGTACATATTACAGAGGTGCCAATTAAGACCTGTGACGGCTTTTTATTATTTCAGCAATAACAAATCAAGCTGCAAAACTTTACCTGTCATTAGTGCACATGACAACCTGTTTTTAACACGTACCTTTGGGAAACTAAAACTGCGCTCCCAGAGAGACTGCTCACAAGGAGGGAGACAAAACTTTTAACGATAGCCTACGTTGAGTAGCATAACAAATTAACTTCCTTCATTAGTAAAAATCAATGCCACAAATCCTATTTTACAAGGTTGGCCCTAACCAAAATGCGGCATATTGTAATTTCAAAACATTGTTAGTATCAACTTTGGTATTATTTCCATATTATCAAATAATTACAATGGATTCGTAGCGTTCTATTTTACCAATTTAACATTACTTAGCTGTCCTACTCAACCTTTTCTATCCTATTTGTAATGGTGAAACTATTATTAAACCATCCTGTAAGTTAATTTACATTACAAAGTGCTACGCAAGTACTTTATTTTTGTATTGTTGCATTTATAACTTTAATATTACGAAGTGTATTAGCAATTTACTTCACAACGAAGTGCAATATTTTCACAAGCGGTATGTCTAATTACTAATTAGTTATTTATATTGTTTCTAATGAGATGTATGAGCCACTTCCTATTGCTTAGACCGGATTTTTTTTATTATTTTGTACGTGGAAATGTTTTAGTAACTCTTCAAAACATCTGAAGGGTTATTAACGAAACAGGAAAGCATAAACTGAAAACATTTCAGAGTGTGCGGAAAAGATGAACAAAGTTCTCTTAAAAATGTGCCGAGGGACTTTACTCGTTGTTATTTATTATTTACTGAAATCCATCCTCTTTCTCTACAGGCTATGTGGAAACGTGATCCACGTAATGTGTTTATGGCCCTCATATTTTCGCTTCCTTACTCCAAACATCAACTCTGCGAATTTCATGAGTATTACATGGCGTACTGTAAATATTTTCTTATGAGTTAAAATTATTTTCCATTTAATTAATCCTTACATTAGGTTTGACAATAAAATGTAGAATACAAACACATTGATAGATCCAGGATGTATACATACAAATCGTGTTTTATTAGCAAGATTAATATAGTATAAAAGTGTCTCGTTGTTCGTACAAAACGCCTTTTAGAATTACTTCTTTTTTGGATCACGATCATATTTTATAAATGACCATGGGTTCTTGCTAACGACCCTTACCAAATCTGGTTGTTTTTTTTTTCATAAAACCCCTTTACCTTGAAATGGTTAAAGTAATAGTGTCACAATTTGGAATCAACATTCCTGTAATTTTCCAAAAATGAAAGTTACATTTTTGAAAAGTAAGAATTCAAGATTTTCATCGGTTACAGAAAATTGCTCAATAAAAAATGAAATAATTTATTTAATTTGTTACAATTATATGAGAAATAACTCAGAAAATTAAATGTTGATTTTGTTGCGTGATGTTTTGTTGTTTCAACAGAAAAAACTCATATCAAAATATTTCAGGTACACTTGTCTTCATTGACAACGGACGTTATATACCAACTATACAGGGGCTAGATTGTAATCGATTAGAGCTCCTTTAGTGAAAATATTATTGACCGAGGTTAAGCGAAAAAAATGTGTGAAATTTTTTTTTTTTCATAAATCAGAAGAAGATGTCAAAGAGACTGGAATTAGGATCCCTGGTACCAATTGAATAAACCTTTCTCTGCAGATACTGCAAGAGGTTCTTGGTAACGACTAATATACAGCAATAAGTCACTTTGAAATTAAGGAAGAAGTAAGGATGAAAAATAGGGGCTAGTTAGGCTACGCCAAGGGTTCAACTGCAAAGCCTAGGCGCCAAATCTCTGACCCAGAAGACACGGTCGCTACACCACATGGCCCTCTGCCTGGGTGCACGAGCCTTAAACAGTTTGAAGAAATAAAATGTCCAAATAAAAACTTTTAAAACATTTTTATGCTCAACAAAACAGCTTAATACCCCTGTCATTACGTTTATAATTTCATGTAACCGGATATCTTATCAATGATTTCCTTTCTGAACTACTGTATTGTATTTTGTTAAAATATTCAAAGTTTTACAGTGAAAAGCTTATAAGAACTATGAAAACTAATAAGAACATTTTTTGATATAAAAATAAATTTATAAAATAGTATCTTAAAATAGCAATAAAACTAAAAACAAGTAACTTAACCAAAACCCATTGTACCACCACCATAATAAAGCTGTATTCACCTCTATTTGGTGTGGCTAGTGCCTACGTGGAACCCGATCATGGAGTGATTTATTACCAATCAGATGTAATGTAGGCTGACGAAGAAAGATGAGGCATTTGTCTATCGGTCGGGTTTGGCATACACTTAAGAAATAAAAAAGAAACAAGTTTTTTGTAGATAACATAGGTCCTTCAGGATTTGTATATATTCGTGTCGTGCTGTACGTATACTCAATGTTTTGGTGGCAAAGCATCATTCTTACATATAACCCAGTCCCAGTTGATAATTTCATATAACCGAATATCTTATCAATGATTTCCTTTCTGAACTACTGTACTGTCTCTAGTTAAAATATTCAAAGTTTTACTAATAAGTGAAAGCCATTAACTAATAAGAACATTTTTTGTTTATATAAATAAATTTAAAAAATAATATCTTGCATCGGCCGGGAATCGAACCCGGGCCGCCCGCGTGGCAGGCGAGCATTCTACCACTGAACCACCGATGCTTGTAAAACTTATAATAATATTACTGTTTTAACTCTCTTTTTTATACAATGCTACTTTTTGCATCAAACTTTTGAAACTAAGTAAAAACGTTAATAGCTCTGATAAAGTTGTTAAAACACATAAATACAGTAATTAAATCATTATAATAACTGAAAGAAAGTAATTATGTCTTTCACTCTCCATTCAAATATCATTATTTATGTTCTAACTTGAAAAGCTACAATAATACGTTATTGCTAGCATGTGTAAGAAATGTAAGTCTTATATACAATAAACTCAATCACACTGAAACTTATTCAAGCTCATAAACGTCAAACCATAAGAAATATTTCAGAAAACCATTACACATGTTGCTCAATAAGTTTCTCGGATTCAGGATAAATGTTTGGGTCCTGAAAATAGTATTTCACTTCACTATGGACACTTAATAGGTTCAAAATTCTCGAAATATACAAAATTTAAGTGCGATGGCCGGGAATCGAACCCGGATCAACTGCTTGGAAGGCAACTATGCTGACCATTACACCACCATCGCACGCTGAGAAATACGAATGAGTACTAAAACTTTAATTAAATAAATATATCTTAAAAAATTGATATGTTTTTCAATTTCTATATTTTCTTTTCTCTAAGATTTCTTTATCTCCCATCTGTCTGTATAGTATTACGACTCCTAGTTTGTATTGGGTTTGTGTTTGTGTTTGAGTTTGTGGGAGTTATGTTACACAATACATATAATACGATATTATGTACAATTATACAAACCAGTAGAGTAACACGATTTAATAAAATATGACGAAAGAGAGGAAAGAAAAATAAACAATCTCATAAATATACAATATGTTATTGAGATTATACAACAATACCTTTTTCAGCTTAACGGATTTAAAATCTACTGAGCACTTTATTATTTTGAGTTTCTATGCAGTATTACCGAGTATTCTTTCCAATTATCACAAGCACTTTCGAAATTAATTCACATATTTTGATTGGCATTAATTTAAATTAACAACGCGTCCCTAGTGAATTGAGATTTTTAAAAAGGTTGTCAATTCTGTTAATGATATAGTAATAACCAACCATTAAAACATCAGTGCTGAAATGAACTCTTCATTACTATCACTTTTAATTAAAATTGTGAAAGTTTTTGTTTGACGTAAGATCAAAATTAGCAAGAAAAAGTTTGAGCGAGTCATGTGCATACAATAAACTCAATCACACTGAAACTTATTCAAGCTCATAAACGTCAAACCATAAGAAATATTTCAGAAAACCATTACACCTGTTGGTTTACTTTATTGTATTCACTTCCAATTCACACCTCCATCAAAGAGCAAAACTTCTCACTTCTCAAAAACCTGCACTTATTCTTTATGCTGCTGAGTCCTTTAGCTTATACCTTTGCCTGGAATCATGAAGTACTGGAAGTTTTAATTTATTTTACTAAAAAATATTACTTCATATTTGACATTACATTGCAAATTTTGCTTCTACTATTATTATTATTTAGAATCACAAAAATGGATATAACCAAAATTAATATTGGATAATATATATATAATATATATATATATATATATATATATATATATATATATGGATGTAATATACTGAATAAATGTTTTCCAACCAACTACGATGACCTAACTGAAGAACTCACAAATTTGTAGACAAATACAATAAACCAATTAACTATATTAACAAACCGATACAAACAACGACGTATTCAGCAAATCATTCGTGTCCTCTGGTGAATGATGTAAACATTTCATATATTATGAAATACTTCTTCGAAAAGAGAATATTTCCAATAGAAGGAACATATAAGGATGTTTGATATATTAAAATGATTGGACATCCCTTTAGAATGACATGTAAACAAATTCCTTTTAGAATCTAAACACATATTTGTTTTTTAACGACACAAAAACATGAATTTTACACTATGATTTATTTAAAATAAACCAAAAATGGAACATGTCGACCACTAATATAATTATTTTAATTGAGGGACACAGAATTTAACATGCAGCCAATACATTATTAAAATAACTCTTACAGCTACAATTGGTATTAAGCAACTAGCATCAGTTTACCTTCCTCTTAATACAACGTCTAGAATATGCTGCGGTCACAGACTCGACTCCTAGAATTTGGAGCCATGTTCGTCTAGGAGATCCAAAAGATTCTTCGAAAAGGAAGCTCAGAAAGAACTCTTTGCATCCTTTAGCCATCAGACACATCTAGACTATAAAATTTAGTGTAATCTAGGTGAATACGTCGTTGCTTGTATCTGTTAGTTAATATAGTTAATTGGTATTGGCATTTATTCAGTATATTAAATCCATATATATATATATTATATATATATATATGTGACAGCTTCAGCTTCCTAGACGTTGCACTAAGGGGAACGTGGTTTCAACAATCACATAAAATTAATCCATACATATCTAGTTATATATATATATATATATAGTATAATGTACTGAATAACGTCATCATACATTATAATCACTTGCACAAGATTATACGATTCAAACTAATCGAGAGTAATTAATGATGACATTATTGTTCGCTCAAATTAAATTTGAACTAATGATGGTACAATCATGTCATTTTATATTCTCTTCGTACTAGCTTGATCAATGCATGGACCTGTTCAATTATAGTTTTGATAATCAGTTTCAAATCTATTGTATAGCGCTCTTAACTTACTTAAGACTAAACAAAAAGACGGCTTACGCTCCGAGATCATGATGAGAGGACACTTTTTCATCAGATGGCTCTCAATTCCTTAATTCATTAATCAACCTTGTTATTGATGAGAAAAATAACAATATGGGGCTGCTCTGCAAAGTGATATCGGTTGTTTTCACTCCAATTTCCTCCTTTAATATTCCCGTAATTATTATACACAGGGTGCCAATTAAGACCCGGGATAGCTTATTATTATTTTAACAAAATTTTACATGTTTCTAGTGCAAATGACAAACTAATTTAACACATACCAGTGGAAGACTAAAACTACGCTCCCAATGAGAGCTCCCCGCCAGGAATCAGTCGAAACGTTTTAATGAAAGCCAAATTCGAGTAGCATAACAAATTAAATTTCTTTATTAGAAGAATTTAACGCCATGAATCCTACTTCAAAAGGTTGACCCTGGCCAAAATGGTGACTTATTGAAGGTTCAATACATTGCTAGTATTAACTTTGGTATTATTTTCATATTATCAAGCAATTACAACGGATTTTTGGCGTTTTATTCTACTAATAAATAAAATCAATTTGCTGTGCTACTCTACCTCTGCTATGCTATTTGTAATGGTTAAACTAATATTACGCCATCCTGTGACTTAATTGACATTCTGCACTATAATTTGCTATGTAAAAACTCTATTTTTTATTGTTATTTTTATAACTTTCCTATTATATGCTCATAAAGTTCATTAGCAAATCTCTCCCTAACGAAATACAATATTTTTCCAAGAGGTAAGTGTAATTGCTATTTAGTTCTTTTCACTGTTTCTAAGGAGATGTATCAACCATCTTATATTGTTTAGACCGGTTTTAGAATTTTTTTGTACTTTAAAATTCTTTAATAACTTGTAATAACATGGGAAAAGGTTATTAACGAAACAGGAAAACATAAATTGAAAACATAAAGTAGAAAACAAAGTTCTCTTACAAAATATGCCGAGGGACTTTAAACATTGTTATTTGTTATTTAATCCATTCTCTTTCTATGTAGGCTGTGCGGAACCTTAGGCCACGTAATGTGTTTATAGCTCTCACATTTTCGCTTCCTTCCACCAAACATCAATTCCGCGAATTTCAAAAGTATTGCATGTTTACGCAGATGTCTTTATTGTTTGTTTTGTTTATCTAAATGCCGACTTGAAGTGCTGTAAATATTTTGATAAGAGTTGATACTATTTATCGTTTAGATCCTAGCTTAACGTTGTACTATAAAAGTAAAATTTAAACACTATGATAGACCAAGGATGTATACATACAAACCGTGTTTTACTAGAAAGAGTATAAAGGTACTCGTATACTTTTACCACACCTGCTTGTTTTCACAACCCACTCGTTAGCAGTGGTTCATGTAATTGTGTCACGATTTGAATTCTACATTCCTGTTTCAAGCTAGAAAAGAAAGTTTCATTTTTTAAGTGGCTGCATTTTGAAATGATTACCAAAACCAATGTAAGGATTCAAGATTTCTATCGGTCACAGCAACTTGGTTATAAAAATAGGTAATATTTCACTGAATATGTTAAAATTGTATGAGAAATAACTAAGGAAATTAAATGTTGATGCTATTGTGTAATACTTTGCCATTTCAAAAGGAAACACTAAAATCGAAAAAGGTAATAATATATTTTCTATTTATTCTATCCCAAATCACTTTTATGGAACAACGTATTCTAGGTACATTTGTATTAATTGATAAAATACAAAATTAAATTGATGTAATTTAAAAAAATAAAATAAAGAATAATGTGTACAAACTCCTATATAAAGTTACACAAGTAACTGGCTTTGCGGATCAGCTGTGAATGCATGGCTTTTAGTAAAAGAACGTCATTGCATAGCAAATTAAACTATAAGTACAAGAGCTAGATATTAAATCGATTAGTACTCTTTAAGTGAAAATATTAGTAGCCAAGCTTTAGCGACGCCTATCACTTGTGGAGAAAGGAAATTTTTCAAAAACCAAATGTCTATATTATCTTAAGCATCGTAATCTTATGGTACAGTAAGATAGGTGTTATTCATTTTTGTAACAGTTTAGAATAAAATACAAGCAATTTTCGGTAACCAGATATGTCATATTAATATTACAAAATAATTCTGAAGAAAGTTATTTTATTAAATGAGAATAAGATATCAAAGCGAGTTGATATACCATCCACAGGTATTGCAGGGGGTTTATTTACTGACTACGATTGAGCAATAAGTGAAATCCCGCTATGAAATTAAGGAAGAGCTAAGGAACAAAAAAGGGGTTGGTTAGACTACACCAAGTATGTAAGGAAACAGCAGGATCAAGTTGAGCAAAGCTTAACCACCACGTCTCGGGCCCAGAAGAAGCGGTCGCTACGTCACATAGCTTCCTGTCGAGCTGCACGAGTTTTAAACCGTTTAAACAAGGAAAATTTCAAAGTGAAACTCTTAAAAAATGCCTAGGCTCAATAAATGAGTCTAATATCTACGATTACAATTTGATACAGTCAAATATCTAAACACGATATCCTTTCTCAAATACAGCTCTGTGCCTTAATAAAATGTTCAAAGTTGGACAGTAAAAGCCACTAATTAAAACTGTTGCAAATATAAATAGTTTCATTAAAAATAATTGCTTGCATCGGCCGGGAATCGAACCCGGGCCGCCCGCGTGGCAGGCGAGCATTCTACCACTGAACCACCGATGCTTATATTACTTGTAGTAATATTACTGTTCTCACTCTGTTTTGTATATAACGTTAGTTTTCTATTGCTTCAAATTTTATATTTAAATTTAGCAAACAAACTCATTTTTTAACCTGTGATAAGAATTAAATCAAGTAATAAAGTCATTATAATATATAAAATTAAGTAATGATCTGTTTTTCACTATTCAATCAAATAACATTATGTTTTAACTTGAAATGTTATAATAATACGTTATTGTCAGCAGGTTCAAGGTGTGTAAGTAGTTTTATATACCATAAGACTTAAAGTAAAACTATTATAATGTCAAATCGTGAATTTCATGGGATTGAAAATGATTTTAGTATTAACACAGATTGAGACTGTAAATTTCAAGATTGGTTGGGGAGTGCAAGGACGTAGCCAGCGAGGGGTTAGAAGGTTTCCGGATCTCCCTCTCCCAATTTTCAATTTGTTCTATTACTTTTTTTGTTAACTATTATTATGAATTAAATAATTCAGCATTACTAACTTGTAATGCTGAAAGATAGTTCTCTAGAAAGAAATGGGTCAAGAACTTTTTAAAGAACAAAATAGAGCCTTAGTCTCTGCCCACTACGGGAAAATATAATTTATTTGGACAACTCCCCCCCACCACTTTGGGGTACGTTCTTGAGGAGTAGTGCTAGTAGTACTGAATATTGTAAATACTCAATGTACGTTTCTTAATATTTCATTACGATGTTTGTGATTTCGATTTACATTTTTGCCTTAAATACATTGAACAAGAATACATTTTAAGATCCCGTTTTGTGTCACATTATCATATTGTTTGTCTTCCTTTATGTCTGTCTGTTCTGTCTGCCTGTCTGTCTAGCTGTCTGTCCAAACGATATGTTGAAAATAAACTTATCTATAGATTTGAAATTGTGCATGAACTCCATTTCTATATAAGGAACGCTCAGTTCAATGATGGTGCATGTCTGATGATAATTTCATTTTGCTGAGCGTTAAGCAATAGTTTTACATTGGTTTTATAGGTAAAGAGTGTGGCAAAGAGAAAGTAGCAGAGTAGATAAATGTTTAAAAAAACTGTATTGAAGCATATGAGATTCAGCACATGATATATTTACACATGTGGCCCAACTACCCCAACACGCACAAAATAATATTTTGTTCAATTTGTGTGTGGCCTTGAGTACAAAGAAAAGGATTTAGACTTTTACTATTGAACACTGCAATGAAACCCAATTTAATGAACAAAAATGTGAATGTATCGTAGTTTAATATATATTGAGCACTCATCTATCATTTATAATGATACTTTATTTCTATATAGATAATAATGAGTTTTACTATGTACTTTTGTTGGCTTCAAGGAATGTGTTGTAGTAATTTACAGAAGTAATTTACAAACTCTTTAGTAAATTAATACAATAAATAAGCAATCACACCGTTTGATGAAAACATCGTAATGTGATCATTATCATTTACAACAAATCTTAAGGCCTGAACTTGTTCTCTAAATATATCTCTTTATATCAGAGCCAAGTTCTGGATTATCTCGATTCAATTTTTAGTAAGAAGGAAATTTTGACCAGGCAATATCGGGTTTTGCTTGGTAGGCAGCATCTACGTAGAACAAATGTTTCATTTAAAATTTATAAAACACGCAATGTATAATAGACTTTAAACTATCGTAACTCCGTTATATATTTGAGATAATTTATTTAATCACACTGAAACTTATTTATGCCCATAAGTGTCAACAAAAAAGATTATTACACCTATTACTTAATAAGTTTCACCGATTCAAGATAAATTTATCGGTTCTAAAAATTCGTATTTCACTACACTATGGACACTTGAGAGGTTCAAAATTCTCGAAATATAAAAAAGTAAGTGCGATGGCCGGGAATCGAACCCGGATCAACTGCTTGGAAGGCAACTATGCTGACCATTACACCACCATCGCATGCTGTACGCTTGGAGAGAATGATTACTAAAACTTTAATTAAATAAATATTGCTTCCCAATCCTGCAAAACACTTGTACAAAACACAACCCTATGTAAACTAAATTTCTGCTAAGCTGTACACCAGAGGCGTCAGACCAATGATGGTGTATGGCTTAGTGGTATGGTGGCCAAAAGTCCAACAGGTGACTGCCGCAAAAAACCTGTCAAATGTACAGCGGTTGGCATGCTTGGGGACAATGGGCGCCATGAGAGGAACACCAACCGCTGCTATGGAAGTAGTGCTAAACCTCCCACCCCTAGACATATTCGTCATAGGAGAGGCTAGGAAGGCTGCGTACAGACTGAAGTGCAATGGGAACTGGCATCATCACCATGCTAGTAAGCACTCCAAGATCGTTGACATTCTCAAACTGGATATTCTAGAAATGATGTCTGACAGAATGGTAAAGGTTACACACTGGGAAAAACCATTTCAAGTCAACATTGTTGAAAGGAAGGAATGGTCAAAAGGTGAGCCTGACTACATGAAGAAGGCTCTAACCTGGTACACGGATGGGTCAAAGACTCTAAAGGGTACTGGGGCAGGGGTCTGGGGAGCCAGACCTAGGGTTAACGTAGCTTTAGCCTAGGTAAACTGGCAACTGTCTTTCAGGCTGAAGTTACAGCCCTTGCAGAATGTGCAAGAGTTAATGTGGAAAGGGGCTACAAAGGCAAAACCATCTACATTAACTCGGACAGCAGGGCTGCTCTGCAGGCCTTGGCCAACCATGACTGTAATTCGAAGACAGTCTGGGAATGCCATAAGGTCATGAAATTGCTGGCGAAAACCAATAAATTTATTCTAACTTGGGTGCCTGGACATAGAGGAATCACAGGTAATGAAGGGGCAGACAGTTGCGCTAACTTGGGAGCCAACTGTCCTCTTACCGGTCCTGAACCAACGTGTGGGGTCTCATATAACTTAGCACGTAGATCAGTTACCAAGTGGATGGTTAACAAACACCTACAGCATTGGAGAAATACTGAGGGGAACGTACAAGCAAAGCGGATGCCCAAGGGACCATCAAGGAACATTGCAGCAGATGCCCTTAGAATGAGTAGAACGGAGATCCGAAAGGTGACTGGTTTTATTACAGGTCATTGGATATTCCGGTCACCTGAACAGAATAGGTATTCCAGTTCAGGAAACACTGTGCAGGAAATGTGGCGAGGCTGACGAAACAGCCAAGCACGTCATATTTGAATGTCCGGCATTACAGATCAAACGCTCAATATCCCTAGGTGTTCTTATGCATACGGAAGAGGGGTTGGAACAGGAAAGCATTGTTCAGAAAAAAAAAACACTATATTTCGTTATATTAAAATTATTTAGATACTAGCTGTTTCCCGCGGCTTCGCACGCGTCTCTTAAGCTTTGCCCGTATATTTCTTTGCCTTCAAATAGTGTTTGGCTATTTAATAAACGTAACTGTGTCGTAATTGCAGTTCATAATGTGCAGGCGCTTTGATAACTGTTATATCTTGCAGTACAGCCTGGTGGTGAGTTATATCAATGGGCATTGCATATAAACCTTCTACATAGAAAAATACAAATTTTCATAGTGATCGGTCCAATAGTTTCTGAGTATATAAAGGACAAACACGCAAACATTCATTTTTATATATTACTATAAGTGTAAAGAAATTTAAAATAGTAATTAAATTATATATAAATATATTTTTTTGTCGCATTATATATGTTTACAAAGAACAGCTGATTAAAAATTTGAAAAGACTCTTTCACTTAATAACATATGTTTGCTACAATGCATTTCTTACGGGTATTTCTGTAACCAGTGGGGCGGAATCCTGAATCGGGAAAGGGATAAAAAGTATCCTATAACCTTCTACAGATCAAGACGAACAAATTAAAAAAAAAATTAGGCGAATCCGTCCAGCCGTTTGTGAGTGATGCTGTTACACACGAACAGTTTCATTTTTATATTATTTAGATATATAGGTATGAAAATGAACATAATGTAGTTTTTATTTTCCTAAGTATTGTGCAAACTTGACTAACGGAAACGTCATACATAGTAGATATACTTTCTGAAACAAAGACTGTATTTTGCATACAAACGTCAAGAACACTAATGGTTAATCCTTAGAACATTTACACACTGTAAATGTAAAGGAATTTTAAATATTGTTTAAATTATAAAAACAAGGTTGTGATGTAATAACGCAACGTTTACACAGAACAGTTTATTACATTTGACTGGACCTTTAAATTAATATTTCACAACTTTATTAACCAAGATGGGATTTCTTGATGCTTTATACACGAATGGTAGCCCGGAGGGGTATTCCAAATACGGATAGGATTCGTCCCCCGTAAGAATGTCCATGACAAATTTCTTTTACGCGTGAAAAGCAAAACAAATAACAAAGACAGTTTTGCACTTATAATATCCTCAGGATTATAATTTACTACACAAGATATTCTCCTTGTACATCACAGAATACAGGGCTTTGACACTTTTGAACACTTGATACTTTTGACATTTGATAATTAACTGAATATGTTAGAATAACATATGAAATATAGATCTACTCAGCAATATGTATTATAGGGAGGTCAGTGTATTAATAAGTAGTGTCAACTCTGTGTTGAACCATATAGTCAAGAATGCCTTTGCCAAACATGGACTTTGCTCGTTTGAGACAATTTAATTCGGTTAGGGTACGATAAGCGGACCCGGTTTTTTATATCGAAATTGGCAAACGATATTACTTAATCATAACCATCGATATAATCAATCGATACCGATTAATTATTTTGAACTATTAACTTAAATAACCTATATCAACAGCTGTAAACACTCTAAAATAATACACGTAGGATAATATTTCAATTTTACATAAGTAATTCTGATTATTAAAAATGGCAGTCAATTTTAGAAATCTACACGACGTTGCTTTTTCGTGGCTTTAACATGTTGGACTCGTACTGAAAAACCCATTATGTGAAATTTGTCGGAAAGAAACAACTGTAACTGTGAGAGGAGTAAATATGGTCGTCTTCAGTTTTCCTAATTTTGGTTATAATAATTTGTTTGATCACTGTAAATATTAAATTAATATTTTAATTTAAAACATATGATTGTTATTGAGGACTATAGGTACTTTTATATCGATTGATAATCTAGGATTTGAGATGCGAATATTAGGTATCGATGACTATATATTCTTCGATATAAAACACCGGGTCCGCTTGTCGTACCCTACCCTTAATTCATTTACAGCGTTTAAATATAAGACAATATGTATTGGAAATTGGCCACGGTTTCATATTACATGCCATTTAACAGGCAAATAATAAAATACGAAATTTGGCTTAATTTTTATACCCGGTCTAATTTTTTTATAAACAAACACAATGAGATTATCCGTGTGGCCATTTTATTCTTGATCTAGCAAAGAAGAAGTTAGCATATAATTATGGGATAAGTATTAGTGAGTAATATCACAAAGTATTATATTACCCATTGTTTTATATTATCACATTTTTAAGAAGTACTTTGCTATTACATCTTCGGTATAATCTCATGTTTCACAACAATCGGGTTCAAATAAAGGGGTACACATGGAAAGTATCCTATATTTAAGTTTGCTACAAGGATTAAAACTCAGCTATTCTGGAAGTTTCATTTACCGCTCCTATCCTAAGTCTTTCCTCCTGGTTATTAAAATTGTAATATCTCATTAAAACCGAGTCATCAATTTGGGATCAACCAATCAAATTAATTCCCAAATTTTGTAAATTACTCTTCGCAAACAAAGCCTACCATAAAATTTGTGTTGAAAATTGTTTGCACCTTGGGGTCTGTCCTCTTGACTCCAACCGTATTGTGGTCTATGTCTTGGTTATCACATAAAAGTCATAAAATATGTATGTCAAACTGTAACGTGTCTATAGTAAGGTTATCTTCTATAAACCAATTACAACTATTTTTGTTTTAGTATAAGAGCGATCAATTGTGTTCTGAACTAATAACCCTGTATTTTAAGAATGCACAAGTTCCAATGGAATTCAATAATTAAACTCAGTATAAAGTAATAGTAATTTTAATAAAATTTAAAATCAATAATACAGCAACGCCAAGCTATATTTTTTACTTTGAATTTATTCTCAATTATTTCATATTTTTAACCCATCAAAAGTTCACAAGTCCAGTCTTAAAATTAACAATCAATCAATCATTCAATAATTGTGTCCTTCAAGTTCTCAGTGCTAATGTTTTCAACACAAACTCAAAATAAAAAATCTTCATAAAACTTCAAAATAAAATAATCTTCTTCAAACATAAAATGAAACAAATAATAAAATAAGACTTCTTCTCAATATAAAAATCAGACTAATTAAGGTAAAATTAATATTTAATATATGAACAAAGACAATGTCCAACCAGTTAAACTCAAATTGCATCAATTTCTAACTACTTATTTTCTGTAAATTTCCAATTTATAAATTATTGAATTATCCAGAATTATCCGCTTGGCTTTGAATGTTAAATTTAGGAACTTGTTAAAATATATATAGAATCTCAGAACATAAAATAACTTTTCTTTTTCAGTAGGCTATTCCTGATTTAACCAAATTGAACAGGAAAATATCATCAAGCAATTTACTATTTAAGTGTTAAATTCTAACTTTCACAGTACCTCACACTTCTCCTGAAGAATTCACCAAGTAAGAAAAATAACTGTTATAGATTAATCAAATTAAACATTAAACTTTAAATTTAGAAAAGAATTTTAATCTCAAACTCAACCTTCCTTCCGAAAAATCGATACGGCAAGAGTAGGCTATCACTTCTACACGTACTTCTCTCTCTGAGCACACAGCAACGAATCCCCTGAAAACGTGGTTGAATCCACCGGAAGGATCTAGAAGTCCCTCCCACCATCTAATCAACCTAACATTGGCCAATCAAAATTGAGCAAACACAATGTCTGAATTGGATGGTACCTATCCAACCCAGACCTGTAACCTATGCTCAATACCTAGATACAAAAGGAAGCTTCTAGCATTCCTCGAACCCGACTCAACAAGAAATTCAGCACTGCTGGAAGGATCACAATCTTACAATTCACTTATTATATTAATTCACAATTCTCTTAATAAAAATATAAAGATTCCTATAAATAACTAAATAATATAGGAAGCATCCTATACAAACTTAAATAGTAACCGTAAAAAAATTAAGAAATCCAAACTAATCACTTGCTATTTGCTTCAATTCAAAAGCTTTGCTCAGCTCATTTTAAAATCTCGTAATTTTCTTTCATTAACATTTGGTGTATATGTACTGCAAAATATTATAGGCTACTCCCATTTTGAACAGTTTTGTGTTGGGGCTGGCCACAAAATTGTTCAAAACAATCACTTAAAAATTGTAGTGTCCTTTTAGATTAATAAACATGCTTTTTTACTTTTTTTATTTGGATACCGTATGTTTATTAAATTCTAGTAAATTATTAACACAACCCATTGCACTATCTGATAGAATCAAATTGATGTGGATTAAAAAGAACATATTTCACGAACGTTTTGACACACGAGGCCGGTCAAACTTTACAAAATTCGTGAAAGATAAAAAAGTAAGTGCGATGGCCGGGAATCGAACCCGGATCAACTGCTTGGAAGGCAACTATGCTGACCATTACACCACCATCGCACGCTGGAAGATAAGAATGACTAAAATAACTTTAATTAAATGACTATAGTTACCCAAACCTGCAAAAACTATGTGTGCAAAGCACAAACTTATGTGTTCTAGAAATCGCTATATTAAAAATATTTATCGAGAGGTACAAGAACAAAATTTAATATAATGTAGTTTTTAATTTTGAATAAATATGATATTTTATATTAACTATAGGGTTATATAACATAGTTTTTACTAACTTTATTTTGTGTATATATTTTTTGTTTTAGATGATAGAAAAATTTTGTTTGTTAACAAAGGAAATATAAATGCTGTCACAAAAACTATTTTACCATTTTTACAATACTCATAAAATTAATCGTAATTTTTTTATAATCCTATTTAAAACCATAAGTCCTTTTAATCGGGATAAAAAGTTATGACTAGTTTAATTTCGAGACAACGATAAAGAAAAATTAATGGATTTATTTTTATAAACTTTATAGCTGTTGCGTTTAAAGTTACATCCAGCGATGCTTATTATTTGTTAAATATTATTCAAGAATCTTTACAGTACATTACATTCTAATACCTAACTACACATTTGTTTAAAAATCTATACAACCAAAATATTTTTATTGTATTTAAATATTCACATGTTTAGCTCATTATATTTGCTTAAAACGTTATTATCCGTGTATATTCCTATTTTAATTCGTATTTCCTATTTGCATTATATTTTATTCTATATAAAATACAGACATTTCAAATTTTCATTACAAATCAGATACCATGAGAATCCGAATGTTTTTAAACTACGTTATGGTTTCTAAACATATCAAATAGTCGATCAAATAAAATAATCACTTATTCAATGAAGAAAACTTGTGTCATATAACGGAAATATTTAAAATAACTTCTAATTACATTTTGAAATTTGTTTTATTAGTACTCTACTAATTGCAAATTATATTTTTTACAATTTTTTTATATTTAATAAACATTGTTGTTTGTGTATAATCTAAATTAGATTTATACTTTCGTCCAGTGCCATTAGAAATGCTTATTTGTGACATACAACTTTATCCTATTGAAAATGCATTACCTTGGCACGAGCATTGCTCAAATTTTATGGACCAGTAGCGTTAAATAAGATCCAGTGTGCATGCTTTACGAACGACGACGTTATACACAGTAAATATGCTTCCTGCGGCAAACACTGTTTATTGTTGACATTTTGTTGTAGTCCTGTTATTTTGGTTAATTATCAATTTTTATTCATTAACACTGTAAATAACATATTTTGTCATGCTGGTAAAAGACTGTATTTTAAATACATTTTTGTAGTATTTTCATCTCATATGTTTCTATACATAAAAAGCAAATCCCTCACTCACTCATTACTAATTCTGCAACTTCCCGATATCTCAGAACTCAAAACTTTGGCACACGTATGCATCATGACTATACTAGAAGAGCTCAAGTATTTTTATAAAGATCAAACATTTACAGGGGTTGTAATGAGATTGTTTGTGAATTTTCGCTGTCCTAGATAAATTAAATTTGAGTCACATATGTCTTATGCTCTCAACAGAGTAAGTAAAGTTTATTACAGATCATAATATTGATTCGAAAAAGAATTTCCTAAGCACTAAACCACCACCATGTTTGACAGAGCAAAAAGCTTACGCCCAGAAAAAATATGGGTTAAAAGAATTAAAAATTGAATATTTTTAAAAGAATTGAAGCGGATCTTTTAAAAATGGTTAACCTCAGTCTGTCATAAATAAGTGTAAATAAGCACTAAACAAAACCATCAGTCATTAAATAAAAGCAAAGTCAAATTTAAGTACTTGTTAATCCCTTACGTGCCGAGATTATCGGAGAAACTTAGAGGAGTATGCAGAAAATATAATATTATAACCACTTTTAGAACACAAAATATTCTGACATGTCTCGTAAAACCAAACCATACCACACAGAACAAAACTGTGTTTACAGTATAACTTGTTCGTGTACATAGGCGGGACAAAGGATTACTACGTAAATGTGAGAATGAAATAATAGAAAAAATACTAGAAAAGGGCTAGTGGAAAAAACTTAACTGCTTAACATTGCTTGTCTGAAAATCATCACATGAATTGCTATAAAACCAATAATACACCGATAAGAGAATTACTTTAACAAAAACTTATTGAAGGTTCACGCATACAATTTATTAGCAGACCAACCACTAAGAACTCTCGGTTGAGTTTAAAGAAAAAAAGACCCTTCCACCTCCCGAACATCTATTTTTGGCATTACAATTAGTACTATGGTTATATTTATAGTATTATTGACGTTGCTATTGAATTGTATGACTGTTTATGCTCTAAAGGATATTATTATTAACGCCTTCATGTCTACTTTTTCACAAGTCACGGCGCGAAGGAAGTTACGGCATAGATTTTTTTGTTAGTATCCTACTTTCGCCTGCGCAGGAGTGACGTGTGTTAGTACTCTTGAACTCTAGTGCTCGTGACTTGTGCTCGTGACTGTCGAGTGACAACGCGTGGGTTAATTTTCTCCTTTCAGAACTCCAAGCAGATTTCGGGTCTGTTTGACGCATTCTATTTATCTTTTTTCCTTTGTGATGGACTTTTCAACTGATGAAGAGGTATATTTATCTTCGAAACTTTGTGTTATACATTTTGTAACATATAACGATGTCAAATGTATGAAATCCTATTATCCTTTCAAAACTTCCATCGCCAATAACAAATTATAAAGAGAGAATTTTTAATCACTATTACTAACTAACAGCGATGCGTTATTGTCTTTATTCTTTTTGCGTAATAAAGGTAAGATGTTTGCCTTCTACTAAGTCAATACAGCGAAATATCGATGATCTGCCAAATATCGATTTGAGGAGTGTAAAATGTGATCGCAAAGGCGCGATGTTTTAAATAATTAATTACGCTACATGATTGATCATAAACAGTGCTCATATATTCATTACATTTAACTGCTGATTGATAAAATAATTTTCACTTTAAGAGTGATTTAAATAAGTTATTATTTGCTTGTTTAATTCATTTTCTTTTTTTCTAACAGTGTTATTCCATTTAAATATTAAATAAAAAGATATTACAGTTATAGTCTTGATTTATTATTAATAAATCATAGTGGAAAAGACTTAGTCTGGTGTAATACAATAAAACATACAACAAAAAACAAATATGTGTTTAGATTGCTAGATTGTATTTAAATGTTATTTCCAAAGGAAAGTCGAATAGCTTTAATGTATCAAACTTCCTTGTCATGTTTCTTCTATTAGAAATATAATCGTTTCCAGGATGTGTTTCGTATTATATGAAATTCTTATGTCAATCACCAGAAGATATTCGCGCAGACATCTACGATTTGCTTGCTCCAACATTGTTTTTATTAGTTTGTGAATATAGTTTACTAGTTTATCGCATTTTTCTATAACTTTCCTCGAGTCCTTGAGTTCATTGTCACATCGTTCGTCATCATTATATCTTTAGATGGTTCGAGAACCATTATCCAGTATATTTTAAAGTTGGCATTTATCTCTGTAATCCTACACAATAACAATGCAAGCAAAATTTATAATATCACATCCAAAATTTAAAAATGCTATTATTTCAAGATTGGAGGTAGAGGTACAAGCTAAAGGAAGCAGTAGCGTAAAGAGTAAGTTCAGTTTTTTAAAGACATTGGAAAACTTTGCTCTTTGGTAGAGTTATAATATTAAAAGCGAATACAATAAAGTAGTCACTCTTTCTTGTCTAAGTTTTGATCTTACGTCAAACAAAAACTTTCATAATTTTAATTAAAAATTATAATAATGAAGAGTTCATTTCAGCACTGATGGTTTATTGCAAGGTCATTAAAATATCATTAACACAATTAATAACTTTTGTTAAAATCTCAAATCACACGGGGCGCATTGATAATTACAATTAAACCCAAACATAATGTGTAAATTCATTTCCGGAAGTGCTTACAATAATTGGAGTGAATACCCACTAATACTGCGATAGAAAATCAAAACAAAACCGAGCTTGGTAGACTTTAAACCCGGTGAGCTGAAAAGCTATTGTTGTATAGACTCAATTATATATTGTACCTTTACATAAATTTTTATTTTTTTCATCTGTTTGTAGGATTTGACCAACCTCCATTATCATACTGGTGTATAAATATACATTCAAAATTAAATAACATTTAATATAATATTAAATTATATTATTTTTATATTCTATGTTAACTGTGTATAGTATTCAGAGTGGTAATGCTATACAGCCAGATGTGAGTTAAGTAAGTTATACTGAAAAACTATATATTTCAGTCGAAAACGTATACTTTTATTTACGTTGCCTTTTGTGTGTCTGATCATTTAAATATATTTATATTGTTTTGCCTTTCTAAAGATCGCTTGAGCATATAATTGTCTCGCTTACTTATTAATGGGTTCCACTAAGTAAACCTCTTTTCGAAAGGCCAAATGTTCCTCTAGTGCAGAAAATAGCAATATGAATTCATAAAATAGAATTTTTCCTCGAATTCGTCTTTTAATTGGGGATTACCCGGACATTAAATTTCAGACATAAAGCCAACCTATCTGCCAATCCTAAAATCTGTTTAACACGCACCTTCCTCTTACTTGAGATCTGATGCTGTTGCATACTTAACACCTGAAATCTGGAGTCATGTTCGTCTGAAGGGTTCCAAAAATAGTAAGCGAATAAGAACGAAGAAGCTCGTAACGAACCCTCTTCACAGCATCTTTTCGACATGAGAAACACCCAGACTAGAAAAAGTACTGCAATCGAGGTGAAGAGGTATTCTCATTGTCTCATCAGGTGCACAATTGTGCGCATTATTTTATGTTGACTGACACGGTTACAAAGTACGGTGGAGTAACCGAGTCTTCCACACATTAAGCAGCTATGGTGGGAAGGGGTGATTCGATACAGGGCACATGTTCTATGGATAGATATGAAGATATACAATCATACAGAAAATAAATTTTTACATCTTCCCGGAAGAATAAAGAGAAATTGTGTTACTCTACTGGGTGATAAGCACTATTGACGCTCGGTCATATTCCATGTTTCCATGGCACCACTCATTCTTGTCCATGTAGAAATAAAGTTCATGCAAAATTCAAAGTGTAAAGATGACTATTTCTCGAGATACCTTACCACGCGATACATTCATATTTTTTTCATTACGTTAGGTTATATAGCAGTGTTAAAATAAAAGTTTCGGTAAGCTAGTGAAGGTACTATAACGTAAGAGTGCACTGAAATCAAGTATTGTCACCGACTGATTTATTAATAATATTTTAATTTTTAACTTTATGAATAAAAGTTTTACTTTTTTAAATCTCGTACGGTTATACACAATTTGTTTACAGATTTATTTATGCAGCTATTATTTCGTATCATGGTTATCCATAACAGCAATCTAAAAATATTCGCTAACGCTCAGCCAAACCCAATAAAGTGATATACACCATCATAAACCTCATTGTTCCTAAAATTTAAGAGAAGCTTAATGCAAAATTTTAAGTCTGTAGGCCAGTTCGTTTCCGAGATAACGTGTGGAAAGACAGAGAGAATTTAAGGTCCACGACTTCGTTAAAGCTCAGCCAATATTATTTTCATTGAAAGAGCTCTGACCGATTTACCACGCGCAGTTCCTCTATTATGATTTTACTATTTGTACTAAGGATAATATAGTCAGTTGTCCAACTTATAAAGCTGTTTGTACACCTATAATTCTTTATTTTATTTTCTCGATCCAAACAATGAAGAATTCTACAATCCGTATTCAATGAACTACGAGACACTTATATTATTATTCTTTCCAGTAATTCACAGTTTTTATGTGTACATCCCAGGATATCTCAATGTATTTGCAACCTACTTGTTGTTGTCAAACTGTATGCTAGTATATAAATGGAAAATAGTATCATCTCCTAAGAAACTAATTTCAACACCTCAAGTCGTCATCCTGATAAATAAAACAAACAACAAGGACATCTGCGTCGACATGTAATATTCTTGAAATTCCCGGAGTTGATGTTTTGAGGAAGGAAGCGAAAAAGTGAGGGCTATAAACACATTACGTGGATTACGGTCCCATACAGAAAGAAGATAGGTTTCAGTAAATAATAAATAACTACAAGATTAACTCGCTCGGCATATGTTGTAAGAGAACTTTGTTTATCTCATTCACATACACCGAAATGTTTTCATTTTATGATTTCCTGTTTCGTTAATAACCCATCCGATGTTTTAAGGGTGTATTAAAAATGTACAAGTTAAAAATAATACAAAAATCCTGTCTAAGCCATATGAAATATTTTATACACCTCCTTAGAAACAGTGTAATTAACTAAGTATTAATTCCACTTACCTCTCTTAAAAGTATTTTATTTCATTGAGGAGTAATTTACCAATAAACGTTATTAACTTATAACAGGAAAGTTATAAATATAATATTAATACTTCCACGGTAATTTACAATTCAGGGTTCTGTAAATCCATGGACGGCTTAATATTATTTGAACAATTACAAATAGAGCTACAAGATATTACGTCTATTAGGGCATATGAAAAGCTATTGTAATACGCATTCCGTGGACTGCTGGGATTACCTCCTCTGGGACGGCCAGCAAAGATTCAGAGAAACAGACTTAATTGGAGTATAGATAGAGTATGGAATGTCGAGTATAGAGCAAAATGAGCATAGAGCAAATACACGTTCTCTATAGCTAGGATACAATGGCTCAAATCCGACTTGAAAAGGTCTAAACAAAAGGGTGGCTCATTTAAGTTTCACCAACAAACATTGCATAAGTTCAAAACATTGTTATTGCTTCTGTATTATTTTCATATCATGTATAAAGAGAAAAAACAACGTTTAACGTAAAATTTTTACTCAGCAAATTAAGCTTTTTATTAGTAAATCACAATTAAAGTTTATTTATTAATTGACAAGAGACAGAAAGTCCGGTTATGTTCGCATAAGGTCAATGCCCCACATATGCCCTCAAAAAGTTTATGCACAACAAAACACGGGTAACAGCTGATTATAACAGGATAAATTTTAAAATTTAGATTCCTTAATATTTTTATGTCCCATTTGCATCGTGAATTCTCGGTTCACTACTGTCACTTAAAAATCTTTTATTTTTAAACATCCTATTCCTACTCCTCCGCGTTTATTATCGACCATTCCGGTTTTATAATCACCAATCTATAATCACCATTATTTATTTCCGTGATTTTCTAAGTAAATAAAAAACACTAATAAGTCTATATTTTAAATATATCCTGTTATAGTGAGCTGTTATGTTTTCTGCACGAACTTTCAGTGATAACTTATGCGAACATGACTTTACTTACGGCTTCATAAGAATTACTAAATAAACATAAATTGTGTTTTACTGATAAAACCTTTAATTTGGCATTTGAACATTTGTTCTGGCACCGTTGTACTTGTTCAAAGTAAAGTAAAGATGTCTTATTTTACCAGATGAAGTTAGGACTAAGAAGCCCTCTCTAACACAACTTGCGCCAACGGCTTAAAAGTGACTTCCGAACCACCACCAACGGCCGGGCAGGCGGGCTGCTTGTTAGGACAGGATCGCTTAGCGGTCACCCATCCAATCTGCGATCACGCTCGACGTTGCTTAATCTGGTTATCTTGCGATAACCGTTTACTCGCTACACTTCGCCATTAGCAGCGTTTGATGATATGAAAATAGTACAAAGCTGATACAATGTTTTAATACATCAATAAGCCACCAATTTAGGTAGTGTCAACCTTTCAAGGTCGCCTAGGTGGCATTATATTCTGATAATAACGAACCCTCTTGTGGAAATAGGCAGGTGTTGAAGAAATGCTTGTGGTTTAGTGGAACGTATCTTGAGAGTGCCATACAATAATTTTGAATTTGATTATAAAAACCATAATTCAACCGCTCTATGCATCAAGCATATACTATGAGTATATAAAATGACATGACTATAACAACAGTAGTTCAAAGTGAATTTAAGCGAACAATAATTTCATCATTAATTAATCCCTGATTATTTTGAATCGTGTAATCTTGTGTAAGTGGTTAAAATGTATGATGACGTTATTCAGTACGTTATACTACAATGTACGAGCTTTCTACTCCTAACGTAGCCATTGTAGGAAGGGTTGATTTAATGTCAATGATGAGTTTACGTCATCTGATGCACAGCGAGGGCACTGTTGTGGAAAATCATTTTTTGATTATGACAAAGTATTTACAAAGCTGTATTATTAGAAATAACAAATTATGCTCTGTTTTAGATTTGATAATTTAATCTACGACAACACTCTATTAAATTTTATAATTCTGGTGGCTGTGGGTTTTGTATGATAAATTAGCATCGTGTTGAAGTTTTGAAATAAAATCATTTATTTCACCTACCCATCTGGAGATGGGTAGTAATATGTACTAAAAAAGAATAATGTTTTATTATATTTTATATTACTTTTTTATATATTTATATTATATTATAATTTTTATATTATTATATTAGCTTGGAAGCTAATATATAAAAAAAATTAAATCCATAGATGTTTAAAATCTTGCCTTCTCCTTTATAAAAACTCTTTTTAAAATTTCTGACACTAATATTGAGAGGTTTGAGTGACAAAATCATTGCTTGTTAATGCATACATTTGACAGCGACTTTATCTGAAATACTGTTGTACCATCATATGACTAATAAATGATTCTGAGAAAAATTAAATTAATTAATATGAATGGAAATTTAATAATTGATATATAAATATCAAGGTTGGACATAAATTAAACAAATTTTTTATCTAGCTCCATGTCTAAAATTTCTCAACCGTCCTTCCAACTCTACTAATCCTGTATTGACAGATTGTGGAATATGCTTATGGATATTATATTACGTGTGTACTATAGTATAATGTTCCTAATAGCAATCCCGTTCATTGCACAAGATTGTACGGTTATAATTACTATGAGAGTAATTAATCATGACAGGTATTGTTCACTTAAGTTGACTTTGAACTACTGTTCTTATAGACATGTCATTTGGTATACACTTAGTGCAAGGTTGATTCATCGCACAAAATTATTACATTATTGGTCTAGTAATTAATTTCCCATTTGATTTACTCGACTACATTTTTAGACACTGAAAACAATGAAACATCTGTTCCCTTGGCCCTAATGTGAGGATTAAAGAGAATAATGTCCCTATTTGCGCTTTTTACTTGATGGACACGAGGTTTCCTCTGGGCGCAATCTTCTAGGATGGAATGCTTGCTAGGTCTCCTTTAGTAAGTCTTCTTTTAATCAATTCTGTTATGGATGATAAAAAAAACCAATATATAAATACCCTATCAAACTATTTTGAAACTTTCATCCCAAATTGTCCCTTTTGCTCACTTTTATACAACTATAGAATTTGAGTGCTGGTCTACCAAAAAAGGTTTTAATACTAAAACTTACTTAAATTTTAATCGACCAATAGCACATGAGGTACATGCAATGATTTAAGCTCAATATATTCCTAAGCGTTGGAGTTATCCTTGATCTTCTGGGTTGGAAGATGGTGAAATTACGCGTCCAGATATCTGTTAAGGTTAAGATAGTATACCGACTGTCCTGTACTCCCGTCTAATTTACTCGTTTTCATTGTGTTCAAAAATATTACAAACATATTCTTTCAACATCCGTGGATGTATTTTCAACATCTGATGTTACGATGTATGGTATTTATATAACTTTGTTATGATTCTCTGTCCTAATTACTCAAAATAACTAGTGAGTAAATGTTTTATCTGCCTTTATAATAACTTTAAATGTAACTTAAACTGGACAATTTTTATAAAAACTTCAAATTTTAAGTGGCCACCGAATTTGATAATCTCTAGTTTGCACCATTCTTCTTCTTTTTGTAATACCTTTAAAATGAGGTGTCACTTGCTTGGGGTTCCTATTTAAACATTTTTATATACTCTCAAAATACCCCCTTTTGGGAAGTAAGTCAAAGATTTTCATGCCTAAAAAACTCCTCAGTTGGTCATATAAACATCCCCGAAAGTAAACCACTCCATCTCTTTTCATAATAAAGTTAATAGAGGGGAGGGGGACTTTTAAGAGACTTAGTATATAGGATATTTTTTAATAGAGTTTATCATAGTAGTGTAAAAGAGCATTCGGTCATTTGAAATCAGCACATGCCAAAAAATATCTGTCAGTCCTATGTGTTATTGGTGGTATATTATATACATTATTTAATAATGTTAATTCATGTCATTTTGAGATAGCTGGAATACAGAGACAACGACCGGAAAGAAAACGTATGAAATCTTCAGCAGGTAACAACGAAGTTATTTAGTTGAGGTACATTACTAAATATGGCTAATAGAAATATTAATTACTAAAACTTAGTTTTGCGCGTTCTTTTGATCAAGTCAGGTAAAACACTTTGTTTTAAAAATAATATTTATAAGTCGAACTTCCTTTCATTTTCAACGTTGATTTATGTCAGTGAACCTTTTGCAAGAGTCTTATAAAGTAACTACATTGTTACAGAATAAGAATATAAAATGAAGATATAACAAATCAATTACTGTAGACGTATCTCGTATCCCCCCACCCCCCCCCCCCCCCACCCCCCCCCCCCCCCACCCCCCCCCCCCCCCACCCCCCCCCCCCCCCACCCCCCCCCCCCCCCACCCCCCCCCCCCCATTGATTTTTCATATATTCAAACATTTATATGAATACCAATTTAAGGAAAAAATGTAAACATGTCAAAACTCAATATGAAAAAACTTGCATTAAACTTTATTTTCACAAGAATAAGTTCTATGATGCATAATGTTTGTATCATCGTCATTTCGTTTGATTATCTGTTTTATATAAGCTCTTTACGTCTATATAAGCTGTCAAATGTGTGCCAAGAAAGAAACATTGTTATTTAGTAAAATTAATAATACGTGGTAGTTTAGAATCCTTTTCCCCATCCTTTGATAAACTTCTGTAAACAACAACTTATTCTCCAAACAATTATCGTCTTAGTTTTTTCACCCCTCTGTATTTATATTCTGCCTTGTTGATATTTGTACGCCTTATTTATTCTCTCGTTGTTTATTTCGAACCAAAGATAGACACCATGAGGTCCATTTGACTACTATTGACCACACTGCGAAGAAGTGGCGTGCATTTACAAATTTTATTTTAGGGAATAATACTACAAAATGTAAATGAACATTATGTACCCAGTTTAAAAATTTAATAGTAAAGAAGTCGACATAATTTGGTCTGCAAAGTTAACTATCTGGGATGAGGTACTTATAGTCAAAAAACATTACTTAATGTGTATTAATCAACAGTTTAAAGAAATAATGGTTAACGACCTACCATTTTGTGATTAATTATCATCTTAGGAGGAGATGTCCGGCAAGTATTATTGTACCTCACGCATCTAGAGCTGCTGCAGTACAGAACTCAATTACATTTTTAACTATATGGTCTCTTTTCGGGAGTTTTAAAACCCTCTAAAATATGAGGGCTAACGCCGATGAATATGAATCTGCTAACTTCCTGCTCGAAATCCGTAACAATACACTACCAATGTTGACGGTTTTGGTGGAGTTGTCTTTGTTCTTGTGTTCAAACTCAGATATTTTCAGTGAAATATATGGTCATAATTCACTACCCTCTTGACACTTTCTAAGCTTTAAGACAAGTAATTCAGACTCCTAAGAATGAGCAATGCGATGAGATCAATGAAAGGGTTTTAGATCTCCTTCCAGGTTTATCTGAAACTTACATGAGTACAAATACTTTAATAACTGAAGAAGAGAGTGAACTGCTACAATTTCCTAATGAATTCTTTAACAGCTTTGAAATGACTGGCTTACCGTCCCATGAGTTGACTCTGAAGGAAGATTCAGTTTGTAATGCTTTGTGAAACCTTAACTCAAAAAAATCTATTTATCATAAACATCATACAATAGTGGCACAAGACTAGTTGTTTAAAAAAATATTTTTCAGAACTGTTTGGATTTGGAAATTATTACTAGCTGAGAGGTTTTACAGCGTGTATTATTACTAGTTGAGAGGTTCTACAACGTGTATCATTACTAGCTGAGAGGTTCTTTTATACAACGTGTATTATTACTAGCTGAGAGGTTCTACAACGGTTAATATTACTTCGCATTGACTTTATCACAATCTGACACTACTGTTCCATTTTCATTTAAGCGACGACAATTCCAATCAAATTGGCATTTTCATGACAAATTAACAAGGCGCAGGAAGAAACAATCGACCGAGCCGGGGTATACTTACCTGAAACAGTGTTTCAGTTATGGTCAGTTGTATGTGGCCCTATCGCGCGGGGAAATCGTTCAAAAATGTTAAGGTAGAAAGACCCAAGGTCGTCCCACTTCCATTTTGGTTTAGAAGGAATTATTGTGAAATGAAATAGTCAAGGTTGGAACGACATGTCAACTAATAAAATTTTTTAATTATTTGTGATTTTTCACGACATTAACAATACGGGAAACTGATTATCGACTAAGTATGTTACTCCTCATATACTATTTTTCTCTTTTACCTAGGTGAACAATTACTAATGGAATTACTCCCCACCCCTACTAATTACAATATTGAGTAATACTGCGAAGCAGCAAGGTACACTATTAGAAATTAATTGATATAATGTTTGGATAGTAAATAAGATTACTCTCGTCATAAATGGTAAATGAATACACCTGTGTGCAATTACAGATTTAGTAATACGATATACCTAGTGGAAAAAAATTAAATAGCTCACAGATTGGAAATGCACAGCGTTGAAACAATAATGTCCATGTTCAATTTGCTTACAATATTGCTCGTGCACATAAATTTCACAGAGTTTTCGTAAATATTGTGTATGTACATTAAACAGTAATCAGTGTACATTGAAAAACATTAATATTTACTTAAACCTGATAACATAAATCAGTAAACATGCTTTTTTATAACTAAAAATTGTACCAGCACAGTTTAAATTTTTAAAATATGTATTAAAAAGAATATTTATAGTCCGAAAATAATTTGCATTGTCTAAGAACGGAAATAACTTGAAATCTTTAGATTTATTTCCCTTCGGCAAAGAAATTGATCATTAATTGTGCAAAATTTTGTGGGGATCGAAATAGTAAAATGTGAATGGGTTTTAAATATTTGAAACATAATTTTGTCCAGATAAGTTATTTCTTAGCTTGACACTCTATTTCTTGCAAATATAATTATATTTATCTAATTATTTAATGATCATACAACTATTATTTATGTCTCAGACACTCGGTTTTGTCTCTTAAGCTAGAAAAAGCAAATTCGAGAAGAAAACCATTTCACATGTTTAATCCTTTTCCTTTCCAATTGAAAAATCAACCAAAAGTAACATTTTTGACGATCGATTCTATTGTTACGATAAAAAACATTCATTGATTTTAAGTATGATTTGTCTGCTTCATTCAAAAGATTTGTCTGCTTCAAAGAATGATTTGGTGCTTATAAAAAGCACATATTTTTATCCTTTAATACATTTGCATATTCTTATTACTAAATAAAGCTATTCAATAGTAAATTAAACTTTTTAAAATTTTCTACTTTGAGTGATAGAACCGGAATATGATTCTAAAGATAATCAAAGTATTAGAGTCTTGTGTAGAAGTTTTTATTCGGTCCAGGAAATAATTTTAACCGTGTAAACTGCTTTAATACACGCTTTGTTAAAATCTCCAAAGTTTTTTCTTTAAGGCAATTATATATTTTAAAATATATTTTTACAACATAGGACATCACAGTTACATGTTTTTACAACATAGGACATCACAGTTACATGATTTTACAACATAGGACATCACAGTTACATGATTTTACAACATAGGACATCACAGTTACATGATTTTACAACATAGGACATCACAGTTACATGATTTTACAACATAGGACATCACAGTTACATGATTTTACAACATAGGACATCACAGTTACATGTTTTTTACAACATAAGAGATCACAGTTAACATGATTTTACAACATAGGACATCACAGTTACATGATTTTACAACTTAGGACATCACAATTACATGATTTAACTAAGCTACCTGCATTATTTTGGGGAAGAAAATGATCGCTGGCAAATGTAGTAAAGAAGAGTTTTAGGTTTAGAATTTTAAATATGCATAAAGTTTCATACGATAAAGCCCAGTAATCGCTGTTGTCAGTTTAAACTTAATTGTTTGAACAATGTTTATTTTATGGCTTTTACTTGGGGTTTTATATTTAAAAGAAAAATATGTAAAAAAAAACTGCATTAATAAGAACTAAAAGCTGATTAATTATCTTTAGCAGCAGAATTTTGATAGTTAACTACCATAAGAAAAATCACAAAGGAAAGTTAATATTACATTAAACGAAATATACAGATATATAATGTATATTTTGCCGCAAATAATTTTGAAGCAGTGAAACATGCATTTTAAAAACATATTAAATAAACTTACTAAAGGAATCCAAATGTTGTACTTTAGTAACCATCCAACCCCATCCACCATTAACCCTCCCGCTCCCATTTCTCTGACACCCTTCTGTAACGTGTGATCCCCGAAAGTTTGTACTTCTGTCATCTTTCTCCCTGGAGACACCCTCATGTAAATCTTCAGAATTTATCAAGTGAACTTAAAAACTTAAAACAATAGTTTTTGATAGACAACCATAGTTTCATAGTAGGCAAAAAACAGAAAATTATTATTATTAAGGGTAATTTCCCTCCAGGTTTTAGTAAAAACGTTATTATATTCATGGCCCAATAGTAAAAATATATCAATAAATATTAAAATTTTCCATATTTATTAATATATTTCAAAAAGTTATCAAGTTAAGAGTACTTTAATATCCCTCCCCAATTTGAAATGGTGATGATGAAAAAATCGCATCTTTGTCTTTCATGTATACAATTAGCATTGCGTATGATCCCTTTCAATGAAAGAGTTCTATTAAGTTTCGAAATCACTTCTGTACTGCTATAGAAGTCACGAATGGGAACTTCCAAAGAAGTTAACCATTTACCACAGGGAACTTCTTACATAGCAGGCAGTACAAGTCAACTACAGAACTACAAGATCTGCATAGGATCTGGTTGTTCCAAACAAGGCACAATTGTAGTCACAAATAAGACTATCATTTTCAATAAGCTAAAACAAAAAAATAAATATCAGAAATTTAAGCTTGGTTTTTTTTAAATAGTAAATATATTATTGCTTTCAAAGTTCTTGAAACCAAAATTATATATAATTTCTAACTTTCATATTGTCGAAAGCTATGAATAGAAATTTATGCTTGCTTCTTTTATTTTGTAACTTGCTCCTTATAAAGCATAGAATTCCTTTCACAAGTTTTCACATATAAGTATCTGTCTCAGAGCGGCCGCAAAGTAAACTAATATATTGGAGTCAACTTCCTCTGCAAGTAAAGTTAATACGACAGATACCGGTTCTGATGTGTGCTCCATAACTACCATATATTGTCTTCATCTTGTTAGTGTCGTCTTGTGTACATCAGGCCAATATTTTGATGTATTTACTATATTTCGTTGGAAGCTTGCTGTCGGTTATTCCTTGCTTTTAAAAGCGGGAAAGATTAATTTACCCACCTTTAAATTAAGTACAAAGTGGCATAATATACCTTCAAAAAATTATTTTTGATGGTATATATATATATATCGTATGGGGAACAAAGGCAGCTCTCCATAAATAAATAAATTAAAAAATTACAATTATTAAAAAGTACGTAAGAACAAAGTTTCTTGAGTCATAAATTAAAATAATATTAAGATCTCCCGTCACAAAGCTAAATCCAAATTACTGAGCCAGTTTAGAGACCCATCCTCTAAACCACTCAGACCAGCCAGACCACCAGAAAACAAGGGGGGTGAAGTTGTTCGCGTCCGTAGCCCTGGGTAACGCTAAACGAACAGCAATTTTTAGTAGCTGGATCGTCACTCTTGTGATCTCCCAGTTATGGCAGCTATCGATTTTTGATGGTAATTACGTATTTTTTAATTAAGGCTAAGACGGTTTGGTTGAGTTTCCAAAACATTTACTGTCACAAGAAATTAAAATTGATCTTAATAGGGTGAAAAGTACAGTAGTGTCTTATTTTACCTGGCAAAGAGAGGGCTAAGTAGCCCTCTTTGACACTAAACTGGGTGCCAACGGCCTAAAGGTGACTTCCGAACAACAAGCAATAGTCGGGCAGGCGGACTGCTTATAAGGACAGGTTCGCTCAACGGTCACCCATCCAAGAAGCAGCCACGCTCGACGTTGCTTGATTTGGTTGTCTTGCGATAGCCACCTTACCAGCTACACTGCTCTATTGGCTAATGATAAGTGAACAAATTTAAACGCAACAGTCTTTGTGAAGTCTTTACCATATATTTTTATTAAGACGATTTTAGTAAACAGTCAATTAAATAATAATAATAACGTATTTAAAAATAGAGTATTTATGTAAGCAATTATGCTTTTAAAACAACTCGTGTTAACTGATCCTGCTACTAACATTCAGTAAATGTGTCACTATTAAAAATGTGGAAATAAATGTTATTATAAATTATTGGTATATTAATTTATTTTACAAATTATTCATTATTTATAATAATTAAAATAACTATATATAGTCTTATTATGTAATAAATATTTTTATTTCAAATGTGTTATAAACTTAAAATTTTACATTCCTTAATATAGAGACGTATCATTTACTTAAATATTTAAACAAGTGTGTCTAACCTTATAGATTTTATACGATACGGTCATCTACTGTTAATAGAGTGCAGATATAATTATACTATGGCTTCAACCAGTTTGAAAGTATGAGAAAATAATATGATAGTAACTTTACATGTCAATGGTAACTATTCTATATCGCTCACTTTTTGAAGCAATACTTAAAATTATTTTTTTTCTATAAGAAAAGAAAAAAAGGCATGTTCGTATTTATTAATTTACAGTATTTTACATTTTTTATCTGGAAAAGATTGTTTTCCCATCTCAAATATACTTATTTTCTTAACTCTTATCATCCCATCTAGGAATGCCACTTTCGAGAAGAATACAACTAATACTCAAACATTAAAATTCTATTTATCGTTTGTACTATATCAACGATTTCAATGTCAAACAACTTTTTTAAATCTAATTGAAGAAAATTGCAGCAATCATTATGTAAAAACAGGTCACAGAGAAAACTTCAACACGAGTACATATTAAAATGCATTATTTAATTTTCTTTAAAATACAAAATATACAATGTACACTAATATCAAATACTCTTTATTTGGAGTAACTGCCTGTACGGAACAAAAATTTTATCTTCATGTACTACACTCTTTAATTAAACGTAAACATGTAATATGTAGGCAATCGTACTCTTCCTATGGTTTAACATACAGTGCATGACTTTCTCTTTCAGTGTATATTTTGTAATAAATCACCTTCATTTCAAAATTCACTAACAGGTAGAGTTTCAGAAACAAGTTGGATAATAGGATTCCACGAGCGTGACAGTAGTTGAAAACTTATATTAAGTTCTTTAGGTGAAATTTAATTACTATCCTTAAACAAAAATATAATTATATGCTCCGTTAAGCTCAAACTAAAGCGCAATGTTTTGACCTTGAACTTGATGTTTCAGAAAGTCCCTAAATAATAGTATTATTAGGTTAAAGTCATTTATTAACTTATTTGTATTAAAAATATACCTTTAGAATTACTTGGTTTTATAATTTTTTGAAGTTCAAATAACAAAATCCAACCAATAGCTTTTTATAACACTAAAGTAAAAAATATAAAGGGAATACTAAGTCATATCGCTGAATATTGAAATAACTCTTTAAGCAATTGTTTTACAGAATATATTACGTCATCTATAAAAAATGTCATAAAATACAGAGCTCAAGAATATACGCTGAAAGATTTATGTTCCAAAAATGTTCTGAATGTTACTCCTACTTCTTCTCTTACTTATATCTATTGGTTCTTGACGGTCAGAAAGGGAAAACATGACGAGAGCTAAGTTGAGTTTGCAAAAAATAATTTACTTATATGTAACAGATTAATTTTGAACTCACCTCTATTCATCGAAAGTCATTTCCACTCATTATTCAGTGTTTTATTCCACATAATATTGAGTATATGCAATAACAAAAAAATAAAATAACATTCGTGTTTTCTAAATTATACTAATTATAAAGGTAATCGTATCAGCACAATGCAACAATAAAGCATGCACTGTTGTGTTCAGCGAACCGCTATAAATGATTAAAAGCTTCTCTCAAAGGAACGATGAGAGAACAATCAGAGTTACTCCAATTTCAACTAATGTTTTTGTTTCACAATCCCACTCGTTTAATGATTCGTAGGTTGAGAAGCACCAACCATGTATTCACCAGAATTCCTGTGAGAGCCCACGCGGTTATACGGAGATAAATTGTTCGGCTTCAATACCAACAGGGTGCGGAGATTAACAGTTCAGGTCTCATCTCACGGGGGCAGAATATTGATGGAAAAACAGATTTTTGACAAACATCAACGATTGGCCTTTGTTATTCGGAAATTGTAGTTTTCCAACGCCATTTGGTCAATGATTGAAATATATTTTAATCGAGTTTTTTTTTTTTAACAAATATTTATATGATTCTAACCTGAAGATGTTTGACCTAGCCAAGAAGAGTGGTTCTGGACTACAAAGCTTTATATAGTTCATGAAAAAGAACATTTAAAACTGTAGATATTCGTTATAAGTCAGTATGAGTATAAGCGGTTCGGCTGAAAAACTACTGTGTTATTCCACCAACTACTGGGTTGTTCTAATCCCTACTGTGTTATTCCACCAACTACTGGGTTTTTCTAACCCCTACTGTGTTATTCCACCAACTACTGGGTTGCTCTAACCCCTACTGTGTTATTCCACCAACTACTGGGTTGTTTCTATACACCCTACTGTGTTATTCCACCAACTACTGGGTTGCTCTAACCCCTACTGTGTTATTCCACCAACTACTGGGTTTTTCCAACCACTAATAAATTATACCAACGCAAAAAAGTATATATTTGTAGTTATTGAACTTAGTGAACTAAATTGTTAAAATAAATTTTGCGATGAAAATATTGTGTACTGAAACTAAAAAAATATGGTTGTAGAACTGAAATATATTAGTTTATATATTGTATATAGTACACAGTAGTGATATTAGTTTCATTTAATTAAAGTTGTGAATTTATTCTCAAGTTTTATATGCTGTAGTAGTTAGGAAAATGAACAAAACTAGTCTGTTTAGACTTTGGCTACACTCAACATTCACACTGAATCATCGCTTTCCACCATAGCTACGTTATGTGTTAAATTTTTTTAACATTATGAGATATATTTATTTCTCTCTTGTTTGTTGTAAGTAAGTTGGATCTACAGAAAACTCTAGTTTGTATATACGTCACTAATGAGATTGCTTTTCAGCCGTATAAATTTAGTGTTTTATGATTTGCCTTACTAAATTAACGCCTTTTTCTTGAATTCCCAGGTTCTCCTTTAGAGAAATTGGGGTTATAACCCAAAATTATACTTCGTTTAAGTTGCATTCAAGATCATGTTAGTTCCGAAAAATGATAATGGAGTAATTCATATTTACATGATTGTGAACTTTGATCCTAGCAGTTAGGGGCATTTCTCTCTCATATATTTCCTTTTTTGGTTGTGTTGTTGACAAAATACCGAAAAAAGTTTTGACTTGACTCTGAATACTCTCAATTAATTACCAATATCTTGGCTGTGATGAGGCAGTAATTACTAGACACAATGTTTACGCCATGAGGACGAAAGTAATGAACTGTCCTTGACACTCGAGGCAACGCTGGTCTTCCATCTCCACTTGTCCTTTACAACCTTCACTGATCTCATCGCAGGACCAACATCACTTTCCTTTCACTTTTCTCTTTTCTCACCTTATTGAAACCAGAAGTTGCACTTTTCATCACACTGATCACCCCCATTTTATTTATACTCGTATTGTACTAAAATATCGTTAGGGACATTACACATAAATGTAATGTTGATTATATTTTTGTTTTTTAACTGATCAAATATCTGTTTCAAATATCAAACATACGGCCAAAGAATTATATATTTTTTACCACTCCTATAGGTGTTTCCTAGTGTCTTTGGAGTAATCAATAAAAATGTCATTACTTATAAATTTTTAAGGCAGTTACCTAATTTCCGTAAAACTGTTCGTTAGTGTATTTTCAAATGATAACAAAAATATTAGACCTACTATTACAATGAAAAGCACAATAGTTTTAAGCATACAAATTATACTTTAATATTTTTTCAGAAAACATCTTTCTATTATGTAAAATAATACATAGCATGAAACTTGATAGAATTAATACAATTATCTGCAGATTGTTGTGTTCGTTTGAAATAAATAAAATATGTGTATTATAGCAAAATAAATATATCTTAATATTTATTTATTTATTATTTAATACAACAGAAGGTTTAACTAATTAGTTGTTAGTTATTGTTACAATTAGATTGGTGTGGACACCATAATGCGTCTAGCTAGGTGTTAATAATAGAGAAAAGTCTGTAAAGACCTGTAGTTAAGAATACATTATAGAGTATGGAGTGCTACTTTGAACGATCTAATTTTTATATATTGGCGAAGTTACTAGAATAGAGTACGATGGTAACAATACTTTTTGTATTAGTTGAAAAGTTTACTGTATTCAAATATTGTAAGATTGGAGAATGCACATTCTTTTGGTCTGAGTGAATTATCAATATATAAACTGTAAATAGTTTAAAAGTGCCGAATTACAATTTAATTTAAGTTCAAAATGTATCCGTTAAAACTCATTGCCTATGTATACAGTACCAATGGAAGGGAATCTATTTTCGCCAATAATTGTTGATAATTTGAAAAAATTCACTACGTCTTTAAGCTGAATACACAGTATGTCATATTTGGTTTAAGAATACAACCTTCCAATATTTTGACATCTTCCGACGTTTTGATAAGAAGGATTACAATTTCAATACCTACCTAGCTAGATTAATTTATATAAAATTAATTCTGATATCGTGATACTCAGAAACTGAGTGTTTTTCTGTCAATAACATTGAAAAGACATGTTATCGGCCAACGGTTAAAATAAACATAATTTAGCCTAATTGACACTATGTGGAGTGTTTTGTGCTGTATCTATGGATATTGCAAATATAAAAATGTGCGTATTCAATCAATACATATTACTTGCCTGTGTGATACCCAGTAGAATAGCACAATTATTAGATAGTTGTTCTTTACCTCTGTGATGAAAACTGATGTCAGAAGAGCAGTTAATGAAGATAGTCAATTTGAAGATAATAATAAGACTTCCGTTTTCAAAATTACAGATCAACATTTCGAAAGTGTTATTTACTGCGGTGTGTGTAGTTGGCCTTGTTTTATACACGAGATTAGCCTTTAAAATTAATATTCTATCATTACGTGAATTTGTCTTGAGGGTTGATTTTCTACTGCTTTTAGGCCTATTTTTGACTACAATTCACATGACCTTACTAAATTCAAATCTTTTGGAAAAATGTCCACAAGAACATGTTAGTAATTAAAGAAGATTTTGAAATTTCAGACAAAACAAAATCAGACTGGAAGTTAGTCATGCTGATCATTCTAGGAATCTGGACAACATTCTGTCCAGTTCCTCTATTCCTGCTGCATATGGCAGAGGGCAGAATAATAAAAGAAGAAAACTACACCCCTTTTATCGGCGTCTGTCACCTGGCTCTGTTGAAAGTTACCATAATGAAGCAATTGGTGGCTCAGCGACTAAGGAGGATAAGGAGATTAGGCGATTCTGCGAATTCAGTAGCAGAGTTGATCACCGCCACCAGACAAGTCCTGGACTGCAACTCCGGCATCAACGCGGGCTCTGCTCTAATCTCCACCGCTGGACAAATCTCCACGTTTGGTCACCTCCTCTATTACTGCTACAGCATGATTGTTATCTTTGCGGCTGGTCGAGACTTCCGTGGAACTTATGCAAGTCACCCTTTCCTGGTAACATTGGGCAATAGTGGAATGTTCCTTATCCACGTGTTTTCAGCTATTTTATCCTCTATAGTCAGTAATGAGGTGAGTAGAAATATTTTGAAAGCATATGTTTCCTAGTATATAGACTTTAGTCAATTAATTTCACTTTATATTACAAATTTAAATTAATTTTTAAAAATAATGTTAAAGTAAAACAAAACAAACATAAAAAAAAACATTTATGACGAACATATTTTTTTATCGATACCAACATATTTGTCATTATGTTTTAAATTTTTTACTGATCTGATGGTTTTCAAATGTTTATACCTTAGATGAGTAACATACAAGCACTGACAAGTTCTGTGTTGTGAAATCCATAAAATGTTTCTAGACATTTTTTGTACCAGTTACCATTTCCACTGCCTGCACGAAGATACGTTGACATTACAAAATGATTGTTTCAGATTGTGCTAAAAACATGATAATACGAAATACTTCATAAAAATTACTACTGATATTTGCTTTCTTTATCAGTTTTGAAATAATGTATAAACTTCGAACTATCCCCACCTATTTAAACAGCAAACCCAATCGTATCGTGTTAACGTATTTTACGATAATATTTATGAAAACTTCAAGTCCAACCGATGATGTTTTTAAAAACCTATCGTATTATTCCAGGTTGAAGAGATAAAAATGAGACTTGACATTACCTGGACAGCAAGGCAGAGTCCTTCAAGAGTACGGAGAACCGTAAGTTTCCATTTAATTTATACAAGAACGATTTATATGCATATTTTATCAAAATAAAACATTTAAAAACTTTCACATAACGTAGATCCGCAATGTGCACTGAAATCCGCTTGCTTTGAAGAATAAATATTTTTTTAAAGAGCTAGAAACAAATGAAGACAACCGAGGAGGAAGTAATAAACTTTAGTAAACTGGAAAAGAAAGTTTTACAGGAATTAGGCTTGCAAACCACAATATCCACGATTTCGATTCCACTAAATCCCGTACATGACATGGATAGATGTTATTCCACTGATGCAAGAGTTGCTACTGGAACTGTGATAATAGCAGAGTTTTGAAACTTTGAATGAATCTGAGTTTATTTAATAGTCTGCTCCTTGATACAGACAAGCTCTAATTGAAAATACAAAACAAAAAATGGTGATTATTGTCATAGTTTTTTATAAAAAACTATAAACTAATCTAAGTTTATAAACTTGGGAATACACTTTGCAATGCCTTGTTTGCCTACGTACAACCCAAGTTTTATGTATAAATATTAAGCAAATACTCGGAAATCTAGAGTGGTCAGTATAAGCACAGTGCATGTCACACGCCAAACAGTCGCACTGTACACAGTCTGCACACACAAGAGATGGTGAGAGACGGTGCTTCCGGTAGTGCGTAGAATGTCATCTGTAACAAGGGAACATAATGATGTTGGTTGAGAATGGTTAAGGGCAGACATCCTTGGCCTTAAGTATTTGTTACAGATCTCAAATTCATACTGTCTGAACAAATATGTTCTTGATGAGAGTTCTTTGATTTTATACAAATAAGTACATCAGGTTATTATTTAATTATTTTTAATTTATGAAAAGTTTTTTTACGTACAACAATGTAAATACGGTAACTGAAATTTCGTTATTGCTTCAAATTATTTATCGTAAATTAAAACGTGAAACACAAAACACGATATATTCGGTTGTAATTAATATTGTATGTACTCAATGACTAGATATTCTTCTCAAGAAAAAATACCCTACTATTCCAAATTCATCACTACAGCAACTAATGCACATAGGTTTTAAAAGTATAATAGGAATAAGTGATACCAAACATGGTTTCATATGAGATCTATTGATCTGATAAAACAATTTATCCACCTACTAAATAACCATGTTGTCCACAACTTAAGTACATAGTCATTACTTAAGGCAGACACCCATGGAAGAGTGCTTTTACTGTAATATAAAGTAAACATGTGAGTTATAGTCACTTTCGTATCTTAACTTTGCCACTTGAAACATGAAACAAGACTAGGCACTTACTAACTGTACCAGCGCTAAAGCAGCATATGTAGACTACCTGAATCACAGCTGTGTGAAACAATAAATGTTTATTTCGTACGGAAGAGAAAATTAGCAAAGGAAAGAAATTAAACCACTGGTACTAAAGTTCAATACCCGTACTTCAGGGAATGGCCGTTAACCCACATTAATAGGGAATAAGAAAATCAAGAGTACCCTCTTTTACCCCAATATAATCTTAATAGGGCACTCCACCCTAGAATCGATGAAAATGCCAAAGATTTACAATAACTTTTATTTTGCCTAGTTTTGTCCTCTTGTACTTTTCTGAAAAATTCGATATATAAGAAGTACAGTTAAAATGCTTATAAATTGTTTATTTTATCTATAAATGAAATGCTAACACTTAGCAGCCATCGCCTTTCTAGGCTGTTTTCCGAAAGTTTGGTTTTCACGTGTTTTCATTTGTTGTGGCAGACATAACTTAAGTTGTATTTGAGATAGCCTTATAATTTTTTTATTTGAAAGAGGACATTTCATTCTGCAATCTGTAGTATAGATTTACATTAGTTCATTCAAAAAAACATTTTTTTAAAGTTACAAAAATAATTTTGTAAAAATATTTTGAACAAAAAGTAAACAACTTTTTTTTACAGAAATATTTTATATAATTTAGTATCAATACTAGAGGTAGCACAATGAAATATCAAATTCAAAATAAAAAGTAAATGAAGAGGCTATCTCAAATACAACTTAAGTTATGTTTGCCACAGTGAATCCTAGTTTTATCCGTAAAAAGTTATCCCCAGAGGTGATGGGAGGGGTGAGGGACCAAAAATTATGGATTAAGTTACCCATAACTAATACTAATATATAAAAAATAAAATAATTAATTTTGCTTTAAATATGAAATAAAAAACCATTTTGGGTGGAGTGCCCCCTTAAATAAAGCTGTTACTTTACACGTTATAGATCATTACTCATAAAGGCTTTACATACATCCTACTTTCTATTTCAAAACTCTCTACTCATTTAAAGTGATAAGAATGATAAAGTAGTTAAGTTGGCAAATACATTTTAGATATCTAGCACCTTATATAGCAACATCTATGTATTCGATAAAACTTAGAATTTTAAGCACAGCCATCGTGAAAGCAACGCTGGTCTAGTTCGTTTATGTTTCTTCCCGAAAGTACTGAAACACACATACACAAACACACACACACACTCACACACATCATATACCAAGGCATATACTTATTGCATGAACAGAAAGGCCAAGAACGACCTCTAAAAGATAATGGTTTAGAAATTTATCACATTCTCGAGCGTCCATCCTTCGTCACTAAATGTAAATATTACCACAGTCCAATGAGCCTTTTTGCATATTCTGGACAGGAATAATTTCACTTTCAAATGCACTCCTTTGAATAGGGGCATTTAATTAAAAGTTATATGACAGTTTTATTAAACTCGTCACTCGAACTGTATGATATGAATGACATCAGAAGGAATTTGGAGAAAGTAAAGTATTAGATAAATTCATCTAAACTATGTGGATTTAACCAACGGCGGATGCCAAAATATGGTTTAGAAGGTCGACTGCTAAGCTACCGTTCGGTTTTCTGCGATTTAAGACGTTGTCTTCTTTCAGTAGATCACCTAAAGAATCATAAATAGGTGACGCCAATTACAGTTTATTCTGATTAAAAATAATTTGATTCGTTCCGTTGTGAATTTTTAATTTCGACTTTTGTCTCACGACCCTCACTACTGTGAGTTCCCATATTTAGACAAGATGATTGTCTAATACTTTGTGTGTGTTTAAAGCTGTTTGAACTGCCCAGATATCACTGTTTCTGCTGGAACTGCATCACACCCCTGTGGAGTTATCGGCTCTGCGGCTCTTCAATATCAACCGCGACACCCTCACCACTGTGAGTCCCAATATTTAGTCAAACTGAATGTCTATTACTTTGTGTGTTTATTACTGATTAAACTGCCCAGATATCACTGTTTTCTGCTGGAACTGCATCACACCCCTGTGGAGTTATCGGCTCTGGGGCTCTTCAATATCAACCGCGCCACCCTCACCACTGTGAGTCCTCATATTTAGTCAAACTGAATGTCTATTACTTTGTGTGTGTTTATTACTGATTAAACTGCCCAGATATCACTGTTTCTGCTGGAACTGCATCACACCCCTGTGGAGTTATCGGCTCTGGGGCTCTTCAATATCAACCGCGCCACCCTCACCACTGTGAGTCCTCATATTTAGTCAAACTGAATGTCTATTACTTTGTGTGTTTATTACTGATTAAAACTGCCCAGATATCACTGTTTCTGCTGGAACTGCACCACAACCCTGTGGAGTTATCGGCTCTGGGGCTCTTCAATATCAACCGTGCCACCCTCACCACTGTGAGTCCTCATATTTAGTCAAACTGAATGTCTATTACTTTGTGTGTTTATTACTGATTAAACTGCCCAGATATCACTGTTTCTGCTGGAACTGCATCACACCCCTGTGGAGTTATCGGCTCTGGGGCTCTTCAATATCAACCGCGCCACCCTCACCACTGTGAGTCCTCATATTTAGTCAAACTGAATGTCTATTACTTTGTGTGTTTATTACTGATTAAACTGCCCAGATATCACTGTTTCTGCTGGAACTGCATCACACCCCTGTGGAGTTATCGGCTCTGGGGCTCTTCAATATCAACCGTGCCACCCTCACCACTGTGAGTCCCAATGTTTAGTCAAGCTGAATGTCTTTTAGGTTATCAAAAGCTTATTACTCCTCTTTTTATAATTTAAGTCAATTATAAATCAAAGATACATTTCAACGTGTCCGTGAAACCAAACCATTTATATACATTTACTCAAACTTCCAAAAATCATAGGCAAAGGGTCAAAGAAATACACTATGTTTGTGAATATTAATACATACTTTTACTAACTGGTCCTTGTTCAAACAAGCTGTATGGAATAATTTTTAGCGTTTCTAAAATTTACTACCAAATAGTGTTGCGAACTACTTATCATGATACATATGTCAATAAGTGAATGTGTTTCCTCTTTCAGGTTTGTGGGACCATCATATCCTATATCATGGGTGTTGATCCAGTTCTCCTAAACTCACCCTTCGTGGTTTGTGCTACAATCTTAAACGAAATACACATTTTACTAAAAATATGCTTTCCAGTTCAGTCAGAAGGAAGTAGATTTCACAAGACGTTTAGTGCAATGTATTAGTTGACATTAGTTGATATGTTTGATTTATAAAACACTGACGGGGCATAAATTTAATGTTGATATGTTAGTCGCAATATTAACATTGTATACATAATATATGACATAATCTATATATATATATATATATAAAGTATATATATAAATGAATGTTTATGTGTTTGTCCTTTATACCTTTATAGACTCAGAAAATATTGGACCGATCACTATGAAAATTTGTATTTATTTGTATTTTTCCATGTAGAAGGTTTATATACAATGCCCACTTATGTAACTCACCACCAGGCTGTACTGAAAGATATAAAAGTTATCAAAGGGCCTGCACATTATAAACTGCAATTAGGACACAGTTACGTATATTAAAATAGCCAAACACTATTTGAAGGCAAAGAAATACACGGGAAAAGCTTAAGAGAAGCGTGCGATGCCGCGGGAAACAGCTATTAATATAATAAATAATATAATAACATAATATAATCGTAATCATTTTAAACATTTATGTAGACCATAATTATAAAACCTTACTAAGAAATATTGGTACAGTTATATAAATGTGTTTGTAAAAGCTTTGACTTTAATAAAAACTAATAAATTATAAAAGTTCAATGGCGTATTTCTTTGAGTGACCTCCATCTTGAAAACTCAAAATTCATCAATAAGTATATTTAAGTGTATATAAGTAAATTTATGTTGGAAATAATTAAAAAAATTAAAACTTTGCCTAAATGCGATTGGCCGCCATCTTGAAACGTTTTACTGGTTATTAATGGCTAACGAAATCATTAGAAATGTATTCAAATAATGCCTCTGTACGAAGATTAATTTTCTAAAACATGAAATTCGTGACATAATTCATTCTCACGTAGTCAAGACAGAGTATGATGACGGTAAATATCTGTACATCGGTTTTGACTGAGCGTTAGCGAAGTATCCTCACGATAACTCGCGAATGTGTTACGCTAAGGACATGTTTTTCACATAAAAATCACTGCCTCCATTGGGAACATAGAGATCTTGTATTTATCTATACAGGACTTTGGCTGAGCGTTAATGACATGGCATTTTGGATAGTTAGAGAATAGTGTTCAATTTCACCAAATACTCGTTTATGGTCAAATCTCTTTAATAATATCTTCTGGATTGTTACACACCATTGGTCCATGGTATGGTAAACTCTTCCTGCCTACTTCCAGTCTCAGCCTGTGGAAGTGAAGCTGTTTACCTATTATACAGGAGCTTCTCGCAGAAATAATGCGGTCCCTATATCTCATGGCCTTTGGATCATTATGTCGTAAATCTTTTCAATTGGAAGCATGTTAACTTCATGCCTTCAAGAGGATGCATGGTAAAAGACCTTCATGCAGAAAATAAAATATAATGCAGAGTTTTAAATTAATTTTATATATCGGATGTCCTACTCTGAGATATTCAGATAATATTTATAGTTTATAAGATCTTATAGCATATATATTATAAGTCTTATAAGAGTAATAAAAGATGTAAATATTGTGGCAGTAACTTTCTGAACCTAGACAGAGCCCTCAGTCTAAGTTGAATCGATCATATAGTTTAGCGCTGCACCAATAGTTTTTTATCTTGCCACATACCTCCGAAATATCACCATCGAGAATGATACTCACTTCCTCTCTAAAGCCTTTATTTCAAGTTTTAGTGTCACATGAAGTACAATGCACGTTTCCGTGTTTAGTTGTAGCCTATCGTTGCTTAATACTTAGCGATACTTCACAAATCATCATTGTGCGGTTTCAAATGACAAGTGCAACTGGAAATCATCTGCCGACTGATGGACTGTTTAGTTCTTCAGACAACTGGGACAATGTTACTATTACAGGTTCCAGGCTACTTCCCTGTGGCACACCTCTCGCGGCTAATGGCTATTGTGTATCTAAATCTACGTGTTTGAAGGCTCAAATGGAATATTACTGTACTAGGCCTGGTTAAATAGATTTTTATTTTGCGTAATAATATAGATATTGCAATTAGTTATTCAAATAATACAATTTAATAGTACTCTACACCATATGCCGCCGCGTAACAGGCTTTGCTGTAGCTGCTTGTTCAGTTTTAAATCTCAAGTTTAATCGTTTTTATACTTCCTGGAGACATGTAGATAAATATAAAATCATAGCTGAAAGAAATTTTTGCAACTCTTTGGTAGAAAAAAGAGAAAATCTGGCAGTCTAACAAAATTTAAAGTCTTTAGGTAAACAATTTCTTCATATGATATATTCACATTTTTTTATTAACTTATGTTGTATATGTTTCATTATGTTCAAATCATTTAAAATTTCATTCAAAATTCTTGTAAGTTAGGGTGGATTGTGCAACGCAAGAGTCCACTGATATTAATTATTTTTTTCTTTTTAATCTTGAAAAAGTAACACGTGTCATTTCACATATTAAAATCTCACATTATTGTACTCTGTTTAAAATTTTTATCTATTATTTAGCACTGTGGTTACCCATAAGACGAATATAAAAATTTTCGGTAATGCTCAGCCAAAATGAGTATCATCATGGATTCTGTTTATTAAAATTAAACTTCATATAACATTTGTTTCTATATATAATTTATAATCTCGAGACATCATATGAATAAACAGACGGACACACAAATAAATAGACAGACAGATATAAATAATAAATAAGGAAACATTGTCATCGCATGTTATTTCTTGTTTTGCACTTTTCGTCGTAAACAATGCAGTTTGCTGTGTAGTGTTTGCTCGTTACAAGCGTGGTGGAGGGTAATGTTTTCCAACAATACACAGATCTTATATAGACATTGTAGTCCTAAGAGGCAATCTTGTAGTATTGGGTTATTCACTTTATGAAGGAGGAGATGGAATTTTCAAGCCTCTCAGGCAACTAGCTAAATAAAGTCAGCGTTAAGAGATTGGTGCTTAATATTACAGCAGACTAAAAATATTCTAGGCAGGTGGAAATATTTTTGCCTAAATAATTTGAGTATAAAATGCATCATGTGCTTATTTAAAATTGACTAATCTAGAATTATGTAATGTGTACTCTAGAATAATTACTTCAGTTCTGTGAATAGGTGTATGGTTTTAATCTTAGGAAAATATATCTGAAAAAGCCATAATGGTTGTATAAAACTTTTTAGTCAAAAAATATGATCACTTAGCCGTCATAGGCTACTTGAAAGTACTTAACTTTAAGTGGAATTTAAATTTTTAATACATTATAATCGAATAATACCGATATTTCATAATTATATTTTGTGTCAAATTTACTATCGGCAATTGACCTTTATAAATATTTGTTACATATTATTTAAGAGTTATTTATTTATTTTTAGAACTGTGGTGGTAGATTATTTATTGATATTTAAATTTCATATAGTTATAATGAATAATATAAAATATTTTTTATCAGAATTATTTTACTGGTACAGGCTATATGAATTTTGTACAAAGAATCTAATAGAGAAACTGTAGTTTGTCCCTATTTTACTAAACATAATATTTATTTATTTGCATAATCATTATATAAAACTGTGAATTATATACCATGATTTGTAGGTGATATGGAATTCAACATGTTTTTCTTATGATATGAAAGAATGCTTTATTAAAGAGGCAGGGTTTTGACTATCAAGCCATTTCTACCACTGAACCTCATATTGTATACAGTGTAACGTACCATACAGTACCTCGTACAGTAAATATGGTTATCGTAGTACGATGTTCACTTAGTATAATTAGTCTAGCTCACAAAATAATATAAAATACTTGACAGTTTTTGTCATACACAGTATGAAATCTGTAATATGTTTAGTCAAAATTATGATAGCAGTATTAATTTATACAAGATTTGCTCCAAATATAAAAATGAACTAAACAATCACTGTTACACACGCTATGAACGCTATTTCAATTATTGATACTGATTACACTTGTATATACAAAGAGATGTAGAGAACTTCTTTTAATTATACCCAATCCAAAGTTTTCTGTATGTGGCCTTTTCAAAACTTAATGTTTAATATATAAGGTATATATACAGGGTGTTTGAAAAGTATGGGTACGGCTTAATATTTTAAAAACTATAGGGGATAACATCTATAAACTTTGCACAGTGTCATATGGCTATGTAAACTATTTTTCCTTGCTATTACCATGACATGCCAACCATGGGGGGACGGCCCACAGAGGAAAACATTGAAATCTTAAATTGAAGCATGGGTCGAGTGATACCTCATTTGAAAGAGATCACTTAGTAGAATTGAATGCCGCAAACCGCATCTCAAAAGGTTTATCCAATCAGAAATGGCGGCTTGTTTTAGGTACACATTGCGAAGTACATTATGCGCTGCCATTTCTGACTGGATCGTCGTATTCTGATGCGGTAGGCGGCGTTTCACTCTACTAACCAATGTGTTTTCACTGACTTTTTTTAATTAGCAAATTATGTCATAAATTTATAACACAATAAATAAAACACAATAAATTACCAACGTTTTTTAGTACCGCATCAGAATACGACGATCCAGTCAGAAATGGAACAAATCGACTATTTTGTATCATATAGTGGTCTATATTCAAAATTACGTTATAAAAACTCGTTCAAAGTTTAATTTTATAGTTCTTTTTTGCTTTGAAAGGTATCAAATCCTGCAGTGTTTAATTTAAATAGGAAACTTAATTAATTAGCATATATAAGTCCCTAAAGAAAGTAATCAATTTAAAATTTCTTGTGCGTGTGCCTGAACTGTGCTGACCAGGTAGGGCGTCTTGTTTATTGTTCTGCCATGTGATATGCAACTAATATTAATTTTGAAAAAGTTAACGGCGATATGTACTGTGTTTTTATTATCCTTTCATGATTTTATCTTTATACCAAAACTTGTAAGCTAAAATCATATACAATCTTCATAGGTGGTAGGATACGGTATGCTTTAGACTGTAATTTATGTAGTTTATTAATGTTTCTGATTATACGTCAGTCCTGACAATTATATAATTATAAACTATAAAATTCTTCGTGTATACTAACTATATAATATCATACTAATACTTTGACACAACAATTAGTTAAATTTAGTACTAAATGTCCCTAGAACTTGGCGGCAGACAGTATTCTGGTCTCACATGGCCGAACTGCTAACTGCTAATGGACCACCTTTGACCGACCTTCACTCCATCACCAAACTTGTGCCTGACACTCACACCAGTTAGGTTGATGAATTGTACAGTGTTTCATTTAGCAACTTTGACTGGTTAGCATTTGAAGTTTCGTATTTTACACGATTAAGTTTTCTATTTATTTAATTAAACAGAATGTAATTAATATCTTATCTCTGTTTATACTTTTTGATACATCATACATACCATTTGCGTACACAAAATCTCTGAAGTGTATTTCTAAAAATTAGATTTTATTAAATAAGTACATGCATATATAAATGTATAGATTAAACAGAAGGAGTAATATATTGTTAAGTTTAATATAGGGTTTTTCATAATGAACTTAAACTTATTAATAGTTTAAAAATAACTTTTACACAAGAATATTTTTGCAAAAGACACTTTTTCCAAAGCTTATTTTACAAATTAAAAATTATACTATGTTATTAGCCCTCAAGTTCGTGTTATTATAATTGACTTCATTATTTAAAATCGTAACAGTTGTTAAATATTTTTTGACTTTTCAACACGTGTTTCACTAGTGTTAAACTTGTTGTTGCGTTAGTGGTTAGTTTTTCCACTATAAAGATAGTGTAATGCGGAAATACATTTTTTTACTGTTTGCATAATATTTAAAGTGGTATTTCCTTAAAATAATACTTAATTCTATGACTTAGAATAAATTGTATAATTGCACACTTTTCGAAATAATAATTTGGATTGAGTTGCACTATGGACCTAAAAAAATTGGGTGCTTGTTCCCCATTGGGCGATTTAAATACTTTGACGTCACGTGATCTTCTGGTCAGTCATCTGCTGGACGCTCTTCATGAAATGTGTGGTTGTAGATATTCAAGATATGACCCGTGGGCAATGGTCTATCTCTCGCACTCATCTCTCTCTCTCTCTCTCTCTCTCTCTCTCTCTCTCTCTCTCTCTCTCTCTTCCTCCCTCTCTTTCTGAACAAGGTGTAGCGTAACTCGAAATCTACCTCGGTTCCAGTTAGATTTTGTAAAACCCGTTAGGTTTGTGGAGTTCAGCTTTACAGATAAGTTTCTTTATACCACATATCTCCCCGATGCCAGACTGTTGTGAATTGTTAGCTGTGTCGCCAACTTCTCATCTGTATATAATATTATGTTTTGACTAAAAATTTACAATCAAAACTTCCAAATACATGTAAAGAAATTCCATTTTTCTAAATAGAAAAAATCAGTTTCTTATTCTAGTAGACTTATTTTATAGTAATACTGGTTAATTATTATAAAATTATGGAACTACTTTTTATGGAGTGTTATTGTCTATCAATATTGAGAGAGTTTCGGTGTATTTATTTTAGGTTAGTTTTTCTTATGAATATCGAACTCTCACAAAGGCTTCTAAGACTGTTTCACACATTAATTGCTTTCTTAGAATAGAATATAACTAGACCAACCCTAAAATTCGTGAGCTTCTTGTCATTTACACGTTTGAATTATTTGCTTTCGGAACTTTCTTTTCAGAATCTTTAAGTGTATTAGTATATATACATATTTAATTCTTGTAAGAATCCTGTGAAATAATGGTATTAGCTCTTTATACGTAATTGATTTTGCACAATATTTACACTACGGAGTTTAAGATAAACTACAGAACTTCAACTTATTCTGTTATAACAATATTTTAAGTGATAATAGAGTAAAGTAACAGACATCAATGTTTGATCAATATAAAGTAAATTTAAATTGTTTCAATAGTTTTCTCTAAGGTACAATGCACGTTTCGAATATATAAATTTATTACGATATTTGACATGAACAGATTTAGAATAATTATGCTGTACAGTCTTGTATATATTTTTCCTTCTCCCTTTCCACAAATCGATTCATAAATTACAGCTCTGTAGAGGTTTAAAAGCGGAGCGACTTTAACGTGAAACTGGACGAGTATTAATTTAGCTTAGAGTCCTGGAAGCTATTTCACTTAAATCTCGGAAGTGACATTATAATGCGAGGACTAATAATGCTTTGCCGCTTTGTAATACATTGTTATATACTCTAACTGGGATTGCCATCAGCAGTTTCCTTTACAGGTGACAGCCTCATGATACAATATGCTAACCAGCCAATTATGATATCACAGATTAACTCACTCACGTATGCAGATTCTAAGCCACTTTCCATATAGCACGTAGGTTACTATTTTACTTTGTGATCATCGAAAAATGTAGGAATACGGGGAATTTTGGCTTCTGAAATCTACAAAAAATTTTATGAACTGCAATAGGGTCCAGTAACAAAGATTGAGTGTCCCATATCTTATGATTATGTTTCACTAAACGTTCACATAATTTAAACGACAATAACTTTCATCATAGACATTGCAATTCGAAACCGAAAGTGGCAAAACGATTGGTTAAAGCTCAAATATATTCTTAATGCCTCTTAGAGAAACCTGGATCTAAAAAAAAACACGCAGAAAGTTTCTTTTAATCCTAACTGTTGACTTAAAAAAACGCTCTCATAATCAAAATTGTAATTGAATTATTAGTCAGGGGCAAAGAAATTATAGAAAACCAAGCTATCCGAACGTATAAAACTTACAATTTACTATTCACATTAATCAATGTGTTCTTCTTATAATATTCGTACATATAGACAGTGAGGGACAGAGGAAGCATTAGTCTGGTTGACCAAATATTCTTGTTCTTTGAATAATTTATTGACCATAGCCCTCTTATTAATCCGAAAACCTTCCCTCCTAAATAAATTACATTTAGAAACATACTTCTCGTAGGCCTTTTCTCTTTTAAAGGCTAAACTACCTGCCCCGCTTTTGATAATCAGCCAGTTGGCAAACAAACTCTTTCCAGACATCCTATTGGACCAATTTTGTTCTTCTAACACACACCTACACCTTCTTTAGAAACGAACTCCCTATTCTGTTATCTCAAGATAGCATTATACTCCCCCCTCCCAGGAACTCCCCTGCTATGGCTAGAAAGTCTCCTGGATGAATAAAATCCCCTGATAAACTTATTAATAGAGATCGCTGCTTACTTATCCTTATAGCGGACATATCTTCCATCAGAAAAGAACTAACTGTTTTAACCCTTCTTAATATACTGCCACACCCATGGGAACTCCTTCGTGAATAGTATGAAATATTGTGTTGCTGATAAAGATTACTGTCTACTTATCCTCATAACAAGACCAATTGTCTCCGTATAAAACCCCCTTTCATATTAAACCCGGTTGCAACCTCTGATCCCTTATATCATACGTCACAGTCGCATGTTTTTTGTATTTAGGAATGCTCTAGACTCTTGAGCATCAACGGCATTTGGTTCAGTTTCAGAAACCAAATATTTTCAGCATGATATTATTGTAATGAATATTTATCAATAAATATTAAAATTAGTAGGTTTTTATTATAGATTTTACTAGCTGTTTCCCGCGGCTTCGCACGCGTCTCTTAAGCTTTGCCCGTATATTTCTTTGCCTTCAAATAGTGTTTGGATATTTTAATATACGTAACTACTGTGTTGTAATTGCAGTTTATAATGTGCAGGCGATTTGATAACTTTTATATCTTGCAGTACAGCCTGGTGGTTAGTTACATCAATGGGCATTGCGTATAAACCTTCTACATAGAAAAATACAAATTTTCATAGTGATCGGTCCAATAGTTTCTGAGTCTATAAAGGACAAACACACAAACATTCATTTTTATATATTATGATTGCAGAAACAGTTTAAACAAAATTTGTCGTTTCTCTTAAGCTTACTCTATGCTTTAAAACTATAAGTGTAAAGAAATTTATATATAAATATATTTTTTTGTCGCATTATATATGTTTACAAAGAACAGCTGATTAAAAATTTGAAAAGACTCTTTCACTTAATAACATATGTTTGCTGCAATGCATTTCTTACGGGTATTTCTGTAACCAGTGGGGCGGAATCCTGAATCGGGAAAGGGATAAAAAGTATCCTATAACCTTCTACAGATCAAGACGAACAAATTAAAAAAAAAATTAGGCGAATCCGTCCAGCCGTTTGTGAGTGATGCTGTTACACACGAACAGTTTCATTTTTATATATATAGATTACATTTTTAAAAGTATTTCCGCTTATAGGTGTTTTTATCGACAAATCTATAAAATTTTCTTTAATCAAAGTGTATAAATTATACACATGTAGCCTATGGTAGTTATTATAAATGGCGCTATTATTTTACATTTAGTAACCATAATTAAAAAAATAAAAGTAGTAATCACTGATAGACGAGTGATGCAAAATTTTGGTAAACAACTTTTTAATCTCGAAAAAACATTCCTTGGTTACGATATCTAGAAATATACTTGAAATGAATTAAAAGGCTAATACCGTTAGTTTTTATACAATTGTCTGTACTAGCCATCCAAAACGTTAAATTATTTCGCATAAATAAATTCCTTTAAAATACCTATTAGTCTATTTAAATTTATCATTGATTATAAATCCAATTAAAATAGTTTTAAAATAGTTTACTCTATGTAATATATAATATTTAAACGTATGAGTTTTGAAATATTTTTTCACTAATACATTTATGAGTAATATGACCTACAATATGTGTTGGAAATTAAAAAATCAAATACTTCAAAAGTTATTGATTCCTAATTAATAACTTTTAGTTGGGCAGTAATTAATACAAGTAAGTTTAAGAAGATTGTGGGTAAGTGAAGTTCCCATTTACATAATATTGATCTGAAATAGTAAAAATATCTCACCTTTAAAGTATTTATTTTCAATTTGAGAGTCTTGTTCCCGGAAGTCAAAATTTGCAAGGAAACAGGAGTTTTAAAATAAATATTTTTCGAACAATAAACAATATATAAACTGAGCAAGGAATAAGTTACGACCATTTTATTTTCCGTAAAAAATCATCTTTTTGTGAAAAATATCATGTAATCGTTGTAATAATAATAAAACCAATAATTATAAAAGGCCTTCGATTTAACCTCTGTCTATCCATAAGTAAAAATAAAACTCAACCACGAAGATAGTCGCAACTCAAGGTATATTTAACCGATGGAAATAAATAAGATATCGTTAGATTTGTCTTCAACATTTATCATTTAAAAGAAATCATTATTCTGTTGAAACTTTTGCAAGCGTAACGTTTTACAAGGTATTAAAATTTTGAAAACTTTTACTGCCACATATTATAATTAAAAAATATATTTTAAAAACTTCTTATCCAGCCTTTCTTTAGCACTTGCTAAGTTTCAAGTTCTTCAAACTAACCATTTTTCAGAGGAGGTAAAAAAGATGATAAACTAAGCGTTTTAGGATATACCTTCATAGAATTCATTACCTAGTCTTGGTCTAAGTAACTATAGACCGGGGTTCTCAACAGTTTCTTGTAAACACCCTATACATTTAAAGATTTGATTTTATATCGCATTGGTAAAAGAATTTATTAAATCCATTTATAATATACTTTTTTAATGTAGAAAGGAAAATTTAAATTCCTCAGTAAATTTTAAAGGTTCAAGTATGTTTTTAAATATTAAATTTATTTTTAAAAAGTAATTTTTTGAGTAAGACGTTTTAAATCTTAAAGTAAAACTCCATGAAGAAATTAACAGTGGTGAGTTTATAGATAATATTTTAAGAAGTACAATATTTAATAAAATCTATAAATCTAGGCAAACGCAATATGGAACCTTACATTGTAACAGACTATGTTACTGTACAATAAAGAGGATCAACGAGACGGATAGATCAGTGTTAGGGTCAGTTATTGTGATAGATGAGACCACGTGACTTTACTGTGACCAAAGCAGCTGCTGTGACACTGCGTGTCACAACTTAATAACTAGACTGACACTAAACAAGTTATGAAACCCCACATTGTAACAGACTATGTTACTGTACAATAAAGAGGATCAACGAGACGGATAGATCAGTGTTAGGGTCAGTTATTGTGATAGATGAGACCACGTGACTTTACTGTGACCAAAGCAGCTGCTGTGACACTGCGTGTCACAACTTAATAACTAGACTGACACTAAACAAGTTATGAAACCCCACATTGTAACAGACTCTGCCATTGTACAATAAAGAGGATCAACGAGACGGATGGATCAGTGTAAGTGTCAGGTAGGGTCCATATTTGCATACATATTCTGAATGGAGTTTCTATAGTACAGTTTACCTTGTTTCCACGATCAATGACATATATAAATTATGAGTATGTCAAGCTTGCTATATTAAAAAACAACCTACCAGTACTACCTGGCCCTTGATATATCTCTTGGCCCAAGTTATTTTCGGTGCCCTATTAAAGTTAGCTGGAAAATTAAATGTTGGTCTGAAAAGTATACTTCAGTCACAAAACGACTTCTTCCGGCCTTTGCAATCTACTTCCAGTAAAAGTTATACATCCGCAGTAACGTTTCCATTGTTTTCTATTTAAAAAAATTTACATTCGTTTGTTTAAAATGTCTGCTCTGGTAAAAAGTGAATTCTTCCGGTTACTGTAATTTACTTCCTGTCTAAAGTGTTTTTGTACCGTATTGGCGGTAGCGTTATAAGCAAGTTCAAGAAAATTTAAGCGTACAATAGTGTAAAAAGTATTCATCTGTCAAAAAAAAGCATAATTACATGTAAAATAATCTTATTCCAGTCTAAAATATTTTGGTCAGAAAATTCTAATTCGTTCAAAAATTATTACTTTGTCATTGGAATATTCTTCCGGTACAATAGTAAGCGTTTGCATTGTTGCCCAGATTATGAAAATCTACTTCGGTCTCAAATCGAATAATTTCTGCCATCATAACTTACATCCGGTTTAAGGTATTTCGGGTGCGGGTGGTCTGTCGAGGAAACAATAAACATTAGTGTCTTGTTTTACTTTTATAGGATAGCTAGATTCTTAAAACCAATAACTTAATTGTTCTAGTGGTAACCCCTATAAGTGTTTGATATTAATAAGAAATATTTTATTTCTATGTTGAGAGCATAATATACGTGATTCATACGTCAAATTGCGTCAATTAAAGAGTTATCATACGAATAGCGTTGAACAAATTAACCTGAAAAACTTATAATTAATTTCAACTTGATATTTGAAAAGGATGCTATAAATTAACACTCATTCGATTGTAGCGAAGGAAAATTTTTAAATATATTTTACTATTTCATCAAGTGATCGCGATATAATAATGCAATTGGTGTTTCAAAATTAATTTCTGGTATTTTTGAGTTCTAATTGAGTGTAAGTTTTCACAGATTCATTGTCAATAAATTACATAATTACGTGTTTATTAAAGCATTATTTTACTTATGCTACCGTGTGTTTTTTACTAATTTTTATGCGTTTAAACGCTGTATTGTGTACTATTTAAAAATGTATTAATTAATTTATAATGCAATACGACAAATATAGATTTATAGATTAATACTTCCAATTCATCAGCGAATAAAGTTTCTAATCAGACTCGTCCTTTGAATGATCGCTGCTGCAAGATATGACTTGGTGTGGCTATTACAGAAGTAGATACACAATGATCGCTGCTGTACGATATGACTTGGTGTGGCTATTACAGAAGTAGATACACAATGATCGCTGCTGTACGATATGACTTGGTGTGGCTATTACAGAAGTAGATACACAATGATCGGGTTTGTATACAATAGTCCTGTCTCAAAGACCAAGTCACGCGGGCGTTGGTCAGAAACTTGGAAACTAAAGTTTAATGCTTTTGTGAAACTTTGTCTATAAATCTCTGCCTTGGAGCAGTTCTAATTAGTCCTTTGGCGGTTTTGATCGAGCATCCATTTACATACACTCCAGAAAGGTTCCAGAGGATACATTCTTGTCCTTTACGGAGTTCAGTTTGACTTTGAATAGTGCTAAGATATTAGTAATTAGTGAATAAGAATGCAAAGAATAACAAAGTCAACTATATAAACTCTTACCATTTCTATTTGTAATGAAGATGTTTTTTAATCTGCAATAATATGTGAACCTTTAGCTTTTAATATAAATAATACCTATTGTAATATGGATGAGTTTCTGAAAAGGTCATGATATTTATGAAAGTCTTGATAATTCAAAACAAATGAAGTAAATAAAACCCAATGTTTACATCTTCTTTTATAAACTAAATAGAAATTATAACTAAGTCCATTAGTAGGAACTAATGGTTCACCAAAATGTGTATTGGAGTTACTTATCTCGCTATTCCTAATTTGCTGGAATAAATCCAACGCATCAAACAATTGTCATTGTAAGTGGAACTTTTTATAAATTTCGATAATCTGTAATAATTAGCACTTCGTAAGTGATATGGTACACGTCCTCGTGAACGTGCCAGTATTTCTCTACCATTTATTATTAGGCTACGCTTTCTTTGCTATCGTTAACACTAAATTTAAGTTAGTTGTTCTTTTGAGTTTCCAAATATTCAATAATAAATTCATTTTTACACTTCAGCACCATCTAATTAAGGGTAAGAAAGTAGCAAAATATTTGTCCTAGGGAAACTCACTTGATTTATTATTACTACAGTGAGCAACATTCTACTTGAGATAGTATTTATCTCCTGTGATTAAAACTCATTTATATTCGAATAATATTTATCCTGATTCTAACTGCGATCGTTAAACTTGGAAACTCCTCGTTTTTATTTTAGTTGAAACAGAATAAACGGAAATACATCAAAATTAAGGAAACACTGCTCTCCTTCATACTTCAAACCATGGCTTTGATTAACTAAAGAGAGTATACTTATTTGCCTACTTTAATTATCTATCTTGATATTATACCGAGTACTGTTCATTGGCCTGGAAACAATAGTTCTCATAGTTGGATGAGGAAACGTTACCTTTTATGCTTTATAACACAAGCACCATTCCAAGTACTTATAAAGTAGGAGTACACCATCCCCAGTGTAGTGTAACTAGCTTCACCCAGGTCAAAAGGAACATTTAAAGTATACACCTACATGTGTTTCATATACTACATAATAATAATAATAATAATGTCATATTATTGCATTTAGTAAAACAGCTTCGGAAATGTAAATAAAAAAAAGAAAAATGATAAATGCCGCCGTGAATTTTTGGAAGCCTTTCAGAAATGCACAATTTTGTCGTACATTATTTTGTTATAATTTGTAAAGGTTAATAAGTATCAACAATTAAAGTGCTCAAAATATCAATATTCATATTATACAAAGATTTCTCTGCTTTTTACGATTACAATATTGATGTATCGTACCTGAAAACCTGTCCTGGTTCATAGCGAACCCGACACTAAAAACCGTATTAAATTCGTTGAGTAGATAAGAGAATATCGTTGCACAGACCAATTCAAAAAGCGACTTTAATTTATATTTGTATTTATTATGCTTTCTTTCTGTTTTAAACTAGTAAGTTTCTTTATAATTTTACTAAGTATATAATTAAACACACGATATGTAAACAAAATAAATGCAATACTATGACATTATTATTATAATGTTTCATATACTACATTATAATTTTACATATCGTGTGTAATTATTCTGCGGGTTTCTCGTTGCCATCATGGTCAACCATAAGACCAACGTAAACATGTTCGCTTACTATAAGCAAAATCCCATAGAATGACAATCACCACCATCAAGCTCAGTGTTGCATGTACACATGAAACGTCATGGAAAATTTCAAATACAATTTTAAAACTTAAATCTGTTAACTCTGAAGATATTGTGCTAACAAACAATAGACAGAAATGACATATTTACTGCACCTCGAGTGACAAGTTTCGCTAAATTTTATGTATGCTGACATGTCCTGCGAACCACAACAACATTATAAAAGTAAGCACGCTACACGTAAATGTACTATATTTACAGTGGGGTAGCACTCAAGCTTTAAGTTCAACTAGCTTTAAGCAGAAATTTATTTAAAAGACATTTAACGTCTTAGCTTAGCACCTTCAAATATTTTTTTGCTATTTAATGCACGTTTCTGACCCGTAGTTGCAGTTTATAATTTGCAGGAACTTTGAAAAACTGTTATCTACATTGTATTTTAACAGCATTAATTTTTAAGTCTAACTATTCTTGAATCCACCTAAAAATATAAAAAATTAAATTTAATCGGTCCAGCCATGTAGTAAGAGTTCAGTGACATACACACGCACAAAGAAATATACATATTATATATAAATGTGTTTGTGTATGTGTGTGTGTTTATGTTAAATTATATTAGGCTGAACGTACTAGAGGTATCAATAAAATAAACATAAAGTCTAATTTATGTTTATTCCCACCAATAAATAACTCTTAAAATATTAAAAATAATCATAGGCTTTGCACTAGTACGAGCGCTTCTGGTTAGAGTAGATTGTACAGTATTTCCGACGCCAATGTTGAATTTTCCTTTCAAAATTTTTCACTGCAATGCAAATTTAAAGGCCAGTTGGGCTTAGCCCTGAAAAGATTTTAGAACAAGGAATTGAAATTATTTCAACCCTAATGTAAAATTTCCGTAGAGCGGGCCTTTAGTTTTTACGCGATTGCAAAACAGACCCACACACACACTCACGTGTTTTAAGTTGCCATAACCTTACTTGCTTCAATATAGAATTTAATCCTTTTACTGTACTAATATCATCTCAACGAAGGAAAAAGGTAAAAACATTCTTTATAAAAGGCATTTATTAAAAAAGAATTCTTATGACACTGTTAATAAGTCCTAAAAGGTGGTTTTGTGAAAGTGTCTCACACAAAGACAACTAAAAGACGTCACTAATGACATTATAACGATATGGTTGTAGTAGCTGGGTAAGGTGGGTAGTCGGGTGGAACAGATTAACAGTTTTCCTTATGCAGACGACCTCTACCTTCACTACCTTTTAACTGTAATATTACAAAAGCTCTTCATATTATCAGTAATTTGTGAGGTATAATTTCATACGTATCTTTAGGTTTAATAATGATTTGGATATTATGATATTAACTAATGTCATGTTTACTTACATTTCGTAGAACCTGCACTTCGTCGTTGCGGTTCCAACTGAAGGATTGGTAAAAACTGTACGCAGATTTCAACCTGTTCTCAAACATTGCCTAATCCTTCAGTAGGCACTATAATAATTCAATGTTTTCGATACTTCTCCATCTGTAACAGGCCCGTTATTACGTGGGTTAAAAAAAGGATATTACCCAGTACCAATAAATTCTACATTTACCAAAGTTTTGAATTTTCAATCCATATTTCCAAATTTGGGGTTTATTATTTACGAAGAGGGTTGACTTTATGTCAGTAAATCGTGATTTTCCACGAATTTCATGTGAAAAATGGGAAACCCTTCGTCTTAATCGTATCTATAGGATCCATGTTGGATCCAAATAATAGTTTTAGTTTTATGAATTTTGAAAGCGAATATAAATTGTGCGCAGTTCTGCGCCTTGGGGGATAAAAGTGTATGTATGACATTGTATTGCATTTCTTCCTGAATAAAGTGGTTTTGAACTTGAACTTGAACTTGAAATTGTCTTTGAAGGAAGTGATTTTTTTCTTTCAAATTTTCGTAGTTAGGCTAGGCTAATTACTGAGCATTTAAAAATAAGGGAGACAATTGTATAAAGTTCCATGTAAATCCGTTAGTAGTTTCGGCAATTTTGTAATGACGACTGTTTTTACTAACAAACAATATCGTTGTTTTCAAGGCATAGTTTTGGAGATTTTGAGATAAGTCAGTCAGTAGTATTTGACAGCCTTAACGTGTACCTGATTTAAACAAAATTCTTTAAATAATACTATTGCTTTGGAAAAACAAAAATATAGTTGGGAGAAAGAGTCAGAGGATGACATACCACGTACCAAGTACCCATAAAAATAATTGGGTTATATGGGATAAATGGGTTAGCCTAATAGAAGGATAGAAATTTATAATAATTAATGGATAGATGAATACATTCAACATGAAGTTACATGCGTTTTCTTGACGTATCTGGATTTAGCCTAAATATACGGGAATTATACATGTTTTACTTTCTATAATTTATAACAAGGTTTTGTGATTTGGTAGTGTTTATTGAACAAAATATTAATTTTCAAAAGCACTCAGCTAATCTAACAGGCGTTTTAGTTATAAAAGCCTACAAGTACAGAATTATTTTAGAAAGCAGTCAATTCCTTTTAAGTCTTATTCTGTCCGTCCTATTGGACCATTGTCTTGTGCGAGGATCTTTCAAACGGAAAAGGAGGAAAAGTCTATCAAAAAAAGGTCGATGGTACTGATTAAACGTCGATGCTATTTTCAAAGACAGGATCTGATTTTAAAAGTTATTTCGGTTCAAAAGAAAGATACGATGGATTAAATTCACCTCTGCTCTCATTTATTTACGGTAACAAAGCTGAGTGTATGTTGTTGCCTCAGCAAGACAATAAACACATATGAGGGTTTTGGAATCCAACTTAGATTCAAAAGAGTTTATTCCGGTCTGCGATATTCCTGGTGGTATAAATAATATTGATTTTTGCACCGTCCAGTCCGTCCCAGAAAACAGCTTCGGAAATGTAAATAAAAAAAGAAAAATGATAAATGCCGCCGTGAATTTTTGGAAGCCTTTCAAAAGTGCACAATTTTGTCGTACATTATTTTGTTATAATTTGTAAAGGTTAATAAGTATCAACAATTAAAATGCTCAAAATATCAATATTCATATTATACAAAGATTTCTCTGCTTTTTACGATTACAATATTGATGTATCATACCTGAAAACTTGTCCTGGTTCATAGCGAACCCGACACTAAAAACCGTATTAAACTCGTTGAGTAGATAAGAGAATATCGTTGCACAGACCAATTCAAAAAGCGACTTTAATTTATAATTGTATTTATTATGCTTTCTTTCTGTTTTAAACTAGTAAGTTTCTTTATAATTTTACTAAGTATATAATGTAATTTTGTGTTCATGTTATATTTTACGCATAACGTTTATTATATATGCGTAGTATAGAGCAATAAGCTTATGTCAAGTGTGGAAGGAAAACACATTTTTAAATCAAACTATCCATCTCTTGCTAACTTCACCACATATTCGATTATCGATCCTAATGTTATCTTTTAAACTCACACAGAGATTATCATATATGTCATAGAACTTAATCAATCGTTGAAAGACGTTGTATACAAATGTCAAGTCCCAACAAGTTCAAATATATATTTGTTCAAACTCGGTGTGTTAAGTAATACTAATATACTAAAAAAAGCATTTCGCAGAACATTCATTGTTACTATGCTTCCTCCACTATGGTAATTTAAATGTAATGTATTAAATGTCTTTAAGTACATAATAAAATACATTTTTCATTAAAAACTCATAAATTCAATATATGGATACACATTGAACACAAATAGTGAAAGACAAATAAATAATAAATATACAAACAATTTAAATACCTAAATTTCGATAATTTTGAGAATATTGATATTGAACGCATACATGTCCACTTTTAAAGCAAATGTTGCCCTCTTGGTTGCAACTCTTTTGCTTTAAAACTCTATTCACAAATATTTGGTATTTTTCCGCGAGTACAGACATTTGTGAAAAATGTAAACATTGGACTTTCCTGATGAAACCTGTAGTAAGGCTTCGCTCAACCTATTTCATATAATATAGTATATGTAAGATATATATATACATTTTATATATATATATATATACCTCAACATAACACACACACATAAATATATATATGTATATATATAAAACTTATCGATAGAATATTGAAATGGTTGTCAACCTACGGTTTAATAGTAAATTTTTATCTAAATGTTAAAACTAACAGTTCTGAATTCTCTAAGTGTAAACACTTTTTTATTTAAAGATGATATCTGTGGAGTAAATGAAAGGGGAAAAATATGAATAAGATCTAATAAACTCCATTGTATACCCAACTCATTGTGTGGGAAATAGCAGACGCTTACTGCTTCTCTTGGTGTATAAATAATGTAGTAATGAGTAAAGTGTTCATTTCAGACGAATTTTAATAATCCGTAAGTTTGCTAACAGATATAGAATCCCTGCTTGCTGAAAAGAGAGGTTGATAACTCCCGGCTATTTTCTTTGTGAGTTCAAGCAGAAAATTACTTTTAAATTTTCCAAGAGGTTTGTATTGTAAAATAATGTAGAACTCTGAAAAATGGCGGAGTAATTTATGTCTTTGTGTATTATTTATGTTTCTCATCATCACTTCAACACGTTATTAACTTTATAAGGACACATTAAAGTAGTTAACTTTTTGTGAATTAAGACTAAATTGTTTCAAATGCAATAATTTATTTAAGTAAATTTTATATTTGTATAGTTAATTGTGTAATTCTGTTTAAAAATTACAGTGTGGTATTTTTTATAATTTGATATAAAGACAATATATAATTTACACTGTATAAGCATACAACTTGGTGTTTTTAATTTGCAGAGGAATGTTTCCTAAGAAAGAGATTTCTCGTCAGCCGCAATAACTTTGGTGGATTTCAAAATGCGAAGGTATCAAAAGCGAGTTAAGAATATAAAACTAAAAAATATAAAACAAATTTAACATTTATAAACTTAAAACCAAACGTAAGGAACATAAATAACCGTTAAACCAGAGCAAGATTATAATGTACCGGCACTTGATATAGCAACTTTAAGTTTCTTTATGTAGTTATCTAAATCTGATATAAATATTATGTATATCCTTTTTTTAAGTTTGTTTTTGACGATAGAAGCATTGTGAAGGAAACAGGATTTTTTCTGAACATTTGCCATCCTTCAGTGATACAAAAAATCAGAAAGACTACGTTTCGAGATCTGCTATCTGATCTCTTCTTCAGTTAAATAACTAACCTAACACATAATTACAAACTATTTTAAAATATAAAAATCACACCAGAGCGTTGTGACACGCGTTAGTCAGGAATCTCAAACACCATATTGTGTGTCAACTCTAAAACATTCACTTAATAAAAAACTAAACACAGCACTAATTATTAAAACTGAACTATAGAATACAGGTCACAATAGGTCTGCATTCACAGACCAACCACCTACGACTGATCAGAGGCCTATAGCAAATGACAATAGTCATGGTAGGAAGAAGATGGCGGCAACAGATAGGGGAACAAGAGTGGGCATTTTTATTATTGGTTTATGCTAGACAGTCTTCTTAAAACCATACTGTAACTCCGCATTGGTTTATTGCAAATATCTAATCTGATTGATAATTTTGGTTTTCTCTTTAAATCATTTTCAGAATTGGCAACCAAAGCGGCCCAATCTCGAGTGATTGGTTGGTCTGCCAATTAAAAAAAAAATCCTGTTTACTTCAATCAGTATTTGTATGGCGGTCAGTTTAAGTGCATTAGGGAGGAGAAAAATATAGTCTATGAAAAACAAACCGAAATTTACCAAACATTCTAACACTCAATTTTTTTTTTAATCACTTAGGCTATGCCAGTTTTAACCTCCAAATATTCAAAAACTAAAAAAAAAAAAAAAAAAACATTTACATATTTTAATCGCGACAAAAGAGGTGAGTAAGAACGTAATTAAAGTGACTGAGACTGATAATTTTTTAATAATGCATTAATCTTGAATATTATTGCTGTTATATATCGTTCTACTCCTAATTGGAAGCCAGTCTAGAAAGTAAACAGTCACCCAGTATTTCTGTAGGGCAACGGCCTTCTTAACATCGCTTCTCAGAGCACTAAGTGGCGTCTGTTAATGCAGACAGGGTTATCAGGGTTATATATTACTAATACTGTTAAGATTTAAGAGTGTATATGTAAAATTACACTTATTACATTACCTAAATTGAAATGGTACAATAATATCGTTATATCTGGAGATTACAGGTTACAGGTGGCGCCATGAGCGCTTGAATAGTTGTAGCAAGTTCAAGACATAAATCACATGTTGTTGATGTACCAGCTACCCTCAACAGGTTTTACCTTGATACCTTAACCCTTACTTAGTGCTGATGCCATCTCTGGCATTGTATCTAAACATGAATTTTTACTACACTTTTAAATTATGTAGTTTACAGGTGTTTATGAATATTAGACTATAATGCAATATAAATAACAATTTTGGACCTAAAAATCGTGTTGTGGAAAAGGTTTTGAACAAATTCAAATAAAATTAGTAATTAAGGTTTCCTCAATGTACGAGCATTTGTATTATTAGAGTACTGCATGCCAATCCCTGAAAAATCAGGCCATCTCTTTTGGTTCATATCGTGGTTATTTAAAATATTAACAATGATTTAAATTTAGTAAGCTATTTAATTACACTCTAAAAATAACTTCTGGTAGAATTTTATTGAAAATGAGTTAAAATAAAATACAATATGTGTATTGTATATTATTTTTACGTAAAGAATATTTTTTTAAATTTTATATAGAGAACTAATAATATGAATAACATGTTATACGTTCAGAAAAGGAACGTAGTACTGTATTTTGAATATATGGCACCTTTCTTGATAAAGTATCAATATATTTCTCCAATGAAACTGTTATAAAAGTCTGCATTTACTACATTTGGCAGCGGAATAAATAAGTACTGAATATTCTACGTGATCAGAATCGCTTTATGGTTTGGTCACTATCGATGTTTGCACATACGCGTGCAAACAAGAGCGTGCGCATCTATACAAACAAGTACGCAATGTGCACGCCATTCACAGACGTTTTATGAAAATCCTTTGCCAAACAGGACACTCTGAACCACTTACTTTCAAATATATTTTTGACACCATTGCAATATTATATTTTATTCCGTAAATTTTTCTATACGTGGTTGTTTGGGAGAGAGGGTAATGCCGTCATTTGAGGAAATAATTTGAATTAGAATTCATCAAGGAAATTTATATTGAATATTTTGTGGGATCCAAGTGTGGACGTTATTTTAAAGGAACAAAATATATACACTTAATACATTTACGGAACTCTTGTGTACTATTCTACTCACATTCAAATAAAAACAAGTCGATTTGATTTATTTTAATCTATTGCACTATAAAATATGACACATCTGCTCATATTATATAAACTGTTTGTTGAATTAATTATTTTAATTAACAACAGCATAAACAATAAAATAACAGTTTCCATACAAAAAAGGTGTACAAGACCAAAGAGCTAAATTTACATAAAAAGTGAACCACTCGTACTAAAAAGAAATAGCATAAAAATTGTATGAGTAATTAACCTTACTAAGAGGTAGGATTACACCACACATCATGACGCGTAACAAGATTTGCTGATGTTGCATGGAGTATTTCAAATCTATTGCTCATCATCTCACTGTTAATTACTGTAGACTACTCGTGTTACTATTTTACATGCTTAAATGCCATACGATTGTACTCAGATTTTTGACGTGACAACGTCCTAAATTAGGTTGCGGCTCGGAGTCACTCATGAAAAAGTGTAACGCCCGGTAACGTTACGATGCCCGTCCAGTGGGTCCGCCGCACGGGATCCGCACGGGATTAAAGCAGATAACTGTGGGTCCGCCGCACGGGATAAAGCAGATAACTATGTTTATTCGTGAAAATGTAGAGTGCTTAGATTCATAATTTACAACAACTACAACAATAAAGGTAAATAATTGTACACTGATATTTCATTATCGTAAACTATGATTGATTGATTAATTGTTAGATTGACACAAAAGTTGAGAAACTGAGTTTATAGGTTATTTATTTATTTATTTATTTCATTTACGGCAATACACCATTTTACAAAATATCAATAATTAGCTCATACTATTGTCATACTATTGACAAATGTTGATAGTGTTAAGTAAATTATTAGTTTAAATCACTCTGCAATCAATCGTAATTCAGTCGATTGAGAAGAAACAGCGCGTATTGCTAGTCAAACATTTAAAATAACAAATTATAACCTCTAACCTGTCATAACAGTGCGACCAAACAAACGAACTAAACCGACCAATCACCACGCGCGGAGTTAGAATTTAAACTGTGTTTAGCAAGAATTTCAAATTCCAATTTTAGTCAATGTTTTATTCAACTTTACCATTTACAATAACAAATTTTAATTAATTTCAAATTATGTACAATGTTTTAGTAAACAAAATATATTTCTATAGTTAAAATTTGTGCAATTCTTATTTTCATTCAATTCCTTGTTCCTATTGTGCAATTTAATAATATTCATATCAATAAATATTCTACCGAGAAAAAGACGTTGTCACGTAAAATCTTCGCCCGTAAAACCAACTTTACAGGCAACCATAATTTTGTTTTACACCTTCTTATTCTCCCATTTTCTCGTTGCGATAATAATTATCTATAAGAATCATGTAAAAATGTTCGCTAATGCTGAACCAAATCGCACTGAGTGACATGCACCATCATGGATCTCTATATTACGGCTTATGTGGGAATGAAGCCAAAATGCTAAGATTTAAGTCTACAAGTAAGTTTTATCTCGATATATAGGATGTCCCATAACTCTCTGAAACATTATTATTGCTTAGGTCAAGACACACATATTTCACCATATGAACAAGGGTCTTCGGTGCTTAGTTTCTCATCTGTCTGTCTGTATGTGTAAAAAAAATTAATATCTTAAAAAATAATAAGTTAAAATATACGAAATTTGGCTCAAATATTTATAATAGTAAGGAAAGTTAGTGAAAAATAACATTGCTGGGTGCCGTTTCTTCAGTTTTTGTATTGTTGGCTATTCACTTAGAACCTCAATGTTGGCCATGTAACAATAAATCTGCTCTTAATAAGTTATTTATTGTTCTTTACTTTTTACTTTTTTTACTTTACTTTTTTTATTTATTGTTCGATTTTAATAATGTTGGTATCATTATATTTAGAATAAAATCATCTAAACATTTTTATGCATGTAATCCTTGAGAAACATGGCTGGGTTTTAAGTTATTGAAAGTGTAAATGTTTTAATTTCCACTATTTTAAAAACAATAATAATAATTCCATGATTTTTCAATAACTTGGCCGTTGTGTCACAAAAACTTGAGCCAAATTCGGTATAATTACTGAGTTACCCATTTTAAGTTGTATTTTCTGTATTCAATAGCTAAAAATTCACTAATAAGGCTTTCTTTAAAAGTGATAATAATAAAATAAACAATGTTCTGAACTGCGTAGAAAACATTAACAACTGTATTGCTATCGTCAACAGATTATTTAAGGCAATAGATCATTTAAATAACGTTTTGTCAAAACAAAAAACACAGTAACATAAAATAATAGAGCAGTTAAAGTAACACATACTAGTTCTACTCACTAACCGTAGTTTAAATCTAAAAGGGGGTTCACGCGGAGTATTTTGTTTTTTACCATTATCGTAATATTATTATTTTTTCTTCGCAGATAAATAAATTTGGTTAATGCATTTTAAATGAATTTTTAATGGAAATTATTACTGTTTATTTGTAATAAGTGTATTCTCACAGTATATAGAATTTCGATTAAACTGCTTAAATTTAATTTAATTGTAGAATGAAGTTTGAACATGGGCTTCTACACGGAACTATTCTCCACACACAGACTTATTTCAATGTAGAAAATATATTAGTTAATTGAACTATATAATAGTCTATTCTGTAATCAATATGAATGAATCTTTTTTGAATTTAAATCTCCCTAATAGATTGTTAAATTAAATTTAAATTTTATCACAGTTCTAATATAGATGAAATTAAGATTTGAAAATATCGTTTTCGTGTTAAAAAAGTTTTATTGAATTTAAGTAAATGCTATTTTAAAATTACCAACAATTCTACGACTTACAACTTAAATAAATCTTACGATCAGCTAATTAATGTTGTAAAGTCATTCACTCTGGAGGTTGTAAACCCGATCACCTAGCGGCTAGCAAACATGAAACTTCCGGAGGAAGTATCTTCCGGTGTGTGTTCTGAGTCGAATATCCTGTGTGTAAGTCCAACTTGATCGCCAATGTAGTTTGCTCAGATTTCTCGTTTATACCTGAGAGAATCTTGGCGTTGAGTTCTAAGAATTACTTTTTGTAATCAACATAAAACGCGAATGTTTGCGAACATTTTGTACGATTTAGTAAGATATCTTAAACTTTGAATGACAATATAAAAACCTAATTCATGCTATAAACAAATTAATATTGGAATGTATTGTTCTGAGTTGGTGAATTGTTTTATAGCAATAGGCGCCTATGATTTCTAGAGTTATTGAAAACTGTTAAGTTTAATGGCAGTGAAAAATATTTAGCAGACATATACTAACCACTGTAGTAGTTATTTTGTCCAAAAGATATGGAGGTTGAATACATTATTTAATAGTTATATCTTTATGTTCGGTAAATATGCCTGGAATGTAGAGAAATTGGCATTTTAAATGGCATTGCAGGATAATAAATTACAACATAGACACAAATTTGTGAACCCTTAAAAAATTAAATTAAGAAAGTTAGATAAAATTACAGTGAAAGTCAAAATGAAGAAATTCTAAACCGGGTCTTTGTTTTGTTAGATGGTAAAATGGCTGATACAATTGTAGTTACATTAAAACAATATAGAAACCATATTCAAGCCTGCTCAAAAAGATTTAAGAACTGTTGGAAAATGCAGTATAGGATTCCACTGGAGTCTAAGAGTTAGCAAGTATTAAGTGCTCATGCTTTATTTGGAAAACACAAATCTTGCCAGTATAATAAGAGAAACCTTAGAAGTAACCGGAAATAAAATTAACTGTTGCTGTTTAAAAACAGCATCACTTTAAAAAAATGTGGCAACCTGTAATTACGAAGCTAGATTTAATGCTAATTGGCTGACCGTAATTCATCATCGTAATGCAGCGTCGTTATTTTTACTAACTCTGACTATGTCAGTTTTGGTTTGAATTGTGGTTACAAACATAACCACGGAGGGACTGAAGAGTTTGCTAGAATTTTATAGTGTTAGTAATGTTTTGACTCTGTAAGTATAGGGAACCTTAGATAAGGGTCGTTATATCCGTTATCACAATGATTTCTTGGAATGTAAAATCAGTTTAATGAACCAGATATTTTATGCTAATATAAGCTCAATAAGAAGCCTTTTATTAAGGATAAGGGCTTTAATAACAAAATGAGTCAAGCAGATAAGATCTCGAGGTCCCTGATTGGGTAGAAAACTGTTGTACTTTTTTGACTGAACTTTAGCGCAACCTGTTGCACTTTTTATCAGTATTATCGACCTTGTACTGTTTCGACTCTCCCTCTTATTCTGCTTTATAAGATCCTCGCACAGGTAAATGGCCCATGAGGACGGGCAGAGTAAGGGTTAAAAGTGCATCGGCTTCTCCTTTTTACAAAAAAAAGGTGGAAAATTATTGTCTTTCTGTCAGCACGATATCTCAAGATGTAAGTGGCCTATATACTTGAAATTTTGGCTTGATGAAGCTTCATTTCTGTAAAGGCAACACAGAGTTCGATGATGGTGCGTAGCACTCTATATTATTTAGAGTTATAAAACGTTTTAATCTTGATTATATGTGTAACAATGAAGTTAACGAGGAAAACCAAAGAAAAATATATTTGTAAACAAACTGAGTACAACAAAATGAGACTTTTAGATGCGACATAGTAATACATGTAGCTATAGACTTTGGAAACTTTTCAAGCAACCTTAGCGAAGTTTGTTAGGCGAAACGTGATGTGGCGCATTCCATCCTGGTAAATATTATTTGTGCATTTATTTAAGTTGTAGATATTAATAGTTAAATTATTTAAGAAAAATAATCCAAATGAAGTATGTCAAGGGTTACGACGAAAATAAACTTCAATATCTTAACTAGTGATATGATATGTTCTGTTTCACGAATTTGATATATTGGTTTTTTTATAAAAACAAAATAATGTCTAATTTAAATTTACATTTAATAAGAATAAAGTTTTATGTTTTTTTGCTTGATAATTCATTTCTCTTGCATGTAAGATTCAATAATTTAGCGCATTATCAAAGGTGAAGATTTTAGACCGGTAAGGAAATGAGTGGTGACGTAATTCAAGTCCCCTGACCTCCTCCCACACCTGCATTAGTTATGTACTGCACCGGGTCTTGTGTGTTCAGTAAATACTAATTCCATTTACATTTGAAGTATAAATAGAAGTAGAGTAGCTATGCTGCAGTATCTAAATAAGATATACTGTATATATATATATAGAATATACTTAAAGAAAAAATATGAAGTAACAAAAAGTAATCAGTAAGGGTGGCTAGCTCAACAAAAAGTTGTACTTAACTTTATAGTGTTCAGTTGAATCTATACTACGTGTTTACACATCATGCGGTTAATCCGCAGTGCACACCCCAAATCTAACAGTTTCTCTAAATATCAAGATTTCATTTTGTTACCATAAAATTATGAATTAAAAACACGTAAAATAAAAACGCACAAATGTTTATACTAAAATTTGAAGAATGTTTAATTTAATATTAGCCAAATTTAAAAGCCAATTTTTCTGCTGACTATCAACATTGTTACTATTTAAAATATTTTTATTTGAGAAGACAAATACGATTAAATAACTTTGGATCCAAAAAAGTAAAGCCTTTTTAAAAATTGGGTTATTTACCTATGGTTTCATGAGCAGCCACAGGTCACGTCTCGTCCTTTAGTAAATTCTGTCATTCCTAATTCCTCTTTTCTCAAAGGCTTTAAATAAAAATAATATTTTAATGGCAATATTCTTAGACGATTATAAATAGCTAATGCAGTTCCATATATTTTGTTTTTTGAATGTTTCTTATACAGTGATTTTGTTTTATGTTCCATGGTTGTATGGTTACATTACCAGCAGCTCCCCAATTTTGTACACCACAATTTAATTTAGAATGAACTATTGCAAAATTTTTCTTATTCATTTATCGTCAATAAACTTCCTTAAATAACTTTTGATATTTCTTCTTAAGCCTACATGGATGCTGTTTATATGAGATTTACATCTTAATATCTTACCAATGTTTATTCCCAAATATTTAATTAGTTAAAGTTGATCGATAATTTCACAATTTGAAATGGTTTGAAAATGTAATCGATGAAGTTTCAACATGTTATGTAATTAGTATCCTTTTGTATAATATTTATAAGCTTATCGTGAAATTTTCCTAAGCAAATATAATATATATATACTGTGCAGGAGATTATTTATTACCAATTTTATTCATACAAAATTGTTTGGTTTGAATCACTTCGCATTTGATAACAGTTTTCATATTTTCTAATTGTTTCTTACAAGGAGATTTTCCTATTGAAACCGTTAAAAATTGACCATATTAATAAAGAAAACTCACAGCGTATGTAAGGATGTATTTGTATTAAATTAAAATTTTAGCAACCAATTCCAAATTCTCAAATTAGTAATGAGTTAGGGTATGTATTATTCTATTTTTAAATGTGTATGAGCGACATATATCCAACACACATATAACCCACATGTAGCTAACTGAATATGTGAGTAGGTAATACCGCCTGCCAATTCGTTGTACAATCGTGTGGGCTCTTATTGGAAAAGCTCCATAAATCTAACAATCGTTGAAAACGTGGGATTTCCAAATTAAAGCGTCAAAATTTTCTGAGTTACGATTTAATGGATCACTTGTTTTACAGTTAAATCGTTCCATATTTGGTATATGTTACGATATGTTTTAATTCAATACATGTATTGTCGTTATTACATTATCTTTTAGTTTCACATCAACTCCATAACATAAATATTTGTAAAATTTACATATTGTATTATTTTGAACTAATATATTATGGGTTTTAATATACATTTAAAAGCATGGAAATGGGGGGAAATATATATGAAAAAAAAACGAAAAATATGATACAATTAAATGAAAGTTACAGCATGCTATTCGTAAAAATTGCTTAATACATCACTCTAAGCCAATATTGTTCCAAGGCATTGGAAAACGGTACAGAATGAAAGTTGTGTAATAAGGTGTGTTGTGCGATGGTTGGGAAAATTTCATGAAATAGTAGTGGACACAAATACGCATATAATGGGTGTAGTTTATGTGACTATATACCATATCTCCAATTATTAATGTCTGCCTGCCATTTGTCTTTTTTATTTTACTACCATTTCAAAACTACTACAAGCGATAGCTTGAAAATTGGCATTATTTCGAGCAAATCAAATGGGCAATACTGGAAGATAATATCTTAGAAAAAGTTCAAGAGGCTAAATCGGTTTCCGGTGGAATGCAAGCCACGAGGCCGATCAGAAAAGTTACCTCCCAAATTTTGTGAAATACGCTTTAGCTATCTTAGATTTCTCTTTAAAAATACATTTGTATTAAAAATAAAAGAATTATTATTTCTTGTCGTTTCTTTAGAAACTTTTGCAATCTCAAATTTAATATACTGAATTTGTTTATTATAGGAGGGTCAATTTTATTTGAAACACTTTTATTATCTTTATTTTTTTATTAGATAATACATATTCAAATAAAACCTTAACAGTTTATAACATCAATACACAAGTATCAACTAATGAATGGATTTTAATTACAGTTACTGAATAATTAAAATTACTTGAACACGTGTACTGATTAAATTTTATACACATGTAAATGATTTTGTACATTATGAACATCGTTTCATTTCGAAATTAAATCACCATTATATTGCGACTCTTTGTTTGAAGTGACTTTTATTATCATGTAAATAATTTCAATTTTGAATGTTGGAAATAAATAACTAATTTTAGGATGAGAAATTAACGCTGTGTGTTTAAGTTAATTGTTGTTTCATTCGACTTACCTGTATATTATATACAGCTTACATCATAAATAAATATATAAATATATATATATATATATATATATCGCACTTTTTTATTTATTTAAATTATATTTGTATTTTTTTATTGTTAACAAGTAGAAACATTTTCCAAAATTTAAGTGATGTACAATAGTTATGGATATAACAAATCTTTTATTTCAAAGTTTTCTCAAAGAACTAAGTTTGAAGTAGAGTTTTAAATATTTTTATAACTGAGAATTTCATAATTTGATGACTGATTTCTGGGCTGCCCGTATAAAATAAATTGTTTTACGTTGCAGCTCCTTTTTTATGCTATAACGATATTTTTCTACAGTGATATGAAAGGATAACAGGCTTTCAGAAAATTGCCATCCTTAACACAACAAGAATAGAATATTACGTTTCGAGGGATGAAATATATACTTTGCATTACATATCAAAATGTCTTAACAGGTACGGAGGAAATCTCGTATCAAACACAATATGTCAAAATCTCCAAATCTCTCAAAAATAAAAATAAGCGTGGGAAGTGCCTAAAATGTTGCTAGCCTTACAGCTTTGTTAATTTTATTTTTATACCTTAGATAGAAAAGTGTATGCCTTACTATAGGTTCGGACATATAATATTTTTAGAGCAGTAAGGTACTGAATACTCAGACTCCCCAGGACGGTCCACTTCTGGCTTGCTTATACTTTCCAGTCGAACCTATACAGGGTGCAGCAAAAACCAATGGGTCACTTAAATCTGGGCAAACTAACGTACAGAAACGGCATCAGTAATCTTAAATTTCGAATATTGGCGTAGAAAGGTAGATCAATAGGTCTAGTCGACTGTGGGATATGATTGATTAAGTTGGTGGGCAACCTAAGTGTTAAGGGCTGTTGCTAGCCTAGACAGAAGGGCATGCCACCCTCTGCCTGCTTTGATTGGAAAAGGTAGTACAAAGGTAGGACTGTACCTTCTTCCAAGGATGCATCATTGAGATATATCCAATGCCTAAAATTCATTCTCATGGATCTTACCAGAATCCGGAAGCGACTTGTGCAATTTCTCAGCTTCTTGTCTGTAAAGAAAAAAATTATATGCGGGTATTTCGTACCATTAACAATATAGTTAGCAAAAGGCATTAACAAACAAAAAGTTCTCAATTAATTCCATAAATCATATAAGATAAAACTATACATTAATGCTTGAATAGCTTATAGAAGCATTAATGAATAAATCAATATCCAACTATGAAAACTGATGCAATATGCATAATTAATTACTGTAATGGAAGCAATGCACAATAACAGGAGAAGATTTGAGCTTCGTAATAACACCAACATACAAGCTCTAATTAGATAGTTCAATCCATGTGATTGTATACTTGCCCCAACTAAACCAATTACGACACTAATGAACTGATTATCAGGTAATTCCTGGAACAAACGCATAAAGTAGATATTTAAGTCTGTCAATGAGGAATCAGTTATTAAAATTTCAAGTTCAGCTTTCATTCATTACTTTGTTGGACAGATTTCAATCGGTTATAACTACTATTGTATTTCCTTAGTTGCATTAGAAAGTACATATATAAAAAGCTAAATGCTAGCTTGGTAGGGTTTGTTATAAACGTTACTGGGTATAAAATGAATTTTAACTAATATAATATAAAAATAAATCGTTTACTGTGGTTTGTTACTGTAGCAGCATTCTGTCCAGGGTGAGAACAATTTGTATCAGTTAAAATCACTAAACTAGTGGTAAAAAATAACATAAACATCCTTCCTACTTACTCTCATTCCTCCCTCTCAGCTAATGGGTTTCAGCCAGATTTCATAACGTCCCCAGTTTTTATTACTTATGAGCCCATTAACGGTAAAATTTGGTGATTTTTGGATATTTCGAAGATTTATATTTACAAACATTGCATTTTGTACATGATAATCTCACATGTTTTTTTTAAATTATAAAGTATAATTTTATAGGCATCTAAAAAAATTTCCTGGTTTCTAGATCCTACTGTGTATAAAAATTTTATTCGGTTCAACAAATGAAATCAATGGAGTTGGACTAAAATTATGTGTACTAAAATTTAATTTAAACAGCTGTTTAAGGATGAAGAACTAATTAGTACCACATGTACTGTACCATAAAGATTTGAGTCAGTGCACTAGTAGCCAGTAATCAGATGTTTTGGCTACTTATGGCTAAGTAGGTCTGAAAATTAGTATATAAAATTTTACTAAACACGTCTGAAATATTTAGAGGCGTAGTTATGAATTTTGAATAAACTGTTGTAGTAAAAAATTGTCTGTTAAACATGTATTTTGAGCAACCTTGATAAAATTCTAGCAATTTTAATTTCTTGAATACGTCTAGCAAGCATGAATAACCCACTTTCGTATAAATTTAACAAATTAGAAATCTCTGGGTATTTACTCCACGTTATCTCAATCTCACGACGAAGAATACACTATACGCGAATTTAAATAAGAAGAGCGAGAATACTTAATTATCCTGTCATTTTGGATATTTTCAAAATTAGTAAAACCGCTTTTCTATTTCTGGCACTGAAGTAAAGCTGTGTGGCTACTTATAGGAAGGAAATGTATGCACGTAGTAGTACTTTCCTGTCAATGGGACAGGATCAGCGAGATTCAATTACAAATAACGTATTATAGAGAGCTTGTCCTTGAAAGAAAAGAGCGTTCGTTTAAATAAGACTTTTAAGTCAAGTCCATAACATATTTAAACGATAAAAGCGTATGCATGTAGTCACTAGAACGGATGAGAAGATTGTTGTATCCAAATAAAAAGCTTTTAAGAAGAAAAGACTATTCCGGTTTATTTAGATTCCGTACAAGCAAACTCTCTTTGGCTGATTCAAGAACTGAACGTGATGTTGATACGGTTAGCTTTTATATTTGAAGTTAAGAGTAAAATTGATCCACATATGCTAGATAAATAATATATGAATACATATTTTTCTAAACAACTGAGCTTTAATACAGGACAAAGAAATTATATTTTGTTAATTTATGTGTAAGCTAACATCGCACGGAAAGTTAAAATTTGTGATTGTGAAAAAGTCATATCTCAAAACAATTTTTTACAATATTATAACCAAAATCTCAACTAAAGTTGTTTTAAAACTAAACTAAATGGTACATGGCTGAAAAGCTCAATGTACAACTAAGGACCAGGTCTCACTAATTCCAGATTATGCCCATATTTAATTTAATTTAAAAAAATTTAATTTAATACTATATTATAAGTAGCATTGAGGTAACCATAGATTTACAAAGATAATATTACAAAAAATACAAATAAATACAATTTTTTTTCTCCAGCTTACAGATATTATAAAATTATATGTTGAATGATTTCATGTTATACTATTTCCATCTGATGACGCATTACACAATATTCAAATGTGTATATAAACAAATAATTATTAACAATACAATCATAAGCCGTTTGAATACTGATCAATTGTCAGTTTTAAATTATAACTTTTTACACTGAAATGAAGTATCCAAAAAAATTACCATAATAAATTGTTTATTAAACTAAATTTAATATCCCCTGAAATATTTACGATTTATTATCAGTTTGGCGTCAATAATTTTAACGAGGAATTTCATAATCTGTTTTTCAAATTTTATAGTTAATGCATGTATTTTAATCTTGATATAAATTATATAATTTTATATAATATATAATATAAAATACAATTATATTTTATTAGGACCATTAGTATGAAAGACGATGAAAAAGTTACAAAAAGATGATAACGTGCCTTATAGTTGCATTATTAATGAAACTAGCCTAACGATTATACGTAACATATTGAAGTTTTATAGAAAATGTGAAAGATAAACATTAAAAGGCTGCAAGAGCTTTATCAAAGGCAGCTAACGATGTGCTTCACTTCAAACGTTATCACGTTCTAGAATCAGTGATCTTGATTATTTTTGGAAGCGTGTTTACTTTCTTAGTCGAATTGAGTTATCCAAAATATTTTGCAGATAAAATAACTATACAAGCAACAATATAAGGTGTAAATTACGTGCAATTTACAACGTCAGTAATGACTTTTTGTATTTGTTATGTGAGTAATGAAAAGGTCGGTTGCAACGCACACGCAAACGACCACTTACCTTTTTCTTGTGAATTTTTCATGCGTCTTTATCAACATCTTTAGCTTAATTTTAAAAGTGCATTTTCTCATTTTGAGTTCTACAATACTAGATCTTTCCACATTTTGTGTGATAAATGTTTTGTAATAATTTGTCAAAACTCAATTATATTCTTTATTTTGACACTCTAAACCTTTATCGGTGTATACAAGATTTGGAGGATTATGATTATTTTTCTTGCACCTTTTAATATATGTTCCAATGCATTTGAAACATCTCTACCATTTTTCTTTTACTTGCCTTTGACCAAAAATATTTTTAAAAAATATCGGTAACACTTTAGAATATACTTAAATTTAAAAGTTTTTTTTTCAATAACTAGACAGTATTAATAAATCTGTAGCCCATAAATCATCAATTCATATAGTTATTTTTCCTTTTTCAAAACTTTTTTCTTATTGGCTTCAATTTTTATTTCTTCTTTATCCTTTTTTTAATATTTATTATTTGTTTTTTATTAACATTCTATATAATTTTATATTTGTTTTAAAATTAGATAATTTTATTGCAATTATATATAATAAGTTTATAACAATTTCAGAATTTAAAACTTTCGTTTATTTTTACATTTGTGACAGTGAAATAAATCATCTTCCATATATAATAATACATTTTGGAGATTAAATATTTTATTTAAACCGTCCAAAATATCATGATTTGCTTCCTTTTTATAACAAATGGTGTTTCGAATTTATTTTCTAGATTAAAAATTTTGTTTAGAAAGTCTAAAATATAAGATTTTACCCATTTCATAACCAAATTGTTGTTGTATCGATTTTATTTTCTAAGGCAATTCCTTTGAAATCTTTCGAACACAATGCAGATTTGTTGATGTTTATCGTATACGATTTGTGTTCATAGCTCTTTCTCATAGTCGTTTCTCTAAATTATATAGTATTTCCAATACATATATTTTCATATTTTGAAATGCGATTGATTTATTTACTGCATTTTTTTAAATTCCTTTACGTAACTGCATTTTTATCAAGGTATTTATACGTGTAAAGTTTTGATCTCGCTCAAAAAAATTCTTTTAAAATTTCTCCGTTAAACGCATCTTTAAATTTACCTATAGCTGTCTTATTTTCAAAACTGATACATTTGTGATTTTTTGGATAATCGCTTGTAATAAAATCATCTAGATTTTCTTTAATAATTTTATGTGGATATTTCCTCATATCTACAAAATAAATAACTGAATATTTTTGCAAAGATTAAAATCTGGATCATATTCTTTAATAAAAAAAAAATTATGGTTGCCTGTAAAGTCGGTTTTACGGGCGAAGATTTTACGTGACAACGTCTTTTTCTCGGTAGAATATTTATTGATATGAATATTATTAAATTGCACAATAGGAACAAGGAATTGAATGAAAATAAGAATTGCACAAATTTTAACTATAGAAATATATTTTGTTTACTAAAACATTGTACATAATTTGAAATTAATTAAAATTTGTTATTGTAAATGGTAAAGTTGAATAAAACATTTACTAAAATTGGAATTTGAAATTCTTGCTAAACACAGTTAAATTCTAACTCCGCGCGTGGTGATTGGTCGGTTTAGTTCGATTGTTTGGTCGCACTGTTATGACAGGTTAGAGGTTATAATTTGTTATTTTAAATGTTTGACTAGCAATACGCGCTGTTTCTTCTCAATCGACTGAATTACGATTGATTGCAGAGTGATTTAAACTAATAATTTACTTAACACTATCAACATTTGTCAATAGTATGACATAACCTATAAACTAAGTTTCTCAACTTTTGTGTCAATCTAACAATTAATCAATCAATCATAGTTTACGATAATGAAATATCAGTGTACAATTATTTACCTTTATTGTTGTAGTTGTTGTAAATGACGAATCTAAGCACTCCACATTTTCACGAATAAACATAGTTATCTGCTTTATCCCGTGCGGATCCCGTGCGGCGGACCCACTGGACGGGCATCGTAACGTTACCGGGCGTTACACTTTTTCATGAGTGACTCCGAGCCGCAACCTAATTTAAGACGTTGTCACGTCAAAATGATAAAATAAATTCATAGATCAACAGTTTGAAAGATCTAAAACTGAATATTCTATGTAGATTGGCTTATTAAAATTAACCTTTTGCTTGTACATGTGAGAAGCGATGAAATTTTCATAAACAATAATAAAGCATTTAATATTAGTTTTCTTAGCCTGTTTCATTGAAAACTTCTCATTTCATACTTTCATATTACACCTTTTCGAACATTCTCCATCATTCCAACTTAGTAACTTACTAAAGGACTTCTCAGAATCACGTGTAGCTTTAGTTCGCATATTTTTATTAAAATACGATATAATCTTTCATAAAAGGTTTCCGATCAAATGCGATCACTCTATAAACATGTTTTAAAATAATCCCTTACTTCAGATAATGTTTTAAGTTTCTAGAATTCACATTATATTGTGTTCAGTTTATTCTAGTTTTAAAAATAAATTTTGATTTTAATGTTCTATACCAAGTGATAAATAATCATCGAGGAGATAACCGTAGTATTCGTTGTCAGTAAGCTCTAAAATGCTATCATTCCAGTCATCAGTTGTGTAAGCTTTAGGATCCATCCATTTTATATCGTCATAAAATAATCTTTGTGATAGTTGCAACTACAGAGATAGGGAGTGTTAAAATATAATAAAACAATTTATGGCATTGTTTGAAATTTATTAAACTTATCGTTTAATACACTGAGAAATTTCGCATATAATTTATTTTTCTATCCTAAAATACATGTTGTAATCGAGTGTCAATTGCAACTAAATTTTAGTTATTTTTATCGCATCCCAAGCTAGAGTGGAGCAGTTAGATAATGTGCTGGATTTAGTTTATAACAGTTTAAACAAATTGATATAACTTTTTAAAACACATCTGCAGGCTATAGAGTATTTCGTTGTATAAATCTAAATAGTTTCCCTGCTTTTTTGCTTTTAACTCATCCCAAAAACTTAAATAATGCTGATAATTCTCTCCAGATGTTCTTTCAGCTGTGAAAATTTTGTAAAATCATTAATTTTAAACCTTCATTATGATCAATGGTTTTCAATAGGTTCCATCAATAGGTTCCACACCTTTACCAGAAAATATTAAAGGAAGTCTCATTATCATTTTTCCGTCTTTTCAATATTTTAATCAATATTTTACAGTTTTGTATAACATTTTTAGTATGTTTGAAATATTTTTTGCCAAGGTTTTCAATAGACGATTTTATGAATATAAATGTAACAGCAAACAACAACGAAATTTCCTAGGTTTGTCATCCTTAAACTCACACTCATAATCAGAATGTACAGAATAGTTCTTTTTTATCTGTGATTGAAAATAAATTAACATTCCCATATTGCTTTGCAAATTTTTTGATGAATAGATGAGTGTCAAAATGTTACATGTTATAACAGAAAACTGGAGGTTTTTTAGGAGATTTAAGTTTTAAATTGCAGAATAGGTACGCTGCACCTCTAAATTTCCCAGTTAAACGACAATGATCACTAACTCTAAAGCTGCTTTAATTATAAAATACTCCAGTTTCACAAATGTTACAAATTTTAGAATTTTGATATAGTTATTCTTATTTTGCGGTCAATATAATAGGATTTTTTAATAAAACTTTTCGCTATATTCTTAGACATCGGCTTTTTAATGTGTTCTTAAAATGATTTTGCTAGAGCATTAGACAAATATAAATTTTTAGGTCTACAACCTATAGGTATTTACGATTCGTAATTTAAAACTAAATATAGAATACAAACAAAGGGAATATCCTACTGAATCTTAGTTGTTTGATTTTTGAGGATTATTTTTAAAAGTCGAAATATTTTCTTAAACTCTTTTAAATCTATATAAATGCCATAAGGGTGAGAAAATTTCTTTTGATAGTTGAACATTTTCCATGTTGATCTGGGAATGGCATAACTGGCTTGCAAATCTCATATTGCTTACAAGTTTTTCGCTTACAATCTGCTAAATCTGGAAACTTACAAAACATACTCTAACCAATCATGTTTAGGAAATCAAGAGAAAAAAGCTTCTTTAAATATTTTATATAAATTTAATGAGCTTTCTCTTCTTGTTTAACATACAAAAGATCAATATTTAACTCAGCGTCTTAAACGTCATGAATGTTCAATGGTACATTATAAAACTTTTCAACGTACCTATACACAGTTAAAGACTTTTTTGGGTAGTAATACTTAGAATTATAGCTACTTTTCTTTAATAATTGTATATATTGAAATAGAATTGAACACTGAAAACCTGGAAAAATCTGGTCATCTACGAATTTAGCATATTAATTTGCTCTGTTAACATGACCTTTAGATTTTACAATTGCATATCTAATTGAGTAAATAAAACATAAATCTTCTTAAGTTTTATTATTATTACGAGCCTTTTTAACTTAACTTTCTCCAGTTAAATTGATACATTATAGATCGACCCTTAAGGCCAATGTCCTAATGCAATGAATCCTGCTCTGACAATTTAATACTTGGGCCTGTGACAGTGAAAGAGACATTGTGAACGACAGAGGTCTAATGCAATGAACTATGCCCTGTCAAGGTGAACGTTAGATCTGGGGCGGTGAAAGAGAAACTGTGAGCAACAAGGGTCTAATGCAATGAACTATGCCCTGTCAAGGTGAACGGTAGGCCTGGGTTAGTGAAAGAGAAACTGGGAGCGACAGAGGTCTAATACAATGAACTATGCCCTGTCGAGGTGAACGGTAGGCCTGGGTCAGTGAAAGAGAAACTGGGAGCGACAGAGGTCTAATGCAATGAACTATGCCCTGTCGAGGTGAACGGTAGGCCTGGGTCAGTGAAAGAGAAACTGGGAGCGACAGGGTTGAAGGAATGAGGTCAACGAAAACAAAATCGATATGAACGACAAAAGCCTAATGCAATGTACCTTGCTCTGTCAAGGTAAACAGTAGACCTGCGTTGGTGAAAGGGAAACTGTGTCAGGTTGATGGAATGAGATCAACGAAAACATCACCGATGTGAACGACTAAGGCCTAACCTGTTGACTCTTCTCGCTGTGACAAAAGCACATGTTTTTGGTTGAGCCGAACTTAATATTCCTAATTGAAGGTGTTTTATATACAATTATTTACTATTATCGTGGGTTAATTTGATAATTTGAAGTACTAACAAGAATATGGCATAATGTTTTCATTTACTATCTAAACTTAATGCATACAAAGAAAGAAATGAACTTCTTGGTTGACAATTTAGATCATGTATTTAGTTTTCAAAAGTGACATTGTTATATAAACAATTAAAACTGTTATCAGCACGGTTTTGTTATAACTAACGTTTAAATTACTTTATCCACCACCAATTTAAATTTTCTACCGACCTTATTCTAATGTATTTGGCATCCATCCTGTTAAATTTAACTTTGATTGCAGTTGGGTCCATTTATCCTTTACCTGTTATGTGTATGTATATATATATATATATATATATATACGATTTAAAAAAATATTCATAGTGAGAAGTATGGTAGCATTTCCAATATAATACTTTCAATCTGCCAGAACGACCATCGATCCAAGCTTTTACGGGTTTATCAACTTTCCCATAAGCATTTCAATGGTTTTGAATATTTGGTGATTGTATTTAAATTGTTTTCAAAATTTTACAACCTAATGTTTACACTTATAAAAATTTGGTCTGATAAGGTTTCAAAATTATGTGGTTCTAAGGTTTTAACGTGTTACGAGTATGGTATCATGTAGATGGAGTCAGAGTGCAATAATGTTGAACAAATTAATCATTTCACACATCACACATTACAAAATGAATAAAGAGCCACATGGGACGAATCCTGTGCGTGGCTCTGAGTTCCATTAAAAAAAAACTGTGCGCTTACTACGTAATATATAAAAAGACAGAAAGAAAGATAAAAAAGAAACACATTACACTAAAGAACTAAATAAATTTAGAAATATATGTACAGTTTAAGTTAATAAAAATAAATGCAAACTAAGACTGCTACAGAATAGTTGTAACTACACTTAATGCATCAACCACCGTATTTGACTAGCACTACAGAAATACTTTTCTTCCTCATGTAGGTTCAAGATGTTTGTAACCATTTACTTTATGAAAAATATTTACAAAAAAGTAATCATTAAAAACAATTAATGAATTAAAACATAAAAACAAAGTATGAACTAATAATAAAACCCCCGACTTCAATTAATTTAAAATAGGATAAAAAGTTCAATTTAAAATAAATTCAATTAAAAAATTGAGGGCTTTGCAAAAAATTTAGAACTTTAATATTTCAATACACGCATGGACGAGGGAAGACCAGCTAAGACACAGTGCTTGTGTAGATGGTGTCAGTCAGCAATTTGACATATTCATGTATACTCAGGGCAGATTAGCAGCTCCGCGTAGTCAGCCCCCACCTCCAGCAGCCAGGCGGTGATCAGTTTTTTGTATAAACTAAGTGAAACCTGCAGATCCCTTACATGGGCAGATATTTTTCTGTAGAGAAAATTTGCGACATAGAAAGAATTTGTGCAATTAGCAGATGTTACTACTCTGGGGACCTGCATACCAACATGTTGTGCATGTCTGGTGAAATGTTGGTGTGTAACCTCAGTTATCACTGAGTCACGATGCGTGAAGGTGTAGACCAAAACCGATTTTATATACAGCTGCCTTACTGTAAGTATTTTTGTCTCCTGAAAAAGCTGATTTGAGGGGTAGCGTTTCGGTTTTTTAAACCCGGCTTTTATTACTGATTTTTGTAAAATGTAAAGAGGGTAAATTAGGTTTTTACGAGCGCCTCCCCAAGCAACTATTCCATACAACAGGATAGATTGCGCATAAGCAAAATATACACGCTTGATTTCATTACAATTTAGTATCCGATTCAGCTGATAAAAAACATATATTAATTTTCTAAGGTTGTTCTTAATTTTCTCGATGTGGTTGTCAAATTTCAATTTCGAATCCAAAATTACTCCCAAATACTTGTACTGGTCTACCCTTTCAATGACGTTACAGGAACAGCACCGATTTACTGCGTTACCACAAGAGTGGAGCATCAATCTGAGATCAGCGGGCGGCCCACCCGCGGCACGAAGGGCAATTGGCAAACATCTAGTTTTGCCTACGTTCATAGTTAGCACATTATCATTAAACCATTTATGAATTAATGTTATTTCCCTTGATGCAATTTGATACACTTCATTCCAGTTCCTACCTTTTAATATTATTGCCATGTCATCTGCAAATAGAAAAAATCTTCCTGTTAAATTCAGTTTGTCAATATTATTTATATATATTAAGAATAGTAAAGGTCCGAGTGTACTGCCTTGAACTACACCATACTCTACACTGAGGACATCACTAGTTTGAATTAATGATATATCTTTAGCGTAATAGTAGCAAGGCTTTCTTTCAACTAAGCCGAAATGGATATTTAATATACTTTTAAAAATAAATCACATTTTATACCGTTTGGCCTGCAGTCAAGAAGCAATCATTAAGAATCTCTAGTTTGAAACTCGAATATGTATTTTATTAATAATTAACCTTAATGTATTGAGTTAAATGGAGACTCTCCTTATTGTCATTGAATGGGACAAGTGAAAAATTAATCACTTTGTTACCAATGTGCTTCATGCGGAAAATATTGTTAATATTTATAATAACAATATTATTTAAATATTGTTTATTGTTATATAAATTCGTATTTTTGTTTAGAAAATCTTTCTAGTTCTCAATAAAAATATATCCTATATTTTATAATAATATATTGATAATACTTGTTTTACTTGAAGAGTTACTTGTAAAGTGATAAAATAATACGAGTATGTTATAATAATGCACATATGTGGAACCTGATAACGTTGTTAGTAGAATTTGCGAGACACAAAGCCAAAAAAGCTTTTGATATCTCGCCTTATTGTATCTAATATCAAACAATTGTGAAATATGTCCCACATAAACTTTTAATATGATTTACACTAGGTCATTGTTTACTGTATCCAGTTAAAAACTAAAAATAACAAAAATTACGACTCTAAGTAATGTTAGAGTTCAACTTGATAATCGCCATATAATATTTTCTTTTGCCTTTACACGTATTGCAATCATTGTAGATGTAGTTTTTGCTTCAGTCATTACAGGAGATGAAATTGATTTTACGCCAGTTAAATAACTTTTAATTATCTGCTCGTATGAAATAAAAAGTAAAATTTTAATTTTAATTAATTCATTGTCGTATTCATCCAAATTGTAGTTTCTGTCTAATGTATCATAATTATGGTAGATTTTGGTTTATTTATTTTCCATTTTTAATTTAATTATTCTAAAGAGAAGGCATTTCTTAGAAAAGAAAGGTAATTGCCATATATAGCAATGAGAATAACTCCAATTTTCAGTGTGGCAGTACATGAAAGTTCTACTTAAAACATATTAAACCCATTTACTTATGCTGAAAAAGTAATTAATTTAGTAACCAAAATGCACTAAATATGAGTGTTGACTGGTCAAAGGTTTCTTCCAAAATTCTAATTGGATAAGTATTTTATTCCTAATTTTGTATATCGTGACATGTAAATAAGAACATTCGCTAATAGTCCACCGTTTTGTTTGTTACTTTCCATATTTATGTGTTGAATATGCCAATTTTTACTTTAGTGAACATGGAATAATATTTTTATATCAAGAACCTGTTACTGTTATTGCCTATTAAATAGTCAGTTACACGTTGTCGATTACAGATGAGTATCAAGTGTCTATTATATATCTGAACAATAAATCTTCTGTTAGTTTACCTTGTTAAAATGAATGAGTTATTATTGTTTTAAATTTAAACTGTTGGATTAGTTATATAAAATGTACCAAAATGAAACCCCTGCTTACTTGTACTTAGAAAAAGTTTGAATATCATAATATTTTATTTTATTGCTAAATACAGTAACTGTTAGCATGTCTCTCCTTTTTTTAGTTTGTAACACTACCTATGTATAATTTTGGGATATTAAAATATATTCCCAAACCATTTGGAATTGAACCTACGTAACAAAGGTACTTAAAATATTAAAAAAAAACATTTTTTTCCTATTTATAAATGCAATTTTTGCCTCATTTGGATAATTTAATCCTTTATCCCTGTATGAAGGATGGAAGTAAGCTGCACTGATAAATATTGACAGTAAACCAGAATGTTGAAAGTTAACTACTAACAGCGGTAATCCTACATCCTGTGCGGAGGCAACACACATTCACCGGCCACTGACATTCCTGGCTTAGTCAGTGTTTTATCGTCAGCCCTTAATATCGACATATATCGGCATTTTAAACTGGAGATTACTGATGACAGAGGGCATTTATTTCGCTAACAGACTTGAAGTTTACAATATGAGAAGTTCCAAAGATTGTAAATACAACTGTCAACGAAGGATCTTCGCGTTTATGTCGCAGTTTGCAGGATAATATTCTCCTGGGACTGTTGCTCTCTGTTTTACTCGGTGCAGGACTTCTTCTATTATAATTATCTATTATCATAAAGCTAATTGGCTGAGCGTCAGCGAAGCCTATAACTCAAGAGGCTGGAAAAAATTAATTTTTGCATGTATTAATAACTGTTTGCACAATATCTCGAAACATAATTGATCTATAGATTTTAAATTGTGCATAAAGTTTCATTCCAATATAGGAAACACTGAGTTCGAGGATGTTTTATGTCACTTTACGAGATTTTGTTTAGCGTTAGCAAATATTTTTACGTTAGTCTTAGTCTTATGAGTAAATATGATGGAAGGAGAACAAAGCAGAATTAATAATATTGTAAACAATAATCGGTACACTCATAAGGGATTTGTGATATATTAACACATGTTGCCTAAAACATACATTGTTCTATGGTGACTTGGTGTATGGATTTCATTATGCATTTTTTTAAACATTGATATGCAACCCCGCTTAAACATAACTTTGAATGTATCACATGGCAACATATCTTAAGAAAGATATCTATAGGATTGGAACTGTTCAATAAATTTTATTTCCATATAGATAAGAATGAGTTGGTATGTACAACCGTAACATTTGTTCGAACGTCTTTGAAACCGTAGGCTGACATAATTTTTACCTGTAAGGGGATGTAGAAATGTATTGTTTTAATGATTGTCGTCGTTCCACTTGTCAATAACAAAATGAAGTAGGGTATATACATAAAAGTATGCATCAAAATTCAACGAAGCCTTTTAATCTACGTATTGTATATTAGCAAAGTTAGGAGTAAAAAGGGTTTGTCTGTTTGAGGCCTACAAGAAGAGTCAAAAGGAGATTTTTCGATTCTGTTTTACTATTCTGTAATTTAATCTTTGAATGATATTACAATATCTTGGTATTAAAATGTAGAATTAGCTAATAAAGTAATAAAATTGCAATGATATCCTAGCATAGCATTTAAATAGTCAATAAAACGATATGAAAATAATTGCAACATACAAATATTGCTTCTTAGCCTTTATTCAAAACTGAGTTTCTATATTGGAAATACAGTAGGTCATCTGTCAATTCTGTTAATCCAATTGGTGTATTGGTTTTCTGTTAACCTTTTTGCCTAAATAATGTTTATATTATAAATACACTGGCTTCGCTAGCAACCCAATTTGGTATCAAGACATAGCAGGATTCACTAGGATGCATATCTTTTTAACTTGTACCTCCTCATTAGTATCCAGAAAATGGTTTAAAATAATACTAATTTGCAATTAAATATATTACATTTTACGCGTTAAATAATTATTTGAAGATTTTTGGTGACATACATTCAATTATGTAACGGTTCTCAAACTGCAAAACGACCTATGAGTAGAAAATATATTTATTAAATTATGTTTACTTAGTTTAAAGTATAATAATCTAGTAAGGCATATATGCCCAAGGCATGTTTACCACCACTCATTCATGATTATATTAAGGATGATTATAAATTGGACAATTATAACAACGTACTGAAGCCGGAGTATAAGACATTAGGCCGATATGTCTGTAGAGCAATTGATAATTATTCTCGGTTTAACATGTACACAATGGCCAGCAATGGTTAATATACTTCTAAAATAATTTCTTAAAACTTACTTTTCCATAGTAAATGTTATGACCATTAAAGTCTTGTTTAACAAGCTAGTCGTATGTTTATCAGACTGATATGCTGGTATAAAGTTGTACGTTTATTAAAGGCTTTGGAAAGTAGGTCAGATTTTTACTGCACTGACAGTAAAGATAAGATAGCGAATGATTTTTCGGCAAACCGCACACATTATTTCAAACTACCCGTTATCTAATTATGGTTCACGCTTTTATTGCACCTATTACAATTAAACTTGTTTGTGATTCCACCCATCGCAACGTGTCCTTTTTGCACTTTTGCATTACCTAATATGCTGACAATATATAAGATTTCGTAATGCGTGATATAATCACTATCATCTGTTACTTCTATTTTTATTGACATAATCCTATTCATAAAACTACTATTATTTTGTTAAATAATTTAAAACTTTTTAAATCTGTCAGATGCTGTGAATAATTATCTACATTCCAAGAGAGCACTGATATTGAAATTTCGGAAAGAAATAATTTGTAATCTATACATGATATTCACTGTTAGTAAATAAATAATAATAAACAGAGAAAGCCATAGGATAAATGAGTTTAATCAAACAAAAATTGTAATAAGGCCACAAAAGGCTCTACAGTCTTAACGTACGGATAACGATATCTGAAGTATATGAACTAGAATTGCCCAGGAAATACGAGCTCTATAATTCAGAGTGAATACTTCATCTCATTTACACATTGAATCCAAACGAGGAACTCTTAAAACAGTTCGAATTATTAAAAATCATTTCATGATTCTTGTATGGTTTTGAAATAATTTACCAACGAGGTATAAAGTCCATAGCCCATATCGGAGTGAAATTATATTGTTGATTTGATAAATGACTTAATCTTGTAACCATTTCTGCGTGTGTTAATTGACTTCAAATGTGGATTATAGAAATAAAATCGTTTCAGTAACTTTCGTGTATTAATATCATACAATTAATGGGTGGGCTTGACACTAGTCAGCTGTTTTGTTACAGCAATATTTTGAGGTTATGTAGGTAGGGGTGAGTAAACTATACGTTGTTAGAAATTATTTTATAAGAGAATTTAATTTTAAATATTTTATGTAATGAAGTTATTAATAAATTTTGAAATAAACTTTAGTTAAGTTGCATACCGACTACACCGCACATTAAAAAATTTAATTATTTGTAGTTTACGGCTTTAATGGCGGCCATCTTGATTTTGGCTTGATAATAAGAAGTCTAAATTACAAACTATGATATGCCCTTGGTTTGTAATAACTTATTGGAGATGTCTAAATTTAAAGAAATAAATTAATGCATCCAAAAAGCTTTAGCTTTTTAAAATTATTCACAAGAAAACTCTAAAACTTTGTGGACTTCATTCTAATTTAAAAAGCGTAATTATTTTACACGATGATTGATTTTATCGTAAAGGTGGTTGAAGTTTAACATTGTTCTTACGGAGGTAAAGCTTTGAGATTTATCACTACAGCCACTTCTAGCGTGGTGATTTGGGTATTATTGAAACCTTTACGACAATGGTGACGAAGGGTAACAAATGCGAACAAAATAATCCAAGCATAATATAAAGGCCATATCATCAATACAGGTTCCTTGGATTCTTTGATTGAATCCAAGGATTCTTTGATTTGATTTGAATCACAGCATTACAGATAAATTTAAATTAAATTACGTTAGTGCAATTTTAATGAAAGATGACTCTAAAATTTGGATGCCTTACATTAGATCCATTTTGTGCATGGGTAAACTACACATTGAATCCGAATGTTAGAAACAATTCAATAAACTGCGCCTCAGGTCCCGGCTGCTAAGTTAAATTATACCCAGGGTTCTCAAAATTGTTATTTCACCCTCAGTAGCCAAAATGTAATACAGAGTGTAGGTTCTGATTATACTTTTAGCTATCAGTAGGGTGAATAAAGGGATGTAGGATCTGTAATGAGGGTACTGCAACCCTATGGCTAATCTCTGTCTTCGCCGGTTTCCTCTTAGCGTTCCTGTCGCAGATACATTTGTTAATAAACCTAGTTTACTAAATATTTCTCAATAGAGTATAGAAATTCATGGTTAAATAATAGATTTATAAATAAATAAGTCTTTAATACGCAATCTCAAGGAGTGCGAATAAAAAACTAACTAGAATTTCATTAATGGTGCTTAGACAGTATTTGCAAGTTTGCTCTTATAAATCTATATTAATGCATAAAATATCACTTTTAATATAAGTTTCATACATTTATTTTCTTATCTTTCCATAGCCTTTCACATCCTTGTATTTTTAAAAAATATAAAGCTTGTGTAGCGTACTCATATAGAAAATTCACTTGATATTCACCTGAAAAATGCCTTTTATGATTTTATAAAGATATAAAGTGCTTTTAAAAAGGGTTATGAATCGATAATACATATAACTTCAAAATAACTTAAGGTGAAGTTTTTGACATTTATTTAGACTAAAAGTAAAAAAACTAAATTAGAGCTTTTAAAAGATTACTTTAGTTATGGGACCAAACATAAGACCAAGAACAGAAAACAACAAACGATATGGCTTTATTACAGACTACATGCTTTTGCCAGTAAATTCAGTGAAAACAAGCTTCTGGTTTAGCGCGTGGGTGTGTTTGCTTACACACACTCACGCCTACATACTAATTCTACATTTTTCATATCATAGTTCTCTAAAGCTAACTCCATGTACAAAAAGGAAAAAATACATCGATGGTTGTTACTAATTCATTGTTTACTCAATATTTTAGATGAGAATAGAATTGAACTTGCAGTAGGTAAACTTGTTTATAATTTTAGAAAAGAAAGTCAGATAGACAAACATATATACGGTATATATATATATATATACATATATATAGAAATGATGTTCTTCCCAGCATAGCTACGCTGATGCTTCGCAAAATGAAACAGAGGTAAAATATTTTGTTACCAAGTTAAAGCCAAAAACCGATATTTAATTCTAAATATTCTTATATAGTTAAACTTTTAGTCACTTGTGAGATATGTAGTGTATAAATATTTATAGAATACACTATATAAGCTTTAAAGATATATGTTATAGAAACCAGTTTTCATTTTATAAAATTTATGTTTGCTGAAGTAACTGGTTGATAAGATGAGGAGGTTATTATATCATTAATGTTTGTGTTGAGGCTTCTCGAAGCATATTTTAAGACATTTTAATAACTAACCTACTGTCAAAACCTGAGAAATCATTTAAAACTAATTATAAATCATTAAACGTTACTGTGATGCACCCTAATAAAATATTAAGAATAGCATATACAATTTACAAACACTCTTGTGTTTACTGCCCTACATTTATCAAATTTAAAATTTCAATTTTAGTAATTCCTATTGAATTACATAAATCAATTTTGGTCTTGCCATAGACGTCTTGCAATATATGGTCTTGCCATAGACGAAACAATAATATATAACTGTCGGCTACTGGTACACAGTACATGAAAATCATATCATTACAGAATATGAATGCAGTTAATTTAATTTCATTATAAGTGTTTACTACAAATCGTATAATGTCACACATATTAATATTGCCTGCAGCATTGCGTAGGGAGAATATTTCAAATGAAGTACACAAAATGTATAAAAATAAAAGTGTAATACACATTTTTGAGTAATTATGTAACGCGACCGATTTGAGGATCTTATTGGTATCCGCTGCCACCACCGGATGATTACAGAAAAAGAAATAAAGTTTGTGCAACAACGTTTGAATTTTAAAACACTGTTTATTATAGATTAATTTATAAAAATTATAAAATTTCGATTGGTTCAGAAATGGAAAACTCCAACCTTTCTGTACGTTTTCTTGTGAGATGGCTCGAACGAATTAAAGTATTGAATTACATTATTGAAAGAATTTAGAAAATTTTATAATACAGCGACAGAGAGAACTACATGTCTACGAGTCTGAGGCCTGAACTAGACTGCCTTCCAGCACACGCAGGTGCTGAGTCTGCATTGTCAGCAGTCTTATTGCTGTCCTCAACAGTGCTGTGCACTTTACAATTATTGTGTCTTCAGTTAAATTTTACCAAATGGATGAAACTTTTATATAACCAAATAAAGCATAGTTTCTTTTATTATTGTTCATATTGGGTTCGGGTCGTTACATTATGCTGATTGCCAATCAATTGTAGTTTCTGCCAATCTTTGAGGTAGTCTGGATGTATAATTACAACGTTCAGGGGACGTGAAATTACTTTGCTTTGAACCCGGCCTTATAGATTTGACAAGTGTTGTATTATACACGAGCCTAGGATAGGCTATGTACGTGGATTACTAATATTGTAAAAAATACACCGTATATTTTAATATTCAATGGTGCATTTTTGATTTTTGTTTAAAATTTTACTAAGCTTGCGAAGTAAATAAACTTTAAAATCGATCATATATTTCTATGGTATAATACGGCTCCATTTTTTGTGTAATATCGTTAAAAAATTTCACACTTAAAGCATATGTTATTATTAAGTTTTAATGAAATGGAATATAAAGGTTTATATCTGAATATAAAAAATATCGCTAACTGATCAAACCAAATATCTTTGTTGTCCAGTTGACGCTTCACTCAAGGGATTACCTGAGTGGAAACTGTTTACCAGTTTTCTCGAATGGCTACTCAGCTTAAGATGTTTTCTCACCTCACCATTCCCTTGTTGATCATATATTCGTCACTGATCCAAATATATGTTTCTCACCTAACACGGTTGCATTTGTGTTTTAGCCAATAAGATTTACTTTGTTTGTACGTCTTCTTTTGAGTGTGGTATTATAACTGACATAGAATATAAATATTGTATGAGATTGCAATATGATTCGAAGCAATAGAAACAATATACTTTTTTGTTTGAGCTACTACTCTAATTGTCTACCAAAGCTATATGAACATAAGTTTTGTATTATATCTTTATAGTATTATCTATATAAATAAATAACCCTAATACTTTCAGTTAATCTTTATAAGGTATTCTTTCATAATACTAGATTTATTATATAATTGTATAACAACTTGGATTAAGTTTTTGTATCGCTTTTAATTGCTCACAGCTAAACTAAAGACTTATTTAAATGAAAAAATATGGATCGAAATACCACAAAATACAAAATATATAGCGATTTCACTCCGTGCCGATGTAAAAAAATAAGAACTAAAACCGCTCAACTACACATACATACAGGGTGCTTCAAACGACTAGTCTGAAATATCCAGTAGTCAAACGACTAACTGAGGATGTTTAGCTTAAACGGATTCACAGCTAAATTGACCACAAAGAATTAGTTTTAAAATAATATCACTCTTTAAAAATATTGTGGTTCACAAAACACTCATAGATCTTCTTCTCGTACAGGAATAACAACAACCCGAAAGAACAAAAAGGTTGAAAAACGAAAAAACAATATTAAGCGACTAAACCTAGACAAGGGAAACATTATGTCTCGTAAGTATCGAATAATGTATAATTAAATTCGACTGTACAAAAATCCTTTTTTTACTTTCAATTGTCATTTTATGTACGCTAAGAATGTAGCTAAGTTCGAGTTGTAGTTTTAGTTGAAGTGAGTATTGGTAATGTAGTAAGTACAGACTTTTAAAACGTTTTTTGGGCCTCTTTTGCGTTACTAATAATAATATAGGAAAGTAAATTCTTAATGTAGAACTTTACGTTGAACTAACATGAATTCTAGTCACGATGCAATCCAACTGAGAATTAATCCTTATTGTGTTAATTTCCCACCATTATACTGGTGGCGCTAATTGTATATTTTTCATATTTCATTTCGGTAAAAAAAATAAAAAAATTCAAAATAATAGCTTCGGTAACTTTTATATAATATCAATATTTTAGTAAGCAATATAACATTATTAAACTGAAGTATTCTATTTGGAGGAAGAGCATGTGTTTTATTCTTTGCTTACATTTGGCTGTATTGCCAATGGCGCAGTGTAGCCGGTGCGGCGGTTATCGCTAGATAACTGAACCAAGGAACGACGAGTTTGGCTGCTGCTTGGATGGGTGACCGCTGAGCGATCTTGTCCTTGCAAGCAGCCCGCCTGCCCGGGTATTATGGTAGTTCGGAAGCCGTTGGCTCACTAGGTCCTTAAAGCCAATGGTCCCCAGCTTCAGAATTAGAATGAACCTCTTTATTTTTCCAGGCCTCTCACCGTTACGTCTTTAGTAAGCTGTTTAGTTCACGGATGGCTTTTGAGCCCTGACTTTATCTAGTGAAATAAGTCTCATGGCTTTTTAGCCCTGACTTTATCTGGTGAAATAAGTCTTTACCTGGTGAGGTAGATCTCAACTTTTTATTTTGCAAGTCAAATGTTTCCTCTTAAACCAAAAGTATTTCCTCAAAGCGGACAACGATTTTGTATCTGGCTTTATAGTCTAGCCAACTAGATCATTACAATACTATTATTAGGGTAAAATACACAGTTGAATTCATGCAACCTTAACTTAATTACGTGTATTGGAAAAACCTGACTAAAGATAAGTTTCAGATAGCGCACTGCTTTCTAGAAAATCCAGCAACTGTCATGAGTTATAGCAAGAATTTGAAACTGGAAAGTGAAAACAATGAATTAAACAGTTGAGCTTGTATGAAAATAGGTGATAACAATCTCAATTTCGGATTCTAGTCAAGAAAAAAAATTAAGTTGATGTCTCGTTTTTAATTTCATATTTTTATGGGTTAATTTCAATATTTGATTTCCATGAGACTTAAAAAATATTATTTTTCTTTATTTACCTCCTTTCATCATCTCAGTGAATATTAATTATCAAAGAGTAATATTAGTCTGTATATTCCTAGAAGAAGTACAATTGTAAGGTTCTTAGAAATGAGCTAAGATAAATACGTTAGATTTTCCTCCAATGATTATTTCCTCCTTGAAAATGTACTGCTACCTTAGTTTCTATAAGGACTCAATATTAATTTTGCAAATCTACTTCTATATAATCAAATAATTTCTAAAAGGTATGCTATGGAGCTGCTGTATTCTGTGTCAGATAAATGAGATAGTTTCCTATTCAAGAATATCTATTTGAAATGCTAGTTATGTTACATCACAACCATCGTGACATGAGTAGGACAGACGATTCCTGGAAAATATGTGAGTTCCAGGTAATGTTTCTTTCATGAAGCGATATAAACCTCTCGTGTTGACTCGGTGCTGGAAAGTCCCTTCTAAATAATGAAACCTCTACCAATTAATCATCAGTGGGGTGTAGCAGTTAATAAACTAATTGTGCAAATAGTCGAAACCGTCGTAGGACATTTATTACTTCACCTGCTCGTCTGCCGCAACAACTCAGCGGGAGTGGCTGACGCGTCTAACGTGGGGGTGTAGGTGGTCCGGGGGCGTGAGGGGGGTGCACGGACGCGGCTGCCCAGTACGTACATAATGCCTGTCGAGCGTCTCTCATTCACAGTGCGCTGGTTGCCGGAGAGCCTTGCTGCTGGTGAGTGTCCTGAGACGCGCCTAACACGTTAAAGTACACCTTTTGTTCACTCTCACTGTTGATGTTTATCTATGTGTTTATAAGGTTTGGCTATAGAGAGGCCTTCGTTGTAGGGGACTGGTGGCAAAGCAAAATATTTGCTGAGGAGGCAAAAACACTTTTTATCAAAATCATTGAAGTTTAATTTATTCGGAAGTTAGGTACAAGAATATTTCTTACCTGATGACTTTCAACATAACAAGATAATGCGTTTAAATCAATTGAAAGTTTATAAATTTTTATACACTTATTACAAAATAAACAGAATTTTACTATAATGTAAAGAGGACCGAAAATAGAATTGACACATACAAAATTATTTTATACCTTTTGGAGTTCCATTTTTATAGTTTTTTATAATAAATATAACTGATAAAACATTGATAGTTTTCTGACATTAAAGTGTTTAAAAAGTTTTTATGGAAAACAGATTAAAAATTATTTAATTTTAAACTATTACATTGTAATTACTTATATGAACTAAATATATCAAATTACTTTTGCCTTTTAATATATTTTTCATATACGGCCAACTTTTAATGTATCAAGTAAATCTGTAATGAAAATATTTGTATCCGTCTTTGTCCATTGAAACACTATTGATTTTAAACAAGACCATATTTTTTGAATTTGGATATTACCAACGTATGCAGTGTCTCCACTGTATATTGTACACATAAACATAGCCTGAAAATTATGTTTCATGTTAGTCAAAATGCATTATACTTTAAAGAAACGTGGTTAGGTTGGAAGATATCGGTCTTTTTCAACATGAATAGCAATCAATTACATACTAAAATAGACATAACATTGTTGTTCTATGCAATATAGTCCATTTATAGACATTTTATGTTTTCAGTCATTTTTCGTACATCTAATCTCTTAACGCCCTTTTTACACAAAACGGATGACTAAATTGTATTGTGTAAACGAATTAAAGAGATCGTTTTAAAAAGAAAAAGAAAATAGAATAGGGTGATATGGGGTATATTAAAAAAAGATAATTACTGACCCACATGTATATTATTCTTGTCATAATTAATTACATTAACGTATAAGGGGATATGCTTAATATTTAATATTAGTTTTCTGTCAATGGTAATACTCAGAGTTTAATAATATTGTTGAAATGGTTTGCATATTTCGTTTTGGAAAGGTATTCGATGCAATTTACTTTCCCTTTACGTGAATAGTGTAACTAATATTTTTGTTAGTTATCCTAAACGTATTTTTTGGACTGGGTATGCGAACATTAAATAATTAATTAGTTCTGATGTAGTTAGAAATACTTATTGTATCGCTTGACCGGGAAGAGTGAGTTACGGCAAACCGTTATATCACACCTCCGTTTGAAATGATTATAAAATATTATATCCTTTATACTTTAAAACAATAATAGCTGAAGTATAATATAAAAAGAACGTCATAAGAAATTTACAAGTATTAAAACAGTTATTAAATTCATATCTTTCAGTTTCTATTTTCATACACTGTGTCGTAATAGCTTTGAATATGAGTATATTCGCAGTAGTTTTACAATATAACGTAATGGAAATGTACTTGGTTTACGAATATTCCACTCTAAAAATATAATGCTTCATATTCAAACTACGTAATATATAACGCGGTTTTGGAAAACTACGTTAAAAAGTAATTGGAAAATCTAGCAAACTGTTGAACCATGAATTTTTACAACATAACTAATAATTGTCACAAACGAGTGACAAATGTATTGGCTGAGCATCGTTAAGTTTTCAATTAGTGATCTGAAGCCACCATGAAAACAATGAAATAATTTATATAATTTAATAACTCCCAGACATATATAATCAGATACAATGTATCTGACTTTACAGTATTATTACCGTTCATAACAATATAATTCATACATAATAATCAACGAATAAGTAAAATACTGAAAATATTTCACAAACCCTCTTAGAAGTTACATTTCAGTACCAATATTCTATGGAAATTATACATGTTTTAAAATGTTTTTAAATAATATAAATATAATTCAAAACGTTTTCTATTGCCTACACTGAAATTTTAGATACAAGTTTCATCATTAAATATACATTCCGTTTTGGCACAGCTAGGAATATCTTTTTAAAATACCTTTCCTAGCTTTACAGGATGATTAGGACAGGAGTTGATTTCAATTGGATAGCTTCTTTGAATGTACCCATAAACATGGATTCTAAATCCTCATTTTTTGTAAATACAAAAACACTAGTTCTATAAAATATAAAATTTTATTGATATCATAATATTAATTTAAAACAAAATAATTTATATCTAGTAATTATATTAGGTGAAAACAGTTTTCAACAAAGCAAAAAAGCATAAAAGCCTTTGTTTCATTTGCAACATTTTATTTCATATAGAATTTACAGGAAAGAACTTATAAAGAGTAAGGCTTTATAGACACGAGTATACGGGATATATAGAGAATGAAACAGTTGAATGGTTAGGAAATGCTTATTTGAAATGTTCTAGTGTTTTCAAAACAATTATGTATTGGTTTTGAAACAACTGTGCCATTTCAAGCTCCAGATCTAGAGTGAAATCAGACTCGTTCATGTTCTCAAATTGAAAAGATGAATTATGTAAATTTAGATTTAATAAAGAAACCAATTTTTATATACATCTAGCAGTTACTCGCGGCTTTGCACGTGTAAGAGAACTTCTGGTTCGAGTGAATTATATTCCCTAATCCAATGTTGGGTTTACCTTGTTGACACAAATCAATTGACGCGTAATGTATTGATAAGTATATATTTATAGCCATTGCAATTTACCCCGGTCTTAATATTTTTGTTCACTATTTAATTTTGCCTTATATCAATAATAAAGAAAAAAATATATAAATACTCAGTTCTGAGAAACCTACTTGTGTTAAAAGGCAACTAAGATAAGCATTCCTCAAATGTATGGTATTAGTTAAAATATTGTAAATTTGACCTTGCTATCTACATTCCAGTACTGACCAAGAACTACAATAATAATATGTGTTAAAGTAAAAAGTTTATTTTTACTAAAACCTTTATTTTTCTTACTCTCTCTTGAACAGCACAAAAGGTTCAAATAAGAAGTACTGTTACTAACAAGATTACAATTAAATATACATGTAAAAAATATAGGTAATTAATTTAAATGAAACATATGATTCTGCTATCATAAAGCAATGCTTACCAAGAAAAAAACCACTACATTTAATAGACTGGTTAAATTAATATTATTTATCTTTGGTAATGTAACTTTAGAGACCAGAGGGGCGTAGCCTGGAGTTATCTTCGTAATAGAATTAAGCCTACAATGCCTACAGGGGACCTAAGAACATTCATGTGAAACGTTTATCACAATGAGTCTAGTATTTATTACTTGGTTCAGTAACAGACACAATCACACACAGATAGACACCAGTACATGTTACATAATAGTACAAATAAGTGAACAACGAGAGAAAACTATCATTTTGTGTGTAAAACCTCAATTTCTGCCTTATAATGCTCAAAAAACCCGTTTTGTTAAAGTTCTTTCAGGACAAAAGTCGTAAAGTAATATTAAATAGCATAATAGCAATGTATAATCGCTATTTTACTACCAACATATACTGAAACCCGTACATAATCAATGGAAAATAGGGAATATTATTGTTAGGAGAAGCATAAATACACAAACATTATATATATATATAATATAATTTAAAATGGATTACGTATATTATATATAGATGTATGCGAAAGCATATGACATCATTATTAGCTAGATTAATTATATAAATTAATCCAACATCACTTATACAGTATATATATATATATATATATATATATATATAATATATATATATATATATATATATAATATACTTATATATTTAAGACATTACTTCATGTATCACAAAACATGATTTCATCTAAGGCAAATATGTACAATGTAAAACCATACTAAGATGTACTCGTATTTTCATCCGATCCATTTTCTATTGGTAGTTAAGGTGATGTTAATAGGATCTGCCATTAAAATATTATTGTTTATTAAAACAAATATTACCCACACTGTATTGGCATTGAGGGCTTGCCGGTTGGTTCCTTTATATATTCCCAAGTATCAGTAGAATGTGAGCAGTGTAATGCAGTAAAACTGTCACCCTCAGAACCTAGAAAGGAACAAGTTGATGTTTCCATTTCAAACTACAGAGCCATGATAAGAGTTAATATCTTGCTGTAGGATTAATATATTGTAAAAATAAAAAATGCCTATTACTAGGAAATTAGAACCGAAAAAGATTCTAAAGATATAAAGTCTAAAGTTTAGTGTACCACTTCAGTGACTAGTATAGCGAACGCCAGCATGTCTTTCGTAACAGCTGGGTATGGCACTAATGCACGCTTGTAGCCATAACACAGAGTCGATTGAGATATAAAATATTAAAATGCATTTTAATATATATTTTAACCCCTTACTCATATCATATTTCCACACAAAGAAGACACAGAATCAGAGTTTGAGCGAAAAAAAAGAGTATGATCATCAATCTCAACTTTACGATCATCAACCGATAAGATTCGGCGATACTTTCCTGCTAAACACATTCACACTGTAAGATACTTTAGTAGCAGATTGTTTGAATGAAAACCTGTACCAGCAACCTTACCTGTGTCAAAATACTATAAAAACTTAAATTTCTTTCTCTGCATTTTTTACGGTTAAAAAACAGATTACGTCAATACTGATCAAGCGCGTCAACATATAGACCCAATATACCTTCTATGGGATAAATTGTCGATGGCAAAGACTAACACCAAAATGTAGTGAAGTGAAAGGTTTCCTATACTTGACTTAAGATGACTTAAGTGGACATGGGTTATCCACGCATCGAATGAAACGTAATGTGTGCCAATTTCAAAATAGTCTCAGCTGCATTATAAAGTGTTCTACAAAGAATAATTTTCATGTAAATATAATAAGTTTGTAGTTTAATGCACATTGGAATGAAATGCCAAAAGCAAATGTCTTTTTAAATTAAAAAAAGTTAATTAGGTAACATGTGAACAACAGAACTCATCTTAAGTAATATTTATTCTCATCTGAAAATGATTTAGCCAGAATGCAGTATCAGCAGGCTCAAACTTTAATTAGTCTACCATAAAGTTATTTTTAAATTATGTATGCATAATTGTGTTAATTGGTTAAAGTATATTCTTGTATTATATGTTAAACTGTAGAGTGGTAAAATTATTTACTGCATAGACTGAAAATATATACTATTGATGGATATTTTTTGTTTTCGCTTGGAAATAAATCAGTCCGCGCTTTGATATATTCCTTCTCAGAAAGCGTTCCTTTGTTAGCTTGTTCCTTTGTACAGATCAAACCAATAAATATTATCCGTTGCAACCAAAGTGACAACAATTTACAAAAGCTATTTCAACTAAATTAACTGATGGTAAAAGCACAGGTTTCTTGGTACTTATAGGTTTATAAATAGATCGTTTTGCTTTATGTTATTTCTTCGTCATCCTTTGATAAAAATAAATGTATTCCGTCTTTTGTAGTTTAATGTGGTCGTGTTTTACATGTATGATGTGGTTTGAATTTATAAGAATCTTGAACAAGACATAGCTTTGAAAGTATTAAGGAACTTTAGTTTGAGATATAATTGAATTATAAATGCTAATACGATAGAGAATACTGAGTAAATGTTTCCATTACAGAGTAATTCAATTCTTTTATAATGTGATTTAATTGTGTTCAGTTTCTTCTCACACAGAATTCAACTAATTTTGAAATCGGTAATCACACTAAAACATATCGTTTAGTGTTTAATAAAACGTTCCTTTGTGATAAAATATTACTAAATGGCCAATAAATATTTAAATTCTTCTTAAATTTCAAAATAAACCTTATTTGGTATTAAGTACAGTACAGGTTTCATCTCGAAAGGCGTGTTAAACAAATCAATCTTATGTCATGTAGGAAGTTTAGTGGTAACTATTACTATTTTTTCAATATGTCCATGATTAAAATGTGTTAAGAAATTACTAGAAATAGAATTCCAAGTAGGATTTTAAATAAAATTTGTTTGTTTATTATGAGAATTCATTAATTATTTTTATCATGTTAAAAATTATTATTATTTTTATACAAGGTAAAAGTTACCCACATCACGTGACGTAAGAGGATTTGCTGAAATAGTATGTAAAGTTTCAAGTCTTTCGGTCAGGAATACATACATACAATCGACCTAAAAAGAAGTTTACACAACAATAACCCATCATAGAACTCATTACTATGGAAATGAATTTTCGTTAACATTTTAAAATCTACTTGACTTATTTATCGACTTGTATTGCAAGATGACACATTAGGATTATTTGAATAATTTGCATTTCAAATCACTGTTGAAATAATATAGTTTACACACCAAGTCACTACAAATTTGTGTTGTATGTGTTGGAATAGTTTAGCTACATATGTTTATTATATGACATATTTAAATCTCTTGTAGGTGTATTGGGTTTGCTTGCAAATATATTTTCTATACTGTTTTCTAAATTCCATCGTGGTTACCAATGGGATCAATGCAAAAGTATTCGCTAACACACACATAATTCCCAAGAAGTGACATTCACCATACAACTCGGGGTTCCTCTTATATAAGTTTCCTCTTATGTACAATTTTAAGCCCATATGTTAATTCGTTTTATATATACCGCACCAGCATAAATGAAGTTTTCTATTAATACGAATGATAATATTTGTTAAAGCTCAGAAAAAATGATTTGCAACATTTATACATGCGTATTTATGCCAAGTAGTACATTCATGAATAAAAAATAACCGTAGAGCGCCATATGCAATGCATACTTCTACAATCATAACACCGTAGTTGTGTGTGTACAAAATATAATTATGCACTTAAAATGATATTATTTTTTAATTTTGTCATAATTCTGAATCAAATTATTGAAGATCTACATTAAGCACACTGAAAAAAGTAAATATTCTCAATAGCAAAAAAAGAAAGATACTAAGTATACTGAGTATCGTAAAGTAAATATAAATTACAACTCGCAAACTGAAATATGATAGGTAAAATTATAATAAAGAGTATTTTACAACTAAAGAGCATTTGTGTTAAAGTAGAAAAGCTACGTTCTGTTCTAAAACAACATGGGTTGTTGATAGAATACTGCCAATATTAGTGAAAATATAATATTTTCTAATTCTTGTACATGATATTGAATGTATGTATAAAGCTGAAATGTACATTTAACTTTGTATAATTTATTTCACATCTGCAATAAGTCTGTTTTCTAGGAAATCCTCTTAAATATTTTTTAAATAAATTAAATTTTAAATGAAGGATTCCAATCATTGTCTGCTTCTCTCTTGAAAAATACAGCTAACATTCTTGCATAATGCAGTTCTTGTTTGGAAATTTTATACTTAAGAATTAACTGAATCACCTAAAATTATCTTTTATCAAATAAAAATATTAGTGCATTCAACCCTTTTCAATATACCACAGATAGACTTTATTTAAATTTAAAATATTAGCTTGATAAAATCCAAATTTCCTGTATCATTAAAATCTCACATATTATATCATTTCATAGTATAGGTATACAACAAGGTAAAGTATCAAAGGATTAGCTTACAAAATGTTTTCATTTACCATTACAGTATCTAAAAATTAAAATCTTAAACATTTTTAATCACACATCTACCTGCTACATGTAAAAACATGTTGTTAGTAGTAGCAATGAAATCCTATTTTATTAATTTGGTTACATTTTCTGTAAACTATGTAATAAGGTTAGGTATGGTTGGGAAACCATTGTATCTGATTTTATATTCGTATATGTTATTGTTTTATGTAAATTCTTGTAATGACTCATTTCATACACCCATCTCACATTCATATGAATATTTAATTTAATTTAGAAATTTATTAGTAATAGTAATAAAATAATTAAGGAATAATTATTTATAAATTGCCTCAAATTTTAATACAAACAATAAATACAAAATTAAATATATCAAAATTAATCAAAATTCACTTTATTACATATAAAACTCAAAAGTTATAAAGTAAACTAAAGTCAGTGATACAGTGTGCAGGGATGATTGTTGAAGAGTGAAGAGAGCAGAGGTTTAAAAGTTTAGAGGAGAGAGGGATATAGAAGAAGTGAAGCAAGATTATTATTTTAAATAAAGAAACTGGTTACATTTTATTCAGCAGTATTTGGTTCAAAAGAAAGGTTAGTTCATATTACCACTGAAGTACAGAGAAGCAGAAGACAGACATTGGGTGAGAAAATTCCTTTTAAGTTTAACAGTGATCCATTGGAAGAACATACAACCCAGGAACATTCGATTTGGCTAACAATTCAAAATTAATATAATTATAATTTAACAAAATTATTTTTCAAATTACAATATCTCTTATTAATACCTAATATTTCTATTTCATTAAGCCAGCACGACCACCCTGCCCTAAAATTTAAGAACTGTATTTAAAATAATTTACCATTATTGTATCCTCCATCTTGTTTCAAAATTCAAACCTGTATGTCAATTTATCATCATTAAAGTTCACATTTGTATCATACTGAGTTATTTATTATTTCTAGCTCTAATCATCAGAATACAAATAACGTTTAACCATTTATTTAAAGTGTACAGTAGTAGTTTATTACATTCTATTTTACAATAATTCATGAGGATTTAAAATTTTTAAATCTTTCTACAATTTGCCTAAATAAGTTTTGACATCGAAACTGGTCTGAGCTTAACAGATATGATAACGATAATCTAAGAATGTAAGTTATCTTTTCGACATAGTATTGTTAGTTTATTTAGAGTGTACTCTTTAAAATACAAATTTAAATGATATAAACATGTTCAGATCGCTTTTCTTTGGATCCAATCAAGCGTGGAAATTTCCCAAAATTTTAAGTTAATAGCTTTTTTTTACTATTTATATAATACATGCATTGTAATAAATTTTATCGATCTTAATTTGAGCTAAGAAGGATAAAAGGTTCGAAAACCATTTCTTAACATTTAGTTTTAAAGAGAAAGCATTGCCATTTAAAAATATAATTATGCATTTACAAAAATATTAATGCATATTTAATATTCATATAGTTTTACTGCTGTATATTCAGATGCCAGGCTGTTGTGAAATATAGCATTTTTCTAACCGTACCGAGAAAGATGTTTAAATACCGAGTACAAAAGAGTGATGTAATACAAACTGTCAACGTGGTAGAGAAGATACATATTGTGAATAATACGACACTCTTGAGACAAAGAAAGTACATAATGAAATTTATTATTCAGAAGCACTTAAAAGTTAATGTTATTACCAGAGGATGTCAGGAGGTAATGGACTTTCTAAGACTTACAGTACATTTCTCAAGTCTTGGTTTCTTGAATACATCTTGCGAAGCACGGTTTTTTAAAAGTCCCACATTATGTTTATGACCGTTGTTACTTAAGGTTAATTGAATTCTCGTAAAGCATTGTAAAACGAGTAAAGCACTGTGTGATAGTGTTTATTTAAATTATTGTTAAACTCAACATTATTTAAATTATAATATAATAAAACATAAGTGTGTAACTGAAAGGCCTGTTGGTAAAATATTTTATCAGTATTTACTTAAAAGATTGGATAGAACAATAAATTACAAAATCATCGTAATGACAACAAAAAAACACTTACAAATATATTCAATACGAACGCCCTAATCCAAATAATATTATAAATACATGAAAAAATGCCATTGTGTGTCATTTTGCTTTCACGTGTAAACTATTACACCGATTGTACTGAAATTTGACATGGACATATTCACGGTGGCTGGGATGACTATAGGTCTATTGTTATTTAACAAATACCATTGGATTATGCCCCACTAGTCCAAGTAGTAAAAAATACCATTTTGGTGTAAAAACTTGTGGATTATTAATTAAAAGATCCTATTACATTTAAGTAACTGTTTTAAGCAAACATTTTTGTATGACAGTTCAATCCTATATCTACTAATTTTAACTACTATTTAAACTATAATATTTATGTTTTATAATGAAAATTTAATTGAGACTAAACCGGTGTTGAAACTTTTATGCTTTCTTTCCTCGTTTTGCTAAAGCATGTCAAATAAACTGAAACATTTGTTTTAATTTTTATTTTGTAATATAAGTGCTTGATTAGTAGAGTAATGCAGATAACAAAGTCAAAGATTTACTATAACTTTTATTACAAACTGAGCCAGTGACCAATTAAAAGCATCTATAATACTTTGAATCATTATGTGCAAGGATGTCTAGATACTCAAGACTGATTGACATTTTAATGTGGTACTTTTACTCTAACACGTTTCATGGAGCCTTTATTCTCCAGACTAAGTCTGAAAAACAATTGTTGTACAATACTTCACTCGAATTTGACACAATAAATACCATAGACCTGAAGGGAATTTACGGGCTGATACTTTCAGCCGACGGAAACTTCAGAGTCCTAAGTGTTTACGTATATTATATTTATCAATACAGCGTGAAGAAAAAACACACAGAAAAGACAATTCTACAGGTCCCAGGTAGACAGAAGAGGAATGTCCTAGATTACTAGCAAGTTTCAATGGCTCTTAGCCAAATTTCATTCAGGGATATCATAGAACGATCATAGTTATTTTACTAAAAGATAAAAATGCTCATCCAAAATTTAAAATCTCTAGATACAATCTTCCTTCAAATTTTATTTTTTAGGTTAGGTTTCTTTTTATTGTCTGTAAGTTTTTAAGCTGAAGCAAATTGCCATGCATCACTAATAAGTGCGATATAGAAGTTAAGCATCAACCAATACATTACGTCTTTAAGTTTTCGTTATAGATATATCGTGCGGATAGATATACGGATAGAAATGAAATTGTTCTAACCCCTTAAGTGATAGTACTCTCCACAGCTAAGCAACGAAGTCATTAACGTCTTCGTATTCCGATCTTCATCGGTTAGCTGATTTCATAATGCAAGAGTTGCTTGTACCATTTAAGCACATACCTCCGAGCCATAGACCTGGAGTCAAAGTTCTCACTGCTCACCAATTATCAGAAACTAATTAACCTTTGCGTCAATATATTACACCTTCACGTTTACATGAACAGTACGTTGAGCAGGAAACTAATAATGTATTAACAATATGTACGCTCATTTCCCTTGTCTCGATGGCAAATGATATGCTATTGCGATATCTACAATTAACACTACACTAGCTTGATAGATAATTAATTCAAATAATATAATTTATGTATATACTTACAGACATTTCCGTGTGTAATTTTTTCATCACCTACTGACATGCGATGTTTGAGTAATCAGTGAAGTAATTATTATTTTTAAATTAGAAATGTAATTATAAACACATACATCTAATGTTTGTCTAATCCTAAGAAAATGTGTTTCTTTTTGGTTATAGTAAATATTTGGTACGCAACTATAATTTCGATTTGAATAACTAATCAGAGAGTAATAAAACTCTTTCGATATATTAGGCTCATAAGTAAAATTTAAATAAATATACTTATTATTGCCATTGCCATAACAGATCTAATATCAGTTGCCAAATTAAGACTACATTAATTCTACATTAGTAATTAACAACTTTTATTATGATTATAATATATAACACATTGCATTATTAAGAGACTGGCTTACTCAAAGTCCAGTTTTATTTATAAAATACATCATCTAGGATAAATTAGAATGCAACAAAATAACTATTTCTCCATATTCTACTATAATAAAAAGAATTGTTGGAATATATCACTGTAAAAATCATATGTTCTTACGCAGCTGCCGTGTATCGTAAATAAATAGCCTATAATTTAATCAGTAGTGTAGATTTAACTAACGATTATGACTTAAGCCATAAGTGAACGGTAAAGGATGGATTGATCAATAATGTTTCTTCAAATTTACTATTTCCCCTACTTTATTTTCATACTATAACTATACCTATTCCTTCTCATTGTAAGTGTAACATAAAAGATTAGTGGAAAATGTTCTTTGCAAGGAAATCATATTTAAAGATAGACGCCATTATATTAAAACCCGATTATTAGTTACGAGCACAAGTGCCACTCTTTTATATAATTATATAAATCACAACAGAATGAAATGAAAATGGGTAAATTGAAAAAAAGATATATAGATTTATATAACAGCACTACGTTTCTTGAACTCGATATCAAAGCTTCCAAATGGCTATGGTTGAATTCATACTTTTTATACATTATGAGTTGTTTTGTTTCCTTTGTAAATTACTAAGAAAATCACTTTGCGTGAAAGATAGTTATTGCAGGAATATAAATAAAACTTTATAATTTAACTAACTGAACAAGTTTTCGGGTGATCAATATCATGCCTTGGGAGCAGTTAACTACAGTTTAGACAAGATTTCTAACATTGTATGATTGCGTAAGTGTAAGATTAATTGAAATGCGCGCCTTCAAATATTGTTTATTGGCAACCTTAAGGTATCATAACAATATTTCAATTTACAATTGTCTACGATTGTCTAGGTAAAATATTCCTGGAACTTCAATGGAGATGTTACTTATAAAATACCTAATTAAGTACCTATTTCGCCCATTTAGTAATTACTAACCCTTTAACTTGACGTGAAACAATATGAAATGTTTTTTTTTTTAACAGATAATTTATTTCATCTTGAAAACTAGGTAACTACGATCTTGATAAATTTTGCTTCAAGATGGTTAAAAAACTTCATAACTTCTCAGTAATGACGGTCAGGCTATCGCCTCACTCGTTGAAAATCTCAACATCATTTATAAAGGTGGACAACGATAGCGACTAATTGGTTACCTTCGCCATTTGTCAAGCAGGTGGTTCCCAACCACTTCCCTTGCGTCAACCTCTTACAATCTGGAGAAATCGTTGCCATCATCGTCCATTTTCTTCTTCCTTCCTTAGTTGCCTCCATACGTTGTAATTGCCTCACGGCACAAGTTGGTAATTAAAACAGTACAATACAACGTCAATAAAAACATTGTAAATCTTAATAGTCTTCCTTTGTAACAACGGTTCGTTTACTTGAAACAACGGTTAGATTATCAAAGCTATTGATTATAATTTATTACACAATATGTGCCTTGTGTACAACAATATTAGGTGTAAATACCACATTCTATCTTAAAGAACGGAGTGTGTTGTGTCAGTAAAAGTATACTATAACTATCTTCAAGCGGAGAGGTAGAATTAATTATCCGACATACAAAGAGGTGTTGACTACAAAGGTTGTTTGGATTGCCCAGGAGCAATTTAACATCGTTGCAATCACTCGCAATAATGAAATTACAGAGACCTCGTATTTTTTCCTCTATGAATATAATTGTAAACTTGACTCGTAGTAACTCACTGAGTATGTTTTGAGAATTGTAAAGATAATTGTAGATTTGAAATAATAACCTGAGCCGCTCAATCTTGTTGTTCAACGGTTGGCGTTGAACTAACTAACTAAATAAACTAACTTCTAAAGTAAATAATATTCTTTATCATTCAAGACCCATCCTAAGCTATCTAAAGTATTAGTGTGGCAACACTGTTTAACCCTTAATAATTTAATTTTTTTACCTTGAAAAATGTTCTGCTGATTTTTAAATTTTTCAACAAAGGCAGGTTTTAAGTGCTTGGATATATACTTTTTACTGGGAAAAGTTTATTTTTGTTGTCTTTTTAAACTTTTTAATATTTTTATATATTGTCCAACAAGTAATTTTTACTATCTGTGTCCGAGTCATCATCACGAAAACAAAGCCAATCGTACGTTTAAGCGTCGGATATTACCTTGGTACAATATGAGAGCAATACGTAACTGCACTGAGCGAATACAGCGGAAACACTCATGACACAGCACCAAGAAAGTGCTGAAATCTAGTATAAAACGTCAAAATTACTTGCACGCCACTCAGTTATGATATAAATGCTTCTTACGCAATATAAAGGAAGGTAACAAAATAAAACAGGCACAATATAATGATGCATAATACTGCTCAGTATTACACTTTTACGTAATGGCTAAGAACGTAATATTATATCTAAACCGTGAAGGGGTTCAGTCTATGTTCTTAGCAGCAATATTTCAGGGCACATTAATTACGTTCTGTTTAAATAAATATAATAAGAAGTGGAAGGAGTGTTTATTTATGTCGGTTTAATTGCGCATTCCTATAACTGTCATATTCGAATTCCCGTACTACTAATCAACTCCCACTTATTGGATGGATAAAAAACTCAACTTTATAACATTGCCTCTTGGAAACCATATGAACCGAGAAAAGGTAAATTTCTTCCTATTCTTATAACTTTGATAACGATTCTGAAACGGTCTTTATTACTATAGCATACTCATACTAGCTAATACGCACTAATTTAAATTTTTTCTTTGTTCTTATTGTTTTTGTTCTTCGTCATGTTGTTCTTGTAAACACATGGTCTTGTTAGGATCATGTACACTGAATGAATACCTCACAGTTTCCGTATTTACGAAATAAACAAATGACAAGTAAGAAATCTTATTTAGGGTTTATTCGTAGATTTCAATTCTGTTAGTAAATGTCTTAATACATCTTATATATATTTTCCCGGAAAATTACCTTCACCATGGAAAATGGATCTATTATGCAATTTACAATGATTAAAAAATGCATTAGTTAAAAGTGATGTATTTGAATTCTCTCATAATTTTAGACATTTCTTAGAACATCGAGTTGAAAGAAACTTTATTACTTGGGAGTCCATTACGTCTTGACATGAACCGGTAATGATGTTTTGACTTTTAAGTGTTTTTAATATATTGATTTCTTTGCGCTATTTATACCACCTCAGATAAAAATATAGTATATCCTTAAAATGGTTCTTATTAAAATATTTATTAGTAACTTAGTAGTAACAAATATTTATGTGTATTTATATGTTGAATAAATGAAGCGTATATATGTATAAAAAGAAACTGTATTTTTACTATTTAATAGTTCTAGTTGCCGAATCGGTGTTTGATAGGAATATTTGTCTGATTACAAATTTTTTGAGAACTCCTTGAAACATGAAATGCATGAAACATGTTGTATTCTCTTCAAGGGAAGATCAATACAAGTGAAAGAAAAGTTAGGGGCAGTTAATAAACTTTAGATAAGTTCATACAATATTTATACCTCGTATACCAACTGTAAAAGTAAGAAAATGCATGTGTTCATGTATAAAATTCTTAGTAGATAAATATATTTAAATTTGTATTTCTAACATTTCTAACACTTCCTGTAAATATTGCATGTTGAATCGTTGTTATTTGCCCCAAATTGAAAAACTGCTGTTTTGTTTCAATGTAGGACAGTTAACTAAAATATAAGCTAATGAGAATTATAAATAATATTCCAAACAAAAATCTAATTAATAATTTAAACCGAGCAATAAAATATATTATTTTGAACTATTAATATTCAAATGCAAAATAAATACAACAAAAAATCCAATGTTCTTGTGTTTGAACAAGAGAGTTCGAGCATAAATGGTGTTTTGTTTTAGGTATTATTACAAAGATTAAATTTTATATCAAATGTTAGGTACATTACCATTGTAAAGTTTAGAAAAGTAAACCATGGCTCGCTTATCATAAATTTTAAATTGAGACTAACATTTTTCAAAGGTTATTACAATTTTAACAAACAAGATTTATTACGTTGAAACTGAGTGATCCGCTAGTAGAAAGACTAAAGCACACTTTAGTTATTCAGTACGTACTAACATGCAACAGCATTTACACATATATACACATAAACTAATTATTGCAGTGTTGCACTTTCTTTTAATGTTTTAAAATTACTTTTATTGTGTAAGAATATTAGTTCCATAAAAAACTACAAAAACCCACAAATTTCCAAAAAGTTTATCGGCCCATTATCGTCAAATGAACAATGCAGAGGTTTGGCATGAAATGTAAAAAATATGATTGAATGAACCAATAAGCGCATACTTTTAGGAAGTATATGGAAACCTTTGTAACAGTGTGTGTGTGTGTGTGTATCAATTTGTGACAAAGTTTTATTCTTTTTCATCCTCCATAGGTGAGTGTGTACCAGTGCCATGGTTCATGTGAAAACATTATAAAAATGTTATTAAACATGTCAGCGCCTTGGAAGGTTTTTGTATATTTTGATATAGATTTAAAAACAGCTATAATGATTATATTGTTGCTTATAAAAAGAGGAGTTAGACTCCTTGAAATATAATTCCTCTTTTATTCGTTAATTTATATAACGTTCACCTTTGTTAATAACAATTGTTTCGCGGGTGATTTTACATAAGACGTGCACTGGAATAAAAATAGATTAATGTTTGAATTGTAGATTGTTCGTTAAGTACATCATCGGTTTTTCAACAATTTAAGGAAACATTCCGGAGTTAATATGAAATGTAAGCTGCACGCATCCTGGAATGTGTAATATGATTAGTTGTAACGCGTTAATACGGTGAAAAATATTGGCCGCCCTTACTTCGTTTATATTAATTTACCAAAGATTACTATGGATAAATATCACTGATTAACTTATTGAACTTACATACCCTTATAGAACATTGTTCTACCTTTCTAAACTCTACATACTTTCTTTATTGAAATGCAAACTTCCCAATAATTTTCACAATAAAAATACTTCTTTTTAACTAGATCAAGGATCTTCACTCCACGGATACTGACTGTGAAGTGTTACTAACACCAAACTCGAATTATTGTTATCAAAAATTCGCATAAAATAAAAAATAACTAGTTAGCTCAAAGCCAAATCGATAATTAATAATATAAAAACAGCTTTCACAGAAAGGTTGAGCACATGTACTGGTTTCAATCATAAAAAAATAAACTGAAAAAGAATTGAGTATTTTAATTACAATAGGATTCATAATACAATGAGTTTTTGGCTTCATATATTATTCATTATATTATCATTTGAAACATTCTCACTAGAACACTCGGGTTTTTTGTTGTGGGTATTTAACTCAGCTACGCTTAAAAATTGTGTTCTGCGTGTAGATTATTTTTGGCACAATTCTATACAATAATTTATTATAATAGTTATAGGTATATCAAGTAAATAAAACTATTGATAGAACTATTTTTTATTTCAGTGGAAATCAATCTTTTTATATACAAACTCGAGTTTTTTCTGATCTATTTCGTTGTCTTGATGGTTATAAGATCAATAAATAAATCAATAGGTAAACCGATAAGTAACATTTGCCGTCATCGAACTAGGTGTTGTACATATAAATAAAAATCCATGCAAAATGTTGTCTAAAGGTTTTATTTATTTCCTTTCAACGGTCAAAAACCAATTTAAATTTATAAAATTATAAAATGATTAAATAATACTTAAAGAAAAGGGCCAAACCAAACATGCAACTGGACTCTCAATAAAATTTAGGCATAATTAACATTAAATAAGAAATGTGTAAATTATAATAAAAATTAGTGATAGTATATGGTAAATGGGAAAAGTATTTAACTTAAATACACTTCTGTATAAGATCATCATCATATGAATAAATAAAAAAGATAAATAATAACAGTGCAAATAAACTATTATTATTAATAACATTATTAATAACAATGAAAACTAAACTATAAACGAATAACAAGATTAAAAAATATTGATGAGTGATGAGTAATAGTGATGAGTGAGGTTATCTATAGAATAATTATTGAGAATTAGTGGGGACAGTGGAAATTAAATTTTTTGGGACCTCAAATAGGAAATAAGTTGCTCAAACAATCAACATATTAACATTTGTAAAATAGCCTGTACAGCGTTGGTATGAAGAGGTGAATATAAAATATGGAGAATAGCTTATGAATACATTTTAACACCTTGAGAATATTTTATTCTACAGTGATTGATGTAAACGCATGATAGCTTGTAGAAGAAGATTGGCTGTCGAAGAGAGTCTCCAATCACATAAAAGTGCTAAGGCTGAATATAAACGGTGTATGAATATACAGTTATTTTCACCCATCTCGTTATGTTAGGGGTTTTTAAAAACCATTTTCACTTTTCCTTTAATAACTTTTCCCATGAAGGAAATGAAATATTATCATTTTCTGTTTAACTTGACCATTAAATAACTGGATAAACTTATATATATATATATATATATATATATATATATATATATACTAGCTGTTTCCCGCGGCTTCGCACGCTTTTCGTAAGTTTTGCCCGCGTATGAGCATTTCTGGTTGAAGTAAATTATATTTCCAACCCCGATGTAGATTTTACCTTGATGTCACGATCAAGAAAATATGTCAAAAATGTATTGTACATGCATAATGTATTTTATTACAAAGTGGTCTACCACTCAACCTTTAAGTTCAACCAAAAATTTAGTTTAGACAATTATACATCATAACTTAGCGCCTTCAAATAGTGTTTCACTGTTTAATATACGTATCTATCTCGTAATTGCAGGTTATAATGTGCAGGCGCTTTGAAAACTTTTCTTCATTTTATTCGTTTATATTCACGACATAAGCGAATAATTCAGATAATAACTATCCTATCTTCTAAGTTAGACTAAATTACGGATACATGTGAAATTTGATTGAAATTGGTTCAGTCGTTTTGGAGTTTATTGGCAACATACATCGTGACTCAAGATTTTTATATATATAAGATATATATATATATATATATATAGATTTCTTAATTATAAAATCATACATGCATACTTATTGAGGTTTTGTACATTACTTACTGCAATTTATACTAAATGTAATTTCAATACTTGACGAAACTGCAAGGTTTTTGACATCTTACTCATATTTTCAACTTAACGGTTGCAGTAGTAATGGGAATAGGATTAATATTAGAATATTTCATGAAGGTAAACCATGAATTAATAATTTTAAGGCGATTGGTACCTATTATGCTGATCAAATATTCAGAGGCTTTCGCAGTCTATTGAAAATTTAATACGTTACATTAATACATAGAAAAGGCAAATAAAATGTTTTTTAAAAGATTTTATTTGATATACACTTATTTCGGTACTGATCCATATTTAGAGTAATTTAACCTCCAGAGCTAATAATATCAATTAAATACACGCATATGGACCATAGATAACAGTGTACTGTAGAGTTAATAATATAAACTTAGATTCAATTGTTGGTTTTAAAAATATATTTCACGATGGCGCCAATAGCGCAGTGTAGCGAGTACATGGTTGTCAGAAGATAAACTAATTAAGCAACGTCGAGTGCGGCTCATGCTTGGACTGGTAACCGCTGAGCGATCCAGTCCTTGCAAGCAGCCCGCCTTCCCGGCCATTGGTGGTGGTAGCCACTGGCCACAACAGCTTTTTAAATGTAGCCTTTTAATTGCACTTGTTACATTGTCCCTGATTATATAGGGATTACATTTATCAGCACTGACCAACTGACATCGTGAGACCGTATAAACCAGAATTATATTGAGCTTTAGAATCAGTCCACCATAGTGTATCGCTTTGGTGATAAACTTTTATCTACAGATATCTATCTGATACTGAGAAGAAATGTCAGCATAGAAAAAAATGCTTACAGTCATTTAAATTAATTGTTTTTCATTTGGTTTTGTCATTAATTGTTTTAGTAAAACTGGCACGTTGTGATGGCCCGTCAAACATAAGATTTTGAGAGGGAAGATTATACGAACCATACTGTTATATTATTTTTAAGATAAATCACAGAAGAGACATTGACGTGAAGAGTTCAAAGTGAGAAAATAATGCTGCTTATGAAGTGCGGGCAGGAGGAAAGTACTGGAGGAGATATATTGAAAACGCTTCTTGATTGACTAAAACCATTATTTCAAGATCGTTCGTGGTGGAACTGCTTTGGTATGAATCGAGCTGGACAATAGTGAATTTCACTCAGATAGTTCATATACTACTGAAGAGGAATATAAAAGGTCGCAAATGTTTTTAACAGTACTGAAAAAGAAATATGATGGGGCGGGCTGCACAAACTTTTTTAATCATAAAAGCAACATAACCATGTAGGTCTCAGGATACGATTTTCCAATAAAAAATAAGCTTGCGATAGCAAAACTAACTTATCTTTTAATTTTTTTGGCTTAAGAAAAAATGGTTTTACTTAGAAAACGGCATAAATATAAATTTTCCTATTAGATTTCCTAATAGGTGTCATAGCTGATATACGAGTTAGTATTAATGAAAGTGATCATTACAAAATGTTATAGTTAAGAAAGATTATATAATATTTAGCATACTTTACTTAGCTTTAACCTACCGGTAATTAATTCCACATTCCTTGTTATATAGTACACAGAATTTAATCTACAATACATTACCCATGCCCATGGATTTTTCATTGAGATGTACAATGAGTGGTTCTCATTCCACGTGCACTACCGCGTATGACGCAGTCAACGCGTAAATACAATAATTTAATATTGTTTGAGTTGTAAAAACAAAATAAAGAAAAGGCTATGTCAAAGAGGATTATGTCAAACACTAGATTAGTATATTTTAAACCTAAATATAACTAATAGAAGGTATATGGTACAAAAAATAATAGCTACACAAGTGAGAAATAAATAATACATGATGGTAAGACTACCCTCACAAACACTCCATTGAACGGTTCTCCGCTTGTTTTCTCTCTATATAAAAATTGATTGCTTCGCATCGTAGTGTTTTGTTTGGTCTGCTTTCTTTCTCTACGTTACTGATAGGTTTTCCGGTCTGAGATTATTTCTAAAATGTGAACCAGAAAAGCAGTTATATCAGAAATGGTAAAGGTAGAAATCTTTGGATGTAATAATTAGGCTAAAATAAAAAAAAAATGCATGTGTTCACATAGAGGAAATATTTATAAATATTTTCAAAATTTGTACATAGCTATACAAGTTTCTTATAATTTATAATTCGGCGTTAAATTTGGACTCCGCTAATAATTTTTTATTGAAAATGATGTATTACAGTAACAAAATACTTCATATACATAATTATATTAATCATTTAAATAGATAAACTTATATTATACTTTATTTACCTCTTTAACCATATCGTTTATTAAACTATAGTGACTAGTACAGTTAAAGGTGCAAATATACAATTACTTCTACATACCACCTCGATAATCGCAGCTAAAACAGATCGCCACTATACTGTATGGTACGTAGCTAGACATATAAGTCCAGTAAGGAACATTCTCGTTCAAAGCGGTCTCTCGGTGTTTTCGCTAATTTCTCTTTCGAGTCTGGACGTATTGTGTATTTTGTTCAAACCCAGGTGTAGTTTACAGTAACTTCGTAGTTAGCATAACCCTTGTGTTTTCAATGTCAAATATAATTTAAGTTTGAGTACTAAACTATATACTTTTTTGTTACAAAAGGAAAAAATAACACTAATACAAAATTGACAATAGTTCCTCTCAGTTTGTATATTTGTCTTTGCCAACATAATTCTTTAATTGTTTGTATCAATGCAGTAACTAACGAATTAGGCGTTTCTTGTTACTAAACAGTACGTTTACATAAAATCTAATCAGTGTTACAATTAGGTACTATATCAGGCCTGAGAGATTAGCGTAGCAAATAACAAATACAAGTAATATTAGTAAGAGAAACGTAAAGTTATTTTTGCTGTTGCAATAGTTTGTTTTGAGTTAAGTGTTTGAGTTTTGACTAGTTTTGAATCTATATGTTAGGTTTAACCATGTTAAAAGATCATCATGACATTTTAGAGAAATAACTTTGAATATTTTAATTTTTTGGTTTTGAATTTGAAAATTTTGGAACTGAAAATATGAGTTATGAACGACATTAAAATTCAGCGGACCTTTTTATGAAGCGGGGATAACAGCTACTACTAAACGCGATTTATAAAATGACCAATGGATTTTCAGACTTTATACTGTAATGGTACACAATTGAGAAATAACCATGAACCATACAGATAAAATAACTAAAATGAAAATTGTTATAATATTTTAACAAGGAAAGCTATCAGGCTACACCCGTCATTCAGTGAACTGAATAAAGGTGTTTAATTACTACATAATTCAACAGAAAATGAAATAAAACTATTCATCCAGTAGTCAAAATCTGGTCAGCGTATATTGATATTTTCAAAGTTACTGAATAATAAAATACATGGATACAAGAAATTGTTTATTAGTCACTGAAAGATCAGCACTATAATTGATTTGCACTGTCAATCTCAGTGATAACCTAGTAAACTAAATGTAACTAATGTATCTGTGTAACTAATGCCTGTTTATTCAGCATGTTGTTTGAACTGAATAATGTCTGACGGAAGCAGTTATTTACTCAACAACAATCAATTATTGGAGAGAAGAACATTAGTATATTCAGTGTAGCCTATGTGTATTATGCTGCATATATTGTTTTACTACCTTTTATGGTCCGTTACATTGAAACCAATGATGGGTGGAGTAATAATTACTAAAAGTCAATTATACAACACAGAAAGAACTAAAATTAAATTCGTAAATTCAAGCAATCTTTGTGTTAGTAAAACGATTGTTAAATCGTGAATTTTTAAATATGCATAGAAATAAAACAAATATATACTTTAATTACTACAAATAATACCTTTTCGAAGTACTGTATGAGTAAAAGTGTTAATATAATAATTTGGTTCAGATTTAAAAAACTTAAAATAAACTAAATAAATTACTAAATTTAATTATGTACAATTTACTGACGGATTTAACTCTTTATACTGTTGTATACTTACGAGATTAATAGAAGTACATCGTCGTGAAATTTATTATAAAGAAGTTTGCCAAATCATATATAATATTGATAAAACTATCTACTGTTTATATTTGTTAATAGTCCCCGACATTACTTTCCAAAAAACCACCACCATCTTGAAAAGTCCTAATAAAATGTGTTAGGATGTTTTAAGCAACTGCGTAAGACATTAGTTAATAAAAATAACTCACAAATGTTGCTAAGATAAAGTAAGAAAATGCATATTAACATGATTGTCATTCGTATTTATTATTTGAAAACATTCCTAATAAATTTTAAGGCTAAGGTAAAAGGGATATTGTGAAAACTTTTGCAAAAGACGAGTTTGGGAATCCACATTTTATGGGATGAGAGGATCTCAGTATGAGTGAGTACTTTATACAGAGGTTCCTACGAGTAACTGAAGCAACTTCTTCAATGATTTCCTCTCATCAAAATAACGAAAAAAAGTGCATATAAACATATGTTCGGAAACGCTTTATTAGCGAGCTACGGCGAGGAAAATTTTTCGCCCGATATTTTAGGGAAGGACGGCAATAAATCGTCTGATTGAAAACTGATGTTCTTATGGCGAAAAGATAATTGTTAACTTTATTGCATTTTACGTAAAATGAACTGAAAAATCGAATAAAATACGTTACAGACCTATAAGACCAACCATTTCTGAGACATTAGACCAAATATGCAACATTCAGTCTCGAACAACATGCTTTGTTTAGGTTTGAAGTACTTTACTTCATTAAATCGGTACTAAACACAAAAAATTTTTTACCAAACATATTAGAGAATTTAATAAATTCCGAAGTGAATAATATAAAATAGTTTAATAATAAACAAAAACAAAATTTAAAAAAGTGATGTTTAGTTAAATATAGACATATGAAAAATAAGATGGAAAATTCAAAATCTGTTTATTCAAATGAACGTTCTTCGTAAAAAACATTTTAATTGCTGACCTTTGCTAATATTTTATTCCAATTTCCATTCTTTATATTAAATTATGTTAATTTCCTTGATTATTTATGCACCAGGTAGTGCGTTTAACGAAACCATGTACAGCTCTTCTGATAGCATCTCGGTCGTACTTAAGTAGTTGAAAGGCGTTTAAACTTCGGATCAATAATATTGTTATTTGGAATTAACTAAAATAGTACTGTTATTCTAGAATATAATATAACATTGTACATCTCTAAAAAAAAAAATTTATTACATTTTCTCTGTGTTTATAACGCCGCTATCATTACCATTTTATCATTTTCGAAATGAGCAAAACATAAATCAAGCAAAACAGCGTAGGTTGTTTCAGTATTGGTTGTATGAAAATGAACGCTGTTGAATAATGCAGACCAACCAATCTGCTGTAGAAGGGCGATTGTCTCGTCCATGCTAGGAATATACTACGGTTCAAATATAAAACTGTTCTATAATTATTTATAAAAACTGAGGCAATGTTGTTGATTAATTTATTGCTATATTTGTTTTTAAGTTTACTATAGTTTTAAGTATTTTGATTATTAATAAAAATGTAAAGAACAGCGTAGACTTACTATATTGTTAGGGTTTACTATTTATTGGATTTTACTTAAATCCTCCGCATATGTAAATGTAGTTTAATTTAAAATCGTAATATGTCTGCCGTTGTTTATTTATAAGTATCTACAGTATAAACGACAGCTAAACTTGTTAATAACACCTGAATCATACCAGTCGAACTGTTTTGTAAAACAAATCGTACTTTAGTATGTAATTTGAATTTTTATACCTAAATTCGGAAGTATGAACTTTAAATACCATGTTCTAAGAAACAGTTACACTATTTTAGAAAGCACATATTACAATTCTTTCTTGTTTATTTTCTTCATCATAGTTTATTCTTGATGTTTTAAGCAATACACGCCTGTTGACAATTGGTAATGCAATTGAAATATAAATGTTGTATCAAAACCACGATAAGAGCTGTTTGGATTATTTTATAAATATTTGGAACTAAAATTTTACACCTTAAAGATTTTGAGTCTAACAACAACATTACTAATGACTTAGACTTTTTATAATTACTTCTGCTTTCCTAAAGACTAATCCGGTTCAATACTAATTTTTATATAGTTTTTTTTTGTATATTTAGATAAATTTAAATTTGTATAAAAAGTAAACCTAATTAGGATGCACAGTAGTTTAACATTTATGTGTAAGATAATTTTTTGTTCAAATTTAGCTAACTCAAAGCCAGCTCTTATTAGATGGAAATACTGAATGTAAATTCAGATTAGATTCATTCTTAATATCTGAATTTATATACAGTCGATATTATAATGAAGGGTACGAAGATTTCTTCTTCAAAGGTTTTAGCTTTGGGTAGTTTGTTTATAGGCTAGAACCCAATAAGAAAATCAATTAATGTCAATCTAACAATAACAGAAGTAGTCATGGAAGAGAGTATTTATAGCAGTACAAATTGTAAATGTAATCTGTAAAAACAATTAACACAAAAAACCTTTCGATATATCTTTAGCCTGGATTCAAAATAAAGGGTCCAAAAACGGGTTACTATATAACCTTGAATTCTGGAGGTCACTGGAATTCAAGGATTTAAATTCCAACTACTTTTTCCTTTTTATCGATTAAGAATTTTCCCAGCTTAGGTAATGCCTTATTCCGACATTTGAACCTTCGGGTCAAAACACTTTCGCATAACTGCCTTGCAGATTTTTTAAAATGCAGGTTTCTCAAACTTAACAAAAATTAAAATGAACGTTAAATGCAGCAAAACTCATGGAACGTTTTTTGCTAATCTGTATATCGTATACTTCACATATATAGATTCCATATATTGTCATATATAATTTCCAGAATGTCATAAACGGCAGTCTTCCGAATTTGAGGATTCCGTAGGTTAGGGGAGGTGTGAGTTCGGAAGGATTAACAATCTGTAAATTTGTGCAAGCTGGAAACTTCTAGATTTTGGAGTACGTCTAGAAGAGGTAAGTATCCAGAGACAAGGACCTTTGATGTATAGGCTGAGAAGATCTAGCCACCACATGCCGGACGTTCCTGAGTTAAAAGCTTTTACAAACCGGAAGCTGCAATACAATGTTTAAAGACCCTAAATATTTATAGAACTAAAATGGAAATCTAACTTGTTGAGTCAGATTTAAGAATCAGGATTTAAAAGATATCTTCAAATTTTAATATTTTTCGCAGCATAATTTCACTGATATAATTATAAATAAAGTATACTTTATAAATAACTTACTTTTACAGGTTATTTAGAAATTTTCGAGCAATAAGTGGCAGAAATTTAAAAATATTTGGAATATTTTGATTTATAATTTATATATAAATCCTGCAGTAAAACCAACCACTGAATAGCCAACGAAAAACATTGGAAGCCTGTGCGCTCTGAGGTATCACTTTACAAGAGTTTCATTTCAAATTTAGTTATGTTAAAGTCTCCCTGGAAGAAGTGTGTCAATCTAAAATTGACACTGAAGTCAGTCCCCGTCTTCCCTTACATCTCTTGACACTTGATTAGAAAAGACAGATGAGGGCGTCAAAGTCTCCTTCACTGACTGTCAATTACTTGCGATATTGATTGCACCTAACATAGCCGAGGACGTATGTGTAATATCGTACTTTTATCTAAGTGAGAGTCTTAAAGTATTACACATTAATGCTAATTGAGCCACATTCAATTCTTTGAATTTAGATCAATCTCTTGTCTCTATGATCTCTCTCTAGATACAATTGGACCTTCATTCTTGGTTTACAATTTATAATCGTGATTAAAATCCATGCGAGATGTCCAAAGTAGTTGTGTACAATTTCTCCGTTGAATCCACCATATTTATTTAATAGTTTGCCAATAACCTTAACTCTATGTGATTTTAACTCAATAATTTTATAACGCGAGCAGAAAGCCATATTTGGAAATTATTCCCAATCTTGATGTTTGTTATTTTGACAAAGCATAATAAAATAAAATAATATAACTTAATACATTTTAATTTACTGTGGCAAGTCTCGCGCTGTGCCATTACTTTATTTTATCTGTTATTGACTATACTACCCATTATCGTTACTGTCTTTCAGAATCTCTCCGAATCTCTAGGTGACAGATTCGCAGAACTTAATGAATAATACTTTTTGGCATTAAATAGATTTTTATACGAGGTTAAAATCATTATAGAACTATTTACTTTTAAATCAATTTCTACGAAACTGTTGTATAAATTTTTATTTCTTTTAATTGAGTACAAGACGGTGAGTGTAAATTTTGAGATAAATTGTCTTTGTACTATAAATATAACATACTATAACTCCATAAGGAGTTGTAGGAAGTCTAAGTAAGAAATTTACACAATTGTATAATAAAACCCTAGTAAACAATATGATATTTTATCCATGCATACATAAGTGATAGCTTCAAGGTATTATCTGTTTTACTCATTAATATTATTTATATATAATAAAACTTTTAAAATAAACATTTTCTGAAATAAATTCAACATTTATAACTAAAATATGTACAAGCCCTCCAATACCTTTTTATGAAAATACTAAAAAATGTGTATATATTTATATTCGACAGTTTTATTTAGACCTGAATATATGAAATATCAAAATTTACTTCAAATTCCTATAATATACACTTAAAATAATACAATAATATATGTATGTTCTGTTTTTAGAAATGAAATTTTCATAGGCTGAAAAAATATCCCAACCGAAAACTAACTATAATTTTTAATAACAAATTTTGATTTGACTACTGATAAGACAATTGTGGCAGTTCTGTAGGAAAAGTTCTTGCTGCTCATAGGAAACTATCTACAAAGTGTTCATGGCGATTACAATTATTATCCATGCATTATAGATCTCCTAGACGGTTCTGTAGAAAATTTTGTCTAGGGCTTACTTAAGGACCAGCCCCGATTAACACTTAATTCTCACATTATTCACGTCAAGTTTTGTTTATAAACATGCAAGCATTGTGTCTAGTTTGGTTTAGTAGAATAAGGGTTAGCTACTGTATTCCCATCCAGTGTGGTCAGAACTCAATGAAGAGTGAGATTGAATAATAGTAGGTAAATGTAGATTTTCATGTTATCCCGTAGTCTTGCTTACAAACCACGGTTATACCTAGAGTAAGGAATAGTGTTTATAAATATACTTAAATGGGTTATTTAAAAAATATGAAACATTAAAATCTACAGGTTAATAAAATATTGAGGATATATTTCCACGTAAATATTTGTAATTAAGAGTAGCATAGACGCCTGAGACTGAAAGTGTTAAATATATTTACTTATAAAATCATAAATTGTATAGATCGCAATAAATAATTTAGCATTGTTTTCTAGATATAATAAAATAATTGCTTTCGAAAATTAAATAGGCGCATGTTTATACAAATGAAATTAAATCTGATGATTTAGACGATATAAAAATGGTGCTTGTATATTAAATATTTCAGACCCAATTGGAAAATATTTTTAACAATTTAGGAACTAGTTTATAAGGAATCCTAATACGTTATGTATAAAAATAATAACAATTAACACAGTTTCATAAAAGTAAGAAAAATCTAAAAAAATAACCCCGTTAGTTTGAAAAAGGTTCTAACTAGTCTAGGATAACTTTGCAATAATCGATTTAAAAAAAGTATGACGATTGTCCAGAATAGTTTACCTTATCATTTCAATCATGTATTTCTAGTTTTTATACATAAAAAAATACATAGCATATTGTTTAATTTGAAAATATTTATGTGTTAAATTATTTTTAAAAGTAAAACTTACATTATCACATTTTAGAGTCAGAGTGATGTAAAGCAACGATAAGGAATAAGAAAATAAGATAAAACTATAAAAAGTATGATTATTTTTAAGCCCACGGTGATGTTGTTCCACAAGATGAACTGAACAAGTAAAGCTTCAAGGTATCGTGAGATGAAGAAAGTCCATTAGTACTTGACATCCGCGAGTAATAACATTAACTTTTAAGTGCTCCGAATAATATATTTCATTACGCTGTTTTCCCCAACCTGAAACCATATTTTTAATGTTGTCTCACACTTGGTGAACTTGATCATTTCGTCACAACTATACAGTTTCTGTACTTTTATTGTATTTGTATAAGTTAGAATGAATACAATCTTTTAAAGTAACTGTTTACTTAGTATAGTATTTAAAAACTGTTTCCAATTATATGAGTAAGGTGTTTGATTGTTTATTTTCAGATTAGAGCAAGACAGGTGGTCTTTCCCACCGTCTGAATTTCTGACATCTGAGGTACATAACATCTAACGCACACATCTAATATCTAAGTAAATCTAACATCTAAGTAATAGTGGAGTTATTGCATGTATATAGTTAGATAGTATTGGAGTTTAGGTTAAAAATTGGGTAATTCAGAAATAAAAATAAAGTAAGTCAGAATTGTATTATACTTATATTGGTGTTTGGCTTTCAAATCAATAATTTGTATATGTACGAAATTAACAAAGCTACTTATAATAATTTTTAAATCTTTTTTACACATTATTTTAAACAATGTATATGAAGAAGTGCGTATCCTTATTTATTTACAGTATTACTAAAAGATGTATTATTTAAATAGATATTAGCAAGTATTATTTTTAAAGATCAGACACCACGATTTTATAAATAGTTGTTCGCAACTTAGTTCCTAATTAATTTTGGTAATGATTGAGATTAAAGCAAAATAATGAAAGTTGGTAAAGGAAAAATCCTGTTTCATTCACAATCCTTCCGTTGTTAAAATCAAAGTTTAAACATAGGAGGAAAATTAGTATGTATTAATAGTGTATAACGTAATTAATAGTGCGTACATTGCAATAATTGCTTGCAATGTGTTGCGGTATGTACATTGTAACGATGTAATTCATAAATATTGTTAAAATATCCAGTTTAAAAGTAATCTGATTAACAATCATATGATTAATCAGTGGCTGCTAGCAGATGGGTGCGATGCGAGTGTACACGCTGCTGCTATGGCTGGTAGTGCTGCTGATGTCGGTGACTGCTAACAGCGTACCCGTCTACCTGCGAGATAAGCCTCGCTCGATACGAGGGTTCAAGAATCATGCTCTGTCCACGGCTCGAGGATTTGGCAAGCGATCGGATTCAGAACTTTCTTCCTCTGAAACCTCCCAGTTCACCGACAGAGACAGGTATCTATCTCACTGTACAGTTTCAGTACCTCATTGTGTCTAGATGAAACACCGATAGCATTGCTAAGTATTAAATAACACTATAGCAATACCAATTGCATAACTGTTTCAACTAACACGTCTGTTTTATATATATACAGGGTGATTCAAAACTAAACGGCAATCTTTCGGGAGCTTATTCTATAGCTAAAAACAAGTAAAAAAGTTCATATAACCATATGCCCGTAAACGCTTCGTTAGCGAGTTACGCCTAGCGAAAGATTTCGCCCGGATTTCAGAACCCTTGGTGAAGTCAGGCCGTATAAAAATGGTAAAGGTAGTTACAAAGATACAAATACAATTGTTTTTTATGTTTTTATATCTGAAAAATTTATTAAAATTCGTCCCAGATCTGTAAATGCAATACTTTTAGAGATATCTTACGTAAAACACAAGAATTGGTGCAAAGAAATAACACATTTTTGTGTTTAATGTAAGATTACTTCCATAAATGTTAAATAAAGGTCATTGTTTTCTTAAACAGATTTGTAGAAAATTTAACTCTGAAAAGATTCATGTGAATTACTTAGGAAAAAAATTAATAATAGGTATTGAAATTTAGCTTTATTTAAAAATAAAACAGACGCACAAAAATGCATATTCTTATCTGCATAAAATATTAACTAATGTTTAGGTTGTGAGTAACAGCTGATCATTTATTCTAGACTGAACATTAACATAAAATGTATTTACCTTTGTAAAACTGTAATAATCACCTATAATAGTTGCTCAAAGTGTCCTCCGTTGTTAGCAATGCACGTTTTCGCACGACGAATCCACTCTTTTCTAGCGCGTTTCATAACGTTTGGAGCATTCTTGATAGTTTCTGCCGCCTCTGTAATGCGATTACGTAACTCCTCTATGGTGTTAATCCGTTTTGAATAAACAATTGACTTCATCCAACCCCATAAGAAAAAGTCTGCTGGCGTGAGGTCAGGAGAACGTGGTGGCCATTTTACTGGTCCATTTCGACCAATCCATTGTCTACCGTATGTATCATTTAAATAGTTTTTCACATCATTAGAAAAATGTGGAGGTGCTCCGTCGTGCATAAACCATGCATTTATTCTGTTTTGAACAGGAATATCTTCCAAGAGGGTAGGCAGGTTTGTTCTTAAAAAATTTAAGTACGCTACTCCATTAAGTCGATTAGGGAGGAAAAATGGACTAATCAAATTATCACCCAGAACACCAAGCCATACATTGACTGAAAATGTATGTTGAAAATGCCTCGTCGCAGTTTCATGTGGGTTGTCGTACGCCCAAGTATGGGTATTACGAAAATTTACAATTCCATTTCTAGTAAAACAGGATTCATCAGTAACGAGAATACGCCGAAGAAAATACTGATGTCGTAAACAATTTCTTTTTAACCAGCGGCAGAACATCTTCCGTTTATTAAGATCTTGCGGTAATAAGTCTTGAACACGTGTTATATGGAATGGGTACAACTGTGCTTCATGAAGTGTCCGCCATACGCTTGACTGGCAAATATTTAACTGACGTGATAATCGTCTGGTGCTTGTGGTTGGTGATAATTCTACAGCATTTATTATTGCTTGTTCATTATTATAGTTCCTTGCGCTACGTTGACGACCAGTATCTATTCGCTTCGGTTTAAAGCTACCAGTTTCTCTAAGTCGTCTCTCCACAGCTTCAAATGTTTTGCGATCAGGTGTTCTTCGATGTGGAAAAGTATCACGATATTCCTGAACTGCAGCTAAACCATTCTTGTTAACTTTGCCGTAAATCAGTATCATGTCCGTATACTCTTCAAACGAATACATACCATTTACATTATCTGCCATTATTTACTAAGATAATTACATACACTTTTATACAAATATTTAATAAAATATTTTAAAAATAAATATTTAATAAAATATTTTATACACTTGTATAAAATATTTCCAAATAATCACAGGATCTCACAAAATACAATCTTCACACGCCACAATACAAAAACCTCCATAAAGTTCAAATAATTCAGGTTCGGGTGAGTTAGTAGGAATAGAGTGGCTGAAATTACATCTTGTTACGGACTTTTAAAATTGAAATTCAACGCTATTATATTTATTTGTACTCTATGTAGAACACGTATGTTAAAATTTCAAATTATATTACTCATCCTGTTTTAAAATTTTATTTCCTTTAAAAATTGTTTTCGTTGCCCCAAGTTTACCCATCCGGGTATGTAAAACTTCGCTAATGCTCACCCGAAACGCAAAAAGTGATATGCACCATCATCAATCTCAGTGGTGCCTACATATAAATGAAGCTTTATTCAAAATTTAGAGTCAACATGTAGATCACTCCGTTTTCTTGATATCATGCGGCGAGAGAGACAAACATTAACTATATTTCTCTAGCCCCTAGGTCGATCGGTTTCGCTAACGCTCAGCTTGTTGGTATGATATGACATTAATTATTGGTATACCACATTCACATGACCTACATTACCATCTATTAGACATACAACTGTTAATGGAGCACCTATTAGCTAGCCTGTTAGTGGTGGTGGTTTGTGGGCAATTAGCGTTAGTGCACTATTTACCACCCTTGGGGATTTTGACATGGCAGATTGTTCATAAGCAGAGTGCTACCTGATGAATGAGAAGTTTTTGTTTTGAGCCCCATAGTCTTCTGCTATTCGTTGCTTACAATGTATTGCAGTATTTAACGTGTAACGATTCCAATTCATACAGATTTTGAAATAATTGAGTTATAAGATAAACATATTAAACATGTGTAGTTGATTAAACTCTTTACATTGTAGAGAAAAAAGGCTCATTTATTAATACAAAATTAAAATTAATTGATTTCAGTTATATTAAAATTCAAACATTGGTGTTCCCCAAGGTTTGATTGTGGGACCGTTTATCTTTCTTATATATGTTGGTCCTGTCGCTTCCAACAACTGATAAACACATATTCTGATAAAACCACTTCTGAATAGCCTAGGTATTCCTTCATTAAAGTAGGCATTTACTGGTCTTTCTCTAAACGAATTTGGTTATTTAATAACAGATTTTTAGAGCCCAAAACTAAATCTCAAAACTAGTTTGTGTTAACTCAGTACGTGTCACTAGTGATATTAATGTTGTGATATAATAAATATTCATGATATGTTGTCAAACTGTTAAATCTTCGTTCATTACACCAAGAGTGTTAAAAAATGTTCAGCGAAGATACTCTAAAATAAAACTAATTTTAAAATATAAATCTTTCTTACTCGACTAGTGCTAGGCAAGGAGATTTTATCAAATATGTTTAATGGGACTTGTACATTATAAGAATTAACGTTAATTAATAGACTATAATAATATTGCATTACTATGAAAAAATTATATATTTTCACTACCGGCTGGTAGTGGAAAAATATAAAAATGATCTTTACCGTCTCTATTTATGGACCCATGTAAGTGTAGGGCTATCTCCTATTGTTGGGCAGACTTGAATACTGCATTATTTACTCTACTAAATTAACATTTAAACATATGGCTTAGCATTTTGATCTAGAAAAAATAGTATTAACATTATTATTTATAAATATACAGATAACAGGGACTAATAAATATATGCAATGTCCCTTTTAAAATTTTTAAATAATGTCCGCATTTTATAGTCTAAAATAATATAATTTTCCTTACGATTACATAGCAAGTGATGTTCATAATAGTTTAGTAATAGCAGGCTAGAATTAATGGTTGTGCAGGTATTTAGAAATCGTTATATTCTTGTACCGCTTTTATTTACGATATGGTATGTAAATATTTAGTCGTTTTTTCATAAAGTTTCCAAGTACAACGGTTCGTCAGTAAAATAAAAAGCGTCTTGGAATTCTGATACTTACAATACGACCATCGCTGATGGTATTTATTTTTTACAGTTTTCCAGCAGATTGGTTCGCCAGTGAGGTGCAGAACAACGGAGAGTTGGCAAGACTGGTCGTGCACAAGTTTATAGACACCAACCAAGACGGTGAATTGTCTGCAGACGAGCTGCTGAGGCCCTTGTACGGACCCCCGACTACCACCTATAAGTAGAGAACAGCGGCCGAGCCCGGAGACCGGATTGTAACACCATCTTGGGATGATTCAAATTTGAATGTTTGTGTTTGGACAAGTGCTGCTACTGTCAAAAATTTACAAATCAATAAATCTGTCAAATCCAATACCCATAACTGTTTCACCAGAGCAAAATTGTAAATAATATACAATACATTTGTATTACTCCCTATGTCTTATATTAATATTGACTTATTGAAAAAATACTCCTAAACTGGAATATATTTATAGTGAATAGTACCGGAGAAGAATTCATTTAACATACATTTTTAATATGATACTTTTGAAAGGTAATTTCTGTTTAAAAAATATGTTTACACACTTTAGATCTGTAAAAAGAATCAAATCAGTTTCCCTACAGGTCAATACAATGCAAATAATATATTTTTCTGTTCATAAAAATAGTTAAATTTGTTATAAATAAAATGGTTATATGTGTACCCGTTAAATACGAGTACAGTTAGGTGTTAAAACATTGATATAAAATGTTTAATTTGGTGTTAAAGATTGGTTATTGTTAAAAGAACATTTTTGTGTGACGCAAAAGTTAAGGCCGACTTGTTATAATGAGGCCTACAGTTCTGTACCTTTTGTATAAATCTATGAAGATAGCTGGTCTCCTGGGGAAGGATCGTCAGGCCTACCAGATCTCGAAGAAATTAAAGGTCCCATTTTGAGCCCTAGGACCTCCGTCCCTCCCGAACCTTGTACATAGTCACTGTCTTGTTTTACTGACTGTCTTCAAGTCTATTGTATTGTTTACACGTCTATGTAAATGGATCATTGTTTTGAACAATAAATTACATTGTCTCGTTACCAAGCTGCAGAATTGTGACTTTTTCATGCCCGAATCTTAGAATACGTTTGTTGACTTCTACTTCTGTTTTGGTTACGTTTGATTGCTTATCTATTTCCATCTGTTTTACACTTTGAGAGAAAATTATAAAAACAAAGGAGTTAATTACAATGAATTACTTAAGAAATTAGAACAATTGGTTGTGATGTTCATTCCAGTCTCAAATTTCAAAAAAGAATAAATAAATAATAATATCAGTATACTAGGATTAGTAAAATTATGTATCAATTGACGCAAGTTTTTTCCCAAAAGTGGTGCTAAAAATCGAAAAATATCTAAGAGACAGTCGCTTGAAAATAATTTATTTTATACAAAAGTGAATAGTGTTTTTTACTAACAGTTTTATTGGCATTGTTTAACTATTGCTACTATTTCTATTCGATCAGTATGTTTTAGGTTATTTAATTTAGAATTATTTATTTGTATTTAATTTTAATTTGAACATTTTGAAATTCAACTATCAGTCCTATTTACTTCCATTGATTAACTTCAGAGTATGATAGAAAATATGTGAACTATAGTAATTTTCTATAGATTTTTTTTATATTTCATAAATATCTTGTCTACCAAGTATTATCTTTAGGAAAATCTTCTTTCATAGATCCTTAACCAGCTATATCGAAAGAGATAATTATGTAAATAAGTAAATTGGAATGTGTAAATTTCTAAATATAAGCCCTAATTTGTTATTTTGTTCGTATGGCTGGAAGGAGCTTTAATAAATGCTCATGAAGGGATTCAATGAAAGGTAAACTAACTTGTTTACACAATATTACAATTATCACATTATATATATGACAAAACTAAATAATTACCGTATAATTTTTGTTTGGTAATATTATATATATACTAGCAAATCAAATATAAACGGTAATTTTCAAAATTATATTTATTGAATAATATTATACAGAAACTATACCTTCAACATTTTTCAATGTAGTCTCCTGCATTATCTACACACTTCTGCCACCGATTTGGAAGCTTGAATATTCCCTGTTCATAAAAAGATTGAGAGCGAGTTGTTAACCAATCGCGCACGTGTTTTTCGACGTCTTCATTGTTTTCAAATCGTTTTCCTCCAAGTGATTCTTTCAGGGGCGCAAACAAAAAATAGTCACAAGGGGACAGGTCTGGACTGTAAGGAGGGTGTTCGAGAGTTTCCTAGCCCATTTCTTCTAATTTATCCCTTGTCAACAATGCGGTGTGAGGCCTTGCGTTGTCATGGAGAAGGATGACATCTCTAATGGCCACACCTCGTCTTTTGTTCCGTTAACTGGTTTTTGCTGACTGTAGCACCTGGCAGTAGTAATCCGCATTCACTGTTCGTTGATCGTGAAGAAAATCAATGAGTAGAACTCCCCTTGAGTCAATAAACATTGTTGCAAGAACTTTTCCGGCTGAGAGACGATTTTTGGCTTTCACTGGGCAGCCTTCATCCTTCCTTCGCCACTGCTTACTTGCCATTTTCGATTCGGGAGTGTAATGGTGGACCCACGTCTTATCACATGTGACGATGCGCCTAAAAAAATCTTCACCTTCTTCTTGAAATCGTTGCAGAAGTCTCCCAGCAATCTCCTACCTGACCTGATTTTGATTTCCGGTCAACAACCTCGGAACCCAGCGAGCACTAATTTTTCTGAAGCCAAGGTGGTCTGTGATTGCAGACTGAACACTCCCGTAGCTGATACCAATTTCCGACGAGATTTCTTGAACAGTTAACCGGCGATCACCTTCAATAAGCTGTCGAACCGCACTAATGTTGTCATCTGTAAGACTTGACCTTGGGCGTCGACCGTGACTTTCGTTTTCAACACGTTCTCGGCCATCCCTAAATTCTCTGGCCCACGTATACACTCGATTTTGAGACAGAGTAGTGTCCCAAAACTGTGCCTGCAAACGAGTAGAAATTTCCGAAGGCTTAACACCTTCATTTGTTAAAAATTTTATGACGATGCGTTGCGCAACAGATGGATGTAACTCTCGCTCAGTCATGGCTGTACTGAAGGCAGAACACAACGCTCGTGTGAAGCAAGCAGTTCCCCCCACTCCTATTAAGCAAAACGACAATCGCCCACAGCCGCATCATGTCCGAACGTGTTTGGTACAGTCAACAGCAAAATTACCGTTTATATTTGATTTGCCCTCGTATATATAAAATATTATAATTGTTATTATTTATTACAGAATTGTTTGACGGGCAATTAAAAAAAACTGAACACTTGCATACTTTACGTAGTGTTTGTCAGTAAATAATTATATCATGATAAATCATTAAGTCATCCAAGATTCACTTCACATTAATGTAATAAATATTTAATAGCGCCTTTGGTGCCTGTTTTGATATTTCTAGGAAGCTATTGATGCTAATGTTAAACACACAACGTACAACGTTTTATTATTCCTGCCAGAGGGTTTTGTTGTCGACATGCATTAGCAACGAATTAATTATTACTCAAGGGAGTGGCTATTCGAATATGTATTCATAACGCCTCATTTATATTTATCTCAAATTATCAATTTACGGTATGATTGTTTCTTAAAAAATGAAACCAATACATAAATAAATAATAGACACTAGGTATTCCATAATAACAATGAATAAAAAAACTCTGACAAAGTCAATTGTCACTTTTATTAAAGTACATATTGTATAATTATTTATTTAAGTTGTTGCTGTAGTTTAAATAATATTTATTGGAAAAAATTGAACTTTACTTTTCGAGTATAAAATACTTAACTATTGTGTATATTAAAAAAATACTCTCACGTAAGGTGGATAACTTGCAGATTATATATAAATATAATATAATAAATTGTTCTGATTTGTCCTACAAAAGCAACATTTTATAAATTTTTGTTTAAATATTCATAATAAAGTACTGAAAACGATTTAATCGTTCTGTTAAATAAATTTCTTAACAAATTTTTTAGAGTTTTTCTAGCGAAATCATGATGTTTTAAAGAAATATGATATGATATTTTGCTATCTATACACATACATATATCATAGAAATATATAACACAAACCAAATTGTAGTATTGTCTGACCTAAAAGTGCCATAATTAAGACAAGATAAGTCAGCTAAATACATTAATATTATTGCATTATTTAAATTAGGTGTCTGTATAATTATCTAGTAATATTTCGAAACAACGAATTAATTTGCAGCAAAATTGTTAGAAGAATACTTTATGATTAGTTATCAGAATTCAGCTTTTCATAACGTGTTCTCCCACTCTTAGAGAACGAGGGGAGCAGTGGTGTGGCGGCAGTAACGATGAAGAATGTGACGGTGATGTTGCCCGACGCGGGGCAATCTGTCAGAGCCGGGATTATCTTGGCGTCCCACGGGACGATACATGGATATTGGGCTACTTTGTACATCCTGACTGCATTGCGTCCTTACAGTCCTAACACGTTACAACATGTTCTGTGTACAACGCTTTACACGAGCAAGAGATAATCCTACTGTACTAAAAATTCATTAAAATCAATATATTGTTTTTTGTTTTAGTTTTCTCACTTAGGATAAATTTTTAAAATTGCATTTAGTCCTAAAAGGATCATTTTCGCCTGCTACCGGAGTGGTAGGATATTCAGAAAGGATGGGATTATGTGTAGGGGCCATCTAATGTTGAGATCTCGTGAAGAGGAATATTATATAGGAGTCAAGTCACCTTCGAAGAAGTACGAGTAGTCTAGGAACAGACTCCCGAATGTACGGGAAAGCAAGTCTTTAATACTAAGGGAGCTCAACCCACTCCAATATTTCTATCACTTGCAGAAGACTTTACTTATCCATCTCCCTTTCCTCGCCGATATATCTACGTTTGCAGTTAGTGGTGTACCACTCCTGGAAACCTGTAGGGTTGCCCAGATATGTGACACATCGGATTTTTCTTATCATTGTACGTTCAACTGGAAAGTACTCGTATAATCCTGAACCTTTCTTCCAGGGCATGAAATATATTAAAAGATTATCGTTGGAGGAAATGTTGTCTTTTAAATTATGTTAAGATTAAAAAATAAAGTCCTGATGGCTATAAAATGTTTTTTATAACGACAATTTGTACATCTAACCAAATTGAAATGCTACCAACGGACCTCAAAACCATTTAAATCACTCATTTTTGTATAGAAATTATAGTTTTGTAAGAATTTCAATCCAGTAATACCAAACCATACACCAATAAAAATATAACGAACATGTTCCGTATAGACTTTTTCATTCTAAGTGAAAATATAGAATTGCATGATTGGATAAAGATATATAGTGGAGGATGTGAAATACATTTGAAAAATATACTGTTCTAATTATATTATCAATGGCTATCTCATGTATAATACTTCTGGAAAGTATACTACGATGATTATAGCCTATATATTTTTAGTCGTAAACAAACATTTATGTAATCTGCCACAAATTTAAAGAGATGGAACCCTTTGCCCACTGAGCGGTAATAATGGCACAGCTAGTATAAACTTATTATTATTGAAAACACTGAATGTGTATACAGTTTAGAAATTCTATTTTAACTATACCATAATTTACCAATAAAAAAACTCTCTATAGTTCCTTGAAGACATATATTATGTATCAAACACATTAAATCAAAGCTCATACATTAATTTACTCACAATCATAATATTTACTCTATTTTGAATATTACCTCAAGATATAAAAATTAAAAAATTATTTATTATGATTATAATTTATTCCATTTAAGAATAAATTCTTTGGTTTTTTCTGTATTTCTGAACTATAACGATTTAATATTACTGTTAGTATTGATGATAAGGGCTTTCCATCAATCTGGTCTGGTAATTGTCGGGAACTAGTAAATGGGATTTAAAGATATTGCAAACACAGGAGAGTAATTACCACTTCAAAGAGAGTCCATTGATTGTGGTTAGGAAAGATTCTTGATTGCTTTGACAAATTATACCGCAATGACAATTAGCCTAGATTATTAATAACCATCAATCATGTACTGGTTAGTTAGTGCCATTATTCAGCAAAAAAATTCATATACTCATTTACTTAAAAGTTAGGAGTAAGTAATCCCCAGGCCTTTTTTGAGACTGCAAACAAAATTGTATGGTTTGTCATGCAGCATCATATAACTCATACAAGTCTATGTATAAATGAAGTTTCATGCTAAATTTAAACTTTGCATATGATCTTTAGCGATATATCTCGCCACATGGTACACTTACGTTTTTGATTATTGAGTTAGGTATCATATCAATGTTTAAATCATAAATATTCCGGTGAGTTAGGGAGAGTACTGCAACGCAAGAGTGCACTGAATAATACCTTTTCGGCTAATGCTCAGCTAAATCCTATGGATTGACATGCATCATCATAATACTCAGTGTTGCCAATATACAAATTAAGTTTCAAGCAACATTTCAAGACTATAGGTCAATTCGTTACGATATATTGGACGGTCAGGCATACAGACAGACAGAAATAAAAAATTACCTCCATGCCCCATGATTGACAGGCTTCTCTGAAGAGCAGCCAATGATACTCACATATATACTTTGATTGGATGTTAAATTTTAACATTTTGACTTTGATGTTTCAATAACTTAAAAAATTTCAATATTACATAGAAAATTTAGATTAGTATTAAGCAGTCATCATTATAGATGCAATGTGTTTTCTGGCACTTAAATTGCCCGCTTGTCTCTAGTTGTAGGCTTGAGCGATATTTTACAAACGAAACATTCTTTATAAGGTACTGGTTACCACAGTAAAGATAAACTAGCAATTCGTGCCACCATCAAACCTGCTCAAAGGGTTTGATGGTCTATCAAAGATAAATCCTAATGCCTAGTTGAAGTTTCAGGAGAAATTGAACTGTCTTAGTCAACGAAACTACCAATCCTTCCGTCCATAAGTTTGACTAAATGTTTTTTACATAACACTTTTCCCACGATTATACATACCCTAAACATTATATCAACTGTAATATAGAACAGTTATAGGTCACACACTTTCGGCTAAAACGACACATTAGGGGTTGTAGGAGATATTCAATGAACCAATTCTGCCACGTGATCCTCCTCTGAATGTTATAAATAATTCAATGAATCGTGATCTAGTTGACAGGGGAACTATATCATGGATAGTTTTGGAAGTATATAGCAAACATTGAAACGAGAGAAGGGTGGCAACAAGATTGGGGGACGTTTCCCAAAAGAGATTGCTAGGCAAAAAGCCAACGGATGACGAGAAGGGGATATATGGTCAGTCTCATATAGTTTCTGAACTACTGTTATAAATGTGTTAATTTACCAAACTGTCCATTAGAAATTCCAGATAGCACGAAAACATTTCACAAATTCTACTTAAGATACCTTCCTCCATAGTTCTTACGTCTTGCAAGTCTGCCAAAATTTTTATCATTACAGAGATTATTCGGGGTTTTATATCTCATATTTATATCTTCTCTTGGCTCCCAGATACTTAGACTCACGGTATACCTTAGCTCTAAACTTTTATATTATAAAACAATTCAATAATTATTGTCAACAGAATAACTATGTAGTAACGCAATCTCTGTGGGAAATTTTGAAACTATCTTTGACGGGGACTCAATACTTACTACTACTTACGAGGTTAAGTGGTAGAGAGGACTTTATAGTCCTAACTTCGCCTCTAATAAAGACATTTTTCATTTCATTTCAATACTCTGTGTTAATACTTCTGAATATTACTTCCTTTACTTATAAAACAGTCTTCGTACAAAAAGTGCCTTTACATCAACGAATTTAGCCTTATGCATCAACCAAATGTGTTCCTGAGAGCTAGCACACTTAATTCTTAAGCGAGACAGGCCTGAAACCCGAATTTAGAAAGAGAAACTGGCCTATTTTATGTCTTAACAGTATTGTCAGAGCTATGGATATTTAAATACCAATGTCAATAACAGACACATTTAAATTATTTTCCAAATCAAAATGTTTTTTGCAATATATACATCTGATATATTTTTATAAGTACTCCCGTAATTCTTACCGCGTATTTACGAATGTTTTCCCGGATGTTCTATGTATAAGTGAAGAGATCAAAGATAAAAAAATCCAGTCAAAGAAAAGGTTGGATGTTTATTGTTATCCAAGTTTAAGATAAGCGGTTGGAGCTTTCGGCCAAAACATTAGGCTACATATTATAATTTATCGAGCAAATTATAAAACACCACAAATTTCAGTACCTTATTACCTACAAAAAGTCAATATCGAAAAATTGAACAATTACAATTAATACGCCCAATCTAAAGAAGTTTAAACATTGAAAAAGGGACATTTTATGTATGATTATGCATTTTTAACAAAGGTATACGGTTTGAAAGGTTAAATTTATAGAGGACAACTGATAAAGAGTTTATGTAATGATAATGAAGACTAAACACGTCAATATTAAATAAAACACTTTTTCTTGGAGCGATTGATCACATCACAATCAAAGCTGGTAAGGTAAACCAGCATCACTCTTTCAACCGGTAAGCATAACTACTTCTTCATAAAGAGATGTAACTGGTATTAAGCCAAATCTTAGCTATTAGATTTTCTTTTGGTATTAATAAGATGTTAATAAACATATGAAGTATTGTTATTAATTAAAACTGTTGCTTATATATATATAATATATATCTATATATATATATATATATATATATATATATATATATATATATATATATAATATATATAATAACAAATTAGACTTCTTAGTTTAAATTTCCTTTAATATTTCGGCTTTGCCGTTTTCAAAAAGGTATAATAAAGGTATAAAACAAAAATAACACAGCAACAAAATTTACACAAGTAAATAAATAAACATTTGCATAAATAAAAAAATTAAAGGAAATTTAAACTAAGAAGTCTAATTTGTTATAATAGAGCAATTCTGCATCATACAACCGAAGTGAATATATATATATATATATATATATATATATATATATATATATATATATATATATATATATCTATATATATAAAAATGAATGTTTGTATGTTTGTCCTTTATGGAATCGTGAACTATTGGACCGATCATGATGAAAATTTGTACGTATATGTATTTTTCCACGGAGAAGGTTTATAAGCTATGCCCATCCCTTTCCCGATTCAGGATTCCGCCCCACTGGTTACAGAAATACCCATAAGAAATGCATTGCAGCAATTATATGTTAACGTCTTTTCAAATTTTTAATCAGCTGTTCTTTGTAAACATATATTACACTTATAGTTTTAAAGCATAGAGTAAGCTTAAGAGAAACGACAAATTTTGTTTAAACTGTTTTTGCAATCACTGTTAAACATAGACTTTACTATCCAGATAATACAATTCAAATTTGACGTAAAAATTCACCTTTAACTGCAATATTTATTTAATATAAACCATGCTCATGCTTGATCAGAAGAGTAATGCAGATATCATAATTACTATCTTACGTTGGCTACAAATATAAAGAATGTTATAAAATCAACCTTAGTTGTTTTTTTTGACAGAAGTATGGTTCTCAAAACTCCGTGTGTACATATTCTCTCGATCGAGACAACAAAGCAAGCTCAATCGTGGCATCGGAGATATAACTAATTTAATCTAAAATTTATTATAGTAAAAAAAAAATTTACTAAGTAATATAAGGACTTCGGTTCTTAAGATTTGCGTGCGAAGCCGTGGGTAACAGCTAGATAGAGGCAGGAATATGGTACATACCTTCATAATACGCCCAAGAGGCTCACGATGGAACGACTATCAATTATCTCAGCAATGTTTAGAATGTGATAGAAAAAGAATAAGTGAATATAGTGTACTGTTTTCAACGGGAAATTGCGTGCGAAGCCGCGGGCAACTTTTGCAAAAAATTATTGAAATGCGCAGCAAAGCGCGCCGGGCCCGCTAGTATATATATATATATATATATATATATATATATATATATATATATATATATATATATATATATATGTAAATGAATGTTTTTATGTATGTCCTTTATATAATCGTAAACTATTTTACCGATCATTATTAAAATTTGTATGTATACGTATTTTTCGACGGAGAAGGTTTATATGCTATGCCTATTGATGTATCTCGTCACCAGGCGGCACTGCAAAAGTTTTTAAAGCGCCTGTACACTATAAACTGCGATTACGAGAAAGTTAAGTATATTAAATAACGAAAAACTATTTGAAGGCGCTTAGCTTTGATGTATATGTGTCTTCAAAATAAATTTCTGCTTGAACTTAAAGCTTGAGTGTTAGACCACTTTATATTAAAGTACATTTACGAAGACAATGGCTATAAACATACACTTTTGATAGATTTTCTTGATCGTGGAAAAAATACAAACTCTACATCGTCGTTGGAAATATAATTCACTTGAACATTCAAGTGCACATACACGATCAAAGCTTACGAAAAGCGTGCGAAGCCGCGGGAAACAGCTAGTATTAGATAAAATTTTGTTAATCCAGATCTTATTGACAAGATTCTAACTTGAAAACACAATTCTTATATTAATCGATCCAGTATATTTAGCCAGATTAAGACACAACATTCCTTACACAATTGTAATGTTGGAGCATACGATGTATGTTTTGGAAGTAAAGTTGGGTAGTGTGACCCATACTTGATATATATGCCTATTAAGAGGATTAACATTTATATTTCATTGGAATATGATAATTATATGGATGTACAAGCTGTATTTTAACAAAGAGTGCATAACATCTTTTGGCATATATTCGATGAGAAGTCTACCACATAAATAAATAAAAGTTTATTATTTTATGAGAATCCTAAATCACAACTCCTGCTATTAAATCAACTAAAAGGGATAGAATCATATCAACAACGAAATGACGCAGAATTGCCATCAATCCAACCACATGTTATAGGACCTTTTATAACGGGCAAAATGTGTAAAATTTTAATCAAATGGTTTACGTCAGAAAGTTATTAATTGACTAAACTCCAATCACGGGGAGAATTGTGTGGTGTCTCCGTCTAAGAGTAGATAGGTGAGATTTATCACGTAGGAACATTTAGTGTGGGAGAGGAAGGAAAAGAATCCGTTAGATGTTCTCTCCCTTCTCATCATACCGACCATGTCTGTGTCATTTATTGCTTTTAAAGTAACATAATTTGTATTTTTCATCAGTGTAAAACAGTATTTTTATTGTTACGTAACAGAACATAATCGCTCACACCCAGAAAACCTTAGAAGATTTTATTCGACCTGAGCGCTGTATTTTTTATTGATCACCCTGGATTCTATATAGTTTACTGCTCAAGAATGGTTAGCATACCATAAATAAACAATTGGTTATTACATTCTTTTACTCTACTACTCAGAGCAATTTGCTTGTCAAATAACAATACTTTTACGGTGACAGGAAGTAAAGGGAAAGGAAATGAATTATTGAACTAATCGCAACAATCGATGCATGAGAACCTGTCACCAATACTGCTATTATATCTGAAAGCAGGCTTTTATTTGTCTCTACTATTCAAAGTTGATTATTATATTCCTTCATACTTGTTGTATGTTTCGTAAATATACCAACACTTCTAAGAATAAACTATATTATATCGATAGATAACAAAGTAAAATGTTCGTATAAACTTTCTGAAGAGCAATTACAGAACCACTCAAACAAATTAATATTAGTGAAAATTGCTGGGGCTTCAAAGGAGGCTTCGATATCCGAGCAATATTAAATTAAATGTCCCTATCAACACATAATTTTGCTGCGAACCCAATTAAAACTTCGTCAGGGAATAACTGACTGACGTTTAGTGACTATGGCAGTAGAAGAATTTCATTTCTGTCTGTCTGACCACACGATATTTCCGAAATGATCTGTCCTATCAACCTGAAATTTTACATGAAACTTCATTTATACATTGTTAACACTGAGATTATGGTTATTGTCACTCCTATTGGTCTTATAGGTAACCATGATGACAACGAAATAAAGACGAACAAATAATTAGTAACAAACAGAGTACAACCGTATAGGACTTAAACTTGTGAAATTTATTCACACAATAAAAAGAATAGATTATAAAATATATGTATGAATATAATTTAAAGTATATGTTAAAAATCTGAGTAAATCTCATTTCAAAGCACACTGAAAATAAAAATAAAAAAGTGTTATAATTAATTTAAAATGCTCGTTTTAATATTAAAATTTATACGTTTATTCGTATTTTTTAGTAATTTCTCAAGCTTTCAATGTAAAAATAATTTTTTTTTTATTTTAAAATTAACTTCTAATGCGCAATGGAGTGCAAAAATTAGTGTGAACAATCCCTGTGGGCTTTAAAATTTATCAAATTATGTGGTACACGATAAATATAGAAATTAAAACATTGGTTTGCTTCATAAATATTTCATTGCGCAACAAAAGTTTTTGTACGGAATATAACACGTACTATATTTGTGAAATGTATTGATCTTAGTACCAGTTAAGAGAAGTGGTTTGTGTCCATGCATAATCCAGTTGAAATTATTCTTATGATTGTACATGTTTTCTAATTTCATAATTTAACAATTTGCTGAACCGTTATAAATGTAAAGTAAGTTTTTCATAAGACATCAAAATTGTAATACCTAAGTTTAAGCAATACTTACTGGGAGTTTGCTTAAGTTTATGATTATGAATAAGTAAGTATTAATATAAGTAAGGGAGAAGTAAGAATAAGTAAGAAATAAGTATTTTTCAGATGTTTCAATGAGAAATACTAATATTTATACATAATGGCTAAATAAGTTAGTAAACCCTCTATAATTCACGATTATAATAGTATAATGTGGAATTAGTGTTGAACAATGGAAAAACAAGAAACATTTCCATTGAGGATCAGCTGTTGCTGTAAGATTAAACTTTAAGGGCTAGGACATTTATGAATTTTGCTTTATAGACATGTTGACAAAGAAACCGAAAGATTAAGAAAGAACATCAAAACTTTTGTGACAGCCTAAACAGCCTACTCACTTTACGGCTCAAGCTATATTTGGATTGAAATGAGCAATACGTATTCTACAGGCGCGTACGTTATACTAAGGCCTTGGCTGACCTAACATTATACACAGTATTTCGTGAGATGCTGGCGTATCTTCAGAAAATGATACTATTAGCAAAAAAGAAATTAAAATAGTTAATTTAATCATACAACATATATTATTTCACTTACAGTTGGTCAACCTGTTGTAGGTGTTCTATATTTCAATATAAATTTTCAAAATCCTCAAACACAAATAACTCGAAAGGTGAGCATTTATACAAATCCAGTCAAATGGATATAAAAAGTAAATAAATAGCATTTATGTCCTTTTAAAACTTTTAAAATTAAATATCCATTGTTTCTACAGTAATTTCTGAAGGCCAGTGTACTGCTGTAAATAAAAAATGGTTTAAAAGTAAAAGTCATTGCTATTTTATTGCTTGATAATTTATTCTCTTTTTAGGAGTGGGAAGAAAGCTTTTAAATCAATTACTTTATTGTTTTATTTATCGGTTTTAGAGTACTTAGAAGCAGATGTTTGTTGAAATGGAACATTTATATCCACGGGAAAGGTTTTTATCATACAAAAAAAAAAACTTATGTAGTATATATGCACCAGGGTTGCATGTAATATACTACATACATTGTTAGAGGATAATATAACATAGCTTATATTATCCTCTAAAATATATAAGCTATGTTAGAGGATAATATAAAAATAAAAAATCTACGATTTAGTTCAGTTATGAGAAATTTACTTATAATCTATATTGCATATATTATATAAGAATAAGAGTACCCCAACCACTAAAATAGCAAACATTTTCATTTCATCCAACTCAACCATTAACAGCTTAGTGTAGCCCAATGACACATTAGATACACACTGTCAACTCTGATTGTTAGTATCCCATCATGGTTAAAGGACTCATTCAATTGCAGTACACATGATGTTAAACCTTAACAATTACCCACTCGCAAGTACACGCAAACACACGCCCACACATTCCTGTACCCAAAAAACGCACATACTGCCAATTTCCACGCTTCATGCCATATATTATGTTATTACGATACATAGTGTACGATTAGCAGAGGGGGCTCCAATTTCTCTCACAGTAACTTTTATTTTTTGTTTTGGATTATTTCACTTTTATTTATACAAAAAAATATCTTAGAATACAGCTTAGATACTTTCCTATATATTTTGTAAATATTTTATAATTTAAGATGTACGAAGTATTTAGTTTAATTTTCTTTCACATTAAATATTTCTTTCACTTTAGTTTAATTAGTTTCTTTCATAGTGCCGCTGGATTGACTTAAGGACTCTGCACGAAGACGTAGAGATTTTGCGCGAATTATTCCTATTTTTGTCAAATATGTTTGTGTATTGATTGGAAATAAATAAAAGAAAATATACATTTAATTTTCAGGGATTGTATGGGATAATCAAGCAAAAGTGTATATACTTTCAGCAAATAAACATATAGCTGAAGATCTAAACATATTTTCCAATAATTGCTTGATATTTACTAAATTTAGTAGTATTAATAAAAACAAGTAGAACAATAAACGACGTTATAAACACATTAAAGACAACAGAAACATGAGGTATCCAAACAAGTAAACAAAATAAATTATTTTTCTTTAAAATAGTGACAAAATTAAAAATATTCTTTAGCTTTAGACACATGTTTGAGTCCGACTGGTGATTTTTTAAGAGCTCATATTTTCGCTTCACTATATTTTATCAACAAAATTTTTACCTATTCTTTATTATCATAACTTAAAAATCCTTTGATACTACTTAGAGAGAAACATTATGATGCAGTTTGATTCTGTTGCACACCATGTGCAGCCAAGGGTCTAAGTGAATGTCAAATAGCCACTTGTGATTTTTTAAGAGCTGATATTTTGGCTTCTCTATATCTTCTAACCACAAAATGTTTCGTATTCTTGATCATCATAATGTAGACATCCCTTGATACTAATTATAGAGAGAAACGTTTTTTGCAGTTTGATTGTGTTCAACACAATGTGCAGCCAAGGGTCTATATGAGTTTTTACATCGAAGTTTCGATTATTCATGCTTAGCCTAAGCACAGTTGGTGTTTCTCCAATGGAGTCCTTAGGAAAATGCCATTGCTAATTTGTGTACTATACATATATGGTAAAATACCCAATTTCATTCTTCATAAGTACTAAATTTGGACAAACCCTGTATGAGTACCCAGCCGCAATGAACGCTATAAATGTACTCGCCACACAAACACAGCGTTCGTTTATTGACATCGAATTCCATTAGCGTGGGCAGCCCGCTGACGTGTTGGGTATAAATCAGTTTATGTGGACTCGCAGACACTACAAAGGTAAACCAATAACATAGGACAGGACTGTCATGTACATGACCTCTAGTCCGAGCTGCAGGTTAAAACATCATTTCATATTAATATGCACTCGTCTCTTCGCTTTTGTGCAGTGAAATCATATTGCATTTTTCTTTGCTTATTTTCGTTATTTTCTTTTGTTTAATGTATAAAATAAATCCTATTAAGTTTAAAGTCAGTTTAGTGTGCCTTTATACTATGATATTCATATTCTGCATTTTGAATTCTAATTGTTTTATGTTTATCGACTACTTTCGATCGCATTTCATGACATTTCATGACTGTGTTATAGAAAATGACGATTACTATCGTAAGTGGCTAAGTATTTAGTATAATCCTGAAATACTAAGAGTTATTCAACCTACTTCATATGTGAGTGTGTGTGTGTGTGTGTGTGTGTGTGTGTGTGTGTGTGTGTGTGTGTGTGTGTGTGCGTGTGTGTGTGTGTGTGTGTGTGTGTGTGTGTGTGTTGTAAAATTTTACCTTTTTTGTATGACATGAAAAAACTGCAACCCACTACATCCGGCCAAGGTATCATGCATATGTATGTAAAAACTTAAAAGTTTATATTACGTTATTAGTCTAAAACACATTTCATATTATATGGTTCGAAATAAGTTTTTTAAATTTAATTTATAATAAAAAAACTTTCCCAACATACAGTGATGTGTGTCAGTATCGTAAATGTATGTACGCCTAATTAAGCTAATTATTTTAAATTTAGCAGTTATAATAGTTTTAGTAGTTAGTTCTGGCATTATGATTAGTTTATTCACTCTACTATAATTACAATAAATCTATTCATAAAAATCTATGAAATTAAAAGGTTGTAGAAAATCACGCTATGTACACAAATTATATGTTGACCATAAAATTATATGGACTTCTAGTTTTAAATCACCAATATACTAAAATTTAATTCTTATCATACGTTCAACTATATTTTAATAAATCTATACTGTAAAAAGTTAACATATAACAGTGTCTTCATAATAACCTCTACCAGTTCTACCAGAATATAGCAACTACACGTTTTCATAAATATTCATCCTTGAAACAGTATAAATAGTATTATGATGGTGAGATTTGTCTAGAAAGTCCATTAAACTTAATTCCTGGACTGAGGAATTAAATTGTGAGGGCATATTTTCAATTGATGAATTGTAAGCACAGCCAAGCATATTTTTTTTAATTTTCAGCCATAATTAGACAATTCGTATTGAAGGAAAACTATGTATAATACATATCGTGTCGTATATCTATATATATAAAAATGAAACTGTTCGTGTGTAACAGCATCACTCACAAACGGCTAGACGGATTCGCCTAACTTTTTTTATATTTTGTTCGTCTTGATCTGTAGAAGGTTATAGGATACTTTTTATCCCTTTCCCGATTCAGGATTCCGCCCCACTGGTTACAGAAATACCCGTAAGAAATGCATTGCAGCAAACATATGTTATTAAGTGAAAGAGTCTTTTCAAATTTTTAATCAGCTGTTCTTTGTAAACATATATAATGCGACAAAAAATATATTTATATATAATTTAATTACTACACTTATAGTTTTAAAGCATAGAGTAAGCTTAAGAGAAACGACAAATTTTGTTTAAACTGTTTCTGCAATCACTGTTAAACATAGACTTTACTATCCAGATAATACAATTCAAATTTGACGTAAAAATTCACCTTTAACTGCAATATTTATTTAATATAAACCATGCTCATGCTTGATCAGAAGAGCAATGCAGATATCATAATTACTATCTTACGTTGGCTACAAATATAAAGAATGTTATAAAATCAACCTTAGTTGTTTTTTTTTTGACAGAAGTATCAGGAATGTGGTACATACCTTCATAATGCGCCCAAGAAGCTCACGAAGGAACGACTATCAATTATCTCAGCAATGTTTAGAATGTGATAGAAAATGAATAAGTGAATATAGTGTACTGTTTTCAACGGGAAATTGCGTGCGAAGCCGCGGGAAACTTATTGAAATGCGCAGCGAAGCGCGCCGGGTCCGCTAGTATATATATATTTTTATATATATCAACAAATACTTATATTAGAGAGATATAACACCTTGACTGTCTAAATAACACCTAAATGATATGCATGACATTATGTTTGTTTAAACCTATAACAATACTGACTATATGAATGTTCATATGTAGGTTACTAAAAGGTAAATACAATTAAAAAAAATGGATAAGCAAAAAGTAACTAGAAATTAACTTAGCGGCAAATATTCTAAAATATAGTCAAAGTTTTTTTTTTCTTGATGAAACAGTTCTTCATCAAAACGATTAAAATATCACTCTAAGAGATTCACTGTTATTGTTTTCATATAAAAGTAGAGAACAGCTTAGATCCTCACAATTACCCACTTACATAATTGTAATATTTATTTAGAATCGATTAATCAAAAACCGTTGCTTTTAGGAGGTAAATAGTAGGTGATGGACTGAGCAATTGGGCTTTATGACCAAGGTAGTACGTTGCTAAATCAGGTGAACCAACGACGGCTCTAATAATATGTGTATAAGCAGACCAATAGTCAACAATACCGGCTAGAAAATGTCAAGATTGTTTAGTATTACTATGGAAACGTTTATTATTCGTAAAAATAGAAAAGGATGTAGAACATCATCATTACCACGATTTGTAAAATGTCTTAGTTTAATATAAGTGACATTTTTCAGATGAGAATCAACATTGTCTTATATGGCACATAAGAAGTTGTAATATCAGTATATTAGAATACTAGTGAAACTTTTGGGCAAATGTTAATGAATTTTGTTTATTTAAAATGTAACAATGGTGGAGTATACAAATTAAAATGCAACGATTGTCCAAACCACTATATTGAACAAACCGGCCATTCTTTCAAACTTAGATCTAATGAAAACATAAGATTATTGAAAGCATCGTCAAATTAAAAATATGCTAACGATTTAAAAATAAGTGGCCATACATACGCAAATTTCGAAAACAATCGTTAAATTTTACTCACATGCAAAATGTCACCTTTTGTCAACTTTAGAACATTTAGAAATTTACAAAAGTAACGAAATAATTGCACTTGCAATTGAATGATAAAAATTGTTTAAAAAAAAATTATTTGATAGACTTTTAAATAATTTTATCACGTATAAAATGAAGCATACATTTAGCCAGCAAGGTAATTAAAACATATGCCACTTTGGTTTAAATTTACTTATATTTATTAGCATATTTATTTACTTCATTTATTTACCCCTACGATTACCTTCAGATTGATTTTTTGAATCCAAAATGTACATAGTACAAATAAAAATACAAATGTTTTTAAAGGTGTATCCTTGATAATTATATTAAACACTTTTCAAGGCTATACTTTTAATATGATAAGTATTTCTTTGAACAAGCATATGAACATGAAACTGATATGTATATATATATATATATATATATATATATATATATATATATATACACACACAAAGAGACACACATGAATAAGCAAAGCTAACGTACTCTTTTAAAACATGAAAGGTCGAACGTACATTCAAAGATGCATGCATAAAGTCTTTGCTATAGCATACATATCGCAATGTTGTGAAGCAAGTATTTTGTACTGGTAACCTTATTTTATTAGATACAGTTTCATTCTATGTAGCGATGTTGTACTTAATCTCTCATAAAACAAATTTAATATTTAAATGTTTAACAATGATAATTTAATATAATATTAATTAATCCTATTATATTAATATTTACATTTCATAATAATTATTATAATATAGTATTAATGGTAATTTAATATTGTTATAACAATAAATACCCGAATAGCAAGTTGAAGATGGTGACCTTGTTTATGCGTTAAATTAAAATATTATGATTATATTTTATTCATTGTCTTTTCTTAAGAGTTTTATTAATAAATTATTCTAATTAATTAATCCAGTTTGACAAAACAATACTTATATCCAAACCATAAAATCGTAGAAATATACATGATACGTGTTTTCGTAATGTAGCAAAATTATTATTACTCGATTTTTATTTCGTATATAAACGAAAATACAAAATTTTACAATAAAAAAAAGCAGTTTTAATTTTAAAATTTCTTTTAGATCTCATCATAACTAAACAAATTTTTGGCAAATAATAATAATAATTTTGCTATGAATATACCTGGTTTTCATCTTATTAGTTTTATTTGTATAGGCTACTAAAGATTTTAATGAAAATCACTACTAAGCATCTATTGTTCACTTTTTAGTATGTTTTTATCGCCTCAGTAGGTTAATACTTCCCTAACTAGTAAAATGTTAATAATAATTTTACCATATTAATATCATATCCAAATATTGCGGTACGAAAGTCGGTTCTGAGGTTACTGTGAGCCCTGTCAGATATATTTAGATACCTACGTAGTCGATTACATTACTGGTGTAAGGATGTATTCAGTACATACATCCTTTGATGTAAGGATTCGAGGCCGTGTTTGGTTGGTGTGCAAACAGGAGCTTTGTAGAAGTTTCAGTTTTCCGCTTCTCGCCATTTCTGAACAATAATAAACTTTAGAGATTATTCTATAGAATTACATAATTGACAACGCAATCTGGTTTTGGTCGGTGAATATGAATTTAATCTTGGCCTTAGTGTATCAAAAACTAAAAAAAACACCACATCTTGATAGTACATTTGTAATAAGAACGACCACAGCCACGAGATAATATTTAAGTTTTCTTAGATTGGACAAAAAGAGTTGCAAATTACTTGCTTTTCTCCCTTGAATTTCTTCAAGTTACTCGATAAACATATAAACTTGCGTCTTTGTTATTAAATATGTAAAAAAATAATAACATTTTAAATTTTAGATTATTCTATAGAATTACATAATTGACACCGCAATCTGGTTTTGGTAGGTGAATATGAATTTAATCTTGGCCTTAGTGTATCAAAAACTAAAAAAAAAAACACCACATATTGATAGTACATTTGTAAAAAGAACGACCGCAGCCACAAGATAATATTTAAGTTTTCTTAGATTAGACAAAAAGAGTTGCAAATTACTTGCTTTTCTCCCTTGAATTTCTTCAAGTTACTCGATAAACATACAAACTTGCGTCTTTGTTATTAAATATGTAAAAAATATTTTATATTTCCCATACCTACTAGTCATAATCTTGTTTTGTGAAATTGGTATATATACATATATACTAAATTATCTTGTAAAACAATATGTAAAACCTTGAAAAAATTAAATTTAATAAAAAATATAATTTACTTATTATCAATGAACAAATGAAATATCACGCCCTAATAGTGTCACTCAAGTACGTACTAACAAAACTTTATAATTTTACCCTCAGCCGTTTTCATTCGGACACGATTACAAATTTCAAACATTTACTACTTTGGATGTCTGTAATAGGACATTGAATGATCAAATATTTTTCCCCTGTTGTTCTGTATTTAGAGAAGTTATCTGAAAGAGCAATGGATTTAACATAAAAAGATATTTTTCAAACCTAAGATTGAGTACATTAACTTATTATTTTATGAAAAGAAGAGGTTGTGATTTTATTTCCTATAATTTTAAATTTTCTAAGCTATGGTGTGTGTGTGTGTGTGGTAAATAAAAGTCAGCGTATAACACCATTATATAAGACTCCCGGCTACTACATATTTATAAACCACAATAACATTAAGAGATCTCGAAGTACAAACTTAATTTATACCTTTACACTTGAATAATGGTTTGAATTAGTCACTAGACATGGGAGATGTCGTTTATGTCACTAATAAAATTGCCTTAGACTAGAGCTGACAAGAGCAAGACTAGATTCTTTAGTCAGCACGGAATCAGACGAATATCTAAATCAGAACTTCTTGTAAATCTCCGACATTGGAGATTGAAAAGTTGGGATTAATTAGGATTAAGAGACTCGGGCCGAATTACAAGACACTTTGTAAACTAAAGGGTTTAGTGAGCCGTAACGCAAAGTAGAGGATTTCACTGTAGTGACTTTACGTCTGCCTCGCTTTCATAGGGTGAAATAAGTCGCTGATGCTTACATACATTTTGTAAGGTGCCGCAAAACATTTTACTCTCTTTCTGTGGGAATATACCATTGCGTGTTTCATTGAATGAGCGTTAATGAGTCATTTGCGAGTCGAAGTTAGTTATAACGCCGTTTTTATAGCTTCTTGGCATTAGAAAGCCGAACCATATATTTTCGGAAGTGGTGTTTTTGCTAAAATGTAGGTTTTATTAACATATAAATATTTATCCAAAACAACATAAATAATGTAATATTAGGAACTATATTGTTAGATCTGTATTAATAAAAGCTTTACTTCTTGAAATAAAAAAGAATTGGAATCAATAAGTTTATTCATTATAAAACAGAGTTATGTACAACTAAATATTATTACTCTAGATAATATAACTTATACTAGATAGTATTGCATAATATAACTCGTTATTTACATAATAGAATTCGTTATTTACGTTAGTAACAATTTGTATTTTTATACAAAACTAATCATTATATTTCATAGTCTCTTTAAAAAGACAAATTTATTTAAAGTTTGTGATTTAAAGTTTGTGATTTAAAGTTTGATACAACTCCTCAAAAAATATTATGCTCCGAAACATTTGTTTCGAAAATATTTGAATGTAAAACGCTAAATGTTTCATAGTTGCTGAAATGTAAGTATAATTCTGCACACCGTAATCTATTAATTACCTATGGAAGATTTTGCTTACATAAACCCATCTGAAGGTTAGCTTAGTTAATTGCCATAAATGATCTTTTATTTTTAGAATTAAAACCTCCTATATAAGGAGTCAAAGTGCAGAAGTTTTTATTAAATAATCAATTTCTTGACAGAACCCATATAAACCTTGTGAAAACAAACACGCATCATTACTACCTTGAAGAGTTTAATGGTTGAAACTTTAGTATTATGATCCGTGACTGAATATTGAGCTATACGTCCTTATTAATTTGTGATTAATTGTTTTATTTAAGGGAGATATGTTTAGTTTACAGCCTGTGACTGATCTTAGACTTGCGGTAGCTTTGGATTTTTGATAAATTCCGTCCTCTGAAACGTCTTATAGCTTCCAGCCTTTTTGAATTTTAACTCAGTTCCCAACATATGTATATATCTTCGGAGAGAGCTTAATTTATATTTTTTCTTGCATTTTGAAACTCACAATGTTCAAAATTCTCTTGACATGGCTTCAAGTCGTTGCACTGCCTGTGAGAAGATTTTGTCTATTGGATCTTCTGCTTTCTGGGAATTTCCAGCCACAATAACCTTCCAGTCATTATAAGATGTCATACTCCTGAAGGAATTACTGACCTCTGAGAGATCTTAGCCTTTAAATGCCTGTCTTCTAGCTCTGAACCCTGTTGTGTTATGGAGCTTCCAACGTCTAGAAGTTCCGATACATTGTCACGATTAACTGCTAGATTTTATTCAAAATGGGTCCACTCTCAAAGAAGGTTTTACTTGTCCCTACTAAAAATTCTAACAACTCAGCTAATAGCATAAGAAAGCTATTCATTTGACCGAAATTCATTCATTTGTGTTGATTAATATACTTATTTTCTTGAATGCTTTGTCTCAGTGTAGGGTCTATTATACACTATCGGTCCAATAGGGTTATTAAAAGAATATTTCGGTGTCTAGTATATTTTGGTCCTTTACGTGAAAAGGTTATACGCCTAAGTCGTCTCTATGAATGTACCTTTCAGTTGACACGGTGAGTCACTAATGTCCATAGTGTCAAGTATGTACAGTCTGGTAAGCAGTGTTGATGACAGGTTAATAACACATTGCGCAGCTATTTCATACTTGCTCATAAATGCTCAAATTTAGTGGTTAAAACTGCAAGTTCATATCGATAAGGCTATTCTAAACGAACGCACTAATAGTTACAAAGGAGTATAAAATAATTCAGTATTCTAAGTGCGGTAGTTTCATACACAGTTTTCCTTGACGACCTTAACTTTCAAATTTGAATGAAGTAGAATAAGATTTCGTAATATAGAAACATAAAGCAGTTAGTGGTATTTTACAGGTTTTAATGACCGTATATATGACCGTAAATTCTGATATTTTAAGAATATTTGTTGTTTTAAAAAATATTAATAACATTTTTTAAAATAACAACTTTTCTTTTATTACTTGTTTGCAATGGGGCATTAATGTCTTAGTTTATTATTTTACTGCGACGAAGGCAATGAAAGTGAAAAATCTAAGTTTGCAATGTCTCTAAATTGCTTGCATATTTTATACGAGGGAAGTTTGGAATAAAACTATGGATTCATGGTTAATATTTCCATAAATGTATTCTGGAATAATCATTGGGAACTATATTGTATATCCTGTATATATTATATTGCATTTTTTGAAGCAATAACGGTTGAATTTAATGTTTCGGCTACGTTTTATAAAGAAATAAATCAAGATTTTAAGCTGTTATACCATGAAAGCTCTAGGACTGTATCAATCCAAACTTTCAAAACAGTTGGCTGACCTTCATCAAAACCAAGGACTCGGAGTCTAGAAAAAATCCTTTTTTGTTTATCTGTTTATCGTCTATATGTATGTCCGCAAAATATCTTGAAAGTATGACGAAACCCGAGTTCAATGATGATGCATACCATTCCATAGGATTTAGCCGAGCGTTAGGGAATATCTCAAAATTACTCTTATGGGTAACAACGAAAAGTTCAGAATAAAAAAAAATTGAAAACAAATTCCGTATAATCATAAGTGATTTAAACATGTGACATATGGCTATCTTAACACACAATTTAATAGTGGTTTGTTCAGAGGATATATATTATTACAAAACTGGTAGATATGAAGCCCAATGTCATGAACAATAGTAGCAATGTATCGTGTGAAAATTTCTGATATATTGACTTTAGGTTTTGCATGATACGTAATTCTAAAAGAATTATTTCAATATGCGTAATTTCATATCAAAGTATGTTTTACAATTCACGTTTTGTCAATATGACCGCAGGCCACGTCAAGAATGACAAAATCTCAAGATTTAAAATATTACATATTGCCTCAACAATGCATGACAAGAAACAAGTTTTACTACATTGTAATATTCAGTGAGCGCAATTCCTCAACCAACGAATGGTGACAGGTCTTCCCTAGTGGTGACCAGGCATGTTGAGGAAACTCCTGTGGCACCTGATGGCTGTATCAACGACATAGCAACAGTAGATTCCATCGTACTTCGTAAGGATTCTAGAATATACTTTAATGTACAGTATGTAGACATTTTTTATAACCAATATTCCCTCAAAGAGAACTCATATAGCTCTAAGACAAAAAGTACGTCATGGAAAGAACAAGACTTACTGCGGAGAACTAAGTATTCACTCATTATTAAGATTGCGTCCTTCAAGAATATCATATTTTCAGCTTTCTAGGACAAGTCTTGAGAATAGGTTAGGGTATAGAAAATGAAATTGCAATTATAAAAACGTCTTTAACTCTCAAGCTTCGACCCAGGCATTTTTAGAAAAAACTCAAATATAATATTACTGTAAGAAAATGTGTAGTTTTGACATCAAGATCTACACGAACATAACAAATGACAATAAGACTGTTTAATGTTTAATTTACAAAACACCAAGGAAAATTATATATTAATTGGTAAATGTATTATCTTGTTATAATATATTTAATTATGTGTACGTATTTTACTTCACTACACGAATTTTTCAACATATTAATAATAATTTTAATCATTATTTAATGTTCTAAAAATTATTATGGAAGGAATTATGTATTTTCTTAAGACAAACACCTTTTTGAATATTTTGCGTAGAATTGAATACAATAACAAAAATTTCCCATCTATGTAGACTGAATATAAAACTTATCTAATATAACTACCTTGTTTTTAATGGCTTACAAATATAGTTTATATCACACAAGGGTTATTACTAATAGAAATACATGTTGTATTGCTGGTTTGTATTGGTTTATGATGTAGCCAACTTGCTCCAGTGGGTTTATTAAAATAATTAAAATTAAATAAACCGATTTTATTAGCTATGCACCATTATTATCAGTAAGGTTTAAATTGCTCGTCTTTATAAAAGTTTCAGATAATTAATTTTATTAAATAACAAAGCCAAATTAGACGAGGCTAATTTTGTTGGATAGGCCACAGGCCCTGGCCCTAAATCGTTTGGTAAGAATGGTCTTTCACTGTAAAATAAATTATAATTAAAATTTGACTGACCATTTATAATATAAATGGTAGTAACTCCTGAGCGGTCTTCGGTCCTTGAATGTGAAGTGAAGGATAAAGACAGGTTTTGGACGCAACCTTCCTTCAAAACGTTATTAACCAATAGAATTTGTAAGTTCTTGCTTTAAAAGATATCTCAGAGAAATAGACTTGCAGATATATAGCTCTAAGCAGAAACTTGTTATTAGAGTATAATATTACAGAGGAGGATATAACAAGATGGAGGTACCGACCGCTCCTCCCACAGCAACGTCACCGTCTCTCATGTAAACAGTTCCAGGTCGGACTGAGCATTTTGCCCTGGGTAAACTGAGTTAGTACTCAAGTAGGTTGTGTGCAAAGCCAAATAAACTTTGCTATACTTTGAAACCTTTTGACATTCGCATTTATTGTTTATTTTACCCTGTATGGTAGTTTCAACTATAATTTATGTTTCTACTTTAATTGTGTTCATTATAAATAAATGAATGAGACATGTAAATGCACGAGTGATTTCTGACCAGTGTATCAGCGTTTGCGTACACCGAACAGATTAATTCCCTGCAGTCTAAATTTCTCTTCCCGCTCAGTAGTTTTCACAAGAGGCAAATGTCAAATTGAAGATCTATTATTAGTTTTGATGTTTGATTCGAACACTGATAGGGCAATACCTCTCAATGTTGGCATTTAAATAGGAGGTTTGTGTAATCGTAACACTATTAAACATTTAGAAGCTCCATAGTCTTGAAATCTTACAAAATAAACATTGTCATTAGCACATAAATTTCTTTCTATAGTTTTCGGTTCCACTTAATCCAAAACTATCTTTATAAACACATTAATTTGACAGCAATTGACGTAAAAATATCTCAAAACATAACACAATTATTTGTGCATAACGATATGGATTAATAATAGTTGAGATAGTGAAATTAGCAATGACATCTGAAGAAAAAATTACGTTTGATATATTCATTACACTTTATAAGGCTATTTTCAATCATGATCTAGTCATAGAGTTCTTATACTTGATAGAAGCAGTGTGTCAATTTATACAGGAATATAAGTGCTTCTTTTCGATTTTTGTAGATTCAGATATTACTGAGACTTAATATATACAAATCTACGTAGTTTTGGTCAACAGGCTGAACTTATTCTCAAATATGAACTTTGGTGGGGGTGAGGGGATAGAAGTGCGTGTTGTCCTTTGTAGTAAATTAACTTCGTAAAAATTTCTTATCATGAAATTGTTATCATTATTGGGAGGGTTAGTGAATTGAGTTATATATTTTTTAAACTTCAGTGTAATAGGAAACATGGAAAACTTAACTTGTGCTAATATACGTTTTGATTATTTGTGATAAGAAAAAAAAAGTGGGACATATTACCACAATATACCTGTAAAAGTTTAAAAACTGTGTCCTGATTTGGAATAACTTATAACCTTTGCGATTATAATCTTTTAAGAACCCTTTATTTTGCATTAATCAATTCAAAACTACAATATGCTCTACCTTGCTGGGGGGGGGTACTTACAAAACTTAAATAGATAAAATAAGAACAACTCAAAATGTTTTTCTTCTAATAATTCTTAAAAAATTTAAATGAGCAAGCTCGTTCCCTTTATTTCAAGAGCTAAAAACCGTACCTGTTCAACATCTCTTTATATTTAAGGTCCTGAGACTGTTTTTTGTTAGGAGCGGAAATAGAGAAAGTATTATACCAAATGACCATATTTACAGTACGAGAAGCTTCGTAAATAAAACGTTTAAACTACCCAAAGTCAACAGATCTATTTTCCGTCATTCCATTCAATACCTAGGCCCTAAATTTTTCAACCAACTTCCGCTTCAAATAAAGAACTCAATCAATATAAAGTATTTTCGTAAAAAGACAGTCGCTTGGCTTTATGGTCAGAAGGATGTAAGGTGTTTCACCAACGTGCTAGAGTAGTGGTTTTCAAGCATGTTTTAAATGAATATCTCTGCCCACAGATGCTACAGCGGGCATACAACTTGTAATAAACATAATGCTAGACTCTAATTAGTTTATTTTAGATAATTTAGTTTAGATTTAGTTTAGATTAATTAACTAATCAGTTAATTAATCATAGACTGGTTGCTGATTAAGGAATTGTAATTTATATATGTTTGTAATTGGCCAAACTACTTGTAAAATTGGCCAGCTTTTTTCTCTCAATGGTTCAAATGATTGTATTGTGGAATTTCTATATGGAAAATAAATTCATTTATTCATTTGTTATATAAATACGAAATATAATGTTCTTGCTTTCAGTCAGTCAAATATCTCGTGGGAATTGTTTAGTGTCTCTTCTTACGTGGACCTACCGCAGTCTATTTTGTTTAAAAATGACATTTTAGATTCCCTTTTTTTAACTGGACTTAAATCAAATTGGAGTCAAAAGGAAAATATCATCTAGAAAATATTTATCAATTATTTATAATGATTAATACTTTACACATTGGCAAATCTCATGTATACTGCAATAAAATGGCAAAGCAATCCTTGAAAAACTGTAAATTTATATCCACAAAAGGTAGTATTGGTATCACATCTGTGTGGTTTGCACAAAAAAATAATTTGCCATATGGCGTTGTAAATGGCCGCTAATCAACCAGATGAGACGATGTCGTTTTACATTTAAGTGGGCTCGGATAGGCCTATCCTACGCATGTAATGCTATAAAACTTTGGAAATATTGATATCGAAACCATAAATATTGCCGGTAATCTACCACCTGACACGATATCGTTTTACATGTGATTGGGTGAGATGATTCGGACCCATCGTTACATATAACGTTATCAATTTTAGGAATAGCATATTACTTATACAGCATTATAAATAGTAGTTATGCCTTATGTTTAATTTTGAAATAGACGTATTTCAGCATGTTTTATATTGATAAATATGTCGTAAGCCTTTTCCACCGCTGTCATAAAGACATTTTTATTTTATTTTAGCCTTTAATAACTTTTTCTGAGACTCCGTGAGAAAATATTTATATTAGTTCAATATAAAATTCGACTGAAGATACAATTTAAATATTCCTAATATAAATAAAGATATTGATACAAAAGTGCCATAATTCCAACAAAATGTTTGAGGCCGTTCTAACGGGTGAAATGGGAAAAAAAATTTAATGAAATGTTTCAAGATAAAAAGGTCTTTGTATTTATTAACGGAACTCCAATCACAGGGAGAATTGTGTGGTCTCCGTCCAAGGGTAGATAGGTGAGATTTATCACGGGGGAACATTTAGTATGGGAGAAGAAGGAAAAGAATCCGATAGATCTTCTCTCATTTCCTAACTTACCAGGATTGTTTGTGTCGTTTACTGCTTTTAAGTAAACTTAATAACCTTTTATTAGTGTAAAACAATAATTTTATTGTTCCACAACAGAAAATAATAGCTCATATCCTGAGGCCTTTGAAGATTTTTAGTAGACCTGAGCGTTAGCGTTGTAGTTTGTATTGATAACCATGGTATCTATATACTTTACTGCTCAAGAATGATTAGCATACCATAAATAAACAAATTAGTTATTAAATTCTTTTACACTGTTAAGCAGAGCAAATCGCTTGTCAAATAACAATACTATTACGTTCACAGGAAGTAAAAGGAAACGAAATGAATTATTAAACTAACGGTAACAATCGATGCATGAGAACCTGTCACCAATACTGCTATCATGTCTGAAAGCAGTCTTTTATTTACCTCTACTATTCAAAGTTGATTATTATTTTCCATCATACTTGTTGTACGATTAGTAAATATACCAATACTTCTTAGAATAAATTATATTCTATCGATGTATAACAAAGAAATATGTTCGTATACACTGTCTAAAGAGCAAATTAAATGTCACACAAACAAAACATTAATCCAAACTGCTGAGGCTTCTAAGGAGGCTTCGATATCCGAGCAATATTAAATTAAATGTCCCTATCAACATATCAACCTCCTGAGGACCCAATTAAAACTTCGTCAGCGAATAATTGTTTAGTGACTATAGGACTAGAAGAATTTCATTTATGACTGAAGAATGCATCATGGTTACGCAACTAAATAAAATGTGAATAAATAATTCGTAACATCCACAGTACAAATGGATACACGTACAGGATTTCAACATGTGAAATTTATTCATAAAATAAAAATTGTAGATTCTAAAATAGAAAGTATATGTAAAAAATCTAACTAAATTTGATTTCAATGTACTCTTAAAAGAAAAATTTGTAAAAAAGTAAATTATTATTAATTTAAAATGCATGTTTTTATATTAATAGTTATACCTTTATTTGTATTGTTTAGTAACATCTTCAGCTTTCAATCTAAAAGTAATGTGTTTCAAAATTTTAAAATTTACTTTTACTGCGCAATGTAATGTAATCAACCCGTGGGTTTTCAAATATATTAAATGATCTGGTATAGTACACGATAAGTATAGAATTTAAAAAATTGGTGTGTATCGCAAAGATTTAATTGTACCAACAAAGGTTTTGTCATGAAAATAAAACGTATTAAAATTGTGAAAAATATTAATCTCAGTACCAGATAAGACGAGTGGTTTATGTTCATCCTGCTGAAATGATTTTTATGACTATGCATAATTTTTAATTTCATAATTTTACAATTGGTTGAACTGCTATAAACGAAAATTTTTCATAAGAAAGCAAAATCGTAATTCCTAGGTTTAGGCAATACTTTTACTGGCAGTATGCTAAAATTTATGTATATGATTATCGATTAAGCATTTGTCATATTTTCCCATGAGAAACACTAATATATTTCATCTTAATGACTAAATACTTTTAAAAGCCCTCTATTTACGATTGTAATAATTAGTTTTGTGTGTTGTTGTAAGAACCATGGAAAAACAAGAAACCTTTCCATTGAGGATTGGCTGTTGCTGTAAGATTAATCTTGAAAGGCAGGAAATTTATGACTTTTACTTTATAGACGTGTTGACAAAGAAACCGAAAGATTAAGAGAGAACATCAAAATGTTTGTGACAACATAAACAGTCTACTCACTTTACAACTCGAACTATATTTGGATTGAAATGGGTAATACGTATTCTAAAGGCGCGTACGTTATACTAAACATGATCTAAGAGTCTCTTGGCTTTCCTAAAATTATATAGAGTATTTCGTGAGATGCTGGGATAGCTTTAGTAAATAATAATATTTTTTCCTCAGGAGGACATGCGTTACGCACCTAGAGGTTTCCGCTTTAGAGCTCCCCGTTTGTGGGACTCCCTTTTCTTCTCTTTCTCTACGATCCCTAGGTTTACCCACTAAAACCTCCTGCGCTTCATCTACTGGAACTGGGATCACCAAACGGCATTACTTCAGTCCAGCAGGGTCTCAGCAGTATGAAATATACTACTCTAACTCTTCTAGTCTATTGATCTCCTTCCTCCATCTTCTTTTGCCTCATGATCCTCTCAACCATTTCTGCCACCATGTCCCACTGATCTTGGCTTTCAATCATCATAGTTATGATGTTGCCACTTGTCAGGATGCCAAGCTCCACCAAGTACGGTCTTCACAGCTGGCCCCACCTCTCACAATCCAGTATGGTATGCTCTGCAGTGTCTACATCCTCAGTATCTGCAGTTCTCGGATTCTGTTTTCTGCATACGAAATAGGTATTTTTGGAAATCCCCATGCCCAGGGAGAAACTGTGTAAGGAAGAAATTCGGTTCGCCATGTCTTCTTTTGACCCACTGAGCAACATCAGGGATGAGAGTCCTTGTACATGCTCCCTTCTGACTGCTTGACCATCTTTCTTGCCACTGATCTAGTAGTCTATTCTCTGCTTCAGTAGTTTCCATGCCATTATGCCGATGTACTCTTTCCTCGGCTTTTATGCTTAGTGGCGGGACACTTGCTATGACAAATGCTGCATCGGCTGCAATGGTGCTGTAACCACTATTTGCTACTCTTAAAGCCATTTTTCTTTGATTACTTGATCTAATGCACTTCTTGCTCTTGCCGAGTTTAAAGCCCTTGTCCAGACTGGGGCTGCATGAAGAGCGATCGATTCAACAACTGTTGCCAGCAATCTTCGTATACTTGGACTGGGTCCCTGTGTATTCCCCATAAGTCTGCTAAGACAGCCAGCACCTTTAGTGCATTTCCTAGAGACTTCTTCGATGTGGACTTTGAATGATCTTCTATGGTCTAACCAAACTCCCAGGTATTTGAGCCTTCTAGTAGGTTTGACCTCAATTCCATTGACCTAAAATCTAATGTCCAAGAGTACTCTTCTGCCATAACTATAGCTTCTGTCTTCTCAGATGCGATTTCTAACTTATGATGTTGTAACCATGTACTGATCTGACTGAAATTACACTATTAACAAAAAGGAAATTTAAAATTTAATTTAAAAATATAACATATAACATTTCATATAGAGTCTGTCAATCAATAGGTGTTTAATATGTAAAAATAAAATAAAATATCTAAAACGGTAAACGCTAATAACTTGAAAGGTTTGTGATATTTGGATGACGTCATTCTAGCAGACCAATTTCACACCAGCCTGCAACATCACAAAATCCATATTTTTGTTATATATTCAATGCCAGTCAAATTGACATTACAAGTAAATAAATAACATGACATTTCTTTCCTTTTTAAATTTTTGTTATTTATAGTTTATTAAGTACATATCTGAACCCACTGTTTCTACAGCAATTTCTCAAGTCCAGTGTAATGCTGAAAATAAAAATGTCTTTAAAGCAAAAGTTATTGCTATTTTATAGCTTTATTTTATTTTATTCCTTCGTACTGGTGGGAAAATAACTTAGAGATCGAATTGTTCATTGTTTAAATTTATCGGTTTTAGAGTACTTAAAAGCAGCTTTTCGTTGAAATGGAACATATCCACGGTAATGCGTTTTTAACTCCAACATAATGTATATTACACACAATAAGGGTTAATACGTTATGTTAGAGGATTACAAATAGCTTACCTTCGCTTTAATGAAGTTATGAGAAATTTACTTATAATATATATTGCATATAATATGTAAGTATAGGAGTACCCCACCCATTAAAATACAAATAAAATTTAAAATTTCATCTAACTCAACCATTAACAGCTTATTGTAGCCACAAGGACACAGTGGATATGCAGTGCTTAATCGGAGTGTTATTACCTCATCATGGGCTGAAGGACTCTTTATACATTATACAGCCGCAGAATACATAATTTTAAAACGCATAAACCTTAGCAATTACACGCAAACACACACGCACATGCATTCCTTCACCCTCAAATACTCATATACTTCCAAGTTCCACGCTTCCTGCCATATATTGTGTAATATAGTGTATGATTAGCTTAGGCAACTCCAGTTATTCTCTCACAAAATTTTATTTTTTATTTTGAAATATTTATCTATTATTTGATAACAAAGAATTTATTAGAATACAGTAAAAGTTCGTTTATATTTTGTACATATTTTTAAGTGTAAGTTGTACGCAATATTCAGTTTAAATTTATATCACAATAAATAGTTCTTTCATTTATTCTTAATGAAGGCTGTAGTAACGTTCAATGAATTAAGTGTATTTAGTGCTGTTGGGTTGACTTAAAGGACTCTAATTCTAATTCAAAGACGTAGAGATTCTGCGGGAATTTTTTATTTTTTTTATTTTTGTAAGTCAAATGTGTTTTTGTATTACTTGGAAATAAATAAATAAACATGTAAATCTAAATTTTTTAACCCATATTAATGAGCTAAACTAGCGAAAGTATATATCTTTTCAGAAAATAAACGTATACATAAAAAAGAAACATGTTTCTTCAACAATTACCTAATGTTTAATAAATTTTAAGTAACAATTTCAAAAGCACGTTAACAAATAAATGAAAACAAATAGAAAAATAAATAACTTTATGAGGACATTAAAGACACCATTAACATGTGGTATATAAAAAATATATATACATTTTCTTAATAGTAGCGAAAACAATAAATATGCATTAGCTTAGACACTAGTTAGAGTCCCACTTGTGATTTTTTAAGAGCTGATATTTTGGCTTCTCTATATCTTCTAACTACAAAAGATTTCGTATTCTTGATCATCATAATGTAGACATACCTTGATACTAATTAGAGAGAAACTTTTTTTGCAGTTTGATTGTGTTGAACAATATGTGCAGCCAATGGTCTAAGTGAGTTTTTACATCGAAGTTTTGATTATTCATGCTTAGCCTAAGCACAGTTGATGTTTCTCCAATGGACTCCTTACGGAAATGCCAATGCTGAAATGATAATTTGTGTACTGTTTATATATGGTCAAATAGCCAAATTTCATTCTTCATATGTACTAAATTTGGACAAACCCTGTATTGTACCCAGCCACAATGAACGCTATAAATGTACTCGCCACACAAACACAGCGTTCGTTTATTGACATCGAATTCCATTAGCGTGGGCAGCCCGCTGACGTGTTGGGTATAAATCAGTTTATGTGGACTCGCAGACACTACAAAGGTAAACCAATAACATAGGACAGGACTGTCATGTACATGACCTCTAGTCCGAGCTGCAGGTTTAAACATCATTTCATATTAATATGCGCTCGTCTCTTCGCTTTTGTGCAGTGAAATCATATTGCATTTTTCTTTTCATATTATCATAATTTTCTTGATTTAATGTATAAAATATATTCTCTTTAGATAAAAGTAAGTTTATTGTGACCTTTTACTAAAATATTCATATTTCTGCATTTTTAGTTACAATTATTTCATATTATAGACTACTTTCGATAGTTTTTAATGCCATTACATGACTGTATGGTAGAAAATGACGATTCTTAACGTAAGTAGTTAAGTAGTGGTTAAAATAAAGGAAATAGTAGATGATGGCCTAAACAATTGGGTTTTATGGTCACGGTACGTTGCATAATCAGGTGAACCAAAACAGCGGTTCTAATAATTCATATATTTATAAGGTGATCGTCAAGATCAAGTCAGTTGTATTATGGAAACGTTTATTATACTATTTATCATAAAAATAGCCAAGGATGTAGAACGTCATCTTTACTACGATTGGTAAAAATCCTAGTTTAATATAATTCCCTTTTCTCAGATGAGAACTTATCAATGTCAAATAAGGCAACAAAGAAGTTTTAACATCAGAAGATAAACTTTTTTTATCGTAATCCAAATCTAAAATCCGTAAGTTCCAATCTAAAACCAAATAGCTTTTAAATTGAATACAATTATTTTAAACTTCTCATACAATCGTAAATGCAATGAGATTCGTGAATATGATTGATTCATTAATCTTGCAGGGGATTCTTACAATCAATAAAAACTACTTTACAGTGTGGGACGTTAATTATTACCAAAAAAATATGATATAAGATAGTAAATGGTGGACAAACCGGCCGATCCCTCAAAATTAGATTTAATAAACACATGAAAGCATTGAAGTACATTAAACTCAAGCTATGCTGACGATTAAAAAAAAACACCGGTCATAAATACATAAATATTGGACACGATCTTCAAATTTTACACACACGTAAAAAATGTCAAGTATTATCAACTTTAGAACATTTTCAAAAAGTACCAAAATTAATCCTAATGTATTATTAAATGATAAAAACTTTTAACAAAAACATATTATTTTAGACTTTTAAACGATATATATTTATCAGGTACAACAATGAAATAGACAAATTTAGCCACTAAAGTAGCCACCAACATAAGTCAATTCGGTTTAACTTTTTATTTTTATTAACCTACGTGTAGCTTCAGATGGATTCTTCAAATCCGAAATGTACATTGCAAAAATAAAAATACAAAAGTGTGTTCTTGTTCGTTGTATTAAACACTTTTAGAGGCTATATTTCGTATATGGTAAATATAAACCTTCAAACAAAGAAGTAAATATTTATTTAAATGAGTATATGACCATTAACACTGATGTATACCGAGACACACATGAATAAGCAAAGTTATCGTACTCTTTTGGAATATTAAAGGTCAAACGTACATTCAAAGATGCATGCACAAAGGCATTGCTACAGCATACGTATCGCAATGTTATGAAACAAGTATTTTGTACTGGTAGCCCTATTTTATAAAATACAGTTACATTCTATGTAGCGATGTTTTACTTTTCCTCTCATGAAACAAATTTGATATTTATATTGTTTTATACATTAATGATAAATCATATTATATTAATATTTTAACTTTATAATAATTATTATTGTATAGTATTTCAAGTAATTAAGTATTTTTATAACGAGAAATACCCAAATAGTAATTTCAAAACAGTGATTTTATTAATGTGTTAAATGAAAATATTTACGATTTTACATAAATCAGTGTCTTTTTTAATGTGTTGCATTAATTACAACTTATTGTAATAATAATAAAGTTTGATAAAACAAAATTGATATCAAACAATACAATTGTAAAAATATACCTGATATGGGTTTTCGTTAAATAACAAAATATTAATTAATTTGTATTACACGTAACGAAAACACAAAAATTTTACTATGGACAAAGAAGTTTTAATTTTAAAATAATTGACCACATCTGATAAATAACCCAACAAATGTATTGGCTTATGACGACAATTATTATAATTTTATTATGAATTTACCTGGTTTTGATGTTAATAATTTCATTTTTAAAGGAATGTTTTATAACAATTACAATGCAAATCACTACTAATCACCTACTGATGACTTGTGTTGTAGCATTAATTCCATAAATAGTAAAAATGTTATGATAACGTTAACCAAATGAATACCACATCGAGATATTGCGGTACGAATGTAATGGATTTCTGAGTTTACTGTGAGCCATGTAAGGTAGTATATTTAGATACCTACGTATTCGATTACATTACTGGTGTAAGTTTGTATTCAGCAAATACATCCTTTGATGTAAGGATTCGAGGCCGTGTTTAGTTGGCATGCAAACAGGAGCTTTGTACAAGTTTCATATTTCCGCTTCTCGCCATTTCTGAACAATAATAAACTTAGAGATTACTCTACAGAATTAGATCATTGACAATGCATTCTGGTTTTGGTCACTAAACATGAATTTAATCTTCGTCATCGTGTACCAAGAAATGTTAAAAAAACAACAAGATTTATAGTAGATCTGTACTAAGCACGACTATAGCTACGAGAAAATATTTAAGTTTCTAAAATTGAACTCAGGGAATTAATTGGTTTTAAAAGACAGAAGAAATTTCTTTACTAAAGTTCGTAGCGGAATATGATGCATGGTAAAGATTTAACCGTGAACGTTTTACTTGCGCTTTACAATATAAATTGCAAATACCGTGCTTTTTTCGAGTACATCGAAAAAAAAATATTAACTTGTATCTTTGCTATTAAATCTATTAAACAATAGCAACATTTGAAATTTCCTGTAATACTAGTCTTACATTTATTTTGTAAAAATTTGTATGTATGAAATTTGTTTTGTAAGTTAATATCTAAAACCTTGTAATTTATTTGAATATTTTAATTTACAAAAATTTAATTTCATTGTCATAAGTAAACAAATAATACATCATTCAAGTACGTACGTACAACATTTTACAATCATACCTTCAGCCTTTTTCATTTAGACAATTTACAATTAGCAAAGTTTTTGTACAATTAGCAAAGAACAGCAGAGAATATATTTAAAAGTAAAAAAGTAAAGAATGTCTTATTTTACCAGGCTAAGTTAGGGCTAAGAAGCCCGCTCTAAACACTTAACCTGGGGACCAACGGCTTAAAGGTGACTTCCGAACCACCACCAATGGCTGGGCAGGCGGGCCGCTTGCAAGGACAGGATCGCTCAGCGGTCACCTGTCCAAGCAGCAGCCACGCTCGGCGTTGCTTGATCTGGTTATCTTGCGATAACCGCCGTACCCACTACACTGCGCCATTGGCTACAGAATATATTTGTATTCCCTATAATTTCTTAAGGCTACGTAATGTGTGTGGTAAATAATCAGTAGATAACACCATTATAAGATTCTCGGATACACATTTATAAACAGCAATTTTACTAAGAGATCTCGAAGTAAAAACTTAATTTATTTCTTCACACTGGAATAATGGTTTAAACTAGTCACTAGAGATGTGAGGCATCGTTTATGCTGCTAATAAAATAGTCTTAAAACTAGACCTTACAAAAGTCTGTCTTTAGTCAGCAAGGAATCAGATGAATCTCTAAATCAGAACTCCTGTAAACCTCCGACATTGGGGAATGAAAAGTTGGGATTAATTAGGATTAAGAGACTCGGGCAGAATTACAAGACACTTTGTAAACTAAAGGGTTTAGTGAGCTGTAACGCAAAGTAGAGGATTTCACTGTGCAGACTTTACGTCTGCCTCGCTTTCATAGGGTGAAATAAGTCGCTGATGCTTACATGAGTTTTGTAACATGCCGCAAACATTTTACTCTCTTTCTATGGGAATATTACCATTGCGTATTTCAATGAATGTGAGTTAAGGAGTCATTGATTTTGGGAACACCATTTGTACACCTGCTCGACATTACACATCGTGCTGAACCTTACATTTTTGTTAGCACATTGAAAAAGATGTTCTAGCTAAAATTTAGGTTTGACTAATGTAAAGCTTAATCCACACAACATAAAATAATTAATATTATAAATACACTGTTAGACTTGCAATATTCATAGCCTTCAAGAAACATTGGATTCTATAAGTTTTTTTCATTATCATATACTTTTATGTACACTAGACTAAATATTACTATACATACTATTACTCTTAGTTTTATTAATGTTTGTAACAATTTGTATATTTTATACAAAATTAATAATTATATTTCATAATCTCTTTAAAAAAGTCAAAAGTATTTTAATTTTTTGGTTATAAGATTTTCTATGATTTCTTACAGTAACATAATTCCTCAACTATAAGTTTACTCTAAAACATTTGTTTCGAAAATTATTGAATGTAATATGTTAAATATGTTTCAGAGTTGCTGAAATTTAAGTATACTTTTGTACGCCGTAATCTATTAACACTTTTGAAATGTTTGGCTCACATAAACCGATTTTTAGGATTTTTTTGTTAATTGCCATAAATATTACTTTTATTTTAGAATTTAAACCTTCTATATTAGGATTAAAAGTACAGAATTTTACTAAATGATCTATTTTTTGACAGAAACGACATGTCAAAACAACACGCGGCATTACTACCTTGAACAATTTAATGGTTGAAGCTTAAGGATTTTAATCCGTGACTGAATATAGAGCTATACGTCCTTATTTGTAATTTATTGTTTCATTTAAGTGAAATATTTTTAGCTTACAGCCTATGACTGATCTTAGCCTGTGATAGCTTTGGAGTTTTTGATAAATTCCGTCCTCTGAAACCTCTTATAGCTGCCAGAATATTTGAATTTTAACTCAGTTCCCAACATATGTATGTATCTTCGGAGAGAACTTAATTTATACTTTTTCTTGTATTTTGAAACCCACAATGTTCAAAATTCTCTTGACTCGGAAGATTCCTGTATTTAGCGGCTTCAATTCGTTGCATTACCTGTGAGAAGTTTTTGCCTATCAGATCTTCTGCTTTTTGGGAATTTCCAACCACAATAACCTTCCAGTCATTATAGATATCAGCCTCCTGAGGGAATTAATGACCTCTAGGAGATCTTGGTCTTAAATGCCTGTCTTCTAGCTCTGAACCATGTCGTGATATGGAGCTTACAACGTCTAGAAGGTTCGATACATTGTCACGTTCAACTGCTAGGTTGTATACAAAATGGGTTTTTAATATATCTTGTCTATATCTTGTCCACTCTCATTTAAGGTTTTACGTGTCTCTACTACAATTTCTACCAACTCAGCTATAATATAAGAGAGTTTCTTATTAATTTTACCAAAAGTCATCCTTTTGTATTTATTATTATACTTATTTTCTTTAATAATTTGTTTCATTGTAGAGTCTATTATACACTATCGGTCCAATAGGGTTATTACAAAATGTTTCGGGGTCTAGTCTATTTTGGTCCTTTACGTAAAACGATTATACGCCTAAGTGGTCTCTAAAATTAGCTTTGAGTTGACACGGTGTATCATTAATGTACATAGTGTCAAGTGTGTACATACTGGTGAGCAGTATTGATGACAGGTTAATAACACCTTGTGCAGCTCATACTTGCTTATAAATGCTCAATTTTAGTGGTTAAAACTGTAGTTATTATCCATAAGGCTTTTCTATACAAACCCTCCAATAGTTACGAAGGGGTGTAATAATTGAGCAGTCTAAGTGCGGTGACTTCATACACAATGTTCCTTGACAAAATTACCTTTCAAATTTTAATAAAGTAGAATAAAATGTTGTAATATAGAAAAATAAAACATTAGTGGTATTTTAAAGGGTTTAATGAATACAGGGTGAGTTTTAAGTCCCTTCCCCCCTATTTTTTTTAAACCGTATAAGTTAGGAGGTTTAAACTCCGTACATATTCGTTAGACCTAAATATATCTTGTTTTTCATGGGTTCATTGACTCTCCACTCTCCAATGGGGGACGGTCCACGAGGAGTAAGCCGAGATTCTTTAATGTAAGCATAGGTTGATATGCACATCAAATTTAAAGGTCTCTGTAAGTAGAATACAATGCCGCAAAACCGGACCTCAAAAGGTTCATCCTAATGAAAATTACAGGGTGTTAAAATGTACAAAATAGTAATGTGTTATTATCTGCGTTTTATCGCGCAACTTTTTAAAAGTTCGTTTCAAAAACAATTTTTCTATTGCTGTTTATTCTTTAAAAGAAACTTTATTTTGTTGTGTTTAATGATTTTAAGGTATCACTGGAAGTCCGAGATCTAGGAGTTAACTAAAGGATTTAATAAGAAGTCGATCATGTGTTGTGTCGCCTTGTAAGTATTTTATTTAAAGAATTGCTTGTCTTACAAAGGTTTTAGACCCATTTTATTTTTATTTCAACAGCGATTCCGGTTCTTAATATTGTACGATTCCGATACTAGTAGGTTGTTACTTACCCTTTTATTGTAGTAGATGCTCAAACTGATTGCTTGTTACTTCCTGGACAGTAGTATAGCCTGTTAACAAATTCACTCCTTACACGGGTTAGGATTTTCTGGTGTTACCTTCCTGCAGGCCTCAGTAATTCTGTTCCGAAGATCTTCCACACATGCGACTGGTGTACAATTAAATCACAGACTTCAAGTGTCCCCACAAAAAAAAATCCAGTGGGTTCAAGTCAGGGGACCGTGCCGGCCATTCTATTGCCCCGCGTCGTCCTATCCACTTCTCACGAAAATGTACATTAAGGTAACCACGAACATTAACATCGTAGTGTGGAGGAGCACCGTCCTGCTGGAACCTTACTTCTTCTCGATTAAACTCCCCAACATTAGTGCGAATTGTATTTTCTATTAATGGATGAATATTATTTTGGAGCATATGTAAATAACTTTCTCCATTTAAATTTCCGTCAATAAACAGTGGTCCAATCACGTGGTTACAAAGAGACCTGCCCAAACATTTACTTTCTGGGGATTACTGGGTATGATGTTCTCTTGTGAACATGGGGATTAGAGTTATCCCAGTATCGGCAGTTGTGTCTATTCACTAAAACCATTTACGTAACATGTACTCTCATCACTTTATTATTTACGGTTGTTGGATTTGCTATAATTAGTCTATCCATAGTTTCACAGAACTGCAATCTTCTGTCCGGGTCATCTTCATTTTAATGCGTGATGTAGCATAATTTTGTAGGGATGAAATTTGTGCTTCTTCAGGGTAGTTAATTGATTTGCGTTGTGATACCCCGATATTGTCTGCTATTTGTCTCGAAGAGGTTTGAGGATTTTCCACGACTGTACAAAGAACCTCAAAATCAACTTCTTCTGACAAAATGGAGGACGGCCTGAACGTTTTGCATCAGTAACGCTACCAGTCTCTCTAAATTTTGTTATTAACTGCCTTAAATAGGTTCTGCTAACAGGTCTTTCTGGATGGTTTTCATTTAAATCGTCTCATTGTTTCGTGGTAATTATTCCCAGAAGCACCAAAAAATAAACACCATGTAAACTTTTTCTTGAAGAGTGCGAGAGACATGTTTCTAACTTTAACAGCACTAAAAACTAACAAGGTCAGTAGCCACACTGCAACTAACAAGGTCAGATACTTAATGGCCCAAGTAACTTAAACCAAATATAACATGTCTCCCAGATAACAAACAACTTTCACTTTTACAACGACACAGGGACTGTGTCAAAGATTACATTTAAAAATGCAGACCCCAGATTCTGTACAAAATTATTATTAACAAAATTACGAATTATCCTTTTTTAATTCAGATTGTAGCACCGTTTCCAGCGTTTATTAAAAGGCAATGTTAGACGACACATCACATCACCGACTTCTTATTAAATCCTTTAGTTAACTCCTAGATCTCGGACTTCCAGTGATCCTTAAAATCATTAAACACAACAAAATAAAGTTTCTTTTAAAGAATAAACAGCAATAGAAAAATTGTTTTGAAATGAACTTTTAAAAAGTTGCGCGATAAAACGCAGATAATAACACATTAACTATTTTGTACAATTTTAACACCTGTAATTTTCATTAGGATGAACCTTTTGAGGTACGGTTTGCGGCATTGTATTCTACTTACAGAGACCTTTTAATTTGATGTGCATATCAACTATGCTTACATTTAAGAATCTCGGCTTACTCCTCGTGGACCGTCCCCCATTGGAGGTTGAGAGTCAATGAACCATGAAAAACAAGATATTTAGGTCTAACGAATATGTACGGAGTTTTAAACCTCCTAACTTATACGGTTTAAAAAAAAAAAATAGGGGGGGAAGGGACTTTAAAACTCATCCTGTATAAATTATGTCATGTTACGATATTAAAAAACATTTGTTGTTATTAAAAATATTGCAGAAAGAAATAACATTTTACAAATAACACCTGTCATTTTATTATTTGATTTCAAGGGACATTAGTGTCTTAATTTATTATTTTACTGCGACGAAGATAGTGAAAGTAAAAAGTTAAGTATGCAATTTCACTAAATCGTATGCATGTTTTATACAAAAGGAAGTTTGGGAGAAAAATACGGATTCATGGTGAATATTTCCATCATTTTCTTGAACGTCATTGAAAACTATTCTGTATATCCTATAATACCTTATTCATAAAATAACTGTTCAATTTAAAGTTTCGGCTGCATTTTCGAAAGCGAAAAATCAAGCTTTTAAGCTGATATACTACGGAAACCCTGCGACTGTATCAATCCAATCTTTAAAAAAGTAGTTGGCTGACCTACATCGAAACCTAACGGTAAAACCTGTTTCTCCGTCTATCTGTATGTATGTCCGCATGACATCGTCAAAATAAACTGATCTATAGACGTTTTTGAAGTGCATGAACCTTCATTTCTGTATAACGAAAACCGAGTTCAATGATGATGCATGTCGGTCCATGAGATTGAGCCAAGCGGTAACAAATATTTTATCATTAGTGATAAGGGTAACGACGAAAAATTTAGAATAAAAATATTTCAAAACTAACTCATTATAACGATAAGTGATTCAAACATGTGGCATATGGCTATCCTAACACAGAATTGTATAGTGTTTTGGTCAGTGGACTCTTATTATTTAAAAACCGGTAGATATGAAACCAAATATAATGAATAAAAGATATGAATGTATCATTTGTAAATATCTATATATTGACTTTAAGATTTGCAAGAAACGTAATTCTTCAAGAATGAGTTCAATATGAGTAATCCATGTCAACGCATTTTTTGTATTATTCACTTTTTTGTCAATATAGCCAAAAGCTACCTCAAGAATGGATTGACCTATCGGTTTAAAATATTGAATGCTACCTCAACGATGCCTGATATGACACTTGGTGCATTTCTAACTTGTAATATTCAGTGAGTGCAGTTCTTCAACCATCGAATGGTGGTAGGTCTTCTCTGGTGTGAACCAGGCACGTTGAGGGGGACTATTGTCGATCCTGATGACCATATCAGTGACATGACAACAGTTGATTCCATCGTACTTCGTAAGGATTCTAGGATATACTTTAATGTATGTATACAATTTTTACACAGAGACAACTCATATAGCCCTAAGATGAAAAATACGTCACGGAAAGAACAACACTTATTGCGGAGAATGAACTACCTGTATTCTCCCATTATTAAAATTGTGACCTTCAAAAAATTTATATTTTCAGCATTTTTGGACAAGTGTTCGCTATAGGTTAGGTTACAGGAAAGGTAATTGCAAATATAAAAACACTTTTAACTCTCCAGCTTCGACCCAGAAACTTTTCAGAAACACTTAAATATAATACCCATTGTAAGAAAATGTATAGTTATGACAGCAAGAACGACACAAATATAGCAAATTGCAAAAAGACTCTGTTTAATAATTTGTAATTTAAAAAACATCAAGGCGAATTGTATATATAAAACCTTAACGAGTATGGTAAATAATGAAAGAATAAAATTTGTTTATTATTATCTAATATGTTTATGAAATATATTGTTTTGTGTCTATGTTGGGAGTTAGTCTAATTAATATCTTTTCTTGCATCGGAATGACTGCTATATGGAAATTCCCATTAGGATAGAGTCACTAATGAAGTTTTCCTAACCATATGTATGTATTGTTGTATATATTCCAAAACTTCAACAATCGAAAATTATATATATATACATATATATATATATATATATATATATATATATATATATATATATAAAATATTTTACTCGAGAAATTCCTAACGTAAAACCAAATTAAAATATTTACATATAGGCCTATTAGTTGATTATGAAAATTTTAATTTCACGTTTTTCAATAACGCCTTATGTTTCAAAATTATTGTCATTCAATGTTTGGAATAGAAATGGTTATATCAGTTACTATGCTTTATAGCTCATATCATAACAGAGTTTAAAAATTATCAGGTCACTTACAGTAATGTTTGTTCTAACGTTTTTTCTTATACCTCGTTGGTTTCTAGTTAGCGGGAGTATACAGTTTTAAGTATAATACATAATTTCGGTAATAATTTTAAACATAATAACTACCGCAGTTCTTAATATATTCAGTCCAAGCTTGTCACATAAACAATGTGTATGTGCATAGCTTGGGTAATTTTTGTAGCTAGTCTTAATATAAAAAAACTTTTCAACATGTCGGTCATTGGCGCATTAAAAAAATTATAATCTCGAGTATTTATTTAGTATATATATATTTAAAAAATTGAAATTGAAATTTTGTAATGGAATTATTAGCTTCTCACCACCTCATGGGAATTTATCGTTATAAGTTAGCGAAAAATGTTAAATATAAGCACAGGTCCAATGTGCATACCATTTCAAAGGTCATATAATTAAGTCATCATGCTGCAGATTAAACTTCTAAAGTTCATAAACAAAATGACGGTGAGAAGTTCCAATACTGATCTTACGTGCAAATTCAAGCATGCCTAAATTTTATTTTAACCATATCAGATGAAGCTACAACACTTCACACATGATTACTGTATAGTAAAACCTACTACGAGTATGTATTCAGTGTCTTCTATTCTTTTACGGCAAATATCCACAATGAGTCTGTAGACAATTTTTAATGTAATCATACATTGTGGTATTGATATGATTATGGTACTTTATTATTCGGGCGATATTGATCTAGACCGTCATGTAGGCGGCTGCAAAAGGCAGATTTCTATTAAATGTACCTAAACGTAAAGCTGGTAGGCTCATTGATGTTTATTTATTTAAATCTGTGATTTATGACTGGAATATATTGCATATCGTAGAATAAAGTAAGGTTTGATGATCAAGTAGCTGGAATTTATCAATTATTTTAATGAAAAATAATTTATACATCGGTACATCACATATATAGGGCAATCTAATTCTTGAGTACATGTTGTATACTGCCGTCTGCTTTGAAAAACTGTAAATTTATATAAAAACTTATATCACAAAAGGTAGTATTGATATCACATCTGTGTGGTTTCACCAAAAAATAATTTGCCATATGGCGTTGTAAACGACTGCTAATCAAACAGGATGAGCTGATATCTTTTTACATTTAAGTGGGCTCGGATGGGGCTATTCTACGCATTTAATGCTATAAAACTGGAAGTATTGACATCGAAACCATAAAAATTGCCGGTAATCTACCACGTGACGTGATATCGTTTTACATGTGATTGGGTGAGATGGGTCGGTCCCATCGTTACATTTAACGTTATCAATTTTAAGCATAGTATATTACTTACACAAAGTCACAAATAACAGTTCTCATATATGTTTGATTTAGAACTAGACGTATTTCAGCATTTGTTATGTTGAATGGTAGATAAATATGTAATTAGACCTAACTACGTCTTTTTAATAAAGATATTTTTATTTTGTTTATATACTTTGATAACTTCTTCTAAGACAGAACAATATTTTACTCCTTGAGGAAGTTTTCTATCATTTCTATATCAGATCGACTCAAGATAAAATTTAAATATTTTAATATTAGGAATATGAGTTTTAATATTTAAATATATAATAGATATAATTATAAAAGGTCCAATCTGTTATAGTAAATAAGAATTTTATTTCCTGTAGTTATTCTTCACATACATAATGTTAACACTTCATATTTATATTTTCAACAGCTTTTCTTTGCAAATAATATTAGATATGTCTGTTATCTGCTTCAAAAACAAACCCCTCAAGATTGTATGACAATATTATTATAGTTTCTATTATTTATGACTTAAAAATGTACGTTAAAGGTCTGTGATGAAAAATGTTTTAATATATTAAAACTATTATAAAAAATGAATTCACCATCGCAATTTGTACCATAAGATGTGCATATAGTATAAAATTCCTTTTTAATTTCAAGATCAAAATTGTATACATACTTGAAAATTGTATACATATTACGTTAAATTAACTGTATTTTTCTTAAAACATCCTTAATTATAATGGATGGTTAAAGCTCTTAAGTGCTCAATGACTGCAGAACCTATCTGAACGATCTATGAGTTAAATGAAAGGGGATAGTGGAAAAACTTGACAAATTTCAACAGATTTTATAGCCACGAACCAAAGATGTTAAAGGGACAAATCTTATATAAGGATTAAATCCTTTTATGATTATTTTCCAGATGTTTAATACTGTGAGAATTATTCTTTATTTTCATAACGAGGTTTTTTATCACACAATATTATAACCTTAGAGATTCTGTTTATAATTGGCGTTTCTAAACTAATATAAGTACGCTACGTGAAGTTCTACCAGTCACAGGGGACCGAAATTTGTATCTATACATTTATTTTACTTGCCCAACAAAACAACTCATGTGAACTTAGCACATAGAATAGCTAATGAGTGAGATACTTACAAACATTTTATTGTTGGTGATGAATTTATTCACATCCTTTTTATGACGTTGAGCAGTCCCTATCTTTACTGTATAGAGATGTTGAGTCAGCTGGAAACGTCGAAGAACAATGTATCGGTCGAACTATATGAGACCTTATTTGTACCGTGTGTTTAGGGAAGATTAACATAAACTGTCTCTTATGATTTCGGCTCCGGTCAAAAGTGTGATTTAATATTCAGCGGTAATTTTGAATAAGGTTATTTTATTGTTTTAAAGTTTTTTCGAAATTTCAAGAATAATCTATTGGGTAGGAAAGTACAGAAAGAAAATTAGAACTGTCCTTAATAAGGCTTTTAGATATGAGGCAATATAAAGAATGCCTGAATAACTATTGAACAAAAAACGTAATAATAGAACTAATCGTGTACTAGACATCCTACCAAAAAACGTTTATAATGTATTGAGATGGAAATTTCATATGTCACTACTGTTAATCAATTAATTATCAACATCATTCAGTGAAGTAGGTTATTTATGAAGTCGAATGAATACTGACATTAAGTCATAGACCAATATAATGACTTCAAGTATCGGGTTAAACTTACGCAACTGTAAAAAAACAAAGTAGGCTTAATATAAAGTATCAAGATAATCCGTAAATGTTCAGTTTTGCTTTTATTAATGAAACTATATCCGTAGCAAGAAGATTGGGCGTATAGCTAGAAACATATTATTTTCAGAATTCATTGAATACAACAACAACCACAATATTAATTTGTTATTTTTGCAATTAAAACTCTTATGATTATATTATTTAAAACCAGTTAATTTTTAAACCATAATCGTCAAATAAATACTACAGTTATCATGCTTAAATTTGTTGCTATTGTTGTATTGTCCTTGAAACTACGTAAGACTGTAATGATAGTAATGATAATAGTTTATGAATGATAGTAATTTTTAGCTGCCGTCGTTTACAAATTAAGCTTACTTTTACGCAGATTGTACGGTAACCGCAAAATATTTGTAAGAGACGAGAACCAATTTGCATTGTATAACCACAAAACATAGGTTACTCTCGAAATCGATAGATAAACATGAATCGAAAAACTATTAAAGTTTCGATAGGTTTTACTGAGTTTATAATAAAATTATATAGTACGTAATTTAGTTTAATTACATTACAACTGTGACAAGGTTCGTGCTTTACGTTTACTTTGTAATTATTATATAATAGTATCATACTAAGGGATTAAATCACAACAAACAAGTTTTTAAATTTTATGTAAAATTTAATACATTTAAATGGGTTAAAACACGTCTTGCCTAACATAAAATACTATTAAAGTAAGCAATCCCATTATAGTGTTTTATTCTATTCGCCAGCTCGCCTGCTGTCCTCTACTTATAGATGGTAGCAGGAGGACCATACGGCGGTCTCAGTAGCTCATCAACAGACTGCTCGCCGTCCTGGCTGGCCTCTGTTAACTTATTGCCAATCAGCCTCGCCAGGCGACCATTATTCTGGATCACACTTGTCAGCCAATCTGCAGGGAAACTGAAAAAAGAAAACAGTTAATTGTCTGAAAATTCGTTTTTTGACGATGGAAGGATTGCGAAGGAGATAGGATTTTACTGAGGTTTTGCATCGTTCAGTGATTTAAAAATTTAGTAACACTACGTTTCAAGAAATGCAATCCGACCCCTTTGTCAGGTGAACTACTAACATTAAATACAACTAGGATTAAGAGGGTAATAGGATTTTCAAAGATTTGCCATCGATTAGTGTTAAAAAAATCAGTAACACTACGTTTTGAAACCTTCCATTTAATCCCTTCCTCAGGTGAATAAATAACCTTACAAATGAATACGTCTGATCTCTTCTCAATACTTCACTGATCCATGGCAAATATAAGCTAACAGTCTGGATAAATTCCATTAATGAATATTTGTCAGTGGTAATATTGTATTGGGTACATTGTGTATCCTGCTTTTGTATTTTCAAATGAATAAACGATATCAATTTATGACACAGATTAAATTGCATATAAACTGAAGTAAAACTTATTCTAATTCACGCCTTCAATGGCACAGATTGAAAATTCAACTTGGGGGAAAACTCCACCTAAGGCAACCGATTCAAAGTGTGTATAAAATATCGTAACAAAAAAGCTTATTATTACAAAATAATAGGGTTAAAACTAAACAGGACAGTAGTGCTGAATAGACCTGTTGGCCAATGATCCTTTTATTCAGCGTTTCCCAAAGAAATGAATGGCACTAAACGTATGGCTTAAATTCAGGCGTGCCATTGCTTCAGTATTCATGCCCATGTTTTAAGTACATTAAATTTTTCTACTATTTACATAACGTATTTACATGTACGTAAATAACAATATTTAGGAATGTGCTGAATGACGTCATTCAATGCGTTTTGAAGCATAGATTATTTGTATACGTATTCTCACACACACACACACACACACACTCGTATTTTTTTGTCGTTTTAAATGGTGTCAAGTTAATTTATAAAATATTTAAAAATAAAAATTGAAATAAATTATTGATATACAACAAACATTGCTGTGGTGTGAGCAAAAATCATTACTTGTTATAGTGACGTTCCACAGGAACTGGTTTAAGTAATATTTTAGTCTTATTATTACATAAAATGTTTCAGCAATTACCTGTCACAGTTGGAGAACTGGGAGGTAGTGGAGGATGAGAGGTCTGAATCTGTTCGCTTGCCGAATGATCGAGCCGTGGATAGATATTGGTTCTTGAACCCACGTGTTGAACGAGCATTGTCTCGCTGATAGACGGGCACGCTGTTAGCAGCCACCGATATCAGCAGCAGTACCAGCCATAGCAGCAGCGTGTACAATCGCATCGTATCCATCTGCTAGAACCCATTAACAGGTCAATTGTAATCAGGTTGTGTACTTAGGCGAAATGAAACTTACATTATTATTGTTTTTATTTAATGCAGATTGAACTTCATTATCTTCCTGTGCTTGTATGCTATTAACACATTTTATGAGAAGCGAGTTAGTGACTTGCAGCCTGAGTAAAGAACACGTAATGTTTTGTTCTGTTAGGACAATAAACTGAGAAATTGCACTCGGTCCTAAAAGATCCTTTGTGCTGCTTCCTGAGTAACAGTATATTCTGAATGGGTAAGGTAGGGAGTATGGGTCGCCTCAAGATACATTACGAAGGATTTTCGGTATTAATCTGAGTCATATATCCGTGTAAGAAGTGTAAGCTCGTCCAGTCAAAACAGGCAAGATGTGTCAAGACCCTATGTCTATGCTAGCAACATCCCTTATCACTTTGGGAGCCCCACCAACTCCAGTAGTCATCTCCCGTAGCTGACTAGACCTATCGATTTACCATTGCACTCCAATATCTTGACGTTTAGGATTAGCCGCTCCTGTAAATCCATAATTTTGTCCAAATTTTAGTCACACAACGGTTTTTGCTATGCCCAGTGTAGGTATAAACCAGCCATGCGTTTGATAATATTGATCAAAGCTTTATGGCATTATTTTTATATTACAGTAATAACATTGCGGTAAATCATTTATAGTAGATATAAAATTAAAACGTTTTAGAGGGTAAACTGTGGACTTATTTATTGCTTGTCTAGGATTGTTGTTTCTGACATTGTAAATCCCTATGTTTGAAATACATGTTTTGAATCGTCTTCGATTTCATGATGGAATAATTATGTACGATTTGTTAGCATATCCATCAATATGTGTTCCAAACATCCACTTTATTGTTATAAACTGATGTTATGTGGTATAATATTATATAAAAGTTAAAAAATTCTAAACGAATCTCGTATGGATCAGGTTTAGCTGGCCATTGTACATAGATAGATTGTTTTGCATTATTAACTATCATTTGTTTAAAAAAACCCATATCGTACCTGTATTTAGCTATTTTTTTATTTACGTAGAAACGGAATCAAATTACTGTATAATATTTTTAAATTCACAAAACTAGCAATACAGGCCAAATGAACGCTGGACCTGTAAGAGGCTTCGCAGTTATGTCATGTATATAGTTCAGTTTGTCTTCTACTTAATGCCATTTCTGCTATATAATCACCTAATCTAATAGTATTGAACAGCATTATGAGTTATTTTTGTCGATATTCCATGGTGTTATTTGGGAATTTGGTTTCTCTTGGCGATATCTCCGACAGCAGATCTGGACGCACAAATATATGCATATCAACACACTAACAATCTTATGGAAAAGCTGTAACCTTGTTTGCTTCTCGTTCTAAGTTAAAATTAATTATATTAGTTTGATTAGGACTGGAACCTGCCTCTTCTCAAAAATTTAATAATATTAAAACTCTTATACCTTTTATTTAAAATTAAGCCACATTAAATTTAAATGTTTATTTTAAATAAACAGTTTACAACAATGCTTTTTAGATACTTGATACTAAGACTTTATAATGTTTTGGATATAGAACATCTTGCATATGAGACTGCAATAAAAGAAACGAAAGGAAGGCGAGTTTTATTATTTAAATTTTTTAATGGCTTAACTGAATTTTAATACTCAGTTTCAATAATTTTTAGAAATATATTTGAATCAATAATAAAGATTTTTACAGTTAAAAACATATTAATGTGTTTACAGACATTTTAAACAATGTGTACAATGTACGGGAAAAAAAACAATATATATTATAAAAAAGATTTAAAATTAAATCAACACAGTGAACCAGTGAATCAAGTGATGTACATAACTAAATTTAAAACTATTATGCATAACAATCACGTGAATATATAGATAAAATCTGTATGTTAACTGTTATGTTAGTAATGTTAGTATAATATATTCTGACATTCAAGAAATTTGTTAAAGAAATTCTATGGTTTAATATGTTGCACGTAATACTTTAGTTACAAACTTTTTAATTTTTTTTTAGATAAGTTATAGGTATTTATTTTGTTCCATTATGGAAGAAAATAAACTTTCTGGTTTCATAAATATTATTCTTACTCTATTATGATATGTTACTTTCTCTTTTATCTCACAAACAAAGCCTTATTTTTATTTAGTACACACAACTTTTTTTACTTGGTAAAATTGTTATAAGTAATAACAATAATCAGACCTGTGTAAAATAATGTTCTGTCTTATAAATATTATAAGAACATCGTTCAAAATAACTCACGATGACACTACTTTGAGCTTGTGCTTAAAGACAAAGTTTGACCTGTTCTTGCTATTAGAATATTGATCATATCGATGATGCAATCCTATTTAAATTTGTCTTTAATTCTTCTATTGTTGGTAAAAAATAATTTATTTACAGATTGTTACATCTACAGTTTTGTATTTTACGAGAATAAAGATTTTTTTCTTATTAGTACGTTCCTTTCATTGGAAACTAATTAGTATTACTTTGAACAAAAGATAACTATTTATTCAGGTTAATTATTAAGCTAATTATTTAAGACTGATAAGGAAACATTTCAAACATTATGAACTTTTTGGTACTGTCAATTGAGAACATTTTTCAATTTCCCCCTATATTTTCTAATCAGATATTTATTTAAGTTTGGTAGAAGAGTAGTAGTGAAATTATGTAACGTTTACACAATTATTTCTTATACTGCATAAAAAGGAGATTTTAAAATAATATTTTTATTAATTTAAAGTTTTTTGTTGAAACAAATAAGCAGTATGCTTTTACGAAATATTATCTAAATAAAAACAGAGCCTAAATTTTATACTGATTCTTAATTCTGCTTATAAATTATACTCTACTGGACAAAAGCCACGTTTTTGCGCTTTACTTTTAAAGAATAACAAAACATTTCAGAATGCGGAAGAGAAATGTATACAAAACACCCCGATATGAAGCAATCATATTTAAAATGGAGAGAAAACAAGAAGGAACCGTTCAACAGGGTGTTTGTTGGAGGTTTAGGTTTCATGTTTTATTTATGCCATATCAGTAGTGCAATTGTTTTTATCACGCAAAGTGTGCCTTCGCTGAGATAGCATGCAAAATTTCTAATCTATACCTCATTGAATCCTCGAGATACACTGTATACATATAGATAGACAGAAAATCATAAAAAAGACGTTGACCCGAAAATTAAACATTAATTTATTAATTCTTGTAAAAATAAAGTTAAATGACATTTTTAAAGGCTGTATCTGAAATCTGTCTCAACACATCTTGCCACATGACACAATGCATTTTTTTTAGTTAAGTTCGGTTTGATATCTGTGTTGAAATAATAAATGTATACACAGCAAGTCACTATAAAATTATTTATCTGTTGGGATAGTGAGGCTACATGTATATGGCATATGTTTCAATCTCTTATAGGTGTATTAATTTAGTTTAAAAATGTATTTTTTATGATTTTTTCTTGTTTGCCATTATGGTTATCTACAAGACTAATGTAAAAAAAGTATTCGCTAACACTTAACCAAATCCCATAGCATGACACGTGTACTATAAAATAATTAAGTGCTCTTCGTATATAAATGAAGCAACCCTAGAACTGGTGTCACTCTGTACTGGCGGCTCTATTTTAACAGCCTCGCAGACGTTTCTTATAATGTATCACATTTCATAACTGTTAGTCCAAATATAAACTATTATATGTCAATGTATTCAAAACTATATCGAGAGCATTATAATAACAATATATTTTTGTTTCTATGGAAACATATTTTTATTTTTTTACAAAATGTAAGAAAAATGTTTTTTGGAAATGTTTCTTGTAAATATTTCGTTGTGTAACTGCTTAGCAATAAGCTTTACATCAAAACCGTAAATATAAAACTTATTCAAAATTTTTTCCTGATTCCAAAGATATATATATAATTATTGTAACTTTTACCTCAAAACGTATGTGTTACAGGGCTTTGTATGAAAAAGCATCCATATTTACTTATTTTCAAAAATGCATACATTTCTAAATAAATATTATTGTTCGTGGGTAAAAATAATCTCTTGACTGCATTTATACTTATATAAGTATGACAGTTAAAACAAAAATAAAATAAAATAATAAATTTTAATCTTACCTTATTTACATATGTACAATATATTATACAAAGTTTCATTTTTTCACTCAGCGTCACTAGATCCCGCCCTGCGAGCTCTCTAAGATGATTTGATCGGTCTCTAAAGTTTTCACCCATACTGAACAACTAAAACTATAACCTAAGAAAGCTAAAAAAAACAATAATAACAACACCAAATACTATTGGATTCGTAACCTCAAACACAAAACCCGGCACTTGTTTACAGTTTCACAACAATGTGGTTGACCCGTACTACGTTCACGTCAGCTGTCCAAAAAAACGATGTTTTACGGTAAACAAAGAAGACAATAATAGAAAGTAAGAACAGTAAATCGGTACTATAGTTATTGCACTTCCAGAATATATCAACTAAAAATCATTTATATGACCTTAATTGCCTAAAATTTCAATAACTGTACATGTCTACTTTGGCGACGAATATTCGTCGTTGCCAAATCGGACGGGCCTTTGGCGACGAAAATTCGTTTCATACCAGCTCTAGGGATACACAGTTTTAGCCTATATGTCAGTTCGTGTCCGGGACATCTTTTTGACAGACAAACAAATAGACGAACAGACAGAAATGACATTTTTGCCGATTTTTGTCTAGGTTTAGGCGGTTTTCAACGCTGCATGTTCACTGGAAACGATGGACTATTTTTTAACTCCAGACCGAGATATTTGGTTTCGATTACGATAATTGTGCTTAAATAAATCTCTTACTTCATCATAATATCTTACCCGGTGTCCATGGACTCGCATCTAAGCACTCATAAAATCACAAAACACGCCTTAACTTAGCGAATTGCAAACCGAAACTGAATGTACATGAATGTACTGGACTTCCTCAAAACTGACAAAATAAGAGAGGTCTGACCTGCGGCATGTAATTACTGTAAAAAAAGTTTGAGTTTGTAAGGAAAGTGGGGTTGCCTATTGAAATTATTTACCCTCTAAACGTGGATGTTCTTATTTAGCCTCAATTAATTTTTAATGACCTGTCATTTTGTACTGTGTTTAACATAGAAAACTCTAGTTTTCACCGTTATTCTTATTTTATCAAGAACTTTATAATGCACATTTGAAACTTTTGAGCCTCTCCCCAAAAATTCCATTTTGGGGCAATGGGAAAAGTTGTGACAGTGATTAAAAAGTTACTTCTGTTTTCTATAAAATGCCATCCCTTCATTTTTATTTATAAATAAGTAAAAGGTTCATCCATACGTATTTCCTTTTTTTTATATAGTATGATATAAATTATTTTTAAGTTATTCCTTTTGTTAAATAAACACCAGAAAACGATTGGTGTAAATTACTTTCACTAATGCGCCTAATGATAACCCTCTCCATTTCTTTTTGTACTCTTACTTCTGTAGCTAAATAGTCTAAATCTGGCGGAAAAGAAACATGGAGCTTGTTTCAAATATATTTATAATTCAGTTGAAAACTTACACAGAAATATATATTTTCCAAGTATCTAATGGTGGCAGACATATTGATATTGTTTGTAGAGTTCAGGTAGATAATATTGTGTTTGCTTGTGGCGGGTGACATGCACAGCAGGTCGCGGTAGCTGTCTGCACTGTGCGACAGCAGTGAACCCACCAACGTGCAAACACTCACGACAGACATGTGCTGACATCTAGGTGAAAACCCTAGAAATGCTTACGCCATGCACAGTTTTCATAAAAATACTACTAGTGCAATATTACCGCATACAATAGAATAACACAGAAACAATATAACGATGCGTAATATTACGTCACATGTGCTACACCTGCTGCAATCATCATGAACGTAATATTATGTAAAAACTGTGAAGTTTAAGCAGCAGACACAATTGTGACCAATCAGTATATTTTATACTAGTTGTACAAATTCTTTGACTCCATCGTGCTGATTTTAAGTTGCTGGATAGATGAGCAGATGAAAAAAATGATAAATGAAATGCATGATAGAAAATTTCAGATTTAATCAGATCAGTATAAAGTTTCTTGAAATACCTAATAGCTCTGATTTGTAAGCAGAATGCAATTCTGCTGGATACGGTTAGTTTTCCTGATGATGAGAAGTAGATAAATTTAAAACATTAAGAAATAAATACAGTTTTAGTTTTGTAAGAATGTGACTTTAAATAAGTTGCATGTAAATTAACATGAAATGAAGTTTAGGGTGAAAGTTGGAATTTTGTTTACAGTTATTTAATTACAATCCTAAACAAAGAATTAATAAAGCTTGAACAGTTTTTACATGTTTTGATATAAGTGTCTTTGACAGGCTATTGTATTGTACAAGTTGTCATGTGTTCTCCATCTCCATCAGTTGTCCAAATAAATCAAAATATAATATAAAGTAGTTTAAATTTCCATATATAGCTTAAAACTACTTATTTGTTTCAAAGGTATATCGGTATAAGTGTTACTTAAGTCGACAGCCATAAAACTGTTTAGCTGTATAGTTTCTAGATATATTGAGTATTTAAACGTAAAACATAATTTGGAACATATGTTTCATGATAAAAATGTGCATTCACATTGTAAAATTTGATTACAAGAATTTATCACCCAGCACTACAAAGATTTACAAATCGAGAACCCAATGTGTTTAAAAAATCTTTATTTTTTGCTTATAAATATTAAAATATCTGATACTTAGACAAAATTGTGTTCGAAAATATTACTCACCTCTGTGATATAGATTTGAAAATATAAGATAAACCTGTATAATAACTCAATATGAAAACTTAGCCTAATGTTTGAGTCATAACGTCGGTGACCAAAGATTATGTGTGAACGTCCTTTGAAACGTTACCAGATGTCACATTGAGAATTAGTTACTTGGATTGTGTGGTAGCTTAATGCTCGTAAACTTAGTCTGCGTTACAACACTTAAGGCGTATTGAATTGCGTAGTGTACAGTTTCATTTGAGAAAAAAAGGATCAAATATCACTCCAAATGACGAATTTTTTACTTTTTAGAAATCAATTGCTTTTGAACAATGTAACTAGTAAGATTTGATAGCAGCTTGGGAATTTTTATGAATTGAAATGGTGCTATGACCGGTAATTTCCGATGCTTGCAAGCGATGCAGTGTGCTAAGTTTGAGGAAACAGAGACATTATTGCAAACTGCCGCTGGTCTTGTAATCATTTGATACTTTTTTAAATTTAAAACCGTCATACAAAGGAAGCATTGATGTTTCAATAAGAATTGTTTTGCTCGAAATTTGTGCCAAACACTGAACATTGAATGCAGAGACACACGTTTTGATGATTGTATAGTATTATTGCCTGTAAATTATTTAGAAAAAATAGCTGCAGCAGTGTAGTCTTGAAAAGGAGCAGGGTTGATCTTGAGAGAGTAAAAGCGAAAAAAGAACAACTTTGGATGAAACAATAAACGTAGAAGTTTAAGAAGTCAGGTGGAGAGATCTGGACTGTATATTTGTCTCGATTTCAGTACAATGTTTTATTCATTTCAGTTCTCAGAAGGTGGGAATGCAATATCTATTGTCGATTTAAAACAGTGAATGTTATCCCCGACGATACAGAACAGTGGCTATGACAGACTGAGGGTATCTATTCTGTACGAGGCTCGATTGAACTTGGAATCGATTGGATTTAATTCATGACATATCTTGCCTTTTCGAACGGAATATGTGCTGCTCATTTCAAAATTGTTGGTAGATTGAGAGAATATTAAAATACACACCTTTATGATTCTATTTCTGTTAACTGTTGTTTCAAAGATTTTTAAAGTCTCTAGCTGTGCAGAAATTTAAAAATTTCGGGTAGATTTTAAATTCTATTTGTAAGGCCAATGAAAGGAAAAAGTTAGATCACTAATTGAAATGGATCGAAAGTTCCACACAGAGGCGAGTTATATTATCACTATGACGTTCTTCACTTTACATTGAACAATTATATACTGTATTTAGCTTTTATTCAGATTGGCTAAAATACGTACTGAAATGTAAATTATACATGTAGGCTATTATATGAAAGATAATACACAACGTCTATAGGAGAACCTATAATTGGTTTCATTTATATAATTAATTACCGCAATTGATTGCTAGGGTGTTAAGTTGGCATCACAATTACCTTTGTCCAAGATCTCTTTGTCTGTTGGTTAATTAATATCTCCTTTTGCATTCAGGAAAAGTAGACTTTTACAGGAATGGAAAACGTTATTGCTATTATTAGATTACAAGATTTATGTATTTAGTGTTATTCAATGTTTAGAAAGATATACTACTTTGTTATCCAAATCTAATCTATATACTGTTAAACAGAGAAGGTATCGTAGTTCCATTTTATGAGTGATTCAACATCAAAAACGCTCTTTTTCAACTCCATGTTGACTAAGTTCGTTAGCCACTTTGGTGCACCATTTCTGTCCATTATGGTAGCCGTTTAAACTGAAAATAATTACAACCCAATTCTTTATAAAGCTAGAGAAAAATCAAAAAGTTCTAGAATAATTATGACATTTAATAAACATATTTAAGGTGATAATTTTCTTGTACCTTTCAATATTTTGAGTATATTTAAATCCTATAAGAAAAAATGCTATTATTTCAATTGTAACAAAATCTACCTAGGTCTTCTGACTGAGCCGTATGGCCAATTTGTGGACTAAATATATATTTAACGTTTCCCAAAGTAAAGGTCTGTAATAAAGTGTCGTAAAATTTTCAAGCAATGAATATTTATAACACATTTTAAATATCGTTTTTCAGATTTCTGAAATCCAGCTTTATTGAAGAAATGTCATGTATATTTAGAAAATTAGTTAAAAACGTTTTAATAGTCACACACCATAAATATGAAAGGTACACGACTCCACATGGTGACGCCTTTGGTAAAGCGTACGCTAGCGCCCGGTATATTGGGACGGGATAAAAGGGTGGAGAAGGGTTTGAAGTCCAGCAGCTTGACAAATGACAGGGGCAAACAATTAGTCGGCGCCGTTGTCCACCTTTATAAATGGTGTACCTGGAAGACTCTACCGCACACCACAGGGTGGGAGGGATAATGTAATTACTTTATTAGTGACCTCCTGGAAGTGTAATTTAACGTCCATCAGCAAAACAATGTATTTAATAGGCAATTAGCAGGTAAAAGTTTTAAATATAGGCTACACTAAAAATATATTTTGAACATATTTTGTTTTAGTCTGATTTATGAATTTGATCCATTTTTCTCAATTAATTTAAACCTGTAACTTAAAAAGAATTCCCAATCCATACTCAACCAGCATTCATATTATTCATTCTTTTTCAAATTTATATTTGAAACCCTAAACATTTATTAAGATTAAAATAGCTGATAGAAACCAAAATAAGATTATTATAGAGCTTAAGTATATAATGTATAAGCTTTACGGTTCACAAAGCGTGGTAGTATTAATCAACAGTTTGAGAGTATTTCGGACACTTTAGCCAATCATATTCTGGAATTGGGTCGTTATATTCAGCCTAGCAGTATATAGGAATTCAGTCCGTTTTAAAGCAACTTTCAAAATTGCAAGACTCAAGTTCGTGGTCCTAGAGTTGGTTGTGTGAACTGAATTTATTCGTAGGATTGTATATTCTTGTTGCTAACATTATACTGAAATATTATCGTTCAATAAGATCAAAATGTATAGAAAAACTGAAATACTTATTCAATATATTTTGTATTAATATATACTTAATATAATTACCGTTACGTTTAACTTAGAGTATTTTCTAAGTGAGAAGTCATGTAGATGTTATGCAACAATGAAATCGCTGTATTACAATTAAATTCCAAATTTTTCTTATACTGTCACTAGAACACCCGTAAGTTTGATTTAATTAATGGAAATTTAAAATGGTTTGCTCTGTTTATATTATGGTAAATAAATCTTTTAATTTTTTAAAACTCAAATGTAGAAGGTAAATGTAAAACTTGCCTTATTTCACCATGTGAAGTTAGGACTAAAAAGCCCTCTATTACAGTTAACCTGGAAAACAGTGGCTTAAAATGACTTGAGAATCACCATCAACGGACGGGCGAGCGGACTGCTTGCAAAGAGAGGATTACTCATCAGCCACCCATCCAAGCAGCAGCCACGCTTAACGTTGCTTTACTGAGTTGACTTGTGATAACCGCCGTTTTTAATAAACTGCGCCATTACACCTACTCAGTATATAAAGCCAATAATTGTGATGAGTACGATGAGTAATACATTTTTATTCACAATAATTCAAATATAGCAAGTCACTTAAAACCAGCTTTCTTTATATTAAACGATGCTTCTTCAAATCCTTAGGAAACACGATATACGTTCAAATTTTCATTTAAATGTATCAGATTTGTTTATGGGCTATTGAAAAATGATGAAGTTAATGTAATAAATTGTGTGACTTATCTTAAAATAATTTTTTACTTGACATCGATTGAGAATAACACATATTATTGAAATATTATAGTAAAATCTTCTCTCACTTCGAGGTTGTTATTAAAACAAATTAGTAAGTAATCATAGTAGTATCTTAGTTGTAATATTTAAACCATATAGTTGTAACATGTGGTTTACCACACTACTGATTGTGCTGCAATCCGCCGTAATCTTGGATTTCTTCTTAAAAAATTGAAGTTTAAAAACTAAATAGATTTCTTTATATTAACTACTAAATAGTGGTGTGTTTATGTCAGGATAAATAAATTTAGTGATTTCATGTGTAATAATGCATATTATACAACACATTTCTAAGCCAATTTTTTATAAAAAATTTCAAGTCTAAAACTTTTTTAAAGTCTAAGTCTAAATGAAATTTTATCATGATTAATTTAAGCTACCCTGTCCTTGCAACCAGTCCGCCTTCCTGGCCATTTGTTGTGGTTTGGAAATCACCTTTGAGCCGTTGGTCCCAGGTTTTGTTAGAGAGGGCTTCTTAGCCCTAACTTCTCCTGGTAAAATAATACATTACTTTACTTTACTCTTTTGTTGGTATCAGATTGGATTGAAAGTTTTGATGTTACCGAATTAGAGCAGAAAAAAATTGCAATACTTGTTGGAAATCGGAAGGGTATTTCAGATAAGGGTATAAGCAGATTGAAAATAAATATTTTCATCATCCCCACTTCTAAAGGATAGTGGCTGTACAACTAGAACTACTGGGTTTAATTTAGCAAGAATATATGCTTTATGAGATTACATTTCGTATGATTAGTAAAAGTCCTGGAATTCACGTAATAATTAGAGAAACGATAAAAAAATGTATTACATTTACCATCTAATGTATGTCATGCAGTTTTTATAATACAATTGGGTTTTTTGAAAACTCTTTAAATTTAGTGCACGTATATTAATTACAAAAATATAAATGGCACTAAATATAAACTGAGGCAGTGACATATATTTTTATCCTCTGTGAAAGCGGAGTTCTGTCGTTACTCCTTCGTTTTCGTCAGTAATATGATGCCTGTGGGCAAACACGTTAATGTCTCATTTTGATGTAATTAGTATAAGAGATAATTGCTGTTGTACAGGTTTTATTTTTTTTTTAAGATGAGTTATATAGATATGACTATATACATAACAATATATATTTTATATTTATATGAACACATTTAATTAATCCTTACAGTAGGTTGAAAATGAGAGTTATTTGACATAATGAAATAAATATTATGCCCTACCTTACACACAGTACTTCCAAAATCGACCACTCACCAATCAATCTATACAGCTGTTGCAGATGTTATTATCTAATGATAATAATAACAGTCCTCTCTGATAATTCAGGGAGGACTGATATATACTTACATTGGTTTAAAAAGTTTTAGAAATAATACAGTATTTAGCGAACAAACATAATTAGCTTCATGCACTTTTTCGAGATTCAATAATTATGATAAGTTGAAATTTTTCTGATTCGCCTTAGCTGGTTACTGCATAAAATCCCAAATAGTGAATTATAAAAAAATAATGTTATTCTGTATTTTATTATTTACCAAAAAAACAGCCACATTGTTTATTAAAACATCTCTTGTCTACATTTTTACATTACATCTCTCTATACATTTTTGGTAACCAAAATTACTTTTGTACTGAGCTTGTCAATACGTTGCTTAAATTATACTTGTGACAGTTTTTATAATAACAAGATACTCCACACCACGTTTAACGGCAATCGTTAACGAATACATTTTTACTTCCCCTGCCAAACAAAAGAGAAATTATGTAAACCTACTGAGTTGTATCCTTCAAAGACTCAGCCAAATTCCATGGTCGGCCATCCAACGATGTAGAACTCATCCATATATATCATATCATACACATCCATCTTACATTTCGTTCACAATTTCAAGTATACAGGTAACATTTTTCTTAAGATATCTTGCTTATAAAAAATTAAAAAGTTGTATGATGTATGTTTTTGTTAATATATAACATATTTCAACCTTTTGAAATTAAACACTTTAAAAGTTAAAATGTATGGACACTGCTTTTTACAAGTTAAATTAATAAAAGAAAAAAATAAAACTTTCTCGATGCTTACAAAACGATTTTTATACAGAAGAACCAAAATTATTTTGTAAATAATGAGCCTGGACCCTCCCAAAATTCATGGTTACTGCCTTTAATATAATTAAGTATTAAATTTTACATATGCAGTAGATATACTTCCAGGTTTTCTAATTTTATCCCTTTGTATTTTTAATGACATGTGTTTTTATTTAAGCCTAAACTGTTTCTATTATTACTTTAACCACTTTTATTTCAGTAATGTGAGTCTGATGATGTGTTCATTAAACACGAAATGTTTCTCAAAAATAAAATTTCATAATTATTGGAGTGTTTGTTTATAAATTAAGGATTTGATTCAAATAATAAGAGGCTGGTAGAATGTATGGTATGTTAGTTAATTTATACACCTACTTTATCATTGCCATCATGCTTGCTATACGACCAATGTAGAAGTTTTGCTAACGCTCAACAAAATGTGACAAATGAGTGGCGTGCACTAAAATCGAACTCGTGTTTTTCGAACTCGTATGTCAGTTTCGTTTTCGAGATATCAGACAGACCGACAGATAGGGACACAAAAATAACATTTTTCGATCCCCACGAGTGATAAGTTTCATTAAAGCTCAGCTAATAAATCTACTTAAATTTCTTAGAAGCGTCTCTGGACACTCACCAGAAGTAAGTTTCCTCGGCAAGCAGCGCACTGTGAGTGAGGAAGGCTTGTCCGGCCCTCCCCCTTTTATTCTTACTCCAACAACCCCACAAGAGGCCCAAGAGACACTCTGTCTGATAAGTTGCGACAAACAACTAATAAGCATAAAACAGTCTAATACAGTTTGGAATAGTTCTGTTAGTTAAAAGCCGCCACATTATTCATCCCTAGCATGGTGTTATTCATGCAGATTACAATCATGATTTGTCTTTTAGCAAAACCTTCCATAACACTCAGTGGTGAAACATGCTTATTTTTAACTGGTGTTTAATGAGAAAATAGTCATTATATGGTGCAATTTCCAGTATATAACTACAATCACGTGCAGAAGGATAGAACAACATTGAAACGTTTAAAAAATAAAAATACAGGAAATTTAAGTATTTTTAAGCTTTATAAAATAATGTATTCTGCATAACATATTAAAGACAATTAATTGTATAAAACTATTTCAGTTTAAATCTGAATATCTGTCCTGTGTAATCGTTCCGCAGTGTGAAATGTTAATATAATTAGTTCCATATTAGGCAAATCCTAAGATATTCTACATATCACTTTTAAATGTGGTTTTAACCATTTATTTTAGCAGTTTTCTTTACATTAACTACAATATCATAGGTACTGTATTTAATTTCACAAGGAATCCTCAGGAAAATTTTGACAGTTTCTTCCGGAATGCATCAAACATCACCAACGGAACATTTCTTTCCTGTTACTATGAAGAATTCTTGTGGAGGAATGTCATTCAGAGATTTTTTGGGTAGCGCAAGTAAGTTTAAGCAATTCTGAGAATTCGAGGATCTCTATTGAATTTGAATATAAAACGTATATTTCCGTATGTCCCTTGTTTTAAAGATGGCTTACAAAAATCAAATAAATTTTAGTGCTAATATCCGTTCACAATTAGACGCTCAATATCCACAAATTCTTCTATAACTTATGAAAGAAAAGGTAAAATGGATTAAACGTCACTTAAATACTTTTAATCTTCAAAGATTTAGCTGTGAATCATTCTGTTGGTTTTTTATCATGTTGAGTTCATTATAATAACGAATTTTAAAAGATATTAAACAATTTTTATAAGATTTTCATATAGTTTGATGACTGTTGAAATACGAGTACATTCCAGTAAGTTTAATTGAAATCCTAATAATTTTGCTTAGATTCACCATAATCCATATACCAATTCTAACTATATGATATGTTTTTAAACGATAAGACAGCTTATAAACGATAAACATAAGTGAGCCGATATTTTATTGCAAGGATTAAAATTATCAACTGTAAACGTATTGCCACTGGATTTTGGCAAACATTATATATACTTCTCAGAACCTGAACAATTTTTGCGATATTAATAATTTTCAGGAAATGTTCGCTTAGTCCATTTTTATCCAGTTTCTTGGTGATCAGTGTTTCCCAATTGTCAGTAATATAGATTAACCATCTTATTCTCCAAGTGGTTTTTATATCTGTGTATGGATAGCTTTTAGACAATTAAAACGCATTCAGACATATGGGTTAAGTGCAATAAGCCAAAGAGCATAATTTATCAAGAGAATATAAAGATTTCCAATAAACTATAATATAAACATTAATGAAATAAAAGTTTTTAGATACATTAATATGTATCTTTTGGAATGTATTATTACATGATGACATACCATAGACAATAATATTTCTATTTTTATTAAAAATTTAATTTAGCTTGTGGTGAGTTAAACAAATGTTTTTGAAAGTAGTCGGAATTCGTATATTTACATGTATGTTGATTTCATGTGGGGTAAAAGCTATCCCATGCAACTTTAAAACATACCTTTAGCTAAAATTTAATTCATTAATAGTCCGATAAATGATTCAAATAGGACTGACTTTCACTTTTCATTTGCTCAATATACAAGTAAAACAAATAGGATTGTACGAGAAATACATAATATTCAATTCATTTATTAATATATGATCAACAAGGGAATGAAGTGGAGAGAAAACAACTCCATCTGAGTAGCCATTCGAGGCCGTGGTAAACAGTAACCACTCAGGTAATCCCTAAGGTAAACTTTCAAACGGACAAATAAGACTGTATATTGTTTGAATAGTTTTATACTCTGAGTTCATTCCTTTATCATTGAAACGGACCTTAACAAAATGTATTATCTCCAAATGCTCTGCAATAATATTTTTAAATTAATTTAATTGTTTGCTAATGATTGTATTCTTTTCAACTTAAAAATAGATATGTAGAATATTTGAGATTACTTTTTATGAATTCCCTAATTGCTAAGATTTCTTCCATTTTGAAATAGTTGTACGTATGGATAAAATCTGAATTTAAAGCATTTCAGTTCTAAAATAACTTTATATTTGTACTATGACCATGGTTTTTTATTTGTAGTAGACGGCTGTACCTGTAAATCATAATAATTCTAATTTGTGTGATATAATTTATTTAGAGTGACGAATCAAACCGAACCAAACGAAAATAGCCACATTTTCGACATGTAAACGAAAAACTTATATTTTGTATACATTTTGAAACATACAAGGATAAAGACATAAAGCAATATTTAGAGTGTTGGCTTAAAAAGCATTAAGATTTTAACTTGACATTTGTTTTATTCCTGAACTTTTCGAAATCACATTACACTGTTACAGGATCAAGTATATCAAGTTGTTATTCAATGGTTATTCCATTTGGTTATGCTAGCTCATACATTGCATCTCTTGTATAAATAGTAGGCCAGTATTCTTTGAAACCCTGTATAATTAAAAAAAGTTACTGTTACTATAAAATTCTGTATTCCATATTATGATATCAATTGATATATCACCAGTGACAGATTTATGGTTAAAAATACCGACAAGCGTTCAAAGCTACATGAGGCACATGCAGTAGTAAGATATACACACTTGAAGAAGCTATGAATATTATTAAGTTAAAAATTAATTCAATTAAGCCTTTTATAAAAATATTTCTAAGTATAGATTTACATAAACAGCTTAGATACTCCCACGGAACAGATTATTCATAAATAAACTCTATAATTGAAGCAGTGTATATTTCTGTACAGAACGCTGCAAAGATCTTAACTCCAGAGCTCTAATAGATATAGCGATTTATAGAAGTGATTACCTCAAATATAGCACTTACAGCCCACATGGTAACTGCAATGATAGAATCAACTAAGCAATACTTCTTTATGTCATCGTTATTCACAAAACGTTGTATTGAAATATTCTATTTATAAAGAGGAAGTATTATTTATTTTGAGAATTATTAGATAGATTTTAAAACACCCTTTCCGGCTTTATCAGAAGAAAATTAGATGTCACGTGTGCCTATAAGTCACATCTCTATAGGTAAAACTGAAAATACATTGTTAGTTTATGTATTTAATTTCTACAAATCCAATGGATCAATAACTGTCAATAATTTTGACAGTTTAAACATATCGAAAATCCTTAATTTGAAAAACTTAAAAGAAAAAATAATTATTAGCAAACGAATTTCCTTGTAAAAACAAAGAATTGTTTTACACGAGATATACGAGTAACTATTCCTAAATTATGTATGTAAACGTATTGACCTATAGCATCAATGACTGCTAGCCATTTAACCAAGCAGTTAAATATCCCACAACAAGGTTTTCCGGGTGCTGTTTTTCATACTCAGGAATAGGCACTCTTATTCCTATTTAAGGGGGGGCAACGTTTAGCTATAGAGCTTGACAGAGTCCAGGGCGAAGGAACTGCAATTGACCCAGCTCCGTGCCACGTATAAAACACTATGACGAAATACTTCAAGGATAATAATGGCGTGGGAAATGCCTTCTGGATTGGCATGGGAATTCACCTAATCTTAAACTTTTACAGAATTTGTGGGCAATATGTGAGGCTAGACCGCAAAAAAAATGGGCTGTACGGCAAAAAAAACTGGTGGAAGCAGTGATTCAGGAGTATTTTATAGATGAAAGAATCACAAACAATTGCAAAAACAAAATGTCAATTCCATGCTAAGAAGATTCCTGGAACCATACTAATTACTGGTAACAATCTCATGTAAGTGTACCTAAATGTTGCTTTGCCCTTATAAAATCATATTTTGAAATTAATTCTGATTGTTTACATTAATTCACACAATACTGTATATTCTTATAGATTTTTAAAGCCACAATCTGGAAATATAGAGGTCTAATAAATATAAGTAACAATACATATTGCTTGAAACTTGAGGTAATTTATTGTGCTCATTAATTGATAAATTGTAATATAAGTCATAGAAACATGGTTGATGTATATAAATATTTATAAAATTATAAAAAAATTTTATCTTTCGAACAGCAAATAAAAAAAACGTAAAGGAATTATTGTATTGTCTGTTGATATCATTAAGGAAAATTTATGAAATGACAATAGTTCCCCTAAGTGCCAAATATATTTGTTGTATATGCGTAATGATAGCAGGTTATGACACTTAATAGTATGGTTTTGTAGTAAGTAATTAAAAGTCATCTTAGTAAGTACAAAAATACATCATTAACATACAGTATGGGTTCCCATGTATTAATTTCAGTTACATTTTACTAGCCCTCTAAATAAAATATTTAGTATACTTAATTGTTTATAATAAACATAAATACATTAACATATTAATACAATTTAAAGTTTAAACATATTTATAATTCACGTCTTACTTGAAGATGTTGTAAGTGAATAAAAAATGAGCCTACTATTCTTTATAATGTCTCCCCAGGTTGTTGCAGTTGTTGCGTAACTTCTTTCGACCCACACAGTTACCTCGGGGAATTCCGTGCATATTATACGTGAAGCTCCAAGACAACAGTTTACTACTTTACAATAGAGATTGCATATTTTAATGTAGTTTATTTGTTTGATTTAACATAATAACATGAAAAACTGAAATAATTTACCAGTAATACAAATAACGTATCGTGTAACAGGCTGCTCTAATTTGTAGTTCTAAGTTTTAAGTATATAACACATTTAATTCTCGATTCTCCATGAAAAATTTAAAGAAAAAAGATAAGAAAAAAAGAAAGAAAGTAACTTTCGCGATTTCTTCATACATGATACATAAACATGTTTTTATTAATTTTTTAATGCTGTGGCGAATAACTAAATTACCAGAAGATAATTAAGTACCAGAAGATGATGTATGTTGAGGGATAGTTGGCCTTCTTCAAGTGTTAAACACATCGCATGTTAACATATAATATGATTGTATACAATTCGTTTCTAAATTTAATGAATGCAGATTTTATCATTGCCATAAGACCAATGTAAAATGTTCGATAGCAAACAGAAATATCCCAAGGAGTTACATGTACCATCATTTAACTTAGATTTACTTATATTAAAATAGAATGAAAAACTGAGACGTACCTTTTCTAGTATTGAAGGTGATAATCGTAACAAAAGACTTTGTTACTGATTTGCCAAGAGACTAATTAAATTAGTGAAGACCTATCTTAATAGACAGCAATATAATTCTCTAAAATGAATATTTGGGTTCCAAAGGTATCCCATTATACAATTTTGTATGTATTAAGTTATATATCGTAGAAACATTTTGTTCAAAATTACTATCCACATAATTATACTGTTTAAAACGTATTTTCGAAACGTGTATTCAGCGATCTGATGATTTTCCTTGACGTATAAACCTAAAAAATAAAATTCATTTTGGAAAATTTTATATCCACCCCCCCCCCCCCCCACCCCCCCCCCCCCCCACCCCCCCCCCCCCCCACCCCCCCCCCCCCCCACCCCCCCCCCCCCCCACCCCCCCCCCCCCCCACATGGCAGGGCGCGGGCATTACCATATTTTTTTTTTGGTATTCAGTATGGATTACCATTGGGCAGGACTCGCCGCACCATTCCCGTTGACGGCACTCTACGAAGGGTCTCCCCTATAGGGAATCCCAACATAACCAGCTATCTGATATTTAGGAAAAAAAAAGTATTAGTAATAACCCGAGAAAGAAATATAATAAAATCTTTTAAATATTATGTTTGTCCTCATAAGATATTATATATAAAATATTTTTAAATTTTTATATTAACAAAAAACAAATTTTCAATCCAAAATATATAAACATTTACTTATTAAGGCGCGTCGCATACTACCTAGAACAGCCCATTACTCAAATGATTCAAGCGTGACTAAACATTTACTTATAACTATTAATTCGCTCGGATTTATAATCATATCTATTTAAACTATTTATAAATAATCTTAACATTCTATTATTTAAATATTAATTGTAAGGTAGGCCTTAATAATAATTATATAATTTACAAACAAATAACAATACATTATTTTCCCAAAATAAACACATAATTAAATTCTAATCACGGTTCACGTCTACCTATAAAACGGCAATAATTTAATATAATTAAAATCGAAATTCATGGAAATGTTGCCAACCCAATCCCAATTTTGCACGACAACACAATACACGAGGTTACAAAAAAAAATTCTTGCAATAGATCTTAGTACCGTCTTGCTTTTACACTAAAAAAAGACAAAGTACCGTGTACACGGAATAAATCATGTTTCGCCGAACGGATCAGACCTCCCCAACTTTAGAAAGCCCACTAGAGCAAAAAAATAAAAAAACTTAACTCGGCATAGTTATTTAAAAATTAAACAAAATTTAGAAAACGTACGATAGACAAGGAATTCGACAACACTTTGCGACACCGAAACAACGTACACCGAGGAAACACAAGTTACAAAAATAATATATAAACTACTTATAACTATAAACTACGATAATATGGGTGTTCTGGCGATTGGGCAGTCGATGAGAATAACCGACAAAAATCTAATTAACTTTGAAAGGAGACCCGTGAAAAAACAAGACAATTACTTGAACCGAAAAGTAGTAGAAATTCAGGGGCACACGCCATGTGGAAAACGAGTCGAGCAGTGAACAGACAGTCAACTAGCCCCCCCACAATCCTCTACCTCGCACCAGCCAGCCCGCACACAGTACGCTTCTCCGATCACGTTCGTCCTGACCCGCTCCGAACAGTAGCCGGTGCTCGGTGCCGGTGGAACAAGCTGGTTTCGGTAAACTAGCTTCAGAGGCTCAACCAGGCTGACCTCAACCAATCAGGTCCAACCAGGCAAGAGTAAATCAATACTTCTGGACGGAAGTGGACTCCACCACCGGAACTGATCAAAGGACGTGGGCCCCGAGACGTGGGAAAAAATAAATAGACAAAAATAAAATTGCTTACCAAACTGAGCTCCGGCTTCAACGTCATAATGAAAATACTCGTTGTCATTTCCATTAATAAGTTTTACTACGTTTTATGGATTATATTTTATCCTATTCTTTAGGTATAAATCATTATATTTGTGTTCTGTTCTGAAGTCTGAATACGGTTTGTTCAAATAAATCTGTCTTTGCTTTAATTGCTATTGATGATACTGTTTTTTTTTTTTTTTTTTGGCACCTGAAGAAGACGGAAGGTTATTAAATATCAGGAAACATATCTCCCACTGCCTCCCATACTTGCTTCGAATCAAATAGGTTTAAAAGGAGCTAACTTCCATTCTTTCAAGGTGGCAATGACTGTGATGGTGGCCGTTATCCCTCTTCATGAGATCTCGACCGGAAGTAACCACTAAACCGAACATTACCTATCCTAAATATCCTGTCACCTGTAAACAGCGCAAAGATTATATTTTGGGCTAAATGCAACGAGGAATAGCGTTATATTCTTGTCCTAAGTGCAAGAAAAAACCTCATTACAATGCAAATGAGCGAAAACGTACTCGTCAAAATCGATGAAATTAATTCATAAACTTGGAACAAAGTACTGCAGAATGCTGAAAATGTCGACAATCGTACATAGAAGTTACTAGATATGTTGTGTACACGATTCCTTAGTAAACTTCATTTGTATCTTACTATGTAGGTTTATAAGCTTATGATATAACTAAAACACAACATTGAATTTCTGTAGGGCACACAACACACATTTCATGTTCTTAAGCAGTAAGGACCTTTTTTTATTACAAGCACACTTGATTTACAATATATTACTTCATATATTTAGCTGTTTACTCCAAGGAAACGAAAGGCTGCTGGTTATATTTACATCCGTGACTCACGTAAGCTATTACGCACATGGAGAACTGATACAGGATGTTGTTATACTGTATATACAGTACAGACGTATTGTGTTATTGTTTATATGCTGATATATCAAAATTTTTATTGTTTGGTTTTTTTAATACAAATAGTAAAAATAGCAACGTTTGTCTTATTCTACTTATGTACTTCCTTCTCTGTTTTACGAATTCAGTTAATGTATGTCTAATGGACAAAACATTCGGCTTGCAAATTAACAAATCCGATGTACGTGATGTAACGAAATGTAACAAAATAAATGTGGTGTTTTGTTATATTGTTTGCAAGATGCTGTGGAGAACGGTACAGCGTGTGGAATGATTTGGCACATCTCTAGTTCTTACAGAATTTAATTCATTGACTATCTTTCCAAGGGTATTCAAGTAAATTAAATACAAAAACAGACCTATCCTAGCTTGTATTATTATTCTAATAATATTGATATAATTACCTTGAACTAAAAAGCTGTTTTAGATTTTATCTCAATAAACATAATCCGTGTTTTATCTCAGTAGACTCTGAATATTAAAAAAAATTATGTTTTAGATTAATTGAATCCTATAAAAATTGCACATTGTCACTTGAATCCATCCATCAAGTTGTTTACAAGCTCGAGAATACTCAGAAATAAACACACCTCCTTATTTAGAGGAGTCTTTTCAAAGAAAACAATTTACTGTGGAAGGATTCCCTGAAGGTACTTCGCCTTACATCAGATGATGTTGTTGTGAGTTTTGTCACTTCTGCCAGAAGCCTTTCAAGCAATAAAACAACAGTTATCAAAATTAGCTATACATTACTTTCCTACCTTAAAATAGCTTTATGCTATTGGGTACGACGTTTTGGTTATTTTACATAAATAAAATGATAATTGTTAACTCGTTTAATTAAATGTTGGACTAACATGCACTTCGAGATTGATGCTATATTATTGTAAAACATACTTATCACTTATTACAGGTATGTATAATGTATACATAATTGGCTGAGCTTAGCTAGTTAATTAAAGCTCTGCAAATCCCATGGAACTACATCCACCATCATAGAATGCTATGATGCTTATTAATAATAGTTCATTAATAATAATAATTAATAATAGTGCCAATAATTAATATTAGTAATAGTTCTCGAGATACTGTGTACACCCGTGATAAGCTTTTCAACAGTTAGTAAACTAGTTTTTGAACTAGTAAACAGGACAAATTTTTTTAAATTAATCTAAATCAATTGGATTCTAACTCTACTCTGTTTAGTTCATTTGGCATTTTATAGCCTAGTTTTATTGAGCGAAGGATGTTGGTATGAGTCTCATAAAACTAAATATTATATCAAAATGAATGACCTGACTTTAAAACTCAATATCTATTGCTAAAAATGTACTGCAAAAATAATATTTATTGCAAAATACTCACAAAATCTTAAAGTTTTAGTTTCATTTTCCAACAGGATGGAGCTCAGCCTCACTGATACAACAATGTTCGGCAGCTTCTCAACAACACTCTGCCCCACCGCTGGATAGGGCGCACGGGACCTCGAGACAATGCCCTTCATTCTTGGCCTCCAAGATCACCAGACTTGACCCCATGCGACTTTTTTGTGTGGGGATATGTGAAGGAAAAAGTGTTTGTTCCCCCTCTAACTCATGACATCGAAGAACTAAAGAACAGAATAACTGTCGCAATAAGGTCTGTGAACGCAGATACGTTGTGTAAGGTTTATGAGGAATTTAGCTATCATCTGGATATTGTTCGTGCTGCTGCTGGTGGACATATAGAACATTTGTAATAACATACCTAAAACTTTAAGATTTTGCGAGTATTTTGCAATAAATATTATTTTTGTAGTACATTTTTAGCAATAGATATTGAGTTTTAAAATCAGGTCATTCATTTTGATACACGCTGTATTATAAATAATATTTAGTTTATTGCTTATCCTCATTAGCTGTTATTTCTAAATGATTAAAAGCATGAATTTTCCTTAATACGTCAACCTAGAGGATATATTTTACACAGAAGTCTCAGCAAATACAGTGTCAGTGCAGCAGTAACACACATATATATATATATACACATATGAATGTGTTCTAAATACCTTGCAGCAGAAATCAGCCAAATCCAAATTACATGGAGGATTGCCTCGCAATTTTTCAGTTATTGAATCCGATCTACCTTGATATTCCCATGTTTTTGCTTATACATATTTTAATGTAGACGCAAATACAGACTATTATTTCACTATTTCAATATCTTCTCTACAGTGATAACTTTATCATTGTAGAATATCTTGTATAGCACTGCTAGAGTAACTACTATCAATTACAGTTTAATTGAATTATCATTTGATTATTGCAGTATTAAGTTTGCCTCTAAACAGTTATGTTCAATAAATAACATTTAACACTATCGCTTATTCAAGGCAAACGAATCTACCTAGTAATTTAACTTTCTATTTGTTTCTGAGAAGAGTAACGATTGTTTTTTATGCTTGGGACTAGAAAAAGAGACAAAAGTAATATACGAGCCTAACTGGGAGATAGTGGGTAATATTTCATAGCTGTAAGAAAGGTCGTAATGAAGTTTTGACAAATTGGACTTTTATATCTAATTTGCACGGTGAGGCGAAACAATATAGTGTCGAGGTGTCAGAAGCATCCCAAGAGCATTATACAACGTTTGTTGAATTAACATAACTATTTAGTACTTTACATATTTAATTAATTTAATCCATTACATACCTACAAATATCACGTATACACACTAAAGATGTCCGTAGAAATGTATAAGTGCAAATAAATAGTATACAGTATATATATGCTAACTAATATTAAACATTGAGAATGAGCTTTTTTGTTTACTACAAAATCTACACGGAATCTATTCAACTATAAGTGAAATTTTACATGAACATAGTTAGGTTCTCTGGTTAATATGTAAGCCTATTCGTATTTCTAAAACCCCTCCGGTCTACGCCTAACTGATCTTTAAAGTTTAGAAAAAATCCCAGATTGTTTTCTAAATTTCGATTACGGCAAACGTATTTCATTAAATGAAAAAACTGTTTATTATAATTACCTGTTAAAACAAAGTTTTATGACACAACGATCATAAGTTTAATTAATTTAACCACTATTTTCAATTGGTTTATGTTTGTAATTTGAATGCATATAGTAAGCTTGGTAGTAACAATTCGTGTTATATTAACTTATCTGCAACCACTGTTGAGAACAGAGTAAGAATATATCCTAGATAAAATAATTAAAAGTTTCAGTAAAAAAAAAACTTTTAAATGTACATTTTAGGAATAAGTATGCAGTACTTGGCCAATATTGTAATGGAGGTATCAAAGATGATTATTTCATTACACATTTAAAGAATGCTATGAAACCAATCTTAGTTGTCTTTTGACAGGCGTAGGCTTCAAAGACGCGTGTTTTTATGTATATTTTATTTAAAAAGGCAAAGTAAAATATGGAACCTAAAGTACTAAGATCGGAGTAAATTACAATAACCTTAAATATATAATTCTTAACTGATTTTCTTGATCGTGGATTGGCTTTCGAAATATAATTCACTCAAACCAGAATTAATCATACACCGTACAAATTGTGAGCAGAGGCGCAGGAAACTGCTAGTAATAAATAGTTTTCAAATATCCCCTCTTACATACGAAGCTGTTTTGTTATTCAGTTATACCAGTAAATGGCATTTTTATTTACTTTCAATTTAACTATAGGTCTATTATAAATGTATTTCTGTAACTCAAAATGAACTATGACTATTTAGAGTTTCTAATCAAATTGCGCGGTATTAAATACGATAGTTTAGCATACAATCACAAAATTTTTGATAATACAGTATATATTTTTCCGAAACAATAAATAAAAGCATAATTTTTTTATCTTTAAATCCCAAAATTGTTTTATTAACGTAGTAATTTGTAATAAATATTGTAGATAGATTTGAGCGTTTTATTTATATTAGATAGCTTTTCATTTGCTATTATACTAACATAAAAAATCATTCGAAAGGAATTTTTGTAATGTAATTTTGTATTATTTAACCAACAAAATCAAAGATATTATCCTAAGATAGTTTACAGAACTTTATGCGGTACGACATCTGCACTGTCACTGTCACTGTGGCAATATTCAGGGGTGTTAACCACAGCTCGTAGAAGTGAGTATTGTGTACCGGCAGCGGATCTGACATAAGAATTCAATTACACAACAATTTACATCTGAATTGAACACTTACATCTTGCCTTGTACCATTCAAATTATACAGAAGTTTAGTGCTACGACATTGCAGTCAAAGTTACAATTAATTATAATCGTATAACAAAATAACGGCATCAATCCATTAGCTTTTGAATCCTCTTTCAATAATAATCGTTTTGTAAGTTGAAATTAATGTACTAATTGTATTGAATAAATTAAACATTTCAAATCTTTCAATAAAAAAGTGGAGTTTCATTTCGATAATTTGTATTGATAATCACACCAAAATTCTAATTTAATACAATTTAAGAATTTTCTGGTCGTTAGGACGACTACACTAAGCGTATTAATTAGAGTATAAAACATATTTTCCTCCTCGTCTGAATTTACACATTTTAATCTGAAATTTGCATTTACTTTTAATAGTTGGTGCTCAAATGAATGACGTTTAAGTTAACATTCATATTGCATAAAGTGCTTCCAGGTTCAAAATCCTTAACCACATAAAAAAAATATAATCTCCAATATTTTGTAACCATATTAGAGACTGCTTTAAGATCTGTAAGTTTAGTAACTCCTTTGTTCAAAGTAATAGTTTTTTTAGTATTTTGTTATTTAGGCCCCTATGTGGCCACTAAAAAATGCAACACAAACAAGGGTGTTTAATAGATTATACAAACTTACTTACACATTGCCATTAATCTTTCAGGGAATGGAATTCATGTCTTACTATGAGGAGCTCCTGTCCCCTTTTTAGGAAATGGTGGGGATTGTTGGTGGGATTATTGAGAAAACATAATTACATCATTAATAACTTTACATTATAAGTATGGCTCATATGCGCCGGGACTGAGGGGAAAACTGTTAGTAAAATAACTAAAATTATTTATTTTTAATTATTATTATTGTAACTGTTTTTAATTAAAAATATACATGCAGTGCTATTTAAAAGCCGTTAATCTCTTTACTTATATATATTATTAGTCATTGCCAAATAATTCTACGACTTCTATTCAAATCTTATACTGCAGTTAAACTTAACCCATCAAAGCGGGAAGTTATTTTTGTAAACATTTCTTTTAAAACTTGTTTAAATAACCTTGAATAACTTTTTTGAAACAACAAATGTCTCATGAATATGAAACTATGCACATAGTTTACTTTGGTTAAACCCCAGAATGAGTATGAGATGGTAATTATTTCGACTTTACTCTGTCCCAGGGAAAAATATTTATTATACTTACAACGAAAAGTATTTTGACACAATCCATTTTATTTCATAAGCTAATTTTATTCAACACGTTTTATGGACAAAATAATTACAACACTGCATTAAATTCATCACTCAACAGTTAAAGCTTTCAGCTATATTATAAATAGTAAAAAAACTAGCACGAAGTTAAATGTTCTTGTATTGTCTACTACGTTCATACTTCCATAAAAAAATTCTGATATATAATAAATCTGAGGGACTACTAATGCAGCAGTATTTAAAATTACATCCATCACTATTGTGTAGTAAAACTGATACAAAATAATATCTAGTGATTGGTAGACAAAATAAACATATGTATGTAAAAAAAATAGCTTTCCGTGATATTTTAACATGTGACAAGTTAAGTTTATTCGGAAACCAACACCGTTTTCTACCTTATCATTGATCTATTAAGGAAACACCGGGGCCAATTTAAACTGCTTCTAACATAAAAGATACAGAACACAAACTGTTTTAATGTGTCCTATATTTAGGACTCTATACTGATTTGTATGTCCTAAAAGTCAAACAATAATTATTATATATAATTATTTCCAAATCAATTGTTATTTTTTTCATAAATGTATAAGCTATCATGTTTAATATTTTAATATATAGTTAAACATTTATTATGAATGTATACATAATATGGAATAGATAATGTACACAATAATCGAGTTCAAAATATATAGATTTGTTGTGTTCAATGTACGCAAATAGGTATTATGTAAAATGGTATCTGTGATGGAATTGTAAATTGTAGAAATAAAAACATTGTCACTATTACAAGAATGTAACATACTAATTATTATTTCTAGGTAAAATCGTTTTAGTTATATACACATAAAAGTGAAAATTTAACTGTATTTATTCATTGATACAGTAGTTCAGTGTGTTTTATCGATTGTATTTATTATTGGTTTATACTAGTAAGCATTATTCACCGAAATATTAAAATTAAAACTTATTTCCATTACGTCAACCATCACTGAAAGATAGGGATTTCGGTTCTATTAAAACTCATATTTGATGTTGGGATGTAATGGAATAAAATTAATTAAAAAAAACATATATAAATGTATCTGATTGTTGAATTGCGTACAACATTTTATGTAAATATAGAAGAAAGTGATGCTCAATACAAACAAAATTGTAGTGAAGTATTTCTTTCATATTAACTTTTATCTGCATATAAATACTTAATGAATAGTATATTCGGTTGATAACGGTCGAATATTCCTCTGTAGAAATGACGAACTACCAGTGTTTATCAAACTCAACGTGTGGTGGTCCAGATTCCGTGCTGTCTGAAGACCAAGGCTGGAAAGAGCAAATGTAACATGTTTTAGATATATATAACATTAGGTGACATTTATATTTAATAAATTAGAAGAGACGTTACACAAATAGGGTAGTTTTTAATTGTATGAATCGTTTAAAATTATTTTTATATTCAAAGATTTTCTTATAAGCAGCTATTATGTTTCGAACCTCAATAATGGCTCAGTAGCTTTGATTTATTACTACTTGGATCTCTTAGACCATGTAGTCTACTAATAATTATGTTATTATAATATCAAGTATATAATACTATACTAAAATCAATAATACTATACCAAAATATAATACTAATAGTGTAATATACATAGTAGTACTATTGATGAGCTAAAAATTTGCTTCCTATAAAGAATATTTGAAAATTTGGAACAAGGACCTAAGGAATTGTGAATGAATTGATAGTTTGTTCCATTAATAAACTAGTTATTAAGTCGTTGTTAAGTTGCATACTACATTTCACTACAACGTCAATTATTCTAATTTATTAACGCGATTAACCGTGAGACCTGTAAAGCGATATAAATTATTAGCTATGTCCAAAATATGATAAATTATAGTGCTTTGTAGAATACTGTAGGAAGAAATTATTAGTTTTGAAATATCCACGCAATAATATGTGCACTATATTATGTTATACATTATTGTATTAGTTTCTCAGAAAGAATTGTATCATTAGTTGACTTACTACCTAAAAGTAATTATTTAGGTTATCATATAGGTTTTCTATAAGTTTATGACTAACAAACATTTAAAAATATTAAATTTTCTCACGATTGAAAGTAGTATATTGCTATAATTGTGTAATTACAAGCAGAATAAATTAAATAAAAGGCCTGAGTCAGAAATAAAATTATTTCAAAAATTTCTGTAGGGGAAATTTAACGTTTACGTAAAATGTTCCCTTATTTCTATACAACACGAACTTACTTTACAGTCGACATTATAAGGCCAGTCACACACGTTGTAGGCAGGGTTCCAGTATGTTCCTGGACCGCAGTCCCGCAGAATCAGCTTTCCGTGGTTGCACTCGTAGTATCTGGCACAGTCGGTTGGGTCAGGAGAGAACTGGCCATCCATGCATTCCTTAGCTGACAATATGGTCGTAATCATCTGAACATTACTCATTTAGTTAAATTGTTAGTTACAGTTTTAACTCGTTCAATTCAATGTGTTAAAATAACCCCTACAATATTGGACAACGGTACGTTGAAACTAAAATATCACTTTAATAATCTGTATACCTTAACAATTATATTATTTTATAGTTAAATTATGTCTTGAACATTTAAAAAATACTCAAAATTTTGATATAAAATAAGTACTATGGTACATTTATTGATAAAAAATTATTTTACGTACACACACTGAACCAAATAAAAAGATAAACTTAATATTTGCACAATTTTGTTAGTTTACACATAATTAACTGAGATAATAAATTCTATGCTGTAAAATTATAGATATTATAGATATTTTATGCATATGTGCTGATACACTCTTTCATTTTAAGGATATAAAGGAGAGCTGAAGTCCTTTCCTGTCCGCTGCGTTCCTAAAGTTGGTGGAGGGAGGGAGTATATAACTTATTGTTTTTTTCCTTGGGTTTGTAAATCGCAGTTTATAACTAGATTGCGTTACTAATATATTTATGTAGACCATGATTACATCAGGTATATAGTTTCTTTATGTGTGTATTAAATCTTTTTTTAAATGTTTTTTTATTGGGTCACCACTTTCGAATTTGGAATTATTTTTCAGCATGATGATTCATAACACTCATGTACTATTTTTTGGAGGTTATTGAAATAAATCTTGTTAAATATATATATATATATATATATATATATATATATATATATATATATATATATATATATATATATATATATAAAATATTTAACACTCATATATATATATATACATATATATATGAAATATTGTACATTTTACGGAAATAAAATAATTCAATTCATTTTTTTGAACTGTCTTATGAAGAAAGATTTCAGTTGCGAAGCGGTTATAAATTTAAAGTTACGAATCTACATACAAAAACCCGTTAAAAATAAAAAAGATGTTATTGGTAACGTACTTTCATGTTTGAGGGAGTCGCTTGCAATTCAAATGGACGTTTAAAGGCTCAAAAATGATGATCCATAAATAAATCAAAATCTTTAGTTTTTTCAATAAAAAGGTGGCTCCAGTACTAGATTCATTTGTATACAGCTACGAAGACTATGTTATTGGAGAAAATAGCATTGTCAAGACGTAAAATTTTGTATTATATTATATTGATGTAAAATTAATCGTAAAGACCATGTGCTCTGTAGATGTAGGTGAAGACATGTTTTAGATCATATAGAATATATTGAATACAAGTATTTTCTCTCCATAAAAACTCTAATAACAGTAATTAAAAATCGTTCATTTTCTCCTGAATGATATCATAGTTAATAGTATTAACTAGACCAGAGATCAATATATAATGATTATATTGTTGGCAGCAATATTAACAGAGATAATCTTTCCTAAATCAAAACGTCAAGACCTATTCCTATTCTGCAAAATGTATTATAAAGGCCAAAGAAGAACCAGAATATACAATAAAAAATACAATAAATATAAAAGGACGAACTTACTAACGGGCAGGTTGATATTTTACCTTTAATCTCAAAATAGGCCACTACCTTGCAAACTTTGAGGCGATAGACGATTTGCATTGTATAATCAAACAAACTTGGTTTTCTTTAAATCGATACATATATTCTCTATAAGAAGTAAATTATTCGTCACCAACGTTAGTTAGTACAGTATCAACATGGTTAAAAATATTAAAAGTTATGTTTTAATATTATAATTTTCTAGTTTGACACACATAAAACCGATCATAAGACAAGTAAATAATGCTTATATGCCTCTCAGAGAACTAAATATGAAGCTTAAAGCCGCTCTAAAGGGTCTATATATTGTTATAGCTGACGTTGATTTAATTTTTGGTTAAGTTTCTGAAGGTAAGTTTTAACTGTGTAAAAATAAAAAAAACGATAGTCTGAGAATACAATGTTGTTTATAATGTATATCCATTTTGATGCATTTCCATTTCTACCTCCACCAAGTCTAGCACGGGTGACGATGTTTCTATTTCTTAGAGAAAATGTGTCTATCAATTTCAAGGAAAACTAGATTATGTGATTAGAAATATAATTTAATTTTGAGATTAGCTCCAGTTCACATTCCTTTTATTGCAGCGTCTGGTATCTGACGCTGTCTCAGACTTGACTCCTGGAATCATGTTCGTCTAAAGAGATCCAAAGAAAGTCGACGACGAAGAAGCAAAAAACATGAAACATTTACACCGTTTCAACATCAGAGACACCTATAAATAGGTGAAGTGGTAGCCTCATTGTATCATCAAGTACATAACTGAATGCACTACGATGTGACAAACACAATCTCTAAGCACGTTTGAACAATTAAATTTTGAGACGAACCAGACTCCATATGGTGAAAAATAAAAAAATATTATTATTATATTCCAGGAGTCAAGTCTGAGACAACGTCAGACACCATACGCTGCAGTGAAAGGAAGGTGAACTCGATCTCGTAAACTCAAAATTCAATAGAATCGACCCTTCCCATCATAGCTACCTTATTTCTAGAAAATAAATTGGATCTCAGCTCTTAGACTAAATAAACTTTCTTATCAAGGTCCAAGTCTCTAGGTCCTTTCCAACAAGAATTATCATACAGGGGGACAGAAGGACATACGGAGGACTGGCTTTTGACATTTTGATCTGATAGGATTCTTTCTTAGTCCAGGAGGAATGTATATAATATGTATCCAGTCTCTCTCAGTTAGACGAACAACGACAAAATGTAAAGAAAGACCTATCGTGTCCTAAATAAATACGATTTGAGATAAAACAGTGCCATATATTACTATCATATTAAAACCGACATGAATCTTATTGTATAGTCCACTACTCACAGATATTGTGGAGAACAGAAGCTGAAAGAAGAACACCATTTCGGTGCCGTCACACAACACAATACCATACACTTCGCAACTAGCTGTAACAGTGGTGTCGTTCTGTGTTTAGAACCGTCTGCGTAATCATGATAACCTTGTCACTATAAATAAAATAGTTAATAGCGCGAGGAAAAGTCGTGTCGCCGCAAAAGAAAATGGTACCACGGTTGATTTATCGTTTAATGATCGTTGAAAAACTAAAAATGTGGATTACTCTAATGTTTAAATCGACTTCAATGAATTAAAAAATTAGTTGATTCTACATGAATTTATGCTGCTTCAAATGTATTTTTTGAGGTCACGTAATGGTTTTGTTTACTAATTTGTACAAATAATTTGTAAAACTTTAGTTTTGTAACAAAGGCAACAATTTTCTTAGATACATGTTTTGTTTACAGTGTCAAGAACAGTCATGACAAAATATAAATGTCATCACTTACATGCAGGTTCATAAAAACGAACATGAATGAAAAAGACTGGAAGATAGATAGACATTCATAAATAAATTAATATATTTTCTTAATATGACGAAAAATTAAACAACACTACTGTGTTTCATAGCAGTTACTTTTATTTCTAAATAAGTTACAATGTATAGAGGGATTATTGTGACAACATACTGATTCCCAAAGCAGTACTTTGTTCTACAGTTCGATACTAGAGGTTGTGCCTTGGGATCCAAAGTTTTAAAAGATTCACGTACAACTGCGAGCGTTGTTGTTGTCATTTACGCGAAGCTTTGGAATTAATTCCCTTAAGACATTTACAGCGGAATTGAGAACGCGATCTCAGCTCGAAAAGTTTCTATTTTTAACTGCTTAACAGTTCTTCATCTCCGCTAGCCTTTACGGGGTGTTACAACAAACGTATATAATAACTTCAAATTTTCAAACTTTAAAATATTTGCTCTCTTAGTTCCACTTAGTGAATTCAATTTTAATAAGGTTAAGCATTGTAAATCCTACAAAATTAAAACAAAATTGAAACTAATTTTCCAACTCAAATTGTAACTGCTATTTTAATGAAATTTATTTCTTAATTTTTATACGCCGGGGTTATTTAGGTATCCAAAACTCTTATTTTGCATATATATATATATATATATATATATATATATATATATATATATATTTATATATATATTTCGTATCAATCGAAAGCTCTTACACTCATTGTGCGCTTTTTGTGAATTTGAAAACATACGACTATATAGCTCTGCCTAACGTTTGCACAATGTTAAAAACTAATATTTCTGCTTAGTTTAAAACTACGAATATATAAAATGCACATGTGTTCATTAAGCATTTACTCAATCGTTTTACGAATTGAATACTACTTGATGGTTTACATTTTGGCATCCACAAGTTAACTATAGTAATATGACCCGAATTTTCATAGCAGTTACATTTTATTATTCTACGTGAAAAGATTTGTTTTAAAAACCTTGAACATTAATTTATTGGTATACTGGATTAACCGAAGTGTATTTTAGTTCGTCAGAGTATTCTCTGGATATGTAATTGAAAATGTTTATTCAATTAAATATATGAAACATATGTTAATGTGCACGATTTTAGATAGAGAAACGATTGCACACTGCATCGGCTTCCTTTGAAATTGTTGGATAACAAAAACACAGTACCTAAAAGGATAAAATAAGAGATTTCTGGCACTAACAGGATTGCACGACGCTCTGTGACTAATTCCCTCACTTAATTAATTAATCAATCAATTAATTAATTTCATAAATTAATGGCATTAATTGATAAAAAATCAAACACAGTGATGAAAATGGCAAATAAAATAAAAAAGGAATGGATCAGACTAAAAATGTAGTTTCTGTACATATAACATGAAAATTGTAAGTTATTTATCAAATATTATGTAATAAAAAAACGCATACAGACTTAAAATTTAGTTTCTGTGTAGTATTTTTCATTCCATACATTAAGCATTACAATTTGTACGAGTTGGTTTTTTAAAATAAACTACAAATGTATCTATATAGTGTGAAGTTTTCGTAGATATTTGAGTCTTCGTTAAATTTAAAATCAAACTTGTGTCAACATTGATAGATTAACATGAGTATGTAATAAAATAAGTCTTAAAGGTAATAAATTCTTTCCGTTTGCTATATTACAAACCAAACTAAATATTAGTTTAACATATCGAATTCACATTTCAATATAATTTTGGATTAGGTTGGGTCAAATAAAATCAAATTCATGAGTTCTGAAGGTATTTGTGAATGCGATAGAGTAGACAATCCTCCTCTTTCAAGTAAAGACTTACACTGTACTTAGTGAATGCTTCAACTAAGTTTTTTTTGCTATATATTCGGCTCTTTTCTCCATCACTGACTGCAGCTATATCAGTTTGTAAGGTGGATTCAGTATACTAAAATAAAGTGCCCCCAACAGAAATCTGCGTGTATATCTATGTATGCCTTCCTAAAATTTACTTTGCAACTATTAAACGATTATCCTTTTCTATAAGATTCCTAGATTATAAAATGGATTGTGATTATTCTTGTATTACATTTTTTTACATATATTTTTATTTCGTTATTGGCTGACCTTTATCGAAACCTATCACTAGTAGAGCTTAATTTTTATTTCTATTTGTCTGTCCGACTTCACGATATCTCGAGAACGAAGAAACCAACAGATCTAAAATTGTGTATGAAGCTTCATTTCTATAATGGAAACACAGAGTTCGTCGATTGTCCATGTCATTGAATGGATTTTTATAGAGCGTTAGCGATTATTATTCACAGAATGAGATTGATCACATATTCTATCACCTTGCATGGGTGAGATGTATGCAGAGCTCTATACACATGGAAAACCACCACAAATACAAGGTATCAAAAGTGTATACTGCCCTCTCCATTCGATGAAGCTTTGGCTCAACATTCGCTCGCTTATCGATCCAGTATCTAGCTAATCTGTCTTCATAGAATCTGTCTTCATAGCTGCACAGAATGACCGTATATGAGTGATCGCCTCCAAGAAGAAGTGGATTGACGAGGGAAATGGATTTCACTCTTACTTCCAACTGGGATTGAAAGTAAACCGATTAAAAGTTATAGCTGCTGTATAAACTGTATTATAATTGTCGGTTATATGTTTTCTTTTTTTAATGAACTTTTTTAGATAACAATCCTGAAATAAACATGGTAATTGGAGGCATATTTTATTGATAAAATGTTAGTTAGGTATAGTCTGTATTTAAAATGTATTAATAATTTAAAGTGTGTAGGGAAATAATGTATAGGTTAACCATCTAAGAAATCTCTACACAAATCTAAATAACGCAATATTTGTACTTAGGTTTATTTTACTTTGCTCAATTTTCAAAATGACGTCATATGAACTATTGATAAATATTAAGAATTTCCTTATTATTTTTTGAACCTCCATGAACTCCTAGAACATTGATCATATTTCTGGCAAAAAAAGCTATAGAAACAACTGATTTCTTAACTTAGGCTTATATTGAGAGTAAAATAAACGTTATAACCTTATATTCTACTTCAGACATATTGTACCTTTAATTGGTTAATTAACTTTCATACAATGTAAATTTCACAACCTAGTCAGCCAGTATAATTTAATATTATTTTTATCCAATGTTCCGGTACTAAATTATTGGGCGGAGTAACTACCTAATTGGCACGCGTATGAATATTTTCCTTCTAACCTTTGGTAGCAGCCCAACTATGTGACCGAGCAGACCTCGCGCGCTTTGTCCGCGAGTTTACGTGTCCCACGTGTCTCACGGCTCACAGGGCACATATTATTTGAGTAGATGGCTACCAGTTTCTTAACTTCTACTCATCGTCTAGTAACCACCGACTAGACATAACCCTTCTTAGACTACAGCGCCATTGTCTCGTGCCAAGACGCCGACACCCGGGTTGTGAGTCTACACATTGCGAAAGGGAAGTAAAATCTTATGTTTTATAAAGTAGAACATCGTAGGCATAATTCCAGAGAACATTGGATATTTTAGGCCCACTTAGAAGATATTCGTTTTTAGTTCTTGTGTTCTAATTGGCAGCAACGTGGCATTACATACTTTTCCTTTACCATCTAAAAGTGGTGCTTGTAAGTTTTCGTAATTAAACTGAACTTATAAGTAAACTTTGCATTTCTAGTATTTATTACTACGACCTCAGAAGTCACCACCCTCATATGTTATCGTCCAACGGTACAATATATTGTTCAGATTGGGCTAAAATTATAATGTCATATCAAGGTGTTAAGGGGAAAAAAATCAATGTTTTCATTAGAGAACAAACTATTCACTAATAAAATTCACGGATGTGACTGAATATTAGAGGACGTATTGTAGCATTGATATTAATCAATGTTAAATGACAAGGCAAAATAATTACACGATATCAATAACGTTACAATTATGTAAATTGTTCCATGTGGTTTATTGTTCACATTTACCTGTTTAGTGCTGAGCGGAACAAGATCATCAATCTGTTGCAATACCCATCATCACTTTGTCACTTATACACGCTGCATCGCGACAGCTTTGTGTTCTAATGTACTGTGGTTAAAGTATGATGCTTAACGATCTCATCAGATAGGTTCAATTGGTGATTGTTACATATTATATAAGTATTGGTTATGGTGTTGTTGTTGGAATCTGTAGCATAAGGAATAAGTACCTTTGATTATATTATGTTTTAAGATATCTTGTAATCTGTAAAGCATGTATCACAACAATTATGTCTTATAGTTGATATTTTTACTATTTATATGGCGTTATTAAACATTCTTAAATTATTGTTCGACAGCAAAAGCAATCTGCCTTTCAACTAACTCGACATTTTGATACAATAAGTGCAGCTTTAAAACTGTCATTGGAATTTATAGACCAGAACACTTGCCCCTATTTTTTAACTTCATAGGTTAAACGGCCATTGAAGTCATTTAACAAAAGAAGTCATATATCTTTTCCTATACTTCTTTAAAAGTAATAGAGCAATGGCGGATACGATGGTTATTGCAAAATAACCGAAATACGCAACGTCGAGTGTGGCTGCTGAGTGCTTGGATGGGTGCCTGCTGAGCGATCCTGTCCTTTAAGTCGTTAGTGCCCAGGTTAAATGTTAGAGGGGACTTTTTATCCCTAACTTAACCTGGTAAAATAAGACATTCTTTGAAAATTTAAACGAGTTTAGGAAACATCCAGACCTTCCACAAAATATATTTCCATTGCACAGCATCGATTGATAAATTACATGCAAGATAACATACTCAAGTTTACTACAGAAAACAAATCTGTAAGGCTTCTCACTGGAATCTCTCTTATAAAAAGGGTCAGGCATATAAAAATCTTATCCTAGCTTTTGAAGCAATACAGGTTATTTTCAATTATAATCTATTTGGAATCAATGACAAGTTTACCAAGGTTAAGTAGGATATGAGTTCATTCTATCCCAACACTCTTTGAAAATTCAGCAGTCTGGAAGAGCTAAACAGAATGTAAAGGAAAGATAGATTGAAAGCTACCCGACGTGCATGTATGGCAGAAACGTTTGTCGTGTTGAAAGCATCGTGATTGTTTGCAACGTCTTCCATCAGTATATTCTGCTGTGCAGGATATAATTACTGAATGAACCGATTTCATTGTGGAATAAGTGAACATAACTTTCCCAACGATTGCCTGAATTCATATTGTAGGTTTTGACAATGTACCGATATTATAGTACATATATTAATTGCCTTTGGAGCTAATATTCTATAAATCAGAACAACCTTTCGGAAATACTTAATTTATTCCGATTTAAAGTTCACCCAAAAATTTAATAAAGTTTACAAACTTTAGATTTGATTTTCTTCAAAAACTTCTCACAATCGGTCAAATCTAATTAAGAGTCTGATCTAAATTAAAATGAAACTAAAAATGTATACTTCTCCAAAATGGTTTAAATTAACAAAATAAAATAAAAAGTTCTCTTCTCAAAATATTCAAAATCAAAATAACATAAAACTTGATACTAACTTTACGACCAAAATCTAATTTACAATACTTCAAAATTGAATTAATTCTCAGACTCTGTAATATGGGAAACTTTAGAAATTTAATCACAAAAGTATAAAATAAAAGATATTAAATAAACGCTGGTACGGGACTTACTACTTTGAAGACTATGGAGGCTGAAAGGAAACTATTACGCACTTAAAGAAAATTTAAAAACTTGATTTAAATTACACCCGGTAAAAATTACTCTATATCCCAAACTATAGGATTAGAGGAAGAACTACTGCTTCTAAACTCGACGTCTGTACGCTGTGATCGACACTCCAATCCTGCTCCCCTCTCTCAAGCCAACCGGCTCGGGAACGTATCACCCTAGACATCTCGATCAGCTGATTTACCGGTCTAACCAACAAACAATGTCCACGCACCGCGTCTAGTTAACAAGGAGCCTACTTCCTACCGCGATTCAGCATAAGGATTATAACTATGGTACAACAATATGTGATTTGTGTTCCATCTCCTTTCAATGGTCTTTAAGCGTCTTAGAAAACAACGATTGTTTAAACTGATATGGACTTGCCTGGGATAAACCTATATTTCATGACTAGACAAGAAATCGGAAACACCAAGCATATACCCTGGTACATATGCCAATAGTATAAAAAATGTTTGTGGTAAAAATATAGGAATAATGCATTTTGTTAAAGTTTTTTTTTATTTTTCCACCCTTTTTGATAAACTTATCAAGCTCATACAATGTACTTTAATAAACACATTTTTGTCGTCCCTTTAAAAAATAATAAACAAACAACTACCTGAACGCTTCTTAGTTTTGTAAATTACTATGAATTTTTAATCAAAATAATATGCATGGGAAGTTTGTGCGATGGTTTTTGGAGTTCGTTGGTTGTAAACTTTTGTAATAAAATCAGTGGTGATTACTCTACCACAAAACACTATTATACACATTGTACAACAGCTCGTAAATTTAAACTTTGTGATTACTAAATCAGAGTACATTATTATAACTGATGTACGTTCGTAAATCAAGAACTTCTGTATGTGAAACTGTGCAGTAATTTCACTGGATGTGCAAGAAACATCATTAAATATTTGATTGTAGGAGGCAAAATAATATCATGAGCTTTTGCAATCAAAAGGGCTGGACTTATATACTAGTTTGTTAATTGTATTGCAATTACAAAATATACTAAATATTAAACTTATGTAATTTTATTTCAAGTAAGTTCCCCATAACTAGCCCTTATTAAGGAAACCAATCATAAATCAAAGCTCTAGAAATAAAATATGCTTGTTTAAATTAAAGAAGGGATCCTTAATAAATATTGTATTAAAAGAAATCAGAAATCGTCTTATACTAGATAATTATTAAATTTATGGACAAATCTATATTAACAAGAATACAAAATATTATGTAATTTATAATTGTCTATTATTTCACACAATTACTCTACTTTGACCTTAAAAGAGAAAGAGTTTTTGGCATCCAACAGCACGAGTATACACAACTATGGCAAAGAGGATTAGCAGAAAATGGAATCAGTCAGTGTATTGTGATTTCGACAAATCTATGTAAAACATTACTATGAAGGAAAGCTTTTAAGGTTTTAGCAGTGACTTCGGAACAGGAAGGTAAATATCGAATATTTAGCATAACATTGCTTTATATATCTACCTCAAATCCCTGAGAGATATATACAATATATTTGTATTCACAGATACACTCATGTATTGTAACTATAAAATGTAAATTTGTATATAAAATTTAATCATGTCTTTTTTATAAATATTGAGTCCTTAAAACATATCACAAGAATATAAAACAAGTATTCTCATTGGTATTCATAGGGGAAAAATTACAGTATGGAATAGTTGAAAAGTTTGAAATTTAGCTAGATAATAGAATTAGATTCAAAATTGAATATATAAAAGGATATTCTTACTTATGCATGACTCTTTTTTGCGGTTAGCTTACAATCGAATAATCCTTTTTTTAGTTGTGATTTCTTTAAGCAGAAATAATCCCATTGCCATAAGTAATATGCCTTATTGGGATTTTTTTATGCTTCAGAAAGGCGAAATAAAAAAAATAGTTCATCCAACAAACAATCTGATTGTCATGATATCTGCGTTACATAAAAAATCATTCCAGTTAAATACCATTTGACTTCACAATATTCTGTGAATTTTAAAACGATAATGTGTTGAAAAACTAATGCTTGTAAACTCGATCCAAAGTAGACGAAATTTTAGTGTGGTCTATAGAGCACTGAATAAAACTAACGATTGATTAATAACTTGTAAATAAGAAAAATCAATGTCAAACTTTAAAATATTGACCGTGAAAAACGACGTGGCACGGTGTAGGTTGGCCTTATGGAGCTGCATTGAACGTTTTAACTACATGTAATATAGCTACAGACGTACAGTACAGCACTTTAAACAGATTGACTGCAATATACACTATATGGGGGTCTTAACCAGATCGTAATACGGCGTTATATAAGTCAGACAGTATATAGAGCCGCAAGGAAGGTGTTAGTAACAGCTTTATATAAATTTAACCTAGGATTTATGGATAGAAAAAAATGCATGGAAGTTAAATTTTCGTGTTTTTTAAAGAATAAGCGTACAAATATAATTAGCCTATATTGCTCCAAATTCTTTACTATTTTTAAAGTCACTATTTAAAAATGTGGACACTTATTTAGAGCTGAATTGATTATTTTGACATAAAAATTAATCAAATTGAGTATTATTTTTGTGTATTCCCTACAATTATGTTTTATTAACACAGATGTTTGGTAATGTTAACATAAACCCTTTATTCACCATAGACAGTATGGATTATGATTGGAGTACAAATGAGCTTTAAATTATTGTACCTTATTATTACTTACTTTTATACCTATTATACTAAAAACCGTTTACCAGGTAATTATTACGATTACATAGAGTTACGTATTATTTCAGTATTGCCTGACAGCCTTTATGTAAAAGTATAAAAAAGTACCGTTACTTTCTATACAATTATACATGTTTCGTACTTTTAAATTATCCTAAATATTAGTAAAATTGTATAATTTAAAACTGCAAACTATAAAACAATTATAATGGACATTTCATATTAATTTACTTTTAATATTTTAGTGACGTTTTTAGCCATATTTAAATTTGTTAATAGAATGACCCTATTAATTATTATAAGGATTTTGTTTAAGGAAACACAAAAAAAGGAATATGTTGAAAAATATTATTTTAATATATTTTCCAAAAGGAAAGGTAAATTCAAATTTTATACACTGTACTGATAGTGTTTGTTTATTAATAATATTAAGTAGGATTTAATTATAAATAACTTCATATTAATACAATATATAAATAGAAATATTTAATTTAATGCTAGTAAAATGTAATAATATTTTACCTATTGATCAGTTAAATAACAACGACTGACGTCATAAAGGGGTTATGTGTGTGGCTAATCCAAATATTACCACTTCCTATAAATCCTGTAAGTAAAATTTAAAGGTCACAAAAATTATAAGAAATAAGTACTTACACAAACAGTAACTCCAATTCAAATATTTAAAAACAGATCCCGGTAATGACATACCTCCCGACAGCACTTGACGCCCACAAGGGTATAGTTTATTCTATAAACCACGCCCGTCATGTTACCACAGAAACATCAATAATCGTGTGAACAACAAATGACTGTCACCTCAGTTTTTCATGTCCGTAAATACTCGTACTTTCCCTATATAAATGAAGGAGCGACGACCATCTCGAGTCGCTGACTCATCTGAGCCCGTGGTAGTTTGACAAAGTGGTCATTTGCGGCATAATATACTCAATATTCCCTTCTTACTTGTGAGTAGGGTGTATACTGATGATGCTCTCTATCATTTGTAGAGCTTTTTATGAATCCTGAATATATATTTAAGCTCAATTTTTCATTATGGATTCTTTACAGCCTGCTCGCAAATCATGTTTAATAAATAAAATTAGATCGCTCTCTGTATTAAACATGTTTTTTCTACAATTTCACTCTCACAGTGTGTATATTTGAAACACAATTACAAGCATTACATATTTGGCTTAGCGTTAAATTAGAAAGGGTCCTATAAGTTCTTATTTATGCTTCAGAGACTCTCAGAAATACCTTATTTAGGAGAAAGGGGGAATGAAAATGTAAGTTTCTTACTTTAAATTTTCAAATTGCTACCCCCTATCTTGTGTCATATCATATTAAAGATCTATTTAATACAAACACAATGGCACTAAGTAAACACCTGTATGCACCTGTTTTAGTAGAAAGTATTGGCAAATAACGCAAAGAATAAAGATCTGTAGGCACAATACCATTGTCTTGCGCATAACAACACAATGCATGCGTAGTATCTTTTAATAAGACTTTGAGTGCCCCAGCCTATCTCTCTATGTAGTATCTAATGTTTCTGGTGTGCATAGTATTGGTAAGAGGTGTCTTTTTCTACGTGTCATTACAAGGTAAGGGATTATTTTCTCTTAACTTTTGCTAGGGTGGTTGAAGATATGTTTTGCTCGTGTCATTGTGTTTCCATTGACTCAAATCAAATCAAATTCATTTGTTATTAAATAAAAAATTATTAGTCATTGGTCGACTATTTTAAATATTTTTATATTTAAAATAGTCCAAACAAGTATTTTAATAGGTATGGTGAAGATTGTACATCGATATCCCAATCCGTTCAGAATAAATTCAGGCGTATCAGTACCTAATTTACACCCTGTATAATATAGTTACAAGAAATATATTTCCGATTTTACCTTGACGGAGACCAAGAACGCAGAAATTATAAACTTAGTACTAGATTATAATGCTAAAATAACCTATTTATTAATTTACATAGCAAATACTCATTTATACCTATGCGAGTGTTTGAATACTTCAAGGAGAGGACTTTCGATTTGCTCCGAGTTACGCATACAAATTATTCGAGTTATTAAGGTTAAATAATTTAATTTATAGTGCTAAACGATATATAGAGAATAAATAAATTAAATCGAGTTTTGGAGGTAAAAATGAAGTTATGTTCTCTACAACCAAGAACAATATTAAACCTAAATATTGTGTGTATCAAAATGTAAGGAAATAGAACAATTTAAATAGCGTCTCAATTTACTAGTCAGTAGTTTGCTTGAGAATGTTGGCAATACGTTAGTGAATTACGTTTTCAAGTGCAACTAAGGCAGAAAACGCGCAGTCTGGCACATTGCTGGGTTTTCAAGGAAGACAAAGGGCTTGCAGCAGCTGACAGATAACTCATCGACAGGTCACAACACGCTTTTCCAAGCCTACATTAAATTTTTGGGGCTTTCCAGATAGCGATTTCCGAGAAACAATCAAGTTATAGAGATAAAATGTAGTCGCAAGATTATTTCGAGTAATGTACGGTAATTTTTTAGAAAGGTTTTCTCAAGGGTATTGGTAAAGATTCGAACTATCGATGAATTTACCTTAAAGTGGCACGATTTATCGAGGTTAGACTGCAGTTTATACACATTTAATGGTCTTGCACCCTCAAGCGTGTATGGAATGGTTGGGTGGTATATCTACAATATAGAAGATGGTATAAACGAAATGGTATAATGAATGTATTAACTTATAAAACCCACTGTTGGGTTTATTCGTGTGTGATCTAAATGATAATAAAGCAGGATGACGTGTCGATGTCATGAGATAAAGTTGAGCATTATCTGCGATTAGTAATGCGTAAAACATGCTAGTTACATAATACCTCATGCTTTTCTATAATACAAAACACTAATTGAATAAGGTGTTATATAACTTTATAAACCTAATCTAATCCTAATATAATCTATCATGTACGGTACTTTTGTTAGCTTAGTGCCGTGTGTCTGTTAGACACTTGACTACTTCCCTAGGCCTTCGTGACGCGGGTTTACATGACTCGTGTTTATCATGAGAGCTACATCACTACTGAAGGTCGGCATCTCATTAAACATTAATCATGTTGTGCCTTTTAATTTTGCTAAGTAACTGTATCGAAAAACATAAATATCAATAATACTTTTTGCCTTCAATATATTGAGCAAACAAATAGTTTTTATTGTTGAATCATCTCTTTTATTAGTTTTCAATCTAGAATCTGAAGATAGTGCAGAGTGAATATGTGTTGCATATTCTTAAGAGTGAAGATTTTTTCTGTAAACGCTCTTCATTAAATCATTTTAATTAATGTTTTCAAGTTATTTTTCTATAGAAGAAAATTCACAGTTGCCTAATAGTTTTAATTTTCTTACAATAACATCATACAATTTTGTCTAAGATGATTAATTAAGGAACAAATAAGTTTCCTTTTATAGATAATAGTTTATTCGATAAGAAGAGCTCCTCCTTCCATGAAATTGTTCAAGTTAGTTTTATATATCTTAAGTTTTTATATTACATATCAGGTGAACTGGTACAATGCATTCTCTATAAATTAAAGCATTATCTACTTGTATCAAGATTGATTTCTGAGGAATTGAGAGCATTATATTGAATCAATATTTGCATGCAAAGAGTAATAGAAGTTGCAGTGTAATTCTCTTTATATCACAGGGAAGCTGTGATGGCGAGGAAAGATTTTAGGCATTATTTGCGGGTTACAAGTACTAGTACCGTAAGACTTCCAGGCTGTAAAAATGGGAATGACACTGGGATATTAAAGAATTAGTATCGGGCAATAAATAAATAACTGTAAAGATTAAAACTTGAACTGGTATAACTTAAATCTTATTTTAACCCATTTATCTTGTACTTGTAAAACATCTCTTCGAGATAATTTATTTAGTTCTTTAAAGGTCAATAACGAAAGTCCAGAGTCAATTAACAAAATTTAAAATATAACTAAATAATAAAACCGTATACTTTTTTAAATGCCTTATATGACTGAAACATGTTACATAGGTATGGTTTAAACAGCACTTTCGCTTGTTATTCCATTCATAAACTTTGACAAATAGTTTTCAATCCTTTGGTTTTGTATTAGAGAGTTTTACCATAGTGTAGGAAACATTTTAAAAACACTTTTGTCAAATTATATTTTATAATAAATATTGCTTATTGAAACATCTTCATTATTTGGAATATTCAGAATTTATTTCATGATATTACTAAGATAAATTTTGAGGTACACCCACTAACTTTACTTGGCCATATCTCTTTCTGCTATTGGATATACTATAATAGACCACAATTATAAATACTCATAACCATAATTTTTCTCTTACTACCAAAAATGATATAGTAAAATGCTTTACTCATTTTAAATTTTCCTGTAGTTAAAAACGAAGGTCACATATTTACAACTGACACAATAAAGTTTCAAAGCTTTTTATATCCAATATCAATATGGAATTTACTAATAACAAACATGTTTTCATGGTATTGTATGTGAAGGCTGAGGCTGACAGTTACATAGTAACTGTGATTAATATTTTCATTAGCATCCTTGTATTTTTCTCACACACAACATTTTTAAATTATTATTTTGTCAATGAAATACATTAATAGTAGCGTACGGGTGAAGTAGATTTAATCGAGAGATCACGGTGTCGATTCCCAAGAGTAGTAACTAAAATTTCTTTATGGATTTTGGATTGTTTCCTCTCAAAAATATTTCATCCAAATAATTCAAATGCCATGTAAGTGGATAGAAATAAACCCCTTACAGAAATATATATGAAACAATAATAATTATTATGTTAATAGAATCATAAAACCTGTTGGTGTTATTATGAACACTGTAGATGCAAATAATTATTGTTGCAAAACTTGGTATTTTAAGGATTTTCCATTACTTTTTAAGGAATAATTAACCTTAAAAATTATCTCCTTTTGGAGTTATATGATAAATAATTTATTTAAATCTTGTTTCTAAGCTAAATCCTGTTATAAGCAGGTACCTGTATAATTCCCTGAGGTTCCAAACTAAAAGGAACCTGTAGGATACCTCGTAGTTAGACATTTCTACAGTCCAATCTTACAGGAGCTGTTATCTCCCAAGGAATGAACTGTTATATTCAGAAAGTAGATTGAAGTTTTTAAGATCTCTAGGGGCTAGATTCTTGCTATGGCCAGAAAGTCTTAGAAGGTTACATTTTTATGAAACTTAAGTTTACAGGATCCAAGGGTTCTAACAGATCGGAAGCTTTTAACGCCTGAGAGTTCCCGGATGCCGGTGACCCTCATAGGCTCTGGAACCGAAGTAAGAACCCTTGGTGGTCGGAATTCACAAATGTGAATGTGAGATTTGACAAACAATGACTTTTACTTCACAAACTTATTATATTGCCAATGCATTACGTTAATAGCGCAGGTGTGATGCATATTTAATAGAGAGATTACGATTTCAATTCTAAACAGTGGTAACTAAAATTTCTTAATGGATTTGGATTTTTCCTTTAAAAAAATATTTCTTACAAATATTTAAAATGCCATTTACGTGGATAGAAATAAATCTCTTTGTGATCGGAATTTATTAACTTGAATGTGAGATTTGACAAATTGTATACTACTATTAGCACTTCGAATTTGCAGACATCCCAAATCGTATTACAAACTTTAGTTAGTGTCTCCTAAAACGTTTTGTAAACATAATTACAAATTCGTAGGCAGATGTTGTATTTCTGAACAATATTAAATTCAGAGAAACTCATAGTAAGGTATAGGTACACTTTTAATTAGAAACGTGGTGAAGTATGTTGATCAATAAATGCACAGTGTTCCGCACAGGAACCCCTGAACCCCTTTGTCAGCCGCTGACCGCTTTCATGTCTGGCGAACATTTAATGGACCTTGTACCGTAAAATTGCCCTTGTAGAGTTGAATTAGTTCCGTAAATAATTAATAGATATTTTCCTCTGTTGTGTGAGAGGTTTTATTCGTGTAGCTGACGCTTTTGATTGATTATTGTGCTTGATGAAATATAATGATTTTTATTACGAGGAAAATTATACTACCTTCCGTAACAGATTTTTTTAAACAGTTTTAGTTTAAAAATAGTGTTTACAATGTATCGTAAATGTTTTTCATATAATTTCTTGTCAAATCTGTATAAAGGATTGCATTCTGAAAATTAAATGTAGCAAAGATAAAATACATGATTATAATAAAACTCCGTTAGAAAGTGAGAATTGTGGCATTAAAGATATACAATACACTAATAGTCTAATTTCATATAAAATTTTCCAAAATGAATTTTATTTTTTAGGTTAATACGTCAAGGAAAATCATCAGATCGCTGAATACACGTTTCGAAAATACGTTTTAAACAGTATAATTATGTGGATAGTAATTTTGAACAAAATGTTTCTACGATATATAACTTAATACATACAAAATTGTATAATGGGATACCTTTGGAACCCAAATATTCATTTTAGAGAATTATATTGCTGTCTATTAAGATAGGTCTTCACTAATTTAATTAGTCTCTTGGCAAATCAGTAACAAAGTCTTTTGTTACGATTATCACCTTCAATACTAGAAAAGGTACGTCTCAGTTTTTCATTCTATTTTAATATAAGTAAATCTAAGTTAAATGATGGTACATGTAACTCCTTGGGATATTTCTGTTTGCTATCGAACATTTTACATTGGTCTTATGGCAATGATAAAATCTGCATTCATTAAATTTAGAAACGAATTGTATACAATCATATTATATGTTAACATGCGATGTGTTAACACTTGAAGAAGGCCAACTATCCCTCAACATACATCATCTTCTGGTACTTAATTATCTTCTGGTAATTTAGTTATTCGCCACAGCATTAAAAAATTAATAAAAACATTTATGTATCATGTATGAAGAATATCGCGAAAGTTACTTTCTTTCTTTTTTTCTTATCTTTTTTCTTTAAATTTTTCATGGAGAATCGAGAATTAAATGTGTTATATACTTAAAACTTAGAACTACAAATTAGAGCAGCCTGTTACACGATACGTTATTTGTATTACTGGTAAATTATTTCAGTTTTTCATGTTATTATGTTAAATCAAACAAATAAACTACATTAAAATATGCAATCTCTATTGTAAAGTAGTAAACTGTTGTCTTGGAGCTTCACGTATAATATGCACGGAATTCCCCGAGGTAACTGTGTGGGTCGAAAGAAGTTACGCAACAACTGCAACAACCTGGGGAGACATTATAAAGAATAGTAGGCTCATTTTTTATTCACTTACAACATCTTCAAGTAAGACGTGAATTATAAATATGTTTAAACTTTAAATTGTATTAATATGTTAATGTATTTATGTTTATTATAAACAATTAAGTATACTAAATATTTTATTTAGAGGGCTAGTAAAATGTAACTGAAATTAATACATGGGAACCCATACTGTATGTTAATGATGTATTTTTGTACTTACTAAGATGACTTTTAATTACTTACTACAAAACCATACTATTAAGTGTCATAACCCGCTATCATTACGCATATACAACAAATATATTTGGCACTTAGGGGAACTATTGTCATTTCATAAATTTTCCTTAATGATATCAACAGACAATACAATAATTCCTTTACGTTTTCCTTTATTTGCTGTTCGAAAGATAAAATTTTTTTATAATTTTATAAATATTTATATACATCAACCATGTTTCTATGACTTATATTACAATTTATCAATTAATGAGCACAATAAATTACCTCAAGTTTCAAGCAATATGTATTGTTACTTATATTTATTAGACCCCTATATTTCCAGATTGTGGCTTTAAAAATCTATAAGAATATACAGTATTGTGTGAATTAATGTAAACAATCAGAATTAATTTGAAAATATGATTTTATAAGGGCAAAGCAACATTTAGGTACACTTACATGAGATTGTTACCAGTAATTAGTATGGTTCCAGGAATCTTCTTAGCATGGAATTGACATTTTGTTTTTGCAATTGTTTGTGATTCTTTCATCTATAAAATACTCCTGAAATCACTGCTTCCACCAGTTTTTTTTTGGCCGTACAGCCCACTTTTTTGCGGTCTATCCTCACATATTGCCCACAAATTCTGTAAAAGTTTAAGATTAGGTGAATTCCCATGCCAATCCAGAAGGCATTTCCCACGCCATTATTATCCTTGAAGTATTTCATAATAGTGTTTTATACGTGGCACGGAGCTGGGTCAATTGCAGTTCCTTCGCCCTGGACTCTGTCAAGCTCTATAGCTAAGGCGTTTTGCCCCAGCAAGGCTTTGTACTTTTCACGGTTCACCATACCTTAATAGGAATAAGAGTGCCTATTCCTGAGTATGAAAAATAGCACCCGGAAAACCTTGTTGTGGGATATTTAACTACTTGGTTAAATGGCTAGCAGTCATTGATGCTATAGGTCAATACGTTTACATACATAATTTAGGAATAGTTATATCTCGTGTAAAACAATTCTTTGTTTTTACAAGGAAATTCGTTTGCTAATAATTATTTTTTCTTTTAAGTTTTTCAAATTAAGGATTTTCGATATGTTTAAACTGTCAACATTATTGACAGTTATTGATCCATCGGATTTGTAGAAATTAAATACATAAACTAACAATGTATTTTCAGTTTTACCTATAGAGATGTGACTTATGGGCACACGTGAAATCTACTTTTCTTCTGATAAAGCCGGAAAGGGTGTTTTAAAATCTATCTAATAATTCTCAAAATAAATAATACTTCACTTTATAAATAGAATATTTCAATACAACGTTTTGTGAATAACGATGACATAAAGAAGTATTGCTTAGTTGATTCTATCATTGCAGTTACCATGTGGGCTGTAAGTGCTATATTTGAGGTAATCACTTCTATAAATCGCTATATCTATTAGAGCTCTGGAGTTAAGATCTTTGCAGCGTTCTTTACAGAAATATACACTGCTTCAATTATAGAGTTTATTTATGAATAATCTGTTCCGTGGGAGTATCTAAGCTGTTTATGTAAATCTATACTTAGAAATATTTTTTAGAAAAGGCTTAATTGAATTAATTTTTAACTTAATAATACTCATAGCTCATTCAAGGTTGGTAGCACTGGCTGCTACTGAAATTTGGTGTTTATTTGGTCTCGTTATTTTATTGGGTTTTAAACTGTTCGTACTAGCTGTACAGTGTTTTGGCCATTGGCAACGCTATTTACGGGTACTGACGTTCAACCGGTTGTATCTCGCTCTGTGAAGCACGAACTGTAAGTAAATTAATGTGCTGTGCTAAACCTGCTGTGGAGATCGACCTCGTGTTGAGGTTCTGATATCTGGGACTGACGGACGAGCTCCGACGTCACAGAATCTGCAGGCTGCCAAATCTGTCCGGTTGAGCCATAAATTTTACCTGTTTGGGTTTGCGGGTACTGACTCTGAAGGCGCTTGCCGTTTTCGGCGAACACCAGATCGTCGTTGCCGCTTTTTCGCCTGCAATTCTCCTGCTGCTATTTGCACTACACACAAGTCACAGCGGTATCACTGGAGCTGAGGCGCCGCGCGATATCTGCAACTGCTGCTGCCGCTACAGAGGTGGACTGCAACTGGCTCATCGGGATTGTTTCATCGCTTCGACTGCTTATGGAGAATTTCGGCTCTGGACTTTTTATTATGCTGTTGTATATGTTGTAATATAATTAATGTACTTGTAAATAATTTCCTGTCCTGTTCTGTGTATATAAGATTGTTAAATTGAATACTGTTTTTATTCGTATTATAGTATCACAATGGTAATGACAAGAAGTCAGTATCAATGCAAATGCCCTACATGATGATAGCATGGAAGGGTGTTGATTATAAATCTTAGTTTCCCAAATTAATTCTTTTACAGCAAAATTATCCTGATCTAGACCTTATTAAATGATCTGGTATCTACTATTGGGCTGCTAATGCAAAGGATCTGATCATCTAAATTCAGAAATTGTTTCTCAGCGTGAAGTGTTAGAATCTTCTCATTGTGAAATACAGTCATTAAAGACAAAACTTGAAATTCAACAGGAACTAACGGCTAAAGAAATAAATAATTCATTCAAAATTCAGGATGAAGTGGATGAAGAAGTTGTTAGTTTTAAAAATAAAATAAGTAAACTTGGAAAAAAGGCTTCAAGATTATGTAAACTCAATGTCGAGACGCTGAATCAGCAACGAATTTAGCTTTAAGTGATTTTAAAAAATGCAAGAGAAAGAAATTTTCAGCTGTCAGAAAAAAAACATTAACTTAAGTAATGCCGTAGCTCTTGCAAATAGTAAAATTGTTGTTCTTTAGTGATAAGGTAGCATGTTTGGAGAGCAATACAGAAACATCGTGTGGAACAGGAACTTGTGGACTGATGACAAACACCTTAAACTCATATTTCGATGCTATGTCATCAAGTGTAACAAATAAGGATGAGATAATATTTTTAGGGACCCTCTCAAAACACATCTGTTAAAACTCTGCGATCCAGTGGATGCCTCCTGCCATCTTTGAACAAAATTTGCCCTCCCATGTTAAAGTTTGCATTTTGTTGTTTGAGTAACTCTGTAAGCCCAAAATCAGGACTCTGGTTCTCATTGGAGGCCTGTTATTTTGTGACCTGGAGGAATGTAAAGCTTTCCATTTTTGACTCGCTAGCAGGCTCAAATGCTCTTTCTGCTCAAACGATGGCCAAAGTGTTCAATATTGGTAAAGACAAAGTTTCTAGAAAATGCCATGTTTCCAACAGAGCAACTCATTTGAGTGTGGACTTAACGTTTTAGTTAATGCTAAGCAGATTTTACAATTTTATTGCCTAGGACAACTCACATTTATGTAAATTTGAAGAGTGGTGGGGGTTACGCAGGCACCACTCGTCTGACCTGCCCTGAAAATGAATCAGTTCCTAGTGTTCCTTCTGAACAAATGAGTGACTCAAAAAAATTTGTCTCAAGAACTCACAAAAACAAGTTTCAGGAAAAAAAAAGTTAGTGAAAAATTGGACCTCTGTTAGGTCTAAGAAACGCGGTAAAAGGCGGGTGTGGTTGGGTACTCCGAATGTAGTTTGTAGGAATAGGTTTCAAGTAACTTAGTACATACTGTGAACAATACCGTTACGGAACCATCTTTCGGAAAAAATGAAAATGTGCAAGCATGTGAAGTGTCTGACTTGCAGAACAACTCTAATCTAAGAAAGCGTAAGGACTAGAAATAGAAAACATTTGACAACGCTTAAATGCTGGGGGCCGCTGGCTGCTCCTGGGGTGTTCGTGACAGCATGGGTACTGAAGTTGGGCAGTAAGAAAAGAGAAATGTAACGCTACAGATATTGTTACCCCACTAGAAAACTAATAATGTCGTGACTACTGACCAGTTAAGTTTAAAGAATGTTCTAGTTGTGGGTGACTCAATGATCCGTCATGTAGGACCTGGTTTGTTAGAGAAAGGAGCCTTTCTGGAATGTTATCCAGGCGCTCGAATCCGTGACTTAAAGAGAGTATTGTTAAGCTATGTTAGCTACAGTCTTGATATAATTCATATCCATGTTGGCACGAACGACCTGGGATGGGGTTACAGGGGAGGTCCAGGATACAACGGTGGCCATGGTAAGCGCGAGGCCCTCCATGACATGGCTGATTTGCTGTTTACTGCAAAAACTCATTTTCCAAATTCCAAAATATATGTAAACAGCATAATAATTCGCTCTGACATTGGTTATAAAGCTCTCTACGATTTCAACACACAACTTGATCTGATGTGTAACAATTTTGGGGGTCATGTTCGTGGAGGCCAACTGTTGGGTGGCGCGGAGACATCTCGCCCGCGATGGGAGGCATCTCAATCGAAAGGGTGGTGTGGCGCGTCTGGCTTCCTTGTTTGGAGCGGTGATCCCGGCGGCACTGCGTTTGATGGGGGAGGTCGGCGGCTACGGACTTCCCAAGGTGGATCCTCTTGACCCTGGGGTTGGATCCGGAACTGAGCCCTCTACCATCTCCAGGAGGGAGGTTTGGGGACCGGCTTCCCCAGGGGTGTCGGGAAACGGACCTGGTGGAGAACCTGTGTGTTGCGCATTTGAATATGCGCTCACTTAATACGGGTTTTTGATGAGATGTCTGCACTGACAAACTGATTTCGGTTTTGGATATTTTCGGCGTCACAGAGTCTTGGCTTAGTCCAAGTACCCCCTCTGACCATTACGAGATAACCTGGTTACACTCTCCTGGAGAGCTGACCGAGCAGTTGGCACTGGAGGTGGCGTTCGCTCTCTACATTAAAACAGGGGATGGTCTTTGAGCGGATCCAAATAACGAGTGTTGATCCAGGCCATAGAACTGATTTCCTTGATACTCAAGATTAGAGGGGTTAAACTCTGTGTAGCCGTAGTGTACAGACCACCGCATGTGAGCTACACTTGTCTCGGCTCTTTGTTTCAGACACTTTTTGTAGAACATTGCAATTGGAGGTTGACTCAGTTGTATGCTTAGGAGACCTCAATCATAGATTTGTCTGTCAAAATTCCTGCCATGAAACCAAATATCTCCGTCGCCTCCTAAAACTCTATAACAGGCGTTGCAACACATAACAGAACCGACACGAGTAAACTGCCAGATCTGCTACGTTGATTGATCACATAATAACTAATAAAGCAATGCAGTTAGAGAGGTGTGACGTTATTGATGCTACAACTATAAAACGGATTACAGAGAAAATGAACATCACTGATCATAAACTCATTTTACTGTACATTGAAAACTGAAGAAGAGAGAGAAAATGTATCGCCAGATTTGTGACATACAGAGATTTTTCAAAGTTTAATATATAACTGACGCAATTGCAAATGCTAACAGAATGTTAAATGGGGAAGCAGCCAAAAGATATGAATAAATACGGAGGACATAAACGCTTTTGTAACCTCCCAAGATCATAGATATTTATGATGCACATGGCACCTCTTGTTACAAAAAGAGTGACAAAGAAAAAAGCCCCCTGGAGAAATGAGGAAGTGATCATGTTAACAAAATTGAAGAATAAAAACTAAGGAGCAAATTTGCAAAAGAGTAGGCAGGAGTTTGAGTGGACGGGAGTATAAAAAAGCGAGAAATAGATTGAATGGGGCTATAAGAAACGCAAAAAAGAACTTCTTCGCAGATAAAACTGGCAGAACTGTAAGGATCCAAGAGCTTTTTGGTGGTGGTGTCTGAAGCAAAGCGATATTGTTGGTAAAAAAGAATAATAATCTCCCCCCAAAAGCATTTAAGGTCAGTGAAATGGAATGAGTACTTTGTAAATATGGGATTCATTCTATCAAGTGAAACGAAGATCTGATAAGTTCATACAACCAAGAGATATACAATGGCGAAAAAAAAAGAGTTTTGAATTCAAAGAAGTATCAGAGTATGAAGTAAGATCGGTTAATAAATGAAATAACCTCTAGAGCCGTTGGGAGGTGGACAAGTTAAGCATTGCAATGATAAAAGCCGTCAGTCCATATGCCATCGAAGCTATAAACTCACTTAATTGAATACGTCAGTTTGAAAAAAAAGGTGAGTTCCCACAGTCATGGAAAAAAAAAGTATAGTTCATCCATTGTCTAAAAAACATAATCCCTCAAATGTCAGTGAACTAAGACCAATTTCAGTCTTGCCAGCAATGTCCAAGGTACTCGAAAAATTAGCAATTCGCCAGATTGTTGAATACCTTAAATTATGAAAATTTGCTTCCAAAATTGCAATCTCAGGGTTCAGAAAGAACCACAGCACTTGCACTGCATTGCTGAATATGTTTGCAAGATGGTTTTTGGGTCGAGGGACGCCGGCAGGTGTAGCTCTATAATCATGCTTGATTATTCGCAGGCAATTTGATTCCATAAGCCATAGTTTGCTCCTTGCGAAATTGAAGGCACTTCGGCTTCCGTGAGAGTGCAATTGTCTGGTTCAAGTCTTACTTGGAAAAAAGACTGCAGGGTGACGAAGCTGGGTACCGATATCTCACCTCCCCTTGAGAAATTAAGGGGGAGTGCCGCAGGGGAGCTGTCTGGGGCCCATTTTGTTCACCCCTTTACACTGCAGATCTGTCCAACTGTGTAAATCACTGCAAGGTGCATGCCTATGCTGATGACTGTCAATTGCATTTTTCTTATGAGTCAGATTCCATTAACCAAGTTTTCGCAGGGGTAAACTCTGATCTTGGAGAGAATAGATGATTTGGTCACGGAAGCATTGGTCTCAAGTTGAACGCTGAAAAATGCATGATTCTTCATATTGCCTGCCGCCAACTGTCTGTCATAAAAAATCCTGCTTGGAGATATGCACGTTAAACTTGGTGACAAAATGTTGATGGTGAGTGATACTGTCAAGACTTTGGGAGTGGTGCTTGACAGGGGCCTTACATTCTCAGATCACATCACTCATGTTTCCCAGTTTGGCTTTAGGAAGGCTGCGAGGTCTGTACAGGTACCGATCAATACTGCCAGAATCTGCTAAGCTGCAGCTGGTCCAGTCATTAGTTTTGTCAGTGCTCTATTACTGTTTTCCTGCATACGGCAACAGCATTACCAGGGAGGAAAATGTCCCGATTGCAGAGGCTGCAGAACACCAGCAGTGCGCTTCGTTTACAAACATTCGTAGACGGGAGCGTTATATCTGCCTATCGTGAGGCTGCCGGTCTTTTGCCAACTGATGCCGTGTGTAGGATGCAGACTTGCAACCTCATCCACCGGGTCTTGGTACAGCAGGAGCCTCAGTACCTGGTGGAAAGACTCGTTGCTCGTGGGGGGGTGGCTCTGCGAAAGCACCCGGCAGGATGCGCTACTCCATTTTCCAAAGGGTCAGACTAGATAGAGGTGGGTCATAGAAATGGGTTTTCTTATTTTGGCCCTACTCTTTATAATGACCTCCCTTGGGACCTCAAACAAATGGGCATCCTAGCATTTATGTCTAGAGTAAAATCTCATTTTATGAATACGTCTTAATTATATTTTTTGTTACCATTTATGTGCACCATGAAAAATAATGTGTAGTTTTTAATTTTAAGTTTGACTTGAGTTACTCTGTTAAAACAGTTGTACACTGAGAGACGCTTGAAAATAAAGGCATTTTTATTTATTTTATTTATTTATTTATTCAAGTGTGTATATCTTTTACTACTACATGTGTCTCATGTAGCTTTGAACGCTTGTCGGTATTTTTAACCATAAATCTGTCCACTGGTGACATATCAATTGATATCATAATATGGAATACAGAATTTTATAGTAACCAGTAACTTTTTTTTAATATTATACAGGGTTTCAAAGAATACTGGCTAACTAATTTATACAAGAGATTGCAATGTATGAGATTGAATAACCAAATGGAATAACCATTGAATAACAGCTTGATATACTTGATCCTGTAACAGTGTAATGTTGATTTCAAAAAATTCAGGAATAAAACAAATGTCAAGTTAAAATTTAAATGCTTTTTAAGCCATTACTCTAAATGTTGGCTTTATGTCTTTATCCTTGTATGTTTCAAAATGTATACAAAATATAAGTTTTTTCGTTTACATGTCGAAAATGTGGCTATTGTCGTTTGGTTCGGTTTGATTCGTCACTCTAAATAAATTATATTACACAAATTATAATTATTTATGATTTACAGGTACAGCCGTCTACTACAAAATAAAAAACCATGGTCATAGTACAAATAATAAAGTTATTTTAGAACTGAAATGCTTTAAATTCAGATTTATCCATACGTACAAACTATTTCAAAATGGAAGAAATATTAGCAATTAGGGAATTCATAAAAAGTAATCTCAAATATTCTACATATCTATTTTTTAATTGAAAAGAATACATTCATTAGCTAACAATTTAAATTAATTTAAAAATATTATTGCAGGAGCAATTTGGAGATAATACATTTTTATTAATGTCCGTTTCAATGATAAAGGAATGAACTCAGAGTATAAAACTATTCAAACAATATACAGTCTTATTTGTCCGTTTGAAAGTTTACCTTAGGGATTACCTGAGTGGTTACTGTTTACCTACGGCCTCGGATGGCTACTCAGATGGAGTTGTTTTTCTCTCCTCTTCATTCCCTTGTTGATCATATATTAATAAATGAATTGAATATTATGTTATTTCTCGTACAATCCTATTTTTTACCTTTATATTGAGCAAATGAAAAGTGAAAGTCCAGTCCTATTTAAATCATTTATCGGGACTATTAATGAAATAAATCAACATATATGTAAAATATAAGAATTTCGACTACTTTCAAAAACATTTTTTTAACTCACCACAAGCTTAATTTAATTTTTAATAAAAATAGAAATATTATTGTCTATGGTATGTCATCATGTAATATATATATTCCAAAAGATACATTATTAATGTATCTTAAACCTTTTATTTCATTAATGGTTATATTATAGTTTATTGGATATCTTTATATTCTCTTGATAAATTATGCTCTTTAGCTTATTGTACTTAACCCATATGTCTGAATGCGTTTTAATTGTCTAAAAGCTATCCATGTTACTGACAATTGGGAAACACTGATAAATAAAATAAATAAATAAAATCCCTTGTGACCTTAAATTGCTTAAAGGTCACATTTTAAACTTCAGCTAAAGAAGCACCTCTTTTCACTGGAGTGAACGTTTTATACTTTTAACTTTGTACTTTTAATTGTTTTAAATAAGTTTAGTATCTAAAATATATTGTATCATGTTGACGTGAGTTATTATGAAAAACAGATGTATCTGATAATCGCTTTAAATAAAAGGCATGTTTATTTTCATTATTTATCCCCTCAGCCGTCGGGAAAGATAGAAGATGCAGGGACATTCTGTTGAGCTCCTTTCTAGAAGTATGAATATTAAGTTCAATTAACTCTTTCTTTGAATTGCCATGGTTGATACTTATTGTTCGATTTTTTGGCCCCTGAAGAAGATGGTAGGTTACTAAATATAATGGAAACGTATCTCCCACTGTCTCCCATACCCGCTACGAATCAAACAGAGCTTCTTCCTATTCTTTCAAGGTGGCATTACTGTGATTGAGGCCGTTTTATATATATTATTATTTATCTGTTTGTTATTCTGTTACATATACTTCTATCATTTTCATACTGTTACATATTTTTATCTCATTGTTAAATTCTAATATATCTATATCGTTGCAAGTTTGTATATATTTATCTCATTGTTAAGTTATTATTATCATAATTGTTACATTGTTCTGTCTATCTTTACTAGTTGTTCCTGCATTATTTTTTATGATTGCTATGTATTGTTAATAATTATTGCATAATGTCTTCCTTGTGTTATCTGTTATCATTACTAGTTTTTGCTATGTTATTGGATTGTTGTTAACACAGTTATTAGTCATTGTATGCCCTCTTGATTAGTTTATCCTTAGTTAAGTCAACTCATGTATAAATTGTGGAACCGTTGGAAACAAATAAATAGATATTGCATATGTCGAGAATAGTACTCAAACAGAGGGAATAACTTCTGCTTGTTGAAAATCATTGTATGTTAGCTACTGGATAGTACAGTTTTTATTTATTGTTATGGTTTTGCGGACGAAAATGGTCTAGGTTTGTATCATGTACGTATGAGTAGAGGTTCTATATAAATTATATAGACCAAAAAACCTTTTACCTCTTAAAACAATGATAATAATTTTCGGCTACAAATATCAAAGTCTTGGTTGTATTTCAAATTTCATAAGCCATAATAATTGAATGTTTTCAGATACCTTTAGCTTGGATACAGATTTTTTTTCTAATTACATCTGAATATCATCATATTCAAGTCAACCTATAATTTACTACAACAGAAGAAAATTAGTTTAAATCTGAGTATCTTCATGCTATATATCTGCATTTGTAAATCTCTAGGTCTTAGTCCTGGGGCAACTCGAGAGATGTCTAGAAGTGGAAAACCACTAATTACTTACGCCGAAATATTGGTGTGCAAGGGTAGATCGATTAGTCTACTCTATTGCGGAGGATGACTGTTATAGTTTGTGTAGCTCCCTAAGCGTTAAAGGCAGTTGCTAGCTTGGACATAGGAATAAAAGTAAAAATAAAAGATGTCTTATTATACCAGGGGAAGTTAGGGCTAAGAAGCCCTCTCTAACACTTTACCTGGCGACCAAACTTAACCAAGGTAACTTCCGAAACACCACCAATGGCCGGGCAGGCGGGCTGCTTGCAAAGACAGGATCGCTCAGCGGTCACCCATCCAAGCAGCAACCACACTCGACGTTGCTGCTTCATCCGGTTTATCTTGCGATAACCGTTGTACCCGCTACACAGCGCCATTGGTCTATCCAGCCTACTTTTTCCAGCTAGCCTCGTCTTCTTCCAAGTTCACATGATAGAGATATAGTGCCCTCTCTACCTCCACGTAGTTATTAAAAAGGCAGCTCCTACCCCCAACCTTACCTATACTAAATATATGTACTCGTGATGCAAGCCCGAAGGTCTCTTTTTGGATTAAGAGCTATGAGACGTTTTCTTGGCATACAATGAAAAAGAAAACTGTAAATCTTATCAAAGTATATAAAAGTATTATTGGTAATAATGGTCCACATCGTGACAAATATAATCAGTAAAAACATGCTGGTACTATAAAAATGCCTTTACAAAAAGGTTTTACAGTCGTGGCCACACGATTTTTCAGGCTTTTACAACATACTTATACTTATCTACGGCTTCAAGGCTAACGGGATCACGCAGCTTGTGCTTTAAAAGGAACAACGCCTCTGTTACCGATAGTTGCAAAGTATTTTCGATGATGTCTCACAGTGCTCCAAAGATGTTCTTCCGGCTTCTACTCTTCACCATATCAGTAAGTATGTAGCTTTCATGTCGGAAGATTCACTATCATATTGAAGATATACATTAGCGATAATTTTCATACATGTTGGCAACGCACTCTGGTGTGCTAAAACAGACTATTATATTAAGTAGTTATATTTATAACAATTCTTTAAAAAATTACATACAAATAATTTTGTGTTTCGTTATAATATTATACGTCTATGTCTTGTTTGCAGAACGTTTCTAATGGTTTTTAACTTCTAGAACTCTTCGGCTTCTTTCAGCTCCCCAAGCTGTGGAAGCTTTGAACTTTAGGGAAATTTAAGGCTTTATAGGCTACTAGACATCTTAGCTTAACCCTTAACATAATTCAGCTTCTAAAAATAACAAATTACATATACACATTTGGTGTAATAAAATCTCTCGACTTTTGAACATCTGGAGATTCATGTTCTTTGGGGTTGGGAACATTCTATTTTACCGTCCATTTTATTTTAATTGAATATAATGCTATGTATAAAAAAAATTGAAATACACATATAACCATATGAATATTCACATCAATCCTGATGTGAATAATATATTTCGTAACACTTTAATAAAATAAACTTCCCTTATATAGTAAGAAAATTAACATTTGCCACTGAAAAACAAATACTATTCTACTAAATACTTTTAAACTTGGCGTCTTTAAAGAAAAATATACTTTTACATGGTTATAAAGCTATTCCAAAAATAAAAAATTTAATGTGCTTGAAAAAATTATTTAGTGATACGCACTCCGGACCCATCGGTTACATAGAATAGAAATAATAAAGTAATAAATTTTAAGTAATAGAAAATTGATAAACAAAATTCTTTCTCATGATTTTTTCAATATTACAATTGTTTTTGTACTGTTAATGCCATTTAGTATCCGTCATATAAGGAAATATCATACAAAAAACTATGTACCCAGAATTGAATATTTATTAAATATAAAAATTTGTATTCGTTTTAAACGAAAATGTTTTAATAATTTATTTCAAAAATATTATCATGGCTCCTTAAAACTGTTTCTTAGAGATTATAATGAGAAATAGACTAAAATAAAAGTTAATATAAACTTTGTAATATAGCTTTATAAATCTATAAACAATTTCTACCCTACTGAGCCATGCTTGTCTTTAGTTCTTCCTATTCATTCATGTTTTATTTTTCTTTCTTACCCTTTTCTGTATGGGACATTTTTTACAGTTATTTTCAAGTACTAAATAAAACTATAGTATTTTCAAGTATTAATACATTTTAGGGCCATAATTTTTTTATACAAAAAATCACTTGGCGTTTACAAAACTGTATCTTCACACTATATTAATTATCTGATGCTTTGGTTTTAAGAATTTAATTCATGTTTTATTTTTCTTTCTTACCCTTTTCTGCATGGGGCACGTTTTCCAGTTATTTTCAAGTACTAAATAAAATTATAGTTTTCCGAGTATTAAAAACTTTTAGAGCCATAATTTTGGATACAAAAAATCACTTGACGTTTACAAAACTGTATCTTCACACTATATTAATTATCTGATGCTTTGGTTTTAAGAATACAAATTTATTCTGAAATATTTTGCTGTTCTTCCAACATTTATATATTTATGAACATTTGAGTTTACATTTTCTTTGAAGGTTTAATGCCAAAATGAGAGACAGTAAAGTGTAGATATAGAATTTACTTTTTTTTAAATTTTTGTATGTTTAGATTATGACAGCTGAATTATCTGAGATAAAATGCATTGACGGCGACTACAAACTCTATCCATACGACTGCGCAAAGTTCATGCAGTGTGACCACGGCGGATGGGTAGTGAGAGATTGTGCTCCAGGAACCCACTGGAACCCTGCTATTGAAAAATGTGACTGGCCTTATAATGTGGACTGTAAAGTAAGTTTGACGCTCCATTAGGCATAACGAATTAAAACACTTTGTAAACACTTTTATTAAAGTTTAAGAATAGTTAATTTAAAAGCAATCAAAATGTTGTCATAGAAAGATGAGAAATAATGTTTTTAATTACTGTAAGATACAATATCCATTGTATATACTAATGCATTAATCATCAATCCAATGGCTTACAGATAACTTGGGAGAGTTATAAACTCAAGATAACTTGCGTTGCTTCAGCTGTTCTCCTTTATAAAACTGTATTTATAAAATATAAAACATAAATTCCCTTCCTCCAAAATTATTAGGAACATTAGTCACAAGGTAGAAATAAATTAATTTTCCGTTTTAATTTACAAGACAACTTGCCATTGTTGAATTACTGACATAGAAACTATTTTTGCTCTTGAAAATCTTTTACTGTTATTTAATAGTGTACAAATTATTTAATACCTACTTTCTACTATTTAAACCCAACTGTTGCACAGCTTAGGCTCTAGAAATGACTATTTTAGAAACAATTACGTGCCAGTTACTCCTCTCTATTTTCAAAACAATATTCGCATCGGGTTCCATTATTTATTTAAAATCCTTCACCGTCCTTTTCAATCCATACCGACAGAATGTTTATAAAGGCTTTCTAATTTTAGGAGATTACTGCCTTTTTAAAGTCTCCCGTCCCTTGGAACTCCTGACTTGTTCCATATCAGGTCAATAGGCTGCTCAAAATATAACAGATTCTTTGTAAGGAAGTATACTGTAATACTTCTGTAATACCTATAATTATTTATTTTCAGTGTAGGGTTAATCATTACTTTAGAGATAAGGAAGCGTAATAGTTGAGTTAAGTTTGTTTTAATTTGGTAATTTTTAGGCGGTTTCGGCTGATATATCAGAAACAAAATGCATGGACGGCCAATACGAACCTTATAGATATACGTATGAACTTACTATTGCTCAATCGGACACTCTAAAAATTAACATAATATGAGCCTTTAAAAGTTGGGAAAAACTACAACACTACAACATATCATCAGAAATATTGATATATGTGTGTGTTTATAATACAGTCTCCTATTATTCAATCAATTAACACCAGTAATTTGACTTTCTCATAGACTATAGGAAAAACGAGTTTTTTCCTTAATTTGCCATATTTGAGTGATGAAGATCTGAAATTTGATATCTCCTCCTCAAAAAAGCAGAAAAGATAGCTATGAACTGTAATAAATAGCTAAGGAATAACTATGCAGAATCTGAGAACACATTTTTCTTTGTAAAATGTAATTATATATTTCATGAGTTTATGTTCATGAGCCTTTTTACAGAAGACAATATTGTAACAAGAAAAACAAATATAGAAATTCTTCTAATTAAAAATATATTTGAACTAGGCAATAGAAACTAAATATGTCCTGAATTTACTGTATATATGTATCTTTAATTTACTATATAAAAACTACTAACCAATTCGGTGCTTGTTTTTCAGCCTTTGAAAACCGAAGCCCCCTACACCACTGCTCGACCATATCCATGCATTGATATACGCTAGTAGTCTACTATCTAAACTTACAATACACGGTATTATTTTTTAAACGTTATAGACAATGGTTCAGGTAAAATAATAACAGATTTATACTCAAAAGCATAAATATTATAATATATATTGCAAATAATAACGACAATATTTCGAAAAAAGATTATATTTATGTGTATAGAATGACATTTACATATATTTCGAAATAAAATATTAAGTTCAAAAACAAATTATACAAATTCATGCTAAAAATTTGTAGGATGAGAATTATGAAAACAACATTGACAATAACATAACTTAAAAAGAAATCTAATTGATTTATTTCCTTTGTTCGCAATATCTATAATTAGTACATTATCATTTTCCAAACAAACTAAACAATAAAAACTTAAATTATGGCGTCTAAGCAATCGTTTATACTATGTATTTTGTTGTGTAATCAAACTATTTTGTGTGTGAACGTATAAATACAATAAAATTAATAATCAAGTATATGGTGATTTAATTAAATCCTTTGTCCCAGCTCAAATGTGACAAGACGCTTTTTCATAGAAAAATTCATGTTTATAAGTTTTACAATTTTTAGAAATAAAACTTCTACCAAAGGGAAGGTTCTACATAAAATAAGTTACTCCTTTGTACACTACAAGTAATCTACAGCACCCAACGCTATATTGGATTTGTAACTTAATTTGAAATTTGTGTTGAAGATGTATAACATTTTCTTTTGGTATTTTACCAAGTGTGTATTTAAATGGTTTAATTTAGAAAAAAATTCTAAAATCGGTTCTTCCAGATTTTTTAAAACTATTTATTCCCTATGAAAACCATAAAAAATTATTTGCAAGCCAACATGTAGAAAATTGCTTACTATGTGTTATTATACACTATTTTATCCTACCTAGTAATGAATTTGAGAATGTTTCTGTTTACAAAAAACCATAAGAGTACTAAATAAATTGTTATACAACTAAGAGAGTCAGGTAGAAATATTTTTAGTAGCTAAAAATTTACCGTACCTGATATTATATATATATATATATATATATTTATATATATATATATATATATAAATTAGGACAGACTATTATTAATAAAATATATTAACAAATTTCATGACTCAATAATCATAAATACAAGTTTTTTAACTTGTACTATTTAAACCTAGATAAGATTATTCTAAACTTTATTTGGAAGTACAAAATTTATTTGCCTTCTTTCACACATCCAATCACACATAAGCCGCAAACCGAAAAAACACTGTCACCACAGGGTGTGTGTTTGTGTGTGTGTGTGTGTGTGTGTGTGTGTGTGTGTGTGTGCGCGCGCGCGCGCGCGCTTTTCACGAGTGTTTATAGATTATAAGTTACCTACTAAGTATACGTTCAAACTATGAGATAATACACAGTCATGTTAATAAAAAAAAGTTTTACAATGCTCTCGAGGTGCCTCTGCCTCCTCCAGACTATATTATTTCACCTCACCGTGCAAATTGGAAAAAGTTCAATATGTCAAAACTTCATTACGACCTTTCTTCCAGTTATTAAACATTACTCACTATCTCCCAGTTATGTTCGTATATTACTTGGCGTTTTATTACTTGTATATCGAGTTTTATTATCACCCCTACCACCAAACACAATCGTTACTTTATTTGGTTTTGAAAGCAAATTAAAATTTAAAAATGTGAAGGAAATAATTCAATGTGTATCCTCTTATTTTAGGAGTTTTTTGACGGATTATACTGGTGATAAAAAATAACTATTAACTATCAAATACATCACATTATCAACGTAGATGGACTCTCAAACAATAATCTATTTTGGTTTTGGAAAATTCGGTGTTACGAATACTATACTGGAGTGCTTAAATTGTACCTCAATATACCCTGCAATTTGACTTTAAGCCACGATAATTAAAGAAATTTCCTACAACACTCCTCGGGAATTAGTTCACATGTAGATGTGCTCCTTTTGTTACTGTCACACTTTTATTTTATTTTCTGAGAAGGTTTACGTGATTATGAGCCGAGTACTATACGAGATTATATTTTTAAATTAGTTATGGATTAAACAAAATACTTAAAAATTCAATAAATAGTTGCTTTAAAGAAACTTTTATCAAGTAAAAATAAGAGTCTTTTCTGGATGGTCTATTCCTTTAATTTGAACCTACAATAAACACCGCTTTGTCTATTGAATATTCCCACCAACCACTAATGTCGAGTAATTTGGAATGAAAGGATGCTTCCATATTAACATATTTCATATTAACATAATTAATTTTAATGCTTAATGTGAAATATATTTTAGTAGTTGGGCTTAACCAAAAGCTGCACATTTACATACATTTATCATTAAACTGTTCTTGGTTCTATGGAGTGTCACCGCTTAAGGTTTCTTTTCCTTTGGAAAATGCTGTTACATTGTTGCATGAATAACAAAGAAAACACTCTATGGCTTAAAATTAACATTATTAATATATTAAATTCAGAAAGTCATTTGACAGGTATTTGGTCTTCCGATCATATGTTTAGTTTGGTTAATTAAACCCATATGTGACAGATACGGCCAAATACAATATAATTGAATCGTAAAAGTAAGAGCTCTGTGGTGTAATGGTAGCACATTCACCCGGCAAGTGAGAGATCCGGATTCGAGTCTCGGCGGAGCAAGTACTTTATATATACTTATATATATATACTTATATATACTTTATATATATATGTATGTGTGTGTGTGTGTATGTGTGTGTTTTATACGAACTGCAGTGACAAATAGTGTGAGCAATTAACGCACATAATTAATTTTCGCCGAACATAAAATCGTTAATTTGTGAATTACGAGAGAGTTTTGGTATAGGTCTTTCTAGTTCAATGAAGATAAACTTTGAAAAATATAAAATAATGGGAAGTACATCATATTATGCCTAATACTTTAATAGTTTAGGTATCTCACTATTATTTATATTTATATTAAGTACATATAAAGCTAGTTTTGAGAAAGTGCAATAAAAAAGAAGTCAATGCAATTTCTTCTAGAAGAAAGAAGTAGGTATTTCTTTAGAAAATTTAATGCAATCATTTAAAAAATAAAATTAAAAATATCTGTTGTTTGTGTCAAACCTCGTAGTGTCGAATACCTAAAATTATCATAGTAAAAAATCTTCATTTGAAACCAACTCAAAGAATGGTTCTTTAAAATATATATATATATTTTAGTTAATAAAAACTATCAACACATACCTTTTTTATTATAAGTAAACTGTTTCGTTTATTTTTTAGATAATTTTAGAGGAATTAACAGTGCAATAATTTTAATACATAGAAAGTAAAACAACTTAAAATAATAAACAAAAATAACTAAGTAAAAAATATAACTCAAATAAAATGTATATAGGATAGTTTAATATTATTTTGCCATATTGTATCAAAGATACCATCATGTCACTTAATCTATCTATTGGAAACAATATTTATATTGCACTGATTAAATTTGTATATAATTTTAAAGAGTGGTTCTACCATCCCTATTGTTTTTTCAACATTTTTGAAGCTTTATTATATAAAGACAATTGTTTTAAAATATTACTATATAGAGAACTGAACAATCGAGGGAATTTATAGAGATAATTACACAGGATATGTTGAACCGAATACTGAAGTAGTAGTATAATCTTGAGATTAAGACACCATAATCCTTATTATTCTCGAATAGTCAAGTCCTTTACATTTTATCCTTCCTTTCATTTAACTTAACAACTATGTACTTATACATTAAATTTATATGCTGAATATAAAAACCAATTATGCAACATAAACTGTACTAGGAAGCATAATAGTATTTATTCAACTTTGCGACAGTTGTGATGATAAGTAGTGTTCCAGTCCTTGCCTTGGAGTATAGTTCATAAAGTTTTAATGAATTATCCTGAATATACAGTTGTCCTGCTCCTTTCCGAGACGTGCTGAGACCAAGGACCCAGATCGTGCTGCTGAGCATTATTTGCTGGGGCAGTGTGTTATACGTGCTGAAGCTGTTCATTTTAGCCTACTTTGACAGAAATAGTATCAATCCCTAGATTACATAAAATACTAATTAAGTAATTAATATATTTAAGTAGTATAGATTGACTTTAAAAGAAATAGTAGAGAAATAGTTTCAGTATGATACACTAGATATGGAAGTAGTTATGGTATATTTAATATAACTTTCGTTGAGGAAGTTTTATTTTCTTCAGTATTTATGTCCAATATCTGTCTTGAAAACTATTTTACTATTCTATAATTAACTCTAAATTGCAATATAGTATTTCATGTTGGGGAGGAGCCTATTATTCTATTATTCGACCTATTATTATAAATCAAAACAAGATCATTAGAGTTATTGTCAGAGCTAATCGGCGTGATTCTTCTTTTCCTCTTTATATTCAGCTTGGAATACTTCCGCTTAGATATTTGTACATTTATAGGGTACTCAGGATATTTTTCTCAAGAGGCGGCCACACACTGGGAAATTTCAATGTTCACCCTATTAGGTTACAAATTTTAAACCGAGTAACTATCCCTTTTCCTAAATTAGATGTTTACAAACGTTTTTATACATTCATAGCTCCGAAGCTCTATAACAAATTACCTTTCGATGTGTCCTCGTCAAAAACATTGGGTACATTCATACGAAGTTTGAAATGCTGGCTTTTTTACAATTGTTGATGTAGAGCGACTCATAAATTAGATATTTTGTTGAAGACTTGTTTTATTGTATGAGTGTGTAATGGTTACATCTTTATCTATTGTGTCTAAGTATCTTTGTAGTGTGTTTGTATGTGTGTTATATGTTTCAGTAATGTATGTGTTTGTAAATTTATGTTTATGTGTGTGTATTTGTATGTATGTGTGAAAGTGTATAAATTTATATGTATCTGTATGTGTGTGGATTTATGTATATGTATGTATGTATGTGTATGTGAATTTATGTAGTAATTTAATTATTTTTTATATGTTGTGGTAATGTAATGTATTGCATTTAATTATGAAATACAAATTAATTCTGTGCTTTGTTTTAAATATTGGTATGGTTTATTCATTACTCTAATTATGTATATTTTACTCTGAAAGAGGAGCTGCCAGGCCCATCTGCCTTAAATTAATTAGTGATGGCAACCTCAACTCAGCTAATAGCTCAGAGGTGCCCATCCATTGTACTTTTATATACTTTTTTTATGTAATTTTTGTGTGAAACAAATTATTGTAATGTACTTTGGAAATAAAGATTATTGATTCTGATTAATATCAGAATCAATAGTTATAATTAACTAAAGTACTAATATGGTTAACTTAATTTCAAAGACAGACCAAAATTATAAATCAAGCAATAACTTTCTAATAGTAATCTAAACCAAACTAATTACATTTCAACAAATACTAAATTGAGGGAATATTGTAAGCACAAACTCTTAGCATGAAAAAACTATGTCAATGTAAAATACTGAGTTTTAAGGCATTAGTGTACGTATGTTTTCCCAAATGAAATCACGGGACTTGTGAGTAGGGTTCGGATGAGCAGGGTATAAATTGCTACGTCTGACAACATACCCTAGCGCCAAGCCTGACAAAATAACGATACAGGAACTAGGACATCACAAAGCGTAGCGAGACCGTCGTCAGTGTTCACAATCGACAGGAAATGAACTACAATCAGCACACCTAGGCGATAGACAGGCGAAAATCACACGGTAAAGTAAAAATGTTGCTGGATGGTCAAGTTGGGTAACACATAGTCGAGCTCTTCAACAAAGGTGATCATTGTCTGAGTTTATGCAGGATTATATTCCAGGATAAGAGAATGCGAAAACACCTCGTTGCACTTAGTTGTAAAATAAATTTTCTCTGCTTCCAGATGGAATATTACATATAGGTGTTTTGGAGGTAGAGGTCTCTTCCAATTGAGATATCATGAGGTTTCTATATCTCAATCATGTCAACGTGGAAGAAGAAGAGGCTAGCTCTATTCCAGCCTATTCTAGTGACACAGGGAGGGGAAAACCATACACTCTCGTGTTTAGCGTTTAAAATTCGTTCCACATTAAAGGAGCTCCACCAACTCCAATAGTAAGCTATACCTATCAACCTGCTACTGTTGAAACATCTATTAGGGAAACAGATTAGAATAACACATCAGTTTTGCTGTACCCAATATAGTTCCTACTGACAGGTTTATACAAACCAGAACTGAACTCTACTAGGGGCTTGTGATACTTGGTAATGCACTTAATTTCATCATATATTTAATTTCATCATATATTTAATTCGAGTTTTAAATTAAATCGTTAGGGGTTTCAACATAAAATATTATAACTCACGTTATATAATACAAAATATTACATATATCAAAAATCCAACATAAAATAATAATACGAATATATAAAAACAATGCCAAAGCAATTCTCTGTAGACTACATGATTCAGTATACCCACAAATACTTATAAACAGCTCATTTTTCTCAAACATTTAAATGTAAAGGTGATTTTAGTATTATTTAAGAATCATATCCTCTACATTTAAATATTTTATTTCTTTAGTAAGACTAACAATGTTATTATAGCGGTAGAGATTGTATTGAGTATTTCCTAACCTAGCAGAGATTGTCAATAACTCAGGAAACATAAACTATAAAACCTCATTGAGACATTCTTAACAGCACAATCCTACAGTTAAAAAAAAAATGCTGTTACCTAACATAGTACGACACTGACATAGTTTTGTTTATTAGTCTTAGTTCTAACATCAGTGTGGTGTCTAGGTTTGGTTCGGATTACTTTTGGCCTAGAAAGGACGTTTATATAATTTCGTGCTTATTAAAATATGATAACGACATGATATATCTTCCGTGCGGCATCATTGGATATGAAATAAATTTTTAACACCTCCTACATATTAGTATAACTTAAATGCATTATAATTCTGAATTTCACGTTTGGTTATAAAACTGACACACAGTATTTCATGTTTTCAGTTTTAGTCTGGTTTTTATTAAATGAGCGCGAAATAGTGTTATTAGAAAACATAGTACGTCATAACATGTTTTGTGTTATCAGAATTTCTCTGGTATATATAACATACCTTTGTCCATCAACAAACAATATCAAACGTATGTTTCATTGTACGCAGACCAGATGACGTACTGCAAACTGTACATGTTTATATTCTCTGTGTACAGGAATCCGTCAAAGCAAACTGCTTCTATCACCCTAAAGGTGAGTTATCAGTTGAATATTCGAATTCGCATAGAATCAACCCTTCCAAATGTAGCTATTTTTTGTATAGTTGAGTATAATTTGTATCCAACACTTATAAAAATACAGGGTTTTTACTATATAAAACAACCCTTAGGTATGACGACCATTTTATTCACATATTGCAGAGTGAAAATACTCGTTGGCATTTCCATCGTCAATTTTACTACGTTTCATAGATTAGAATTTATCCTCTTCTTCAGATATAAATCATTATATTTGTGTTCTGTTCTGAAGTCTGAATAAGGGTTGTTCAATTTAATTTTTGTTTGCATTGCCAAGGTTAATACTATTTTTTTGTTTCTTTAGGAACCTGAAGAATATGTTTTATTACTAAATATAAAGAAACATATTTCTCACTGTCTCCTCTACCCGCTTCGAATCAAAGAGGTTAAAACGGAGCTAGCTCCCATTTCTTTCAATGTGGCATGACTGTAAGGATGGCCTTTATCCCTCTTCATGAGATCGCAAAAGGAAGTAACAACTACCCCAAACCTTACCTATTCTAAATATCCTGTCACCCGCAAGCAGCCCAAAGGTCCTTTTTTGGTCATCGTACAAACCAAACCAAAAAAATGGCACACTGGATTAAAAAACTGTGTTTACAGAATAACATTTTCTTGTAATAGTGAATATATCTGCAAGACAAAAAGACCACTAAATGTAAGAATTAAAAAACATAAACATATTGAGGCTCCATACAAAAATTTTCAGAACAACCGCTAAGTCAACCTTCGGTTAGGGTTAGTCCAATTTCGGTAGCAATATTTAAAAAAAACTAACTAACCTAGAAAGATTATACTAATCAAATAAACCTTAACCAAATACATTCTTACACACCCCATGACAGTAAGGTCTACGATAAAAACATAGTGCCGGAAACGGCTTTGCCTTTAACCCTCCTCTTCCAAACCATCGACTTTCAGTCCCATTGTTTCAGATGACACGTCAAAGTGACAAAGAAGGAGCCGACATCGGTTTTCGTGTTAGTATCCCAATTTCATCCCGTGCTGGTGTGATGCATCATTGTGGTTCTCGTACTCGTGAGTTGCCCTCGGATCTTGAATTCTCTGCAGTGACAATGCCTGGACTAGCCTCCAAGCAGATTTTGGGTGTGTTTGAAACCTTTTCTTCTGTTCCTTATTTTTATGTGCAAATACCCTCCTCCAAACCTGACGAAGAGGATAGATTTCAATCCTCAAAACGTTTTGTTATGCCTCGTGTAATATATATCGATGGCAAATTTCTGAAACCCTGTTATCCTTTCAATGTTATCTTGTTAATTAACAAATCATTCATTTACTGTAGGACACACAACACACATTGCATGGTTTTAGGCATGTGACGAGCTTTGCCTTATGACAACCACACTCTATATTGCAAAAATTACTTCATACAATTCCGGCTGGTTACTCACAGTAAGAAAAAGGCTGCTTGTGATTTTTGCTTCGGTGGCTCGCTGTGAGCTATTAAGACACGTTGAGAAATATTACATATTTATATGTGTGATGTATACTGTAAAGACGTACCATTTCATTGCTTATACGTTGACATATAAAAATAATAACCGTTATTTTTTTAAATAAATAATTAAAGTAATAAACTTTTTGTCTTATTCTTTTCTTGTACTTCCTTGTCTTCTTTACGAATTCAGTTGATACCTAATGGCCAAAACGTCTGGCGTTAAATATGTTGATTGCATCTAAAATAACATTTGTTGAATTTTATTTGTTTTATTTTATTTATTTTCCAACGGCAAGCAGCCAATTTACAAATACAAGCATAGATAGTAGATACAGCGGAAAAATGAATGTTGAATTGTATAATCTATGAAAATATTCCCAAGTAATAATAGCTCACTCACGTTTGGTATAAATTTGTAGCGTTTTTAAAGCTACATTGATTTATTTTTTTAATTAAAACTTAAATTAAATAAAAATTTTGGGATCGAAATATTGGGACTTAATTTTAGATTAGATTGTGAAATGTCAGGGTAAAATCGAACATGTAATCCTTTGGCAAGTTAGCACTGGTAGTTTTAAATTGTTAGGAAGGCAGGTTTGACTGCCTTGAATTGATTAGAACTTGTCTTATTGTGAGTATTGTTCTCCTGGTTTGATACAGCTGGACCAATGAGAGAGCTCCACGGATGTCCTGCAAAGGTGATTGGAAAGGGAAGTATTTAAGCGCCCGCTCATAATTTTCGCCCTTCTTTTGGTTATTTTCGTGAGTAAAGTTAATTGCAGTGCGCCGGTATTTCTTAAATTTTTTTTCCGCGAGTGATTTTGAGGAAAAAAGTAAATTCATAGAAACTACAGAGCAATCTGAATAACTTATTCTCGAAGAACAATAGAGCATAATAGAATCATACAAGTTACATTTGGTTTCATGCTTGCAAGAGAAGTGAATTAAAATTGAACTTTGTTTAATAACTGTAATTGAGATTTGAAAAAGAAGTAATTTATAAATATTTAACTGGAACTGTTTATTGTGAATTATTAATTGAAAATTAATTGAACTTTATAATTGTTAGAGAGAGAGTTGTAATCTGAATTGCAGAGACTTGAAAGTTAAAGGTTCAAATAGTGTAAAGAGAAGTTGAAATTTTATTTTGTATTTTGAGTGAACTTGGAAGTGAACATTTTTTATTTTAATTATTTCCAAGTGGTATTTCATTTTATTTTAAAACTTTATTATTTTATTTTAGAAGAGAGCTCTGATTTTTAGTTTGATAATTTGATTAATATTTTTTATTTCTTGCCAAAGGAATTTTTAAATTTACTAAAAGGTTTGTCAATTCTTTGTGGAAAAATAGAGTGATAAAAATTCTGAAACGTTGAACTTATTAATTTGCCAGTTAAAAATAAATCCATTGTTTTCAATTAGAACTGTGATTTTTATTTTAGACAAACCAGATAATATTTAATATTTAACAATTTTAGTAATACATTGTACTTAATATTCACTAGGATCTTTACTAATCAAAAAATATTTTATATCGTCTTGGATGTATTATTGATGATTTATATATTAATACTCTGGAATATTAAGATCAACAATCCAAGTCGTTTATATTGACTGCGCCACTCTGCTTGTAAAGTATCCAGTGAATTTTTAATAAACTTATACAAACTGTTATAAACTTTGTTAGAAAACTTTGCAAGAACTTGTGTTGTCTAGTTAAGTTGTGATAGTTAAGTTAAATTTTTTTAAACCTAAAATCGCTCTCAAAGTGGACTTTTTAAGTAAGGACGAATTAATTTATGAACTGTGGTTCCGTGGTGTGGAAACAATTACTGATAGCACTGTAGATAAACTTAGAAAGTTATTTGAGACAGGTAGTAGGTCCCTCAACATTATTGGCCAAATTAATAAAGCTAAAGTTGTCTAGTAAAGTAAGTGGCAATGAGGAATATAAACAGTGTGCTGCTATGTATGAAGTGTTAGTTCTTCGAGTGGAAAAGGCAATAAAGGGTTCTAATAATTTGTAAATTTTGCGGTGCCAGGTTAAAATTGCTCATTGGATAAGGCGAATGAACAACCTGAAAGGTCTATTCAAATTAACGGATAACTTGATCAAAGAGATTGATAGAATGTCTGAGGGTTTAGTAGCTCAGGAAGAGTCATTGAAATCAGTAGAATTGGATGAACAATTATGTAGCGAAATAGAACGCCGGCTATCAGAAATCTAACCTGGAGACGGAAAAATGAAAGTGTAGCACTTGAAAATATTACTAAAGGACCAATACCCGTTAATATGTGTAATTATGTTTTCGTACCTGAGAATCGTTCAATTGTATATAATAAGTTACCTAAACCACTTGAAAGGTATCTTAGAATGTTCAAGGTAACGGACGGGTTAAAGGTAAATGAACTATTGGAGTTTTTAAAAGTTGTTAAACAATTAAAAAACGAAACAAAATGTTCTGATCAAGAAATCTTGGAAATTTGCGTGTCTTATTGCCAAGGTCCATTATTGGCAAAAATTTTGGAAGCGAAAGAGTATGGACAACCCGTCAGTGTTGTTCATGAAAATTTGTTAACTACCTTTGTGCCCCTTTGTTATCGTGAGAAATTTAAATTTGAAAAGATCTATCGCCCCCAAAAATTTAATGAAAGCCTGAGTGGTTTTATACTGGATGTTAAGGAATGGGTTAGTATATTAGCCACATCAAGGTCAGAGAGGGAAGTAGTAGATATTATTAAAACAGGTTTAAACCCAGACACCCGCAATAAAATGATATTTATGGGAAATCCTACTTCGCTCAAAGAGTTGGATGAAATCTGCATAAGGTGCCAAAATATTGAGTATGCGGATAAGTTGAGGATGGTTCAACAAGGCACCTCAAACCGGGAAAGTAGGCCTATAACTAATCACATTCAATTAGGCCATAACAATCAAGTTGTATGTTTTAAATGTAAGAAAATAGGACATTACGCTAGAGACTGTAGAACTTGGCATGGTAATGAGGTTAGTAATCAACCTAAATTGCCTGTTGAAAGGCCACCCCCGTTTCTCCAAATATTCAAAAAAACTTGTTAAAAGGGGAGGGCTTAGAAAAAGGTAGCTTAGATTCTAACCCTTCCCGTAAACTGGACACTCAAAAAAGATTTTAAATATAGTCCCCAACAAAAATCCGGACATATTAATCACATGTGGGAGAAACGCCATGAGGAAAGCCAAAGTACCTTGCCAAGTGTACTAGTAAATATAGAAAACAAAGTTAATGTGAAATTTTTTGTTAGACACTGGAAGTACACTAAGTTTAATCAGTGCGAAACTTTATAATCATTTAAGGGAAGCGAATTTAGTTAACAAATTGGTTAGAATCTAAGGTACAATGTGTTAGCGCTGGAAACCAAAAATTAAATGTACTAGGAGAAGTAAATCTTAAAATTAAAATTGACAACTTATCCTGGAAGGTTAATCTTGTAGTAATTAATAACTTATCACAATGTGGAATTTTAGTGGCTAACTTCATTAAATCAACTGGGTTGTTAATTGATTTAAAAAACAATGTGTGTAGATTCGATTTTAACTTGAACAAGTCAGTGCATTTAATTCAAAACACTAGTTCTAATGTGTTAAATATAAATCATAATTATAAGATAGGGAGTTCCGAAGCTACACAGCAAGTTTAAGAAATCATTGAAGAGTTTCCTGAAGTTTTTTCTGAACGTCTGGGGGAAAACTCTTGATTTCGAGTACAAGATCCAATTAAAGGATTATGGTATAGTCAAACTGCGGCCTTATCCACTTAACCCTCTGAAGATGGTGAGAATGAAGGAAATCATCGGTGAGCTAAAAGAACATGATGTTATCGAGCCAAGCCTAAGTGAATACTCCAGTCCGGCCTTTTTGGTGGGAAAGGAACCGGGAAAAGAAAGGTTGGTGATAAATTATAAGGAATTTAAATAATAATATTGAGGCTGTAAATTTTCCAATTGGGGATCTCCATTCTTTATACCCGCATTTAAGTGGTCACCGCTATTTCAGCATCATAGACTTATCAAAAGCTTATCATCAAATTAGATTAGCTGATGAAAAGCCAAAATTTGACAACTTTCTCTGTGCCATTCGGTAGTTATAAATTTAAAAGACTGCCATTTGGACTTCTTGTGGGCAGTGGCGTTTTAACTGCTTATTTAAATTCAGTGCTTGGACACTTAAAATTTAAATGTGTTTTAACATACTTAGATGATATTATAGTATACTCTAAGGGTTTAAATGAACATTATGCCCACTTAAGGGAAGTTTTACGCTGTTTGAGGAACCATAACCTAACAGCAAATGTTAATAAAGTTAAATTTTGTTACAAGGAAATAAATTTTCTGGGACACATTGTGAGTGAAAATAAATTAAAAATTGACCCAGAAAGAACTGTAAATATTCAGCAGTGTAGGAGACCTAAAAACAAAAAGGACATTGCGCGGTTTATAGGAATGACGTCCTATTTTCTAAATTTATTGAAAAACTATGCGGACATAGCGGCTCCTCTGAACGCTATGAGGAAGAAATGTGCTGTCTTCCGGTGGAACGAAGAGTGTGAAAAATCGTTTGTACAGTTAAAGAATAAGATATCTAATCCCCCTGTGTTAGCTATTCCTGACTTTAATAAAGAGTTCACCTTGCAGTGTGATGCGAGTGACAGGGCAATAGGAGCTTGCTTATTGCAAGAAGATAATAATAAGAACTTAAAACCTGTGGCTTATTACTCGAGAAAATTTACTGAAAATGAAGAGAAACTAAGTACTTACCACAAGGAGGCTCTGGCAGTGGTGTGCTCAATAAACAAATTCAGGGAATTTCTCGAAGTAAGGAAGTTTAACTTGTACACTGATAACTCCGCACTTTCTTGGGTATTGAGCAACCACACTAAACTAGGGAAACTCGGTAGATGGGTGGAAACAATTTTATCAATTCCTTTCACTGTAAAGCACATTAAGGGGAGTGATAATGTGACTGCAGACTGTTTGTCACGGCTGTTTAATGTCAATGATGAGGTTAATGGAGAGGTGTTGAAAGAACTGTCAAATAATTCTGCTGTAAATGTGTGTACAAATAGTGTAGTAAATGTAACTTGTAACGTAAATAACTTCTATCCTTTCTTACCCAAAGATATAGAATTAGAACAGAATAAGGACAAATTTGTGCAAGAACAGTTAAAAAACATTAGTAGTGATGATGAGCGCAAAGGGTATTGGGTAGAAAAAAGAATTTTATTTTATACAAATTCGAGATCTAAATCCCCTAAAATAGTTCTTCCCCCGAATCTATGTTTAAGGCGGTCTTTGATTATTATCATGATAGCCCAAGTGGGGGGCATTTTGGAGATAATAAAACATTAAGGAAAATTACAGCGGTGTTTTACCATCCTAATCTGAATGAGTTTGTGAAGTCCAATGTTGAAAGGTGTTCTATTTGTCTTAGCAGTAAACCTACTAACTGGAGGGACCGTGGTGAACTGCATGTAAACATTTCGATACGTCCACTACAGAAAATCTACATGGATGTATTTGGACCTCTACCTAGATCTTCAAGACAGAATGAATACATCTTAATCATGGTGGACGACTTCACAAAGTACAATTGGATCGTACCTCTCAAGAAAGTAAATTCAGGTATGGTGTTGCAAGCTTTAGAGAGTAATATTTTTAAAAACTTTGGTTTGCCGGAAATTATTGTGAGCGACAATGCTACTTACTTCACCAGCGAGGAGTTAAGAGCAAATCTTTTCAAATGGGGTGTGAAATTAATCACTACAATCCCGTACAACCTCCAGGGTAACAAATCTGAAAGATATTTAAGAAACTTAAATTCAATTGTGACTTGCTTGTATAGTGATTGCAAAAGGAACTGGGACTCTGATTTAAGTAAAATTCAACAAGCAGTTAACTCGTGTGTGAATGACAGTACTGGGTATAGCGCATATTCTTTAATGTTTAATTTTAAACCTAACAATGAGTTGGATTTAAAGTGGAACTTGAAATCAATTTTTGAAAATTTAGTGCCAAAGGAAAAATGTCAAAAATATGCGGAGGCGTTGGAAAATTTAAATAAACAGTTTATTAAAAATTCGAAGTTAAGGCCCTATAATAGAAACCACCGGAAGTTTAAAATTAATGATGAAGTGTTTTGAAAAATACCCGGACACAGAAATAAATTGGATAGGAAATTTGACGGACCATACAAGATTGTGATTATTATCTCAGAGAACAGTTATATAATACAGCACACCAAGGACTTAAAAATTTTGAAAAGAGTGCATTTACAAGATTTGAGACCCGCTTAAGTGAAATTTAATTGGAACACTTGGACAGTTAAGAACAATTTTTTTCTTTCAGCGTAAAATAAAAAAAGCCCAATATTAAAATGTCATAATTGAGTAACCATAGGCCAAGTCAAGGTTTTGTGTTTTCTTTCAGGTATTAAAAGAAAAAGGGGATTTTTATGACATATAAATAAATATTTACATGAAGAGGATAATTTACATGGCCTCAGGACTTTAAAATTAAGAAATGTAGTATTTAATAATAGTGTCTACAACCATTATACTGTCTGATATTAGTATAAAGACATTATATTATTGATGTACTAACATTCCTTCTTGTGTGTCCAATTTCATGTTGTTATTTGTTTATAGTGAATGAATGAGAGAAAGAAATTCAGGTCAACCCCCCCCCCCCTTGTAATCCAATGTAAATAACGTGGTAGTAATTTAAAAAAAGGGTCTTAAATATTTTAATAAAGTTTATGAAGGAAAGAATGAGCAATCTTTGAGTTGGATAAAAATTAAAATTTTTTGAAAACGAAACGAGACAAGCTCTGAAATTCCGACATAAATGGTGACAAAAGGGACTTATGTCATTGTAAGAGAGAATGTTCTGTTTATATGTGAAATGCTGTGGAGGTGAGAAACGGAACAGCACTGACACTCCACTAACACTGGTCACACGCTGCGGACCACGCGCGCGGCCCACCGGCGGTTCCAACAACGGGGATGGTGACCTACACTACACGACGGATCCAAGGGACGATACATACGACCGTGAAGACGAGCACTCACTGACTGAGGGAGCTGCTGTCCATACCTAGACGTCGACAGGAGGAGACCGGAAAGGACAAAATTCCTTGGACTGGAAAAGACTGACCTGTTGTAGATAGTAAAATTAGAATTGTGAGGGGAATAGGCTTCGCTATCTCGAGTTATTGACCTACATTCCTTTTATAACGGTCAATCTCTATTTGTTTAACTGTTCTGTCTGTTCTAAAAACATTGGTGGGTAACTAAATGATGTACGTTTTAAAAAACATTTTTTTAAATTGCTAATTGGTGTTAAATTTCTTTTATCAACTTCAGGGCCGTAATTAGAAGTAAAGGAGGGGGAGTAATGTAGCGTTTTTAAAGCTACATTGATTTATTTTTTAAATTAAAACTTAAATTAAATAAAAATTTTGGGATCGAAATATTGGGACTTAATTTTAGATTAGATTGTGAAATGTCAGGGTAAAATCGAACATGTAATCCTTTGGCAAGTTAGCACTGGTGGTTTTAAATTGTTAGGAAGGCAGGTTGACTGCCTTGAATTGATTAGAACTTGTCTTATTGTGAGTATTGTTCTCCTGGTTTGATACAGCTGGACCAATGAGAGAGCTCCACGGATGTCCTGCAAAGGTGATTGGAAAGGGAAGTATTTAAGCGCCCGCTCATAATTTTCGCCCTTCTTTTGGTTATTTTCGTGAGTAAAGTTAATTGCAGTGCGCCGTATTTCTTAAATTTTTTTCCGCGAGTGATTTTGAGGAAAAAATTAAATTCATAGAAACTACAGAGCAATCTGAATAACTTATTCTCGAAGAACAATAGAGCATAATAGAATCATACAAGTTACATTTGGTTCATGCTTGCAAGAGAAGTGAATTAAAATTGAACTTTGTTAATAACTGTGATTGAGATTTGAAAAAGTAGTAATTTATAAATATTTAACTGGAACTGTTTATTGTGAATTATTAATTGAAAATTAATTGAACTTTATAGTTGTTAGGGAGAGAGTTGTAATCTGAATTGCAGAGACTTGAAAGTTAAGGTTCAAATAGTGTAAAGAGAAGTTGAAATTTTATTTTGTATTTTGAGTGAACTTAGAAGTGAACATTTTTATTTTAATTATTTCCAAGTGGTATTTCATTTTATTTTAAAACCTTATTATTTTATTTTAGAAGAGAGCTCTGATTTTTAGTTTGATAATTTGATTAATATTTTTATTTCTTGCCAAAGGAATTTTTAAATTTTCTAAAAGTCAATTCTTTGTGGAAAAATAGAGTGATAAAAATTCTGAAACGTTGAACTTATTAATTTGCCAGTTAAAAATAAATCCATTGTTTTTATTTAGAACTGTGATTTTTATTTTAGACAAACCAGATAATATTTAATAGTTAACAATTTTAGTAATACATTGTACTTAATATTCACTAGGATCTTTACTAATCAAAAAATATTTTATATCGTCTTGGATGTATTATTGATGATTTATATATTAATACTCTGGAATATTAAGATCAACAATCCAAGTTGTTATAAAATTATAACAATAACACGACCATAGCATGTTATTTTCACAAAAACAAAACATTTTTATTACTGTTAAGAAGTCATTTCTACATCAACTGTAGTCTGCATGTATATGAATTAAATATTTTTTCTATGAACAGGTACATGCTCTCCTTAGTCAACAACGTAACTCTTGAGACCATTAAACTGTTTTGAACTTCATAGCTTTTCCTTTAACCTATAAATAAAGATTATACCGTATGTAGTATTTCCTTTCTACTAGTGCAGCGTCTGGAATCTGACGATGTCATAGACTTGGAGCTCACGCTTAACTGAAGCTAAAATCAACATTCAAATTGAATTAGCCGTCCCACCATAGCTACGGTATAAGTATAATACTAGTTGGCTCTAACGTACTTAGAGATCGTGTGTCAAATATCGTAGTTCACTACATTTTGCACCTGGTAACACAATAAGAATACCTCTTAGCCTAGACTGAACTACATTTTATAGTCTAGGTGTCTCTGATGTAAAAAACAGTGTAACCATTATCGCCGGCCTCTTTTTGGATCTTTTCAGGTCAGCATAACTTCAGATTAGAAGCGAGCGTCAGGTTCCATGCTGCACTAATAGGAAAGCGAACTGGAGGTAAACTCAAAATTCACATTGATTTCCCCCTATAGCTACATTATGTGTAGAGGAATATATACATATATATATATATATAGATAGATAGATAGATAAAGTGTGTGTGTGTGTATATATATATATATATATACACACTTTATCTTAAGCGAAAAAATTTGTGGAATGTCAAACATTTCCGCGTTTTGTGGCTTAAGCACACGAGATAGGACAAAAAGTCACTGGACCTTTTTTTGTAGTTCACTTCATTCCTGACTAGCAATTTTTCGTCAGATCGAAGCTAGCTCCAACGGTTCGCCCGCTACTGGGCTTACAAGAAAGCCCTGTAAGGGTAAAGAATGCGCGATTGTTTGGGAATTCTTTTGAGGGGTTTAAAAGTAAAAATTCCCGGTTTTAAGACTTTTCCTGTTTGTTACATGGCAAAAAGTACCCGCATGCCAAATTTCAAGTTTCCAGCATTTCTAGAACTATGTTAGAATTAGTATCTATACATCAGTGAGTGAGTATGTGTGTGTGTATATATACACACACACATACATATACTATATATTCCTTGCTGACACACGCTACAATATTAGTTAAGAAAATTTTTGACATAATTGATAGTGAAAATTTGTTTAATGTCATACACAATAATACGATTTTCTTGTTGATAATCGGTTTTAACAACACCTACACCATTCTAACTGTATTTCTTTTAAAATGAGCATCTCAATTGGGCAACTGTGATAACAAATATGACAAATTGCGTTTGTTTCAACAGTTGAGAGTTGTACCAACAGGGAATATGCAGAACGACTGTACAATGCTAAACAATAACAAACTGTTGATGACATATGATCCAAAATGTAGGATGATAATTCAATAACGGCATTCATGATTGCAATAAATAAACAATAATGAAACACTAAACTTAAATTGTGTATCTCCATCCTAATATGTCGTTTGCCTAATTTAAACCGTAATAAATTTCATTCTGTGAGAAGCAAACCTAAAAGTTCATACCTTTGCTTTTGTAACTTATCATTAGCAAATATATTGTAATAAATAAACAGGTGCACATACCTCGTATTACTATTTATTAAAATAAAATAATATAACAATATAAACATTTTGCAAGGACCGCTCCACAGCCGTCGAGAACGGTTCCGTTTGTGGAACGATTTGGCACACTTCTAGAAAATAATCCATCGACTACATTTGCAATAGTACTGGTATGCCATAATCCAAGTACATTGAATATATACCCAGACCTATCCTCGTTTGTGTTATTTACGTAAAAATGATATAGTTACCTCGAACTAAACAAAATGTTTTAGATCTAATTTCAGTAAATATTTTGTATTCGAACAGTTTGTCCGGATCTTTCTGTACACACTGAATATAAATATTTTGTAAAAGTTCTGATGGTAATAGTTAATTAATCTTATAGATCTTCATACTGACTCGTTATATCCATCAAGTTGTTTACAAGCTCGAGAATATCCAGAAATAAACACACCTCCATATTTAGAAGTCTTTTCAAAGAAAACAATTTACTGTGGAAGGATTCCCTGAAGGTACTTTCGCCTTACATCAGATGACGTTGTTGTGAGTTTGGCACTTCTACGAGAAACCTTTCAATCTATAGAACAGCGGTAATCAAAATTATCTATTCAATATAACGTAAAATCCTTTTATTAACAGGTACGACGTTTTGGTTATATTACGACAATTACATGATACCAGCAGTTTTTAATTAATTTTTAGATAAAAATTCACATTATGATTTGTATAATTGAAAGTAAATACTGAATACTTATTACTGGAATGTATAATTTATACATAATTTGCTGAGCATTAGCGAATCCTATCACTTTTGGAGCTGTAAATAATTATTTATTTCTCTATGTCTGGCTATATGTTACTTCAAATATTGCGTAACGGACTGCGATGAAGTCCATTTTATACAATTCATGTAATTAGACTTGTTTCACTATGTATTTACAAATTTTTACTAACGCTCAGCCCAATCCCATGGAATTACATGCACCATCTTCAAACGCTATAATACTTATTCATGTTTTATATATATATATATATATATATATATATATATATGTAACCATGTAATGTGTGTGTGTGTGTGTGTGTGTGTGTGTGTTTCATAAAGCTATAAGCATAACTTAAAATCTACACATTTCCTCATTCCAAGATATCGTGTTGATTCGTGCTTAGGTTTCCAACGCTCAGTCAGCTAGTTCAAATCAAATGAGTTTTTGAAATAAATCCAATGAAATTGAATTTGAACTATATCCTTTTTTATTTATTGTATAACCTAGTTCAATTGAGCGAACGATTTTGGTATGTTTATCAATAAAATTTGTTTCGTTCCCATTAGTTGTTATTTATACCTGACAGCAAGCATGAATTATCCTTATTAGGTCAACCTAGTTGATACATTTTGTCTCGGCAATTACATTATCAGTAAAGCAGTCACCCACGTATGCGCATATTAATGTGTTCTGAATATCTGGGGAAGCTTGCAGCAGAAATCAGCCAAACCCAAATCCAAATTACACGGTGGATTGCCTCGCAATTTGTCAGGTATTGAATCCTATCTAAATTGACATTTCTACGTTTTAATTACACTTATTGTAATTTATACACAAATATAGATTGTTATTTTATTACTTCAATATATCCTTTACAGTTATACAGTGCACCATTAAAATAACTAATATCAATGTTAGTTTAATTGAGTTATCATGTGATTACTGTAGTATTACATATATGTCGATACAGTGTACTGTTTAATAAATAACATTTGATACCATCGCTTTCCAAAGCAATATTATTTTTACGTTGTCATTGAACTTCCTATTTGTTTCTGAATAATGTAACAATATTTGTTGTGATTAAGACGAGGAAAAATAGACATGTAATATACGAACATAAGTGAGAGGACAGTGAATAATAATACATGGCTGCAAGAAGGTCATAATGAAGTTTTGACACGTTGGACTTTTATATCCAATTTGTACTGCGAAATAAAAACTATATAGTCTCTAGGTATCAGAGGCACACCGAAACATTGATAAACATTTGTAACTATTTAGTACATTATAGTTCATATTAATACGGTAAATGTAGTTCATTACGTATATTACAAAACAGATAAAAATATTAGAGGGGTCCGGTGAAATTTATAAGTGCACACTGTTTATAAATGCTAACTAACATTATAGATGTGAAAGTAAAATTTGTTTGATTTTTACGCAAAACTATTCAATTAATTGCACTGAAATTTTACATGTACGTTCTTAGGGTCCTTAGTTAAGATATAATTCTTTTCATATTTCGAAAATCCCTCCGGACTACGCCCCACTGGTCTCTAAATTTACGGTAAGTCCCATCCGTTTGTTTATGACAGCACAAACATATTTTTGATTAATTTTAAAACTACTTTCAATTTTTTTACAATTATAATGTGAAAGCAAAAGTAAAAGTAAGCTTGATTATAACAATTCGTCTTATTTCAATCTTATCTGTATCCACAGTTAACAACAGATTAAGAAAATATCCATATAATAAAATTAAAAGTTTTAGTACTTTTAACTGTAAATTTTAGGAAATACAAGTAAGCAGTGCTTGGTCAAATCTGTAATTACTTTGTCAAAGGCGATTGTTTTGATTTATATTTCAAGACTGGTAGGAAACGTAATTTAGTTGTATTTTGACATTGGATATGTATATATTTTTGTTCTTTATCAGGAAATAAGGCCAAATAAATGATTGACTAAAAATTCAATGACTGGAATAAATTACAATAGCTAAACATATACACTTTTTGTCAGATTCTCTTGATCCCACACATAGCAATCTCATCATTGGCATCTCAAATATAATTCACTAGAACCAGAATTAATCATACGTCGTAGAAAAATTGTGTATGTGCAAAAATTGCTAATATAAAATATTATTTACTATCAAACCTGCTATAAAATGCTATTTTGTTATATATTAAAACCAATTATCCCATTTTGATTTGTTCCAATTTTACAATATATGACTATTAAAAATGTTGTAATGATAGCACATTCACCCGGCAAGTGAGAGATCCGGGTTCGACTCCCGGCGGAGCAAGTACTTTTTGTGATTCAGTGTTTATAGAAATTAAATAAGGCTATTGCCATTTATACAATTTAATGTAAATAAAATCGTTTAACAGGTATTTGGTCTTCCGATCATATGTTAGTTTGCTTATTTAAACGCATATGTGACAGATACGGCCAAATACAAAATAATTGAATCGGAAAAAGTAAGCGCTCTGTGGTGTAATGATAGCACATTCACCCGGCAAGTGAGAGATCCGGGTTCGACTCCCGGCGGAGCAAGTACTTTTTGTGATTTCAATGTTTATAGAAATTATAATAAGGCTATTGCCATTTATACAATTTAATGTAAATAAAAGTCGTTTGACAGGTATTTGGTCTTCCGATCATATGTTAGTTTGCTTATTTAAACGCATATGTGACAGATACGGCGAAATACAAAATAATTGAATCGGAAAAAGTGAGCGCTCTGTGGTGTAATGATAGCACATTCACCCGGCAAGTGAGAAATCCGGGTTCGACTCTTGCAAAGCAAATCCGGGTTACATATATCTTGCAAAGCAAAAGCTAAAAAAAAAAGAAACCCACAAAATTTATAATTTATAAAGTATTAGAAGATTATATGGGTCGCATATAAGTTTAACGTATATAAATGTATTCATTTGAGTCAAAGGCTACTGATTTTAATTTCTTTATTTAAATATTTTTATTTTTTATTATCCTAACAATGCAAAAACACTTAAAGAAATTTTACATTTCTTAATTATGCATTATTTGACTTACAACTACATAGATAATATACCAAGATAGTCACAGTACTTCATGCTGTACGACATATGTACTGTCACTGTCACTGTCAGGTGGATATTACAGCACGTATTCCTGAGTCCTGAGTACTGACAGAGGATCTGACACCAGAAGTTAATTACGCAACAGTTTACATCTGAAGTTCAGATTCTTGTCTTCAACTATTCAAGACACATAAAAGTTAAGTGCAACCATATTACAGTCAAAGTTACATTAATGTACGTATGTAACAGAATGACGGCATCAAATACATTACGGTTTGATCCCCCTTCACGGTTACGAAATCTTCACACCAAGCTAAACAGCCTGATACTTTTACTTCGATTAATTTTGCAATGTTGCTTTTTCAATCTTATATTCTATGTAAACGTTTGCGATTTTCCTATATCTTCCTTGAATCTTCCTATACTACTTGAACATGGAGCACATTTCTGGGAAAAACCTAGAGAAGGAACTGATTTCTTAATCTTAGGCGTTGGTTGTAAATAATCTTGTATTCTATTACATTGTTCAGGTACCAAACCTATTTTTTATTTTTACATAACAAAATTTTTATTAACTATAAAGTTTAACCTTAGGGTAAAATGTGACTTACAATCAGGTATTTAAGGAATATATTTATTGTTTTCATTTTAGAACATACTTAGTACTAATAAATTTCATAAATGTGATTATTTGAGGACGTAATGTAGCGTTCATATTAATCAGAGTTAAATAACAAGGCAGGTTAATTACACGAGAGCAATTACGTTACATTATGTAAATTGTTCCACGAGGTACATTGTACACATTCACCTGTTTAGCGCTGAGCGGAACAAGATCATCAATCTGTTGCAATGCTTGTCATCATCCTGTCACTTTGTACACGCTGCATCGTGACATTTTTGTGTTCTAATGTACTGTGGTTATAGTATGATCCTTAATGATCTAATCAGATACCTTCACTTGGTGTTTGTTACATGTTGCAGAATATAACATTCGTTATGTTATGTTTCAGTCGGTATTGTTTTGGATTTCTAAAGATGTATGTATTCACTTACCTTTAATCCATGCGTATATTTTTATACAACTGGTTGTATAGTGTTATTAAAAATGTAAAAAAATATCTTCGAGAATAACTTAAAATTTTGCTATATTAAGTTCTGATTTTGAAACTCTCCAGTTAAACACAGCCTTGCTGATTTAAAGTATTTACTTCTGGGAAGTTTTTATCCAAAAATATTTAACTAAGCATTTAAGATACAAAAAGGCAATAAATTCAGTAAATCCATAGAATTGGTGGCATACTTACAGGACAGGACAGAAGGACTGCCATTTAAACTTTTAACTGTAACATCAATAAACGCTCATGATTTAAAATAAGAGGAATCCAAGAACAAAGATTTAATGTTCTTGGAAGTTATCAATATTTATATTACAGATAAACAGACAGACTCTTTGACCTTTATACCTTAAAATCAAAATTCATCCCTGAAAACGAAAAGAAACCCATGTATCAATTATGCAGTTTTCTACAACTTTTCAATGAAGATATATCGCAAAAAACGTACGAAAATAATGACATGATTCCAATTCCAATTATGCCATGTCTTGTCCATATTTAAAAATCAGTGTAATTACGAGATTTTTATAAATACTTTTAGATTTTTAAGTTTCACTAAATTAGTTTACCATAATTACACCGCCGGGAAGTGTTGCCTAGTGTAATCATGGTATTATTATCAAATAACGGTTTAATTTAAAATACTAGTTTTGGAGCAGTAAAAACTAATTATTTTTCTTTGTTTACGAGCACACAAATTGGCGTATAATTCTGATGAGTTAATCAACTAAAAAAAAAGATTATTGAGGAAAATAATAGTGTATAGTGTTATTGACATGGCTGGGAAATCGGTTTTATTAATTCGAAATTTAATATGGTGTTCTATAGCACCTCAAAGATAATAGAAACATATAATTTTTCAGGACAAAGGTCCAAGTTTATGCTTCTAAATCTCGGACCAACACAGCAGTGCCAATACATAATATAGAGCAATAGTATTTGAGTAAAGAAAATCCGTTTCAAGACTATATGTATACAACTTAATGCCATTTCATTAATTAAAAACTGTTTGATTTAATATTTATCGTATTAAAAAAATTTATATTTTAGACTTCATTGTTATACCAAATCATACTATATATAAGCCCAAAATTTACAAACTTTAAAGTGGATGTGATTATTGTTTGGAAGACACACATTTAAAAGCAATATTTGGTTTAATAGAAAATTTGGAGTGTCATATTAAAGTGCAAGCTCCAAATTCCAAAAAAGTCAAATGTCCAGAAGGAGCAGGCGCGATTACCATCAATCTTTGGTGGTGTTTGCGGAAATCACTATTTTGTAATAACTAACTGATCGTTGTGAACGAGTCGCTTCCATGAACTGTTCTTACAGCAATAATATAATGACTTTTATGAACGAATAAATAGGTTACAGTTTCTTTCCCTACTGTTTTAAAAATCTTAATGTATTTCTTTGGATAATATTGTTAAAAGGACACAGAATCGATTCTTTTTTATTTTTTATTTTCGTAGACGTACTTAAATTATGAACTGGTTCCTGTCTTAAAAGTGGAGTCATAAAAAACAAAACCATCTTAAAAAAAAAACTAGTTGAAATCCCCATTTCGGTTTGGTGATTATATGTATGGTATACAAATAATATGTAATAAAAAAAAACATTAACTACTACTTTCAAACACTTTTAGTAACATTTAAGTAAAACTCACATTGAATTTACAGTGCGGGAAGATGTTTAACCGACGAAATGTTTCATGCAATAAACATTAAAATTTTCTGAAGATAAATTAATTATATAATTTATTTTATAAACTGAATACGCCGAACAGAGGTCACAGAGCCGAATCAGAATACAGCAGTACCTGCTAACACTTTAGAAGAGGTAGCAGAGATAGACATAACAGATGAAGGTGAAGGTGAAGAATTTCATTCATTCTATTGGACAAAAAAATACTAATATGACATACGGAATTAACCATGGTGAGCCTTTAATGAACAGTAACGAAACTATTCTGAGCAATATTTTTAAACCCTATTTTTCTAATAATAGTGAAGACTTAATCGAAAGACCTTACCCCCGTCTTTATGAAATACCAGCTATAATATTAATACGTATTCAATAATTTAAGAAACAAATCAACGATTACCTTGAAATGAGAGAAAAGTTTGCTTTAATAAAAAGAAAGTTTATTTGAAGAGCTGGATTACCACATCAGATTACAAATCTTCACCGGAAATAGTGTTGCCTGACAGCAATCCTTTACCAAACTATTCCTCAGAAACGGATTTTTTCACATGACCACATCAATAGAAACGTTGGTGATTTAAATACAAAGGCTAGAAAGAATCTCCCAATGTTCATTGGAGGGTCAATGGTATTTTCCAAATTAGACCGATATTTGCTTCACCAACAAAAAGCTTGACACTCAGGAAAGAAAGTGTTTTTTTTTTTTATTTCCAAAAACAACTTCTATTGTTCTTTCTTGCCAGCTCACATGTGCTAGCATCCGCTTCAACCGTACGAAGATTGCAGGCAGGAACATTCTTGTTGAGATCCTTTCATGAAAGATATAATATTTAGTTCAGCTTCCCCCCCCCCCACCCCCCCCCCCCCCCACCCCCCCCCCCCCCCACCCCCCCCCCCCCCCACCCCCCCCCCCCCCCACCCCCCCCCCCCCCCACCCCCCCAGCAAAGTTTACTTATAAGTTCAGTTTAATTACGAAAAACTTACAAGCACCACTTTTAGATGGTAAAGGAAAAGTATGTAATGCCACGTTGCTGCCAATTAGAACACAATATCTAAAAACGGATATCTTCTAAGTGGGCCTAAAAATATCCAATGTTCTCTGGAATTATGCCTACGATGTTTCTACTTTATAAAACATAAGATTTTACTTCCCTTCGCAATGTGTAGACTCACAACCCGGGTGTCGGCGTCTTGGGCACGAGACAATGGCGCTGTAGTCTAAGAAGGGTTATGTCTAGTCGGTGGTTACTAGACGATGAGTAGAAGTTAAGAAACTGTTAGCCATCTACTCAAATAATATCTGCCCTGTGAGCCGTGAGACACGTGAGGACACGTAAACTCGCGGACAAAGCGCGCGAGGTCTGCTCGGTCACATAGTTGGGCTGCTACCAAAGGTTAGAAGTAAATATTCATACGCGTGCCAATTAGGTAGTTTACTCCGCCCAATAATTTAGTACCGGAACATTGGATAAAAATAATATTAAATTATACTGGCTGACTAGGTTGTGAAATTTACATTGTATGAAAGTTAATTAACCAATTAAAGGTACAATATGTCTGAAGTAGAATATAAGGTTATAACGTTTATTGTACTCTCAATATAAGCCTAAGTTAAGAAAACAGTTGTTTCTATAGCTTTTTTGCCAGAAATATGATCAATGTTCTAGGAGTTCATGGAGGTTCAAAAAATAATAAGGAAATTCTTAATATTTATCAATAGTTCATATAACGTCATTTTGAAAATTGAGCAAAGTAAAATAAACCTAAGTACAAATATTGCGTTATTTAGATTTGTGTAGAGATTTCTTAGATGGTTAACCTATACATTATTTCCCTACACACTTTAAATTATTAATACATTTTAAATACAGACTATACCTAACTAACATTTTATCAATAAAATATGCCTCCAATTACCATGTTTATTTCAGGATTGTTATCTAAAAAAAGTTCATTAAAAAAGAAAACATATAACCGACAATTATAATACAGTTTATACAGCAGCTATAACTTTTAATCGGTTTACTTTCAATCCCAGTTGGAAGTAAGATTGAAATCCATTTCCCTCGTCAATCCACTTCTTCTTGGAGGCGATCACTCATATACGGTTCATTCTGTGCAGCTATGAAGGACAGATTCTATGAAGACAGATTAGCTAGATACTGGATCGATAAGCGAGCGAATGTTGAGCCAAAGCTTCATCGAATGGAGAGGGCAGTATACACTTTTTGATACCTTGTATTTGTGGTGGTTTTCCATGTGTATAGAGCTCTGCATACATCTCACCCATGCAAGGTGATAGAATATGTGATCAATCTCATTCTGTGAATAATAATCGCTATAACGCTCTATAAAAATCCATTCAATGACATGGAAAATCGACGAACTCTGTGTTTCCATTATAGAAATGAAGCTTCATACACAATTTTAGATCTGTTGGTTTCTTCGTTCTCGAGATATCGTGAAGTCGGACAGACAAATAGAAATAAAAATTAAGCTCTACTAGTGATAGGTTTCGATAAAGGTCAGCCAATAACGAAATAAAAATATATGTAAAAAAATGTAATACAAGAATAATCACAATCCATTTTATAATCTAGGAATCTTATAGAAAAGGATAATCGTTTATTAATAGTTTGCAAAGTAAATTTTAGGAAGGCATACATAGATATACACGCAGATTTCTGTTGGGGGCACTTTATTTTAGTATACTGAATCCACCTTACAAACTGATATAGCTGCAGTCAGTGATGGAGAAAAGAGCCGAATATATAGCAAAAAACTTAGTTGAAGCATTCACTAAGTACAGTGTAAGTCTTTACTTGAAAGAGGAGGATTGTCTACTCTATCGCATTCACAAATACCTTCAGAAACTCATGAATTTGATTTTATTTGACCCAACCTAATCCAAAATTATATTGAAATGTGAAGTCGATATGTTAAACTAATATTTAATTTGGTTTTGTTGTAGTATAGCAAACGGAAAGAATTTATTACATTTAAGACTTATTTTACTACATACTCATGTTAATCTATCAATATTGACACAAGTTTGATTTTAAATTTAACGAAGACTCAAATATCTACGAAAAACTTCACATTATATAGATACATTTGTAGTTTATTTTAAAAAACCAACTCGTACAAATTGTAATGCTTAATGTATGGAATGAAAAATACTACACAGAAACTAAATTTTAAGTCTGTATGCGTTTTTTTATTACATAATATTTCAAAAATTACTTCTCATGTTATATGTACAGAAACTACATTTTTAGTCTGATCCATTCCTTTTTTATTTTATTTGCCATTTGCATCACTGTGTTTGATTTTATATCAATTAATGCCATTAATTTATGAAATTAATTAAATTTAATTGATTAATTAATTAATTGAGGGAATTAGTCACAGAGCGTCGTGCAATCCTGTTAGTGCCAGAAATCTCTTATTTTATCCTTTTAAGTACTGTGTTTTTTTTGTTATCCAACAATTTCAAAGGAAGCCGAGCAGTGTGCAATCGTTTCTCTATCTAAAATCGTGCACATTAACATATGTTTCATATATTTAAATGAATATATAAAAATATATATAAATAAATCTACAACCACTAATCTTGCCTTATTCCACCACTACATAACATCTGCATTCTCAAACGGAAATCAGGTTGACTGCATATTCTTAGACTTCTCTAAGGCATTTGACAGAGTGAGCCACAAGCACCTTATGGCTAAACTTGATGCCATGGGATTCTCAAAACTCTCTTTTGACGTTCCTTCATTCCTATCTCAGAGATCGATCGTACACTCAAGGTTAGATGTGGGACGCTATTTCTCGGTCATTAAGTGCTCTATCAGGGGTTTCCCCAGGGATCTCTCCTCGGGCCTCATCTGTTTTAACCTCTTTTTAAATGATATCGACCACTGCCTTGGGAGTTGAGCTGCTACTATTTGCTGATGATGGCAAAGATTTTCATAGAAATAAACTCTTTTACTGATCACCAACTGCTTCAATCAGCACTTTTCCATATCGAAAAATGGTGCCTTATGAACGCTATGGACCTTAATATATCTAAATGCGCTGTGATGGACCTTTTCAAGATCTTTTACACCCTGTCTCTTCTACTACTCTCTTTACAACACCGTTTCTTCATCGAGTAGATAAAATAAAGGCGTCATCACAACACCAACTCTTCACCCTGCTGAGCACATCCAATACATCTGTAATAGAGCAAACTCAACTCTTGGATTTATCTTCCGCTCTACTCGTAATCTTTTTCAGTAGACGCCCTGCTGATCCTCTACAAAGCACTTGTTTTGTCCTCTCCTGGAATACAACTCTTCCATCTGGTCACCTTCCCAAGAAGGAACTCAAAACACAACTTGAAAGAGTTCAGCATCGTCTTGTCAGAACAGCTGGGTTCAGAGATGGCCACCACTACATGAATGTTCCAATTGCTGGTTATCAACTACAGCATGGCCTTGCTCCTCTTGAGGCTCGTAGAAAGATACATGAATCTTATCTTTCTCTACAAGATCATCATCGGAAGCATTACTCAACAAAATCTACTTCCATGTTCCTGGCATACGAGACTGCGAGACACCTTTGCAAGACTGTACTACTCAACGACCTACCAACAACAGAGTACGATACCTCGACTTCTACGCAGCGGAAATGAGATGGGACATCTTGTTGACATCTTCTCCACCAGCCCTGCTAGATTTCGAGAAGAAATCATCAAATTAGTATATGGCACTCTATAATTCTGTTTCAACTATACCTTTTTTTTCTGTTTTTACTCGCCTTTTTTTAGTAGTACTTTGTTATATATTATAGTCTTTGCATTGAAATTGTTCGATATTGTTGTTGTATTTTATAGTTTATTGATTATTTCATGTACATGTATGTAATGGTATTGTAAAAAGTGGCGATTGCTGTGGAAATAAATAAAATAAAATAAAATAAATAAACATTTTCACTTATTGAAAACATAATTGTCAATTCGTCAGAATACTCTGACGAACTAAAATACACTTTGGTTAATCCAGTATACCAATAAATTAATGTTCATGTTCAAGGGTTTTTAAAACAAATCTTTTCACGTAGAATAATAAAATGTAACTGCTATGAAAAAACTGTCATATTACTATAGTTAACTTGTGGATGCCAAAATGTAAACCATCAAGTAGTATTCAATTCGTAAAACGATTGAGTAAATGCTTAATGAACACATGTGCATTTTATATATTCGTAGTTTTAAACTAAGCAGAAATATTAGTTTTTAACATTGTGCAAACGTTAGGCAGAGCTATATAGTCGTATATTTTTCAAATTCACAAAAAGCGCACAATGAGTGTAAGAGCTTTCGATTGATACGAAATATATATATATATATATATATATATATATATATATATATATGCAAAATAAGAGTTTTGGATACCTAAATAACCCCGGCGTATAAAAATTAAGAAATAAATTTCATTAAAATAGCAGTTACAATTTGAGTTGGAAAATTAGTTTCAATTTTGTTTTAATTTTGTAGGATTTACAATGCTTAACCTTATTAAAATTGAATTCACTAAGTGGAACTAAGAGAGCAAATATTTTAAAGTTTGAAAATTTGAAGTTATTATATACGTTTGTTGTAACACCCCGTAAAGGCTAGCGGAGATGAAGAACTGTTAAGCAGTTAAAAATAGAAACTTTTCGAGCTGAGATCGCGTTCTCAATTCCGCTGTAAATGTCTTAAGGGAATTAATTCCAAAGCTTAGCGTAAATGACAACAACAACGCTCGCAGTTGTACGTGAATCTTTTAAAACTTTGGATCCCAAGGCACAACCTCTAGTATCGAACTGTAGAACAAAGTACTGCTTTGGGAATCAGTATGTTGTCACAATAATCCCTCTATACATTATAACTTATTTAGAAATAAAAGTAACTGCTATGAAACACAGTAGTGTAGTTTAATTTTTCGTCATATTAAGAAAATATATTAATTTATTTATGAATGTCTATCTATCTTCCAGTATTTTTCATTCATGTTCGTTTTTATGAACCTGCATGTAAGTGATGACATTTATATTTTGTCATGACTGTTCTTGACACTGTAAACAAAACATGTATCTAAGAAAATTGTTGCCTTTGTTACAAAACTAAAGTTTTACAAATTATTTGTACAAATTAGTAAACAAAACCATTACGTGACCTCAAAAAATACATTTGAAGCAGCATAAATTCATGTAGAATCAACTAATTTTTTAATTCATTGAAGTCGATTTAAACATTAGAGTAATCCACATTTTTAGTTTTCAACGATCATTAAACGATAAATCAACCGTGGTACCATTTTCTTTTGCGGCGACACGACTTTTCCTCGCGCTATTAACTATTTTATTTATAGTGACAAGGTTATCATGATTACGCAGACGGTTCTAAACACAGAACGACACAACGTTTACAGCTAGTTGCGAAGTGTATGGTATTGTGTTGTGTGACGGCACCGAAATGGTGTTCTTCTTTCAGCTTCTGTTCTCCACAATATCTGTGAGTAGTGGACTATGCAATAAGATTCATGTCGGTTTTAATATGATAGTAATATATGGCACTGTTTTATCTCAAATAGTATTTATTTAGGACACGATAGGTCTTTCTTTACATTTTGTCGTTGTTCGTCTAACTGAGAGAGACTGGATACATATTATATACATTCCTCCTGGACTAAGAAAGAATCCTAACAGATCAAAATGTCAAAAGGCAGTCCTCCATATGTCCTTCTGTCCCCCTGTATGATAATTCTTGTTGGAAAGGACCTAGAGACTTGGACCTTGATAAGAAAGTTTATTTAGTCTAAGAGCTGAGATCCAATTTATTTTATAAAATTAAGGTAGCTATGATGTGAAGGGTTGATTCTATTGAATTTTGAGTTTACGAGATCGAGTTCACCTTCCTTTCACTGCAGCGTATGGTGTCTGACGTTGTCTCAGACTTGACTCCTGGAATATAATAATAATATTTTTTTTTATTTTTCACCATATGGAGTCTGGTTCGTCTCAAAATTTAATTGTTCAAACGTGCTTAGAGATTGTGTTTGTCACATCGTAGTGCATTCAGTTATGTACTTGATGAGACAATGAGGCTACCACTTCACCTATTTATAGGTGTCTCTGATGTTGAAACGGTGTAAATGTTTTCATGTTTTTGCTTCTTCGTCGTCGACTTTCTTTGGATCTCTTTAGACGAACATGATTCCAGGAGTCAAGTCTGAGACAGCGTCAGATACCAGACGCTGCAATAAAAGGAATGTGAACTGGAGCTAATCTCAAAATTAAATTATATTTCTAATCACATAATCTAGTTTTCCTTGAAATTGATAGACACATTTTCTCTAAGAAATAGAAACATCGTCACCCGTGCTAGACTTGGTGGATGTAGAAATGGAAATGCATCAAAATGGATATACATTATAAAAAACATTGTATTCTCAGACTATCGTTTTTTTTATTTTTACACAGTTAAAACTTACCTTCAGAAACTTAACCAAAAATTAAATCAACGTCAGCTATAACAATATATAGACCCTTTAGAGCGGCTTTAAGCTTCATATTTAGTTCTCTGAGAGGCATATAAGCATTATTTACTTGTCTTATGATCGGTTTTATGTGTGTCAAACTAGAAAATTATAATATTAAAACATAACTTTTAATATTTTTAACCATGTTGATACTGTACTAACTAACGTTGGTGACGAATAATTTACTTCTTATAGAGAATATATGTATCGATTTAAAGAAAACCAAGTTTGTTTGATTATACAATGCAAATCGTCTATCGCCTCAAAGTTTGCAAGGTAGTTGGCCTATTTTGAGATTAAAGGTAAAATATCAACCTGCCCGTTAGTAAGTTCGTCCTTTTATATTTATTGTATTTTTATTGTATATTCTGGTTCTTCTTTGGCCTTTATAATACATTTTGCAGAATAGGAATAGGTCTTGACGTTTTAATTTGGGAAAGATTATCTCTGTTAATATTGCTGCCAACAATATAATCATTATATATTGGTCTTTGGTCTAGTTAATACTATTAACTATGATATCATTCAGGAGAGAATGAACGATTTTTAATTACTGTTATTAGAGTTTTTATGGAGAGAAAATACTTGTATTCAATATAGTATTATATGATCTAAAACATGTCTTCACCTACATCTACAGAGCACATGGTCTTTACGATTAATTTTACATCAATATAATATAATACAAAATTTTACGTCTTGACAATGCTATTTTCTCCAATAACCATAGTCTTAGTAGCTGTATACAAATGAATCTAGTACTGGAGCCACCTTTTTATTGAAAAAACTAAAGATTTTGATTTATTTATGGATCATCATTTTTGAGCCTTAAACGTCCATTTGAATTGAAAGCGACTCCCTCAAACATGAAAGTACGTTACCAATAACATCTTTTTTTATTTTTAACGGGTTTTTGTATGTAGATTCGTAACTTTAAATTTATAACCGCTTCGCAACTGAAATCTTTCTTCATAAGACAGTTCAAAAAAATGAATTGAATTATTTTATTTCCGTAAAATGTACAATATTTCACACACACACACACACACACACACAATATATATATATATATATATATATATATATATATATTTAACAAGATTTATTTCAATAACCTCCAAAAAAATAGTACATGAGTGTTATGAATCATCATGCTGAAAAATAATTCCAAATTCGAAAGTGGTGACCCAATAAAAAAACATTTTTAAAAAGATTTAATACACACATAAAGAAACTATATACCTGATGTAATCATGGTCTACATAAATATATTAGTAACGCAATCTAGTTATAAACTGCGATTTACAAACCCAAGGAAAAAAACAATAAGTTATATACTCCCTCCCTCCACCAACTTTAGGAACGCAGCGGACAGGAAAGGACTTCAGCTCTCCTTTATATCCTTAAAATGAAAGAGTGTATCAGCACATATGCATAACATATCTATAATATCTATAATTTTACAGCATAGAATTTATTATCTCAGTTAATTATGTGTAAACTAACAAAATTGTGCAAATATTAAGTTTATCTTTTTATTTGGTTCAGTGTGTGTACGTAAAATAAAGTTTTATCAATAAATGTACCATAGTACTTATTGTATATCAAAATTTTGAGTATTTTTTAAATGTTCAAGACATAATTTAACTATAAAATAATATAATTGTTAAGGTATACAGATTATTAAAGTGATATTTTAGTTTCAACGTACCGTTGTCCAATATTGTAGGGGTATTTTAACACATTGAATTGAACGAGTTAAAACTGTAACTAACAATTTAACTAAATGAGTAATGTTCAGATGATTACGACCATATTGTCAGCTAAGGAATGCATGGATGGCCAGTTCTCTCCTGACCCAACCGACTGTGCCAGATACTACGAGTGCAACCACGGAAAGCTGATTCTGCGGGACTGCGGTCCAGGAACATACTGGAACCCTGCCTACAACGTGTGTGACTGGCCTTATAATGTCGACTGTAAAGTAAGTTTCGTGTTGTATAGAAATAAGGGAATATTTTACGTAAACGTGCACCTACAGAAATTTTTGAAATAATTTTATTTCTGACTCAGGCCTTTTATTTAATTTATTCTGCTTGTAATTACACAATTATAGCAATATACTACTTTCAATCGTGAGAAAATTTTATATTTTTAAATTTTGTTAGTCATAAACTTATAGAAAACCTATATGATAGCCTAAATAATTACTTTTAGGTAGTAAGTCAACTAATGATACAATTCTTTCTAAGAAACTAATACACATAATGTATAACATAATATAGTGCACATATTATTGCGTGGATATTTCAAAACTAATAATTTCTTCCTACAGTATTCTACAAAGCACTATAATTTATCATATTTTGGACATAGCTAATAATTTATATCGCTTTACAGGTCTCACGGTTAATCGCGTTAATAAATTAGAATAAATGACGTTGTAGTGAAATGTAGTATGCAACTTAACAACGACTTAATAACTAGTTTATTAATGGAACAAACTATCAATTCATTCACAATTCCTTAGGTCCTTGTTCCAAATTTTCAAATATTCTTTATAGGAAGCAAATTTTTAGCTCATCAATAGTACTACTATGTATATTACACTATTAGTATTATATTTTGGTATAGTATTATTGATTTTAGTATAGTATTATATACTTGATATTATAATAACATAATTATTAGTAGACTACATGGTCTAAGAGATCCAAGTAGTAATAAATCAAAGCTACTGAGCCATTATTGAGGTTCGAAACATAATAGCTGCTTATAAGAAAATCTTTGATATAAAAATAATTTTAAACGATTCATACAATTAAAAACTACCTACCCTATTTGTGTAACGTCTCTTCTACTTTATTAAATATAAATGTCACCTAATGTTATATATATCTAAAACATGTTTACATTTGCTCTTTCCAGCCTTGGTCTTCAGACAGCACGGAATCTGGACCACCACACGTTGAGTTTGATAAACACTGGTAGTTCGTCATTTCTACAGAGGAATATTCGACCGTTATCAACCGAATCTACTATTCATTAAGTATTTATATGCAGATAAAAGTTAATATGAAAGAAATACTTCACTACAATTTTGTTTGTATTGAGCATCACTTTCTTCTATATTTACATAAAATGTTGTATGCAATTCAACAATCAGATACATTTATATATATATTTTTTTAATTAATTTTATTCCATTACATCCCAACATCAAATATGAGTTTTAATAGAACCGAAATCCCTATCTTTCAGTGATGGTTGACGTAATGGAAATAAGTTTTAATTTTAATATTTCGGTGAATAATGCTTACTAGTATAAACCAATAATAAATACAATCGATAAAACACACTGAATTGTTATCAATGAATAAATACAGTTAAATTGTCACTTTTATGTGTATATAAATAAAACGATTTTACCTAGAAATAATAATTAGTATGTTACATTCTTGTAATAGTGACAATGTTTTTATTTCTACAATTTACAATTCCATCACAGATACCATTTTACATAATACCTATTTGCGTACATTGAACACAACAAATCTATATATTTTGAACTCGATTATTGTGTACATTATCTATTCCATATTATGTATACATTCATAATAAATGTTTAACTATATATTAAAATATTAAACATGATAGCTTATACATTTATGAAAAAAATAACAATTGATTTGGAAATAATTATATATAATAATTATTGTTTGACTTTTAGGACATACAAATCAGTATAGAGTCCTAAATATAGGACACATTAAAACAGTTTGTGTTGTGTATATTTTATGTTAGAAGCAGTTTAAATTGGCCCCGGTGTTTCCTTAATAGATCAATGATAAGGTAGAAAACGTGTTGGTTTCCGAATAAACTTAACTTGTCACATGTTAAAATATCACGGAAAGCTATTTTTTTTACATACATATGTTTATTTTGTCTACCAATCAGTAGATATTATTTTGTATCAGTTTTACTACACAATAGTGATGGATGTAATTTTAAATACTGCTGCATTAGTAGTCCCTCAGATTTATTATATATCAGAATTTTTTTATGGAAGTATGAACGTAGTAGACAATACAAGAACATTTAACTTCGTGCTAGTTTTTTTACTATTTATAATATAGCTGAAAGCTTTAACTGTTGAGTGATGAATTTAATGCAGTGTTGTAATTATTTTGTCCATAAAACGTGTTGAATAAAATTAGCTTATGAAATAAAATGGATTGTGACAAAATACTTTTCGTTGTAAGTATAATAAATAGTTTTCCCTGGGACAGAGTACAGTCGAAATAATTACCATCTCATACTCATTCTGAGGTTTAACCAAAGTAAACTATGTGCATAGTTTCATATTCATGAGACATTTGTTGTTTCAAAAAGTTATTCAAGGTTATTTAAGCAAGTTTTAAAAGAAATGTTTACAAAAATAACTTCCCGCTTTGATGGGTTAAGTTTAACTGCAGTATAAGATTTGAATAGAAGTCGTTGAATTATTTGGCAAGGACTAATAATATATAAGTAAAGAGATTAACGGCTTTTAAATAGCACTGCATGTATATTTTTAATTATAAACAGTTAAAATAATAATAATTAAAAATAAATAATTTTAACTATTTTACTAACGGAGTTTTCGTCAGTCCCGGCGCACATGAGCCATAATTATAATGTAAAGTTACTAATGATGTAATTATGTTTTCTCAATAATCCCCACAACAATCCCCACCATTTCCTAAAAAGGGGACAGGGGCTCCTCATAGTAAGACATGGATTCATTTCCTTCAAAGATTAAAGGCAATGTGTAAGTAAGTTTGTATAATCTATTAAACACCCTTCTTTTTGTTACATTTTTTAGTGGCCATATAGCGGGCTAAATAACAAAATACTCAAAATATTACGTTTTGAACAAAGGAGTTACTAAACTTACAGATCTTAAAGCAGTCTCTAATATGGTTACAAATATTGGAGATTATATTTTTTTTATGTGGTTAAGGATTTTGAACCTGTAAATACTTTATGCAATATGAATGTTGGCTGTAAACGTCATTCATTTCAGCACCAACTCTTAACAGTAAATACAAATTTCAGATTAAAATGTGTAAATTCAGACGAGGTGGAAAATATGTTTTATAATCTAATTAATACGCTTAGTGTAGTCGTAAGAACGACCTGAAAATTCTAAAATTGTATTAAATAGAATTTTGGTGTGATTATCAATACAAATTATCGAAATGAACTCCACTTCTTTATTGAAAGATTTGAAATGTTTAAGTTATTTAATATAATTAGTAATTAATTTCAACTTACAAAACTATTCATTATTAAAGAGGACTCAAAAGCTAATGGATTGATGCCGTTATTTTGTTATACAAGAACAATTAATTGTAACTTTGACTGCAATATGGTAGCACTAAACCTCTATAATTTGAATGGTACAAGGCAAGATGTAAGTGTTCAATTCAGATGTAAACTGTTGTGTAATTGAATTCTTGTGTCAGATACTGTGTCGGTACACAATACTCACTTCTACGAGCTGTGGTTAACACCCCTCAGAATATTGCCACAGTGACAGTGACAGTGCAGATGTCGTACCGCATAAAGTTCTGAAACTATCTTGGGATAATATCTTTGATGTTGTTGGTTAAATAATACAAAATTACATTATTAAAATTCCTTTCAAATGATTTTTTATGTTAGTATAATAACAAATTAAAAGCTATTCAATATAAATAAAACTTTCAAATCTATCTACAATATTTATTACAAATTACTATGTTAATAAAACAATTTTGGGATTTAAAGATAAAAGAAATTATGCTTTTATTTATTGTTTCGGAAAATATATACTGTATTATCAAAATTTTGTTATTGTATGCTAAATTATCGTATTTAATACCGCGCAATTTGATTAGAAACTCTAAATAGTCATAGTTCATTTTGAGTTACAGAAATAAGTTTATAATAGACATATAGTTAAATTAAAAGAAATAAAAATACCTTTACTGGTATAACTGAATAACAAAACAGCTTCGTATAGCAGAGGGGATATTTGAAAACTATTTATTACTAGCAGTTTCCTGCGCCTCTGCTCACAATTTGTACGGTGTATGATTAATTCTGGTTTGAGTGAATTATATTTCGAAAGCCAATCCACGATCAAGAAAATCAGTTAAGAATTATATATTTAAGGTTATTGTAATTTACTCCGATCTTAGTACTTTAGGTTCCATATTTTACTTTGCCTTTTTAAATAAAATATACATAAAACACGCGTCTTTGAAGCCTACGCCTGTCAAAAGACAACTAAGATTGGTTTCATAGCATTCTTTAAATGTGTAATGAAATAATCATCTTTGATACCTCCATTACAATATTGGCCAAGTACTGCATACTTATTCCTAAAATGTACATTTAAAAGTTTTTTTTTTTTACTGAAACTTTTAATTATTTTATCTAGGATATATTCTTACTCTGTTCTCAACAGTGGTTGCAGATAAGTTAATATAACACGAATTGTTACTACCAAGCTTACTGTATGCATTCAAATTACAAACATAAACCAATTGAAAATAGTGGTTAAATTAATTAAACTTATGATCGTTGTGTCATAAAACTTTGTTTTAACAGGTAATTATAATAAACAGTTTTTTTCATTTAATGAAATACGTTTGCCGTAATCGAAATTTAGAAAACAATCTGGGATTTTTTCTAAACTTTAAAGATCAGTTAGGCGTAGACCGGAGGGATTTTAGAAATACGAATAGGCTTACATATTAACCAGAGAACCTAACTATGTTCATGTAAAATTTCACTTATAGTTGAATAGATTCCGTGTAGATTTTGTAGTAAACAAAAAAGCTCATTCTCAATGTTTAATATTAGTTAGCATATATATACTATTTATTTGCACTTATACATTTCTACGGACATCTTTAGTGTGTATACGTGATATTTGAAGGTATGTAATGGATTAAATTAATTAAATATGTAAAGTACTAAATAGTTATGTTAATTCAACAAACGTTGTACAATACTCTTGGGATGCTTCTGACACCTCGACACTATATTGTTTCGCCTCACCGTGCAAATTAGATATAAAAGTCCAATTTGTCAAAACTTCATTACGACCTTTCTTACAGCTATGAAATATTACCCACTATCTCCCAGTTAGGCTCGTATATTACTTTTGTCTCTTTTTCTAGTCCCAAGCATAAAAAACAATCGTTACTCTTCTCAGAAACAAATAGAAAGTTAAATTACTAGGTAAATTCGTTTGTCTTGAATAAGCGATAGTGTTAAATGTTATTTATTGAACAGAACTGTTTAGAGGCAAACTTAATACTGCAATAATCAAATGATAATTCATTTAAACTGTAATTGATAGTAGTTACTCTAGCAGTGCTATACAAGATATTCTACAATGATAAAGGTTATCACTGTAGAGAAGATATTGAAATAGTGAAATAATAGTCTGTATTTGCGTCTACATTAAAATTTGTATAAGCAAAAACATGGGAATATCAAGGTAGATTTGATTCAATAACTGAAAAGGTTGCGAGGCAATCCTCCATGTAATTTGGATTTGGCTGATTTCTGCTGCAAGGTATTTAGAACACATTCATATGTGTATATATATATGTGTGTGACTGCTGCACTGACACTGTATTTGCTGAGATTTCTGTGTAAAATATATCCACTATGTTAACGTATAAAGGAAAATTCATGCTTTTAATCATTTAGAAATAACAGCTAATGAGGATAAGCAATAAACTAAATATTATTTATAATACAGCGTGTATCAAAATGAATGACCTGGTTTTAAAACTCAATATCTATTGCTAAAAATGTACTACAAAAATAATATTTATTGCAAAATACTCGCAAAATCTTAAAGTTTTAGGTATGTTATTACAAATGTTCTATATGTCCACCAGCAGCAGCACGAACAATATCCAGATGATAGCTAAATTCCTCATAAACCTTACACAACGTATCTGCGTTCACAGACCTTATTGCGACAGTTATTCTGTTCTTTAGTTCTTCGATGTTATGAGTTAGAGGGGGAACAAACACTTTTTCCTTCACATATCCCCACAAGATAAAGTCGCATGGGGTCAAGTCTGGTGATCTTGGAGGCCAAGAATGAAGGGCATTGTCTCGAGGTCCCGTGCGCCCTATCCAGCGGTGGGGCAGAGTGTTGTTGAGAAGCTGCCGAACATTGTTGTATCAGTGAGGCTGAGCTCCATCCTGTTGGAAAATGAAACTAAAACTTTAAGATTTTGTGAGTATTTTGCAATAAATATTATTTTTGCAGTACATTTTTAACAATAGATATTGAGTTTTAAAGTCAGGTCATTCATTTTGATATAATATTTAGTTTTATGAGACTCATACCAACATCCTTCGCTCAATAAAACTAGGCTATAAAATGCCAAATGAACTAAACAGAGTAGAGTTAGAATCCAATTGAATTAGATTAATTTAAAAAAGTTGTCCTGTTTACTAGTTCAAAAACTAGTTTACTAACTGTTGAAAAGCTTATAACGGGTGTACACAGTATCTCGAGAACTATTACTAATATTAATTATTGGCACTATTATTAATTATTATTATTAATGAACTATTATTAATAAGCATCATAGCATTCTATGATGGTGGATGTAGTTCCATGGGATTTGCAGAGCTTTAGTTAACTAGCTAAGCTCAGCCAATTATGTATACATTATACATACCTGTAATAAGTGATAAGTATGTTTTACAATAATATAGCATCAATCTCGAAGTGCATGTTAGTCCAACATTTAATTAAACGAGTTAACAATTATCATTTTATTTATGTAAAATAACCAAAACTTCGTACCCAATAACATAAAGCTATTTTAAGGTAGAAAAGAAAAAATGTATAGCTAATTTTGATAACTGTTGTTTTATTGCTTGAAAGGCTTCTGGCAGAAGTGAAAAACTCACAACAACATCATCTGATGTAAGGCGAAGTACCTTCAGGGAATCCTTCCACAGTAAATTGTTTTCTTTGAAAAGACTCCTCTAAATAAGGAGGTGTGTTTATTTCTGAGTATTCTCGAGCTTGTAAACAACTTGATGGATGGATTCAAGTGACAATGTGCAATTTTTATAGGATTCAATTAATCTAAAACATCGACATTTTTTTTAATATTCAGAGTCTACTGAGATAAAACACGGATTATGTTTATTGAAACAAAATCTAAAACAGCTTTTTAGTTCAATGTAATTATATCAATATTATTAGAATAATAATAAAAACTATGATAGGTCTGTTTTTGTATTTAATTACTTGAATACCCTTGGAAAGATAGTCAATGAATTAAAATCTGTAAGAACTACAGATGTGCCAAATCATTCCACACGCTGTACCGTTCTCGAAAGCATCTTGCAAACAATATAACAAAACACCACATTTATTTTGTTACATTTCGTCACGTCACGTACATCGGATTTGTTAATTTGCAAGCCGAATTTTTTTGTCCATTAGACATACATAACCTGAATTCGTAAAGCAGACAAGGAAGTACATAAGTAGAATAAGACAAACGTTGCTATTTTTACTATTTTTATTAAAAAACCAAACAATAAAAATTTTATATATCAGCATATAAACAATAACGCAATACGTCTGTACTGAATATACAGTATAACAACATCCTGTATCAGTTCTCCATGTGCGTAATAGCTTACGTGAGTCACGGATGAAAATATAACACGCAGACTTTCGTTTCCTTGGAGTAAACAGCTGGTATATATGAAGTAATATATTTTAAATCAAATGTGCTTGTAATAAAAAAAGGTCCTTACTGCTTAAGAACATGAAATGTGTGTTGTGTGCCATACAGAAATTCAATTATGTATTTAGTTATATCATAAGCTTATAAAACTACATAGTAAGATACAAATGAAGTTTACTAAGGAATCGTGTACACAACATATCTAGTAACTTCTATGTACGATTACCGACATTTTCAGCATTCTGCAATACTTTTTGCAAAGTATATGAACTACTTCATCGATTTTAAAGAGTACGCTTTCGCTCATTTGCATTGCTAATGAGTGTTTTTCTTGCACTTAGGACAAGAATATAACGCTATTCCTCGTTGCATTTAGCCCAAAAAAGGATCTTTGCGCTGTTTACAGGTGACAGGATATTTAGGATAGGTAATGTTCGGTTTAGTGGTTACGTTCTGTCGAGATCTCATGAAGAGGGACAACGGCCTCAATCACAGTGATTGCCACCTTGAAAGAATGGAAGTTAGCTCCTTTTAAACCTATTTGATTCGAAGCAAGTATGGGAGACAGTGGGAGATATGTTTCCTGATATTTAATAACCTTCCGTCTTCTTCAGGTGCCAAAAAATAAAAAAAAAAAGTATCATCAATAGCAATTAAAGCAAAGACAGATTTATTTGAATTCAAACCGTATTCAGACTTCAGAACAGAACACAAATATAATGATTTATACCTGAAGAATAGGATAAACTCTAATCCATAAAACGTAGCAAAACTTATTAATGGAAATGACAACGAGTATTTTCATTATGAAATATGTAAATAAAATGATCATACTTGCAGGCGCTTTATATCGTAAAATAGCAAGGTTTTGAATATAGCAATCAACGACAATTGCAAGTTTCTTGTATTTTTAGAAATGGATACAAAGTATACCCAACTATACATATTTCAGTTACTGTGGGAAGGGTTGATTCGATGGGAATTCATGTATTCAACTGATAACTCACCTTTGTGGTGGTAGAAGCAGATTGCTTTGACGGATTCCTGTACACAGAGAATGTAAACTCGTACAGTTTGCAGTGCGGCATCTGGTCTGCGTACAATGAAACATACGTTTGATATCACGTTTGTTGGTGGACAAAGGTATGTTGAATATCTAATGATATAGGCTACCTATTCGTTTAGAAATGTGATAATTTTAGCATAAAAATTAAATAAATTTTAACGTAGAAAAAATTATATATGTGCTATTCTTTGCCCGAATGCAATGCATACCAAACCTAGACGCCTCACAGATGTTAGTAGTACTAGGACTAGTAAACAGAACTGTGTCGGTGTCACGTTATGTTATGTTAGCAGCAATTTTAAGCCTGACTGTAGGATTGTGCTATTAAGAGTGTCTCAGTTAGATTTTTGTATTGTATGTGTCCTGAGTAATAGACCATCTCTGTTGGTGGGGCAGGAGATACTCAATACGATCTCTACTATTATAATAAAACTGTTAATTTTACTAAAAATGGAAAATGTTAAAATTTACTGGAAATGACTCTTAAATAATACTTTTACTTTAACGCAATGTTATTATATTGAAACGCTTGTAATAAATTAAATATACGTGAGTATTTATTGATATACTGAAATATTTAACAAGGAACTTTTTAGCACGGTTTTACTATATTCGTATTAATATGTTATCTTGAATTTTAGAAATACGGAATATAATAGAGAATATACGTCATATAAAGTAAAACATGAATATGCGACATTTTCTTTTGAAACCACCTAACGATTTAATTTATAAATCTAAATTAATATATGATGAAATTAATTTTGTTATCAAGCACCACATGTCCCTAGGAGGGTTCGACTCTGATTAGTTGATACCAATCAAGTAGACCCTACTTTGGGTACAACCAAAACCGATTACTCTGAGGAAACCCTAATACATGTTCAGCAGTAGCAGGTTGATAGTTATAGTTTACTATTGGAGTGGGTGGGGGTGCTTTAATGTTGAAAGATTTTTCAAGCCTAAACCCGCGGAGTATGCTTTGTTCTGCCTGATTTGACTAGAATAGCTGGAATATAGCTACCCTCCTTTTCTTACACGGCGACATAACTGAGATATGGAGACCTCTATCCCTTCTCAAAGGATCTCAAACAGAGACCTTTAACCCCAAAATTACCCATTCTGATTATAGTATCAGGAAGCAGACAAAATTCATCCTACAACTAAGTGCAATCCGGGGTTTCCTCATTCTCTTATCCAGGGGAAAATAAATTCCTGCATGAAGTCAGATACCGATGTTAAGGACACCAACTGTGTGGTGGCTGTAACTCGTCCATCCAAAAATATTTTTTACTTTGTGTGATTGTCGCCTCTATCGCTTACTGCTGCTGAGTGAAATTAATTTCCCGTTGTTTGTGAACACTGCCGACTGACTGGTGTCGCTGTGAATTGTGATCTCTCAACAATTGTCTCAGTTGTTGTTGTTCAAGGTGTGTTGCTAAACTACATTGTAAGGTATTTATGCTCTGCTCGAATGAACCCTTTTTAATTTTAAGTTTTCGTGGATTTCATTTGGTAAATAATAATTATAAATAATGCTAGAAACTTATTATATAACGTTGACTTAGTGAAATAAACTTAAAGTATCGTTAAGATAATTTACAAATACTTTCTATAAAGAGTTTGTGCGATTTAGCGTTTTTGCTTAATGCAACAAAGTTATTTAAATTATGTGATTTATAGTTTTTTCTGTATTAGACATTAAGTTGAGTGTTTTTCTGTTTAACTTTTAGCAAAATATTTACTGCATGCAACTTGGTTTAAAATACACCATTTCGTTAGGACTGTTAAATATTTAACATATAACAGATGTGTAGTTGTAGTGGTTCAATGTATTACATTTGTTATAATACGTAAAATTTATTATAGCTATTGTTAAGATAGCGTTTTATTGAAAGTATGTACCTCATTCTGCACTAATATTTATTTAAAACATTATCTGAATAATTTGAGTGAACTTTTTACTTAATTAGTAATTGATAAATTCTAAGCATTATCACTATTTTATACTCAGAAGGATATAATGAACAGCTTCAGCACGTATAACAAACTGCCTCAGCAGATAATGCTCAGCAGCACGGTCTGGGTCCTTGGTCTCAGCACGTCTCGGACAGGAGCAGGACGACTGTATCCTTGGGGATAATTCATTAAAACTGTATGAACTAAACTCCGAGGGAAGAACTAGAACACTATTTTTCATCTCAACTTCACAAATTATAATTTATGTTTTCACAGTTGTTAATATTTTATAATGATTGCAGTATTAAAATGCAGCATATATTTTAATGGAAGAGAAAATGGTTGACGTGTTAAACGAAAAAAAGATCATGTGTAATGGTTTTGACTATTGGGGTTAAAATTCTATGGGGTCATAACCTCGTGAATGTTGGAATACAACATCAGTATAGTCAATTGCATATATTCCTTCCTTGGTTTAAGTCTCCATATAATTATGTTTATAAACCATATATTATTTACAATACGAGGTGTGGAAGAAAAGTGACTGGTATCACTGACAGCGATCTGGCAACACTGGACCCTTCTCCTTATCACGTCTTGAAATTTGGTCTCTCCCAAGGTGGACCCTTCTCCTTATCACGTCTTGAACTTTGGTCTCTCCCAAGGATCCAGTACAAGTTTCAATCTTGTCCAGTGACTGAGGTGTTTCTTGTGTGGTGTTTTTTGAAAGAGAACAGCATAGTTTGGAGCGTCGATGTGCCGTAAATTTTGTGTTAGGCTGGGTGAATCTGTAACTTTGACTTTTGCGAGTTGCTAAAAGATTATTGGGTACATTCATTATGAATAGCGCAAGTTTTTCAGTGGCATAAAGCATTTTTAGAGGATCGAGAGTTAAAGACAAAGCTCATTCTTGGAGGCCTTCAACATCGAAAACTGATGAGAACATCGAAAACTGATTTGAACATCGAAAGAGTGAGAACTCTGGTTAGTTCAGACTGCCGACTTACATTAAGACTAATGATTAACGAGTTAAGTTTTATTCGTTTCACTCTTTATTAAATTCTGAAACAAGATATGGGCTTACCAAAGGTGTTTGCGAAGATGGTAGTAAAAACTTAGCAATTAAAATAAACTAGCGCTAGAGTGTGTCACTTTATCTTCTTGACAGTATTGAAAATAATCCACATCTCCTCGACCATTCTGCAATATTCCTGAAAATTTTAATGTTTATTGCATGAACATTTCGTCGGTTAAACATCTTCCCGCACTGTAAATTCAATGTGAGTTTTACTTAAATGTTACTAAAAGTGTTTGAAGTAGTAATTAATGTTTATTTTTTATTACATATTATTTGTATACATATAATTACCAAACCGAAAGGGGATTTCAACTAGATTTTTTTAAAGATGGTTTTGTTTTTTATGACTCCACTTTCAAGACAGGAACCAGTTCATAATTTAAGTACGTCTATGAATATAAAAAATAAAAAAGAATCGATTCTGTGTCCTTGTACAATATTATCCAAAGAAATACATTAAGATTTTTAAACAGTAGGGAAAGAAACTGTAACCTATTTATTCGTTCATAAAAGTCATTATATTATTGCTGTAAGAACAGTTCATGGAAGCGACTCGTTCACACGATCAGTTACCTATTACAAAATAGTGATTTCCGCAAATACCACCAAAGATTGATGGTAATCGCGCCTGCTCCTTCTGGACATTTGACTTTTTTGGAATTTGGAGCTTGCACTTTAATATGACACTCCAAATTTTCTATTAAACCAAATATTGATTTTAATTGTGTTTCTTCCAAACACTAATCACATCCACTTTAAAGTTTGTAAATTTTGTGCTTATATATAGTATGATTTGGTATAACAATGAGTCTAAAATATAAATTTTTTAAATACGATAAATAGTAACTCAAACAGTTTTTAATTAATAAAATGGCATTAAGTTGTATACATATAGTCTTTGAAATGGATTTACTTTACTCAAATACTATTGCTCTATATTATGTCTCGCACTGCTGTGTTGGATTTAGAAGCATAAACTTACCTTTGTCCTGAAAAATTATATGTTCTATTATCTCTGAGTGCTATAGAACACCATATTAAATTTCGAATTAATAAACCGATTTCCAACCATGTCAATAACACTATACACTATTGCTTTCCTCAATAATCTTTTTTTTCAGTTGATTTAACACATCAGAATTATAGCCAATTTGTGTGCTCGTAAACAAAGAAAAATAATTAGTTTTTACTGCTCCAAACTAGTAATTTATATTTAAATTAAACCGTTATTTGATAATAATACCATGATTACACTAGGCAACACTTCCCGGCGGTGTAATTATGGTATACTAACTTAGTGAAACTTAAAAATCTAAGAGTATTTATAAAAATCTCGTAGTTACACTGATTTTTAATATGGACAGACATGGCATAATTGGAATCATGTCATTATTTCGTACGTTTTTGCGATATATCTTCATTGAAAAGTTGTAGAAACTTCATTATTGATACATGGGTTTCTTTCGTTTCAGGGATGAATTTTGATTTTAAGGTATAAAGGTCAAAGAGTCTGTCTGTTTATCTGTAATATAAATATTGATAACTTCCAAGAACATTAAATCTTTGTTCTTGGATTCCTCTTCTTTTAATCATGAGCGTTATTGATTTTACAGTAAAAATTTAAATGGCAGCCCTTCTGTCTGTCTGTAAGTATGCCACCAATTTTGTCACGTTCTGTTAAGTCTTTCGATACTCCATTCTATGGATTTACTGAATTTATTGCCTTTTTGTATCTTAAATGCTTAGTTAAATATTTTTGGATAAAAACTTCCCAGAAGTAAATACTTTAAATCAGCAAGGCTGTGTTTAACTGGAGAGTTTCAAAGCAAAACTTAATATAGCAAAAATCTTAAGTTATACTCGAAGATATTTTTTTACATTTTTAATAACACTATACAACCAGTTGTATAAAAATATTCTCATGGATTAAAGGTAAGTGAGTACATACATCTTTAGAAATCCAAACAATACCGACTGAAACATAACATAACGAATGTTATATTCTGCTAATATACCATTGACACATATATTGACACACCATAATCAATAATTATCCAACATGTAACAAACACCAAGTGAAGCTATCTGATTAGATCATTAAGGATCATACTATAACCACAGTACATTAGAACACAAAAATGTCACGATGCAGCGTGTACAAAGTGACAGGGTGATGACAAGCATTGCAACAGATTGATGATCTTGTTCCGCTCAGCGCTAAACAGGTGAATGTGTACAATGAACCTCATGGAACAATTTACATAATGTAACGTAATTGCTCTCGTGTAATTAACCTGCCTTGTAATTTAACTCTGATTAATATGAACGCTACATTACGTCCTCAAATAATCACATTTATGAAATTTATTAGTACTAAGTATGTTCTAAAATGAAAACAATAAATATCTTCCTTAAATACCTGATTGGAAGTCACATTTTACCCTAAGGCTTTATAGTTTATAAAAAATTTGTTATGTAAAATAAACAATAGGTTTGGTACCTGAACAATGTAATAGAATACAAGATTATTTACCACCAACGCCTAAGATTAAGAAATCAGTTCGTTCTCTAGGTTTTTCCCAGAAATGTGCTCCATGTTTAAGGAATATAAGAAGATGCAAGGAAGAAATAGGCAAATCGTAAAGGTTTACATAGAATATAAGTTTGAAAAAGCAACATTGCAAAATTAATCGAAGTAAAAGTATCAGGCTGTTTAGCTTGGTGTGAAGATTTCGTAACCGTGAAGGGGGATCAAACCGTAATGTATTTGATGCCGTCATTCTGTTACATACTTACATTAATGTAACTTTGACTGTAATATGGTTGCACTTAACTTTTATGTGTCTTGAATAGTTGAAGACAAGAATCTGAACTTCAGATGTAAACTGTTGCGTAATTAACTTTTGGTGTCAGATCCTCTGTCAGTACTCAGGACTCAGGAATACGTGCTGTAATATCCACCTGACAGTGACAGTGACAGTACATATGTCGTACAGCATGAAGTACTGTAACTATCTTGGTATATTATCTATGTAGTTGTAAGTCAAATAATGCATAATTAAGAAATGTTAAATTTCTTGTAGTGTTATTTGCATTGTTGGGATAATAAAAAATAAAAATATTTAAATTAATGAAATAAAAATCAGTAGCCTTTGACTCAAATGAATACATTTATATACGTTAAACTTATATGCGACCCAGATAATCTTCTAATACTTTATAAATTATAAATTTGTGGGTTTCATTGTGTTTAGCTTTTGCTTCGCAAGATATATATATATATATATATTATATATATATATATATATATATATAATTTTTATAAACATTGAATCACAAAAAGTACTTGCTCCACCGGGAGTCGAACCCGGATCTCTCACTTGCCGGGTGAATGTGCTATCATTACACCACAGGGTGCTTACTTTTTCCGATTCAATTGTGTGTATATATATATATATATATATATATATATATATTGTAGAAAATGCTAAGTTTACGATTTAAAAAGGGCGCACTTTTATTATAAAAGTTGACTAAACAGTCAGTTCAGTTTCAGTTACAACAATACATTTTTAATAGTCCTATTGTAAAATTGGAACAAATCAAAATGGGATGATTGGTTTAATACATAACAAAATAGCATTTTATAGCAGGTTTGATAGTAAATAATATTTGTTATTAGCAGTTTTGCACATACACAATTTTCTACGACGTATGATTAATTCTGGTTCTAGTGAATTATATTTGCGATGCCAATGATGAGATTGCTATGTCCCACGATCAAGAGAATCTGACAAAAAGTGTATATGTTTGGCTATTGTAATTTATTCCGGTCATTGCATTTTTAGTCAATAATTTATTTGGCCTTATTTCCTGATAAAGAACAAAAAAATATACATATCTAATGTCAAAATACAGCTAAATTACGTTTCCTACCAGTCTTGAAATGTAAATCAAAAAATCGCCTTTGACACATTAATTACAGTATTGACCAAGCACTGCTTACTTATTTCCTAAAATTTATAGTTAAATTTAACTATAATTTTTTAGTACTTTTGTACAAAAACTTTTAATTTTCTTATCTGGATATTTTCTTAATCTGTTCTTAACTGTGGATACAGATAAGATTGAAATAAGACGAATTGTTATAATCAAGCTTACTTTTACTTTTGCTTTCACATTATAAATGTAAAAAGATTTAAAGTAGTTTTAAAATTAATTAAAAATGTTTGTGCTGTCATAAAACAATGGATGGGACTTACCGTAAATTTAGAGACCAGTGGGGCGTAGTCCGGAGGGATTTTCGAAATAAGAAAAGAATTATATCTTAACTAAGGACCCTAAGAACGTACATGTAAAATTTCAGTGCAATTAATTGAATAGTTTTGCGTAAAAATCAAACAAATTTACTTTCACATTGTACCGTAAATTAGTTAATTAAATTTCATATAATGTAAAAATTTTGCAACCTATTCAGCCAGTATAATTTAATATTACTTTTATCCAATGTTCCGGAACTAAATTATTGGGTGGAGGAACTACCTAATTGGCACGCGTATGAAGATCTTCTTCTAACCCTTTGTAGCAGCCCAACTATGTGACCGAGCAGACCTCGCGCGCTTTGTCCGTAAGTAAAATTTATCTTTTCGTATTATTAAATTAGCCCTTTGATGCCAAACGTATAAAAATGAATGTAACGTAAAGTAAAGTTGTAAATAGTAAAGTAACGTACCCTTGAAGATCTTTTATTTCGCTTGATTGAGATAGATAAAAGTTGTGGCGTCATCCTTATGGCGAACACGTTTTTATAAACAGTAAATTTTATCATTAAATGGCTAATACCGTCGCGAATTTGTTTTAGGCGAGTTTACGTGTCCCACGTGTCTCACGTGTCTCACGGCTCACAGGGCACATATTATTTGAGTAGATGGCTACCAGTTTATTAACTTCTACTCATCGTCTAGTAACCACCGACTAGACATAACCCTTCTTAGACTACAGCGCCATTGTCTCGTGCCAAGACGCCGACACCCGGGTTGTGAGTCTACACATTGCGAAGGGAAGTAAAATCTTAATGTCTTATAAAGTAAAACATCGTAGGCATAATTTCAGAGAACATTGGATATTTTAGGCCCACCTATAAGATCTGTATACATTTTTAGTTCTTATATTCTAAATGGCAGCAACATGGCATTACATACATTTATTTTACCATCCAAAAGTGGTGCTTGTAAGTTTCATAATTAAACTGAACTTATAAGTAAATTTTGCAATTCGATTATTTATTACTACGACCTCAGAAGTCACCGCCCCCATGTGTTATCGTCATACGGTACAACATCTATAATATTAGTTAGCATTTATGAACAGTGTGCACTTATTAATTTCATATTTATTATTTAATTTAATATTTTTATCTGTTTTAGAATATACGTAATGAACTACATTTACCGTATTAATATGAACTATAATGTACTAAACAGTTACATATGTTTATCAATGTTTCGGTGTGCCTGTGATATATATAGAGGCTGTAAAAACTAGAGGCTACTATATAGTTTTTATCTCACAGTACAAATTGGATATAAAAGTCCAACGTGTCATAAATAATAAACTTCATTATGACCTTCTTGCAGCCATGTAATATTATTCACTGTCTCTCACTTATGTTCGTATATTACTTGTCTCTTTTTCTCGTTTTAATCACAAAAAATATTGTTAAATTATTCAGAAACAAATAGGAAGTTCAATGTCAACGTAAAAATAATATTGCTTTGGAAAGCGATGGTATCAAATGTTATTTATTAAACAGTACACTGTATCGACATATATGTAATACTACAGTAATCACATGATAACTCAATTAAACTAACATTGATATTTGTTATTTTAACGGTGCACTGTATCACTGTATAGGGTATATTGAAGTAATGAAATAACAATCTATATTTGTGTCTAAATTGCAATAAGTGTAATTAAAACGTAGCAATATCAATGTAGATAGGATTCAATACCTGGAAAATTGCGAGGCAATCCACCGTGTAATTTGGATTTGGATTAGGCTGATTTCTGCTGCAAGCTTCCCCAGATATTCAGAACACATTAATATGGGCATACGTGGGTGATTGCTTTACTGATACTGTAATTGCCGAGACAAAATGCATCAACTAGGTTGAACTAATAAGGATAATTATTCATGCTTGCTGTCAGGTATAAATAACAACTAATGGGAACGAAACAAAATGTATTGATAAACATACCAAAATCGTTCGCTCAATTGAACTAGGTTATACAATTCGAAATAAAGTGTGAAAGGATATAGTTCAAATTCAATTTAATTGGATTTATTTCAAAAACTCATTTGGTTTGAACTAGCTGACTGAGCGTTGGAAACCTAAGCACGAATCAACACGATATCACGGAATGAGGAAATGTGTAGATTTGAAGTTATGCTTATAGCTTTATGACACACACACACACACACACACACACACACACACACACACACACACACACACACACACACACTACATGGTTACGTATATATATATACGTATATATATATACTTATATATATATATATATATATATATATATATATATACATATATATATATACATATATATATATATATATATATATATATATAACATGAAGAAGTATTATAGCGTTTGAAGATGGTGCATTTAATTCCATGGGATTGGGCTGAGCGTTAGTAAACATTTGTACATTCATAGTAAAACAAGTCTAATTACATGAACTGTATAAAGTGGACTTCATCTCAGTTCGATACGCAATATTTGAAGTAACATATAGCCAGACATAGAGAAATAAATAATTATTTACAGCTCCAAAAGTGATAGGATTCGCTAATGCTCAGCAAATTATGTATAAATTATACATTCCAGTAATAAATATTCAGTATTTACTTTCAATTATACAAAATCATAATGTGAATTTGTATCTAACAATTAATTAAAAACTGCTAGTATCATGTAATTGACTTAATATAACCAAAACGTCGTACCCAATAATACAAAGGATTTTACGTTATATTGAATAGATAATTTTGATAAGGATTGAAAGGTTTCTCGTAGAAGTGTCAAACTCACAACAACGTCATCTGATGTGAAGCGAAGTACCTCCAGGGAATCCTTCCACAGTAAATTGTTTTCTTCGAAAATACTTCTAAATATGGAGGTGTGTTTATTTCTGGATATTCTCGAGCTTGTAAACAACTTGATGGATATAACGAGTCAGTATGAAGATCTTGTGACGTGTACTTTTCTGTTTTACCTGAGCAATTGTTATGTAGAACTGATCACTCTACATAACGAAATTTTACATCCAAATGAAGAAGCGCGCATTCATTGTTGCTGCAATAACAGAACGGTCACTGATTAGACGCCAATCAGCTGTTCAAATAAAGGAGTTAGGCTAAGGTGAGCCATTACCATGCCATTGATATTTTGTCGCTTGCGTATGTCAGTTAGTAAAATTTCAGTATAATAATTTTGTCTTTACAGAATTAAATATCTACGGTAAACTAAGCCTTGGGCCTCGTAGTAAGATTGTCAAGTCCTGACGATAAACATAGGAAATTAATACGTTATCTGTAATAAATTAATACTAATCTAGTCTTTTAATAGTTCACGGAGATAAATAGTTGTAAATACGTGTTCATAGTATCAAATACTGTAACCACAAATTGTTTCTGTAAATTGTACATAATTAGGCCGAGATATTATCTCGTAACAATTGCATCGTCTCTCATAAATTTCCTTACTAAACTTGTTAACTGTTCTATAAATAATTGAATCGGTAACTTTATGTCCTAATGTTTGTATATTATTTAGTTTTACTCAGAATAATGTAAAGGCAGTTGTCATGAAATTTATACCTACCATTGCCGTGAAAGTGCATACATTAATGCATTATGTTAATACTTCAATACACTTTACTATAATTATTGTAATTAATTAGTTTAAGTAAGAACAAAACGTAATTAATTTTTCTGTGTCAGAATAATTATGCTTTGTGTTTAAGACCAATATTGTATATCATTGTAATCGGCAGATTCTGCGCTTTTTTAATGTACTTATGTTTATACATTAAACGTTTCTTTACATTTTACTGGCCGCTGTAAGCTAAATACGAGTATGATAGACACACCAACAATAGTGACAGATGTTGCTGTTTTAGTCAGCTGGTTTCTTTTAAGTTAAGTTTGACATTGTTTTCATGATTGATTATAAGTAGTTTTTTTTACTGATTTCAATGAGCCGCAGAAAATGAATAAAACTGACTTTATGAAATTAAAGTTTCAATATGGATTGCACGGACGATACAATCGACGGCTCGTGTGTGTGTTTTGGGTCCGCCCAGTTGGTGAGTAGACTTGACACTACTTATTCCATCGTGCTCCCCTGGGAGGTCGGACTAACTCCGTCAATGTCATTGTGGAGCCTCTACCTATCGGACTAGGCCTGAATAACTGCATCAGGGTGGATCCAGTTCCGAACTTTGACAAATGGGACTCAACTTTGTACCGTAAATTAGTTAATTAAATTTCATACAATGTAAATTTCGCAACCTAATCAGCCAGTATAATATAATATTATTTTACATCCAATGTTCCGGAACTAAATTATTGGGCGGAGTAACTACCTAATTGGCACGCGTATGAATTTTTTCTTCTAACCCTTTGTAGCAGCCCAACTACGTAACCGATCTGACCTCGCGCGCTTTGTCCGTAAGTAAAATTTATCTTTTCGTATTATTAAATTAGCCCTTTGATGCCAAACGTATAAAATGAATGTAACGTAAAGTAAAGATGTGATTAGTAAAGTAACTTACCCTTGAAGATCTTTTATTTGCTTGATGGAGATAGATAAAGGTTGTGGCGTCGTCCTTATGGCGACGAGCACATTGTTATAAATAGTAATTTGTATCATTAAATGGCTAATACCGTCGCGAATTTGTTTTAGGCGAGTTTACGTAGCTGATGTATCTCACGTGTTGTTTGAATAGATGGCTACCACTTCCCAACTTCTACTCGTCTTCTAGAAATAACCGTTTTTTAGACTACAGCTTCAATGTCTCGTGCCAAGACGCCGATACCCGGGTTGTGAGTCTACCTATTGTGAAGGGAAGTGAAATATAATTGTTTTGTAAAGTAAAACGTCGTACGCATAATTCAATAGAACATTGGATATTTTAGGCCCACCTAGAAGATATACTTTTAGTTATTATATTCTAATTGGCAGCAACGTGGCAGTACATAACTTTTCCTTTACCATCTAAAAGTGGTGCTTTTAAGTTTTCGTAATTAAACTGAACTTATAAGTAAACTTTGTATTTCTAGTATTTATTACTACGATCTCAGAAGTCACCACCCCCATGTGTTATCGTCATACGGTACACATTTTTTATTGCGCAAATCTGCTATTGATGTGCCTACTCTGCCATCAACTGGGTGAAACTGAGTGAAAACGCCACAATGCCTGCCATTAAAATAGAATATTTGTCTAAAGATGAGTTGATATTTGAACTGATATCTAGAGGTATTAAATTAAATAGTGACAGTACAGTAAATGAACTCAGAAAGTCCTTAAGACTGTGTTTGAGAAACAATGTTTTACCTACTCCTAGTAGCCTATTAAAAATAGACCACAATCAGGAAGTAAAAATTCTCAGTGAAAAAGTGATATTATTAGAACATGGGTGCAGTGAATTGAACAGTGCTGGTTCACCTTTAGAAATCACCAAATTCCAAGAAAAGTGTAAACATTTAATAAACCGTTTATTTTTAGACAACCAGCTAGAACTAAGTTCTGTACATAGTGAAACTTTATCAGCTTTAAAGTGTAGGCTAGTAAATGTTGAACAACAGTTAGCTAAAAACTTGCTACCTACAGTGAACCTAGAACAGCTTAAAGTGTTAGAAGCCAATTTAAATGAATCATTAGAACAAGATGAGGCTATGGAACAGGCAGTGAAAGAACAAATGGGCTCTATTTCTGTACAACCACCAACAATATCACAGCCTACTGCCAGTACCCCCACTTTGCCTATAATGCCTATTTATAATGCAAACAATGATTGTATTAGTCAACCTATGTCTGGTTTTAAAATATGTTTAATAAGTTAAACAACCCTGTAGAATGTTATTTACAAAATTTTACAGTAACAAATGGCTTAGTAGTACCTGAGCTAATAAACTTTTTGAAAACTTTGTTAAAACTAAAATGTGAAACTAGCCTATCAGAAAATGAAATTTTAGCATTGTTACCATGTTATGCAAAAGGTCCACTTTTAGCCAAAATAATACAGTGTAAGTCTGTCATGCCAAATGTCAACTATCTACACAGGGAATTAATTAGTGCTTTTATCCCTGTAGGCCTAATTGAAAGACTGAGACTAGATTTAGTTTATAGGCCACAAAGGTTTGATGAGCCACTGTATGAATACATCTATGACATCAAAGAGCTCAGTCAAGTTTTATTGTGTAACATAAGTGAACAGGACTTGGTAACTTGTATAAAAAGAGGTATTAAGCCTACAGATAGAAATAAGTTAATTTTTGAAAACAATCCCATTTGTTTTACAGATTTGGAAAATTTGTGTATAGCTAGTAACAATATAACCTTTAATGATAACTTAAGGGACAATTTAAGTAAGACATATGTTAATAACATGTATCCACCACATGTTGAACTTAGAAAAAGTAGGCCTACTGTCAAAAACCCAAAGTTATGTTTCAATTGTAATAGGCCTGGTCACTTAGCAAAAAATTGTTTTAGGAATCCAAAAAAACTAGTCGATAGGGGAGTGGTATTACACACAACACCTAAAAATATCCCTCCCCGGTTTCATAAGTTTAAGAATAATAATTTTATAAATAATAATACAGTAAGAAAAGAAGAACACTATTTTATGAGAGTCTATGGTAAGGTAATTAAAAATTGGAGTAAATTAAACTATAGAAAACCTAATTTAAGACTAAATGTTAGACAGTGTAACAATATGCCTTTAATTGAAGCTATAGTGGGTAAAAATGTAAAAACAAACTGCTTATTAGATACTGGTGCTACAAGAGATATAATTAATAAAGAATTTTATGATAGCCTATTGTTGAATAAAAATGTTTCTAAATTAATGAAGTCAGATGATAGAATGTTTTGCTGCAAATAACACTGAAATAAAATGTTTTGGTTACTGTTATGCTAAGATAAAAATTTCTAAATTTTGTTGGAAAGTAAAATTTATTGTATTGGATAATTTAAAATGGGACATTGTATTGGGAAACCCATTTATAACTAATAGCAAATTAATTTTAGATCTTGATGGAGATTCATGTTATTTTAAATTCAATTGTAATGAGAAAATAACTATTGTCAGACAACAGCCTTTTGAACATGAAGTAAACAGCATTGATGTAAAAATAGGGGTGCACTAGAGCTGAGGCTGAGATACAAAACCTTATAGGGGATTTTCCAAATGTTTTTACTCCAAAATTAGGAGAGGCTCTAAATTTGGAAGTGAGATTAGTTCTAAATGACCCCACACCTGTAAATATTAGGCCTTATTTTATGAGCCCTCCTACTGTAAATAAGATGAAAACATTAATACAGGATTGGTTGGACCAAGGAATAATTGAACCCAGTACTTCAGCCTACTCCAGTCCAGCCTTTTTAACCAAAAAGGACAGACTTGTAGTCAATTATACCGAATTAAATAAAAAGTTACAGAAAATTGATTTTCCCATTGGTGATTTAAATAATTATTATCAACATCTTAGTGGAGCCAAATATTTTTCAATAATAGATTTAAGAAAAAGTTTTTTGCAATGTCCATTATCACCTGATAGTCAAGATATTACCTCATTTAGCACTATATTTGGTAAATATAAATTTAAACGAGTACCCTTTGGTTTACATGTTGGTAGTGCTGTATTGTCCGCCTATCTGGACAAAGTCCTAGACAATATAAAATTTAAATATGTGATAAATTTTTGTGATGATATCTTAGTGTACAGTAAAGACCTTGATTCGCATTTAGTACATGTCAGAGAGATTGTAAATAGACTAAGCAAACATGGCTTAACGGCAAACCTAGAGAAAGCAAAGTTTTGTTTTGAGGAAATCTCCTTTTTGGGGAACTTAATAAAAAATAATACAGTAACTATAGATCCCGAGCGAACAAGGAGTATAGGAGAATTTATGCCGCCTAAGAACGCCAAACAAATTTCACAGTTTTTAGGTATGACCAATTTCTTTTCAAAATTTATAAATAATTATGCAGAATTATGTAATCCTTTAAATCGTTTAAGAAGGAAAAACGCTAAATTTGTTTGGACAAGTGAATGTCAAGATTCGTTTGTAAAGTTAAAAGAAGCTATAATGAATCCTCCTGTACTCCAGTTAGCCGATTTTTCAAAGCAATTTATAGTAATGACAGATGCTAGTGGAATAGCCGCAGGTGGTTGTTTGTTACAGGAAAACGACCAAAATGAATTAATGCCAATAGCCTATTACTCTAGGAAATTTACTGATGCCGAATTAAAATATACTGTTTATGAAAAAGAAGCTTTGAGTGCACTAATTTGCATAGAAAAATGGCACGAATTTTTAGAAGTAAGAACCTTTAAATTAATAACTGATAACCAAGCTTTATCCTATGTCCTCAATCACAAAAGGAAGGTAGGAAGACTTGCCCGGTGGATCGAGAGGATTTTGAATTTGCCATTTGAGGTTGAATTTAAAAGTTCCACCGATAATGCACTGGCAGATGCCCTATCACGTATGTTTGAGGGCGAGTCGACGGGAACAGCTGATCCGAGCCCCAGTGACTGCCGGAACGGTCCAGACCAGGATAAAAATAGATTATCGATTTCCTTCTGCCATTCAAACTCCTCCCGAAGGCAAAAATGTAAACCAACATCTAATGTAAAGCCTAAAATGCAGATAAATAATAAGTGCAATAAGAAGGATAATTTGTGGTTGTTAATTAATGATTTGCCATTAGAAAAATATCAACTTCAAGATAAAGAAACTCAGCAAATCATTCAATCTGTAAAAAGCAATAGTAACAATTTATGTTATTTTATAAAAAACAATTTACTGATGTACAAAAGGAATGTAAAAAGTAAGAGTAAGATATTTTTGCCTGTACAGTTAATTGATTTAGTATATGAATTCTTCCACAGTTCTTTAATAGGAGGTCATTTAGGCATTGCTAGAACGCAAAGAAAAATTAATCAGTATTTTTATAGACCTGATTTAGACGAAATTATAAAGGCAAAAGTGAAAACATGTAATGTTTGTAAAATGAGTAAAGTGTGCCAAAGAAAATATGAAGGCGAATTAGTATCTGTGCCATTTAAGAACAATATGGATTGTTTATTCATAGATCTTTTAGGTCCCTTAGTGAGAACTAGAAACAGCAATGTATATTTACTTGTAGTTGTAGATGCCGCCAGTAAATTTCTATGGCTAATCCCTTTGAGGGAATGTAAGAGTGCTGAAATATGTAATAAATTAGACCGCATAATTTTTAACAACTTTTCTGTACCTAAAATAATAGTGTCAGACAATGCCGCATATTTTACATCACTGTATTTTAAGAAGTTTCTTATTTAAGAATTTTATTGAACACCGTAGACTAGCGCCTTACAGGGCTAATGGAAATCAATCAGAAAGGCATATTAGAAACATATCTACATTATTACGTAGTTTCTATCACAACTGTCATAGTAATTGGGATAATGACCTAGGCTATATACAATTAAGTTTAAAACACCGCCCATAATGAAAGCACAGGTTTTGCTGCCTTTGATTTAATGTTTAATCATTCCTGTAATAATGCTTTATCTAATTTATGGAAGCTAAATGATCTAATTGGTGAGAATTTGTCCAAGGAAACTGTTGTAAACAATTTAAAGAGAGCTGTGGTGAATGTAAAAAAGGAGTATAGCACATAACAGTAATAGACAAAAGTACTCAGAGCAAAATGTAAAACATCCCTTTAAGTTGCATTCCTTAGTATGGATTAGAACCCACTATTTAAGCAATAAGGTAGAAAAGTTTTGTGCAAAATTAGCACCAAAATATGTAGGAATTTATAGAATTTTATATTTTTTAAGCCCTGTAAACTTGTATTGTACAACACACTGAAAATGTTTTGAATGTAAAAAGGTGCATATTGTAGATTTAAAATTAAATTAAGACCTGTTCTGTATAAAAAAAAAAAATTGTAGCATCCCTAGCTTAAGGAACCACTTGCTGCCAAATTTAAAAGATAAGATAAAATCCAGGAAGTTAACTGTTTGGTGAATTCTTAACGAATGTATCAATGGAAATAAAATATAGAAAAAGAATTTGTAAATAGACTTAGTGTAAAGAAATGAGACAAAGTTGATCCTGACTGTTTGTAATGAGGGAACCAAATATGAAAAATTGTCTGTGTTTTGTAGGTATGCCGAAATGTTGAATTTTGAATTTTGTAGATATATTTGAAGTGTTAAAATTCATGTAGATGTAAGATGTATAGGATGTTGTATGTAAATATATATATTAAGAGTGATGCAGTATTAATAAGAAATGTGAGACTTAGCTTCTCGTGAGGGGACGTTTCATTCCAAAGCATTCGATCCATATTGGTAACTTGTCCGCAAGTCTCAGGGTATTTAATGGCAAAACACTATACACAAAACACTGGTATGAATGCAAAAAAGAAGTATGAATGTGGCGCCTATATAACAAAACACTACACTACACTTGTTCACGATTTAATCGCCTTAAATGTCCTTATTCTTGCAACGACCCGCAAAATTCTAAAAACGCTGCAACGTGCACTGCATGAAAATAGTTTGCCTAAATTGATTTTCTATTTTTGGTCCCTAAGCGAGCAGTCATAGAACTGCATTGGCATGCGATCTAGCGGATTTGATAGGAAACTTTTGAAACCCCGCGCTATCGTATTGTTATGGTTGAATTTGAATTTATGTAATGAATAAAAAGTTGAATTAAGTTTGTTATTTAGAATATGTTTAAAGTAAAGCGACTAATTAGGTTGCGAAATCAAAACAGGGGGGATATTCTGTACCGTAAATTAGTTAATTAAATTTCATACAATGTAAATTTCGCAACCTAATCAGCCAGTATAATATAATATTATTTTACATCCAATGTTCCGGAACTAAATTATTGGGCGGAGTAACTACCTAATTGGCACGCGTATGAATTTTTTCTTCTAACCCTTTGTAGCAGCCCAACTACGTAACCGATCTGACCTCGCGCGCTTTGTCCGTAAGTAAAATTTATCTTTTCGTATTATTAAATTAGCCCTTTGATGCCAAACGTATAAAATGAATGTAACGTAAAGTAAAGATGTGATTAGTAAAGTAACTTACCCTTGAAGATCTTTTATTTGCTTGATGGAGATAGATAAAGGTTGTGGCGTCGTCCTTATGGCGACGAGCACATTGTTATAAATAGTAATTTGTATCATTAAATGGCTAATACCGTCGCGAATTTGTTTTAGGCGAGTTTACGTAGCTGATGTATCTCACGTGTTGTTTGAATAGATGGCTACCACTTCCCAACTTCTACTCGTCTTCTAGAAATAACCGTTTTTAGACTACAGCTTCAATGTCTCGTGCCAAGACGCCGATACCCGGGTTGTGAGTCTACCTATTGTGAAGGGAAGTGAAATATAATTGTTTTGTAAAGTAAAACGTCGTACGCATAATTCAATAGAACATTGGATATTTTAGGCCCACCTAGAAGATATACTTTTAGTTATTATATTCTAATTGGCAGCAACGTGGCAGTACATAACTTTTCCTTTACCATCTAAAAGTGGTGCTTTTAAGTTTTCGTAATTAAACTGAACTTATAAGTAAACTTTGTATTTCTAGTATTTATTACTACGATCTCAGAAGTCACCACCCCATGTGTTTATCGTCATACGGTACAACTTTAATTTAATGTCTAGCCATTATGTATTCATGTGAATTATTGTTTTGTAATTTTGTAGTTCAGGAATATGGTCATCATGATTTTGGCCACTGTAATTTTGTATTAGTAATCGGAGCGCTCCTACCGTAATAATTTTTAGTATTTTTATTTTCAATTGGCCAACGAGTTAAGTTTAAGTTAAGTTAAATAAATATTTGTTTATTTAGTTTAAGACCTTAGCACTGTGAGAGAAATAGGCAATACAGAATGAAATATGTGAAATATTGGTTTTAATTTCTAATTGTCTGATATTTAATTAGAGACCTTGCAACTTACTATTAGAAAATAATCAACCGAAATCTGTGGCTAATTTAAGTACCTAAGGCTTAGTGTCGTAAACCTAATAGTTCTTGCGTGCATGGTAGTGGTCTCGATTGAGCATACCTGAGGGCAGGAAACTGTTCCTTGTTGGAGACCTGCGACTATCACACCCCATCAACAAGGTGGCGCCCTTATTACCGAGCAAACCGTAACCATCTGGGTATCCGTCAATCTTAGTAGTCCTCTGTCACTGCGCAAGAACTTGGTTGTCCTGGCGCTCTACCAATACTCACGCCCTTCTCCACTGAGCGAGGCCGACAATATTGCTAACCCGCGAGGAGGGGTGGCAATCTATAAGATTAAACTAACTATTACCACCAAAACCTTTACAAAATATTTATATTCAGTGCGTACAGGAAGATCCGGACAAACTGTTCGAATACAAAATATTTACTGAAATTAGATCTGAAACATTTTGTTTAGTTCGAGGTAACTATATCATTTTTACGTAAATAACACAAACGAGGATAGGTCTGGGTATATATTCAATGCACTTGGATTATGGCATACCAGTACTATTGCAAACGTAGTCAAAGGATTATTTTCTAGAAGTGTGCCAAATCGTTCCACAAACGAAACCGTTCTCGACGGCTGTGGAGCGGTCCTTGCAAAATGTTTATATTTTTTATATTATTTTATTTTAATAAATAGTAATACGAGGTATGTGCACCTGTTTATTTATTACAATATATTTGCTAATAATAAGTTACAAAAGCAAAGGTATGAACTTTTAGGTTTGCTTCTTACAGAATGAAATGTATTACGGTTAAATTAGGCAAACAACATATTAGGATGGAGATACACAATTTAAGTTTAGTGTTTCAGTATTTTGTATTTATTACGTTCACGAATGCCGTTATTGAATTATCATCGTACATTTTGGATCATATGTCATCAACAGTTTGTTATTGCTTAGCATTGTACAGTCGTTCTGCATATTCCCTGTTGGTACAACTCTCAACTGTTGAAACAAACGCAATTTGTCATATTTGTTATCACAGTTGCCCAATTGAGATGCTTATTTTTAAAGTAATACAGTTAGAATGGTGTAGGTGTTGTTAATACCGATGATCAAAAAGGAAAATCGTACTATTGTGTATGACATTAAACAAATTTTCACTATCAGTTATGTCAAAAATATTCTTAACTAATATTGTAGCGTGTGCCAGCAAGGAATATATAGTATATGTATGTGTGTATATATATATATATATATATATATATATATATATATACATAAAATACACACACACACACACACACATATATATATATACAGGGTGATTCGGTTAGTGTTACCGGCACTTTCTGAGCTGATTGTACTATAAAAAATAAAGAAAAAAGTTCATATAAACATGGGTCCGGAATGCTTCCTTACTGGGTTATGGCCAATTGAAGATTTCACCAAAAATTGTGTGCAGGAGGTCTGTAAGGTTTTGTAGTTTGGCTTAGTTTAAGATTAAGGTTGTGACATATTTTGAGCAAGGGTTGCTGTGAAAGGATTTAATAATAGGTTAGATTGGCAGTACAAATACCCTCAAATGAACCAACACATTTATTTGTGACAACATTTCATTAAATTGATTAAAAATTTTAATTAAAAATTGATTGCGTCAATCGACATATTAAGCACAAACCTTAATACCTTATTACTTTGAAAACATGTTTGATATTAAATTATTTATTACAATTTATTTTTAAATTTAATTCATTATAACATTTACTAGTAATTTTGTAGTGTTGCAATAATAATGAGTTCATGGACTAACATGAGAAACTTTCTTTAAAATAGCTAAACATTTCCATGAATTTACATTTTCGAAATTGTGAACATTTAAATAGATATGGAATTGAAAATGATTAATGAACCCTAAAATATACTAAGTTCTTAAAATTACTTACATTTTATTTCACATCACACTTATTACGCCTAGAGATATTTTTCCGCACACGAACACAAACACTCCCGAACTTCACTTTTCGAATTCCCGGCCTGGACTTCCACCTCTCCTCCTTGTTCTTCAGTTTTGATGTTCTTCTCCCGCCAGCTCATTGACCACGCCTCTGCCAAATCTCTCCATCATAATTGGTGAGTAACAATTTTTCATATCAGCATATCTGTCCCTTACATTGTCGCACGGTTTTTACAAATAAGCATTTCCGCTGCTTAAGCAAGCATTTCCTGTTTGTTCACCATCGGCCGTCTGGGCGGATGTGCGTATCCAGTTACATCCGGAGGATGTTTGTATCGAATTGTAATACAAGACTTCCTTTCCAGCAACTATCTGTACATTGATTCTATGAATTTTATATTACTAATAATTACATAAGTCTTACACTCCCCTGGCTTAATGACGATTCTACCTACGAATCGTACTTATTGTCTAATTTAGGTTATCCATTGGGTAGTCACGTTCATGTACTGTAGGCTTCAGGAATTTTATTTTGATGTTGTTAATGTGGATGAAGTAGAGGTCTATAAAAAGAAGTAGTGTTATTATAGAAGTCCAGGCTAATAAAATGTACAAAATGAGTTCCTTGTTGTTTACTATGTTGTTGTCGTCGTGTTTTAGCTGGAAGTGGTGTTGTCTTTGTAGATTGTGAACAGAATTTGAATAGGTTTGTGAGTTGTTGAGGTTTTTAGGGCAGAAATTTAAAGAGGGTTCGTTTTTAGGTAAATTTTGCTGTGTGTTGAAAGGAATTTTGTATATGATAGGTATGGAACTGATATAAGGTAGTGTCTGAGGCATTGGAGTAAAGTACGCTCCTGTGAAGATTTGTACTAGAGGCTTATTGGGTTCTCCTATGTTGTGGGTTGATGTGCTGGCAAAGGTGGTCGAAAGAGGCATGGCAAGTGCTGTGAGTAGTAGTAGGAAGTGCTGTGAAGACTTCATTTGTCTCGTGGGTGGTCGGGAACGGTTAGAGTGCTGTAGACTGGTGTCTTGTAGATTGGTGTCTTGTAGATTGGTGTCTTGTAGATTGGTGTCTTGTAGATTGGTGTCTTGTAAATTGGTGTCTTGTAGACTGGTGTCTCAGGTTGTAGTTGGCGTTTTGGTGTCGAAATTCTAAAACTAAATATCTACAGGTTACATATACATTTCAGGTTAATATTTTATAATTAATACACATTTATGTCTAAGGTTTTTATTTACAGAAATCTTTTAATGACCTCTCGATGGTGTGTCGTATTTCCCTAGCTCTATGTAATAATGTTTTTTACTAAGCATCTTAATCTCTAGTGTTCTTAAATAAGGTTCGAAATTATGTTATTTTATCATATTACAAAACGATACTACGCACCTTTGTTTCTGAGGAATATGTAATATCCCTTCTTTGTGCTTATTGTCCATAGTCATTATTATGATCATAATATATGTTGCCTAATCAAGGCTGTATAGTTTGTTAATGAGCAATGTTGCTGTGCTAATACATACTATGTTAAATATATGTTTAGTTTCCTTCAATGTTAGATTAGCTATGTAATAATTAAACATGTTATATAAGTCATTTACATGTCATATATTGAAGTATTTGTTTATCCTAGGATTATATAATATAGAACATGTATGTCTCTTTCTTTGAGATGCATCTCAGGAAAATTGAGTCCTTGTAGGGTTATATTATGTTAACACTGCTATCTACTAACTTAAATAAATATGATATATGTAGTACACTTTATCATATTTTATATTCTTTATTACTAGGCTATGTATACACGTATCCCTCAGGTAAGTATAATATGTACGTTGTGTCAAGTTTAGAGAACGCTTTGTTACTGTAGTAAACGAGTACGTGGGAAACATTACTTGCATACTAAGCTGTCTGAACCACCAGGGCCCTTGGTGACCCAGACCGCCGGTACAAGGCAATGCCCCCTAGTCATAGTCACAACACAGTCTGTGTAGTATAGCGTGGGAAGTTAGTTGAGTTAGCAGAAAACTTATCTGCCTGGGAGACATACCAGAGTCACGGTCAAGTCTTACTAGCCAGTCTGAGTACGGTTACCGTGGGTTACAGGCTCTGCTCGTGTCGTTTCGTGTGTGCTGTGTTAGTGTCCTGTGTATTGGGATTATCTATACCAATATCTTTGGTACGTGTAACCTATCACTTAATCACTAAATTACACTAAACCTCACATTAAAATACAAAGTTAGGCGTTTTAATTTTCTAAAACTTTTATGTCTTTATTCTCTATCGTTTTCCGACACAACATCGAGATTTTAATATACATTTTTATTTCTGTTAGACTTACTTCAGTGACTCTCAAGGTTATATAACGTTATAATGAATCATTCAAATCGTAATCAAGTTAACCGGTCTCTCAACTCCTGGAGTATAATACCTATTTTTTTAGCGATTCTTTGCGTGACTATGTAGTAGCTTTTTACCCTCATATATTATGAAATTATTGCGAATATACTTTTCACTCTCTTCAAATTTTACTACAAGGCAGTGAGTGCATAGTGATGTTCATGAGAAATATTGTATATATTATTCTTGAATATTTTATTATTGCTCAAGTCCCTTCATATTTGTTTTATATTCTCTTATAGAATAATTTCATTCTAGCAACATGTATTGGTTGTTCTGTTAACCTTCCCCTGTGGTAAATTTCTACTGCATATGTCACTTCGTTAATTTTTTTCTTGACAACGAAAGGACCTCTAAATGGTGTTTTGAAATTTACTATATTTTTTTGTGTGGTCTTTCGGGAAATGGACCAAGACTTCATCGCCGGGGTTTAAATCCAAATGAGTTTTGTCACGGTCAAAGTATTTCTTTTGCGCTTCCTGGGCTTTTTTCATGATTTTCGGCATATCTTTGCGTATTTGCTCTAAAATTTCTATATTTTTCCAACACCATTTTTTCGGGATTAACCTGTAAATATATACAATCAGACGGTAAGTTAGCTTCGTAACCAAACATGAGGTAGTGCGGTGTGTAGCCTGTTGAAATGTTTACAGACGTGTTGTAGGCAAATGTAACTATTTGTACATATTTTGACCAAGTTTGGGGTTTTTCCACAACGTAATGAGATATTGCCTTTATTAGCGTGTGGTTGTATTTTTTCAACCGCACCTTGTACTTGTGACATATAAGCAGCGCCTGGCCTTTGTTCAATCCCGAGTGCATTTAGTAACTGTGAAATTACAGAATTTCATAAAGTGTGTTTCTCTGTCATGATTAATAATTCTAGGAAATCCAAATGTGCAGAATAGATTTAATAATTTTTTTCGCTACCGTGTTCGCATCTGCATTTCTACAAGGGGTTGCAAAATGCCATTCTAGTGCAGGCATCGGTTGCAACTAGGATATATTTGTAACCATTACTTTGTGTAATATTACCTACAAAGTCTATTGTTATTCTGTCAAAGGGTTTTATGGAGGGTGCAATAGGTTGTAGTAGGCCGTAATTTTTGTTTGTTTTTGGCCTACGTAGTTGACATTCTTCACAAGTTTTTGTATATTGGAGGATATCACGGTACATATTCGGCCAGTGATATCGTAATTTTATTTTTGAAGCTGTTTTGTAATGTGATAAGTGTCCACCCGTGTAGGGGTTGTCATGGAATATTTTTAATATTTCTTGTGTTTGTTTTTGGGGGTATAGCCAATAAGTTTCTAGTTTCTCGTCCGTTGAAAGTTTTGAAATATAACAATCCATCTATTTCTTCGTAATGTCTTGAAGCCGTCTGATTTTTTTATTTACCGCCTCAGGTGAGGTCATCGCAAGGCGTATTTGTTTCAAATAACTGTCTTGAGCTTGTAGTAGGGGTAGATTTGTCTGTATTAAAGTATTGAAAGTTAAACACACGTCCGTAAATTCTTCATCCAAAGGTTGTTTCTAAAGGATTTCTGCTTAAGGCGTCTGCTAACACGTTTGTAGCACCACGTTTATGTTTTACTACAATGTCGTAGTCTGTTAATGACAGTGCTAATCTGTTTAATCTAGTGGAAGTGTGCTTAAAATTTTTATAAAACTGTAATGCGGCACAGTCCGTATAAACTGTTGTTTGTCTACCAAGCGTGAATTCTCTGAAGTAGTTCACAGCATAGGTTAGCGCTAGCATTTCATGTTCAGCATTGCTGTAACGCATTTGGGTATTTGAATATTTTTTTGACATGTAATAAATTGGGTACATTCTATTATTTTCTTCATCTAACTGTACTAACGCTGCTCCGCATCCAATCAAACTGCTATCTACATAAATGTGTGCTTCCCTGTTGTCCTTCCAATGTGATAGTAATGGTGGGTTTGTCAAAATTTGTTTGATTTTTATTAAAAGCCTGTTCACATAGATCCGTCCATTTAAATGCCATGTTTTTATTTGAATCTTTTTATTATCTCAGTAAGGGGTTGTGCTATTTTGGCATAATTTTGGATGAATCTGCGGAAGAATCCTGAGCATCCTAAAAATTGTCTCACTTGCCTTACACAAGTTGGTCTTTTAAATTCGGTGATAGCTTCTACTGACTGTTTTTGGGGTAAAATGCCTTCTCCTGATACCTCGTGTCCTAAAATGTTTACACTTTTGTAGAGAAATTTACACTTTTTTGTATTTAGTTTCAAATTAGCTTTTTCTAGTTCTTCTAATATAGTTTTCTAGATTATGTAAGTCATTTTCAAATGAGTCACCATAACAGATTAGGTCATCTACGTAACAAAAGACTTTATTATAAAGGTGACGGTTTAATATCGCATTCAAGGCTTTACTAAATAATGTGGTTGAAGTTGAAAGTCCCATCGGCAGTCGGAAAAACTGTAGAAGTCTATCAGGAGTTTTTATGGCTAGGATATGCCTATCTTCTTTCCTAACCTCCATTGAATAAAATGCATTTTTAAGGTCTAATTTTGTAAATGTGTGCGCTTTGTTCAAAGAGCTTAAAACCAGGTTTACTGAAGGAATGGGGTGAGCATCTGTTTTCAACTGTGCATTAACCTTCCTGAGATCAGCTACCATTCTGTCGCTTCCATCTTTATTTTTCACTAAAAATACTGGGCTTGCATATTCTGTGTAATCCTGACATTCCTCTAATATTTTTGCTTGTACTAAATCGTCCAATAATTTGTTTAATTTTTCCCTTTCTGTTTTACTCTGCCTATACGGTGATGAGTTTACAGGTTTCGTATTCGGTTTTAATTCAAGTTTAACAGGAGGTATGTTTGCAGGAGTTAAATCGATTACCTTTGTTGTAAATATGTGTCTGTATTTTTGTAAAACGTCAAGGACTTTTTGTGTTCTTGGAGGGTTAAATGTGGTGAGATATCAAATACTATGCCGTCCTTATCTGTCAATATTGTTTTTTTTCCTGTGTCACTTGTAGTGGGATGGTGTTCCAGGGTAGGCTGTGCCTCAAGAGTTGGGTAATGTATATGTCCTATCGTAGTATATGCGGGTATCCTTTTTGGGAAATTTGATGCATTATAAATATTTACAATTGTATCTGTACCATCTTCCCCTTCTGAAAGATATGCATGACATTTCTTTTTTATTCTTAGATTCCTATCTGTTTCGATGGCTGTTCGAGACTCTATGCCTTTTAAGGAGCTAATCCTAATATGCTGATGTGGTGCTATAATTATGTCTCGTGGGGCTGTTACATCTGTTATTTGCTGTACTTCTAACTCCTGTGTGTTTTTTAAAATTCTTGATGTCTAACTGCCACTGTTCATTCATAGGTATTATATGTTCAATCTGATATTTGGTAATTTTTATTGTTTTATTTTTATAGTTTAACTCCACGCAGTTCTGAAATAGGAATATGTTTCCTACCAATATTGGGCTGTTTAGATCAGGTGTCACATAAAACGTGTCTTCAAGTATTACTTTGCCAATTTTTATGGCGATTTTTGTCGAACCCAAAACTGTTAATGGTATACCGTTAGCCGATATCAACGAGGGTATGTTGCTAGTATTTAATTTTGTTGCACAAACTAGGTCTGCTCTAATAATGTTTATGTTACATCCTGTATCTATAATGCAGGGTACTGGATGTCGAGGGTTTGTGGTCAAGGCTACGTCTATTGTTAGGACAGGTATCTTCTTCGTAGTTTCATTTTCGAAATTAAATATGAGTTCATAAATATCCTCTAATAATAATGTTTTATTTTTCCTCGGTCTGTGTATCCTGTCTTGCGTTATTTCTTGCAAGTTAGTACAATCTATCATATTCTGTTTCTTTCTGTTGCTCTATGTGATTTTAAAATCTGTATAGTGTCTATCTCATTGGTTTCTTCCAATCCAGTATGTGTGTTTACCTCCCCCATACTACAATCTGGGTCCTGTTTTACGTGCGCTACCCCCTTTAATACGCTAGGTTTTATCTGTCGTGTGAAATTTTCTGAGACTGCAAGGTTTCTTGTAAAGCTGGGTTTATTTATATTTGTTGTCCCCGAGGGGTTTGGTTCACTTAGGGTTGGGGTTGGATTGAACGCAGATTGAAGTTTAATGGTGTGTATAGGCTTCTGCATAATAGGTTGTTCAATTTCTTGCATCTTCTTTATGGGTGGGAATTCTTGATTATAATCTATGGCTTTAAATATCACTTCTGAACTGGTCTTTCCAGGGGTTGATAGTGGTAGTACTTTGGGGTTAGTTGAAGTAAATGTCATAGACTTTATACATTTGTAAGTTTGTCGATTCCTTTGGTTAAGATCTATGGTGTTATTTGTTTTCGCTTTTGATAAGGGGGAAGTTCGGTAAGGGTTAGTGTGACCTCCCCCTATTTCCCGTTTTTTTGTTGATTCTGTTTATAATAATTAGACTTGTAACATGATTCGATATTGTGGTTTGTTCGCTTGCAGTACCTGCAGAACAGCTCTTGTGTATTGTTGGTTTTAGGTGCCAAGCAGTTACTTTGGGGTTGAGAAGGTTAATGAACGTTGCTTGAACCAGCATTGTTCAGTATTATGGTTGTCTTTACGGCAAATAGTTGCAAGACCTATTTTGTCTAACAGGTTGTATTTGGGAATGGTTTTGCCTTCTCCTATCACTGAAGGTAACGTGTTTAGTCATAGGTGGCCTTTGGGTTTGTTTGGGGTAGTTTGGGCTTTCCATATGTCTATTCTGGTGAAGACTAGGTGTTCTATCATATCTTGGCTTATATTTTGAGTTTTCATACGAGGATGGAGACCTTTCGTACCTGTGGTTATGATTTGAAATTTTGGTTTGTAGTTAGGGTAGCTACTAAATTGGTTAGGGTGTTAACTTCTGTTTGTAGTTTATGGATGATGTTTTGTTCATATAAGGGTGTACTATAGGGTCTGTTTGCTGCAACCCTATTGTACCTTTCTTTGTTTTTCATTTGTGTTAGAACTAGCTGTTCTGTATCTGTAAATTTTTAAATTATTCTCTAGATCACTTAAGGTGTCGTTTTTCAGGCCTATAACTCGTTCCACAGATTTCTGGTTTTAGTCCCTGTATGATAAAATGTCTAATTTGCTTGTCCTGTATTGTGGGGTCATATCTTCGGCATGTTGTTTAATATATCTAAAAAATAGGTTAGTGTTGGCTCGTTCTCTCCCTGTATTTTGTGTTCTAAAATAATTTGTAGACTCTGGGTTTGTGCTAATGGAGTGAAAGCCTCTTATGAAACTTTTAGCAAGTTGATCCCATTGCATGGCTACCCCTAGTTGTTTTTGCTTGTAGTATTTGAACAAGTTAGTGCTGTACCTAATAAATGCGCTGGGAATAAATTAACTTTAGTGTTATCTGTCCATCTGTTTGAAGTTGCTGCCACTAGGAATTTGTCTAAAAAATCTTGGTGGATTTTCGCTCTGGAGACCTATGTAAGTCCCAGCTGATATTAGCGGTATGTTTTCCCCAATGGGTTGCTGTGTTTAGTTCTGTCAAGTAGTGTGAGTGGCTCGTAATGTTGTGCTAAGGGTTGGGGGTGCTTGTGTGTCTTGATGTCCGCCTCAGGGTTATGTACTATGTCGTATATAAATTAGTTCTCTGCACTAGAAAATCCTCGATTGTAGCTAGATCCTTATAGTTTTTCCCTGTCCTCTTCACTTAGGTGAGTTTTTCGTGTAGTTAAATTATTAAATATGGTTTTAATATTAGGGTGACTTGCGCTTATACGTGTTAAGTTCTTAAGTGCCGCTAGGATAGGTCTGAGGTCTGCTACAGTGTCTGTGTCTCTAGATAGTATTCCATTTTTATTTAATATTTTTATTATGTCACTTTTGGAAGTCCTATATGTGTCTAATGGTATTAAATCTTCATGTAGTATGGTTTCCATTTAATTATACATGTTCATTGACGTACCTCGTTAGTTTACTTGGCGTTACTCTAAATTACGGGTTTGAAAATATATTTTTGAGTTATTGGAAATTTAATTTATCTTTTAGGTAAATGAATGGTTTGTCACTGAAGTAGGCTATTTTAGTTAAATAATTTCTTATGAATATTGTTTAGTTCTAATTTATACCTAGCCTATGAAACTATGTGCTTGCCCATGTGAGGAATTTGAATGCCAATCGAGTTTTAGCGCCTCCACCATGTAAGGTTTTGTAGTTTGGCTTAGTTTAAGATTAAGGTTGTGACATATTTTGAGCAAGGGTTGCTGTGAGAGGATTTAATAATAGGTTAGATTGGCAGTACAAATACCCTCAAATGAACCAACACATTTATTTGTGACAACATTTCATAAAATTGATTAAAAATTTTAATTAACAATTGATTTGCGTCAAATCGACATATTAAGCACAAACCTTAATACCTTATTACTTTGAAAACATGTTTTGATATTAAATTATTCATTACAATTTATTTTTAAAATTTAATTCATTATAACATTTACTAGTAATTTTTGTAGTGTTGCAATAATAATGAGTTTCATGGACTAACATGAGAAACTTTCTTTAAAATAGCTAAACATTTCCATGAATTTACATTTTCGAAATTGTGAACATTTAAATAGATATGGAATTAAAAATGATTAATGAACCCTAAAATTATACTAAGTTCTTAAAATTACTTACATTTTATTTCACATCACACTTATTACGCCTAGAGATATTTTTTCCGCACACGAAACACAAACACTCCCGAACTTCACTTTTCGAATTCCCGGCCTGGACTTCCACCTCTCCTCCTTGTTCTTCAGTTTTGATGTTCTTCTCCCGCCAGCTCATTGACCACGCCTCTGCCAAATCTCTCCATCATAATTGGTGAGTAACAATTTTTTCATATCAGCATATCTGTCCCTTACATTGTCGCACGGTTTTTACAAATAAGCATTTCCGCTGCTTAAGCAAGCATTTCCTGTTTGTTCACCATCGGGCGTCTGGGCGGATGTGCGTATCCAGTTACATCCGGAGGATGTTTGTATCGAATTGTAATACAAGACTTCCTTTCCAGCAACTATCTGTACATTGATTCTATGAATTTTATATTACTAATAATTACATAAGTCTTACAGGTCAAATGATGATTTGCCGCGTGTTTATGAAGAGATATTTATAGGCGAATGTAACTTTTTCTAACGGATTTTTAGATGAGAAATTGAATAAAGTTCATCTCATAGCTGTATCTCATTTAGTTTTTTTGTTATACTACAAAGAACAGAAATAAAATAATTTTGAAAACACTTTTTTAAGGTTTAAACGGACAATTATTTTGTTAAATAGGCATTGAAGACCCACATTTTTACAAAGAAACTTGCAGAAAATTTAATTCTGAATAAAATTATGTGCCAACACGGCTATTAACAGCGAAGTATTAGTTTTCTGGAATTTAATTTTATAACAAACATTCTACCAAGCAAGAAATACGTATTTAGTAAATAACCACCGTAATGTAATGATATAAGGTACACAAATAATTGATTAGCATATAATTGTAAATACGATTTTAATAGATTAATGCTCAACTAAAAAACAATAATACTATTACTTTTTAGGACTATCCAAATGGTTACATCATGTACCTACATATCTTTGTCACGTTAGCTTAACAGAAGGTAAATTATGTTTTTATAAGTTGGTATCACAAATCAGCTGTTCAACAATACACTGCAATTTATTGAGGAATCCAAATTATTTGTTACCAATTCTGTACTAGTTTAATGAGTGCAATTTAAATACAATTAATTTACTACTCGTTTGTTAGTGAAGTGTAATTTTAAAAGTAACTTACTATCACAATTGCAATGCCTTTGTTATTTACAACGGAAGAATATGCCGACATGGTATTTGTCTTAGGCGTTTGTGACGGAAATGCAACCGCTGCTACTGCAGAATACCGAAGACGATTTCCTAATCGCAGAGTTCCAAACCCAAAAAAAACGATCAGTGGATCATTTTCGTACCCTAAGAGTAACAGGGTAAACTTCCTAGTATTAATAATTATCCGGGATTCGCCCTGCCCAGAATAATGTAGATATGGAAGAGGCTATAATCATGGCTACTGAACGCAGTCCTGGTGTCAGTACACGGCGTCTTTCTAGGCGATTCGCAGTGTCTCAGTCTGAAGTATGGAGAACTTTGCGCAAAAATAGCATGTTCCCTTACCATAAAACAACAAGTTCAAAGTATTCAACCAACAGATCCTCCTCTTCGATTGGAATTTTGCAACTGGTTAATTAGAAGCCGTCAACATCATAGAACCATTTTATTCACTGATGAAGCTCAAATTTACCCGAGATGGCGTCAACAACCTTCACAATGAACACACTTGGGCAGAGGGAAATCCACATAGTACAATCGTGCGCAACTTTCAACACAGATTTAGTGTAAATGTATGGTGTAGACTCATTCATGATCGATTAATAGGACCATTCATTCTCCGAGGACATCTAAATTCCCGCATGTACTTAGAATTCCTTTACAGAACAACTACCACTATTATTAGAAGATGTTCCATTAGCAGCAAGGTGCAATATTATTTATCAAACATGATGGTGCCCCTGCCCACTTTTCCCATAATGTAACAATGCACTTAAACGAGCAGTTTCCCGGGCGATGGATTGGTCGCGGTGGACCACACACTTGGCCACCAAGATCACCAGATCTAACTCCATTAGATTTCTGTATATGGGGTTGGATGAAGAACCTGGTGTACCAGGAAAAAGTAAATACACGTGAAGAGTTAATAAATCGAATTGAAGATGCCGCCGCACAAATCAAAAACAATCGTGCAGCGTTGCGGAAGATAACTCGATCAGAAAGCGAGCTGCTAAGTGTATTGAAGTACAAGGACTGATTTTTGAACACCTGTTATGAAAGTGGTACGTAGTATTATAAGCTTTAGATGAAAAAACAATAATTTATTTAAAAACTTAAATTTAAATTGCATCCTAATAAATCTTATGTGTAGGCTACTCTATGTCATTAAAATGCGGTTTTCCTTTGCTTTGGAATTTCTTGCTTGGTAGAATGTTTGTTGTAAAATTAAATTCCAGAAACTAATACTTCGCTGTTAATAGCCGTGTGGCACATAATTTTATTCAGAATTAAATTTTCTGCAAGTTTCTTTGTAAAAAATGTGGGTCTTCAATGCCTATTTAACAAAATAATTGTCTGTTAAACCTTAAAAAAGTGTTTTAAAAATTATTTTTATTTCTGTTTTTTGTAGTATAACATAAAAACTAAATGAGATACAGCTATGAGATGAACTTTATTCAATTTCTCATCTAAAAATCCGTTAGAAAAAAGTTGCATTCGCCTATAAATATCTCTTTATAAACACGCGGCAAATCATCATTTGACCTCCTGCACACAATTTTTAGCGAAATCTTCAATTGGCCATAACCCAGTAAGGAAGCATTTCCGGACCCATGTTTATAAGAACTTTTTTTCTTTATTTTTTATAGTACAATCAGCTCAGAAAGTTCCCGGTAACACTAACCGAATCACCCTGTATATATATATTTTCCTTTACAAATAATGTAGCTATAGGGGGAAATCAATGTGAATTTTGAGTTTACCTCCCGTCCCCCCCACCCCCCCCCCCCCCCACCCCCCCCCCCCCCCACCCCCCCCCCCCCCCACCCCCCCCCCCCCCCACCCCCCCCCCCCCCCACCCCCCCCCCCAATAAATAAAAATAACATAGGACTTAGTATTGAACATTGTGGAACTAGCACATACAGTATAGTTCTATAACACACGCAGGTAGCTGGACGTGGGTCAACTCAGGATTGTGTACTCGTTTTCAATCTTTTCAATATTTATAATGATTCATGAAATATTCTTATAAATGAAAATTTGTTGTTAAGCGCTGATCTCGAGAATGGCTTGGCCAGTCCTTCTAATAAACAATATACTCTTCGTAATACTAGAAAGGTTTATGAAAGAGTACAAAAGTTACCTTGAATGTTTTTAGTTTTGAAAAAATGGTAGTATTTATGTTTCATTAATTTAATGCATTATATTATCTTGATAGGGGTTCAGAAATCTAAATCAATTTTAGAATCAGAAAAAGCTATTTTTAAACAAGTAAGGTGTTGTTAAATACACACCATATATTAAATATCATAACATATATTTTTTTAAATTTACTTCATAAATGATAACGTTCTAACAAAAATAATTTGAATAGTTAAAATCTAGTGACTGTTAAAAAAGAATTTGTAAAATAAATATTATTTATCGGATATTTTTAATATTGGGAAACGCTTATCAACCAATACAATTTTTAGTATCTTTGAAATTATGGGTAACGGAAACTTGTGCTAAACGGCACGTTTGAGGTTTTTAGCGACAATGTATCCTTTTATTGTCACGAACACCATATAATGTATGATGCTACGCAGAAACTGAACACTCTTAGCTTGCGTTTTTTATTGACTCAAATATTTGAGTGCCTTCTAAATTAAAAAGGCCAATATCTTAAACAATGACCAGTTATGTCCAAATAGTGTTCCATTAAACTTAAATATTAAATATATTAACTGCCATTGAAAATAAATCTTTGAAAGCAAGAAATTTTTATCATGCAAATGTATAATATATCTTTTACCTACAAACATAACTCTACGAAATATACTGGAATAGGTTTTATGCGCAGAGTGTTTAATAAATTAGATTTCTTTACTCTCAGAAGAAAATGTTAGGATTTCTATAAATAACTTAAAACAGTGTTGCAAGGAGCACTATCATAAATTTCTAATGTCACACTATGTTGTAAATGTGTACTGTTCTTGTGCGGACTATTACTCATATTACATGATATAGTGTACCGTTCCAGAATGTCACTGTGATGTGATACCTAAGTTTTACTCTACAATATATTTTTATTATCACATCTACTACTTCCATACTACAAGGTAGGAGTTCACCTCACCATGAGTCACTTAACAAGCTTCGCTGATGTCAATCCAAAATTTTAAATCTACAGCTAATATCATTATTGGCAGATTTTCTCTTATTATTTGATGGCACCACACTGAAGCAATTTTTTAATTCCTCAGCACACAATAGAGAAATTGTGTCAGCTAACTGAATTATAAGCGGTTTTCAATGACGTTTCCCTGGTTGAACATGCCCAACTCATTCTTGTCTATGTAGAAGTGAAGTTTCATGCAAAATTTCAAGTCTACAGATGAAATCATTCTCCTGATATCTTGCCACATGATTCATTCACTTTTTTCATTTAATTGCGTTTTCATATCATTGCTTAAATAATAAAGCTGTATACATCAAGTTCCCACAAAATGATGTTGTTTATGTTGAAACAGTTAAACTTCGTGTATTTTTCATGTAATTTTTAATGAGACTTACATTATGAAGTTAAATAGAATTTTCTTTGCTTTCTTTGGCGTTTTATGTGAGGACTAACGCTAATAAAGAAATTCCTAGTTGGAAATATTTGATAAAGTTGTCTCTTTCTCGTCTTATACTTTGCCCAGGAAGACATCCATGTACTGTAATGAAACACGCTCCTGACAAAGGTACAAAGATTGACCGCATTCTTGTAGACGCAATACGTAAACAAAGACTGGCAGCATTCCTGAAGATGTGGATTAACACGATAAAAATTGGAAACAAAAATAATAAAGATCCAATAAGGCAGTTGTGAAAACAAATTAACGTGTTTGTTTACTTATTTTCTTGTCTTTAAACAAATAATTGTTCTAAAATCTTTAAATATTATTAGAGTTGTTCTATACCCACAAGAACTTCACATAATAATTGGGTCTGATCCGTGTAGCCAATTACCAGATACGACAAGTAAAGGCAAGTAATTCAAACGGTACGTAAAGTTTGAAAAGTGAATAGAGAAAATTAATGTTTGAAGATTTTGTGCAACATAACAAAATAAAATATTTTTTAATGTTTAAACATTTATTTTGAATTTTTACTTGGGAGAAATATTTAGGATTCAAATTGAATTGAAGTTACGTAAACATTTGAATTTGGTGCATTTATTTCAGGTGTTGCTTGCACTGTAAAACACATTGTATACATACGTGTTAGGCGACAAATCAAACCTGAAATTTCATAATATAGTTTATGTCTAATTCAGGTTTATTTAGTATATTATATCTAATAATCAGGAATAATTTACTTGTAAATGTCAAGATCTTTTCACCTGCATGTGATAAGGCATGAAACAAATGTTTCAAACCCATTAAAAAGATTCCTATAGTTTTCTATATTTTCTTGTACCGAACCATTTAGGAGAAAGAGAAGTGAAGCCCGGGGTGGGTATGATGACTATCCCCCATCCCTTGCAATCAGCCTACCTCTTTCACAGACGAGTACAACCTGTTCCAAAATCCAACATCGACGTGAAAATCGCCCACAACAGCGGGCGACAATACTACTTTTTGTTTAGACTGTACCATGTGCTGTTGTATGGCCTGAAGATGGAAGATAGCTATGCGCGTGATCAACTTTGAACTTTATGGTTTGGTCTACTCGAACATGGACTATTATGTAATGGATATTTACATTAAAAGCTATGTAATGGCATCATTACAGCGGTACAGTATAAATGTTCCGTAATGGTAGGACACCGCGTTCAAGTAAACTGACAGAAGCGCATAGGTTTTACATAGTGTTAAGTTTTATATTTTATTCACCTCAGCCTTCAGATTGTAAAGGTAAGTTAACTACCATCGTTTGTTTTGATATTAAACTTATCCGTCACGGTTTAAGCACTGGACCTTTAATTACAAGATTTTTTACTTTCACTGATATAATACAACTAATAAAGTGTAATATTATCCTATCCTAGATTGTGTTATACTCATTATTGGGCTACTAATAAATATAATGATTAAATACGTTCGTTTTGTTTTGTAAATATATATTTTTAGTCCCTTTTAGAAAACGTAGTAGTGTTTATAATATATTATATTTGTTTGTCAATAAAATAAAATATATTTATAAAAAAAAATTATAAATTACACGTTTAAAAGGTATTATCAAATGATTACTGGATTTATTCTTAAAGAAATTCATTTCTTTCAGTTTAAGAAACTGTATGCAGTCGGACTATAATATTGAAGGTTTTTTTCAAAAATGTTTTGCTATTACTTTTAGATTGTTGAAAAAGATGCCCCAATCATATACACATTAAGCATGAACGGCTTTGTCGTTTTTACTGTTAAATACAAAACCACTGTTATCGTTGCACGGAAAGTACTTCCAGAAACACTTCGTGACTAATGACTACAAAACACGTTCTGTGAATGTCACAGTTTAGTGCGAGTAAGTGTCGTGTACTTTAGTTAAATAGTCGTGGTTTACTGTCCAAACACTATTTATCTGCTACTCTATTTGCACTTACACAAAGCACTTATTGGTCAAAGGCATTATTGGCAACACACAATGAGTTCACAAATCACAATCTGAAATCAATTAAAGTAAATAAATTTGCTACATTAACAACATTTCCAATTTTTTTGACAGTTTTCTCTAAAAAAACTCTGTAGTATATAAAAATGCCGTCACAGGAAGAAAAGAAGAAAACATCAAAATAAATAAAATTAACAATACGATTGTTGAACAATACATGATTAAAGTTTAATAAATATTTATGTCATATTTAATGAACATAATTACTACTTAAATATACTAAGTATTTGCATTTTTTATGAAAAAATATTAATAATAAGTTAATGAAAAACGTTACATATGGGAATGCAAAAAGCAGTATAGTCTGACATGCCAAATAATTTCGTCCACTCCGTTAAAGTTAGTTACTTCACTCAGTTTTGAGAGAAGCCCACATCAATCTTGTTTTAACGACCTGAAAACTCTTACTAAACCATATTCATTCCGTCATTTATAGGTTGAACATCAAGGCGTAAAGGAGTTATTACAGGATATTTGGATCACCCCATTGGCTGCTCCTTATTCAATTTCCCATATAAGCTCCTACTCAAAACGATTGTGAGTGTCCCTACTGCCTTCCCAGAAATTCCACAACGAAGAGTCAACTTGAGATTTTCTATTGGAAAATAGGGCTGAAGATTCAGTATGCACCCAGAAAGATGAAAGGTCAGTTAATTAAATGAAGAATGAAATAAAGAAGTGCTATGTACGATTAGTTATAAAACTCGTATGAAGATATCGGATATTGACGTGCAAATAGCTAACAATATGTCCTCTCTTCTTTATTTTTAAGTTCCTTCTTGGCTCTACCATTTCTAAGAAGTCTAGCAGAATCCATCTCTACTGATATGGTGTTTCCTTTTTATCAAAGGAAATACTGTGGTTATGATATCAATTTTTTGGTTTGTTACAATCATTACACAACATTATATTATGGAGAGACATAAATCAATGTTTTCATAAAACAAGTCACTTGCTTTATTGTAAAAGACTTAATCGTGCCGCGTAACAGACTTCGCAAAAATTGTATGCAAAAAAGTCTACAGCTTTTACATCTGGCTACAAATATTACTATGGCACATGTAAACATGTGTGTTTTAACATGTTAAATTGTCATATGATTGAAATAATTTTTATACTATTCTATTTACTTTACAAATTAAAACCGATATTGCCTTTAGATAATTTTAGATTCACACAAAATTCCAAGTCCAAAGGTCAACTTGTGTTCAAAATATTCATCGTACGGACAGACAGACACAAAAAGATTTGTTCATTCCCTTGAGTCATAGGATTCGATATAACGCTCAGTCATCAAACCGTAACGTGGTAGGGGTAACGAATTTAATTACTCTAAAAATATTATCTGCATAAAGAACTAGAACAAGGGAGGTTCATAACCGGAAGTCGCAACTATGCAATATGCAGAATGTAAAATAAGTATTAGGTGCAGAGGCATGCCCACGGGCCACACAGTAATCTTTTGTATTTGCAATAGCGTTGTCTGTTATATTTTGTCCTTGTGTTGGTTGGAGTGTTCAATTCCACAAAAAGAGGTCCATTAATGCATTAAAATGTGTTCGTGATTTTAGTTTTAATTTCTTTTTATTAAATACGTTCTTTGTTGTCAGGAATGTGTCAAACCTGATGTATGACGATTATAGTTATTATAATTTCATCCCAACTTTCTATTGAGATATTCCATGGTAACCACGATTTTATAGATCATATTACTACCAATTTCACGGTATCTAGAACATAGTCACCCTAAATATGAATTTTAATTTGTTAATTAAGAACTGTAATTAACCAATAGTAAAGTTCCCCCGTTTAGTGAAAACTGATTATAGATAGGCCTACCTAAAAATCTACTTTTATCATGTTTTTATTTGTTAAAAGGATCAGTTTGTGTACATGAAAGGAACACAAAAAGTAAACTAAAAGTTATGAACTAAATTTCCGATAAAACTGACGGTAACCTGAATCTTCCAAGGTTTAATAACATCCAAAATAACTTATCAGTAACTCATATAAAAACTCTCACATGATTAGTCTTCACAGTACTAATTAAGATTGATATTAAAACTATACTACAAAATTATACTGTTGCCGCTCTTTTGACGACTTGACACAAACATCTATAAATATCTTAGACCAAAAGGTATCTATGTAAAACTTCCAAGTTTATCAAGTGTAATGTCAAGAGTCATAACACACGTAAGGACATGCAGACGGACAGGAAACGACACGATTTTAAGGACCTAAAAGGCAGTTTATTGTCTAGAAACGAAAAATACAACATACTAGGATTGGGTTCAATAATAATTACCGAAAGAAGTTCAATTTTTTAATACAATTATTATTTTATCTGAGTTTTATAAAAATAGACAAATGAAATGGATTTTGGACATAAAACTAAGACAGATTTTACCTACACTTTTTCAATCCACATCTGCATTATGGGTACATTTCGGTCGTGTACCTTGTATATAAAATGAAATATTCATTGCTCTTTCAGTTATGTAGGACAAAATATTAGACAAAATATAAATTATCAGTTTTACTAACGTTGTTGGGTTGGTTGGTTTCATAAAAATCTTGTACATTTAATGTTTAAGTAAGCTTTTTCTGAAGTTTGGGTTAGTTCAGACATGTAACTACCACTACCAAGTAATATAAAATTTTTGTTGCATCTATGAAAAAAGTTTACTATGTAGGACTTAAAATTTAATTAGATTATTTTAGCTTAAGTTAAGTATACAAGGAAAATTCATTACGAATAGTGCACCTCAATATTTTACAAGTCGTCCGTTTGTTACAATTTTCCAAGGTGTATTAGAATTAAAATATGAGTATTCAGTTAGTAATTTATTTTGTTTTTTTTAATAATAAATTATTTAGTTTTACTGTGTAATTTAATTATTTAAACAGTTGGTAGTTAAGTATAAAACGTGTTTTAAAGTTATCGCATATATCTATCATTGAATGCAGTAATCTCCTCCATCCCAGTAGCAAATATCGTTTTACTCCTGGTATTTATAATCTAAATATTGATGTCAGTGTACTCTTGATCTCGTGGTTGTGTTGAGGGTTTTGAAGTCTTTACAATGAAAATAGATGTTTCAGATTGATTTTCCACACTGTCCAGTCGCTGACGATTATCACAATCGTCATCCTGTATTGCGTGTTCTCTAACTCCACTTGACGTGACCTCGGGCGGACCTCGTTCCATAGATCTGTCACGAATGTCAAGGTAGAAGCTGTACACCACCCACATGTAGTAGAGATGGACTGTAAACAGAAAAAGTTGGAAATGTAGATCACTTATTCTCTACTGACATGATTACATGTACATTTTTGAGCCTCTGAAAAATGTCAACTAAAAAAATTTTTATCTTGTTTTTTTAATTATTATTTGAAAAAACTTTGTAGTGGATATAACCCTTGTTCAAATAATGATTCACCTGTTCTTTAATCATGAAATGTAACATTAAAATGACATACATCCTATCTACAGCAGGTAGAAAAGGTTAAGAGTACAAAAGGAGAATTGACTGTTACAAAATTTATCCCTATGCAGTCGATAGGTTAATGAAGATTTTTACTGTTGTTTTGTTTTCAATTTTTTTATAACCACATAATATCAATGACAAAATATTAAAGTAATAAACTGCTCGGGATTACAATTCTTTTTGCTATTATTTAATTAAAGTTTTTAACACCTGCAATTCTACACATAGCATTTGCTTGGCTTAATATATCATCACCGATTCATATCCGTCCTTACAAAAAACACGATGCTATAACCTAAAATATATTATATTACATAAAAATTATCTATTAATTGGTGAATATAATTCTTTAGGCTCAATTTACAAAACTGATTATGTGTTTTATTCGCTCAAAGAAGAAAATAAACACTATAAACTTTATATCGATGTAATAGTATTAATTAAATTTTTGTTTTGCAGGAATCCTTTTTATGTGTAATTGTTTTATTTAAAAAATATATATTGCATAATTAGGTATACTGGTAAAGTAATAGTTTTTAATTTGCTAACAATTTTATAAAAATGTACTGGAAAATAGGGTTTATGGTACAGCGTGCGCCCTAATATTAAAAATTACAAGTTTTTTGTAGTAGAATTCACATTGTATAATTTAATCGTATATGTATATTGATCAAGGTTGTTGATATGGATTTTATTTAGATGCAAACTAAATAAAACAAGCACACTAAATTAAATTAATGCTGAAGGAAACGACACGAAACTAAATGTCTCATTTTAATAAATCACCAAAAATACTATAAATTCAATGAGACAAAGCTATAAATTCAAGTTATTTTGCATTAGATCTTTTACTTTTATAATGTATAGTGAACTATAATTTTATTTTTCTTCATTGTATCTGTACCTAGAAATAGTCGTATCCATTTTATAAATTATGTGTTTGCCTGTAAATTTCATAAGCAAGTTAAAATGAAATACTTATCTTATTAAACATATATATTTTTATTTCGATTTCTTTGTTGTCATAAGAAATAGTCGTACGTCGTTATTCGCTATACATTTTCCCACAGTTCGTTAGTGTTTTCATAATATTTTAGGACAATTTTTGATAAGCTTGTTTTACTGGCGCTACAAGTAAAAACCACAATAATTTATTCATAATTCCAACATTTCACCTATCTAGAATAGTTAAAAATAACCTGATACCAAACAATAGTTAGATAGTTATTTTACTTCCATTAATGTGTTCATTTTACCTTTGATATAACAATACTGTAATATATTTGTAAGCTTTAAAAGTAAGACAGAATTTAAAGCAGCCCTTTTAAAATCAGATAACATTTTTAGTTTTCAAAATAGTAAAGTACTTACAAATGGATATGCAGTAGAACTTTATAGCAGCTGGCAAATCATCATCTGTCATACCATCGAAGACAAATATCATTAGGAAATTAACAATTTGCTCCAATATGAAAATTATGAACCATTTCAGCAGCCAATGTAGAAGTGGTTTCGGATCCTTCTGCACATAATAGGAAGCAAGCAAGCAAGCAATTTAATAGCTAGTAACATATTATTTTGTTTAGAGTTAATTTTTTACTAAATTGAGACATTTATGTGAAACACATTATAGTGGAGAAGCAATATTATTATTCTTAATTCAAACAGTGTTAATTACGATATAAACAGACGTGGACAATTTAAATAATAATTTTATCAAGTGTCTTAAGCTTATCTTAAAATTTTTACAAATTATAGCTTGTTAAAAGCTTCAAAATTGGAACAGAACGAATCTACCACCAATATTTTCAATATAGAAAATTTAAATTTTACATCTGTAAAAATATAATTCCATACATAAGAAAACTTATGAGTTTGTTAATCCCAACGTGAACATATTTCGTGATTGATTGTAATTTGTGTTTTTTTAATAGGCCAAATGTTAACATGGAATCGATTTTAAACAGAACTATGAACTTCTGTAATATTACTTGATTTTTTAAAACATTTTGTTACAATTAAAACATAACTTTTATAAATATTTGGTTCACGATATACACTATTCTATTTACTGATAGTAATCTTGCTTCCCCTTTAAAAGTGAGATTCTGCTATATAAGCTTTTCCTAGAATAACCACCCAAGTATAGTAAGTATAGTAGCTTAGCCAAGTATAATCGGCTCAGAGTGGTTAATTGTGAAATGGTGGAGTTGTCAATCCACCGTGTTTAAGGAAAACTCTCCCAGAATTTTCCGATACAGTAAATACGAATAATATGTATTTATATGATTGTTTCTTAGCAACAGTGCGGAGGCAATTGAATCATCCACCCTTCTCACGTATGAGTTGGACCAAATGAAAGAGTTTAGAACTGTATGTTCAAATACATTTCCTATTCTTTCTCCTTTGAATTCTTACCTTTATCTAACCCCTTTGTCGCCAATAATGCTCTTTTTCTTTGTTTTTATACTGTGATTCGACCAGTCTTGTAAACTACCAGAAATGTCCTAACTTAAATGTAAGCAAATGTTTCTGCCTCTTAGTAAACTTCAGCCGAAAGTTTCAACAGCTGTTTAGTGTCAGTTAAATTGTTGGATTAAGTGTTGTAAATGTCATAATTATTTTCCTGGATTATAAAGTATCCCTGGAAACTTTTCTGATTTTTCCTCTTAGTAAAATTCTTCGTCAGACTTAAACGATGTTAAGAATTAGAATAAAATGAAATATCCAAATTTATCTAGTTATTCTCGAGATTACCACTCACCATTACATTTAGCGATTAAATTAAATTCATATGATTTAGGAACTTTATTTTATAATATCTTGAAGAAATAAGCTAAGATTTATAACTATTAGTGATATTAGTAATTTTTACCAGGCGTTATTATATATTATCTTAACAAACTAATCTAAATTTAGCTTTATTGATTTCTAATTATCAAGAAGATTTTTTAAGGTTGGAAATGAAACTTTCAAGGTTAATATCTTAACACGAACAAATAAATGAAATAAAAAATCATTAAAAGAGAAACTTACTCTATACACTGCTACCAGGAAACTGACAGTGAATGCACATTGGATGGTTTGGAAAATTATCACCAACAGGAAAATTCCCTGTAACACTAAACAGAGTTACTAGATGGCAAACCGATTATTGAGAATTTTAGTTTCGTATACTAGCAAACAATACATTTAGGCTACGTTATAATGTGATCCGGGAAAACTGGCAAACTTTATTGTTTTTTATAAACATTGTTTTATTATGTCTTGATAAACATAATATATACAAATTTGATTTATTTGATGTTTACATAAGCTTGACTAACTTTATGGGACAGTTGATCATGCAATGTTACAATTCACAGTTATTTAAGTTGTAGGCATTTACAAACAACTGAAATATTTACAAAAGTAACATGGCCATTTTGGTGCTTCATAGTGATTTAGTATCTATGATAATTATATTAGCTCATTTTCACTAATTAGTTCTATGTCGTAATAAGATGATCAATATGGCTGACTCTGTCGAGCGTTGTGTGTCAGTTTATATACACAAGATCTCAACATTGACTAAATGTGTGAATCAATAATTCGTACATTAGGCCGCTATTAAGAGGGCTAGTTCTCCTTGACCTTATGTTTAGTGCCACATAACCAATGTTAATTTCAAAATATTCTCCTAACCCACCCAAACGAAAAACATTGACGAAACAAAAAGTAGTTTGACGCATACGTTTGTATAAAGTGAAGCAGCGAACAAAACTTGTGTTTTCAACTAGCATAATCATAAAAAAATTATGTGAAAATATCGTTTGCACATGTTATGTAAAAATGTTTCAGTGTACTTTTATATAACCACTATATTTACGGTACTATTAACTAACGAACACTATGATATAAAATTAACTTTTAACTCTTGGAAATTTAGGTTAGGACGCCTGTTTGAAATTAACTTGGGCTATATGAAACTAAGCGAAAGTTCTTAGCTGTACTGAACATTCTTAAATAGTAGTCTGAATAGATTTATGTGTGTTTTTCTTCAGGTACCTAACCACGTCATTAGTTCTATATCAAAATGCTTATTACACTGTAATTATGGTTTTTAAAGTGTAATACATTAAGGATTAAAGTTTTATCATACATACAAAACTTACTTCTCATATAGCCGATTGCTTTATCCATATCAGGACCTAAATTTTCATCGGGTGACATTGTTACTATGTTGTGTATATAAAACTGCATTTCGATTGCCCTGTAAATCTGAAAAAAATAACAACCTCAATTAAGTAAAGTAGCTATTGTAATCATACATGACATGATGTAGAACAGTTACTCATAAAAACCATCCATAAATATTATAACAATTCGTGAAGTAAGAGGAATGTTCTACCGACCAGTGAGGTCCATCCAATCACCTTGGCACCGGTTTTGACGGAAAAGCAACAGCAACAAGTCTTCAGACGTGGAAACCTCATTTCTGGAAAAGATCACCAACGTATGAATGTGATCATAAAAATGTCCATTTAAAATATGGATAGCGTTTTTCATTATCTCAGAACACATTTAAAATGATCCCTAAATATACCAGCATTACAACTAGAATCATAAATATAAAAACACAATTGTTGATAGACTGATATCATAGCATGTTGTTTCATAAATGTATTGTCTGTACTGTATCAGTTATATTGAGATGCATTGCTATGATACACTTAATCTTTCCATACTGGGTAAACCAACCTGCCTGTTCACTTGATTATAACATGCATAACTGAATTACAACAGGCTGTAATCGGAAGTATTTATATTGTAAGAATGGGCACATATAATACTCGTATGCTGACCATTAACGAAGCTTATTACTTGAGAGGCTGAAAAAATGTATGTCCGTCTGTACACACGAGCGTCTCAAAAACGAACTAAAATACAGACTTGAAATTTTGCAAGATATGTTTTTTAAAGCAAAATCGAGTTCGATAATGGTGCATGTCACTGCCCAAATGATTTCGCTCAACGTCAGAGAACATTTACATATGTATATCACATCCTACCTTCTAAACGGTATATTACAAGAACGGAGTACCCCACACCAAGTTTCGCCTAACAGGCTTCACTAAGGTTCATAACATTTCAAACCTATAGCTCATCACATTCCGAAGATGTTCTTGGGACAAATAAAAAGATATAAATCACAAAAAGTAAATGTTACGTTCAACAGACAAAAGAACGTGGTATCAACATACCGAGTGATATGCTTCAATGACACTCAAACAAACATAGTTTGACATAAACTATCATAGAAATCACTATTGTCTGTATAGAAATAAAGATTCATGGATAGTGTTATATCTGAAGATGATCTTTACTGAGGTATCTTGCACGATAAATTCACATTTTATACAATGATTTAGGTTTCATAGCAGTGTATATTACTTATAAAGTGTATATTAATAATATTACGGTAAGGTATAAAGGATATTACAACGAAATAGTGCGCTAAAATAAGATCTAGTCAATTTTGGTTAACATCGACTTTTACTCTAATAGTTTTTTAGGTACAAATTACCAATATTTGATCATTTGCCACATGTTTAAATCTCATATGCTTATACATAATGTGTAAAAAAATTGTTTTATTCTGGTATGTTCTAGTTGCCATCATGGGTACTCGTAAGACTACTATAAATATATTTATTAATGGTCATCTAAATCCCATGGAGTGAAATGCAACGTCTTCAAAATCAGTATTGCTAATATGTAAATGCTTCATGCAGGACGTCAGGTTAGTGTGTTTACAAATATTGTGAGGAAAGACTGACAGATAGATAGGCATACAGTTAGGCAAAGACACAGAAATAAACTTTCCCAGTTCCACTAGTAATAACCTTCGCTAAAGCTCAAGCAATAAGATAATAAGAACGCCGAGTATCGTAAAAACAAGGAACATCTGTATTATGTTACAATTGCTGTAAAAGCTGTAGTTTTATAAATAGAACTTAACGAAGTACGAGCCGTAAACGACTGTTTGTTTCAAGATCTAAATATAATTAAGAAATTCAAACAATTTCCATGTTTTAGTGGTGTCAATAGATTCTTCCTTGAAATTTTCCGAAATTTTAAAAAGATCATTAAATAAACTTCCTCATTAAAGGATCACTCAAATTCAACTAGTAATGCACAATATTATTCTATACGAAGCTATAAACCACATAAACAACTGTTTTATCCAACTCATAAAAAGCAAAATAACCTTAATATTGTGTGCTCACATTTATGCTAATTTAGGTACTCCACTTGATTATAAGTTTCCAAATGAATGAAGGGCTTTAGTATAATTAACATAGACTTATATGACTTTAAATTAAACATTATTTGAAATGTTTTATTAAATAACTTACCTTATGAATTAAAAAAAAAACGCGTATTATGTGCCAAATTATTATTTAGTCTGGTAGAAACTAATCTAGACTGTTTTAAAGATTTAAACCAGTTGCTACACAAATTTCCTTATTTGATATGCATATAAATAACACACAGCACTATACCACATTACGCACTAGACACAGCATCTACACTTTGTAATGCCTACTTTGTACTTTACAATTTCTCGATTACAATGTCATGTAATCAGTACAGAAAATAACACTGTATACTGGAATCTTCAGATGAATCCCTCATACCTATTTAACTTACAACTTATTCTAATTCTATCACCTGATCGATATTTTTACAACAACAGATCCCGGCTAACACCTCGTCGTCCTGGTGTGGAATAAGCTAGGGTGTGGTCACAACGAACAAAGCGTTATTAAAAGTCACAGTTGTTGCATGACAAATAAATTTCAGTATGATATGACACTTACACAGCACTTCAACAAAATTGAGCTCATTAACATATGTTTCTGGCCGGTTCACGCTATTTACATATACATCACATCATACCCAGTTCTTACAAGTCAAGCTCAATATACAACATGTAAGCCATTGGGTATTAGTAAAATTTTTTTAACAAACTGATTTTAAATTTTTTAAAGTTTTCATACACAACTCAACTGAAAAGAGTTAATCAGGATATAAATGCATTGTATATTCAATTATGTCAATAAGCGTACAAATTTAAACATGAGTAAGCTAAACTTTGGGTCAGTGTGAGAAGCTTCATTTTCAACCCACGTCGGACAATATCCTGGCCGGAGTGACTCCTTATGAAATGGTCTTTACCATTTTTATTGCGAGTTAAGTCAAACGAAAAGTATTGCGCATACAGATGGACCCACCCAGTCCAACCCAATTTTTAACAACTGGTGGAAAGAGCCGTTACTAAACATTCTTGTATAATTCAAATATGAAAAAGTTATGTACAGTATTAGTATTCCTGTTCATATATATTTTTATACTAATTTTATATCACATCCAGAATTTATACCGTGTACGTCATTTTAGACTGTATCTAGAAGGAGAAAAGACAGTTAGATGAGACAAAAATAAATATATATTTAACAGTTTTATTTCATAGCTTTTACCGATTCTTAACTACAATCAAGGAATTTCTACAGGAAATTGGTAGACCTGTACTTGAAAAAATATTATACATTTTAGCCTAAATACTCGGTTACGACTTCATTTTTAATATCAAGTCAAATATTGCAAAATAACTCGAAGGATAACTTTTACAAATTTCTATCTTAGCTATTAAATTTCGTTAGTTCTTGCACCTTAAATTCTTGTAACATAATTTCAAACTACCCAAACTCTTACTACTTTTCAAGGGAGGAACTATTGTTCACATAAATGAGTGTCCGATTGTTCTCTCTTAATGCGAAAAAGTCCATTGTATTACATAATATATACAGTGAATTTGATAAACTATGTAATTTAAACCTTTGATAAATATATAAACTATTAACGTTATATATTTGTTTTGTTTTCTTGCCTGAACACTTGCAGAAAATATGATGTCATAAAATCTATACTGTCTGTCTGTCCACACGATATTTTGAGAATGATGAAACCTATAGACCTGAAAGTTTCCATGAAGACTATTTAATCGAAAATATTTTACTATTCCATGAAAGTATTTTAATCGACAATAAGCACCATCTTGTTTGCTGACAGTACATGTTACTCAATGGGATTTGGCGAAATATTCGTGATCTTATTTAGATTGATCTTTGGCAACCATGATAGCAGAAAATCGCAATTATTCGACAATTATATAGTGTGAACAGTTTTTTAAACTGTGTGCACATTACAGCTTTGTAACTGAGTACAGTTGTATAACATATTAACATGTGACGTAGTGACATGGGTAGTATAAAAATAAAAGTTAAATACTTGTAATCATGCATACAACTTTAATCAAGCCTATTACGTGCCACGAGGTGTGGTTTGCTCCTACTATATTTAACAGTTCACAAAATAACTGTTATTTAATTTTTCTCCGTAATAAATAATGTATAAATATTTCTACCGAAAGAGAATATAATTACCGTAATATTCCATTTTCACAAAAACCGTCTGTTATTTAATAAACCAAATAAAGTAAATGGTAATTTTACCGACAGCGGTTGCTCCAGGCTACGTAGATGGGTGAGCTTTGTTAATAAATTAAACTCAAGGGGAGGTTTTCAAATTGGCTTAATTATTCGTGATTGGCTTGAAAATTTTATTGTGATGAATGAAATAATTGTGATAAAAAATATTTAAAAATTGTATTGAGAACCTCCGGTCCCTTTCATTGTAAAATAATTAGTTATTTTAAATAAAATTGCGAGTCGTGTGATGCCGTAACGTCGTACACAAAGTGCCAGAAGCAACGTTTAAAGTGTTATAATTCACAATTGGTGTCATATTTATGTTATTTAAATTTATTTATTCGAACAGAAAATTAAGTTTTTCACGAATAATTTTATTTTGTAACAATCAGTGCTCAGTAGGCAATTGTATTGCAAACTACCTCACATCATAAACATCCTACTACCTAGCAGTTGGATATAAAACTTACCGCTTTTCATTCACATATTGAATATGGAGATAACATTTTGACATCGTGGTGAAGGTGTAGAGATTCGAGTTCAACTGTTATCTGTGAAATGAAATAAAGCACTGCAAGCCCCATTTTGTTATGATATCAATGGTATATTGCAGTAGTAGTTATAATTGGGGTTAAAAAGATCTGCCTGTACAAATACAAAACGTCCCAAATTTCAAGAAACAATGAAGGAAAGAGAAAAGCTCACACTGTATTAAGAAATGGATATGTAATGTCTAATACATACGGTTTGATATTCTACGGCCGGAAAAGGGTCCTAAATAGTAGGGTTTAGTTTACTTACCTTAAATAGAGTAAACAGGCTTCTGTACCACAGAAAAATTAGTTTAAATTATTTTTTCTACAATTAAAGACTGAAGGGTAGATTTTTTAGAAAATAAAAACTTGAGACAATTTTAAATCTTTAAAAGAAAACTGTCAAAATTCCTTTACAGTTGTACTCTAAAGAGCGGTACAAAGATCCCTTGAGGAGCTTGGATTGCTGAATTTAGCCTGTTTCTAGTTCTCAAGGCAGGCCTATTTTGTCTACTCAAATGTGAATGGGTTCATGGAAGGACGTCCAATTGAATAAAATAGAGGAAAGGAAAACTTTCGAATTGAACAAAAAAACATATCATTTAAAAGTTGTAGTCTCAAGTTTGCATCAGACTATTTGATAGGCTCCCTCGTAAAAAATCAATGATGCATATAATATTTAAAAGCTCATATAAAACATCACATAAAGTTCTTGAAAAACATTAGCAACAACGAAAATCTCTGTTCTGATAAAGACATTTCAACAAACGGTTTAAGACGTTGGACTTTGGATCTAAATTTGAGATAGCGCAGGTTCAATTCTGTCTGTGACTCTAGTATGTTTGGACAATACCATCGATCTTATCGTGTTGTATCGATTATTCCCATGAGGGCATGATGGGGGTCAACTTTATATTTAAAAGTTTTATTATTTTATTTTGAAAACATAATTGAAATGGTAACATTTTCTTAACTCACTCTTGACACTTGACGCATGCAAACGTAATTTCTAAATTGCTGCTGCAAAAATATAATATATTATTATTAATATGAAACTAATATATATCTATATTCTCATTTACATCATCAATAAGGGATTGGGAAATCTATAAAAAATTGTGTGACTTGAGCTTGAAAGAAGAACCTTGTGAATAAAAGATGTCCTCAATGACTGTCAATATTAGGTTATCAATTAACAGCTGTCAGCTCGCTGTTGCGTAGTAGTAATTGTATCCAGGGATCATTCAATTCTGATTGAACACCAAGCTGACAATCCAGCAATGTCATATCTGAATATATTGCGGCTTGTTTGTGAACGTAACTACTGCCTGGTTTAGTGACACCGAGTTGATTAAATTTGGTTTTGAGTTTTCATCGCTTTCAAGACCAATGTGTAAATTGCAGTATATGTTTGAATCATGCCAATCCCATAGATGAATACAGCCACAACTTCATTTGTTATAGAAAACCCCCGTTTTTCAAGACCTTTGTTGTTTATGCAATTATAGCTGTAAAGCATTAAAAAACAACAAATTTTGGTTGTGTTACAAAACAATAGGTAGTAAAAATATACATTTGCACATGTGAACACTTTTCCTAATTTATATGTTCTACAACAACAACATCTCTGAGGACAGACCTATTAAAGAATTAAATTACAAGTTTGGACTTGCTATTGTACGTAGAGTGTATGAGTTATGTATACATTTTTTAGCTAGCTTAGATATATTAATATTGTTTTAAATCATGAAAATTTAAAAATAAAAAATTTCATCTTCATAAAACTTTGCTGATAAATTTACTGTCAGATATTATGTAAAGCTTAACAGATGTATTTCAATAAATAAAGTATATATTTTACGATTAAACATATTAACAATAGTATTACAATCTATTGGCCAAATGTAAGTAGTGTCTCTCATAACACGAATATAACTGTCACAAAAAATAATAAAAACTGTTATTATTCAAATAAAAATAAAAAACACCTATTTATGAATCAAAAATGGAATTAAACCTAACACTTAATGCTTGGCCGATCTAAAACATACTTAAATCATAAATTTATAGTATCGGAAGATAAACATCATAGTTAAAAGATGTGGTGTTCTTCACATTTCTTGCTATTAAAAATAAACTTCTTACATCAATTGGCAACAGCGGTACATTCTTTGTTTCAAGTTTGTTTTTTAAGATGAGAAGATTGTGAAGGAAACAGGATTTTCCGGACATTTGCCATTGTTCAGTGATAAGATACAATCAGTAACACCACATTTCTCAATCTGCAATCTGATCTCTTCTTCAGTTAAATGACTAAACTAATGCATGACTTCAACCTAGGTTCAAGTGAAAAAACATTCAAGAACGTTGTGATACGTCTAAATTAGAATAACACCCATGTCGTATGTTTATTATATGAACGATAACTATAAAACATGGCGCTTAATATACACTTAACACTAATTATTAAAACTGAACTACAGAAAACAGTTCAAAATACGTCTGCACTCACTGGTCACCCAAATAGAACAGTGTCTTTACCAAATATATTATCTTACCTATTATTTAGATAATTCATATTTGTAGAAACAATTTGCTATAAATATAATATATTAGTATAACCCTACCATAAATTTAGCAAGTAATGTTTAACTTTATGAATTATTATTTTGAATAATCATTTATAATTTATTTTATATTAACTAAGCTAGTAAATAAAATCGGTTTAATTTCATAAAACCTTACGGTGATATTGTTACAAGTAGCATGTAAATATTTATGCTTTTTTATATTAAAGATAGGGAAATTTTCCGTTTTAAATGTGAAACATCGTTTTAGCAAAAGTTATGCAAGTAAAAAAATTAACTCAAATATCACAATGAGGCTGAAATATATATGGTTATAAAAAGGAAAGTTACCTGGATTGTAATTAATATACTGATATTGATGTAATTACCGCAAAACAAACCTCTCCCCATTAACCTCATTACCCTAAACAGTACCTTTTCCATTATGAATTATACCTATTTAACCTGTAACGGCTAAATGAGTATTGCCTCGATGGTAGAAAGGAATGGCTGATCAAATCTCAGTACAGTGTCACTTGTACCACAGTCAGAGACAGCACGGTAAGACAGACTCCCTGTAATTACCAAATCACCTTGAGCAGTTCGATGCTCATTTTAGCCCGGTCTATAGACAGGGTTGAGTCAACCAAAGCTGCTATTGAAGCTATATGCGATACATCTACAGGGGCATTTCTCAGTGACTTGTGTATTGCTTCTGTCCATAGTTCAATCCAAACCCACTAAATATTGGGTATCTGTTTCAGTTTACATCGATTCCTCATATTAGGTCTTGAAGGGAGTATGATAAGTTTATAGCTTGCTAACCGTTAATTTATTGTTTATGATGATAAATTTCCTGTATATATGGATGCAAATATAAATTTCATTACATTAAATCCGTGATAAATATATCTCTTTATTGTAAACCTTTGTTATTCCGTAAATAAATAATTTAACGTCAACGGTATTAAAACTAATCCAAACTATTTAAATTAAATTCAATGTGATTTTTTATATCGGTTATAATTTATTTAATTTTAATACTCTACTACTATCACCAATCGATCAAATTCCGGAATTATCTAATTTGGCAAATAACTGGCTTTTGGAATTCTTTCAAGTGCATCAACATTTCACCAATGGTTAAGTGCAACCTTCAACTTCGCCATCGCTTATTGAAACAGCTGGTGAATCTTCCTAGATTTGTTAAACACGTTATTATGCTATTTCAATGTGAACAGCAGATAGCTAACGTGCTTGCAAAATCATTGCTCCAGTTAATATTACCAGTTTTAACCTTAAGACAATCGGAAAATATCTAGGTGTACATGATTTTTTTCGCACATTCTCATATCCCAAATGAGGCTATCCCAACTAATTTCCATCCCCATCTAAGACTTCTAAGTAACCAACTTCTTATCCACCTAAGTTGATTATCAATCGCCATCAAATTTGAGGCGATTTGAGAGGCATTTTTAAGAACTGGCTAAAATAAGAGTAGTTATTGACTAAATGTAGTCAATCAAAAACTATGTACAACGAATTTGATACACAACTCTATATTAGAATATCTGTGCAATATTTAAAAAAATGTTGTTAAACAATTTATCGCCAGCACAATCCGTTGGTGGAAGTAATTAATATTACATGATCTAAACTTAATCTGTAGATCAATTACGGGACAGAAACAAGACAACTTTAGTCTATACTGGTCATTCTGTAGTGATTTATACTTGAAAGTAAATACAGCTTTAAGCAACCGAGTACTGCCATTGCCTACTGTGTACTTTATAACATTTGCCATTTGCACTGGTCTACATAAATTCAAAACTTATTTCATAGAAACTGTTATGGCTAACCATTGCATACCATTACAGTGATGTCAGACGACATTACCAATGCCACAGAGCAATATATTCTAATTTTGTGTACCGATAATTGCTTTTGAACTACTCTTTCTCATGCTTCATTACTATGCAAATTAAGCAACAGTGTTATAAATTATATACATTATTCCGTAATGCAGTCTATATTGCGTGTTGTTACTTTTATATTCATGGAAAGTTTTTTACAATCGTAAATATATGTTCAAAACATAAGGGGGGGGATGATTGATTGTAATGTGATCTTTATTTTATAGTGGTGGTTTTAATATTTTCATGAATGATTTAGAAATCGTTCGTACATAAAACATTCTGCATCAAATATGGATCTAATCCATGTTGTCTCACCTTAGGATTTGTAAGCTGCCTCAGAGAATCCAATTTCGGAAGATAAGAATATTTTTGAAGTAAAAAACTCGGCAGGAATGCAATCATGCTACATATGAAATGTTAACAGCCTTTATTTTCATACTAATGTTATTTTTTTACATTACTAACACTTTACTAAAAAATAAAACGTACAATAGCCTAATGGTGACAAGGATGTTGATACGTACATTATTTCTACCTTTATATTTATATTACTCTTTAGTACGAATTAAATAGACGTAGAAGAAATGTCAAAGAAAGTTTTCTCGGAAAATCGGAGTAAAAGTTGCAGTATGAAGAAAATACGGAACACTGAAATCCTATTAGTACTTTACACTTCTATAAGCATAATCCAACTGTTGCCAATAGCGCAAATAGCGGGTACGGTGGTTACCATATGACAACCTAATCAAGGAACGTCGACCGCTGCTGCTTGGGAAGGTGAAGGCTGTCCTTGCAAGCGGTACACCTCCACGGCCATTTGTATTGGTTCGGAAGTCAACTTTATGCCATTGGACCCAAGGTTAATAGAGAGGACTTTTTAGCCCTAACTTCGTTTGGTAAAATAAGACTTCCTTTGTCTTTGACTGCTGTACCTAGGGGCTGGAAATTAATGAGATATAGCAATAGAGCCATCACAACTGATTCATCCTAGACAGTAACCTTCAGTTTCACGTCTGGGTATGGGTTTTCTTTGGCTGAGAGCTCTTTCCAAACTGAACAAGAACTCCGTGCTCTGATCAACAATGTGCTGCAGTTGTGTACGATGAAAAGTGTTACTAGCATTGTTATTACTCATTGCAACAGTTATGTTTAACTACTGGACATCTCAAAAATGCACTGTTTTGTGAGCCTTCAGACAACTGTGTAAATTTAGACCTTAGGAAAACGTATTTTAATTTGGTTCTATAGATAAGCATGATTTTAACGAAAAAGTTTTGTATGTTTTCTTCTTTTACAAATGTCGTTTCTTTCAGTTCCTTACATTTATATTATTGAATATGTAGTTTGCAACTGTTTACATATTTGTAACTGTTTTTTTGATTATTAATTAAATATAATTTAATTAATAATTATTAATTAATTAATAATTTTTTAATTATTAATTAATTATTATTTTTAATTAAGTATTAATTTATTAATCAATATATTAATTAATTAATAATTAAATAATAAATTAATTATTTATTTATTAATTAATGATTATTATTAAATATAATTATTATTAGTAAATTATTTTCAACTAATTCAGGCAGTGTGCTTTATTTATAAACTGTACTTCTATATGAACTTTTATTTTCATATTTTGTTATAACTAACACTAATTACTTATAAATTAAAATAAGCCTAATGAAATATATCAAATTTGTCCTCATTTTGTGATTGTTTCTAGACTTAGGACATAAAGACAAATAAACGACGTTTAGAGTCAAAATAAAGTAATTCAAAATCTTTGGAATTTCAAAAACATTTAGTTAGGAGCTACTGAATTATTGAATTAAGATAATTAGATACTAATATAAAAGTCCAATGAAAAAAAGAGAACTATATTTTTAATAATTAATACATATAAATCGGTTATTTATTTTATCCATACAACGATTTGTAAATTAACATCTGGTTTGTAAAGAAAGTGAGCAGAATTATATGATAGTAGTAACTTTAAATGTTACAATTATATATTATATACTTATCAACACACGTACACGCAAACAAACACACACGCACACACACGCGCGCGCGCGCGCGCACACACACACACACACACACACACATCTCCACAAAAATGTAACAATATTTTGTGTTCTTTTACAGTTTTGTATATCAATTTATATTAGTGTGAAGCAATAAATTAATAATTCGTATAAACAATTCTAAATAGCATTACTATATTTTTGTAAATATAATTTTTATTTTAACTTTTTTCTCCCTCTTTTTCTCGCTACATAATTTAAGCAATTTTTAGACCACTAAGTTGGAAAAGTGAGTATTGTCAGTGGATATTCCGAATATTAAAACCTCAGACTAACAAATTTCAACTTTTCCAATAAAGTGTATTGGCAGTTGCGTCTAATCTAAACGATATCCCTGTTGTCTCATCACAGAGTTGTAGGGATGTTGGCTTATTGCTTTCAATCAAAAGGCTTTTACATGGAAAGTGACAGATATATAAATGGGATATCTCATTTCTTCTTTGATGGGCAATTACATCGCATATAGCTTGTTTTTAGTAATAAAGTAGTAATAACAGTGGGAAATAATTAGGATTATGTACTATGTAGGTTCCAGGTTCACAGTGTTCTTGATTACTTATATCGCGCTCCACTGTTGTTATTACTGTCAACGAATCTCTGCTTTCTCTGCACTTAATGCAAACGATATTTTAAATAACTGTCTCTATACAGCTTATGATCAGAATCCACGAAATACTGTTAAAAATATGTTTGAAAATTTGGATTCAACACTAGTTTATATGTTATTTCCATCCATTTACAATAAAATATTTAGTTTAAAGAAATTTGTCACAAGATAGGACGTGTTTTAGTTTTGATGAGTTTATATAACTGCACGACAGTTAAGATTAAACTGTTCCTTATAACATAAATTTAGCATTGGATTGTGTAGGAACATCATACTGTATAAATCTCTTAAAACGCAGTCCAGTCGCTTTTTGTTGTGAAATTTAATAAAGATCTAAACAATTGTACAGTAAAAATAAAACTATAATTATAAATTTTGCCAACAGTATACCAAAACCTAGTTCAGTTTTTCATTAGTATTGAATAATGTTGTATAGACTGTGAAATTTTTATATTATTTAATATTGTTTAAAATAATGGGTTATGCGCAGCGTGTGGGAATCGCCCCGCTCAGCTCAAAGAGTACCCACTAAAGCCCCCGGCAGGATCCAGGCCGGAAATCTTTTTCAGGAATACCTCAAGCTTGGCCACGTGTTTTGCGCTATATCTCCATCATAATACAGCTACGGTGGAAAGCTTTGTTTCTCATGTGAATGTTGAGCTTCAGTTGAATTCAGTTTTGAACCCGATTAAACAATGAGAGTAGTGAGGTCTGCGCTAGTGTCCGTTCTCAGAACCAGCACTAAGCGGAAGGTGATCAGGAACTAGACTCAACGTTCACATCACAATGATTACAATGTTCACATTAGAACGGAAACGGTTGTATGTGATATTAGGTGGACTAGATAACTGGAACAGTTATTTGATACTGAAGTTATCCATAGCCTCGATGTGGCATTCAACACTGTTCAATATATATATATATATATATATATATATATATATATATATATATATATATATATATATATATATGTATCATTTATATTCCTGTGGTAATAGTTTGCTGCAAAAGGATTAGCTGCAAAATGAAGATTAACCACTAAGATAAACAATCATTACAACTATGTGAGTCTCAGGGGTAGGGTGTTGTGGATCGTAATACTATCTTATTGCAATGTACGGTTTATTGGTACTGAAATCAATTTTTCCAAAGAACAGGACTACCTCACTTTAAAGAATCCTACTTGTATCTTCAACAATACCATATGAATTACCAAAGTAGAAATAAAAATTACCACCACCGGGTTGTATAGGGCCAAGTATTCCGCTAACATGTGTCACGTTTACAACTTTTTTGAAATAAATTTCTTATCAGTATTGTAAGTTTTATCATCGCCAATAATGTATTTTGTTTCCCTCTAATTCTACATATATATTTATCAATATCATCTCTGTTATTCTTGATGAAACTAAACAATCAAGAAGTATAACTACCAGTGAAAGAAAAGCTGTATTTATATTACTTTCAGATAGTGTAAAACAATAGGGAAGCCATTATTTGCTTTATGTAAATTTCATTATTCACCACGATTAACAACTCAGTATTATTGATGTGAGGCAAAATGATAAATTGAAATTAGAGAAACCCAAGATGATTTTTACCCAAGATGAGAAACCCAACAACCAGAGATTTTATTGGTACGAGGTTTACGTAATGTCATTGTCACTGTAGGTGAAAAGTGGTGACGTCACACGTGAAGCGAATATTGAAATCCCTCATTGTTAATACTCTTTCATTGTCAGCTGAACAAAGTTAAGTGACTTGACAGATACAATCAAGCGTATTTGATTTCTCATATCACTTCTGACCCAAAATCGACTGGATTGTTGGAAGTATATTCAATAAATGAATTTATTTAAGCAATTATCTTGGGTGGACAATAAAAACGTTATATAGTACATGCATTTTAGTAGTATTAATATTTATTGAGTATAGTAATTAGGGTTAATGACATTTATAACTAAATCTTAATTTAATAATGTGATCAGAATATCATAAAATGAATGAATCAACTGGAAGTAAATATATTTCTCTTTGAATTGAATTTTTATTACTGTCATCGATGTGGTCTCTACCACAATTAGTTAAAGTTTAATATAATCAGATTTTAACCGAAAAAATACTGATATCAAACTCATAGGTGATATTCACAAATAATATATTTTATTTAAAAACTTCATCAGATTTACAATCAGAGTATAACATCTTATATTATCTCAGAGTAAGGCATTTCTAATATTTATTTATTTAATTATATTTATAACGTTGAGAAGGTTGATCTTGTGAAAAAATCTATGGTTTACAAATTGACCAATTAAACTGTAGTTCAGTAAGTGCTCCATCGTTGGGACTAAAGAAAATTTCAATTTATATTGCTAGAAACATCAGAAAGATCATCAAAACATATTTGGGCAGATCTAAAAAAATAATAGCACTCGATGCACCAAATTTTTGAATGTACCTAAAGCCACCAAAAGACATACATACATATATTTTAAATTTTTTGACCCTAAAAACCCCCTTGGTGATCTCGTTTGACAGTTATTCTGCGTACTGACAGATATAAATGACATTTTGTTCATAAAAAACTAACGGGAGAGACCAGAGTGAAAGGAATATTCTACTGTGTGATGGCCTTAGGGCTGAAGAAAAACTGTTAATTAATTTGAAGGTAAGTGAAGTTTTATTACTTTTGTTGTGGATGAGCATTAGCGAAGTCTATTGCTCGAGATTTTTGGCAAATTTAATTTCTGTCTTTGTGTATATATTTCTGTCTGCAGAACGATATCTGGAAACGAACTGGCATATAGGTATGCCAGATAGGCTATTTTTAATTAGGGGATTTGTGAAATCCCCAGTAGATATCAGTAATAAGTTCCCTCGCTTTTGGTTGCTGCAAAGCTGTTGAAGAGCATAAAATGTTCAGTAAATACTCTTCTTCCTCTTTTCGTTCCTACGGAAACCCCGTCTGAGAGGTGTAGTGGACATTATCTCACAGCCATGCTACTAAGAAAGACGGTATATGATTAGCTTTGTTCAACTTGAAGCGGCCAAATAAATGAAAAGAGTAATCTCCCCTATGTTATTATGAATAATTAATTGAGCAGTGAGGGATACAATAGGGTTACTTAAGTGCAGAGAATGAGCAAAATATGTCAGATTTTGCTGTACCCATTGCAAATTGTACTGCTAAGTATAAAATATCCAGAAGCCAAACCACCTAGAAAATATACACTTAATTAATTATAGCAATAAGATTAGCTACATAAAATTATTTTTATCTTAGAATTTTAATATTGATTATTATAATTTACGTATCAGGAAACTGTTATTAAAGAGTATATTTTTAGAATTTAAAACATATACTGTGTAACTATTATTAAATATTTCTGATTATACATACATGGCATATAACCCAGTATCACATGTTTAGTTAATCTGAAGTGGGAATGTTTTCCCTACTGTTAAACAAACCGAGCTGTGTATTTACATTTGCTAGAGCTGGTATCAAAGTTGTCTTCTGTGAACTTTCTGAGAGTTACAAGTAAATATGCTAACCAGCTTCAACATGCGTGGAAAATGATGAACCGGTTTCATAACATACTTGGGTAGACTAATGTATAATATAACTTATAAAATCAAGCAGGTTAGTAAATCAAGTATGTTAATTATGTATTCACAAAATACGTGTGAGTTTTTCTTTATTGGTGTTCCTCTTATACTCTTTACCAAAAGTTATCGTAAAATTAATAATACGTCATCACGATAGTTAACTTATTACTATTTGCAATATATTTATAGCACGCAAATTCAAGCTACTTTTGTACAATGCTTTTTTTTTAACATGTATAATATTAATCATTGAAGTAACGTATAAACATGTATATTTTTTCTTGATCAGTACATCATAGCCAAAATGTTTATTTCAGTAGATATTTTAAAATATTTTCATTATTATGTTAGTTAATTCTAAACGGAAACAGATACAATTTAAAACAAAACTCAAAGTATAGTAAAAGAAATTATTGAAACGCACTATAACAAATATTGTCAAAAGTGTTAACTATGTAAAAAGATATAAAAGTTATACTTTTAGTCAAACTCACTTAGTTTTTTGAAAATAGTAAATTTACAGACTGAAATAGGAAATTAAAGTTTGCATATTAAGTATTTATATTTTTTTATCGTTCTTTATATTCCGATAAACTATATATCAAATTTAAGGACAAAACATATTGAATAATTTGATAATATAACTTTTTTGAATTAATTTAGTAGAAAAAGCTTATATCATGTCAGTTCAAAAAGGCTAATATTTTCTTACTTCCAGTGTTAAAAATAAAATTTGAAAATACTCATAATCTACGTATTTAAGTGACGTCAGTTCATTTTAATATTGTTATGGACTAAACATCCTACTTAAAATGTATTAATTACAATGCGATAAATATATTGTTTATGAGTTTTACTACAGTAAATATATTCTGAAATATTAAACAAAGTAGAGGTTAACAAACGACCAATTGTATTACTCACCGTTTAATATTTCACTCTTGCCACCATTATAACAATGCAAATTAGTATACTGTGTTGTTCAAAACCTGTCTCATCAGCATCATTGAACTATATCACTTTATCTATCAACCTATACTACTGAGATTCCGTCTAACATCTCTGTAGACGATAAACCTCTCTATCTCATTAGCATCATTGAACTATATCACTTTATCTATCAACCTATACTACTGAGATTCCGTCTAACATCTCTGTAGACGATAAACCTTTCTATCTCAACAGCATCATTGAACTATATCACTTTATCTATCAACCTATACTACTGAGATTCCGTCTAACATCTCTGTAGACGATAAATCTCTCTATCTCATCAGCACCATTGAACTATATCACTTTATCTATCAACCTATACTACTGAGATTCCGTCTAACATCTCTGTAGACGATAAACCTCTCTATCTCATCAGCATCATTGAACTATATCACTTTATCTATCAACCTATACTACTGAGATTCCGTCTAACATCTCTGTATACGATAAACTATCTCAAGGTCACGCCAATAACTCTATCATCACTCACAACGTCGATTTCGCAATCAGCTCGGCTGACAATCATATTGCACTGTCTAGGATTATCCTTCTTTACAAGTAAATACGACGCATGATAAAATGTATGTGATCATTATATATTGAGTTATAAAATATATAAAATTAATTGCTTTTATATTGCATGGTAAAAATTACATTTATACGGTTTATAGAAGTGTGTGGTAAAATATAATAAAATATAGCATTTAAAATAGAATAACTTAAATTAAAACAACCGAAAAAAGTAGAATATTTTCAAAAGAACGTCAATGGCTAAGTGGGTTTTTGGTTCCCCTATAAAAATTTACACATATATAAATCTAAAAGTGTTTAGTTATTACAGTTTTGGGTATAGAAAACAAGTTTGACCTGTTACTGAAATAGTTATGCAGCACATAAACCACAATAATGTTTTTTATGAATACATCAATGTAATTCCATAAACTGTATGATCCAGTTAAAACATTATTTTAAATACCTAGATACACAAAGAACTAAAACGCATACTATAGTTTCTAACAGTTGTTTAAAAGATTTTTGAACTATAAAAGGCTATATTCCCGTAGAGAAGAACCAATTCAAAACATTTTTTGGGATTATATACAAAAATACCACTGATTATATTTGAAATTTACACAATTATATATGACAGATTATAAATAAAAATAACAATTTATATTCATAGGAAACATGTATCTATCCTAACCTAAAACTTAGCTGCCTGCCTATTTTAATCGATTTCCACTCGGAAGTTGCATATAATTTGTAATGAAAAGGATCGCACCGACATATCAACTCTGAGACAGCAAACAACCCAACAACAACTCACCGTGTAAATGTGCGGTACAACACAACCCAAATCCTGTCTCATGTCTCTGAGGTACATTTACTACAAGATACACATCTGTTTGTTAACAATGTACTTTGTTGTCTATTAAGATTAAGATATTAGGATTTGAAGTTTGTATTAGATTAGTATAAAGAAGTCCGAGAAAATATACGAAATGACTTTTTATGCAGGTAATACTAGTATGAAGAGTTATTGGAAAGTAAATGGCTAAAGATAACCGCTATAAAAAATTTCAGTCAAAAATTTAAATAATGCATATCTTCGTGTCATAAGTTAGAGCTAAGATGTCCTATCCAAAACTTAACCTGGGGACCAATAACTTAAAGGTGACCGAATAACCATCAATGGCCGGGCAGGCCTACTGCTTGCGTGGGTAGGACCGCTAAGCGGCCACCTATCCAAAAAGCAGCCGCGCTCAACATTGCTTGTCTTAGTATCTTTAAGAAAAAAACAAAAAATAACTCAAAAAATTTAAAAGAGATAAACTATTTAAAATTTGATGTTTCCGGTTTACACAGCATTGAAACGTTACTAACACAACTAAATTCTTCAAAATATAGAACCCTTTGTGGACAGTTGCCTTTGATCAATATATCCTATAACGAATATTCAAATAATTCATATCCACCAGTACAGTGTTAAATATTACATAGATTTATCGTGGTTAGGTCAAACATGGTAAAATCTAACTGTAAAATAGATGGTTGCCTGTAGTGGGACAGGAACAACATTAATCACTGTTGGTTTTACTGTGTGTTGGTTAGTTCAATTTTATACATATTATATATATAAAAAATATAAAATTATATTACATAATATATATTTATATTATATATATATAAATAAATATATATATTCGGTAAATCTTAAGCTCAGCGACTACCGCTCCGATCGCCGTAATATTTTGCATACTAACACAGGTTAACGTAATTTCACACCGAAAAAAAATAGTCCTGATTATCGCTAACACATAAAAACCAGCTTTTCGGCAGTAAAATGTTTGGCAATACAAAACACATAAATAACAAGATTTTCGACTATCAAACATAAAACAATGGCCGACCATGGTCGTTTTGATGAAGTTGACAGTAGTCACGTGACAAACAGGAAGGTTTTCCGATTGGCCGGGCGGATCACGTGACCTATAGTACGGCTTCGATTGTCCGCCGGATGTAAACAAACAAACCCACGTGGAAAAAGGAATAATTAGTGAAATTATTGACATGGCTTGCGATGGTTCTTGTCACACGCTATTCTTTGAAGCATGTTTATTTGATGAAAAGCGTGTTATTAACGTGTTTTGTGCGCACAATGTGCTTCCAACGAAGACAAATTGTGTGAAGTGCGGAAAACTCGGTGAACTTGACAGATGATTTTAAAGTTCAGGTGTGGAAAGATTGTTAATTTGCAGAAGAAAGCCCGGAAAAAGTGTGGCTGGCGTGTTTTCAGCGAAGGTCGGCACGTTCCCTGGAGCGAAGTAGAGTTAATATTAACACATTGTGGCGTTTTATCATAACATATCTTTTCACATCACCTCCGAGGCACTCATTTGTTAAAATCCATCTTCATCTCACAGACCCGACAATAGTGGACTACTACTCGTTCATCCGGGAAGTCTAACATTGACCATTTGAAAAGAAACAGCCAACAGTTTGGGCGGACCCGGCGCCGTAGTTGAGATCGATGAAGCCAAATTTTGGCAAAAGAAAATACAACAGAGGACGGATAGTAAAAGGACAGTGGGTGTTGGGGGAATAGATCGGGAGACCAAACACACTTTCCTTATCCCAGTTAAAGACCGTACGGCGAAGACTCTGATACGGTGTATTAAAAACTTGGGTGTTGCCAGGATCCACAATAATTACTGATTGCTGGAAGGCCTACAATACCCTATCACAGTATCAGTTTAACCACCTGACTGTGAATCACACAAAGAACTTTGTTGACCCCTTAACATCCGCCTGTACCAACACAATTGAACGGAAGTGGCGTGACGTCCGGTCAGAAGTCCCCAAATACGGTCGCAAGAGCAAGCACTTCGTCGGCTACCTCGCGGGAGTACTTGTTTAAAACCAAGTACATCCCAGAAGAAAGGGTTCACGCTTTCCTCGAGGCAGTGGCTGCGTTGTACCCCCCAAAATACCATTAAGGTAATTTTTTTAAATTTTAATTGTTTTTATTTTAATAACCAGACATGAATCGTTTATTTGAAATTTTGCTTCTACTGATTACTAGATTAGCCTAGAACAATATTTCGTCAATATAAAACAGGAATTGTTCTTATCTCAAACCCCTCCCCATCCTCAGACAGAGGTCAAAGTCGAGCGGTCTAGTAGATAACGTGATTGCAGGTAGAGCCTAGCTTTGCCTATTCAAAACTCAGATCACGCGATGCTTGCCCGCTGCGCAGCGCTTCGCGCTGCTTGCTCTTTTAGAAAAAAAATTAACTCGAGCTTGCAAAGTCCAAGCCCAGATCACGCCATGACTGCTTACACGCACAACACTCAGACAGAACTAACGCAGGTTTCATTACAGGCAAAAGATGAGCGGCGCGCGTTTTATTACTGATAAGATAAGACGAGTTTATACTAGAATTCGTACACATGGACTACTGCCCTACGAACTAATAACACCAAAAAAACGAATAATAAATGCATTGTCAGTCAGGTTTTTCAAATTTTGTCTTTTCCAAAATTTTTTTTTGGGGGGAAGGAGTAAAACGGCTACGGCGATAACCGGGAATACTTTTTTCGGTGAAATTACGTGCCCTGCGAACTAATAACACCAAAAAAACGAATAAATGCACTGTCAGTCAGGTTTTTTTAATTTTATTTTTTCCAAAAATTTTTTTTGGTGGGGGAGGAGTAAACGGCTACGGCGATAATCGGGACTATTTTTTTCGGTGAAATTACGTTAACCTGTGTTAGAATGCAAAAAAATTACGGCGATCGGAGCGGTAGTCGCTGTTCTTAAGATTTGCCATATATTCTCTATATAAATATAACATATATATATATTATATATATATATATATATATATATAAAATATATATATATATATATATATATATATATATATATATATATATATATAAAACTAGCTGTTTCCCGCGGCTTCGCACGCTTTTCGTAAGCTTTGCCCGTGTATGTGCACTTCTGGTTCAAGTTAATTATATTTCCCAACGACGATGTAGAGTTTTTATTGTAGCCACGATCAAGAAAATCTGTCAAAAGTGTATGTTTATAGCCATTGTCCTACGTACATGTACTTTATTATAAAGTGGTCTAACACTCAAGCTTAAAGTCCAAGCAGAAATGTATTTTGAAGACAAATATACATCAAAGCTTAGCGCCTTCAAATAGTTTTTTGCTATTTAATATACTTAACTGTCTTGTAATCGCAGTGTATAGTACAGGCGCTTTAAAAACTTTTAACTTTTGCAGTGCGGCCTGGTGGCGAGATACATCAATAGGCATAGCATATAAACCTTCTCCGTCGAAAAATACATATACATACAAATTTTCATAATGATCGCTCAAATAGTTTACGATTCTATAAAGGACATACATACAAACATTCATTTATATATATATATAAATATATATATATATATATATATATATATATATATATATATATATATATATATATATAGATAGATAAATAGATAAGAACATAAAAAAGAAACAAATAAAAAATATTATATATGTATATAAAATACATATGTTACGTATAAAAAGTAATTAAATATAGAGTTAGTATCCTAAAAATTGGAAGTGTAGTTTAGACTACGTATTCGCTAATAACAAGCAGTTAATTCTTACATAATATTGATACTGTTGAAGTATTATACTGTTATTTCTTCTCTGAGTTACATTTTAATTCATCTTTAAATGAAAGTTATAACAAATTTAATATGATATCCCAAGTATATATAGTTCAAATATTATAGTTTTGTCATGAATATGTATATTTGAATAAATACTATGTCGATGTAAACGCAACGTTAATAAATTTAAACTTAGGTCTCTCGCAGAACTACTGATGCAGTCCTTTTTCATCCAATTCTATTATTACAAGGTGTACGTAAGCCGTACTAAGCGTCGCGTCGCGTACATAACACACATTGCGGTTCTATGCTATATTTAAAGCCTACAGCCACGTTCCATTAGGCTATATGGAACATTTAGCATTTAGCATCACATGTTAGCATCTCATATAACTGTACTCATTTTCTTTACAAATTTATTTCACCTGCGATTTTTTGCCATCATGGTAACAATGTTCGCTAATGCTCAGTCAAATCTCAACAATTGAAATAGATCATCACAGAACTTATAAATACAGCTTTATGGAAAATTTCAGTCTATAGGTTAGGTCGTTCTTGAGATATCTGCGTTCTTGAGATATCGTATAAACCCATAAATACATACAGAAATAAAATGTCCCCTGGATTAAAGGCTTCGCTAACGCTCATCAAATTTTATAGCTGAGTATCTGTTAATCCTATCAATATCTCTGTTAGGTTTTGTACTTGTTTAGTTACCCGTTCCATGTTGTATTATTGTTAATTGGATATTTTATTATTACTTAAATTAAGTTTTCTTTTTAACTTTAATTGATTTGTGCTCTATATGTGGTACAATTATTACTCCCTAATACTGTATTTTAAAAAAATTTGGTATAATTTCCTTGTTAAATTACGAAAAAATATTTTTTTATTTATTTATACATTTTGTAATGCCTTTTTACTGCCAAATTTAATAAAAATAATTAGTACAAATAAATAAAACAATGTTCGGTTTCTATTAATAAATCATAATTAACGTAAATTGTAACAAAGTATTATCCTTTGTGTTATAATTCCATTCTTATAATCCTAAAAAATATCAGTGATCCTGGTCTTGTTTGTGGTAACTGAGTCTTTAGTATTGACAAACATAGTGGACCTAAAAGGGCTTTTGTTGTTCGCTTTCTTTATAATCCTTGTTTGTAGAGTATAGTTTACTAGCTTTATTATTATCTTCTTTCTCATGTTTTGTATTCCTTTCTTGTTATAGAGGGTTTGCTTTATAATAATAACACATTTTAATTATAGGCGTGATTGAAAATAAATATTTATTTACTAAGATAAAATAGTACACTGTTTAGCGTTCGGAATTAATTATAATTCATACAGCCTTCAATGTTAAAGTTACTAATTAATAAAAAAATTAAACATATATTACACTTTATAGAAATTAGTGTTATGTTAACACTAGTAAACTATTTTTCAACGTACTATTTTATGGTGTATTTAAGAATAATTCAAATGCTTTTAGGATTTACTAATGAATTACAAACTTTTGCTATTCTTTAGGAAATTATAAAGTTTTGAAATTATTCTATTCTTTTTAATAATTACCAAGTCACCAAGTTGATTTAAAATAAATTCAAAGTTATTCGATTTATAAAAAAATTAAGTAAAACTATGCGTAAAATAAAAAAAGTGATTTGTATCCTAACGGAAATCATCTTTCCTTTGGTTTGTAAAAAAGAGGGAGAATAATCTTCAACAAATCTTAACTATAAAACATAAAACTGAAAGAATTAAATATAACAAGTTAAAAATTTTCAATTCATTTCCCAGTATACTCGTAATCTCACTGAAAATATTATATAAGTAATAATGCACATTCAAAGATGCAACAACTTGTTGTGAGCAATTAAAGCAAATTAGACAATGTGTACTACATCATACATATTGTATGGCAGTCAAATCCCATTTGTATCAATCACATCAGTTTCAAAAATATTTATTCCTTTTACAATACTAATTTGTAAGTTTTTTTATTTAGTTGTCAACTTTCTGTGTGGTTGTTAATTAACTCCAATGTGTGTGGTGTGAATGATTTAATTTTCATCGGATAATAATTTCGACATCACTGGTACAAGCACGTGGACAAGTATTCACCAATAATCCAAGTTAACCGCAAGTTTGGGGTTTCTTTAAGTACTTTACTCATGTAGATAAAGTTCCAATAGGATGATGTAGTGATACTGCAGCCAATGAAAATAATTTATTTGTAATACTTAAGTTTCTCTTTTTTATATATATATATATATATATATATATATATATATATATATATATATATATATTCATACTTAATTCTTCAAGTAGGGAAGAACTTTCATCAATAATGTAATATCAGAGATTGCTAAGACGGATTACAGCAATAACTTACTTGCAAAACTCTGAATTAGAATAGAGTAAGATTACGGATATTTAACAAAATAAGTAAGTAAATTTAATGTCATATACAACATTTATCTGAATAAATTTATTTTGTGTGATTATTTATATTAATTAATATTATAAGCCATAGTTCAATTTGAAAATAGAATGAAATAAAGGTATTGAATTTACTAATAAATTTAAGTACCTAGAGCTGTAAGTAATAATTACATTAAGTAATTGAAGCACTATACGTTCCATTAGCCCGATCAATAATGATAGTTATAGTTGACTAGAATTATTAAAACATATACTCTTTGCGATAACTATAATGAGAGTTAACTACGTTAACAGGTTTCAAACACGAGTACGATGCTCTCCGTTGATTATTCCATGACAACACCAGATTATCCCAATACGTGATATTTACAGTTATCTAAGACTGGTAATACTGTTTCCCTTAGTGATCACTTTACATGGAGTTAAATATGTTCACTGGTTTCAACTCGGCTGGAGTGTTCTTTGTTAATCAATTCATTACAAAGCTAGACTAGCCCGATGGGTCATATATACAGTTAGCTTGGACTGGTGATACCGTTTCCCTGTCGTGATCACTTAAACGGAGTTAAATATGTTCACTAGTGTCAATTTGGCTGAAGTGTTCTCTATAATTTAATCCATTACAACTCTAGACTAATCTGCTGGGTGATATTTACTATTACCTGGTACTGGTAATACTGTTTTCCTTCATAATCATTTTACACAGAGTTAAACATGTTCACTAGTGTCAATTTGGCTGAATTGTTCTCTATAAGTTAATCCATTACAACTCTAGACTAATCTGCTCGGTGATATTTACTATTACCTGGTACTGGTAATACTGTTTTCCTTCATAATCATTTTACACAGAGTTAAATATGTTCACTGGTGTCAATTTGGCTGAAGTGTTCTCTATAAGTTAATCCATTACAACTCTAGACTAATCTGCTGGGTGATATTTACTATTACCTGGTACTGGTAATACTTTTTTCCTTCATAATACACAGTATATAGTATATATCTCTTGGTACACAGAGTTAAATATGTTCACTGGTGTCAATTTGGCTGAAGTGTTCTCTATAAGTTAATCCATTACAACTCTAGACTAATCTGCTGGGTGATATTTACTATTACCTGGTACTGGTAATACTGTTTTCCTTCATAATACACAGTATATAGTATATATCTCTTGGTACACAGAGTTAAATATGTTCACTGGTGTCAATTTGGCTGAAGTGTTCTCTATAAGTTAATCCATTACAACTCTAGACTAATCTGCTGGGTGATATTTACTATTACCTGGTACTGGTAATACTGTTTTCCTTCATAATACACAGTATATAGTATATATCTCTTGGTACACAGAGTTAAATATGTTCACTGGTGTCAATTTGGCTGAAGTGTTCTCTATAAGTTAATCCATTACAACTCTAGACTAATCTGCTGGGTGATATTTACTATTACCTGGTACTGGTAATACTGTTTTCCTTCATAATACACAGTATATAGTATATATCTCTTGGTACACAGAGTAAAAATATGTTCACTGGTGTCAATTTGGCTGAAGTGTTCTCTATAAGTTAATCCATTACAACTCTAGACTAATCTGCTCGGTGATATTTACTATTACCTGGTACTGGTAATACTGTTTTCCTTCATAATACACAGTATATAGTATATATCTCTTGGTACACAGAGTTAAATATGTTCACTGGTGTCAATTTGGCTGAAGTGTTCTCTATTAGTTAATCCATTACAACTCTAGACTAATCTGCTGGGTGATATTTACTATTACCTCTGGTACTGGTAATACTGTTTTCCTTCATAATACACAGTATATAGTATATATCTCTTGGTACACAGAGTTAAATATGTTCACTGGTGTCAATTTGGCTGAAGTGTTCTCTATAAGTTAATCCATTACAACTCTAGACTAATCTGCTGGGTGATATTTACTATTACCTGGTACTGGTAATACTGTTTTCCTTCATAATACACAGTATATAGTATATATCTCTTGGTACACAGAGTTAAACATATGTTCACTGGTGTCAATTTTGGCTGAAGTGTTCTCTATAAGTTAATCCATTACAACTCTAGACTAATCTGCTGGGTGATATTTACTATTACCTGGTACTGGTAATACTGTTTTCCTTCATAATACACAGTATATAGTATATATCTCTTGGTACACAGAGTTAAATATGTTCACTGGTGTCAATTTGGCTGAAGTGTTCTCTATAAGTTAATCCATTACAACTCTAGACTAATCTGCTGGGTGATATTTACTATTACCTGGTACTGGTAATACTGTTTTCCTTCATAATACACAGTATATAGTATATATCTCTTGGTACACAGAGTTTAAATATGTTCACTGGTGTCAATTTGGCTGAAGTGTTCTCTATAAGTTAATCCATTACAACTCTAGACTAATCTGCTCGGTGATATTTACTATTACCTGGTACTGGTAATACTGTTTTCCTTCATAATACACAGTATATAGTATATATCTCTTGGTACACAGAGTTAAATATGTTCACTGGTGTCAATTTGGCTGAAGTGTTCTCTATTAGTTAATCCATTACAACTCTAGACTAATCTGCTGGGTGATATTTACTATTACCTGGTACTGGTAATACTGTTTTCCTTCATAATACACAGTATATAGTATATATCTCTTGGTACACAGAGTTAAATATGTTCACTGGTGTCAATTTGGCTGAAGTGTTCTCTATTAAGTTAATCCATTACAACTCTAGACTAATCTGCTCGGTGATATTTTACTATTACCTGGTACTGGTAATACTGTTTTCCTTCATAATACACAGTATATAGTATATATCTCTTGGTACACAGAGTTAAACATGTTCACTGGTGTCAATTTGGCTGAAGTGTTCTCTATTAAGTTAATCCATTACAACTCTAGACTAATCTGCTGGGTGATATTTACTATTACCTGGTACTGGTAATACTGTTTTCCTTCATAATACACAGTATATAGTATATATCTCTTGGTATACAGAGTTAAATATGTTCACTGGTGTCAATTTGGCTGAAGTGTTCTCTATTAGTTAATCCATTACAACTCTAGACTAATCTGCTGGGTGATATTTTACTATTACCTGGTACTGGTAATACTGTTTTCCTTCATAATACACAGTATATAGTATATATCTCTTGGTACACAGAGTTAAATATGTTCACTGGTGTCAATTTGGCTGAAGTGTTCTCTATTAGTTAATCCATTACAACTCTAGACTAATCTGCTCGGTGATATTTACTATTACCTGGTACTGGTAATACTGTTTTCCTTCATAATACACAGTATATAGTATATATCTCTTGGTACACAGAGTTAAATATGTTCACTGGTGTCAATTTGGCTGAAGTGTTCTCTATTAGTTAATCCATTACAACTCTAGACTAATCTGCTCGGTGATATTTACTATTACCTGGTACTGGTAATACTGTTTTCCTTCATAATACACAGTATATAGTATATATCTCTTGGTACACAGAGTTAAATATGTTCACTGGTGTCAATTTGGCTGAAGTGTTCTCTATTAGTTAATCCATTACAACTCTAGACTAATCTGCTCGGTGATATTTACTATTACCTGGTACTGGTAATACTGTTTTCCTTCATAATACACAGTATATAGTATATATCTCTTGGTACACAGAGTTAAATATGTTCACTGGTGTCAATTTGGCTGAAGTGTTCTCTATTAAGTTAATCCATTACAACTCTAGACTAATCTGCTCGGTGATATTTACTATTACCTGGTACTGGTAATACTGTTTTCCTTCATAATACACAGTATATAGTATATATCTCTTGGTACACAGAGTTAAACATGTTCACTGGTGTCAACTAAGCTGGTATGTTGCCTATTGAATTATCCATTCCTAAGTCAGACTATGCCAATAAGTGACATGAAGACTGTTATCTAGAACGTCTAGTATATATCTCTTGGTCATCACTTCACAAAGAGTTAAATTTCCTAAATGCATTTTGTTAGGAAATGCTCCGTTCCAGTTACTGGAACTTTTTATACCATTTTCAATAATGATAACTTCACAGATAGATTTAATTAACTGGCGTAAACTGAGTTGAGGTCTTTTGATTATTCCATAACTTACTTGGGTTTTCCAATATTTAACTTTAATTAAAATGTAGATAAAACTTTTTCTTCTGGAAATAAACAAATTCCAGTTGTTACTACTCATTCCAAGTTTCCGAGAACTGAGAAGGAACAGTTATTGTGCGCTGACTCTAGTTTTATCCTTTCCTTTTTCGTATAAATTATTACTGTGCACTCAGTGGTGATAACGGTAGTCAAATTGCCAGGCACACTCTAGTAAAATATACCGATAGTCACATTGTTAGGTACACTCTAGTACATACACCGGTAATAACATTGTCAGGTACACTCTAATAAATACACCGGTAGTAACATTTACAGTTACACTCTAGTACATACACCGGTAATAAAATTGTCAGGTACACTCTAATAAATACACCAATAGTAACATTTACAGTTACACTCTAGTACATACACCGGTAATAACATTGTCAGGTACACTCTAATAAATACACCGGTAGTAACATTGTCAGGTACACTCTATTAAATACACCGGTAGTAACATTTTCAGGTACACTATAGTAAATACATTTACTTTTCATCTAATATTACCGTGTTCTCCTCTTATATTTACACAAATCATTGATATAGGTACAGTCTGTTTTCAATATTATAACAATTCCGTTCTTAAAAAATACGCCTGTTCTTGGTTAACATTCAATCACTATTATCAGTATTGAGAAATTAGCAGAATGTTTGAAAGTAACAGCGTTATAGGTAACGCATCGTCCGTTTTGTAATTTTACATAATTTACTTAAAATGGGGCGTCCGGGGTCCATTTTGGGTCAAAAATTTCAATTTTTATATTTTGAAATTTTTGTATTCTTTGGAATCTTACGAGTAATTTGACATATCATACATACAATTTGGACAAGTGCAACCTTATGTAATTAATTTATTTGTAATTGTCTGCACTGTGTTTTTCGCTGGCAGGGTTGTCAGGGCGAGGGACGTATGTTTATACATACTACAGTTGTAATAATATAAGCTACACATACTTGTTGTGTTGGTAACACTGTTTGTTCTTCACTGTCACATGGTTCTTTCTCATTTGTTATCATCTGTTATAACCAAATTTTCTGTGTTATTTGCTTTGTGAATTGTGTTGTTTACACTTCCTGATGATAAAACTATTGGGGGGAAAGGTAGGTTGACTCTTGAGGATATAAATGAAATTTAATTATACTATGGGCTGGCCATTAGAAGAAATGTTGACAGTCTGGAAAATATGAAGAGGGCTGTTTGGGCGGAGTATTTCCATCTCATTTCAACAAATAAAGAACCAGCGCTTAGTTGGTGTCCGAAAACTGCTGATACGTGGTGCAAATACCAACAAGCTATCCAGAAGAAGCAGCCTATGACCACAATGAACACTTCCACATTGCCCCTGTAGTAATGGAACAGGTCAAAACAAATTTTCAAGGACTTAGCTAACTCCACGCTGCTGGCGAAATGTCTTCATGGACAGACCCAAAATCCGGGCGAGTCGCTAAACAGTGTGGTGTGGTCGCGTATTCCAAAATCGACTTTAGTTATGAAAAAGACCCTTGAGTTTGGTGTTTATGAAGCCATTGCTTGTTTCAACAAAGGAAACATTCTTAAATGTGAAGTAGGTACTCAAGAAAGTAGATATAAATGCCAGGCAAAAAAAACTGTGTTGAGGTTATGAAGTGATTCGACAGGGTGCGCATAAGGAAGGCGCAAAAGGCGGTGGAAGAGATTGAAAAGAAGTGTTGCCAGAAGCGGGAGGCAGCTAAAAGACGTCTGTAGGATATATATGAGCAGCAGGAGGATCCAGATAACCCAGCCTATGTAGCAGGAATGCACTGAGATACATGAGTCACTATTGTTTAGGTTATAGCCTAGAAAAAATGGAATTCCCGAAAAACTTGTTTTTTTTACACTTCGGTACCCATATCTTCCAAACTACTAGAGATATTAGTATAGTTTTTGTTTTTTTTTTTTGTTAAAAATTTCATGGTTTTTATTTACAGCACAGGAAATTTGGTTTTTAAAACCTAAAACCAATTCTACATGGTTTCAAAGTCAAAATTTTCGAATACAAAAAGTAAATTTTAGAAAAATTTGTTAAAATACTTAAATAAAGTTATTTTAGAAATTCATGTGCCATAAATACTCTGAAAGACATACATAACAAAATAAAAAAAATTATAGTAGGTTACGTCGTAAGATTTTAGAGATATGTGTACCTTAAAATGACTAATTTAACATGCGCAGTATATGGCCCCCGGACGCCCCTTAAATTTTAATTTGTAAAGTAATAATAAATAAAGTATTTACTTTAATTGAAAATTTCTGAAACATATGTATTATACAATTTTTATCATACAGGAATATTACAAATGTTCATTTACTCGCATATTTCAACCACTACTTAATCGCAAATCCATTATTGTTAATAAATAATAATAAATTCATAATTCATCATAAACCAAATAACTGTAAAGATTCTTTACAATGATATATATATCATTGTATGTATAGACCCTTTCACTGTCCCTGCATAGTTAAAATTTTGTATTGATCTTTAAGAATGTAAGCATTATTAATATTTATATACTTGGTTAATTAAATAGTTGGTACTTGGTTACACTTCTCATTCAAAAAAATGATAAGGTATTTAAAAACGCTTGTATTACAAAATTTAATTCTTGTTCTAAGTTCTAAGGAACTCTCAATGATGATTCAATATTTTCCGCAATGTATAAAATGATTGCTGATAGTTTTCAAAGTTACGTGCAAAAATTGCAATTTTTGAACACAAGTCGTTTTCAGAGTGTCTGCGCCTTTCTTTAAAGAAGAAATTAGTAAATAAAAGGTTCCTTATTATAACATACAAAAGTTTGAGAAATGATTTGTTTATCAAAACCATAAACATATTGGTAAAATCAGGCAAAATAAATATAAAGATAAATGAAAAATATTTATAACAACAAAATAGTTATGTAAGCCACATGCCAAGTAGGCATAGAGCTAGAAGTCATATCTTGTGGTGATTCTTCGCCATCCTAAACATTGTTTCTTGGATCGGCCACATGTCTAAAAAGTAATAAAGATAACTTTGCATGAGTGTAAAATGAAATTAAACACTTATACTATGCTATATACTATATTATAAAAGCGAATTTAGGGCATTAAATGTCTCTCTGCATCTTAACCTGTATAAATGTTTTTTTTTTTAGTTTAAAAAGTGGTGGATAATCATATCTGTCTTACTTTGTCTTCCTTTCTCTTCTATTACATTCAAGTTTAAACATAGTTTCTTTAAACGCTATAAACGGTTAGAAGCTGATGTGAACCTATGCATAATGGATACATTAATTCTATCATAAAGAAAAGTAATATAAATATTTAAAAATATCTGGATTGAAAAAAAAACAAAGACCTTATTCAATTCAATATGTTTGTTTAACAAGTATAATTGTAAATATGTAAATTCATAACGCTTTGAACTGTAAATTGTAATTAGTTTGTTGCAATTAAATAAACCAAAGCAACAGTAAATGTAAACTTAAGGACAATACAATAAAAAATGGCATCCATGTTTAAATTTTTTACTAGTCATAACATAAAATATAACGAAATAAATCAGGAGAAGGAAGATGTAAGACTAAGAATACTGAAAAAACTGATATCCTGACAGAACTTGATTGATCTGTGGATTCAAGTGTGAAAGAGCTTCTACATCAGACCATGCTGTATTGTTTTTGTCGATTTACCATCAACTGATAAGAAGCGAAACATTAGTCACCATGTCGAGGCTATCAAAGACACAAGGTAACGAAGATAAAAAATGCTTAAGGTATTCCAACAATTCAAGCTTGAATGTATCTACACCGCACAAAAAAATTTTCATTGTTACGTGTGTATATTAACTACAATCCCATTTATTATTTAGTCTTAGAGCAAAGATAAAGGAGTAGATAGGACAATGACAAAAGTTAAAGAATCCTGTACTTCGTTTACAAAATGTGTAACAGATTTTATCAGAATTATTTACAGTCATGAATAAATGAATTAAAACAACTGTTTAGGGTGTTTCATCCATCCACTCAAGTTTTGAAATTTATGATAAGAGGCTTAAGTTTTAAAGTTCAATTGATAAAACATTTACGTATTAGTTACATATAAATCATTCTCATCTTAATATATGTTTACTTATTATATAGGTTAGTTAAATTTTTTAATTAATTAATAACTGACTACCAAAAACCATGCAAAGTATGGTACAGCACTTGATTGAATAAAATAAAATAATACAGGTAACTTATACTCTTAAATCGTGATTGATGGTTTAAAATTTGATTCGACGTAAATTCACTGAGAGTATGTTAATGTTGTTCTACAGTATCGTTATTTACTTTTACTTATCAGTTATTACGATATAGGCATACTTTGAACATCAAGCAACTAACACTGCATGGGTCATGTCAGTCTGCGGCTGTTGGCACTTTATCAGTATATTCCTCTATAGCATTATTCAGACCTCTAAATTCACAGTTCTTGTTCTACGTCTCAGAACGCATGGTAATTTCAACCCGCGTAATCTGCCTAAGATCATCGCTGTCATCACACAGTATATTTCAAATTCTTCGATTAGACCTAGCGTTAGCATATATTTTTATAGTAGATGGGGCGTTGTTCTTGTCGTTAACCATCACCATGATGTGGTATATGTCTCTTCTCAAAGGAGTAAAGCAATAACCGTTTGGAGGAGGGTGAAATACTAAGAATAGTTTGACGGTCGCAATCATAATACTACACTAAAGATTTTCTCAGAATTCTATTAACTAATGGACCTTACGTCCCAATGTTTATAAATTGCAAAACAGATTTGAAATATCATAAATTAAGTAGTACTCAAATACTAAAACTAGATTTACAGTTTATAACACTCGAGTTAATGCATATTAAAAAAAAATGTTTTCTCAATGTCAAAATCCACAAGGAATATCAATACTTCAAGCTTTCATATGTTTGTTATTACAGGAAATACAAAAAATTCTCATGAATAAAGTATTACAACTCTTTCAATTGCTTTTTCCATAAAATATAATACATTATAGAGTTTCCATTAATACAAAATAAATTGTACTGCCACATTTGCAAATGGTACCGGTTCTTAAAAGCTGGAAATAAATATTTTTAACTGCCTTTAAACTAAGGAGAGGGTTCTCACTTATATTTTGCTGTAAGAGTTATAGTTTCCAAGATCACAAGGGTGGCCCATTTTAAAAGTGACTGGCTGTATTATACAGTACTAGTTTTACACAGGTAGTGATATCATGCTCATCCTGAAAGTGAGAGATCCGCGTTCGAATTTCTGCGGGGCAATGCCTTTCAGTAAAGCAACTCGTAACTTTATATATTTATTGGTTAATTTGCCCATACTAAAGTCCATTCAGACCAATGAACATGCAAACATTCTTTTTAAATAAGTTGTATTATTTGTGTTAAATTAACATAAAATTAAAGAACTTGAGTCCCACTCAGAGCCAGATGTTGTTGTTAGGGTGGATAATAACAGAGAGCTCACTACGTGTTTTGAATCTTGCCACCCACGGCCTCAGTACATAATCCTACATCAACAACCCTTAATTTATGGAAAGGTATCATAACAGTCTACAATAATAAGTAACGTGTTGTCCTGTCAGCTTAAATTATGTTTGATAATATTTTCACTTCCAATTATTTGAAGCGTCATATTACTCGTATTACAGTTACAAACTACGACACAATATTACTAAATACTTATATTTACATCAATCCTTGTTCTCTAAATACCAGAGAACCATCTAAAAATATTACAATGGTGATCTTAAGGTTAAAAATATAAGCAACTTTTGGAAAATTTATTGGGATATTTTATATAAATTATGCACAACAGTAACATAAACTCAATAAGTTAACTATTACAATCCACTATATGGAAATAATGTATTGAGTGATGCCATTTAAAAAAGGACTTGAAACAAAGTACGTGAGCAAATATGTAAATAAAAGTAAAATAAATCATTCCCCACGAGGGCTTAATTGCAGCAGATTTACACTCTCTAGTCGAACTTACTCCGGATACAGAAAAAAACCGATTTGTTACTTAAATATGGCATATCCTATGGGTTTCTAGAAGCGGCACTTAACTAACCGCAAAAGTCAAGATATTGAGGAACATTTAGGGTTGATAAATAGGTCTAATCTTCCGCAGTGGATTAGTGATGAAGTTAATGAGGTAAGTAAATATGACACTTTGTAAGTATTTGCCCTATTCAGGCAGTGATTAGGAGAAAATGGTTTGGGAGTAACATGCTAAGCGAAGAAAAAGTTTAGACTACCTTGATGGAAAGGATTGCCTCCAACAAATTTATATTATGAAGTGTGTGTATTCATGCGTACGCGTAAGTGAATGTATGTATATATCTGGGATATATATATATATATATATATATATATATATATTATATATATATATATACATTAAATAATTTAATCGTAAAAGGTGAGTGGTCTGTGGTGTAATGGTAGCACATTCACCCGGCAAGTGAGAGATCCGGGTTCGAGTCCCGGCGGAGCAAGTACTTTTTATGATTCAATATTTATTGAAATGAAATTAGGCTATTGCTACTTATACAAATTTTATGTATATATATATATATATATATATATATATATATATACAGGGTGTTTGAAAAGTATGGGTACGGCTTAATATTTTAAAAACCATACGAGATAACATCTATAAACTTTTCACAGTGTCATATGGCTATGTAAACTATTTTTCCTTGCTATTACCATGACATGCCAACCATGGGGGGACGGCCCACAGAAGAAAACATGGAAATCTTAAATTGAAGCATGGGTCGAGTGATACCTCATTTGAAAGAGCTCACTTAGTTGAGTTGAATTCCGCAAACCGCATCTCAAAAGGTTTATCCAATCAGAAATGGCGGCTTGTTTTAGGTACACATTGTGAAGTACATTTTGTGCTGCCATTTCTGACTGGATCGTCGTATTCTGATGCGGTAGGCGGCGTTTCACTCTACTAACCAATGTGTTTTCACTGACTTTTTTTAATTAGCAAATTATGTCATAAATTTATAACACAATAAATAAAACAAAATAAATACCAATGTTTTTTAGTTTTATTTATTGTGTTATAAATTTATGACATAATTTGCTAATTAAAAAAAGTCAGTGAAAACACATTGTTTAGTAGAGTGCAACCCCTGCCCACTTTGACTGGAGGGGCTATTACAGAGTTGGCTTCCACTTCTTTTAAGGAGACATGACTGAGATAATTGCCCAAAATATTTCCTCATGGATCTCGACAGAAAGTGGCCCCTACCCCTCAATCTCACCCATCCAGAATATTCTGTCACTCTGGATGAAAGCGTAAAGGTCCTTATAGGACTAAGGTCAAGAGCGATTTCTCAGCTTCTTGCCGTAAGAGAACAATAAGTGAAGAGAAAACTAAAATAAATTAATAAAACATTAAATCTAGATTCGTTCTGAGTAGGGGTCTAGTGATGCGCAATAAAACTATTTCTTTTTATGAATAGATTTCTTTATATATAAAAAAATGTTCTACAAATTAATAAATGCATAGGTTTTATTTTACATAGATGGAAAAGTTTGGGAAGTTAATAAAATAAATCATCTTGAAACTAGTATGGAAATTAAAAACATAATAAATTGCTTCGTAATTTTAAATTTTCATAACTTAAATATAATATTTGTTTATATTTAAAACTAAATTAAGTAAAGCTTTAAACAGCTTGGAAAACTTTACGTGAAATAGTTTTATTTGAGAGCCTGTTGGAATGATTCAGGAGCTAAACCATTCTGCAGACGGTAAGATGCTACAACACCTGACTGACTCTTATCCCTGGAATTCTCAGCTCTGGACCGTTTTGTTTGCCCCGATTAGGAGCGAGTAAATTTAAGGTATATTTCATTAATGTAACAAAAACCATCAAATTAAAGACAAGTTATTAGTTCAAGACATTCAATTAAAATTTGTACAAGACTGATAAATATTAATTCCAAACAGTAATGTTATTTAATTTTAATTACACCCATAGTCGTGTACACACGTACTGATATAATGTTAGCCTGCGGCCACTGTCTCGAAATCTAAAAAAAAAATACTTTTAAAATGCAAGAACAACACTTAAATCTTTATTAACTAAAAAATTTGTTTAATAAAATTGTTTTTTTAGACTTTTTTAGGTACCATAAAGAGCTACACTACTCTATTAATCTATAATAGCGGGGCTTCTAAGATAAAATAAATCCGAAAAAGAACAGCACTACTATTTCTATATGTCTGTCGGTTTAAATTCAAATTACTCTCTGTTAATTTCCGCTGTATAGGGCTTTTATCTCTCTATTAGGTAATATGTGCACAGTGATCAGTAACAAAAATAATTATTCTATACAAACTAAGCTTTCGGTTACATTACCATGTCTGAGAGGAGATTAAATAATGATATGGATATTGGCTACAATGTAAAAAATTTAGGTATAAATTCAAGTAATTCTTAAATGACAACAGTCCGGTTTCTCGGATGCGGTTTCTGGATGGTGTGGATGAAGATTATGCATAATATCAGAAATATTATATTACCGTAATTCTTTACCATATTGTCTAGGACCTGATTTGTACAAACTTTCGATATATTCAAATTACACCCCAAATTTTTCATCCTTAAAAACTAATAAAATAAGATAAAAATTAACAATAACCCTAGTAAAATCTGGAACAATAACTCAATATTTTATCAAAATATTGGTTCTATGTTACATTTCATCAAGCGTATTTTAATAAATCATTCTATTAGATAATCTAGAGAGATTAGTGGAAATGAACAGACCAATATTCGAAATAAAAGAAAAGACTCCTGAATAATGTACGCATGCACATCGTTAACACACGAAGTAGTAGTATATCATTTTACATTATATTTGTGAATCCTGCGTTCACATTTTGTATGTTATTTTTTCATTAATATTACTGAAAAGCTACTCTTTTGCGAGCTAAAAGTTACCAAGCAGAATATTTACAAGTCAATTTTAATAAAACATAACTTTTTCAATGTAAAGTGCAAATAAATTAACTCTTTATTAATTTCAAACCTATGAGAGAATTGATGTACCTGTTGTGAAGCAAATAACTGTTGTGGTTGTGAGTAATGAAGCAATAAAGTACCGGTTTTAACACGTTGTTTCAAAGGCTTAATTATATATCGGAACAATTCCCGCTACAGCGCTACCGGAACAAGTTAACTGCTGTTCAGTTACATGGTTCATTACACGCCCTGGACTAAATAATGAAACGTGTCACTTACTACATCTAGTCCTGTAACCTGGTTACAACAACTATCTAGATGAACTCGTAAATGCTACGCGTATTGCGTTCTGTACTATTCCTTTTCAAGTAGTTACAGTAAATACTTTATAAAAAATATATACCGTGTAATTCCAATCATTCAGAATTTTTTATTAAATAGAAAAAACTAAAAATAACAAATTATGTCGGAGTGACACTTTGACGGCGATATTTGCACCTTGATTACGTAACCAACTGATTAGTAAACAGTTAACCTTAGAAGAAGAAAGGCATTTTAAAGTGTATACTCTCGGTACTCTCTCTTGAATTTGGGCATGAAATTATTTTCTGGTTGTTAAAATCTTTATCAAAATCACGTATAGTAAATAGTAAATGGTAGACTTCGTGAGTTATTCTATGAAAAAACTACGATTAAATTTAAAGAAGATAACTCTCCAGTCTTGAAAGTTATTAAGAATTTACAAGAGGCCTACCAATATAATGTAAATATTGGATAACGTTCTGCACAATTTAATTAAAATATATGACCCAATTCTAATTAAATTTTGTAACTCTATCCCGTAAGATATGAATAGGATAGCCAAGGATATTTTTATTCATACATTATATACAAATTAATAATTATACAGCAATGTTTAACGAGCTGAGAACCGAAAAAAATTAGGAGTTTATTTCTATTTCATAGCAATATACAGATTTTTGAAACGAACTGAACTGAATATACATTGGTTGTTATAGGCGTGTGATAAAATAATTCGCAAATTTTAATATATTTTCATCTGTAGTCAAATCACAGCTGTATAAGACTTAATTTTAAAACTAAAAATACACATTAAAACAAAAATTATAATTAGTTACAGTCTATAATTTTTTATTTGGTTAATCTACCCTAATTGTTTTAAAATTTAAAACTATTAAATATAAAACGAAATTTATATTTTCATATTGAAGGAAGGATAAATAGGCTCGGATGGGATCGGCACCAGTTGAAAATAAAATGGTGAACAAATAACATTTTTGGATGATGGAAAAAGTGTGACTCCCTTCTAAGTAAATAAAAGGTGAAAATTTTTGAGTGATGATAAATTCGTCCATCACAAATCGTACATTGATTTTATCTTAATATCCAGTAGGACTCTACCGTTTTAAGTCCTAAAATTTAGACCAGGATAGTATGATATGAACAAGACACGTCAATAACTTCTTTATACTAAACTTGTTTTTAACACTGGCTAAAACTTTATAGAAAAGGTCAACAAATTACAACCTATGTCTATGAGTGATTAACTGAATGAAATTTTGACCCTTGAACAGATTAATGTAATAAAAATTTCTACAGTAGATGATTAATATGTCAGCTCTCAGCTCTAATGATAAAACGAATTAAAAAAATTCCGCAAAGGAGTAATATGCATGTATCTGGGAGAACTTTAAGAAAGATTGCAGCTTAATTGGAATTATTTGCTTTCAAAAATGAGGGCGTTGAATAATTCAATACCAGAATACCAACTACTCTAGTTGTCTGACCTACTCGTTATATAACATTCCCTATATCTCCACTTTAAGGATCTTAGTTTCTTTGTCGTAGCGTCTTGCTTAAAGGAATGATAATTTAAGCTGGTGGTTCAATTGCAAACATGTTCTATTTATGTGCAGGAGTTCATATGTAACTATGAAATGCTAATGCGACTACTTCATGCACTTTAATCCTAGTTAATAAATAACCAATGAAAACTGCAATGCTTAATTCCTTAATGAATTATTACAAGTTTAAGATAACCCAAGTTATCTTTGGTTTCACAGCTTATCTGTTAAACTTCTAAGATTGCAATTTTACTAGAATTTGTTATGTACTAGTTTGGAATTTTATATTGTAATTACTTTTAAATTCAAATAATGCTGCTTTGTTGTATAATATTACTGACTAAGCACTGCATACATAATATTTGCTAAAATTTACAGTTCAAAGTATTTTTTTTTTTACTAAAAATCTTAATATTTTATAAGAACTTAATTATTTTCTTAATCTGATAATTTTTACAATGTGCTCAACAGTGGTTGAAGAGAAGTTTGAAATATAAAGTTGTTTTACTACAGTTAAGCCTATTCTTTAAAGTCTATAAATACAAACAATTGAAAATAGTGCTTAGATTAACTTAACACATGATTAAATTATAATAAAAATGTTTTAGTCTTCTTCCGTAGACTTAATAGTTATAGTCTCGGCTCTCTAACCGAGAGATCACGGGTTCAAATCCCTAGGAGGTCCAATCATGTACTTTGTACTTTGAAAATAAAAACCAGTGCACTTCGAAGCCGGTACAGCTGACGCTAAGGCTTAAATGAGATTTAAAAAATGTTGATTATATTTAGCAGTAAATAAAAGAAAACTATTAATTTGAACTACAAAGTACAAACCATAATAGAGGTTTATGCACCTTGTACTTGGATAGTATCCTGAGACCCATTGTGGACTACTAAAATATCTTCGTTGTCCTGTAAAAATGGAAATAATATCAAGAAACCGATCTGAGGAAAGCGTGTTAGGAGAAAATAAACCTGAGAAGTGAAAGTGTCCTGATTATTAGTTACGCGTTTTATTTTTTAACTAATAGAAAGGAGTTTTGAGTTACGAACCTGCCATCAAATAGTAGTTACTTCCGCTTCTGCAAATTGTGAAAAGGAAAAGGGTTGTAAGTGAAGCTTGTCGTTCAATCAAGTTAATCTCATTAGTTATAATAAGTCCTTTCATATTTTTTATACAATGAACTTTTCTGAAAATAAAGAACTGAAACAATGTTCTTAAATAAAATATTCTCATACAATAACTTTAACAATTTAAAGTTCAAATGGCAGACTATATTAAAAAAAATTTCTATAACTGTACGATTTATCCTTAAAACTTCATTGTGAAAATGTGTTTTGTTTTTACCAACATATGTCGGATACTCTTTTTCAATAAATAAGACCACAATTTAATTATTTGATTTTTCAATAACGATATATAGTTACAAATTACCTTTCATTTTTATTATATCTGATTTTGTGTAGCTTAAACACTTTTGCTACTTGCTGTATAATGATATTGTAAATTCCTGTCGTGAATGAATTAAAATTAGGCCGTGTACCTTGTCAGTTAGCAGCCGTGGCTAAGTATTTTAATTAGTATAAAAATAGTATAACATGTTCGTAATAAGTTATATTTATGGCAATCCTTGTATACTGTACTATGACTGCAATATTATACTTTGTTGTACCAGAGTAGGTTATAGTGGTAGGTTAAACCACTAAGCACTTAACGCTCCGGGGGTGATGTTTAGGTGGCCTAAAGGGGTTTTTATTGGCCAAGCTTTACCGAAGCGTAATAATCGTGAAACCCAGTTTATTGAAAAATATTCTGTATTTATCATGGAGCTAGATAATTCGTGAATGGTTTTATATGTATACTTTAAATTTTGCATGTAACTTCATTTCTACCAGAATGAGAATTCTATTATGCGTAATTTTTTTTAAAATTAATTTTTGTACGAAAGTCTTTCTGTATGTTTGCCCGCAAGACATTTCGAGAATAAAGGAAGGTACAGATTTAAAGTTTTGAATGCAACCCCAGCGAAACCTGTTACCATGATGTTGGATATATCTACCTTGTTTGGAAAGTTAGAGGAGAATCCTCCTTTAAGCCTGCTTATTCTTATGGTCCATTCAAATCTAAAAGGGTCTTATCAAACAGAATAAGGAGCAGAGTCGATACAGTACAAGGTCGATACACTGATAAAAAGTTATATGGTCACATACAGGATTTTAAGCAGCACTACCACTGTTTAGTCAGCTTTATTTTTGATAGGTTTAAATGCAACAACAATAATTATATAACTGGATATATCTTATTGGTAATTGAAGATGACTGTGAAATGCGAAGCCAAAATTTTGCGAAAAAAGTTTTCAACTCATAATATACGAAAGAAACCTTGAATTATGGTGTGTACTTACATTTATCTTATTATTTCTGTTTTTATCAGATTTTATCTTGATGAAGAGTAGCACATTGTACATTTTGAAATTAGTCTCTTTAGTGTAAACAGAGGTTTACAATATGGAGTCTAAAATAAAATGGGTTCATATGCATTACTTTTGGTGGTTTTTTATATGTATGTTTTTTTTAAGACATGACTTCACTTCCAATCAATAGATAGAAGTAGGTTACTTGTAATGAAGGGTTTATTAAGTCATGAAATATTTTATTGTTGCTTTTCTTACTTCTTCTGAAAAGCGTATTGCCGAACCGTTTATTTTTTCTCTCTCAATATACTCAAAGATATTTTAAGAATAAAAATAGAAACAAAACTTAGTTTGAACTACAGCAGGACGGTAGTTGGTGCAGCTAGTTGTCACACAAGGTAGAGATTCTATTAAGTACTGTTCTTTACGAGGAAAATTCAGTCTGTCCCTCTATATCATTGTTCAACTCCCTAAGTTAAACTAATTACTTTAGGTTAAAATTATATCATTATTTGAAATAGACTTTTTTAAATTTATGTTTTGTTCAAGTGCAATTTATTAATAATTAAAGATCGCAATCTTCTGAGTCAGTTTCATGCTTGACTTGTATTGTAACCCCTCCTTCATCGATCACTATTATTCATAACGATATATTGTTCTTATACGTGGCAAAATAAATCAGGTCCACGCACCTTTCTCCACAGATATCATAGTATATACTTTGGAGGAATCTGTACCTTTAACTTTATATCAATTCCATACGCAAACCTGAAGTTTATTTAGGTAAATCTCAGGATTAGGGAAACACAATGTACAATAATTTTGAAAGTTTGCTTAAATGTGTGTTTTAAACTTTGGTTGAGTGGCTTTCAAACACAATTTATGGAACAAATCAAATAAAAAAAAAAAAAAACAGTAGCAGTCGTGGGACTGCCGATAGAAGTGAAAACGGAACTATTAAGTTGAGAGTAATTAGCAATACGTTATAGTAGCAGTACATCTGTAATTGTAAATGTGACGCGTTTTTAATTTTCCAATTTTAAAATCCACGAAAAAATATTATCAAATAACTAGAAATCTATTTTACCACGCTAGTAAGATAAATCTTATACCGTAATAATACTCATTTCATGATGAAGAGGTTAAATATTAAAAACATAATTAAAATGAATAATGCTAAATTTTAAATACAAATATTCGTACAAATATTAAAAATGTTTAAAAATATATTCGTTGTTTTCATTATTCATTTATCTGTGTAAAAATATGTTGTAATTGCTCAATATTAATAGTTAGTTAAACATAGAATACAAGTGAGTAAACACCGAGTGAACAACAGTGAGTTGAACACCGTTGTAAATAATACAGTTATTGCTACGGATAAAGTATATAATTGCAATAACAATTAAACCCACAATATTTTTAAAACTAATAAATTAGTTAAATTAACTTGGTTCTTTCGTAAAGGTATTTTTATTGCACAATAAACTAATTTATTGAGTTAATACGGTATCAGTGAGCCAATGCGCCAACTACAGTTCCGACAGAAACGTTCACTCATCACTTCATACTCTACTACAGGCTAAACTAAACTTCCAATAAAAAATGATAAATTACAAAAAAATATTCATCTATTTTCACACAACTTTCTCGCTGACAAATTTTGTTTGACCAAAAAATAAAAAAATCCTCGCTTACTACTTTTTTCTTGTCATTGTAAACGCTATGTAAAATGTAAACAATAATCAAAATTATTTCGAATTTTTTTTTTATATTTAAAAACGTAACCAATAGATTGCAAATATTAAGAGCTTTAATTTGACGCATCTTACAGAATTGTACGACATTGGCTTCACTTTTAAATCGCGAGAGGAAGCCGTAAAGGTCACTGATTTTCGCAGTCTGTTTTCATACTCCGCCGGGACAGTTTTAACACAGCGAGACTGACTTTTTCATGCAGGTTAGTAGTCCGCGGCCAAGTCTACGGTTAAAAAACACAGCGAGACTGACTTTTTCATGCAGGTTAGTATCATTAGCATGTCGGTGACGCGAACCGAGGATTTTACCCTCTACCAAAACGCTCAACGCGCCTAAAGAAGTTTTCACTTCAAAAATAAAAGTAAAGACATTAGAGTACGTATTGTACAGAAGATATAGTAGTACTTGATATATTATCTACGTTAGGCTATTAGGTATGTCTTATGCACCCCTATTTACATGTGTATGAAATTTTCTTTTCTCATTGCGTCTAAATTAGTAATGCTCCAACTAGTACGCGACATAATTAAGACATTATTGGTTCATGGTATAACATCGTTTTTCTAACAGAAGAATTATAAAAATATCAGTAAATTTTATAAAAAAAAACAATTTTTCCAATATAGTTTATTTTTTGGACGAGGGCTTTCGAATTCTAAAGTTTCTTCGTCATGCTACTCCACAAATAACATAAATATACTTACATCATATATATATATATATAAGTATATTAAATACTGCAAATATCAAACTATTGAGTAAGTAAAAGAACAAATGTTTTGTAACTAGGCTAATATCAAGAATTGTATATATTTAAAGTTGAAAAAGGAAAGTATTAAACTCGTGGCCAAAATAAAAGTCACTGTAAACACTGAACACTGTAGATTGCCGACAGTTTAGATGCTGTAGCTTTGACGGAACCCATCTATTGATGTACACATACAGTTCAGGCATATTACGTTAATACCTTAAAGGAATTGATTTGGACTATTGAGAGGGGTTTGGAATGGACGTTTAGGCTCTTCACGTATCAGTAAACCCGTATTTCTCTCTTTGAGTAGATATTCAACAGAAACAATATAGATTTATAACTGAATATTGGTAATGAAGACAACAATATTATGAGATTACCTCTACAAGTACCATAAAGTGGTGAAATCTGATGAAAGTAAAAATTAGTTCAAGCTGTATTAATATTCTGCGCATTATCATAAATTGTAAGCTTTCAATTCTTGCTGGTTCACCTTCAGGATCAAACCATACAGGGTACATCCAAGACAAACGCCTCATGTAAATCTGTGCAATTATATGAATGTCCAGGGGTGGTATTTCGTTAACCACAGATCTAGAGATATTGGGGTGCAAGGGTAGAATAATTGGTCTAGTATAACATTAAATGTGGGAAAAAAGTAAGATTTATTTTGCCATTTACTGGTACTTATTCAACTATTAATATGTTGGAATAAATTAATTTTCCTATTTTAACTCCGTTTACATTAGGAGCACTGAACATAAGCACTGGCAAACAAAAGGTAAAGTGTTTGTGGGGGATGGACCAATAAAATAATGTCTCTAACATGCAATCATATGTTATAGTGACAAGGTCAATGTTGTTCAGTTGCAAGTTTAATTATACACCCACTCACCTTGATATTGAACTGTCACGTGTAAAATATTTGTACTTCAAAATTAGTTTCATACGTCATTATTTTTTATAATAGTTTGTAATTGTATATTTAATTGACTTCTAAATCAGTGATTATGAAGTTATATTACTTTATGTTCAACAATATATTTACAAAATTACAAAAAATTTCATTATATAGATATGAACCAGCTAAGATAATAACAAAAGTAGTAAAACAACATTTTATTTTAACACCGCACAAAAATTAGCTCTTAAAAGGTAGTTTAATGTAAGGAAATAGTTTTTGTAAGTTGGTTTTATGTTCTATAGTTACTTCATACCAGGTTTACTTGTAATTCTATATTGGCAAATTACGTTATACGGTTTATGAGAAGCAGTAAAATTAGCCTAATATCTTTATCTAAAGTGGCTGTTAAGTTTGTTATGATATCGTCCGTACATACGTATGGTACTTAAATTACTGCCAAACTGAACTTAATCTCAAGCCACGTAGGAGTTTGTCACTCTACTATTACTAATTTATTACTAATTACTAATACTAATTAGTTATAAAATTAATAATTAGTAATTAAAATTTTGGACTTACTGCGTGATAACTATTCTTACATTTAAAATATGACATCTCATTAGAGAACTCATAAATAAATTTATGTTGGGAAAAGGAGAGAGCTATGATGTTGCTTGTAAATTTTGTATGGTCATATTTATTTGAACCAATTTAGAAACAAATGCTTTAAACACGACTAAAATGAATCAAAAAGTTAAGGTAACCTGTACGAAACTGTATAGTTTTTACGCTAAACGTATTTTTATCTTATTCAAAGAATTAGTCTGATTACAACGACCCAAAAAGGTTAAGGTCATCAGTAGGAAACTGTTTAGGCTCGGAAATTTATTTTTCTTAGTTACAGAAATAGCATGAGTACAACTCTCAATCTATCTTTCCGTTTAACGTACCTTATTTTAAACAAAACAGAGTTGTTATCATGTAAATTCAAAAAAAGAATAAAGTAGTTTGTGTTACAGCGATATATTTTTTAAATGTTGCTAATTGAAATCCCATTTTTCGAAATGTACCTCCTCTTTTTTAGTCCCCACAGTGTAATTGGAATACACAGTAATAGTCTCTAATATTAGGAAAATTTGTATACAGTAACCGTATAGTAATTTTTTATTATACCTTTTTTTTGTAAAATTGGTATGTTAAATTGTTTCGATTACTCGTAGTTGACCAAAAATAAAGAAAAATGGTTGAAAGAGGTACATAAGAAACATTAATATGTAGTCGTACCAATTCCAGATCCATAAAAATTATAATAAAACTATTTTTGAAGTGCTATGATATTATTTCTTTTTGCTACAATGTTTTTTAAAGTCATAAATGTAAAAACATAGACGTGGTTTGGTTATAATACAATAAAATTGTTGTCCAACTGTGCCTAATTTGAAAATTTGATTAGTAAAATACAAAAAAGATGAGCCAGTAATATATTCATGTGTCGCTGGAGTATTTTCGACACATTAACATGCTTGTAACTTGAAGTAATTACAGTCTCATTTAGTCTATATGTTAATGAGGCAATGTAACCCGTGAATGGCTAATGCATTGGCATAGTTTACCACTAAATAATGAAATATTTCCTATTGAATAACAGGTAGGCATATCCTTTTAAATAGCTTAATAAATAATCTTGGATGTAAGTGGTGTTCACTGGAAGATATTCCAGTCTCCTGATCTACTTTAGAAAAGTTGAACTTTAAGTTAAAGACCAATTTTTTGGGATCCTGATATCGGAAAATGAATAACTTTTTATGGCTATCAATGACATACATAAATATATCTGCAACATTCCATAACACTTTCTTGAATATTTCAGTCAATTTCAGTAACACCCTTACCATTAGTATACTGTAGAGGACTTATAGGTAGACCTTACTCATGTTAGTGAAAGGACGTATAGTGTAATAATACGGAACCCTATACTAATTTTTATTAAATTTACATACGTTTGTTTAACATAATATTTCAGCCTTCAATTTTAAGAGGTTCAAAAGCTAAAAACATTGCCAGTGACTCTTATTCGAGGTTCTGCACTTAAATCATTTTATTATTTTTTTTGCTCGTATTGATTAAATCGTATTTCACATACTATAGTAAATATTACTCTGTTCCACGATTAAGAAAATATATACACATAAAGGTTACAAAGTGTATAATTAATCGTAAAGTAATTTTCTTCCTTCAAAAATTGTTCCGGTGCCACAATTACGTTTGCTTTGTTATTTATATCAAAAGAGTTACTCTTAAAAGTGACTGCTATTAATTTGAATTTACTTCCGATACTGTAGTAGTGTTTAGATAAAATATACCTTTAACTGTACTTGTGAGTATTCCGTGCCTGGTAAAACGCAAAGCAGGTATAAAATATTGTTATAAAACCCATTTTTGTTTTCTTCTCTGGATATATTCGATAACATATGGAGTATTGCAGACATCTTAAGCATTAAACGAGGTATAGACTTGATCCTTTTCATGAAAACTTCAACCCAGCTTGTTAGGCGACGACAGGTGTAGCACACTTGTAATTTGCAATTTCCCACATGTGTTGAATTCAAGTAGATTTCTTAAGCTGCAGGAACCTATTGAAATAAAAACATATAGTTCTGTAAACCGATTAAAACGTGTGTAACCTAAAGGGCCAGTATAAAAATAACCCTTACTTTAACGAGAGCTTATTATATAAAAACATCTCCGGTAACCTATAGTATCTTGTTGCATACGCTAACGATTATAATTGGCCATTACATATGATTAGCGTGGAATAGTATATAAGCATCATTCCAGTTATTTCACGAGTACGTATAAAATGTACTACGTTATTCTCGTACTTCTAGATTCCAAAACAGCGTTCTTTAAACTTAAATCTAAAATGGATTAGAAAATTTGAATATCTTCCAGTGAATATCCCTTATCTTTGGATCGCTTTGAATGTTGTAAAGCAATATGCTTATGTCCTGTTTTCACAACGAAATTGCATGCAAAGCCGCGAGTGCCGATAGGCTAGTAATTAATATAGTTGTTAAACAGCTTGTTATAGTAGATAAAATTAGGTAAATCCATTAGTAGTATTATAGAACTAAATGGTTACAAACCAGTGCGATCTGGGTAGAATATAGAGCAATAGGATTTCAAACCGAGTGGTGGTCGTGAAAGTGGCTATCAGTGTGAGAAATGTCACCTGCAGTGGTAGTAATCTTTTAATTGTCTTTTCATTTATTTAAAAGGAATTGACACAAAATGTTTTTGTGTTAAACGCCAGTGTTTTTGGTCTATTTTTCTGTAAGTACAGTGTTTCAGATCGATTTATCAGTTTACTAAAGGTTGGGGGAAAATTGGAATAATATTGCGTTACACTTTTGAGCTTTATATTGCTAATGGGTCATCATACTGGTTCAACGCAATACATTTTCTTTTAACAATAGAAATGTTATTTAACTGTATTCATTTTTATATGAACAACCATACAAGGGCTTTAATTCAACGACATATAATTATATTCGTTATTTACAATAACTTACATTTTATTCATTACAGTATTATTAATTAACATACACAAATTTGAAGGAATACGCGATGTATTGTTAATAGATACATATCAACTTCACTGACTTATCACCCAGCATCACTACAGATGCTAGATAAATTTAATTTAGACTGTCCGCACGGTGTACAGAAAACAAACTGAAATACCGATTGAAATTGTGCATGAATCTTTAATTGTAATAGGCAAACATTGGTGTATGTTACTCCAAGGGATATTCTGAGCGTTAGCAATCGTTTTTACAATGGTATTGTGGGAAAACATTATGCAAACTAGTAAATATTAGAAAAAATTCACGTGTAAACAAACGGAGAACAGTCATAAGTAAGTATGTATCATATAGTAACTAAAGTAGCCTAACTATACCAACACATGCAACACCATCCTATGATGGCTTGTTGTGTAGCCGTTTATTATTTACACACTGCTATGACGCTCTCTCTACTTAATTAATAAAATGTAGGTGTGTCATGTATAAAGATATCTCGAAAAATACTTAATCCACAGACTTTATATTGTCCATAAAACTTTACACCTACGTAGACAAGAATGGGGTGTTCTATTGTGTCCAGCATTGAAATTTGTCAGAGTAGTCATTGAAGCCTATCAATCGGCAAGCTGGACAAATTTATCATTTGTCTACCAAGGGGTTGTAAATATTCATTTTTATACGATTGCTTGTTTTTCTCTTTGTCCAAATGACATCTTAAGAATAAAATGTGGTATAGACTTAAATATTTTCATACAACCTTCAACGAAGCTTCACATGTATTGGGTTCAATAAGATTTGTTAAGCTGGGGGAACATATTGCGATAAAAACATATATTTATGTAAACTCATTAAATGTGTATAAACTAAAGGGTTGGTAACAAAGAACCTTTACTTTAACGAGATTTTATTATATTAAAACATCTCATTACTTTACCCGGTAATTTATCCTTTAGATGTATTACGGCAACGTATAGTATCTTATTATATATCCTAACGATTATAATTGGCTATTCCATAAGACTAGCTTTGGTAAGTATTCAAGCATCAATAAAAATAAGTTCATCTTCGAATTTTTAAATGCATAATTCAGTTTTTTCCTTGTTTAAACATTATATAGAATTGTATAAATAGTTTTAATTGTCTTTTACAAAGACTTCCATATAATTTTGGTATGCAATTTTTCATGTCATTTTTCTTGCGGTTCAGTTCAAAATTTAAAAGCATTATATGTATTATATAGCAATATATAGATACAAATAATAACATAGGGCGTACGTTTTTTATCTAAGCAAAATGTTTTTATGTTGGAACAAAACTTATAGCTCAACTTTATAGCTCTAATAGTATTCATGTAAGAATTTAAATACATTTTGATCAAAATCAATTTAAAAGCTGTTTACAATAAATATTAAGCTTTATTTCATTACTCCGTTACAACATTTTGTGTAAAGGTTTACTGCTTTAAATAAAAAGATATTCCTTATTCGTGTTTATATATCTGCTTATGTTTCGCTATTCGTTTAATTAAATGTAGCACTTTATACGATCAGAATAATGAATATTTTTAAAGACTATTGATTAATAAAATAGCACTTCACAAATAATCACGAAAGAATTCTGATTTTTGCATCCATCATACACAGTAATATAAATTTTTGTAAAAATATTGTATCTTAAATTAGAGCTTTCTTTTGTTAATAAATTATATTTACGCGTAACTAATAAGGGCAATACTTATACTCAAATTCGGCCAGTACTGTAATCGGACTAGACACTTGAACTCGGGAACTGACGCGAGGTACTACATGTGCGTATCGTACTGTTTCTCAATTTTTGATATATTTTATTTTAGGAAAATACATTTTATATGTAAAACGATTACATCATATGATTTAAAAAAGAAAAGAAAGACAATATATACATGTATTGTTCAAAGATGGCTAGAGTTTGGGTCCAAAAAGTCCTGGGTCTGTTAAATATTTTTTCCAAATATATAAAATAGAGCTACAAAACCTTACACAAAGTTACTGGACATAAAAATCTACTATATCACGTATCCAGTGATCCGCTACTTCCTCAGGGGGGCGGCCCGCTAGGAGTCAGAAGAAAATCTTAAACGTAAGCATAGTTCGATATGCATATAAAATAAAACTTCTTTATTAGTAGAGTACAGAGCCGCAAACCCGACCTCAAACGGATAACCGAGTCAAAAATGACAGCCGTTCAAAGATGGCTAGAGTTTGCAACTTAGTTTAGTATAAAAAAATACACTGATGAGCTTTACTAACCCAAAACTGTTTACAATTGAATCAGTCATTTGAGAAACATCTCATGTCCATTTTTTACCAATAATGAGTTAGACTTGAAATTTGTAGCTGGTGGCAGCACTGTTCTTGCTAATATTATTCTAGCCTAGAACAGCTGTTAAATTTTTAATAATTAATTGTTGTTGTAGAATAATAAGTTTCATTATTTCTGAGGGGTATTCCCGCAGACAGTAACCATTCTTGCTATAGTTAGACGTTATTAGTGGCATTCTACTCGTTAGTAAAGACAGACCATAACAGTTTTTTACTCTTAATTTATTTCAACTTAGTTTTATCTTGTCTTTGTTATGACACTTAGTGAACGTGAGAGAGAGTTACCATATTAATGATGCGTGGTTGGGGGGACTTAACACGGTCTCACAGTGAAGTTCAACATCTATTCAATGACTCATTTCCAAACCGAAAACCAATATCAAAATCAACAGTTACGAGAACAATAGACCGTTTTTTAACTCATGGAACTGTCTCTGATCCTCCTAGAAGTGGTCGTCCACCAAGTGCAAACCGATCAGGATTCGAGTGTGGAAATTCTTCAGTCATTCATTGAGAATCCTCATAAAACGCTCAGATCGGCTGCAGGCAATCATGATATGTCCAAAAGCTCTATTCAAAACATTTTTCATAAAAATGGTTTCAAGCCATACAAATTGACATTGCATCAAGAACTAAACGAAGACGATTTTGACAGGCGTCTTGAGTTTTGTGAAATTATGATGACCAAGTTAGAAACAAATCAAATCCTTCTAAATGACATTGTATTTTCAGACGAGGCTACATTCATGTTAAATGGCAATGTAAACAAACACAACTGCCGTTACTGGACTGATAGTAATAAGCACTGGATGATAGAAGGTCACACGCAACACCCACAAAAGTTGAATGTCTGGGCCGGCATATTACGTGGAAGAATTGTGGGGCCGGTTTTTATCAACGGAACTTTAGACGGAGTTTCCTACCCTGACATGTTCAGAAACCGTATAATACCAGCTCTTCGAAATATTGTTGGTGAAAACTTGGCTCAAATCTGGTTTCAACAAGACGGAGCACCCGCGCACTACAGGAATATTGTAAGGGATTACTTAAATGATATGTTCCCTCAAAGATGGATCGGAAGGAGAGGTGCCATTGAATGGCCCGCTCGTTCCCCCGACTTAACTCCTTTGGATTTCTTTTTCTGGAGTTATCTTAAAGACAGGGTGTATAAAGAAAACCACGGGATTTGGAAGAATTGAGGAACAGGATCTTAGAAGAAAGTGGTTGTTTGGAACGTGAGGAAACAGGACTACAACACGCTGTGGAGGCCTTTTATCACCGATTAGCTCACTGTCAAACAACAGAAAGCGGCCACTTCGAGCATCTGTTGTGAAAAAACTCTCTTTAAGTAGTAATCTTCTACTGACTAAATCATTGCAAATAATGAAACTTATTATTCTACAACAAACATTATTAATAATTGTAAACAGGTTTGGGTTAGTAAAGTTAAAATAAAAAAGCTCATCAGTGTATGTTTTACATTAAACTAAATTGGAAACTGTAGCCATCTTTGAACGGCTGTCCTTTTTGACTCGGTTATCCGTTTGAGGTCGGGTTTGCGGCTCTGTACTCTAATAATAAATACCTTTTTTTTGATATGCATATCGACCCATGCTTACATTTAAGATTTTCTTCTGACTCCTAGCGGGCCGCCCCCCTGAGGATGTAGCGGATCACTGAATATGTGATATAGTAGATTTTTATGTCCAGTAACTTTTTGTAAGGTTTTGTAGCTCTATTTTAAATATTTGGAAAAATATTTAACCGACCCGGGACTTTTTGGACACCCTGTACATATCAGTCTTATATAGTTTAATGCTATATAAGGTAGCGTTTCGCTGATTTTATATTCTAATATTTAAACCTAAAGCTGCTTATTTCATTCTTAAGATGCCCTGCGGACATATAGACAGGCAGGCATTTGTGCAATATAGAACTTTCATTGTACTACTCATTCTTATAGAATTGAATATTAACGGAATATTAAAAGTCTCAAATAACATATTTCTAGACATATCTTGCCAATTGGTACATTCAAATTTGTTGTCAATATGTTGAGCTTCATTTATTTAAATAATAAACGTCTACACGCCATATTACTACAATATATGAGTTGGGATGGTTTGGTGTTGATGTTTCATTTGTTTGAATATCTTATGGGTTTGTTTCAACAAATTACTATCCTTTTATTTTCTTGTTGCATATGGTTAACACACCAATGTTATAAAGCCAATGTAAAACAGATCTTAGTTTGACATTCATCCTTATTTACTAAAAATTCCTCGTTTACAAAAGAACCCTCAATGATCGAATGAAATAAAATTAATTAAAAGATGTTATAAAATTATTTTGTCTGTTTGTTTTTTAGCTATCGTGCGGACAAAATACAGATAGACAAACAAACAAAATGAATATTTCCAACTACTTGAGGGATAAAAATTTGCTAAAGCTCAACCAACAATATATCAACAATGTTTCTAAAATATTAGTGATTAATTATTTTATAGCTGCAGCATATCTTTTTAATAAAATAAATTTTATTTTATATACCATAATTCTACATATGATGTACTAATAATTACAGAGTAAATGCTGTAACTGTTTTAGTATTCCACTAAACGTTTTAATGTAAGCTTTACTCGGACGAAATATCTGATTCCTCTTCCAATTTATCCAGTAATATTCACCTTTTGTTGCTTTTTTATTAATACAACAAGAATAAAAGAATTATGACGTGATCTTTAAGAATTTATTGAAGGTATTACGAACACTAGAAACTGTTCACTTCAAGGCCTTGGGATTACAGAATCGGGCTCAAATACAACTTGTACACAAGTTCGGAAACTAAAATATAACTTGATTCAAATTAGTGTGAATCTAAAAGTGCAATATTATTCAGTTTTACTTGGAATTAAAAATTACAGGAAATGCCCAAATTAAGAAATATATTCTACGGAATGGAATATACGATGGTACTTTTATCACGAACAATAAAATTTATATATACAGTACATAAATGCATTAATTACAGACTAAATATTGTTATTATTTATTTACAGATCTATTTATATATGTGTGTAAAATATAATTTCAAAATGTAATATAGAATTTATTATTAAATTTAAGATGTATGTAACATTAAATTATATATTCTATTTACCAATATAATATTTAATACATATTTATACAACTTAATTATAATTTTTCTTTAATAGAAAATTTAATATAAATAATATAAAATATAACTTTTTTAACATTAAATGTTTTTATATGTATGCATTACAACATATATTCAAGTATATACTATATGTTTTCCTTTGTAAATTATCGATATATAGTAGGAATGCAAATAAAATAATTATTATAATATTATTATCAGTGATAAAAATATACTGAAATAATATTTCATAATTTTGTAATTATTGAACGTTACTTATCATCATTATGTATGACCAAATTGAAAAGCTAAATTAATAATACTGTACATATCACTTTTATTTTTTTTTCTTTCATATCGTTTTATGCGGCTTGGAACATATTTTTGTACCGAAATTTAAATATTGCTATTTGACTAAAAACTATATTAATTTCGTCCACAAAGCAAGTCAAAACTTATCTTGGGTAGATTGTAAATTTGTTTCTTACTATACGCGGAATTTTATTAAATAATATAACTGTTAATTCTGTTATGGAGATATTTGAATTGTGCAAGCAAAGGACTTACGTACTTATAGGTACAGTGGTGCTTATAAAGTTAACTGAGTCGTGAAAAGAGTAGTAATTTGAGTTAGAGCTGCAGAATGTTTTTTTAATCAACAATAAAAACATAAGAAGTATAATTATTTTAACTGTACGCGACAAAGAGACTGAACGTATATGAGGTTAATTGTGCCCCGCAGCTGTAACTCAACCTTTGTTTATGGAGTACACCCAGACCGCTGCAGCGTCTCTACAAACTCTCCCTGCCCAGAAATATCAACACTTCCCTTGAGAATACCGTGCTAAGAACACGAGAATTGTCTCATACACAAATCAATTCGTCTCCATTGTCCTATTATCCTGCTTCTAGGAAATGCAGCAAGGAGTATTCATTAACTAATTTGACAAATACTTTATATGCCAAAATAGACAATTAAGATTTTTAGATGAATTTTGCTAAAATTTCATGATATTGGAAATTATGTTCAAAATACACACATATAAAAAAGTTAGGTACATATCCATTAATGTTTTATGAGTTCGTAGCCTACGATGAAAAAGATGGTGAAATATATTTTAAAATGTATGAGCAAAGTTAGTGTTCAATTTACAAAAGCACTGGTTTGTTTAAACACATGCATGGCAATGAAGAAAAGTATTTTACATGAACGGGTATAAGTTCATTTTGGAGGCTTCATGAAAAACCTAAATATTGAGAATGAGTTGTATATAGTGCATGAAAAAAGTTTAAATCGCAAATATTTACCTTATGAAATAAATAGGCTAGGCTCACAGGTAGGGCAGAGACGACTAAAAAGAAATTATAATAATAATATCGCAACTAATATATAGCAGTTAGTAACTATTTTACAATCCATTAAGCATCTTAACCATAATCGTTTAAATTAATAGGCCGTCCACGTAACAAACAAAAACATTCACAAAATTACTCATAATATATAACTATCAGAACTCAACCATTAAAAAGGTATTCAAAATAAAATAGAAGTAATATACAAGAGAAGTATGAGACAATTAGCACCTCTGTTAGGAAGCAATTTACTAACCGAATGCGTTAGATAATCACGTTCTCAACTATGCAAAACTAATTAGCATATCGACACTTGAAGTTACAAACAAGTAGGATCTACTTTTACAACAAGCACTTCAATCAAATTGTTCCTGTTTTGGAAAACTATTTACCTCTCAAGCGAAAGATCATCTCCACTGTAATCAGTAACTATGATCAAATCTACTATTAATTATACATTTTAGAAAATATTAGGTTATGCAGTGTTGGCCAGTACTGTAATCTATATATAAAAGGCAAATTTCTTAGCTAAACTTATTATAAATTTAAAGACTATTAAAAAATCAATCCTGTATGTCTTTTAACCGGAGTAGGCTTTTCATACATGTTTATGTATATGTGTTCTTTGATAAAGAAAACAAGGGAAAAGCGGACTAAATTACATTGCCATATACAGGTAAATACACTTTTTGACACATTTTTTTAGTTGTGGCAACAAAAAGAAAATTCAACATAAGCGTTGGAAATATAATTCACTCAAACCACAAGTGGTCATACACGTGCAAGGTAAAACGAATTTAAGTGCGATGCGTGAGTAACTGCCAGTGTTTATATTAAATCTTATGACAAGATTCATACTTGGCCTTAAAGCTTCTATTGATCAGTAATATAATAATTAGCCAGCGTCTTAAAAATAACACCAGGTTACTAACAGTCCCAAATTTAAAACAATATGCCCCTTATCCTGTGTACCGTTTAACGCTGCATGCAGCACTCAAACTAGAAGACGATCAGGATCTTCAGAATGTAACTGACAATGAGGAAACGATCTGTGCCTCAATTAGGAGTAGTAGGTATACATCTTTAGCACAAGACAACACGCATCTAAAATAATAGTTATTTCATATTTGTCCTACTATTCTCTCACTGACACAAAATTAGGAATTTCCTCCAAATATATTCTCAATAAATAAACTACGAAAAGTAATTAAACTTGGTGAAAAATAATCTAATTAACATATATAAGTTTATCTTACAGTTTAACAACGTTTGAAAATGGTTAATGGTATATTTTGGACAATAGACCATTTACAATTCCAATATTATATTATTAGATATCAGTTTCAAAATAAATATTACACACGTATTTTGGGAGCAAATATCTTTCTTGCAAATAAGCAAGCAAATAATATCTTTTTTAATTTATTATCAAAATATATTAAATCATATCTATTTATTTATACTTTAATATATTTTTCACAAAAAACCGTTCTGTACACGAAAACACTTGTCATGCAACTAAAAATTCATAATTCTAATATTATTTGTTTTGTTTCAAGCAGTTTCATCGTAACGAAAGCGAATCGTTCATCAAAAGTTTTATTGCGTCGGGTGAAAAATTTGAGCCAACCAATACCAACTGCAAACTTTATAGCTTGATATTGATGCTGGAATGCATTATACTTTTATCAGATCTTAAACTAAGTTAATTAACGTATATTACTTAATTAATATTCTTAGAAATGTTTCAAGTAAACAGTAATTGTTACAATCCAGTTGTAAATTTGGTTTCATAAAGCGTAGATATTGAATTTTTAATGAATGATGTTCTAAGATGATATCGGGTTGGATTACTCTGCGTCTATAAAAAGTAGTTGGAAATGATTAATTTTCTTATGTATTGAGAAACAGATTAGTTATGATCAAAGATTTTATGGAGACAAAAATTATGTTAAATAATCGTGATTCTGTTGAATTAGTGTTCTAAGAAAACCAACCATACGTTATGGAAAATATCGACCAACGCTTTGCTAATGCATAGAAATATATTCATGCGTGAAGTTATTTTTATTTATCCAAAATTTTATAAAATTTAACTTTGGAATGTTAATTTTTTAAATGTTGTATTTGCTCATAGAACTTTTATTAGTTTAATGACCGAAAATTTAAACAAACAGTATTTTTATTAACACCAATAAGTACAAAAAGTAACCTATTAATTAATAATAAATACTACATTTAAATAATATAAAATAAAATTATTTAGAATTTTTCACATTTATACTTGAATTTAACAGTAATGAAACTTTTTGGAATTGCACTCATTATACCGATATATATAGATTAAATTTAACTGGATTCATTACAGAAAGTAATTATTTGTAACAGTCATACTTATAATAGTATAATAGTATAGTATAATATACTTATTATAATATTACTATCAAGTAATAAGGAATAAGAATAAAATATTATGGTAAGACTAATTGATCAGTTAGATTATCTTAACAAAGGCATAAACTAGAACCATACATAATAGATGCCAATTATATATTTTTATATTCTAAAAATATTGTATTTGATTCAAAATAGTATATTTATTACGGCAAGAAAAATTTTGTCATATGTTTTATTTTAATTTTAAAACCCCAACAATAACTCTGAGATTTTAGATATTAAAATTTATTTCTTCTATTATATGATCTAGCCAATTTATTATTGGACACTCGTAGAACTAAGACTAAATAGTGAGTTTAAGAATAATTACTATCAAAAGAAGATCTCTCTGGGCATGACACACCCTTGGTTCCCCTGGCAACTAGATGCTACAATAAACTTACTCCTGATTTTATCTTCCAAGCTTTCAACACTAACCATTTCACTCGTGTTTATGTATACTTGATCTAAGATTTTTTACGACATGGTTATGTTATTGTTTGTTATTACATAAATACTTTTCATTACAACCTGATTTAGAATTAATGTCAAATTAGACAATAGATTCATCTAAATGGAACTAAATTTATGAAAAAGCTTTTTATTTTAAGAAGAACATTTTGGACTTTAAATAGACAAACCAATGTTGTTACACATACAGAAATAGACGACGATTGCGTAGGTGTGGAGTGAAAGGCAGGAAAGTAGTTGCCTCAGTCAGTGATCAAACAAGGTTGAGATTCAATTAAGGAGCCTCTTTGTCAGACAAATCTAATCAGCCTTTGTTGGTAGGCAGTAAAATTTACTAGAGCTCAACTGTTTATGCTATTTTATTGTTTCCTCCATGTTGATCCATCAGGATAACGTAAAATGTTTATGTAACACTCAGCTAAGTTAAGTGAGATATTCCATTATGGAGTTTGTCTCCCTTACAAAAATATATATTTCTGAATCCATCGCGGGGTAGCTTAGCTAACGTTCAGCCAATAAATGCCGTATTTTATGCTTTTAAATCAGGTGTCAAGTTTTGTATGAATGCTTGTATTCTTTATTAACCAGTACTGCATTTAGGATTTGCGAATGTTCATTAAATATATAATATATCCTAGACAACAAAATTAATAAGCATTGGAAATGTAAAGGGTTTATTATTATTATTATTTTAATGGGGAAATCGTACTAATTTTATATAAATTTAAAACTCAATTTGCAGTATTAGCAATCTGAGATCACTTAAAGCTTCGAAATAATTTATTTTGGATTGAAATATAGACTGCTGTTTTAGCGAGAAAAAAACATTTAAAACACTCTTAGGTACAAAAGCCGAATTTTGCTGAAGTACTCCCAAAAATTGTGGCAGGACTTTAATACTTGAGACAACAATTCAATCGTGCGAAGAATTTAAAGCATGTATATTTTACAAACGGCAGTTAAATGTAGTTTTAGGATAATAGCATTTTTATTGAAAATTATTACCAAATATCCTTTCGAAAAAATCAGTTTTAAAATAGTTTTTAGGTAGTTATAAAACATTTTAATTTAATTATTGCTTTAAAAAAGTTAAAGGTTATGTGTGCCACACCTAAGAAAGTAAACAAAAATATCTTCCTGTATGTTTAATTAGTTATACATTTCTTTAAAAATTTGTACCACTCTTTCTTAGAATCCCATTTGTTTCGAGAAAAAAGTGTCATAAAGACTGGAAATTTTTCATGCAGCTTCATTTATCTATAAGCAGCATTCATTCTTCGATGAGGCTCTCACTTTATGGGTTTTAGCCATATTTTTACAAATTAAAAATTGGTTGTATATGAACGGATACGAACAAGAAATTGAATAACAAATAAATTTGTTAACCGCTTAAGACTTGATATTTTGACTGCAAACTCAAAAAATCCTGTTATTCAATGCGCGATAAGATTTATTCCTACTTTGTAAACGGAACATCGGGATATACCTAGATACTTAATTGTAGATATTAGGTAGCTCTCAACATAAAACAGGTTTTAAAGCCACTTCACTGGCATTACCTATAATGCGTTGCAACGGAGTGTTAATGTACATATAAACGTTATTTAGAGAGAAAACATCCATGTTATTAAAGAAATGGCAATTAGTAGACATATTGATTGTAGGTTGGGTTTTTTCGGTTTCGGAAATTGTGGCTCCGAAATGCGTGTCTTGCTTTCCTGCTGCCTTGAAAAGTACAGTTTCATTCCAGTTCGCGGTGTTTGGACTAGATTTTTATGAGACTTTAACATATTATTAGCCGTATTATTAGATTATTGCAAAACTGAGGTAGGAATAATCTTAAACATCTTTTAAAATGACACATGTTGCTCTTACCCAATATTCAGTCTATACTTTCATTATAAACTCAGTCAGTCAAACTTCCAGTAGTTCCCCACAATCTAGACATATAAAAATAGTTGTACACATTATGGCTTGTCTTCAAGTCTTAAAAAGTACATCACCTCAGATATAACTAAAAAAATCCTATAATTTTTAATTATAGGATTTGTTTAATTAGTTTCTAATTATGAAATAACTAAGAAAATATTAACATATATTTTCAGACTCTGCTTAGCATGCAGATACCCCTCTTAAAAGTTTGTATTCTTAGCAAATTTAACTTGAGTCAGTTTTACTGCCAACCGTCACACTGATTAGATTTCTCTGACAAAGAAGAGAGCTTAATTGAATCTCAACCCTGTTTGAAAGCCAACTGACGCGCCTAGTTTCCGGCCTTTAACTCCACAGTTACACAAGCGTTGTCTATTCCCGTGAATAAATTTTGTATACATCTATTTACAAACGATATTTGAACACGATTATTAAAATAGCAATTAAAAAAGTTTTTGCTGAATTTATACTCCTACTGACTCTACATCGGTAATAAAAAATGCGCACATTGGTACATAGGTACTTTAGTAGTAGTATATATCTGCAAAACCTGACTCTGGTTAAATCTGTCTTGAGGGTAAGCATTTTGGTAACGAAAAGACACAGGATAAAACAAATTTGTAATTAGAGTGCACAGTGAAGGTTAACCATAAAATATTTTCCAGTAAAATTATGAACACATTGCCAATGGCGCAGTGTAGCGGTTACGGTGTTTAAAGCAAGATAACCGAGTCAAGCAACACCGATCGTGGCTGCTGCTTGAATGGTAACCGCTGAGTGATCCTGTCCTTCCAAGCAGATCGTCTGACCGGCTACTGGAGTTTACATATATATATATATTAATTATGAATATTTTTTATATATCTTGTTGTTTTAATTTAAATTTATTACATTCAATATATATATATATATATATATACATTAAATTGTATAATGGCAATAGCCTTATTTAATTTCAATAAACATTGAATCGCAAAAAGTACTTGCTCCGCCGGGAGTCCGAACCCGGATCTCTCACTTGCCGGGTGAATGGTGCTACCATTACACCACAGAGCGCTTACTTTTTCCGATTCAATTATTTTGTATTTGGCCGTATCTGTCACATATGGGTTTTAAATAAGCAAACTAACATATGATCGGAAGGACCAAATACCTGTCAAAACGACTTTTATTTACATTAAATTGTATAATGGCAATAGCCTTATTTAAATTTCAATAAACATTGAATCGCAAAAAAGTACTTGCTCCGCCGGGAGTCGAACCCGGATCTCTCACTTGCCGGGTGAATGTGCTACCATTACACCACAGAGCGCTTACTTTTTCCGATTCAATTATTTTGTATTTGGCCGTATCTGTCACATATGGGTTTAAATAAGCAAACTAACATATGATCGGAAGACCAAATACCTGTCAAAACGACTTTTATTTACATTAAATTGTATAATGGCAATAAGCCTTATTTAATTTCAATAAACATTGAATCGCAAAAAAGTACTTGCTCCGCCGGGAGTCGAACCCGGATCTCTCACTTGCCGGGTGAATGTGCTACCATTACACCACAGAGCGCTTACTTTTTCCGATTCAATTATTTTGTATTTGGCCGTATCTGTCACATATGGGTTTAAATAAGCAAAACTAACATATGATCGGAAGACCAAATAACCTGTCAAACGACTTTTATTTACATTAAATTGTATAAATGGGCAATAGCCTTATTTAATTTCAATAAACATTGAATCGCAAAAAGTACTTGCTCCGCCGGGAGTCGAACCCGGATCTCTCACTTGCCGGGTGAATGTGCTACCATTACACCACAGAGCGCTTACTTTTTCCGATTCAATTATTTTGTATTTGGCCGTATCTGTCACATATTGGGTTTAAATAAGCAAACTAACATATGATCGGAAGACCAAATACCTGTCAAAACGACTTTTATTTACATTAAATTGTATAATGGCAATAGCCTTATTTAATTTCAATAAACATTGAATCGCAAAAAGTACTTGCTCCGCCGGGAGTCGAACCCGGATCTCTCACTTGCCGGGTGAATGTGCTACCATTACACCACAGAGCGCTTACTTTTTCCGATTCAATTATTTTGTTATTTGGCCGTATCTGTCACATATGGGTTTAAATAAGCAAACTAACATATGATCGGAAGACCAAATACCTGTCAAACGACTTTTATTTACATTAAATTGTATATAATGGCAATAGCCTTATTTAATTTCAATAAACATTGAATCGCAAAAAGTACTTGCTCCGCCGGGAGTCGAACCCGGATCTCTCACTTGCCGGGTGAATGTGCTATCGGAGAAAATTAGAAGAGTAGGTAGAAAGTACAACATTAGAACCGCGTTTAAAACACACAACACTCTTAGACAAAGTCTCGTAAAAACAAAACCAAATTTATATATATATATATATATATATATATATATTATTTTATGTTAGAAATTTTGCTGGCGATTTACTTTTTTTATATGATTCCAGAAAATATTTTTTCTTTAAAATATTAAGAATAACTTCATACATATAAATAAATACACGTATATAAGCCCAAAAACTGAATGTTCAAAGAAAGAAGGTATCTAGATTGACTGTACAACTCTAACTTGATTGTTACACAAAAAGCCTCTTGTTTCACTTCATCCGAGCGAAACTTTGCATTTTGTTGGCATATAGCTTTCTTTTATATAAATAATTTGACATTAATAATACAAGTATCATAGTTATATTAATATGAATTTTTTATCCTTGTTTTATTTCGTCAATTCTAAGAAATCTTTCTATTACATTTTAATAAAGGGTTCGTAATGAAAGTAAAATTCTAACAAATAGTCGTATCAATATTGTTAATGTTATTTATTATTTTGATGAACACTGTGCACATTCGTAATCGCCAATTTTGGGAAATGTACTTTAAAGCGTAGATCTGACCTAAATACCCAAACTTATAATTCATCCGTTTGTCTGTCTGATCACACTATATCTTGAGTTATATAAATACAATTTGCATGAAGTTTCATTTCTATACAGACAACCTGCAGTTCAATGACGATGAATGTCAGTTAGTGGAACTTGGCTGAGCGCTAGTGAAGATTTCTTTATATTCTTGAGGGTAAATGAGAAAAATCTTAGAATAAATAACTTTATAAGCAAATTGATAAAAATCATATGATATGTTTATATTTAACGTAGTACTAAATATAGGTATACCACTAAAAATCCTACATTACCACAAATGTAGAAGGTGGACAAAAGTAATTTCTGGTCTTTACTGAATGGACAAGCCAATAACAAATATTATCATCAAGGTCTGAAACAGAAACGGATTTGTGAGTCTCGACTACAGGTGGTGAGGATAACAAGGTGAATGGGTGCAATGCAGCTCGTAACATCATTGTCTTTGTTCGTACTGAACTAAATGATGAAATATAAAATTACCCCTTTGATACAAAGCGTTGCATCCATTACATTATTGCTCCTTCCTTCACAAACACAATAGTTCTTTGTGTATTCATCTCTGGGTCATACTGATACAGTTTTAATTGAAATATTATTAGGAAAAAAAATGTCAATGAAGTTTTAATGAAGTGAATCTTTAAAGCAGTTTAATCTAATGTACTATTTAGAATGTACGCCATAATGCCTAAAGTAATTTGAAATGTGTATTGGCTATTTTGATTAGGAAGCGATTATTTTCCGCCAATGTCCCAAATTATTATTTTTAATGTTAATTAAATTTAAATTTTTTAGAAATGAAGAAAATTAGTGATATGACCCCCACCCCCCCCCCCCCCCACCCCCCCCCCCCCCCACCCCCCCCCCCCCCCACCCCCCCCCCCCCCCACCCCCCCCCCCCCCCACCCCCCCCCCCCCCCATTTGTACCATTTGCACTATAAAAATGGCAAATACAATAAATACAAATAAGTTTCATATCACTACGTTATTTCTTATTCATTATCTAAAAATTTATTTAAATTTAATTAACATTAAAAGATAATCATTTGGGACATTGGCGTGAAACATAATCGTTTCCTAATAAAAATAGCCAATACACATTTTCAAATTACTATTTAAGGCATTATGACGTACATTCTGAAATAGTACATTAGTATTAAACCTGCTTTAAGGATTCACTTTCATTAAAAACTTCATTCGACATTGTTTTTCCTAATAATATTTCAATTAAAACAGTATCAGTATTACCAGAAGATGAATACAACAAAGTACTATTGTGTTTTGTGAAGGTAAGGAGCAATAAAGTAATGGATGCAACGCTTATGTATCAAAGTGGGGGTAATTTTATAATTATTCAATCATTTAGTTCAGTACGAAACATAAGACTAATGATGTGTACGAGCTGCATCTGCCCACCCATTCACCTTGTGTATCCTCACCACCTGTAGTTCGAGACATCCACAAATCCGTTCTGATTTCAGACCTTCGATGATAATAATTTGTGTATTGGCACCCCCCCCCTTGTCCATGTCAGTAAAATGAAACCATGAAATTACTTTTGTGTTACCTTCTATAACTTAAGGTATGCAGGAATTTTGTTAGTGTATACCCTAAATTTAGTACTCAGTCACGAGCGTTAAATATCAAAACATATCATATGATTTTTTATCAATTTTATTTGTCTTATAAAGTTATTTTATTTCTAACGATTTTCATCATTTACGCCCTCAAGAATATTAAAGAAATCTTCACTTAAGCGCTTCAGGGTTCAAGTTTCGCACTAACTGACATTCATTCGTCATTGAACTGCAGGTTGGCTGTATAGAAAATGATGCTTCATGCAAATTGTATTTATATATACTTCGAGATAACGTGCTATCAGACAGACAAACTGGATAAATTATAAGTTTGGGTATTTAGGTCAGATCTACGCTTTTTAAAGTACATTTCCCCAAAATGGCGATTACGATGTGCACAGTGTTTCTATCCAAAATAATAAAAAAATTAAAAAGATTGTTACGACTTAATTTTGACTATAAAAATTAAATGTATTAACGTAAGAATGTAAATGTGATATTATAGTTATACATCGTATTCGTAGTATTGGTGTTTTTTAATTTACAATATTTTCAATGCTTCATACTACTAAAATTGAATTCTTATTGCAACGTTTTTAAAACATATTTATTGAGAAGTTAATTTTTATAACTATTAGTAATAATTGAGTTACGCTGTTTTAACTTCCATGCGCAAAATTATTATGCTGTTTGCACATGATTGTTTCGTTTTAAGTAAACAATTACAAAGTTAATCATTTTATAAATATTATTTTGATGGCAAACTAGACATAGTTTTTTTGGTGTTTACGTCTTGCTGAACGACAATTAGAATTTTACTTACATTACGAAAGAACCCTTTATTTTTAAAATGTAAATAGAAAGTAATTTAAAAAATTGACGAAATAAAAATAAGCTTAAACGAATAATATTAATATAAATCTGATACTTGTATTATTAATGTCAAATTATTGACATAAAAAGAAACCTATATACCAACAAAAGGCAAAGTTTGCTCGATGATGTGAAACAAGAGGCTTTTAGTGTAACAATCAAGTTAGAGTTGTAGAGTCAATCTAGATTCCTTCTTTCTTTGAAGATTCAGTTTTTTGGCTTAGATACGTGTATTAATTTATATGTATGAAGTCCATTCTTAATATTTTCAAGATACAAAAATTGTCCTGGAATCATATAAAAAATAAAATTGGCTGTAAAATTAATAACACTAAAGAAATATATATTTAATGTAATAAATTAAAATATAAACAGACAAGATCTAGTAAAAAATGTATTAATTAATATAATCTCTCTCTCCTTCCTCTCTCTCTCTCTCTCTGTCTCTCTCTCTCGTCTCTCTCTCTCTCTCTCGATCTCTCTCTCTCTCTCTCTCTCTCTCTCTATTTGTGTGTGTGTGTTTTTATTCAAGTGTACATCTTTAATTATTATTACAACCAAAATATTACTGAAGACAAATTCTCTACTCTTATTGGCTTGATTATAAACTATGGACAATCACCATTGGTGTTAACTTCAGTAGCCGGTCAGACGATCTGCTTGGAAGGACAGGATCACTCAGCGGTTACCATCCAAGCAGCAGCCACGATCGGTGTTGCTTGACTCGGTTATCTTGCTTTAAACGCCGTAAACCGCTACACTGCGCCATTGGCAATGTGTTCATAATTTAACTGGAAAATATTTTATGGTTAACCTTCACTGTGTCACTCTAATTACAAATTTGTTTATTCTGTGTCTTTTTGTTACCAAAATGCTTACCCTCAAGACAGATTTAACCAGAGTCAGGTTTGCAGATATATACTATATGAAAGTACCTATGTACCAATATGGCGCATTTTTATTACCGATGTAGAGTCAGTAGGAGTATAAATTCAGCAAAAAAACTTTTTTAATTGCTATCTTAATAATCGTGTTCAAATATCGTTTGTAAATAGAGGTATAGAAAATTTATTCACGGGAATAGACAACGCTTGTGTAACTGTGGAGTTAAAGGCCGGAAACTAGGCGCGTCAGTTGGCTTTCAAACAGGGTTGAGATTCAATTAAGCTCTCTTCTTTGTCAGAGAAATCTAATCAGTGTGACGGTTGGCAGTAAAACTGACTCAAGTTAAATTTTGCTAATAATACAAACTTTTAAGAGGGGTATCTGCATCCTAATCAGAGTCTGAAAAATATTTGTTTATAATTTTTCTTAGTTATTTCATAATTAGAAACTAACTAAACACATCCCTATAGGATTTTTTTAGTTTATAGGATTTGTTTAGTTATATCTGAGGACAAGATTAACTTTTTTCCTATGGTCTAGATTGTGGGGAACTACTAGAAGTATTGACTGTCTGAAGTTTATAATGAACATATAGACTGAATATTGGGTAAGAGCAACATCTGTCATTTGAAGCCAGGTTAAGATTATTCTTACCTCAATTGCAATAATCTAATAATACGGCTAATAATATGTAAAAGTCTCATAAAAATCTCCAGCCCAAACACCCCGAACTGGAAATGAAACTGTACTTTTCAAGGCAGCAGGAAAACAAGACACGCAGTTCGGAGCCACAATTTCCGAAACCGTAAAATCCCAAACCTACAATCAATATGTCTAATTTGCCATATCTTTAATAACAAGGATGTTGAGATTCTCTCTAAATAACGTTTATATGTAATTACCGGTCCGTTGCAAACGCATTATAGGTAATCGCCGGTGAAAGTGGCTTTAAAACCTGTTTTTATGTTGAGAGCTACCTAATATCTACAATTAAGTATCTAGGTATATCCCGATGTTCCGTTTACAAAGGAGGAATAAATCTTATTGAGCGCATTGCATAACAGGCTTTGATGAGCTTGCAGTCCAAAATATCAAGTCTTTAGCGGTTTACAAATGTATTTGTTATTCAATTTCTTGTTCGTATCGGTTCATATACAACTAATTTTTAATTCACAAAAAATATGGCTAAAACCCATAAAGTGAGAGCCTCTTCGCAGAATTATTGCTGCTTATAGAGAAATGAAGCTGCATGAAAAATTTCCAGTCTTTATGACACTTGTTTCTAATAAAATATGTGATTCTAAGGAAGAGTGATAACAATTTTAAAGAAATGTATAACTAATTAAAACATACAGGAAGATATTTTTGTTTACTTTCTTAGGTGTGGCACACATAACCTTTAACTTTTTTAAAGCACTAATTAAATTAAAATGTTTTATATCTACCTAAAAACTATTTTAAAACTGATTTTTTTTCGAAAGGATATTTGGTAATAATTTTCAATAAAAATGCTATTATCCTAAAACTACGTTTAACTGCCGTTTTGTAAAATATACATGCTTTAAATTCTTCGCACGATTGAATTGTTGTCTCAAATATTAAAATTCTGCCACAATTTTTTGGGAGTACTTAAGCAAAATTCAGCATAAAATACGGGCATTTATTGGCTGAACGTTAGCTAAGCTATTCCACGATGGCTTTGAAATAAATATTTTTTGTAAGGGAGACCAAGTTCCCGTAATGGAATATGTTACTTAACTTGGCTGAGTGTTACATAAACATTTTACGTTATCCTGATGGATGAACATGGAGGAAACAATAAAATAGCACGAACAGTTGAGCTCCAGTAAATTTTACTGCCCACCAAACAAAGGTTGATTAGATTTGTCTGACAAAGAGGCTCCTTAATTGAATCTCAACCTTGTTTGAACATTGACTGAGGCAACTACTTTCCTTCCTTTCACTCCACACCTACAATCGTTCGTCTATTTCTGTATGTGTAACAACATTGGTGTGTCTATTTAAAGTCCAAAATGTTCTTATTAAAAGAAAAGGCTTTTTTCATAAATTTAGTTCCATTTAGATGAATCTAATTGTATAATTTGACATTAATTATAAATCAGGTGTAATGAAAAGTATTTATGTAATAAACAAACAATAACATAACCATGTCGTAAAAAATCTTAGATCAAGTATACATACACACGAGTGAAATGGTTCGTGTTGAAAGCTTGGAAGATAAAATCAGGAGTAAGTTTATTGAAGCATCTAGTTTGCCAGGGGAACCAAGGGTGTGTCATGCCCAGCGAGATCTTCTTTTGATAGTACATTATTCTTGAATTTCACTATTTAGTCTTAGTTCTACGAGTGTCCAATAATAAATTGGCTAGATCATATAATAGAAGAAATCAAATTTAATATCTAAAATCTCAGAGTTATTGTTGGGGTTTTTAAATTAAAATAAAAAATATTACAAAATTTATCTTGCTTTAATAAATATACTATTTTGAATCAAATACAATATTTTTTTTAGAATATAAAAATATATAATTGACATCTATTATGTATGGTTCTAGTTTGTGCCGTTTGTTAAGATAATCTAAACTGATAAATTAGGCTTACCATAATATTTTATTCTTATTTCTTATTACTATTCTAAGTATGACTGTTTACAAATAATCACTTTCTGTAGATGAATCCAGGTTAAATTTAATGTATATATATCGGTAATAATGAGTGCAATTCCAAAAAAGTTTCATTACTGTTAAATTCAAGTATAAATGTGAAAAAATCTAAAATAATTTTATTTTATATTATTTAAATGTAGTATTTATTATTAATTAATAGGTTACTTGTTTGTACTTATTGGTGTTAATAAAAATACTGTTTATTTAAATTTTCGGTCATTAAACTAATAAAAGTTCTATGAGCAAATACAACATTTTAAAAAATAAACATTCCAAAGTTAAATTTTATACAATTTTGGATAAATAAAAATAACTTCACGCATGAATATATTTCTATGCATGAGCAAAGCGTTGATCGATATTTTCCATAAACGTATGGTTGGTTTTTCTTAGAACACTAATTCAACAGAGAATCACGAATTATTTAATTTTTGTCTCCATAAAATCTTTGATCATAACTAATTAATCTGTTTCTCAATAAATAAGAAAATTAATCATTTCCAACTACTTTTTATAGACGCAGAGTAATCCAACCCGATATCATCTTACAACATCATTCATTAAAAATTCAATATCTACGCTTTAATGAAACAAAATTTACAACTGGATTGTAACAATTAATGTTTACTTGAAACATTTCTAAGAATATTAATTAAGTAATATACGTTAGTTTACGATCTGATAAACGTTATACTGCATTGCAGCATCAATATCAAGCTAAAAAGTTTGCATTTGATATTGGTTGGCTCAAATTTTTTCACCTGATGCAATAAAACTTTTGATGAACGATTCGCTTTCGTTACGATGAAAATGCTTAAAAACAAAACAAATAATATCATAATTGTGAATTTTTTAGTTGCATTACAATCTTTTCGTGTACAGAACGGTTTTTTTGTGAAAAATATATTAAAGTATAAATAAATAGATATGATTTAATATATTTTGATAATAAATAAAAAAGAAATTATTTGATTGCTTATTTGCAAGAAAGATATTTGCTCCCAAAATACGTGTGCAATATTTATTTTGAAACTGATATCTAATAATATAATATTGGAATTTGAAAATGGTCTATTGTCCAAAATATACCATTAACCATTTTCAAACGTTGTTAAACTGTAAGATAAACTTATATATGTTAATTAGATTATTTTTTCACCAAGTTTAATTACTTTTTCGTAGTTTATTTATTGAGAATATATTTGGAGGAAATTCCTACTTTTGTGTCAGTGAGGAGAATAGTAGGACAAATATGAAATAACTATTATTTTAGATGCGTGTTTGTCTTGTGCTAAAGATGTATACCTACTACTCCTAATTGAGGCACAGATCGTTTCCTCATTGTCAGTTACATTCTGAAGATCCTGATCGTCTTCTAGTTTGAGTGCTGCATGCATTGTTAAACGGTACACAGGATAAGGGAGCATATTGTTGTAAATTTGGGACTGTGTAGTAAACCTGGTGTTATTGTTAAGAAGCTGGCTAATTATTATATTAGTGATCAATAGAAGCTTTAAGGCCAAGTATGAATCTTGTCATAAGATTTAATATAAAACACTAGCATTTACTCACGCATCGCACGTAAATTCGTTGACCTTGCACGTGTATGACCACTTGTGGTTTGAGTGAATTATATTTCCAACGATTATGTTGAATTTTCTTTGTTGCTACAACTAAAAAAATGTGTCAAAAATTGTATTTAACCTGTATATATAGCAATATAATTTGGTCCGCTTTTTCTCTTGTTTTCTTTATTCAAATAACATATAAAGCCTACTACGGTAAAAAGACATGAAGGATTGATTTTTTAATAGTCCTTTAAATTTATAATAACTGTAAGTTTAGATAGGAAAATTTGCCTTTTATATATAGATTTACAGTACTGTCCAAGCACTGCCATACTTAATACTTCCTAAAAATATATAATTAATACTAGATTTGATCATAGTTACTGGTTACAGTGGAGATGATCTTTTGCCTTGAGAGGTAAATAGTTTTCCAAAACAGGAGCAGATTGAAGTGCTTGTTGTAAAACCTAGATCCTACTTGTTTGTAACTTTCAAGTGTCGATATGCTAATTAGTTTTGCATAGTTGAGAACGTGATTATCTAACGCATTCGAGTTAGTAAATTGCTTCCTAACAGAGGTGGCTAATTGTCTCAGTGTTTCATACTTCTCTTGTATATTACTTTCTATTTTATTGTGAATACCTTTTTAATGGTTGAGTTTCTGATAGTTATATATTATGAGTAATTTTGTGATTGTTTTTGTTTGTTTACGTGGACGGCCTATTAATTTAAACGATTATGGTTAAGATGCTTAATGGATTGTAAAATAGTTACTAACTGCTATATATTAGTTGCGATATTATTTTGATTTCTTCTTAGGCGTCTTTGTCCCTACCTGTGAGCCTAGCCTATTTATTTCATTAGGTAAATATTTGCGATTTAAAACTTTTTTCATGCACTATATACAACTCATTCTCAATATTTAGGATTTTCATGAAACCTCCGAAAAGAACTTATACCTGTTCATGTAAAATACTATTCTTAAATGTCATGCATGTATTAATGAAACAAACCAGTGCCTTTGTAAATTGACCACTAACTTTGCTCATACATTGTTAAATATATTTTCACCATCTTTTTCATCGTAGGCTATGAACTCATAAAACATTAATGGATATGTACCTAACTCTTTTTATATGTGTGTATTTTGAACATAATTTCCAATATCTTGAGATTTTAGCAAAATTCATCTAAAATCTTAATTGTCTATTTTGGCATATAAAGTATTTGTCAAAATAGTTAATGAATACTCCTTGCTGAATTTCCTAGAAGCAGGAATAGTAGGACAATGAGACGAATTGATTTGTGTATAAGACAAATCCCTTGTTCTTAGCACGGTATTCTCAAGGGCAGTGTTGATATTTTCTGGGCACGGAGAGTTTGTAGAGACGCTGCAGCGGTCTGGGTATACTCCATACACAAAGGTTAAAGTTACAGCTGCGGGGCACAATTAAACCTCATATACGTTTCAGTCTCTTTGTCGCGTACAGTTTAAAATAATTATACCTCTTATGTTTTTATTGTTGATTAAAAAAACATTCTGCAGCTCTAACTCAAATTACTACTCTTTTCACGACTCAGTTAACTTTATAAGCACCACTGTACCTATAAGTACGTAAGTCCTTTGCTTACACAATTCAAATATCTCCATAACATAATTAAGAGTTATATTATTTAATAAAATTCCCCGTATAGTAAGAAAAATTTTTAAAATCTACCCAAGATAAGTTTTGACTTGCTTTGTGGACGAAATTAATATAGTTTTTAGTCAAATAGCAATATTTACATTTCGATACAAAAATATGTTCCAAGCCGCATAAAACGACATGAAAGAAAGAAAATAAAAGTGATATGTACAGTATTATTAATTTAGCTTTTCAATTTAGTCTTACATTATGATGATAAGTAAACGTTCTTTAATTTCAAAATTATGAACTATTATTTCATTATATTTTTATCACTGATAATAATATTATAATAATTATTTTATTTGCATTCCTACTATATATCGATAATTTACAAAGGAAAACATATAGTATATACTTGAATATATGTTGTAATGCATACATATAAATACATTTAATGTTAAAAAAGTTATATTTTATATTATATATATTAAATTTTCTATTAAAGAAAAATTATAATTAAGTTGTATAAATATGTATTAAATATTATATTGGTAAATAGAATATATAATTCAATGTTACATACATTTTAAATTTAATAAATAATTCTATATTACATTTTGAAATTATATTTTACACACATATATAAATAGATCTGTAAATAAATAATAACAATATTTAGTCTGTAATTAATGCATTTATGTACTATATATATAAATTTTCTTGTTCGTGATAAAATATTACTGGCAAATCAATATCCATTGATGTTATAGCTAAAAATACAATGTAATTATCAATTTATAAATAGCGATTGCTATTATAAATAGATAAATAGCGAAAAATAAAAAGTTCCTTATTAATATTGCTTATGCTCCTCAAAATTGTTTTTACTGTCTTTGGATGACTAGAAAGTTAACAACACTTATATAGTAAGATATTTTATTGTACCCGGCGTTTGTCATCTCAGGCAAGAAATACCAGTTTAGATCACACTGGATATTTACACACCACAAAGCGTGTTCAGGGACAGTTTGGGACAAATCTTGTACATAACAGTAACAATCAGTTCTGTTTATCGTCCCCGCCCTATAATTAAGATACGAGGAACCAAATCTTGCAAATGTATTTCTCTTCAATATGTTAACTGAAAGATGCATATCTTATAAAGTCTAATCAGATTTAAAACCAATTTTGCAAACAAAACAGACCCAGATGTAAGCTAATAAAATATTTATTCTAATATATATTCCAACGAACAAACCATAATAAATAAAATTATTAAACTCAACAACTTTAAAATTGTGAATGACAGGGGACTCTTTGTGTGTTCATCTAAAGTAACTTGCGATTGTTTTATTTTTGTTTTTGAAAACAGTAAAATTTGATCAAAACGGAGAAAAACAGTAGTCTGACCACGATGCATGTCTTTAGAGAACTAGTATTCATGAAACCTTTCAATATATTGAACCACGTGTGTGACATTAAAAGGAGAGAAAGAGGTTCTTGGAAATTAGCCGGCAACATAAGTGATCACTTTGATTTTGTCACTAGTCTGTGGATGTATGTCACATAGGGGTCACGTGCTACATTGACATTTCTTATAAGGATAATTATTTTCATTTCCTAGATAGCTGTTTTGCAGAAATTTATTTAGTGTGAACATTTTTCGCTCTATATGAAATATCAAAAACCCTATAGCTATATGTAACTGGACACAACTGTTATGTTACACCTAATAATAATACGCTTTGTAAATAATGAACCGCTCCAAGCCACGAAACACGCCACTAAAAAACATGAGATTTCTTCACTAAGTACCAAGTGGAGCAGCAAGTAAAGACGTAATAAAAGCTTTTAGCGTCAACTAACGGGAAAATCTGTTCTCGTCTTTGAGATTTTAAAAGCCTGAAAAGTTAAAGGCGAGGGAAGGTGTGAAGGAAATTATAGTAAACAAAAAATGAAACGGGTGCTATATTTGGATAAATATTATGAACGTTATATTATATTCTAGGAATTGTGAGAATACAAATAATTTTCTATAAAAATATGTTTAAATTTTTATAATACAAAGGAATATGTTAAGCTCTACTATCCTGATGTATAGAATTTCTTTGGTATTTAAATTCACCTTTCTGGGGCTGCGATTGATTCGGACTCATGAGTCCGATTGGTTTTAACATGATTGAGTTGAAGCTTGTAAAGTATATTATTTTCGAGTATCGTATTTAAATACAGACATATATCATATATATGAGTACTGAGATTTCCTGGGAGACTTTAATATTTACGTAAAGTCTACATGTTCTATAAGCAATATATATAAAATCTATGATACATCCAATTTGATATATACATTCTAGAAGGCTATGAGATAATATCTCTCTGCTCCAGTAGAAAGCAAAGTTTTAAAATGTTGATTTATGTCAGCTTTCCATAGATTAACATGCGGAATAGAGTACTCGAATGAAGTGGCCTTATTCAGGTATTTTCTATTAACCAAATTTCGATATTAAATTTCTATCTGGGGAAGCGAGATTAAAACTTTCCATCTTGTTGAAGTAAATAAGAGTGTTCCCTAGATGTGACGCATGGTGAAATAATTATATTTTTAGTACAATATACAACGCATAGGTTCATAGTAATATATATATATATATATATATATATATATATATATTTAATAAACATTGAATCGCTATTAATAAATTAATTAAATTAGGCTATTGCCACTTATACAAATTTAATGAATGTAAACAACAGTCATTTGACAGGTATTTGGTCTTCCGATCATATGTTAGTTTGGTTATTTAAGCACATATGTGAAGGAAAAGGCAAATACAAAATAATTGAATCTTAAACAGTGAGGGCTCTGTGGTGTAATGGTAGCACATTCACCCGGCAAGTAAAAGATCCGGGGTTCTAGTCTCGGCGGAGTAAGTACTTTTTGCGATTCAATGTTTTCTTGAAATTAAATTAGGCTATTGCCACTTATACAAATTTAATCAATGTAATTGATACTTTTTGCGATTCAATGTTGGCTATTACCACTTATACAAATTTTATGAATATTTATAAATAGAGAGAGAGAGAGAGAGAGAGAGAGAGAGAGAGAGAGAGAGAGAGAGAGAGATGCCTTAATAATACGTCAAAGATATAAAATTATACAGCATGGTTTATCACAATGACTAAATATTTCATTATTGGACCAATAAGGGTGTTTTTAAATCATAATACTCATATTATAAACGTAGAAAATCCGTTTTCAAACTATCAGATCTGATAAAGGACTCTTAAATGTTACATTTTATATTTAAGTTCATTTTACACAATATATCAAATTTATTTGGAACTTTAAAAATAGCTTCTAATTTGTATCAAGATAAACTTTTACTGGTAATTAATAATTCTTTCAAAGGGACTTCCAAAATCAAATTTGTGAATTGTGAAACTGATAGAGGAGTAAATACCCTTTAAAGGTCATCAAACTTGAGGATATGTAAATGTCAGTGAAAACTAAATTTTTTAATATATCAACCTGTTTAAATTAAAAGTATATCATTTTTGGAGTCTAAGCGAATTAAGGACGTTTAAATAAATTGGCACATATTTAGTGCGTGGAATGTTTAATGAAAATTCTGCGTAAAAATCTCAGTTTGAAATTTTGGATTACCTGAAACTCATAATACGGGAAACAAGAGATCTTTCTGATCACTTCAGCATGTTGACTGATGTATTGCTTCTTATCGGTTAGTGAGAAATTAATGGAAACAAGACACCGTGAACTGATAGAGAAGCCCTTAATCACTTGTTATTCTCAGACCTCTAACGTTTTTCCAGCAATCATAAACTTAAATGTCCCACGTGTTGACGTATATTTAGTTTAAGCTTATGAAGTTTATTATAACTTAAGACAAGAAACATTTTAGATACAAATTCTTCACATCCCACATTAATACTTATTATTTTCCTCTTGTTTCAATTTATTTCCAAACAATATCTATTTAGCCCACACTGTACGTATCTAAATAGTTCCTTAATTTGAAAATGTAGTAGAATTTTAAAATTTAGTGTATGCTGTTAATAGTTAAAGGCAGTTAAAAATTTAACATGGAATTCCTAACAATATTATATGCAAATTCACAGCTCGATTCGTTTAAAATTATAGTATTATATCCTTCAAAAGAATGCTATACAAAATCTTTTATAATTATATATATCTATTATTTGGAATTTATTACATAATTTCTCTAAGTAAACGTGAGTTGTTTATGAAAATTGGTAATTGGTTTGGCTACAGGTACATCAACGATATATGTAGATGTTGTGTAGTTGTTGTAACCTAGTGGTGGTAGTAGGCTACATGACAGTGTTACTATTGGTGCACTCATTGTGTCGCTTTACATGCAGTAGATGCTACGTTTACAACGAAGTAGTATGTAAAATAAAAAATTACCCAGTACCTAAGCATTTTTACACATAAAAGTCTTATTTTAAGAAATTTTTAAGATACTTATGCACAATAGTCATGGAGGTAAAATTGAAATTCAGTTTTTGTAAAATTTATGCACGTTAAAAAATTTTATTTTCCCTATTTTATTCACAGCTCAAATACTTGTTAATAGATATTAGATGGATTCATGTATTACAGTTTAGAGTTAGTATGATGACGTTCATAGTATAAAGAAACTTATCTTTAAAATGTACAGCGTTGATGCTGCCGCCATATGGGAGGGAGGAGACGGATGATGTTTACTGACGTCACAATACGTCAATTCTCTACAGACACTGATCTTACAGTTTATTGCCCTTTTTTAAACCTAACAACTTTAATATTCCACGAAATAGCTTTTATTATTACTTTTGGTTTTATATAACAGAATAATTACAATATTTTGAACTTTACTTATACTGTATAACTCTAACACATTTAACTTAAAGTATACAACGTATTACATTAACTTTTGCTTAATGTATTTTATTTCGCACTATTTAAAACATAATGTGGATTACAATTAATATACATTTCCACAATCCAGGTACTTCATTTTAAAATTTTAAATAATTGTTAGAATCCAAGAAATTATAACTACTGCAATACATTAAATTTAGTTTTTATCATTTGTAGTAAATATTGACCAGCATATTTTATACTTAATTTAGTAAACTAACTATCCTTTTTTGATAGTTAGTTATTATCATGTTTCGATGTATAAAATAGATGTCTACACTTTTTTTTAGATATAACATAATTATTTTGCAAAAAGAATTGCATTGTTTTTAGTTAATATATTGTTCAGAATCACTAGAATATTTTGAAATGCATAATATAAAGCGTAAATTTTTAATTTATGACAGTTTATAAAATGCTTATGCGACAATCGTAATTAAAATTTCCTTAAGATGTGTGTCACATGAACCATACCATATAAAAAGTGACTGAAAGAAAATAGTTAGCCCTGTTTTTGTGACCTACACTCAATAGTATATTTTAAAAATTTTAAATAAGCAAATTTCGACCTATTTAAAATCATTTAGGTTACTTATAATCATTTTATTTAACAGGATGTCAATTGTAATACATTTAAAACAATTTGTATATTTAAGTATGTGTATATATGTGTGTGTGTTTTTTTTAAGTTTTGGGAAAATTTTCTGTTGATTTTAATTTTAAAATTACAAATTAATATGCAGTGTAATGAAATTTTTTCCACAGTCTTACCTGTCATAGCTACGTGTTATATTAGAAAAATAGAACTTGAAAAATCCATATTTACACAATCATAAATTGAAAACCCATCCCTATAGTATAACCAAATGGAGACTTAAATAGGTAGATACAAATAAAATGTATTTAGGGATGCAACAAATTAATGTATGTTATTCCGTTTTCGTCTTTTCAAAATGACAGACAGAGCGTTAAACTTGGAGCAGCCATATATGTTACAGTGTAGGCTATATGAGTTACGCAGTGTGGGCGGAGGTGAATAACAAAGTTACAGGAAATTTCAGGCTGTTACACAACATGAGCTTTGATGATTTACTTGACTGTAATTTTGTTACATTTATTACATTTTAAATCAGCTTTTAAGACATATTTATACGTGATGTTAATCAATCATTTAAATGCAATACTAAAATGTTGCAAAACACTAAAGTGTAATTATATTTTATTCATGTGAAATTTATCTTAATCGCCTTCGGCGATTAACACTAGCGAAACTATCACCCAGTGCTCTGGAGAAACTTCACTTCTGTCTTTCTTTCCGTATGATATTATAAAACAAATTGAGATTTACACTAAAAGTGTATTGATATGTGCAAGTCCTCTATATAATTTGGATGTGACGCCCTGACTATCCGTAGTATATATTTAAAATAGGCTGAGATATAGACTTAAAAATTTACATACTTGGCCGTAACACAAAGGGCAGGAAAATTAATGTACAAATCCTTTGTCTTTCCACCCAGGACTGTCTGTTTCCCTAGAATCCTGAAGAGCTAATGAGGTATATATTGACATTTTGAATGGAATCTCATATATTCTTTTCTTCTTCCTAGTATAGTAATGTTTAGTATATATTATCGTTGTGCAAATTAAAATTGATGACTCTTACCTCTAAACTTCAGTCCAAACAGGCAAGTGACCCTGTCAACAAGCTTTCTAACTAACTATGTATTATGTTCGTTAAGTAATCGTTACATAAGAGAGTGAAGGCCAAGTCCAAGCAAAGAGTTGTCATTAGTGGATAATAACAGAGTAGATATAACTACGTGTTTTGAATCTTACCACCCATGACCCTTAGTCAATAGCCCTAGATCACTCGTTCTTGTGCAAACTCGTAATATGTTCTGAATAAATTTATAATTTAATAACATTTCTCCTGTTATTAATAATGAAATGTAATCAATATTAATAATATTGATTTTTGTCCATTTTTGTAATAAGTCAGTATATATTAATTGTAATATAAACTGTTAATACTAAACATTCAATATCACATATTTTGTATGGTTTAAAATTAAAAAATATTTGTTCGTTCAGGAACAATTTATTAGTTTAATAATTTTGTAAAATACAAAATATTTACATTATGATTATGAATGAAACTGGAAATTATGTAATTATGTCAGTAAAAGGAAATGGAGTATCAAAATGGATTAGTTTAGTTAGACAAATTTAAGTGTTTCTTAGATCCTAACGATTGTGAATATCGTATCATAAATTGCTTGGTTAAAAATGTGTATATTATTAATTCTTTAATTACACAAAGCTCTTATTTTAAAAATAGTTTTAAGCATGAATGTGATATGATATCTAAGATACCTGAAAAACCCACAATACTTATAAAAATATATTGAGAATGTTTTGGTCACAAATGCACCAACCATTAAAAAAATCAAAGCTTAGTGTAGCGTTTTAATCTATATAGGAATTATTTTACGATTTCAATTTTAGTTTTATGAGAGATATAAAAAGGAAGTTTTCGGAATTAATTCGATTGCCAGACGGTAGGAAATGTTATTGAAATGTACTCCTTTGGCAAGTCTTTGTTACTTTAGGATAGCATTTTGCTTGGATTTTAATTGCATATTAATATTTTTACCAAATTAATTTATTTTAAATACGAAAAATTGTTAAAAATTGTGAGTTTACCAAGTGAAATTAGATTTTTTATTGATTTTGAACTCTGAGTTTGATTTGAAAACACTCCAGTAATATTTCTTAGATATAGTTGGTGTTTACTGGTTATGCATTATTACTCAGTCATTAACTGCTAAAATATATATTTATATACCGACTTAGAGAGTTCATTACAATTTGATCCTTGAATTCTATTTAGGGTTCTGTGACCGATAACCTATATCCTTACACTCAGTTACAAATTGGCCTGCTTTGATGCGATGGTTAAGTAATTACGAGATTGCTTGTCTAATATTCGTAATGCATTAATCTGAGTCAAAATTATGTACAAACGAACATGGTAACTTGAGAAAAAAATATAATTGCTTAACACATAATGATAAATTAACCAGCAATCTTCGTTCATGAGTGCACTGAAGTGTTCATTTAATTAAGCCTATATGATTCAGTTTTTCAAACTAATAAATTCGAGTAAAATTATACGATAGCTACATTCATAATCAATATCAGACACGTAGATTACAAAATATAAATTAGTGTCATCCTAGGGAAATTGGCATCCTTATTTTCTTTACGAGTTCTTTACGAGGTGTGTCCGAAAAGTATCCGACCTTGACGTCTGGCATGAACTGACGTTACTCGGCGGCAACGGCAATCTGGTCCCATTCAAAGTACTCCCCTCCACAAGCCACTACCTTATTCCAAAGCTCCTCTCACTTCCGGAAACACTCCTTAAATTCATTTTGCGGAATGGCTAACAGGTCCTTCATCGCATTTTGTTTTATTTGTTCAACACCGTCAAATATTCTTCCTTTCAAAGGAATTTTTAAATTTGGAAATAGCCAGAAGTCAGAAGGAGCTATGACTTGTACACAAATAGCCAAAATAGAGTACAAAAGTACGATATCGAAACAATGTAACTTGTTGGTTCTGAGCTGGATTTGTTTCGACCTTTTCAGACTCTAGATTCCAGTAATCAAATCTGCAACAGCATCAGATTCCGTACGCTGCATTAATAGGAAGGTGAACTAGAGCTAAACTGAACAATAATATATTTTTTAAAATTCATAAAAATTGCGTCTCATTAAATTAAAATTGAGTCATTTTGGACATAGATGTCTCAAGTTGAATTACACGAAGAGAATTTTTTTAGTTCTTTAGTTACACCAAACCGAAATTTTTATAGAAGGGTGTAAATATTATAAATCCATCAAAACCATTAAGTGATTTTAATACATTCTCGCAAAGGACATGTTATATATGTAATAAACCATTTAAAAGTTAGAAAGAGGTGGCTGAAACGTTTGGGCATCTGCTACATAGAAAATTTGAGCGCATAAACAAAAGGACTGGGATTAGAAGTAGGTATTGCGTAGTTTGTGCTGGAAGAGTGATAAAATTGCAATATCATCAACAATTTTTATCTCTGAACATAGACCTCAGCGACGGAAATTTCTTTCGCGAAGGGTATGTTATCGGAACTATATCATGGACAAGACAATTTTAGCATTAAGTAGTAGGAGTACAGTGATACGGGTATTATGTCGTATGTGCACTATTTAAGAAAAGTAAACAAACATTACGTAACGGAAGACGCAATAAAAGCTTTCACCGTCAAGTATGAAGAAGTCGTTTCTCAGTTCTGAGATTTTAAAAGCTCTCAAAAGTAAAACAAGGCAGAACTGACGCCTTCTAAGAACACACTTTCTTGAGTCATTTGCATTTAAGTACAGTTAAAAATACTTAAACACTTCAGCATTTTCAAGTAGTCACAGTGAGAAAACTTTCGTATTTTGAACTTTCTATTATGCCATGTTTCACTAAAAGGAAGCTATATTCAACTTAAATAGAATTTTATCATTTTCAATATGAAGTAACTGTTTGGATTAATAATTAAAATATACTGATACGTAAGTCATCTGGTACGTAGATCTTCTGATGTTTCTTCAAAAGTTGTTTAATATTAAACTTAAGTAGAATTGTCTTTTCTGTAACAGGCTATGCACTAGTTATGGCAAAATATTTGGCTCAACATGAGCGTTCTTGGTCTAAAGATTTAAAGAACTTATAGAGTAGTATATTCGAAACCATCTGGCTGAATTCACTAGGTAAATAAAACCGAGCTGATTAAAATCAAGGTCAAATTCGATGCCAGCCACAGATTAGTGTGTATGGAACTATTCTCTAAGTATGTCAATGTTGAATGATAAGACATTTATGTATTAAAAAAGTTAAAATCCTGCGAGAATTTAGTGCAATGTTACAGTTGAAATCAACACAAAGATTTATTTCAATATATAAGTTACATTGCAAGAAACAATAGATTTTAAAATGCATTATTAAAATTAATTCGTGTAAAAAAACAAACACCATCGAAAATGTATAATACCTTAATGGATATCATTTAATTAATGATAGTAATTAATTTTATTTTTTATTTATTTTTTGTTTTTACTGAATGCGTATATTACTAAGTTATACATTATAAGTACATTACTATAACACTTATATTACTACATAAATATGTAACAGATCGGAAGGTTTTCCTAGTTCTTCAATAATGATTAAGGTTTTTTATCCAAGAGTACCAACATGATATTTACAGAAGAATCAAATGCATGTTACTATATTTGTTTCCATTATAATATTTAATAAATTTAGGTAGTCTATTACACACCTAAATTAGAACTTTGTCATTCTATGTGGTTAAATTGAAAGTTGTTATTGGTATATTTCTTTGCCTTGGATTAAAGTATTATTGTTTTATTTAAGTAAACATCAATAGGTAGTTGAATATTAAGGAAAACACAAATAGCTTTAAGGCACATTTGTGCAACTTTCTAAAGTTCAATTCAAAAATATTTTTATTGCTTTCCTCTTGCTTTAGCTGGTCCACAGTTGTGAATTCATAGATTGGGAGACCACTTAAAAATCAATCTTTTTAAGATTACTTCAATCTTGTACTGAGTTAAGCATACGTGTCTGAATTAGTGGCTGTCAACCTGATCGCCCCATATCCGGGAAATTCAGGTTTACGTAGTAGTTTCAGCCTAATTTAAAGGAACATGTCCAAATTCTCAACCGGTGGTATTAGTGGTCTTTGTAAAGTTGTACTCAGTACCATCAAGGAGCTGATATTTTAACTTGTGACTTGGTAGAATGAGATGCAAGTTGGTTTTGTCACAATATTTCTAATACATAAGTATAGCAATAGGCGATTGGTATTAAAATTGACATTCACATAACTTTAGGGATTGGCCGGAATATCAATGTATTTTCAACTCCGCACTAGAACTAGAATATATGTGTAATATATCTAGTGTAATTCAGCCGCTATCATTGAGGAATTTGTATTTTTTATGAAAACTAATGTATGCTATACTATTAGGTCTGGCAAAAAAATATCTAAAAGAAAGGGTTTAATTTTTGTTTCACTAGAAGTCAATACTCTTTGGTATTCTAAAAACCTACTATATTTCAGATTATTTAAACTTTGCAGACTCAACAGTGTTTTGGCGCCTTAAATTACAAGTGTGGAAAAGTTTTTTTTTTTTAAATCAGCAATAATAAAGCTTAAATTTATCTGAAAGATTCCAAAATATATGAATAATTTTAGTTACAATTGCTTTCAAGACAGTGCAAAGGAATAAGAATGTTAAAGGCCCTAGCTATCTTTGAGAACAAATTCATAATATAACTTCATAATATGATGGTTCCTATTTTATTTTTAAAGACAAGTAGTAATGTTTTAGGTACATATTATTAAAAGGTTCATCTGTACAAAATTCAAAAGTTTTTACAAACATTTAATTGGATCTTATTATAGGTTTTTCTCCTTTATGAGAACCTTTGTTTAGAATGAATTACATTTCAGACGCCATAGTAGAGCTTAAATTGCTGCTATGTTCAAAACATTATAAACATACGGAGGTCTGAGTTCCTTACTTCAGTAAAAAGCGTTTATATCTGCCCATGTAATTTACATCCGGTTTAAGATTTTTCCGGTGTCATAGTAGCTCCTCCGACTATGAAAACATAGACATAGTCTAAAGTGTATATAGTTAAAAAGCTTCTCCATCTTACTTGTATGTACAAGTAATTTCTTAAAAGCTACACCATATCATTACACAATTTTAAGTTCACATAATAATCATAATTTATATATCAAATATGAATTAGTAATGTTTTTCAGCATCAGAATATTGAAACATACACTATAGTATTTCTAGAAGTTAAAGCCTGAAAGTCAAAGATTCAAATACAACTCATTTGTTCTATGGTTTGAAACGTTATTTCAACCCATATGGTAGTTTGATTTTCATTAGAATATTTATTTATTTATTTTTCAATTTTACATGACAGCTACAAGACATGATATAGCACAAACAAGGTAAAAAACCTTCAATTATTCCCAAAACAGCCATCCTAACTAAAATGAATGTACTCTTAATATACAGGATGTACATAAAGTCCTGCACAGGTATAATATTTTCTGAACGATAACATATAAATCAACAAGATTTGGTACATCAACACTACATCTAAAAATCTACTTTTTGAAGGAACTATCAGTTTTCTGTAACATCATGGGGCCGTCCCGCAAGGAGTCACAAGGAAATCTTAAATAGGAGCATAGGTTAAAGGGTTAATGCACATCATGTTAAAGGGCTTATCTAGCAGAGTTTAATGCCGCAAACCGCACTAAAAATTTGATCCAGTACAAAATGGCGGCTGTTCAAAGCTTTTACTTGGTTACATTTTATTAGTAGCCATAACCCCAGTAAAGCAAAACTGCAACCAAATGAATACTGCAGCTAAATACTACATTATGCTTGTCAGTTGTACAGAAGTGAATTATGACGTTAGTTATCCAAAAGGGTTACACATTTGGACCTAATATATTGATAACGGGGAAAACCTGATAACAGTAACAATAATTAGAAAGCTCTTATCTTTGGGTCGCAGTTTGGACTTTCCTATTAGCCAGTCTATTCATAGTAGGCTATTCTAGTTTTCTTGTTTTAGTAGTGCTGTCCAACCTTTCTGTCAGTGCGCTTTAGTAGAAAAGAGTTTGTCGTATTGCTTGTAGTTCTTCAACTACACTATGGTGCTTGACGAACTTGAACATATAACACTTCTTATGATGGTTGGTTGGGGAAACAACAGACGATCACACGAGGAAGCATGCCACTTATTAAATGACTACTTTCACGATAGGCAGCCAATTTCTAGAACAACTGTAGGGAGAACTGTTCAACGCTTTATGGAAACAGGAAGTGTTTCCGATCGTCATAGGTCAGGAAGGCTCGCTACTGCGACAACCGAAGACAACTCTTTAGATGTATTGCAGTCATTTATTGAGAACCCACAAGAGTCCCTACGCTCAGCAGCACAAACTCATGACATCTCTGTTACGTCTGTTAAAACAATTCTGAAAGGGTCCAATTTTAAGCCTTATAAATTTCATTTGGTGCACGAACTCAACGAAGATGATTTCGATCGACGTATAGAATTTTTGTAAAACTATGATAGCTAAAATAGATCACAACGAAATTGATTGTATTTTCAGACGAGTGTTCATTTATGCTGAATGGAAGCGTAAACAGGCACAATTGCCGTTACTGGAGTAGCGAAAATCCTCACTGGATGCGGGAGGCACATACCCATTATCCACTAAAGGTAAATGTCTGGCTTGGTGTGATAGGTATCCAGTTGGTAGGTCCGTTATGTGCGTCTTTATGTGCGTCTTTCCAACTGTCAAATAACCGGAGGTGAACAATTCGAACATTTACTCTGAAAACATTTGGTAAGTAAACATCGTTTTTACATAAAACCTTTGAACAGCCGCGATTTTGTACTGGATCAATCTTTTTGAGTGCGGTTTGCGGCATTAAACTCTGCTAGATAAGCCCTTTATATTGATTTGCATAGTGACCTATGCTCCTATTTAAGATTTCCATGTGACTCATTGTGGGACGTCGCCATGATATTACAGAAAACTGATAGTTCCCTCAAAAAGTATATTTTTAGGTGTAGTTTTGATGTACCAAATCTTGTTGATTTATCTGTTATCGTTCAGAAAATATTATTACCTGTGCAGGACTTTATGTACACCCTGTATATCTTATTTGGTTAATATGTTATCCAATTCAAACCATGAGGGGTACTTGTACCAAATCTACTTTCTGTGATACCGTTAAGCTGGAGAATAATGTGAGGTCTTTGCCTTTTTTATGTAGTGATAGAAAGCTAAATACTTTATAGGATCAGAAAGGTCTTAATTGTTGAGAATTGAGAGCTAAATCTTTTATAATTTAAGTTTTATATTCATACAGTAGATAGTTTAATAAATTTAATCACATAGAACTAGATTCTTAAGTGCATAGTTCAATTAAAGGACACTTGAAATACTTTAAAATATTATTACAGTGCAAGAAACTGAAATATATTCCATCAAAAATCCTTCACAGTTTAAGCCAACTATTGGAATTTATCTATCGTGAAAATACAGTTTGTGCGTAACTGAAATCTATTTTCTTAACAAACTTGTTTGTGGTTTTATATCTCATCGTTTTTTTTAATCTTGTAAATCCGATTACTGATTTATATATATATATTACTGTATTTAATGTTATTTTTGTGTTTATTGTTGCACTTCTCTAAATGTGATGATTATTTGTTCCGATTTAATTAACCAATAAAATGTTCATTGTCTTCCTGTCAACAGACTAAATTCTCTCAGTTGTATTCTAGGTAACCGTTTAATTGGTAACGGTTTGCTAATTTAATTGGTACTGTCATGTCGGAATTTGATTGTGAAAAATATTGCAAAACAATAATTAAAACCTTTGCGACACAAATGAGATGTTAATAAAGTTGTGTTAAAATAAATATAGTCAAACAATTACACATACAACAGATTAAATTAAGAAACCACTAAAATTGAAGCTGTAATTTAGTAGAATAATGTCAAACTGCGCAACTAGTTTTGGAAGTTTGGTGATGACATGGCATTTTTGGATTGCTAAAAATGGTTGAACACGTTTTGGTTTATTTGAAAGTCTGATCAGGAAGGCAGTTCGCGATGTGTGTGGAGTCTTAGTGTGTCATGAGACAGTAAAAGACGTTATTAGTGAATGTATCTTAAAATGTGTCATTCTCATGAATGATAATTCCATAATCCATGAAGGGCATTCACAATGTTGTTCAAAAGGTTAAAAATTAGATTTTACATATCCGATTAGTATAATATTATTCAGAACGCAATATACTTGTACATAACAACTATAGGACATGTACACTGAAAAGAGAGAAACTGTATGCAGAAGCCAAATAATGAGACTATCTTTGAGGATGAGTTTTGTATTTCTGCAATTTGGGTTATTCCCGAAGCAGAAATCAATATTAAGTTTGTCATCAATAATTTAAATAAATACATGTTATAAACATTTGTTTGATGTGTTAATACACTAGATCTTTGCATCAAAACAAATAACCTGTTAGGAATAGGTAATGAAGCAATAAAGTACTAGTTTCAACAACACAGTTTCGGAGGTTTAATTATATATCGGAACAATTCCCGCTACAGCGCTACCGGAACAAGTCAACTGATGTTCAGTTACAAGCTTCATTACATGTACTCAACTTGATAATGAAACGTACCGCTTGTTATGTACAGTGCTGTAACCTGTTGTTGTAACACACTAAAAAACTCTGGCTATTTTTCGTGCTTTACACTGGATTTATAAATATTTCATCGTTTTTTCAAGTATTAACGTTTATGGACCATAAAACCATATTAATTTTGAAACCAAACTATAGTATACTTGAGAATAAACATAAAAAAACATACCGTTTATGTGGCTGCCATATTACATTTTTAAACAGATTAAGTTGGTATAGTTAAGGTTTTATTGTTAGTGAATATTAACTTCATAGTTTCTTACATCGGTTTATTCTTTTGTATGACCTATGAATAAGGATGCAAAAATACAATTCCACCCACACCTCCCCTTACTTTCACAAAAGGCAAATCTGATTCGTGCTACTCATCTTACTTTTTTATCCTCCTCTTCAATATAAGTACTCAAAAATATTCAAATATGTATACACGTCTAATTAGATAAAAATTCTATCATCTGATAAAACTGTCCATTTTTTGATATTACCTAAATAAGAGTTTTATCCTTCCCCCCAACCTTACCGACCCAGACAGAATATCCTATCACTCCGGAAGCAGCGCATAAGTCCTTTTAGAACTAGGTGCAATTTTTAAGTTTCTTGTCCTAAAAGAACAAAAAATGAGTGCCCATAAATTATTCTGTGGCCTTGAAGCCACTCATTATTTATTCCTCGTCTAATAATCCAAAATATTCTTTGTATGAAGGTTATTTTTTACGATGGAAGGATTGTGAAGGAAACAGGATTTTTCCGGACATTTGCCATCGTTTAGTGAAACAAGAAATCAGTAACACTACGTTTCGAGATCTGCAATCTGATCTCTTCTTCAGGTAAAGAACTAACCTAATACAAAATTACAAACTAGGTTAAAATAAACAAATCCAAAATATAATTTTCACTATTAAATTAAATTTACTTAAGAGAAAATTCTAGTCACTCATTCATTATCATTAGTTTTAAAATTTCAAAACACCATTATGTTTGACCATAAAGATTATAAACCTGCTTCACTACCATAATTTGTTCTTTAAATTTCTACCGTTAATATTTTTATCATGATTACGACTTTTGCAACACTTTGAAGTTCGTAAAAAGAGCGAAACAAATCAAAGTAACTTTATACTAATTTAAAATCTTACATTTAGTTTTTAATTTATTATCGGACTGAATATATTACGAAGTTTGTTTTAGACATGTTCAATTCTAACATACATGCGATGCTTGTCAGAAAAACGAACAAAATGTTTGTCAGAACACGAAAATTCTATTGGCAAACAAGTAATTACTATTTTATCTAATAATTATTGGTCGTGTAAGCTCAATTTCTGATTATTTCCTTAAAAAGGATTTGAAAAATTAATTTGGTATTGCTGAAACCATTGAATCCTCACAATCATTATTACTAAAAGTTACAAAACAACTGAAATATGTTTTTTCTCTGCCAAAATAATAGAATAAATCTATGTATTTTATTTTAAACCCGCATATATAACAATAATATTTAAAAGAACGCAGCACATTGAACAATTTTCTAAGCATGGGGTGAACACTTCAAGATTCCACTTCAAGATTGCGTTGAGTGTGTAAGGTGTAGCGGAAGCCTTGATAGTTGTCACAAATTGAAGTAAAACAACTGTAAATGGATTTTTAAACAAAATCATAACTTGACTATGAACAATACCTTAAATGATTATTTTCAACGTATTCAGTTCTATAGTAGGGTAGTATTGACAGAGAAAAAATTATTGTAATATAAAGAAATGTATAAAATTTACTAAAAATTAATCTGCTAAAAAGTAGGCACAGTTACAGACTTTTAAGAACTTTATTAGTTAATATGCAATGAGTCTGGTCTGTGGGCACATCATTCGCTATTGTATTCACGGTAGTTCCTGCGGCTAGCAGTGCATTATGCTGACCATTGTATGTGAACGAAAGTGTAATAACCATTATCAGGGTCCCTGACTGTGATTATTTATGATGATTACCGCAGCCAACAACACTGTCCTGTAAAAGCTCAGAATTACCACATTTCGAACTGTTCTGTTGTAAAATGTTTTTATGTGCCACAGTAACCCTTTCTGTATCCCGTTTATGTGGGCTAAGATAACAGATTTTTTTATTTATTTGCAATTTACTGAATTTAGCTTACCTACGTACTAGCATACTGTAAAAATGTTTTGAGCAAGTTAACGTAAATAAAGAAGAATTACGCCATACCACGTGTCACGTAACAGGCTGCACTGAAGTTTCCATTCAAAAGTTCGATAGCTAAATACATACATCTTAAATTCTGTAGATTTTGTGACACATCTTACGGTTAAGCTTCAAGGAGATAATACTAAAATACATGAAGCTTGAATCAATATTGTTCATACAGCATAGTTCTCTTAGGCAGGTTCCAAAAATCACTCTGTACGAAGATTTTAACAGTTTAGAGCAACTAAATGTTTTTCGTACTCGTAAAGCCCTACGGTAAGGGACAATCATTAGGATGTATATTGATTATATCTTAAAAACGTTCGGAATATAAAAATACAAAACAATTAGGGGACTAAATGATTATAATTGAAGCATTCCCTAACTAGAAGGTAGGAGAAAGCCCTGTGCAACACTTGTTGCTGATAGGCTATAAGTAAGAGGAGAAACTGAACGCTCAGTCCTTGTTAAGATGTCCAGCTTAATCTACTATAAGCAGTTTCTCAATCCACCGCATTAGGTGGCTTGTTTGGATTCCTTCTCTTAGTATCAGTATACTTACACCTCTCTTTATAATTTTAAGCTGTATTACATACTAACACATCTTTGCAACTCTTTCAAACAGTATTTGTGCAAGTTTTACTAGAAGATAAATTTTGAAAACTTCCGCGCGTCACTACCGCGGATGTTGTGAACTAACAATATGCGTTATTCGTTTGCAATATGTACTCTCAGTGCTACATCTCTTCAATCCCTTTCCAAACCCTCCCTGGAATTGGACTCGGACTCACATTACCAATGGAAGAGTGATCTATGGTCCTCCAAAATAATGTACTGGTAACCCATTTCAACTATAAATATTTCTATTTCTTCTAGGTTAATTGCCCTATAATTACATAGCTCTTATTATTTGTACTCAATATATTTGCCCTCAACAACAACACCGCTTCGGTTAAAATCTAAAACCGATCTGAACTGTGAATCATTTAACTTATTAGAATTCATAACAGATATTCTCGGGAGCCGGGATTTTGGACGCCACCTTTAATGAAAATTTCTATGTATAGTTATTTATTATTCATATTCTCTAATGATAAAGTTTAATTTTAAGTTCAAAAAGGCTTTATGTAGATGTAACCAGGACAACTTTAAGAAAGATCGCAGTTTAATTGGAGTTGTTTGTTTTCAAATGAGGCAGCTGAATAATTCAACACCACCTGTAGACTTGTGCTACGGCTGTGTCTGACCTCCACTTCATCCCCCATTTTCCATGACTTTGTCTCACCGGTTTTAAAAGATGTATTGCACTAATCATAAAATTATTTTACATATATTTGACATATAGCCTTTTTTAAACATGCTTTTTATTCCTGTTAACCAAAGAAAGGATTATAATGGGTTTATAATAGTGTTACATAAAGTAAGGAAATATTACTAAAACAAGAATGAAGTAAACGTATTCATCAATATAATTTATTGCTCTTTATTGAAGACTTAGATCCATAATGTAATTTTTAATGTGACTACAGATTCCTTAAGAAATATGTATATATATGTATATATATATATATATATATATATATATATATATATATATATATGTATGTGTTGGAAGATGCCTTCGTTACCGAAACGGACCCATTTAACTAGGGAAGTTAGTTATATTTGAATCGAACATTATTCAGATTAGATTTTATATTAAAACTTAAAAGTTTAAACTTAAAAATACAGTCTTGTTCAATATAAAAATCCATTTGATAAAATGTAAACTATACAATAATATTTAGGGTTAACTCTCAGGTATAAAACAAAACAATAAGAAATAACTCTAAACGCAGATAAAATAAAAGATTGGTTAGCGAGTAATAACATTTAGAGATCATAGTAAATTAAAATATGTACGTGTGACTTCGTTCACGTTTATTATAAATACTGGATTCCAAACTGTTTTTAACTTATCAATTTTAAAAGGACATTCATAAGCCAGGCTTTCTCTAATAGGGATCTAGGGGTAATACCAGCGTGAAGGAATTTAATTCGCTGATGTAAATTAAGTTCAAGAGTCACTATCTATAAATTAAATGGAGATTAACAGATTATTCCTGATTTGAGCAGCTCATTTTTATCACCACGACTGAGGTAAACGAATCTAAAAACCGTTTACTTTCAATCTTAAACTTGGACCAGGTGGTAAAAGGAGTCAAAAAAAATTTTGTAATAAACAGTGTAGTTGGTACCTAAACATTGTTGTACTGTTTAACATCGAGTTAACTATGGTTAATGTTAGTTAAGGCTAGAAATTGCAAGTAAACGATTTTATGCGTGACAATACTGAAAGGTCATTATACAGTTTGATATTATAAAGATGTAATAGTATTTCTCAAAATATTTAAACAATATATTATTATTTTGTGTTCAGTGAATGTAGTAAGTTTCAAGTTGATTATTAGCTTTCCAATTTAGAACAGTATAAGAATACAAAAAACTCTAAAAATAGTTCTAGATAGTTACACTTCTAATCTTCACATCCATTATAATAAACAAAATCACATTTAATAATAATTGTGATAGTAAATTTTATCACATTTAATGATACAATGTGATACAATTAATGATAACCACGAACAATAAAACCGATTGAGAAAAGTAACATACTAAATATAGACAGAGGTTCACAATGTTTGACCTACATGAAACGAATTTGAATCAATTTAGAAAATAAATACCCTAAATTTAAAATTTAAGCTGTGGCACTGTCACTATTTAATGCAATTAATACAGTAGTTAAAGATTATAGAGTGAGCATGACCCATAATTACTTTTATTCTGCTAATACGTGGAGTCTCACAAGTTATTTAGGTATGTCGTCGTTATTTTTCGTTTTATTTATTAATTTTCGTTATTGGTTAGCGGGTAGTGAATAAGATTGTGGAAAATTGCTTTGAACTCAGTAGGCTTTGACCACGAAAAGGCTCCATCTTACCTTCAACAAGAATTTTGATATGGTTCACGTTCTGGAAAATAGTGTTGCAAATGAATCAACTAATTTGCAATGAAACTTGGAGTATAACTTTACATTATATTTACAATGTAACTTTTTCTAGAGAGGGACATATCATTCTTTCATATCCCTAATGAACTAAAGAGTTATACTATTAATTATTAAAATTTTAGGATATTGCTTTGTGGGAGAAATGAAGCAACAATTAAATACAACCGATGTTTTAAGATGACGTTTACCACGAGTCGGTCTGTCTGTGATTTTTTTAAAACAATTAACTTATATTAAAGAAACCTTAGTATACTCGTTATGTAGGCAGGATTTATAAATAATTAAAGGTTTGGTCAAATTTGCAAGTAAAGTTTTTAAATTCCGACAATTTCAAATATTAAACTAATATAAATTTAAAAGTGCTAATTTTCAAAGAAAGTAATATACATACTTTTTTTAAAAATTTATCAAAAAATCTAATGACATCTTGACACCTTAAAGCTTGAAATATGACAAATAATAACTAATGTATTGTTTAGTCCGACCATATATGCCAAATCTTAAGTTTCTTCACATATATAAGTTTAATGTATATGTACATAACGTTTTCTGATTTCATGATAATTTTATGTAATAATCTTCAAGTTGATATAAAATACTATCAACTTTCGTTTAGTTAATTACTATTAAAAAATTAAATTTAAATAATAGCCCAAATGTCCTTATAAACCTGCGTCGTTGTCCCAGAAAGCTATAAAGAAAAATTAAAAGGTCTTATTTAGCCAGGCTAATTTAGAGCTGAGGCCCTCTATTACTTAACCATGGAACCAACGGCATAAATGTAACTTTCGAAAACCGCCAAACATAGTGATGGCAAATTTACTATATACATTAATATTTTCATATGTAGTATTATAATATTACCTATGTATGTGACATACATAGGACTGAAATCACAATAAAAATAAATCCGATGTCTAAATATGCGACTTTGTAAAATTGTGCTTATATTTAACACAATAAAAGCTTTCTAAAAAGTGAAATATTGGACAAGACAATCATGCCGGTTTATGAAAGTTCTTGTTGAGTGATCTTTAACAAATTGTTACAAGTACTTCTTTCTTGTTTCGTAGCTAATTTACTTTACGTGTATTTCCAAATTCTAATAATTAATTGATTGATTTTTAAAGTTGAATTTTTCTACTGAAGGTTTTAAAATTTGTGGATTTAATAATAATTAACTTAACTAAATTTGAATATTAGACGCCGGGACTGATTAAATGTTCCTCTCAAAGAAGAGCACTTAACTGAATCTCGACCTTGTTTAGCAACTATCTGAGCCAACTGTTGCATTCCTTTGTACTTCAAAGTTAGTCCAATTTCTTACCTCTAATCTTTATATCACAAATTAAAGAAATAAGATAAACGTTAAACGCTCTGGTAAGTCGTAATTAATGTAAATATTCTTTTAGAGTAATGAAAATTATCTTTTGTGTTCATTCACATATCTATGTCAATAATTTTGCATGTGAAGTTTAGCGGGTACAGTGGTTATTGTTAGATAAACGAATCAAGCAACGTCGAGCGTGGCTGCAGCTTGGATGGGTGATCGCTGAGCGACCCTGTCCTTGCAAGCAGCCCGCCTGTCCGGCCATTGGTGGTGATATCAAAGTCATTTTTAAAACGTTTTATACAAAATTTATATTTAGTAAAGCCCAAATATCCTAACCAACTGATCAAGCACACGAAGCTAGACGGTTTCGTTGCTTCAACCATTCCCTAATCAGCTGGCCATACCCTTCATTATCAGATTCATTGTACGTCTAAACGCTTTCCACTGTTATACTTGTTATTTTAAACTGATAACTTAATATTTCTCAAATTTCAGTCATAATAGTTGATTTTTTTACTCGTTTTTATTGTAACATTAATTTTTAATACCAATTTAATATTGATTTTTATTCGTTTTGATATTTACGGACTATTCATAAAACGTTTTACTGTTTCGTACATGTTATATTAACTAACAGGTTCGAGATATTCAACTATTTTACAAAAACGAAACAGCCGTAAGCATAGTTTTCAAAATCTCTGTGGCTTTCAAGACTCCAAGCAGTAACTGTTTCATAGCCTCAGCGACATGATGAAATGATTCTGCTTTGGAATAAACCAATATGAAATTAATAAGTGGCTGGGTGTAATTGTTTTCCATATAGGTTAGTTTAATATTTAGTAACATTTCAACTATTTTGGAATCTAGAAATGAGTTTTTTAATATGTTTTAATATTAAAACCAAGTTGCCAATGAGGATAAGGTAATTGTTTCATGCAGTATGTGTATAAACCGCACTTAAGAAATATTCATGTCTTTTAACAATGTTATTTAAGAAAATTAAATTTTTAAGTGAACCATAAATTTTAATTAAAAATTGTGTTAAATTAAAAACGAATTTATTAAATAAATTATTTGTAATTCCATTAAGTCCTATTTAATATAAAAACTATTAAACATGTTTACACTAAATTTAGGTTATTTTATAAAAAAACGTTTTACTCGTAGTTAGGAATTTATAACTAATTAGTAAGACCAGAATTGTATACATAATGTATAACCAATCAGCAATTTATAATAAATTGTGTCATAGTCCTATATAGTTTTGTTAACGATAAGTGAACCTTTACCTATTTTACATATTAAAACATAAAAAAAAGATCTTATAATAATCACTAACTATAATATGTTCAATTTCAAAATCAAACAGATCACTAATTAAATAATTATATTAGAGACAAAATACTGTACGCTTGTTATAAAACAAAAAAATGTATTAAACTCATTAAGTATTTTATAAATGAAATAGGAAATTATTGGTAATTAACATAGAGTTAATGGCAATAATAGAGTTTCATATGGGAGGTGACTTGTATCATAAATTACATTACTTGTTAATCAAAATATTAGAGGGAGAGGTGGTAGTTTGGATGCTGTAACTTTGAAGGATCTTGGCTATACACGAACTGTTCAGTCACGTGATATTATTATGTAAAGGGAATTGATTGAGGCGATTGAGAGGGTATTAAGATTAAGGTTTATGTTCTTAGTGTATTATTCAATCAATATTGCCATCTGTGAGTGCACATTCAATAGTAACAAGACAGTTTCTTAATTGAAAGTACAAAGTGAACAATGTTTGCCGAATTATGTAAATGTATTCTACCAGCTACAAACAATAATTAAAGTTGTCTGGAGTCATCAAAATATTAAAAAAGTTAATTCTTCCTTTGTTATTCTGCGTCTTATTATCAATTTTAAGTTTTCTTGGAAGTTATTTCATTTCAGCTCCTACAATGTTGTTTCTAAACCATACTGCATGGTTCTTTATTGTGGTTAGTCTCAACATCAAAGCCAAATGCTAACAAATAGTTTCATGAACATTTGATAGCTTAGGGTTATGAAATATTCAACAGACTTCAGATGCTTTTGCGAAGTAATTTTGTTCGGTAAAGTTCTTATAAGTACGGATGACACTATTGTACTAAATCTTTTTAAAGAGTCTTAATCCAATTAAGCTTAGATTTATTACCAAATGCTTTATGAATTAATATTAAATTGTTAAGAATTTTTATTTTTTAAGAGTTTAGTCAATAAAAGCTGTTTAGTGGGTATCTATAATGTATTTAAAAATGCTGTTTACCACTATATGGAACACAGAAATATAGTTGAAGTGGGAGCAAATTTTAGTATTGGATGTAACATCTTCTCAAATTGATGCACCATCAGAGGCACAATGCACTGGAAACATTCATACTTGATTAGAGATTAAAGATAATGAATTCTGTAAATGCGGTATATGCAATATGTTTGTCTTGACGAATTCACTTTATACATCTTTACCACTTATTTGATTTGACAACCATGTCTGAGATTTCACTGATTAATTTTTTACATTGTAACCAGTTGCTTCGTTTGAAAACCATGTCCTATTGTTGGTTGCTGTTAAACGCTCATGAACTGTGGGCCACTTGACTGATGACATAAGAATATATATATGACCCTATAATCGCAGAAAATATCGTATTTTATCCTTGTGTGTTAATAGTTTCAAAGTGTGACTTCACGAATATACCATGTATATTTTTTATTATTTTTATATAATAATCCAAGAACGGTTACTTTAACAACATTAACCAAAAATGTTGAGATATCGGGGAGCAAGGGTAGTTCGATGTCTAGTCTACTGCGGGAGATGTTGCCCAAATTCCTTCCTCATGGATCTCGACGGTCGCACCTATTCCCAACCGAATACCTTGTCAATCAGAAGGCAGTGAAAAGGCCATTTAGGACTAAGTGCAATCTCTCAGTTTCTTACAATATTCTAACAGATATATTACTTTATAAGAATCTCATTACGTTTTTGTTTTTTATTTTATGACACGTTTACTCGATGAACAGTTCAAGTCAATAAGTAATTAGTTTTCAAACTATCACTTTTTCTCCTTCAGTATGATTTTAAATCCTTAGTTTATAAAATACGTTATTGGAGCTCTTTCAACTTGAGCTGCGTTCATGCAGATGTATACCTGAATGTTATTTATGCACTTTTTAACTAGTATTTTTAATTTTATTTATTTGTTTAAATAACAGTAATACATTTGTTTATAATTTAATTACTAATCCAAATAGTTCAATGAACTGTACTAAGTTAATTTTTCTTTTGCCAAGAGATAACAATTACATTTCTTTTTTTTAATAACTCCTGATTTGCTGTTGCAAAACTATTTTTGTTATTAAATAAATAAATTTTGATTTGATATAAAAGGACTATATATGGTAATACGGTGGTTTTAAGCTGTTTAAAAATTAAAACTTGAGAAAGTAAGTAAGTATTAGTGTAAATAGTATTAAAAAATTTAGCTAGTTAACATTTTTATTTTGTACATCTTCTTTAATAATTATCTTTTATCATTACGGAACTCTTATAATACGTTGTCAAAATATATTGTACGATACTATATTAGACTATACTAGCGGACCCGGCGCGCTTCGCTGCGCATTTCAATAAGTTTCCCGCGGCTTCGCACGCAATTTCCCGTTGAAAACAGTACACTATATTCACTTATTCATTTTCTATCACATTCTAAACATTGCTGAGATAATTGATAGTCGTTCCTTCGTGAGCTTCTTGGGCGCATTATGAAGGTATGTACCACATTCCTGATACTTCTGTCAAAAAAAAAACAACTAAGGTTGATTTTATAACATTCTTTATATTTGTAGCCAACGTAAGATAGTAATTATGATATCTGCATTGCTCTTCTGATCAAGCATGAAGCATGGTTTATATTAAATAAATATTGCAGTTAAAGGTGAATTTTTACGTCAAATTTGAATTGTATTATCTGGATAGTAAAGTCTATGTTTAAACAGTGATTGCAGAAACAGTTTAAACAAAATTTGTCGTTTCTCTTAAGCTTACTCTATGCTTTAAAACTATAAGTGTAGTAATTAAATTATATATAAATATATTTTTTGTCGCATTATATATGTTTACAAAGAACAGCTGATTAAAAATTTGAAAAGACTCTTTCAACTTAATAACATATGTTTGCTGCAATGCATTTCTTACGGGTATTTCTGTAACCAGTGGGGCGGAATCCTGAATCGGGAAAGGGATAAAAAGTATCCTATAACCTTCTACAGATCAAGACGAAACAAATTTAAAAAAAATTAGGCGAATCCGTCCAGCCGTTTTGTGAGTGATGCTGTTACACACGAACAGTTTCATTTTTATATAATAGATAAAGAAGGTATAATATTAAAGATCTCGCGTTGGCTAAAAAAGTGTGTTGAATTACTTTAGGCAATTTAAGAGAAGTAATGTTTATTTTTGCTTTTATAAAAAATTATTTGAAATGTATTAAATTACTAAATAATGTTTAGAATCTGGGCGATCTAATCTATTTAATCACATGTTAATACACATCTAATTTCACACAAACCAACTATGAATACTTTATTAAAGACTGTACTTTCAAAAGATGTACGTGCTTGACTTCTGTAAGGACAATATAATACTCCCACTTACATGAATCTATATTCGTATAATGTTGTTAAAGGAACACAATCAGTAAGTACATTGGGCGTCTTGTCTGAGAGCCAAGTTCTCTGACAAGTTTTGCCTAACTTTGTACACACGAACATGTTTCAAACATATTGAGATAGTTCACTGTTTCGTACATCCTCATATCCTAATTGCTTCATACTTATAATCTAGGTATCTTAGCTTCTTATATGAAATAGTACTTCAGCAATGGTTGCACTATTAATTAAGTTTTTTTGTAACATCACTAATAATAAAATGGCCTAGTTCATTCCATCTCGTAAATAGTAATGTAGAAATAGCATAATGTAAAATAAGTTAGAATTTCGATCAGTTCAGGCATACCTTACATCTAAGTGGGGCTAATTTATTAGTGTCATGTTACCTCAGCCATTTTAAAGTGATACCACATTAGTTTTATGATGGTTATATTTAATATCGAATATGCAATTTTTTAGTTATTTAATCTGCATTTACATTAATCTAGCTGTAAATTTTAACGCGATATATTTGGTATTATCATCTTTAGCAGGCGTCTAATTTAAAATATTTAACTAATAAACATTTAAATTCATTTTAACCTTTAGTTTTTCTTGTAAATATAACATTGAAGTACAATATTGTTTGAAGTTTTTATATAATAATAAAATTACAAAATATTTGTACCAATTGCACTATAAAAATGCAATACAATAAATACAAATAATGTCATATCACTACTTTTCTTCATTTCTTCTAAAAATCCCCCACCCCCCCCCCCCCCCAAGTAAAAAGTTTATTTTTAATAGCAAGAAATGTGAAGAACGTTACATCTTTTAACTATGATGTTTATCTTCCGATACTATAAATTTATGATTTAAGTATGTTTTAGATCGGACAAGCATTAAGTGTTAGGTTTAATTCCATTTTTGATTCATAAATAGGTGTTTTTTATTTTATTTGAATAATAACAGTTTTTATTATTTTTTGTGACAGTTATATTCGTGTTAAGAGAGACACTACTTACATTTGGCCAATAGATTGTAATACTATTGTTAATATGTTTAATCGTAAAATATATACTTTATTTATTGAAATACATCTGTTAAGCTTTACATAATATCTGACAGTAAATTTATCAGCAAAGTTTTATGAAGAAAATTTTTTATTTTTAAATTTTCATGATTTAAAACAATATTAATATATCTAAGCTAGCTAAAAAATGTATACATAACTCATACACTCTACGTACAATAGCAAGTCCAAACTTGTAATTTAATTCTTTAATAGGTCTGTCCTCAGAGATGTTGTTGTTGTAGAACAGATAAATTAGGAAAAGTGTTCACATGTGCAAATGTATATTTTTACTACCTATTGTTTTGTAACACAACCAAAATTTGTTGTTTTTAATGCTTTACAGCTATAATTGCATAAACAACAAAGGTCTTGAAAACGGGGGTTTTCTATAACAAATGAAGTTGTGGCTGTATTCATCTATGGGATTGGCATGATTCAAACATATACTGCAATTTACACATTGGTCTTGAAAGCGATGAAAACTCAAAACCAAATTTAATCAACTCGGTGTCACTAACCAGGCAGTAGTTACGTTCACAAACAGCCGCAATATATTCAGATATGACATTGCTGGATTGTCAGCTTGGTGTTCAATCAGAATTGAATGATCCCTGGATACAATTACTACTACGCAACAGCGAGCTGACAGCTGTTAATTGATAACCTAATATTGAAAGTCATTGAGGACATCTTTTATTCACAAGGTTCTTCTTTCAAGCTCAAGTCGCACAATTTTTATAGATTTCCCAATCCCTTATTGATGTAAATGAGACTATAGATATATATTTATTAGTTTCATATTAATAATAATATATTATATTTTGCAGCAGCAATTTAGAATTACGTTGCATGCGTCAAGTGTCAAGAGTGAGTTAAGAAAATGTACCATTTCAATTATGTTTTCAAAATAAAATAATAAAACTTTTATAAAATTATGGGAATAATCGATACAACACGATAAGATCGATGGTATTGTCCAAACATACTAGAGTCACAGACAGAAATGAACCTGCGCTATCTCAAATTTAGATCCAAAGTCCAACGTCTTAAACCGTTTGTTGAAATGTCTTTATCAGAACAGAGATTTTCGTTGTTGCTAATGTTTTTCAAGAACTTCATGAATTTTCATCCCAGCGGCCCATCATGAAATCATCAGTATAGTATAAACACTCATGTGATGTTTTATATGAGCTTTTAAATATTATATGATCATTGATTTTTTACGAGGGAGCCTATCAAATAGTCTGATGCAAACTTGAGACTACAACTTTTTAAATGATATCGTTTTTTGTTCAATTCGAAAGTTTTCCTTTCCTCTATTTTATTCAATTGGACGTCCTTCCATGAACCCATTCACATTTGAGTAGACAAAATAGGCCTGCCTTGAGAACTAGAAACAGGCTAAATTCAGCAATCCAAGCTCCTCAAGGGATCTTTGTACCGCTCTTTAGAGTACAACTGTAAAGGAATTTTGACAGTTTTCTTTTAAGATTTAAAATTGTCTCAAGTTTTTATTTTCTAAAATCTACCCTTCAGTCTTTAATTGTAGAAAAAATAATTTAAACTAATTTTTCTGTGGTACAGAAGCCTGTTTACTCTATTTAAGGTAAGTAAACTAAACCCTACTATTTAGGACCCTTTTCCGGCCGTAGAATATCAAACCGTATGTATTAGACATTACATATCCATTGCTTAATACAGTGTGAGCTTTTCTCATTTCATTGTTTCTTGAAATTTGGGACGTTTTGTATTTGTACAGGCAGATTCGTCTTTAACCCCAATTATAACTACTACTGCAAGATACCATTCGATATCATAACAAAATGAAACTAGCAGTGCTTTATTTCATTTCATAGATAACAGTTGAGCTCGAATCTCTACACCTTCACCACGATGTCAAAATTTTATCTCCATATTCAATATGTGAATGAAAAGCGGTAAGTTTTATATCCAAACTGCTAGATAGTTGGATGTTTATGACTTGAAGTAGTTTGCAATACAATTGGTTACTGAGCACTGATTGTTACTAAATAAAAATATTACAGAAAATCTTAATTTTCTGTTAGAATAAATAAATTTCAATAACAAAAATAGGACACCAATTCGGAATTTTATAACACTTTAAACGTTGCTTCTGGCACTTTGTGTACGAAGTTACGGTATCACACGACTCGCAAATCTATTTTATATTAAATAATTATTTTACAATGAAAGCGACCGGAGGTTCTCAATGTAATTTTTTAATAATTTTTATCATAATTATTTCATTCATCACAGTAAAATTGTCAAGCCAATCACGAATAATGAAGCCAATTTGAAAACCTCCCCTTGAGTTTAATTTATTAACAAAGCTCACCCATCTGCGTAGCCTGAAGCAACCGCTGTCGCTAAAATTACCATTTAATTTATTTCGTTTATTAAATAAGAGACGGTTTTTGTGAAAATGGAATATTACAGTAATTATATTCTCTTTCGGTAGAAATAGTTATGCATTATTTGTTGCGGAGAAAAATTAAATAACAGTTATTTTGTGAACTGTTGAATATAGTAGGAGCAAACCACACCACGTGGCACGTAATAGGCATGATTAAAGTTGTACGCATGATTACAAGTATTTAACTTTTATTTTTATACTACCCATGTCACTACGTCACATGTTAATATGTTATACAACTGTACTCAGTTACAAAGCTGTACAGTGCATACAGTTTAAAAAATGTCCACACTATATAATTGTCGACAATGGCGATTTTCTGCTACCATGGTTGCCCAAGATCAATCTAAATATATTCACGAGCGTTTCGCCAAATCCCATTGAGTAACATGTACTGTCAGTAAAAAAGATGGTGCTTATAGTCGATTAAAATACTTTCATGGAATAGTAAAATACTTTCTATTAAATAGTCTTCATGGAAACTTTCAGGTCTATAGGTTTCATCATTCTCAAAATATCGTGTGGACAGACAGACAGTATAGATTTTATGACATCATATTTTCTGCAAGTGTTCAGGCAAGAAAACAAAACAAATATATAACGTTAATAGTTTATATATTTATCAAAGGTTTAAATTACATAGTTTATCAAATTCACTTTATATATTATGTAATACAATGGAATTTTTTGCATTAAGAGAGAACAATGGGACAATAATTTATGTGAACAATAGTTCCTCCTTTGAAAAGTAGTAAGATTTTGGGTAGTTTAAAATTATGTTACAAGAATTTAAGGTGCAAGAACTAACAAAACGTAATAGCTAAGATAGAAATTTGTAAAAGTTATCCTTCGCGTTATTTTGCAATATTTGACTTGATATTAAAAATGAAGTCGTAACCGAGTATTTAGGCTAAAATGTATAATAATTTTTTCAAGTACAGGCCTACCAATTTCCTGTATAAATTCCTTGATTGTAGTTAAGAATCGGTAAAAGCTATGAAATAAAACTGTTAAATATATAATAATTTTTGTCTCATCTAACTGTCTTTTCTCATTCTAGATACAGTTTAAAATTACGTACCCGGTATAAATTCTGGATGGGATATAAAATTAGTATAACAATATTTATGAACGGGAATACTAATACTGTACATAAATTTTTCATATTTGAATTATACAGGAATGTTTAGTAACGGATCTTTCCACCAGTTCTTAAAAATTGGGTTGGACTGGGTGGGTCCATCTGTATGCGCAATACTTTTCGTTTGACTTAACTCGCAATAAAAATGGTAAAGACCATTTCATAAGGAGTCACTCCGGCCAGGATATTGTCCGACGTGGGTTGAAAATGAAGCTTCTCACACTGACCCAAAGTTTAGCTTACTCATGTTTAAACTTGTATGCTTATTGACATAATGGAATATACAATGCATTTACATCCTGATTAACTCTTTTCAGTTGAGTTGTGTATGAAAACTTTAAAAAATTTAAAATCAGTTTGTTAAAAAAATTTTACTAATACCCAATGGCTTACATGTTGTATATTGAGGTTGACTTGTAAGAACTGGGTATGATGTGATGTATATGTAAATAGCGTGAACCGGCCAGAAACATATGTTAATGAGCTCAATTTTGTTGAAGTGCTGTGTAAGTGTCATATCATACTGAAATTTATTTGTCATGCAACAACTGTGACTTTTAATAACGCTTTGTTCGTTGTGACCACACCCTAGCTTATTCCACACCAGGACGACGAGGTGTTAGCCGGGATCTGTTGTTGTAAAAATATCGATCAGGTGATAGAATTAGAATAAGTTGTAAGTTAAATAGGTATGAGGGATTCATCTGAATATTCCAGTATACAGTGTTATTTTCTGTACTGATTACATGACATTGTAATCGAGAAATTGTAAAGTACAAACTAGGCATTACAAAGTGTAGATGCAGTATCTAGCGCGTAAAGTGGTATAGTGCTGTGTGTTATTTATATGCATATCAAATAAGGAAATTTGTGTAGCAACTGGTTTAAATCTTTAAAACAGTCTAGATTAGTTTCTACCATACTAAATAATAATTTGGAACATAATACGCGTGTTTTAATTCATAAGGTAAGTTATTTAATAAAACATTTCAAATAATGTTTAATTTAAAGTCATATAAGTCTATGTTAATTATACTAAAGCCCTTCATTCATTTGGAAACTTATAATCAAGTGGAGTACCTAAATTAGCATAAATGTGAGCACACAATATTAAGCTTGTTTGCTTTTTATGAGTTGGATAAAACAGTTGTCTATGTGGTTTATAGCTTCGTATAGAATAATATTGTGCATTACTAGTTGAATTTGGGTGATCCTTTAATGAGGAAGTTTATTTAATGATCTTTTTAAAATTTCGGAAAATTTCAAGGAAGAATCTATTGACACCACTAAAACATGGAAAATGTTTGAATTTCTTAATTATATTTAGATCTTGAAACAAACAGTCGTTTACGGCTCGTACTTCGTTAAGTTCTATGTATAAAACTACAGCTTTTACAGCAATTGTAACATAATACAGATGTTCCTTGTTTTTACGATACTCGGCGTTCTTATTATCTTATTGCTTGAGCTTTAGCGAAGGTTATTACTAGTGGAACTGGGAAAGTTTATTTCTGTGTCTTTGCCTAACTGTATGCCTATCTATCTGTCAGTCTTTCCTCACAATATTTGTAAACACACTAACCTGACGTCCTGCATGAAGCATTTACATATTAGCAATACTGATTTTGAAGACGTTGCATTTCACTCCATGGGATTTAGATGACCATTAATAAATATATTTATAGTAGTCTTACGAGTACCCATGATGGCAACTAGAACATACCAGAATAAAACAATTTTTTACACATTATGTATAAGCACATGAGATTTAAACATGGCAAATGATCAAATATTGGTAATTTGTACCTAAAAAACTATTAGAGTAAAAGTCGATGTTAACCAAAATTGACTAGATCTTATTTTAGCGCACTATTTCGTTGTAATATCCTTTATACCTTACCGTAATATTATTAATATACACTTTATAAGTAATATACACTGCTATGAAACCTAAATCATTGTATAAAATGTGAATTTATCGTGCAAGATACCTCAGTAAAGATCATCTTCAGATATAACACTATCCATGAATCTTTATTTCTATACAGACAATAGTGATTTCTATGATAGTTTATGTCAAACTATGTTTGTTTGAGTGTCATTGAAGCATATCACTCGGTATGTTGATACCACGTTCTTTTGTCTGTTGAACGTAACATTTACTTTTTATGATTTATATCTTTTTATTTGTCCCAAGAACATCTTCGGAATGTGATGAGCTATAGGTTTGAAATGTTATGAACCTTAGTGAAGCCTGTTAGGCGAAACTTGGTGTGGGGTACTCCGTTCTTGTAATATACCGTTTAGAAGGTAGGATGTGATATACATATGTAAATGTTCTCTGACGTTGAGCGAAATCATTTGGGCAGTGACATGCACCATTATCGAACTCGATTTTGCTTTAAAAAACATATCTTGCAAAATTTCAAGTCTGTATTTTAGTTCGTTTTTGAGACGCTCGTGTGTACAGACGGACATAAATTTTTTCAGCCTCTCAAGTAATAAGCTTCGTTAATGGTCAGCATACAAGTATTATATGTGCCCATTCTTACAATATAAATACTTCCGATTACAGCCTGTTGTAATTCAGTTATGCATGTTATAATCAAGTGAACAGGCAGGTTGGTTTACCCAGTATGGAAAGATTAAGTGTATCATAGCAATGCATCTCAATATAACTGATACAGTACAGACAATACATTTATGAAACAACATGCTATGATATCAGTCTATCAACAATTGTGTTGTTTATATTTATGATTCTAGTTGTAATGCTGGTATATTTAGGGATCATTTTAAATGTGGTCTGAGGTAATGATAACGTTATTCATATTTTAAATGGACATTTTTATGATCACATTTATACGTTGGTGATCTTTTCCAGAAATGAGGTTTCCACGTCTGAAGACTTGTTGCTGTTGCTTTTCCGTCAAAACCGGTGCCAAGGTGATTGGATGGACCTCACTGGTCGGTAGAACATTCCTCTTACTTCACGAATTGTTAGGAGGACCATCCATATATCCATCCAAGTTTATATGGATGGTTTTTATGAGTAACTGTTCTACATCATGTCATGTATGATTACAATAGCTACTTTACTTAATTGAGGTTGTTATTTTTTTCAGATTTACAGGGCAATCGAAATGCAGTTTTATATACACAACATAGTAACAATGTCACCCGATGAAAATTTAGGTCCTGATATGGATAAAGCAATCGGCTATATGAGAAGTAAGTTTTGTATGTATGATAAAACTTTAATCCTTAATGTATTACACTTTAAAAACCATAATTACAGTGTAATAAGCATTTTGATATAGAACTAATGACGTGGTTAGGTTCCTGAAGAAAAACACAATAAATCTATTCAGACTACTATTTAAGAATGCTCAGTACAGCTAAGAACTTTCGCTTAGTTTCATATAGCCCAAGTTAATTTCAAACAGGCGTCCTAACCTAAATTTCCAAGAGTTAAAAGTTAATTTTATATCATAGTGTTCGTTAGTTAATAGTACCGTAAATATAGTGGTTATATAAAAGTACACTGAAACATTTTTACATAACATGTGCAAACGATATTTTCACATAATTTTTTTATGATTATGCTAGTTGAAAACACAAGTTTTGTTCGCTGCTTCACTTTATACAAACATGTGATTCAAACTACTTTTTGTTTCGTCAATTTTTTTCGTTTTGGTGGGTTAGGAGAATATTTTGAAATTAACATTGGTTATGTGGCACTAAACATAAGGTCAAGGAGAACTAGCCCTCTTAATAGCGGCCTAATGTACGAATTATTGATTCACACATTTAGTCAATGATGAGATCTTGTGTATATAAACTGACACACAACGCTCGACAGAGTCAGCCATATTGATCATCTTATTACGACATAGAACTAATTAGTGAAAATGAGCTAATATAATTATCATAGATACTAAATCACTATGAAGCACCAAAATGGCCATGTTACTTTTGTAAATATTTCAGTTGTTTGTAAATGCCTACAACTTCAATAACTGTGAATTGTAACATTGCATGATCAACTGTCCCATAAAGTTAGTCAAGCTTATGTAAACATCAAATAAATCAAATTTGTATATATTATGTTTATCAAGACATAATAAAACAATGTTTATAAAAAACAATAAAGTTTGCCAGTTTTCCCTGATCACATTATAACGTAGCCTAATATATGTATTGTTTGTTCGTATACGAAACTAAAATTCTCAATAATATGTTTGCCATCTAGTAACTCTGTTTAGTGTTACAGGGAATTTTCCTGTTGGTGATAATTTTCCAAACCATCCAATGTGCATTCACTGTCAGTTTCCTGGTAGCAGTGTATAGAGTAAGTTTCTCTTTTAATGATTTTATATTTCATTTATTTGTTCGTGTTAAGATATTAACCTTGAAAGTTTCATTTCCAACCTTAAAAAATCTTCTTGATAATTAGAAATCAATAAAGCTAAATTTAGATTAGTTTGTTAAGATAATATATAATAACGCCTGGTAAAAATTACTAATATCACTAATAGTTATAAATCTTAGCTTATTTCTTCAAGATATTATAAAATAAAGTTCCTAAATCATATGAATTTAATTTAATCGCTAAATGTAATGGTGAGTGGTAATCTCGAGAATAACTAGATAAATTTGGATATTTCATTTTATTCTAATTCTTAACATCGTTTAAGTCTGACGAAGAATTTTACTAAGAGGAAAAATCAGAAAAGTTTCCAGGGATACTTTATAATCCAGGAAAATAATTATGACATTTACAACACTTAATCCAACAATTTAACTGACACTAAACAGCTGTTGAAACTTTCGGCTGAAGTTTACTAAGAGGCAGAAACATTTGCTTACATTTAAGTTAGGACATTTCTGGTCGAAGTTTACAAGACTGGTCGAATCACAGTATAAAAACAAAGAAAAAGAGCATTATTGGCGACAAAGGGGTTAGATAAAGGTAAGAATTCAAAGGAGAAAGAATAGGAAATGTATTTGAACATACAGTTCTAAACTCTTTCATTTGGTCAAACTCATACGTGAGAAGGGTGGATGATTCAATTGCCTCCGCACTGTTGCTAAGAAACAATCATATAAATACATATTCGTATTTACTGTATCGGAAAATTCTGGGAGAGTTTTCCTTAAACACGGTGGATTGACAACTCCACCATTTCACAATTAACCACTCTGAGCCGATTATACTTGGCTAAGTTACTATACTTACTATACTTGGGTGGTTATTCTAGGAAAAGCTTATACAGCAGAATCTCACTTTTAAAGGGGAAGCAAGATTACTATCAGTAAATAGAATAGTGTATATCGTGAACCAAATATTTATAAAATGTATGTTTTAATTGTAACAAAATGTTTTAAAAAATCAAGTAATATTACAGAAGTTCATAGTTCTGTTTAAAATCGATTCCATGTTAACATTTGGCCTATTAAAAAAACACAAATTACAATCAATCACGAAATATGTTCACGTTGGGATTAACAAACTCATAAGTTTTCTTATGTTTGGAATTATATTTTTACAGATGTAAAATTTAAATTTTCTATATTGAAAATATTTGGTGGTAGATTCGTTCTGTTCCAATTTTGTAGCTTTTAACAAGCTATAATTTGTAAAAATTTGAAGATAGGCTTATTATGCTTTGATAAAATTATTATTTAAATGGTCCACGTCTGTTTATATCGTAATTTACACTGTTTGAATTTAAAAGAATAAAATTGCTTCTCCACTATAATGTGTTTCACATAAATGTCTCAATTTAGTAAAAGATTAACTCTAAACAAAATAATATGTTACTAGCTATTAAATTGCTTGCTTGCTTGCTTCCTATTATGTGCAGAAAAAACCCGAAACCACTGCTACATTGGCTGCTGAAATGGTTCATAATTTTCATATTGGAGCAAATTGTTAATTTCCTAATGATATTTGTCTTCGATGGTATGACAGATGATGATTTGCCAGCTGCTATAAAGTTCTACTGCATATCCATTTGTAAGTACTTTACTATTTTGAAAACTAAAAATGTTATCTGATTTTAAAAGGGCTGCTTTAAATTCTGTCTTACTTTTAAAGCTTACAATATATTACAGTATTGTTATATCAAAGGTAAAATGAACACATTAATGGAAGTAAAATAACTATCTAACTATTGTTTGGTATCAGGTTATTTTTAACTATTCGAGATAGGTGAAATGTTGGAATTATGAATAAATTATTGTGGTTTTTACTTGTAGCGCCAGTAAAACAAGCTTATCAAAAATGTCCTAAAATATTATGAAAACACTAACGAACTGAGGGAAAATGTATAGCGAATAACTACGTACGACTATTTCTTATGACAACAAAGAAATCGAAATAAAAATATATATGTTTAATAAGATAAGTATTTCATTTTAACTTGCTTATGAAATTTACAGGCAAACACATAATTTATAAAATGCTTACGACTATTCTTAGGTACAGATACAATGAAGAAAAATAAAATTATAGTTCACTATACATTATAAAAGTAAAATATCTAATGCAAAATAACTTGAATTTATAGCATTTATAGTCTCGTAGAATTTATAGCATTTTTGGTGATTTATTAAAATGAGACATTTAGTTTCGTGTCGTTTCCTTCAGCATTAATTTAATTTAGTGTGCTTGTTTTATTTAGTTTGCATCTAAATAAAATCCATATCAACAACCTTGATCTATATACATATACGATTAAATTATACAATGTGAATTCTACTACAAAAAACTTGTAATTTTTAATATTAGGGCGCACGCTGTACCATAAACCCTATTTTCCAGTACATTTTATAAAATTTTTAGCAAATTAAAAACTATTACTTTACCAGTATACCTAATTATGCAATATATATTTTTTAAATAAAACAATTACACATAAAAAGGATTCCTGCAAAAAAAAAAATGTTAATTAATACTATTACATCGATATAAAGTTTATAGTGTTTATTTTCTTCTTTGAGCGAATAAAAACACATAATCAGTTTTGTAAATTGAGCCTAAAGAATTATATTCACCAATTAATAGATAATTTTTATGTAATATAATATATTTTATGTTATAGCATCGTGTTTTTGTAAGGACGGATATGAATCGGTGATGATATATTAAGCCAAGCAAATGCTATGTGTAGAATTGCAGGTGTTAAAAACTTTAATTAAATAATAGCAAAACAAAATTTGTAATCGCGAGCAGTTTATTACTTTAATATTTTGTCATTGATATTATTTGGTTATAACAAAATTGAAAACAAAACAACAGTAAAAATCTTCATTAACCTATCGACTGCATAGGGATAAGTTTTGTAACAGTCAATTCTCCTTTTGTACTCTTAACCTTTTCTACCTGCTGTAGATAGGATGTATGTCATTTTTATTGTTATATTTCATGATTAAAGAACAAGTGAATCATTATTTGAACAAGGGTTATATCCACTACAAAGTAAAAAAAAAAATAATAATTAAAAAAACAAGATCACAATTTATTTAGTTAACATTTTTCAGGGGCTCAAAAATGTACATGTAATCATGTCAATAGAGAATAAGTGATTTAAATTTCCAACTTTTTTTTTTTACAGTCCATCTTTACTACATGTGGGTGGTGTACAGCTTCTACCTTGACATTCGTGACAGATCAGTGGAACGAGATGCGCCCGAGGTCACGTCAAGTGGAGTTAGAGAACACACAATACAGGATGACGATTGTGATAATCGTCAGCGACTGAACAGTGTGGAAAATCAATCTGAAACATCTATTTTCATTGTAAAGACTTTAAAACCCTCAACACAACCACGAGATCAAGAGTACACTGACATCAATATTTAGATTATAAATACCAGGAGTAAAACGATATTTGCTACTGGGATGGAGGAGATTACTGCATTCAATGATAGAAATATGCGATAACTTTTAAACACGTTTTATACTTAACTACCAACTGTTTAAATAATTACATTTAATAATACAGTAAAACTAAATAATTTATTATTAAAAAAAAAACAAAATAAATTACTAACTATATACTCATATTTTTATTCTAATACACCTTGCAAAATTTTAACCAACGGACGACTTGTAAAATATTGAGGTGCACTATTCGTAATGAATTTTGCTTGTATATTGTATGTATTGTATTGTATGTATTGTATTGTTTTTTTTTTTTACTTAATATCTTCAATATTATGCTCTAATTAAGCTATAGTAACAAATTAATATTATACGTAACTTAAGCTAAAATAATCTAATTAAATTTTAAGTTTTACATAGTAAACTTTTTTCATAGATGCAACAAAAATTTTATATTACTTAGTAGTGGTAGTTACATGTCTGAACTAACCAAACTTCAGACAAACCTTACTTAAACATTAAATGTACAAGAATTTTATGAAACCAACCAACCCAACAACATTAGTAAAACTGATAATTTATATTTTGCCTAACATTTAGTCCTACATAACTGAAAGAGCAATTAATATTTCATTTGATATACAAGTACACGACCTAAATGTACCTATAATGCAGATGTGGATTGAAAAATTGTAGGTAAAATCTGTCTTAGTTTTATGTCCAAAATCCATTTCATTTGTCTATTTTTATAAAACTCAGATAAAATAATAATTGTAATAAAAATCTGAACTTCTTTTGGTAATTATTATTGAACCCAATCCTAGTATGTTGTATGCTTCGTTACTAGACAATAAACTGCCATTTAGGTCCTTAAAATCGTGTCGTTTCCTGTCCGTCTGCATGTCCTTACGTGTGTTATGACTCTTGACATTACACTTGATAAACTTGGAAGTTTTACATAGATACCTTTTGGTCTAAGATATTTTATAGATGTTTGTGTCAAGTCGTCAAAAGAGCGGCAACAGTATAATTTTGTAGTATAGTTTTAATAATAATCTTAATTAATTAGTACTGTGAAGACTAATCATGTGAGAGTTTTTATATGAGTTACTGATAAGTTATTATTTTGGATGTTATTAAACCTTGGAAGATTCAAGTTACCGTCAGTTTTATCGTAAATTTAGTTCATAACTTTTAGTTTACTTTTTGTGTTCCTTTCATGTACACAAACTGATCCTTTTAACAAATAAAAACATGATAAAAGTAAATTTTGTAGGTAGGCCTATCTATAATCAGTTTTCACTAAACAGGGGGAACTTTACTATTGGTTAATTACAGTTCTTAATTAACAAAATAAAATTCATATTTAGGGTGACTATGTTCTAGATACCGTAAAATTGGTAGTAATAATGATCTATAAAATCGTGGTTACCATGGAATATCTCAATAGAAAGTTGGGATGAAATTATAATAACTATAATCGTCATACATCAGGTTTGACACATTCCTGACAACAAAGAACGTATTTAATAAAAAGAAATTAAAACTAAAATCACGAACACATTTTAATGCATTAATGGACCTCTTTTTGTGGAATTGAACACTCCAACCAACACAAGGACAAAATATAAGAGACAACGCTATTGCAAATACAAAAGATTACTGTGTGGCCCGTGGGCATGCCTCTGCACCTAATCATTATTTTACATTCTGCATATTGCATAGGTTGCGACTTCCGGTTATGAACCTCCCTTGTTCTAGTTCTTTATGCAGATAATATTTTTAGAGTAATTAAATTCGTTACCCCTACCACGTTACGGTTTGATGACTGAGCGTTATATCGAATCCTATGACTCAAGGGAATGAACAAATGTTTTTGTGTCTGTCTGTCCGTACGATGAATATTTTGAACACAAGTTGACCTTTGGACTTGGAATTTTGTGTGAATCTAAAATTATCTAAAGGCAATATCGGTTTTGATTTGTATAGTAAATAGAATAGTATAAAAATGATTTCAATCATATGACAATTTAACATGTTAAAACACACGTTTACATGTGCCATAGTAATATTTGTAGCCAGATGTAAAAGCTGTAGACTTTTTTTGCATACAATTTTTGCGAAGTCTGTTACGCGGCACGATTAAGTCTTTAACAATAAAGCAAGTGACTTGTTTTATGAAAACATTGATTTATGTCTCTCCATAATATAATGTTTTGTAATGATTGTAACAAACCAAAAATTGATATCATAACCACAGTATTTCCTTTGATAAAAACCAAACACTATCAGTAGAGATGGACTCTGGTAGACTTCTTAGAAATGGTAGAGCCAAGAAGACACTTAAAAATAAAGAAGAGGACATATTGTTAGCTATTTGCACGTCAATATCCGATATCTTCATACGAGTTTTATAACTAATCGTACATAGCACTTCTTTATTTCATTCTTTATTTAATTAACTGACCTTTCATCTTTCTGGGTGCATACTGAATCTTCAGCCCTATTTTCCAATAAAAATCTCAAGTTGAGTCTTCGTTGTGGAATGTCTGGGAAGGCAGTAGGGACACTCACAATCGTTTTGAGTAGGAGCTTATATGGGAAATTGAATAAGGAGCAGCCAATGGAGTGATCGAAATATCCTGTAATAACTCCTTTAGGCCTTGATGTTCAACCTAAAAATGACGGAATGAATATGGTTTAGTAAGAGTTTTCAGGTCGTAAAACAAGATTGATGTGGGCTTCTCTCAAAACTGAGTGAAGTAACTAACTTTTCAATTATTTGGCATGTCAGACTATACTGCTTTTTGCATTCCCATATGTAACGTTTTTCATGACTTATTATTAATATTTTTCATAAAAAATGCAAATACTTAGTATATTTAAGTAGTAATTATGTTCATTAAATATGACATAAATATTTATTACACTTTAATCATGTATTGTTCAACAATCGTATTGTTAATTTTATTTATTTTGATGTTTTCTTCTTTTCTCCTGTGACGGCATTTTTATATACTACAGAGTTTTTTTAGAGAAAACTGTCAAAAAATTGGAAATGTTGTTAATGTAGCAAATTTATTTACTTTAATTGATTTCAGATTGTGATTTGTGAACTCATTGTGTGTTGCCAATATTGCCTTTGACCAATAAGTGCTTTGTGTAAGTGCAAATAGAGTAGCAGATAAATAGTGTTTGGACAGTAAACCACGACTATTTAACTAAAGTACACGACACTTACTCGCACTAAACTGTGACATTCACAGAACGTGTTTTGTAGTCATTAGTCACGAAGTGTTTCTGGAAGTACTTTCCGTGCAACGATAACAGTGGTTTTGTATTTAACAGTAAAAACGACAAAGCCGTTCATGCTTAATGTGTATATGATTGGGGCATCTTTTTCAACAATCTAAAAGTAATAGCAAAACATTTTTGAAAAAAAAAACCTTCAATATAGTCGACTGCATACAGTTTCTTAAACTGAAAGAAATGAATTTCTTTAAGAATAAATCCAGTAATCATTTGATAATACCTTTTAAACGTGTAATTTTTTTATAAATATATTTTATTTTATTGACAAACAAATATAATATATTATAAGCACTACTAAGTTTTCTAAAAGGGACTAAAAATATATATTTACAAAACAAAACGAACGTATTTAATCATTATATTTATTAGTAGCCCAATAATGAGTATAACACAATCTAGGATAGGATAATATTACACTTTATTAAATGTATTATATCAGTGAAAGTAAAAAATCTTGTAATTGAAGGTCCAGTGCTTAAACCGTGACGGATAAGTTTAATATCAAAACAAACGATGGTAGTTAACTTACCTTTACAATCTGAAGGCTGAGGTGAATAAAATATAAAACTTAACACTATGTAAAACCTATGCGCTTCTGTCAGTTTACTTGAACGCGGTGTCCTACCATTACGGAACATTTATACTCTTGCTGTAATGATGCCATTACATAGCTTTTAATGTAAATATCCATTACATAATAGTCCATGTTCGAGTAGACCAAACCATAAAGTTCAAAGTTGATCACGCGCATAGCTATCTTCCCTCTTCAGGCCATACAACAGCACATGGTACAGTCTAAACAAAAAGTAGTATTGTCGCTGTTGTGGGCGATTTTCACGTCGATGTTGGATTTTGGAACAGGTTGTACTCGTCTGTGAAAGAGGTAGGCTGATTGCAAGGGATGGGGGATAGTCATCATACCCACCCCGGGCTTCACTTCTCTTTCTCCTAAATGGTTCGGTACAAGAAAATATAGAAAACTATAGGAATCATTTTAATGGGTTTGAAACATTTGTTTCATGCCTTATCACATGCAGATGAAAAGATCTTGACATTTACAAGTAAATTATTCCTGATTATTAGATATAATATACTAAATAAACCTGAATTAGACATAAACTATATTATGAAATTTCAGGTTTGATTTGTCGCCTAAAACGTATGTATACAATGTGTTTTACAGTGCAAGCAACACCTGAAATAAATGCACCAAATTCAAATGTTTACGTAACTTCAATTCAATTTGAATCCTAAATATTTCTCCCAAGTAAAAATTCAAAATAAATGTTTAAACATTAAAAAATATTTTATTTTGTTATGTTGCACAAAATCTTCAAACATTAATTTTCTCTATTCACTTTTCAACCTTTACGTACCGTTTGAATTACTTGCCTTTACTTGTCGTATCTGGTAATTGGCTACACGGATCAGACCCAATTAGTATGTGAAGTTCTTGTGGGTATAGAACAACTCTAATAATATTTAAAGATTTTAGAACAATTATTTGTTTAAAGACAAGAAAATAAGTAAACAAACACGTTAATTTGTTTTCACAACTGCCTTATTGGATCTTTATTATTTTTGTTTCCAATTTTTATCGTGTTAATCCACATCTTCAGGAATGCTGCCAGTCTTTGTTTACGTATTGCGTCTACAAGAATGCGGTCAATCTTTGTACCTTTGTCAGGAGCGTGTTTCATTACAGTACATGGATGTCTTCCTGGGCAAAGTATAAGACGAGAAAGAGACAACTTTATCAAATATTTCCAACTAGGAATTTCTTTATTAGCGTGAGTCCTCACATAAAACGCTAAAGAAAGCAAAGAAAATTCTATTTAACTTCATAATGTAAGTCTCATTAAAAATTACATGAAAAATACACGAAGTTTAACTGTTTCAACATAAACAACATCATTTTGTGGGAACTTGATGTATACAGCTTTATTATTTAAGCAATGATATGAAACGCAATTAAATGAAAAAAAGTGAATGAATCATGTGGCAAGATATCAGGAGAATGATTTCATCTGTAGACTTGAAATTTTGCATGGAACTTCACTTCTACATAGACAAGAATGAGTTGGGCATGTTCAACCAGGGAAACGTCATTGAAACCACTTATAATTCAGTTAGCTGACACAATTTCTCTATTGTGTGCTGAGGAATTAAAAAATTGCTTCAGTGTTATGCCATCAAATAATAAAAGAAAATCTGCCAATAATGATATTAGCTGTAGATTTAAAATTTTGGATTGACATCAGCGAAGCTTGTTAAGTGACTCATGGTGAGGTGAACTCCTACCTTGTAGTATGGAAGTAGTAGATGTGATAATAAAAATATATTGTAGAGTAAAACTTAGGTATCACATCGCAGTGACATTCTGGAACGGTACACTATATCATGTAATATGAGTAATAGTCCGCACAAGAACAGTACACATTTACAACATAGTGTGACATTAGAAATTTATGATAGTGCTCCTTGCAACACTGTTTTAAGTTATTTATAGAAATCCTAACATTTTCTTCTGAGAGTAAAGAAATCTAATTTATTAAACACTCTGCGCATAAAACCTATTCCAGTATATTTCGTAGAGTTATGTTTGTAGGTAAAAAGATATATTATACATTTGCATGATAAAAATTTCTTCCTTTCAAAGATTTATTTTCAATGGCAGTTAATATATTTAATATTTAAGTTTAATGGAACACTATTTAAAAATAACTGGTCATTGTTTAAGATATTGGACTGTTTAATTTAGAAAGGACTCAAAATATTTGAGTCAATAAAAAACGCAAACTAAGAGTGTCCAGTTTCTGCGTAGCATCATACATTATATGGTGTTCGTGACAATAAAATGGTACATTGTCGCTAAAAACCTCAAACGTGCCGTTTAGCACAAGTTTCCGTTACCCATAATTTCAAAGATACTAAAAATTGTATTGGTTGATAAGCGTTTCCCAATAAAAAAAATATCCGATAAATAATATTTATTTTACAAATTCTTTTTTAAAAGTGACTAAATTTTAATTATTCAAATTATTGTTGTTGGAAAGTTATCGTTAGTTGTTAGAAAGTTACGTATGAATTAGATTAAAACAATATATGTTATGATGTATTTAACAACAGCTTACTTGTTTAAAAATAGCTTATTTTGGTTCTAAAATTCGATGAAGATTTGTTAACTCAATCAAGATAATGTGTTCATTTGTAAGATTAAAAAGACTTCTTTGGTCAAAACCATCTATTTCCGTCACTTATGTTCTGCTTCCAAAATGAGGGAGACATTTTGATATCCCTTCTTTTCAGGGTACTTTAAAATTGCTATACGCAATGTCAATGTACCTTTCTAGTATTTCGAAAATTATTTTTTTTATTAAAAGAACTGGCCAAGCCATTCTCGAGATCAGCACTTAACAAGACATTTTCATTTATAAGAAGATTTCATGAATCAATATAAATATTGAAAAGATTGAAAACGAGTACACAATCCTGAGTTGACCCGCGTCCAGCTACCTGCGTGAGTTATAGAACTATACTGTATTTGGTAGTTCCACAATGTTCAATACTAAGTCCTATGTTATTTTTATTTATGTTATTGCAACCAGTTTTTTATCCATAAAACTTTAAAATAATTCAAATATATTCTTCAACATTTTCCCAAGTATAAAAGCAACAGGAAACTCCAAACTCGAAATTTTCAAATATTTCAAGAATTGACAGTTTTTTCAGAGTTTAAATAAAAATTGCAAACCTTGGCCTTACTTCATTCCCAAATATATTGACGGAATCCATATTGTGGTTGACAATATCAATTATTTGAGGAAGTAACAGTTAAAACAGTTTTAGGTGTTTATATGAAAAGTTCACACTCGTGTTAAAAGACTTATATCCTAAGTATACAAATTCTGTAAACGGGAGTGTATAGTACTAATTCGGGATTTTTTTTTTTCAAAATGCGAGTGCTCACCTCCATGCCCCCCGTACCCAAAGCCAAAATTTTGAAATGCATTTAATACCTTGTGAGACCTCAAATTGAAGCTCATAAAAAATGCTGTATTATGGTTAAAACATTGAAATCGGCCAAGCCGTTTGGTATCACCAGTCGAAATGTAATCTCTTACACAACAATTACTAGTTTACTAACTACTATACTACTACTAATAACAACAAAAAGACGCGTGGTTCGTTAAATTTTTTCCATTAAAATAATTAAATGCTGGTTTTAAAATGAATACAGTATCTGCAGAAACACTCTTCATTGTCCAGATCCTTCAGCAAAACTCTCACAATCAGACAATTCTTTGCTTAAAACTTTCTATTGAGGATAAATTATTTATTGTAAAGGATATTTTATGATTTAGAACGAATATCATTGCTGTATGTAAAAAATTACTATGTTCAATTTATAATTAGCCATATGTATTCTTAAATGAAATTTTCCGTTGGCTTTTTAAATAAATAATAAATAGTAAAGAATAATATATAGTTTATTCCTGTGCAATAATATGCTCTTTAAATAGTTATCCAAGTATTTATTAGTCTACGGTAAACAACTAAAGCACAAGACTTGTAAAAGCATACTTTCATTTCCTGTGAATAAACAGTTGGAATCGTACACAGTAATATATTTCTATATGAAGTGAGTTTGTAAATAAGAAAAATCTTATTTGCCGACTGGAAAACATGAAATGATGCTGTGCACATTAAAGGAAGTGAAGGATGAGTTTCTTTTTGTGATACAAAATATTACCCACTAAACATTTATAATTACATATCTGCTACCAGTATTTGACGTACTAGTAAGAACAAAATAGTATAATGTATATATTTATTTGAGAATTTTTTCAAATCATATACTGCTATCTAGGCATTACCTACTTTCTTTCTTGTTTCATAGACGATAACTCTAAATCTGGTAAAATTAAAAATGAATGGAACGTGTTGACCTACAAGGTGCTGCAAGGGACTAAATAGCCTATCTATTTCAATACAGAAAAAGACAAGAGTTTATTTCTATTTAACTCGGCGGTTTTTAAATTGTTTTATAACATTAATTTTAAACTCGTTGTACTGTCGGGTGACTCAGTTTGCTTTCACGGATTCCAGGAAACAGAGAATATAAACTCGCACTGTTTACAATGCTGCATTATGGTCTACGTGTAATTAAACATACGTTTGGTATCTTGTTTGTTAACGAACAAAGGTTTAGTTTGTTTTATTTATATACTTATGCTATTCTATTTGTAATACATTCAGAGGAAATATATTATTCTATAACAAAATAAAAACAAGAAATCAGTAACACTGCGTTTCCAGATCAGTCGTAGGTGGTTGGTAGACGAATACAGACGTATTGTGACGTATACTCTATTTTTCAGTTTCAATGATGAGTGTTGTGTATGGTTTTTTATTAAGTGCATGTTTTTAGAGTTAGTGAAGTTGACAAACAACATGGTGGTTGTGATTCCTGACTTAGGCATGCCACAACGCTTTGGTATGATTTATTTATTTTAACCCAGTTTGTAATTATGTATTAGGTTAGTTATTTACCAGAAGAAGAGATCAGATTGCAGATCTCGAAAAGTAGTGTTACTGATTTCTTTTTTCACTGAACGATGGAAATGTCTGGGAAAATCCTGTTTCCTTCACAATCCTTCCATCGTCGAAGATAACCTTCAAACAAAGAATATTTCATTAACTATGTTTAAGGGAATTCAATACAAAACAAGGTAATTGAATGTATAATTCATTATTTATTAATTCAATACTTTGAAAATACAATTAACAAATCTTGTTTTTCCGTCAAATTACATAGTGTCCAATATAAACCTAAAATTCCAATATAGATAAATCTTCATTTGAATACTGCTCAAATAAAGTAACCCTTTAAATATTTTACTGGTTAATGTTACCTCAAGACATACCTTATTCATAAATAAATAAGCCGTTTTTTTAAATTTTAGACTATTTTAGATGGCAATAATAGCACCAAAAGTATAATCCATCTAATGGAATTAATTAAGGACCTTAATTAATAAATATAGCTAAGTAAAAAAAATAATAATTTACATACAATTTATATAGCATAGTTTAGTGTTTACTTTATCCTGTTGCATCAAAGATACCCTCATAAGGCACCGAACTTTTTATCGGGACCAGTATTCATATTGTATAGATTAAAACTTTTAATAATCTTAAGGAATGGTTCTACCATCTCTATTGTTTATTTTTTCGTCACTTAAGAAGCTATATTACAGTAAATATATTGTTTAAAAACATTATTATGTAGATAATCGAACTTCGGAGAGATTTATTTAGTTGATTTACAGTAGTAGTTTATTCTTGAAATTAAGACGCCATAGTTCTAATTCTGCCTCCAATAGTCAAGTCCGTTACATTTTATCCTTCACTTAAATTAATTTATCAGCTATGTACTCTTTCATTAAATTATACAATATTAACAACACTTGAATGTATAAGTTGAAAGCATTTAACCAAGTTATAGTTTGCGAGATTTGTGATAATAAATAGTTTTCCTTGTCTCAGAGCCTAGTTCCTACAATTTTAATGAAGTATCCCCAAGGATACAGTTGTCCTGCTCCTGTCCGAGACGTGCTGAGACCAAGAACCCAGACCATGCTACTGAGCATTATCTGCTGAGTCAGTTTGTTATACGTGCTGAAGCTGTTGAATATATCCTGCTGAGACTGAAAGAGTAATAATTCTTAGATTGTATGAATTACCAATTGAATTATAAACCTAAATAACCTCAATTAGTTCGGATCTGGTTTTATAGAAATAGTAGGGTAATATGTTCAGTGTGACGCAACCTTGGCCGTAACTATGGTAGATTTGGTACTTTATAAATAATGTAAGAAATTGGATCCCCGCAACCACACTTCTGCTGTAAAACAATCAAGAGGAAATGGAATATTTTAAATCAACTTGCATACAGTAAATATTTTTCCGCAATTAAAACAGAAATTGACGCAACTTAATTTTCAAGACTGAAACAACTATAAATCACGTAATTTAATAACTTTTTATAATAAATATTAGTCTAAAAAAGTTAATGCAATATTAAGTATTAATAAATACTAGCAATACTATGAGTAAAACCTCGTTGTAGGAATCTACACATGAATGGAAAATAATATAATTTTAAAAGAGATTTGTAACTATTTTTCTAAAATGAAATCCGACCAAAATTAAGTGGGTTCTGTCGAGTTGGACATAGAGGTGTCTTCGAAAAAGGTAATCGTATCTGACTTCATGCAGGAATGATTTTTCCTCTGGCTTAGAGAATAAGGAAATCCCTGATTATTCTTAGTTGTAAAAGGAATGTTCTGTGCTTCATAATAGAATATTCAGGATGAGTAATTTAGGGAGTAGAGGTCACTTCCAACTGAGATTCCATAAGGAAGGGATAGTGGACACTCAATTACAGTCATGTCACCGTGGAAGAGGTTAGCTCTGTTCCAGCCAAATTCCTTCGTGATTAGGCTTTTAAAATCTTTCAACGTTAAAGAAGCCCTTCCCACTCCAATAGTAAAATATATCTTTAAACCTTTGATTTTTATTCCATTAGTTTGACTTTTGCGGTTATAAATTTGTACTCAGTATACTTTCTACTGACAGGTGTAAACCAGAACGGTATCCTTGGGGTATGTGGTAATTGGTAATGCACTTAATTTCATCATATATTAAATAAAGAAATTTAGTGGGCCAATATTCGTAACTCTTATTTTATTGCAGATATAAAATAAGGAGTATAAATTTTAAACAAACATCCAAAATAACACATTTAAACGAATGTAGTAAAAAAGGCACTAAAACAAGTCTTTGTGAGCTAAATGTATCAGTCTATCCACAAATACTTAAGCGTTCACTTATCTCAAACGTTTCAATGTAATAACATCGTGTTTATATTAAGTATTATTTGAGACTCATTTCCTGTATATTTAAATATTTTGTATCTATAGTAAAATATAATAACAAGTATTATACCTGTAGAGACTTTGTTACCGAGATATTATGTAGAGTATTTTTTTACCTAACAGAGATGGTCAATAACTCAGGAAACATAAAATACAAAATCTCACTGAGACACACTTAATAGCACAATTCTACGATCAAACTTTAAATTAACATACAGTGACACTAACGAGTTCTGTTTACCGGTCCTAGTACCAACATCCGAGAGGCATCTACGTTTGGTTTGGATTTCCTTCGGTCAAAAAAAGGGGTTTGTACATTGTCGTTCTTAATCATTATATTATGTTGGATACTTACGTATGGCATCATTAGAAATTAAATTAAATAGTATATCCTTATATTTGTTGGCATAGCTTTAAAGCATAATAAAAATTAATTTCATGTTTAATTGAAAAATTACATACGTTATTTTATATTTTCAATACTATGTCTGGTTGTTATTAAATGCGCAGGAGACAGTGTTATTTAAAATATAGCGCGTGTGATAATCAGTTACTTAGAAAACCCAGTTTTCAAAATTTCACTGGCTCATACAATACATACCTTTGTCCATCAACAAACATGATGTCAAACGTATGTTTCATTGTACGCAGACCAGATGCCGCACTGCAAACTGTGCGAGTTTACATTTTCTATGAACTGGAATCCGTCAAAGTAAACTGTTTCTAACAGCTCAAGGGTCACAAACACAGTTGAATATACGAATTCGCATAGAATCCACCCTTCCCACATTAGCAATATTATTTACTCAATACATTGTATCCAACATTTTTAAAACTACAGAACATACGGAATCTTTGTTTGTTGCTGTATTAAAAAAAGCCTGGACTATTCTACGCTATAAATTACGTGTAGGTCTGGTGATAATTTTGTTCACATATTTCAGCATGAAAATACTCATATAACAGGTTTGCTGTCATTACAGTTGTTAATAGTAGTTTCTTTCATGGATTAAAATCTATCCTCTTCTTTAGGTATAAAAGTTATATGTGTCATGTTTTAATGTTTGAAGACGGATTTTTCACTTTAATTTTCTGGGCAAGGTTGTGCTATATTTTTTAAATTATTTGACATCTATTAATAATATGGTAGATTAAGAACCTTAAGGGAATATATCTCCCACGGTCTCCCATGCTCGCTACAACTGATATGGATTAAAACAGAGCTAGCCTTCCCTTCTTTAATAAATACATGATTGTCATGATGGCCTTTACCCACAAACCTTACCTATCCTAAATATCCTGTAACTCGCAAACAGCGCAAAGGTCCTTTTTAGGGCTAAATAAAATGAGAATTTTCCTCATATTCTTGTCCTAAATAGACAAAAAAAATTTCATTAACGGTGCAAATGTGGAAAAGCATACTCGTTGAAATCATAAAGTATTCCATAAACTTTGACTAAAGTATTGCGGTATACTGAATCAGTCCACAATTTGTGCAATCACGTTATTGCCTATTTTTTGCACATATTTTTGTAATAAACTTCATTTGTATCTTATTTTGCAGTTTTACATGCATCAATTGATAACAATGTTATCTTATAACTAAACACATCATTCATTTTCTGTTTGCGCACACAACACGCATTGCTCGGTTTTAGGTATGTGACAGGGTTTTCCTTATTACAAATACACTTTATCCCGCAATATATTACAAATCCCGCTGTTTACTCACAGGAAATTAAGGGCTGTTCGTGATGTTTGCATGGGTGGCTCTCTGTGAACTATTACGCACGTGGAGGACTATTACCCTTAACAGTTAACATATCAAACATTTTACTGTGCATTTATTTAAATACAAATTGCAAGCTTTTTGCCTTATTCTTCTCTTGTACTTTCTTGTTTACTTTAAGAATTCAGTTAATTGTAATGACTAAAACATTACTATGTTGAGTGTTTCTAAAATATATTTTTATAAATGTTTTTTTCAATCCAAAGCAATATTGCCAATTTTTTTTTAAGGAGAGGCCGATCCCCTTTTAAGCCTTATTCTGTCCGTCCTCATGGGCCACTGGCCTGTGCGAGGATCTTATCAAACAGAATAAGGAGGAGAGTCGATACAGTACGAGGTTGATGGTACTGATAAAAAGTGCAAAGGTCACAGACAGGATTTGAACCTGCTCTATCTCTAACTCAGACTGAAAGTCCAACGGCTTAGACCACTCGGCCATCGGCACTCCCAATTAATAATAGCTTACACAAATTGTTATAAACTATACAAAAACACTATACCAGCATGTTGCTGTAACATAAACAAAACATTAACTCTACCTGTAAGCAATCATTTCTACATCAGCTGTTGTCTGCATGCGCAGATAATTGTACAAATCATTTACAGTACGGTGTTTTTTGTACTATCATGGATACCAACAACAAAAACTAAATAAATATGTGGTTTGTTTGTGATTATTTGTATATATTTTCGATAAAAACTAAGTGACCACGGCAGACCTATCACTATTAATATGAAATCTAGGATCTGAGCGCAATGCAGTATTAAATTCGAATTATTTTTACGCATAAATATTAACCGAGAAATAAAAAAATATATTTTTGAATAATTTATAATTTTGAAATCAACAGTTACATGCTCTCTTTAAATGCAACCTTCAGTCAAATACGTAAATTACGAGACCCTTGAACTGTTTTGCCTTCAGTGTAGCAGTCACCTAAGTAAGTGACTTCGTTATAGATATCTGAAGAACGTTGCAGCAGAAATTTGCCAAAACGAAAATCATAATTAAACTGTGGATTACCTGGAAATTTCTCAGTTATTTAATCCTATCTACATTGATATTAGTATGTTTTTGTTATACCGATTGTAATGTAGACGCAAACATAGACTGTTATTCCACTATTTTAGTATCTCCTCTACAGTGATACAGTGCACTATATGACTACTTCAATGCTAGTTTCCTTGAATTATCATTTGATTATTACAGTATTACATTTACCTCAATACAGTGTTCTGTTGAAGAAATAACATTTAGTATTATCGCATATTCATGAAAATTAACTCCAAGTTGCAATTGAACACCCTATTTGATTTTGAAAAAAGTAACGATTGTTTTTGGTGGTTAGGACGATAAAAAAAAGACAACAAGTAATTAGTAAGAACATAACTGGGAGATAGTGAGTATTATTTAATCACTGGAAGAAAGTTCGTGATGAAGTTTTTATACATTGAACTTTTATATTGTACGTTGGCATAAAATCGTACAGTATCAAGGTGTTAGAGGTACCCCGAGAGCATTGTAAAATCTGTGTAAAATTAACATAACTCTTTACAACTTTATAGCTTTAATGAATACTGCAAATAATGTAAATTGTATATGTATTAAACATATAAAAAATCTGATACGCACACTAGAAGAGCACGGAGAAATTATAAGTGCAAAACCTGTTCTCAATGATTACTAACATTATAAATATGATAGTGAGTTTTTTCGTTCGTACGCTTTCAATGGGAAACTAGTCAAATAATTGTAATGAAATGTTACATGAAGCTTTGTATGTACCCTGCTTAACATATATGCCTATTTTTGTGTCAAAATCACTCCGGTCTACGCCCCACTAGTCACTTACCTTGCTAAAAATCCAAACCTGGTCTCTAAAGTTGCATTACAGCAAACAATCGTTATTAAGTGTTGAGTGTGATCGAATTTTCTATGTAAAGATTGTTTTATGGCACCACAACCATATATTAATTTAATTTAATCACTATTTTCAATTTGTTGACATTTATAATGTGAAAACACAAAGTAAGCTTGGAAGTATTAACTGGTCTTATTTATTTTAACTATGTAATATAGAAATATTAATTCACACGAACCAGAAGTGCCTACACAAGAAATTGTGTAGCTGTGGGTAACTGTTAGTAATATTTGTTTATACCATACAAGCGAAATTTGTTTGCCTTTAATCACTAGTTATCCTATTTTTTCTTATGACTATACATTTTACTAAAAATATTAAAGTTATTGCTGTAACCAAGCAAGACTATGTACTATAAATGTTTTTAAACCGTAAATTTAACACAAGACCATTTCATTGTAAGTATAGGACGTAATATACCTTTTTTTTAAAGACCTTTGCATACCAAAACCTATAAATTCCTAAGTCCACAAACTACATCTTTATTAAAGTAATATATGATTTTTGGGCTCTCAATATACGTGTCCTGTATACAAAGATGGGATTATTTATATTATTAATATTACATTTCTTGACATTGATTTTAATACTGATAACAGTAGTTTTAATATTACATTTATATATTTTTTAATAGTATCTCTTATATTTTATATTTATAACTTAATGTAATGAGATGGAAATAAATAGTAAACAAAATCGGAAAATTAACTATCAAATATGTCTTTGTATTAAAATATTATCAATATAGTAGAAAATGCTCAATATTTAGATCTACCATTTAAACTGGGGATTCATTTTTAGTCTATTTAACGTGACACCAGATTGTGCAATTTTTCTAGTGCGACACAAAAAACATTTCAATTGCGTAATACACAGTAAATTAAATTGTAAAATTAACATAAAATTTGGGATAGACAGATTTCAGAGTTACTTAAAACCTTTACTTATACAAAATATCTTTCATTTCTTATTATTCAAAAAATATAAAAAACATAAAAGGAGTTTTTCTGTTTTCTAATTATATATTATTTAATTAAAAACTGCAAAGGTACTATCCCCAAATAGTTACAGAACTTTATGCGGTACGACATCTGCACTGTCACTGTCACTGTCACTGTGGCAATATTCAGGGGTGTTGACCACAGCACGTGGGACTGAATATTGTGTACCGACACAGTATCTGACACAAGTATTCAATTACACAACAGTTTACATCCGTGTTGAACATTTACATATTGCCTTGTAACATTCACATCATACAGAGGTTTAGTGCAACGACATTACAGTCAAGTTACAGTAAAGTATATGTAATCAAACGACGGCATCAAATCCATTACCTCAACAAACAACTTAAAACAACCTCTGAAACTACTACTGCAATATTTATATTTTCTACGCAATATTCATTTATTCGTATTACTAGTGTATTGTAAATAAAAATATAGTGAGTGGTATATAAAGTAAACTTATCGTTTGTACGTAACAATAATATTTTTTTATATGTGACAAGTTACATTTATGCCCTACTAGGGAAGCAATGAGGCTAACATAATCTGGTTCAAACCTAATGTATATACCTAAAATAAGCTAACAAATTGTTTTTCATGCGTCCTATATTCGGAAAGATATTTGCTGATGAATATATCTTAAAAACTAAGCAACATATTCAAATACTGTATTATTTATAATAAATTTAATGTAATATAATACAACGATTAGTTTTATTTATTTATATGTAATTATTAACTCAGAATCATCGATTAGATTGCATAACAGGTTGAAAGCTTTTTCATACGCGATATTAAATACATTGTTAACGCATTCATTATAAAAGCGAGCCTAATACTTTTTCACATATATTGCACACATTAATCTAGTTCTATGTATTATTTAGGTACAATTTAATTTACTAGCTTCTATGATGATAATTTCTTGATCAAAAACAGGCAGACAGATAAATGAAAAAATAAGCACCGAAGACCTATGTTTAAATGAAGAAATATGTTTTTATTTCCAATAATGCGATATACCTTTTTGTCCAGAGAGTTACAAGACACCCCGTACATTGCACACAATAACCATGACATAAATTAGTAGCGTAGGATGTATACAGATATTCTGTAAATATTAGAATTTAAATACACGTGTCAACATTTTCTGGAACGTTATTAATTTCTATTTGATTTGTGAAACTGAATTTAATGACGATAATATGAAAAATATAGTTATTAAATTCAATAAATAAATGGCGTAATAAAATTGTAACAGGATTGTTTAAATATTAATATGAATAAAGTTCACGTTTATAAGCTATTTTAATATAAACTTACTATTAAATTCATAATGTCCTTTTTATGTGACATGCAGAGGGCGTTATCGAGTGGTTTTAATATCATTCTTTTCAGTAACTCACATAGTCTGATTAAAACATATGAATATATTTACACATACTAGTGTTGCAAGTGGATAGCAGAAATATTACGGTTAATATTAAGCTTAAAAATATATATATTTGATACGAAAGTCCTGGGATTTTCATATCATCATCACTATGGTGTTAATGATTGAATTAGGAAGTAAGTATGTGAAATTTTTGTTAGAGTACATAAAAACGGTCATATAAAATTCTCTCTAGTTTTAAACTGCTAATAATATAAAACTTTATGTTTTGAAAAAACACAGGTATACTTTTATGATCTGTATGTTAAAGCGTAACCACTATTGGTTCAATCTATTAAGTGTTATGTTCAAAAAATTCAAATAAATATTTTCCTGTCTTCAAATAAACCATCATTGAAAGATAAGAATTTTGGCTGATTTATTTTTGAACAAAATAGTATTTAGTTTTGGGAAACTTTGGAATAAGACTAATTTATTCCATAAATTATAGATTTAATCTGAAATTTTTAAATAGTATTTTCTTAACATGACGTTACTTATATAATGAAAAGTAGATTCAGTTGATTATTGTCGAATATGCCTCTGTACCAAATGGTGAACTACAAGTGTTTAACAAACTGAATGTCGTATGAGTGGTCGTGCTTTCTTATGGCAAAGACTGAAAAGATCAAATTTAAATATTTTAGTAGTATAAAAAATAGGTGACATTTAGATTTAAAAAACATATCCTAGCGTATATTTTAATTGTATGCACAACGTGTCACGTAACAAGTAGCTTCACTGAGGTAGCCTGAACATCTAAATATATGTAGATTTTTCATTGTAAATGATGTCCTACAGACATATATACAGACATAACATAGTAAAAAGATAAATATTTACATGTCCAAGACGGCTAAAAAAGAACTGTGTCAGCCTACACACACACACACACACACACACACACACACACACACACACACACACACACACACACACACACACACACACACACACACACACACACACACACACTACTACCACCACCACCACCACCACCACCACCACCATGGCTTCACTTCCATGGTTGGATATGCATAATCATAGAACTCATTCTTGGATATGTAGAAATAATATGTAAAGCTAAATTACAAGTTTATATACGAGACCTTTCTCGAAATATCTTACCCCATCCTATATTCATATTTCTGTTCATTCAAGTTTCATAGCAGTGATCAAATAATAAAAGTTCTAGTATGCTGGTGAACGCTGGAATATACTCTTGTCACAGACTTTTAATACACATTTTCCAATCACGCAGAAAGACAGCCAGATAGGCAGATATACTAAACAAAATTTTTATAGCCCTTATCTAAACGCTCACACATTTAGAGAGAATAAATGCAAACTACCTTAATTTTCTTAATATGATGAAAACATTCAACAACAAACTGACTCCCAAAGCTGTACTTTGTTCTATTGCTCGATACTAGAGGTTGTGCCTCTTGGAATACAAAGTGTTAAAATATTCACTTATAACGGCGAACATTGTTGTTGTCATTTACGCGAAGCTTTGGAGTTAAATCCCTTAAGACATTTACAATGAAATCGAGGACGCTATCTCAGCTGGAAAAGTTCTTGGAACAGTTCTTGTATCTCTACTATTGTATACGGGATGAAGAAAGAAAGATGTATTATAACTTTAATTTTCGAAAAGCTATAGTATTTGCTCTTTTAGTTCCTCCTATTAAATACAATTATATTATGGATAACTTTGATAAATTTGATAACAGTAAAAAAATATGAGAACTAATATTCTAGGAAGTCCATTATTTTTATACAGTTACTTTAGACTTATTTTGTATATGTATTTCGTACGAATCGGAAGCTCTTACACTAAAAATGGGGCTTTCGTGGCTTTTAATGGGGGTCTGCATATATGGATTGACATTTATAATGTCAATCTTATAAAATTTTTCTCAACAACCAATAGCTAAAATACACGTCTATTCGTTAGGAATTCGGTCTTAATTGTTTAACGATAATTGCTAACAATTTGAAATCTATATAATTACTTAATTAATATGATGTGATTTTTTGTGATCAGGTCCAAAAATTAAATTTGTTTACAAAGTGTGTTTCAAAAATATCTAACGTCAATTTATAGATATACTAGATTAGTCAACGTAACAATTCGTTGTTGTTTATTTTGTCTTTTAATACGTCCGAGTGTTCCTCTGGATGTGTAGTTGAACATAGTTATTGAATTAAATTAAAAAAAACATTTGAATATGTGCATTTAATGTAGATGAATAGTTGATTTTACTCGAAATCGACTTCCTTTTAAATTCTCGGATAGTATAATTAAAGTAGCTGAAAGTATAAAAAGGATCCAGGTACTTACATCTGTCTGTTACTAAATCGAAATATCTATCAAACACAGCTAACACATAGCAAATAAATTATTCAAAATTTTATATCAACATAAAAAAAATCAAGGACTGTAAGTTTAACGGAATATGTCACAATTACACAAATAAAATTCGTAATAACAATTTGTTGTCAGAACTAAAATGTCATGAACTAAAAGTGTTAAAACATCAATAACGATACCATAATAACAAACTACCGCCAACTACTACCAAATGAACGTTTGACGAGAGTTTCGTTTCCAAACATATTTGCCTTAGGTTGAGTACTTTTTGTAATTTCATACAATTTCAAAAGCTGTTTAATATTTAAGACGAGAAGAGCAGAGACCTGAAGTCGGGTACAAAACCTTTCACGCTAAAAAGCAGTCGTGGACTGTGCAAATTTGTACAATTATTATGCAGTTATTTCTGACACTCAACTTTACTCTTTCATGAAATATGGAAATGGGATTCAGTACTGACGCTACAAAGTAACATTATACTAAGAGTCTCCTTTATGTCTAGTATCTAGTGATATTTCCGTACCCTTTTCTATGTAAAGACACAAGATGTGAAGCTGCATAAAATATTTTAAGTTTTTAATATTAATCAGATAACTCTTATATCTATTTACAGTGAAATTTGCGTAATTATTTGAGACTTTAATAAATTGAAAATCAAATTTATTCATCAATATAAAAATAGTCTTAAAGCTAATAAATAATTTCATCATGCTATATTGCCAACAAGCTAAATATTATATTCAACATCTTGAATATACTTTTGGAGTTAGGTTAACAAGCTTGACCTGTAGGTATGCATGGATGTGTTAGAACATATGATACGAACACTTGGAGTGTTCTCTCTATTTAAGTAAAGATTTACTATATGCTTAGTGAATGTTTTTACTAAGTTTTATGTTACACATTTGGTTCTTTTATCCATCACAGACTGCAGCTGTATTAGCTTGTAAAGCGGCTTCAGTATACCAAAATACAGTCACAACTGTCGGACAGTTCTTATCAGTTACTAGTAGAACGGATGGCTGCTAGTAAGCTACGTGTCCAGATAAATCTTGTTAGCGCACGTTTTAATCTATTTTTTTCATCTCACCTTTGGGCCTATCCCAGTCTTGTTTTTATACTTACACTTTTAACTCATAAGCGTATAATCATTATTATTATTATTTTGAAATTTATATTTTGACGTGACAACGTCTTAAATTAGGTTGCGGCTCGGAGTCACTCATGAAAAAGTGTAACGCCCGGTAACGTTACGATGCCCGTCCAGTGGGTTCCGCCGCACGGGATCCGCACGGGATAAAGCAGATAACTGTGGGTCCGGCGCACGGTATAAAGCAGATAACTATGTTTATTCGTGAAAATGTGGAGTGCTTAGATTCGTCATTTACAACAACTACAACAATAAAGGTAAATAATTGTACACTGATATTTCATTATCGTAAACTATGATTGATTGATTAATTGTTAGATTGACACAAAAGTTGAGAAACTGAGTTTATAGGTTATGTCATACTATTGACAAATGTTGATAGTGTTAAGTAAATTATTAGTTTAAATCACTCTGCAATCAATCGTAATTCAGTCGATTGAGAAGAAACAGCGCGTATTGCTAGTCAAACATTTAAAATAACAAATTATAAACTCTAACCTGTCATAACAGTGCGACCAAACAAACGAACTAAACCGACCAATCACCACGCGCGGAGTTAGAATTTAACTGTGTTTAGCAAGAATTTCAAATTCCAATTTTAGTAAATTTTTTATTCAACTTTACCATTTACAATAACAAATTTTAATTAATTTCAAATTATGTACAATGTTTTAGTAAACAAAATATATTTCTATAGTTAAAATTTGTGTAATTCTTATTTTCATTAAATTCCTTGTTCCTATTGTGCAATTTAATAATATTCATATCAATAAATATTCTACCGAGAAAAAGACGTAAAATCTTCGCCCGTAAAACCGACTTTACAGGCAACCATAATTTTTTTATTACCATTCGATATGGAGCTGTCACATAGGAATCATGTGACTACTTATGTTGTAGCTTGAAAACTTTGGATTGGTTACAGAAACTGGGAGCAAGAAAAGTCACCTGTAAATGTAACTCCTGCAAGTCCGAATCCACAACACTTAAGTTTGAAACGGACGTTGTGGATTTCTCTGTACTGAAAATATTAAAGAACATTCAAAAAGACATCGCTAAAGGACGTGTGGAAAATAAGACGAGGTTTGATTAACTATCAGCTACTTTCGACAGTATTAAACTATCAGTAGTCAAATTTAAAATAAAAGTAAAACATATTGAAGAAGACAGTACAAAATTAAAGCTGGAAGTCCTGAAAATTAAGGAAGATTATAGCCAATTGAAAGAAGAGATCATTGGTATAAGCCTTGATTTGATGGTCATGCATAAGTAATTTAAGCGCAATAACTTTGAAATCAAGGGGTTGCCTTTGACTAAGAGAGAAGATATTTACGACGTCTTGCTATTGCTCATGGTATCGGAATTCCCATTTTGAAGGCAGTAATATCGGCAGATCACCGTATACCTACCCCTAACGATCCTCATCCCAAAATCATCGTGGCCTTCATCTTTTGACAATTGAGGGACTTGTGTCAAGCGGCAGCAAAGGATAAGAAGCTGGTTACCACCGACATTTCTCCACACTTATCATTCCATCTACATCCACACGGTTGGTCCTTGACCACTCACAACAGGCGCTTCCCCGAGGACAACTCACAACGGCCGACTGTGCCATGCCAAGGCCATGGTTACGGAAACATGGTTACTGCTTGGACCACCGAGGGCAATATGCTCATCAAGAAGGTGGTGGGAATCGCGGTTAAAGAGAGTAACCTTGAAAGATTTGGAAACATTGTGAACTAAGTTAGACCAAAATACCTGATGCTTTGTTTCCTGAACTGGTAAGCTAGTCTTATATTTTTACAATATCGCTATTCTAGCCAAAAATAGTATTTATTACAAAAACCTATTTAATACTGGTCAAAATTATGTGTTTGAAATTATTATGGAAAATTAGTTATACCTGTTTCCAATTTAATTTTGGTTTGTTGTACAGGTATTTACGTGTGGAGAGAGAGGTATGGCACTAGTAATTTAGAACAATATTCTTTGCATAGAAATATCAATTATTAAATTTTCCTAAGTTATTATTTCTCCAATATTTTTCATTACTAAAAACTGAATATTAAGTTTCATCTAACTAATGGATTTAAGTATTATTTACTAGAAAGGTAATATGACAGGTTTAATTTTACTTCATTTATTTCAAAATTTTTCCTATCCCTATATTTTATTATTTGACATATAATGCTGTATTGATTATTGTATCAAGTTTTAAATTGTACAAATTCTACACTTCTTTAATTTTATTAACGATACTATCATTATGCATAATACATTATACGAACTTTCAATTGATCTTTAGTTTGCTTAGGCGGATTTAAGTGCTTATAGATATATATAATGGTTTACATGCATATGTTATGACTTAGGTTGCATTCATTTCGAAGGATATGTATTTTTTATTCATAAAAAATCTCCATTAACTATAAACTTTAACCTTGGCCTAAAATATCATGTCATATATCATGTCATAAACCAATGCTAGTAGTTATTTTTTTTTTCATTTTGGAACAAACTATTCACTAATAAACTTCACAGATGTGACTGTTATAGGCCGTACTGTAGCGTTCATATTAATCAAAGTTCAGTGACAAAGCAGGGTAATTACTAGAGAACAATTACGTTACGAGTAAATGAATTGTTCCATGAGGTTTATTGTACACATTCACCTGTTTAGCGCTGAGCGGAACAAGATCATCTATCTGGTGCAATTATACTCATCATCAACCTGTCACTCGTACGTGCTGAATCACAGCAGCTTTGTGTTCTAATGTACTGTGGTTAAAGTATGATGCTTAATGATTTCATCAGATAGCTTCAATTGGTGCTTGTTGTATATTGGATAATTATTGGTTATGGTTGTTATTGTTGGAATATTTAACGTAACCAAAATATACTTTCATTATATTATGTTTTAATATATGTCTTGTAAACTGTATTGAAAGCACGGTTGTTTTTTTATAGATGATAATATTTTTTTAACTGGTTATATGGCGTTACTAAGCAATATTTATCGACCAAGAAAGCAATGTTTCTTTCATCTTACTTGACATTTTGTTAGATTACGTTCTTTGATACTGTCCGTTTACACTTGGTATAAACACTGTTTTGCTGCTTACAATCTTTAATTTTGAGACATTTTGCGTATACATGTTAAGTTAAATATTTATGATACAAAAACAAAACATTTTCAGTGGGCTGTTAAAATTTATTCAACGAAATGAAAAATGTGGCACACTTACAGACAAGCAGACGAAAGGACTGCCCTTTAAATGTTTGACCGTAAAGTCAATAAAGCAAGATTCATGTTTCTGATCGCTTATATAAATATTTATATCACAGCAAGACACATTCTTTGACTTTAGACCTCAAAATCTTTTCCCTAAACCGTAAGAAGCCCATGTACCAATATTTAAGTTTATAGGACATCTATGAAAAGATATCGCACAAACGGACAAAAAACAATGACACGATTCCAATAATTTCCTCTCTGCCTGTCCGATCCTGAGTATCAAAACCAATGTAACTATGAGATTTGGATTGATACTGGTTACACCAAATTATTACACCCATAATTACACCATGGATTGTTGCATATTATTTTATGGTATTTTTAATAAATAAACGGGTTTACTTAACTGTTATTAATTACTAGTTGAAAATCGTAGAAAACCCAAATGTTTTCATACGTGTACGAGTACACAAATTGGCTACAATAAAGTGTGTTAATCAATCGAACAAAATTAATTGAAAACTTGAGGAAATCATTGGAGTATTGTGTTGATGACTTGGTAGGTAATTGGTTTAGTAATTGGAAAATCAATATGCTATAGAACCTGAAGTTTTACAAAGGAGGCGTTTTCACACAGAATACTCTTATAATTTCGTTTACGGTTAAGTCTTTAGTATAAACATTGAGGTCAACTTGTGGGTCGTCGTGTACATTTTGAGAGAAAAGTTAACAAAATTCTTGGTGATCTGATGACTTTATCATAGTGAAATTTCTGTAATTAGATATACTGTAAGTTACTATTGAAGCTTAAGTACACTCCTAACTTACTAACAAAATATGTAAATTAAGTAAAGCCAATCGGAGATGATTGAACATGGAATTTATGGTCAAGGCTATAAATCTTGTGCTTCTATATCCGGTAGAGCTTTTTACGCACAGGGCAAACACTTTTAAATAAAGTATATGCATTCTAAGACGGTATAGAAACCACTTAATATAAATTTATTTAATAATTAATGACCAGTTACAGTTTTAATTCTTTTACACCGTATTTTATGATTAAATTCTCTTTAAACCAACCGTTTATTCCACCCCATATATTATCTATAATCCTGAAATTTAAAACTTTACTATGAATATGAATATAACTTTACCTTTTTAAGAACCAAAACTATATTTCGTTTAATTACAGGTTTGAGAACAAAATTAAAGCTCCAATTACAATTTTTTAACGAGCTGCCACTTTCAATATAGGTAAAATAAGCTGATGAAGCAGGCAGTATTACTATCAATCTTTGGTGGTATTTACGGATACCACCTTTTTTAGCCAATTGAACTTGGGATCGACTCACTTTAATGAGCTGTGTACAAATAAATGATTGATTTGAGAGTACGAATACATATTGCAGTTTTATTCTCTTATATTTAATTATCTAAACCTATTTACTTAGAAATAATGTATAATAGCATACGATAATATATGTTGTATTGATATAGTTGTACCAAGCTATAAAGTTTTCCTTTTTTCTAACAAAAAATCAAGACCACTTTATGTTCATTAATTATGTGTATACAAATAAAGTGTAATGGTACAACCAACCATGAAATATTACTCACAATTTCACTCAAACTTACATTGGATTCACAGTTCAGGAAGATGACTAGCCAACGAAAGTTCCATGTCATATACATTATATTTTCCAGGAATATTTGAAAAAAATTTCTTTTTAAACGCTCTACAAAACAGAAAATATTCTAATATTTGCCTGGTTTTGATTTATATTTATAAACATCAACACGTTATGTAAACACAAACAGATTGTTCTCTTTTAAACATAGGCTGCAAAATAAAATACATTTTTAAATTTCATTCTTACGGAAATGATTATTTGACAAATAATGTTGAAATAACCACGAAAATATTTCTCAACTACTCTTTGCTCAAGGTTGCCTTTGGAAATTCATGTCCTTTCCATGTCAACTTCTCCTCTTGAATGCTTATGTTTTTTTCAGCCTAGCAGGTTTTAAAAAATACTTCTTTATACCATCTAAATTTCATTATAATCTACCAAATTAAAATAAATACCTTAAATGAGTTAATATTTAGCGATAATATTATGTATTGTAATTTTCCTTTAAATCCAGCCTTGAAAAATTGTTTTACGTTGATAGAAACGATGACTTATCGACTGATATTTTATTAAACTGAAATATGTTACTTACTTAATAATATTAGTCATTGCGACTGTTGTTTTGATATGAATTATCTAACGTCTATTTATATTTCAGAAATCCATAACATTTTACAAAGAAATAACCATTTAGACCTAATACTACATTTTCAAAATAAATGAAATAAAAATGTTTTTTCCTAGTTAGTATTTTACTAACAGAAAAACGCTCTTTTATTTTTTTGTTAATTATTCTTCTTCTAAAAATGTTTCAGATGAACATGATAATAATGATAATGGTTCAAAATATAAATATAAACATGTAAGTGGAATGAGGTGGCATTTACAATTAATACTCATTTCTGAAAAGTCAAAGCAAAAAGTAAACCTAAGAAATTAAAAGTTAGAATTATTAAAATGAAATAATTTCTCTACATAATATTAATTAAAATAAAATAATATAAATGTATTTACTATATACTATGCAATATTAGTATGTTAATGAGTATTCACAGAAAATCACAAAGTTGTTCAACTATTCACTTCTATAACATCATTTTATATTACATTAGTATATATTACACTTCTGTAATATATTTTGTTGTCGCTGGTTTGTTACAATAGAATTTAATTTTGTGTTATTGCCCCTCTAATTTCCGAAGCAGCTTCTATCACCAGCTGTAAACCAATCATTATGTAAACTTGAATTAATGTAGTTTATACGAAACCGAGTTTAAATGTTTATTAAAAAAAGAATTAACTAAGTAATATTATTTAAAATAGAAAATATATATCAGAATGAAAATATAATGTATTTAAGATTTTTATATCTACTTTGACTTGTTGCCTCACTAATGAGACCAAGAATATGTAAACGATTTATTTTTATAATCACTAAGTATTACTTTATATTCTCGACTATTTATTTTGAGACAAGAAGTTATATTGCAAAGAATATATAGTTTAAAAAAATTATTAATGGATAATTGAATTACGGAGAGAATCTAAAAAACTCAATATATTGAGATAGTATTCACCTACTATAATAATACAATGTTCTTAATGTTATGACAAATCCAATAAACTTTATCCTTCGTTTTAATTAATTCATTAACTATGTACTTTTTCATTAAATTGTGTGCTGCATTTGAAAACCAATGATAAAATATTATTAACTCGAAAGCATAAATTTAAATTATAAATCATTAATACATCATTACATTACATCATCAATACATCATTAATACATGATAACAGATATGATGAAAAACAGTGTTTTAACTAGTGCCTCGGGGCCTAGTACGTACAATTTTAATAAATTAACCCCAAGGATGCTGTCGTGCTGATCCTGTCTGAGACATGCTGGGACCAGGGACCTAGTCCGTGCTGCTGAGCATTATCTGCTCAGCAGTTTGTTGTACGTGCTGAAGCTGTTGAATATATCCTTCTGAGACTGAAATAGTAATAATCTTTAGAAATATCAATTACAAATTAAGCTCCAAATAACCTCAAGTAATTCAGATCCTGTTTTATAGAAGTAGTAGGGTAATGGGTTCAGTGTAACGCAATCTTGGCATTAGCTATGGTAGATTTGAAACGTTATAAAAATTGTGATTATTTGAATATGATGAAAACCACACCTCTGTAATATGTTAAAAAATAAACAATTCTAACGAAACGGGATATTTAAATCAACTTGTACACAGTACATATTATGATACATAAAACTGAATAAGGTTTAACTTAATTTTCAACATTATAAAAACCATAACCACGGAATTTAAATACATTTTTATACTAATCTTAAACAAATAATTGATTTTAACTATTACAAAATCTAAGTAAAAGAATGAGCACCAACTTTTTGTAGGAACCAACTACAACAATGTAAAACAATTACTTTTTAGGCATGATTTGTAACTATTTTTCCCAAATGAAATCCTCGCAGACCCTTAGAGCTTTACCCAGTTAGGCACAAATAGCTAGGTCCAACAACGTACTCTAGCGACACATATGAACAACAACAAAAGAACTAAGACCTCACAACTTACATTGACAATGCAGTCAGGCGAAAATGTTCACAATCAACGGGAAATGAATTTCACTCGGTGATAGATAGGCGATAATAACACAGCAAGGTGCAATTATTTTGTGACGTACAAGTTGTGACTAATACAAAGATGATATCTGACTTTACGAGTGAATAGTTTTTTTTTAATATTTTGATAGGAGAATAGGGAAACCCCAGATTGTACTAAGTTGTAAAAGGAATTTTCTCTGCTTCTAGATAGAATATTCATTATGAGTAATTTTGGGAGAAGGTTACTTCCAGTTGAGAACCCATGAGGAAGGATGGCGGCCTATATACCTTAGTAATGTCACCGTGAAGAAAACGACCCGCCTCTCTGTTCCAGCCTTTTCTTTGTCAAATAAAGCAAGAGAATCCATACTTCCTCGTGTTTAATCTTTGAGTACTTGGTTCTCGATACTTTTTCTGGTTGTTAATAATTTGGGGGAAACAGTGTTCTCAGAAATATAGTACACTATAAATAATTATTAAAACGACGTATTTTGTGTTTTCTGAATTTCACTGGCTCGTATAACATACCTTTGTCCATCAACAAACATGATATTAAACGTTTGTTTCATTGTACGCAGACCAGATGCCGCACAGCAAACAGGGCGAGTTTACATTTTCTGTGAACCGGAATCCGTCAAAGTAAACTGCTTCTACAACTCTAAATGTGAGTTAACAATTGAATATACAAACTCACATAAAATCAACCCTTCCGACATTAGCTATGTTTTGAATCCAAAATTTCTTAACTTACAGGAAACACATAATTTTTGGTGATTGCTATATTAAAAACGCCTGGAATATTGTACGCTAACAGGCAGCTATAGGTCTAGTGATAATTTTTTTATATATTTTCAGCATAAATACGGTTTGATAACATTTCCATTGTTAGTTGTACGTCCTTTCGTGGATTATAATTTATCCTCTTCTTCATGTTTAAAATATTATCCGAGTGTCCGGTTCTGATGGGTACAGACAAAAGTTCACTTACCTTTTGGCATACATTGCCATGCTTTATACTTTTTAGTTTTTAGCATCTGAAGATTATGGTAAATTACTAACCCCAAGGTATATCCAGAAAGTAGATTACGTTTCGGTAAAAACATAAAACTAAGTACAAGAACAATATTGTATTATATACACTTTAAAGCTACACTAAAATACTATTTTTGATCATAGTCGCAATCCAAATGTATGCACTTATCAGAGTGGTGAAGTAGTTTTTAAATTTCTGGGTTATAAAATTCTACTTGAACCAGGTATTCAAGGTTAACCCTCTCAAGGTTCTACTAGTCATCAAAGCTCTGCGTCGCAAGCCAGCCAGGTCTTCACTGCTGGATACTGGTAATAGTCGGCATCAGTCACATATCACAATAAAAATTTGAGGGAAAATAAGGTGAAGTCTTCTCATTTTTAGAGACAACTTCATTGGTCACACATTTCTATAGCGATATGTTTATAAGATTGTAGTCAGTTTGCTCAAAAACATACTTATTCTGTAATTTTGTCGTCGCTAGGGGAACCTTGCTAAAAGCTGGTCCCTGTCCTCTACCATTTCGCGTTTTGAACACAATACGGAAGCCGACCAAACTTTTTTTAGTTGCACCCAGTAGAAAACATAGTTATATGGATTCTGAGATTTTGGCTGCAGTACTACCTCATGAAATAAATAACTGCTATACATTTCTAAATATTTAAATATTTATAATTTATCATAATTTTAAGGCGTATTTTGATTATTATAAAATTATATTTTAGGCTGTATGAAGTAATTTATGTTTTTATAAAATCAACAGTTTTTAACAGAATTTACTTACAAAGAAGAATTTTAATTAAAAATCGTTTAAACTATTTTATCAGAACACTGGCTTAATTAGCCACATCCGAAAAAATAATTGTACTTTATTTTAATGAGTTAAATAAACAGGTTTACCATTCGCATCAACGTTAATTATAAAAAATTAACCTTTTTATTTTATGCACCTTATTTTAAATACTACTAGTATACTCGTAATCCTTAAGAAAAAAGTGAAATCTTGTTATTTATTATAGCGGTATTGTATACGGCGTTTATATTACACTTTATATTACAAATCAACGAAATGTTATCGTTTATCTGCTGTCATACCGGTCTGTAATAGCCGCCGTGCCACGCCAGACCACAGTTGTGTGATGTGGCAACGTCGCGAGCGGCCGTTCTGTGTTGGACGGAAACATCTGCACGCTCTCGTGCTGCCCGGACTAATTAAAACTCCGACTGTAAGCCGTACATAGTACAACCCTCCAAACAAGCCACCCACACTCTCTATAGACTAATTTGCACTGTATATATATATATAGGAGAAAACTTACTGGATACAATTATGTAGACATTAGTAATGTCTCTCTCCACACGTAGTCTGCTGCACTCATACTACACGTTATGTTACGTTTATTGTTACATCAGGACGGTTGTACACTTTTTTATGGTATTCTGGCATAGTTTGTTAATTTTAAATAAGCTTGTATTTATTTATTAGGTTAGTTATCTATCTGAAGAAGAGATATATAACTATAGATAGATTACAGATCTTAAAACGTAGTGTTACTGATCCTTGTGTCACTGAACGATGTCAGAAAGTGTCCGGACAACTGTTTCCTTAAATTTCCTTCCATTGTTAAAAACATTCTGTAAACAAATAATTATTCATATTTTGGTAACAATGAAACCAGTTAATCGCACGCCATACTTTATGTCAGTGTAGCAAACTACACTCTGAACAATATCAAGACCTAGAGTCCCGGAGAGTAAATTATCAATGGAAGGTTGTTTACCATGTTCAATGTCGATGTGGATATAGTAGAGATGGAGTTATATATTAACAGATACCTCTTGGTTTTTAGGTAACAAAAGGTGTTTGCCTATTTTAAGGTTACTGCCCAATAACCCGCATGTTAGGTACTTTACTTTTGACCTTTGTCACTAATTCCAAAACTTGGTGTTCGTAAAATAATTTGTTTAAAATCATTTAACATAAACTTTTGAACTACACACAATAATTCCATATTCCGTTCTTCCCACTTTTCTTCAATAATCCAAGTCAAAACACGCAGTAAATAGTCATTATAAAATTGACATTGGAAGTTAAGGGAAAATGTTTAAGCCTTTACGAAGCCAAACCATCCGAAGAAGGAACTTAATCACACGTGTTGATATATTACTGGAAACATGTATATTATGTACCTTCACAATATACTCTGTTTCTTTATTAATTGTATTTAGACAGAGCGACGTTTTTAACAGAAACCAACACTCCTAACAGATTGAAGCGTAGGCCTACCTCTTTACACCGGTCTGGGTAGAGATAGTAGAGGAAGAATTTCAATTCAAAATTTAACGCTCTATATCAACGTTGAATGTGCCTACATAAATTGAATTTAGTTACACATAACTGAGGGGGGCACTTAGCTTAGCGCACAAAAAGTTCTTAGCACACTTATATAACTGTGAATATTATTATTTGATATTACATTATATAGTGACTATGATAATACTTGACTTCATCACAGATTTTTTTAAATTTACACTACAGTACAACCTACCGATGGGATATATAAGGCCAACATCCCTATATGTCGTTGGCATGCAATATTGATGGAGTTTTTGACGTTTTTCACTGGTTGTAACTGTCAATACACCTTATTGGAAAAAAGTAATTTGACAGTCAGATGTTTCAACTTTTACAAACGTGCTGACATCGCCACTTTACAACTGTTCTCATAAAAAAAACCTAAATAGAACTGGCAATATTATAAGCCCTCTCAGTGTTGTATTTTCTAGCTGTAGAATAGTATTTTTTTCCAAAATAAGGTTGTTAAATATTAAACACACTTATATAAAGTGTGCGTGCGTGTTTTTTAGTAGAGGCCGATGGCCGATTGCTTTTATAGGCGTATTCTGCCGTTTTCATCGGCCACTGGCATGCGCAAGGATCTTATCATACGGAACGACACATACGAACTCAGAATCATTATTTACCTACAAGTGAACATTTCGTTATAGGTAAATAATATTTAACTAATTGAAATATGATTTGAGTGAAATATTTCCTTATAGTATAAGAAAACTTGACAATACCATGTGCATTTTTTGTACTCTATTCACAAAATACATTTCCTAACAGATAACAAAATTTAATACATTATCCTATTATATAGGATTATATATTATCCTATTATAAAATAGGATAATATATTATCCTATTTTATATTGTGCGTAAGCTTGATGATTCCTCTGCTTTCTTTATTGCGTTATTTCACAACTAGCAGGAAGCTCTTTGTTAGCAGTTTATTTATGGGGTCTGAAAAATAAAATTGGTGATACTGTATATGTTTTGATGTCACTGTATAAACAAATCTGAGGCAAAAGGACAAATTTTTATAGCAATATTCCTTTAAACAGTAGTTTGTACCAACAGCTAACGTATGTTTTTAAATGTTTATAAAGATTTAACTAATTAGAAAATTTGTATTGTTAGATTCTTAATTAATCAAAACTAATATATAACGAAACGTATCTGTACTGAAACGAAAATGGTAATGTTAAACACCAATTTCAAAATATGTAAACGCTTCCAGAATAAATCAGAATTCAAATTTCTTAAGCTGCATTGCTTAAAAAGAAATATATTTTACTCCCCTCAGTAATAATGTAGATGTATTATAACCTTAATGGGTTTAAGAGAAAAACTAGTATTAGTAAATGATTATAAATGTCATAATTATATCATGAAACCTTTTAAATTCAAGAATAACTAGTAGTACTCATCTCCCTAGTTATACTTAAATAATAATAAGAACGTGAATAATGCTATAGTTAGTAGTTTTCTCGTGGTTATGCAATAAACAATTTCAATGAAATATTAAAATTATTTTTGGTTATTACGAAATACGAAATTAGTAAATGTTTATTTAACTAATAATTATCTATTAATCAAATGAACCTACAACTAAATTATAGGTTATCTAAATATCTAAATTATAAAAATAAATAAATAAATAAATAAATAAATAATGTCTTTATTTGGCAAGCGTTCATCAAAGTTGCAACTTTGCTTTTCATGACAACTCCTGTTAAATATACAAATTCAGGATATTAAAATTAGAAAATTTAATACATTTACAAATCAAAATGACTAAAATTTACCTAGACAAACATTTTAAAACACTTTTTTTAAACCTAACAAGGCTGAGATTTTTCAACTCAGAGGGCAAAGCATTGTACTTAGCAGGTCCAAAATATCTAAACGCTTTTTTTCCCCGTCTCCAATCTTGTCCTTGGCAGGTGCAGTAGGCCATCCTGTCGAGTACTGCGCTTATTGACTTCATGTCTAAAAAACCAGTTTTTTTCTTAGATATTCAGGTTTTCCCGTCTGAATAGTTTTGTGCACCAGCTTGACCGTCTGCAGATTATAGTAATCTGTTACTGATAGTACCTTAGCACGTAATCTGTGTTCACTGATATGATCAAATTTTTTTAGTCCGTAAACAAATCTTAGAGCCCTATTCTGCAGACGGGTAAGAACCATCACATTCTCTCTGCTTAAGCAACTAGCAAAAGTTGGAAGAGCATAATTTATTGAAGGGAAAATAACTGATCTGACGATTTCTAATTTTGAAGCAACCGGCAAAATTGTACACAGCTTAGACAGACACTTCAGTTTGAATATAACACCTTTGCATATGGATTCTACATGGTAAGAAAAATCGAGTTGGGAGTCAAAAGTGACACCAAGAATCCTTAGAGTACTGCATGCAGTCAAAACCCTACCGTTAACGAATATTCTATTATTTACACCACTACCTCTCAACTGACCATTCAAAGACGAGCTATTTAGATGCAAAAAAGAACATTTATCAGAGTTCAGTAGAAGGCCATGATCATCAGACCATATCTTAACTCTGTCTAAGTCATTATTGACTTTTTGAACCGCTTCGGCTATCTCAGATGGGCGGAAAGACAACAACAGCTGCGAATCGTCAGCATAAGAATTCAATAAGCAGTGTCTCAACTGATCCTTCAAGTCTGCGGTGTATAAAAGGAAGAGAATCGGTCCCAGGCAGCTGCCCTGGGGAACTCCAACAGATCTAGGAAGAGCAGATGACAGCTGCCCGTTGACCCTAGTTCGCTGAGTTCGTCCAGACAAGTACGATGAGAACCATCCAACTGAAGCTTCACTAAATCTATAAAACTGTAGCTTTGCCAGGAGCAACTCAAAGTTTACCGAGTCAAAGGCCTGCGAGAAATCCAGCGCAGTCATCAAGCTCTCCAAACCCTTATCTTTAGCTGAAAGTATATCATCAGCCACATTGAGTAGGGCTGAACAAGTGCTAAACCCTTGCCGAAAACCTGACTGAGACTCCATTAAATCCTAAATTATATCCATTATTCATTGGGACTGCACTATTTGTAACATATATGCTCTAATATGTCAATGCCTACGTATGGACGGACAGGCAACTGAGTGTTACAACACAATAGGAGTCGTGTTACAAGCTCATACGACTCACATCTTTGAAAGGTTTCAGTGCTATTCTAGATGTATATAAAAATTCAACGCAACAATTCCTAAGACACTGAGAAATTCAACTTAAATTACTATCATCCAGCTATGTTTTAGCCATGCAACATGTGCCGTTGAAAAAATATATGGTCCCTCTTAAGTCTCTCTAGTCATCCATTTGGAAAGCAGATTCATCAGAATTCATGAAGTAAATCGATTAAAAGACGAATATTTTACATTAAAACTTAAGGTGTAAAGTTTGACATCAACTAAAAAAACCTGCGTATGGTGACTTATCTGGGCAAAAGATAAGACTGATATTTGGAAACAAAGTTTTACATCGAAGGCATACAACGTAATGTACAATCAGGTTCTCAATTCATAATCTCAGCTCCTACGCTTTATTACTATAAGATTATGCAAATAATAAGGCTAAGTTACTGTAGGTTTTGAGGTAAGTACTGTATGCAACCACTTTGAATATTGTTAATATCTAGGTATTCCATTAGTTTTCTTCTACGGATTGAATATAAATGAGCGTTCTAACTTAAATAAAATATTCTGGCAATAATAAAATTTGCATGGTTTTAGAATCTGTTTAAAAATAACTTATCTTTTTTTAACTCGTGAAAAAATCAACTAGAGGAAATAAGGAATCCCTGACTTAGAATTTTCCTAGATAACTTTGATAAGACTTGTAATTATTTACAAGACAAGTAATATTTTTACCAAAGAGTAATGATAAAATGTGTCACATCTACAGAGAGTAAAGCAATAAAGTAATGCTGCTCAATTTCATTATACACCCAAGCCTTCAGCGCAACAGCGGGACAAGGTCAATAAAGTTTCGTTACAAGCTTCATTACACAGACTCTTCCTGCACACTGCACAGGAAAACAACAATGTAAATTGTTGCTGCATTTGTGGTGCCAGTTACGCTGTCAGTCATTATTTGGATATTTTATTAATTATTGAGTTAAATATGGTTTTATCGTTCCATCATATACTATCTACTATCTAGCCTAAAATTCCAGATTGAAATAATTTTCTTTTTGTGAGTCGCCGAACTGTAAACTCACTGGCTCTTAATTGAATTTTGCACAAAAACGGCGATGCCAGTATGAAATCTCGTTAATCTTATTAAATTTTCCCTTATAAAAAACATTTTACTGCAAGATAATTTTAGATCTATCAATACGTATTACATCTTGATATATAAAATAATTTATTTTAATTTTTTCCTATTATTCTATTATTTTTTGTTGCCGCCAATGTTGCACATGAGACGTATGCAAAGATATTTACTAGCGCTCAGCCAAATACAATAGAATAATATGCAATATCATTAATTCAGTGTTCCTTAAATAGAAATCTCAACATGTATCTCCTTCATGCAACATTTAAGTACATAGATCAGTGTGTTTTCGAGATACCTTGCGGACTGACAGGAAAAGTAATAGATACAGACAGACAGATAGACAGACAGAAATTAAAATTTTAGCCCCTCGAGTGGTAGGCTTCGCTAAAGCTCAGACAACTATAGTAACATGGTTTTATTTTAATCATCATAAAGTATTCAGTTATTTTTAATCTAATCTGATATGTTAAAAAATTATTATGATAAAATAACGATGTTAATAACCTTGTTATGTAGGATTTACTAACAATATATCGTGTATATATAAGTAAATAAATAAATAAAAAACTTCTTTATTTCTTAAGCGTTTCACGGTACATAACTGTTTTTCAAAATAACTTGCGTCAAATGGCATGTGCGTAATAAATACTTAACAACTAAATAACAATAATATGCATAACAACACACAAACTATAAAACATATTTAACTACCGTTACAACGCTGTGAATGATTCGTTTTAAGGCAAGGCACAAAAATAAAAATTAGGTTATAAAAATATGATATATATGGAAAAATATAAATATTATAAACGTACAAACTAATACCAAAAATCACTACCTGACATGAAAATCCTCTTGTAACATTTTAGTGGAAGCTGTTGAATAATTTTCTTTCTAAATATGCTAACAGCATAAGACTTTATGGTGTCAGGGGGGTCGTTATACAGTGTAGTCCAAAGTATATGAAGCTCTTGAGGAAAGTGAAGTCTTCGGTCTTGGCAGGTGCTCTTCATAAGTAAAATAAATTTAATTCATAAATCATTGAACCTATACTATATACTGATAAATATTATAATTTTTTAAAGTATATAGAATCGTATACAAATTTATTAACAAGCCGATAACGTAATCAATTAGTATCAATTCATTTAATTACATCCCAATTAATGAATTTTTACAGACTAAAACTCCCCCTAGAAGCTTATGACCACATTGTAAACACAGTGTTGACCTATGATTTAAAGTCAATATAACCGGTTATGTTTATGACACTTAGTACATAAAATGTGACAGTCCAGTAATGCACATACAATGGACACCGGTCTACATAATGCACTGATCTCCACGGAAACTGCGATGGTCAACCATTGAATAATATACTGTAACAGTAATATCAGGCGACATTTCCAGATACCACTAAACAGAATTTTTGAATATTGTACAGAGACAATATCATTACAGAATGTTTGCTTTTATGTCATCCTTTACCAAACATACATTTGTTTATTTTAATATATAATTACATATGTTTTATGTTATTGTGAAATACGTCTTGAAATATTGAATAGTGATATTGTGAAATATAAGTATAATTTTTTAGATTGTTTAAAAGGGTTATAGCTTGTTGTATGCGTTATTTCTTGAAGTATATGAGGATTTATTAATTAGTTACTAATCTCTCCTTTCTGAACACAATTTGAATTCCTGAGAAATTTAGATTCAACGGAATGAATACCCTAGTTACATCGTTTAGTGCTAGTGCTGCAATTTGCTAAGTGGGTATAAGCGAAGTCCTTGTAATCATTTACAACAATTAGTCTTTGTAAAATATGAATGCACCCTCAATAGTCGGCAGCGTATCTCCTTCCCTTTAGATTTTTATTTGTCTGTCGTCTAGATTGGAATAGTATCAATATACATAATGGTATCCATCTCTGCATTATACTGTATACATTAATAGCTCGGTTAAATTTAATTTTGTCAGTTAATATTTGTTATACCAGATCTATTACTTTGTACTCAATTTGCAATGGAAATGCGCTGGCTTGTTTTCTCAGAATAAGATGTGGCGCCAATGGTGCAGTGTAGCGGGTACGGCGGTTATCGCAAGATAACCAGATCAAGCAACGTCGAGCGTGGCCGCTGCTTGGATAGTTGACCGCTGAGCGATCCTGTCCTTGCAAGCGGCCCGCCTGCACGGCCATTGGTGGTGGTTCGGAAGTCACCTTTAAGCCGTTGGTCCCCAGGTTAAGTGTGTGAGAGGCCTTCTTAGCTCTAACTTCGCCTGGTAAAATAAGACATTCTTAACTTATGTGGCCTCAGATAAAACAGATCGTTGGGTATAGTGCAATGTCGTATGTGCATGCGTTTTGCATCGTCTGGACGGTGTCTATGTGAGTTTATTCTTCTGTCACTTTTAAATATGTTAGGGTACCAAAATTCTAGAAACGCAATTTTAAGTATCATTCGAGTGCACATAAATATTTTTGTTTTAATTAAATTGAACTTAATATTAACTTTTAAATAACATCTTCCCAGTACTTATTGCTTTTCGTTTGTAGTAAAACTTTTATATGAGCACTGCATCATTAATGTTTTTACAATTTTAAAGTTAAAACATACATCTGCTAATATTTATACCTGTCACAATAATATATATTGAACATTAACATAAATGCAGAATCAATTGAAAAAGAAACTTCAAAGTGTTTATTTGTAATTTTCTAAAGTTTCTTTACCAGTGAGGACGATTTGTACGCTAACTTCAACAAGTAAAAAACATCTAAACACTTAAGATATTGTACCATAGTTCAAATTCATTTATGCTGAATCGCGGTAGGAAGTAGGCTCTTATTAACTAGACGCGGTGCGGGGACTTTGTTTGTTCAGTTGGACCGGCAATCAGCTGATCGGTCAGTGACGTATCGGGTGATGCGTTCCTCCCGGCTCGCTGGAGGATTCAGTTCGAGTCTTGAAGCCACGACGACAAGGTCCTGTTGAGAATCGCAGCTCTTCCTCTAACCCTATAGTGTGGGATTTAGAGTAATTCCATTTTTTATCGCGTGTAAATTTAATTCAAGTTTTTTAATTTTTCTTCAGTGCGTATTAAATCCCTATCAGCCTCCGTAATCTTCAAAGTAGTAAGTCCCGTACCAGCGTTTAGTTAATATCTTTGATTTTTTATACTGTTGTAATTAAAATTTCTAAAGTTTCCCATCTTTCAGAGTCTGAGAATTAATTACATTTTTTTGAAGTATTGTGAATTAAATTTTGGTCATAAAGTTAATATCAAGTTTTGTGTTATATTGATTTTGAGTATTTTGAGAAGAGAACTTTTATTTTATTTTGTTAATTTAAACCATTTTTTGAGAAGTATAAATTTTTAGTTTCATTTTAATTTTAATTCATTTTTAATCAGACTCTTAATTAGATTTGTTCGATTGTGTGAAGTTTTGAAGAAAATCGAATCAAAAGTTTGTAAACTTTGTTAATTTTTTTGGTAAACTTGAATTTCGGAATAAACCAAGTATTTCCGAAAAGTTGTTTAATTTATAAAGTATTAGCTCCATATAAATTTAAAATATGTGCTATAAAAACGGTACATAATTTGCGCCAATCTGCTATTTCTTTTTGAGCATAAACTTGTACAACAGGTTATTTACAGGAAAGAACTTGTAAACTTGCATAAACTTGTCTGATACCTGTAAGTGTGTGTAACTTGTATAAGACTTGTATAAGACTTGTATGAACTTGAACATTGTGTATAAACCTGCATAATTTTGTGTAGTGTGTAAGACTGAGGACTTAGAATAGTATTGTGATTGTAGAATATTTGATTTATTTTAAGTAAATTATTTTAAAAATAAAATGGAGCTAGCGCGTGTGAATTTGTTGCTCAAAAAGGAATTAATATTTGAAATAAATTTTAGAGGCGGAAATACTTTCGAAAACGACACTATGTGAATGTTAGGAAAATGTGAAGGTCCACTTTGAAATTTAATATTAGGGACAGGGCTTGTAATCTGAAAGGGGGTTATAAAAATAATTATGGTTATGAAAGGTCAATAACAATGAGAGCAGGAGATAGGAATATTGTTGAGAGTTTCCTGTGTACATTTTAAAAAGGTCCGGATGTGCCCAAGCCACAATAGCCCAGCCCCTTGTAAAAAGGATTTGTTTGTAGAGTCCGTATCGTAAAGTTTAATTACAAGTGAACCCGATAAGTGAAAGCGAAGTGACTCTGATAAGTGAAAACTAAGTGGGCCCGATAAGTGAAAGAGTTTATGACACGGCAGTAAAGATAGGACTGGGCAATATGATTGAATATTTTCATGTGAAATGCTTATCGGAAATAACAAGGAAATATTGATCCTGGTAAAATGTTTTTTGTTTTTGTTTTTAAAATAAAGATAGTTTGTTTTTTTTTTTAAGGTGCATAAAGTATTAACAAATAATAAGGTACAATTTCTAAATTTAAATTTAAATTCGAAATGTGAAATTTGAGAACTCAATAAACATTAGCCCGGGGCAAAGGTCAGTATGTTTTGTTTTCAGGAAAATTATATTGTTGAAAAGGAATTGAAGATGGGTCTAAAAACAATAAAATGACAATATAATTTTTTTTTTCAAATTAACTTCAAGAATTGATTATATATTTATGTATTAATTTGGCCCAAAACACAAAACAAGTTAAGTATGAGAGTCCAGTAGTTTATTATAATAATACAAATAAATATTTGAATATAAAAGGGTGATGTGACGACGTTTTTATTTCAGCAATTGTATGGCTAAGATGAGAAGTCATAATATAAAATGCCAGTGTAAGTGTGTGATAGGAGTGTGGTTGTAAACCATGTAATTTTCAGGGACAATGAATGGCATTAATGGTGGATAAAGTGAATACACAGATGTATTCTGATGTATTGTGATATATCATGAGATATATTTCTTCCCTGTTCCTTCAAATGTAGAAGGACAGGGTGATTTTGGTAATGTTGTGGTGTTGTTGTTCCCTGTTCCTTCCAATAGAGAAGGACAGGGTAATATTTTTTGGTATACAATGAGTTGTATTAATAGTGATAGTGATATGTAATATTGTTTTTTTTTATCACTATATGAGGTTTATTGTGTGTAAACAATTGATTATTGTGCCATTGTAATCCCTGTAAATTGATTGTATTGTAATTAACAACATCTGGTAATGGTTTACATTCGTGACACTGGCGCAGGCGTACAATAAGAACACCGTGAAAGACTGACAGCCATACAATTATACGGAGGGAATATTTTGTAAAAGGAATGTCCTCCAAGAGCTCAATGCCTCGCTGGCTGAAATTGTTATTAGATTGGAGGAGCAGGTAGCAGTGCTATTAGCGAACCAGAGCCAGCCAACCACGAGATCAACGAGGCCGCCGCACTGCACCGGCCGTACAATCATTGGAGAAGCTACCTGCCTCTACTCCTCACCTACCACATCCCTCTGCGATGGCTACCTGGGGACCCACACTGGACGTCGGACACCTTCTACCACATCACCCCTCGGACTACACATCACAGCCTCCACGTAGTGATAAGTACAAAAGAATTGTTATTTAAAAGTGTGCATGTGGAGGGATATTATTGTACTTAGTCCGGGATGAGTGTTTAAAGGTTTAGGTTCCTACCGTGATTGCAGCTTCGGGCTAGGGAAAATATGTACCATAGTTCAAATTCATTTATGCTGAATCGCGGTAGGAAGTAGGCTCTTATTAACTAGACGCGGTGCGGGGACTTTGTTTGTTCAGTTGGACCGGCAATCAGCTGATCGGTCAGTGACGTATCGGGTGATGCGTTCCTCCCGGCTCGCTGGAGGATTCAGTTCGAGTCTTGAAGCCACGACGACAAGGTCCTGTTGAGAATCGCAGCTCTTCCTCTAACCCTATAGTGTGGGATTTAGAGTAATTCCATTTTTTATCGCGTGTAAATTTAATTCAAGTTTTTTAATTTTTCTTCAGTGCGTATTAAATCCCTATCAGCCTCCGTAATCTTCAAAGTAGTAAGTCCCGTACCAGCGTTTAGTTAATATCTTTGATTTTTTATACTGTTGTAATTAAAATTTCTAAAGTTTCCCATCTTTCAGAGTCTGAGAATTAATTACATTTTTTTGAAGTATTGTAAATTAAATTTTGGTCATAAAGTTAATATCAAGTTTTGTGTTATATTGATTTTGAGTATTTTGAGAAGAGAACTTTTATTTTATTTTGTTAATTTAAACCATTTTTTGAGAAGTATAAATTTTTAGTTTCATTTTAATTTTAATTCATTTTTAATCAGACTCTTAATTAGATTTGTTCGATTGTGTGAAGTTTTGAAGAAAATCGAATCAAAAGTTTGTAAACTTTGTAAATTTTTTTGGTAAACTTGAATTTCGGAATAAACCAAGTATTTCCGAAAAGTTGTTTAATTTATAAAGTATTAGCTCCATATAAATTTAAAATATGTGCTATAAAAACGGTACAATATTAACCTGAATTTATATCAAACTTCGTCTAAAGTAGTTATTAGATGTTGTTTAGTTATATCCTGAAAGACACCGATACATCATCCCATCTTTTACTATTACAGTATTAGTGCGCTTGGTGTGGGCGTGATATTTATTCGTGCACATTTAATTAAACACTTTTGCATTTGTTTCTGACTAGAAAACAAACGGGCGTGACCCAACAAAAATGAGTAAACAAGTAAGACTGTTTGTAGTGTAATACGAGTTGATTTTTAAAGTAAATAATACTTAATAATTTGTTTCCACACGTGGTTTCTTGTAGCTCCGTTGCCGTGTTAGGCCAACTGTTGCTTCGGCGTTAAAGTTAATAAAATCCAACTGTTATGCTCACAGTTTTACTCATAATAGTTGGGCGTTTTATCTGAATATGTCCTCAAAATGATATTACAATCACGTTTATGCTCTCTCAGCGTACTCTAAAATAATAAATACAAACAGATTAAAAAAGTAATAATACTTATTTCCATAACGCATTTAAACAACACTTTAAGCAAAATTCACAATTAAATGTTTCTTTGCATTAAATATAGGCTATAGACTGACATTTTGTTATATTTCTGTAGCATAAATTATGTAAATTTTGGGTGAATTTTAATAATTGGTAATGCATGTGTACGTCTTAAAAGTTGAAAATTAAATACACAGCACTCCCAAACATTGTACAAAACTACTTAGTAAACATAAAATTTCAGTCACAACTTAGTAGTTGAAAAACCAAAAAGACTTCTAGTGAAATATGCAGTATTGTGCGTAAACGACACGACTGCGCAGAGTTACATTCTTTAACCCGTAATCTTACTGACGATTTCAGTTTAACCGAAGCGCTCCTGAAAAACTGTATTCTTTCATATAAACAATGACATTTATTGTTAAGGTGATTATAGTCAGGATAAATTGTATATTTCAATGAATCCAATCAAACCTGTATCGTTACCAGTTATAGCCTACTAGCACACAGGTGACGCACACACGACGACGTTTTCCCTTCTTCGCGGTTAGGGATGCGTCAATTATCTGATTGTCATAAAAATGTTTTGAAATTTTTCATTTAAGACCTTTTAAGGTTTAAACGATAAACATTCCAATGGTTACCTGGAAAATTGTATTTTCCAGACGTGTTACTTGAAACCCAGTTATAGATTTGTTACCTAGTCTTAAGAATGCGAAATACATATGTACCGAATGGACGAAAAACATGGAGTGAGTATTCTAAGGTCATAATAATGAGTACAAAACATTGTAGCTTACATTTAAGTTAAACAGTGGCAAGAAAACTTACAGGTACCACTTGTGGATATTAAATAAAATACAACTTTGCCGATTTGCTGCCAAAATAGAAATAGAATGAACTCAAACGTTCTTTACAAACGGTTACATTAAACCTAATCATTGATAAGACAGTAGAATTGACTGATCTGTGAACGTTGGCGTCGACTGGCAAACTACGAAGTCAAAAGACTTGACTCAAAAGAATCAAAGACGAAGAGGGAAGAAACAAGAACTGAAGAACAGAACAAGAGTAGTCTCGGATTCGAACTCCGATTCTAAAATTTGCCTGTCCCTCTAAGTTCACGGGATTTCACTAAGCGTCTTGAAGCATAACTGTCCGATATGTCGAAAAAGTTACAGGTTTTAAGATTTGCATGTATTTCTATAATTTTGAGTGGAACTTAATTTCAGTTATGTGACACGTGATCAGGAATAATCCTTCCTCATTTTATATAACCTTGGTCCAAAACAACTATTGTGGTATGCGGAAAGTTATATAAATTCTGCTTGTATAACTTGAATTAAGTAAACTGTTAATTTATAAGGAATCAGTTTTTTGGCCTCTATAAAAGGTATACAGAACGGGTTACTACCTCTCATAAGAACTTTTACAACTGAACAGTTTTAATTGTGGTAATTCTGAGCTTTTACAGGACAGTGTTGTTGGCTGCGGTAATCAGCATAAATAATCACAGTCAGGGACCCTGATAATGGTTATTACGCTTTCGTTCACATACAATGGTCAGCATAATGCACTGCTAGCCACAGGAACTGTTGTGAAAACAATAGTGAATGATGTGTCCACAGACCAGTCTCATTGAATATTAACTAATAAAGTTCTTAAAAGTCTGTAACTGTGCCTACTTTTTAGCGAAATAATTTTTGGTAAATTTTATACATTTCTTTATATTACAATAATTTTTTCTCTGTTAATACTATCCTACTATAGAACTGAATACGTTGAAAATAATCATTTGAGGTATTGTTCATGGTCAAGTTATGATTTTGTTAAAAATCCATTTACAGTTGTTTTACTTAAATTTGTGACAACTACCAAGTCTTCCGCTACACCTTACACAATCAACGCAATCTTGAAGTGGAATCTTGAAGTGTTCACCCCATGCTTAGAAAATTGTTCAATGTGCTGCGTTCTTTTAAATATTATTGTTATATATGCGGGTTTAAAATAAAATACATATATTTATTCTATTATTTTGGCAGTAAAACATATTTCAGTTGTTTTGTAACTTTTAGTAGTAACGATCGTGAGGATTCAATGGTTTCACCAATACCAAATTAATTTTTCAAATCCTTTTTAAGGAAATAATCAGAAATTGAGCTTACACGACCAATTATTAGATAAAATAGTAATTACTTGTTTGCCAATAGAATTTTTGTGTTCTGACAAAAATTTTGTTCGTTTTTCTGACAAGCATCGCATGTATGTTAGAATTGAACATGTCTAAAACAAACTTCGTAATATATTCAATCCGATAATAAATTAAAAACCAAATTTTAATATTTTAAATTAGTATAAAGTTACTTTGATTTGTTTCGCTCTTTTTACGAACTTCAAAGTGTTGCAAGAGTAGTAATCATGATAAAAATATTAACGGTAGAAATTTAAAGAACAAATTATGGTAGTGAAGCAGGTTTATAATCTTTATGGTCAAACATAATGTGTTTTGAAATTTTAAACTAATGATAATGAATGAGTGACTAGAATCTTCTCTTAAGTAAATTTAATTTAATAGTGAAAACTATATTTTGCATTATTAGACGAGGAATAAATAACGAGTGACTTCAAGGCCACAGAATAATGGGCACTCATTTTTTGCTCTTTCAGGACAAGAAACTTAAAAATTGCACCTAGTTCTAAAAGGACTTATGCGCTGCTTCCGGAGTGATTGAATATTCTGGATTGGTAAGGTTGGGGGTAGGATGAAACTCTTATTTAGTGATATAAAAAAATGGACACATTTATCAGATGATAAATGTTTATCTACTTAGAAGTGTATATATATGTGAATATTTTTGTATTCTTGTATTGAAGACGACAATAAAAAAGTAAATGTTTAGCACCGATCAGATTTACCTGTTGTGAAAGTAAGGGGTGGTGTGGATGGAATTGTATTTTTGCATCCTTATTCATAGGTTATGCAACAGAATAAACCAATGTAAGAAACTATGAAGTACAGTTAATATTCACTGACAAAAAACCTTAACTATGCCAACTTAACCTGTTTAAAAATGTAATATGGCAGCCACATAAACGGTATGTTTTTTATGTTTATTCTCAAGTATACTAAAGTTTGGTTTAAAAATTAATATGGTTTTATGGTCCATAAACGTTAATACTTGAAAAAATTATGAAATATTTGCAAATCCAGTGTAGAGCACGAAAAATAACTAGAGTTTGTTTGTGCGTTTGCAAAACCAGGTTACAGCACTGTACGTAACAAGCGGTACGTTTCATTATCAAGTTGAGTACATGTAACGAAGCTTGTAACTGAACATCACTTGTTCCGGCAGCGCTGTAGCGGGAAATGTTCGGATATATAATTAAACCTGTGTTGTTGAGACTAGTACTTTATTGCTTCATTACCTATTCTTAACAGACTATTTGTTTTCATTCAAAGGTCAAATGTATCAATACATCAAAATAAATGTTTATAATATGTATTTATATTAATTATTGATGAAAAACTTAATATTGATTTCTGCTTTAGGATTAACCCAAATTGCAGAGATACTCATCCTCTCCAAACATCCTCTACATCATCCTCAAAGATAATTTCATTACATAGCTCCTGCATATAGTTTCTCAATTAACAGTGTGTATGTCCCATGATTCTTATGTATAACTCTATTGCGTTCTAAATAAAATCATACTGAAGGTATCAGATATGTAAAATCTAATTTTTAACCTTTTAAACACGATTGTATATGCCCTTCATGCATTATGGAATTTACATTTATGAGAATGACACAATTAAATAAACATTTACTAATGACGTCTTTTAGTGTTTCATGACACACTAAACTCCAATACACACCGAGTACTGCCTTGCTGATCAGACTTTAAATTGAAATAAACCGACACGTGTTGAACCATTTTTAGTGGTTTTATAGTTTAATCTGTTTCATGTGTGATTGTTTTTTTATTGTATACTTTATAAACAATTTTAATCAAATCTCATTTGTGTCGCAAAGGTTTTATTTGCCGTTTTTTAATATTTTTGAAAGTCAAATTCCGACACATCAATGCAAATTAAATTATTAAACCGTTACCAATGAAAAATTTTATACAATACTGGAGAATTTATCCAGTTAACAGGAAGACAATTGAAATGTTTCTGGTTAATTCAATCTGAAAAAATTATCACCACATTTAGAGAAGTGCTAGTTAACAATAAACAAAAAAATCACATTAAGTACAGAAATATGTTAAAATCAGTAATCGGACGTACAAGATTTAAACTAACGATGAGATTTAAAACCATAAACGAGTTTGTTAACAATATCGAATTCAGTTACGCAAAAACTGTATTTTGACAATAGATCTACTTCGATGTGATTAAATTTATTAAACTATCTATTACTCTACATAAAAAACGCAAAGACCTCGCATTATTCTCCAAACTAACGATGTCACAGAAATTAGGTTTGGTACAAGTATGCCTCATAATTTGAATTGGATAACTAATATATTCTGATGAAAATCATACTACCATATGGGTTGAAATAACGTTGTAAACCATAGAATAAATGAGTTGTATTTGAAACTTTAACTTTCAGGCTTTAATTCCTAGAAATATTATACAGTTTGTTTCAATATTCTGATGCTGAAAAACATTACAAATTCATATTTGATATATATAAATTATAATTATTATGTAAACTTAAATTTATGTAATGATATGGTGTAGCTTTTAAGGAATTGCTTGTATATACCAGTAAGATGCAGAAGCTCTTTAACTATGTACACTTTAGACTATGTCTTTGTTTTCATAGTCAGAGGAGCTACTACGACACCAGAAAAATCTTAAACCGGAAAATATTACATGGGCAGATATAAACGCTTTTTGACTGAAGTAAGCAACTCAGACCTCCGTATGTTTATAATGTTTTCAACATAGCAGCAAGTTAAGCTCTACTATGGTGTCTGAAATGTAACTCATTCAAAACAGAAGTTCTCCTAAAGGAGCAAAACCTAAAATAAGATCCAATGAAATATTTGTATACTTTTGAATTTTGTACAGATGAACATTTTAATAACATTTAGCTAAAACATGACTACTTGTCAATAAAAATAAAATATGAAACCATCATATTAAGTTATATTATGAATGTGTTCTCAATGAGAGCTAGGGACTTTCATAAGAAGTAAGTATAAGAATAATAACATTCTTATTCTTTTCCACTGTCTTGAAAGGAAGTGTAACTGAAATTTTTCATATATTTTGGAATCTTTCAGAAAATTTAAGCTTATAATTATGCTGTTTATAACACAAACTGTTCCACACTTCAAATTTACGGCGCTAAAACACTGTTAAGTCTGCAAAGTCTAAATGATCTGAAATATAGTAGGTTTTTAGAATACCAAAGAGTATTGACTTCTAGTGAAACAAAAATTAAACCCTTTCTTTTAGATATTTTTTAGCCAGACCTAATTACATACAGTATTTTTCATAAAGAATACTAATTCCTCAATATTAGTGCCTGAATTACACTAGATATATCACGCTACAAATCAGTTCTAGGGCGGAGTTGAAAATACATTGATATTCCGGCCAATCCCTAAAGTTAAGTGAATGTCAATTTTAATACCAATCGCCTATTGCTATACTTATGTATTAGATATATTGTGACAAAATCAACTTGCTTCTAATTATACCAAATCACAAGTTAAAATATCAGCTCCTTGATGTTTTGGAGTACAACTTTCCAAAAACAACTAATGCGACCAGTTGAGCATTTGGACCACGTTCCTTTAAAATAGACAGAAACTATTACGTAAACCAGAATTTACCGGATATGGGGCGATCTAGTTGACAGCCTCTAATTCAGATATGTATGCTCAACTATCTACAAGATTGAAGTAATCATAAAAAGATTGATTTTTAAGTGGTCTCCCAATCTATGAATTCACAACTGTGGGCCAGCTAAAGCAAGGGGAAAGCAATACAACTATATTTGAATTGAACTTTATAAAGCTGCAAAAACATGTATTAAAGGTATTCGTATTTTTTCTTAATATTCAACTACCTATTGATGTTTACTTAAATAAAACAATAACACTTTAATCCAAGGCAAAGACAAATAGCAATAACAACTTTGAATTTAACCACATAGAACGACAACGTGTTTACGCCTATCGTTCTACTTTAGGTGTGTAATAGCCAACCTAAATTTATTAAATATTATAATGGAAACAAATATAGTAACATGTATTTTATTTCTGTGAAGATCATGTTGTTACTCTTGGCTAAACAAAACCTTGATCATTATTGAAGAACTAGGAAAACCTTTCGATCTGTTACATATTTCTGTAGTAATATATGTGTTATAGTAATATACTTTACTAACGTATTCAGTAAAAAACAAATATAAATGAATAATGAAATTAATTGTAATAGGGTATCATACATTTTGATAGTGTTTATAATGCTTTCTAAAATCTATTCCTTCTTTCACTATAACTTATATATTTAAATAAATCTTTGTGTTTATTTTAACTGTAATATTGTACTAAATTTTCGCAAGACTTTAACTTTTAGAATAAATAAAGGTATTATCATTCCACATTGACTTAATTAGAGAACAGTTCCGTATACACTAATCTGTGGCTGGCATCGAATATGACCTTGATTTTAATCAGCTTGGTTTTATTTATCAAGTGAATTCAGCCAGATGGTTTCGAATATACCACTCTATAAGTTCTTTGAATGTTTAGACTAAGAACATTCACATTTAGCCAAATATGTTGCCATAACTAGTGCTTAGGCTGTTAACAAAAAAGACAATTCTACTTAATGTTTAATATTAAAAAATTTTGAAGAAACATCAGAAGATCTACGTACCAGATTACTTAAGTAGTTGATGCGTATTTAAAATGATAAAATTCTATTTAAGTTGAATATAGCTTCCTTTTAGTCAAACATGGCATAATAGAAAGTATGAAAGTTTTCTCACTGTGACTACTTGAAAATGCTGATGTGTTTAAGTATTTACTGTACTTAAACTAAATGTAAATGACTCAAGAAAGCGTGTTCTTCGAAGGCGTCAGTTCTGCCTTGCTTTACTTTTGAGAGCTTTTAAAATCTCAGAACTGAGAAAAGACTTCTTGATACTTGACGGTGAAAGCTTTTATTGCGTCATCCGTTACGTAATGTTTGTTTACTTTACATAAATAGTGCACATACCACATAATACCTGTATCACTGTACTCCTACTACTTAACCGTAAAATTGTCTCAAATTGTCTATAAGCTCAACTTTTCTATGTAGCAGATGCCCAAATGTTTCAGCCACCTCTTTCTAACTTTTAAATGGTTTATTACATATATAAAATCTCCTTTGTGAGCATGTATTCAAATCACTTAATGGTTTTGATAGATTCAAATATTTACGCCCTATCATAAAAATGTCGGTTTAGTGTAACTAAATAACTAAAAAAATTCTCTTCGCGTAATACAACTTGAGATATCTATGTTCAAAATGAATAAAATTCAATTTAATAAGACGCAATTTTTATGATTTTACAAGATATATAATAATTGTTGAGTTTAGCTCTAGTTCACCTTCCTATTAATGCAGCGTCCGGAATATGATGCTGTTGCAGTTTTGACTACTGGAATCTAGAGCCTCAAGAGGTAAAAAAATTCATCGATGAAGAAGCTCAGAACCAACAAGTTACAATGTTTCCATATCGTATTTTTGTACTTTATTGTGGCTATTTTGTGTAAATAAATAGTTTGGTCCACCGTGCTTAGAGACTGTGTCAATTACATCGGCAATCAATTGCTCACCTGGATGACACTTATTTATATTTTGTTATCTACGTGTCTGATATTAATCATGAATCTAGCTATCGTATAAAATTACTCGAATTTATTACCTTGAAAAACAGAATAATATTGGCTTAATGAAATTAACGGTTTAGTGTATTCATGAACGAAGATGGCTGGTTAATTTATCTTGATGTGTTCAGCAAACATATTTTTTCCCGATTTACCATGTTTGTTCGTACGTAATTTTGACTCAGGTCAATGCATTGCGAATACTAGACAAACAATCTCGTAATTGCTTAACCATCGCATCACAGCAGGCTATTTTGTAACTAATTGTAAGGATTTAGGTTATCGGTCACAAAACCCTAAATAAAATTTAAGGATTAAACTGTAATTAACTCTCCAAGTCGTGATGGAAATAAAATTTTTATTAGTTAATGACTAAGTAATCATGCATAACCAGTATACACCAATTATATCTATGAAATATTAATAAAAAGTTCTAAAAAAATACTAATTTCCCTTGGTAAACTCAATATTATAACATTTTTCTGTCAAATTTTCAATTTCTATATTACGAATACAATTTTTAACAACTTTTTGCAATTGAAATCCAAGCAAAATGATATCCTCAAGTAACAAAGACTTTCCATGGAGTACATTTCAATAACATTACCTACCGTGTGGCAATTGACTTAATTCTGAAAACCCCTTTTTCATATCTCTTAAAAAATTAAAATTTTAAAACAATTCCCATGTAGTTTAAAACGCTAAACTAAGCTTTGATTTTGTTTTAATGGTTGGTGCATTTGTGACCAATACATTCTCAATATATATTACCAATAACAACAAATATTGCGGATTTCTAAGGTATCTTAGATATCATATCGAAATTATGCTTAAAAGTATTAAAATTATTTTTTAAATAAGAGCTTTGTGTAATTAAAGAATTATTAAAACACAAATTTTTAACCAAGCAATTTATGATACGATATTCACAATCGTTAAGATATAAGTCAACACCTACAATTTCCTAAACGAACCAATATTTTTCAATTTTAAACCATACAAAATATGTGGTGTTGAATGTATAGTATTAACAGTTTATATTATAAATATATACTGACTTGTGTTAAAAAATGTACGATTAATGATTACATTTCATTATTAATAACAGGAGAGATGTTATTAAATTATAAATTTATTCAGAACATATTACGAGTTTGCACAAGAACGAGTGATCTAGGGCTATTGACTAAGGGTCATGGGTGGCAAGATTCAAAACACGTAGTTATATCTACTCTGTTATTATCCACTAATGACAACTCTTTGCTTGGACTTGGCCTTCACTCTCTTATGTAACGATTACTTAACGAACATAATACATAGTTAGTTAGAAAGCTTGTTGACAAGGTCACTTGCCTGTTTGGACTAAAATTTAGAGGTAAAAGTCATCAATTTTATTTTTGCACAACGATAATATATAGTAAACACTACTATACTAGGAACAAGAAAAGAATAGATTTTTATTCAAAATTTCAAGTATATACCTCATTAGCTCTTTAGGATTCTACGGAATCCTAGGAGACGGTCCTGGATGGAGAGACAAAGGATACGTACGTTAATTTTCTAGCCCTTTGTGTTACAGCCAAGTACGTAAATTTTAAGTCTATAGGTCAGTGTATTTTTCATGTACATGGCACATATTTAGGCTTCATTGGCGCTCAGCCAAATCATGTACAAGTGCACAATGCACATCTCTATACACATGAGTGTACATCTCAATTTATTTTATGATATCGCGCGGACGGATAGACAAATGTGAAGTTTTTCTAGAGCACTGGGTCACAGTTTCGCTAGTGTTCAGCCAAACAGAATTGAGATAAATTTCATATAAAAAATAGAATTAATGTTTTATTATGTTACTGTATGTTTTTTATTGGATTTGGATTATTTAATAGTATCACGTAGAAATATGTTTTAAAAGCTGCTTTGAAATGTAATAAAAGTTGCAAAAATACAGTCTAGTGAATCATCAAAGCTCACATTCTGTAACAGCCAGAAATTACCTTTAACTTTGTTATTCACCTTCGCCCACACTGCGTAACTCATATAGCTACAGTGTGACATATATGGCTGCTCCAAGTTTAACGCTCTGTCTGACATTTTGAAAACACGATAACTGAATATCATACAGTAATTCATTGTTTCCGATACATTTTACTTGTATCTTCTTATTTAAATCTCCATTCGTTAAAACTTTAAGGAAGGGCTAATAACATTAACAATAATAACATTATAATTGTGTTATTACATTTTTAAGGTACACATTTCTATAAAACACGCATTTATAATAGGCTAGACTGTGAAAAACCTGTATTACACTCTCTTTTTATTTGTAATTTTTAAACGACAAACCAAACAGTATTTCATTCTGGGGCATTAAAAGAGTTACATATTTACTACTAACTAAACAATGCTTCAGTCTATTTATACACTAACGTTGTTATAAATGTTTTATACTAGAAAGTAATTTAATATTCACATAAGAGTATGAAGAACACATATAAATTTTAATTCATGAGATTCATGAGACATTTTCAATGAAACTAGTCACTTTCATTCAATGAGAGTTTTTTGGTTCCTTCTAAGAATTTAACGTAGCTGCGTTGAGTTCGTATATTTGACTGTCCAAATTTTAAAATGTAAACATAATTTAAATGGTCTATAGGTTTACAAGTCTTAGGTAAAATAATTTGTAATACATTAAGAATAAAAACCAAGTGTATTTTATTTTTTATTCAAAGAAGTACGGACAAAAAACACTTCTATCATCGCATAAGAAGTCAATACCTCTAAATTGAACTACCATAATTAAAAGCAATATCACCAAGTTATTTTGTTCTTAACTACAAGTTAATTCAAAAGCTAAATTTATAATGATGTAGCTAGTTTGAGGATTTTTCAGAAAGATTTCCAAAAAATATATGACTATGCATTAATTGTTTTATATCTATTTCAATTTAAATCCTGTTAAATAGACATATTATTAGTTTTAAAAGTTTTAGGGGGAAAAAATATAAGTAATCCAGACTATTTTAAATACCTTAAAATTTACTGATCTCAAAATTTAAAACTATACAATTGAGTACAGGCCACAAAACATGAATAGCTATTTTCATTCAGCCACTTGGTTCAATTGGCAGAAATCGCAAGACAATTTTAATTACGATTGTTACATTAGCTGTTTTAAAACTGTTGTAAACAAACAAACAAATTTCTTAACCAAATTAATTAATTGTGTAGTATCACCCTAATTATAAAAACTTATGCTTTATATTATGCATTTAAAAATAATCTACTAGTTCTGAACCTTATAGAACCAAAATGATTTTTAATTTGTTTTTAAACTGTATACGTTTATTTTATATATCAAAACATGATGATCACTAACTACCAAAAACTTATAACTAGTTGACTATATTAGGTATAGATTATACGCTGGGCAGTATTTAATACAAATTATAAAAACTAAATTGAATTTATCGCAGTAGTTATGATTTATTTTATTCAACAACTATTTTAAAATTTACAATTATATATCAGACCATTAATATTAATTATAACTAATATTATGTTATAAAATAGTAACAAATAAAATAGACAAAGGAAAAATTAAATTCATACAATATTAATTACATTTTATATTGTAAGTGAAATATGTTAGAGTTAGACAATATAAGTTAATTTCAAATTATTGTAATTAATAATTCTGCTAAAAGATCATTAATACTATTGAAAACGATTTTAAGGAATATTAAATTTGTTAGGGTTTGCAAAAGGGCAATAAACTGTACGATCAGTCTCTGTAAGGAATAGACGTATCGTGACGTCCTTAAACATTATCCGTCTCCTTCCTCCCACATCGACACAGTAAATTTTAAAGATAAGTTTCCTTATAGTGTAAACGTCATCACACTAACTCTGAACTGTAAAATATAAGTCCATGAAATATCTATATGTTAATGGCTAATACTTTGACGGGAAAAAAATAATTTAGAAACATGCATAAGTTTTACTTTTATTTTACTCCCAGGAATATTTTGTATACAAGCCTTGAACGTTTTTTTAGTATGACTTCTAGATGCAAAAATTCTTAGTTCCCTATATTTACATCCTATTTCGTTAAGCTACATATTATTAAATATTGAGAAATAACTAGATAGATGGTAAAAATGTAAATGAAAAAGCACAATATGTATAGAATATACTACTTTTCGTTAAAACAAAAATGTAACAACACCTTCAAACACAATAACAAATTACTTAATATACTGATTACACTAAGTTTAGGCCTACAGTTAGGTTTTTAATTCTTATTCTGATAAACCATGATGGTTGTGTTAAGTTCCATACGAACATTCCATTTTTTAAACTACTCCCCTCCACATCTATATTTACATTTTAGGATGTAAAACCGGAACTTTTTTTAGAACTGGAGCATTATGACCGCTAGTGATGCGAGTATCCAATGCAGGATCATCTTTAGCCAGGTTTTCAAAGGATTGGATATATAGCCAGGGGAGGAACATAAAAATTTGGCTTTTTTTAGTGAAATGACGTAGTTTCATCTCAGGTAGTTTCGTTCCAGAACTATATAATATAGAGATGCCAAAATAATATGTCAAAGAAGTAAAGTGATAAAGTATGGATTATCAGGCACCAGCAGTATACAGTTTGTGTCACGTTTTTGCTGTTTTATAGTTAAAAAAAGCAAGTAACTAAATATATCATTGTTTGACCGACAAGGGTGTTTTTAAATCGTAATACTCAGATCATAAACGTAGCAGATCTGTTATCAAACTATCAGTGCTGATAAAGGTGTCATATGAACTTACAGGTAACATTTAATATTTTAATTCCTTCTACTCATATATCAAATATATTTGAAACGTTAAAAACAGCTTGTAATTTAAATGAAGATAAACTTTTACTGATAGAAAAGAATTCTTTAAAGGAAATTTCGAAATTAACTACGTGAATGGTAAAAGTAATGAAGCAGTAAATACACTTTTAAAGGTCATCATATTGTGAAGATATATAAATTTCTGTGAAAGCTAAACTTTAAATATATGAAACTGTTAAAAATAAAGTATATTATTATGGGAGTATAGGCGAATCAAATAAGTTTTATTAAAATGGAACATACTCAGTCAATGGAAGGTTTAATGTACACTCAGAATACAAATCTCAGTTTGAAATGTTGGATTACTTGAATATGTAAATAAGAAGAGAAGAAGTCTATCTTTCTGATCAATTCAGCATAGTGACTAAAGTATAGCTTCTTATCGGTTAGTGGGAAATTAATGGAAACAAGACACCATGGTCTGATTGAGAAGCAACTCAATAACTTGTTATTCTGAGACCTCTAACGTTTTTTCCAGCAATATCACGTTTCCCTTGTCTTGACATATATTTCGTTGTAGTTTAACGTTTATTAAGCTTATTATACCTTAAGAATATTCACATCCCACATTAATTTCTTTTATTTTCCTCCTATTTCGGTTCATTTCTAAACAAATATCTGTGTGAACCACACTGTACCGATTTAAATAGTTTCTCAATTTTCATCTGTAGTAGAATTGTAATATTTAGGGAATGCTTTGAATAGGCAAAGTCTGTTACAAATTTATGACTGGTTTTCGTAACAATATTATGTACGAAAATTAACTGCCCGATTTGTTCAAAATTAGATTATTATATCCCTAAAAACAATTATAAAGAAAAACTTATATAACTAAATATATCGATTCTTAGTTTAAAGTTTATTAATTACGATGATCAGTTTGAAAGTATAAAAGATATTTCGGAAACTTTCCATCGTTATATGTTGCAAACTGTGAAGAACGTTTTGTAATATACCTTTTGGCATAAACGATTTTATACATCCGACATCTATTATTTGTTTATATCTATTTCATGAATTTACAAAGTTAGGTTGCAATAGCATCCATATATTATTACATGTATGTTATATATTTATTAGCAAATAATATGCACAATATAATATTATATAATTTTTGTAACCTAAAATCACTGTCAATTACAATAAAGTAATAAACCTGAAAAGTTACATCATGTTTCATTTCATCACTAACGTTCACGGAGTAAACATTAATTCCTTCATTAAGATCGATTATCATTTTCACCACAGATACATATAAAATATATGTAAATTTTGTGTACTTTCTGCAACATGGTGGTGGTATGTACTTGACAGTCTTAGTATTAGTGTACCCACTCTGTCACTACATGCGTTGGATGTTACGTGGACTTTATACTGTTGTAAAACAAGTTGGTATGCAAATACCCTTGTCATTTAAATGTTAGAATTGCACACTCTGTTAGGTGGAAACAGAATTATTGCAGAGTAAGTAATGAGCTTGTGTGCAGTAGACTAAGCAATAATGCGGAAAATATAATGAAATTTATATTCAGCGCTTTTCTAGCACAATGTATGTCCTTTTCCCATAGACTATCTGTTATATCTGATTCTTTAGCTGATAAATGCAGGAAAGTAGCAAAATCGTAGCTAGATATTTTTCGTTGGCTGTATTTTATATCCATCTAGTTATATAGAAATCCATTTACTAGTAGCTCCTGTCAGAAGTGAGAAAAATGACAGTATGTTTGTGTTATCTCGAAAGATTCAAATCCTCCATCTAACGATTCTTCCTTAAATTAAAAAAATAGCCTCTGATTTTTCCAATATAGAGTATTAGGTACTCAAACTAACGAGCTGGTACTACCAAAATTGACTGTGAGCTTCTCTGTAAAAGTAAAATATTGCTAAGGTGATTGCAGAGATTCGGACACAGGAAGGAAACCCTTATGGACTTGATTTAACCTAGAGCCACACTTTCGGTTTAGAACGAATAAAAGGGATAAATTCAATATATTACAGTTTCTTTACAAATATTTGCTAGAGCAAAATGAATATCGTTCATGGAAAAATAAAAAACTGATATTAAGTTTCAGGTAAGGACCCTTTATGCAACTTTGTGCTACGATGGTAGGCTGCTACTTACTGTGAATGATAGAGTATTAGAGTATTATTTACAAAATTCTGGTGCTATTTGTTTTAAAAGATTATTTAAAACTCATTAACAGCCTCTGAAAAAATATCGATATAGCAAGACAATTCCAAATAGATATTTCAAAAGATGAGGCAGGTAAAAAGTCGCAAAATCAAGGAGTTGATAGGAAGCTATCATGTACGTTATAGTTGACTTTTTCAAAATAAATTTAACCTCAAATTTGTGGATTTATTCGTACTTACGCATTTTCTACATTGTTCAATTTAAGTAAAGCCTTTGGTAATATTTGGTGGTTTATTAAATATAAGAATATTTTCATTTTATAATTTGCTGAAAAGTAATGTCATGAATAATATTGTATGTTGTGCTAATAAGGGTTTCAATTATTATTCCTACGAACTTATGCGTTGCAGATATTTGTATGTAAATATTAATATTTCTCCTAGCGTCATGTAAGGAGGCAGTCTTATTTAATTCAATACGATAGAAAGGTTATGGTGTCACGTTCACAGATAGAAAGGAAGCATGTGGGGATTTTAGTTTTTTATCAAAGTTTGGTTAATAGTATTTTAATAATAGGGCCATTTCGTTGTAGTACTCTATTTTTCATGTCACCTTACGGAAAGCTTGCATAAACTAGCATTTTGAAAGTTTACTCTTTACTGTAGCAGAGAGATAGTCCCATCTAGCGTTGCAGAATGTAAATCTCAAATTGGATGTATCCTAGTTTTTAAATATATGGCTTAATGAACTTTTTGACTTTATTTTAATATTAAAGTATCCCAAGAAATCATAGTGCTCATATTTGTGATGGTTTATATATTACACGCGCAAATAGTAGACTTTACATGTTTCAACCCAACCATGTTAACTGATTGGACTCATGAGTTCACAGTACACGTGAATCGCAGCCCCAGAAAGCTGGATTTAAATTACTGAAACCGATATGTATCAGATTATTCGAGCACATTTTCTAGAATGTATCAACGTCCAACGTATTTAGCCAAAAATAGCACCTGTTTCATTTGTTGTTTACTACAAATTCCCTTACACCTTGCCTCGCCCTTAAATTTTCAGGCTTTTAAATCTCAAAGACGAGAAAAGATTTCCTGCTTGTTGACGCTAAAAGCTTTTATTACGTCTTTACTCGCTGCTCCACTTGGTGCTTAGCGAGCGAAACTCATGTTGGTTAGTGACGAGTTGAGTGGCTTGGAGACGATTATTCACAATGCTTATTTATTTGGTTTGTGCTACATTACTGTTGTGTCCAGTTAGATATAGGTGTAGGTTGTTTGATTTTTCATATAGAGATTAACAATTTTTTGATTGAGTTGTTTATTTAGTCGATATAAGAAATTACAATGATTCGCGTGATCCCTACATTATTTTAATATATCCACATAGCGCTGAAAAATAAAACTGATTACGTGTTTCTACGGCTAATAATTTGACTTAATATAATTTGTTAGATGAAAGACAATATTTGAAATAATATTTTATTAGTGTACATCTGGAACGCTTTTATATTCACACGTGTTGTAAAATCTACATAGATTCTTTTAATCTATGTATGCATCGTTCAGTTACCAGAATGAAAGAGAAATACATTTGCAGGATTCGGGTCATCTGATCTTAATTATAGGGCGTTGACGAGAAACAGAACTGATTGTTACTGTTATGTACAAGAGTTGACCCAAACTGTCCCTGAACACGCTTTTTGGTTTGAATATATCCCAGTGTACTCTAAACTTGTATTATTTTCCTAACGGTGACAAACACAAGGTGCAATAAAAATGTGACTATATAATTGTTGTGAACTTTTTAGGTACGGACATAGTAAAAATAGTTTTAATTAGCTAACTTGAATAATAAATGTGGAAACTTTAATTTTTATTAAATCTTCAAGCTCACAAGCCCCTGGGCGCGGTTGGTAAAGAATTGTACGAAAATAGTTTATTGTAGAAGTTGTGTCTACTACCAGTTGAATTCCTCCCAACTATTTTGTCTTTTATAACAAACACCCGTCCCAAAACAAATATTTTGGGCCCAAGGTTTGGTAATATACTTTCTCCATTTACCCCTTAACTACTTTTCTTATTGTATGCTCTTAAAATAGAAATAACTAAAAGTTACATCTTCCAAGATCCGTGCTTAGCTCTATTTAAAGTGCTTATCAATACAAAACACGTTAATAAATTATACTTAGAATAAGTTTTTAAAATGTAAAAGGCACTTTTATTTTATCAATATAATGACTAGAAACGTTGAGCTTACATACAAAAATAGACTAAATAAATATAATGATACTATTGTTAATTCTGATGAAATTTGTATATTAACAAAGTTGCATGATCTATGAAAAAGACATAATATGAAGGAAGACAGTTAAAATGTTACTGACAACATAATGGTAAAATTTATATTAAGCTTAAGTTGGGGTGACAGCTTAATATCAATACTTTAACGTGGTTTTCGTAACTCTAACGCAGATGTTCCCCCCATCATCTTAATTCTGGTATTTTGTCATAGAAGCGGGTGTGTGATCATAATATAATGATTCTAGCAATATAGACAGGTTTTTAAAATGCTGGGAAGAAGGAATAGTCGCCATAGTAAGTGATATCGCTGTCTTCCTGCAATGAATTTCTCAGAATAGATATTTTTCATTCATAGATACCATTCATTCAATACGGAAAATCCGTGTTGAATAATATATGCTATAGGGAGAAGTTTTGTACTAGCTAAAAATTAATGTTTTTTTAATATTCATTATCTGTATCCAATAATTAAATGGTGTCAAACCAATAAAATAAATAGTTTATAAGAAATTTACCTTTCACTTTTAAACTCCTTGAACATGACCTTTCTATGTTAATAACGAATGATTTGGGGCAGTCCAATAACCATAAGTATCCATGATATGTGATGGTTTTATCATATCTTAAAAAATTATGGTTGCCTGTAAAGTCGGTTTTACGGTCGAAGATTTTACGTGACAACGTCTTTTTCTCGGTAGAATATTTATTGATATGAATATTATTAAATTGCACAATAGGAACAAGGAATTGAATGAAAATAAGAAATATATTTTGTTTACTAAAACATTGTATATAATTTGAAATTAATTAAAATTTGTTATTGTAAATGGTAAAGTTGAATAAAACATTTACTAAAATTGGAATTTGAAATTCTTGCTAAACACAGTTAAATTCTAACTCCGCGCGTGGTGATTGGTCGGTTTAGTTCGTTTGTTTGGTCGCACTGTTATGACAGGTTAGAGGTTATAATTTGTTATTTTAAATGTTTGACTAGCAATACGCGCTGTTTCTTCTCAATCGACTGAATTACGATTGATTGCAGAGTGATTTAAACTAATAATTTACTTAACACTATCAACATTTGTCAATAGTATGACATAACCTATAAACTCAGTTTCTCAACTTTTGTGGCAATCTAACAATTAATCAATCAATCATAGTTTACGATAATGAAATATCAGTGTACAATTATTTACCTTTATTGTTGTAGTTGTTGTAAATGACGAATCTAAGCACTCTACATTTTCACGAATAAACATAGTTATCTGCTTTATCCCGTGCGGTGGACCCACAGTTATCTGCTTTATCCCGTGCGGATCCCGTGCGGCGGACCCACTGGACGGGCATCGTAACGTTACCGGGCGTTACACTTTTTCATGAGTGACTCCGAGCCGCAACCTAATTTAAGACGTTGTCACGTCAAAAATAAATATGAGAATCACCAATAAGGAAACACTCTTAATATTCCCATAAATTATCATGTTTGGTTTAGTACTGTAACCGATATTACACATCTGCTTATTTGAGTGTGTAATGCAATAACCAACAGAATACATCTCAACGTTGTTCAAACCTGTTAGCTTATTTACTGAAAATCTCCACTAAAGGTAAAGATTGTTACCAGTTGTAGCTAACTGCCAGAATAGTTTGTTTTCAGTAGGTAAAACTGTCACTGTAGTTTAACTACTACATATCATCTCATACCACTAAATATTTTTCTTAAGTAAACAAAAACTACGTAAGATATCCTTACAAAATCACGAAATAATTAGAAATTATTTGCGAGTATACGACTATTTATCATGTACCATAATAAATAAAATTACGCCATACCGTGTGTTGCTTAGCAGGTTTAGTTCAGGTTCTATGCAACATTTAAACATTTCAGTGTGTTCGAATACTTATTTATTGTATATTTTAGTCGTCGCTACCATTATCAATAAGCTGATGTTTACTAATTCACAGCATAATCCTGTAGAATAAAATGCTCCACCACTAAACTAGATGTTTTCTATTTTGAAATGAAACTTCATGCAAAATTTCAAGTCTCTTATGAGGTAAATGCGGTCTCGAGATTTCGTGCGGACGGATGACAGACATACAGAAAGTAAATTTTTTCATCAAGTGGTCGTATTGGTCAACGCTCAGCCAATATAATCACACAATTCATTTCGTTATTATAATTTATAATATTCCCAAAAGGTTTCAACTCAGTCTGGTTTATTTCCACCAAAATAACCTACTATAAGTGAAGCAAATCCCGATAGTAAACATTATATACTTGAAAACGTGAATAAAAGTAATATATTAATAAAATAATATAGCAATATTTTTAATATTTGAATATAACTATAATTTGGTGACAAATCTAGCTTTACAGCAGAGAAGGATGGAGTGAATGGGGCTCTCTTAGTTTTGAATACCTAATCAAGCCTAAACTCCAGTTAGATCACTCTCCTACCAGTTTACTGGTAGAGTGTTGAACACAGGTAGATCTCTCTTCTGGTTGTATGGAAAGGATAGAGTCTTGGCAAAAGCTAGTATGTGTCTAGTTTTTAAACGGCTTGCTATCCACTGCTGGAATAAACTAATGTATCCTTTTCTGTCTATCAGGGGTAATATTTTTTTCTGTAAATGAAGTAAGGTTAAGACTTAAATTTTTTCATACGTTATCTGCGAAGCCTGTTACGTGACACGTGGTGTGTCATAAATACTCAATTTCAAATACTCCCATGCAAAACACCCGAGGCTGTATTTTTTTATGCAATACAGCCACAAAACACCTAAAGCCAACGACATCATGCGAATAATTTGTCTTATTAAATTGTATTTTTGTTTTATTTCATTATTGTATCATCAGTATATAACTCTATATAAGTACGTAATTTTATTTACAAACAATTTAAATACATTTATGAGTACACTGGCTTGCACAGCCGCGCCCAAAAAAAATTGCTTAAAATTTTTATTAGGTAAATAACCAGGTTTACTGTTTGCGTCAACGTTAATTAGAAATTCACTTTTTTATTTGATGTAGCTAATTTCGAAATCATGTTATTATTATACTCTAAATATAAGAGGTTGGTATTTGAACCATTATTAAAAATTGAGATTTTTTACTTGCTATCTCGGCTTAGTATACGGTGTGTATATCAATTTCCATAACAAATCGGCTACAGTTTATCGTTTAACTGCTGTCGTAACAGTCTGTAATACCCGCCGTGCCGCGCCAGACCACAGTTGTGTGATGTGGCAACGTCGCGCGCGGCCGTTCTGTGTTGGACGTAAACATCCGCACGCTTTTGTGCAGCGCGGACTAATTAAAACTCTGACTGTAAGCCGCACATAGCACAAATAGTCCAAACAAGCCACCCACATACTCTATAGACTAATGTGTATTGTGTATATACAGGAAACAACTTACTGGACACAATTATGTGGACATTAGTAACGTCTCTCTCCACACGTAGTCTGCTGCACTCATACAACACGATATGTTACGTTTATTGTTACATCATAACGGTTGGACACTTTTTTATTATGATTCTCTGGTATTGTTTGTTAATTGTAACATAGCTTGAAGTTATGTATGAAGTTTGGGCGTTTTTGACTGGTTAACGAATCATATAGGAATGTTATTTTTATATTTTATAGTTTTGTTAACATATGTGATGGCGAAATATCTGTTCTACTAATCTTTGTGTCTAATAAACCGGTACAGTCGTATAGTAGAATTTAGTTTTTTAATCATTGAAATTATACGATGTGATTAAGAATATTGATTCCTATGCAAAATTGTATTAATAAACAAGCCATTAATGGAATTAGCAGTTAATAAACAATTCGAATCCACCCCTATTAGTATTACTTTATAGGAAAAAATCTACCTGAAAGCTTATAACCACACAGTACACACAACATTGACTTATGCTTTAAAGTCAATATACACAGTCATGATTATGAAATTTAGTACATAAATGGGACAGTCCAGTATAAAACACACAATGGCTACCGGTCCACATAATGCACTGCTCTCCACGGAAACTGCGATGACTAACCATTGAATACTATCAAAGTAATATGAGGTGCCATTTCCCGCTGCGACCAAACAGAATTTTTGAATACAGAGGAAATACCATTACAGCATGATTCCTTTTATATCATTATTTATCAAACATACTTTTCTTTTTTTACATATATAAATAATAGGTTTTTAATATTACTATAAAATATTTCTTACGCTGAAAAAATTTCATTTTAGATTTCATAATACTTTAAAAGATATTTAACTTCTTATATATATGTTATTTTTTAAGTATTTTGTGGCTTAATTAATTGAATGCTAATTTATATTTATATACGTGCTTCCTAATGTTATTTCTGCAATTAGAATTCACTAAACAATCTATACTACACATTATAAAAATCTAATTTAATCGTTTAGTGCTAGTGCTAATGCTAAATATGTATAGACGATATCTACGATTCCATGTTCTCAAATACAACAATTATTTCGTAATGTTACGTCAAAATCCAACAGCGTATCTCCTTTTTTCAGTTTTTATTATTCTATCATCAGATAGGAATACCATCAAGGTGTATCATTTTGTCTATCTCTGCGTCATCTTATCTGTCTCTGCAGAATTATACCCTTCTATTCTCTGCAATAAGTGCTCGGTCTAATTTGATTCAATGACTACTGACGTGTCCTATATGAATTTTTTGATCAACGAAACTCTGTTTGATCTTGTGATCATGAAGAACGTGCTAATTTTATCAAGCGCATTGTGTTTACGTACTTTGGTATAGTAAACTGATTATAAGGCATAAGAGTCTTGGAATCTTATCTTAAATAATTCTCAATGGACGGACACTAAATCCACGATCTTGGTCTTTGACCTACTGTCCCAGTCATGGGTTCTCATGAGAAGAGGTTGATGTCGGCATATACTCACCCTGCAAAACTTGAACGGGGTTTCTCGAGATCTAAACTAAAGGTGTGAGAGACAATAATTCATTGCTTCTCTTTCAGTAAATTACTGCAGGCCTATTATTATTCATAAATGTCAATAAAACATGTTGAGTTTAGCTCCAGTCCACCTTCAACAGCTCCTCAGCACCTGAAATTTGACATGTCTGGTTTTTTTATTTGACTGAACAAAGGAATTATATCCTTTATAAAATATTATTCAACATCATTAATTACTTAGTTTAACTCCTGAAATACAGGAGTGTTTTAAGTTTACTACATCTGGATAAGATCAATTTATTTTATAACTTCAGGCCGATTTTATATTTCTATAATCGACCAATAAAAGCATTTTGCTACCACATATGTACATAAATTAAAAATTCGTTGTCCTTTTTTCGATTAAAATAATAAAATTGTCTGTTATAGACGTAGTACAAGGATTTTAATCCTACTTTACTACAAATAATAATTAACAATTAATATATTATTTAGAGTATTTAATACACATTATCAATAAGGAAAGTTTCTATTTACTGAAAATAAGACCTAATATTATAACGCGAAATAATTACAGAATAGCTGCAGAAGCTTATAAAATAATTTTGGAAAACTGTATTACTCACTTAGTAGTATATTTGATTATACCGTTTATAATCAAAAGTAATGTTCTACTGTATGAAGATTTTTCTGAAAAACTAATATTATTATTAGTATTATATTTCAAACTTAATGGTTATAACGTCAAAATTAGGACTGTAACAACAGTCCTTGCAATAGACTGTGTAACTGTTTTTTTAATTGGTAGTAGGACAGAAGTAAAAAACAATGCACACTTTTGCAATGGTACCCTTGCATTTAGTGCCTTTTGTGATTTACCATCCCAAAAGGTATTTTTTCTGCCTGTTAATACGACGTAAAAGTGCATGTTCATGTATAAAGTTTTTACACCCGAGGAAAGAGTAGATTTAAATGCGCTGTATTGTAGCAGTATACATTTCGTAACATGTAACGAAGGCAAATATCTAAAAACCCACTATATTATTATAATGACGCAAGTATTTACAGAGTTATAATATCATTGAAATTGTGTAAAACAAGTAATGTTAGACTGTTACGACACATCTTGCCGTGTTCCGCCAACTGTTGCATACGCTTTACCCCTGCAGACAAAATTATGGTTTTTTCTATTTTTGGTCCTTATTGTTCTAAGCATAACACGTTTATTTTGTTCTAAAATAATATCTGAACATCAATTATCACTAGAAGTCAAATTATTTGAAAATGTAATTTAGCAATATACCTTGCAGAAACATCTAAAATTGTATACAATCACAGTTTTATCCTGTAATTTTAAATCGATTAGGTAAAATTAAAAATAAGCGATGACGTTTTTGCTCCCTAAAATCAAGTCAGTTTTGAATGACAAAAAATGTGAGACAGTTTGAAATAGTTAAATAAAAAGCGACGAAAGTCATGAACCGGGTTGGGGAAGAAAATCACCAGCATTGTTATGCACAGTGAAAATTTCACATGGAGCGGTGTAGAGATCAAGGAGGGGAGTACATTGAAGGGGATAACATCAAATTGTAAATTTGTTTTTAACCTCATTTTAGTTATTTTAAAGTCACACTTCGTACATGTACCCTTAGAAGACTTAGAAAATGAGGTCATAGACGAAGTGCATACAAAACAATAAAGCTAACTTTTCAGGTCAGAGTTACATGTGAATAATCATCATACTATCTTCACATATCATATTTACGCCGTTTTTATACTCATTTACTTCATTTCTCATTGTGGTAGTACATGCCATTACATTATCTGAATACATTTACTACATTAAACATAAGTATTGTTTTACATCTACTAGTTGCAGACTAGCAGTATAACTTCGTGTACGTAACACCGAGAAATTTAGTATTCGACCTTTTAGTTTTTGTACAGAATATATGCTTTTTGTCAATTATTTACGCAGTGAAATTATGTTAACTGTGCAAAAAATACATAATATATAGTTATACTTGGAAAATGCCTACTGAATGTGATTTTCAAAGTTTATCTTATTCTGTTACATCTCCAAAATCATGCATTGATTGACTGATAGAACATTATTGTAAAGTACATACTGAAGGGAATATATCAAAACGATGAGACAGCATGAAAGAAAAAATCAAAACTATGTATTAAATAATTAATTATTTTTTAATAATTCAACAGAACACCTGCTCACAAAGCCTAGTAAGCTAAAAAGAAAAATATTGAAGCAATTAGACGTGAGTTGTGTGAAGTTACAAGAACAGCGTTTATTGTACTTAATTTTAAACTAATTTGGCTCTACATAATCATTTAATAGATAATAAAATAATGTCTTTTAAACTGAAAAAATTCAGGAACACAGCTTGATTGACATTTTAAATGTAAAAGCGGAATTTATAATTGAAGAGTAAAAAGTCTTTACTCTTAAAGAATACTTAATGATTCGTTCTTTTTAATTTCATTCGTCAGATAGAATAAAGTTTTGAAATTCTCTGGTATAAACAGAGACAGAGAAGAAGCAGATTATGGGGCCATGTCCCTGTAATCAGTTTAGTTGAAACGTTTTAAATTATACTTCACTATCATTGGCTATTCCTGGGATTGAGCACTTTAATTAACTGTCGTCATTCTTTCTGTTTTACAGTTACAGCTTCTAATACAATTTTTACGCTCTATTTACAATTCTCTTTGAGGCTCTCCATCAGAAATTTAACATATCAATTGAAAGTAAGTTTAACAAAGAAAATTTTGTTACTATGTTTGTTTAGCTTTGATATCACTTGTATATTTTTCAATATTGCACAAATTTTAAAGTTTATAACATACAGAAATCTATAGCTACTTTGCTGTTTATTTTAAAGTATAAAAGCCAGTTGTTGTGTGCATATGTTGTTTGACTTTTTGCGTTCCAACAATTTTTTAATTGTCAAACATGAACTAACGAGTGTGTAGCTATAACGAAGAACACAATTTTGGCTCTTCCTGTTATATTAAGAGGCTTTTTCAGCAATAAAAAGACAGGAAGTGGTCTGGACGGGGGCAGATGCCGCCGGTACCATGTTTTTCTCCTTGACCTCAATGCTGTGGGGTATTTACAAATTGTATTGATTGAGGCTTGTTCTATTGTTACAATTCTGTTAGGTTTCTTAGTGAACCTATTTGTAACATAGAAATGCTAGGACAAACTTGTTTATTTAATGTGCAGAACTCTTCTAGTTTCCTAACAGCATCATAGGAATACGCATACAAACAAAACACGTGGTAATGTCTGAGTCGATCACTCAGGTAGATGGTCCATGTACACCCAGTAGTCCACGGGTTTAATTTTTGGAAAATTACATTGGTGAATAATAAAAAATATTTTTGGGGATTCTTACTATTTATCCAACAGTAATTATACCCAATGTAAAGGAAGTATATGGGAAAATGTTAATCGTTAAACTCTAGAGTCTAACTTTGTATGGAAGAGGGAAGAGCTAATAGGAAAATTCAATATGCATTCTAGTCACTATCGACGTTTTAGGAATACATGGCTTCACATAGCGAAGTATTCAAACAGGATATTAAAAAGATTTCCTAGAGGCTGAAGGTTCTCATATCCTTAAAGTATGACAACCTTCTAGTTCCGTCCCTACTGGGCCTACTTAATCCCAAAAATATATCAAACCTAAATTTGTTAAGATATAACCTACTATCTACCAGTGAACATAAATGGACAAATTTCATTATTAATTACTCGTAGCTAATTATATAATGTGACTGTGTGACTTTAAAGCGTGCCTTCGTAAAAATGCCTTGCTCACGTTGGTAGACTGTATACACAGTATGTTCAGACTTTGAGATGAGAACGGGAATTTGAGTTGGAACTTTGTACAACTTACATGGCAAACAGAACCGTAACACAAATTTGAGATTTCCCCCTTCGTATCTTTGAGAACTCGACGTTTAACTTTAGAGATTCCATATAACTACATATTTTAGAGTGTATTGAAAGTTTTGTCGCACGTGAATTAAATGTGTTTAAATAAATCGTAGGAAATGATAAGCATGTATTGGACTTATAGTATTCATTTTAAATAAACAATAATAAACATTTCAAAATATTTTCAGATTTTATTTGTAGAATGTACATTTTGGAATTCCAGGAATCCATCAGGTAACTGATCGTGGATTCCTTGCATTCGAAATGTGCACTATACAAATAAAATCTAAAAAAGTGTTAAATGGTTTACTTATATAAGACGCTTATCGAGTCTACATTTTTTGTAATATACATTTTAAATTATATTAAATCATTAATAACAAAAAATCCAGTTGTCTACTTCTTTGCTATTGATGGTTAAGAAGTAAAAGATTAATATATGTATGAAAGTTGCGTTGTAAACCAAAGGTTAGAGTTTGTCACGACACGATAAGGATCATACTGAACGCATGTTACAAGTGCAATATTTCAATACCTTAAAGATGATCGTAATTTATTACACAATTTCTTTGACTTACAAAATTATTCAGACTTAATCTGAGACAAAATAACCAACCATTCTCTTCATTGTTAACCACCAGTAGTTACTGGCGACTTCGCACGCAAATTCGTATGTTTTCAACATCTAGTTCAATTCCGACGCTGTTGTTTGAAAAGTGTATATTTATGGGGACGTCTATTTACTTAGTTTTAGAACATATTATTCCATACTTGATTGTGCCTTTTTTCCTGATCAAGAAAATATAAACACATACACTGATCAGCGAAGCCTACTTCTTGCAATAAAAACTATGATTTGTCTTAAAAGAGTCTTCAGACTTATAGTCAATGTTAAATAGTAACTTTTCATGTAATACTGAACATTTGCTAAAACTTTACAGTACATTAAAAATGACACTATTTAAGTGTTTGTTTCTTTATAGACAGAAAACATGTTTTATTTTTATAGCTGGAATTGGTACATTAGTTCAAAATCACAGTCCAGATAACTTTCATCTAGCATTTCAAAGGGAGTCTTTTAAGTCAAATTCTGACAATCTTATGTTTTAGGACATATTTTAAGGCATATTAGTACTTACATAAGTATTGAAATCTTAAAACTGCGTAAAAACTAACGATAACTTATAAGAGAATTTGCCCACTATAATTTAAAACAAATAATGATTACATTAATTAAATAGTCAATGGCCAATGGCGCAGTGTAGTGGGTACGGCGGTTATCGCAAGATAACCAGATCAAGCAACGCCGAGCGTGGTTGCTGCTGAGCGATCCTGTCCTTGCAAGCGGCCCGCCTGCCCGGTCATTGGTGGTGGTTCGGAAGTCACCTTTAAGCCGTTGGTCCCCAGGTTAAGTGTTAGAGAGGGCTTCTTAGCCCTAACTTCGCCTGGTAAAATAAGACATTCTTTACTTTACTTTACTTTAAATATATACCTGTGCTGTCATAAAAGAATGTTTACACAAAACAGTAGATTGAATTTGACAGGCTGTTTCAATTAATATTTCACAACATTACAGACTAATTAGTAGGATTTTTCATTGCCTTACATTTTAGAAATAGGGATAAGCATATATTATCGCTAGTATCCTAAGAATATCCATGAAAGATTTCAGTACACTCCGTTGAGTAGTTTACGCGTGATAAAAAAAATCAAAGTGACTTTCGCATTTTTAATAGTATTAGGATTAATGTAGAATATGATACTTTGAAATATCTTCGCAATGTTTAATTACAACCAATTGTAAACAATTGTTAAATGTAGAGGTTAACGAATAACAAATTTCAAAATAAAAATGATCCGCTAACGTAAAAAACCAATGAAAATCTAAATCTATAAGACACGCACAGAAATGTAACAAGTCATGTTTAACTAGAAAAGGTGTAGGTTACCGAGAACAAACACTGAAAAATTGTTTAAGTCGTGACCAAATAAAAAAATGGAAACTAAGAAAATGAAAAGACGTTAAATACTATTTGAGGGTGAAACGCAATATTATTTACAAACAAAATGTTTATGTCCAATAAATGTCTGCAATAAATATCTTAACTAAAAAAGTGTTTTAAATACCTGTACTTACAAGGCAATTATTTCTAATGGGCACAATATATTAAATACATGAATATGTAATATAAAGATACTCGGTATAGACTGGTAAATACTGCAGTCACTAACAAGTTACTTACATGGTTTTAGGTAACGTATTATAGGTTGACGTTATTTATATTTGCTAATCATGTAATTGATTATTATTAAGGGGAGAAGGGAATCGTACTTTAAAACAAAAAATCAATATAAATCAATTTACTTGAAGTCAGATTAATTATATGCGTCTAACATTTTAATAGTGCTTGTCGTTGTATAATAAGTAATAAAATGTGATTTAAGAGAATGTATTTCTGTACCTTAGGTACTTTAGTAAGTACACGACTTGTTATATGTTATTTAACTGGTTTGTAAAATGACTGAATCAGTACCACGTACTTAGGGCTTTTCAGAAAGCAGCAACAAGGTATACTCTGCCTATAAGGAGTATTTTTTAACAAAAGCTATACATCCCATTTTATTTTTTTAATGATATCCTTATATTAAAACAGTTCATTTAAACGTAAGCTGATATCCAATATGGAGTGTGCTAAGCAATACAGATGTCATTGAGCAATAGCCCTATACATGTTGTATCTCATATACCTTCAATAGCAGCTTAGCCAGGAACGTGTGGACGGCTTTGACTCAACCCTGTCTATACACTGGGCTACAATGAGCATGAACTGCTCAAGGTGTTTGATAATTACAGGGAGTCTATCTTTCCATGCTGTCTCTGTGGTACGTGATACAGTACAGATTGAGACATGTACGATTTACCTTAAGACAGTTTAGCAGTTATAAGTTATAGAGGACTATAAAACATGATTTTATATTGATCGACTCGTTTAATTTTTAGCGAAGTAATGATTGTATCTGGCATACAACAATTAGGCGTAAAGTGTATAAACATTTGACAATCTAGGTGACGCCTTCTTTCCTTATAATGGCCATCAAATCTGTATTATATTATGTAAAATAAGTGTTACTTTCAATATATCGTCATCGGTATGTTTGTTTTGAACATACCATGAGTTCGGGTCAGGAAAATGGTATATAAATAGTTTTTCTGACCAGAACTTGTTTTGCATCATTGGCTGATAAACATCTCCTTCGTTAGATTAAATGAGAGGGATCACCCTGTTCTAAGTTATTAAATAAATCTTTGAGAGAATCTGGTGGAAGCGCGTACTTGTTTAACACAATGGTGACACCGATAGGGCCACAGATTAAAAAAATGTCAACCAATACGTTTAATATCTCAATGCAAGGGTGACATGTTGTTGACCAATCACAATTCCCCAGTCTATTATCCTCGAATACACTTACTATGCAATATATATCTGACAGTAATAATTGTTAATCTAAATTGAATATGTATGAGGTCATGATATGAGGTCATGTGTCACTCATAAGTTTTTTTTTACGTTACGCATTTGAATAGATGCGAGATACTCTCGGGGTGTATATTGTTTTTGGTAATATCATTGACAGTTGTAGTGTTTTGTGTTATTACAAAACACTCGTTCTTTATTATATAGAAATTCGCTCTGTCATCATACTTATGGTGTAAGAAACCTATCATTTAAGCCTCATTTACTGCCTTTGTGTATAAAATAAATATATACAAAGCAATTGATGTATTTAATACTTTTTTAATACTACTGTTGAAGAATACTTGATTATGTTTTACTTTTAATCTTTTATGTAAAAAAAGACAAATGGGTGAAATTCTCTGAGATAAACAGTGACAGAGAAGCAGATTATGACCCTGTAACCAGTTTAGCTGAAACCTTTAAAATTATACTTCTAAATCATCGGTCTATCATGGTATTTAACACAATAATTATTTGTCTATACTCTTTATTTTGTAAGAGCTAAAGCCTCTAATACAAACCTCACCTGTATTTCCTAACTCTCTTTAAGGTTCTTCCACGAAATTTAAAAAATAAAATAAAAGGAAAGTTTAATAATTAAAATTTTATTTGGTACATAGAGTGTATAGTTTCCGTACAATATGTATGGTTTACATTTTTTGCAATCATTTTTGAAAATTATGACTTAAAGATGGATAAATATTTGTGTTGTATACTGTTTAAACTTTCATGTACGTTGAGTTGTTTTCCGGATAATATCGGTGACTAGATTCAAAATATGAAGTAAATTAATACGGGAAAATTTTACTGCAGTATTGTAATGAATACATCGGAAATTAAATGTTTAAAGATATGGTTCAAAATTAAGGTAAAATATTGCAATTTTTATGTAATAAATATATCTGAAGTTATAAGTTTAATAGTAATATTGAATTAACAAATTAGATTTATCTAAGGAAAAGGTACACTGATAAGTTATTTTATCACAAAACGTTCCTATTTCTACCACGCTATTAAAGAAGTCCCAGATATAATTACTTTTTTTAATGTATATTGTGAAAGGATTTTTTTATAGAGATGCTGAAGGCTCTGTATAATCAGCGAAGCTGAAAAAATCTGTGGTTTTTTATCTATCACATAAATAACAGTAGCAGGTAATTTACTTATTTTTCATTTTCAATGTAATTGTCCGTAATGAATTTACCACAGTAACAGCGTTCATGACTCAATATAATTTTCTAGTGTTCCTGAAATGTTTAGTTTCGATGATAAACCAAAGTCTTCTCCATTGACAAGTCAATCGGTGGATTTAAAAGGTATAAAAAATTACGAAGTATTTAACATTCTCTACCTTGTTTAATATATAGTACTGTTTATTTTGCAGATTGTAATGCAACATGGTTCTCCGAGCGCGAGTCACGCTATCAATATGTATACTCTAATTCCTAAAATACACTTATCAATAAAACTTTTGGAAATGTAAACTGTTAAAATTGCTTCTTGGTGAAGGAAATAAAACACATTAATTACTATTCCTATATAAATAAACTATTAAGACAAACCTTTAGTTTTAATAAAAATTAGACCTATTTTTAAAGCTTTAAAAACCATTGCTTGATTTTGGATGCTTAAAATACGTTTATCCAATAATCTGGAGCTTTACAATAAACGTCTAAGTTCTCAGTCTAAATCAAAATTCAGTCCGATCAGACCCAGAACTACTTAAGTAGTCTTAGCCACGAGTCGTTTCATTCTGTTACTGAACAGTTTCAAAGTTCATCGTCTATAATTGTCTCTAAACGGTACTGTTGGCCTTATCTACTGGAACTGCGAACAGTCCACTCAGATTAATACTGTACTATATTTATAAATTTAAATTGTTTCTCTAGAATTTTATTGACTAACCAGCATTCATAATAAACTCATTATGTTTAACTCATCAAAAAATATGCATCTAATAAAATCTGTATTCACTTTTAAAAGATTATATGCCCAGGAAGGCGAATTTACAATAAAATATACAATTATATTAACGCTAGAATATTCTGGAAGAGTTTGCGTATAAGTCGTACCAGTGATAATAAATATTGATGTCAACTTATCTCTACTCAACAATAAATGTGTAAGAAGATATTTGTGTTGCTACAATGAACACGGGTATACAAGAATAGGTATTATTTTGGATGTCGTAGTGTGGGTATGTATTATTGAATTGTACAGAATGTAGGTCGATGTGGGTGTTCTTCTACTTTTTCATAATGATTTAATTTGATAACTAATAGACAATACTTATAATAATTTAGTAAAAGAGCTTAGTTCAGCTTATATATTATATTATTGGTAAGTACCGATTTTCATATTATTTTTATCTCACTAAACGTACAAATTGTTGAATTATAAATTAGATATTTATATAGCAGCATTTATTTTAATGAATTATAAGTGTGGTTATAACAGTTGACAGAAAATCTTAATGTTTATGTATAATTATTTTTTAAACTGTTTGTTCAAATGGGAAGTATTTTAATCATACAATTATAATAATGTATCAAAAACATTTCCTCTCAAAGGTATATAATTTTGAATTGATGTTTCATAGGAATCTTCACTGAAAATATTAGTCTTTTCAGTTTTAGTTTCAAGCACAAAGTTTCTGGGCTAACAAAACGGAATGGTTTAAATTTCATTCAAGTTTCTCAAATGAAACTAGGAAATTTTAGAATGAGTAATAACTTACATTTGAAACTTGAAATTTTATTTTATTCTGATACTTAACCTTTCACAAACCAACGATAAAAGGCTGTTAATATATTTTGCAAATGTAATAACGGGCAATGAACAAATTTAAATACGGGGAGAAAACTTGAAACCAGTCAATCATGTCTTGACAAGTTTTATAATTCACTGAATATTAAATGCAATGCTCACAAAAGGCCTTGATTATAATATTATATTTATTTGAAAGAAATATTTTTATTGCGACGTACTCTTGAAAAGGTACAATTTAAAATTTAATAGGATGCTGTATTTTTTAATAAAAAAACAATGTTAAGAGTCATGTAACTTGAGCTATTTTTTTGGAATGTGTTTTTTTAAGTTGTTCAAGTTATTGAATGAAGAGTATAATACTTTGGGGCTTCCGAAAACTGTATAGTATGAAATCCGTTGAAGTACATCAAATTACGCTCTGATTCCCATAAGTTTCCCAAGGTCTTTAAAGTAAGGAACGGTGAAAGATGTCTTATTTCACCGGTTTAAGTTAGGAAGCATCACAGGACTGTGAGTTCTGAACACTAACAACGACCGAGCATGCTGAATGCTTGCAAAGACAGGATCGCTTAGTGGTCAACCCCCAAGCGGCAGCCATGGTAGTCATTGCTTGGCTTGGTTATCTTGCGATAACCACAGTACCTGATACATTGCGCCACTGGCAAACAGTTATAGGTAAAAGTGCATGAGGTCCATCTATATTGCAAATCTGACTTTACTCCTGGAATCTGAAGTCATGATCCTCTCAATGTATGAGGGGATCCGACTTACTGACCAAAGTAAGTCGGAGACGAAGGAGCTACTTAAAGTATTTTCTTAAATTAACATTTATGTTGCACCATTAGATGATAAATTTCACAACAATAAATTAAAATTATAAGACTCTCATTTTCCTAATTATTAAATATATACCTTTTCCAGGATCGGTTACTAAACCCAATGGTAACACTAATTTGTAACACAATTAAAAAAACATGAAAAGCAATAATTTGAAATGTGTCAATACAGGATTGACATATTGTTGGTCAATCACAAGTCCATTATCCCTGAATACAATTACTAGGCAATAGCAATCTGACAGTTGTTAATTGATGATCTAATATTGGCAACGCATGGAGGTCATACTGTATGTCACCCATTAGCATTTTCTACGGTACGCATATAAATCTGTGTGAGTGAATGTCCGTTTATTTATAGTTCTGTTATTATCACAAAAAGTTGCAATTTTTGATGTCCATTACAATACTTTCATTGCATATGGTGAAGTATTCACTCTATCACCGTAATTAAAATATAAGAAAAATATATCGCACCATTTGAGCTTCATTTCATGTCTTTGTGTACAAAATAAAAGTACGCAAAATGATTTTGATACAAACTTTTTATGTGTTGTATTTTCTTCGATTGGACAGATTAAACATTTATTTTCTTGTAAATATAATTTACATTAATGGGCACTTGCATGGTTGAACTTATACAGTATAAAACATTACACTCTGAACATAGCATCTTTCAACATACCAAGAAGCAAGAGTCCCTCTCATTTAACTTAGTCCTATAAGGACCTCTGCGCTTGCTTCCCTAGTGACAGGATAATCCATGCTTATTCAAAATCTATGAAGAAGCATTGCTAGCATTATATCTCAATTATGTCGTCTAACAAGAAGGGCTATGCAGTACGTACCATGTTATTATATTACCGATGCTAAATTTGAGTTTCTTCTATTGACCCTATAATTAACTTGATTTTAGGGTGAATAAATGTCGCAGTAATGTTGTGAACTGCATGTGCAGGTAATGATCTCTCTGAATGCATTTATACAAGATCAAACCTATGATGGGTTACTCTTACTATTAAAAGAGTGATTTTTACCATCATAAACTTTTTGCCAAAATTACATATGTACTTCTGCACTTTTCTTCTATATTGGGTATGAGTGTCAGAGTGGAAAATCCTAACGGCTGTGTTTTACTCTTTACTATATGTCAAATAAATTTTCAGATATTGTATTATGGACAAACATACGTTGACATACAAACAAACACAAAAGACATGAACTTTTCAAATTGACCTTACTTAATTGTTATTATGTTCACGATTAGTTTAATTCCCTGAAACACATTTATGTCTACTTACGGGGACGACTGACTCACTGAATTCCTCCGAATAACTAACAGTAACCTCAGTATTCATTTTTAGAAAAAGAAATCTCTAAGGCTGATGCATTACAGTATATGTAACGCATCTGGAAACTTTAGACCATTCTGTCCTGTGCAGACAGATCCTTTCGCACCTATAATTCAATAGATTTCATACACCTCCAACTTTTACGACATATCATTATTAAATTATGCCTGAATCTGGTGCATCTATGTCACATTTATCAAAATATAGTTCCATAGAGCTATTTAACAAAACTACCCATTTCTACGAGCTACAATATCTCGCATATACATTAAAATATATAAAATAAGATACATTTTCCAGAATAAATGTATTTTATTTAAACGTTATACAAATAATAACACGTACAGGAGAATAAATATTATACATGAATTGTTAAAATTCAAAGGCTTCTTGCGGTATTTTATATTACATTATCACAGGATGCACTGATTTAATTAAATAATGAATGTCTAAGTTCTCTAAATAAATGTTTAAATCATTGATTTTAGTTTATCCATCTGTGAAGCCTGAAGCAATCACTGCCACTAAAACCTCCATTTGTTTTGTTTGGTTGGTGAAATAAAAGCAGCTTTTGAACAGCAGTTGGAACCTTGGTAATTTTATTTGCTTTGTTTTGTTTTGATATTCGACCGCGTTTGCTTACACAAGGTATTTCGCAGTAAAAATTAATACGAGCAAACATATATTTTAAAATGAATAAATTTTACTGATATACGAAGACCATCCCGATGTGTTAATCTTTTTAGTCTGGAATTATATAATGTTTATAGTTCTTTTACTGCATACTTTTGTAGTGTGGTATCAAATCAACTAAAGAAAATATTTCTTTTTACCTATGCAATAATCAAATGACAAACAGCTTCATTATTACGATCTAGAACTACGGTTCAACTATATTTACGAGTATTTTAAAGAATTAAAATTGTAAAAAGATTTACTACGGAAATATTTAGTATTTTGTTGGTTTACAAATATTAAATTTCTTAAGATATTATGACTTTCAATATTATATTATTTCAATTTTTAAGAAACACTTATAAGACATTATAAGCATAATTTATAATTAATCTAGCTTAAACGAAAAAAGGAGAAACATTTTTTCAGAAAACAAAATAGTACAATCAATTTGATAATAAATTAAGTTTCACGTTTTCTCCTTGCTGATATGTTATTATTGACTATGCGTAATTTTACAGTATAGTAGAATATAACATATAATAATAAGGATACTTTAAATCGTTAAATGTTGCAAAACTACTTTTTATATCTTTAAGTATGTTATACAAAATTTCATTATAAAGGTTAGGCAAAAAATATACTTAAATATGTAATAATGTTTCTGTAATGTGTCTACAGTTTCAAAAACATTTTTATTACAAATAATTAAATTTTATTCCCAAGAACTTACTATTATCAATGACACGACTTTCTACAATTATGTGCAATAAGACTTTTAGCATTATTAGTTTACAAAATTCATCAATTGAAATACGGTTTGCTGAATCAAAAACAGTGTTTTGTGAGAGCATATGTTTATTTTACATTATTAAAAAATCGATATATGTATGTGTGTGTGTGTGTGTGTGTGTGTGTGTGTGTGTGTGTGTGTGTGTGTGTGTGTGTGTGTGTGTGTGTGTGTGTGTGTGTGTGTGTGCGCGCGCGCGCGCTTTTGTGTTTGTGTGTGAACTATAATTTATACTGTTCTTCAATCGGATAAGGATAATACGTTTACAGCGTACTCTTCCTCCCTATCTGCTTATGTTACAATAGTTTGAAAATGGCGGGAAATTTCGACCTGCCTCGGAATGGAAGAATTAATGAGCTGTTTGTTTACTTTCATTTCGAGGGGCAGTCTTCAAAGCAATAATCATTGTCTGCTTTATTATTTTAATTACAGATTACAAAAATTGGAATTTTGTACAACAGGGAACGCTTCTATACTCAAGCCCAAGATAACCAAAGCGTTGTTACAATTACGGTTATAAATGGTAGGTCTGACGTCTCAAACATTGCAATTTTTCCTAATGCTCAAAATACACAATTTTTAATACTTCACTTCTTCTTTTAAATAAATAACATAAGAAAATATAAGTCTTTAGACTGTGTACTTGTGAATTTAAGTATAAATATAATATGTAGAGTTATATTGAATCAATAATAATACTATTTTCATGCATCATATTCAAGCAGTGTTCATACGTATTTTCTTAAATTTTAATAGTAGTACATTTCTTAATAAGATTTAAATGTGTTTAAAGTGATAAAATTGTTATCTTTAGGTGGCATACTACCAAATTACAGTCAGGAAGTAATGTGGGATTGTGTAGTTACTGTATCTGTATTACTCACACAGTAGATAAGTCTTTCATATGGATTCTGTGTGCTGAAATCGTGGCATTATTTAATTTAGTTCTAAGATCTTCCGCTGTGTAACTTTAATGTTTAAGCTAAAATATTTGGATTACTTGACCTCTTTCTCCACAGATGGCAGTTCAATTGCTCACTTTTGACATGCCTTCACCATTTCATGACTTACCTTTTGGGTAACTAAGTAATCATAGATGTAAAAAAAGAAAGAGATTTCATGAGATTTACTTGAATTACTTTTAAAGTTACTCTGACTTAAGATTAATGTTTTGTACTTTTTAAACGTTATTACATGAGAACTGTATACTAAAATTGTATAGAGAAACACATACAGTCAATTCTTAATGTTTAATCTCAAATATTCTATATTTTGGTTTAAAATATTTTGGCATAATATATATTTTGAAGTCCCTAAATGTTAATAATTGAAAAAGGAGAAAATATTTAAAAATCAGTTGCAAAGCTCAAAAAAAGACCAGAGTTTTTTGGTGCGTTACAACACCAGGTTACAGCACTGTACGTAACAAGTGGTACGTTTCATTATCAAGTTGAGTACATGTAATGAAGCTTGTTACTGAACATCAGTTACCTTGTTCCGGTAGCGCTGTAGCGGGGAATGTTCGGGTATATAATTAAACCTTTGAAACGATGTGTTGAATCCAGTACTTTATTGCTTCATTGCCTATTCACACTATAGGTAATTAGCTTTTATATAAAGGTAAAGTGTACCAACATAACAAGATACATGGTCATAGCATGCATTTAAGTTAATTATTGATAAAAAATTAATATTGATTACTGCAGAGATCCTTAAACATAATATCACAGATTCTCTCTTTTCAGTGTATATGTCCCTATACATTTTATGCACAGTCTACGTGTATTGTGTTCAGAATAAAAGTATATTTATTGTACTGAAATATGAAGATCTAATTTTTAATCCCTTTGAAATGATTTTGTATGCCATACTGATATCCTTGAATTCAATCATGTACTTTTGAATGTACTTTGTTAAAATAAACTTATCATGCTATCGTTTATTATAAAACTTAATATACGTTTTAGCATCCAGATCTCAGTTACAACGTTTTCCTATAAGGTATTTGGCCTTTAATCTCCATATATAAAAAGAAAAGTATGAAATAAAATCTTTATAAGAACAATAATTTTAAAATGTATTTATTATACACTTTTTTGTTGTGTTACATTTACTTGTACACAAATTAGTTTTGAAGAATAAAGTCATTCTTTTGCTTTCTGCAATATAACATTTACTACAAATAAATTCTTTGTATTTTAATTTAACTGCAATACTGTGCTGAACTCTCTTCTGATTAACCGATTGAATAAATACGTATATTATCATTCAAAATTAACATAACTCAAAATAGTTGTATACACACAAACCTATGCTTTTTTTGACATGGGATTTGACCTTGATTTTAAACAGCTGGGTTTTTTGTAACGAGTGAATTCAGCCTGATGTTGCCTAAAAGGCCACTTCAGAGCCCTTACAATCAATAGACTAAAACGGCTCATATGAAGCCAATTACGTTGGCATAACTGGCGTAAAAATATTACAGAAAGGGTGATTTCACTTAATGTTCAATATTAAACGATTTCGAAGAAGCATCAGAACACGTACGTAATATGCATTACAAACACATTCAGTAGAAACGAAATATGTGTAAAAATATAAATTTAAAGAAACTTATAAGAAAAATAATTGTAATAGGTAGGAAACAATTTTATTGTGTTATTTTTGTTATACACAAATTAATTTAATTAAATTAATTATGTATAAAAATATAAATTTAAACAAACTTATAAGAAAAATAATTGTAATAGGTAGGAAACAATTTTATTGTGTTATTTTTGTTATACACGAATTAATTTTAATAATACTTACCAAAACCTATCGCTTTTTGCAACGTAACAAAACATCTCGTACAATATATGTCCAATCGTTCGAATAAATACATATCTTATCATGCTGCATTGACATAACTACTAAATAGTTCCATATACACTAACCTACCCTTTTGCTGGCATAGACTTCGACCTGGAATTCAAACAGCTTGGTCTTATTCACCAAGTGAATTCAGTAGAATAGTTGTTGAATAGACAGCACCATAAGTCCTTAATATCTTTAGATCAAAAACGCTCATATTGAGCGAAATATGTCGCTATAACTGTTGCATATGATGTTACAGATAATAGGATTCAACTAAATTTTTAATATTAAATCATTTTAAAGAAACATTAGAAGATGTACGTACCGAATCACTTAAGTAACAATATATTTTAATTATTCATCTAAACATTTAATACGTGTTTGAAAGGAAATAAATGTCTAATTAAGTTGAATACAGCTTCCTTACGGCCCCGTAAGGCATAATGGAAAGTAAAAAATGCTAAACTTTTCTCACTATGACTACTTAAAAATGCTGAAGTATTTACTGTACTTCCACTAAATGTAAATAACTCAAGAAAATGTGTTCTTTGGAGCCGTCACTTCTTACTCACTTTAGTTTTAAGAGCTTTTAAAATCTCAGAGCTGAGAAACGACTTCTTGATACTTGACGGTAAAAGCTTTTATTGCGTCATCCGTTACATAATGTTTGTTTACTTTACATAAATAGTGCCCATACCACATAATACCTGCGTCACTGTTTCCCTACTACTTAACGATAAAATCGTGTCTCCAATGCTCAATGGTCTATAAGCTCTATTTTTATCATGTAACAGAAGGCAAAAAGATTCACCCACCTCTTCTTAATTTAATAACGGCTTAGTACATATTTATGATCTCCTTTAGTAGCGTGAATTAACATCACCTGATAGTTTTGATTGATTAAAATATTCATTCTCTACTTCAAAATGTAGGTGGAGTGTGGTGTAACTAAGAAACGTTCTAACAGATCAATCCAACTTGAGGGATCTAAGTCCAAAATGAGTTAAGACTAATTTAATTAAATGCTATTTTTGTAAAATCAAACCGAAAAGTATATTTGCTATTATTAAGTCTATTAAAAAGCGTTTCAATTACCTTTTAAAAATATTTGTTTCCTCAACTTAAAAATCTCTCATTTTAAAGAAAGATTAAATATAGTTTATCGATATTTGTAATGATTTTTACTGGAGTTGGCGATCAACCCGTTAAAAATGAACTCTTTAAACGTTCATACATAAGAGACATTTAAAATTAAACTACATATCAGGTCTGTCTAGTACGTGTATGGCATGTCTTTATGGCAGCCCTTCTGAAAAACGTGGACTCCAGATTCCAGGGGTAAAGTCTTTAATTGTGTCAGCTTTCAAATACTCTACTCAGTGAAAGGTGGAACTGAGTTAATTGCTTAATTGGCGTTGCGATTGAATCGACCTTCCTACAACAGCTAGTTGAACGTTTTATTATTTTTGTTGTAATTTAACCAAGTAACCGTGTAAAACCTGAAATTGTGTAGTCAAGTTTGATTACAGTTTGAGGTTGTACTTCTTTTATTTCGTATTAATGGGGCTTTGTACTCCCTCCATTATGATTTCCTAAAAAGCCTGATAGCATCTTAACCGTTTAAAAATAAAAAATAAGCACTATGACGTATGTTACAGGATGTAAAAGTGACGCGTCAGATCTGGACTTAGAAATTAATATATTAACTAGTTTTATATTGTTTACGTGTAAAATTGTGTCGAAAATTCAACTATAATGAGGTATCAGTATATGTGGCCATCGTATAGTTTTACACAAATTGTTTTGTTCTAAAAACATTGTTATTATGACTTCATTAAATGGACATGTTAATGCACTCATTAACGTACATGGGTGGTTCGCGTTTAATTTCTTATCTTCTTCCAACCGCAATATAAACATGAAGAGAATATTATGCGGTCAACAAACATACTTTTACCTAGAATTTCCATGATTGTTTGGAGATAATTTTAACTCAAGTGTATGCATTACGTATATTAGACAAACACCATCACAGCAGGCTATGTTTGTAACCAAGCTTTAATTTTCCAAAGGGATTGGTATGTTTGTAACTAGTGCACTCTTGTTATATTTTACTAACACCACAACTCTAAGGGTTTTATAACTCGTTATTTCATTATAACTCATAAAACTATTTAACAATAACAGCTTTGTCTAACTAATTTCTTTTCAATATATAAATTGTAAATGAAACAATATATGATATATTATTTACCTTTATAAGAAATATCGAAAGCGTACAGTTCTATCGAACTAAACGAACCTATTAATTGTGATGACCCATTTCTTTTCGTTTAAATGATTATATAATTTCCAGTATGCTGTATAAAAACAGTGAAGTTATTTCCTAATTTACAAAAATAATAAAAACTATTAAAATTTTCTTAACTTTTTTTATAGATGAAATATTATTTGTTAATATTAAATCGTACAAAATATTTTGGTATTTTATGTACAGACCCTTGGGTGATTATGTTGTTAATTGTTATCCAAAGAAAATTGAGATAAATGATATATCAATAAAATAGTATTCTATAAAATTTTATGTATATTACTATATTTTTTATATGATTTTAAACACTTATCAATAAAACGTAGAAATATCTTGTTTATAAACTGATTTAAAATATAACGAAAAATGAAATTACAGTCGGGTGAATAAGGAAGGCTCACGTTCTATAATGTCCAGTAATTTCCTGTAACTTGGTTACTCACCTCCGCCCACAGTGCGTAACTCATACAGCCTACAGTGTAACATATATGGCTGCTCCAAGTAAAAGTGAAATACGGAACAACATACAATAATGCGTCGTTTCCATTCATTTAACTTCTATCTACTTCATTATTATTAGTAAATTATTACACGTTTCGTAGTATACATTATAAATTTATGTGATGTTGCCATTTAATGGATATTATAGGCCTTGCAAAAAAATTTATACTCGAAATGTGTAATGATTTATTACTGATAACAAATTTTAGTCTTTCCAATAATCCAATAATCTTCGTTTTTACTACTTAAATTATACTTTAAGTCTCTATGCGTTAATGCTATAAGGATGGTTATTCATTTCATAAATGTATAAACATGAATCTGTAAATTTCTAGGTTATGTCGTAACATACAGATGTAACTGATAAGACTGTGATAAATAATATTACACTATTGTTGAGTTATACATTTTAAACAATAAATCAAGTTTTATTCAAGACATTACTGTTATATTCAAATATGGGTCTAAAGAGCACATGTAAATTTTAAGGTATAATATAAATTTTCTATGAAATCGGCCAATTTTAGTTTTACAGGTTCTTTAACTTCTATGAATTTAATTTGGCTGACCGGAGGTACTGTAATTTTTGTCCCAATTTTAAAATTTAAATAAGACTTACATGGTATATAGTTTGAAAAGTCTTGAATACTACATTTTTAGTACATTTTAAAAATTTACTTGTTTTGTAAAAGTAATAAGGTAGCCCAATTCTTATCAACGAGTTAGAAGTCAATAATTCTAAAACAAAAGGGCAATAAACTGTACGATCAGTGTCTGTACAGAATTGACGTATCGTGACTTCAGTAAACATCATCCGTCTCCTTCCTCTCACATGACGGCAGCATCGTTGCAGTAAATTTAGAAGAAACGTTTATTTATACCGTAAACGTCATCATACAAATTTCAAACTGAAAAACATAGATGCATCCAATGTATATATATGTTTTTAAAAGCAAATACTTGAGCAGGCGTTTCTGCCGTAAATAAAAGAAAGGAAAACGATATATTCAGACCAATTTATGTGTTGCATAAATTAACTTTTAATTTACTTTGATTATTTATGTGTTTACGTGACGAAAATTTTCTTAGAATAAGAGTAAAAAATTTAAAAATGCTTATTTTTTACATGGTGAATTTTTTACTATTTTTACGTGGTATTTATCCCTTGTTAACATATTATTTTGTTAAGCTACATATTATTTAACATTAAGAATCAACTACATATATGGTAAATTGTGAAACCCAAACCCCCAATATTTATAAAATAACTACTTGTTGTTAACAAATAATAGTAAAAAACATCTCAAAAACAATAAATAATTTATTTTTTACACCGTAATATATCCACTAGAGATGACAGTAGATTTAAAGAATGATCATGGTTATAGACAGATTATAAATTTACCACGGGGAGGGACATAAAAATTAGATTGTTTTATTGAAATGACGCAATCTTGTCTCAGGCATTTTTCTACTTGGAACTTTGTATATATAAATGCATGTATAGCAGAGAAACAAATTTATAAAGCGAGATTTTTCAGAAATTGGCATCACATAGTTTGTTTAACACTTTTCTTGCTAAAAAAGACAAGAAACTAAGTATTTAATTTACAAATTAATAAGGGTATTTTAGAAAAATAGTATGACCCTTAGTTGATACGCGAAATACCAGATCAGACGTTAAACGATAGTCCTGAAACAGGTGTTATTTGAACTTCCAGATTACACTTATTATTAAAGTTCCTTCTGCACAGTACTTCAGAAGGCGTTTGTAACCTTAAAAAATGCGCACTCAAGATGAACTTAAACTATTACTTATATTAAAGAATATTTTCCTAGGGGTGTTCATAAAAATATCTCTTAGCTATGAAACTTCGGTGAACGGGTAAACCCCCTTTCGCAGGTTATCAGACGTGAGGATATATAAATGACTGTGAAAGCCTAACTATACAATTGCTAAAGCATATTCTTCTAGGAATCTAAATGAGTAAGCATGTTACAGAATAATTTTCCATTTTCAGTCAGTGGATGATTTATTGTGCACACCGTCTACAAATGTTTAGTATGAAATGTTGGATTACCTAAAGCTCTACCTAATACGAGAATAATTGTATCTTTCTCATCATCTCGGCATGTTGACTGATGGATTGCTTCTTATCGGTTGATGAGAAGTTAGTGGAAACAAGACACCATGATCTGATAGAGACGTTCTCACAAACTTGTTATTCTCAGACTTTTCATGTTTTTGCCAGTATTCTTAACTTTACATTTTCCCCGCCTTGGCGTATATTACGTTGAACTTTAAGACTTATTAACTGCTTACATTGTCCATTATTATATTTAATTTCTTATTGAAAAGGGATTACAAATATTTTTATGGCTTTAACATGTTGTAATTTCATTGTCTAACATATTGCAAACTGCTAGTAAAATTGTTTGAGAAAAAATTAAATATTAATAAAATCATCTATATAATAGATGTAAAAAGCAATTACTGTACAGACAACAGATTAATTCATTAAACTGCAAAAATTGGACCGTCATTTAGTAGAATAATGCCAGTTGACATAGTGCGCAACAACGTTTAGAAGTTTGTTGAATACGCGGCATGTTTATATTACTTCAGAAAAAAAATAGATCATTAAGTTTTTGGTATAATCCAATTCAAAGTCTGAACAGCACCTTAGTGCTTGCTGCGTAGCAGAGTGGTGATCATTATTGAGATATTAGCGGTCGTCATTAACGATTGTAAAATTAACTATGGAATTCTTTATAATTAATTCTATAATATACCAATTATGTTGAGATTAAACATTTCCTTTGAAATATTTGAGTGGAGCTAGTTTAAATGTATTCTGTATAAAACATAATACATATTTACCTAACATTCATAGGATATATAAACTAATAAGAGAAAAACTGTATACACAAAAAATGACATTATCTGTGGGGGTGAGTTGAGTAAGTCAACATTCGGGTTACTTCCAAAGCGGTTGTAAATATTTTTCATCAATAATTAGTTTAGATACAATCTATCAACATGTATTTTGGTGTGCTGATATACTTTACCTGTGTATTAAAACAAAATAAATAACTGTGTTGGGAATAGGTAATGAAGCAAAGGAGTACTGGTTTCAACAACACACTGTTTCAAGGGTTTAATTATATATCCGAACATTTCCCGCTACAGCAGTACCGGAACAAGTGACGTTCAGTTACAAGCTTCATTACATGTACTCAACTTGTTAATGAAACGTACCACTTGTTACGTACAGTGCTGTAACCTGTTGATGTAACACCCCAAAAAACTCTACGCGTTTCTCATAGTTGTAAATATGTTTATCAATAATTAAATTAAATACATCAAAATGAAATAAACTTCACCTTTATATCAAAACAAATAACTATGTTGGGAAAGGTAATGAAGCAATAAAGAAGTGGTTTCGATACAAGTGATATGTACTCAAGTATTAAGACAAAACCGGCCTCGTCCTATTCACTCATTTACCATATTTGCCATTATAATCATTAATAATTTAAAATGTTAGAAATATTATTTATACACGTATTTTAATTTATATATTTTTTAAAATATTTTACTGTAAAATGTAGGGCTCTAAAAGTGCTTGAATATCACCATGTGTTCGGTAACAATTCTATCCTCAATATTTTTATCATGATTAAGAGATCGTTGGAAAACTTTAAAGTTACTACAAACAGTGTACGGTTTAAATTAACTTTATTCTCCTTCCATGACTTAACATTTGGTTCTTTAATTTACTGGTGTATTACGCATATTAAGAATTTAGTAAACATTGTTAACTCTCACATACATAGGATATCCCCCTCCCTAAAAAAAACGAAAATTTTTACATAAAACTAAATATTTTTTTTACAACTAATCAATATTTCATCCAATATGCTTGGTCCTGTTTAGATAGATTTGTTATTATGTTCTCGATGAGAGTTTGAAACATTAATACGGTATTGCTAACACCACATATTCCTCTCATACTCATTATTATTAAAAGTTAGAAAAATAAGCTAAAGCAATGTTTTCCTTTAAAATAATAGAATAAATATAAGTATTTAATTTAATCCCGAATATATTAGGAAAACATTTAAAAGAATACAGCATATTGAACAATGTACTTGGCATTGGCGTGAACACTTCAGGATTCCACGAAAGTTTTTGTTCGTCATGTAAAGTGTAGAGGAAACCGTTATTGTCGTCACAGATTTAATTGAAAATCCAGTTAATTTTGGCAACATCATAACTTTAGTATAAACAATGTGTAAAATTAACTATTTTCAACGCATCAGCTTTATTGTGTGATAGCAATGATACAGGGATATTATTTTTAACATAAATTCTATAAAATTAACAAAAACTATCTCGTTAAAGTAGACCAAGTTACAGATTGGTAAGAACTTTGTTAGATAAATCAATAATGAAACTAATATGAACAAAATTATTCGCTTTTGTATTCACGACAGTTCCTGTAGCTAAGAGTGCATTATGCTGCCCATTGTATGTGAACGAAAGTGTAATAACCATTATCAACTTCCCTGACTGTGATTATTTATGCTGATTACCGTAGCCGACAACACTGTCCTATAAAAGCTCAGAATTACCACATTTCAAATTGTTCAGTTGTAAAATGTTTTTATTTGAGGCAGTAAAAGCCCTTCCTCTATCTCGTTTACAGCGTTAAAATAACCGATTCTTTATTAATTTACAATTTACCCAACTCAAGTTAAACCTGTAAAACTTACAACAATACTTTCCACATACTATGATAATTTTTTCGACCTAGATACCATAAAGTAAAGAATTACTACGCCAGACCACATCTCGTGTAACATGCTGCGCTAAAGTACCATTCAAAGTTATAGCAAAATATACAATTTTAAATTCTGTAACTTTCTTGAGATATCTTATGTGTAGTTAAGCTTCAAGATGCTCAGAAAAATCTCTTGGACCTGGAGGGAAACGCACTACTATCGATTGTATCTTTAGAGTGTAAGGTTTTGTAGTTTGGTTTAGTTTAAGATTAAGGTTGTGACATATTATGAGCAAGGGTTGCTGTGAGAGGATTTAATAATAGGTTAGATTGGCAGTACAAATACCCTCAAATGAACCAACACATATTTTATTTTTGACAACATCTCATTAAATTGATAAAAAAGTTTAATTAACAATTGATTGGGTCAACCGATATATTAAGCACAAATTTTAATACCTTAATTCTTTGAAGACATATTTAATATTAAATTATTCGTTACAATTTATGTTTAACTTAATTCATTATAACATTTACTAGTAATTTTTTAGTGTTGCAATAATTTTGAGTTCATGGACTAACGTGAGAAACTTTCTTTTAAATAGCTAAACATTTACATGAATTTACATTTTCGAAATTGTGAACATTCAAATAGATATGGAATTGAAAATGATTAATGAACCCTAAAATATACTAAGTTCTTAAAATTACTTACATTTTATTTCACATCACACTTATTACGCCTAGAGATATTTTTCCGCACACGAACACCAACACTAGCACTCCCGAACCTCGCTTTTCGACTTCCCGTCCTCGACTTCCTTGTTCTTCAGTTTTTGATGTTCTTCTCCCGCCAGCTCATGACCACGCCTCTGCCAAATCTCTCCATCATAATTGGTGAGTACCAATTTTTCATATCAGCATGGCTGCCCCTTACATCGTCGCACGGTTTTTTTATATATAAGCATTTCCGCTGCTTAAGCAAGCATTTCCTGTTTGTTCACCATCGGCGTCTGGGCGGATGTGCGTATCCACTTACATCCGGAGGATGTTTGTCTCGAATTGTAATACAAGACTTTCCAGCAACTATCTGTACATTGATTCTATGAATTTTATTTTACTAATAATTACATATGTCTTACAAGAGTTATCGAACTTATATAAGGATGCTCCAGGAAACAGAACTTCTAACGGTAACTTCCAAAAAATACTTCATAAGAAAACTTTTAAATTTTACATCAACCACACGTATTTTACACTCGTATGACACTATGATAAGAGACATTCATTAGAAAGTTATTGAACGATTATAATCCTTCATCCTCTAACCGGGAATCAGGAGTAGCCACTTCCTTTGTACAACACTTGTGTGAAAACAGGCTATAAGGACAAGGACCTACTTCCGGTATGCAACGCTTGTGTGCAAATAACCAATAAGGAGGATGAGCCACTTCCTGTGTGCAGCGCTTATTGCCAATAGGTTATAAAACGGAAGAGCTACGGTCTGTGTGAAACATAATTACGATATCTGTAAAATTAACCGACTTACAGACTTTAAATTTTACACGGAAATTTATTTGTCCATAACCGAACCTGAGTTTATGATGATGCATGTCACTCCATGGGATTTCCTGAGCACTAATAAACCTTTTTAATTTTTCTTAGGGACAAAAATAACAATGGCATAGGACAAAATAGCAAAATACATAAAGTTTGAAATAAATATAATTTAAGCATATGAAATTATAACATGTGACATATTAAGAAATTTAGCATAAATAATTACCCCAATACACACAAGGTAATATTTTAAGGACTACGAGTGTATTATAGAATAAAAGGAAAAGTATGTAGGGTTGTACTACTGAAACGCTGCTATAAAAGACAACTTAAAGAACAAAAATGTGAGTGTATCAAGATAAATTCATTAATATTTAATAGGAAGACGTTCACATTTTTATTTTACTTGGTTTTATATTAACAAAAATGAATTATATGATAGTGGAATTCCAAGAATGGAATCTGGTTGATACAATTTCCTTTTGGCTGTGGGGTAGAGGTAACAATATATTTTATGATATATCTGGTCACATAATATCTTGAGACTAAAATAAGTGTACACACAACCTGTTACGCAAGTTTTGGTGTGATACAAATCCCACCTGACAATATTAGGAACCCATTAGGCACAGACTTATTGTAAAAATAAATTAAAAATTGTAGACCCCCAAATATTAACGATTCTGTGGGTAGTCCTAATTGTGTTTATTACACCGCCTTTGACTATAACATTACACACAACATTAGTTTAATAACTTCACAATATTTCGACATTAATTCTTGCATTAATATCTAACAGCACTAGCGATTTACGTTACTCAGGGAACTGACAAAACTTATCTTCTGTCTTTCTCTTTTTGTGCATGATATTTCGAAAATTAATTAAGGAGACATATTGAAATAAAGCTTTATTTTTACGAAGGCGATATAGATTTCCATTATGATGGATGTCGCTACATGAGATTTCAATCTGAGTTTGCGAAGCGTAACGCAAAGTATACGAACAGGTTGAACTCTGTATATCAGAACAAAATCCTTTTTTCGGTTTGTCAGTCTGTCTGTCTTCCAAACTTTTTAAAATCATTTATAAAATTTTGTTGTCTTGCATGTTAAATTAGGTAGTAGATATATGTCACATACACAGTGCTTAGTTCTCACAATATACGAAAACAAGGTACAACATTTTGGAAAACTTCTTTTGAACCATTTCAGTCATAGTGGTGATATACAATTTTTGAATTAAGTATATAATTGCATTAATGACAATATTATACAATAGCTTTAGTTATGACCGTCTATTATGTATAGTACCGAAAATAAGAACCTTTACTGTCCTACTTAATAAATAGTAATCTATATATATAAAAATGAATGTTTGTATGTTTGTCCTTTATGGAATCGTGAACTATTGGACCGATCATGATGAAAATTTGTACGTATATGTATTTTTCCACGGAGAAGGTTTATAAGCTATGCCCATCCCTTTCCCGATTCAGGATTCCGCCCCACTGGTTACAGAAATACCCATAAGAAATGCATTGCAGCAAACATATGTTAACGTCTTTTCAAATTTTTAATCAGCTGTTCTTTGTAAACATATATTACACTTATAGTTTTAAAGCATAGAGTAAGCTTAAGAGAAACGACAAATTTTGTTTAAACTGTTTTTGCAATCACTGTTAAACATAGACTTTACTATCCAGATAATACAATTCAAATTTGACGTAAAAATTCACCTTTAACTGCAATATTTATTTAATATAAACCATGCTCATGCTTGATCAGAAGAGTAATGCAGATATCATAATTACTATCTTACGTTGGCTACAAATATAAAGAATGTTATAAAATCAACCTTAGTTGTTTTTTTTGACAGAAGTATGGTTCTCAAAACTCCGTGTGTACATATTCTCTCGATCGAGACAACAAAGCAAGCTCAATCGTGGCATCGGAGATATAACTAATTTAATCTAAAATTTATTATAGTAAAAAAAAAATTTACTAAGTAATATAAGGACTTCGGTTCTTAAGATTTGCGTGCGAAGCCGTGGGTAACAGCTAGATAGAGGCAGGAATATGGTACATACCTTCATAATACGCCCAAGAGGCTCACGATGGAACGACTATCAATTATCTCAGCAATGTTTAGAATGTGATAGAAAAAGAATAAGTGAATATAGTGTACTGTTTTCAACGGGAAATTGCGTGCGAAGCCGCGGGCAACTTTTGCAAAAAATTATTGAAATGCGCAGCAAAGCGCGCCGGGCCCGCTAGTATATTATAAAAGTAAGAGATCCTTTGGTAACTTGATTTTTCGTTCATCCCTTCTACGCGTATATAGTATACTACTTCGGTTGCAATCTAAAACAGATTTAAACGTCGAAAAACTTATTTCAACTGAACTCATAACATATATCCTCTTATGTGTGGGAGGACTTTGGATTTCCAACGACACCTTAAAATGAACTTTTCTGAGTATGTTTATTTATAATTTATATTAACGAATGATACATTTTATTTTTAATTGAAAAAAGACTTTACGTTTATGTAACCAACAGTACTTTCAGAAAGATCGCAGTTTAATTGGAGTGTTTGTTTTCAAATGAGGCAGCTGAATAATTCAACACCACCTGTAGACTCTAGTCCAGTCGTATTACCTGATTGAAAAAATAAATGTTTTCGTACAGCAAACTAATGGCACAATTTAGTCAAATACATCATAAATAAATAAAAAAAACCATTCCGAACCAAAATCGTCTATTAGGGGGTATAGGGGTATAGGAGGGGTGGTTTTTAGGGGTGAAAATGGTTTTTTGAAATTTGTGAGTAAACAATGCATCCTATTGAAAAAAGTAAAATGTAAAAATTGTTGGAAATGAAAACATCTACAACTTATGTAGTAATCATTTATGCCCTAGCCTCAAAAATTTCCCAAAAAAATTCAAAAAACCGTTTTTGGTTTTTAATTTTTTTCTTTTTAAAAATGGTTCGATTGAGCTGAAAGTTTTATCAAATATACTTTGTGCTATTCTAAAATTACTGTATTTTTTCATTAAGAAATATTCAGCCGTTAAAATAAAATTTCACTTTAAAAAAATATTTTGATAATTTTCAATCACCATTTTGAAACATTTTATTTATCAAAAAAGATTCTCTGACGGCTCATTATTTTCGTTTTTTTTGTCTATTTTGAATAAATGAAATAAATAATATGTAGTTTAAATGAAAAAAACTGCAGAAAAATTGAAAATAAATAAAATATTGACATTTTTCATTATACATTGTATTATTTACGTGGAAAAATTGTTATTATTTATTTAAATTATAATTTTTTTATACCAGTGCTATTTGTAAGCATTAAGCAAAATAATAATGAATCATGCATATTTAACAATTACGTGGAAATTTTTAAATAAATCAAAAAGCAGAATTCGACTCTTAGTAAATTTTTTTTAATTTGTATTTTTTATCATATATGTTTTATTTCTTTACAATATTTTTTACAATTCTTATTGAAATTGAATCAAGAAATCATTATTTCATTCCAAAAGTTTTTTTTGAATATTTATGTTTTTTTTCAGTGAACTTAAAAATATAAATATCTTCTTTTTTCATATTCTACGTCATCTGATCGTGATTCATACCATATTCTACTCAATTTTTTCCTTGCTTTTTTTAAATGTAATGATTGTATCTCCTTTCGTTGAAGGAAACACAAGATCGTTATCAAAACTATCACTCAATGTTTTTATGTATTTAATCTTGGGATATCACTATCAAAATCTTCTTTAATTTTGTTAAGGGAAAATTATCACTCGGATGAATTTTTTTTAAAGTAATATACGCAGTAACTTATGAAATCTTTAGAATCTACACTCGATGTATATCTACAAGATGTTGAGCTGTCCCATCATAAAAAGATGACATGCACCTATTATGATAATAAGCTTGAACTTCATCAGATTCTTTGAGAAAATTCAGTCTAACTAACAGACTTTTATTAAATGATTCTGAAACATCTCTTCCCTTTAAAGTTGATAAAATTTTTCCTTAGTCTCAACCTTCTGCATGCCGCGAAATGCTCTATTTTTGTTACAAGGTTCTTCACAAAAAACACAATGATGCTCAAAATCAAAATCACATGCTTATTTCATAATTTTCTTCCCAATAGATTGTTTTTCTTGTTTGTTCTTTGGAAGCTGTAACAATTGATCGAGGTCTATTGTATGCCGATCGACAACCATCATGAATGTGTGCTTCAGTCAATTTCTGAAATGTTTTGTACCGCTGATCATTACTTTGTTTACTTGACGAAATAAGAGTATCTATCCCTCGACTTTTTATTTTCACCAAATCTCCATCGCGGCTTTTACAAATGATAGAAGAAGGTACCTTTTCCACCATTTACATGAATCTATAAAATGCAGAAAGCACGATTAAATTAGTATACTGAAAATACGTAAACATTACTAGATAAATAGCATGCGTAAAATTGTATGTACAGAGACAAATTTTTATGATCTGTATTATTTTTAATAATTTTTATTGAATAATTTGCAAAATTTTAAAGTTTTACTTACGATCTGTATTTTATATGGACAAAAATCTTGTAAATTGCTCATCACGAGGCTTATTTCACGACACTACTCCAATATAACTTGACTGACGACAAAGCAGCTGCTTATTGAATGCTTAGAAACATACTGAGACCCGTATAATAGAAGAATAGGATTGACCCGCCCTTTTGCTTCAAGGACACTATTATATACCTGTATTAATCCAACTTTCACATTCAACAATGTTTCTAAACTTTTCAACATATTCGAAAATTCTTCAACATTAAAAAAATTATAATTTAAATAAATAATAACAATTATTCCACGTAAATAATACAATGTATAATGGAAAATGTCAATATTTTGTTTATTTTAAATTTTTCTGCAGTTTTTTCAATTAAACTACATATTTTTTATTTCATTTATTCAAAATAGACAAAAAAACGAAAATAATGAGCCGTCAGAGAACCTTTTTTGATCAAAAAAATGTTTCAAAATGGTCATTGAATATTATCAAAATATTTTTTTAAAGTGAAATTTTATTTTAACGGCTGAATATTTCTTAATGAAAAAATACAGTAATTTTAGAATAGCACAAAGTATATTTGATAAAACTTTCAGCTCAATCGAACCATTTTTAAAAAGAAAAAAATTAAAAACCAAAAACTGTTTTTTGAATTTTTTTGGGAAATTTTTGAGGCTAGGGCATAAATGATTACTACATAAGTTGTAGATGTTTTCATTTCCAACAACTTTTACATTTTACTTTTTTCAATAGGATGCATTGTTTACTCACAAATTTCAAAAAACCATTTTCACCCCTAAAAACCACCCCTCCTATACCCCCTAATAGACGATTTTGGTTCGGAATGGTTTTTTTTTATTTATTTATGATGTATTTGACTAAATTGTGCCATTAGTTTGCTGTAAGAAAACATTTATTTATTTAACCATTTTAACTGGTATTTCTCCTGGACTACTCGTGCTACAGCTGTGTCAGACCTCCACTCCATCCCCAATTCCCATTACTTTATCTTGCCCGTTTAAATTTATTTATTGTAGTAATATAAGGGGAAATTGGCGTTTAGTGTACATTAAATGGTTTTATCATCTTCATTTAAGGAGTAATGCTATTTGTGTGAGGAAATATTACTAAAACTAGTACCAAGGAAATGTGACCATCGACATAATTTATTCATTTACATTGGCGGTTTGATTCTGATCCTTCTGTTCAATGTGCATCCAGATTCTAATAAATATATATTGGAATTTGCCTTCTTTATCACAACATATATTTTTTCTAAATTTCTTATGAAAAATCACCTCAACTTAAAACAAATTCCTGTGACCTTGTTTATTCTTATATATATATATATATATATATATATATATATATATATTTATTTATTTAATGATGATATACGGGTTGCATTACTTTGCACGATATATCGTTTTACCATATTAAACGTATTCATTCATGATTCAACTTTAAGGATGGAAATTATTTGATAGCTCGTGATAAATATAAGAGTAATAATTATTATTTAAACATGTGTTATAGAAAAATTTAAAACTGTATAGCTAATTACGAGATTTCATCTCCTGGTCTGTTTATACTGGAACTTAAACTAATTCCAGGAACAAAGCCAAAGCATGAAAGGCAAAGGATATCCTTAGGCAAGCGTCTTCCTTTGAAATAACGCGTTACGCAAGAATTTTTCAATCTTTGACATTAATATAATGATTAGTATTAGTAACTTGGTTTTACTTATAAATAAGAAAGTATAATTATTTAAGCAATTTTTAAATAACGTGTACCCAATCAACAGTATGTAATAAACTCCATTTGTAATAGCCCTACATGGTTTCGTACAAAATTGTTAAACTATTTAGTTATTTATTTTTAATAGCTACTCCATGCAACAAGTAAGTTAAACATGCGAAATAGTAACTATTATATTTTTAGCTTTAAAATCAAAGAAAATACTAAGAAATAATTAGTTCAGCGACACGATAATGTAAGCTTGACATCAAAACAGAATGTTTATTTAATAAACAAAATTTATTAAATAATATTAAACACATTAAGTATTTTGTAAACGAAATATAAAATTATTCATAGTTAATTGAGAGTGAACGGCAATAATAAAGAGTTTAAAGTGTAAAGAAGGGAAAATGCCTCGTACCATAAATTACAGGCATTGTTAATCACATTGGAGGAGAGTTAATAGTTTGGAGGCTGTAACTCAGAGGGAACTTGATTATACAGGAACAGTTCAGTCACGTGTTATTATTATGTAAAGGGAACTGATTGAGGCGATTGAGAGGATAATCACATTGTGATGTATATTCTATGTGTATTAATCAACCAGTATGAGTGAGTATTATGATGAAATCTTCCAGACGGCGGGAACATGGGCCCCGACGTCACACACCCCCAGCCAAATTAAGGGTGGTTGTTGGGGTGGATGCCCTCTAGGCGATTGAGAGGATAATCACATTGTGATGTATATTCTATGTGTATTAATCAACAAGTATGAGTGAGTATTATGATGAAATCTTTCTGAAAGCAGTAAACAAAAGTTCTCTTTCCCTCTTTTATTCTGCGTCTTCTTGTCAATTTCAAGCTTTCTTGGAAGTTATTTCAGTTCAGTTTCTACATTTTAGTCTCTAAACTGTACTCAAGTGTTCTTTATTTTCCTGTGTATCAACATCAAAGTCAAATGGCAGGAAATACTCTACTCAATTATGGTATGTCAGCTTCTTCATGAAAATATTTTAGCTTCGGGTAATGAACTTTTGCAATAGGCATCACATGCTTTTGCAGAGTAGTTTTGTTCGGTACAACTAGTATTGTTCTTTAAATTAAAGATGACACTTTTGTACTAAATTGTACTATTGGATTTAACAACTTCGCATAAACTGATAAACATCATAGGCTAAATAACTTTAAGTATACCTTCTTGATTAGAGATCAAAGTCAATGCATTCCGTAATGATAGTATTTAAATGTGATTAGAATTTATAGAGGATTATTTACCATCAGTTTTAAGTACACGAGAGTATTTCAGCTTGAGCTGCGCCTATGCAGTATGCAAGCGTATTTCCTCAATGTTGTTTATACAACTATTTACTGTGGTGTTTATAATAATACATTATTATTAAAGAAATTACTAATGGTTTAAAATGATAAGTTTTTTACAAATGTTTTTTTTATTTAACAACTTTGCTAGTTAAAACTTTTATATTTCATACATAATTTAAAAATTGTCCTTTACATCACCGAATTCCTATAATAAATTTTAAAAATGTATTATAAAACATTAGACATGTATACTAACAACCCACATATTGTACAAACATATAAAAGAGGTACCTATATTATTGAGAATCACAATAGCCAGAAAACATTTTGTTCCATTAAATATAGTCTAATTGTTTTATGCAATTTAAATACATTAATGCTATTTTTATCTTAATAAAAATAATTTAAAAATGTTTTAAATACCTAATGGATGTTTCGAATCTGGGCAAAGTAATCTAGTTTATATATTAATAAAAATCTAATTCCATACAGGTCAACTATATACACAATAAAATACTCTTCTTCTAAACAATATAAGAGTTTGACTTCCCTGATGTAAGGATAATATAATACTCGCATGTACATGATTCTAGATTCGTATATATGTTGCTAACGGAACACAAGCAGTATGTTGAATAGGCGTCTTGTCTGAGAGCCAAGTTCTCTGTCAAGTTTTGTCTAACTTTGTATACACGAACATGTTCTAACATATTGAGATAGTTCACTGTTTTATACAATTCATATCCTAAAAGCTTCGTAATTAATCCTAGATAATCTAAGTATCTTAGCTTCGTAAACTAAATACTAGTTGCAAAGTTATTTTCTGACATCACTTCTAATAAAGTTATAGATCCAGCTCAAAATATCCAGTAAATAATAATATAGAAATAGCATAGTAAAGTAAAGAATGTCTTATTCTACCAGGCGAAGTTAGGGCTAAGAAGCCCTCTCTAACACTTAACCTGGGGACCAACGGCTTAATGGTGACCCGAACCACCACCAATGGCCGGGCAGGCGGGCCGCTTGCAAGGACAGGATCGCTTAGCGGTCACCTATCCAAGCAGCGGCCACGCTCGACGTTGCTTGATCTGGTTATCTTGCGATAACCGCCGTACCCGCTACACTGTGCTATTGGCATAGTATAAAATAAGTTAGGAATTCAATTAGTATTTCGTACACTTTCGATATTTACATGACAAAGTATTATTTTTATGTTTCAACTAAAACTGTAAAGTGCTACCTTATTACTTATATGACAGTGATATTTACTATCCAACATGTAAATTTTCATACATGATTTTAAATATTTTTCAATCACGTATGATTAGATATGTTAGATTATAACGAGGCTGCATACTTTAACGCCCTATATTTTGATGATATCATTTATAAAAATGATCTTATTTAAAATATTTTACTAATACATATCTAACATTATTTTTTTTACATTGATTTTTATTATGAATGGAATGCCTATTGACTATTTAACCGTTGGAGTACAATATTATCAATATTATTTAATGATATGTTACTGAAAACTAATATAATACAAAACAATTATACTATATGGATACAGTACACTAATAACAAATATTTTCATATTCCTACCCTTTATGCATTTTTATGAAACGTATAAAAATTTTAAAATTAGGTAACATAGAAATGAATCGTCTGAGAGATTAGCAGAAAATAATCACTTCTCAGTTCTTAAACTGCTAATCCACATCTTTTGTCAATGCAGGCAATTATAAGATAGCTAATATTTAAAAAATCATTACCTGGATTAAACCGTTTTATATATTCACCACCGAATATTTCAATATAAACTGTATCAGTATTACCAGAGATGAATACAAAAGAATTGTAGTATATAGGAAGGGTGGAGCAATAAAGTAATGGATGCAACGCTTTGTGTCAAAGGCGTAATTTTATATTTCATCATTCAGTTCAGTAGGAACAAAGACAATGATGTTACGAGCTGCATTGCACCCACTCACCTTGATATCCTCACCACCTGTAGTCGAGACTCACAAATCCGTTCTGTTTCAGACCTTGTTGATAGTCGATTCAGTAAAGACCCAACGTTACTTTTTACCTTCCGTATTTGGGGATTCTATTATGAAACTGTTGCGTTAAACATAAAATGAGAAACACGTTTACCTGATGCAGTCACCCAAAAAAAGAATTAGTATAAAATTAATTTTTGATTAACCTCACCTAAATGCTAGTATGACAACGTGGGCTGACGCCACAGTACTTGTAAAGTTACAAGTTTTGCTAAAGCTGCAAAAGTTTCACTCTATATATGCATGTGCTGCTATGTAACTTATTAAAATGTCATATGACTTTAAAGAGTTTGCTTACTTTATATTCGATTTTATTATTTACCGTTAAGAATGGAATGGAAAACTAATCACTAGTAATCAGCTAAATTTCAATAAGTGACAGACATTATCATTGAAGTAAATGTTTCCTGTAAAGAAGTATGCAAATTCAATGCAAATTCAAATTCTGTACCTCAGTTAGCGCTGGATATATCGTGCTAACAGACATATAACAACATTTAAATGATCATTTTTGCCAGTTCCCCTGGATCAGTTAATGACACAAGTTAAAAAAAATAGGGTACAGTTGTTAGATATAGGCTCTGAAGTGCAATTCCACGTTAATAACTGCCGTGCTACATAACAACTACGGTGAGCACTTTTTAATCTGATAGTGAAAAAAAACAGAAAAAAATTTACAAAACTGATTTTAAACACTTACATAATTAACGTGGAAATTTAATATTTAAACATTGGTTCATAGGATAGTGCTGGTAATTCTTGCACCTGAATGCATCCTAACCTTAAAGTTAAATATCATGCAAGTTTTAACAAAACCTTTTAGAAATATTTTTGCTAATTTTGTTGTAACACATGATGGTTAGTTTATGTAACCAATTACAAAGTATAATTTTTAAAATATTAATGTAAGGGAACTATATAATATACACACGAAAAACTCTGGTCAATGCATACTTCCAAATGTTTACGGTTCTTTGGCAGAGATTATTCCTGCAGTTTTTAGATTAATATAACTGACTCCTCTGAAATTGATTAATTTTTGGGATTTTCTTCAAATAGGAAACATACATATTACAGACTAAATTTTCAAATATCACCTTATTAGGAGAAAGGAACAAGTCACGTAGGTTTACAAGATGTGTACCATCGAATACTTATGGATCAATTCGTGTCTCGTGTTCTATGGTATGAGATGGCCTTTTTACATCACACCTTTTGGTTCTACCATTGCATGTACGTGACCTATATAGTCGTACACTAAAATATTATTGTCATTCAATATTGTAAGTCTTTTTGTTATAACTAACATTTTACTGTAGGTGAATCTCAACACTCAGTTGCTTAAATAAAACTATAGGAAAAACGCATTGGTGTAACTTATAATTATAACTATTTAATAGTTAATAGTTTAACGATCGAGTGTAAAGATTACGTTTGAGTACAATAAGTTTTGGCTGTAAACATACGCAGAAGAAACGATTAAGTATCTATGGAGTTAAAGAGAGGAAACTAGGCCAGTCAGTTGGCTATCAAACAGGTTTGAGATTCAATTAAGCTCTCTTCTTTGTCAGAGAAATCTAATCAGCGTGACGGTGGCAGTAAAACTTACTCAAGTTAAATTTGCCAGTAATACAAACTTTTTAAGAGGGTAACTTGTTAACAGAGTCAAATATTGGTTATTATTTTTTGGTTCATATTATGACTAGCAAAATTAATAATTTGTTTAGTTCTATCTGGGAAATTGCGTTTTCTAAGATTTTAAGACAACTATTTTTTCTTCTAAGTATTGTCTAAGTTGTTAGTTAAAATTATACACGAAAGATAGGGTGAAATCAAAATCTGTCATTTAAAACTGAAGAAACCTTTTCATCCCTCAATGGGGCTGTAAGGACCGTTCAGGTCATGTCAAATTCACCCCAACCGCCGCGAGCTCAGGTATGCTTACGAATTTTTAGCGCACCTTGGTAACAACTTTTAAGTTTTATTTTTGGAGTCACAATATTCCGAAACTTATATACGCTACTAATGGCATATTTGTAATATCAAAGTTGATGATATTCTCTCTAAATAATATGTACATTAACGCTCCGTTGCACTCCATTGTAGGTAATGCCGATGAAGTGATTTGCAAAACCTGTTTTACATTTAATGTTATCCAATATCTACAATTAAGTCTATAGGTATATGTTCAGATGTTTTATATTACAAAGGAGGAATAAGTCTCATCTCTTGTTGAGTAACAGGCTTCGTGGAGCCTGCAAGCAAAATATGAAGTCTTTATATCGTGTCAATAAGGTAGGGATCTGCCACGTGTTAAACATTCACGTGAATTTAATCCATTCTCTTGTAAATTTACTCGTTTTGTAATTTTTTGTTTCATAATTACTCCCCATAAAATCAATAAAAAATGTTATCAAACGCTCATCTAAATCCCATGGATTGAAATGCGCCATCATGGAAGTTAATGCTGCTTTTATAGAAATGAAGCTGCATTAAACATTTTAAGTCATATCTTATTCTAGAGATATACTGCGGATAGCCATTCAGTCAAAACAATTACAGTTTTCCAGTTCCTCAAGTAACAGATTCACTATTACTCAGTCTATAATCAGAATTTCTTGGTTTTGTGCAGAGCTATTCGGTTTCTAATACATGGTAAGAACCGAAATCGTTTACATAGTTGTGAGTTAACAAAGATCTTTTATAAGCGTGCAAAGTACGTATTTTCAACAATATTTGTGAAAATATTCAACTTTTAATAGACTTACATTAAACAAAAAAATTAAATCAATTTCAGTTCATACAATATGTGTGATTAATACAATAAACCATCATGATATTGCATGCAAACACAAAAAAGTATCGAATTCAATCAGCTCAACTGGTACTGATTAATAAATAAATAAAATACAGATTTATTACGTTTGTTTTAAATTATTTCATCTCATTAGCACCAATGTTTTACATACACATATAATAAAGGTATAGGTATTATACAAAAAAATTTGATTCCAAGAATGAGTGGTACAACTTAATTACTTATTAACTCAACAAATTACTTATGACTACAATAGGAATATTTGCGCATTCTTAGGACGGAGCAAACAAATCCTTTCACATTGTAAAAAGCGGTTATTACATAATATTCTTTATTATCCAATTAAAATTAATGTTCAAATATAATTTTTATAACAAATATTTGTAATTTCATTATTTAAAGACCATATTATCTTATTATTCTAAAACTATATAGGCTAAACGCCGGAACTAAAATAATACATAAGTTTTCACGCCTTACAAATGTGTTCTAAATTATTAAAATTCCTCGCAATTAATAACTGCTAAATAGGGCATAATTCATTAGAGGTGGCCCTTGAGAGCGTTGAGGTTTTAATTTTTTTAGTTCCTTCCAATGGCTGTTTATCCGATATGTCAATGTAGTATTTGATTTTATTTAACAAGTTACTGAAATTACTAAAAATTATTTACAAATTTAAATATTCTGAGATCTGCATTGTGATTTCCTTTAAATTAGTTCTTAATGTTTGATGTCTTGGATACATAAAATATTTTAATACAGATTATGGTAATCGTTATGCTTTATTAGTTGATAAAGAATATAAATTTTCTTTGAAAACTTGACATCTGCTGATAACATTTAATAATATAAAATACATTTATTTGGTGAGCGTTACTGAACCCATTACCCGATGGGCTTAAGAAATATAATTTATGCCTGTGTAACAAGTCCCGTAATGGTGCGTTCACATCATTTCTTTTTTGTGTGTTTTTAGTTCAAATTATTTCGAGTTTCATTAAATTTTACTGGGCCCTTCAGTATGCATTGATTTCACTGTATATAGACAACTGAGGTTGCCGGATTGTGCAGTTGGCTCCATGAAAAATCACTGAGGTTAGGATTGGCTATGACTCAGAGTGTTATCTAAACAATGAAATTTAATGAGCTTTAGACTTTCTTCAGCAAAGCCTGTTACTCGACATGTGGTCTGGCGTACTCTTACTTTGTTATTTTTTATGAATAATGTAATATATTTCTAGGAAAAGTGTAACTCGGTAGTGTACTATCTGTGAATACTCGGTAGGAACTCGGTGGGGCCTATAACCAACCAATCGGTGATAGCCTTAACCCTATAAGTGGCAAGCGCCATCACAGCCGTCGCTTCACATTTAAGGATGTTGCTCCGCAACCATCCATTATTTTTAGGCCTAGTTTGAACTACCGTATTCTCCATGAAATTTCCTATATATATCATATAGTATAGTGTGTATTCATGTTACTATTGTTTGCTGGCTTAAATGAATCCAACAGTTTTCGTTTGACCTGGCGGCAGACGAGAGAACAGCTGTCTACTCGTCTCGTCACTGTTTTGTTTGGCGTACTGTTATTGTCAGTATATTATTGTTTATCCCGTATCGCGACACTTCGGAACGAAAGTACAAGAATGCGGCGCACCAGTTGAATGGGCGGCGAGATTCTGTAGTCACGTTATCTACTATACCGCTCGACTTTGACCTCTGTCTGAGGATGGGGAGGGGTTTGCGATAAGACAATTCCTGTTTTATATATACGAAATATACTGTGCTATGACAAACAAAGCCACTATTATAGGCCCTGCACTACTGGGAGGAAAAGACAAGCCCTTCTAGTGACTCGGAGAAAAAAAAATACAGTTTGTAACTTACATAGATTTAGTTTTTCCCATCTAACTTTTTTTTCTTGTAAATAGAAAATAATGCATAGAAAGTAATTTGATTAGAATAAAATTGTGTATATAAAAAAGGTGATAGGCCGCCACCTCTCAGTGAACTAAAACTGATCTAAAATATCTTAAACTACTTAGTGATCTAAAAGAAAGTGATGACACGGTCTAAACTGTTCGATTTCTCAATTTTACTACATTTTTGAAAGCCGAAGTACTTTTGTATTTTTAGAAAGAAACATATTATTAGTCGGCCATAGCCAATAAAAGTCCTCTAGAACTTCAGAAATGTAAAATAATTAAAAATTGAGTACATTTCTTACTGTATATGATACCGCCCAAGTTAATAATACTCTTCGGTTCTGTTACAAACGAAAATTTTCTCTTTAAAAGTTTTATGCACAGCTAATTGAGCTCTAGTAAATTTTACTGCCTACCAACAAAGGCTGATTAGATTTGTCTGACAAAGAGGCTCCTTAATTGAATCTCAACCTTGTTTGATCACTGACTGAGGCAACTACTTTCCTGCCTTTCACTCCACACCTACACAATCGTCGTCTATTTCTGTACGTGTAAAAGTGTTGGCGTGTCTATTTAAAAACTTTTTATTTGAAAATATAACTATATATTGATTATTCTACTACCAAAAACTATAATGTGTTAAGTATTTCCACAGTTTCGTTTCTTTGTAGATAAATCTAGTGTTAGAATAATGGCTATAAAAATTAATGAAGTTTAAATAAAAAGTATTTATGTAATAAGAATCAATTACACAATATGTCGTTAAAACGTTAATATCAATTACAAATAATATGTTATGAGCAGTTAAAGCTTGTAATTGAAAACAAAAGTCATTGTGACAAATTACAGAAGTACCCCTAAAGAAGTTAATCTAAATGCAGGACAACGATTGGTATCTCACGCCTAAAAAGATCCTGTTTGGATAATAAGGATCTAGCCTTGACTTGGCTGTTTACTCTTAGTTATATGAGTGGCCAATAATAAGTAGGCTATAAAGAGGAAATAGAATAAGAGAAAAAATTGGATATATCAAAACTTTGTTGTAATATCGTTTTTGTGTTTTTTTTTTTCAGGTTAAAATGGAAAATACAAAAAACCCCTTACCGTTACATGACTTTCGTTGTCATAAACATATCTATAAATAATATAAATAGACTATTCATTTATTTATGGTTGTTTTCTATGAGAGTTTGCCTTTTTAACATATATATTTAGTGATGTAAGCTTTCAATAATATTTAATTTAATTATCTTATTACTATTGTAAGTATTATTGTAATAACTAATCAGTTTGTGTCTAGAATTAGTTGAAATATTTAGTATAGTATAGTTTTGTATTTTGTATAGCTTGCTTTGTATTAGGATAAAATTGGTGATCACCGTTGAGATAAATAAAACGAATTAATATTTATCTATACATTAAATATTTTAATTCATTACACACAAAGTTACATTAACTGTTACATAGATTCAAAACACTATAAAATTTTAAATTATTTACCCAGTAATATGTGTGTACATTAGTACTTTATGGTAGTATCAAAATATTATTTATTGAAATTGTAGCTGATTAAACACCTTTAATTTAAATATCAATTACAAATTTAAAAAATTGACTATTGCAAATTAAAAATGATAATCTTAAAAATAAATGTTGAACATATTTCTACAAATTATGCAAAGTCTTGATCGATTTTTTCATTAAGATATTGTTGGCTTTGTTGCAATCCAAATTCACGAGAGTCAAGATTATTAAAGAATAATTTTTGTCTCCATAAACTCATTGACCATACCTAATCAGTTAACCAACACATGTGAAAACTAAATCAATTCCGACTATCCATCATCGAAGCAGGCTAATCTAACTCGATATTATCTTATAACATTATTCATTAAAGATAGACAATTATTCTCTTCCTTTAAACATTTACAGCAAAACATGCGTAGTCCTAATTAAACATTATTTGTCAATTATCTTGGTTCATGATCTGTTATAATATACTGTGTACCAGCTTCAATATTACAGCTCAGGTAGAAAAGCGTGCTGTTGATGTTATTTTCCTCGAATTTTCCACCCCATATAAAATTAAACTGTTAATGAACGAGACGCTTTCGTGGCAATAAAATTAGCTGAATACAAAGTAAACGATTTTATCATTGTGAATTGTTACTAACGGTACACGTTTTTTATGTGAACAATAAATTAACGTGCGAGTTTTATATTTTGATGATAAATACAGTTTACGAAAAGCAAATAACAAAGAAATCACTTTCTTTAAATTCGTGTCAACACTTATCCTGAAACTAATATCAACTAATATTTTATTAGAATTTGAAGAAGTGTATTGTCTAAATTTACGATCGAAAGGTTGAATAATTTATGTAGGTTGTAAGATAAAATTATGTTAACTACGTTATTTTTCAACAAGTTTCATTGCTTTTCCTAGTCTCAAAAAGTTTTGAAGCAATTCCAACTTTCGTTTGGTGAGTAAATCCTAAAAGGTGAAAAGTCTTTTATTTTAGGTGTTGATTTCTTTGTTCTAGGCAAATATTTATTTATTTATTTCAACGGTTGCCCAATGCGCAGACTAGATACAATATTGTAAGGTAAACAAATTTATATAGTAGTTAACTACAGTAAAAGTTTAAAATACAAAAATGTGTGGTGTTAATTTAATTTAAACTACTTGAAAAGGTTTAAATGTGTAATAAATTAGTTAAAGAAACGATAAAATGTCCAAAGAACAAAAAATAATAATAAAAATAGCGGAAATAAATATAAATCAGATAACAACTACATCACAATTAGCACAAACAAAATGTAAAAAGTCAATGTTGAATACGTTTCTCACTCTATTAGAAGAGAGAAAAATTTGGCGAATAATTGAGTGAAAGTGAAAAAAAGAAAGTTAAGGCTTCAGATAGCGTCTGAGACACTCCCTGTAGGTTCCCCTCGACTGGACGAAGATGTCTGCAGTGCTCCCCAGCTGGTTTGCTTAATTGAGAAGACGAGGAATATATTCGTGCTGACCTTAAGCAGTGGGCTGGAATCGTGTAAAAAAGAAAATCATGGATCGAGTTCCTCTTGTCGCTTTAAACTCAATGGAGTCTTCAATCTCAGGACAATCGATAAGTACATTTAGCAATTTGTAGATAAATATACATACTACACTTATTTGAGGTCCAGATCGTCTTATGATCGTCAGCTTCATTCTAGAGATTGTAATTTTCTCCTTGGTTGATTGTTGCATGCAGCCTTAAGCGGTACTCAGAATTGCTCATATAAGAGGCATAATATCTTATAATCTGATACTGACAATATCCTGATTGTATTGATGGTTTTATAGTTGGGACGCTGGATAATAGTGATCAATAGAAGCTCAAGGTCAAGTTTTAATCTAGTTATATAAATTAATACAAAAAGTAGTAGTTACCCAAGCCTGCGCACTCTTAATTGTGTAGGCTTTGCAAGTTTGCAAATTCTGTTACAGGACTTCTAAGGTGAGTTTTTAAGTCAATATTGAGTTATATAGCACATTTGCCTTTGATATCTGGATTACAGTAATAAACTCATAATCAATGCATAAGTAATATTTTATTAAATTTACAGTTAAAGGTAGATATGATAATAGTAAGTGGAGATATTCTTTCACTTAATGTGTTTATAACTTCAAGTGTCAATATGCTGATAAATTCCAAGCTGATAATGTGATTCTTTTACCACATTCGGTTTATAAATTTCCTCTAAGTTTAATGTATTACTCTCTTTTGTTAATTTTATTGTTATGTTAATTTTTTTTAACTTTTCAGTTACGTTTATTGAAGTTTTGTTTCTAATATTGTTATTTTTGGATTTTTACGCTTCTCAGCTATTAGCTTTGTCTTCTACTTTATTTACTAAATGCTACATATTAGTGCAGATATTAGTTTTATTTTTTGTGTGTGGTTTAATGCTCAGATTGTGAGGTTTGATTTATATTAGTTATGTTTCGAACGGCTTTTTATCAAAGAATTATTTATTAGTTAAGATGCTGACTTTATCTTGCTGTTAATATCCTATATTATGTTTTTAATTATATTACAGTTATTACCAACGTTATTGTGTCCTCTTTAAGTTTGTTATTGTTTCCAAATTGATATGCTAGCTACATCCCTTTAAATTTTATCTTAATGTAATTTTTCTTGTAATTGTAGCTTTTTATACTTTCTGGAACAATTTCCACGTCAACGTTACAAAGCATAAGCGGTGTACATAGTTCACGTCAAGGTTTCCGATTGAAACTCTTTCCATGCTTATATGCATGTTCTTCATAATATTTAAGTTTTTCATCAAACCTCAAAAAATGTCTCGAACGTGTTATTATAATAATTATTGTTTACTACCATTCATGTGTTAATGGAACAAACTAGTGCCCTTCGTGAATTTAACACTAAATTTACTTATTCATTGATAAAGAAATTCATTATCTTTTTCATTATTGGCTATGACGTTACAAAACTTAATTAAGACATGCTAAACTACTTTTACGTGTGTATATTTCAAACATGTTTTGCTATGTCTTGAAATTTCAGTAAAATTAATCAAAAATCTTCATTGTGTATTACGACATATACGTTTTTTGTCAAAAGTGTAAATGAGCACTCCTTGCTGAATATCATAGAAGTATGATAATAGGACAATGAAGACAAATCGATCAGTTTCTGAGGTCTTCTCGTGTTCCAGCACGGTATTCTCAAGGGCAGTGTTGATATTTCTGAGTACGAAGAGTTTGTAGAGACGCTGCAGCGGTCTGGGTATACTCCATAAACAAAGGTTGAGTTACAGCTGCGGGGCACAATTAACCTCATATACGTTCAGTCTCTTTGTCGCGTATAATTAAAATAGTTTTGCCTCTTATATTTTTATTGTTGATTAAATACAAACATTCCGCAACCCTACATTAAATTACTACACATTTCAAGACTATGTTACGCTACTTTATAACCATCATTGTACTTATAATTGCATAAATCCTTTTCTTGCACAATTCACAAATTTCTCCATAACATAACTAACACTAAAATTATTTAATACAATTCACCGTATAATGATGAAACAATATTAAAACCTTCAAAAGCTAATTTTTCGGCTTGTTTTAAAGACAAAATTATTATAGTTTTTAGTCAGTGAGCAATATTTATAATTCAATGTAAACATATATTTTAACCAATATAAAAAGATAATATGAAATAAAGAAAATAAATCTAGAAACGTAAGAGGTATGTACAGAAAGAATATAAAATATATTGCTCTTCATTTGTTCTTAAACTAAGATCGTAAGTAATGTGTTATTAATTTCAAAATTGTGAATTCTTTAACTTCAGTATATTTATGAACCTAATAATAATAATTTATTAGCTATAATATAAATATCATTTGTACATAAATGTGCAAACTTTCACTGTAAAATTTAGTGTATACTTGTTGAGTACTAAAAATTTATTAACTGATCTCAATTTTAAACTCTATTTAATCTTAACGGTTTATGAAATGTATTCTCAATATTTTATAGAAGAATTTGTATTAAAGTTCAAAAATGCATAAACTAGAAATTCAAGGAAAAATACTTACGTCCTCAAAAATAGTTGTACCTACTACTTTTGTACGTTTACGAGTGGTTTTAAATTTCCCACATAAATTCAACTACTAAAGGAAGCAAGTGAACCTATTTTATCTCATCCAGAACCACACTTAAAAATTGGTAACTCCACTAATCAGCAACCTCTCCCACATATCACTCACTGGTGGTCTTTACTAAGCCTTGACGAGCAATATGCAGAACTTCATTCCTGCCACCACAGCACATTTTTCCAGATTCGCATCTATACATTATTAAGGTATGGAACAGAAACTTCGTCCAACTTTCTTAATTCACTTTTAAAAGATCACCTCTTGAATAAATCTTTAATAATCCTTTAACATCATGAGCAAATTTTCTAAAACTTGATGATACGCCTCTTCTATGATTATTCCTAATAAATAAAACAGATCCTAGCAGGATTTTTGCAGATGGAAACAGAGTTAGCAAATGTAAAAGAGATTCTACACAGATTTAACATTTTGCTTACTTTGAATTTAAAAAATAACACATACATTAAGAAATACACTTTTTCAGTTTTTTTGCTATCTTGTGTGTACTATATATATATATATATATATATATATATATATATATATATATATATATATATACATAGTACATATAGTATTTTCAATTAACATTAAATCATAAAAAGTGCTTGCTCCGCCAGGACTAGAACCCGGATGTCTTACTTGCAGGGTGAATGTAATCCCATTACACCACAGAGGTTTTAATTTTTACTACTCAATTATTTGGTATTTCGTCGTATCTGTCACCTATGCGTTTAAATAACCAAACTAACATATGATCGGAAGACCAAATACTTGTTAAACGACTTTTATTTACATCAATTAAATTTGTATAAGTAGTAATACCCGAATAAATTTTTTTTCAATAAACATTGAAATACATATTTATATCAATATGTTGCTAAATAATATTACTACTATATACGACTCTCAAGAGTTATTTATAATTAACTTGCGTAAGCTACCTTCTAAGTTGTAAGATATTTCCAAGCTAGGCAACAAGAGGATCTTGCCCACTCGTGTTTACGGAGGTGTAAGTAATTGCATTTAGATTATGTTCTTGTAACTCACAACTCCTCTTAATAGTTACTTAACAGCACACGTAAATAATGCCTTAAGCTGGTGTTAACATTTCTCATGTGTTCATTTTTAATCCATCCCGTAGAACTTATGTTTTTATTTCGATCCATCTTCTTATGTTTACTCATCATCTTAAACTAAACAATATTGCAGTTTTAGACGGTCGTACACTAAACTGTTGCAAGTGATATTTTATTTCAAGAACTTGTAAAGAAGATTTGAGTCCAATCATGTGGTATTCAAAAGGGTATAAAGAGGAAAGTTCTGGTGTAATTGTTTCTTACGTCGTGAATTGTGTTTTCAAAGTTGCAAAATACGAAATGATGTTTACCTATGAGAATTATGTCGGGAAGTTTGAAAAATGTTTCTTTGACAAAAAAGGTTATTCACCCTAGTTTTATTTACTTATTATTTGAAAAGTAAGCATTTTAACCAGAAACACGTCCATTGGTAAAAGTAAGGATGACAATGTTGTTTACAGTTTTTTAAGACCAACAACTAAATAAAGATTTTGGTCAATTAAAAATGTAATGTCACATTTTAAGCTTTTATATACGTTTAACCTTAAGGAAAGTTACAATAAAGAGTAATGTTACATTTCCTAGAGATCAATGAATTTTTAAAATATTTATAATCTTGCTAAAATATAAAAAAATATTTGGGATTGAATGATTATTTTCAAAGTCGTGAGAAAACGCGGATTAAACATGCTTCATATATGCTTATATATTTTGTACATTTTTGTTAGAAAATATTATATTGGTGTTAGGCAAGACCAAAAGGAATAATTTAAACATACCAGAACTTTATATTACAATCAGTGCCATAATATTCATGTTAGTGAATAAAAACGATAATTAGAAGCACAATTCGTGTGGTTTTCTTTGGCTTCCTTTGTTTTTCATTTATGTATAATAGCCTAAGAATATCTCAAAGAATCGGTAAGAACCCTATTATACAAGGAAAAACTTGATCAGCAAGTCCAGTAAGATTGTACTGATCCTTTTTTCAATAATAGAGGTTCAGTTAGTTTGGGTTTGGTGACACTCTGTGTTTTAATTCTTAATTCGGTGTCGTCAGCATGGGTTAAGTACTGATATTTTTTATTATGTGTTACTTATGATTAAGATTCAAATCTGGATAAAGGCATGCTAGTGCCTTGTAATGATAATATGTGGTGAATATGTGAATTTAAAGCTGAGTACCATAATGTAGACATCGTTTATTTTTACGAGTTCATAAATTATTTTACTTTCATTTTATTAATCAGGAAGCAACAAAAGGTGAAGATTACTGGATAAGTAGGAAGATAAAGCAAATTAATAGAACCTTCCTCTTTGATTAGTTTTGCTGGGACCTTCTTGGTTCCTACTACAAAAACATCCGCCTTCCCTGGTATCTACCTCTTTAACTAGCAACTCTCATCCTTTACTTTGTCAGAGTAAAGCTTTAATTAAAGAGTCCAGTCGAATACCACAACAATTAGGGACTTTACTTTTTAATATTTGCAACAGTTAATTTAGAATTATAGTATATAAGTAAAAGTGATTTTATCAAATAGACCTGCCCTTGCTATACATTAATGGATCACTTCTATATTACAAATACTGCCGATATATTACTGGACGTGCTTTAGTGCATTTCCATCACTCGTAAGGTTGAAAAAATTTATTTATTTAGTCTGCCTATCTGTCTTCTTGTCCGCAGGTTATCTAAAAAGCGAACTGACTTACAGACTTCAAATTGTGCATGCAGCTTAACTTCTACATGAATAAAATTGAGTCCCATGACGTGCATATAACCCAATGATATTTGGCTGAGCGGTAGCCACCACTTTTGCATTGGTTTTATAAGTATTAGTCTAATAACCATAATGTCAAGAAGAAAATCCGAGAAAAAATAGTATGTAAACAAACTCATCAGAGATTCAAACTTGTGAAAGATTAACACATTTAGCCAAGCTATAACAAAAGATACATATAATGCAGTGATTTGTTGTGTAAACTTATTAAATTATTAAAAAGATTTATTTCATTTACCTGCTAAATGATTGCCATAATTACACTCTGCCAAATGTCATGGTTGTCCATGTAGAATTAACTTTTATGCATAGTTAAGAGTCTGCAGACAAAATCTTTTTGAGATATCTTGCTACTTTTAGTAGGAAGACTACTTTAAGTAGCAAGAAAGATTTTACAAACTTTCATTTTGTAATAATTAGGTAGGGCTTTCATGACAGTGTTTACATAATAAACATCCTCGCAACAAACCATCAAAAGATGGTGATGTATATGTTCGTGCAGTTAGGTACTTGTGTTACTACTATTTCACATTTTTCTCATATGATGTTCTAATTTTTAAAATTATTTATTTGTGCTATATATTCACTTCCATCATGGTTTTGCATAAGACCAATGTAAAAATGTTTGCTAATGCCAAGCAACATTTCTTGGGGTAACAAACACTAATGTTTCGCCTATTAGAAATTAACTTCATGCACAATTTCAATCAATAGGTCAGTTCTTTATTTATTTACTGTGTGGACAGACAGATAAATTAAATTTTTCTAGCTCTCGAGTGATACTGAGCGATAATCAAATAAACGTGCTATTTATCTACTAAAAATACTTCATGATTTACCTTTTCTAATTTTAAAAGTACTCCCGAATATACGTTGATTAATTTAACTATACACAATACATATAAACAATACAATTAAATGCAATTGATGTTAAACCATTTATGTGTTATTTTAATCAAAATAACCATTGCTACATATGTGTTTATTTTAAATGTTATTGAATATTTTGCATTGAATCAGTATAGATTACCTAATAGTAATATAAATCTCAAAAATGTATTACAATATTATTAAGTTTATTTTCTAAACATCAGAAATGTTGACAAACACCTCACATACAGACACTTTTAAATTAGACCACATCGAGTACTGTTTAACATATAAACACGTAGTTGTGTAAATTGTTGCTAAATAAATAAAAAGACAATTAAAAGATTACAACCACTCCAGGCGGTAGTTCTCACCCTGATAAACAATGTCACGACCATCACTCTGGTTGTAATCTTTATTCTCTATAGCTTGCCCAGGTCACACTGGTTTTGAAACCACATTGTGCTATACTATTAACGGATTGAACTGTATTATTTATTAAAACTAGATGTATTTTTAACAACTATATTATTATTTACTAGAAGTTACCCTCGGTTTTGCACGCAATTTCGTGTTTAAAACAGAGCCACCATCGGCTATTCAACTTAATTGTAATTCATTAGATTTTAGGTTTTAGCTTAAATAACACTTTTTGTATACTGTAATTGGCGAGTAAAAAATTTTACAGTAAAACACCAGAAATAAATCAAATGCCTCTGCAACACCCCATCATAATGTATTGAATATCTCTAGCAAAAAACTAAGGTGGGTTTCATAACAATCTTTTAGATAATAACTTTGTATTTTATATAATGACTGCCTTCCTTTGGCGGGCTATATATGTTTGTTTTCACGGGATGTATGTTTTTCGTTTTGCATTAATGCATGTTTATGTCTTCTAAATACTTTCAAAATAAAATGACAGCTCTATCGAAACGTAAAGAAAACGTTATAAGAACATCTGATCTGAACTGAAATAACTTGACGATAGTAAAAATTGGTGTAGGAGAGAATAAAGAGAAATATAAACCACAATAAAAACAACATTATATTATATGATGAGGAAAATAAAGAAACGCTTCTCTGATAAATTAGTGTTTTAAAGTGGTTTGTTTTGTAACTGTTCGATCGGTTTGCTTTTATTATTATTGGCGTAGATTATGTCCGAGATACCGCATTGTCTAGATGTATCACTGCTTCTGTAGACTTTGCTTGGTTATGGAATTTTTCAGGTTAGGTTATTGATGTTCCTATTTAAAAGCTGTCAAATGTCCAAATTTAATTCCTACTAAGCTATTAGCAGCTACGGTGACTTTAAAACACTAAGAAAATTCCTTGCCCAAAACTCGTTGCAAAGAGACGTATATGGCAGAATCCTGGTTTTAATAACTCTAAGAACTGCTCATTTATTTATTATGAACAACGTAACATTGGTTAAAGTACCATTGGTTATTGGTACTGCATTATTTAATAGCAGTACCGATAGCTCATCGTATTCCAAACCGAATTTCAGTACGGTCAATATTAATTCCTCATCCAGTTCATTATTTCCAGTTGATGATATTTCGAAAAGGATTAAAAATTAATTTATTAGATAATTTCTAGAAATCAAAGCCGTAATGTAATATAATTCTGAAGAAATTAGTCATTATGGTATTTATAACTGTAACCTTTACTCAATAATACCTAATACTCAATTAGATTGGGCCTAAAGAAGAAATTACATAAAAATATATAAAAAAAGAAAATATTTTTAGTAAGCATAAATGTTTTGTTGAAGAAATATCAAACCGTTAACGCAACCGTTAGCTTTTGAAAAGATAAATCACATGTAACAACGTTACACGATAATAACATAAGTACAACGAGATATAATACATCAATACTTTAATTACTACTGACTTTATAATATTCTCCACTATTGTAAAACAATGATATATACAAAAATTGTTGGAACTATAAACTTGTATACTATAAACTAAGACGTATTCATGTATGTATTTAGTCGCCATAAAAACTGAATAATCCTCCAAACTCATTGGGAAATTTTTCAAATGTTAGTGAAATATTTTACCAAGGCATTAAAAATTCACGGGTTATATTGTCATATTAACATATAGACTGAATGAGACTGTAATTACTTCAGGTGACAAGCATGTTAATGTGTCCAAAATACTCCTGTGACACATGAATATATTACTGGTTCATCTGTTTTGTATTTTACTTTCAATACTCATTAATAATGTAATAGATCTATGACTTACTTCGTTTAGGGTAATAACTTTGTTCCCCTCACTGATTGCAGATTTATGGCATTTAGAATTTAATACTGCGCATTTTTATGATAGCATAGCTATAAAAAATGCTTTTTCACATTTTGTTTATTGTTTGAATTATATCTGCTTGCTCACAGAACAAAGTATTTTGATATTAAAAGGATACAGCTATTGCTTTTTGGCTAATACATTACTGATACTATTTGTTTTTAATTGTAAGTAACAAGACAACTACTTCCGATTTCACAATTCATAATTGAAAATGAACAATTAATTTAAGTCGTAATTTTAATAAACAAATCAAACTTTAGTGCAGTAAAATATAGAGAAATATTGGAAAGGAATTTGTGTCTTAGTTCCATATTGTATGTATTGGCTGTAAAATTCGTACTTCATACAAATATTTATCAAAATTTCGAAAAACAACTCTCTATTATAAACATGGTTAAGCTATGTTACTTTACAAAATAAATGTGCATTACAAAAATTAAAAATATTTAAATATATTATCAATTTCAATATTCTTGATTTATTTGTGTATTAAAAAAAAACAAATAAAACGATTATACAATATTAAACGCACGAGTGTCATCATTAACACGGAGAGAAGAATATCCTGGTTTTGAGTGCAACTCTTGGTATCCAAGGAGTCTGATAATTTCAAAGCATTAATTATAGTTTGTAAAATATGACCTGCATGATATAAAAATCAAGTTGCTTATAAACCTCTTATGTGTATCTATGCTACTATAATGCTAAAAGAATGAACGTGAGGCTGTCCTGCTGTTCAATGTTACTTGTCTCTATAATTCCACATGCCTCGTAAAACAGCTTTTTTCAATATTGATCTTCCTTACCTACCTTAATATTAACACAGTAATAAGTACAGTATAGTTCAAATTTTAGAAGTCGAGTCAGTGATAAACACAAATAATAATTGCATTCGAACGAAACCACATGCTTCTATTGAAACCTTTGACTGCACAAAACGTGTAATAAAAATAGTAATTCATAGCTCTGGAAAACTAGTTTTATTATAATTCATATGGATCTGGATTTGATACTACTACGTATTAATGTCCCCCACGTACTTTTTCAACCTTACTGCTGTGATTGAATTAAATTATAAGTATTCCAAACGATTTAATATTTGAATTTAAAAATAATAATTTAAATTATATCAGTCCTACTATGAAGGACTGCTTTTGTATATAGCTATTACGCTGTGTAGGGTAAACAAAAATGGTACAGTTCGAAAACTAATGTCTCGATGAAGCTAAATTTAAATTATAAATATTTATATTGTTTTGAAATAAACTGCTTTGTCTTTATTTCTAATTCCATGATGGCAACTCTGTTTTGTTTAAGATAACGCACGTTAAAAGGATAAATTGATAGCGAATTTTACTCAGGATATTTCTGTAAATAAGATGAAAATACATTCAGCTTGAAAACCTTGCGGTTGAGTACACATGACTTAACACTTCTGAGTAATTATATTTGCTATTATTTATTTGTATAGATTAAAACGGATACGACCATCTACCAATTTACCAGCCACTTCCTAGATTTTTTTCCTTATCCCAGCGTAAAAGAACGTCGTAGATCTCAAGTGAGTAAAGTCATATTTCAGTTATAAAAGTGGTTATACTATAAAATGGATAATATGGTAGAGTAACTAAAAAAAACTAAACTAAAAACCGACGTGGCTTTAGATCAAATCTATTTGGCAGTTATGTAAGTACCAAAAATAGCTACGTCCGCTATCTTTGAAATCTTAACTGTGGAATAAAATTACACCCATTTTAGGTGCTCGGCTATTGTTATTGCTTTTCATAAACTTTTTACTTATTATAATTATAAAATTTTGTGGATTTTAAAACTCAACCATTTTCATTTTAATAAACTTATGCTTGGTAAGAAGTACGTATAACAACATAAAATTTTCTTACAGAAAAGAATTTCTAACATAACAATTTTTTTATGCTTTTAAAAATCGAAGGGTTGTTTATTAACACGATCATTGTGTACGATATTTAACATAATCTGTTGTTCTACAATTTTAGTAACTTAACAAGGATTGTCTTATGTGAAAAAATTAAAATTGATATTATTTGTGGTTTTTGTAAATGTTTTATTGTAAATAACGTAGCCTAATACAGAGTTATATTTACTGATGTAGAAGTCCAGTAAATGCGTAATTAACAGCTATTGTAAATATAATAACGAATGAAACTAATTTTAAACACCTGTAGTGGAGTACAAATAGTTTACCGGTGACACAGTTCAATATCAAGGTGAGTGGGAGTGTAATTAAATTTGTAACTGAACAAAATTGACCTTAGCACTGTAACGTTGAATGGTCGATTGCTTGTGGTGATATTACTTCATTGATCCATTCCCCACAAATACTTTAGCTTTTGTTACGCAGCACTTTTGTTCAGTGCTACTGATATAGTTGTAATTGAAATAAAACTTTTAATTCATGTATTCAAATATGATAATAACAGAACACATGGTAATACCAGTAAATAAAAATATACCTTAATTTAAAACTTTGGGAGAACTTAAAATTTTGAGGATACAAGTAGTTAACAGAAAGTTTTTGCAAAGTGATTAAACTTAGGTTGTAGTAATTCTTGTTCGGTGGTAATATTTTCATCTAACTTTGATATTTATGAGTTATTGGATGGTAAGGATTGTAACGAATTCTACACTTATCAATTACCTATAAAATGCAAACTAAGTTTAAAATATACAAGTAAGGACGGTCTGAGCATAGAGGGGGATTATAAAACATTAGAATATTTTAAGTGCACGTTTTTAGAAACCAAGAGCATTTGATAAAGCTGAATAAACAGTGAAGGCCATAAAAAACATAAAATTGGGTTAAGAAACTGATAGAACACATTTGCTGTAAGAACAAGAAAAATAAAATATCAGGGGATTTAAGGATACCGACCGCAGAGGCAAAATAGTTCACTGAATAACTCAGCCTGTATTGCACTCCAACAAAATATGATGAGGAAGAATATGGCTTGCATTATAGTCTCTATAATTATTGAGAAGGAGAGATACAAGAGCGTTGATAAATTATGGTGGCCCAAGTTGCTCCTTAGCTGTAACCATTTAATAATTAAAAACACAGAGCCATGTTATTAAGTCCAAAGGTTTTTTTGTTGGATTGTTTACAGAGGTTGATACCTATATTCGTAATTAAAGTGCAAAAGATAAGTAATTAATTAAGTTTTTATGATGAGTATACTCCAAAATTTTCAAAGGAAGGCGATTTAATTAGAAATGAATTATTCATATACTTATTAACAACAGATTAGACAGCATATTCATTTTAAATCTAAAAAAATTAGAATAGTGTTAGAAGTCAAACTGTGCATATATTTTGTTATTATTTATGTTATTATTTTTTATTAAAAATGCACAAATTATAAATTATATAGCGTTATTTGGGAAGCCCTAACAATATGAGTGTGTAGGGAACAGTTAGCAATCTCCATATGTTAGGTAGGCAACATCTTGACAGAGAACTTTGACAGAACTCTCAGGCAACATCACATACTCTACAAACTAACTATGTTCCGCTATCAATACTAATAAAGCATATTATACGTGGAAGTGTTTTATTGTCTTTAAAAAGGCTCACCCGGACAATTTGTTAGTGCGCTCTTTAAGCACATAGTAAGAAAGAAATAAAGCACCAATAATTTCGTAAGGTCAAATAAGGATTGAATATTTCTGACTGCTACCGAAATATCACAAACAATACCATACAAAAAGTGGCGTTCATATATATATATATATATATATATATATATATATATAAATTCACTTAACCGTAGTGTGGCGAATTTTCCCACCGAAACCCTCGCGTGAACCAACCTTGTGGACCGAATACCAAAGTAATTTGGTTAACATCTCCTAATAATTCAGTATTTTTATAATAAGAAACGTATTCACACCACGTGTCTTGTACCAAATATCAGAAAGTTTGAAATCCATAGTTATATGGACTGATGAATACGCATACAATTATACTGTAAAGAAATTGATACTCAACCAAATTCCATGGTTGCATATGCACCATCATATAACTTGTCTTTGTATAGAGGTAGTTTCATGCAAAGATTAAAGTCCACATATAAACTTATGCTTTAAATAACATACCACATGATAAATACACATTTTTGTTCATTAAGATAGGTTTTTGAGGACTGTTCAAATAGTAATTGTTTCTGTGAGCTAGGGATGATAGCAAAACGCAAGAGATCTCTGAAATAAACTATCGTCACTTACTTTGAATATTGACTCTATGAATAAACATTTCACATATTTAAATGTCATTTTCTTGTTATTAATTTGTTTACAAATTTATTTACTCAGCTTTTTTAACCTTGCTGTCATGTTTGCACGTAAGACGAATGGAATAATGTTAGCTAACATTAAGCCAAATCCTTTTTTGTGACTTGCACTACAATTCAACTCAGTATTGCTTGTACAAAAATTAAGCTTCACAAAAACATTCAAGTCTAAGTAAGTTCGTTTTCTATATATCGTGTGGACAGGTAGACATATATGAAACTTAACCAGCCTCACAAATGATAGGCCTCACTAACGCTCAGCCAATAACGTAAACCCGTTGGAATTGAGTCCTGAATTCGATCTCTATACTATTTTCTATACTTATATTATACATGAATAGAGGTGATAATAGACCACTGAAGGGTAACATTCATATTTATTACACTTATTTTACGCAAAACGTTAAATAATTTTACACATTTTATAGCTTTATTGTGACAAAAAAACAAAGTCTAAACCGCTACGTTTACAATTTTTGGTACTGAAGTGTACTATGTGTGCCTTCAAAGGCAATACAATTTACCTCCTTTCTAATCCCTCTCCAAGGTCTTCAGCCTAGGAATTGTATCTTGTATCATAGTACCATAACCTCGGTGTATCCGACATTTGTTACAGTATACGTATGGCTTTTACGAAAACTTTATTTGTTCTCCTTGAAAGAAGGGAAAGCCATCTCTTTATCAGCCTCTCCAGTGAAAAATGCCCTTATAACTAGTTTAGCAACATACCTTAACACGTAGGAACCCACACTAAATATATAAGGCATTTCCTGCAGTAGACTTGATCGATCGTTCTACTCTTGCACCCCAATATCTCAACATTTGTAGTTAGGGATGTGCCGCTCCTGGAATTTCATAGGGCTGCCCAGATGTAAGTGACAATTTGATTTTTGTTGCACCCAGGGTAGGTTGATCTGGAAGGTGTAAAACAGCAAGATGTTAAAATTCTGCTGGGATCACGAAAGCTTACAATATTTAACAAATCGCAGAATATTAATGTAAGTTGAACTACTGTTTACCACTTCTATTAGATTTCTTAAATTTTTTTTAAATTGCAAAACACAGGTATCTTTATTATCAAAAGTCTGTTATAAACCTATCATAATGTACTTAAAGGGAGCAATACAGATTCACTGATATCAGAAGAGCGCAGACGTACATGCAAAACCCCTTTTAATCATCCCAATCAATTCCCTTTACGTATCAATGTAATATTCCTATACTGTACATGTACATAGAATAATAGATTCCGTGAAAGCTACAGCTTCTAAATTGTCAGTAATGTATTATGATAAATACGTCTCTTAGTTGGGCTACGGGTTTAACACTTTCCCTATTCAAATGTAGATATACCTAATTATAGTGATGAGATAAAGTAATGTTACAATGTTACTCCGTTAGCTACAACGCATTTCTTCTTTATTGTAGGTTTTGTCTTAATTTTACACTTCGATTCATGCGTATAAAATTTAATTTTATATGTTACATACGTTTGTAAAGGCTAATAATTTCATTTATTTTATGTAAAGTATATACAATTTTACATAAAAATATTTAATTTTAGACCCTGCAATCATAAAAATTTCCTAGTAACTAGTAAATTTTGCATATACATAATCTATAGAATATCATTACAGTAGCAAGATACCTACAAACGTTACTACAATACCACTTTGTTAAGGCTAAATAAAAATAGACAGTATATAAATATATAAGTAACGGGATATTTAAAATTTAAATGATAACATACCATCATACTTACGTACCATTAAGCACTCAAGTAGCAGTTCCAGATGATGCCATTTTTGAAAAGTCGCATGAAAATGTCAAAGTATAAACAGTCGGAGTTCTACGCAGAATTAGGGCTTTCTCTTATTAACCATCTCACTATTGTTGCAATAAAGAAAGTTGTAGTCTTTTGTGTTGCTCAAAGTTTATTGGTATTAAATTTGTAAAGATTTAAAATTTTATTGTTTTTATTTGTGGCAGTGCTTTGTCAAACTGAAATGTGCAATTAAGCGGAAGTCTCTTACATAGTTTTTAGATCGATAAAGATCTGCAACGTCTTAATAAGTATTTCTGAAAAAAGGATCACGTCACAATCAGTTTGCTTAGGGATGTGTTCTATAAATATGAGTGAACCAGTTTGCTAAACCTTTCATATTTATATAATATACTTGTTTCAATAACGCAATTTATGAAAGATTGCTCACTAGGAAGCATTCTTTAACACAACCAATCATTAAAATTGTTCCTATGGTGGTGCAATACTAGTAATTTTCCTATGTAATATAGACCATTTATACGTTTTGTGTAATATATTAATATGTATTGCATCCCAAAAATACATAAATTGACATATTTAATTTTATAAATAATACCAATAGTTCAGTAAAGAATATATTAAGTTAGGAAAAGGAAATTGAAATGTGTGAATTAAATATACATCCGGTTGAAATGACTCATTTATAACCAAATTCGCTATTTCCAAGAACATTTTTGGTACGCAGTAAAGAAATCATTGTGTGAAACGGAGTGAAAGCTTCCATCGTCAAGCATCAATGCGTCTTTTCAAAGATTAAAGATTTAAAAGCTTTAAAAGTTAAATGTAACACAGAACTGACTTTTTCAAGTTCAAACGTAAGGTTTATTAAGGAATTCAAGTTTTTATAGCGTTTGCTAAATATTGATAAGTGGATTTTCTTTTATAATTTTAAATTTTAATACTGCATTGAATATTTCCAATGTATAAATAAAAAATATAAATATCTCTATTTATGTAAAATAAATACAACGCTTCTATTTGTAAAATTTACTATAAATCTATATTTAAGACTAATAGAAGTAATAACATTGATTTTTTTGTTTAAATTTTGTTATTACCATGGAAGATTTGAAAGGATAATATTACAACGAATCGAGGATTTCAATCTATCCCTTTCTTCAGGTAAGAAGATATTTCGTACAAGAAACATGAAAGTAAGGAAATTAAAAAGAATGGGTAGAAACGGGATCAAGATATCCAAAAAAGTGCTTGGTTTCCAGACAGGTAAAAATTAATCCAGGCGTTGAGTTTAACTAAATTTTTGTTTGTGTTCCTTGTATTGTGTTCAAAAGTCACTTAATAAAATTTTAAACATGCATTTAAGAAACATTTAAAAGTTTGTAGATAATTATGTATGTATAATCCAGGGATTTATATGGACACATTTTAGGTTTGCTTGTGTAATTGATATTAATTTACAAGACAAATATTCCTAAAATTTTATACTATGATATGTGTGAGGGAAAGGGCTTTTCCATAATTTATTTTGATTTTTTATTATCAGTAAATCCTTATCAGTAAAAGAGATCGATGAGGGAGTGGTGTCAAGACATTTTAAGCATGAAAGAGACTCGGAAGAAATACGTTCTTTATCTAATAATATAAATCGCATTCTAACAAAACTTAATTAAAAAATATTGCAGTTTAAAATTATTATATAACTTTAAAATACCGCAACTAATTTACCTTAGCGAGTTAAACAATGATATACAGGGACAGATTGAATTCCCCTCGTACAGAAGAGCACTCAATAGAATCTCGACCTTGTTTGACAACTATCTGAACCAACTATCGCCCTGCTTTGAACTTCAAACCTCGTTCTGTGTTTATTATTATTCGTAACTTCTTAGGGTGTATTGAGAGATAAAAACAAAACTTTTTGGGATATAACTTTTGAGGCGAATTAATAACAGAAACAAAAGATTTAATGACAAAAAACTCATCATTACCAGCAACATAAATCTATCTACTGATTGGAAGCGAAAGTGATATTCTTATTTAATCTCAATCACAAGAAGTATCCATATAAATACTTATTATATCAGAATGCATTTTCTTATCTGTTTTAGGTTACTTTTAATAATACAGAGACTAACGCCAAAAAAAATTGTTCAACAAGATTAAAAATGATAAGGACTTAATTAAGAATATAAATGTAAATAAACCATATATTCTTTACATTTTGACATATAAAGTGTAGGAAATATGGCCATCGAAATAATATCGACTTGCTTTGGACAGCGATTTTCAATTACCAATAGCTACCAATTATACATAACTAGTTATATATTTATTGTGATTGAATCTTAACCTATCAGCGCTCAAGTATACCTAACAGTGTTGAAATGCCTTCTTTATTACTTTACAAAGTAATATATTACAAGATGATAATTAATTTACTAAGTGTAAGACACGAAATGCAATGCGAATATACATCTTCATTTTAATCCCGTTGGAACAAGAAAATTTTGTGATTCCATCTTTGCTAAAGTGTTTTATAATTATTTGTAAAACGGAAGATATTGAACTGTGGCCCTGAGTTAAGTATTGTGTAGGTACAAATCCTATATGTGACCGCAGCACTTCTTACCAGTATCTACGACCTTGCACTGTATCCACTCCGCTTTCGTATTCCGTTTGATAGGATCTTTGCACAGGCCAATGACCCATGAGAACAGGCAGAGTTAAGCTTCAAGGAGGATTCACCTCTACATTTATTAAACAAGATAGATATACGCCATCGTAACAGGCTTCACTGAGGTCCATGCGAAGCTTTAAATCTGTAGCTCACTTCATTCTTCAGATATGTTGCGTACAGGCAGACAGATAGACTATCGTAAAAATAAAGAAATCGAGAGGAAAATGACGCATCGTAGGACTAATTTTTGTAGAAATAAAGTTGCATTCAATATTTACAATCTAATTTTTTAAAGTTATTCTAAAATAATGTTTGATTTAAAAACACTGTCAATGTTTTATTTTTAAAAACATTCATGGTGTGAAAAAATCTCAAAGGAACTTATTATAACTAACGAGATTAACTTGATTGAACGACAAGCTTCACTTACAGCCCTTTGCCTCTCCACAATTTGCAGTGGCGGAAGTAATTACTATTTGATGACAGGCTCGTAACTCACAACTCCTTTTCATTAGTTAACAAATAACAGGCGTAACTAATAATCAGGACACTTTCACTTCTCAGGTTTATTTTCTCCTAACACGCTTTCCTCAGATCAGTTTCTTGATATTGTTTCCAGCTCTATAGGACAAAGATGATGGTTTAGTAGTCTATAATGGTTCTCGGGACACTATTCAAATATAACGTACATAAATCTCTATTATGTTAGGTGCTGAGAATGAATTGAAATAATTATATTTACTGTTAAATATAATCAATTTTTATGTGTAAACATTTGCTTATGACAAAACAACAATGAATTTAATATTTTAAGCACTATTTTTAACTTGTTTGTATTTTATGAAAGCATAGAGTAAGTTTTATAGTAATAAGACTTCTGTCTTTTTTGCACCCGAACTTGAGCACAGAATAAGAAAATTATTAAATTATTACTGTATCTTATAGCAAGTCTTAAGTAGGCAGTACTTGGTCACGACTGCATTACAGATATCAAAATAAGTCTTTAACCATGCTTAAGTACTTTATCAAAATATATATCTTTCTATGTTCACAATATTCCTTATGTCGGTGCTAATTTAAAAAGTACAACAAATGGAACAATATTCCTTTCTTCTTACGATAAATTGAAAAATAAAATAGAACACTTTTGAACTTAATTTTAATTATAACATACAATTAGCGAACTAAAGTGTAACTTTTATTTCAAATATGTACTTCATAGAAAAATTAATGCATTTGCTTGGTTATTTTTAATAGCATTACAGTCCATGAAACCGTTCCATTTAAAATATCGTAGTCAGTTATAAATATGTAAATAAAAATCGTAATTTAATCTCCCCTGTAAATTACCATTCCTTTTAGCAAGACGCTACTACAAATAAACTGAGACCGTTGATGTAAAGACACGGGCAATGTAGGATAAGGATTAGGTCAGACACAGCTGGAGTAACTAGCGTCTGCAAGGAGGTTTTGAATTATTCAACCGTCTCATTTGAAAACAAGCAATCCCAATTAAACTGCGATCTTTCTTAAAGTACTCCAAAGTACGTTCACATACTCAATATAGAATATTTAATACTAGTTTTATCATTGGAGAGCAGGAATATTAATCGTCTAATGTAAATCGTTTAGTATCATAACGCACAAGAACAGCGCAAGGAGTATATGCTCGAAGATAACTTTCTTCCTCTAATGCTAACTAATTACTAATTAGTAAATTACGCAACCAAGCTGTAACTCTCGCCGTCAGATCACCTCTTCGCTATTAATTTATTAGAATGTTTTTGATTAATTTTTAAATACATAAAAACCGTTAATAGAGAACGCATTTCTTTTTCAGCAACTGATATTACGAGTAACACCTACTAGATGTAACAAATATCACGTTTTATTTTTAAGTTTAGTGCGTCTAATGAACCCAGTAATTAAACACTAATTGACATGTTCCAGTAGCGCTGTAACGGGAATTGTTCCGATATATAATTAAGCCTGTGAAACAACGTGTTAAAACCAGTACTTTATTGCTTCATTACTCACAACCACAACAGCTATTTGCTTTACATCAGGTCCATCAAATCTCTTGTAGGATTGAAATAGTTAAAGAATAAATACCATTTAAATTGATTTGGAAAACTTAAACTTATTTATTGTTACCTCCTTCTCATAAAGGAGTAATTATTCAGTAACAGAAAAGAACAAAATATTAAAAAATATAAAATGTGATCGCAGCCTAACTAAAAAATAATTTTGTCTGATAATGCAATTAATTAAAAGTTCTTCTATAAAATGATTCATTTTCACGTCGTGCAACAACTATGTGTAAGTGTATATTTGTTCGGAGGCTTTAATGTTTTTGCAAACAGTTAGTTCCTCTAATCTTCTTGATTACCTCACAAAGTGGATTATTAAAATTCACTTGAAAACTTTAACATATAACAATAATTTTTAACAACTATGCAGTTAGTGATTCAGGTTTTTACTCTTCATTAAAGACAATCCTCATAGTGTTAATCTTTACAATTTAGAATTTATGCTATGGATGGAGGGAATTTTACTAAGGATTTGAAATATAATTCGAATATGTTAAAATCTGGTGTCTAGACGTTATCCTCTCGATTTATGGTAATCGAATTCTTCCAATCTTATGCATTGTTTTTATGATATCTACTTTCGAGAAGCCAGATGGTTATGAAATATAACAAATGCTACAACTGATCCTCCCAGAACTAACTATTTGAGTTTATAGCACAACCTTTTACCTCGTGCCATAAGCACAATATGCCTATGTTTCTCTCACAATATACCATAAACCAATATGCTTATGCTTCTCTCATCTCCTCTCAATATATATAAATGTAAGCGGAAGCTTACTGTGTATAGAACTTTCATCATTGCGCAGATTTTACCTGGTGGGAAAGATTAAAACTCTTGTAGCTACAATTTGGAGAGAGCGATTTGAAATTAAAGCGATGGACATGTAATAATAATTGTGATATCTTTTTTCAAACAGATTTGATTTTGGAAAATCTTCTATTGAGGATTGAAGGAATAAAAGGCTGAGTTAAAAGGTTTGGAAATCATTTATTTAACATTCTTCAATCTCTTTATGATTAACGAGTCATGGAATCATGATCATGTTGTATCATCATGGAATCATATAGTCATATAGTACAGGACTTGTTAAAAGTTTAATATTCCTACCGTATTCTCCGACGCGTTCAGTCTTCCATTAAGGACCTGAAAAATAACATAACAAATCTTTCAGACATTCATATTTACGGTACTTACTTCATGTTAATTTTCAAAAATAAATATTCGTCAAGTAAGAAACTATATAAAACTATTCTTATTGATTATTGATTTAATAATATCAATAATGACACCTTAACCCCATAGTTGCAACATTAAGCCCAGTATACACTGGCGAACGTTTCGGTGTAACATGTAACATGTAACGTGTTGCGGTAACATGTTCGCACGTTTTATCAACAAATTCCCTACAGCTGTTCGATGGATGATACGGCCCAAGTTCACCAGTCAGTTTGCCAACAGTCAACAGTAGCCGCTGCTTATGTTTTCATCCATTTGTCTGTTGAAAAAAGAGAAACGGAAACGGAGGAAACGTAGATGGTGGGAACTGGCGCTATACAAAAGAAGATCTAAATATTTTGGTTGTCGGCTTCTAAGTGACCTGCAATTCAAAGACGTGTCTGGTCATTAAAAAAACTTTACTAGGATGTCGGCAATGCATTTAGAGCTACTGATCAATTTAGTTGGGCCGAAGATTCAAAAGCTCGAAACTCGACTCAGACAAGCAATTACTGTTGTTGAACGACATTCCCTACTGTGAGGTTTCTAGCGAGTGGCAATTCATATTCGAGACTAGCAAAACTGAGACTAGCCATTGACGTGAGTGGAGGGGGGGGGCAGGAGATGTACAGGTTGTAACATGAAAACCGTCCCAACTATGCGTAACATCGTCGCTAACTTTCCTTTGATGCGCAGTAACTTACCGACTCTGGCTGGAACATGTGTCGCCGCGAACATCGCAACAAATTTGTTACGCGAACATGTTAAGGACCTCCGTCCACACTATCGTACATGTTCCGTGTTACAGTTACAGTTCGGCCAAATGTTCGCCAGTGTATACCGGGCTTTAAATATAGTCTTGAATACCAGTATTGTTGACTCTATTCACACCAAATATTATCTATAATTATTACTGTGTAAGGCAGAAAATGCATGATTATACAAAATTCTAACTTATTTATAAAGCTGAGCTAAACTACCCTCACGGAAGATAAAGATGAGTATGGCATATACAATAATTATAAAATTACTGTCGATTTAGTTACACGTTTATCTCAGTGTATATCAAAATTTATTTTGTTTACCAAATAAATAACCGATCTCAAAATTATAATAAGGTAGACTAATGTAAATTAATTATCTCGATTTTTAAGTTCTGTATAGAAAGTGTTAGTTAAAGAATTTATAATTTGTAAATTAACTTTGTTAGGTTCATGTTTATATTGATTAAAAAAAGTTTTGGTTGTTTTTTATTGAGTACAATAATAAAAAATAAATTATTGTAACGAATTTCTAGCCTCATGGAAAATCTAACAGATGCATACTTTCAATTGGAACCTATTTTTAGAACCTGATTTCAAATTGTTTTAGTTTATGAATAAATAGCCTATTTCAACGCTAAAAATTGTTTCTGTACGCCCTCTGTACGCCCTCTCGACGTTATTAATAGATTACAATGTTGTAATTAAGGGTGCAGTCACATAACTTTCCATCTTCTATTTGTGTAATAGGAATACCCTCTGGTCATAATTTCAACATATATATATATATATATATATATATATATATATATATATATATATATATATATATATATATATGAAAGTAACGTTATAATAAATGATAAGAGTAACCATGAAACTTCACAAAACAGTTGACAAGTAGCCTACGTATGTCACGAAGTATTTGTAGAGAGATATATCTGAACACAGATAAGTATTGACATGTTTAGTTTTCAACGTCGACATGTGGTGCTATCGCACTTCAGCTACGGTGGTCGTGAAATTTAATTAACGACGTGGCAATGAAAACCGGCTGGAAAACATTTGCCAATATCAGAACCAATGGGATTGATGGGAATCATTACACAACTCGTTGTATAGGTGGAAAATAAAATCGCATTTACTAATTAACCCTGATTAACGTACAATTTATAATAATAAATAATAGTTTTGGACCTTACTAAAAACATTTAAAAATATTTTACTTATCCACATTAACGTCATATAGTAGTTTTACTGTTATAATAACAGATACGTACAAATTTGTAATAAAATTGCTTATTAAATAACAGAATAATTTAGTTACAATATATTTGAATAATCTGCTTTAATTATGAATCTTAACAGCTATTATAATGGCTTTGAATGTTTGACGTGATTCTCCCATGAAAATAAACATTTTATTTATACATTTTGAACTGTCTCTGACTGAGTTACATATGAGAGTTATAAATATAACTTAGTAATAATTCCTCAACTCATATCAATCGCAGCAACATATAGAATGTCAAATGAACGTCGTACGAAAATGGTTCATTTTAATACACATTATATTTTGTAAAAGGAGGATTTTGCCACACATTTTAATTTTGCAGAGCAACTCGTTTAATTAAAATTAAAGTTATCTCGCAAGTTATCTTGCTTGTTGAAAGAGAGAAAGTGAATTTCATTCATCAGTAAATGGTGGGATAGCATTCACTAAACGCTCAACCAATTTACAACTAAGCGAACGTGCGGGATTTACGCAATTTGTGACATACAATAATGAGTAATTAGGTCATGCAAACCATGGAGCATGCAGCAAAATATGTAGGATAAAAAACTATTTTGCTTTGTTTAATGTTCCAAATAACAAGTAGGAGATGTTGTAATGAAACGTCTTATATGTTACTTTAAGTAGTAATGAAACTAACATTGAGGTACTACGAACAAAGTACAAGTAGTACGCAAACTCAAAAAATAATAGCTCTAATTTAAAAGAGTTTTTTTAAAAGTATTGATGACCTTTAAAGCAAAATATTTAATAATTTTTGTTTTATTTAATTTACTATACCTACATACTTGGAGAGTTACATCAATCTGAGTTACTAATCTATATATTATGACTTAACGTCCACACACTTCCGACCATTCGATATGCAACAATAATCATATCCTGGAAAGATTTTGCTGATTATTATAAAAACTAAATAATCGCTGCGAATGGCGCAGTGAACTTGGTACAAACGGTTATCATAAAAAATCGAAACAAGCAACATCGAGCGTGGGTAATGGATCGGATGGGTGACCGCTGAGCGATTCTGTCCTTGCAAGTAGTTCGCCTGCTCGGCTATTCGTGGAGGTTCGGAAGTAACTTTAAAGCCATTAGTTCCCAGGATAAGCGAAGGTTTCTTACGCTAACTTCATTGCTAAAGTGTCAACCTTTTCTTTTAATTTAAATATCTTTTCTGGTAGCACTCTGTGTATTTCTAGGATACACACATAAAAATGCATAGTCTTGCTATAAGGAGTGATTGCTTTGTTTTCATTATTGGAAATTTGCTGTTAGGCTTGCAATGGATGGTTTTGGGTTACAAAGGTAACGATTACACTCAATTAAGTTAGACTTCATAGACTCTTCGACACACTTTAAAGTCGTCTATTTGAACACAAAACCTGACAAAAGCTATCGATAAATTGAATTAGCCCATTTAGGAAAATAATAAGCCCCTTAAATCAAGAGAAATTCATAGTAAAAATAACTCTAATAACTGAAATAAAACTAGAATTAACAAAACCTTTACCATAAAAACTACTCTTACCTACTGAAAGGCTTAAGTAGTTACGTTGACTTCATGTAAGTGTAAATAATTCAAGATAGTGTGTTCTTATCACAAGTCAGTTCTTTATTTGATTTACTTTAAGAGCTTTTAAAGACTGTGAGCCGAGAAAAGATTTTGAAAAGTAAACACCTTGTAACCGTAACCTTACCTTGTTACTTTTTTATATTGTATATATAAGTATTGTTTAAAGAAGAATAATGGTGAAAATTCTCTCTCTCTCCATACCCACCCCCCTCTCTCTCTCTCTCTCTCTTCTGTGTCTCTGTCTCTCCCTATATATTTATATTATATAATATCAAAAAGTAACAAGGTATTATATGTGATGATTTTGTGCATGTATAAATGTTATACTTTTCTTTTATATTTAATCTTGTACTATTTGGACCTTTGTGTTTAATATTCATAATGTATTCATTTTTTATTTCTATATTTATGATATTGATTTGGTATTAAATGTCCTAATGTTGAGTAGGCTCAATTTAATACTCGTATGATAAAAGTATAATGATTATAGTGAAATCATTTGTAATTTTTTCAATATGTTTACTGTTTTTCTAACTTTCTTACGAAAAATCACCTCAACTTAAAACAACTTGCAGTGACCTCGTGTATTCTTCCATATCCATTTATGTAATAACGATATACGTGTTGCATGATTTTGTACGATATATCGTTTTACAATATTAAACGTATTCATTCATGATTCAACCTTAAGGATGGGAATTATTTGATAGCTCGTGATAAATATAAGAGTATAAACTATTATTGAAAGGTGTGTTGTGGTAAATTTTAAATTGTATAGCTAATTACGAGATTTTATCTCCCGGTCTTTTTTGTTAATAGGCTTTATTTATCCTGCAACTAAAACTAATTCCAGGAACAAAGCCAAAGCATGAAAGGCAAAGGATACCCTTAGGCAAGAGTCTTCCTTTGAAATAACGCGTCACGCAAGAACTTTTCAAACTTTGACATTAATAAAATTATTAGTATTAATTACTTAGTTTTACTTATAATTAAGAAAGTATAATTAATTAACTAATTTTCATTCGTCATTATATTTACAATAGCTGTTAATTACGTATTTACTGGACTTCTACATCAGTAAATATAACTCTGTAATAGGCTACATTATTTTCAATAAAACATTTACAATAACCACAAATAATGTCATTTAATTTATTTTTACATAAGATACTCCTTGTAAAGTAATTCAAATTGCAGAATAACAGTTAGTGATAAACATCACACGCAATGGTTGCCTTAATAAATAACCATTAAATTTTAAAAGCATAAAAAGATTTTAATGTTAGGATTTCTTTTCTGTAAGTAAATTTCATGTTCTTATACCTACTTCTTACCAGGCATAGTTTATTAAAATAAAGATGGTTGAGTTTTAAAATCCAAAAATTGTATAGTTATAATAAGCGAAAAGTGTATGAAAAGCAATAACATTAGCCTAGCACCTAAAATGGCTGTAATTTTATTCCACAGTTAAGATTTCAAAGATAGCGGACGTAGCTATTTTTGGTACTTATATTACTGCCAAATAGATTTGATCTGAAGCCACGTCGGTTTTTTAGTTTTTTTAGTTACTCTACCATATTATCCATTTTATAGTATAACCACTTTTATAACTGAAATATGACTTTACTCACTTGAGATCTACGACGTTCTTTTATGTTGGGATAAGGAAAAAAAGCTAGGAAGTGGGCTGGTAAATTGGTAGATGGTCGTATCCATTTTAATCTATACAAATTAAAATTATTTAAAAATAAAATATAATTGCTCAGAAGAGTTAAGTTCATGTGTACGTTCTAGTTTTCACGCTGAATGCATTTTCATCTTATTTACAGAAATATCCTGAGTACATAATTCTCTATCAATGTATCCTTTTAACGTGCGTTATCTTAAATACAAAAAACAGAGTTTGCCATCATGGAATCTAGAAATAAAAGACAAAGCAGTTTATTTCAAAACAAATATAAAAAGATTTACTAATTTTAAATTTAGCTTGATCGAAGACATGAGTTTTCGACTGTACCATTTTTTTGTAGTATCACTAGATACAAGGAATACGACATTTTCCAAATATCTAGTTTTTATTTTGTGCAAGGCCCAAAAATGTTTACATTTTTACAAAAAAATATTACATTTGATAATTGTGAAGTGCCTGATGATGGAATCTTTGGATCAGAAAAGGCCTTGCACAAAATATAAAATTATATATATAGGAAAATGTCGTATTTCCTTTATCTAGTGATACTACAAATAAATAGTTTTTCCAATGCTCCAAGATTCTACATGTACATTTTTGTTTACCCTACACCCGCGTAATAGCTATATACAAAAGCAGTCCTTCCATAGGAGGACTGATATAAATTTAAATTATTTATTTTTAAATTCGAAATTAAATCGTTTTGGAATGCTTATAATTTTAATTCAATCACAGAAATAAGGTTTTTAAAAATACGTGGGGACATTAATACGTGAGTAGTATCAAAATCCAGATCCATACAAATAATAATAAAACTAGGTTTTCCAGGAGCTCTGAGATATTCTTTTTATTACCACGTTTTTGTGCAGTCAAAGGTTTCCCAAACAAAAGCCGTAAATATGTTATAATGCTGGGATTAATTTATTTGTGATTATCATTGACTCGACTTCTAAAATTTGAACTATACTGTACTTATTACTGTGTTAATATTAAGGTAGGTAAGGACGACCAATTGAAAAAAAATTTTTTCGAGACATGTGGATTATAGAGTTCAAGTAACATTTGAACAGCAGGACAGCCTTCACGTTCATTCTTTTCGAATTGTAGTAGGATAGATACCACCATAAGAGGTTTATAAGCAGCTTGATTTTTTATATCATGCAGGACATACAATTACAAACTATTCATTATTAATGCTGATGAAATTATCACACTCCTCGGATTTACGAAGATTTGCACTCAAAACCAGGTATATTATTTCTCCTCCATGTTACAATGATGACTACTCGGCATTTAATATTGTTTCTAATAGCTTTATTTGTTTTTTAATACACCAAATTAAATCAGAATATTGAAAATTTTATAATATAATTAAGTAGTTTTAATGGTCTGAATGTTCCACATTTATTTTGTAAAATAACATAGCTCAAACCATGTTTAATTTTAATAAGAGAGATTTGTTTTCCGAAAACTTTGATAAATATTTGTATGAATAAGAATTTTGCAGCTATTACATACAAAAAGGAACTAAGACACGGAAATTCCTTTCCAAATTATTTGTCTATGTTTCACTGTACCAAAGCTTTTCTTTGGTTATTAAAACTGCGACTTCAGTTAAAACTGTTTAATTTTTCAATTAGGAATATTGCAGAAGATTGGAGTAGTTTGTCTGTTACTTTACAAATTTTAAAAAACAAACAGTAACAGTAATTTATTAGCCAAAAAAAGCAATAGCTGTATCCATTTCATCATCATAAATACTTTGTTCTAATGACGCAGGAGGGTTCTAATTCAAAACAATCAATACCAAATAAGAAAAAGCCTTTTTTTATACCTATGCTATCCATTAATAAATGTTCGCAGGTATTAAATTTCTACATGCCATAAATCTGCCATTCATTGAGGGGGAAACAAAATTATAACGCTAAAACGCAAAGTAAGTCATAGATATATTACATTATTAATGAGCATTGAAAAGTAAAATAACAGAATGACGAGCATAGTAATATATTCATTTGTCGCAGGAGTATTTTGGACACAATATTCATGCTGGTCACCATGAAAGTAATTTTACAGTCTCATTCAGTCTATATGTTAATACGTCAATATAAACCCGTGGAATTTTTAATGCCTTGGTAAAATATTTCACTAAAACATTTGAAAAAATTCCGAATTGAGTTTTTGGAGGGATTATTCAATTTTTATGGCGACTTAAATACATACATGAATACGTCTTAGTTTATAGGTTTACCAAGTTTATAGTTTCCAAAACTTTTTTATCTATCATTGTTAGACACTTTAGTGGAGAAATATTATAAAGTCACAGCAGCAATTAAAGTATTGATGGTTTTATATCTCGTTGTACTTATGTTACTATCGTGTACATTGTTTATGTGATTTATCTTTTCAAAGTAACGGTTGCGGTTAACGGCCAAACAATAAAAAATGTATAGAATGAAAGAGAGATTTTTTTTTTCTGATTTTATTTGATTTTTTGTTTTTACTCTTGTTTTTTGTTAGGGTTTTGTTTTTTTTTTTTTTTTCTTTTTTTTTTTTTGTTTAGGTTAACCCCTTTGTTGTTCTTTTTTTTCTTTTTATTTTTTGTTTTATTGATTTGCTTTATATTTTTTTTATTTTTTGTTTTTCTTCTTTTTTTTTCGTTTTTGGTTTTAATCTTTTTTTTTATTTTTTTATGATTTTTGTTTGATCGTGTTATTTTTTTTGTTTGTTTCATGTTTTTTTGTTTTTTTTTTTTTAGTTTTTGTATTTTTTTTTTTTTTTTTTTTTTTGTTTTTTGTTGTTTTTAAAAACAACACACGGAGTACTTTTTTTTTATTTTTTTTGTTTTTTTCTTTGATTTTTTTTTTTTGTTCTTTTTTTACTTTTTTTTTATGATAAATTTCCTCGGGAAAAATAAGAGTGTGTTTTTTGTTTTTTGTTTTGTTTTTTTTTTTTTTTTATTGTTTATTATTTTTTTTTTTTTTTTTTTTCTTTTTTTTTCTTTTTTTTTTTTTTTTTTTTTGTTTTTTTTTTTTTATTTTTTTGTTTTTTTTTTTTCTTTTTTTTGTTTTGTTTTTTCTTTTTTTTTTTTTGTTTGTCTTGTTTTTTTTTTTTTTGTTCTTTTTGTTGTTATTTTCTGTTTGTTTTTTTTTTTTTCTTGATTTTTTGTTTTTTTTTGTGTTTTTTTTTTTTTTGTTTTTTGGTTATTTTTTTTTGTTTTTTTTTTTTTATTTTTTTTTTTCTTTTTTGATATTCTTCCAGCAAAAACATTTATTCTTACTAAAAAATATTTTTCTTTTTATCTTTTTATATATTGCTTATGTATTTCTTTTTAGGCCCACATCTAATGAGTAATTAGGTATTATTGAGTAAAGGTTAGAGTTTTTTATTAAATACCAGAATGACTAATTTCTTCAGAATTATATTACACTACGGCTTTTGATTTCATAAAAATGATCTAATAAATTTATTTTAATCTTTTCGAAATATCAAGAACTGGAAATAATGAAACTGGATGAGGAAGGAATTAATATTGACAGTGGCTGAAATTCAGTTTGGAATACGATGAGCTATCGGTACTGCTATTAATGATGCACTACTTTAACAATTTTACGTTGTTTCAAAATAATAAATAAATAACCATTAAATTTTAAAAGCATAAAAAGATTTTAATGATAGGAATTCCTTTTCTGGTAAGTAATTTATTGTTGTTATACCTACTTTTTACCAGCATAATTTATTAAAAATAAAGGATGATTGAGTTGTTAAAATCCAAAAAATTTTATAGTTATAATAAGTGAAAAGTGTAATGAAAAGCAATAAACTTTGCCTAGCACCTAAATGGCTGTTAATTTTATTCACAGTTTTAAAATTTTTAAAGATAGCGGACGTAGCTATTTTTGGTACTTTATATTACTGCAAATAGGATTTTATCTGATAGCCACGTCGGTTTTTAGTTTTTTTTTAGTTATCTTTATTGATATTATCCATTTTATAGTATTAACCACTTTTATATACTGAAATATGACTTTACTCACTTGGATCTTACGAGGTTCTTTTATGTTGGGATAACTAGGAAAATAAAAAGGGTAGGAAGTGGGCTGATAAATTGGTAGATGAGTCGTATCCATGTTAATCTATACAAATTTAATTATTTAAAATAAAGTATAAATTTTAGTTGTTCTTAGAGTTATTAAAACCATTAAATTCTACATCTTAATTTCCCCCACGTACTTTTTTCAACGTTACTGCTGTGATTCAAGTTTATAAGTATTACAAACTATGTAACATTTAAATTTAAAAATAATGATATAAATTATATGAGCCCTAATATTAACGAATATTTATGTATATAGCTATTACGCTGTGTAGAGTAAATAAGGGCTTGTAACATTCGTAAAATGTAGGTTTCGATTAAGATAAACTATAAATATTTCGTGTTTTGATATAAACTTCTTTATTTGTATTTGCTATTTCCATGATAGCAACGATGTTTTGTTTAAGATAACGCACGTTAAAAGGATAGGTTGATAGCGAGTTGTACTCAGGATATTTATATACGTAATACTTTCAGCGTGAAAACTACGCGGTTGACTTAACTCTTCTGAGTAATTTTATTTGCTTTTAAAGCATTTATTTGTATAGATAAAAATGGATAAGTCCATCTATAAATTTGCAAGCCACTTTAAATCCCTTTTTCTATCCCAATAAAAAATAATGTCGAAGTTCTCAAGTGAGTGAAGTAACATTTCAGTTGTAAAAGTAGTAATCTAGAAGTAAGTACACAATTAGGAATAGTTATGAAATGGGGAATAGTGGAGTAACTAAAAAAACTAAAAACCAAGACGTGGCTTCAGATCAAATCTATTAGGCAGTAATATAAGTACCAGAAATAGCTACGTCTGCTATATTTTAAATCTTAAGTGTGGAATAAAATTACAGCCATTTTAGGTGCTAGGCTAATGTTATTGCTTTTCATAAACATTTCACTTATTGTAATTATAAAATTTTGTGGATTTTAAAACTCAACCATATTTATTTTAATAAACTTATGCTTGGTAAGAAGTAGGTATAACAACATGACATTTACTTACAAAAACGAATTCCTAACATTAATGCTGCTTTTAAAAATCGAAGGGTTGTTTATTAACACGATCATTGTGTACGATATTTATCATAATCTGTTGTTCAACATTTTAGTAAATTAACAAGGATTGTCTTATGTGAAAATAAATAAAATGATATTATTGGTTTTTTTTTTGTAAATGTTTTATTGAAAATAACGTAGCCTAATACAGAGTTATATTTACTGACACAGAAGTTAATTATATACGTAATTAACAGCTATTGTAAATATAATGACACGAATGAAACTAATTTTAAACACCTGTAGTGGAGTACAAATATTTTATCGGTGACACAGTTCAATATCAAGGTGAGTGGGAGTGTAATTAAATTTGTAACTGAACAAAATTGACCTTGGCACTGTAACGTTGAATGGTCGATTGCTTGTGGTGATATTACTTCATTGGTCCATTCCCCACAAATACTTTAGCTTTTGTTTGGCAGTACTTTTGTTCAGTGCTACTGATATAGTTTTAATTGAAATACAACTTTCAATTCATGTATTCAAATATGATAATAACAGAACACATTGTAATACCGGTAAATAAAAATATACCTTAATTTAAAACTTTGGGAGAACTTAAAATTTTGACGATACAAGTAGTTAACAGAAAGTTTTTGCAAAGTGATTAAACTTAGGTTGTAGTAATTCTTGTTCGGTGGTAATATTTTCATCTAACTTTGATATTTATGAGTTATTGGATGTTAAGGATTGTAACAAGTTCTACACTTATCATACACTTACCTATAAAATACAAACTAAGTTTAAAATATACAAGTAAGGACGGTCTGAGCATAGAGGGGGATTATAAAACATTAGAATATTTTAAGTGCACGTTTTTAGAAAGCAAAAGCATTTGATAAAGCTGAATAAACAGTGAAGGCCATAAAAAACATAAAATTGGGTTAAGAAACTGATAGAACACATTTGCTGTAAGAACAAGAAAAATAAAATATCAGGGGATTAAGGATACCGACCGCAGAGGCAAAATAGTTCACTGAATAACTCAGCCTGTATTGCACTCCAACAAAAATATGATGAGGAAAAATATGGCTTGCATTATAGTCTCTATAATTATTGAGAAGGAGAGATACAAGAGCGTTGATAAATTATGGTGGCCCAAGTTGCTCCTTAGCTGTAACCATTTAATAATTAAAAACACAGAGCCATGTTATTAAGTCCAAATGTTTTTTTGTTGGATTGTTTACAGAGGTTGATACCTATATTCGTAATTAAAGTGTAAAAGATAAGTAATTAATTAAGTTTTTATGATGAGTATACTCCAAAATTTTCAAAGGAAGGCGATTTAATTAGAAATGAATTATTCATATACTTATTAACAACAGATTAGACAGCATATTCATTTTAAATCTAAAAAAATTAGAATAGTGTTAGAAGTCAAACTGTGCATATATTTTGTTATTATTTATGTTATTATTTTTTATTAAAAATGCACAAATTATAAATTATATAGCGTTATTTGGGAAGTCCTAACAATATGAGTGTGTAGGGAACAGTTAGCAATCTCCATATGTTAGGTAGGCAACATCTTGACAGAGGACTTTGACAGAACTCTCAGGCAACATCACACACTCCACAAACTAACTATGTTCCGCTATCAATACTAATAAAGCATATTATACGTGGAAGTGTTTTATTGTCTTTAAAATAGGCTCACCCGGACAATTTGTTAGTACGCTCTTTAAGCACATACTGAGAAAAAAGTAAAGCACCAATTACTTTGTAAGGTCAAATGAAGACTGTATAGTTTCGACTGCTACCAAAATATCACAAACAATACCATACAAAAAGTAGCGTTCATATATATATTCACTTAACCGTAGTGTGGCGAATTTTCCCACCGAAAAACTTGCGTCAACCATCCTTGTGGATCGAATACCAAAGTAATTTGGTTAACATCTCCTAATAATTCAGTATTTTTATAATAAGAAACGTATTCACACACCACGTGTCTTGTACCAAATATCAGAAAGTTTGAAATCCATAGTTACATGGACTGATGAATACGCATACAATTATACTGTAAAGAAATTGATACTCAACCAAATTCCGTGGTTGCATATTCACCATCATATAACTTGTCTTTGTATAGAGGTAGTTAAATGCAAAGATTAAAGTCCACATATAAACTTACGCTTTAAGTAAAATACCACATGATAAATACACATTTTTGTTCATTAAGATAGGTTTTTTGAGGACTGTTGAAATAGTAATTGTTTCTGGTAGCTAGGGATGATACCAAAACGCAAGAGATCTTTGAAATAAACTATCGTCACTTACTTTGAATATAGACTCTATGAATAAACATTTCACATATTTAAAATGTCATTTTCTTGTTATTAATTTGTTTACAAATTTATTTACTCAGCTTTTTTAACCTTACTGTCACGTTTGCACGTAAGACGAATGAAATAATGTTAGTTAACATTAAGCCAAATCCTTTTTTGTGACTTGCACTACAATTCAACTCAGTATTGCTTGTATAAAAAATTAAGCTTCACAAAAACATTCAAGTCTAAGTAAGTTCATTTTCTATATATCGTGTGGACAGGTAGACATATATGAAACTTAACCAGCCTCACAAATGATAGGCCTCACTAACGCTCAGCCAATAACGTAAACCCGTTGGAATTGACCTCTGAATTCGATCTCTATACTATTTTCTTTACTCATATTATACATGAATAGAGGTGATAATAGACCACTGAAGGGTAACTATCATATCATTTATTACACTTATTTTACGCAAAACGTTAAATAATTTTACATAATTTATAGCTTTGAAGTGACAAAAAAACTCAATGTCTAAACCGCTACGTGTACAATTTTTGGTACTGAAGTGTACTATGTGTGCCTTCAAAAGCAATACCATTTACCTCCTTTCTAATCCCTCTCCAAGGTTTTCAGCCTAGGAGTTGTATATTGTATCATAGTACCATAACCTCGGTGTATCCGACATTTGTTACAGTATACGGTATGTTACAGTATGGCTTTTACGAAAAACTTTATTATTTGTTCTTCTTGAAAGAAGGGAAAGCCATCTCTGTATCAGCCTCTCCAGTCAAAAATGCCCTTATAACTAGTTTAGCAACAGACCTTAACACGTAGGAACCCACACTAAATATATAAGGCATTTCCTGCAGTAGACTTGATCGATCGTTCTACTCTTGCACCCCAATATCTCAACATTTGTAGTTAGGGATGTGCCGCTCCTGGAATTTCATAGGGCTGCCCAGATGTAAGTGACAAATCGGTTTTTGTTGCACCCAGGGTAGGTTGATCTGGAAGGTGTAAAACAGCAAGATGTTAAAATTCTGCTGGGATCACGAAAGCTTACAATATTTAACAAATCGCAGAATATTAATGTAAATTGAACTACTATTACCACTTCTATTAGATTTCTTAATTTTTTTTTAATTGCAAAACACAGGTATCTTTATTATTAAAAGTCTGTTATAAACCTATCATAATGTACTTAAAGGAAGCAATACAGATTCACTGATATCAAAAGAGCGCAGACGTACATGCAAAACCCCTTTTAATCATCATAATCAATTCCCTTTACGTATCAATGTAATATTCCTATACTGTACATGTACATAGAATAATAGATTCCGTGAAAGCTACAGCTTCTAAATTGTCAGTAATGTATTATGATAAATACGTCTCTTAGTTGGGCTACGGGTTTAACACTTTCCCTATTCAAATGTAGATATACCTAATTATAGTGATGAGATAAAGTAATGTTACAATGTTACTCCGTTAGCTACAACGCATTTCTTCTTTATTGTAGGTTATGTCTTAATTTTCCACTTCGATTCATGCGTATAAAATTTAATTTTATATGTTACATACGTTTGTAAAGGCTAATAATTTCATTTATTTTATGTAAAGTATATACAATTTTACATAAAAATATTTAATTTTAGACCCTGCAATGATAAAAATATTCTAGTAACTAGTAAATTTTGCATATACATAATCTATAGAATATCATTACAGTAGGAAGATACCTACAAACGTTACTACAATACCACTTTGTTAAGGCTAAATAAAAATAGACAGTATATAAATATATAAGTAACGGGATATTTAAAATTTAAATGATAACATACCATCATACTTACGTACCATTAAGCACTCAAGTAGCAGTTTCAGATGATGCCATTTTTGAAAAGTCGCATAAAAATGTCAAAGTATAAACAGTCAGAGTTCTACGCAGAATTAGGGCTTTCTCTTATTAACCATCTCACTATTGTTGCAATAAAGAAAGTTGTAGTCTTTTGTGTTGCTCAAAGTTTATTGGTATTAAATTTGTAAAGATTTAAAATTTTATTGTTTTTATTTGTTGCAGTGCTTTGTCAAACTGAAATGTGCAATTAAGCGGAAGTCTCTTAAATAGTTTTTAGATCGATAAAGATCTGCAGGTACATCTTAATAAGTATTTCTGCAAAAAAGGATCACACCACAATCAGTTTGCCTAGGGATGTGTTCTATAAATATGAGTGAACCAGTTTGCTAAAATTTCATATTTATATAATATACTTGTTTCAATAACGCAATTTATGAAAGATTGCTCACTAGGAAGCATTCTATAACACAACCAATCATTAAAATTGTTCCTATGGTGGTGCAATACTAGTAATGTTCCTATGTAATATAGAACATTTATACGTTTTGTGTAATATATTAATATTTATTGCATCCCAAAAATACATAAATTGACATATTTAATTTTATAAATAATACCAATAGTTCAGTAAAGAATATATTAAGTTAGGAAAAGGAAATTGAAATGTGTGAATTAAATATACATCCGGTTGAAATGACTCATTTATAACCAAATTCGCTATTTCCAAGAACATTTTTGGTACGCAGTAAAGAAATCATTGTGTAAAACGGAGTGAAAGCTTCCATCGTCAAGCATCAATGCGTCTTTTCAAAGATTAAAGATTTAAAAGCTTTAAAAGTTAAATGTAACACAGAACTGACTTTTTCAAGTTCAAACGTAAGGTTTATTAAGGAATTCAAGTTCTTATAGCGTTTGCTAAATGTTGATAAGTGGATTTTCTTTTATAATTTTAAATTTTAATACTGCATTGAATATTTCCAATGTATAAATAAAAAATATAAATATCTCTATTTATGTAAAATAAATATAACTCTTCCTATTTCTAAAATTTACTATAAATCTATGTTTAAGACTAATAGAAGTAATAACATGGATTTTTTTGTTTAAATTTTGTTATTACCATGGAAGATTTGAAAAGATAATATTACAACGAATCGAGGATTTCAATCTATCCCTTTCTTCAGGTAAGAAGATATTTAGTACATGAAACATGAAAGTAAGGAAATTAAAAAGAATGGGTAGAAACGGGATCAAGATATCCAAAAAAGTGCCTGAAGTCCAGACAGGTAAAAATGAATCCAGCCTTTGAGTTTTACTACGTTTTTGTTTGTGTTCCTTGTATTGTGTTCAAAAGTCACTTAATACAATTTTAAACATGCATTTAAGAAACATTTAAAAGTTTGTAGATAATTATGTATGTCTGATCCAGGGATTTATATGGACACATTTTAGGTTTGCTTGTGTAATTTATAATAATTTACAGACACAGATTCCTCAAATTTTATATACCATGATATATGTGAGGGAAAGGGCTTTTCCCCAATTTATTTTGATTTTTTTATGATCAGTAAATCCTTATCAGTAAAAGAGATCGATGAGGCGATGAGGGAGTGGTGTCAAGAAATTTTAAGTACGAAAGAGACTCGGAAGAAATACGTTCTTTATCTAATAATATAAATCGCATTCTAACAAAACTTAATTAAAAAATATTGCAGTTTAAAACTATTATATAACTTTAAAATACCGCAACTAATTTACCTTAGCGAGTTGAACGATGATATACAGGGACAGATTGAATTCTCCTCGTACAGAAGAGCACTCAATAGAATCTCGACCTTGTTTGACAACTACCTGATCCAACTATCGCCCTGCTTTGAACTTCAAACCTCGTTCTCTGTTTATTATTATTCGTAACTTCTTTGGGTGTATTGAGAGATAAAAAAAAAAAAAAACTCTTTGGGATATCCCTTTTGAGGAGAATTATTCGTATTAACAGAAACAAAAGATTTAATGACAAAAAACTCATTATTACCAGCAACATACATCTATCTACTGATTAGAAGCGAAAGTAATATTCTTATTTAATCTCAATCGCAAGAAGTATCCATATAAATACTTATTATATCAGAATGCATTTTCTTATCTTATTATGTCACTTTTAACAATACAGAGACTAACGCCAAAAAAAATTTTTCAATAAGATTAAAAATTATAAGGACTTAATTAACAATATAAATGTAATAAACCATATATTCTTTACATTTTGACAAATAAAGTGTAGGAAATATGGCCATCGAAATAATATCGACTTGCTTTGGACAGCGATTTTCAATTACCAATAGCTACCAATTATACATAACTAGTTATATATTTATTGTGATTGAATCTTAACCTATCAGCGCTCAAGTATACCTAACAGTGTTGAAATGCCTTCTGTATTACTTTACAAAGTAATATATTACAAGATGATAATTAATTTACTAAGTGTAAGACACGAAATGCAATGCAAAATATACATCTTCATTCAATCCCGTTGGAACGAGAAAATTTTGTGATTCCATCTTTGCTAAAGTGTTTTATAATTATTTGTAAAACGGAAGATATTGAACTGTGGCCCTGAGTTAAGTATTGTGTAGGTACAAATCCTTTATGTGACCGCAGCAGTTTTTACCAGTATCTATGACCTTGCACTGTATCCACTCCGCTTTCGTATTCCGTTTGATAACATCTTTGCACAGACCAATGACCCATGAGAACAGGCAGAGTTAAGCTTCAAGGAGGATTCACCTCTACATTTATTAAACAAGATAGATATACGCCATCGTAACAGGCTTCACTGAGGTCCATGCGAAGCTTTAAATCTGTAGCTCACTTCATTCTTCAGATATGTTGCGTACAGGCAGAGAGATAGACTATGGTAAAAATAAAGAAATCGAGAGGAAAATGACGCATCGTAGGACTAATTTTTGTAGAAAAAAAGTTGCATTCAATATTTACAATCTAAAATTTTTTACAGTTATTCTTAAATAATGTTTGATTTAAAAACACTGTTAATGTTTTATTTTTAGAAACATTCATGCTGTGAAAAAATCTCAAAGGAACTTATTGTAACTAACGAGATTAACTTGATTGAACGACAAGCTTCACTTACAGCCCTTTGCCTCTCCACAATTTGCAGTGGCGGAAGTAATTACTATTTGATGACAGGCTCGTAACTCACAACTCCTTTTCATTAGTTAACAAATAACAGGCGTAACTAATAATCAGGACACTTTCACTTCTCAGGTTTATTTTCTCCTAACACGCTTTCCTCAGATCAGTTTCTTGATATTGTTTCCAGCTCTATAGGACAAAGATGATGGTTTAGTAGTCTATAATGGTTCTCGGGACACTATTCAAATATAACGTACATAAATCTCTATTATGTTAGGTGCTGAGAATGAGTTGAAATAATTATATTTACTGTTAAATATAATCAATTTTTATGTGTAAACATTTGCTTATGACAAAACAACAATGAATTTAATATTTTAAGCACTATTTTAACTTGTTTGTATTTTATGAAAGCATAGAGTAAGTTTTATAGTAATAAGACTTCTGTCTTTTTTGCACCCGAACTTGAGCACAGAATAAGAAAATTATTGAATTATTACTGTATCTTATAGCAAGTCTTAAGTAGGCAGTACTTGGTCACGACTGCATTACAGATATCAAAATAAGTCTTTAACCATGCTTAAGTACTTTATCAAAATATATATCTTTCTATGTTCACAATATTCCTTATGTCGGTGCTAATTTAAAAAGTACAACAAATGGAACAATATTCCTTTCTTTTTATGATAAATTGAAAAATAAAATAGAACACTTTTAAACTTAATTTTAATTATAACATACAATTAGCGAACTAAAGTGTAACTTTTATTTCAAATATGTACTTCATAGAAAAATTAATGCATTTGCTTCGTTATTTTTAATAGCATTACAGTCCTTGAAACCGTTCCATTTAAAATATCGTAGTCAGTTATAAATATGTAAATAAAAATCGTAATTTAATCTCTCCTGTAAATTACCATTCCTTTTAGCAAGACGCTACTACAAATAAACTGAGACCGTTGATGTAAAGACACGGGCAATGTAGGATAAGGATTAGGTCAGACACAGCTGGAGTAACTAGCGTCTGCAAGGAGGTTTTGAATTATTCAACCGTCTCATCTGAAAACAAGCAATCCCAATTAAACTGCGATCTTTCTTAAAGTACTCCAAAGTACGTTCACATACTCAATATAGAATATTTAATACTAGTTTTATCATTAAAGAGCAGGAATATTAATCGTCTAATGTAAATCGTTTAGTATCATAACTCACAAGAACAGCGCAAGGAGTATATGCTCGAAGATAACTTTCTTCCTCTAATGCTAACTAATTACTAATTAGTTAATTACGCAACCAAGCTGTAACTCTCGCCGTCAGATCACCTCTTCGCTATTAATTTATTAGAATGTTTTTGATTAATTTTTAAATACATAAAAACCGTTAATAGAGAACGCATTTCTTTTTTAGCAACTGATATTACGAGTAACACCTACTAGATGTAACAAATATCACGTTTTATTTTTAAGTTTAGTGCGTCTAATGAACCCAGTAATTAAACACTAATTGTCATGTTCCAGTAGCGCTGTAACGGGAATTGTTCCGATATATAATCAAGCCTTTGAAACAACGTGTTAAAACCAGTACTTTATTGCTTCATTACTCACAACAGCTATTTGCTTTACATCAGGTCCATCAAATCTCTTGTAGGATTAAAATAGTTAAAGAATAAATACCATTTAAATTGATTTGGAAAACTTAAACTTATTTATTATTACCTCCTTCTCATAAAGGAGTAATTATTCAGTAACAGAAAAGAACAAAATATTAAAAAATATAAAATGTGATCGCAGCCTAACTAAAAAATAATTTTGTCTGATAATGCAATTAATTAAAAGTTCTTCTATAAAATGATTCATTTTCACGTCGTGCAACAACTGTGTGTAAGTGTATATTGGTTTGGAGGCTTTAATTTTTTTGCAAACAGTTAGTTTCTCTAATCTTCTTGATTACCTCAAAAATTGGCTTATTAAAATTCACTTGAAAACATTAACATATAACAATGCTTTTGATCAACTATGCAGTTAGTGATCCAGGTTTTCACTCTTCATTAAAGACAATCCTCATAGTGTTAATCTTTACAATTTAGAATTTATGCTATGGATGGAGGGAATTTTACTAAGGATTTGAAATATAATTCGAATATGTTAAAATCTGGATACCCTTAGGCAAGAGTCTTCCTTTGAAATAACGCGTCACGCAAGAACTTTTCAATCTTTGACATTAATAAAATGATTAGTATTAATTACTTAGTGTTACTTATAATTAAGAAAGTATAATTAATTAACTAATTTTCATTCGTCATTATATTTACAATAGCTGTTAATTACGTATTGACTGGACTTCTACATCAGTAAATACAACTCTGTAATAGGCTACATTATTTTCAATAAATTTACAATAACCACAAATAATATCATTTAATTTATTTTTACATAAGATACTCCTTGTAAAGTAATTAAAATTGCAGGATAACAGTTAGCGATAAACATCACACGCAATGGTTGCCTTAATAAATAACTATTAAATTTTAAAAGCATAAAAAGATTTTAATGTTAGGAATTCTTTTCTGTAAGTAAATTTCATGTTGTTATACCTACTTCTTACCAGGCATAATTTATTAAAATAAAGATGGTTGAGTTTTAAAATCCAAAAATTTTATAGTTATAATAATTGAAAAGTGTATGAAAAGCAATAACATTAGCCTAGCACCTAAAATGGCTGTAATTTTATTCCACAGTTAAGATTTCAAAGATAGCGGACGTAGCTATTTTTGGTACTTATATTACTGCCAAATAGATTTGATCTGAAACCACGTCGGTTTTTATAGTTTTTTTTAGCTACTCTAATATATTATCCATTTTATAGTATAACCACTTTTATAACTGAAATATGACTTTACTCACTTGAGATCTACGACGTACTTTTATGTAGGGATAAGGAAAAAAAAGATAGGAAGTGGGCTGGTAAATTGGAGCCATCTAGGTCGTATCCATTTGAATCTATACAAATAAATTATTTAAAATAAAATATAATTGCTCAGAAGAGTTAAGTCGTGTGTACTCAACGGCGTATTTTTCACGCTGAATGCATTTTCATCTTATTTACAGAAATATCCTGAGTACAATTCGCTATCAATTTATCATTTTAACGTGCGTTATCTTAAACAAAACACAGTTGCCATCATGGAATTAGAAATAAAGACAAAGCAGTTTATTTCAAAACAATATAAATATTTATAATTTAAATTTAGCTTGATTGAGACATTCGTTTTCGAACTGTACCATTTTTGTTTACCCTACACAGCGTAATAGCTATATACAAAAGCAGTCCTTCATATTAGGACTGATATAATTTAAATTTAGCTTGATCGAGACATTGGTTTTCGAACTGTACCATTTTTGTTTACCCTACACAGCGTAATAGCTATATACAAAAGCAGTCCTTCATATTAGGACTGATATAATTTAAATTTAGCTTGATCGAGACATTGGTTTTCGAACTGTACCATTTTTGTTTACCCTACACAGCGTAATAGCTATATACAAAAGCAGTCCTTCATATTAGGACTGATATAATTTAAATTTAGCTTGATCGAGACATTGGTTTTCGAACTGTACCATTTTTGTTTACCCTACACAGCGTAATAGCTATATACAAAAGCAGTCCTTCATATTAGGACTGATATAATTTAAATTTAGCTTGATCGAGACATTGGTTTTCGAACTGTACCATTTTTGTTTACCCTACACAGCGTAATAGCTATATACAAAAGCAGTCCTTCATATTAGGACTGATATAATTTAAATTTAGCTTGATCGAGACATTGGTTTTCGAAATGTACCATTTTTGTTTACCCTACACAGCGTAATAGCTATATACAAAAGCAGTCCTTCATACTAGGACTGATATAATTTAAATTTAGCTTGATCGAGACATTGGTTTTCGAACTGTACCATTTTTGTTTACCCTACACAGCGTAATAGCTATATACAAAAGCAGTCCTTCATATTAGGACTGATATAATTTAAATTTAGCTTGATCGAGACATTGGTTTTCGAACTGTACTATTTTTGTTTACCATACACAGCGTAATACCTATATACAAAAGCAGTCCTTCATATTAGGACTGATATAATTTAAATTTAGCTTGATCGAGACATTGGTTTTCGAACTGTACCATTTTGTTTACCCTACACAGCGTAATAGCTATATACAAAAGCAGTCCTTCATATTAGGACTGATATAATTTAAATTTAGCTTGATCGAGACATTGATTTTCGAACTGTACCATTTTTGTTTACCCTACACAGCGTAATAGCTATATACAAAAGCAGTCCTTCATATTAGGACTGATATAATTTAAATTTAGCTTGATCGAGACATTGGTTTTCGAACTGTACCATTTTTGTTTACCCTACACAGCGTAATAGCTATATACAAAAGCAGTCCTTCATATTAGGACTGATATAATTTAAATTTAGCTTGATCGAGACATTGGTTTTCGAACTGTACCATTTTTGTTTACCCTACACAGCGTAATAGCTATATACAAAAGCAGTCCTTCATACTAGGACTGATATAATTTAAATTATTATTTTTAAATTCAAATATTAAATCGTGTGGTATACTTATAATTTAATTCAATCACAGCAGTAAGGTTTAAAAAGGTACGTGTGATACATTAATACGTAGTAGTATCAAATCCAGATCCATACAAATTATAATAAAACTAGTTTTCCAGAGCTATGAGTTATTCTTTTTATTACACGTTTTGTGCAGTCAAAGGTTTCAAAACAAGCCTTAATATGTTCTAATGCAATTATTATTTGTGATTATCACTGACTCGAATTCTAAAATTTGAACTATACAGTACTTATTACTGTGTTAATATTAAGGTAGGTAAGGAAGACCAATTGAAAAAAAAAATACTTTTTACGAGACATTATAGAGTCAAGTAACATTGAACAGCAGGACAGCCTTACATTCATTCGTGTAGCATTATAGTAGCATAGATACACATAAGAGGTTTAAAGCAGTTTGATTTTTATATCATGCAGGTCATACTTTACAAACTATTCATTATTAATGCTATGAAATCATCACACTCCTCGGATACGAAGATTTGCACTCAAAACCAGGATATTATTCTGTCCGTGTTAATGATGACACTCGAGCATTTAATATTGTTTAATCGCTTTATTTGTTTTTTAAATACACAAATAAATCACGAATATTGAAAATTATAATATAATTAAGTAGTTTTAATGTCTGAATTACACATTTATTTTGTAAAATAACATAGCTCAACCATGTTTATAATAGAGATTTGTTTTTTAAACTTTGATAAATATGTGTATAAAATAAGAATTTTACAGCCATCACATACTACGTATGTCACGAAGTATTTGTAGAGAGATGTATTTGAACACAGATAAGTATTGACATGTTTAGTTTTCAACGTCGACATGTGGTGCTACCGCACTTCAGCTGCGGTGGTCGTGAAATTTAATTAACGACGTGGCAATGAAAACCGGCTGGAAAACATTTGCCAATATCTGAACCAATGGGATTGATGGGAATCATTACACAACTCGTTGTATAGGTGGAAAATAAAATCGCATTTACTAATTAACTCTAATTAACGTACAATTTATAATAATAAATAATAGTTTTGGACCTTATTAAAAACATTTAATAATATTTTACTTATCCACATTAACGTCATATAGTAGTTTTACTGTTTTAATAACAGATACGTACAAATTTGTAATAAAATTACTTATTAAATAACAGAATAATTTAGTTACAATATATTTGAATAATCTGCTTTAATTATGAATCTTAACAGTTATTACAATGACTTAGAATGTTTGACGTGATTCTCCCATGAAAATAAACATTTTATTTATACATTTTGAACTGTCTCTGCCTGAGTTACATATGAGAGTTATAAATATAACTTAGTAATAATTCCTAAACTCATGTCAATCGCAGCAATATATAGAATGTCAAATGAACGTCGTACGATAATGGTTCGTTTTAATACAGATTTATATTTAGTAAAAGGAGAATTTTTTTCATATATTTTAATTTTGTAGGGCAACTCGTTTCATTAAAATTAAAGTAATCTCGCAAGTTATCTTGCTTGTTGAAAGAGAGAAAGTGAATTTCATTCATCAGTAAATGGTGGGATAGCATTCACTAAACGCTCAACTAATTTACAACTAAGCGAACGTGCGGGATTTACGCAATTTGTGACATACAATAATGAGTAATTAGGTCATGCAAACCATGGAGCATGCAGCAAAAATATGTATGAAAAAACACTATTTTGCTTTGTTTAATGATCCAAATAATGAGTAGGAGATGTTGTAATGAAACGTCTTATATGTTACTTTAAGTAGTAATGCAACAAACATTGAGGTACTACGAACAAAGTACAGGTAGTACGCAAACTCAGAAAATAATAGCTCTAATTTAAACGAGTTTTTTTTAAAGTATTGATGACCTTTAAAGCAAAATATTTAATATTTTTTGTTTTATTTAATTTACTATACCTACATACTTGGAGAGTTACATCAATCTGAGTTACTAATCTACCCTGTATATATTATGACTTAACGTCCACACACTTCCGACCATTCGATATGCAACAATAATCATATCCTGGAAAGATTTTGCTGATTATTAAAAGCTAAATAATCTCTGCGAATGGCGCAGTGAACTTGGTACAAACGGTTATCATAAAAAATCGAAACAAGCAACATCGAGCGCTGGTAATGGATCGGATGGGTGACCGCTGAGCGATTCTGTCCTTGCAAGTAGTTCGCCTGCTCGGCTATTCGTGGAGGTTTGGAAGTAAATTTAAAGCCATTAGTTCCCAGGATAAGCGAAGGTTTCTTACGCTAACTTCATTGCTAAAGTGTCAACCTTTTCTTTTAATTTAAATATCTTTTCCATCAGAACTCTGTGTATTTCTAGGATACACACTTAAAAATGCATAGTGTTGCTATAAGGATTGATTGCCTTGTTGGCATTATTGGAAATTTGCTGTTAGGCTTGCAATGGATGGTTTTGGGTTACAAAGGTAACGATTACACTCATTCAAGTTAGACTTCATAGACTCTTCGACACACTTTAAAGTCGTCTAGTTGAACACAAAACCTGACGAAAGCTGTAGATAAATTGAGTTAGTCCATTTAGGAAAATAATAAGCCCCTTAAATCAAGAGAATTGATAGTAATAACATAAATGTTCTAATAACTGAATTAAAAAAAGAACTAAACAAACCAATATCATAAAAACTACTCTTACCTACTGAAAGGGTTAAGTAGTTACTTTTACTTCACGTAAGTGGAAATAATTCAAGATAGTGTGTTCTTATCAGCAGTCAGTTCTTTCTTTGTTTACTTTAAGAGCTTTTAAAGTCTGTGAGCTGAGAAAAGACATTGAAAAGTAAACACCTTGTAACAGTAACCTTACCTTGTAACTTTTTTATATTGTATTGTTTATATAAGTATTGTTTAAAGAAGAATAATGGTGAAAATTATCCCTCTCCCTTTCCCCCTGTCTCTCTCTCTCTCTCTCTCTCTCTCTCTCTCTCTCTCTCTCTCTCTCTCTCTCTCTCTCTCTCTCTCTCTCTCTCTCTCTCTCTTTCTCCCTCTCTCTCTCCTCTCTCTCTCCCCTTTGTCTCTGTCTCTCCCTATATATTTATATTATATTATATCAAAAAGTATCAAGGTATTTATATATACATAAACATTGAATCACAAAATAATTGAATTGGAAAAAGTAAGCGCTCTGTGGAGTAATGGTAGCACATTCACCCGGCAAGTGAGAGATCCGGGTTCGACTCCCGGCGGAGCAAGTACTTTTTGTGATTCAATGTTTATTGAAATTAAACAAGGCTATTGCCATTTATACAGTTTAATATATATATATATATACTTCAAATAAAAAAAAGTTGTAAAACTTCAAAATAACTTCATACAAAATAAGTTACAAATTTACCGATAACTACTAGTTTACAGATTTAATCGGTTAATATTTCTAATATAGTAGTGAGTAATTATTATTTTAAGTACTGAGTTTTATAACCTCTAGATCTTTAATTTGAGATACGCTTTATAATTAAGGTTCATTTCGTGTTCCTATAGTCAGACCATTTTTAGTTTGCAGGGATAATTAAAATAATCTGTAATGTTATTACGTATTTTAAGAGTATGTACAAACAGCTCAACCGTTATAGATACTAGAAAAAAACCTTAGGAAAACCTGTTGTTCTTAAAGATTTCTCTATTTTGAAATATCCTTAATAGTCTCGATCATTATGCTCTGAATTTGTAATACCATACGGCCAAGTATTACCAGCTGTTGCCTAGTTCTTCACATGCATTATTCCACAGTGAAACTAAGGAAGAAAGTCACAGACAACCATATTATACGAATTCTTAGTAAACTTTATGCAGATTAGAAGATTACGTCAACTCCTAAGTTAGTTCCAATTGTTAGTAAATTAAAGCTGGAGAGGAAGTTCATTGTGAATAAAAGCAGTTCGTTTGTGAAAAAAACGTAATTCCTGTATCTTTCTTGACAAATTTTGTAAAATTATTATATGGAGTTCTTATTATTAGTGCGCATTTGACAATGCCATAAAAGTAATAAACGCGTTACGCATAAGTATTTCATGGATTGCTTCAAACTGTAAGTACATATCATATAATACTAGTTTCTATTATTAAAAACAGTTTTGATGAAGAAACGTTCTAGTAAGGTATTTTTATGAAAATTAAAACATGAAGCGAAGTAAGTAAGAACTTCGTTTGTATATTATTCAGTAATATCTTTTAACTGCAAAATTAACACACAAAGTATATATGTGAATCATAAACACATTCTTGCCAAGAATAACCACATTTGTTTGTACGTAATTTTGTTTCAGCTCTCAACATTACTGAGACAAACATTTTCATAATACATCGCATGACAGCAGTTTATGTTTGTATCAAGGGTTGCGTTTGCCAATAGTAGTGGTAGGTTTGCTCTACAATATTATTATGTTTTTTACTCTCAAAAGCAAAACAAATATTTTCAAAAATAGTTTGAACTTCTTCCCAATGTTGTTGAACTTAATTTACAACTACTAAAATCTTATTTTATATATAGAAAGTTTGCGAAGAAAGAAAATGTTCAATACTTAAACTTATTTCCTTTGCTGAATTCCAAAAACTAGTATTTTCCACTTTTGTAGGCCATCGGTGGCACAGAATCAAGGCAGACGAAACATATTATTTTAAATAGACTTGCAGAAGCTTAAGTAAATGGCTATACTTAATAACTTGAAGTCGAATGTTCAGTATTTAATTTTTAATTAAAAAAAAAATATGTGTGCAAACACTTGAATTACTTACTGTATGGATTGAATCATACATGTTTTTATAAGATTCAAACAACAGTTACCATTATAGAAAAATAATAATATATAATTCTAAATTATATTGAATATGTTGAACAAAACTTATCAAAGTAATCTCTTGTAACACATGTCTATTCCTTCACTACCTTACAGTTGACGTGCACGAGTAGATTAAACTAAAACGCACAGATAAAAAAGAAAAAAAGAAGATTTACTAGATCAATACATTTTTTACTAAACAAAGTTAATTTAAAATAGGGGTGTTTTACTCCTTTGCATGTATACTCTCACGTTTGATTCTCGTTATTGAATCAATGTACACCGCCTACCGGTTGATTTCCGATATATCGGAAGTTTATATTAAAAGGTTAAATTGCTAATTAAAACAAAAAACCGGACAGGAATGTTAGAAAGGTCTTCTTTGTTCCCGCATTGCTCACATTACACGCTTGTACAGTAATTTATACCATCATTCATTGCGTGCTATTTTGCATTATGACGTATCTCGATATTTATTTCAACTTGAGTAAACAATTAGGATCGACTATTGGCTTTATCTTCAATCAAATTTATTCTCTCCTATATACTTATAGACTTATTTTCATATATTTTCCTCCCCTAATACTTGAATATGGCTATTCAACCCTAGCGTATGTTACCTATGTTGGGACTTTGACTCTTCTTCTCTCTTATTATCTAACCTAACGATTATCTTTCCTTACCTGCCTTTCTCAATGTAAACCTAGAGCCTTTATTACGTGGGTACTATATTACTGTATATTAATGGATTTATACAGGTGAATAACAAAACCGATCAATATATACACATAACATAAACCAATCAGAGAATTCGATGTTATAGGATTGCTTAACTATTTAAAGTTAAAATTGACAAAAACTATAAAACGATCTTAATTATGTACCGTTATTATAGTACATATTATTTATAAAGTCTGGAGCTAATTTTCTATAAATCAGAACCAACTTTTCGGAAATACTTAATTATTCCGAATTTTAAATTTCACTCAAAATTTTACAAAGTTTTCTAAAATCTTGATTTGATTTTCTTCAAAATTTTCTCTCAATCGGTCAAATATAATTTAGAGTCTGATCAAAATAAAAAATGAAACTAAAAAGGTATACTTCACCAAAATGTTTTAAATTAACAAAATGAAATAAAAAGTTCTCTTCTCAAAATATTCAAAATCAAAATTACACAATGCTTGATGTAAACTTTAGGATCAAAATCTAATTTACAATACTTCAAAAGTTGAATTAATTATCAGACTCTGTTATATGGAAAAATTTTAGAAAATTTAACACAACAGTATAAAACAAAAGATGTTAAACTAAACGCTGGTACGGGACTTACTACTTTGAAGACTATGGAGGCTGAAAAACTATTACGCACTAAAGGAAAAAAAAGAAATTTAAAACTTGACTTAAAACACACCGGGTAAAAAATTAACTCTATATCCCAAATGTATAGGAATAGAGGAAGTACTATGGCTTCTGAACTGCACGTGTAGACGCTCTGCACTCGACTTGAAGACTACCCCTCTCTCTTCAAACCAACCGCGACCGGCTCGGGAACCTATCACCGTTGACATCTCTAACAGCTGGAGAGGTCAAACCAACAAAATAATGTCCACGTACCGCGTCTAGTTAACATAGAGCCTACTTCCTACCGTGATTCAGCAGAATGATTATAACTACGGTACAGTTACTATAAGACTATGCTATGCCATAGAAAGTGCTACAGCTTTGTTTTAACAATTTTGAAGTTGATTATGCGCCTAGCCACGTAGCCTTCGAGTAAACTCAATTTAAATAATATGTGACTGTGCTATTCACAATGTAATTTAATTTTATTTAATAATAATTATGGTATCTAGAAAAGTTTCGATTTTAGCGATTAAAGCGAATTTAATTTTTAAAACTTAAAAAAATATTATCCTTACATTATTATAAAGTTTTGTTAGGATTTCAAGTCAGTGGTCGTAAAAATTAAAGAATAATATTACGTCAATACGTGTGGAAATGATAATTCCTATGATTAAAATTAATTCAAACTAAACTTTAGAATTTATTAATAGTTGTTGTACTATCAGTTTTTTACCATTTTAAATTTAATTAAAAAAAATAACAATGCATCTTAACTTTGATATTTTGAGATGACAGCTACATGGATCTACTTTTATGTTGTTGTGGGATATTATAACTTAACATTTTTATACGTTCGCTGGAACTGGAAGTTGTCAATTTCCTCCTAATTTCAGTTAAAATTTTTATTCTGGTAAAACCGGAAGTTAGCACTACTGATTACAGGGGAGACATTATACTATGTAATAACTGAATATTAAGCACTTTTTTAATAACAGTTGGTAATACTGAGTCGCTGTTAGGTAACGATCAATGTTCATATAACTAATCGATTACATTTATTGTGCCTCTATTTTTTCATATTACTACTAAAAGAACACTTAGGTATGACGGTATATTGGTAATTGTGATATATAAACTCTTTATCAATAAATTAATAAGCACTAGAAGTGACAGGAATGTAAAATTTTTGGAAATGTCTTCTTATGAATTTCAAGTTCTGTAGACAAACAACTTTAACAGAAACTATATAAAAACCTCCTTCTTGATTCATAAACTTCATTTATAAAATAAGAGCTAAAAAAAGAAAGAAATTTTGAAATTTATTCCGTCTTAATTGAGCAAAATAAAAACTACACGATTCAGAGCCGAGAGCTCATGGGATTAGAGGCAGTCAGGTGTTGTAGCATCTAAACGTCTGCAGAATGGATTAGCTCCTGAAGCATTACAACAGGCTCTAAATAAAACTATTTAAAGTAAATGAATACGTTTTCCACCTTTTGTTACATGTTAACAAATGCACTATCTATGCATGTAATGCTAAAAATAATTTTATTATTCTTTTAAATATAAGCACAGACTTGATTAGTTGTAAAAAATTGTTTGTATCTCAGTTTTCAAAGCTTCACATTATAAACCCCATTTTAGTTTATTTAAATTTTTAACTAACAAGTCGTGTCTAGTAAATAATTCAATTAACTTCCAAAATTTTCACTCATATGTAAAATACAACTATACACCTACAAATTTGTAGAATACGGAGTTTCTAAATCTATTTACATTTATCAAAACATTTATTTATTTATTTATTTACAAAAAGAACTAGATTTAGTGCACATAACTAGATCTTTTCTCAGTTCGAATCAAGGATTTCATGTTTTAACTATCTGTTTTAGTGTTTTCTTTTTTTTCTTTCTGTTCTCTTAGGACAAGAAGCTGAGCAAACTCTCATTGGACCTAGTTCTGGACCAACCAAAGCGCTTGGTTCTGGTGTGACAGGATAAGGATGGGTAAGTTTGGTAGTAGGTACCGCCTTCTTTCAAGATCAATTACAAAGGATTTTTGACAATAATCTGTCATGCCTCCCTGGAAGAAGTGGAGGCCAGCGCTCTGTACCAGCCTCTCCAGTCAAAGCGGACAGGGGTGGCACACCCTTATGTCTAAGCTAGTAACTGCCTTTAACACTTATGTAGCCTTAATAACTCCTACAGTTATCCTCCGAAGAAGACTAGATCCATCTATATAAACCATTGCTGCTCCAATATCTTGAATTTTTTGGAATTTTTTGTTACTGAACTAGTAGCGCCACTACTGAAAATCCATAAGGTTTGCCAAATTTATGTGAAAAATCGTTCTTTTTTGTAGGTGAAAAATTCCGTTCTTGTTATTTATTTAATGAACGTATAATTAGATTACGTCCATAATTTTTATAGTTTAACAAATTATTTTCCTTTTCTAAAATATGTGAAGTCCTAGATGGATGCCATTAATCTATTTCAATATGAAGGCTTATAATAATTAACCGATTGAATTGGTATATACAGGGTGAGTCTAAAAGGACTTTACAACTTTGAAATTATATATATATATTTATTGACTTCGCTTACAGACCTGATATACGTATCATTTTGTAGCAAATTATTTCAAGTTTATTGTCATATTCTTATTTCGGTTCGATGTGACTTCCATTAGTCACAGTTACGGCAAACATCCCACTGGTAATCAATTTCTCGTCACACGCGTTCTAGCAAATCTGGCGTAACTTCAGCAACCGCAGCTGTGATTCTTCTTCTTAGGTCTGCAAGAGGTGGAACATACACTTTATTTTTAATGAAATGCCATAGAAAAAAACCCATAGGAGTCAAATCGGGGGAACGAGGTGGCCATGCAATTGGTCCTGAACGCCCAATCCAGCGACATGGAAAACGACCGTATAGGAAATCCATAACATCTGTTAGGTAGTGAAGTGGTGCTCCGTCTTGCTGGTAGTAGAAAGGAGCATCCTGTTGTTCATCTTCATCAATTTGAGGAATCAAAAAATTCTGCAACATATCAAGGTAAATGATACCAGTGACAGTTTTCTCCATGAAGAAAAATGGCCCGTACACTTTAAATTTAATCATCGCGCAAAACACATTCACTTTTTCACTGTCCCGAACTTGTTCAAGGGATTCTCTTGGGTTTTCGTTCCCCCAGATTCTGCAGTTATGGGTGTTCACTTTACCACTGATATGAAAGGTACTCTGATCACTGAAGATTATTGAGTTCAGGAATGTCTCATCTTCCCCCATTCGATCCAACATTACAGCACAGAATTCTCCACGAGCAGCTTTATCTAAATCAGTGATATGTTGTACCATCGTAATTCTGTATGGTTTTAAGTGCAAACGTCTCCGTAGTACTCGCCGTAGTCTTTTGTGGAATTCCAGTCTCCACAGCTGCACGCCGCGTTGATTTTTTAGGACTATGGGCAAAGGTTTCCCTGACCTGTTCGACAGTATCATCACTAACCTGTGGGCGACCTGGCGATTTCTCATGACGAACACAACAACCTGTCTCGACAAAAATTCTTGTGCCAGCTGTAAACAGAAGGCCTGCTTGGAGGGTCTCTTCCGTATTCTGTGCGAAATCTACGCTGAACACTTTGTAGCAGAGTTTTTTTTTTTCATGAAACAATAACACACAGCGAGCACGCTCCGCACCAGTGAAAGTAGCCATTTTAGTACAGACGAAGCTGGCGCTCGCAGTGGCGGTACTTTGTACTACAGCACTACGGGAGTCAAACTTAAAGTAATTTGCTACAAAATGACACATATATCAAGTCTGTAAGTAAATTCAATAAATATCTATATAATTTAAAAGTTGTAAAGTCCTTTTAGACTCACCCTATATAACTTTTGGCATATATAAAAAAATGTCTCTAATTGTTTTGAAGAAATGTTTATTATTTACTAACTCGGTTTCTAACGCCATTTTTTATGTGTTCATCTGCACTTCTGGTTCGAGTGAATTATATATTCGACGTAAACGTTGAGTTTATCAAGGAAATACGACAAAAAATTATAATTATGGCCATTATAATTTACTTCGCTCTTAGTATGTTCCATAGTTGATTTTGTTTTGTTTCCCGATCATTAAATAAATATATATCATAGATCATAGACGCCTACTTCTGTCAAAAGAGAACTAAGATGTGTTTTATATCATTATTTAAATCTATAGTAAAATTTATTTAACATTTTAGAACATTCAGAGATCGAATTGTTTTATTAATTCAAAAGAACATTCCAGCGAAATTTCATCTTCCAAAGTTGTTGTATAATGCGTCAAAGGAAGCCCTTGGAGTCAAATTCTGACCTTCTTATGTTTTTGGACATTTTATAAGGTAGACTAGTACGTACCTAATCAATAAAATCTAAAACTGAAAATGTATGGGATTTCTTTAGACAGTTTTCTTACTATAAATGTAACCTAAAACGTCCCAGGTTATTGCTGGACAACCTTCCATAGGCACTTCACTCATCTAGACCTGGCGTCCATCCTCAAAGTTCTCTGAAACGTACATCTTCTTTATTTTTCACTTACTTGTTATCAACTTGAATCTATTAACTAAACTTCAGCAAACGCATCATTCTCCCCCAACACAAATGTGTATGCTAAAACTCACTAATCTTTCTGCTCTCCAGTAGTCATTTGGACATTTGTTTCAGAAGCTGCTCTGAGGGGAACCACCCAGTCTTCCACGGTTCAGTTCAGTTCACTCACTATAAATGTAAACATATTGAAGATAATAGACAATGTTTACACAGAACAGTTTATTAAATTTGACAGGCTTATGAAATTAATATTACACAACTTTAAAGAACAAGATGATATTTTCGTTACTTTAAAGACCATTGGGGCGTAGCCCGGGGGAATTTTCGAAATACGAATAAACCTATTATATTCATCCTTATATTTTAAGAATGTCCATGTAAAATTTCAGTATATTCTGTTGAGTAGTATAAGCGTGAATTATAAACAAACAAACAAAGGCACTTTGGCATTTATACTATTTCACTTCTAAACCCCTATTATAAAATTTTTAGATGGTTAACTTTATGTTCTCTCTGGTATTTAAAGAATATAACAGTATATATATATATGTAGGTACTTCAATATAAATATTTAGGTTTAAAGGTTCGTAGTTTGTAAATGTAATACGACTAATATTACGTGCAAAATAATTATCATGCGAAAATATTATCAAATGTAATTTGTGCTGCATGACAACAGTAACTTATTATTGTAGACTGTAATTAAACCTTTGCATAAACTAAGGGTTGTTGATGTACCCTTAGTTACTCAGGTCGTGGGTGGCAAGATTCAAAACACGTAGTCAGCTCTCTGTTATTATCTACCCTAACAACAGCACCTGCCTCTGAGACTGAGGTATTTAATTTAAAGATTTTTTTCACAAAAGTAATAAAAGATTATTTAAAATAAGGTTCACAGGTTCATTGGTCTAATTGATCGTAGGTACAGGCTCATAACTTGTAACTATAAAATTAGCTTTAACGCTGTTAAAACCATTTTTTTTTTTAATAAATACTTAACACAAATGAAAATAAATTATTTGTAAATTTTTTTCAACAAGATAAGACAACCTGGTGAATTATTTTCTTTCAATATTTTCACACAACAATTAACTATTTACATTCCTAACATACGGGTTATACGAGGTTACTAATAAGAGATTAGAGCAAATAATTTAATTCTCCGATAAATTTTGCAGAAATTGTCGACAAGTTCCTTTAACTTTGTTTTTACGTCCTCTCCCTCACATACTATCTAAGCATGTCAACCTTAGCTTCAAGCTAATGTGAAAATGCCGAAAATGTACCATTAAAGTATTGTTTTAAAATACCCACAGTACGTATGTTCTGTCTTATTTAAAAATGCTGTTACGATATATTTGTATTGTTATTTTGAAAGCTATAATATTGTAAAGATAAGAATTTATTTTCTTTATAACTTACTGCTCTGAAAGTGTAACAATATCAAAAAAGTTCTACTAACATTTTTAAAAAGTGTTTAATTAAAGCAGTATACGGATCTCAAAACCATTATTAAAATCCTAAATCTGTTTGGTTATATCCTACAGTATTGGCACGGTTGGGGTTTCAAAGTTTACAAAAGGGCAATAAACTGTACGATCAAAGTGTCTGTACAAAATTGACGTATTGTGACGTCAGCACACATCATCCGTCTCCTCCCTCGCACAACACGTAAAATCCTTTCAAGAAAATTGTAAAAAACGTCTTTTTAGAGTTTAAACGTCACAATACAAATTATAAGATGCAAATAATTTTATTACGAGCTCGACTAATCAGTATATTTTAAACCCTAACATATTTGTAGTTTTACTTTATAAAATAACCGTTATTGAAGTTTAGAAACGAGTTTATAGTTTGAAGACATTATTCATTTCATTGTTTATCTATGTGACGCATACCCTTAAATTGCTCTTAGCAGAAACATTGAGAAACATAGTTTCAATAAACTTAAAATTGATTTACTGAAAGGACTTCCCTCGTAGGAACTCCTACGCGGATATCTCACTTGTGGGATGAACATGCTACCACTACCTCTGTAATACTAGTATAAAACATCGAGTCTTTAAAAGGGTTACCATTCTGATTCGGACACTATAATTCTAACAGCAACATATAAATGAGAAACCTCACCCTGATTTACAAGCAGTTAAAAATATGTATTTTAGCTTGTAAGAACTGCCGCCATTTGGTCCAATGGCAGTAAAGTTGGTTTTTCATTAGAACCCCATATTTTCAGATTTTTGTAAAGACAACTGTTTTGCCCCTTAATAACAAATATATGTAAGCTTGAAATGTTGAGATTCCTTGTGGAATTTAATATTGAGAAAACATACTTTTAATAGGCGTTCATTAAAATTTTGTAAACTGTAAATCCAGCATAACATTCGGAAATGTTCCTTATATTTAAGGTATTTATAAACTATTGTGAAATTTATAAACACTGCGACCTAAGTTTAAATAGTTATTAGAATTCGGAGGAAACCATTAAAGCTCTCTTTGGATTGCTGTCATTATTCTTTTCTTGCAACTTTCCCTTCCTCCCTCTTCCACCGTTAATGACTTTACTCCTTTCGGAAGAGAAATACCACATCATGGTGACGGTTACCTGCTAGAATATTATGCTAAGGTCAAGCCGAATTATTGGAAACATAAGATGTGACGGCAGGGATGTTGTTTAGGTGGATTACGCTAGAGGAGATGACTCTGATGTCTTCCGAGATGTAGTACAAGAACTGTTAGTTTAGAGGTCTCTATAATGCTATTGAGGAATATTCTGATTGTGGTAATAGCCGCAGACTGATATTACACTTTAACTGTCATTTATTTGATGTTGACAGTATGCCTTTAAGTATTATAATAAATAGTTAATAACGGTGCTGTAGAATGATAATAACATAATCTCAGCGAATTAAGTTTAAATAAGACTTCAAGCAATTTATCTATATTTAAGATACGTTAACTATAACATAGTATTTCATTGATTTTAGTTTTGTAGAATACTGTGCATGGTTTTTAGTATTCAGTTAATAATTAAATATTTAAATTAATCATATCATAATTTAAAATATATTTGGGTAAAGATAAGTTTAATCTAATTAATACGTATATTATTATGTACGTTATTAATACATGATTCAATATGTACACTTTAATTTAGTTTCCATTTAGTGTGTGTTAATGTAGATTTAATTTTGTTTTTGTTTACTACACGACAACTCACTGGTTACTGTAACTTTTAATGCATCATTCAAATCTATCATCAGTTGAAAACATTAAGAACTTACATTATTTTATTTAAAATTGAGCATAAAACAAGGGAAGTTAGTCTTTCTTTGACTCTAGATGTCTTAAAATTACATTTTGCTCTTACTTAAGGCATACTGAGGAATGGATATACCCTCAGCCTTTAATATGCATAGGTATGATTTACTCTTTTTCCTTTTTGATACAAAAAAAAGTTTCAACGAAATTAACTTGAATGTAGAACCAGAGAAATAAAGAAAAAGTAAGTAAAAGACGATTATCCACAACTTCAAGCTGAAAAAACCTTTTTGTACATATAAAGAAGCAGAGGACTTTGCAAGTAGTAGTTTTTCCTTTGTATTATATATTATGTCATCATAATATAAGTGTTTCATTTTATTTTAAAACTCATGACAACTCGTCTTTGTTTGTTTCTAGATGTATCGATGACCAAGCAAACACTGTTTAGGATGGCGAAGAATCACCAACAGGACTTCTAGCTGTATGTCCACTATGGCATTTGCCCTACGAAATTTGTTTGTGCGGCTATTTTACATTTGTGCTATCTTTACTTGACATTATTTTATAAACATGTTTATTGCTTTGATATATAAATAGTTTTTCATAATTTAGTATGTTATGTGTGTCCGAATAAGTACACTTTTATTTTAAATTTATTATTTTAAAGAAGACACTTCTACTATGTAAACGACTAGTTTTGTTGTACTTTTGAACATAAAACATCAGCAATCTTCATATACATTTTGGAATATATTGGATCATCACTTACAGTTCTTTCAAACGTGGGTTAGAACTATATTTTGTAAGATATGCGTTTTAAAATCCTTTTTAGTATTTTTTCCTAGAAGTGGAAAAAAACGCATATAAAGTGATGTACGTTACAATACCAGTTTCTCATAACGACTGTATTGTTTGGCGTACCTCGAATATTCTTCACTGCGGTATCAAAAGAATTGCACGTGTTTGTGTGACATCTTCTTTTATTTGATCAACTAAGCATATTAATAGTAATCTTGCTTTGTTTCTTAAGCATTTACAGTGATTGCAGTTCATTACATCGATGGATTTTGAATTAATAGTTAATTAAATTTGCGAGTAAAATTAACGTTTTAAATATTCTCTTTCGATTTAGGATTTTAAATGCACTTGTTTGTTGTTGTTTTAATACACACATGATGACTTACGTAACATTGTTGTTAATTTAAAACATTGAGGTCATTTTTTAATACTGATCGTTGCGATGTTGATCAAGAATAAGAACTTATATTGCTAAGACTTCTCTAAGAACAGCCAATATTCATATTACAAAACGGAATAAACCTGTATAAATTATATGTGTAAACATAAGAGGACAACTACCCAACTGTGATTGAATATTGATGAAGGGTTATATGCAGAGTGTTTATCATTCAAACCTTGGCTTGGAATTAGTTCAAAACACCTTTTTCAATGGAGTTCAGACAGCATAATTTATAAGAGAACGGGTGGGAGAAACACAAATCAACTCAGAATAACCGTTCCTTCTCGGTTCCCGGAAAACAGGTTCCATCTAAATTGTAACAAACAGATCTAATCACAGCCGAGTTTGATACATATAGCTTAATAAAGTCTGTCTGTAAAGTAAACGTTATGGGAAATGATATAACAAGTTTCAGTAATTTTAAACACCACGAAATGGGATAATATAGGGTTGTAATAAATAATGAACAGAGAACTTCCTATACAAGTTGAAAACGTTTAGGATATTTAACTATCTGTAAATTGATCACGAAGGGAAATGTATTACCAATTCCTGGTAACTCTTACTACAACGTATTGGGCTATTCTAAGGTTGTATTGGATTAATAAACAGAGAATATCCTAACCGAGTTGACACCAGTGGATGTATGTAACTTTACGTAAAGCGCTCACGAAGGGAAATTTATTACCAATTCCTGGTAACTCTTACTATAACGTATTGGGCTATTCTATGGTTGTATTGGATTAATAAACAGGGAATATCCTAACCAAGTTGACACCAGTGGATGTTTGTAACTCTATGTAAAGGGATCGCGAAGGGAAATGTATTACCGATTCCTGGTAACTCTTATTATCACGTATTGGGAAATTCTAGAAGTGTATTGGATTAATAATCAGAGAATATCCCAACCGAGTTGACACCAGTGGACGTATGTAACTTTATGTAAAGCGATCGCGAAGGGAAACTGTATTACCATTCCTGGTAACTCTTACTATCAAGCATTGGACTATTCTAGGGTTGTTATGGTTTAATCAACAGAGAACATTGCAGCTAATTTGATACCAGTAAGCATATTTAACTCTATACAAAGGCATCACGTATTACTGTATTACCATTCCCAGGTAACTGTAACTGTCACACATTGCGCTAGTATAGCGTTGTAATAGATTAATAAACAGAGAACATTCCAACCAGGTTGAAACTTATAAACATATCTAACTCCCTCTAAGGTTATAACCAATGGTAACTGTATTAACAGTTCCAGATAACTGTAAACTTGACACATTGGGCTAGTCGAGTGTTGTAATGGAATAATCAACAGACCGCATCCTAGCCATGTTGAACCCTGTTAGCATAGTTTACTCTCATTATAATAGGTATCGCAAAGAGATAACGAATCAATAATTACTAACTATAACTACCATTATGCATCGGTGTAATGGAGCGCATAGAGCTACAATTATTTAATGTAATTATTTTTAATGGTTTTATGTACTGTAATTAGTAAAGTTATTCTGCATTGTTTTATTTCCAAATTGAACGCAAGCTTTATAATATTAAATAAAATATATGAATACACGAAATTAATTAATTTAGGTTACTTTTATGTATTAATAATCTAAACGTACTGTATTTTTGTGTGAAATATCCGTAATATAGTTTTATTTAAGTACAAATATTTGTAAGTAATTTTGAAATTACTGCTGAAAACCTTCTTAGCAATTTGTGATTATCGATGAATTTAAATCACTCCTCTTAGAAAAAAAGTGTGAATAGATAAAAAATTACAAACTTAATTGCTACAAGGAAATTATTTTCATTGACCTCAGTTTACGATGCGATAATTACATTTTCTTATTTGAACATTACTTACGTGAATAAAGTACAATATTCAACGCCAAATTTGAGATGGCTTAGGTTATTAGAATTTGAAAAAGTGAATGTCCATGCTTGTACCATTCGTTTCGAAATTAGGTAGATCTGATGAAAATTTAAACCTTAACACCACACGTTAGAGTTATAACAATTGTACTACTGAATATAAACTTAAAATTATTGCTGTATAAGGAATAAATGATTTATAAACTAAAGTAATTAACAAAAAAGAGCTGCCATACTATAAAACCATACAGTAAAATTTTTATAATTTATTTGACTTGCTTATGACACTTTTTTGCGTCTTTCAATGTGCATTACGTGCGTCTTTCAGTGTGATTATAAAGTGAAAATTTGAACTTTGGATGTTAAAGTCTATTTTGAGTTACAAATAATATATTTTATGTGTATATTTTTAGAAATAGAACAAATTCGAATATCTAAGTTGTTAATATTTGAATACTGAATAATTAGTCATGAATAAAACAGATAAATTCAAAATTGTATACTTTTCTTACGAATCGCAAAAGTTTAAATTCTTTTACTAATTAACCATAAAAGAATTAGGATTACCTTTCGTTTCACCATAAAATAGTATTTTCCAAAGTAGTTTACTACTGTTTAACTAATAATGGTATTACAAATACTATAAAGTGAAATATATGTTTCAGTTTCTTCTTATTATCTAATTTAAACATTGAAGGTTGTATGAATCATAACGTTTTTCCCAAAGCAACCAGTAATACTTTGATACTTACTGTAAATAAATATTTGTATTATTAATCACACTATAATTAGAAATGTCCAAGTCTTACAAAATAAAGACTCTAAAATAAGTACAGAATACAAAGCATGAGATAATGGCTAATAATATAACAAGTAAACAATACTCTGCAAACAAGGACTATAAAGAAAACGAGAACAAAAGCCCTTTTAGGTCCACTACTAAAGACTCAGTTGCTACAGACAAGAACAAGGTCAGTGATTATTTCAGAAGGATTATAATAATATAATTATTACACAAAGTACGTTTAATAAGTCTGCGTGATCCCTCGTTGTTATCTACTATGTTTATTATTAATATTATTATTATATCAATATTTTGACTGTTGATATTTATTTATTAATTGATACAAAACCGGATATTTTTTGTTAATGATATTCCATTAAATTTGGGGAAAATGGCGTTACAAGATATATGAAGAAATCCAAAATAATGTTTCTTTCTAAATTAAAAAAATGAAAATGTTAATATACAAACAAAATGTAAAATACAGTGAAGGGAATAAGAAGTGTCCCATGGATAGGGCTCAGATTAAATAAGGATAATAATAACACAAATTTCAACAGAATCAATGTAATAGTAATAATATAATTTTCATACTTAAAAGATAAATAAAAATTCAAGGGGTTGTTGAAAGGTTAATTTATAATATTTACAATTACAAATGAATTTAGAATATTGGTGTACGAGATGCTATTTTGAACTAAATGTAATGCCTGAAACAGTGTTAATAATAGTACTAATATTGCAATAGTAACAATTTTTATATAATACATAACAGTTTACAATCAAATCATAATGTTTATGCAGGCAGATATAATTTGATAACTCACAGACTATGAACTGCCGAAGGCTTTTTAAAACGTTTTGTTATTATTATTTTAGTGATTCATTTACATTTGAAGTTACACGGGCAGGGAGTTTTGGATACAAACAAATTATTATTTGCTTTGAATAAACATTCACATAAATATTACTTCAGCAAAACGTTAACATTTTGATTCATTAACATTTCATGAGACCCACATCTTCCCAAATGTAACAAATTACTGAACATGCTTGTTCAATATATAATTATAAATTCATTGATTTTAAACTGCTGCTGATTGCATAAGAAGACATATTTGTTTTGTAAAGGCGAACTGTGTAGTAAATTATGTGTCATATTTACGTCACACCACAATAATAAGCAACACATAGAAGCTAATGTTTACTCTACCACGATAGAAAATTTGTTGCGCATTCATATAGGTATCAATCACTATGAAATGTTTGCAATATATTCAAAAGTTTGTTAGTATTAAATATTTAAATAATCTGCACTCTCGTATATAAAATTTAATGGTGTCAGTGTGTTCACGAAGGTGGGTTTTTGTGTTTGTTATACAATCACGTAAGAAATAGTACTGTAGACCGATTTTACATGGACATTCTTTGGATTGCTAGTTAACATATTGGCCACTTCTTATTACGAAAATCCTTCCCTGATACGATTTACTCGGGTATAAACTTAGAAAAAATACCACCTTATTTGTATCTTTGAATTACAGCAAATAAATATTAATTATTGAAAGAGCCTGTTACATGTAATCAACTGTTCCGATTAAACATGGTTTTATGATAGCACAATCAATATTTAATTAATATAAACACTATTTTAAATTTGTTTACAATTATAGTATTGTAATCGTAAAGAAAACTTGATAGCCATAACACTTCTTACTTCATATTTTTCTGCACCATGTTTAGCATTCTCACCATTATTTAGCATAATTCAATAAAATATTCAAATAAGAAAATTACATGTTTTAGTAAAAATAAACAGTTAAATATGTACATTTTAGCAAATACTAAGTATTATTGACCTAACCTTGATACACCTTTTCCATATTTAACTCATTGCAATGGTGAATATTAATTATTGGCATTTTTTGTATACCTTCCTATTGACTGAAAGTAGCTCTCCAAAAGGTGACCTATATGTTAAGAATTAAACTGTATTATTAACGTGTAAATGCAGTGTGAACTGGAAAAAAGATTTTATTAGTTAGATAAAATTAATATTTCCAACTAAAGGTTTGGTGCTCTTTTTTATTTCCCACCTAACGATAACTTCGTCAAGCAATGTTGATCATGGCTACTCCTGGGATGGGTCACCGCTTAGCGGTCCTAACCTTGCAAGCGATCCTAACCGTGAAAGCGATCCTAACCTTACAAGCAGGTTGCAAGCGGTCCTAACCTTGCAAGCGGGCCTAACCTTACAAGCAGGTTGCAAGCGGTCCTAACCTTGCAAGCGGTCCTAACCCGTCTGCCCGGTCATTATTTCGGAAGTTACAATTAAGCCGTTGTTTCCCGAGATTAAATTTCAGAAAGGACTTCTTAACTATAAACTCACAAGTTAAAACTATGCATTATAATTGCACATCTTGAACTATTTCAGATTTGTATATTTTTTAATACAGATAACACTTGTCCATTAACTTGACAACATTTCGTCATACCAGTATTTACTGGAAAATGGTGTTATTTCGGACATGTTTTCGCACTTCTTATTACAAATAAAATACACAACTTCGGATCATACCAACAACTAAGTAAACTTTTTACAGAAGCTTATCATGTACCAAAAATATACCTGAGAAACAAGAGACAGAGTTTGGTTTGCGTCCACCAGTTGTGTTGTACCACACATGTACACGGTGAGTTGTCGTTGGGTTGTTTGCTGTCTCAGGGTTGTTATGTCAGGGAGATCTCTCTTTTATTACAACTGTTACGGAGGTTTCAGGTGGGAAACGATTAAAATTGTGAGTGTGCTAACTTTTGGGTAAGGCTAGAAAATTTTTTATAAAAAAATATCTATCTATATATATATATATATATATATATATAATATATATATTTTACGGAAAGGAGGCACTTGATGGTCCTGTGTTATACAGCGACCCATGCAGGTCCATCAAGCCCCCTATTTAAACCTTCATATAACCGTGTTATGAATTTGTTCTCAGCATACATTTATGTTTTATAACTTGCTTGATAAATGTATGCTAATATTTTTTAATATATAAATACTTTTGTCCACATGCTGGTCCGCGTGTAATGAGCGGTCCATGTTGGTCCTTTTTATACACCGTACAATTAAGCGGTACATGTTGGTCCGCGGGTCGTGTGGTTGGTGGTGGGAGAAAGAGGGGAAGGGACCTGCATCTGTCTTTTGATTGTAAATTATTGAATGGACCTGTACTTGCCTTTCGTTTGTAAAACTCCAAGTCATAAAGCCTTAATTTCACATATTTTATTTAATTTTAAGGTAATCATAATTATAATAAAAGTAACAGAATTTCTTGGATAAACATTAGTATTAAAACATAAATTGCTGTTGCATCTGATCTGTGGCCTCCTTATTACCCACAGACATTTATTGTACTTCATAATATTAAACATATATTTCAATAGATATGGTAATGCGCATGTTTTAATGTAAGTAAAATGTATCTATGCTGTGCATTTTTTGTCATAATACTGTTTTTTAATTTGTCGCGTTCCTGTAGTGAATTTAACATAAAAGTTAATTGACAGTGGCTGGTTTACACACGGAGAATACTATGTTTAAGCGTGTCAATTATTGCTGGGTAGTTGTGTGGTCAGCAAATCAGCGTAAGGATTGCATTGAAATAGACAAAATAACAGTTTTATTTTGCCAGAACATCACAAATTTTATAGCCCTCTTCAAAGTATTCTTTATTTTAAAATTTTAAACATCTACATCATATATATCACCCTAACACACTAGAAGAATGTAAACATTCTACATTAATGTTATTTTTAAAATAATACACCAACCATCAATGATGAACTTAAATCAAAGAAATGTTTTAAATTTAAACTAATTTTCGATTATGATCAGGGACCAGGAATGTATACACATATAGGCCTACTAATTCTATACTAACTGTTGAATTACATTTACACTATAAGATAACCAGCAACATATTTATCTCCTAAAATTACATTTGTACATTTTATAATAAACCTGCCATAAAAAATTAAATTATAACTATGTGATATTGGAGGGAGTTGAATTCACTAACAGCTAAAAAATAAACATTATACTAATTTTATACAAATAAGGTATTAACATTTCAATTTATTGTGGACAAAATCTTGAGCTGATCTTATAAAATTATAAGTTCTCAGGTACTGCACTTAATTGTAAAGTTTTAAAATGTATTCCTTTTCCCTAAATGTTTTATAAGTGTGCACAAATTTTATTATTTTACTAAATTCGTATATTTTTTAGGTCATGGGCACCTTTAACAATTTTAAGAATACAGAAGGCCAATGCGCAATACTGTTTCTTATATTACCCTTTTTTATTGGCCCTTTAATTTTTAAATATCAAATGTAACATGTGATGATAGTCTTTCACTACTTTAGCCTATTCTGATTATGGTTGTATTTTATTTAACAATCTTACAAGAATTTGCTTCCTCAAATTAAATATTAAATGTTTGATTGCAAGAAACCACTGAGCACTAATTTAAAGTTCCTGAATTTGGGAAGATATATTTTGGTATTACACAATGACATATTACACAAGCATATCTCCATATAGCATAATATAAAACCATAAAATGTAGGTAAGGTCTGTTCACACTCTACATTTACAGATGGTAAAACCAACTCTTCGTTATACTCTACATTAAAAGGTGGTACATAAAAACAACATAGATCTTATCACATTCTAATTCTGTATTAAATATATCGGAGTTAGTTAATAATATACGAGGGTGGTCTGAAAAGTTTACTTTCTGAACGTGAATAGGAAGCTTCTTTAACAAAAGCTACTGAATTTCGTCTGTTGACAGTTACTCAAAAAAGTTTTAGCTGTTTTCGACGCGCCGTTTTTATGTAACACTCGAGTGAGTTGATGTGAGTGTTTTGTGATATGGACAACGATTATCGTGCTGCCATTAAACATTTGTGTTTGAAAGGCAATACGCCTTCTCAAATAAAAAATGAGTTGGATTCTGTGTATGGAAACTCTGCACAATCATTTACCTCAGTGAAATTTTGGGCTGCTTCATTTAAAAATGGCTATAGGATCTTGAGAGACGATGAACATTCGGGACGTCCAAAAACTGCAAATACCCATGAAATCATCGACAAAGTTAACCAAATGGTGCTAGACTACCACCGAACTAAAATGAGAAATATATCAGAGGTTATATTTCTAAAGAACGGGTTTATCTCATTTTAAATCAACATTTAGGCATGAGAAAGCTGTCCGCGCGTTTAATGTCGCGTTTGCTCACGTTAGATCAAAATTGTTTTAGGATGAATATTTTCAACGCTCTTCTGGCGCAGTTTAGGCGAAATAATCTAAATGCGCTTATTAATTACTGTAGATAAAACTTGACTACACCAGTATACACCCGAAAGAAAATTACAAAAGGGAAACCGACTCAAAAAAAGAAAACAAGCTGCTTCTTTGGCTGTTAAAGAGACAACGACTGTTTTAAGCGATATTAATAGAACTAAGTTAATCGATTAGTTTCAAAAATGAAAACCATTACAGGAGCATACTATCCATCATTACTTGACAAGGTAAAGGTAGAAATTTTTTTAAGAAACGCCCACATTTGTTGTAAAAGAATATAATGTTTCGCCACGGCTACGAACCTTCTCGTCCCTTAGCGGTTATGATGGCGAAAATCCATGAATTACGGTTTTAACTGCTTAACCATCCGTCTTACTCACCAGCTCCGGTCCCAAGCAAATTCTTTTCGTTCCTTCATCTCAAAATTGCGCTCGGAGGACAAAGATGATCGTCAAATGAAGAGGTAATCACCTTCGTGAACAATTATTTTTCAGAGAAATATTCGGAGTATAATTTTTACGGGTTACTGAGATAGTATCGCTGATAGAAGTGTGTAGAGTGAGAAGGAGACTATGTTATTTTGATTTTTTATTTCTCAAATGACGTCATGTTTGTTAGGTCGGAAACGAGACCACTCTCGTAGATATAAAGCATTATTAATGGCTTTTAAGACCTACTTACAATGAATGTACATAGAAAATATTTGTCAAGTTTGTAGATTAGGACCAAAAAAACGGATGGATATCAAAATTTTATTTTTGTACGTAATTTAGGACTTCAGGAAAGGACAAAATATTTCATAAATAATTACTTATTTAAAATTACACATATCTTAAAAATGTCTATATTTAAATCAAATATAATTTAAGAATATTATTATGAATAAAATAAAAATATTCCCACATGCCACTTTTCTAGCACGTACTGTAAAATGTATTATCCTTATTATCAATGATTTTTAGGCCTGGATATAACATGAAGGTATGAATAATATTATAAATGGAAAATTGCTTATGTTTGTTTGTTTTGCTTTCACGCTTTAATGAATGTTTTGCTTTACAAATTGTACTGCAATTTTACGTAGACATATTTAGGGTTCCTTGGATGAATATATACATATTCTTATTTCGAAAATCTCTACGAAAATCGCTTCCCCCTACTGGTTTATAAAATAGCTAAAAATCCCATTTTCCGTCTCTACAGTTACAAAAATTAGTTAATTAAAAGAGCCTCTTCAATGTCAACTGTTTTAAAATATTATAGGTGCAAATGTTTCACATTGATTATTTTATGATCATGATTATAAATTTCTTTGTGTTAGGGAACCGCCCCAAATAGAGAATGGCGTAAACCTACCGATAAAAAGGTTTAAAAATATATATATATATTTCTTAATAAATATCAAAGTTTTTACACACCTAATGTTTAAGCCGAATAAGGTTGCTTTACTCATATGTGCATTGCACTTGATTAAGGGGTCTAGCCAAATAAACCCTCCCCCCAATTCTTTCACATTCATACACACGATAATAACACCTTGCTCAAGTCGTTGCAAAGAATTTAAATTACCTTTTAGTATATTTTTGAATGAAAACGAATTCAGAATATTTCTATCGATTTAAACACTACACGACACAGTAATAACAGCTAAATATACTTTTATGGGATAAATATAGAAGAGGTTTCCAATGTTGCTTGGGTTTGAAACTTCAACGCTGCGCCTTAGGTTTCCGTATATACTTGTTTTAATTAAATCAAATAATTTTCATGAAAAATATTAACACTTACAAAGTAATATATTTTTTGTTATGGTTCATGTTAGCAAAAACAATACGAATATTGTGCTATTTGTGTCATTTTTACTTAATAATTATGGTTAATAACATGATGTAAATAAAAATAACAAATGTTTTAACGTATTTGAAATGAGAAATGAAAATAATAAAATATTTTCAGCTTTAAAGAATTTCCTTAAGATGTGAACCTGGCAATCAGCGATAAGATAGATGGTCGCTCAACATTGCTTTGCGGATACCAATCCCAGAATAATTGGCAGATTTTCCAAATAAACCTATATAGAGCACACATAGTAAATATTGTAACAGTTATGAACGAATGAAGATTACTCCATTATAAGAAAAATATCATATGGGAAATCCACCGCTCCTTCCCAGGAAAGGAAGCATCACTATCACATGCTCCTAATCTCTGTTATGTATATGCGATGGATAAGCACTCAGTAAATCGCGTTAAATCACTGCTTCCATCCTAGAGTTTAGAATATTTGTTTGCACTAAGTCTGGTGCATAAATCTTAAAGCAAAGCGTTCTCAAAAGTGTGTCACAAAGTCCTGTGTCTGATAGTACTTATGATCCCTAACCAAATATGTCCTATAAACAACTGAGACCTATTTGATTGGATTTAAACCCTATCAACATTTAAACGCTACGGGACGCCAATGCTTAATACTGTTTCTTATTAACCATTTAATGTTAAATATATACTGTAACTTTAGATGTTAACCTTTCAATTAACCCATTTCTTTTATAATTAACTGCATTTTGTCCAACGATCATACTTGCATTCCTTTATCCAAATAACATATAAATGTTTCCCTCTTATTGGAAGAAACCAATAAATACTAATTTAAAGTTACTAAACACGGGAGGAAGTATTTCCTCACTACATAATGAGTTACATCAAATCATAGATATCTCCAAGTAGAATAATAAGAAGACTCAGCAAATCTGTTCACACTCTACATTATCATTTGTAAAACTGAGGTCTCGTTATACTCTGCATTAACAGAAGGTTTAACAAAGGCAACACATATAAGAGCTTTTTACATATTACCTCAATATAAGTCGTAAGGGAATAAGTTAATAATATAGGGATACAGCAATATTAAAGGTACAATTTTTACGAATTTTGTACAGTACAAAGATAAATAATAACTTCAGGACGTGACATTTCTTAATTAATGATTTGAGAAAATTACATTTGTTAAGATTAAATATAGCTTTATAAATAATTAAAAAATTTTTGATAAATAAATTCATGACATTTTCTTCAGCCAGACTTCTTGCACCTACTGTAAAAATTCATATCTTTATCAACTTTTTTAATACCCAAAATTTCAGTCATTAGGAATAATCAAAAAGTCAACCTTAAAGATCGCCTACCGACACAGAGTTAAGTGGAAGCGAGCGCTAGTTATTGAAGTGTTTAAAAAAAACTGATGAATGAATCCCTGACCAAGTGCAGGAGGTGCTGACCACAATCACAACACGCCGGACAGGAGTATTATTGTCGCGTCGTAGTGGTAGTAAGAGTACTATGTTGGTCAGCGGGGCGGATGTTCATTCTTTGTCATTCGACTGCTCGCTCTCTCTCGCCCACTCGCCCTGTTCTTGACAGAAGACCTGAAGCGTGTTTCCTCGGTGTCACCTGCACTGAATTCACTGTTTGCTCTGATCGCAGAGCTGAAAACTGTGCACTGAGCACCGAAGTAATATAACCTGATCTGTCATGCAGTGTTGAATGTACCGAGCCAGTACCGCTGTGGTCATCTATGCATTAGGTTCAAGATGCAATCTAACCTATACTTCAGATTGAGAGCAAGCAAAGTAATTTCCTTCCTCTTTTTAATCAGCTTTCATTGCGCCCTCTCATGAATGACGTGGTTGGTAAAGTCTATCAATACATTAGAACAGCGTGTATTAAAATTATCGCATGAGTATTGAATTTTTTAACGATGTTTATGACACTGTAGACAGGGAAAAGTGCGTTAGCGAATGATGCAGAAGTTAATATCTACACATGTCAATATTTTAACTGTAATTAGGATTTTAGTCCAATTTAAATTTTCATGATAGGCAGGAGTTTGGAAAATGATTGTTTTCTGAAAGATTTTTCATTATATTGCTATTTAATTAGCCAATTGGAATGGAACATCTTGTAAGTTGATATTATGTTAGGCCAAGGGTTTCAATGGTTGAGTGTTCTGAGTGGCCGCGTTTATTATCTGGAAAGCGATAGCCTGGAGTTATAAATATCAGGGAACCGCTCCAGAGAGAACAGCTCAATAAGACAATACTCTTGAATTGAAGACGATAACGCAATTATAATATCGTAACAGTGCATATTAAAAAGAATATTATAAAATGTTTTCTAACTGTGTGGTATTGGTTAAAACCTTTCTAGCAAAATAAAGAGTATAACAAAGAAATGCTAATTTTCCTCAATATAAAATTCCTTTGATACATAAAAAAATCATTGTAGTGTGTTGATGATTTAAAATAAATTTAGACATACTAGTATGCACTAGGGGGCAATTTGTTAGGCCAAAATATTATTTTTGAAAATGTATAATTTATTGTTAATTAAAAAAATTTACTCCTTTCCTAAAAATATCATAGCTAACAGCTAAGCATTCACGATACAAATATTTACTTTTTGTACGTTGATAACTTCTTCTTTAGTTATTATGTATTTTATGAATATCTTGCCCAAATAATTACTCAATAGAAAAAATGAGGTATTATTAATCTATAGTATACAATTTTGTATACAAGTTTTGTGTGCAATACGAAACAAAGATGTTAGTGTTGTTATCACTCTCTGGCTAGTGCCTAAAAACTCTGTAGAGTGACACAGACCATCATGAAACTGTGTTCCTCAAATAGATATGAAGCTTCATGCACAATTTTAAGTCAATAGCACATTTAGTTATCGGAATATCGTTCGGAAAGAGAGACAGAAAATGATAAATTAAGTTTTTCCAGCCCCTCGAGTTACAGGCTTCACTAATTTTGAACCAATAACACTAACACCATTCATTTAATACATTTCTAAGGTTTTAAATTTGTTTGAACTAAATTTTTGAATTGTACACAAACAATGTTACATAAATAAAATCGATCACTAAATCTTTAAAGCAGAAATGTGTGTCTTTCCATTTGTTTCTCGGATGATCTGTAGAACGGTAAATTTAAAATGTGGGAGGTTTATACAATCATATTTAGTATTATTGCCAGATTTAGGAACTACATTGGCTTTTTGTATCAATAAAAAAGGTCATGTATGTATTTAAATATCAAACTGTAGACATTAATAGATGATTCTACGAGTTTTTCACTCCGGAAGCAAACCGATATGAACCTCTGGAAAGTCGTCTGAGTCGTCCCGAATATGCTTTGCCGGCCGAATCTCGGTAAACAATATAATAATATTTCATATTACTCTATATTTTATTCTTATAAAACATTTCTCAAAAGTTTTATACTCAATTCCATCCTTCCCCATCAAAAACAATACCATACTTTGCTGCTTTCATATTAAGGACATTTTAATAAATAATTATTACTAGTTTTCCTTTAAAAAATTGTCTCAATAAATTTTATAGACATGAAATTGTGCCATCCTTCCCACCACACAATAACATTCACAAATCTGCTACTTAAAATTAAAAAATAGTTTAAAAATACCATTTGACATAAATTCTAGAGTCTTTCGCCTAGCTGACCACTGTGACCCTGGCTTATCTCGTCACTTTACAGGAAAAGTCAATTTGTTTTCCTTGGCGCTCAGTGCAGGACGCTATTAATATTAGCACTATCAACAAAACATTTACTACATTCTAGATTTAATGAAACTTTACAGTATAAAACATGAAAACAATAAAAACACAAACCACGAAATTCCTTGAAATGTAGCTAGATCTGGGTTTGACTTGGGATAATCACATCGACCACGCATGTGCAGAAATTGCATCAGAAATTTTTGCTCTTCGCAACTTGGCACAGTATTGCTCCATCGCAGTCTTTTTGCCTAATCTATCCTCATCTAGGGTATGGAATTAAACTCTGGGTAGCTGAGCAAAACACAAGTTGGAACGGGTATTCAGACTCCAAAAAAGAACTTACTGTAAGAATGATTTTGGGTTTGAGAGCCAGAGAGTCATGCAGAGATTCTTTTAGGGAGGTCGGGTTACTGACTCTGTCCTGTTTCTGTATTCTCAAGGCGATCCTTTACTCCAGATCAAAGTGCGCTTTGTTCGAAGGGGGGAGGGTTTCACCATCAGTTGGAGTAGAGGTAACTCGATAACTTTCGTGTCCAACAACACAGAAGAAATGCTTTCAGAAATTTGCCTTCTCAAGTTGGTGTGGGACTAATAACAGGCTCCCTAAAGGTATTAAACAACAAAATTAAAAACAAATTAAAGCTTAGTTCAAAACTATTTTGGTGCCAGAGGCATTTTACTCTGTTGACAAGTTTATGATGAATTGCTGGGACAATAAGAGCACGAAAATTCACAAAATCGTTTTGTCAGACATGTAAACGTTAATTACATAATAATAATAATCTCTTTATTGCATAATTTTAACAATTTTTACATCGTATCGCAATAGTCAATAGTTAAAGCAAATTTACCCGATTTTATCTATAACGCAACCTCATATTCACAATTATACAATCATTCAAGACACAATCGCATTGACCTCATATCCAGCACTCTCAAATATCCCAGAGGCTTATCATGAATTTATCAACAGAGTAGAAAGCCTTGGACACCAAAAGGATATTAAGACGCGTTTTAAATTGATTTTGATTATTGGAAATTTTGATTTCATTAGGGAGCCTGTTGATTAATCTGACACCAACTTCTTGCGGGAGATGTTGCGCTAATGTCAATCTACGTTGATGAGTTCGAAAGTTGTCCCTGCCACTAGTGTCATATTGATGAACGTTCCTGTCACGAATCAAGATGCACCTTGATCTGCAGTACATGATCACCTCAAAAGTATAGAGACAGGGCAAAAGGGCAAAGTCAGAAATCGCAACTCTCTGAAAGATTTCCTACACGACTCTGTAATTAAATTTTCAATGATTCTGAGAGCTTTTTTCTAGAGTCTAAAGACGCGCTCTATTTGGTTTATTTGCACAACTTCCCCAAAGTCTTATTCCGTACGCAAAATAAGGATGGATTAGGCCTTAGTAGGCCATTCTTAAAACTTCTGGGGAACAAAATTTGGCTAGATTGCGCCGAGCATAAATAGTTGCCCCTCTGTTCGGGCCGGCAAAGGACGATTCAGAAGGCTGGTTCCTGGAAGGACTGCAATTGTTTAAGTTTATCTTCTGGGTGAACAGAGCCCTTTCATAGTTCCGGGAGTTTAATATGGAAGTGAGGTCTTTAGATACCGTCAATATCTTTATAGTTATAACGAGAGAATAGCTACTGAGTGGTTAGTAGGTGTTCACATTATGTTCAATTGATTACGGTTTATTGCAAAAGCTTATCTTGCAATTCTTTCACCGTTCTTAATTTTAGAGGCATTATTGATTTTATTTCATCCTGCACAGTTTGTATGAATTCCTAAACTGGGAAGGATGCGTTAGATTTAAAAAAGATTTTACGTGTTAGGAAAATAATTATGCTTTATCAAGATCCATTTTTGCACATGTTAAATGTAATCGAGATTTGTAGTAGTATTTGGATAATATATAACTAAAAATGTAGTTATCTCAAATAAATATTTTTCCCGTGAAAACGATTGTTTTTAACACTAAATATTAAACTTTGAATAAATCACTATTTACAAATAGTTTAAAAGATGTTACCAATGTGTGAATTCCTACATTTTAAAAATTATTAGAATAAAAGTACCAACTATGCCTACCCTCGAAAAGGCAATGATTTTATACAATTTGCGAGCGGATGTGACAAGTGTATCGTTAAAACATGGGGCATTTGAGTCAAACAGCAAGAAGAAGTGAATAAATTCTTGATTTGCTCATCATTTTTAATTCTTCATGTTCAGTTCATGATTCTTAAAAATTTGATCACCAGTTAAAAAATATACAAGATTATTTAGCATACATTCAGTATAACTACGTACCTACTGAGCGAGTACAAAAAAACGAGGCGATCACAACATACGTAATTACTGCAGCTGCCGTCTTATTGTCGTCTGGTGGATGCAAAGATCCCAGTCGGCAAGACAAATTTTATATTGCGCAGTTATCTATCTAGTAGTTGTATACATAAATGGTCGGAAGAGTGCGGAATATGCTTTGCTATCGTCTGTTCAATAAAGAATGACCATCGGTGCCCTTTGCTATATCAGTTTGGTCGGCCATAAACCTACCGTCATTAAAATTCTAACCACCGCCGCAAATTATATAAACACCATGGTTTTGATATCAAAAACCGGTTTTTTTGGTTATAGTTTAAGGGTAATTTATTTTTCATAAGGTTTCAATGTAATATCAATGCAGCAGAGTACGATGGCCCGACCTAGTTGTAGTGTTAGCGTATTCGTTGCCGGACTAATACTTTCAAGTAATAATAGCGCAAAATCAATTCTCCTCTGCGTTTTTCTCTATACCGAATTTCTTCCTTATTCTGTTTTATAAGATCCTCGTATTGATTAGTCACCTATGTGGACGGACAGGATACGACTAGTAAGGGTCTCTTAAGAAATACAATTGGTATGCAAGGCAAAATCTGCAAGGCCCCATGGCAAAATCTGACTCAGATGCGTGGCCGGAAGCTAACTAGCGTTACTTCTTAAAGCAATGAAGTTATCTAGATGCAAATATAAATTAATGTCGAAACTGAAGGCTCTTTAATATATTTTTTCTAAAAGAGTAATTGGTACCCGATGAAAGTGACCTTTGAAGAAAGTAGCCGCGTTATGTTTGCCCGCTATTTTATTTCAACAAGACACTAGATATGTTAAAATTAGCCTCCATATGAGAGGCATTACAGGCTATTGAACATATTAACGAAAAGGGGAAGGCTTTGTCCAGTTTTCTTGACGATGCAGCTGTGGGTCATCTTATATCCGAGTTAGATTGGTCTCCGGTCGTAGAAACTGATGATGTCAATGTTAGTGCGGGTTTACTTGTTACAAATTTACAAAATATCATTAAAAAATGTACCAAAGAAAAAACTATCCTTGCAAAATATAAAACAATCAAACCTTGGATCACAAACAATTTAATTAAAGAAATCAGAAATAGGGACAAACTCAGTAATCAATTACAAAAACAACCTTTTAACCCATTAGCATTAATGGCATTCAAAAATACTTGTACTTCTCATTCCGAGAAATTATAAAGCACAAGTCTTGTGTTTTACTAAATGTCAGCTGTTATAGTTAAAATGTCGAAACAAATAACAAAACAAAACTGATATACGAGTGTGATACATTGTTCGACAATGAATATACATTCTTTTTAACGTTTAAAATATAGGCCTACTTTGAATGTTTGTATCAATAAGGGGAAGGGGGTTACTACAAAAGCCTCCTGGATACGCCTTTAGATAGGAATGGTCATATAGTCATATAGGAACGTTGCACGATTCGCTTAACATTTCTTAAATCTAAAACAAATTATGTTGGTATAACTGAGAAATGCAATACATCGCTTTCGTTAACATAAGTAAGTATTAAATAAAACGCAATGGAATTCTATGTGTTGTGCATGTTGTGAGGATGTTTTTATATCTTAAATAGATATATTTGTTGTAACGCCCATATGTTGTTTGTTTTTCTACAGTCTACGCATTGAAAACTCCGTAAATTATTTATACAAAACATTGCATGAATGTAAAGATCAAATGAGTATATGGCCATTTCACAGACCTTCCATGAACACAAATCTCCCCGTAAGGGAATCGTTCACCAGAAATAACTGCGATTTTGGTTTTATTTAATATGGTTACGGGACCGTAATGCCTCTCACCCATAACAAAACACATCCGCTGGTCTAGTGAAAAATATAGCGGGCATACATTGGAATGACCATTTTGGAAATCCCCATTGCTTCATTATTATCAGTTTCGGTAAACTGCGGTTCATTGATGTAGAATTGCTAATTTGCTCAAGTCACCCTACAGCCCTCTTTTTAGGAAAGTAATTATAAAAGGCCTTTGAACAAATTTTGACCGTGAACGTGTTACCCCTATGTTACCCTTAAATCTTTTACGGATATTGGTTTTATTAAGTACTTGATTCTTGAGTGCTATCATCGTGTTTCTTTAGTGCTTTAACTATATAAATACGTTTGAACAAAACAATCTAAAATTAAAATATATTGAAATATTTGCATAGAAATCAGATAAAATAAACATTACATTCATATAACTAGATTTTCCTTTAATTTATTGAATGCACAAAAATACACATTATACTTATAGGGAGCGTAAGGCTAAAAAAACTAAATAGATCATCTTCAAGTTTGTATTGTTTAGTAATAAATCCACCTGTCTTTGAAATATATTTAGGGTTAAAAAAAAGGTTTAACATACAAATAGAATATGACTGAAAAATGCTTTTGTTTAGGAAAATCTTTTGTCTAAATTATCATGTTCTCCTAAATACTGATAATATCCTACCCAAACAAACTCCACATTGGGTAATGGCCGTATCACTATGGCCATTATAGTGATTTATCCTCATTTAAACTAGGAAGTTCAGATATGGGGGAAATATTAATTTGATCTGAACATAATTTCATTCTCAAGGTAGGCTACTATAAAGCAATACGGATATTTGTCACGTAGGTCTTCTTGCAAACAACTGTTTAGATAAAGCAATATTTGTAACTAAATCCCATGATTTTTTCATTAGCCCATAGGAACCTTAGTTTTTTTATAGTTGTGGCAGCGATAATTTCCTCTTGCCAATGGCACAGTGTAGCGGTACGGGATCAAGCAACGTCGAGCTTGACAGCTGCTTGGATGGGTAACCGCCATTTTAAAATTGGTTATAGCAAAAATTTAAAAGTATGATTATAATTCATATACCATAATTCAATAGCTAAAACCCGTAAAAACAAACAATATAATTCTTTGGGTAAATTTTGTGTTGCCACTGAAAGAAATGTACACAGTATTCAATACGTAACTTAGTAGTTATCAGAGGCGTAAAGAATAAAAATATCAATTCAAGAACGGCCAGTAAGAAGATATATTTTATATGTTATAATTCAATCACATTCATTACTCTACATAAATTTAATGAATTTTTACTGTTAATAATGAACGTACTTGGGAAGTCCGCCCAAAATCATGATCATTACTTTACCCTTTATAAAATTAAATAGGCCAAATAAATTTGAAGGAATTAAGCCAGAATGTTATCAATGCTGGGAGGCGAGCCGCCCTTCATATCCGTGACAACATGCTGGAGTTCGGGGCCCGTTATAGATTCAAGCCGGAAGTAAGCGTCCACCAGGTACTCAGTATCGTCGTGACGACCCAGGTTACAGGAAAAACCGGGCTAGGCTGTCCCCGACGTTCCCGTCATATTTCTTGAATAAATCTGCTTCATCTTTTACATCGTAGAGTTTTAACCTTTCGTTGACCCTTGATTTAAATGATCAATTAATTGGAATCCTTTCTTTATCTTTGTTTATATCCATGGCTTTTGAAATATTTTCCAACATATTTTCATTTTTCGAGTCATTGATTTTATTACAGTAATTACCTAAATTTTTTAGGAACTAATTTTTTTGTTAAAACGTCGGGACCATTTGAAATTGGGTTTTCAAAGCAGTGTCGAAAGATTGTCTTTACAAATGGTAGCTCATCTAATTTCTGGTCTAGATTGATCTGATCAAACCGGTAATTATCCAAGGTATTTCATGTGGTTAATTTTGTATGGAAATTGTGATATCTTCGTTCACAATATGATAATATTCTGAAGCTGCATGACGTAAGTTTCACAACTTGATTCGAGGTCTCTATTGTTTAGCACTGAAAAGCAAACTCTACCAGAGATAAGATGGAACGTCAAGTTAATTGTTCTTATGTTTAAACAAAGTCTGACCTGGATTTTTGTCCAAACTTGGTTGAAACAAGGCAACTATAAAATAATGATTTGTCATTTCTGATTGAATTACTGTGGATTTGACTGAATTTGCGATTTTTATTTTTATAAATATTATGATTGATATCATTAGAGAACGCTGAAACACCAGTAGATACATTGATACAACTTACATAACAGGGTATCAATGTATCTTTGAGAGAGCTTATCTGTTAAAATACAAAAATTATGTCTCTAACCAGTCACTGCGACTCCACCCAACCCGGTGCCTACCGTCGAGATAAAACCCAAGGTCGCCGGACGGACTCATGTACAGTGCAAGCATAGCTGCTCACCGCCAAACTTTATGTCCACTCTAATACACGTGCTCCATGTAAATTCACTTCTTCCGAACACGCAAAAATATTAATTCACAAACACAATCACACCGTTGTTCTGGTTCTTACTACAAGTGTTACCAATCACATCATATCCATTTATACTCACATGCGGAATATCTCTCATCCGGCTAAGTATCTGTTAAAACGATAATGTGAAATTTGTTGTTAAATCTATTAAGAACAATCATTAACTCGTTTTCATTTATATTATACCAATGAATATTTAAACTGAGAATTGTTAAGGAATTTCTCAATTCTACAGTCTGAGAAAGTCTTAAAGGTGACCACCTCTTTATTTATGCATGCATTTACCTCTATTAGTTATCTCATCCAAAACATCATCCTCTGAGCTGTAAAATGTAACTTAACAGCTAACATTTTTCGTTCTAATACTTAAACACACAGAAAATAACCAAGACCATAAAAATTTAAAGTGAGTTGTGTGTGATCCAAATACAAAACTGACATTGTATTTTATTATGACAGTTTGTATTGTCTTTGCGGAATTGGTTAGTTCGGTGAAAAAAGTACCCTATTTAAAATTCCGATCATCGGTGCAAATATTATACACCTGTCTAAATCTTAATAGTCACTCACATGTTTAGCTTATAGTGTGGATTCAACTGTCTATTTATCATCAGAAATGCATTTTTTAACATGTACATAAGATAAAAGGTTCTAACATTTATAAGAAATACATGTATGAATATAACAATAGGTGTATAGAATAAGGAAACTGAAATAACATAAGTTTACAAGTATGTATTTAGTAATTCCACACTCAAATTGTTGCGAATAGAATGAATAATTGTTAGTAATTAAATCAGGCGATCAGCATACCTGATTTAATGTACCAGAACTCGTTTTCTATACATGAAAAATTAAAAGTGAAATAACAAACTTTGAAAAATAATTTTTGAAATCAAAACTAACTTTTAGGCTCTATAAAATGAAACATTAGAGTCTTCGAATCTGTACGTATTAATATCCTATTGATAATCAAAGTATACTGTCAAGAAAGTACACGCGAGCGCGGCACGGGCACAGACGGAATTTTGCAAGGTTTTACGTAACAGTTTTGTTAGAATTAGTTACTGAAGAACACTTTTAAATTACCGATTCGAATAACGCCCTACGGTGAGTTGGATAGTTTATTTCTCTGTAAGTTTTAGCCCTAAACCTAGTCGCAAAAATAACAAGGTTAGACTTGCAATACAAATGTGCAACTCCGTTTTGGACACAACTACAGAGCGACGAGCCATATGAACAAGAAGTAACTACCACATCTTGTCTACCTACGTGGCAGCAACAGTAGGGTCGCGGCACTGCAACTCAGTACACATTGGTTCGATTCCCACAGAAGCACCTTTTTGCTGTGGAGAAACTGTTTTTATTGTTAATATAGTAAGTTTTATTTTTTATTAATTTATTACTTAGATTCTTTTAATAATCGTGACTTGTAATTTTATCTATTTATTTATTTATTCATTAATTTATTATTGACAAAAATATGCAATTTACAAAAACCGGGAAACCCTGTATTCTTTTTAACAATTTTAAATACAGACAACATAGAATTTTAAAAAATGGATACATATCTTAGCGATGTCTCGGAAAAAAATTTGCAGCGCATCGATTAAAACTGATCCAAATATAACGGTACTGACTGTTTGCAATAAAAAACACAGCGGCGAACACCTAGTCACCATGCGTTCGCTTTTGTCACCGCTGTCCAGGACTCGGTCTGCGACCGACGCTGCTTCACCTACTCCGCCTGCCTGCTCCACGCCTGGCCCGGACCCTGCGCTGAGCGCCACCCCAACCAGATCCTCCACATCGATCAGTTCACCGGCGGGCGGGACTATTGGCGTTCCACACGTCTACGGGAGAGAATCCGATCCCTGCCGCTGCAACAAAACCTCACCTGCTCGCTACTACAAACTCACTCGAAGTGCCTACGCCTGTCGCCTCGTCGGGAGCCTCTGATGCTGACGAACTTGCGTCAGAAAACTGTAGATTAAAGGAGCAGATAAGGCAGCTCAATGTTCAACTGATGAGGGTTGTCGATCATTCCATTGAATCGGACACAAGGCTTCTTCGGTATACAAATGACATTTTCGTTGTGAGATCTTCGCTGTCCGGAGTATCAGCAGGAGCTTCTGTAAGAGACTGCGCTGTTCAGTGCGAGCCACCGGTGACCACCTGCTGTCAGCTCGCACAGTGCTCCGAGATTCGCGACTTCGTCACCAATCTGAGGACAACTATTCAGGTACTCGAAGCAGAGACTGAATGTCTACGGGCCGAGAGGGGGGTCCAGGCGTGTTCCTGCGGCTACTCTCAGGAGACGGGTGATTGGATTGTCTGTCAAAGTAAAAAATATGTTCCTATTACGGCCAGGAATAGATTTGAACCTCTCAAAAATACAAACGAGAAACCAACCATTCTCAAAACCATCGCAACCACTACTCCAGCTCAACAAAAAAAATCCCCGTACAATAACCTGCAACAATAATAAACCATCCGGCCAACACCCTCCTGGTAGAAGGCCAAAATTGAAAGGCCAAATTAAAAGAGAGTTGCTTTCCTTCAGGAATATTGTGATTGAGGGTTACAGTCATGCCCGGTTCCTCGCCGGCACGGTGCAGCGCCGCGTCTCATCGGCTATCAAAGTGACTGGCATATGTAAACCCGGGGCAAAACTCCTGAATGTAACGTACAGCGGCCCCTCGCCTCCTTCTAGCTGCTTCATCCTGCTCGCCAGAACCAACGACATCGCTGCCGGTGAGTCACACAACATCTATAATCGCCTGGAAGAAAGAGTCACCGCTCGACTGAGTTCGGCCGATGTCTTCTTGGCAACGATCCCTTATCTTCACGATCTGCTCGTTAGCCATCCTGAGAACCAACGGACCATTCTCGCCAACTACTACATAGAGGAGCTATGCGTGAGACACTAAAACCTCAATGATATCGGAAGAAAGTGGTTCACACGGATGGCATGCATCTGCGATTGTTGGGTAAAGAGCTGCTGGCCGAAATGATAGTGGAAGGCTTGGTTGCTGCTGTCGGACCGCCTGCTGCGCCTGAGTGTTCTCTAACACTGCCCAGTGCCCGCTGCCTCATCTGCAGCTGCTAATACCTGTGAGTCGTCTGCCAGTCCGGCCGAGAACCGTCTCATGCAGCATGACACTACGACGACGTCATTAAAGCTACTTCGCATGTAAAACCAGACGAAAACAATATACGCTTTCCTGTAAAAAAAACGAAGAGCCTATGATGAATGTAAAAGGAGAGAGGTGTATCAGATCCTGTTTTTTATTGAGAACATCAAAATTGTTAAACACGTTTTCAGAAGCCACTCAACATTTTCATAAAATTTCAAAATTCAAAATTATTTTCCTAAACACTCAATCCGCTGCCAATAAGTTAAAAGAGTTGGACCTCATGTGCGATGAGCGAAAACCTGATATTATTGTCATATCGGAACACTGTTTTACAACCGAAACATCAGCATTTTTAAAAATACAAAATTGGCACATATTTTGCTTCGCTCCAATTTTAAGGGAGGTAGTGTGGCATTCTTTGTAAAAATCCCATTAAAATTTGAAATAATTAGTCATTCATACTCTGGAATTTGATTTTGAGGCTTCTGGTATTAAAATCAATTTAAATTCATCCGAAAAAGTTAATATTGTTGGAATATACCGTCCAAACAACAACCAAAGTGTTATTTCATCCTTTTTTGGAACACTAGAAAGCCTGCTAACCAATTTTCTTTTTCAAACAATAAACTATTTCTCTTAATTGGCCATTTAAATATAAACACACTGAACCACACCGACCCCCACACCCGGCGGCTGCGTGATATTCTTCAATATTTTGGTCTAAATTGGTCAGTGAACTCTCTTACACGAGTATGTGCCACGACGAGTACAACCATCGACAACGTTATCACCAACATCCCGAAAGTTGACGATGTCGTGTTCAATCCTGCCATCTCTGATCACTTCGCTCAGGAGGTTGTGATTATTGGACTTGATCCGGTGACTGGGCTTGCAGAAATTACGGTCAAAAGAGCTCGAAACCCTCAAAATATTAACGAGTTAATTTATTACCTTAAGCGAGAAAGTTGGAATTTTTTAAATAACATTCAGTGTCCAAATAAAATGGACAATGATTTTAATGACCGCTTTCTCTATTATTTAAATATTTCATGTCCTTACATACAATTCAATTTACGCAGTAAGCGACATAAGAATACTTGGATTACACAAGGTATTCTCACATCTCGTGAAAAACTTAAATTTTATCACTCATTAATACAAACAACGAAAGATTTTTCAAAAATTATAGAAGAATATATAAGAAAGTTATAAAAGCAGCTAAAGCGTATGAATTAAACAAAATATTAAAGAATACCGAGAACTTTTCAAAAACAGCATGGAAAATAGTTAATGAATCCGTAAAACGAGAACATCCAATACAAAAATCAAAACAATGTTTTCTGCTCGTTGAAAACCAACTTATAGATGACCCTCAAAAAGTTTCTGACGAATTTAACAAGTATTTTGCCTCAGTTGGTTCGTGTGATGCGTGCTTCAATGAAACCCTCTCCCGCAATCTTGGTAGAGAACCGGTATGATCTTGACCCCTGTCGATGAGGCTGAGAAGGCTGGTATTGTGTAAAGACTAAATTGAAAGAAATCTTTTGACAACAGTGGTATGTCCATGTGGCTAGTCAAAAAATGCTCCAAGCATATCTTTACTCCACTAAAAAAGTGGTAAACTCCTCATTTCAATCTGGAGTTTACCCGGATGATTTGAAAACAGCAAATATTGCCCCGATTTTTAAGAAAGAAGATCCTCATCAAACCAAAAATTACCGCCCAATCGCAATCTTGCCAATTTTCAGCAGAATCTTTGAAAAGGCATTTTTGAATCAACTAAACGTTTTCTGGAAAGATTTGACATACTCTGTCCTGAACAATTCGGTTTCCATAAAAACAAATCAACAATTGATGCGGTTTCAAGTCTTGTGGATATTGTTATCGATGGTTTTGAGGGACGGGATAAGGTGCTCAGCATATTTCTTGACCTTTCTAAGGCTTTTGACTGCGTGCATCATGGGACACTGATGCATCAGTTAGAGACATGTTGAATACGGGGTCTGCCTGCCACACAGGTGGATCTCGACCTACTTGAAGGATAGATACCAGTGCGTGCAGATCTCAAATGCCATGTCAGAAAAATTGAAAATGGGAAATGGCGTCCCTCTGGGATCGATCCTTGGGCCAGTGCTTTTTACCATTTACGTTAACAATTTCAACTCATCGATCCAGAATGGAAAGGTGATTCAATATGCTGACGATACGACTCTCTGCATTACTGCAAATTCTGTGCAGAAGCTTGAAATTAATTCATTTGTCACAGTGAATACATGCATCCAATTTTTTCTGAAATCAATTTGAAAACAAACAGCTCAAAATCAAACAAAATTGGTTTTTGTCCGAGACAGCGTGAAGGTAGTGCACGACCTGCTGTCCTGGTAGTGATGACAAACTCTTAGAGGAATATGACTCCATCAAATTCCTAGGGATGTACCTAGATCGAGGTCTGACCTGGGACAATCATGTTGAAAGTGTTTGTTCCAGAGTAACTTCAGGTTTGTATGCTTTGCGGAATCTGGCAAAACACTGTTCTCACGACATCCTGAGAGTAGCATATCTTGCCCTTGTTTATCCGCACCTTGCATATGGAGTAAGACTCTGGGGCAGCTGTGCAAACAACAAACTGGAAAGAGTGTTTCACCTTCAAAATAAAGCTGAACGAATCATTAAAAACAAAAGAGAAGAGAGTCGTGCAGGGATGCCTTTAGGGAGCTGGGTTTACTGACCTTGCCCTGCCTCCACATCTTCGAGGTGGCTGTGTTCTGTAATAGCACATTGGCACAGGGAAGGAACACTCACCAGTATGAGACAAGAGGGAGGGACAACTATCGCAGTCAACCACATCGAACGGTGGCATCTCATAATTTGCCATCGCAGGCTGGTGTTAGGTTGAATAGAATAGAATAGAATATATTTATTTTTCGAAAGTAATTACAATCCATCACAATATCACAAATTATCATAATTAAAAGAATAAAAATACTATATATAAGTCTAAATGCAACACACATATTCTAGTATATATCCAATATATATTTACTTTAAAAAAACATAGGGCCTCTAAGGCAAAGCCTGTGTAGAGGTTCCTTCTCTAATATTAAACATTTTGCGCTACAAAGATTTTTATATTTTATTTAACCACATAAAGTCCCACTACATAAATGCAATTGTGGCAATATAACTTCAACAAACCTAGCCGATTAGAATAATATTTGTTTCTTGACGATATTGATTTAACACAAATTAAACTTGTATATTAATAAGGTGATCAATATTATCTTTTTTTAAGCCAAAACTTCTATTTTTTTGCAAACAACTTAGCATTTTTACAATATGCAATACTTTTCGGAATAATATTAAAAGTTCTAGGACCCATAAAACAATAAATTTTTGTAAAAAATGTCAAATTTGGCTAGGGTACTTCCAAACGTTCTTTATACCTCAATTTTTCTTTGGAACAATTATTTAATTCATTCAAATTCCCACTTTTTATGAAAAAAAGTTTTAATACTTTATATACAAACATAGATCTAATATTTTTTTTTTACTGTGTAAAAACTGGTTTCAAATTGTTGTGAAAAGTCCCACCCCACAGAAAATACCATATTCCAGTCTACTGTTTACTAATGAAAAATACAACATACTTAAGACATCTTCCGTGCACATGTTTTTCAAAAAATAGAAACATCTTAATGTATTGTATAACTTTTTCTTTAAACTTTCAATGTATTTCTTCCAATTTACCTCCCTGTCTAAAATTACTCCCAAATATTTCAAACTATAAGCCTGTGACACAATTGCACATCTATTATCGCAATGGGTATTTTTAAGCAAACAGTCCATACATTTATATATAATTTCATTATCAAATTCTTGCTCACTTCTTAAATTGAAATTTATGTATTTTGTTTTTTCCGGACTTAAAAGCATACAATTGCTTGTAAACCACCATTGAATAGCGTTCAAGTCTGAATTCATGGCTTGCTCTATTTCAGTCCAACTATTTTTTACGTAACACAAAGCTGTGTCGTCCGCAAAAGATGTTAATTTTCCATTTAATTTTGCATTACAAAGATCATTCATGTATATTAAAATAAATTGCTCCCAAAACTGACCCTAGGGGTACTCTAATACTAATGTAACCAATTTCACTAAAAACGTTGTTAATTTTCACACATTGACTCCTTTTTGATAAATAACTTACAAACTAGGAATACGCATTTCCTCTAACCCCGCTCATATATAACTTTTCCAAAAGAATTTTGTGATCTACTGTGTCAAATGCCTTTTTTATGTCTAAGAAAATTCCACTAACTTTTTTCCGGAATTTAAGGACTCATAAACTAAATCCATGAAACGTTTTAATGCTACCTCTGTACTCAACCCTTCCCTAAATCCAAACTGATTTTCACTAAAAAAACATGTTTCTTTCAAGAAATGTAACTAGTTTCTTTCTCTTTAATTTGTCTAATATTTTTGCGAAAGTAGAAAGAAGATATATTGGTCTATAGTTATTGCAATCGTTAACAGAGTTATTTTTATGCAAGGGTATCACCACTGCAACTGCAGTCTTTAACATATCCGGAAAAATTCCCTTTTCAAAACTTAAATTAACTAAATACAACAAAACATCTGAGATCTTAGGATAAATTTGTTTTAGCAGACCAGAACTAATATTATCAATCCCAGGTGAAGTTCCACTCATGAGTGAATTAATTACTCTAATCAAATCTTCAGCAAGCACTGGATCAACAAACATGGAGTTAACTGAGTGTTTTATCTTAAAGCAATTCTTAAAATAACATGAATTCAGATTACTAGGTTTTGTCTTCGTGATATCCAATGTATTCACAATAGATAAGAAAAAATTATTAAACTCATTACAAATAGTTTTAGTATCCTTAACTTTTAACTTCATTACCATTTATGTTCAGACTCTTTATTGATTTATATTTTACTTTTTGACCAGTCAATTCATTTAATACTTGCCAGGTTCTTTTTGAGTCATCGTTACAGATTTTAAAAACATTCTCATAGTATGAAATTTTTTAATTTTTTATTTCAATCTGAAGTTTATTCCTATATTTTTTAAAATAATTAATTAATTAATCATTGTTCGGATGATTTTTAACTTTCTCAAAAAGCTTGTTTTTAATTTTTATTTTCGCACATATATAATTATTCATCCACGGTTTAATTTTAACTAAACTTTCCCTAGCATTGCGTTTTTCAACTTTACATTCAGAAATAACTGACAGAAGCTTACTGTGAAAAGTATAAAATGCAGAGGACGGGGTTTTGTCACTGTAAATATCTTTCCAATCTACGCTATCTAGAGTTGTTTTCAGTTTGACGTAATCAATACGATAAGAAGGGCAGAGCTCGCAGGTGTCATGTCTATCTGTCTGTCCGTCCGGTTAGCGCACACTCGTACACTCAAGACAACCATCCGGTGGTCCGTTATGTTTGTGTCAACAACCATCACTTCCGCCTCCGTCATATATTTGTTTGTTATCTTTGTAAAAACATGATCAATGCAGGAAATCGATTCAGATGTAATTGTAGTTGGTTCTTTTATTAAACATTCGAATCCATTTGAGGAAAGAAAAGTATTGTATTTATCAACAGTTCTGTCATTAATAAGTAAATTAAGATTTACGTCACCAATAAAAAAAACATTCCTCTTATTATTGAAGTTATAGTTGTCCACAAAATATGTGTTAATTTCGTTCAAAAATCCTTACTAAAACTGTGCAGTCTATGAATTTAAATTAAACAGAAATATTGAGAGTTAAATTTAAATTATAATTTTAGCATATCAACTGACATAATATTAACAATATCAAAACTATTGACTTCAATACCCGACTTAATAAATATTGCAATACCTCCAGCTCTATGATGTCCGTTAGGTTTTATGTAACTTGTGTAATTACGAATATTGTCAAAATTTATTTCATTTTCGTCAATCGAAATTTCTGACAATACTATTATTTCGGAATGCAAACCTCTACCACCATTTCAGCCAAGAAGCCATCAAAATTACTCCTCATACTGCGAATATTGTGGTGTAATACGTCTAAATTCTTCCACTCTTTAGTCATTAAATAGTTTTTGTTATAAACTCATTTTCACTAAACAAATAAAGATCCATCAAAAATACAAAAACTACAATCTAATATATACAAGAATCCATCAATGTTCAAGACCAGATAAAAGAATATTAAATCAAAATTCAACATAATAATACAAAAATAACAGATACGCTCTTTCCATAAACTCAAAATATTCATTTTGTTTATAGTTATAATTCTAACGTAAAGTTGTTATTACATTACAGCGCTTGACAGTTCCATAATTAGTTTATAAAGAAATTATAAAATAATATTATTTTGTAGCAATACAATAAAAATAACCCTTGGAATACAAATCAAAATACTGGAAAGGTTTACACTTGTGTAAAAATTAATACTAAATGAAACTACGTACATAATTACAGATACCGTTGATAGTCCTCCTCACTCGAGATGACCTTGACTGGCGTTTTCCCGTTTCGGACCCAAAGTAATTTGTAGTTCTTCTCACGCTGAAACTTCCTCGCCAATACATGTAACCTCCTCCGAGCTGGTGATAGCGACTCATTGACATAGATCGGGCGATCGTCCTTCCTGCCAATGTGACGGGTCGACAGGGTCGTCTTCACACGCCTCCGCTGAATGAAACTCTCTTTGACTATTATCCCTGCTCGAATTTCACTATTATCCCTGGTGGCTTGTCTTCAGTTTTCTGTACGCCCAACCTGTGACATGCGTCAACCATAGTGTCAGAGATATCAAAGTCCAAGGCCCTTCCGACGTCTTTAACAATGTTTAACACATTTTCAGCAGGCTCCAGAGGAATTCCTTGAATCTCAATGCAATTGCTTCTTGAGTATTGCTCAATGTCTTCCAGACGACTTTCCAACTCCTTTACTTTTTTCTTTAATTGGCCATTTTCAGTTGTGAGGGCCTCTATGAGATTACTCATCTTACTACACTCGTTACTCTGAGCCTTCACTGCATGTGTATTTTCTGCAAGTTGCAAATTCATAGCTTCGATGGCAGTATTAAAAATTTTTTCATATTGTTTTTGACTGTCCCTTATTTCAGTAGCGACCTTCATAACGTCTTCAAGAGATAACCTGCCCTCGCCCGCCTCTGACTCAAATTGATTAATAGGCTCCCTGAGAATCTTAAAACATTGGCAGTACTAAAAAATTTAAATCTCGTCTTCAACGCCTATTGGTGTCAGGTGCTTTTGACACGGTATGTGAGTTCATGGATTAACAGGATCTGATATAGGCATTGCCTGTTTGTCTGGATAAGGAACTTTTTGTATGTATAATTTTGTGTGAATGAGTAAATAGACTAGGCTAATACAGACTGCTTCCATACAATATCGTATGCTGTTAAAAGGCAATAAAGACTGATTTGATTTGAGAAAGCACTTTATTCAACGTTCGATAGTATGCCCTGTACAGAAACCCGGCAAATCTTGGTCCGAGAATGGTGGGGGATTTCCCCTCATTCGAGTATTTAGTTTGTTATACTCACGCTAGGCGAGCTACTGTACAATCAAATGAACTTTACAGGCAAGCAGCACTTCTTGGTCCAGGATGTTACACGCTCTATACAGAGCCTCGTAACTTGCGGGTCCGGACCAACACGTTCAAGGCCCGGACCAGCATGAGGCGCGATGACCAACAAGGTACGCACGATTTACGCTCCTGGACCAGCAAGTGCTGAGGTTCTAAACATATATATATATATATATATATATATATATATATATATATATATATATATATACGAGCATTATTATCTGCTAAATACAAAAGCCAAAAATTGGATTATTAAGTGTTAAGGGAGTTGTCAATACCAGTCTGGAGTAGCCTAGATAGATTTTCTAAATAGGAAAGGCCTATGGGTTAATCAGGGAATTTAAGAAAGTTGTCAACTCTGACTGGTAGTTTTTACGTGATTGAGAAAAAGACAAACGCGCGCGCGCACACGCACATACACAGACAACATTGAAGATTTACTAAAACTTCTTGCCAGTTGTAATGTTTCTTAAGTAATATTCGTTTGTAATAAGTTTTGGCGGCTAATAAGCGTATAGGCTTAATATACGAGAAAGATGATAATACTCTGAGAAACAATTTTATACCAGTAGATTTATCCCATGTCAACTCAATATCTACCAGATACTCCCTCAGTTTTGTTATTTCATCACATAAGTTTTGTATGTGATGAGTGTGCCACGCTCTAAACAAGCGAGTGAAAAATCAACAAGAAATACAAGCGAGTAACGAAAGCTTGTCATATAATCTTGCGAAAAAGGTCGTTCCTGAAAATGTAGAATTTATAACGCACAATAGAAAGTAACGGTGGTATAAATCAAATCAAATCTTTAATTGCTCTTCACAATTACACATTGTATGGAAAACGTCAGAATTAATTATAAATTTAAAACTCGCATACCACATTACCACCATGTCCAAACTTACATAATTATCATGCATTCCAGTCTTATTCATCCATCGCCAATCTCAACCCACTTCCAGCGCTGGAGTCAGTCATCGAATTGGGCGGTCTCCCAGTTAAACGCCAGAAACTCTACAACGCTGTAGAATGCATTTGACACCAGGAAGCGCTTAAGACGAGCTTTTGACGCCTTGGGCGTTTGGGCGTTTGTAGTAAAATTTGGCAAACTGTTGATGAAATGAACACCTGCCTGCGAAGGCATAAAGGTGTCATAAACCACCGTTCTGTGTCTTCCAGTACGGTAGTTATCTTTGCCTCTAGTCTCATACCCGTGTATGTCACGTCCCCTGGTTATGGCACATTTAGACAAACAGAACCAAGATGTTTCTAAAATGTAGAGACTGGGCAAAGTCAACAGTTGCAAAGTTTTGAATGCTGTCCTGCACGACTCTCTGAAATTCAACTTTGCGATGATACGAATAGCTTTTTTTTTGCAATTTGAACACCCTCAGGAAATTATTGCCTGTACAGGCCCCCCACAACACCAATCCATAGGAAAGGTGGGTGTGAATTAGCCCATAAAATGCCTCAATCAATACCTGACTGGGGCAGTACCGGGCCAAGGACCTCAAAACACATATTCCTGAGGACAGTTTGGCGCACACATAATCAATGTGATTATTCCATTATTCAACCCTCGGTCGAGGAGTATTCCAAGAAATTTTGAGGAGTAGACTTCTTCCAATATGGAATCTGCCAACATGACGGCTTACCCACATTGGGAGTCCGTTGGACGCAGTGTGAAATTCAAAACGTTGGATTTCGAAGAATTCGTTTGAAGGATAATATTTTACACTAAATACGAGAGGCAGAACCTTTGAATTAATGTAAAAAAATTGCTATAGTTGTGGTATTTACGTATCATAGTTTACACGTCAATATTGTTGTATGATAACTATCACGTTCAACAAATATTGCAGTTTAATTGTATGTTTTAACCATAAATCACTTCTGTGGTATCCTTCTTTATATTTTACATTACAATACCATTCCATAAATCATTTATTTATCAATATGTTTTATAAATAGTTTAAATTTAAATGTTATAATGCAATAAAACAATCATCTGATGCATCAGGGGAAATCTATTAGCCTCGTACAAAATGTCAATCAACAATAAACAAATGTTATCGTTTTCAATATTGTAAATATGCATTGTGTATTTTTTCATATCATTAACCACATTTTATTAATTTTAAATAATAAACATTTTAATAAATTATACCACACAGACTAGTTTGTTTTGTTCGATTTAGCATTGAATACATTTCTAAAATTACAATTGCGCTTCTGGTGTATGTTTAAAGTTGATGATGTGCCAAAAATTTTAGAAGTTTTTGTTTATAACAAATATACTTCACTTTATAACGTAAAATATTAAACTCTATAATATGATAGTTACTGCTATATTCTTGTCTAAGAATGTGTGTATAGATAAGCTAAAGCTTTCAGAAGATAAGCTACAATGATTGCTTTTCATTCGATAGTCACCAATAAATGATTGCTTTTAAATATTTTTAATGTAAGTATATTTTGTATCCTCCAGTAGTATAAAATTTATTTTTAATGTTTTGCTAATTCTTTTAAATGCAAGGTAGGAGTACACCACACCAATGTCGCGTAACAACCTTCTCTGAAGCATGTAAATCCTATAATCTTTAACTCATTGGATGCTCGAGACGTCATGTGGGCTGATAAACAAACATCATTAACCAAATGACCTAACTCCATGGTGAGAAGTAAAAGTAAAACACATTCTTGCCTATGTATAATAATGACGTTTTTGAAAATTTAAAGTCTGTGGTTCATACTTTTTTTAATATCTTGGTAAAACATTTTATTACTTCTTTACTTTCTGCTCCATTTAAGTCTTAGTGCAAAAATTGTTTAATGTATGTTGGTGTGTCATATTAGTGTATTACAAGAGATATTCGTAGCGTTTAATCGATTAAGTATGTACATTGTTATTTCCGCGATAGGCGTAATATCACAATACTGTATGAGAAAACAGCTACGCTTTATGACAGGTTTATGTGGTTTTATCTAAAAGCTAATGTGTCAAATCCATGTATGCCTCGACCCCTTGTCAGGGCACAGTTTTAAGTTAATGTGGGCATTTTATAAATAAAATTCAAGTTACCAAAACAAGCCAAGACCCTTAAACAATTCTTGAAAATTTCGGTTTTGCTATGCAAAGCCATCTTCAGTCAATGCATGTTATTAAAAAGTTCAAATAATAAGCAATAGTCTGCATTGGTGAGTTTATAGGGGTGGGGATTTATCGGTCATAAAACAATTTAGAATCAAAACCAAAAGCTATGAACTGCAATCACGTCTGCGAGTAATAATTTACTCTCACTAAAACATAGCCTATTATTTAGGGAGAGAGTAAAGCAATAAAGTATTGTACAGGTTTCACTAAAACACAACAGCCTCCAGTGGAACAACATGCAATGTTATGTTACACGGCTAATGAAATATTTTCGTAAGGCCTATTAATCTATGAAACACAAAGAGTATCCTTATATTGTGTTAGAGATGTAGCCTTGAAAAGTGTTTTATAAATATGTATAATACAATATAAATAAACCATTTAACAATTTTGTAAACTTTTATTTTTGTTACTATGTACATTTCGAAATCTGTGATTTCATCTTCAGGTACTAAGGTTAAGTTATGAAAATAAATAATTAAAACCAATTTGTCATGTTTTTTTCACTACCTTGGTGGCTAAATTTGTTGTATTTAATTTTATGTGTAATCAATGTATATTGTTTAAAAGTCTATCGAATAATACATTTTTTGTTCGAAAATCTTTGTCATTTAATAATATATTATGATTAATTTTGGCACTTTTTTAGATTTCAATATGTTCTAAAGTAGATAATAAGCGACATTTTTTGCTTGTGTGTAAAATTTCAAGATTGTTTTCGATGTTAGTGTATGTATGGCCGGTGTTATTTAAATGGTCTGCATATTTTGAGTTTGACGATGTTTTTAATGCTTTTATGTGTTCATTAAATCTAATTTTGAAGGATCGCCCGGTTTGTCCAATATAGTGGGATTGACAATCGTTGCAATTTAATTTGTAACATAGTAACAAAAATAAAAGTTTACAAAAGTGTTAAAAGGTTTATTTATATTGTATTATACATGTTATATTGTGTTTCTTGAACTCGAACTTAGCTACCACTGGATTACTTAGACTGGTTTAATTTCTAAATCTAATTCATTTATTACTTAGCTATAAAGTAGTTCCATTTGCAAGTTAACTATCATGAACATTAAGATTTTCCAAGGAATAATATATTTATATCGGAAAGAAACTAATAAAAAATACCGTGATTATTTAAAAATGCTAGAGGAAATATAAAAGAAAACTCAAGATGAAACAATTTTCTAACTTTACTTTAGTTATAATTACAAAAATGTATAATTTTAAATTATTTTATTGTAAAAGTACTTAACATTTAACCTACGCAACTGTATATACTCTTTGTATACTCTTAAAATTTATTTTAAGAATATTAAATTCGTCCAGTATAAACAAAGTTTAATTATTCCCATTTGTTTTAATCCAGAAAATCTCATAAAAGTTGTATAAAGTTCAACTTTCCTAAACTCTACCAATCCCTAAGAGTGGTGTGTGTGCAACGACATAAAATCAAAATTCTATATTCAAATCCTGTAATTTAACGCAACAAGCAACTTAATCTAAATCTTAAGATCAACACACTAAATCTTTTAAAATCTTAATATTGTATAATATGCAAAGGTATTCTGATTGTAAATACCCATAACATTTTCCGCCCACCAATATTCATAAACTAGTAGATGTTTTGTCACCATATATGGATAGGTACTAAAGGATACCCCTGATAAAATTATATTTTAAGATTTAGTTAATACTATAACCGATAATAGAGATTATTATTTCTTAGCTCTCTTTACGTTATGATTTTATACATTTAGATAATTATTTATATTATAAGTTTGAAACTACTGTGAGTTTTTTTTATATTTTCATAACATTTAAATACAGGAGGAAACAGTCATTAATTACAAATAATCCATTTATTTTCTGCATTATATACATTTTTAGAATGCCAAGACGAAAAATATAATATTACTCTTTGACTATCCACAAATACAAAATACAGACAAACAAAATGTGAAAAGTAATTACCTAACTTGAATTGCTCTCAGCCAAATAACTCTAGTCTAAGAATGTAGCTCGCTTGAACCAAATCTACTAGTATTTTAATTAAACCTGCAGCAGAGTTTTACTCCTCAATGGTATTCATATACCTATTAACAAAAATTGTTTTCTATTATACTTCATGAAAATAGTCGTTAGTTCCTATAGTTTGCGGTTTTCTTTCCTTTGTTTATCTAGATATTTTTAAATAATTCTTTAACTGTATCATGCCATTCATAGAAAATTATGCATAATATTGTGCTTTCTTGTATTACCAAATTAATTAAGTATGTCAAAATTGTCTTAAATACTCAAAGTTTTAATCCATCAAAATTTTAAGATATAGTCAATATACACAAAAATGTTTAAATATGCAAAATCCAAACCCACCTAGCCATGTAAGTTGTTATTAACATATTAAATTTTTACATTATTTTAATTGTTGAATAACTGAGAATAGCAATTACATATGAAATGCTAAATTACATAATTTTTACTCACTTTCATAAAGAATATAAATGTAATTTTTGCCACGTAATAACAAAATTACTAGCTTAAAGTAATTTGTAATGCTATGTCTACTATTTCTCTACATTATCTTTAACTGTACGAAAATATGAGTCTAGACAATGTAATTTTAGTAAGATACGAGTAAGACAGCAATTAACACAAAGTAAGATAAGATTGCCGGCCGAGCCAGCTGATTGTAAAAGCGAAATTGCGGTTGGTAAGATACGAGTAGTTAGTGCTATTACCTTGGGAAAGGTTATTGGCTACATATATGTGCTCAGTAGCATCGAATGATTGAGAAAGTTGTATATTACACTGATTCAATGATGCTGGCGAAATAGAGAGATTTCTGAAATGATAGTGTGTTTAATTCTATTGCTCTAGTGATGGCAAGAGTTAACTAACATAAACGTAAGTAATAATGTTTGTAGTTTATTCCGTTAGTAATAATTTTTAAGTAAATTTGTTAAACTATACAAAATACTTATATGTATTTATATCAGAATAAATATTAGTATTTTATATCATTTCAATAAATATTTTATAGGTATTTTTAGATTTTTAATTATAACTCTAATAAACTCTAAAATTAGCCTTTTTGCAGTTACATTCTTCATAAACTTTTACTACTCGTCAGTAAATTGAAACAAGTCGTATCTTCTTTAATTTTGATATATATTTTTTAAAATACAACTCTCGTTGAAAATAAACAAATATGCTGTAAAAATTGTTATTTTCTGTTTCTACCAATCTGTAAGGTTTTATTTAATTCTAAAAGACTAAATTAGTCTAAATAAAAAATATGCTTTGTATTAATCAACATAGAACGCCTTCAGGCCTAAACATTTTACGGTATTTTGAAAACAAAAAGACATGTTTTGATACTTTTTATAGCTTTAGTTTGGATTTAAAATATAAGATTTGTTTCAATTTTGAATGCAATAAAACACTAATTAATTGTTTTAAAATATCTAATTACATAACAGTTTTTGCAATATTTTACTGACCAATAAATGATATAGACATATTTACTCTTCTACAATTTTAAAATCAAAAGTAGCTAAGGCTAGGATGATTCCAAATGAAGTATTGTGGATATCATAAATATCGACGTAAATTTTGCGATATCTTTAGAGAAAAGTATAAGAGGATCACTAATAAGGATACACACAAACACACACACACACACACACACACATACTTGGAATATATAATTACCATGACTTATTTACTAACTAATACACGATAACTAATATTACTCATTACTAGACCCAAGTGTTTAATGAAATAACCATTGCACTAAATAGCAGCTGTGTTGAAGCCAGTTAGCATATTTGCTTGTAACTTTTAGGAAAGTTAACAAAAGGCAACTTTGATATCAGCTCTAGCTAATGTAAATAAATAGCCTGGTAGTTTAAACAGTATGCAAAATATTCCAACTCACGATTAGCTGAATATTAAATAATGAATTCAACTTATGAATAAATGCGTATTAATATACACACACTATCTATTTGAAAAAAATTAAATTATAAGTATTATTAACAGTTCACTCTTAAGGGAATTATAAATAAATACTGTACGATTAAAATAATTTTATGTAGCTAAATTTATTACTACAGGATAATTACAAATATATTTCCTTGGGAGGTTAACTTCTGGCTTGTTTATACTTAGCAGTAGAACCTGCAATGTTCCCTGCTAGCATGGCGGTGAGATGGTGTTCATTACATCTCTCAGACGGCGTTCTCGTAGGAATGAAAAGCAGAAGAAGAGTATCTATATATTGAAAATGAGACGCTCTTTAAACAGTTTTGCAGCAACCAAAACCGAGGGACCCCAGTACTAATGATCCAGATTAGATGTTTTGGGTTCCACAAATTCCCTAATTAGAAATACCCTAGCGGAGTCTCAGATGAAATAACAGTTTATTGGTTCAACCCTAAATGTGTGCACAGACTTTCAAATTCACCTATGTAGGTGACAGATGATATTAAAACTCTACATCAATATCGAACTGAGAGGAAGAATCATAAGAGTCAGTGAGATAAGTTTTCATACTCAAGATAGGATAACACCGCGCCACGTGTCGCCGCGTAAGAGCCTTCACAGAGGTTGCTGCTTATCAAGCCTATTTTCATGTTTGTACGGCCTTAATTATTCCGCATGTGAAGTGTCATGTGAAAGTAGTTTAGTTAAAACTGTATTTACCCTGCGATTTTAGCACTGTCATTATGATTATCCTATGTAATCAGTTTAGAATGTTCGCTTACACGGTGAGCAAAACCTATTACATTCCTTATCATCAAACTCGGATTTATATAAAATTAAACTTCATAGTAATCTTCAAATCGATATGTCCGTTTGTTTTGGAATATCGTTCGGCAGACAAACATATTCAAAGAGAGAAATGTAAATTTTCAGGCACCTCGAATGATAGACTTCGCTAACGCTCAGCCAACACAAGAAACAAAACTTCACTTACCTTCAGATAATTTGGTAGTTTTTCTTCAGCCCGAACGCAATCACTTAGTAGAGTATTCCTTTCACTCTGGACTCTCCCGCTCTTCTCTGATGAACGAAATGTAATTTTTATCTGTCAGTAGGCATAATAACGTTCAAACGAAAATACCTACAGGGGTGTAGTTTGTTGGGACACTTGCTACGTTGAAGGAAGCACAAACGAGGTGGAGCATGGTCCGCACATGATGACTTTTGTAGCTGCTTCTTTAGAGGAGGTTGTTGAGCGTCAAAATACTTGGAATACCATCTTTTGGTGCATTTTTGTAAAGCATAATATTAGTATGGTGCGTCTAGGAGCTACATTTGAAATAACATATGTTTTGATGTTCCGTTAGTATTGCCAGTTTTATATATATATATATATATATATATATATATATATATATATATTTATATTATATATATATATATATATATATATATATATCAAGCATGTAAAGTTTTATATATATATATATATATATAACAAATTATATAAATATAAAATTTGTTCAGCCCGTATGTTAAATAGTTTTTAATTACACGGTTTAGTTCTTAAAATTTTAATGAAATAGGTGAAATTTGTAAAATAATAAAGAATTAAAAAACATAAATTTAGCACAGATTGTTAAATAACAACTTTGTAAAGAATCAATATACAAAGTTATGGTAATTTTAAGGTTAATATCATTTACCTGTAAATTAAAGCACTTGATATCAGAGAAATCAATATAATGATTAACATATGTATATCAAATCAAAAATCATATATCTTATGTACCTGAAGATGAAATCACAGATTTCGAAACGTACATCGTAAGAAAAATAAAAGTTTAAAAAGTGTTAAAGGTTTATTCATATTGTGTTATACATATTTATAAAACACTTTTCGTGGCTACATCTCTAATAATGATTAACATTTGCAAGCACGGTAAATTGAGAACTTATTTTTTGTCATTAAATAATCAACTAAGTCATATTATAAAGAATAAAATTTTGCTTTTACTTATTTTAAAGAAAGAAAATTTAACTCACCATTAAAATGGTAAACTTTAGCTGACATTGCCATTTAGATTAAAACAGAGTCACAAGATGTAAGATGGGCAATAATCAATAAGGTTATCTTAATCTCTTGTTAAATTGTTATTTCACAAGTTCCCTACTTGGTTCCTGATTAACCTTTTCTTACTGATAATTACTAATGCATTCATATTTGTCAAATCCTCAAACATCAGTTGCCAAGGAAATAATACAAATTTGTTCATTCACGGCTAAACTTGCCCATGTATAAAGTCTGGATCAACTTCAAAGTAAGGAAATTAGGCGATCGTGGTAGGATAATGTAGAATAGTGGTACACTGAAACATTAGGTAGTCATATTATCATAGACGTTTATTGGCATATCTCAAATTGTCATGGTTACAAATTATTGAATTCTTGAATTATTGAACTCACCATAAATTTAATTGATAACAAGGGGGTACTTTAATTAAAACCTGATATAAATATTCTTAAACAGTATCCCAATAGTATTACTGCAAAGTATTCAAACACGTAATATAAACTATCTGTATATTATATCTGAGGAGTGAAAATTCTGCAACCTAAGTTGCTTTTCATGTGAAAAATAAACTGGTGCAGATTATCTATTAACGTAAGTATATGACAATAAAGTGATTTTTCAAATAATACATATAATGTTATTTACTCTCCAATGAGTAAAAATAATTTTTTTTTTATTTTATCTAATGAGTTAAGGTTAAGTTGAATTCATCAATAATTTTAAAATTTTTTGAAACTCATTGATTTTAACATACTTGTTAAATTAGTTACCATACCTTTGCTTACAAGATATCTGGAAATCTTTCAAATCTCCAGCGATGTTGTAAACAAATTATACTTCAAATTTTAAATTTTCACTATAAAAGAGAGGTTCAGGACTTTACAATATGCTCAGACCACTGACCATTCTCTCCATCATTTTTGAACTCTACTGCATGAAGGAATAAAATCTTAAAATACGTTCTGGTCATATCAGTTGAAACATTTTTTTATGATTGACATATATAACAAACAATATCTGTGTATTTCTACATAGGGTAAGATTTTCTGTTTCTTTCACGGAGTTTTTAATTTCTGTTTTGGTTATCAATCAATAATAAAACCTAATTTGTAGATTGTTTCACAACAGCAACCATAGCAACGTTATAAATATATTTACATGAATAATTGTTAAACATGTATTTATACGGTTTAATATTCGTAATTTTAATGTGCTGAATTACTTCAGAAAATATTATGACTATATTTTTTTATATTGTTTATGAAATTGGTTGGTATTAGTATTTCGTGCAGTTAAAAATATGATTTAATTACACTTTTATTTCATATTAGCAACATCAACGTCGATGAGAATAGTAAAATTCTATTCAGACAGGAAGTTAACAGGCTCATTCATTGCATGGTACTCTTGTTGCATTTTTAATTTAAGATTTCATTAGAAATATCATTAAACCTATTTATAAAACCTAATAAAATATATCCTATTACATGTTATGTACTACGTAATGATTTTAATGTAAATTAAAGATAATTGCTTAAATATAATTTATTGGATGTAAATATTTAGCAGTTGAGTCAATTTTGGGTCAGAAGAGATACGAAAAATCACTTAAGTTTGTCAAGTCACTTAACTTTTTTAAGTTGACAATGAAAGAGTATTAACAATGTGGGATTTCAATATTCGCTTCAAATGTGTGTGACGTCACCACTTTTCATCTACAGTGACAATAATAATACGTAACATCGTCAATAAAATCACTTGGTTTCAATTTATCATTTTACCACACATAAATTGTAAATGACTTAATAAATCATGGTAAATCATTTAGTTTAACTATAACAATATACTGCTTTCCCTATTATTCTTCTGTCATCTTAAAGTAATACGAATAAAGCCTTTCTTTCACAGTTAGTTATCCTTCTTGAGTACTGCCATGAATAGTAGCAAAGATTATGTTGATAAATTATGTATATAAAATCGGAAAGAAACGAAAGAAATCATTTGAGTTGATAATACTTACAATACAGACAAAAATTTATAAAAAAAACTGTAAAAGTAACAAATTTCAATGGAATACTCAACCCTCCACATCCCGGTGATGGTAATTTTGTTTTTACTTGGGAATGGCTTCGTTGTAGATACCGACAGGATTCTTGGTAGCAAGAAGGTGTTGTATATAAGCTCGTGAATATTCCAGATCTTTGAAGATATTGATTTAAGTTGCAAATGGTCGTAAACGATAATAAGATGATATTGGTATCCTAAATACCTCTAAAACCGGTCTAGTTGTAATAATTTTTATGATCAAAGAACCAAGCATTACACTTATGCGCCAAACCGCTAACCATAGGAATATCAATAACACATATGTATTAAACAATATTGAAGGTCAAGTCAAGATTACGGATTCCTTCATTATCCATATAACACAACTCCTCCAGTTATCAGATACAGCCGCTTCCAATGCAACTATTTTAATATTTGTGATGTGAATGTTGAGTTTAGTTCCAGATCATCCCCCGCTTAGTGCAGGTTCTGAGAACTGACACTGTCGCAGACTTCACTACTGGACTCTTGAGTGACTACTGACTCTAGAGTGATCAAGCAAGACCAAAAGAATGGCAATGGCCACGATTTCAGTATTCAAAACGTACTTCTCGGCAAAACGATGACTTCTTCTTGGTGTTTTGTTGCATTTTTTACAGGTTAGATATATATAGAGAAAAAAACTCATTCTTGTAGGCCCAACGGAAACATTGTAGTGTAAATGAACAGGTGTTACTATCTAATCCTGTCCAAATTTGGATTTACGTCTGTGGTAGTGTCAAATTTTAGATTTTATACCAAGCGGAAGGTGAAATGAAGCTAAACTCAACATTTGCGTAGAATTACCCCTTACTACCATAGCTGCATTATCATTGTGATGTTTGACGTGGTGACAATTGTACAATGGTGATTCTAAATTACGTCAATAGAATCCCTGACTCTGGTGCGTAGTACAATTCGGCTTTGGACATCAAATCTCTACTTTTCTCGAGTTGTTTTTATGTTGCGCAGTTGTTGTTATGTTATGAGGATGCAGTTGCGCCGTGAACAATCTGAACTCCAAGAAAGCACAATTATACGTTACAGCCTGATAATTCACCAAAGTTAAAACCCATTCCTTGAACTGTGAAATAATCTTTTCCATCCCATCGGTACTTTGTAAATTGTTACACACAAAAATGTTAATCCGAATCTAAACAGGTTGCTTCTCGGTCCATTCGCTATATTACGTTACTGTTACAACTAAGAATTGTAGTTAGAAACATTTTACGTATCTCGTATTGCTATAAATATTTCAGTTAACCCATTATTTAAAATAGTATGTAATATAACTAAACTACAGTCTGTATAACATTATTCAATACCAGTTAACAGCTAAGCAAGGTGTTGATAAATGAGAATATAACATTGGCATAGTTTATATTTATAGTTTTAACATTGACACGAATTAATACACATACTGTAGAATCTGTAAAACTGTTTAAATTTGACCACAAAAACACGACTGGAACTACATTTTTATAGATAGAGGCAGTATGATGTTGCTATATGACCCAATGCTAAATATACGAGTACATTATAAGGAATAGTTTAGGCTCAATTGTAGTGAATATATAAAATATTAACTAAACCAAAACATGACTTACCTAATGAGAAATTCTTTTAAATTAAATATTTTTTTTTGCTGTTATAAAGAATAAACACAACAAATAATTTTGAATTCAACTGTCCTTAAAATCTGTTAAACAGTGCTTCGTTGATTTATATCAGATTTATATATTTTAATCCCCTGCGATGAATTCCAGGTATGTGGATGTGACCGAAGTGGTAGGAAAAAAAGAATTTATTGTCAGTAATAACAACAGTGGAGTGCGATGTGAGTAAACAGACCCACTATGGACCTGGAATCGGAATATTAAAACTGTTATTGTTGTCCTGTTATTCTTGAAAACATGCTATTACGCGATGTGATTGCTCATAAAAATATCCTATTTATACATTTAACGTGTTATATTTTAAGTGATCAGGTTTATAACATCCTACCTTTTTAGTAAACATTATTTTATTTCCACTCAATAAAATATGTTTCATTACAAAATTCTAATTAATCAACGTAACGTTATTATTCGCTGAACGTCAGAAGTAAAAGATTTCTATAAATTTATGCAGTAATAAATGTACAAAAATAATATAAACTACTTTAGGTACAAATATTGATACAGTTTCATGTATTAGTGTATATTGTTTAATAATATAATAGGTACTGAACGTGTTTTCAAATGTATTCCACATATTCGTTTAACTTTCTTTAAGAGTATTTTCGGATAAATGTACATACATTGTGTTAATCGAATAAAATATTGACTAACATAAAATCTAAAAATATAAAACAAGGTAATTTTCGTTCTGAAATGGTACTTAAACATACCATTACTTAAAGAAAGGAAAAACTTATTCCACAGATTCAAAATATTGTCTGAACTGGTAGTGCTCGTTCTACGGACCCTAGAGTTTCATAAATCTCTTTATAAACTCATGCGATTTTGTTATTAGTTTTTAGTATATTTCTAAAGACCAGTAGGTCCCTTTCATTAAATATAGTACATTATATGTCCTTATAGTGTTTCTACACTCTGTTATTTTATATCTATTACTTTAAATAAAGCAGTTATGTTTGCATTGATATTTTCTAACGCTCAGTCAGTCAAAATAAATTATAAAAAACCTTATTTAATATTACTTTTGATTGAAAGCAATCAGCCAACATCCTACAACTCTTTGGTGAGACAATAGGGATATGGTTTAGATTAGCTGGAACTGTCAATACACTTTATTGGAAAAGTTGAAATTTGTCACTCTGAGGTGTTAATTCATAATTATTCATAATCTCTTTATTGCGTGTTTGACAATATATAACATTGTATTACAATAGTCAAATGCATCATAAAATATATCCTAACTACACATTCACTTACAGTCATACTTACATCTCAGCATTCTCACGACACAATCACACAGACTTCGGATCCATGATTTTCAATCATCCCAACGGCTCGTCATGAATTCATCAACCGAGTAAACCGCTTTAGACACCAACAGGCGTCTGAGACGAGTTTTGAATTGATTGAGGTTGTTGGAGTTTTTGATATCCTCAGGGAGCTTGTTGATTAGTCTGACACCCACCTGCTGAGGGAGGTGTTGCGATAATGTCAGTCTGCGTTGATGAATTCGCAAGTTGTCCCTGCCTCTAGTTTCATATTGGTGAACGTCCCTGCCACTTATCAAGGCACATCTAGATCTGCAGTACACGATCACCTCAAAAACGTAAAGGCAGGGCAATGTCATCAATCCCAGCTCCCCGAAAGATGCCCTGCACGACTCTCTATAATTCAGTTTTAAAATTATCCTGACTGCTTTTTTTTTGGAGCCTGAAAACTCTTTCCATTTTGTTTTTGGCACATCCTCCCCAGAGTCTTAATCCATACACAAGATGTGGATGGATTAGGTCGTAATAGGCCGTTTTTAGAACCTCTAGGGTACAGAACTTTGCTAGGTGCCGTAGGGCAAATACGCCTGTGGTAACTCTAGCACAGATGCTATCAACATGATCATTCCAGGTCAGTCCTCTGTCAAGGAACATCCCCAGAAACTTTATGGAATCTGTATCCTCTTAAAGGGCATCATCCGCAAAGACAGAAGGTCGCATCGCATGATCATTCTGACGAAGACAATAATTGATGACGGTTGATTTTGACTGGTTTGTTGTCAAGTTCAATTCTGTGAAATATTGAATGCATGCGTTCAATCCCACAAAAGATTTGATTTCCAGGTCTTGTTTTGAATTGCTTTTGAAACATAGAGTCGTGTCGTCAGCATATTGAACCAGTGCCCCAAGTTGGATTACTGAGTTCAATCTACAGACATAAATCAGGAAAAGGAGAGGTCCAAGGATAGATCCCTGAGGGACACCATGAGCCATTTTTATTTTGCTGGAAACTACGCTCGAGATCATCACACGCTGATCTCGATTTTTTAGATAAGATGTGAGCCATAAGTGTGGGAGACCCCGGACGCCACATTTTTCTAACTGTTGCAACAGTGTCCCGTGATGCACACAGTCAAAGGCTTTGGAAAGATCGAGGAATATGCTTAGCACATGTTCACGACCTTCCATTCCATCGACAACATTGTCCAGAAGGCTGTTCACCGCGTCAATAGTGGATTTGTTTTTTCTTAATCCAAATTGTACTGGATTCAGAATTTTGTTTTTTTCTAGAAAGCTTTCCAGTCTTTCATAGAATAATTTTTCAAAAATTTGCTGGACACAGGAAGAATTGAGATTGGACGATAGTTGCTTGCGAGGCAAGGATCGCCTTTTTTGAAAATCGGAATGACTTTGGCAGGCTTTAAAGAAGATGGAAAATTTCCAGTTTCAAATGAGAAATTGATCAATTTTGTGAGCGGCCTCAAAATGTGCTTATAGCAACGTTTAAGTAGCAGTTAATATTCGGAACATCCACTAACAATGCTCAATTTCCACTTTAGTTGTCTTAAAATTCGTTTAATTTTGTAGAAAGCAAAATTAAAAATAAAAATTGCTATACTACTGATAAGTACATGACAGTAATAATCCTGTTTAGAATTATTTAATACGCTTAATTAATGCAATTTTCCACGGCAATGTTGATTATTAATACAAAACGGGTAAAAACTACAAAAATATTCATTCATTTTTGTGGATAATGAATGGAGCCTATTCTATCACATTCAAATGTTGTATAATGGTTTGTAAAGTATAATAATCTCCTTAGTATGCTGATAGTGAAATTTAACCATGTTACAGTTAAACAATATGTTTGCACTTCAATGCATATCAAATACAATTTATTTATTATAAAGTAATCTATCTCTAATACATTTATTAGTTAAGTAATACATCATCTCAATTAAGTTTTCATGTTATACTAGTTTAAAAATAGGTATTGATAATTACTGTGTTTTATTTATATAACATTATATTCGATATTGAAATTTCTGTAATTTATTTTTATTTTTCTTGGCACCCAAATTAAATTATGCTCGTTCCTTATACTGATAACAAGGAAAATGAAATGAAATAAAATTCAAACAATGCACTGTAAAATTATTTTACGTGAGTTCTTTCACTTTTACTGAAACAATGATCTTACCACATCACTAAATATGAAGGTTTTGATTTATTTCGAGTCTCAAACGTCCTTCCCCATTAAACTGAAAAGTGTTTTTCTAGTTCATTTGGTCAATTCAATTTTTGAAACCAATTATTAGACGAGGGATCTATAAGTTTTAATCAATACATAGTGTAGGATTGTGTGTACTTTGCGTTATTTATGTTATACTATATTTAAAGTAAATTATTATTTAAACAATAAAATTTACAAAAAACTCATTAATGAAAGCTATTTTAATAGTTGTCTGTATGAGGCTTTCTTAGAACTTAAAATTAAAATAGGTATTCTGATTTTTTTCTCGTTTACAATCAGTTCACTTCAGTTGTGCTCAAGTATGATAAATGAGAAACGATTTTTTAGAATTCACAATGCAATATAGACGTAGTAGCGGAATTCTCTCTCTCACCCACTTTGATACTGTGTGATGATTCTTTTAAATTCAGAAGTTCTTAGAAAAGGTTATTTCTGTTTTTCCAGATTTTTTTCACAAATTAATGTGGCCACGTAGGTTTCATTCATAGCTGATAGAAGAAGAAACAAAAGACCATAGCAAATATTAAAACTAATTTTTATGAAATCAGTTTGCTCTAAGAACAAATACTATACTACCCGTGCCTGAATTTATATTCCAAATTCGTAAAGGGCTAAAGATAGAATTGAATGTTACACATTTTCTAAAGTAGTTTTAAAGTTAAAGAACGTATTCAATTTTAAGAAATAGATTATATGATTAGAACTGCGTTTAAGTTACACCAAGGATGTTTCAATTGATGGCCCTCACCAATTTAAAAAGTCTTGCCTAATATCGCTATGTTACATAAGACCTTATTGTACGCACATAGAATAAAGATAACTTGCATTGTATCTACAAAGAGTAAGTAATTAAAGTAATGGTTAACAGGCTTCATTATACACCCGAACCAATCTAGCTTTGTGCAAGCGTTATTACACAGACATTTCTGTATTCTGGTTTATAAATGGTTTAGTTTTTATACCGGTTACCTAGGCATGTCATTGCCATAAAGCTTGAACCATTTAATTATTGATTTTTTCTAAAGCTTGTTATATACTGAAGAACAGCTGATGATATATAATTTCGAGAAGAATGGTATCTCTAAGTTTTGTTTTGTAATATATACAATTTATAAATAACCAAAAAAATTATTATAATTACCGTACGAAACGTATACATCTCTTTATTTGAAAAGGTTTAACTATTTCATGATTTTGGCAGCCAATTCAGCTTTAAGTTTGGTTTGTCATAATTTTACTTATAAAAGCCTGAATAATATACATTATGTTTATTCATTCATTCATGTTCTGTGTGATTGAAGTGAAAAGTAAGGTTGGTTATAAGATGTAAATAATCTTTTAAATTTCATGTTTAAAAGAGAATAAAACGTAACCTGTATTAATGGAGGTTAATGTTCAATTGTTAATAGATCATATTTTAATTTTTGAACTAAGATTTTATCATTGATAGTTCGGCGTAAACTGAGTTTTGATGTGCTGAGACTTAAGGTTGACCTGGTTGTTTTCCTTCGGTATTACTGTTTCAAACATCTACTAAATTAAGAGCTAAAGTAAGAATGTTAAAATAAAACTAAAAGGCACGTAAATTAACGCAATTTTAAATTGTGGATTTTTGACAAACTTTCCTTGAGATAAACAGTGGTTAAAAATTTGCAAAATTCTCTTCTCTATTAAAAACGGCTAATACTTTTTGTATAATAGCCACTCACAGTCCAATGTATAGTAATAAAATAACTGTCAAAGAAATGCATATGTTGCAATAAAATGAATTGTTCAAGTCGGTTTATGAATTTTGATCTCATTGGCCCTTATAAGACTCCAATCAAGAAACAACATTAATTTAGCGGGATATAGAAAATATAATTGTACAAAACTTTTACAAAAGATGTTTTAGAGGCTTTGGTGGCATTTTTTTATCGTATTATACCTCACACTGCACATAAAATCAAATAAAAAGTAACAGTAAAGTTTGTTTCAAAATATATCGGACTTACATAAATGAGGCACCTGGTATGTTTAGCTATTTCTAAATACATTAACTCTTTTCTTACTCAATCTGTACAGAATATGTAAGTGACTGCTGCTTAGAAAATAAAAGTCTCCCAATGAAGTATAAACATTAGTATTGGTTCTCTAAAAAGTTTAATAATTGAAAAAACTCAAAATCTTGATGTGTCCATTAAAACTTAAAATTCGTACTAATACTTGAATAATACTAGTACTGGACTTGCATATGAATTATTTTTGACACCTTTACAAGAACACACCAGACTTAATTACATGACCTCCATAGGTACACACGTTTCAGCTAGCATTAAACACATTATTATATATTTACTAGTAGTTACCCGCGGTTTTGCACACAATTTTGTTAGATGTGTTCGTGTATGAGTAATTCTCGTTTGAGTGAAGTTTCTATATATATATTTCTAACCTCAATGTTTATATTATCTTTTTGCCACGATAAAAATTCATAAAATGGATATCTATGACCATTAAAGGACTAGGCCTATAGTACTCCAATTTTATTAGTTTTCGTTGTTTTATTGTAGATTTTGATTTATCTGCATTAATAATTCATATATACAGGTCTGAGAAGCCTACTTATGTAGAAAACAACTGAAATGGGCTTTATAACAGTCTTTATATTGATATCAAAATGTTTTCTTCGATATTTGCACTACAGTATTAACCAGGCACTCCATACTTATTATTTGATAAAATTTACACTTGTAAATATGTACTCTGTGTTGTCAATTAAATTAATTTAAACGGATTGAAACTATTATTAAACTAATTACCCATTTGGTGTGCTGTTATAAAACAATGTTTACACAGAACAGTTGATTACATTTAGCAGGCTTTAATATACTCAAATACAAATTTGCAAACCAAGGTTTGCAACTTCGGAGACCGGTTGATATATAACCCGGAGGGAATTATGAAATAAGAATAGCTATATATTAAAACCAGGGACCCTTAAGAATGTCCATGTAAAATTTCAGTAAAATCGGTTCAGTAGTTTTAACGTAACTGAATACACACACAGAGACTCCATTACATTTTTACAAAACTTTATAGATTTATGCATATTACAAAATAACTGATTGTATAATTGCCAACAAATGTTAATTAAAAAATATAATAGTATTGAAAGGCTGGTGTAGAAAATTAAAGACGGTATAAAAGTTTGACATTTGTGTAAAAGGTACGCTCTCACAACAACGTATCCTTAACAACCAAAATGATCTCGGCATGAAATTATTAAAAGGAATGTAGGCAGAAGGAGGGAGGTGAGACACAATCAGGAGACAGAAGAAAGCTATATTTGCCAGTGCAGGTTCAACAATGCGCAGACGTCGGGATCAGCTGTTTTCTGGATGAGCTGTTTTTTGGATCAGTTTTTTTTTCCTTATTTTCCTCATGGCCTGCACCAATCTTACGAGATCTATTCAATTATTTCAAAAGAAATATAACACATTTTTCGGTCATGCTAACATAATAATTGTAATACTTCTTTTTCATCCCCAACTTTCTTGAAAAATAGCCTAACTTTTTTACCATTGTCTACAAAATAAATAAAATCGGTAGCCTACATTGTGGTTTCTACAAATTTTTGTGGACAACAGATATTTAATAAGAGTTCACTAACCGTACAACCTATCAGTTAAGGCAAACTTTTTGTTATTATGCTCTATTTGACTACGATAAGGTGGGTACTATCAGTTCATTAGTTTGTGAGCCGATATTTGCTTGTGAAGGCTGGAGTGTGTAAACGTCAGGGACGGCAGAATAAACCTACAGAAGGCAGGGCACAAGTGATCGGATTAGAAGTGACTTTACTTCAACCTTTGGATGGTTTGGAAACAAATAGAGGTAAAGAGTTTAAACTAGCGTTTAAACTGACTGCGTTATTTCACTGTAGGGCAATAGAATAATGTCATGCCGACTAAACTTAAAAGACTATTGAAATTATTATTTTTATTCCTACTTACTCAATTTTCTCATATATATATATATATATATATATATATATATATATATATATATATATATGTATATTCTCCTTTTTATATATTTTCTTAGTTTATTCTGAAGCAATCCTGTTTGTCTGATGAGAATAAATACATCCTTAATGAACCAGATAGTGCAAACTTAATTTTTCAGTTCTTTGTACAATTCACAAGCGGGCAGGTGGCTAAATATGTTACTTAGTAAACAGTACTGAAAATAAATTAATTTGATTATTGTTATTTTAATTTATGATAAGGCCTTCATTAAAAATTATGGATTAGTGTTAATGTTATACAGGACCTACAAAAAGACCAGAAACGGCATTTTCTTGTTTAAATTCTTATAAACTATGAAATTAAACTTTACACAAAATTAATATACCTAAAAAGTCAGTTTTAAGCTAAATAAAATGTTCCATCTTTCTGGCAAGATCCGTAAGGATATAAAAGAAAATATTAATTGAGAGCATAGCTGGAGTTGTACATTAAATTAAGGGGAGCAGGAAGGCAATTTATTTATTTATTTTTTGCTTTTTGCATATTTTGATTCCTTGAAAGGTTTTATTTAAGAAAATATCAATAGTTTTGCAGACAAAATGTTATAAACATGTTGAAAAAAATAATAACTAAATGAATTCGCGAGGATTTTGACCCAGGGGGCGTCTGCGTTACGCGCAGTTCATATAGTACACTATGTAAATTGGTATTTCAAGTGATATTATTATCAAGGAGGCAGTGAATGATAATCCATATGGAGAGGACCTAGTAATTGAAAAGCTGGAATGTGTCAACCATGTATAAAAGAGAATGGGCACTAGATTGAAAATTTTGAAAAAGACATTCAAGAAAATTTACAAGTTGGAAGACGGTAAAGGCATAGGTGGTAAAAATAGACTAACAGATAAACAGATTTATGATTTACAAGAGTATTATGGCCTAGAAATTAAAATAGGTGGTTCAGACTGACAAGAAATGAAAACAAAATGTGTGGGCTATATACTTCCGCAAGATATCGACGGATGAAAACCCCCAACATAGCCTAAGTCCCACAGGCTGACAGTTGGTGTGGATACAATAAGGCCTTATCCAACAATGGGACTTATAAACATAAGCATTCTCTTCCTTATTGTGTAATGATAACTATAAAAAGTATTTTTTAATATTTAGCTGATCCCAATCTTTTGAAAAAATGTGTCCACCAAAAAACACAGAATGTGAATGAAAGTTTTAATAATTTAGTGTGGTCAAAAATTCCAAAAAATATTTTTGTGAGATAGCATAACTTGAAACTAGGAGTACTTGATGCAGTATTCAGTTTCAATAATGGCTTTTGCGGTAAATTAACTATTTACAAAAAGCTGGACCTAAAGTTGAGTAGTACTGCAGTAAACACGCTTCGCGACCTAGATTTGACGCGTATAAAAAGGGTGGACAAAGTAGCTCAAGAAATGACTAAGGAGGAATGGGTTGCAAGAATTAAAAGAAAACTTGCCCTTGTAGAAGAGGAAGAGAATGCTGATGATCCTCAGTATGGTGCAGGGATGTTTTAGGCATCTATTCTTCAATAAAGACAAGTATTGACTTCTTTGCTTGTTTACCGAAATTTTATTTTTTTCATATAAAGGTAAACTTTTCTCAGAAAGTACTGAAACTAGAAGGTTGAATTTTTTCTTTATGTGGATGGCATTGTATTATAGACTTTTAAGCAAAATTATTACAATAGGTTTCCATTTTCATTAAACACAAAATTAATTACTTAATAAAATAGCTATTTTATAGTAAATATTTTAAACATTTCTTAAACATTTATTTTTTAATATTTTAACATGAAAGTGCTTGTGTTTGCTAACCAAGCAATTTATTTCATGCTGTTAAAATTTTAATTGTGTAGCTTTTATACTTCCTGAGAAAATGTACCTTAATCTGATGATTTTAACTTGCATCGCATAGGCCCTTCCCGTTCTCTATTAGGAGAATTAGGTGCCTATAAACCCGGCTTCAAAGGGTTCACCGTAACCCAAATGGCGGTAGTTTAAAGTTAGAAACTTGAGCTTATTGAATAAGCTTAGTTATGATTCTTTGTATTACATAAAATAATGAAGACCCAATAAACCTCACAGAGTACGAAAACAGTTTTGTTCCGAATTGTGAACGACTGTACACAACATTCTGAAAATTTTAAGATACACCTTACCAAAAATTGCCTTAAAAGAAACTGCCATTTGAGGTAATCATCATTTAAACAACATGAAAACAAATGCTAGCTTTATTAGGGTCTCGTACATTTCTATGTACACTCCACAGCAGCTGGTGTTGTAGCCAACAATAGACTAAAAGTAGTACATTAATCATTGTTGTTTGGAGAGATCCCTTTTCTTGTGTTTCCCGATCAGTTCTTTTGGGTGCACCTCTTGACGATTATTGTAAATAATTAGTTTTACTTGAATGAATTCCAAAAGGCTGAATGTGTGGTCAGGCATTGTATCACAAAATATTATTGATCCTTTTATTCTTGATGGAAATTTGAATGAAAAAGCTTACCACCGTATGTTGGTTAAAAGATTTATCACTGTTTTCATGAATGTGGAAAGATTAAACTGGGATTTTGTTTGGTTTCAACAGGATTGGGCCTTCCTCATTATGCAATAGACGTACATAATGTACTGAAATTAACGCTTTGAGAACGTTTCAGAAGTAGGATAGACCTATTTGAATGACCAGCTCTGTCCTGCAACTTGTGAACTACCATTTTGGATTTATTTAGATAGCAAAGTTTATAAAATTAATCTCTCTAACTTACAAGACTTAACACAAAGAATACTACGTGAATAGCCAAGCATGTCTGTTGAGATGCTATGAAACGTTATGGATGGCTACAACACCATTACTCACTGTAAAACTTCCGAGGGAAAACAACTTGAACACATATTGTAAAAAAAGTAAACTATAATCTCATCTTGAACTCATGAGATTCTTAGTATTTTGTGACATTCAGAACAAGCCTAGACCGTTTCGGAATGTGGTGTAAACAGAATTATGCCGTTCGGTTTTTGACGTTTCGTTATTTTACCTAAAAAGGAATGATAAGTAAGCTTTATTATACATGCTGTAATTATAAACCACCGCCATTCTGGCTACGGTAAAAGTTTTTTAGGTCAGATTTGCGGCATTTAAGATTTTTTCTGACTTCTTGTGGATAGTCCCCAATATGATAAACAAACGTATATGTACTATAAAGGAGATAGTAATAGGTATAGGTATAGTATAAATATGTAACATTCAGGTGGTTTATCAGCGACAGTTGAAAAATTTAAATGCCGTTCTGGAGAAGCTCTATATTCCAGTTTCTGTAGTGTTCCACCGCAAAGTTTACAATAATAAAACGGTGATTTAATTGAGAATACGGAATTTTGTATGTGTGTAGCTATTTATATTTATATTCAGTCCTATAATATACGTGCACTTTCAATAAAATTATATGTGTATGCAGTCTTAAAATATGATTTATTTAAAACTATTTACTCCACTTAAAACTTCTCTACATATTTATACTTAAAATCAATAAAAATATTTTAAAACATAAACTTTTAGCCCAACTTCCCTGGTAGAAAACTGAAATCAAAGGCGTGGTAGATTAGTTTTAAAAAGCTTTCTTTTAAGTGGCTTTTAATCTGCCTATTTTGTTTCCCAAAAGTATAAGAAATATAATTTTGATCTATTAGGGATCCTTTTATTAAGATGAACCATAAAATAAATGATTGAAAAGACCCAATATAATATAATTTGCAAAAAATGTATATTGTCGTTATATTTTTACCTATTATTAGTCAGTCAACATATATAATCTCTTCCTCAATGCAGAACAAATTATATATTACACTTATAGTATAAGCAAATTTGTAAGTATTATGTTTTTTTTTCTTTTCCAGAGCCATGTCCAACTACCGCCCAACGTTTCTCAATGAGGAGGTCCTCACGGAGTGCCTCCGTAGTGAAGAAGGGAGTTGTAAAGTGATCTGTTTTGAGATAGAACCTGTTCTTCCAGAAACTTTGAACTTCGCTAGTATTATCCTTAGAGTGAGAGCGCAATACAGAAAGGACGGAGAAGTAAACGCCAGAGAGATCAGTCTTATTGTTAAAGTCCCTCCAGAAAAAGAGTGCTTGAATTGGGGAGATACGATGTGCCGTAAAGAACATAATTTTTATTCCATTATTGTGCCACATTTTTCCAAATATTTTGATGTTAGTATATTCCCCAAAAGTTATCCCATATCAGTTCCAACAGTTGTGGTCTTGGAGGATCTATGTGTGTCTAACTACAAAGAAAAAACCAGATTCGACCAACTGGACTTTAATCATTGCAAGCTATTTTTCGAAGCAGCAGCAAGGATGCATGCTGCAAGTATAGTTATGGTCGAAACAGTACCAAATATCATCGACGTGTATGGGACTGAGGGTAATGTGCAGAAGGACGAACATCCTCAAATGAAAAAATTGTTTAGTAGTTTAATATCCATAGGAGCTAGAAGTCTAGCCGATTTATTTAGGAACAATGCTGATTACAAAGACGTCGTGGAATTCTTGGACGATATTGCAGATAATATTTGGAGTCTTATAATTGCCGCTGAAATATCAACCAAGTGCTTGAAAAGTTTTGTTCAACGTGACTGCTATGGCGCAAATATGATGTTTAGATACGACAATTTTGGTAAAGTTGAATCTATCAAAATTATAGATTTCCAAATATATTCATATTTACCTGCAGTAATTGATATCATAAACTTTGTCTGGAGAAGTGCTGACAATGACGTCAGAGAGAACCATCTGGATGAGTTGTACAAGATATATTGTGACAATCTCAACAAAAGTCTGTCAGAATTTGAGAGCTCTAAATCAATAACCTTGGATGAACTGAAAGAGCAACTAAATATCTTCAGTCCTTGGGTGCTTTACATGATTTGCTTCTATCTCCCGTATGGTCAAGCAAAACATCCAATACCATTCCGAACACTCCTAGACAGCAGCGTCGAAAACCCACAGAAGTGTTACGATTTAGTCCGGGGAATGATAGCGGAATCGCCGACAGTATTTCCTAGTATTTTAAAACATCTAAGAGATCAAGGTGTCATGGAAAGTATAAGAAAGCATTATTTGTGAAATTTAAATAAAATAATCTGCTATGGAAAATTAACTACTGAATTTGTGTTCGTGAGATTCTAGAGAGAAATATATGACAAGTTGCCCAAGTTCTGATGTGGCAATTTCAACAGAAATATTTTAGATTAAAAGGGTTAAAAATCACTCAACTTTAAATTAAAAAACTCTTTCAGTTCTTGGCCTGTTTTCCTTTTTATGGCATATGCTCAAACAAAATCCCAATACCTTCACCACACAATGTTTGAAAGGTACTGTATAACCTTAGAAGTATTTAGGTTTAATAAGTGGAGTAGTAAGTAAATGATTGAAATGTTATTAATATCTGTAATGATTATGTTATACTAGTATTATAAGATACAACGGAGATATATTTTAAAATACTGTGTTACATGAAATCAAATAGTGTCAACAACTTAAAATAAAATAGTCTACCGTTTAAGAGATACTATGTAATATGTATACGATATAAATAAGTTATTGCATATAGTTCTGTAAATGTTTGTCTTTTACTATTCATTTTCGTAAAATTCTCTCATCCAAGGAGAATGAAACGCTGAACTTTATCATTATGCTCAGCATATTTCTTTACCTATCCAAAGCATTTGACTGTGTGCATCACGAAACACTGTTGCACCAGTTACAAAAATGTGGCGTTCGGGGTCTGCCAAACGCGTGGCTTGCTTCTTATCTTAAGAATCGAGATCAATGCGTGCAGATTTCGAATGTCATCTCTAGTAAAATTAAAATAGCCCACGGTGTCCCTCAGGGTTCTATTCTTGGGCCTATTCTTTTTTTAGTTTACGTCTGTAGACTTAACTCAGTGATCCAGCATGGTGATCTGATTCAGTATGCCGACGACACGACTATTTGCTTCAAAGGAAAAACTACACAAGATTTGGAAATCACATCATTTGTGGAACTGACTTCATGCATTCAGTATTTTACTGACAGGAATTTGAAAACGAACCAATCAAAATCAAATGTCATCAATTTCTGCCTAAGACCAAGGGAATTTGCAAGGCAACCTGCTGTATGTGGACGATATCCTTTTAGAGGAAACTAGATCCACGAAATTCCTGGGGATGTACATTGATCAAGGTCTGACCTGGGACGACCACGTCAACAATTTAAGTGCTAGAATTACTTCTGGCATATTTGCCTTGCGAAGCCTAGCGAAATACTGTTCCCCTGAAGTCTTAATGACGGCATATTTTGGTCTCATATATCCGCACTTTGCGTATGGCTTAAGACTGTGGGGGGCTCTGCCAAACACAAGATGGAACGCGTTTTCAGGCTTCAAAAAAAGGCAATTGGAATTATTGCAAAGTTGAATTACAGAGAGTCGTGTAGGGACTCTTTTAGGGAGCTAGGTTTGCTGACATTGCCCTGTCTCTATATGTTTTATGTGATCCTGTACTGTCAATCGAAGTGCACTTTAGTCCGGGGCAGGGACTTTCATCAGTATGAAACTAGAGCCAGGGACAACTTTAGAGTCCATAGTCATAGACTGGCGGTATCTCAGCATTTACCGCATCAGGTTGGCGTCAGCTTAATCAACAAGCTCCCTGAAAGTGTAAAAAATGCAACTAATCAAAACCAATTCAAAACTCGTCTCAGATGCCTGTTGGTGTCAAAAGCATTTTATTCGCTAGAGGAGTTTATGATGAGTCGCTGGGATATCTAAAAATATCTTAAATTACCAAAATTTAAAATCTGGATCAAAGATAGTGTGAATGAGTGAAATGTAAGTCTGACTGTGTGTGAATGTGTAGTTTATTTGCTGTTTGAATATATGACGACTGCTATACAATGTTATATATTGTCTAAAAGCAATAAAGAAATGATTTGATTTGATTATCCATATCAGATATTAAGATTGTAGTTACTCTTAAGCGATATATTTTTGATCCAGGTAGCTGAATGTTCTTATTATTTACAATTGTTTATAATGTTATGTATCTTATCAGTCCCTTCTCTAATGAACTAAAATATGAAATACAACATATACGAATTATTTAATGTTTCCTTTTTTAATCATAAGTCTCACTTAATCTATGATACTTTCAGAGCCGTAGTATTGTTCGATTACATCATTTTATTTTATTTAAGAATGATTAATTAGATATCTTAAGATGAAATACTGTTTAATACTTTGCATATATAACCATAAACCACATTTCCAATTACGTTTCATGGTCAATCAGCTATCCATCATGATTGTACCACAACGACAAGAAACAATGGTTGAATCGCACACAACAACAACAACATAGCTCAACAACAACAACAACACCAACAACAACATGGTCAACATGGCTGGTTGTTGATGTGTTTGTTGTTGTCATGTGGTTATTTGGTTGTTGTATGGTTGTGGTTGTGTGTAATTGTTGTGATGGTTGTGTTGTTGTTGGTTGTTATGATTGATTGTAATGATTGTTGTTGTTATTGTGTTGTTTGATTGTTATATTGTTGTGTGTATTGTTATTGTTGTGATTGTGTGACTCTTATACCCAGCACAACGAGGTGATATATGCGTTAGAATGAAGAGCAATATCTGGGTGACCATGGTAATCATTAAATTGTATATTCTTTCAGAACCTACAAAGTACTTATCAATCAAAGACCTACAGGGACAGGTTAAATAATAGTTGGGTTACCATGGTAATTACTAAGTTGTATTTACTACCAGAGCCTACTCAGTACTTTGAAATTGGACACTTGCACGGGCAGGTCAAACAACTGGTTTACCATGGTAATCATTAAGCAGTATTTTCTTCCAGAGCCTACTCAGTATTTAGAAATTGGAGTCTTGTAGAGGCAGATCAAAAAATAGCTGGGTTACCATGGTATTCATTAAGCTGTATTTTCATCCAGAGTCTACTCAGAATTTAGCAACCAGTGTCTGGCACTGTAGGTTAAACAACAGTTAGCTTACCTTGGTAATCATTAAGCCGTATTTTTTTAGGGTCTCTGCAGTAATTGGAAATAAAACTTGCAGGGGCAGAAAAATCAATAGCTATATTACGATGGTAATCATTAAGTTGAAATTTCTTCCAGACTAACTCCGAACTTAGATATCAGAGAGTTGCAGGGGCAGGTTAAAAAGTATCTGAGTTACCATCGTAATTACAAAGTTGTATTACTGTTCCAGATCTAACTCAGTACTTCTAAATACTTGCAGAGCAGGTCAAACAATACCTTGGTTACCTTGGTAATTATTAAATGCATTTTCTACCAGAGCCTATTCAAAACTTATAAATAAGAGAAATGCAAAGTCAGATCATACAATAGGTAGATTATAATGTCAATCATTAAGCAATATTTTCTTCCAGAGTCTACTCAGAACTTAGCTACCAGTGACTGACATTGTAGGTCAAACAAAAGCTGGGTTAACCTGGTAATCATAAGATGCACTTTTGTATAGAGCCTCCACAGTACTTAGAAAATCGTACACTGCAGGTGCAGGGCCAACTATAGCTAGATTACGATTGTAATGATTAAGTTGTAATTTCTTCTAGAGCCAAATTGGTACGTAGAAATAAGGGACATGCAACGACAAGACTAACAACTGCTAGGTTACGTTGATAATCATTAAGCTATATTTTCCTCCAGAGTCTTTCCAGTACTTAAAAACCAGAAACTTGCAGGGTCAGTCAAACAATAGCTGGGTTACCATAGTAATAATTAAGTTATATTTTCCTCCAGTCCACTAAGTACTTTAAAATCAGTGACTTACAGGTCAGGTTAAACAACATCTGGGTTACTATGGTAAACATTAAGCTGCATTTCCTTCCAGAGTCAATTCGGTGAGGCTGGCCCGCCGGCGGGACCCGCGCGTCATAGCGGTGGAGCGGAGGGTACGCGAGCGGACTACCTCGCATCGCATTGTTTATAGGCTTAGTGTGGTTCAGCCAGTCGCTAGAGTAGGTTGGTATGCTACAGCAGTTGGCTAGTGGTTCGTGTCGGTCATGGAACTTGGTTCGTTCACGTCTCGCCGCCACCCTACGGGGTCCGCCCGCGACCCCTAGTTTTTATTACTGTCTGTTAAGTTTTAGAGTGTTCACTGTTATTTTATTGTGTAGAATATTGTACGTGTGTGTACGAGTGTTATACGATGAGTACAATGGATTATTCAATACCTGGACCGTCTGGAAACGCCTCAGAAGCTACCCTGCCTATCTATCGCCTATCGAGTTACAACCTGAAAATCTAGATTAGATATCGACGTCGATAGACGTAGATGATCCTGTTCAACGCGCTGTGGATGACGTATCGGATGAGGAATCAGATGATGGATGATGACTCTGATGGGCCAGAACGCACATCAGGAGTTCGGATTTGTGGCTCTAATGACATTTCCAGTAATTTCAACACATAAGGCAGGATTTAGTAACATAACGTTTTCTAGCACCTAGGGTACGTCTTCATATAAATTTTAAGCAGCGAATGGGTTAAAGAACAGACACGTACAGGAGACCATGGCCTTTTCTCTCAGTGCCTACTAATGCACTTTCAAATCCGAGATTTGCTGGGCGCAGGTTAAGCAATAGCGGGGTTAACATGGCAATCATTAGGTTGTATTTTCTATTAGGAATTTATACATATCGTTTGCAAATCAAATTAAGATTTATAACACTCAAGCTCAACGTCAGTATAGCGGGTTAGAAATAACGTACTAATTACAAATTAGTATGAACTGCTCGGAGTGACACGGTCAATATTAAATATTCGTTGTTTTCTTGATTTTATTTAGATCACTTAGTTTGGAAAGGAATTGATTTTCGTAAGGTTTCAGTAGCTGTTATTTGTGGTTAATGAAGTGGAGCCATCAAGGAGTTTCCAATTCTTTCTGAGTAATACATTTTTGTTATTTGTTTCTATAACGAAATTCGATGACATTTATTCTTATAAATAAACAATTAATTGTAACTTGCGTTTCACGTTGTCGTAGATTTAATTTATGCTTAAATTCCGTCGTCCACAGTGGTTTCAAATTATTGTGGCACGTTATATGAAATACTATTTATTTTAAGAAATTATTTTTATTTTAATAAAATAAAGTAGTAGGATCTTTTAAAATATTTTCGAACCAAACAACATCTGCAACTCTACGTTTCGGGATCTGGAAACTAATATCCTCTTCAGGTGGAAAATTAACGTACTTCACATTAGGTTGAAGTACCAAAGATTTATTACAAGTATGGTTAGAATTTAAAAGAGAAATGTAAGTCAAATATATGAGGTACACAACTGAGATAGCGCAAAGTTCAACAGCCTCATCTGATAAGACAATTATAATCCCTATTTACCTAGATTACAAAATATTTTTATATTTTGTAGTCTGGATGTCTCTTATCAGCTCAGCTCAGCTTAAAACTGGGAATTACTATGGTTGGACACCAAATGTTTTTTTTATACATACATTTTTTTAATCACAGAATGTGTGAAAATTCTAAACTTTTTTCATTACGCTTATACTTAATTTAGAAGTAATTATAATTAGTTTTAATGAAATCAGGAAATATAATTTCATGTACAAAGTACAGTTAATAAATAAAGCACTATGCCTAAATTAGCTAAAAAAAGAAACTATTTATGAAGTTGTAAGATATGAATAATAAATCGTTATTTAACTAGAAAGAGATTACTAACATGTTTACTAATAAGAGTAATATTTACCATATTTTAATCATAAAACACTTACACTTATGTAAACAACAGCCAACTTCTCATTTAATAAAATATTGGAGGACCTGAAAGGAACAAAACAAGGAAACATAATCCAATTTCCCGTAAAAATATTAGTTATCAATAACAGTGATGTAAAAATATTTCCTAACTCCCAGCCAAGTCCTAAGGAGTGATGTACACTATCATAGAACTCGATATTACTTCTATAGAAATGTTTTAAAGATGATTTTATGTCTATAGGTCACCTTTGTTCTCGAGCTATGTCAGATAGACAGACAGACAGAAATGTCATCGATACAGCCTCTAGAGTGACATAGCCTTCGCTGACGTTGAACCAATGAAGGCATGGTGACAGAAAGGGAACGTCTTATAGGCGACTTCCGAACCACCATCAACAGCTGGTCAGGCGGACTGCTTGCAAGGACAGGATCCCTTATCGGTTAGCCATCCAAGCAGCAGCCATGCTCGACATTACTTGATTCGGTTACCTTAACCGCCGTACCCGCTACACTATGCCATTGGCAACAGTTTTATTACGCTTATAAAAATGCTCCAAAATGACTTCCGAGTTCATTTTTTGATATTGGTTGGCTTCATAGTGGAACTTTTACTATGGTTTCCTAAAGCAAGCCCTAAACATTTGCACTATGCCTATTTAATCCATACTTGGGATTAACATAAATAAAACATGTGCCAATGTTTTGCGTACTAGCATCCTTCTTATCCTTAGGTTTTTTTCCGTTTATAGTCACACGTGCCGTACATTCACTCTTTTCCAATGCTTCAGTTCATTGATATTTTTATATTTTGATATCCTAAGGTGAGACAGTTTAGATTTTTCCCAATTAACATTCATAAATAAACTAAGCCAAGCCACCCCATTTAGAACAATTATATTTTATAACGGTAACATGCATCATTGAAATATAAAAGATTCTTATACACATCATAGGTAGCATTACAAAGTAGTTTATATAATTCACTATACAGTAGCTTAATTTGCATATTAATGGAGTGTGAAAAAGAGCAAACATGTTTAAAGCAATTATCGCTACACAGAATTAGAATTTATTGTTATTTGGTATTGTTGACATCACCTGACGTTTCTGTAATAGTAATCAATGGTTAGCCATCATAGTTTCTATGAAATAAACATTGAAGTTATGTAGACCAGTGATTATTGTATGGGTCATATTAATATCATCTACTCAGTGTCCCTATGTGCATCAATTCAATGCCATAAAGGGGTATTTTTTTAAGTATAAATCAATACGGAGTGTGCACTATAGTCTAAATCTTTTATGTTTTTATCCCGTAAATGACTTAAGGTTTAAGTTCAGATCATTTCATGTTTATTATTGCCACCAATTAATTGTGCACACGCTATATTGTAAAAAAAAATACATTGTATGGATATTGAAATATAATGCCGTAAAAGAAATTCAACGTACATAGTTATTTATTGGCTACATTTTGTCATTCAACCTGTAATTTTATTTAGTTTTTATAGCTGAATCTCAATTTGCCCATTTAAGTAACGTGGGTTTCTGGGTTACAACAGGCTAGAACACGTTGGAATAAAAAGTTACACCTAGGTATTTTCGGTCGTTTTAAGGGTATATTAGATGAATCGAGGAAGATAAACCAGCTGTTGTAGTATCCGATGTTGAAGTTGAAGTTTATGGTGCAATTTTGGCGCACCTGAAAGAGTTCCAGGAGACAGTCATTTAGTAAATAAAATAATTCCGAAGTTTGCAAGATTGGCTAATCGAAGAGTATTCAAAGTATTATTATTAGCTAAGAGATCACCAATATGGAAAAATACGTTGTTTTAAATTTAATGTAAATATTTTGGATTTATTTGTGTACATTCGTCATCAAAGTATTTATTTATGGAACAATAAAGTTTTGAAAAATGTAGACATACGTATTAAGACTTTTGTGGGACGCAAATTAAAATATACATCCTTGTATAAAAGGAAGATTAATATCATAAACAATAAACTATAATCTTACCCTACTTCCTTCAACACCTAATGGTGGTAATCGATGTAAACTGTAACTTATATCCAATATCTATTAGATTGGATTAAACTATGCACCTAAACAATACAGATACAACTGAGCAATATCCATATACATGTTGTATCTCATATAGCTTCAATAGCAGCTTAGCCAGGAACGTGACTGGCGGCTTTGACTCAACCCTGTCTATAGACCGGACCACAGTGAGCATGAACTGCTCAAGGTGATTTGGTAATTACAGGGAGTCTGTCTCACCGTGCTGTGTCTGACTGAGGTACAAGTTACAATGCACTGAGACGTGACCGACCATTTAACACTCAACTTGTTTTGAGTAATGGCGTTAATAGGGGAGGGGTATATTGAGGGAATTACATCAATATACGTGTAGAAGTTAGATTTCTGGTAACTTTCCTGTTAACACTTTGAGTGCTGGCCCTAAATGACATGTAACTCTGTAGAATGCTGGGCGTTTTTGGTGGTTTTCAAAAATTTATTAAAAAAAAAGTATTTAAGGTATGAGAAAAATACTTACATGCCTTAATTCAGCTTACTTTCGTCTTTCTTTTAATGTGAGATTGTTAGTGGTTTTTTAAAAAACTACACATAAAAAATGTTTTTTAAAAACATTTATTTTTGGAAAAAAAAATTATTTTTTGAGACAGTTTTTTTATCTAACTTACTAAACTAAGCATATATACAATTATTTACAATGACCCATTTACAAATATAAACTGTCCTTTGCATAATACAAATCATGTTTTTATGTTTTGTAGTTTTTTGAGAAAAAACTATGCCGTCATATTGGTCATATTGATGCGTCGGCATCACTTTCGCTGTCAGCACTGTTTTCAGCATCTGTAACATAATAATATACTATGTAAAATATGAATATATTTTCATTTTATTCATAAGAATAGAATATTAGTTGAATAAAGTTAATTTATTATAATACAAATTATAGTTTGATTCACGAAAACAATAACATAACCAAACTTTTAGACTGATGTTTATATGATAAATAGACTTACTTATTCTTACCTGAAGTGTGTCTAATTTTCTTCCATTAAATCAGGATCAATGTCAGAATCGTCAAAAATACTATCTACAACAATAAAACTATCTTCATCTAATACATCACTGATCGCAACGTCGTTCAAGCTGCGAGAAGCCATGATTGCGACATCGACTGCCGGGTCCGACGAACGTCACGTCAGCGGCACGTAAACAACGCGACCGAAGTTGCTTTGTCATTAACCTCATACAATACATCTGACGCTTTCTAGCGGTGAATTGTGTTACTAAAAACCCAAATAACATTGTAGAGTAGGCAAAACCCGTTTAAATACGGACTATGTAATATAATACCAATTGCAATGACAACCACGTAAAAACTACGGGATTAGCATTCTTCGGAAGTTTTGCCGTTCCGTAAAATTACGGGATTAGCACTCTAAGTGTTAAATAGCCATAAATGTTTAGGAAACTTGCTGATATTTTAGATAATACTTTTGTTTTTTTTTCAACTTGCATTTCAAGTTTCAAAATAATGTTTTACATAAAAAAATAAAATGTCATTGTCTTCAATTATAATAAAAAGAATATTTTAAGAATTCCTCTTGGAGTATCAGCATAATTTTTATGACCTTAAACACTTGTCATTTTCTATTTTAGTTAACATTAAATAAATGAAAGAATTTTCCTATGAATATCAACTGTGTAAATAATAAATACGGCCATACATGAGGTGAAGACGTTTGACTTTATGTATGAACACCTCTCTATTAGTATTAGCCATTACTAATAAATAATACCTTAAAGTAATATTTTATATAAAACAGGTTTATTCATTAACTGTACTATTATAAATAAATGATATTAACATTTAATCATAACTATATTTAATCATGTAACCAAATAAAAATTTAAAACATTAAAAAACTTAAATCATTAATGCAGGTTACATTTTTGCTATCCATGTGTTTATGAGATACTTCAAAGTTTTTCGTGGAACATTTTACTATTATATTGATGACTGGCAGGATAGATTTACCTTTTTTAAAGACTCAATGCATTTTTTCTCGATTGAAGAAAATCACTGTCCAACCCATACGATAAATGGAATTTAAATCCCAGCCAGTTTCTCTTTAAAATTCCTGGGATTAAGGTTTGATTCCAGACTAACATAGGTTCCGCATGTTACAAAAATTTAAGTCGAAATGACTAAAAAGACTGAACGTCACGAGAGCGGTACGAAGTGAGTTACGGATAGAATATGCATTTTTCAGTTTTACAAAGCATATATTCGACCTTGTATGGACTCAATATACTTGCCGATCGGTCGCTTCTGATCTCAAGCCGATTGTAAGGTCACGACTACAACGTCAGTGGAATCTATCCTGGGTTCATATGGCCCATAACAAACTTCGGCATATCAAACATTCCGTGAAATCCTGGTTGACCACTTACCGCACTGGCCGTTGATAGGGGGTAGTGCATTTTCGACTCCGTATCAGACAATCTCTCCTCTGTCACGGTTTCTTAATGGCCCACAGTGATTCTCCGCAGTGTGTGGAGTTAAACGTTAGTCAAAAATTGATGGACTGCCACCTGTACGCCGCGTCGGTCAGAGGAGAACACATCGCTTGTCAAGCCGCTGAGATGAGTTGCATGGTGACCAAGAATAGTTTTAGCCAACCTATTTGGCTAGTTGAACTCACTGTATTATTTAGTTTTACGGCTTTTAACCAGCACCATTCTAGTACAATCTTATTACTCGTTTTTAATTTTCTTTGGTGTCAGAGACACTAATATTTTACTATGTGGGTGTCATGTAAGGCGATGGACATTGATGACCAAAGTGTCTTTTGCCCTAAAAGTGTCTAATTAGCTCAATTTTGTTTAAGTGCGATGTAAATTTCATATCACGCTGAAAGTTATCTGTCATGCTACAAACGCGAGGTTTAATAACTCTTAGTGCATTGTGACAACGCCCAAACTCATTTCTCACCTAGACGTCTACGGGTTAGCCGGGATCTGTTGCAGTAAATAAATCGGTAACATGATAGAATTAGGATGTGTTGTAAATATATATAGTGGGATTCATGCGAGGATTCCAGTCTACAGTGTTATTTTAACAGTATCTATTTCATGAAACTGTATTTAAGCAAACAGTAAAGTATAAAGAAAGTATTACAGAGTGGTAGTTGCTGAAAAAAGTGCGAATGTTGGTATAGTGCTGTGTGTTATTAGTATGAATATAAAAGAAAAGAATTTGAGTAGCATCTGGTTAAAATAATAATAAAAACGAGATTAGTATGTAGTATTCTAAATTATAAGTTGGAAAATAATACGCGTGTTTTCATTTGTAAGGTGAGTTATTAAATTCTAAGTCTTTTCTATTCAATATTATGCATAAGTCTTATAAAATAATATTTGGTTGAAGGTATTCTATTTCTATCTACGTTTTATACATATACATATACATACATCTTATATATATAAAAAATCTTGAGTCACGATGTATGTTGCCAATAAACTCCAAAACGACTGAACCAATTTCAATCAAATTTCACATGTATCCGTAATTTAGTCTAACTTAGAAGATAGGATAGTTATTATCTGAATTATTCGCTTATGTCGTGAATATAAACGAATAAAATGAAGAAAAGTTTTCAAAGCGCCTGCACATTATAACCTGCAATTACGAGATAGATACGTATATTAAACAGTGAAACACTATTTGAAGGCGCTAAGTTATGATGTATAATTGTCTAAACTAAATTTTTGGTTGAACTTAAAGGTTGAGTGGTAGCCCACTTTGTAATAAAATACATTATGCATGTACAATACATTTTTGACATATTTTCTTGATCGTGACATCAAGGTAAAATCTACATCGGGGTTGGAAATATAATTTACTTCAACCAGAAATGCTCATACGCGGGCAAAACTTACGAAAAGCGTGCGAAACCGCGGGAAACAGCTAGTATATATATATATACAAAAACACACACACACACACACATATATATATATATATATATGTATGTGTAATGGTAGCACATTCACCCGGCAAGTGAGAGATCCGGGTTCGACTCCCGGCGGAGCAAGTACTTTTTGCGATTCAATGATTATTGAAATTATATATATATATATATATATATATATATATATATACTTTCAAAATGAGGAGTCACTTGTAATGGGTTCTTATTTCAAAAATATATATACCGGGTGGCTTAAAAAAAGTCCTAACTTTCGTATGAATAGAGATGGAGTGATTTGCTTTGGGGTATGTTTATTTGTACAACTCAGAAGTTTTTGGACATATGACAATTTTTGACTCTCCTTCCCTTTTCCCCCTGAAATGGGGTATTTTGGGGGTTATGTACAGTTTTGAAATTGGAAATCCTTACAAATTAAACCTCATTTTGAAAGTAATATAAGAAGATGAATGGTGCAAACAAGAGGTTTCCAATGTTACTCTACCAAATTCGGTTTCCAATTAAAGTTTGAATTGTTTTATAAAAACTCCACAATTTCAGTTAGAGTTAAAGTTATTGTAAGGCAGATAAAACATTAACTAACTAGTTATTTTGATAACTTAAGACACAAAATTATAAAATAAGTTATTGCAAGAATCAACACACATTAAAAACCATGAATAACACAGTATTTATTATGTTTTGTTTTGTCTGCCGAAGCCCATTGGGAAGTCCTAGGAATACCAATAGCTGGTTTTGCCATGACATCTCCTATTGATTATCAGTTAGTATGTCACACACATTCAGTCCAGGTAATGTGTTAAAGTTGAGTCAAATCATATGGAGAGTGACACACACACACACACACACACACCACACTCCATCATCGAACTGGCTTTTGCTTAAATATAAATAAATTGTGTAAAATTGTAATTGTGTAAATTCGTTCGTTATCGACTACATCGTGAGGACAGACAGACAGACAGAAATTACATTTTCCCCTTTTCTTTCGAATTTCACTAATGAACTGCTATTTACATCTGTAATTTGTACTTGAAGACAAAGTACTGCACGTTATAATTCAGGTAGGCGACATTTTACAATCAAGTGAACAGGAAAGTTAGTATACCTAGTACAGAAAGAATGATCCTATATTAATATTAAACCTTAATATAACTAATATAATACAGTCAATAACTAATAATACTACTTATATTGTGACATTTATACAGCAACATACTATTATACAAATCTGTTTAAATTTGTTCATCAATGTTTTACACGAAGTTTAATATTTCTGACGCAAAATATAATGCTGTTATATTTATGTATCAGTGTAAATGTGGTCTGAGATAAGGGTAGCGCTACTAATAATTTACATGGAAATATTCAGATGAGCCATTTTTTTCAGAAATGAAGTTTCCACGTCTGAAGACTTGTTGCTGTTGTTTTTCTGTCAAAACCGGTGCCAAGGTGATTGGATGGGCGTCACTGGTCAGTAGAAAATTGTTCTCATTTCACGAAAAGTAATTCTTTTATTGGATTTTATGAATAACTAGTCTTTATCACGTATTTTATGATTACAATAAATACTTTAATCAATTTACGTTATTATTTTACAGATTTACAGGGCAATCGAAATGCAGTTTTATATATTCATGATGATAACAATCTCACCCGATAACAGTTTAGGTCCTGATAAAGATAAAGCAAATAATGCTCTTTACTCGAGAGGTAAGTTGCATTGTTTAATTTGTTACAAATTGTGCTAATACTTTATTGTTTTGACCTGATCATAATTAGGTTATAATAACAATTTGAATATAGAACCTACGACATGACCAGGTGTCCATGAAATAATAGACAGAAATATCCATACAGGCGGCTTAATATAGGTGGGATCTGCTAATTATAGATTCTACACTTGGACATAGAACCAATGCCGAGAGTAGGTGTCCTTAAATAATGCAATGAAATATCCATACAGACGGCTTAATATAGGTGAGATCTACTAATTATAGATTCTACACTTGGACATAGAAACAATGCCAAGAGTAGGTGTCCATAAATAATGCAATGCAATGAAATATTCATACAGACGGATTAATATAGGTGGGATCTGCTAATTATAGATTCCTACACTTGGACATACAAACAATGCCGAGAGTAGGTGTGCTTAAATAATGCAATGAAATATCCATACAGACGGCTTAATATAGGTGAGATCTGCTAATTATAGATTCCTACACTTGGACATACAAACAATGCCGAGATTAGGTATCCATAAAATAATGCAAAGAAATATCCATACAGACGGACTAATATAGGTGATATCTATTAATTATAGATTCTACACCTGGACATAGAAACAATGCCGAGAGTAGGTATCCTTAAATAATGCAATGAAATATCCATACAGAAGGCTTAATATAGGTGAGATCTACTAATTATAGATTCTACACTTGGACATAGAAACAATGCCGAGAGTAGGTGTCCTTAAATAATGCAATGAAATATCCATACAGACGGATTAATATAGGTGAGATCTACTAATTATAGATTCTACACTTGGACATAGAAACAGTGCCGAGAGTAGGTGTCCTTAAATAATGCAATGAAATATCCATACAGACGAATTAATATAGGTGAGATCTACTAATTATAGATTTTACACTTGGACATAGAAACAGTGCCGAGAGTAGGTGTCCTTAAATAATGCAATGAAATATCCATACAGACGGATTAATATAGGTGATATCTACTAATTATAGATTCTACACTTGGACATAGAAACAGTGCCGAGAGTAGGTGTCCTTAAATAATGCAATGAAATATCCATACAGACGGATTAATATAGGTGATATCTACTAATTATAGATTCTACACTTGGACATAGAAACACTGCCGAGAGTAGGTGTCCTTAAATAATGCAATGAAATATTCATACAGACGACTTAATATAGGTGGGATCTGCTAATTATAGATTGTACACTTGGACATAAAAACAATGCCGAGAGTAGGTGTCCTTAAATAATGCACTGAAATATCCATACAGACTGGTTAATATAGGTGAATTCTGATAATTAAGGATTCAAAAACTGGGACATAGAAACAATGCCGAGATCAGGCATCCATAAACTGACAAACAACATTCGACAGATTACGTTATTTATACTCCATTTCTTTATATGAACATTATATCCTCTTATTACGAAACACGCATATTTATCCTTATATATCACACACAAAACATAACATATTCTTATATATCAATGAACAAGAAAACGTGATGGATGGTCTAGATAAGGTTTCCCTTGAATAACTATAATTGGATTTAGTTTATATAGAAATGTTTTTTTAATTTGTAACTTTGTATAATACAGATATGATGATTCAAAAGTAACCATGAACTATCTCATTTACGCTAGAAGTGATATTGATTAACATATAAAAAATTAGGTGCAGAGATAAGCTATATTTAAAATATTTACTTTTAATATTTTGAAGAGTAATAGGTACTTAGGACCTTAAATTACAATGATATGTTTCTCACAATATACATGTAAATACATCTTAAATAGTATTATAAAATTTAAATAAAAACAAAATGAGTACATAAAATTTTAAGTAAAATCGGTAACTGGATAAATTGCAGTTGCATGTCTATATTAATAACTCGTGTTCATGTAATGATAGTTTACGAATCGCGGGGTTATTTTTGCAAAGATATACCAACACAGTTAATCGTATACTTTCCTTATGGAAAACAAAGTTAGCAAACATAATTTTAAAGATTTATTTAAATCGTTTCTGATGAATTCGTTTGGACTGCCACGGAATGAATGAGTGTACTCCTAATCAACTATTTGATACACACGTGTTTACATAGAGGCAATTACAATTACAAGAGTTAATATGCTTACGTATGACACTTGAAACAATTTATAACAGTACAATGGTGATATCCAGAATCAATACAATAGCCATAATTAGCTCATATGAATTCCCACAGACTACTAAACCACTAACTCCACTAACTGGCTCCAACAAAGCCATGTATTTGAGTAACATTTGCAAGCTTAAAACTTAAATAATCATAAAGTATTTTGTTATTATAACATTACTAAATCGACGGTCCCATAAAGTTTGGAACTATAAGAAACACCAAATAGCTTTTTTTATTGATCAAAAATATAACAGCATACAATTATTTTAAAAACCATTTTTATTCATAAATTCTAGTCAGCCATTTTAAACGGGATGCATTATAACAAACTCTCTACTTATTTTTTCCTTGAATGCAAACCTGAAGTTCTCAATACTTGATGTCGAAAGGCCTCGTGGTAAAATATACAAATTATTGGATAGTTGTGAGTTTTTCTTTAGTAAAATAATAGAAAATTCTCAATATTTTTCTTGGAATTTAGCAAACTCTGTTTAGTGTTACAGGGAGTTTTCCTGTTGGTGATAGTTTTCCAAACCATCCAGTGTGCATTCACTGTCAGTTTCCTGGTAGCAGTGTACAGAGTAAGTTTCTTCTTTTATAATTTAATATTTGCTTTAATGAGTAGGCTATTCCAAATGTATATGTTGGCGTTAAAACATTTCATTCAAAACTTAAAAGGCCTTCTTGATAATTGTGAAAATATATTTACATGTCTATATTATTTTGAATACAAATCATGAATCAACGTACATTTCTCATATTTTTTTAAATCATACAAATGTTATATAAAAGGCAAAGAGTACAAAAACTTCGAAAGTGAAGTGGTGTCTTAAAACTGGTTACTGTTTAACACTATAATCCTTTTTTCCTAGCATTTCGTAACATTGGCTGAAACATATGGAATAATAATTTCTGTAATATTAACTATATGAAAACTAATTAAAAGAAGCATTCTTCAAGATAATAAATTTAATAAAAAATAAATAAAACAGTAGGTTGAATAGTTTACCTTGCTCTGCTCTGTTTCCGAAAGACTGTAAACAATCATATGCATATTTATGTAACTGGATCAGAAAATTATGACAGTGATTTTCATAAATATGGTCGATTTTATACCCAAACCTATTTAAGAGTTATATGTTCTAAGGCAATTATAGTTGGCTAAGTAATACTATCGACAGTTTATATAGGAGAATCTCTATTTGAAAGGGGGAGAAATAGCACTGTTAGCAGTCCTTGATTTTAGCCACAAATGTGTCTACTGGTGTCTAGCTCATGATCCAAATATGTATAAACATTGCGGTTTTGAATGAGGTAAAACAGTGGCTTTGGGATGAAAAAAAAACTATTTAATAGTGAAGGCTTAGTTCTGCTTCATTACAATACAGCCTATTTTTAAAAATAAACAAATGACAATAAATAGAAAAAAATATGTTTTCAACGAAATAACTATTTTAGTTTTTTTTGTGTGTGTAAAAGTGTTTTCTAGATATAAAAAACACTATTTACAAAAAGTATTTACGGTTGATTCAATATTTACTTTTTCTGATGATATTAACAACCTATAATTTGCAAAATTTCAGGAAAAAGCTTATTAATTGCTTACAAAAACTGTGATTTAAGTACACTATAGCTATTTAAGACGTAGTTTACGTTGTTTAAATTTCAAATAATATTATTACTTTCCCACGATATAGTGTTTAATTTAAATTTATTTATTTATCAAAAGAGAAACTAGACATAACTCAATATGTTAATAACTATTACATTGATTGATTTTTTGCTATCATGTGCAGAAAAATCCAAAACCCCTCCTACACTGGCTATTGAAGTGGTTCATCATTTTCATCTTCGAACAAATAGTTAACTTATTAATCATATTTGTCTTCGATGGTATGAAAGATGATGATTTGTACGCTGTTATAAAATACTACTGCACATCCATTTGTAAGTACTTTACTGTTTTTAAAATTTTAAATGAAATCTAATTTAAAGAGAACTTCAAAACAGTTGTTTAGTAATCTCTCTTATTATCAAAGCCTGCATTATATCATAGTATAGATTTTATCAATGATGTGATAAAAATTTTTAGTTTAATTGCTCTAAAAAAGTTATATATTTATGAATTACGCATATGTGATCATTGTTTTCACTTCCTCCGCAAGCTGTAAAGCTTGCCATCAATAAAATTCCCTACTTTTATGAAAACAATTAATAAATGCAGGGATATTATTCATTAATAATGATGTAAGACTATTTTATGTGACAGGAAAAGAATAAAAAAGCAAACATTTGTTTAATAAACCTGTAACTGTTACTAGTAGAATATGAAATATGAAATTGACTTACATTGAAAGTTCTCAGGCAATAAGATATCCATAAGAATACGTTCACTTATTGCTATGTAGATAAGACAAGTTATAACTATAGTTCCCTATGTAGTATATAGGTAAACTATCTAAACCAAAATAACTATCTGATATTGAATTTGGAGATTTCTGGTGGTGTTGAAATGAAGTAATTTATTAAAGTGAAAAACTTATGTCGTGTATTTTCCTTCAATATTCATTTCAATTTAGATTTAATTTGAGTTCATTTACATACCATCCAAATAAAATTAATATTAACGACTGTCTTCACAGTTATATGTTATAGGATGTATACAATATGCCTATATAAAAATATGTCATTTATTAATATTATAGAAATCGTGTCTAAATAATACATGAATAATCATCCAAACTAAGGTTATATATTCATTACAAAGATTTAAAAAAATAATTAAAAAACTTTATGATAACTTATCAAACTTAAAACTTTTTAGAGGCTCATAAAATAACATGTACAGTATCACTCTATTAAAAGATAATACGTGATCTTGAATTCAAAAATGGTTCTGTTTGCAGTCCATCTCTACTATATGTGGGTAGTGTACAGCTTCTACCTCGACATCCGTGACAGATCTGTGGAACAAGATCCGCCCGAGATCACATCAAGTGGAGTTAGAGATCAGGCAACACAAGATCACGATCATGATAATCGTCAGCGACTGGAAAGTGTGGGAAATCAACCTGAAACATCTATGATCATTATAGAGACTTCAAAACTCTCAACACAACCACGAGATCAAGAGCATATCGACAGCAATATTTAAGTAATTATAAATACTAGAAGTAATATGATATTTTCTTCTGAGGTTTATGAGATAACTGCATTTAATGGCAGATATGCAATAACGTTAATGCACTTCTTGTACTTAACAACCAACCGTTTATATTATTACATGCAATAAAAAAAAATAATTTTTCCTAAACAATTAACTTTATACATATTATTTTACTCTTTTAAATCGTACAAATGGTAAAGCTAAGCATGACAAAACATTCTGTGATATAGTACTCGTAATAAATTTTGTTTGTAAAACCTGAGCTATGTTTTATGATTATTATTAATTTGCCACTATAATTAATTACAGTTATTAAGTTTCATATCGTCAGAAATTTTTCTAATTACACGTAAAACTAAATTGCTAAATTACTTGGGCATCGTAGTTACGTGTCCAAACCAACCAAATGTATTTATTTATTTATTTATTCCATTTACGGCAATACACCATTTTACAAAATATCAATAATTAGCTCAGAAGAGGACTAGTAACTTAGAAGCAGCGTGCAACAATAATATATACAATAATAAATTAATAACAGTACATAACAATATAAGTAACTAGGACAATAACAATGGACATAAACTATATAATACATTGTAACAATAACATAAATAATAAAATATAGATAACAGATAGATAACAGTAACGATAGCAAATATATAACATCGCAGCACTATGTGGACCCTTATTAAGTTGCTATCACAGCCAATATTCGTGCATAAAGCACGATGTGGCCCTTTAAAGGCACCACCCAGGCACTCATCACTTAGAACACACTGTCGATTTTCAGGCTCCAGTTGGTGAAGTTATAGCTGCCAGTACGTTTCTCCTGAAGTGACGAAAAGACGGATCAAAGAAGTCCACGTCAGAACACATACTGTTGCCCGTTCTCATCAGCCTCGGGATCGTACCGTGGTAAAGGTAGTTGGTATGATGGTGACGTCTGGTGAACAGTTGGGAGCTCCGTGCTTGACTACGAGGTATATGAAGGTCTATTGCCTGAAGAATGGCTGGACATTCGATCATCCCATTCAAGATCTTAAAAAGGAAAACCATGTCCATTAAGGTTCTGCGAACTGACAGCGGTGGAAGGTGAAGAAAATTAGACATTGTCTCCAAATCGACATCGAGATACTGATAACCAAGCTTCACACCAACAGTTCTGAACACACGCTTTTGAACAGATTCAAGCATTGAGATGTGTCCAACCTGGTAGGGGGACCAGACCACAGAAGAAAATTCGAGGACCGGACGGACCAGAACAGCATACAGGGTCCCGACTACAGTAACAGAGAAACCACGACGACAGGTATTAACCGTATTAAACAATTAACCGTACATTAAATGTCCAAGGCTTTTATGGAGTCAACCAATCCAACGTAGTAACTTATAACTACTATTTTTTATTTTATCTAAAATTTTTGGCCTACATAATTTAAATATCCATCAAAATTTAATTTAATATTATACTGGGTGTCCCAAAATTAGAGGACCAAACTTCACCAAATTTTTCAGGAGGTCAAACTGAACGAAAAATGTCATGTAATGTATAGTCCTATCTTGCGTCGTTTACCTTAGATTGGCCATGTTGTTTCTTACATACAATTAATTTTATTTTTAATACGGGTTTACCGATTTTGTTGAAACTTGGCACAAATATTATGAACATAAACATAAGTTGTAAAAAAAAATATTTTTTTAAATCTTATGTGTATTTTCAAAATGGCGGCCATTAAAAAAAACGGTTGGTTTTCAAGTTATTTAGGTTTTAATATTTTAATGGCCGCCATTTTGAAAATACACATAAGATTTTAAAAAAATATTTTTTTTACAATATATGTTCATGTTTATAATATTTATGCCAAATTTCAACAAAATCGGTAAACCCATATTGAAAATAAAATTACTTGTATGTAAAAAAACAAAATGGCCGATCTAAGGTAAACGAAGCTAGATAGGACTATACATTATAATATGACGTTTTTCGTTCAGTTTGACCTCCTGAACAATTTGGTGAAGTTTGGTCCTGTAACTTTGGGACACCCAGTATAACTAAAATACCAAAATTTACTTATAATGCAGCAGTGGCTTGACAAAATCTTACAAAATCTGTCTTATAAATGTATCTTCAAACTTGATCCATTTTCATTTTTTTTATAAAGCTCTGATAAACCTACTGGCTCTATTAAAAAGAAAACTGTAATTCTTTCGTGAATTATCGTTGAATCCAATCTTAGTATTTCGTATGTTTTGTTTGTAGACCATAAACTGCTAGAAAGGACCTTCTTAAAATCTTGCCGTTTCCTGTTCGTCCTTACGTATGTTATGACTCTTGAGGTAACATTCGATGATATTTGAAATTTATGTAAAGTTACCTCTTGGTATAAGGAACATATTTCAGATTATTAATAACATAGATTTTTGTGTCAAATAGTCAAAGGTCGTCAAAAGTACAATTTCGTTCCTTAATATTTACATCAATCTCTTACTAACCACGATGACATAAAGACATTAGCAGCATAAACAAATTAGTAAATAGTTTCTACCGTAATCATATAAAATTTTTATGTAATTTATTGATAAGTTGTTTTGGAAGTAATAAAACCCTTAGAAATTTAAAGTTAAAGTCCGTTTTGACAGAAGTTTTCTTCGTCATGATATCTAACTACAACTTCTAAGCCAGCTTCTTAACTTTTTTGTGTTTCTTTCATGAGCACACACTGAACCATAGCACAATTGATAAAAACGAAAATGGTAGGTTTTTAGTTATCTATCATTATTTTTCTCTAATCAGGTGAAACGTCACCGTTTGTTCCCTGTTTTAGAGAATAATATAGCAATTTAAGGTGACTACTTTCTTAATACCGAAAATCGGAAAACAATGTGACGTATAATATAACCGTGGTTACCTTGGAATATTTCGTGGAAAGTTGAAGTGAAATTATAATAATTAGTCATACATAAACTTTTGACGCAATCTTCATAAAACAAAGACTTACGTAGATAGAATTTAAAAAAAAACACGAGCACATTCTAATGCATTAATGGATCTCTTTTGGTTGAAAGAAACATACCACCACAAGGAGAGAATATGACAGACAACGGTCTTGCAAATACAAGAAATTACTCTGTGGCCCGCGGGCTTGCCTCTGTAACCAAAAGGCTTCTTTTACACCCTGCATATTACAGAGTTGTAACTTCCTGTTATGAACTTCCCTAGTTACAGTAATTTAGGCATATATTATTTTATAGTATTTAAATTCGGTGTCCATAACAACATTGTTTGTTTTCTGAGCGTTAGTAAAGTTTATGAATCGAGGGGAAGAAAACAAATGCTAATTGTGTCTCACTTTACTGTCTATTCCCTCAATCAATATCTTGAAGACAATAACCACCCATGAGCTAAATTTTATGAATTTTAATTTCTATAAGGGCAATATTAGCTTCAATAATGATTCATCCAACTACTTGGAGTTTAACTAAGCGTAAACGAATATTTTACATTGGTCTTATGGGTAATACTGATGGTAACGAGAATGTCTTACCGCAAATAAATTTGTAAAAATAGTACACTAATATAGCGATATAAATGTAGCATAGCAACACATTATAGCCAATTTTAAGATCTGTGGCCTTTGAATTGTGAATAATATTTTAGCGAAGGCTAATACACATGATGAGATATGGCATATTCCTACTTTGTTTAGGATGTTAAACAAATAATTTGTTTTGTAAATAGAGTTTATTCAGTTTTCGCAGTAATAAAACCTTGTGTGACGATTGTAAAAAACCATCATTAACAGAATAATTTCATTGTTACAAAGAAAGCCTCTTATATCATTAGCCGAATAAAGCAAACTGTAATTTTATTTAGACATATTGCTTCTGGCTAATCATATGAGCGAGCTTTGTCATTAAATGAAACTTAATAGAAGCTGTTGAAAATAACTCGATAATATAGTCGGGCATTTTATTCCAAGAAAGGAAACAATTAAAAAATTAATTTTTAAATTACGTGTTAGAATATTTTGTTACATTCAAAATACAGTACAGTAATTGTTTCATATAATTGGTGAATCCTTTGATACGGTGTTATTATACATTAATTGCAAGAAGCAGCCTTTGAGTTTTAATAATTCATTTGTGAAATCCTCTTTTGTTTGTTACTGGTCTTAAAACCTTGTATAAAAGTATTATTGTTTTGTTTTGGATCTCTTAAGAGAAACATGACTGTAAATTCCAAGAATTAAGGGTGCGACGTCAGATTCCAGACGCTGTACTAAGAAGAAAGAAAATTAATGTTGACTGCACGTCATGTAAGTTCCTGGAAGGCAGTTGTGGACACTATCATACATTAAAACTAGTAGGAACTTATATATGATTTTAAGAAAGAACAGACGGTGAAGTGATCCAAATTTCTTGCAACAACTCCTTTACATCTTGGTTTTTTTTCACCTACGAAATGGCAAAATGAATTTTGATTAATACGATTTTCAAGTTGAAAAAGAACAGAACTTATCTCAGCTTTCTCTACAAAATTAATTTAAGTACTTTTGGTCCATTATGTTCAAATGGGGTGGAAAAAATCTTTGGAATGTCAATGTAAACTGATTTTCTATTCCTATATGTCTATTTTTGTCAATGTCCCATATTTTAAATTTTCCAATTTTTCCCCCTTTTTTGTCATTAAAGGAAATTGATTCACTGTACCCCCTCTCAAATTCTGATTTCTGTACTCATTAGTATTGTAAATATTGCTTTTGACCAATAAGTGCTTTGGATAAGTGTAAATAGAGTAGCAGATAAATAGTGTTTGGACAGTAAACCACGACTATTAAACTAAAGTACACGACACTTACTCGCACTAAACTGTGACATTCACAGAACGTGTTTTGTAGTCATTAGTCACGAAGTGTTTCTGGAAGTACTTTCCGTGCAACGATAACAGTGGTTTTGTGTTTAGCAGTAAAAACGACAAAGCTATTCATGCTTAATGTGTAAATGATTAGGGCGTCTTTTTCAACAAACTAAAAGTAATAGCGACTATTTATTTAATACAGTAATTATTTACTGATACATATTTTACATTTAATTTTGTTATTATTATTTTGGGTTTAATGTACAAACAACTAGAGTTCATAAACACAACTAAGTTTTCTAAGAAGAACTTAAAGTATATATTTACAAAACATAACAAAGTTAAAAAATCTATCCAATAGTCACGTATTGATTATAGATATTATAACACTTTTATCTGCTGTAAAATAGCAGTGATAATAAGTAATCTTGTAATTATATGTTTCACTAAGTCTAAATATTATAGATAAGTTTAATATAGAACAAAAGGTTTAAGTTACCCTATCTTATAACACATGAAGGTAAATACTTATCCGGCTAATATAGTTGAGTTAGGTAAAATATTAAACTTAACACTCTAAGTAAAACCCCTGTGCTTCTGTCAGATGATTGCTGGAAAACGGTGTTGTACCATGACGCAACATTTACACTCATGCTGTAAAGAGGCTATTACACAACTTGTTATGTAAGTATCCACTGATGCAAGCTTTTTACAATTTACTTAAAAAGAGCGACTTCCTTATTGACGGTATCAAATTCCACTCTTAAAAAGTAAAAAAAAGTAAAGGATACATTTGTTTATATTTTTAGACAACTTTACGACAAACAAATGGATATTAAGGTACTCAGACTACTTCGTCCAATTTTTTTCACGTACTCTTATAAGTACTAAGTTTAAATTAAAAAATTATTTTTTTAACGTTAATAGAATTTTTTAAATAATACATTTTATCGAAACAGTTCAACATATATGACAAAATGACTAGATGAAAAATCGGCTCAATAAACAATAATGGTTTTATTTCAATCCATCACAAATTTATTAAAACATGTCGTTTAAACATAAGCAATAGCCTACGCTTAATATTGTGAAATAGGATATAATAAGATACAGAAATTGGCTGCTCCTCCCACAGCAACGTCACCGTCTCTCGTGTAAACAGTTCCAAGTCAGACTGAGGAATTTGTCCTGAGTTAACCAGACGGAAATTAACTAGGTTTTATTCAAAGGCAAAAAAGCTCAAATAAATTATAGCCCTAACTTCACAGAGCTACCTTGGTTTAAATCTTCAGGGTATTTATTTGACTATTTTTATATCATACCCCAAATATGGTTTAATTTCATCTTATTATTTAACTCCATATTAGTTTGAAAATAGGATTAAACAAAGTTCCTCTTATCTTTGCATATTATGTAAATATATAATGTATATTTATATATACACGGTACCAAAAACTCCTGTGGGTGATAGTACACATAATTAGAATCAAAATATTTTATATAAACATAAATCGATAAATGTCTCTATTAGCTGTTAGCCACCTATTTATTTTATCAAAAATTAATACCTGCAGAATTATTAAAGCTACAGAAGCCAAACTTCGCACTTAGAGAGTAACACATAATGGAAGGATAAAAAGTAATGTTGTAATTTTCTTCAATATTAACATAAAGTTTAATTTAAAATTTCTAAAGCCAAATAACAAAATTAAAAGAGTATAGTTATAAAAAAAAAATTATGGTTGCCTGTAAAGTCGGTTTTACGGGCGAAGATTTTACGTGACAACGTCTTTTTCTCGGTAGAATATTTATTGATATGAATATTATTAAATTGCACAATAGGAACAAGGAATTGGATGAAAATAAGAATTGCACAAATTTTAACTATAGAAATATATTTTGTTTACTAAAACATTGTACATAATTTGAAATTAATTAAAATTTGTTATTGTAAATGGTAAAGTTGAATAAAACATTTACTAAAATTGGAATTTGAAATTCTTGCTAAACACAGTTAAATTCTAACTCCGCGCGTGGTGATTGGTCGGTTTAGTTCGTTTGTTTGGTCGCACTGTTATGACAGGTTAGAGGTTATAATTTGTTATTTTAAATGTTTGACTAGCAATACGCGCTGTTTCTTCTCAATCGACTGAATTACGATTGATTGCAGAGTGATTTAAACTAATAATTTACTTAACACTATCAACATTTGTCAATAGTATGACATAACCTATAAACTCAGTTTCTCAACTTTTGTGTCAATCTAACAATTAATCAATCAATCATAGTTTACGATAATGAAATATCAGTGTACAATTATTTACCTTTATTGTTGTAGTTGTTGTAAATGACGAATCTAAGCACTCCACATTTTCACGAATAAACATAGTTATCTGCTTTATCCCGTGCGGCGGACCCACAGTTATCTGCTTTATCCCGTGCGGATCCCGTGCGGCGGACCCACTGGACGGGCATCGTAACGTTACCGGACGTTACACTTTTTCATGAGTGACTCCGAGCCGCAACCTAATTTAAAACGTTGTCACGTCAAAATTGCAACGTTACCTTTTCCAACGAATCCATCAATGAAGAGGCGAGCACAATCGCTCTACAGGTAAGCTTGCACAAGCCGTGAGCAAGGACAATTTGATCATGTGAGGAATATCAGCTGTTTTGAATAAGTTATAAAGAAATTACTAAAAGATATTAACCACTTTTCAAGTTTTATAATAATTCATACGGTACTTTGTTAACGAAATCCGTCAGCGCATAAGCGAGCACGACTACTTTATAAGTACGCTTGCTCAAGTCAGGAGCAAACATGTCACAGTTGAGAGAAATTATTGTTTGTTGCTAAACATTTCAAAATAATTGCTACTTTGTAAATATTGAATAACTGATCCAATAAAGCTGATGCCTATCAAAATTCAAAATTTTTGATGCTCCAGGTTTGTGCAAGATTACATTTAAGGACGTCTTAGTAGTTTATTAATTGGCCGATTTTGTTGAAACAAGTACCGTTTGAATTGCAATAAAATTGTTCAAATATTTGGTATATGGTAAACTATACTGGCTCTTTTGTTTGTTAATTGACTTTAAACGTTTCAACAGGCGCTATTTTGTTAATATTGCAGAAAATATAAAATTACTGTTTTTAATTTCCTCTTGCATATTAAAACCTATGTGCCCAATTATATTTCTCTAGCTTAACGAGTTTAATAGATAATATTTTGTATGAAAAATACAAAATGGTGGCTAGCAGCTAAACAACACATTTCTCGACCTACGTATATTTAACTTTTTTGTTTGACATTATGAGTACTATCAGTTGCAGAAGTTTGTAGGATCCTTTTAGGTACATTCTGTGTATATAATATTAGTTTTATTTATCAAGTGTTAAAAGGTAAATAAATACTGTTTAGTCTAAATAACAAAGAGTAAAATTACACAAAATAAAGGTACGGTAACTTAGTAAAACTCATGGGAAAATAATAATATTTTTTCATGTTATAAGTTTTTATTAAATGTATCCGTGCAATTCTTTGTGGGATTACTATTCTTAAAAGTGTGTTCGTACACAAATCATTACAGTTACATTATTAAATATCATCCCGTTTACGTGGTGCCCCTGGAATTTCTGATGATGGTAATTAATGATTGAATACATCAAATCCACTCGGTTAGTGCTCTGAAGTAGAAGGGTGAATATTCTCTGAGTAAGCTGTAAATCGACAATAACTCCTGTTGCAAGTTTTAGTGTAGAAAAAGCTTTTATTTGAGTATTCTTTACCAGAAAAAGTAGCTGAGTATCAGAATGACCAGTTTCAGACCATGGCTTTATCTAAAAAATTTGATATAGCCTATAGTGTCACTATAGTGTACGTACTTTCGTCATGTACGATCATTAGTTGTTGGATTTTGGAAACAAAGGGAGTAAAGTTTGTAACAATTGTGGAACAAAAACCTCAGCTACCTAGTGACATCATCTCAATGGTTTACCGGGACAGCTACAAGAAATATATGTTAAACGTATCAAGATCTTAATTACATTTAAACACATAAACCAATATTCAAAACTTTTATTTTTGTGAAGCCTTTCGATAGCAAGGCTATCTTAGTCAAACACATCACATAATTGGATGTTTTAAATATTGGTTTATATGTTTTAAATGTAATTTAGTTAACAGTAGCCAATACAAGCTCCTTCAACGCATCAATAGCTGTTGAGTAAGGTATTCCGTTCTAATAATCCTGGAACCACACATATTTCAAAAGTTGAGGAATCAAGAGCGAGTTGTAATTAAGATACCAACGTTCTTGCTATTATTAATTTACTCTCTCAACGTAATTAATCATCTTGTTTGTATCTATTTATGGTGGTAACACTGTAAAATATTTGAGTAATGCTGCAATCAATCAATGATTCGATAATGATACAATAAGATTTTACAGTCAAATGAAACAGTTAGATTTACCTACGCTTCTTATCACTCATATGCTCCCTGCTTTATCACCTGGACGTGAGAATGTCCACAATATCCTACCTTGGTACCTTGGTACCGTCTAGCTCAGTCTGTCTCCTTTAGTTGAAAGAAACTCTACAGTTGTTACCATCTGCAATCATGGTGAAACTCTTCCTTTGCTTGATCATCCTTACTCTGGTAATATATTAATATATAAATTAACTCTCAAATTTTTTTAAATACGCCCTCTCGGTACACCATTTCTTCTCTTTTTCATTTAATATTATTAGTGTTTATTTAACATTATATGTATTACTCTGTAGAGATGGGGGACTACTAATTCTTAATTTGTTATAAAATCAATTCATATTAACAGCCATTACTAATAATTAAAATAGTTCTGTAATATTTTTCATTAATACTAAATTGACCAAACATTAATTTTTATATAATTTTAATCAAATCAAAAAGTATTTTCTTTCAAAAGAAAGTTAAATTTCATTATTTGCATGAAAATAAAAACATTGCGTAATTTATATAAATATATATGTGTGTATAATAAACCAGCTTAGTATGAAATATTTTCACATAGGTATTAAGGCTTGTACTTAAGAAAAAGTCTACTTATTGCATCTATTTGCCTGAATGTAATATTTTTATTAAAGATTGCCCACCTATATACAGTTAGATAGAACAAATTATGATATTATAAGACACTTTACAGAAGATCATAAAGTAATCTTTAATGGTAGGAGAGAGAAAACTGGTCTATACAATACCAAGAAGGGGGTAACGCAATTAAATACAAAAAATTGCTAATTTACAAGATAAGTTTCATTATTTATGTATAATTAATTTATGTTGGAACACTAAATTAATAAAGCAGTATTCACTTCTGAGTAATTTTTTCATTATATATATACAAAAATAAAAATAACAGTATATCAAACTTTGATTATACACAAGATTTATTTTGACATAAGCCTTATCTTTTACAGCTTGAAGCTTAAGATTTTTATATTCTTCCACACGTCATGTCTAACATGGTTTCTTCTTTTCTTGATACTGTTTTTTTTGTTATAGATATCATGAAAATATTTAAGTATATTTAAAATTAGACTTTTCATCAACGAATCTATAATATGTGTTATTAGGTTATAATATAAACCTAAAAATACTCCTTAGGTAGATTATTGCAATTAGAATAAACTACCATTCACAGACATAGTTGTAAGTTGAATGAACTAATTAGAAATAGTAAATACTTTTCTCAGAATATAATAAAAATACGTATCTTCCAAGGTTGTTGTATAACAGTGTGTAGATACTTGCTATCTGCATTACACTACTGATCAAGCACTATAACAACATAATACTAATACAACTGTAAATTTGTTTTAGCTGAATTTGTCAACAGCTGTTCAATTAAATTTTGATTTTTGAACGTAAATAATACAAATTTTATGAATTCCAAATGTTATGAATATACCTGGCAACTTTTCCAATCTTTCTCATCATATAAACATTCTTTGGATTTTAAAAATATTTAGCAAAAAAATAACCTAATTTTCCAGCTGTTCTCGAGATTAACGTGTAGCAACATATTTGGTGATTTATCTTTATATATAACATGACATTAAGTTCTTCAAAACGTTATGATTTAGCTGGCAAACATATCATATATTTTTATTTCAACAAAAATTAATTATTTTGTTACTGACTGTGTGAGAGCGTTACACTGGGACGAAATGAAACCATCTACAAAAGTTTGTTTAGTTTTTCCGTAACTCCAAAGATTACACTGTGTACATTTGTATAACTCTTCTTAGTGACAATGTCTCATACAAGCATTACATGGATGGTCCTGGTTTCAAGTCTTACTGTCGAAAATTACACAAATAAAATAATACGTGAGAGAATCCCCTGCTAATTATGAAGACATGTTAATACAAACGTGTATCTTTAATACGATTATTGGACACTAGTATTTAAGTTTTAAGGATTAAGAAAAATTCTTAATTGTGCTAAATTGTTTTAGCCTATCACAGCTATTTGTTTCATTACTAACATATTACCCGAGGTTAATTTATCTTCTTTACTAAACTTAGCAATAAATGTTTACAAGTAAGGAGAGCGCCACATCACGTACCCTGTACGATAGTTTTCACTGAGGTTACATACAAGATTGAAAGTCTCTAACTTATTTCATTATACTACATGGGTTATTATGCTACGCGAAAAATTTCATATGATTGTACTTAGTTAGTTTGAAAATTTGTTTATACAGTGAATTTCTCAATTGTCATCCTGTTTTCCGGTAAGATCAAGGAAAATTTTCACCAACGCTCAGCCCGATCCTATAGAGCTACAAAAGTGTATATCATGATCGAACTCGTTGTTCATTATATAGGAATTGAAGTTCATGAAAAAGTTTAAAGTTCAGTTCGTTTTAGACATATCGTTCATATAGACAGACAGGCAGAAATGCAATAGGCTTTAAGAACGCTCTCATCCAAGAATAAGTTTGTGATAGTTATTTTCCTTTTTTAAGTTTCTTTGCATCCTTAATGGTTATGCAATCATGTAAAATGATGAAAGTAAGTCAATAATAAATTTTATTACTCATAAAGATGCCACGTTTAACATTTACTAGCTTATTATATTAAATAGTAAAAAGTACTTTAAGCAGTACACAAAGTGTTAAAAAGGTGTGGTCATTATTTACAAGAGGGGATATTATTATTCCCTCACTATTCTGTAACAAAATAATTATAGTTCTGCAGAGATCCTTATAACTAGAATTTGCTTCATAGTATTACTAGTTGTTAATAAGTTGGAATTGTTTATTATTGATATTGCAATAACTTTTCAGCCCTTATTTACTTTTTTATTGGTAAGAATTTGCTTCATAGTATTACTAGTTGTTAATAAGTTGGAATTGTTTATTATTGATATTGCAATAACTTTTCAGCCCTTATTTACTTTTTATCGGTAAGAATTTGCTTCATAGTATTACTAGTTGTTAATAAGTTTTAATTGTTTATTATTGATATTGCAATAACTTTTCAGCCCTTATTTACTTTTTTATCGGTAATTCTTTTATTTGCAATATTAAGAAAAAAACTATATTAATTGTGTTATTAAACACACAATTTTCACTAAGTGTTATGCGAGAAGTAATTATCACGAGTTAATACGAATTACTTAATGAAAATGTTCATGTTTCATACAATCGTTCAATAATTGTTAGAATAACTACTACTATCCAATTATTTTTCGTTTAAATCATTGTTTTTTTTTTCGCCAGCTATTGTTTTGATTAATTATAAGATGAAACTTCACTCTGTATGACCACGAAATTTTTCTAGCAATTAAATATTATATTTAAGGATTTATTGGCATGTATGAAAAATACATCCTCCAATTTTCATATTTGGTAAAACTAAATAATTTTTCATCTCTATGCACTAATTCAAAATGGTACGTAAACTTTACGTTAAATTTAAAAAGGCCGTATGTAAAATAATCAATACATGAAATTTATGGGATTGCAAATATTTGTGGAAAACTTGTATAAAATATTTATATATTTCTATATTTACTTTGTAAACTGTTTATGTTTTTCATAAAACATTTTTAATTTAAGACATGCTTAAGAATTGTATTGAAATAATGTGTATTGCAGTTACGTATTTGTGAAATAACATAACAAAATATTCATACTTTCAAAGAAGTCAGAGAGAGAATTTTGCGTTCAGTTACGCCGTAGTGCGTTTACTTTGAATTTTAAGGAATGTCTCAGACTTTGAATAAAATAAAGTATTTTAATCTGTGATATTCTGAAGGCAAATTACTTTTTTTTCTTTATCATGTTTTGCTATATATTCTTTATGTTTTTATTTACCATGTTCGTATGACTGTTTAATTGTTGCCTCGTAATCTACTTTCGATATGAGTGCTAAAAATTCCTAGCACGTGTGTTAATACAAGAACTGAAACAGGTATTTTATTGTCATTTTATTTCCTGACCTGCATGATCAGTGTAAACATATAATTATTCACATTCTGAAAGCATACGTGTAGAAAAGCATCTTTAAATACACTTCACACCTTATACGAATAGCGAAGCTGAATTGAAGACAAGATTCTTGTTCAGGAGTCAAATATACGTGGAAATTCTTACAGAATACGTTGTGACGATTTGTGACGCAGACTACTTTGTATATAAATGTACTAAAATATTATATAACAGAATTGCTTAAAAATGTGTAATTTTTTCAAAGTACATTGATTTCTCTTATTGGTCATTCACAATAAAACATAAAACATTTGAGTAGTTTTAAGTATGGAACAGCTGTTGGAACCTGGTCCATTACTTACAGAAAGTATTGATTGTGGTTTTCGGAAGAAATATTAGTTCATATTGAGGTAAACATACGTAGGCCTTTCTATTTCGTAGTCTCAACCATAAAGTTTGAGTTTACTAACCAAGATCTTTCAGTTGAATTCAGAGAATGAGTTCTTGACTTGTACGTTTACACCCATATAAACATTGTCACTGGATGTATATATCAGTGAAGGATTTATTATCAAATGAAAAGGTGTTCTGTATTCAATGCATTCACTCAATGTTCCTTTATACCTTCAACACTGAAAGAAACATATTTTGAACTCTAAACCCCAAGTGCACTTTAAAAAATAAAAACATTGAGTGTGATGATACTTTATCTGAACAGTACTGTATGGACAAGTATGTTGAAATATCAACAGGTTTAAAGTTTCAAACAATGTTGAGATATGAAATCATTCTCACTAAGTCTTGAATTTAGTTCAAGTTACGTAAAATACTAATGATGTGCCATTAAAAGATTTATAGTACGTTTAAATATTTGTTATTATAATTTTTTCTGAAGATACATTAATTATATAATTTAGTTTATAAATGAATACGCCGAACATTTCTTCTTTATGTGATAAATATTAATAGCGGATACTGATAAAATATTATTCAGATTGAATAATTTAGATCTCATTAGAATTAAGAACCAAGAGCTAAACCACGAATTCCCACAAGTGGGATTGCCACTTTTCATGGTTCTGTTAACATATTTCGGTAATCATTTGGTAGCACTAAAACTTGAAATATATGTTACCAGCGAAGTACAACAGTTTGAAGTACAAAGAAATGTTAGAGTAGAAATAACGTGAGGTTATTCTACATAAGCTCTATGTAGACCATTAAAAGATTTACGTTTCCATCTAACCTATAGATATTACGATGAAACACCACAAACTATTTTCTTTTTTCTTAATTTGCTGGCATACTTCCTTTATATAGCTGATCCTGATGTAGATATTCCCTCAGCTAGTACCAACGATCATTTCTGATAAAAGCATGATTATTGAGATTTGAGACAAATACTACTTTGCTTAATCTTTCACATTAACGGTGGATTGATTGAAAGAATGACAGGTTTGCAATAATTTACTATCGTTAATAAAACAAAGAGAAAGCACTACGTTTCGAGTATTGGAAGCTAACTTCTTCTTCAGTTGTTGATAATCCTTGAGACATATTATAGTGAAAAATATACAGAAATAAGACTTTCCATATTTTTTTTTGTTAATTTTTTATTGTCCCTGAACTGTACGCATATGTGTTTTTCTGTGTATTGCTATGATTTGTTCCTACTAAAGTCTCCATGTACTCTCAAATTTATTCTTGCAGTTTTTTTATGCAGAAGTCTTCCCGTTGATGACTATGAGTTATATGAGTAATTTAAAACATTTATTACGGTTTTTATGTTTCTTGGAATACTTAACCTTGTGGCAAGTTTTTTGACACGGAAGAAAAGAACAAAGTGAAATCCTCGAAACTTAGTGTTATATTTTTGTAGCTATACAGTGATAAACATTTTATCTTTCATTTATCCATATATATTTTCAGTTGTAATGACTGATACGTTTTAGTTAAACTAATCATTATTCTATTAAAAAAATCCTTTTTAATTTTTCAGATGTCAGAAGTAATTGCATCGAAACCCTCTCTGAATTCATACGGGTCACATTCTGGCAGGAACTACTTAGCAATCAGAGAAAGAAGAGAGGTCACAGAGTCGCATCAGAATACAGCAGCAGCTGTCCACGCGTTGGAGGAACCGGCAACAGACGTAGAAGACAGAAGAGAGGTCACAGAGTCGCATCAGAATACAGCAGCAGCTGACCACCCGATGGAGGAACAGGAAGCAGACGTAGAAGATAGAAAAGAGGTCATAGAGTCGCATCAGAATACAGCCGCAGCTGTCCACATGTTTGATGAACTTTTAGTATTAGAAGACAGAAGAGAGGTCACAGAGCCGAATCAGAATACAGCAGTAGCTGCTAACCCTTTAGAAGAGGTAGCAGAGATAGACATAACAGATGAAGGTGAAGGTGAAGAATTCATTCATTCTATTGGACAAAAAAATACTAACATGACATACGGAATTAACCATGGTGAGCCTTTAATGAACAGTAACGAAACTATTCTGAGCAATATTTTTAAACCCTATTTTTCTAATAATAGTGAAGACTTAATCGAAAGACCTTACCCCCGTCTTTATGAAATACCAGCTATAATATTAATACGTCTTCAAGAATTTAAGAAACAAATCAACGATTACCTTGAAATGAGAGAAAAGTTTGCAAACACATCCGACATAAATAAATTATTCTTGGAGAAAGAAAGTTTATTTGAAGAGTTGAATACCACATCAGAGTACAAATCTTCACCGGAAATAGTGTTGCCTGACAGCAATCCTTTACCAAAATATTCCTCAGAAATGGATTTTTCACATGACCACATCAATAGAAACGTTGGTGATTTAAATACAAAGGCAGAAGAAACTCCCATGTTCATTGGAGGTCAATGGTATTTTCCAAATAACGATACTGCTTCACCAACAAACTTGACACAGGAAGAAAGTGTTCCAAAACAACTTCTATTGTCTTCTGCCAGCTCACATGTGCTAGATCCTTCAACCGTAGAAGATGCAGGACATTCTGTTGAGATCCTTTCAGAAGATATAATATTTAGTTCAGCTGAGCTACCAATAGATCATCACTCTGTAGCAGACTCCTTGGTTACTGAAGACATTGAAAGTGATCTCTCTGTTATAAAACAAGATAAACTCGAAGATTCGGCCTTTGGTGATATAGTGTCCTCAGATGATAAAGTGCTGTCCTCTGAATTGATATCATCGGATGACGATTCAACGTTTGATGACTCCATGGTAGCTCCTGATGTACAGCCTGTACAAAGTGGAATGAACTCTTCTGAGAAAACATTAATTGTTGAAACAACTTTTGATGTTAAATCCTTTCCAGACACGTATGTAGTTGAGCCTCAGAAAGAATCTGATTTAATTTCAGCAGATTTGTAAGTGATTACTAAGTGCGAGTCAAATATTTTTTAAATCTTTCACAGCCAATAACCTTAAAATTACATTACTCGGGTTAATATGGCAATATAAAATGTTTAGAACATGATGTAAATGTAACTATTCTATTCCATCTTAATAAGTTATAAACCAATTACTTCCAATTAATAAAACGTGCAATAAAAATCTTGTCTTGGATTATTTAATTGCACGGCCAAATAAAATGAAATACACATAAGATTTGAAAATAAGATTTCGCCTTATATTATATTTTTTTACAAAAACTATATGACTGTTTTGTCAAACAGTAACATATTTTTTCCCATGGGACTATTTAGGGTACACAATGGTATTAAGTGACAATGTAGTTTAAATATATATATATATATATATATATTATATATATATATATTATATATATATATATAATTTATTTATTTTCACACACTTTAGACTACATGTAATGTTAGAACTGCATGACTTATTTATTTGTCATACCTTGAAATTTATGTTTAAGTTGAGGACCCGTCACATTAGACGATGAACTCTGGGTGGCCAGGGTGTCAGCTCTTTCATTCCCAGTGGTTCATCCAAATTGACCATTACATATGAAATTGTCCACGAACGTAATTTCTGTGTGATGACCACCGAGTTTGAGATGGTACATATCACTCCGTAAAATTTAGCTGAGTATTAGTGATTAGTATTTATATTGGTCCTATAACTATGATGACATCGAGGAAATCTATTCTCTAAACCTACACTCATAAGAGATTAAATATGTAATATATTAATACATGTAGTCTAACACGACCACAACATTTTATGGCCACTTGAAAGCTTTATTATTTAAACACCGATATGAAACCCAATTTAATGAAAAATGTGAATGAATAATGTTCCATGATATCCCGAGAAAGATTTCACCTGCAGACTTGAAAATTTGCATCTTCATTTCTTCGCAGACAAGAATGAGTTCTTTGATGTTGCATTTCCAACTGTGTAATTGGTTAAATTTCGCTTAAACCACTATATAGATAAAAAAGTTTCTTTGTTATTTGCGGGGGGATGTAACATTTCATTTCAGTTTAATTTCCTGGTAATAATGAAAAAAATTATGGTTGCCTGTAAAGTCGGTTTTACGGGCGAAGATTTTACGTGACAACGTCTTTTTCTCGGTAGAATATTTATTGATATGAATATTATTAAATTGCACAATAGGAACAAGGAATTGAATGAAAATAAGAATTGCACAAATTTTAACTATAGAAATATATTTTGTTTACTAAAACATTGTACATAATTTGAAATTAATTAAAATTTGTTATTGTAAATGGTAAAGTTGAATAAAACATTTACTAAAATTGGAATTTGAAATTCTTGCCAAACACAGTTAAATTCTAACTCCGCGCGTGGTGATTGGTCGGTTTAGTTCGTTTGTTTGGTCGTACTGTTATGGCAGGTTAGAGGTTATAATTTGTTATTTTAAATGTTTGACTAGCAATACGCGCTGTTTCTTCTCAATCGACTGAATTACGATTGATTGCAGAGTGATTTAAACTAATAATTTACTTAACACTATCAACATTTGTCAATAGTATGACAACCTATAAACTCAGTTTCTCAACTTTTGTGTCAATCTAACAATTAATCAATCAATCATAGTTTACGATAATGAAATATCAGTGTACAATTATTTACCTTTATTGTTGTAGTTGTTGTAAATGACGAATCTAAGCACTCCACATTTTCACGAATAAACATAGTTATCTGCTTTATCCCGTGCGGCGGACACACAGTTATCTGCTTTATCCCGTGCGGATCCCGTGCGGCGGACCCACTGGACGGGCATCGTAACGTTACCGGGCGTTACACTTTTTCATGAGTGACTCCGAGCCGCAACCTAATTTAAGACGTTGTCACGTCAAAATCTGCCAATAATGAAATGAGCTATTGACTTGAAATTTTGGATTAAACCTGGGCGAAGCCTGTTACACGAATCGTGGTGAGATGAACTTCTACCTTGTAGCATGGAAGTAGAAGATCCGATCATGATAATTAATTGTAGATTAATACTTACGTGTCACTTTACAGCGATATTCTGCAACACTTACACACAACAGTTATAGTTTACTATAACTTACTATGATTAATAGACCATACGAAAATGTTACGAACAGTACATCTTTACAATATAGTATAACATTAAAAATTATTAAATTGCGTCTTACAACATTTATTCAAGTTATTTATATAAATTGTCCACTCATAATAACCAAAATTCATTTTAAGGAACACTTTGTACATATAAATAATTCCAGTGAATCCCGAAAGTTATTTCTTGAGGTAAAATCTATATTATAAAAATATATTTAACAAAATTTCCAAGATCTTTTGAGAAACAAACATTGAACATTTAGGTTTAATGGAACACTATTGAACATAACTGGTCGTTGTTTAGTATAGGGAAGTATTTAGTTTTGTAAGCTCTCAAAATATTTGAGTTAATAGAAACCACCTCTGAGAATGTTGATTGTTCTACAAAACAACGTAAATTATATTTTTTTCTTGACAATAAAAGGGTATATTGTCGCTTAAAATCTTAAACGTGCCGTTTTGCACAAGTTACTGTTACCTAAAATTTCAAATATATTACAAATTAGATTGGTTTATACTTCTTTTGCCAATATTCAAGCTATTCAAGAAATATAATTTATAAAAAGTTATTAGTTTAAAGTCATAAAAAAAGTTTAAATATCCGATTAAATATCGTAACAACTTAAGTAAATTTAAAAAGTGTAGGTTATTAAATACTTCAATCCGTCTCCTTTATTCAGGCATGGAATCAAGTGTCCCCTGGCATTGATTGGTTCAGCACCGACTGTATACAGTCTCGAAATGCTCTTAAAATGTATCCTGATGTAACATCTATTTATTCCTGTGTCACTAAGCTTAGTAAGAGTTTTATTTAAAACTGGAAATCTTTAGCGTATGTCATCTCTTTTTTACAACAAACTGTTTCTTCATTCTGCTATGCTCGAATCTCCTGGAACACCAACAGAGACCGAGAGTATCAGAATAAATATTTCAGATCTTAATTTAAGTCTTCAAATCTGCATTCTGTCATCTTCGTTCGACAATACAAGACGATTAAATGTGACATGTACACAAAAGTATCTCTTAATATACTAACATGACTATTAAATTAAGGAAACATGATTGTTTCGGACATTCTGTGGAATAACAAATCACTAAAACTACGTTTCGAGATCTGCAATGTGATCTCTTCTTCAGGAGGACAGCTAACCTAACCAATGATAAAATCTACGTTAAAATAATTAAAATGATACCGGAGGGTTGTGACACGCATAAGTCAGGAATCACAACAAACGTGTGGTCACAGGAATCGCAACTCCATGTAGATTAACTGATAAACAAGCATTTAATAATAACACTAATTATTATAACTAAATTACAGAACGCAGGTCACAATAGGTCTGCACCTAACACATAGAACTAATCAGAAGCCAATAGTAAATGGCGATCGTCATGGCTGAAACATAATGGCGGCCAAAAAAGGAGGCCTTTTTTTATTATTGGTTCATTATAGATGAACTTCTTAAAACCATACTGGGACTTTGCATTGTTTTATTATAAATCACTAGACTATTTGATATTTTAGGCTTCTTTGTTAGTTAATTTTTCAAAATTGGCAACCAAAGCAGCCTAATTTCGACATATAGTTGACTTATCAGTTTGTTGGCCAATTTAATGTATGAAGCCTTGGTTACATGTCTTCATAAAAAAATTTCCCGATGTCTTATGGTGGTTTTATCTCAGTTCATATGGTGGTCTTCGGACCAACAATTATGTGTATTTCTTACTTTTCTGGAAGAGACCACATGTGAATCCTTCAAAATTCTTCGATCGTCAAATCAAACTTCAAACAAAGTATTGAATTAAAAGTTTATTTGTTGTTCTTAGAAAAAGTAATAGGATTACATGCATAATATATGTACATTTATTATAATAGCACAGCATTTTAATATGGTATTATAAGTGTAACATGGCCTCTAACATATACTGTAACATCTACAACTCAACCTACCCCGCAGCTCCTCGACATATATTCAGCAGTAGCTCCGATAGAGGTATCATCCTGAGTGCAAACGCATATACATGTAAATATTGGAGTGAGGCTAGGATACACCTACCGGGATACTCCTGTAACTGAGATCGAGGAGATGTTTGGACTACAACCTCTTCATGACAGAAGAAAATGTACTGATCTCGTCTTCCTGCACAAACTTGTCAGCGGATTGCTGGACTGTCCCTCACTTCTGTCAGACATTAATATCCTGATACCTAGAGGCACTAGATCGAGGTCTGTTTTTCTCAGAAGATATCAACCTACAAATTACGCTGCTCACCATGGAATTAATAGACTTCTGCGTTTGGGGAGCCAAGCTACCCATATTTACTTCTTCGCCGATACTGTGCACGCCGTGCGAAGGAAGTTATGCAGCAAACCATGATTGGGTAGTAGTTTTGCATGAATATCCACCCTCACAATCAAACACTTACCCACATACCCACCTAAACGCACGCACACACACACACACACACACACACACGCACGCACACACACACACACACACACACACACTGTCACATTACACCTCATCTTCAGTGTTCAAAATTGTTATTATTTATCTGTTTGTTATTCTGTTACATATACTTCTATCATTTTTATACTGTTACATACGTATTTTTCTCATTGTTACATTCTAATATATCTATATCGTTGCAAGTTTTTATATATTTATCTCACTGTTAAGTTATTATTATCATAATTGTTACATTGTTCTGTCTCTCTTTACTAGTTTCTCCTGCATTATTTGTTATGATTGCTATGTATTGTTATTAATTATTGCATAATGTCTTCCTTGCGTTATCTGTTATCATTACTAGTTTTGCTATGTTATTGGATTGTTGTTACCACAGTTATTAGTCATTGTATGCCATATTGATTAGTTTATCCTTAGTTAAGTCAACTCATGTATAAATTGTGGAACCGTTGGAAATAAATAAATAAATATTGCGCATGTACTCTTAAAACAGAGGAAATAACTTCTGCTTGTTGAAAATCATTGTATGTTAGCTACTGGATAGTACAGTTTTTATTTATTGTTATGGTTTTGCGGACGAAAATGGTCTAGGTTTGTATCTACGTATGAGTAGAAGTTCTATATAAATTATATAGACCAAAAAAACCTTTTATCTCTTAAAACAATGATAAAAATTTTAGGTTAGAAATATCAAAGTCTTGGTTGTATTTCAAATTTCATGAGGCATAATACAATTTTATTGAATGTTTTCAGATACCTTTAGCTTGGCTACAGATTTTTTTTCTAATTAAATCTGAATATCATCATATTCAAGTCAACCTATAATTTACTACAACAGAAGGTTAGTTTAAATCTTAATATCTTCATGCTATATATATATCTGCATTTGTAAATCTCTAGGTCTTAGTCCTGGGCAACTCGAGAGATGTCTAGAAGTGGAAAACCACTAATTACTTACGTCGAAATATTGGTGTGCAAGGGTAGATCGATTAGTCTACTCTATTGCGGAGGATGACTGTTATAGTTTGTGTAGCTCCCTAAGCGTTAAAGGCAGTTGCTAGCTTGGACATAGGAATAAAAGTAAAAATAAAGATGTCTTATTATACCAGGGGAAGTTAGGGCTAAGAAGCCCTCTCTAACACTTTACCTGGGGACCAACTTCTTAAAGGTGACTTCCGAATCACCACCAATGGCCGAACAGGCGGGCTATTTGCAAGGACAGGATCGTTCAGCGGTCACCCATCCAAGCAGCAACCACACTCGACGTTGCTTCATCCGGTTATCTTGCGATAACCGTTGTAACCGCTACACAGCTCCATTGGTCTATCAGGCCTACTTTTTCCAGCTAGCCTCGACTTCTTCCAAGTTCACATGATAGAGATATAGTGCCCTCTCTACCTCCTCGTAGTTATTAAAAAGGCAGCTCCTACCCCCAAACTTACCTATACTAAATATATGTACTCGTGATGCAAGCCCAAAGGTCTCTTTTTGGATTAAGAGCTATGAGACGTTTCTTGGCATAAAATGAAAAAGAAAACTGTAAATCTTATCAAAGTATATAAAAGTATTATTGGTAATAATGGTCCACATCGTGACAAATATAATCAGTAAAAAACATGCTGGTACTATAAAAATGCCTTTACAAAAAGTTTTTACAGTCGTGGCCACACGATTTTTCAGGCTTTTACAACATACTTATACTTATCTACGGCTTCAAGGCTAACGGGATCACGCAGCTTGTGCTTTAAAAGGAACAACGCCTCTGTTACCGATAGTTGCAAAGTATTTTCGATGTTGTCTCACAGTGCTCCAAAGATGTTCTTCCGGCTTCTACTCTTCACCATATCAGTAAGTATGTAGCTTTCATGTCGGCAGATTCACTATCACATTGAAGATATACATTATCGTCAATTTTCATACATGTTGGCAACGCACTCTGGTGTGCTAAAACAAACTATTATATTAAGTAGTTATATTTATATAACAATTCTTTAAAAAATTACATAAAAATAATTGTGTGTTTCGTATATTATTATACGTCTATGTCTTGTTTCCAGAACGTTTCTAATGGCTTTCAACTTCTAGAACTCTTCGGCTTCTTTCAGCTCCCAAGCTGTGGAAGCTTTGAACTTTAGGGAAATTTAAGGCTTTATAGGCTACTAGACATCTTAGCTTAACCCTTAACATAATTCAGCTTCTAAAAATAACAAATTACATATACACGTTTTGTGTAATAAAATCTCTCGACTTTTGAACATCTGGAGATTCATGTTCTTTGGGGTTGGGAACATTCTATTTTACCGTCCATTTTATTTAATTGAATATAATGCTATGTATAAAAAAATTGAAATACACATATAACCATATGAATATTCACATCAATCCTGATGCGAATAATATATTCGTAACACTTTAATAAAATAAACTTCCCTTATATAGAACGAAAATTAACATTTGCAACTGAAAACAAATACTATTCTACTAAATACTTTAAACTTGGCGTCTTTAAAGAAAAATATACTTTTACATGGTTATAAAGCTATTCCAAAAATTAAAAATTTAATGTGCTTGAAACAATTAATTAGTGATACGCACTCCGGACCCATCGGTTACATAGAATAGAAATAATAAAGTAATAAATTTTAAGTAATAGAAATTGATAAACAAAATTCTTTCTCATGATTTATTTAATATTACAATTGTTTGTACTGTTAATGCCATTTAGTATCCGTCATATAAGGAAATATCATACAAAAACTATGTACCCAGAATTGAATATTTATTAAATATAAAAATTTGTATTTGTTTTAAACGAAAATGTTTTAATAATTTATTTCAAAAATATTATCATGGCTCCTTAAAACTGTTCTTAGAGATTATAATGAGAAATAGACAAAAATAAAAGTTAATATAAACTTTGTAATATAGCTTTATAAATCTATAAACAATTTCTATCCTACTGAGCCATGCTTGTCTTTAGTTCTTCCTATTCATTCATGTTTTATTTTTCTTTCTTACCCTTTTCTGTATGGGACATTTTTTACAGTTATTTTCAAGTACTAAATAAAACTATAGTATTTTCAAGTATTAATAAATTTTAGGGCCATAATTTTTTATACAAAAAATCACTTGGCGTTTACAAAACTGTATCTTCCCACTATATTAATTATCTGATGCTTTGGTTTTAAGAATTCCATTCATGTTTTATTTTTCTTTCTTACCCTTTTCTGCATGGGGCATGTTTTCCAGTTATTTTCAAGTACTAAATAAAATTATAGTTTTTCCGAGTATTAAAAACTTTTAGAGCCATAATTTTGGATACAAAAAATCACTTGACGTTTACAAAACTGTATCTTCACACTATATTAATTATCTGATGCTTTGGTTTTAAGAATTTAATTCATGTTTTATTTTTCTTTCTTACCCTTTTCTGCATGGGACATGTTTTCCAGTTATTTTCAAGTACTAAATAAAATTATAGTTTTTCCGAGTATTAAAAACTTTTAGAGCCATAATTTTGGATACAAAAAATCACTTGACGTTTACAAAACTGTATCTTCACACTATATTAATTATCTGATGCTTTGGTTTTAAGAATTTAATTCATGTTTTATTTTTCTTTCTTACCCTTTTCTGCATGGGGCATGTTTCCAGTTATTTTCAAGTACTAAATAAAATTATAGTTTTTCCGAGTATTAAAAACTTTTAGAGCCATAATTTTGGATACAAAAAATCACTTGACGTTTACAAAACTGTATCTTCACACTATATTAATTATCTGATGCTTTGGTTTTAAGAATTTAATTCATGTTTTATTTTTCTTTCTTACCCTTTTCTGCATGGGGCATGTTTTCCAGTTATTTTCAAGTACTAAATAAAATTATAGTTTTTCCGAGTATTAAAAACTTTTAGAGCCATAATTTTGGATACAAAAAATCACTTGACGTTTACAAAACTGTATCTTCACACTATATTAATTATCTGATGCTTTGGTTTTAAGAATTTAATTCATGTTTTATTTTTCTTTCTTACCCTTTTCTGCATGGGGCATGTTTTCCAGTTATTTTCAAGTACTAAATAAAATTATAGTTTTTCCGAGTATTAAAAACTTTTAGAGCCATAATTTTGGATACAAAAAAATCACTTGACGTTTACAAAACTGTATCTTCACACTATATTAATTATCTGATGCTTTGGTTTTAAGAATTTAATTCATGTTTTATTTTTCTTTCTTACCCTTTTCTGCATGGGGCATGTTTTCCAGTTATTTTCAAGTACTAAATAAACTTATAGTTTTTTTCCGAGTATTAAAAACTTTTAGAGCCATAATTTTGGATACAAAAAATCACTTGACGTTTACAAAACTGTATCTTCACACTATATTAATTATCTGATGCTTTGGTTTTAAGAATTCCATTCATGTTTTATTTTTCTTTGTTACCCTTTTCTGCATGGGGCATGTTTTCCAGTTATTTTCAAGTACTAAATAAAATTATAGTTTTTCCGAGTATTAAAAACTTTTAGAGCCATAATTTTGGATACAAAAAATCACTTGACGTTTACAAAACTGTATCTTCACACTATATTAATTATCTGATGCTTTGGTTTTAAGAATTCCATTCATGTTTTATTTTTCTTTGTTACCCTTTTCTGCATGGGGCATGTTTTCCAGTTATTTTCAAGTACTAAATAAAATTATAGTTTTTCCGAGTATTAAAAACTTTTAAAGCCATAATTTTGGATACAAAAAATCACTTGACGTTTACAAAACTGTATCTTCACAATATATTAATTATCTGATGCTTTGGTTTTAAGAATACAAATTTACTCTGAAATATTTTGCTGTTCTTCCAACATTTATATATTTATGAACATTTGAGTTTACATTTTCTTTGAAGGTTTAATGCCAAAATGAGAGACAGTAAAGTGTAGGTATAGAATTTACTTTTTTTATTTTTGTATGTTTAGATTATGACAGCTGAATTATCTGAGATAAAATGCATTGACGGCGACTACAAACTATATCCATACGACTGTGCAAAGTTCATGCAGTGTGACCACGGCGGATGGGTAGTGAGAGATTGTGCTCCAGGAACCCACTGGAACCCTGCAATTGAAAAATGTGACTGGCCTTACAAAGTGGACTGTAAAGTAAGTTTGACGCTCCTTCAGGCATAACGAATTAAAACACTTTGTAAACACTTTATTAAAGTTTAAGAATATTTAATTTAAAAGCAATCAAAATGTTGTCATAGAAAGATGAGAAATAATGTTTTTAATTACTGTAAGATACAATATCCATTGTATATACTAATGCATTAATCATCAAACCAATGGCTTACAGATAACTTGGGAGAGTTATAAACTCAAGTTAACTTGCGTTGCTTCAGCTGTTCTCCTTTATAAAACTGTATTTATAAAATATAAAACATAAATTCCCTTCCTCCAAAATTATTAGGAACATTAGTCACAATGTAGAAGTAATTAATTTTCCGTTTTAATTTACAAGACAACTTGCCATTGTTGAATTACTGACATAGAAACTATTTTGCTCTTGAAAATCTTTTACTGTTATTTAATAGTGTACAAATTATTTAATACCTACTTTCTACTATTTAAACCCAACTGTTGCACAGCTTAGGCTCTAGAAAATATGACTATTTTAGAAACAATTACGTGCCAGTTACTCCTCTCTATTTTCAAAGCAATATTTGCATCGGGTTCCATTATTTATTTAAAATCCTTCACCGTCCTTTTCAATCCATACCGACAGAATGTTTATAAAGGCTTTCTAATTTTAGGAGATTACTGCCTTTTTAAAGTCTCCCGTCCCTTGGAACTCCTGACTTGTTCCATATCAGGTCAATAGGCTGCTCAAAAAGTAACAGATTCTTTGTAAGGAAGTATACTGTAATACTTCCGTAATACCTATAATTATTTATTTTCAGTGTAGGGTTAATCATTACTTTAGAGATAAGGAAGCGTAATAGTTGAGTTAAGTTTAATTAATTTGGTAATTTTTAGGCGGTTTCGGCTGATATATCAGAAACAAAATGCATGGACGGCCAATACGAACCTTATCCATTCGACTGTGCCAAATTCAAGCAGTGCGACCATGGGAGATGGTTAGTGAGAGATTGTGGTCCAGGAACCCACTGGAATCAAGCCATTAAAACCTGTGACTGGCCCTATAACGTTGACTGTACAGTAAGTCTCATGCACAATAATAACAATAATTATTAGATGAGGATTTCAGCATTTAAACCCAACTGTTGCACAGCTTAGGCTCTAGAAAATATGACTATTTTAGAAAGAATTATGTGCCAGTTACTCCTCTCTATTTTCAAAGCAATATTTGCATCTGGTTCCATTATTTATTTAAAATCCTTCACCGTCCTTTTCAATCCACACCGACAGAATGTTTATAAAGGCTTTCTTATTTTAGGAGATTACTGCCTTTTTAAAGTCTCCCGTCCCTTGGAACTCCTGACTTGTTCCATATCAGGTCAATAGGCTACTCAAAAAGTAACAGATTCTTTGTAAGGAAGTATACTGTAATACTTCCGTAATACCTATAATTATTTATTTTCAGTGTAGGGTTAATCATTACTTTAGAGATAAGGAAGCGTAATAGTTGAGTTAAGTTTGTTTAATTTGGTAATTTTTAGGCGGTTTCGGCTGATATATCAGAAACAAAATGCATGGACGGCCAATACGAACCTTATCCATTCGACTGTGCCAAATTCAAGCAGTGCGACCATGGGAGATGGTTAGTGAGAGATTGTGGTCCAGGAACCCACTGGAATCAAGCCATTAAAACCTGTGACTGGCCCTATAACGTTGACTGTACAGTAAGTCTCATGCACAATAATAACAATACTTATTAGATGAGGATTTCAGCATAGTCAAATAAAACGTTTATAACATGTTTATTGTGGAAAAAAGAACAATATTGCATAAATTCCGTCAGGAAATTTCTGTAACATTAAACGTTTAATCTAGCTACTATTGCGTACTCTTGATATAGTAGTGCAAGTATTAAAAAAATCTAGTCCAAGGGCATTCATCAAGCTTAAAAACTAACTTCAGGAACTTATTTACAATGTGTACACAATTTATATCACACAATATTAATTTTTATAGCTCCAATTAATTACCGGCTAGTTTGAAAGTATCTTTCAAGAACGTGTTATTAATTGGAAAATTACAGCACTTTCATGAAAGTTTTTCCTTATAAATTTCTAATCCACTTTCAATAAACTCATTAATCCATATTTCGAGTGGCTGGTGTCCGAGTGAAATTCCCAGCAATCTTGTGTAATCGTTTATAGATATACGTATGAACTTACTATTGCTCAATCGGACACTCTAAAAATTAACATAATATGAGCCTTTAAAAGTTGGGAAAACTACAACACTACAAAATATCATCAGAAATATTGATATATGTGTGTGTTTATAATACAGTCTCCTATTATTCAATCAATTAACACCAGTAATTTGACTTTCTCATAGACTATAGGAAAAACGAGTTTTTTCCTTAATTTGCCATAGTTGAGTGATGAAGATCTGAAATTTGATATCTCCTCCTCAAAAAAGCAGAAAAGATAGCTATGAACTGTAATAAATAGCTAACGAATAACTGTGCAGAGTCTGAGAACACATTTTTCTTTGTGAAATGTAATTATATATTTCATGAGTTTATGTTCATGAGCCTTTTTACAGAAGACAATTGTAACAAGAAAAACAAATATAGAAATTCTTCTAATTAAAAATATATTTGAACTAGGCAATAGAAACTAAATATGTCCTGAATTTACTGTATATATGTATCTTTAATTTACTATATAAAACTACTAACCAATTCGGTGCTTGTTTTTCAGCCTTTGAAAACCGAAGCCCCCTACACCACTGTTCGACCATATCCATGCATTGATATACGCTAGTAGTCTACTATCTAAACTTACAATACACGGTATTATTTTTTAAACGTTATAGACAATGGTTCAGGTAAAATAATAACAGATTTATACTCAAAAGCATAAATATTATAATATAGATTGCAAATAATAACGACAATATTTCGAAAAAAGATTATACTTATGTGTATAGAATGACATTTACATATATTTCGAAACAAAATATTAAGTTCAAACACAAATTATACAAATTCATGCTAAAAATTTGTAGGATGAGAATTATGAAAACAACATTGACAATAACAAAACTTAAAAAGAAATATAATTGATTTATTTCCTTTGTTCGGAATATCTATAATTAGTACATTATCATTTTCCAAACAAACTAAAGAATAAACAACTTAAATTATGGCGTCTAAGCAATCGTTTATACTATGTATTTTGTTGTGTAATCAAACTATTTTTGTGTGTACGGGAAGAACGTATAAATACAATAAAATTAATAATCAAGTATATGGTGATTGAATTAAATCCTTTGTCCCAGCTCAAATTTGACAAGACGCTTTTTCATAGAAAAACTCATGTTTATAAGTTTTACAACTTTTATAAATAAACTTCTACCAAAGGAAGGTTCTACATAAAATAAGTTACTCCTTTGTACACTACAGGTAATCTACAGCACGCAACGCTATATTGGATTTGTATCTTAATTTCAAATTTGTGTTGAAGGTGTATAACACTTTTCTTTTGGTATTTTACCAAGTGTGTATTTAAATGGTTTAATTTAGAAAAAATTCTAAAATCGGTTCTTCCAGATTTTTTAAAACTATTTATTCCCTATGAAAACCATAAAAAATTATTTGCAAGCCAACATGTAGAAAATTGCTTACTATGTGTTATTATACACTATTTTATCCTACTAATGAATTTGAGAAAGTTTCTGTTTACAAAAAACTATAAGAGTACTAAATAAATTGTTATACAACGTAGAGAGTCAGGTAGAAATATTTTTAAGTAGCTAAAAATTTACCGTACCTGATATTATATATATATATATATATATATATATATATATTATATATATATATATATATATATATATAAATTAGGACAGACTAGTATTAATAAAATATATTAACAAATTTCATGACTCCATAATCATAAATACAAGTTTTTTAACTTGTACTATTTAAACCTAGATAAGATTATTCTAAACTTTTTTTGGAAGTACAAAATTTATTTGCCTTGTTTCACACATCCAATCACACATAAGCCGCAAACCGAAAAAACACTGTCACCACAGGGTGTGTGTTTGTGTGTGTGTGTGTGTGTGTGTGTGTGTGTGTGTGTGTGTGTGTGTGTTTGTGTGCGTGCGTTTCACGAGTGTTTATAGATTATAAGTTAACTACTAAGTATACGTTCAAACTATGAGATAATACACAGTCATGTTAATCAAACATAAGTTTTACAATGCTCTCGGGGTGCCTCTGCCACCTCCAAACTATATTATTTCATCTCGCGGTGCAAATTAGAAAAGTTCAATGTGTCAAAACTTCATTAAGACCTTTCTTCCAGTTATTAAACATTACTCACTATCTCCCACTTATGTTCGTATATTACTTGGCGTTTTATTACTTGTATATCGAGTTTTATTATTACCCCTACCACCAAACACAATCGTTACTTTATTTGGTTTTGAAAGCAAATTTAGATTTAAAAATGTGAAGGAAAATAATTCAATGTGCATCCACTTATTTTAGGAAGTTTTGACGGATTATACTGGTGATAAAAATAACTATTAACTATAAAATACATCACATTATCAACGTAGATGGACTGTCTTACAATAATCTATTTTGGTTTCGAAAAATTGGTGTTACTAGTACTATACTGGAATGCTTAAATTGTACCCCAATATACCCTGCAATTTGACTTTAAGCCACGATAATTAAAGAAATTTCCTACAACACGATTCCTCGGGAATTAGTACACATTAAAGGTTGGGACACACATAACCGCACCGCGCCCGACACGTCAGTCGGCCATGTGTTGGCCGTCATACGGTGAAAGAATTGCAGCGCAGTTTTGCAACCTGCAAGTCCACACCTGTCCGCACCGACACCAGACCGTCGTGACCGCACCTTCACCGATATGTGGAGTTTGAATTTTGACGGGCACGGTGTGGTCTACGAGCGGCATCATATGTTGTTTACTGTTGCGTTCTTCTTTTTAAAACTATTTAAGTAGTCTACACGTTCTATATTATTGAATTATTTAGTATAGCCTACTAACTCTACATCCTGTGTTCGCGTAGAAAATCATATTTATTGATAAAAGTATTACATTTTCTTACCTTAGTGTAAACTAGTCATATTTTCTTATTGTGCATATTTTTTTATTACAACAAATTTGAAAACCATGTTGTACATTAAGTGATTTTAAACAACTAAATTCGAATTATGAAAAAATCTATAAACATTTTTCATTAATTAGAAAATAACAAGCACATTAATTAAGTAATTATTTACGCAAAAATCTATTTGTATTTGATGTATTGAAGTTACTTGATAAATTTATCCCGGTATTTTGTAATGGTCTTATTTAGTTTCTATGCCATTTTTATTTTTTTATTCTTTTCTCTTCAGTAAAGTAAAAATAAAAATATTTGATTTACAATAAGATTTTCAAGCAAGAAAAACCCATATTAAAAATAAATAATAATAATAATAAATAATTTATCTTCCCATAATAACAAACTGAATGTTACAAATATATATTATTGCCAGTGATTAATAATAAATAATACTATAACATAACGTATTTACAATAGCAGTAAATAACAAATACAAAAAAAAATTTTTTCTACTTACTTTATTTCTAATTTATGTACTTAGAGTAATAAAATATAAAAAGTAGGTTACATCCTTTTAGATTTTTCTTTCTTTTTTAACTAATAATTAGGCCAATAGATTTACAAAATAAGGGAAATTTAGTTACCCCGTAAGAGGCTGTGCCTGTGTTGGGGATACTATATACAAAACGGGTAAAAAATATAAATAGAGGAATCGAGCAAGAATAAAATGATAAAATTAGTTATTGTAGCTTATGTAGTAAATAATGTACTATTACGTTTCAAAGTTTAAATTTATTATAACTAGTGTGCTGTATTAAACAAAAAGGATTTATGCATGATTTACAATTCAAAATTAGGCTTTACACATGTAGCATTAAGTATTATACTATAAATAATTATTTTATAATGCTCTAACGAGTCTGTTCAAATATTATTAAAATTAGCAGACAAGACTAACCATACACTAATTTATTATCTTAAACATATACTCAATATCATTTTGACCGATCAACCATACTCTAATGTTTTTAGAAAATATATTTATGTTTCTACTATTTTTGACTAATTCTGGCAATAAATTATTTGTCCTCGGAGCTATAAAAGAAAAACATTTTGTAAAATCTGTTTTTTTTTTTTGTATTCTCCAGTATATATTTTACAAATATTTACTATGTTTTACAAATTATTATAAACGGGCTAGCAACATGGCAAACTCTCACACTATAGCTCTTAGGTTTAATACAAAAAACACCAAATATATTGTTTATAGTGTATTTGACCGAAATTCACTGCAATGAAACACAATGAAAAAGAATTATAGGGATAAAAAATATAACCAAGATAATGATATTTACAAATTTTACGTACTAGCTGATTGTAAAAAGCTTTACTGTATCATTGCAATGTTTTATTTACCACAGCGATTATTAAAAATAACATCAATTAAATTAACATTAATCTAAAGCAATACTTAATCTTCCGAATATTTTTTAAGTATCTGTCACTCCGAATTCAAAAGAAACATGCTCTAGTACAGTGAGATTGTTGCGATCGGACTGCATACGGACATGTGTGTCCTCTCGGTAACCGAGCTGAGCCCGCACCGATACTCGGCCGACTCACGTGTCGGGCACGTCGGGCACGGTGCAGTTATGTGTGTCCCAACCTTCACGTGTCGGGCACGGTGCGGTTATGTGTGTCCCAACCTGTAGATGTGCTCCTTTAGTTACTGCCACACATTCATTGTATTTTCTGAGAAGGTTAACGTGGTTATGAGCCGAGTACTAGATGAGATTATGTTTTTAAAATAGTTATGGATGAAACAAAATACTTGAAAATTCAATAAATATTTGCTTTAAAGTAACTTTTATCAAGTAAAAATAAGAGTCCTTTCTGGATGGTCTATTCCTTTAATTTGAACCTACAGAAAACACCGCTGTGTCTGTTACGAATTGTTAGGCTTTTGAATGTTCTCAAGCGGTACACCACCAACCACTAATGTCGAGTAATTTGGAATGGAAGGATACTAGTACGTGTAGTCGAGGAGGATGACTCCAGAAGAGGCTGGTTCTTCCTTTAGTGTTAAGGGATGTTGGTAGAACAGCCACGAGAGAATGATGTCCATGCCGCCTTTAATAGAAATTCAGGGACAGAACTAGCCTTTCCTCCTTGCAAAGTAATATGACAAAGACTGATGTTACTTTGAAATTACTTGCATAAATTCTCTTTGTAGTTCTCAGCAAGAGGAGGCGCCTACTATCAACTTACCCGTCATGAATATCACTTTGGAAGTAAGCGTGGAGGTTCTTTTAGGACTAAACGGAATGTTCAGTAAACATTCAGTCTGGAAATTTAATTTATGTGTTATTAACATAATTAATTGTAATGATTAATGTTAAATATATTTTAGTAGTAGGGCTTAACTACAAGCTGCACATTTACATACATTTAAATGATTACATACATTTAGTATCATTAAACTGTTCTTGGTTCTATGGAGTGCCACCGCTTGAGGTTTCTTTTCATTTGGAAAATGTTGTTACGTTGTTGCATGAATATCAAAGAAAACACTCTATGGCTTAAAATTAACATTATTAATTAAATTCCAAATGTCATTTGACAGGTATTTGGTCTTCCGATCATATGTTATTTTGGTTAATTAAAACCCATATGTGACAGATACGGCCAAATACAATATAATTCAATCGCAAAAAGTAAGGGCTCTGTGGTGTAATGGTAGCACATTCACCCGGCAAGTGAGAGATCCGTACTTTTTGTGATTCAATGTTTATTGAAATTAAATTAGGCTATTTCCAATTATACAAATTTAATAAATGTAAACAAAAGTCATTTGACAAGTATTTGGTCTTCCGATCATATGTTAGTTTGGTTATTTAAACGCATATCTGACAGATATTGGCCGTATCTTTGACGAAAATAATAATAATAATAATAATACTCTTTATTGCAGGAAACAATTAACAATAATTGTATTGCAAGCGTCATATAGAAATAAAAGTCCTAATCTAATAACTAACACAATTAATTTTAATTCTGAGTAAAAAAATATTCGATTAAATTTAAAATAAAAATTACTTTTTGGGTATGTGCCACCTGCCGCCGTTTTCTCGATAGTGGCCAAATTTTCTTGGATATCAGAAGGGGAGTTGTAATTTTTTTTTTTATGTTAGTGAAGACTATCCCAGCGACCCATCGCAAACTCGTCAACTGAGTAAAATGCTTTGGACACTAAGAAGTGTTTTAATCGAGATTTAAATTGTTTGTGGTTATTGACGCGTTTGATCTCTTCAGGGAGCCTATTGATTAGCCTCACACCAACCTGAGATGGCAAGCGTTCAAAAACAGTAGTTCTGTGCTGTGCCATACGAAAGTTGTCCCGGCCTCTAGTTCCGTATTGGTGTACGTCGCTACCCCGAAGTGAGACGCACTTGAATCGGCAGTATAGCACGACGTCGAGAATGTAGAGGCTAGGCAAAGTGAGTAATCCAAGCTCCCCGAAGGCTAATTTACACGACTCTCTCTGATTTAATTTGTAAATGATTCTGACAGCTTTCTTTTGCATTCTAAACACTCTATTAAATTTGTATCTAGAACAGCCACCCCACAATCTTAGACCATAAGCTAAATGTGGATGTATTAGGCCAAAGTAAGCTGTCTTCAGAATATCCAATGAACAGAATTTTGCCAAATTGCGTAAGACATAAATGCCAGAAGCAACCTTTGAACAGACACTCTCAATGTGAACGTCCCATGTCAGCCCTCGATCAAGGTGCATCCCAAGAAACTTGGTGGATTCTTCTTCTTCTATTATGGTTTCATCCACCATCACAATTGGTCGGATTTCGTTTTCATGTTGCCGAAAACAGAAATTAATCACGCTTGTTTTAGAACAATTTGTTTTCAAATTGATATTGAAAAAATGATCAATGCATGAGTTGAGTTCTTCAAAGGCTTTGATTTCAAGATCTGGTTTGGTTTTTGATCTAATGCAGAGAGTCGTATCGTCAGCATACTGAATCATCTTTCCATTATGGATTGATGAACTCAATCTGTTGACGTAGACGAGAAAAAGGACAGGCCCTAGAATCGATCCTTGTGGGACTCCATAGGGCATTTTAACTTTTCCTGAGAGGGTATTCGCGATCTGCACACACTGCTCTCTATCATTTAGGTATGACGAGAGCCATTTGTGAGGCAAACCACGAACACCGCTTGACCATAACTGGTGCAACAGTATTTCATGATGCACACAGTCAAAGGCCTTTGAGAGGTCGAGAAATATGCTAAGCACATGTTCCCGCCTCTCCAAACCATCGACAACAGAATCAATGAGACTCGTGACAGCATCAATAGTCGATTTGTTTTTTCTAAATCCAAATTGTTCATTACAAATAACTTCAAAGCGATTGAAGAAATCTTCTAATCGTCGAATGAAGGCTTTTTCGAAAATTTTGCTGAGGACCGGAAGAATGGAAATTGGACGATAGTTACTTGCGACATAAGGATCGTCCTTTTTAAAAATTGGAATGACTTTTGCTGTCTTCAAAGTGGACGGGAAAACGCCTTGGGCGAACGACAGGTTAATCAATTTTGTGAGTGGTACTGAAATGTGCTTAAAGCAGCGCTTAAGTAACCACACGGACATCCCATTGATGTCACCCGACTTTTTCGGCTTCAGCTCCCGCACCACACGGACCAACTCCGCCTCGCTCACAGGAGACAGGACCATGGACGAGACCGGTCCCATAAATGAGTCCTCTCGGGTGCTGTTCCCACTAAAACATGGGTCCGGCCCAGCAACCGTGGAGAAAAAGTTATTAAATTCACTTGCCACTTCAAGCGGGTTTTTTGTTATTTTACCTTGTATTTTAAGGTTAGGTTTGAAATGTTTTAGGACTTGTGTTTGAGTTGTATTTTTAATTATATTCCACGCACTTTTTGAAAAATTTTCAGAATTCATTAGTCTATTTTCGATATCCCGAGCCTTAGCGGCTTTTATTTCTTTGCGGTAATTTAGCTTGTATGCTCGAAAGAAATTTTTGAATTCTTCATTTGTCGATTCTATGTAAATTGAATGATAAAATTTTAATGTTTTTCTTAAATTGAGAATGTTTTGATTTATCCAAGTGTTGTGTTTTTTGTCTGATCGTTCTTTGAATGACTTATAAGGGCAAGTGATGTTCAAATAAAAATTAAAACGGTCTGTAAACGCAGAAAAACGCTTCCTCCGCATTATCAAAACTATCAATAAAAAACCAGGATTCTTCTTGGAGAAATCTGTTAAGAATTTGGATATTTTGAATTTTAAGATCTCTTCTTATATTTACCGAAAGAGGTTCGATCTTCGGACTGAGATTCCCGATCACGGCCTCCTGCGCGAAGTGGTCGGAGACAGCCGCGTCCAGAACGGAAACCGAAACGTCTAATACGTTTGTAATAACGTTGTCGATGGCCGTACTCGATGTAGCACTCACTCGTGTTGGCGTGTTCACGGACCAAACTAAGCCGAAAGAGGTGAGAATATCGCGTAGCCGCTGGGTCAGGGGATTGGTGTGGTCCAAAACATCGATATTAAAGTCACCTGAAATGATAAACTTCAACGAATTAGAACAGAGAAAATTTAGAAGGGATTCACATTTTTCAAAAAAATTTATTGAGCAACCATTTGGGGATCTGTATAAGCCAATGATTGTAATTTTTCCTACGGAATTTAGATTGACTTTTATACCTCCCACTTCAAAGTCTAGATCACAACTGTAATCAACCTTGAAGGGTTGGAATATTAGTCTTTTCTTAACGAAAATTGCCACACCTCCGCCTTTGCAATGTTTTCGGTGAAATATTGCTGCCAATTGAAAATTGTCAATTTTAAACACAATATCCGCTTCAGGTGAGAAGCTATGCTCAGTGACTATGAAAACGTCCGGATGGAGCTCCCCAGCCATGAGCGATAGCTCATCAACTTTATTAGAAGCTGTTTGTGCGTTTTGGTGCACAACAGAAAATTTTGATTGTGAAAACGGAATTTTGTTATTTTGTTTTTGTTTAAAATTTAGGTTATTCTTTTGTACATCCGATGCTGATATCCTCGATTTTAAGTCACATTTGATGTCACTAGAATTAAAGAGTTTTTTTGGTTGTAGCCACTTTTGTTGTTGTTGAGCTTCACTACGTCCGCAAACGTCTCAAAGGACAGCGTCGGAGGCTCCACTGCAGCCGGTGTCTTACAGGCAACTGACTTCTTCGACAGGTGGTCAGTCCGGGGCAGAGACGGTCTACAGGACTTGAGAGGAGGCGGACGCGATGTAACAGCACGGCAGAACCTTCCCATACACTCCATCAGCAGCTCGGCCAGCAGGCGCTTACACTGAGGCTTTAGATGCATCCCATGGTTCGTGAATGTACCCCTTCCGATACGGTTGAAATCCACCACCTCCACTCCACTCTGCCTCACGCAGAGCTCCTCTATGTAGGCGTTAATTAAGGATGTCTCCCTGTTGATCGGATGTTGGGCGGGTAAGTCGTGTCGGTGAGGCAGAGTGGATACCACTACCTTAGCTGTCCTCAATTTGGAAGTGATGCAGCGCTCCAGATGTGTGTAGATGTTGCGCTGCTGACCGATGGCGACATCGTTCGTGCCTGCAATAATCACATAGCAGCTGTCTGGCGGAAGAGGACTGTCAGAAGTGACACTCAGCAGCCCAGCCCCGGGTCTGCAGACACTCTTCACTTTCGTGTCAGCAGTCACCATACAGCGGACGAGGTCGACAACATCACGGCTGTGGCTATCCCCGGCGATGTGGATGCTACGAAAAGGGAGAGATCTTATTTGATTGGGGACCGCCTGTCTAACTTGTTTGGTCCTCCGTTTTGCTCTAGACCTCCTTCCCATAGGCTTGCGAATCTCTTGCTTTACATTCTCCATTGCGCTGTTTAGCACAGTAAAGCTGTTTGTTGTCTCAAGTGGTAGTGGGCTCCTTTTTCCGCGTTGAACCGTCCATTCGACATCCCCACCTCCCACACCACACTCGCGACTAGCCATAGATCCTTTTAGGCACTTCAGTTCGGCCTCGAGCACCTCCACTGTGGTCCTCAGACTGCTCACTAGCTCTCTAGCTTCGACACACAGTTCGTCCGTACAGGCTACCGGTAATTCACACTGAATTCCGCATTCAGCTCTGGACACCCGGGTAGTCACGAAAGGCCGCGGTGAGTTGGCGACAAATATCTGGTCGGTATATTGTAGCAGGCGCTTGTCATTCTCTATCGTGTGGTCGATGACGTTCTGTAATTGTTCCTTTAGCTCACATATCTTGTCTTTGAGAGCGGCGTTTTCTGCTACTAGATCTACTTCTACTGATTTTTGTTCAGTGTGTAGAACGTGCACTGGGGAGGAGGGCTGCGAGATCCGGGTGCGAACCATGGACAGCGCAGCGACGGACGGTGAGGTGGGTGACAAGGAGGCAGGTGATGATAAATTTTCAAAAGAAATACCTTAATTGCATTGACTTCTTTGTTATTGCACTTTCTCAAAACTAGCTTTAGATGTACTCTTATAAATAATAGTGAGATACCTAAACTATTAAATTATCAGGCATAATATGATGTACGTCCCATTATTTTATATTTTTCAAAGTTTATCTTCATTGAACTAGAAAGACCTATACCAAAACTATCTCGTAATTGACAAATTAACGATTTTATGTTTGGCGAAAATTAATTATGTGCGTTAATTGCTCACACCATTTGTCACTGCAGTTCAATTAAAATTCAAATTCAAATTCAAATAAAATTGAATCGTAAATAGTAAGGGCTCTGTGGTGTAATGGTAGCACATTCACACCCGGCAAGTGAGAGATCCGGATTCGAGTCCCAGCGGATCAAGTACTTTATATATATATATATATATATATATATATATATATATATATATATATAAGTAGATATGAATATGCCGATTCTAGCGCACTTTTGGGACAGTCAGAAAATCAACGTAAAATACTGTTTTAAAGGACAATAAACGAATCTGTAACTCACGAATGAAAAATTACCGAATCTATAGCTGTTTGCTTCTACTTTCTTGAGCTGTGAAATCAATCTATTTGAAATGTCTGCTACGAATAAACGAAAAATCTTCTACTCTACAAAATTGATAGTAACACAGTCTTTATCTTTAATAGTCTTCTTTCCAGTAACAATCAAGTGTAATTTATCATTTTTATTCAATTCTTTAATCTTTTTTTCATCCAAAACAGTCAAAAATCTGTTCGGTAAGTGTACTTTATAATCTTCCAACTCGGCAATTATTGTAAACCCGAATTTATCTTTCATTTTCTCCAGATTCAAAATTTTGTATTTCTTATTTTCTTCTAATTCATTCAACTTCTTATATACTTTAAATCTTAGCTCACCAACTTCATTTAATTCCTTTAGTAGCTCCATTTACATAAGAAAAAATTTGAGTGTGGTTTCACTATTTAGTAAAATATCTTTTTATTAAGGAAAAATTATCAACTCCTAAGCCCAAAGTCGGCAACAATTTGAGACAATTCAGCAGATAATTAAGGTTTTTTAAGGTCCCTACACACTAGTATTAGAGTTTTTTTGAAAAATCCTGAAAATCTACTGAATTATCTCAAACCACCGCCAACCCTAAGCTCAAAAGTTGATAACTTTTCCTTAATAAAAAAGATATTTTACTAAATAGTGAAACTTGACACACTCAAATTTTCCCTATTTAAATGGAGAGGAAAAAGGTATCATGTCCATACTGCAAAAAAGATGTTTTTGAACATCATTACACCAGGCATTATAATTCAAAGAATCATCTGAAAAATAAAGATATTTATGAAAAAGAACTAAATTATTTGAGGAATTGGGCTAAAGAAAATCAAATTGTCGATCATGAAAAGATGTACGATATAGAAAAATTGCGTGAATTAAAGAAAAGCTTTAAGCAAGATAAAAAAGATCTCAATCTATTTAATCATGAAAAAATTCAATCAATCGCTGAAAAAATTGTCCATAGAAACAAACGATAAAACTAAGTCTGAAATGATCGAAGAAATTGATAAATACAAATCTGAAAAATATCATAGATGTTGAAGTTTTATCCTCTATACAAGGTCTTTTCAAGCAATACATTTTAACAAACTTGAACGACAATTCCATGTCAATTTACAAATATCTATCAATTATGAGGCCAGAAATTAAAAGTTTAATAGAAAAATTTCAAGAGAATGTTAAAAATATGAAAGCATATCTCTCTTTGGAATGTGAATATGAACGAACTTTAGTAAACGGTGAACCACAAACTTGCCCAATGTATTTTACTATAAAAGCAGACGAAATATTTGACGTAAACGACTTTATTTCTAAACAATTTAATAAATTATCACATCGAGAACAGACAAATCATCCAAATAGGGGTTCAGGATGGACATTTAAAAGATGCAAACAACTAGTTTTGAGCATTAATAAACACGAAATGATGAACGCAGGATCATATATCGATTTACCAAAGAAAATCAAAGATAAAAAAGCTTGTATAAATATCAAAAATAAAAATGACTATTGCTTTATTTATTCTATCCGATGCGCTATTGAAAAACCTGAAAGAGACTGCGAAAGATCAAAACAATATGAAAAATTTGTAAATGACGAGATATTTTCAGGTTTCGAGTATCCAATGTCCTTAAAAGATATACAATCATTTGAAAACCGAAGTTACAATTCCAAGTATAAGTATCCTAAAATGTCTATCAATGTCTATACTTATGACGAAAAACTCAACATTGTTCCGTTACAAATTTCTGAAAAATATGATGCCGAGTTAGAAATCGATTTATTGTATGTTAAACAAGAAGACAAATCTCATTATGTTTTGATAACCGATTTAAGTAGGTTAGTGAGTTCTCAAACATCCAAACATGGACATAAAAATTTTCTATGTAGAAGATGTTTAAGCCATTTCTACAAATCTGGAGATTTAACAGATCATTTAGAAATTTGCAAGCAACATGAAGTTTGTAAACCAATTATGCCGTTTCCTGGTCAAACGAAAACATTTACTAATTATCAAAAGAAATTTTCTCATCCTTACGTTATTTATATGGATTTTGAGAGCATATTAGAAAAAATTCCGACATGCAAGAACAATCCACAAAGATCGACTACAACCAAGATTCAGAAGCACATTCCTTATGGTTTTACTCTATATTTAGTGTCGAATGTGACAAATCGCATGTACAAACCTATATGTTATCGAGCAAAAAATGAAGAAGATTTGCCTAATGTTCCTGCAAAATTGTTTGAAGAACTCAATAAAATATCAAAATACATAGCTACAAAATATAATTCTAAGAACAAAAAAACCTATGAAATTGACTGAAGAAGAAGAAATTTCATACCAAAATGCAAACGTTTGTCATATTTGCGAATGGTCTGCTTATGATGTTGAGTCAATTCAGTATGGTTTTACTCCTGATAGTTGGAAAGATAAGAGTTATAATAAAGTAAGAGATCATTGTCATTTAACAGGTAAATTTCGAGGCGCAGCTCATTCATGTTGTAATCTGAATTTGAAATTTCCACAAAATATTCCAGTTTTCTGTCATAATATGTCAAATTACGATACTCATTTGTACATAAAAGAATTGGCTAAACAATATGGAAATGTTGATTTGATTGCAAACACAGATGAAAAATATATAAATTATTCTGTAAATTCTGGATATGGCTATGAGTTTGACAATGATAAGCCTAGAAAATTCATCAAGTTTTCGTTCGTAGATACGTTCAGATTCATGGCATCGTCTATTGAAAAGTTAGCTAAAAATCTAAAGAAAGAAGACTTCAAACATACAAATCATTTTATACAAGATGGACGAATATTGAACGCAATTCTAGAAAGACAACCAAATGACGAAGAAGAAATCTTTAAAATTCTATCTGGAAAAGGTATATTTCCTTACGAATTTATCGATAGTATTGAAAAACTTGATTACACAGAAGAGCTGAAAATTCAAGATTTCTATTCACTTTTGACAGACGAGAGCATATCTGAGAAAGATTATCAACACTACTTGAGCGTTTGGAACAAATTAAAAGAGAAAAATCTTGGAAATTACTCTGATTTGTACAATATCCAAGATGTTTTATTGCTCGCTGATATATTCGAAAACTTCAGAAACATTTGTCTAAATTGTTACAAACTTGATCCAGCACATTATCTAACAGCTCCAAGTCTCGCATGGGACGCTATGTTAAAATTAACGAAAATAGAGTTAAAATTGATTAGTGATTATAATATGTATTTAATGATTGAACAAGGTATTCGTGGAGGTATTTCTCAATGTATTAAACGATATGTTAAAGCAAATAACAAATATTTGAAAGATTTCGATAAGACAAAGCCCGAAAACTATTTACTTTATGTCGATGCAAACAACCTTTATGGTTATGGTCTTATGCAAAAACTGCCGTTTAGTGATATCAAGTGGATGAATCCTAAAACATATACAAAAGAAGAGTGGCAAGAAACAATTTTGGAACTCACTGGCGACGAAGATTATGGCTATATTCTCGAAGTTGATCTAGGATATCCAACAAATTTACATGAACATCACAAGGATTTACCTCTTGCTCCCGAACATTATAAAAACAAACTTTGCACAACTTTACTGGATAAAACTGAATACGTTGTTCATTCAAGAAATTTGAAATTCTATCTGGAACAAGGTATGATTTTGAAACATGTGAATAGAGTTATTGCATTTGATCAGAAGCCTTTTATGAAAAAGTACATTGATTTTAACACAAACATGAGAACCAAAGCTACAAGTGATTTTGAGAAAGATTTTTACAAGCTTCTGAAACAACTCAGTTTTTGGAAAAAGTATGGAAAATGTGCGAAATAGATGTGATATCAAACTAGGAAATGAAGAATTTTCAATGAAACAAGCTAAGAAAACCAATTTCAAATGCTTTAATATCTTTGACGACAACTGTATAGCGAGTCACATGTTCAAACAAAAGGTTAAATTTAACAAACCGATCTACATAGGATTTTCAGTTCTTGACCTATCAAAATTGTTAATGTATGAGTTTTATTACGATAAATTAAAGAAGTTTGACCCAGATTTGAATCTGTGTTACATGGATACAGACAGTTATTTCCTAGAATTGAAACGAGATCCTTTTAAAATTATTATTAAAGAAAATATAGATGACTTTGATACAAGTGATTATCCAAAAGATCACGAATGTTTCACTACTAAAAATAAGAAGGTAATAGGGAAATTTAAAGATGAGTTAAATAGCGAAGTTTTAGAAGAATTTTGTGGATTGAGATCGAAAATGTACTCGTACAAATATCTAGACAAAAATCCAGTAGGATGCAAAGGGATTAAGAGAAGCGTTGTAAATAAAACAATAAATATCGAAAACTTGAAGAAATGTTTGTTCGAAGATAAAGAAGAATTTAGAGAGATGACAGTAATCAAAAGCTACAAACATGAGTTGTACACAGTTACCATAAACAAGCTGGCACTGAACGCTATAGATGATAAGAGAATTGTCCTAGAAAATAAGATCGATACAGTACCGTATGGATATAAAGGCGAAATTAAAACAGATATTTTAGAAGAGTTAAACAAAGTTGGAAACTTTGATATATAAATGGAAGATGATTTAATTCACTGTCACAAGTGTAAAAAGAAAACGAAAAATATAGATTCTAAGATTGTTCAAACTCAAAACGGATTGTATAGAATTGCAGCAAAATGTTCAAAATGTAAGACAAATAAGAGTAAATTTATAAAGAATCCTTATGAAAAACAAGTAAAGAAAGAATCTAAGAATAAGGAAGAAATCGAGATTGAAGCTAGAGAAATTCATGCACCAGTACGAAAAAAGTTTAAAAAGAGAAAAATTATAACTTTAGGAATTGACGATTTATGGGCAGCAGATTTAGTTATAATGTCTAACTATTCAGATCAAAATGATGGATTTAAGTATATGTTAAATGTTATTGATACTTTCTCAAAATATGCTTGGTCAAGAGCTATCAAAAGAAAAAACGGCAAGGATGTTTCAAAAGCTTTCGAAGATATAGTAAAAGATGCCATAAGGATCGGGCATAAACCTCCGAATCTTCTTCATACAGATAAGGGTTTAGAGTTTAAAAATAAAGAATTTAACGATGTTTTGAGGAAAATATAACATTAAGATTTATCATACTGAAAACGAAGAGAAATCAAGTATTGTAGAGAGATATAACAGAACTCAAAACGAAAGGATGAAAGTAATTTTTGAGATTAATAAAAACTTTAAATGGATCGATATTCTTCAAAAAATCGTAAACAATTATAACGATACAGTTCACAGCACAATCAAAATGAAGCCCAAAGTCGTAGATAAAGATGCAGAAAAGGAGTTATTAGAGACAGTTTTCAAGTATGTTCCACCTGAAATTCACACGAAAACTAAATTTAAAGTCAATGAACATGTAAGAATTGTTAGTAAAAAAACAACATTTTCGAACAAATATAAGAACAATTGGTCAAGAGAAATCTTTGTGATTTATCAAATTAATAACACAGATCCTGTAACTTATAGTATAAAAGATTTAAATAATGAAGAAATAAGTGAAAGTTTTTACGAATATGAATTGAGAAAGTCAAAGCTATAATTTTTTGTATATAAATGGAGGCTCAAAAGAAATGTATAAAGTGTCAAGAATTTAAAGATTTGACGAAGTTTTCTCAAGATAAGACTAGAAAAGATGGATTATACTATTATTGTAAGGATTGTCGTAGTAAATATAACAGAGAATTATACGATAAGATAGAAAAATTAACGTTAGAAGAGAAAAAATGTTTCGTTTGTAAAGAAATTAAGGATATTTCCAAATTTTACGATTGGCATTATAGTAAAAATAAAAAACATGCACATTGTAAAGATTGTGCTAAAAGAATTATTCAAAAAAGTCAAAAGAAACCGACTCTTTGCGAGTGTGGACGAATCATTCAATGGTTACCTCATCTTCAAAAACATTTACAGACAAAATATCATAATTCGAGAGTTTAACATTTTCATCGTGTAATAATTTTTTCTATATAAATGGAATCTCAAAAGAAATGTACAAAGTGTCAAGAATTTTATAAGGAAGAGAATAGAAAAGACTGTTATTGTAAGGTTCATGATAAAATGGACAAATTAACTTTAGAAGAAAAAAATTGTTACTTTTGTAAAGAAATTAAAAATATTTCTGAATTTAATAACTGGCAGTATAGTAAAGATAGAAAAGATGCTTTTTGCAAAGATTGTGCTAAAAAAAATTTTCAGCGAAAGTTATAAAAACGAAATGCCTTGTGAATATGAAAAAAAGATTTTACAATGGTTACCTAGTTATGCTAAACATTTACAAACAAAATATAATAAATCGAGAGTTTTTAGTAAAATTTAGAAACATTTTCATCGTGTAATTTAGATATTCTATAAATCAGTCGAGATTCTGCCATATTTGTAGTAAAATGATTTCCGTTGTATAAAATATTCAAAGATTCTTTCATTTGGTTGTAGAGATTTATACTATTTGGATCTCCATGTCTTAATAAAATTTCCATTTCTGGGTAATCAATTTCAAGTTCTTTCAATCTTTTCGGTATTTCTCTCTTTTGAGCTCTGATAACGTAATAAGGACATTCCCACATGTTATTCTTCTTAATTAATACAAAAACATGGTGTTTTTTCTTAGCAAAATCTTTACAAACAAGGTCTGGTTTCATTAAGTCAATTTTTACACTTTGTTTTGCGATTATTTCCGTTTTTATTTCATCTTTAATTTGCAAGTGTTTTAACTTCGTCCTCTAAATATTTAATCTTGTTTTCAAGTTTGTACTCACCAAATTTACGAATACTTGGCAAAACTTCTTTTGTAACCCACTTTTTAAACAATTTCGCTTCTGATTTATGCGATCTCAAAAATTAATGAATAAAGTCCAGATTCATTAACGAAAACAGTGTTGTTTTGAAAGTTTGAAGGTAAGCTATTCAATAGCCCCCCTTGATTCATGTCTTTAAATGTTAATTTATCATCTTCGTCAACGTTTAATCTGATCGTTTGCATAGTATTTTCATATTCTAGAATTTTTGCAACATCTTTAGCCTTAAACCAGATCATATTGTTTTCGTCTACAATCGTTAAGATATTTGTATTATTGAATTTGAGTTGATTATTGAGTAGGCCTACAAGTGACTCCATTTAGATAGAAAAATTTTTAACTAGTAATTTTTATTTCAGTATAAAGACCAGATTCATTAATGAAAACAGTGTTTTTTTTAATATTTTCTCGGGGTCTATGGGATAGACTCCTGTAATTTTATACATACAAAAGTTGTTTTTATCATCATTATCGACATTATTTATGATAGCTTGCCTCGTGTTTTCATATTCTAAAATTTCTGCAACATCTTTTGCTTTGAACCAAATTTCGTTATTTTCGTCAACAATCGTTACAATGTCTTTATTATTGAATGTAAGTTGATTATTTATTAGATCTAGAACTGTCTCCATTTAGATAGTAATTTTTATTTCGAGAATAAAGTCCGGATTCATTAATGAAAATAGTGTTGTTTTGAAAGTTTGAAGGTAAGAACGATTCGTTCCCCCCTTGATTCATCATTCTTTCGACAATCTTAAATATATTGTTGTTTTACTCTCATTATTTAATAAATTTCCCTCAGAGTCTTGTATAGTTAGAACGATTTTTTGAATTCTTTTAATATTTTTTCTAATTGGAATATAATCAATTTCATTCGGTTTTTTCACTAATTTTTGATCCATAAGCAACATTTGGAAAAAAAGTGTACAAAATTTCAGATTCTTTGTGTAAATGTTCGGTATGATTTTCAAAACTAGGTTCAACGAGATTACAATGTACTTCAATTACATCAAACGGTCTAAATTTTGGCGTTTTATTTTCCTAAAATATACCTGATTTGGCTCAATAGTTTCTTGAACAAACCCTAATAAATCTACTATAATTGCTGAAAACATTATTCTTACTGGTGATTTTATGTGAATTTTATTAGAGAGATAATTTTTTTGCATTTCAAACTTGTTTTCGTCAAAGTTTAAAGATTTATCTGATTGTTTGAATGTTTTCAGATAATTTTTAAGGGAATTTTTTATTTGATCGAAGGTATAATATCCTTTGTTTAAACCATAATATTTTGTTATGTTCTTCTCACTAAATCCTATACAATAAGGAGAACTTTCACTAATATTTATTACAAAATTGTCAGAATAAAAACCGCTTAAACCGATGAAATAATTTGATTCTTCCTCTAAATGAATAGGATGTTCTAAGTTTAAAACTAATTTAGAGCTTTCTGAAGTCAACTTGAACAGCTTCATTTTCGCTATTTAAATGGAGAAATTTTTAAAGCAAAAAGATCAGATAAAACTTCAAACGTTTGAAGAAAATAAGAAAGATCAACCAATCAGATTGTTAATTGTTGGTTCAAGTGGATGTGGAAAAACAACTTTATTATTGAATTTTATCTACAATAGGTTGATTCCTTATTCCAATTTGTATGTTTTTAGTAAATCTTTAGAACAAGACGTATACAAAAAATTAAAAGAAAGATTTGAAAATATTGAGAAAAACTTAAACAAAGAAATATCACATTTTTATAATGCTTCTGAGGACATAGTTCACTTAAGCGAATGTAAACCAAATTCTTTAATCGTTTTCGATGATTGTATTTTGGAAAATCAGGACGTTATTAAGGAATATTTCGTAATGTCTCGTCACAAAAAACATATCTTGTATCTATCTTTCTCAATGCTTTTCAAAGGTTGATAAACAAGTTATAAGAAATAATTTGAATATGTTGTGTGTTTTTAAGCAAGACGATCACTATTCGAGAAAGATTTACAACAATTATGTGGGATCTGATATGAGTTTTAACCACTTTAATGAATTGTGTGATAAAATTTGGAAAGAAGACTATGGATTTTTAACTATTAATCTAACTTTGAAGCCTAAAAATGGAAAATATTTGAATAAATTTTCTAACATAAATGCTGCTCAGTGGTCTGACAAATCTACTTGATAAAATATTTGTTACAATTATTTTTACATTATCTTTACTTTTTATTTACATTATGAAAATAACAGAAAAACGGTAAATCTGTTCACGTTCCACGTTCACGTTCATGTTTCACGTTTGTGTTTACGTTTCACGTTCGTGTTTCACGTTCATGTGTTTTACGTTTCGTGTTCACGTTTTTACGTTCCACGTTCATGTTTTACGTTTCGTGTTCACGTTCGTGTTTCACGTTCATGGTTTTACGTTTCGTGTTCACGTTTTTACGTTCCACGTTCACGTTTCAAAATTTTTCTAATTAAATGGTGAACGTAACTTCTGAAGAAGCGAAAAAACTTGATCAAATCGAAAAGAAATTAATCAAAGAATTTAAAGAACAGATTCGAATTGATGAAAAAGAACAAGAATTTATTCAAAAAATCAATCAACCTGTAACTTCTGCAATAAAAAACGTTGAGGGCAAAATTGAAAATGTTTTAAGTGATAATCAAAATTTGATGAATTTGGTTCCAGTTGTACGACAATTTGCCGATATTTCAATTCCAGAATCTGAAGAGTTTGAATTGCCAAAATTACCATCTTCAACACCATTTAGACCTCGAATCATTGAAGACTCTACCATAGTTGAACCAATAAGTCCTGGAACAACGGATATAATAATTGGTGAAATTGGTAAAAAATTTCTTCCTAGAGTAAAAGATGATAAATTTGGTTTGTATTGGGATAAAAAAAAGAAAAGTTTTATGATTGGAAATTTACCCGTTAATTTTGAGCATAATGATATCATTATTAATGAGAAAACATATGAAGGAACTCAAGGTTTATGGAGATTATTAACAGACTACTATGACGCTCCAAAAGATAATTTATATTCTGAAGAAGATTTGAAAAAGTATACAGAAATTTTATGGGAATCTGACTCAATTTACAAAAAATAATGATCCATCTACTAAGAAGCCTAAGTCAAGTAGAGGTAAAAAAATATATGAAATTAATTAAACCAATTTGGGAGAAAAAAAAACGAATCGAAGGATCAGGTATAAGAAAATACAGTGATAATAAGATTGAGTACAGATATATCGACGATTTGACAAAACTCGATGGAATTATAAATTATATTTATGCTCAAGAAAAGGCTGGAAACAACAATTTTTTGAACGAAAAGAAAGCGATTAAGGATTTTATTTCGAACAAACTTGATGAAATGATTGAAAAACCTGATGGAATTAAATATTTAAAACGAATTTTGCCGACAATAAGTTCATCTATGATTGAGGGTAGTGGACTTTTGAATGATTTTATCAACAATTTACCTTTTGAATTACACGTACCAACTTATCAGTATCTGGGGCCTGGCACAAAACTCGAAAAAAGACTAAAAAGAGGAGATCCTGGTATAAATAAATTAGATCAAGCTGCTATGGAACACGATATTTTTTATGCAAAACATAGAGACACAAATTCCAGACATATAGCAGATAAAGTTTTGCAAGATAAGGCAATGGATAGATTTTTATCAAAAGATGCTAGTTTAGGTGAAAGATTTGTTGCGCTTCCAACAGCTGGAGCAATGTTTTTGAAGAGAAAACTAGGAATGGGAATCGAAGAGAACTTGAAATTTTAACTATATAAATGGAGGTGAACGTAAACTTCAGCAAAAATCAGAAAGAAAAAATAAAATCCGCTTTTAAGAAGAAAATACCCGTTAGTATTCAATTTAAAATAGATCAACTAAAAAATGGCGAAGATAAGATATTTTTAACAAATAGACAATACAATAAACTCGAAAAACATAAGAAAAACAATAAAGGAACCAGAATAGAATTTTCTTATAATCAGTTGAAAGAACTTAAAAATGGTGGACTTTTGAAAGATTTATTAGATTTTGGAGAAAATATTCCAGTTGTTAAAAATGTTGTTCCTTATGTACGTAAAGCTGCTCCAATCGTTAAAAAATATGTGATTCCTATTGTTCGAAACATTTTAAATTGGTTAGATAAAGAGTTGGAAGATGTTACAGGATCTGGATTAGATGAAAAAACTTTGAATTACGTGAAATCAAACATTGAAAAAAAAATTTAAACCTTTAACATTCGGGGAATTGGAAGAAATCTGCAAAAATATTAAACATTTTAGAGGAATCTTCATGAGAGATACATTACCTGAAAAAGTTAAGAAATTTGAATGTGGAATTGTGAATTTAGACTCGATTATGGGAAGTGGAACGCATTGGATTTGTTATTATAAAAATGATAAGAATGCATGTTATTTTGATTCGTATGGAAAAATTGAGGACAAACCACCTATAGAATTGATTAAATATTTGAAAAAATCAAGCGTCTACTACAATGATTCTCAGATTCAAGACTATAAAGATCCCCCAATTTGTGGTCATTTATGTGTTTTTGTGTTGAATGAACTGAGTGATGGTAAAGATTTTAAAGAAGTTGTTAACAAATTATTACTTAATAAATATGGATTCACAAAATATTTTTGACGTATTTGGAACACAAATTATTCAAAATGTAGATAATAGTTTGAATTTTGATAGTTTGAGAAATGAGTTTGATAACAAGTTAGAAAATTTATTACAAAACCTTCCAGATTCAGATATGTTTGCTGTCGAGATTGAAGATTTTAAAGCAGAATATGATAACAAACTTGCAAATTTCATGAGTTCAAATGAAGTTGCTGATAAAATAAAAACATTGAAAAAAGAATTTGAAGATGGTGCAAAAAAATATTTACCAATTTAATGTCTCATATCGAAAAAGCTGATAAAATTACTGAAGCGATCAAAGTTGAAAAGAATTATGTTAGTTTGGCTAATAAAAAAAGAATTGTCGGTGTTCGACCTGGTATTGACAAACATGATGTTGTTGTTAAAGAACAAATTTTAAAACCTCTAAAATTATCAGAAAACATCGATATTGTTGATTTACATGATCCGAATGTTAAAAATGCCTTATATTTTAAAGGAAAAAGAATTAGCAGTGTTAGTAAAGGAATTAATCCATTTGATGTTGTTGTAATGATTCAATTAGAAGATCCTATTAAAATGTTTAATGAACTAAAACAAAAATTATGAGAATCATAAACAGCATGTTAAAGATTTTACAACAGAAGTCTATGAAAAACTTGATGAAAGAAGTAAAAGATCAGTAGACGATGTTGGTGAAATTAATGAAAAACTTACTAGATTTAAAGAGTCTTTTGATAAGTTTAGTTTAGATGCTACGAAAACTTTTGAGAATATTGGTCATAAATTTGTTGAATACAATGATTCTTATGCTGTCAAATTTCAAAAATTAGAAGAAAAACTTAATAAGTTCGAGGAAGATCTTACTGAAATAGGTATTCTCGCAGGGTTTTATGCATGATAAAATTTCCTTATATAAATGACGCTCATATATTGTGTGAGGTGTAAGGCAAAAACTGAAACAAATGATATAAAATACTATGCAAACATCAATGGACTTAAAAGAGTTTCTGGAAAATGTGCTGAATGTAACGCTAAAAAGAGCCAATTTATAAAAACTTGAAATTTTTTCTTAATAAATAGAGATGGCGGGACATTACAGTGCTTTCGATCTTTTTATAATGCAACACGAAAGAGATTTGAAAAAAGAACATTGGGATGATATTTCTCAAAAATATGAATTATCCGAAGATATGATGAGATTATACGTAAACAAATTGAATTGGTATAACATTGCTAAATATCAAAATCTGTCCCCAGAGTTCATTCAAGAAAATATACATTATCAATTAAAAGATCATATGTCTGTTCTTTGTCTCTATCAACACTTGAGTATACAATTTTTGGACGAAAATAAAGATACAGTTGATTGGAACAATATTATAGATAGCGGTTACTATCCTGTGCAAATTTTATTGAAATATGTGACCGAGATCGCAAAATTTAAGGAAGAGAATCCCGAATATGACGAAGTAGATCATTAAAAATGACTCTAATCTTTTTAATTATTTTACTAAAATTTATATCTTTTCTTATAAAAAACGTACATTAGATCGATGAAAAAATGATATCTTTCTTATACATGATGTTTAAAATTTCTAAATTTTCTCTTATTAAATGGCGGACTACAGAAAATATGCTAGTGATATTGAAAGGGCGGAGTTTAAAAATTTCTATCCAAGTAGTAAACAACATTTGAATGAACCAAATAAAAGAACTGAGTTTAATATTGATTTTGGAGATAACTTTTGCTCGTCTAACTTCCAGTTTTATATTTCTGGAACTTTAACAAAACAAGATGGTCAAGCATATCTTGGAACTGATAATGTTAGATTAATCGATAATTTTATACTATCGATAGAAGAAGTCGAAAACTGTGGCCAATTAAGCACGATTAAAGGAACTATTTCGTATTCAAAAAAGTGATGTTATTTCTCAAACTTCTAATGGCTTTGAATCAGATTTTAAATTTGGTGTTTTTGAAGCAGCTGGAAATTTATCTCATTTTGGATTAGGATTTTTTGAAAATGTTACTATTCCGATCTATAAAGGAGGATTTTATCTAAGTTTTATAAGAGCAGAAGACGATGATGTGATTCTGAAGACTGCAACTGGAAATGTTATGCCTGTTGATGGAAAAAATAACAATTACAGATTTTTTTATTAGAGTTCCAATGATTGATTATAAAACCACGAGTAAAATTAGGTTGATTGATGAAATTACAAAAAGTCAAAACATTATGTTTAATTTTCTAGATTGGCAATGTATTGAACAAAAAGGTATTTCCGGAACAACTTATTCGTTCGATATTACAAATATTTATAGAAATATCTTCAATCCCAAGTTCGTTATCATTGGTTTTCAAACAGGTAGACAGAATAATCAAGAAAAAAATCCTTCAAAGTTTGATAGTTTGGATGTAAAAAATATCAGAGTAAAATTGAACGGTTCTTATTATCCAGATGAATTACAAAATTTAAACATTTCAGGAGGTCTTTTCAGAATCATGTATCAGATGTATCAAGATTTTAAGAAAGTTTACTGTAATAATAAGGAAATGTATTACAATCCTAAAGAATTTTTAGCGAATAGACCTGTTTATGTCATTGATACAACAAAGAGTTTGACAAATATTTCTGGTTCAAAGAACGATATAATTATCAATATGGATTTTCAAAATGCTATTACTAACTCGACATGTTATGTGGTTGTGGTTTCTGAGAAATTTTTAGCCTATGATGTGATTAAGAACGATATTAGAGAAATTCAGTAAAATTTTTGAAAAAATCGTCTTATTGTCTATATTATTCATTGGATAATTCTACAACTTTACAGAATTGTTAAAGACATTGATATAAGTATTCATTTTTAATTTCAAAAGAATATCTTAGAAAAATGGGGATGATATTAACAAAAAACTATTCCAAGGTCATCTTAAGGGTTGGACCGGAAGTTATGATTTTAAAAAATACTTTAATATTTACTGATCACTGAAATACCAAATTTCAGCAAAAAAGCTCCAATAGTTCTCGAGATATAAGAGTATTAAGATAAGGGATGATTGAGGTAGATTTTGAAAATTTTGTTATTTTCATGAAATTTTAAGTTGAACTCGCTTGTTTTTTGAAGTTTCAGATTTTTCTGATTATTTTTTTTTTTATTTTTTTATGAATATTAAGAAATAGGGGATGATTTCACCCTTATGGATAAGTTAAGTCGAAAGAGTTAAGTATTTACTATATGTGTACCAAATTTCATTAAAATCGGTTGAGTGGTTTTTGAAATATAAAATTATTAATAAATTTGTAAACTAGCACTCCTAATTGAACAACTTATATAGCAGAGATATAGCTTATAACTTTCGAGACTCTCCGTAGCTAAGTTGGTAAGACGCTTGCCTTCAAAGCCTGAGGTTCTGGGTTCAAATCCCAGAGCTTCAGGCGCGCTTTTTATTGAGGAAGACATGGTTGTCGTTCAGTGGTTGGGGACAAGTCTTTACACGAGTGGCCATAGTGTAATGACTATAGAACAAGCCGAGTAATGACAACTGTGGTTGGCGCGCCATTTGCTTCCTCACCTTTCCACTTCATTCCTTAATTCCTTCTCTTCCTTAATTCGTTCATTACATTCATCATTCACATCGTTCATTAATACAACATTACACTTACAAAACACCCGACACAAATTCCCTAATTGAATCTCTCCATCAACTGCTACACAGTAGTTACCAAAGAAAAAATGAGACTTGGGAACAAAAAAATTCCAGAGTCTAAGACCCGAATTACAGCTCCTAGCCATTAACTTGGTTTGGACAGTAGCAGTGCAGGGCCAAGTCTCTAAACAATAGACACCGTAGAAGTTGAATGTGATGTGATTCCCATAGCGCAAACACGCACACTAACAACACTACACCAGAGACACAATCATTCATTTTGTATGTCTTTCATTATATCGTAATGAACTGCTGAATGGCAAACGTTTCTCTTTTTCTTCGTCAGAACCACACACACACAATATATCTGTTTCGTAAATGTTTTTTCCATATAATTTATCCCAATCTACAACAAAAGCGTGATCTCTTATAAATTCCTTTGATAAATCTTGTTGTTTACAAAGACTTGTTAAAAAACTAGCTGTATGCATATTTCTTGTCCAGTATGGATATTGTCTTCTCAACATTTCAACAAATAAGCAATGAAATTTAGCATAAAAGCGATGAAAAATGTCAGATTGTTGGTGTTTTAGTTTATTTTGTAAAAATCGGAATATTTTTCTTATTTTTCTATTATTTAATTTAAAATCTCCTATTACATTTAACATATTTATACTATCTAAGTTGTCTGTAATAAATTGCATTGAACACTTTTTAGTACTTAAAAGTTCTCTGAATTCGTTTTCATTTAAGGATTCGTTTTCACTTAAGGAAAATATCAACATTTGTTTAACATATTTAGGTAATTCAAAGAAGTCTTTATAACTATTTCCTGTGGTAAGTTCTTTAAATGCTAGAAACTGAAGTGATTTTGGAGAGTTCATGTTGTTTGATGACTATTTAGTAGAATAGATTTTTTATTTAAGAAAAATAATTTGCTAAATTCATATTATTCTCTTTCATTCCTTCTAAAACTTCAAAAATATACTCTTTCGCTGATGAAAAATCTCGATTTCTTCCGGAATAATCTTTGTAATCATAGACAAAATATCCTAAATAGTTGTACAATAGAATGAAATTATTTCTATTTATCTCTGTTGTAGAAATGTAAACACAAACATTTGCGCTGAAAAATTTATATCTCGGCAGAGTTAGTTCCATAATCTCCATTTATAAAAAAATCTTTTTGTTTAAATGGAAGAGTATAATGCCAACTGTTACAAGTGTTATAATAGAGGAGAAATTATTGATAAAAAATATTTAGTTTGTAGAGATTGTAATTTAATTTTGTACGAAAAGACCTAAACCTAGGAAATTTCGAAGTAAACTAACACATTTGAATAATCTGCTTACAAAATTACAATACGGAGGTAAAAACAAACAAAATTTGTTACAGAATTTAGAAAACAGAATAAAAATTTTTACTTATCTCTTAGAACCATTGAAAAAATTATTTTCCTTTTCAAAGAATACATTAGGTTTGTAGGTATCGATACACATGTTTATTATGAGAAGGTTTTACCTATAATCTTTCACTATTTGGATATTGAATTTGATTACGATTTTAAGCCTGAAATCTTTGATGATTTTATAGTACATTTGGAGAAATTAAATGAAGAACCTCGTCAAAAGAATGTGGTTTTACTCACATTCTCCCCGACTTCTCGAGTGATTGTTAGCAAATTCCATCATTTCCGTTTATAAGTTTTAATTTATAGTTTATTCGTAGCAGACATTTCCGATAGATTGATTTGACAGCTCAAGAAAGTAGAAGCAAACAGCTATAGATTCGGTAATTTTTCATTCGTGAGTTACAGATTCGTTTATTGTCCTTTAAACAGTATTTTACGTTGATTTTCTGACTGTCCCAAAAGTGCGCTAGAATCGGCATATTCATATCTACTTATATATATATATATATATATATATATATATATATTTATATATATATGTGTGTGTGTGTGTGTGTGCGCGCGCATTATATAAATTAATGGTGTGAGCAAATAACGCACATAATTAATTTTCGCCAAACATAAAATCGTTAATTTGTCAATTACGAGATAGTTTTGGTATAGGTCTTTCTAGTTCAATGAAGATAAACTTAAACTTATAAAAAACTTATGAAAAATATAAAATAATGGGACGTACATCATATTATGCCTGATAATTTAATAGTTTAGGTATCTCACTATTATTTATAAGAGTACATCTAAAGCTAGTTTTGAGAAAGTGCAATAACAAAGAAGTCAATGCAATTAAGGTATTTCTTTTGAAAATTTAATGCAATAATTTAAAAATAAAATTAAAAATATCTGTTGTTTGTGTCGAATACCTAAAATTATTATAGTAAAAAATCTTCATTTGAAACCAACTCAAAGAATATTTCTTTAAAAAATATCTATTTTAGTTAATGCAAGCTATCAACACATACCTTTTTTATTATAAGTTATAACGTTTAATCGGGTCAGGGATAGTTTATAAAAATATATAACCCTAAGACACCGGATAGAACAGTCGAGAGGGGTAAAATCCAGGGTTCGAAAGGGAGAGGTAGTTTCCAAGTTCAGCTCAGAACCGAATTAATGTGAAACCAAAAGCCGAAGCAAATACAGCACCGATGATCAACGGATCAACATGCTTTCATCATCGCAGACTCGGAAACGAAAGGGAATAAAGGGAAGGCGTCAGCATTTGCTTTAGGATGACTGTTCCACTACCTAAACGTCCCCTAATACGACAGTTGTTAGTTCAACTGAAGCTCGAAAACGAGGAACGCTGGAGCCAACTTACGACAAGCGACCCAGCGGCCAAAAAAGAGAAATTATAACTAAATAAATCTAAATGCGAACACTAGTTCGCTCGAAATCACACATAGCTCGACTCGAGCTCGAAACTAAGGAACGCTGGTGCCAACGTACGTCAAGCGACCCAACGGCCTCGAAAAGAATCGATGAACTGAATAAAAAACTAAATGTAAACACTAGTTCACTCAAATTCGCGCCTAGCTCGACTCGAGCTCGATACTAAGGAACGCTGGTGCCAACGTACGTCAAGCGACCCAACGGCCTCGAAAAGAATCGATGAACTGAATAAAAAACTAAATGTAAACACTAGTTCACTCAAATTCGCGCCTAGCTCGACTCGAGCTCGATACTAAGGAACGCTGGTGCCAACGTACGTCAAGCAACCCAGCGGCCTCGAAAGGAAACGATAAACTAAATAAAAACTTAATGTAAACACTAGCTCGCTCGAAATCGTGCCTAGCTCGCCTAGAGCTCGAAACTAAGGAACGCTGGTGCCAACGTACGTCAAGCGACCCAGCGGCCTCAAACAGAAACGATAAACTAAATAAAAGCTAAATGTAAAACACTAGCTCGCTCAAAATCGCGCCTAGCTCGCCTAGAGCTCGAAACTAAGGAACGCTGGTGCCAACGTACGTCAAGCGACCCAGCGGCCTCGAAAAGAAACGATAAACTAATTCAAAGCTTAACTAAATTACGTCCTGCCCGATGCTAAGGAACGTCGGTGCCAACGTACGTCAAGCGACCCAGCGGCCTCGAAAAGATAAAAAACTAAATAAAATTAAACTAAATTTAACCTAGCCCGAAGCTCAGGAACGCTGGTGCCAACGTACGTCAAGCAACCCAGTGGCCTCGAAAAGAAACGATAAACTAAGTAAAACTAAATTAAATTACGCCTAGCCCGAAGCTCAGGAACGCTGGTGCCAACGTACGTCAAGCGACCCAGCGGCCTCGAAAAGATACGATAAACTAAATAAAATTAAACTAAATTTAACCTAGCCCGAAGCTCAGGAACGCTGGTGCCAACGTACGTCAAGCAAACCCAGTGGCCTCGAAAAGAAACGATAAACTAAGTAAAATTAAATTAAATTAAACCTAGCCCGAAGCTCAGGAACGCTGGTGCCAACGTACGTCAAGCGACCCCAGCGGCCTCGAAAAGAAACGATAAACTAAGTAAAACTAAATTAAATTACGCCCTAGCCCGAAGTTCAGGAACACTGGTGCCAAAGTACGTCAAGCAACCCAGTGGCCTCGAAAAGAAACGATAAACTAAATTAAACTACGTTCAATCCTAGTCCAAAATTCAGGAACGCTGGTGCCAACGTACGTACGTCAAGCGACCCAGCGACCTCGAAAAGAAACGATAATTAAGTAAAACTAAATTAAATTACGCCTAGCCCGAAGTTCAGGAACACTGGTGCCAACGTACGTCAAGCAACCCAGTGGCCTCGAAAAGAAGCGATAAACTAAATTAAACTCTTCTTTACTAGTAATAGAATCTAATCCTATTCGTACTGATCTATTTTCTTTCTACACTTTATATCTATAATTATATTCTGTTAGCAGCTTAAGTACGTAATGTCATGTACTTATCCTATCGTTAGTGACTAGGCAGTTCAGGTAAAAGCGTGTTTTGGCAGGTAAATAAGTACCTACTTACTTGCACCTTATCGTGGCGTGTGTGGGGGCGGCGACTCCGACTCGACGACTTCGACTGCTAGACACCGACCGAAAGACAGCGACCGAGAGAGCGAGGAAGCCAGGCACAGCGTACTTACGTACTGTAGTACTGGAGTCGTCCGCTGTAAGGCGCTTCAGCCCTTGAAGCGAACTCCGGCGGATGTATCCAGAAACTCCGCGTCTTACCCGGTCGAGCCGGACCCCGCCAGCTGACGTCTCCCGCGATGGTGTTGAGCTACTGGAGTATAATTGTAGGTGGAAGAAATAAAAATCATAACATGTCATTAACTAAAAAAATATTTTCCTCTCAAAAAAATAAAAATGCCTTATTTAAACCCCCAGTAAAAATGACATGTTACATCCCCCACCCACTTCGGGGAAACAAAATGAGAAAAAAGTTAAACTTTCGATTTCTATCAGTTGGATCCTGTATACGTTTTTACGTCTTTTACGTGGGCCGTTTGAGTTTTGTTTGTTGAACGGTCTTCCAACTCGACGATATTTGGGCCTTTAAACCTAATTACTTCGAAAGGGCCCACAAAACGAGGCGCCAGCTTCGATGCATACGCGTCAGGAGCTGAAGATAGGGTGCTGTGATGTCTTTTCCAGACCAACTGTCCAACACGGAGATTATGATCTCGTCGCCTGAGGTCATAATATCGTGACTGCCTCTGGAAGGCACGGGCTAAATTGCGATGACAGCTTTGATAAATCCTTTTAAATTCTTCCATTCGTTGTTCGTGTCGTTCTTCTCGTGTAGTCGTTTCCTGGTCGACGGAAGTACTCAAATGCAGGTCCACATATTGCTTTAGGCAGTCTCAGCTCGCGTCCAAAGTTAAGCATGGCTGGCGTGAATTTTGTCGATTCATGGTTCGCTGTATTTAATGCATACCTAAACTCACTTAGTTTAGCATCCCACAATCGGTGGTCCTCACCGACGAATTGCGATATCAAGGTTTTGATGACGCGGTTAGAACGTTCTACTGGATTGCTCTGAGAACTATAAGGGGCCGTCAGTTGACAGTCGACGTTCCAGTCCCTACAAAGATCCCGAAAAATTTTCGAAACAAATTGTGACCCATTATCGGTTATTAAAACGCTGGGTGCACCGTATCTGAACAAAATCATCTCTTTGAAATTCTTTACCACATTAGCTGCTGTGGCCGATCTAAGTGGACTAAGTTCTAACCACTTGCTGTAGTAATCTTGACATACTAGTATAAACCGATTTCCGCTCTTCGATCGTGGTAAGGGGCCCACTATATCTGCTGTAACCGTGTACCACGGACCTTGTGGCTTACGAAAATACATCTTCCCGGCGGGCTTCGTTTGCTCAACTTTATATCGTTGACATATCAGACATTTTTTTACGTATGCCTTTTACGTCACGAAACCAACCTGGCCAGTAATAACACTGGGAGAGCTTTTAAGGCGGTTTTTCTAACACCCAAATGACCTGCAGTTTCAATGTCGTGATTTTCTTGCAGTACTTTCGGGCGGTCCTCCTCGCGAACACACATTTTCCAGTGGGCTTGCCTGCATCCGTTATTTCCTTTTACGATCACTCGACGATAGAGGTTCCCATCTTTTATAACCAGATTCGAGTCACCCGTTGCGGCCATCTTGTATAGCCTCTTGTACCAACGGTTCCTATCAACCATCCCTACATCATTGGATTCATCTGTAATTTCTTCCTGACGTGGTCTTCTGTTTACCTGCCTTCTTTTCTGAGCTGAACAATTTTCAGCCGTAAACGATCCTACACGCTCAATTTGTTGCTCATATACCGGGTTCCGAGACAGAGCGTCAGCCACTTTGTTTAGGGCTCCTTTTCGGTATCGTATCTCCATATCATGTTGCTGGAGTTCCAACACCCAGCGGGCCAGCCGACCAGAAGGAGTCTCTAACTTTTGTAACCATCTCAAAGCCTGATGGTCCGATTCTGCGATAAAGTGATATCCCTCTAGGTATGAGCGAAATTTTTTTACGGCCCAGACTAGCGCTAAACATTCTTTTTCTGTGACTGAGAATTTGCGTTCATTTCCCGTCAACAATCTGCTACCGTACGCAATCACAACTTCTTTTCCGTTCTGTGTTTGTGTTAACGATGCTCCAAGGCCGTCGCCCGAGGCGTCCACTCTTAAAACAAACGTTTGTCCAAAATCAGGACAGGCTAGGATAGGCGTAGTCGTTAATTTTTTCCTTAAGAGTCTTGAATGAACTCTCCTGTTCTTCCGTCCATTGCCATCTAGTATCTTTCTTCAACAGTCTCGTGAGGGGGGTGGTCAGAGATGCGAAGTTGGGGACGAACCTCCGATACCACGAGGCCATACCAAGGAAGCCTCTTAGAGTTTTCAAATTGGACGGCCTAGGAAATTCTACAATGGCTCGAACTTTCTCTGGATCTGTCTTAATGCCCCTGTCGTTCACAACGTGACCCAAATACTTCAGTTCAGTTTTGCAGAAGTGACATTTGGCAGGGTTAAGTTTCAGACCTGCTCTTCTTAGTCGTTGAAAAACCTCTTGAAGAAGCTCTAGATGAGCCTCGAAGTTAGGGCTTACGATAACCAAGTCATCCAGATAGGCGAACACTTTAGGTTTCCAATTCTGGTCCTATAACGGTGTCCAAGAGGCGCTGGAAGGTAGCCCCAGCCGAATGCAAACCAAATGGCATGACGCGAAATTGGAACAATCCTTTTCCAGGTACAGTGAATGCTGTCAGCGGCCGACTTTCCTCTGATAAAGGGACCTGCCAATATCCGTCTTTGAGGTCGATGGTCGTCGAAAATATATAGCGGGCTTCCTTGAGTTTTTCTAGAATGGGGTTGATTTGTGGCAAGGGGTAAGCATCCTTCACCGTGACTGCATTTAGACGCCGAAAATCGATACATACTCTGTATGCACCGGATGGTTTTTTGGTAAGTACAATCGGTGAGCTCCACGGGCTCGAAGACGGTTCGATCACTTCAGCTTCGATCATACGCTCTAACTCTTTTTCTAGTACAGCCTGCATTGCCGGATTTCTCGTATAGTACCTTTGTTTAATAGGTGTATTATCGATCAGGCGAATCCTGTGTTCAACTAGTGTTGTTTTACCCGTAACATCATCGAATTTAGGCAACTCCTCTGTTAGAAATATTTCTAAGACCTCTTGTTCATCTTCTGATAGCTGATTCAATCCGCTAACATCCCCTACATCACTCCTCTTTAAGAAGATATTACGTTTGTGTCGCGTCTGGGGAGGGAAATCATATGTCAGCAACCCCAACGATTCAATCGAATCGACACCAACTATCAGGTCCGAAGTAAGTGACGGCACGCAAAGTGCTTCGAACGTATGCGTCGTATCTCTATAGGAGATCAAGCCTTCGAACGTATAATATTCTTCTAACGATGTCTGTGAGCCATCAGCCATCCGGATTTTCATCGGGCGTTTAAATGGTACATTTCCGTTTCTTCTCAAATGCTCAGCTAGTCTCTTTCCCACCATTGAAATCGTTGCTCCAGTATCTATTAGAGCAGAAAATATGCTACCGTAGATTTCTATTTCGATGTGTGGTCTGCTGTCCATGTTTCTGCTGCTCTGTACTGATCCAGAAAAATTCGCTATTGTGCGAAGCCAACTCTGCCAGTCTTCTGGGGTCGTTCTTAATTTCTTCGGTTGGGACTCAGGTGACCCCTTCTCGGCTGAGTCCACCGACCGTTTCCCGTCTGGCAATTGCAAGCGGTAGTTGCTATACCTTGTCGCTTACAATAAAAACACCTCAAGGTCTTGGGCCTCTGGCATTCTCGAAAAAAATGCCCCCTTTTTTTCGCAGTTCCAACATATGGTGTCGTCGCGTATACGCCTCACCGTGTTAACTGGGGTTTGGAACCTCACGTTAAGCTCACGTTTATCTTTTTGAACGTTAGGTTTGACAATTTTGGTTTCTGTCGTCCGTCTTTGCGTGTGGTTCGCCTCGCCATGAATGGTGCAACTCATTTCATTTTCTACTTGAGCGGGTTTTGTCTTTGTAACGCCGTTCTTGCTAACCGCAGACGCTTCGTGAGATTTATCACACTTCTTCTTTGCATAGTATGCCGTCTCTGGCACTAGGGCGAGTGATGGCAGTGGAGGAGGCCGGTAAGTGTTTCGGGCCCTCAAATATTCTTCATAATGCTCAGCCTGGTGAATCATATCCGATATGGTCCTACATTCTTGTCGTTTCATCGTAAGTTTATACTCGGGACGCATGTTTGAATATAAAATATTGAGTTTTTCATCTAATGTTAACGAACCTCTTCTGCGCATTAATGTCATTAAAGCCACGACAAAGTCTTTAAATTGCTCCTCTTGACCTTGTGTACGCTTCCGGATCTCGTCATCAAGATTTTGTTTGTATCCAGGAGGAAGAAACTGTGTTTCAAAGTCCCTCCGAAAATCCACATAATTGTCCCATAAGTCCTTGTTGTTCCTATACCACAGGAGTGCAGAGTTTTGGAAAATCTCTGGCAAGGCTATAAGGATGTCGTTTCGTTCAATGCCGTACGCGTCGAGTAGCTCATCCAATCTCTCTAGGAACGAGATCGGTCCTTTCACTCCGTCAAAACGAAGATTCCATTTCCTTACTAGGTTGCATAAGTTATGCGAGTCATTCTGCAGATCGAAACAACCTGGTCGTTTTTTGTAGTCCGACCGGATTCGTTTGTGTGTACGTCGGAAGTGAATAGTCCGGTAACATCGATTGGTGGCTATGTACTACGTTTGTGTGTGGAGTTTCCATCGTGCGATTAGCTAAAGGCTGGGATTCTCTAGTGGTTTTTTAATGATAAAATCATTTCTCTTAGGGTTCTGCTGTCAGCGTTAGGGGGGAGTCCAAGAATTTCACGAAGAGCCATGCTTTCGTTTTGCTCGTTGCTGCTCAGTACCCTATGGGTGTGAGATACGGGATTGCCTCCTAGTACGCCCGCATAGTCCATCCTATTATTTTCGTTCTCGACCTCACGCTCTGAAGTCGTTAATTTATCCGACCGTAAATATGCTACGTATCGTTTCCTTAATTCGTCGACTTTTCCCTCACTATCAAGATTGTATTTTAATAATTCGTTACGTAGTTGGGTTTTGTCTAAGCGATAGACCCATCCAACATATGGGACATTTTCCGTTGGGGATTTATCTTTTATTGTTTCCGGTTGCCTAGTGGGGACATTAAGTGTGGTCGAAAGGTCGAGTTTTCCTGTTGACAATGGTACAGGGGTATCTTTATCACCCTTAGTATCGTTAGCCTTATCTAAATCGACCCTTTTGTTTGAGGTTAGCAAGATATAAAATACTCCCAACAGCCAGCGTAAAACTGCAAAGAACTTGCAAAATATAACGTTTTCAAACATTTTTAAAACTAATTTCCTTAAATAATCGGAAAACTAAATTAAATTTTCAGAAAACTATCGTTTAATTTCGTCCCTGTTCGGGCGCCAAATTTATAACGTTTAATCGGGTCAGGGATAGTTTATAAAAATATATAACCCTAAGACACCGGATAGAACAGTCGAGAGGGGTAAAAATCCAGGGTTCGAAAGGGAGAGGTAGTTTCCAAGTTCAGCTCAGAACCGAATTAATGTGAAACCAAAAGCCGAAGCAAATACAGCACCGATGATCAACGGATCAACATGCTTTCATCATCGCAGACTCGGAAACGAAAGGGAATAAAGGGAAGGCGTCAGCATTTGCTTTAGGATGACTGTTCCACTACCTAAACGTCCCCTAATACGACAGTTGTTAGTTCAACTGAAGCTCGAAAACGAGGAACGCTGGAGCCAACTTACGACAAGCGACCCAGCGGCCAAAAAAGAGAAATTATAACTAAATAAATCTAAATGCGAACACTAGTTCGCTCGAAATCACACATAGCTCGACTCGAGCTCGAAACTAAGGAACGCTGGTGCCAACGTACGTCAAGCGACCCAACGGCCTCGAAAAGAATCGATGAACTGAATAAAAAACTAAATGTAAACACTAGTTCACTCAAATTCGCGCCTAGCTCGACTCGAGCTCGATACTAAGGAACGCTGGTGCCAACGTACGTCAAGCAACCCAGCGGCCTCGAAAGGAAACGATAAACTAAATAAAAACTAAATGTAAACACTAGCTCGCTCGAAATCGTGCCTAGCTCGCCTAGAGCTCGAAACTAAGGAACGCTGGTGCCAACGTACGTCAAGCGACCCAGCGGCCTCAAACAGAAACGATAAACTAAATAAAAGCTAAATGTAAACACTAGCTCGCTCAAAATCGCGCCTAGCTCGCCTAGAGCTCGAAACTAAGGAACGCTGGTGCCAACGTACGTCAAGCGACCCAGCGGCCTCGAAAAGAAACGATAAACTAATTCAAAGCTTAACTAAATTACGTCCTGCCCGATGCTAAGGAACGCCGGTGCCAACGTACGTCAAGCGACCCAGCGGCCTCGAAAAGATAAAAAACTAAATAAAATTAAACTAAATTTAACCTAGCCCGAAGCTCAGGAACGCTGGTGCCAACGTACGTCAAGCAACCCAGTGGCCTCGAAAAGAAACGATAAACTAAGTAAAAACTAAATTAAATTACGCCTAGCCCGAAGCTCAGGAACGCTGGTGCCAACGTACGTCAAGCGACCCAGCGGCCTCGAAAAGATACGATAAACTAAATAAAATTAAACTAAATTTAACCTAGCCCGAAGCTCAGGAACGCTGGTGCCAACGTACGTCAAGCAACCCAGTGGCCTCGAAAAGAAACGATAAACTAAGTAAAATTAAATTAAATTAAACCTAGCCCGAAGCTCAGGAACGCTGGTGCCAACGTACGTCAAGCGACCCAGCGGCCTCGAAAAGAAACGATAAACTAAGTAAAACTAAATTAAATTACGCCTAGCCCGAAGTTCAGGAACACTGGTGCCAACGTACGTCAAGCAAACCCAGTGGCCTCGAAAAGAAACGATAAACTAAATTAAACTACGTTCAATCCTAGTCCAAAATTCAGGAACGCTGGTGCCAACGTACGTACGTCAAGCGACCCAGCGACCTCGAAAAGAAACGATAATTAAGTAAAACTAAATTAAATTACGCTTAGCCCGAAGTTCAGGAACACTGGTGCCAACGTACGTCAAGCAACCCAGTGGCCTCGAAAAGAAGCGATAAACTAAATTAAAACTCTTCTTTACTAGTAATAGAATCTAATCCTATTCGTACTGATCTATTTTCTTTCTACACTTTATATCTATAATTATATTCTGTTAGCAGCTTAAATACGTAATGTCATGTACTTATCCTATCGTTAGTGACTAGGCAAGTTCAGGTAAAAGCGTGTTTTGGCAGGTAAATAAGTACCTACTTACTTGCACCCTTATCGTGGCGTGTGTGGGGGCGGCGACTCCGACTCGACGACTTCGACTGCTAGACACCGACCGAAAGACAGCGACCGAGAGAGCGAGGAAGCCAGGCACAGCGTACTTACGTACTGTAGTACTGGAGTCGTCCGCTGTAAGGCGCTTCAGCCCTTGAAGCGAACTCCGGCGGATTTATCCAGAAACTCCGCGTCTTACCCGGTCGAGCCGGACCCCGCCAGCTGACGTCTCCCGCGATGGTGTTGAGCTACTGGAGTATAATTGTAGGTGGAAGAAATAAAAATCATAACATGTCATTAACTAAAAAATATTTTCCTCTCAAAAAAATAAAAATGCCTTATTTAAACCCCCAGTAAAAATGACATGTTACAAAGTAAACTGTTTCCTTTATTTTTAGATAATTTTAGAGGAATTAACAGTGCAATAATTTTTAATACATAGAAAGGAAAACAACTTAAAAAAAATAAACAAAAATAAGTATGTAAAAATATAACTCAAATAAAATGTATATAGGATAGTTTAATATTATTTTGCCATATTGTATCAAAGATACCATCATGTCACTTAATCTATCCGTTAGAAGCAACTTTTTTATTGCACTGATTAAATTTGTGTATAATTTTAAAGAGTGTTTCTACCATTCCTATTTTTTTCGACGTTTTTGAAGCTTTATTATATAAAGACAATTGTTTTAAAATATTACTATATAGAGAACTGAACAATCGAGGGAATTTATAGAGATAATAACACAAGTGAAAACCGTTACATCGCCGCTCGCACACCCACAGCAAACATCAGGGAAGCGCGCGCCCATGGCGGCGAACGGGATGCCGGATCAAAACTAACTAGGTAAAATAAGAACACCGTGGTCAGTATACTCAGGTTCATTCACTAAGACAAAACATAGGCCTATCCAGTCAATAGAAATATATACGTATATATACTATAAATAAAAAAAATAAAAAGTGCCTGCAGTAGTAGATACCTCAAACATTTTTAAAACAGGCATTTATTGACAGAATTGGCTCAAAATTAGTGAAAAAGCAGGGGAAGGGCATTCTGCACTTAAAATAAAATTCCCAACTCAAAACAACAACCCCAAAGAAAGTTAGTATGAAAATCCCCTCTGTCACAGAACAAAAATTTAAGCGTTTTACTCTTGGTAAAAAAAATTTAATTATTAGAAAAAAAACTGATGGCCAAAAGTAGCAGCCAATTAACAGGAATCTAAATTTAAAATTTGATGGCAGAAGGCCTTAAATTAACCAAGTAGGCTATAAGGGGGAGTTATGGGCTAAAAGACCCGAAGAACGTTACATCTCTCAGAAAGGCTTAAAAATTTAGTAAAATGAACCTTCAGCAGTCTCTCTGGGTTTGTTTACAAAAACTACATAAAAAGTGACACATTACAAACAATATTGGCTGCAGAATAAAAATGAACTGTAACATATAGCCTAGGACTGGTCCTCACTGAGAGACAGAAAATTAATTTAAGCCGAATAGAAAGGGTGGAAAACTAATAAAAGAGTAAGAGAATTAATTTAAAAGCCAATTTAAAAATTTAGTTAACAGCCAGAAGTACTAAAATTTAATAAAAAGCAAAACTACAATTTGGAAAACCATGTGCTCTTAACCTTCACAGTTTGAAAAATAAAAATAATCACTAAAATTTAAAAGAAAGTAAAACTTACTCATCAGTGAGGGGCCGTAAACTTAGCCGCACATGTCAGAAGGAAAAACAGCTCAGCAAAACTAACAAAAACACTTAATTAAACAAAATTTTAAGCTGGAGCTTACTCCTAACTTGTACACCACGGCTCGGAGTCTTTGCCACTCTACCGGAAAAGCCAAACGCCTTCAAATGGTCAGTGGCCTCTGCAGCCAATAAACCACACACACATACACTATATAAAACACACATGAGCCGGGGAGATATAGGTATTGAACCGGCTCAGACTCCCCCCCCAAAAGGAGGAACTGCCCTCTGTTAATTTCTTCAAAATGAAGAACCAAACGAAATGCCTCTCCCCCCAATGGTTGAAGAATTATAAACCGGAAACCCTGAAGTCTGCAGAAGGTAAAACCAAGAAAATCCAGTTGGAGGCAAGAAATCCCTCCAAGAGTTGCGTGGGTACAAAGAAGAAAACAGGAACCTTGATCAGGAAGAAGGAGCAGAGGTGATCAGGCCTCTGGACCTAAAACCCTCCCGCACAGACTAAAGAGAAATCACGGGATGACTCCGGCAAGGCTTCAGATGGGATATGTGCGCCTTCCTGAAAAATCTTCCCGGACTGAGGATCTCCCAGTCGGGCAGTCACCGGAGTCAGAAACTTCAAGATGCGGTGGGGACCAGTCCACCTGTAGCAAAGTTTAGCAGCTCTTTTATCCACAGCCGAACTGACTGGGTGAGCCTTGCAGTAAACTAGATCCCCCACCTGGAAGGGATTGGCAATACGACCTCGGTTGTACTTCCTCCTTACTAACTCCCTAGCCCGAATGAGATTCCGCCTGGCTGCCTCCCAAGTGGCTTTCACATTGGGAGTACCAGGAGGTGGCAGAAGATCGCTAATTTTCCAAAGGTTCGCCAAAGGGTTGTTTGGCGGAAAGCCAAATAATAACTCGAAAGGTACCGCCTTGTGACTTTCATGCTGGGCCGTATTAAAGGCAAATTGGGATCCAAGGTAGTTGTTGATCCCAGGTGGTCTGATTTTCCGCATGAAAGGCAATGAGAGCAGATCGAAGATTGCGATTAAACCGTTCGGCGTGAGAAGGCTGAGGATAGAAAGGGGAAGTAGTCACATGGCGGATTCCGTGCCCAAAGCACATTCTTTTAAAGATATTTGGAGACAAACTGTGAACCATTATCGGAAACTAAGGTGGCGGGGATTCCAAAGTGTTGAAAAAAATGGTTACGAAGTGCTTGCACCGTGAGCTGCGCGGTAGCACACCGCAATGGGAACAACCAAACAAACTTGTAGAAGGCATCCACACAAACAAGTAGGAACTTATTTCCGGACTTGCTACGCGGGAGAGGCCCAACATAGTCAATGAAAACCTTCTCCAAAGGTTTTTTTCCGCCACCTCAGATGACAAAAGACCCAACTTGGTATTTTGAGCGGGTTTGCTTAGCGAGCACAGTTCACAAGAACGTACTCGAGCTGCAATATCCCGGTCCATACCTTTCCAGATGAACTGATCCCTAATCTTCGCGATGGTCTTATGAATTCCTAGATGTCCGCCCACAGGAGAAGAATGAAAATACTGAAAGACCATCGGTACAAGAAAGCTTGGCAGCACTAAACTTAGGTTTTCTCCGCTGCTTGTCACGGCAGCATAGAGCACCTCGGTACAGAAAATAAGGAGGGTGGGCACCTCCGTTTTTAAGCTCATTGATGATAGCAGTCAGCTCGGGATCCTTAAGTGTGTGTGGAACAATGTCCGAAAATGCCAGAGGAAAGTCTAGGAGCACGCCACAACATGGCGGCTCTGATAAATTCTGGTGGTCGTTGGGTAAGTGATACATGCGTGACAGAGTGTCCGCTATGATATTTTGGGTGCCTCGCACGTGCTGCACTGTGAACTTAAGGGCAGAAATCTGGACTACCCAGCGACCAATCTTCCCGAGCTGACGGGGGTGGGCAAGGAGCCAAGAAAGAGCCTGGTTGTCGGTTTCCAACAAAAATTCTTTATGTTCTAGGTAACGCCTGAACTTGTTAAGGGGAGGCGGTACCCCAGAAAAATATTTTTTTCACATTTTTTTTTTATTTTTTTAAAATGTTAAGCGGCTTTTTCTGCACACAATGATATATAATACATGTATATTTGAAAAATTGTAAACCTACAGAAAAAAAGTTTTAAAATATGCTTACATCATGTTTCAGGAAGAAATTTGTGACAGCGCTTGCGTTTATTCACACATGTACTATTATACATATGACCTTTTATTTTTGTGTGCTATAATTTGCTTTTGTTGTGTTGGCAGGCCTGAACTAACTTCTATTTCATCAGCTTTGAGTTCTGCTTCTGACTTTATAACTGTTTGTTTTATTGTTTTGCTTAGTGTTTTGGTGCTTTGTGAAGTGATATAGTGAGTGTTAGTTAGTAATTTATATTTATTATTGCTAACAAGATTGTTTTATGTATAAATATGCCTCGTGTTAAAAGTAGTTATGCTAAACCCCGTAAAGGAGTTGGTGGTAGGAAAAGAAAACCAGCCAGTCCTAACCCTAATGAGATGTCAAAAGATGAGTCTACCCCTAGGCCTGAAATGTCAACACAATCTCAGTCAAGCTCTTCAAAGAAAATAAACATAGATAAGTATGAGATGTTTAATTGTGATGAAAAACTATGACAATGAAATTATTAACATGCAAATTTTATCAGATCAACTTTTTAGTTCATCACTTTGTAAAAATTGCAAGAAAAGTGGTTTTACAAGTGCGTGCTGCTCAACATTTTGGCCTGGCTTTTGAGATGGAGATTTATTGTTGCCATTGTAAATATGTACATAAATTTAATAGTTCTAGGAATATTAATTTAGAAAAAAAGACTCTATTTGATGTAAATATTAGACTAGTGTATGGACTGAGGTCTATCGGGAAAGGTATGGCTGCAGGCAAAATGTTATGTGGCGTAATGAATCTTCCGCAACCTCCAACAAAACCGTTTCGATATAATAAATTTTTAAAAGACAAGGCTAAACAGGTAATGGATGAATCCATGAAAACTGCTGTGGATGAGGCTGTTGAGGAAAATAAAACCTTAGGTAAGAACGAACGCGACTTAAAAGTAGGTATTGATGGCACTTGGCAACGGCGTGGCTTTAGCTCTCTAAACGGAATTGTTACTTGTACAAGTGTTGACACAGGAAAAGTTATGGACATAGAAAGTGTTATCTAAATTTTGTAATTGTTTGGACAAACAACAACATGAGGCTATTTTGTTCGGCAAATTATCAAGGCTCGAGCGGAGGTATGGAGTCAGCTGGAGCCTTAGCTATTTTTCACCGATCAGTAAATAAGTATAATGTTAGGTACTTAGAGTATTTAGGTTGATGGAGATACAAATAGTTTCAAAACTATTGCAGACAGTAAACCTTATGGTGAAGTGGAAATACAGAAACTGGAGTGTATAGGCCATATTCAAAAGAGAATGGGGTCTAGGCTAAGGAAACTAAAAAGAGACTCAAAAGGCGTAACACTTTCTGATGGCGGCAAACTAGGTGGAAAGAATAGACTAACAGATGGCATAATTGATCAATTGCAAACCTATTATGGAAATGCTATTAGGAAAAATACTGATAACCTACAGAACATGAAGGCAGCGGTTTGGGCCATATATTTTCATAAACTTTCGACGGACGACAATCCTCAGCATGGCCTTTGCCCGTCAGGAGAAAATACATGGTGTAAATACAACAAGGCAAAGCACACTAAAGAGCCATATTCTCATAAGAACAGCATTCCTTCAGCTATAATGTTAGCCTTGAAACCAATCTTTCAGGCTTTAGCAAATCCTGACCTTCTTCGAAAATGTTTACACGGTAAGACGCAGAATGTCAATGAAAGCATCAATAATGTCATCTGGTCTAGAGTGCCAAAAAAAGATTTTGTGACATTGAAACACACTTGAGTTTGGTGCTTATGATGCTATTTCTACTTTTAATGATGGCAACATAGCAAAATGCAAAATGCTTAGAGCAGTAGGCATTGAACCTTGCAAGAGGACAATTGACGCAATGAAAAGTTTTGACTACGAGCGAGTGCGACGAGCAAATTGTGCGATAAGTGACTTTCAAAGACAAGCAAGGAGACAAACCAGGAATTTAAAAAGAAGGATTGAGGAGGATTTTGAAGAGGAGCCTGCATATGATCCAGGAATGCACTAATGCTACGGTAAATAAATTGCATGTTTTTTTCTATAATTTTGTTATTGTTTACTCTATTTGTGGCTGGGTATAAGTTCTATTTCATAATTTTCTCTGTTATTTCTCTTATAAATGTATTCTAAACTCAAAAATGTTTGAAATAATATAGCCTAATTAATTTTTTTTGTATTATCTTTCACTCCGTTATGACTATAGGCCTAACCCGCATCGCGTTACTTTTGATATACAAATTTTCCAATATAGATAATTCTAAATATTAAAAGCATATATAGCCTATTCTATTAATATAAAGATCACATTTAATTATAAAAACCAATTACATATCATATATAGGTAAAAATATTATATAACATAGCTAAATAGGTCATTATATTCGTTTTTTGCGATTTCCCGCAAATTTACTTTTTTACAGTTTTTGCACACAAAGGTACACGTTTCTCAGAAACTACTTGGACAATCAACTTGAAACTTTTACACACATTTATATAGGTATTTTGGCACCTACTGAGTTTTTTTGAGATGCCTCCTATTATAATTAGGTACCTAAAAAAAATATTCTAAATTCCAAGTTTGATATTTCAATATGGGTTTGAAAAAAAAATCATAAAAAATTTATTTTTTAAGATACAAGCACCAAAAAAACTCAGTAGTTGCTTAAATACCTATATATGTTGTATAAAAAAATTTAGGTTGATTGGTCCATTAGTTTCTGAGATAATGGTACCTATGTTAACATTACAAAGATAGGGGTACCGCCTCCCCTTAATTCCAAACACGACAGCCAAACACTCCAGCTCATAAACAGAACAACTCTTCTTCTCACAAGGGGTTAACGTGCGTGAAGCATAAGCTATGGGCTGCCGGATACCATCTACTTCTTGCGATAAAACAGCAGCAACGGCTAAGGAGGAAGCATCAGTTTGCAAGACGAACTTACGACTGAAATTAGGCATAGCCAAGACTGGAGGCTGCATCACTGCCTCTTTCAGCTGCTCAAAAGCAGTCTGTTGCGCTTCACCCCACTCAAACTTGGCACCCTTTTTCCTAAGAGAGTTCAGAGGGGCCGCCACTTCAGCAACATTGGGGATGAAAACGACGATAAAAATTTATCATTCCCACAAAACGGGCAATCCCCTTGGCATCCTTAGGAGGAGGAAACTCCCTGATTGCCTGGGTTCTCTCTGGATCAATACAAACACCTCGAGAAGAGACAAGATGACCCAGAAACGATATTTCAGGCTGAGCAAAACTCACCTTTTCAGGATTGACGGTAAGGCCAGACTCTCGCAGCCTAGTTAGAACTTCCTCTAGATGAGTCAAGTGCTCCTCATAACTCTCACTGTACACAAGCAGATCATCCAGATAGTTGAAACACGAACTTAAATTTGACATCATGAAAGATAGAATCCAGGAGTCTGGTGAGTGTCTGGGCCCCCACAAGCCAAGCCCATTGGCACTCGGGTGAACTGGTACAAATTCCAAGGCACACAAAAGGCAGTGAGAGGTCGAGACTCGTGTTTTAGAGGAATCTGATGATATGCCTGATTAAGATCAAAAATGGAGAAATACTTGGCCTTACCAAACCAGTCGAAAGCAGAATGCAAATCGGGGAGAGGCACGGAGTCAATTTCTATCTGAGCATTGAGCTTTCGATAATCCAGGACCAATCTGGACTTCCCATTAGGTTTCGGCACTAGAAACGCTGAACTGGAAAAATTTGAGCAAGATCGCTCGATTACCCCACTCTTAAGTAAATCATCAATCATATTTCTCAGAATTTCCATCTTGGGCGGAGCAAGCTTATATGGATGGGAACGTACAGGACGGGTGTCTGTAAGACGAATCTCGTATTCCAAGAGATTGGTCGTGCCCAGTTTGTCAGTTAGGACTTCAGGAAAACTGGAACAAATCTGCCTTATGTCCTCAGCCTCTTTCGGCGTAAGATGTCCTAGTTGGTCAGGAGGAGTCAAGCTCTTATCTTCCATCTCTAAGGCAGCAGTACCACGAGACTCGACATCTGAAAAGGGAACGAGCACCCGCCTGGCGAAAGCAAAGAAAACATGACTGGAGGCCAAATCCAAAATCATGCCAGTTTTTCCGATAAAATCTGCTCCCAAGATGAAAGGAAAAGTCAGGTCCTTAGCCACCAAAAAGCTCCAATCCCAAGAGAAATAATTAATTTTGATGTTAATCTGGGCACTACAGATAATAGGTAAAGGTGTGCGTGAAGCAGTCGAGCAGATAAGTGAACTAGGCTCAACCTGCCGTATTAGCCCCAGAGGATTTTAGATCTTCAAAAAACGACAAAGAAATCAGGCTGCGTGCTGACCCAGAATCAACCAGGGCCTTCTGCACCACATTCCCCACAAGCACATCCAGTTGTGGGCAGGTTGAGCGGGCAGCCCTTACTCCCTGCGCAGCCAGAGCAGCAACCTCCCCTCTCGGCCAACGATGATAACTGTCCCCAAGTCTATTTCTTTCTGTTTTCTTTCTGTTCTGTATTAAATCAGCTACCCTTTTACCATCAAAATTAGGTACATATTTGCCCTCAAAATTACCTTTACGGCACGAGTCGGGCTTACTCGTCCGCAAGCTTACTAGTTTTTTTTTATTAAGTGGACAAAACGGTCTAATATGTCCCACTTGCTTGCAGCCATAACAGGTAGGAGGCTGCCTACGGGAAGGAGCACCTGCTGGCTCAGACTGCACCGGAGCATGGACCGGCCCCGGAGGCAAGTGAGGAAGATGCCTCGACATGGCCTCCCTTTGATCATCCGCATCCTGAACCCCTCTAGAGATGATGGAGAGGCGGTCCAAATCCGCAAAAGATGCGGGACGGCTACAAAAAAATCAAACGGGAGCGTTTCTTCAGGTTTAATGCCCTCCAAAATAAGGCTCACCAACTCCGTTTCGCTCAAGCTCAAGCGCAACACCCGGGCTACATCCCGTATCTCCCCGACCAAATGGCTCAACGTCTCGTCTGGTGCCTGAGGACGGTAAACGCGTTCCACCCGCAAGCGCTCCCTAACCCGAGCAGGTACAAAGAACTCCAAGATCTCGGCGTGGAACTGGTCAAAGGTGGCACCTCTCTTAAGGCAGTCTAGAAGGCGATCAAAAAGCGGCCTTAAGGAAAACTGCGCTAAAATCTGCATAAGCATGGCATCTGTCATACCAGGAAATTCTCTTAGCTTAAAAACTTCCAGAAGGAAATGGATAAGTAAATTAGTGTCAAGTCCATCAACTCTGGGGAAGTGTTGTAAAACACTCCCCAAAGGATGAGGCAGTTTGCCAAAGCTAGAAAAGGAAGGCACAACTATAGATGATGCCTCACCAGCCGCTTCAGGAGGGCCACTACCCATCGGAGACATAGTAAACTATGGGAGGCTCGAAAGAAAAGAGCCGGTGGATGGTTAGCAAAAGTAATGGTAGTGGGAACCTCCGTTGGAGTGACAGCGGTAAATAGTACCCCCTTCCTCTTTCACCGAGCGCACCTCACTCAAACCATCTAAGGCTTGTTTTAATTTATTACTGGCCGAAAAAGCTCAACTTTTAATATCAGAGTCTAAACTAGGAGCTGACATAAGTAAAAACTATTCTGTCACGCCAATGTAAAAGCTGAGATGCCAATCTAGCCTTTGCTGACCCGGACATGGGAAGTGACTCAAAATTAATATCGTCTTTTAATTCCTCCATTCGGGTTTTACACAAAACTCAAATTCTGTGTTAATTTGGAACTCTGCATTCCAGCTGCGGTCCAACGCTATACAAGCCAGTAATTGAGCTCTTAATGCCCTCACATCTCCCTCGGGCTTCTGTCCTCTCGCCAGGACCTCAAAAACCAACTTCGGGCTTGCGTAGATGTTCAGGCACCAGGGAAAACGCCATACCAAACAATTAAGACAAATAAATACAACAATAAACAACAAAAGCGTACGCAACAATTACTTAGTAACCTAAGTGGACTCAACTCACAAAAGGCTTACACTGACGAGGTCCAAGTGAAGAACTCAACACCTGCTACCCAATAGAAGGATACCCTGCAAATATACACTAACCACAACCTACAAACACAGAAGCAATAAATATAACAAAACAAACACATTGATAGGGGAGAAGTAGAGTACAGGTTAGATAAATTTAGCGGTTAAAGCAATTTAGAGTCCCTTGCTCCCTGCAAAGGGTAAGTCTGCAGGAAGCAAGACACTAAACCAATTCCACCCGGTATCCTGTGCTAGGGCGAGCTCCTAATGAAAAAAAAATTGTGTACTCTAACCTCCCCCTACCTAACACTAACCTACACCAACAAACAAAACCAGAACTGAGAGGACAGCTGAGAGAGCAGCGAACCACGCTCTGCTACCATTGAAACCGTTACATCGCCGCTCGCACACCCACAGCAAACATCAGGGAAGCGCGCGCCCATGGCGGCGAACGGGATGCCGGATCAAAACTAACTAGGTAAAATAAGAACACCGTGGTCAGTATACTCAGGTTCATTCACTAAGACAAAACATAGGCCTATCCAGTCAATAGAAAATATATAAGTATACATACTATAAATAAAAAAAATAAAAAGTGCCTGCAGTAGTAGATACCTCAAACATTTTTAAAACAGGCATTTTATTGACAGAATTGGCTCAAAATTGGCGAAAAGCAGGGGAAGGGCATTCTGCACTTAAAATAAAATTCCCAACTCAAAACAACAACCCCAAAGAAAGTTAGTATGAAAAATCCCCTCTGTCACAGAACAAAAATTTAAGCGTTTTACTCTTGGTAAAAAAAATTTAATTATTAGAAAAAAAAACTGATGGCCAAAAGTAGCAGCCAATTAACAGGAATCTAAATTTAAAATTTGATGGCAGAAGGCCTTAAATTAACCAAGTAGGCTATAAGGGGGAGTTATGGGCTAAAAGACCCGAAGAACGTTACATCTCTCAAGAAAGGCTTAAAAATTTAGTAAAATGAACCTTCAGCAGTCTCTCTGGGTTTGTTTACAAAAACTACATAACAAGTGACACATTACAAACAATATTGGCTGCAGAATAAAAATGAACTGTAACATATAGCCTAGGACTGGTCCTCACTGAGAGACAGAAAATTAATTTAAGCCGAATAGAAAGGGTGAAAACTAATAAAAGAGTAAGAGAATTAATTTAAAAGCCAATTTAAAAATTTAGTTAACAGCCAGAAGTACTAAAATTTAATAAAAAGCAAAACTACAATTTGGAAAACCATGTGCTCTTAACCTTCACAGTTTGAAAAATAAAAATAATCCACTAAAATTTAAAAGAAAGCAAAACTTACTCATCAGTGAGTTGCCGTAAACTTAGCCCCACATGTCAGAAGGAAAACAGCTCAGCAAAAACTAACAAAAACACTTAATTAAACAAAATTTTAAGCTGGAGCTACTCCTAACTTGTACACCACGGCTCGGAGTCTTTGCCACTCTACCGGAAAAGCCAAACGCCTTCAAAATGGTCAGTGGCCTCTGCAGCCAATAAACCACACACACATACACTATATAAAAACACACATGAGGCCGGGGAGATATAGGTATTGAAACCGGCTCACAAGTTATGTTGACCCGAATACTGAAGTAGTAGTATAATCTTGAGATTAAGACACCATAATCCTTATTATTCTCCAATAGTCAAGTCCTTTACATTTTATCCTTCCTTTCATTTAACTTACCCAACTATGTACTTATACATTAAATTATATGCTGAATATAAAAACCAATTATGCAACATAAACTGCACTAGGAAGCATAATATTATTTATTCAACTTTGCGACAGTTGTGATGATAAGTAGTGTTCCAGTCCTTGCCTTGGAGTATAGTTCATAAAGTTTTAATGAATTATCCCCAAGGATACAGTTGTCCTGCTCCTTTCCGAGACGTGCTGAGACCAAGGACCCAGATCGTGCTGCTGAGCATTATTTGCTGAGGCAGTTTGTTATACGTGCAGAAGCTGTTCATTTTAAGCCTACTTTGACAGAAATAGAATCAATCCCTAGATTACATAAAATACTAATTAAGTAATTAATATATTCAAGTAGTATAGATTGACTTTAAAAGAAATAGTAGAGAAATAGTTTCAGTATGATGCACTAGATATGGAAGTAGTTATGGTATATTTAATATACAGGGTGGTTATAAATTATTGTACACATTTTAAGATTGAATAAATAAATAACCAATCAACCCTAAAACATGGGAATTGTTTTATTAAATTGTAAATTTAAAACAGTTTTATATACTGACTGAAAAATTAATAATTGTACACATTACAATAATTATAAAAAGTAGTTATAAAAAGAAAGTAAAAATGTCACTTAAACTGTGGGTGTAAGGTATGATTCTTCTTAATGACTTTTGTTGTGACATAGTCAGCTGGTCAACAATGGATCTTTCCACACCAGCTGTTAATTATAGTTGACTAAACAAACACTAAACTAACCTCAGTATCAAAATGGCTAGTGTGCAAGAAAAAGCAAGGTAGTGTTCTTTGGTTTTCATGAAAGCAGATCTGTAATAAACTGTTCAAAGAAGGTTTCGTTTAGAGTATGGCCCGCAATCCTCCGAGTAACAATTCTATAATAAAACGCTGGCATAGGCAAGTTTGAACAGACGGGAAGTGTCCAACATAGAAAAGGTGCTGGTAGCCCTCCAGTTTCTGAAGCTATTGTTGATCAAGTAAGAGAATTGTTTACGAGGAGCCCTGGTAAGTCTACTCGGCGTGCAAGTTTTGGAATTAGGGATTACCTCGATCAACAGTCTTAAAAATTTTGCACAAACACCTTAAGCTCCATCTATACAAAATTCAGTTATTACATGAACTAAAACCTAACGATAAACCTCGACGCTACGATTTTGCTGTTATATTACTTGACCTCGAAGAACAAAACAATAAACCATTGGAGAAAGCAATTTCTTGAAAAAAGTAATTTTTTCTGATGAAGCAACCTTTCATGTTTCTGGTAAGGTGAATAGGCACAGTTGTAGGATTTGGGGTACTGAAAATCCTCATAATGTTCGAGAACAAGAAAGAGGCAGCCCTAAAATAAACGTTTGGTGTGCATTGGCTATAGATGAAGTGATAGGACCTTTTTTCTTCGCAGAACCGACAATCACTAAAGAGGTATACCTCGACATGCTTGAACTTTTTGCAATACCGCAAATTGATCATAGACAACCAAATGTTTACTGGCAGCAAGATGATGCCCCTCCACACTGGGGTAAGATAGTACGTGACTACCTAAATGACACGTTTCCTGGTCGTTGGATTGGACGGGATGGTCCAATTCCTTGGCCTCCACGTTCCCCAGACATTACACCCTTAGACTTTTTTTGTGGGGCTTATGTCAAGGACAGAGTCTTCGCCAAAAAAGTTCAAGATATTGAGGAACTCAAGAATAGAAGTTCGAGAGGTTATTGGAAGCATAACTCCAGCAATGCTCAGAAAACACATGGTGTGAGGTTGAATTTAGATTACAAACTTTGGCGTGCAAACCTCGGAGAGCACGTGGAATTAGTTTAGTTTCCTTGTAAAAGTATGAGTAACAGTAATATTTTTGTCCTTCATTGGTAATAAAACTGTTTTCAATTTGCTATTTAATAAAACAAATTTCCATGTTTTTAAGTTGATTGATTATTTATTTATTCCAATCTTAAAATGTGTACAATAATTTATAACCCACCCTGTATTATAACTAAAGTAATAATTTGGTTAACTTAATTTCAAAGACAGACCAAAATTAGAAATCAAGCAATAACTTTTAAATAGTAATCTAAACCAAACTAGTTACATTTCATTAAATACTAAATTGAGGGAATATTGTAAGCACAAACTCTTAGCATGAAGAAACTATGTCAATGTAAAATACTGAGTTTTAAGGCATTAGTGTACCTACGTTTTCCCAAATGATATTACGGGACTCATGAGTAGGGTTACGGACGATCAGGGTATAAATTGCCATGTCTAACAACATACCCTAGCGCCAAGCCTGACAAAATAACGATACAGGAAACTAGGACATCAAAAAGCGAAAAGCGCCAGTGTTCACAATCGACAGGAAATGAACTACACTCAGCACACCTAGGCGATAGACAGGCGAAAATCACACGGTAAAGTAAAAATTTTGCTGGATGGTCGAGGTGGGTAACACATAGTCGATTTCTTCAACAAAGGGTGATCATTGTCTGAGTTTATGCAGGATTATTTTCCAGGATAAGAGAATGCGGGAAACACCTCGTTGAACTTAGTTATAAAATAAATTTTCTCTGCTTCCAGATGGAATATTACATATAGGTTTTTTGGAGGTAGAGGTCTCTTCCAATTGAGATATCATGAGGTTTCTATATCACAATCATGTCAACGTGGAAATGATTGTTTATCATCTTCTACATTATTAGTATAACTTAAATGCATAAACATAAATAAATAGTAATTCTGAATGTCACATTTGATTATAAATATTACACATATTATTTCACGTTTTCATTACTAGTCTTGTTTTTAAGAAATGTGCGGAAAAACAGTGTGCAGTGTGTGTGTTAAACATTCGTCTAAAATGTATAACATACCTTTGTCCATCAACAAAACACACAATATCAAACGTATATTTCATTGTATGCAGACCAGATGCCGCACTGCAAACTGTACGAGTTTAGATTCTCTTTGTACAGGAATCCGTCAAAGCGAACTGCTTCTATCACCCTAAAGTTGAGCTGTTATCAGTTGAATATACGAATTCGCCATAGAATCAACCCTTCAAAATGTAGCTATTTGTTTTATAGTTGAGTATACTTTGTATCTAAAATTTATTAAAAATACAAGGTTTTTAATATATAAAACACCCTTTAGATATGATGATCATTTTATTCACATAGTGCAGAATGAGATACTCGTTGGCATTTCCTTCGTCAATTTTACTACTTTTCATAGATTAGAATTTATCCTCTTCTTCAGGTATAAATCATTAGATGTGTTCTGTTCTGAAGTCTGAATAGGGGTTGTTTAATTTAATTTTTCTTTGCATTGCCAAGGTTAATACTATTTTTTTGTTTCTTTAGGAACCTGAAGAATATGGTATATTACTAAATATAAAGAAAAAAAATATATATATACACATACACTGTCCTCCTCTACCCGCTTCGAATTAAAGAGGTTAAAACGGAGCTAGCTCCCATTTCTTTCCATGTGGCATGCCTGTAAGGATCGCCTTTATCCCTCTTCATGAGATCGCCAAAAGGAAGTTACAACTACCCCAAACCTTACCTATTCTAAATATCCTGTCACCCGCAAGCAGCCCAAAGGTCCTTTTTTGGTCATCGTACAAACCAAACCAAAAAAATGGCACACTGGATTCAAAAACTGTTGTTTACAGAATAACATTTTTCTTGTAATAGTGAAATATATCTGCAATACAAAAAGACCACTAAATGTAAGAATTAAAAAACATAAACATACTGAGGCTCCATACAAAAAATTTTAAGAACAACCGCTAAGTCAACCTTCGGTTTAGGGTTTAGACCAATTTTCTGGTACCAATATTTAAAAAACCTAACTAACCTAGAAAGATTATACTAATTAAATAAACCTTAACCAAAATACATTCTTACACACCCCATGACTGTAAGGTCTACGATAAAAAACATAGTGCCGGAAACGGCTTGCCTTTAACCCTTCCTCTTCCAAACCATCGACTTTCAGTCCCATTCTTTCAGATGACACGTCAAAGTGACAAAGAAGGAGCCGACATCGGTTTTCATGTTAGTATCCCAATTTAATCCGTGCTGGTGTGATGCATCATCGTGTTTCTCGTACTCGTGAGTTGCGCTCGGGATCTTGAATTCTCTGCAGTGGACAATGCCTGGACTAGCCTCCAAGCAGATTTTGGATGTGTTTGAAACCTTTTCTTCTGTTCCTTATTTTTATGTGCAAATACCCTCCTCCACACCTGACGAAGAGGATATATTTTCAATCCTCGAAACGTTGTGTTATTCCTCTTGTAATATATATCGATGGCAAATTTCTGAAATCCTGTTATCCTTTCAATGTTATCTTGTTAATTAACACATCATTCATTTACTGTAGGACACACAACACACATTGCATGGTTTTAGGCATGTGACGAGCTTTGCCTTATGACAACCACACTCTATATTGCAAAACTTACTTCATACAATTACGGCTGGTTACTCACAGTAAGTGAAAGGCTGCTTGTGATTTTGCTTCGTGGCTCGCTGTGAGCTATTAAGACACGTTGAGAAATATTACATATTTATATGTGTGATGTATACTGTAAAGACGTACCATTTCATTGCTTATTAGTTGACATATAAAAATAATAACCGTTATATTTTTAAATAAATAATTAAAGTAATAAACTTTTTGTCTTATTCTTTTCTTGTACTTCCTTGTCTTCTTTACGAATTCAGTTGATACCTAATGACCAAAACATCTGGCGGTTAACTATGGTTTATTGCATCTAAAATAACATTTGTTGAATTGTATAAATCTATGAGAATATTCCCAAGTAATAATAGCTCACTCACGTTTGGTATAAACACTAAAACTCAAAAAAACACCACCCATAGCATGTTATTGTCTCAAAAACAAAACATTATTATTACTGTTAAGAAGTCATTTCTTCATCAACTGTAGTCGGCATGTATAAGAATTACATATTTTTTCTATCAACAGGTACATGATCTTCTTAGTCAACAACGTAACTCTTGAGACCCTTAAACTCTTTTGAACTTCATAGCTTCTCCTTTCACCTATAAATTAAAGATTATACCATATGTAGTATTTACTTTCTCCTAGTGCAGCGTCTGGAATCTGACGATGTCATAGACTTGGAGCTGACGCTTAACTGAAGCTAAAATCAACATTCAAATTGATTTAGCCGTCCCACCATAGCTACGGTATAAGTATAATACTAGTTGGCTCCAACTTACTTAGAAATCGTGTGTCAAATATCGTAGTCCACTACATTTTGCATCTGGTAACACAATAAGAATACCTCTTAGCCTAGACTGAACTACATTTTATAGTCTAGGTGTCTCTGATGTAAAAACAGTGTATCCATTATCGCCGTCCTCTTTTTGGATCTTTTCAGGTGAGCATAACTTCAGATTAGAGGCGAGCGTCAGGTTCCATGCTGCACTAATAGGAAAGCGAACTGGAGGTAAACTCAAAATTCACCCCCCCCCCCACCCCCCCCCCCCCCCACCCCCCCCCCCCCCCACCCCCCCCCCCCCCCACCCCCCCCCCCCCCCACCCCCCCCCCCCCCCACCCCCCCCATTTCACAATACATATAATTACTAGAAAACAAAATCAAATATCCCTTTACTAATAAAAATAAACAAAAATCGAACTCGAAAATATAAAATCCTCTAAGGGAAGGATATTAGACACACGCCGGGTATAGGAGAGTCTTACAAGGAAGAATTTGGGATAGAAAGGTGATTTGTTGTAGGAATACTAGTCTACTAAAGCAACTCTTGGCGCCAAAAAAAAAACACATCGGGCAACCAAGAAATCATTACAATAATATAGGTTAGTAGAAAGGAAATTATGGGCACACAACAGGGCAACAGGAATCTAGTGTACCTCCAAGGAAGAGTAATGCCTTCAGATCCTTCTCAGGCTCGGCCTACGTCTTTTCCTTGGAGATCTCGAAGTTCGAATATATTCCATCCTAATTTTTCTATATAGGATGTATGGTCCTTCAAACTTTGGTGCCAATTTTCCTGCTATATTCTCAGCCGCTGAGGAAAGTGTATGGCTGCGCCTCAAAACTTGTTGGCCTATTACAAAACTGTTATCTCTTCTTCTGAGATTATAGTAATGAGCTTGGCGAGTGTGGTGCTTTTTCCATGCTTAGCTTACATTTTTCCCTTAATTTTAGCATGAAGTTTCATTCGAGTTTCAGTGTATATCGATTTCGCTAGGTTTTAACGAATGCCTTGAGTGGCATTCTCTAATACCTGATCGTAGACACCAGGATAGATACAGTTTGGAGTTTTAAGTTCTCTGCCAAAATTGAGCATGGCCGGAGTAAATTTTGTTGATTCGCTACAACATGTATTTAACGCAAATCTAAATTCATTTAAATGTTGATCCCAACTACGATGATCATTTCGCACGTACTGAGAAATCATAGTTTTTAATACGCGGTTCGTTCGCTCTGTTGGATTACTCTGCGGACTATAAGGTGCGGTTGTTTTGTGAATTATTCCCCAATCACTTGTAAGTTTTTGGAAGATTTTCGAGAGGTACTGCGTTCCGTTATCTGTCAGTACTACTTCTGGAGCACCATATCGCATCAATATAAGGTCTTCGAACTTTTCTGCCACCTTCTTAGCAGTTGCTGATGATAATGCTACAATTTCTACCCATTTGGTAAAGGTATCTTGGAACACCAGGATAAATCTGTTTCCTTTACGAGATCGAGGTAAGGGTCCCATCAGATCGCTGGTTACTGTGAACCAAGGTCCTTGGGGGCGTCTGAAATGCATTTTCCCCACCGGTTTACATTGTTCCAACCTTGTATCTCTGGCAAGTGTCGCAATTGTTTACGTATTTTCGAATATCGTTTCTCCATCCAGGCCAAAAGTATCTGGCACTGATTTTCTGAATCGTTTTGTTTACACCTAAATGGCCAGCTGTTGCGCTGTCATGATTTTCTTTCAGTACATCGGACATTAGAGAATCTGGTACGCAAAGTTTCCAATTGGTTTTTGGGTCGGTACTTGATTTATCGATTTTTCGGTATAGTTTATTTCCTCGAATGGTGTAATCTGCATATTTATTCGGACTTGCAGATACCTTCCGAAGCATTTTCGAGTGCCAATCGGGCATAAGTTCGCCTGAAGCTTTTTTCTAGCCTTGGTTCCTTGGTTTTGGGCGATAGTTGCCTCCGAGAGTTATTCGAACTCTCGTTGGCGGTGCTACAACCAACGGTTGAACCGACTACAGGATCACAGCTTGACGTGTCAATCGGATACAGGGAGAGTGCGTCTGCTACTCGGTTCAGGACTCCCCTGCGGTATTGGACTTTGAAGTCATGTTGCTGTAGTTCCAGCATCCAGCGAGCAAGTCTTCCAGATGGTTTCTCCAAACTCATCAACCACTTTAAAGCTTGATGGTCAGTTATCGCAATAAACTTGTACCCTTCGAGGTACGGACGAAATTTTTGAAACGGCCCATACCAGAGCTAGGCATTCTTTCTCGGTTACGGAAAATTTCTTTTCATTCTCGTGTAAAAGTCGACTCGCATATGCAATAACCTTCTCCCGCTTGCCAATAGTTTGAGTAAGCGAAGCCCCTAAACCTTCATTGGAGGCATCCACGTGGACCACAAAAGTTTCCTTGGAGTCAGGGCAGGCTAAGACCGGTGCGGTAGAAAGTTTTGCTTTAAGGGAATTGAATGCTCGTTCTTGAGAATCCGTCCATTCCCATCTATTCCCCTTTCTTAAGAGTTTTCGTCAATGGCATAGATATGTTTGCAAAGTTTTCGATAAATCGTCTGTACCAAGACGCAAGTCCCAAGAAACTCCGTACTTGTTTTACAGTTTTAGGTGCTGGAAAATCTACAATTGATTTAACCTTTTCTGGATCCGTCTGGATTCCTTTCTCGTTTATTACGTGGCCAAGGTATTTCAACTCCTGTTTATAAAAGTTACATTTTTCCATATTTGGTAATAATCCTGCATTTCTAAGGCGTTTCAAACACTTCTTTCAGAAGTTTTAAATGTACTTCGAAAGTTCGGGATACCAGCACCAAATCGTCTAAATAGGCAAAAGCGTAGGGCTCAAACTCAGGTCCTATCACTTGGTCTAGCAATCTCTGAAAGGTAGCCGGAGCAGAGTGTAAGCCAAATGGCATGACCTTGAATTGGAATAACCCTCTGCCGGGAACAGTGAAAGCCGTAATTGGTCTACTGTTAACTTCGAGAGGTACCTGCCAATAGCCATCTTTTAAGTCGATCGTGGATATATAGCAAGCATTCCTCAGTTTGTCGAGTATCGCACTTATTTGGGGAAGGGGATATGCATCCTTCTCGCTGACCGCATTAACTCGCCTTAAGTCGATGCAACACCTTACTTTTCCATTCGATTTCTTAACCAGCACTAGTGGAGAGCTCCAAGGACTAGATGATGGTTCAATAATGCCTGACTCCAGCATCTTGTCAACTTCTTTGTTAATGATCGCCTGCATTGCCGGGTTGCGATAATAATACCTCTGTTTTATGGGTGTATCAGTTTTAAGGCGAATTTTATGTTCCACTAATGTCGTGCGACCAATAAAACCATCGAACAAATTTAACTGATAACCAAGAAATTCTTTAAGTTTTTTACTTTCTCCTTCTGTTAGTGTCATAACGGCATCAGTATGAATAGTCTTTGAATTATCGCATCTAGTCACTGTTTCTGCAGTACTTTCATGAGGAGTGATATCAATCAGTTTTAAAGGCGTTTATAACGTCCATACCCAAAATCATCGGCGTAGTTAAGCCTGGTAGAAACAGGGCGCGTACCTTAGTTCTAATATCGGCTATCTCGCAGTTAAATTCGAAGGCCTGAGATATCTGGCTATTTTTGCAATCGGCCATATTAACATTAACATTTACGTTCTTAGGCCTAACGCCTAACTGTAATAGATGATGAGCTACTCTTTCTCCTATAATAGTCACCATCGATCCCGTATCAAGCGGTGCACAAAAGGTAGTTTCTTGAATCTTAATGGATACAAATGGTCTAGGATCGTTCGATTTAACTTCTGCACAGCTGCTTTTGTTAAATTCCTTTATTTGGTTGAGCCACTTGGGCCATTCGATTGAGGTGATTTGTTGCCCCAGAGTCCCGGGACACCTCTGACGCTCCGGGCTCCGGAAATGTTTCCCTGCCTGCAAGGGCACTGGACGGTTCGGATTCCTACTTTTTTACAGTTAAAACAGCGAATGGTTTTAGGGAGAGGACACTGGTGGTATTTATGCCCTTTAGTTTCGCAATTCCAACAAGTAGGAATGGTAGTCTTTGTATCTGTAGTAAGATGCCTTGGCTGAGTAGTGTTAGTCGGGACAGTTGTAGAGGGCTCAAACCTTCGTTTATCGGTAAAAGATTTGGGTTTATCGTGATACAGTTCTGGCTTATCTATTATCTGTACTGGCTATGACTTAAAAACTCTACGTTTTGTGTCGTATGCTGTCTCAGGTACCATGGATTGAGCCGGATTTGGAGGAGGTCGGTAACTATTCTTCTCCCGCAAATAACTTTCATAACCTTCGGCAAGATGAATTAATTCACTAATCGAGTGAAAACTTTCCCTTCTGATCGTTAATTTGTATTCAGGTCTCATGTTTGAATATAATCGGCTTAGTGTTTGGTTTACAGAGAAGCCACAACGTCGTCGAATTAGAGTCGTAAGGGCTACAATAAATTTTCGCATTGGCTCACTCTCGCCCTGAGTTCTTCGAGTTATTTCCTCATCCAAGTTACGTCGGTAATCTGGAGGAAGATACTGCTCTTCGAAGCTGATTATAAAGTCGTCATAGTTTGTCCAAAATGACTTATTATTTCGGTGCCAGAAAAGAGCGTTTCCCTTAAAAAGTTCCGGTAGTGCTTTTAGTAGCCGATCGGGAGGTATTTCATAAGATTCGGCAAGTTCATTGAGACGCTCAATGAAAGAGACTGGGTCTCCATCCCCATCGAATCTCAAATTCCATTTCCGAACTTGATTGCAGATATGAGAGATATCCGGATGTCTAAGTTCAGATGTAGGCCTGCTTGCCATGTTAGCGTCACTGTCCAATCCAAAATTCGGGTCACAAGGCTCATCACCTGTGCGGGATCTTGCTGTCGGCATTCTCAACGGGTGAGGTGTTGTTATGTCTTGTGTGTTTGTTGGGGCTATGGCATTTACAGATTTTTCGTGCATTAAAAGGGCTAATCGTTCCTGTACTAGTCTAAAACTAGCTGTAGGAGGGAGGTTTAACATTTCTCGAATGCTAACTTCCTCATGTTGTATATGACCATCAACATGAGAGGCACTAATCGGTCCTAATGCTGAGGAAAACTACATTGGTCGCGAGGTTTTGTCCGTATGACAATAATTCTGTTCTTAGTGGAAGAGGTTCAGGAGGTGTTTTTCCAGACCTAAGAAAAGTTACAAGTCGCTTTCGTAGTTCAGCCACATTACCATCCGGATTCAGATTACATTTTCTTAACTCTTCCTGTAGGTCGTTCTTTTGTAGTTTATAAATCCAGCCCACACGAGGATCATTCTCCGAAGGGGAAGGAAGCATAATTTGGGGATTGGGAATAGTTGTAGGAGGGATCGGTAGGCCCATTGTAGTAGCAGTAGTACTAGTAGTAGTGGTGGCGGTAATAGTAGCAGTAGTAGTGGTAGTAATCGGTGCGACTGATGTTGCGACTGTAGGAGGACTCATTTTTGGCACTGTACCACCAGAAGCCTGTGGTGTCGTAATACGAGTTGAAGTCGTAGTGGTTGTGGTTGTTTTTCGTTTGTTTGCGTCCCCTTGTCCATCACTTCCGTTTACATACATAAAGAATAAAATTTGATAAGGGCGGAGAAAGATGTTTAGTAAGTACATCGTTTATTGTACGTATCAAATTTTCTTAAACAAAAAGTTATTGTAAAACTTTAACAATTTTTTTAGTCGTAAATTGTAAAGTATATTCAAAAAAAGTGTAAAGTAAATCGTAAAGTTCGTAAATTAACGTATATTACAGTCCCAGTTGTTCGGGCGCCACTTTGCGATGTTATTTTCGGGGCAAGCGAAAATATTCGCAACTTGCCAGATAGCCAGTCGAGCTGGGTTAGAAAATTCCAGGGTTCGAGAATTTCATATAACTATTATTTATTGTTAGGAGTCGAATCAGAGGGCCCTGCGGAAGAAATTGATACTTCCAAAATAACTTTGGGCTTACTTCATTACGTCAACTCCAATAAAATTTTGAAGCAGTAAGTAAAAAATATAAAAAATAATCTTGCTCAGAAAAATAAAAAATTCTTGTTCTCGGAAAGTTATTGTTCAAGCGAGTTCGATTTTCGAAAACAACTGTATTGTATATTAATACGTCGGTCAGTGAGGAATTACAAGTAAGCTGAGTAGTCTCCACTGATAACTTGGTCCGGGGAGTCGTATACAGTAACTATTGTAAGAGCCCGGGTTGGAATAATTAATCGGTTAAATATTGATGGTTAGTAGAAGCAAAATACAAAATCAAAGCAAAATATAAATAGCAATGGCAAACAAAAGCAATATTCAAATAACACCAATAGCAAATATACAACTTATAAATTAAAGATTTAGCCATGCACCAATATCACAGTGCAACTACTATATACATAAAGCAAGCACTAACCATTAACAAAAAATATTTCTACGGGATGCAAAAAGCTAGATGAATATATAATATAAAAATAGACTAAACTGTATTTTTTTTTTCTAGGCAAGTGTATAGCTCCAAAAAATAAAATATCGAGTTTACTTTCTCAGGCATATAATTTTGGAAAATAAAAATAAAATAATCACTTATAACACACCATGCAAATAAGGCTACTAAACTAAATTACTATAAATATCAAGGCTCTAGGAATATCAAAGAAAAATTGAACACTCACCCTATCTGCACAGTTCACCAGAAAAATAAACTAAAATATCGTTAAATAAATATTGTGAAGGAGGTTATCGGGGTGAGGGTGTCAGGACGTTCGCAAAAATAAAAAGAAAGGGTTGCGAGTCCCGAAATAGATAAAGGAGAAAAATAAAGGTAATCACTTACAAAGATATAAATAATTAATAAAATGAAAATTAGATTGAACTTCAATAAGAAAGAAAAATATTTCAAAGTAGATTAGAGATTCGCCAAGAAATGTGATAATAATCAGACAACAGAATGATGGTCGAGAAAAACTTTATACCTAATATAAAAAATTTACGTCGATTGAACATAAGATTTAGTTTATGAGGACGGGGTCGGTGGGAAGAAAGTATTTATAAAAGGAAGTCGTGGGTATAGGATGCCAGTACTATCGCCGGAAAGAAAAGCAGTGGTAAGGCGAGTCCCGACTGTTATAATTTTTTCCGGGTAGGAGATAATTGGTAGGAAAGTTCGTAAAGGAAACTCGGGATGAGGTGTCAGATCGGTCGCCAGGAAAAGAAATGCGAGATCTGAAAAATTTAGAAAGGAAAATTTTAACACAGTAATTAAAATTTAGTCGAAATGACAAAAAAAATAATGAGTAGTAGTATACTTTGGCCGTTGCTGGGACAACGCACCCGAGACCGGAACTGGGACAAACCGTGTGAGACCGAATCTGGGACAGAAAATTGTTTAGAGAGCGACTAAGAGTGTGAGTACGGGTGGTCAGAACCGCGCCGCGCGAATCACCACGCATGTCATCGCTGTCCCGCCACCGACACCACGCGTTGTTACTGTAAGTATGCAAGCAATCGGCACGCGCCTCGTCAGCACCGCGCCGCGCGACTGCTGAACCGTCACCGCCAAGCAATTGGCACGCGCCTCGTCATCACCGCGCCGAGCGACTGCTGAACCGTCACCACCACCGCGCCGTGTGAGACACTATAGAGTTTCTATAAGTATACAAACAATCGTTACGCGCCTCGTCATTGTCCAGTCACCGCCGCGCCGCGCGAGACACCGCACCTTATAAATTACTAGTTTGGTATAATGTAAGTGTATTGTGGATAGTATCAGGAATTAATGAAGCAGAAAAGTCGGAAAGAAATCCTGCTTCGTGCATTAGAGGTTCATAAACCTGTGGTTAAGCGATTCCCTAAGAGAAAAATTGTAACTTTGGGTATTGATGATTTGTGGGCTGCAGACCTTGTTGTAATGATTAGGTTTTCAAAGGAAAATGATGGATTCAGATACATACTTAATGTAATTGATACGTTTTCTAAATATGCGTGGTCAGAACCATTAAAAACTAAAAGCTCACAAGAGGTTACTAAATCGTTTGGTAAAATATTAAGAAGAGCGAAATTGGTTGCTCACAAACCCCCGAACCTTCTTCACACGGATAAAGGACGAGAATTTGTTAATAAGGAATTTAGAGAGTTTTTACACAAAAATCAAATAAAGTTATACCATACTGAAAATTAGGAAAAAAGTGCCATTATAGAGCGTTTCCATAGAACTCTCAATGAAAAAATGAAAGTGCACTTTGAAATTCAAAACTCTTTTAGATGGGTGTCACATTTACAAAAGCTTCTACGTCAATATAACAGTAAATTTCATAGCACTATAAAGATGAGCCCATCAGAAGTGAAATTCAAGCAATGAACAAACTTTAAGAAACATGTACGCAAACACTGGACGATGTCTAGTATTCAGACCCAGACTTTCGGTTGGAGACCGTGTAAGAATTACTATAAAGAAAGATTTATTTGGAAATAAATACCGCAGAAATTGGACAAGAGAAATTTTTCGGATTGTGGCTGTCAACAAAACTTGCCCTGTTACCTACAAAATCGCAGACCAGTCTGGTGAGGAAATAATAGGATCGTTTTATGAAAAAGAGTTACAAAAAACTATGTTCTAGTTTAGAGTCAAATGTATTAATAATGCTCTCATCCTTCCTTCCACTCATCCCACACACCCACCCTCTTCCTATTCTCATCCATCCATACCTCATCCTTTTCCATCGTCAATCGCCCATACAGTAAGAGAGTAGCCAGCTCTATAATAATGGTGTTTTCTCCTGCTAGCAAGCAAACAGCATTTCTCAATGCTACGGATGGTCTTCGAAGATCATCAGTCAAGAAATGTCCGAATTGTGGAGAAGAGGTTACTGCATCTAACCCATCCCGCCACCAAAAAACAAAGAAGTGCATCCATACCTCATCCTTTTCCATCGTCAATCGCCCATACAGTAAGAGAGTAGCCAGCTCTGTAATAATGGCGTTTTCTCCTTCTAGCAAGCAAACAGCATTTCTCAAGGCTACGGATGGTCTTCGAAGATCATCAGTGAAGAAATGTCCGAATTTTGGAGCAGAGGTTACTGCATCTAACCTATCCCGCCACCAAAAAACAAAGAAGTGTATGTCAGCGTCAAATCCACCAGCTTACGCTTCTTCCAACGGATTCAATGAAAAACCTCCTTCGATGAAACAAGTATGTTCAAGGTGTGGTGCTGAAGTCAGGAACTCCTCCATTTCCCGCCATAAAAAAACAAAGAAATGCATGTCCACGTTAGACAGACAAACTCCGGATTTTGATATGTCTATGTTGGAAAACTACGCTGATGCTGTGAGTGACAATCAATTCCAGAACGTGATTGCTGATTTTGATATGTCTATGTTGCCAGAGTCCTATTCAAATCTCAGACCTGAAGAACAAGACGTGATTGCTGATTTTGATTTGTCTATGTTAGACACTCCAGATTTCTATTCCAAAATTAGAGCTATAATTGGTCCATCTACAGCTGACGCTCCAAAGTTTGAACCACCAGTAAAAAGGATACACCCCGATTCATCGAAAATTATATCAATACTTGGTCCACCACCATTTGAAGTTTCGGATAAGTCAGACTATTCACTGCATATACCATATAGTCCTGTATACCATTCACCACTACATATCCCAGAGAGTCCAACATACAACGTGCTTAGTCCGACCGATGTACGTGCTCAAATAAAACCCCAGAAGAAACCATGTCCAAAATGCAGTAAGGAAATAACGGTTTCCAACATGGCTCGGCACCAAAAATCTCAGAAATGTGCCACAAACCAGCATGGTATGACATATAACGAACGTCTGAAAAAGATGGAAATCAAACCAGCTCCTAAAAGTAAAATGTGTTGGATTTGTGAAACACCAATAGAGTCATCCAACTGGAACCGTCACAAACAATCGAAACGCCATATCCGTTTGTCAGCACTTCATGAAGGTCCTCGATATAGGAGTGAAATATTACCCATTACGAGACTGACACCAAGACTGCCGGCACCCACTCCAGACATCAACATGCTGGTAAAGAAATACCCAAAACGACCAAGGGAAGTCAAACAAGTACCGAAGGTCAATACAAACGATATAGCTCTTGAAGCGATGATCCGAAAACCGACTAGACCACAAAAGATTCCTACAGGTGTGAAAAAGATTATTAGTGAGACACCGACTAGTACAATTAATAGTGAGAATTCGATTAGCCCTACCATGGAAGAGAGACAGCTTCTGCCTGAAACAGAATCACCTTCAACACCTCATCTGGTTCCGGTACGTACTCCAGAGGAGTCACAGACAATACTTGATGAAATATCAGAAGTCCAGTCGGCATTCACGGGAAGATTGAAAACGTATGTGATTATGAACAAACGTGGGATCAAAGATCCAAAAATGTTTCTTGAGATATGCAAACCACTCGTTGTTGAAAAACTTCAGGAAGCTGTAAAAGAAAAAAATCTTAAGGTAAACATGGTTTATCATGCTGAATTCAAGAAAATAATAAACGATGTGGAGGTGACTCAAGTCATGAACTTTAAAACAAAAAATGAAATTCTTTACTCGACAACGTCTCTGTCTGACTATTATAACTCAGCAAAACTTAAGATGTTGGTTGAGATGGAGGAGTTTGAGGCAAACGGTTCTCAATGGTCACTAAAAAGTGTGAAAGACTTGGAGATCAGAGTCAACCGATACGTTCCTTTTCACGGATCCAGCTATGTGGTTCTACCAAAACGGATTCAATCCAAAAAGGCTGTTATTAATGTAAAAAACGAAGATCAGAAATGTTTTATGTGGTCTATTCTGGCAGCTTTACATCCAGTTAAGGTTCATCCAGAAAGAATCAGCAATTACGAACCTTTCAAACGAGAGCTGCTTCATGCACTAGCAACTTGCGAATGCCCCATGAAACTTGATGATATAGCAAAGTTTGAAAGACGTAGTGGAATTTCTGTTAATGTCTATGCTTATGATGACAAGTTTGATATATTCCCGCTGAGAATAACTGATAACGAGATGGAAAAACATGTTAATCTACTGTTTATCAGAGAAAAAACAAACACTCACTACTGCTGGATCAAAGATATGTCCCGTTTGGTTAGTTCACAGATCTCACGAAATGGACATAAGATGTGGATATGCAATAGGTGTTTGCAACACTTTACGAGAGAGGATTTACTCATCAAGCATAGAGAAGACTGTAACACACACGATGCTGTGAAATTGGAACTACCAGAGCCAGGAACTGTAATTAGATTTAAAGATTTCAATTGCTCAATGAGAGTGCCCTTTGTGTATTACGCAGACTTTGAATGCTGTCTAGCACCTATTTCAACATGTCAACCGTGTGAAGTGGATTGTAATGGTAATGACCAGTCGTTCACTATTAAATATCAGAAACATAATGCCATTTCCTTCTGTATGTATGGGGTGTCAGAAGACGGCTTTTCCAAACCACCGATTAAATACTTTGGAGACGATGCTGCACATGTATTTGTAAAATCATTGATTGAGGAGTCGATAAGGATTAATGAACTTTACAAGAGTGAAGCAATAGTCCCCATGCAGTTGATGACAATAGAGCAACAGGAAATGTTTGAATCTACTACTACGTGTCATATCTGTGGAAATTTTCTTGGTGATGATCGTGTTAGAGACCATAACCATTTGACGGGTTTGTTTAGAGGAGCAGCTCACAACAAGTGTAACATCAATTTCAAAAAACCTAGGTTCATTCCTGTTTTCATTCATAATTTAGCAGGTTACGATACTCACCTTTTCATTAAAGAGTTTGGTAAGTTCCAAAATCGCATATCATTGATACCCAACAACGAGGAGCGGTACATTTCCTTTACGGTCAGTGTGGAAGGTGGAATTGAACTACGATTCATCGATTCATTCAAGTTCATGTCACAAAGTCTCGATAGGTTGGCAAAGAATCTGACTAGATCTCAATTCAAACACATCTCAACATATTACAATGGTAAGGACCTCAATTTATTGCTACGAAAAGGAGTGTACCCTTACGACTACATGGACAGTATAGAAAAATATAGTGAAACATCATTGCCTAGTCAAGAAGAATTTTACAATAGACTGAATAAACAACACATAACAAATGAAGATTACAAACATGCGTGCGATGTATGGACCGCCTTTAACATTCAGAACATGAAAGAATATACAATGCTATATAACGAAACCGATGTCTTGCTGCTTGCAGATGTTATGGAAAACTTCAGGGATGTATGTCTCAATACATACAAATTAGATCCTGCATGGTATTTCACAGCACCTGGGTTGGCTTGGAACGCAATGCTAAAAATTACAAAAGTTGAACTGTCTCTATTGACTGACATCGATATGGTACTCATGGTTGAAAAAGGTATTCGTGGTGGTATTTCACAGTGTTCTCATCGATATGCGAAGGCAAACAATCCCTACATGAAAGACTACGACAAATCGAAACCAAATAACTACCTCATGTACTTGGATGCAAACAACCTGTATGGGTGGGCAATGTCTGTAAAACTACCATATGCAAACTTTCAGTGGAGCAGTACAGACATCGATGTAATGAAAGTTAGTGACGATTCACCCACAGGCTACATATTAGAAGTTGATTTGGAATATCCTGAAGAACTACACGACGTACACTCTGATCTACCTCTCGCTCCAGAACGTAGAGTCCCACCAGGATCGAAAATGGCAAAGCTTCTGACAACTCTCTACAGCAAAGAAAAGTATGTCGTACACTACAAAAATTTAAAGCTTTATTTGAGTCTGGGTATGAAACTAAAACATGTTCATAGAGTTCTTAGTTTCAGTCAAAGCAATTGGTTGCAACCGTACATTAATCTGAATACCATGGAGCGTACAAAGGCGAAAAATGATTTTGAGAAAGACTTTTTCAAATTAATGAACAACTCAGTTTTTGGAAAAACTATGGAAAATATGAGAAATCGTGTGGACATTCGTTTGGGTACTAAATCCAAATTAGTGGAAAGATGGGTTAGCAAACGGAACTTTAAGAGTTGAACCATCTTTACAGAAAACCTAGTTGCTGTACATTTTAGTAAGAAAAAACTTTTGTTAAATAAACCTATTTACGTAGGTATGAGTATTCTAGACATATCAAAGACACTGATGTATGAATTCCACTACAATGTAATGAAAGAGAAGTATGGATCTAACATAAAAATGGTGTACACCGATACCGATTCCCTGATATATGACATCAAAACGAAAAACTTCTATGAAGACATGAAACATTTAATTGGATTATTTGATACAAGTGACTACCCCAACCCCAACCAATATGGGCTTCCCCACGTAAACAAAAAAGTTCTGGGTAAAATGAAAGATGAACTTAATGGTCGAATCATGCGAGAGTTTGTAGGACTACGATCCAAGATGTATGCGAGCAATATAGAAGACAACCATTTCATAAAGAGGGTGTGAAAAAAGCTGTAGTTGAAAATGAAATTACCTTTAGCAACTATAAAGACTGTTTGTTTAGTAACATCGAGCACTACAAAACGATGAATACAATTCGGAGCCAAGCACACAATCTCTACAGTGTAGAACACCATAAAGTGGTACTTTCATCAAAGGACGACAAGCGTTTCGTACTCGAAGACAATATCCGAACCCTAGCATGGGGTCATCATAGAATATGCGAAAACTGTTAAATTGTAAATGTATGTAAGAGAACATACTATGGAAATTCAAGTGTATTGCAGAGATAAATTCGAAGACCAATTTTTACCTAGACCGTTACGGTGTCTTATTGTAGGACCGTCTGGGAGTGGTAAAACGAACTTGTTATTGAATTTCATTTACAACAAAGATGGAGTTCCGTTCAAGAATCTATACGTGTTCAGTCGTTCAATAGAACAACCTGCATATGTAGATCTGCGTGAACAATACAGTAGATTAGAAAAAAACCTTAGAAGACAAATAGCGTCTTTCTATTCGTCCTGTCAAGATCTCATTTCTATCGATGACTGCAAACCAAAGTCACTTGTGGTATTTGATGACTGCCTCCTAGAAGAGCAAACTAAAATCAAAGACTATTTCATTAGAGGACGTCATAAAGGGATTTCTTGTGTCTACCTGAGTCAGAGCTATGGTCGAGTTGATATGCAGGTCATACGAAACAATGTTAATCTGTTGTGTCTGTTTACAATGAACAAGTACTATACAAAGAGAGTGTTCCAGGACTTTGTAGGTTCTGACATGACTTTCAACCAATTTGAGGCTCTCTGTTTTGAGTGCTGGAAAACACCTCATGGGTTCATATCTATTAATACAACAGCTAAACCACAAAAAAGGAAATACATGTGCAATTTAAAAAGGAAACTAAGTGTTGAATAATACTTCGTTGTAAAAACGTACCAGTATAAACGTAATTTGACGTTTAAGTATAAACGTAATTTAACGTTCATAAACGTAATTTGACGTTCATAAACGTAATTTAACGTTCATAAACGTAATTTGACGTTCATAAACGTAATTTGACGTTCTCTAAACGTAATTTGACGTTCCAGTGTAAACGTGACTTGAAAGATTTGAAGAATAACGCTGTATCTATTACTATAAATATACAACATGGCGAATAAACTAGATGCAAAAGAAGCAAGGCGACTTGAAAAAATTCAGACTGTCTTGGCTGCAAAGTTCAAACGTGCTGAACAGGATGAATTAAAAAACTTCTCAAACAAAAATACTATATCATCAAATGCTAATGAGACGTCTGCCAATCGTAACATATCAATAACACATGATCGACCGCTCACTGTTTCTAAAGCTCGAAAGTTGGATGAGTTAAACCGGAAATTACAAAGTGAGTTTGCTCAGACCCATTTTAAAGAGTTAGAAGATGTTCGTGAAAATGAGAAAAAGTACGAACCAATCACCAGAGCCATTAGGGAACAACAACATAGAGAATTGGAAACACAAAAGATACGTAGTCAAAACCGTATGAAACAGTTGGTAAGATTTCAACCTCAAGCATCAGATCGTCGAACGTTTGAGGATGTAGATTACGATGATGAGCCAGAAGTACAACCTCAAGAGCAATCGATGAAACAGTTGATGGATTCTAAAGTAGTAACACTTGGTTCTCTAGGAGCCCGATACCTTCCAAAATCCAACGACAAACAGTTTGGTATTTGGTACGATGAAAATCTAGAGCAGCCGATGATCGGGTCCGAACCGATTACATTTGATTATGATGACATTATATTAGTCAGCTCTCAAAAGAAATACAAAGGGACTGAGGGTCTTTGGAGATTGTTGACGAAAAACAATGTAGTAGAGAAGGATCTGTACACCGATGAAGACTGGAACTCTTACAAGTACATGTTGGTGAGGACAAACTCGCTTTTTCCAAAGAAACAATCCCAAAAGTGGTCGTCCCAAATCAAGTCAAGGACTAAAGTGGAAACATATGATAAAACCTATTTGGGATGAGTTGGTGAATGGAAAAGTGGCAACAATTGGTTCAGGGTTAAAGGTTTACAATGAAAGTCCGGTCGAATATAAGTACATAAAGAACTTCAAAGACCTCATTGACAGGTTACACTACATTCAAGCGCAGGAAGAAGCTGGAAACAACAACTTTCATAATGAAAAACTGTCTGTGGTTGATTTCCTTCACGATGAAATGGAAGACCTAATTGCTACACCTAAAGGGTTGAAGTACCTAGTCACATGTTTGTCTGTTTTGCCTGAACATGTTATAGAAGGTAAAGGGCTTTTGAACGACATCATTAACAAGTTACCATTCGAGTTACATGCGCCCAAGAACTGGAATCTTGATACGTACAACTACTATGGGCCCGGCACCCAGCTTGACAAGAGACTTGCTAGGGGAGATAAGGGAATTAATCCCCTCGATGAAGCTTGTAAGAAGCATGATATATGGTATAGGGATCATAAAAACACAGAAGACAGGTGGGAGGCGGACAAAATATTACAAAAGAAAGCTTGGGAGAGGGTTACCTCAGATGATGCTGACTTGAATGAGCGTATGGTCGGTCTAGCAACAACAGGAGGAATGTGGTTGAAACGTAAACTCGGTATGGGGTTAGGAACTTCAGGATGTATCTACCCATCAGATATATAAAGCAATGAAAGCAAATATTTTTTACCCTATATATAAGAGAGGATATAATAGAACAGTGATCAGTGGTAAAACCAGTGATGGAGAAACTATATATTGAATTTTTCGAGCGGTATAGCAAGAAGTGAGTATAGAACTGCAATGCCAGTTTCAGAGCTCAACTTCAATGCACCCAACAACAATACAACATTCAAACTGGATCATGGAGACGCATTTTATGATTCACGCATAATGTACCACATTCAAGGAAAGTATGTGCAAAAATCTGATGGATCTGATTATCAAACTAACTCTACCGTCAAACTGGTAGACAACTTCGCAGCCTTCTTGTTTTCAAGAATAGAGCTGAGGAAACACAATACATTGATCGACACAGTAGAACTTCCCGGCATCACCAGCACTATAAAGGGGATTGTTAGTTACAGTAACACTGAAAAACAAACACTCTCAAGTAGTGGTTTCTCATCATCGTTTACAGGAGGTGGGAAGTTTGAAGCACTCGGCACACTTGGGCATTTAGGATTAGGGTTCTTTGACCACCTACGTTACCCGATGTACAAGGGAGGTTTTGAAATCACATTTACTAGGAATGAAGATAATGATGCGTTGTTTCACTGGAAAGGGGCAGGGTCCACAGCAACGGATCCTGGTGATGGAAAAATTGTGATAGAGTCGTTTGTGTTACGAGTCCCCATAGTCGATTATACCAACACTTCCAAAATCCAGTTAATTGATGGTTTGAAACATCTGAGTGACAAGGATGCTTTAGTCTACAACTTCTTTCAATGGCAATGCATCGACAAAAGAGGGGTGTTCGGGTCATCGTTCAGCTTCGATATTACAAGTGTTTACAGAAATGTGTACAATCCTAGATTTGTTATAATCGCACTTCAAACAAACAGAACAAACACCCAGGCAAAAGATCCCAGTAGATTTGACAGCTGCAACATCAAAAATGTGTCTGTGAAAATTAATGGAGAAAGGTACCCTCAGGAATTGCAGAATTTTGATATTACTAATGGTATATACAGGATCATGTACGATCAGTACCTAGGGTTCTGAAAAATAAACTTCGGAGACAATAACGTGTTAGTAAACCTGAAAGAATTTATTGATAACTCACCTTTGGTTGTAATTGACACACATCTACATCAACCAACAACAGACAGATCTCGAAGTGACATTCAGATTGAATTAGATTTTGTAAAAGCTATTGCATCTCCACAGGGGAGTAGCGGCACCACAGCGTATGTTGTTGTTGTATCTGAGGCACATTTCTCATATGACATTACTCGAAACATAATCAAATTCCTGTAAAAACAAATAAAAAAATAACAAAAAACAAAAAAAGTAAAATAAAAAATGTTTTTTTTTTCATTAGTAGGCGGCAATTATTGTTTTCATGTAAGTGTTTTGTATATAAGAAAGCGTATAGAATGGAAAGTCAGCATAATTATACAGTTCGGCTATCCGAAGCTCAAAAACGTAAACTTCGTACAGCGTACAAAAGACGGAAACCTACAGTAATCAGATTATCTAATGAACAGCTGTCTCACGGAAGTGATCGTATACTTCTTTCTGGAGAGTAACACAAAGCCGTTTCTAGAGCCGTTAAGAACAAAAAAGGTTTACAATTGCTTCTAAGTTACAACCAACTCGTATCTAATAAACAAGGAGGGTTTTTGAAGGAAATTATGGATATGGTGGATTCGTCAGTTCCTGGAGGTAAACGTTTCATCTCTCCATTAATAAGAAGAAAGGTGGCTCCTTTACTAAGAGAAAAATTTATACCTTGGTTAAAGAGTTTAGTCGATGAGGAGTTAGACAACCATTATTGAAAAAGATCCTACGGGTAGAGGGTTGAAACGACGTATTGGTCGGAAGCTTGATGCATTGTTGTCTGTGAATAAAAAAAGAGATCTTCCCGCTGTCTCTTGGTGAAATAGAAAAATTAGCAGGTATATTAAACATTAATGAGTTTAAAGGTGTTTTTCATGCGACAGTTACTTCCAGACAAACCTACAAATATCGAACGTGGTATTGTAAATCTTGGTGACTTTTCATCTGGTGGTACTCACTGGACGTGTTATGTGAAACGTGGTGAAAAGAAATTGTATTTTTATTCATATGGCGATGTCAATCCTCCAATAGAAGTAGTCAGGTACTTGGGGCCAAAAGGGTTGGTTTATAACTCAGAGCGTATTCAGGGGTTTGATGATCCTCCTATCTGTGGACATCTGTGCCTGGAGGTTCTACGACGAGATTCAGCTGGTGAGGACTGGGAACATATTCTTCGTAATATAAGGAACAATAAAAATGCATGGAAACCATGGTTTTATTTTCAACAGATTTGGAGACGAAATTGAAATTGGATCAATACCAACTCAACCCAATTCAGACCCTTCTCCTAACGAGATAATTGAGCTTGCAAGTGATGTATCAAAAGTCTCACAAGATTTATCCGAAGTCAAGAAATTATTGGAATCGCATTTGGTAAAATCGGAAAAAATAATAAATGCGATCGAGATTGTCCCCACTAGTACCGTAAATGGTGAAAAGATATGGGGCAGCTTCCTACTGAAAAACCACCAGAGAATTGGTCAAGTGAGCAAAGCAGGAAGAAGGTGGGTGAGTGGGATGAGTAAGGTGCGGTGTCTCGCGCGGCGCGGCGGTGACTGGACAGTGACGAGGCGCGTACCGATTGTTTGTATACTTATAGAAACAACACGCGGTGTCTCACTCGGCGCGGTGGTGGTGGACGGTTCAGCAGTCGCTCGGCGCGGTGATGACGAGGCGCGTGCCAATTGCTTGGCGGTGACGGTTCAGCAGTCGCGCGGCGCGGTGTGCTGACGAGGCGCGTGCCGATTGCTTGCATACTTACAGTAACAACGCGTGGTGTCGGTGGCGGGACAGCGATGACATGCGTGGTGATTCGCACGGCGCGGTTCTGACCACCCGTACTCACACTCTTAGTCGCTCTCTAACAATTTTCTGTCCCAGATTCGGTCTCACACAGTTTGTCCCAGATCCGGTCTCGGGTGCGTTGTCCCCAGGAACGGCCAAAGTATACTACTCTGAGTAATTGAAATTCTAAATATAAGTTAAATTGAAGAAAAGAATAACTTTAGTAATTCAAGTTGAAAAAGTAATTAAAGTTTCAGTAAATTGAGAAAGTCAAATATATTCTATTTAAATTTAACGATACCCTTAATATCAAATAAATTATTAAGAGTATATTTAAAATCAAACAGTTATCTTATCAAAATAAATCTATAACCATCAAACATTATTAATATATTTCAGATCGATTAAGTTTCATAAATGACAAATAAAATATTAAATTCTGTTTCACATAAAAAAAATTTGGAAGAATTGTTGATGGCGGAGATAAAACACTTTAGTAAGGAACAGGGTCGTTGTTCCTTACCTGGTGCTGGATATCGGCGGCGGGCGTCGAGTCGCGATGTACAGTCGTTCAGCGAGCGGGGTCGGGGGAAGGGGTCGAAGTAGTCGTGGTGAACAGCGGTCGTCGGCGGTGTCGCGGTCACTGACTGTCTCTCTGTGTCTTCAATCGGCCGTCATTATATAGGTTCGTGCGATCGCGGGGGTGGGGGAAGCCTTCTCCTCTCGCCGTGATCGGAGGGGAAGCGGCGATATCCGCGCGGGCACGGACCTGCCAGACAGCGTCTGACTCATCGTCAGTAAAATAATTATTTCGCCCCTTTTTATGATAATTCTAAAACTCAAGTCGTTATTCGTAATATTAAAAAAACTGTCTGTTCTAATTTTTTCAATAATTTTACTAATGAATATTTTAAATTTAAATTTAATTTTTTATGTTAAAAAAAGTAACATGTTACAAGTTGAAAAATATTTTAAACTTTATTTTCTTATGTACGAAGAAAATGTTACATTAAAGGAATTTTGGATACTTTGATTTTAGTATAGATTATTATATTGTAATTTATAATCATATGAGGACAAAATTACTTTAATTTTAAAAGAACTTTAGAACCTCAGTCTGGTTTACAGTAGAATTGGTAATTGAAGAGTAAAAAACCCTTACTTTTAGGGAATACTTTTTGGATTCTTCCTTTTAATTATATGTTTCAGAGAAGACAGAGTGGTGAAAATCCCAGAGATAAACATTTACAGAGAGGAAACAGATTATGAGAACATATTCCCCTGTAACCACTTTAGCTGAATCATTGTTAATTATACTTCAGTTTTACCAGTCATTCCTGAGATTGAACACTTTAATTAGCTGTGCTCTTTCTTTCTTTCGTTACCTCTAAAGTGTCTAAAATTTAACATATAAATTAAAATACATTTTGATATACTGTAGGTAAATTTTATTTACAAGGAAACTAAAACATATAGATGGTTAATTGTTTAAATATTGTATTAAAAAAGTTCCAAAAAGTTTGTATTTGTAATATTTTTTTGTGTTAAAAAGATTATTATAGCTCGTCATATCGTTTTAAAAAGTGAAACATATAGTTTTGTATGATTTGTTCTTAACAGATTGTAAAACATAAAAAAGAATTTCAGGAATTAACTGCTGCAATTTGTATGGTTTTCCACACAGTTCTCTTTCATCAGGATTAATTACAAGATAAGATTGACGATAATATGCTTTTATTTATTTTATTTTATGTACTTAATTGACTGGTAATTTTACCTTTACTGAACTATTATTGTAGTGGGTGTACCCTGTTTTAATTTGCTAGGAAATCTAAATATTTTGTAACATCGAGGGCAGCTAGATTTGAGTGCTAAGGTGAAGAATTACGGTAAAAAGTCACAACGGCTTTATGCCCTAGTAGTTTTATAACTTATTAACTTTATCTAGGAAAGGGACACACTGGTAAGTCACCTTGTAAAGATGAGGTAAAGAATTATGGCTCCATGGTAATCAGGTTTCATAATTGCTACATCGGAAATTATACGTTTCTTTCTCTTATAACGAATTAACTCATTAAATATATCTAAAGAAAAAGTACCTGATGAGATAATTTCTCACGCACCATTAATATTTTTATCAAGTTCTTTGAAAAAGTTTTAATACCTCTACTCATGTACATTAATCATCTTGTATGTACAAAATTTATGTTATATGTGGGAAAAATGTTAATAATGCAAATATGGTTTATATGTTTGTATGAGAGATGGAAACCCAATAGGCAAATCCAGTTTACATTAAAGCCACCATCGATATCTCAGGAATACTTGATTTCAAACATCCAAGTAGTCAAACAGTATATTGACAAAGAGTTCCCAGAGGGTGGAGATTCTCATATTCTTAAATCTTTACGAGCTTCTGGTTCCGTACGTACGAGAGATATCTACTCACCAGTTACTCCAAAAAATATTTTAAAGCTAAATGTATCAAGATATGACCTATCATAAACAAGTAAATATAGATTAAATATTCCTTTATATCCGTAAATAGTTTATAGCTAATGTTTATCGTATTTATATTTTTTTTATTCCATTGTGTTGTGTTTAATCAAAGTAATTATTTTGCACGTATTATGAGCCCTTTTTATATTAGAGTTGCCCAACATCAAAACCAGTCATATTCATCCCAAATTATTTACAGTTATTTATCCAAAACTGCAAAAACAGTTAAAAACGTAAAAGACTGGGTACAATGAGGGTAATATTTTCATTAAGAAATTGTATTAATAAATTTATAGCCTGGAGCTAAAAATATATAGTTTTTAAGAACTTAATAAAAGACTCATCTTTAGTATTAAACAAAAGATAGTTCACAAAGCGTTACTTAATTCTTTAAAATACAATGACAAAAATAGCTAATCAAACTTATTGAAGAACTTCATCTTATGATGGAGTTTTAAACCTTGTAGTACTTCGCAATCATCGTCCTCATTGTAAACGAGTTTTTAATTCTGTTCACTTGAAGTAAGCAATTATCTAAAGTTATTCAAACTAGTGTGTTAACTCTACAATTATCCAAAGTGAAGCAGTAGCAATGAGAGAATATCTTTTTTCTTGGCTAGTTTTTCTTCATTGCCTTTTGGCACCTGTACTTGAAATTGAAAGTGCTGTTTTGTAGTTATCTTCTTATGTGTTGCCTCAATAATTTGCTTCTAATCATGTACGTGATATTGTTGTTCGAGATGGTTAGTTGCACAATATTTATACATACATTTCTTACCATCATCAGAATTTAAAACTATACACTAGTTGATTTAAAGTATTTTTCTAATATACCAAGCACTGGGTCGAATAAAGGAATTTCATATCATCGGAAAATAAAGCATCACCCTTTTTACTTTCCAGGAGCTTCCGTAAACAACCCACAGAGAAATAATCGCAATTGTGGCAGTATTCTTATTTTGGTTACAACGGCCTCCTGAAAACAGTTTGACTGTGGCGACACCAGCAAGTTGTGAGTTTTGCATATGATGCACTGCTGACACTATTTGGTTTGATGCCTTCGGATATGCATCCTTAGTCCATATGTAACAAAATGTGTGTTTTTTTTTACTGAACTAGGAGGTTCCTTGTATATTTTAATATGTTGCTTTGTCAGGTTTTTTGGGCATTGGAATGTTTTTGGCACTCACAACTAAGTACGAGGTCATTACTATTCTCTTGCATTAAGAGTTCATAAAATGTGTAAGCACAAGCTTTGTGAGCTACAATTCAAAATGTTCGCTTTTGATTTTATTATCCTCAGCATTTGTTTTTGTTTTTAAGTCTTGTCCACAAAGAACATTTACTTGTTAACGTACGGTTCGTTTAATCCTATATGAAAATGTTTATTGAACACCATTTGAAAAAACTCAAAGTTTAGTCTTAGTGCTTCATTATTGATAGCCTTATTTTCCCACACATTTTCCACATTTTAGTAATGCTGAGTTCGATAGGGAAGTATAAGCGAACAATTATTTTTAATATTGGGTTTTTAAAGGTTTGAAAGATTTAACAAAATCCATTACTGATTCCTTTTTCAACCGATATTTTTCATTGTTCCTCTATCTACCTCTTGTTTTGTGAATTCTTTTTCTTGCTCCATGTACTTTTGGCACAGGTTTTGTACCCGATTCCTGCTCTCCTGCTATATTAGGAGGAATGCTTTCCTACAAACATTTATGTTGCTTATTTTCCCATATCTTTGTTTCGGAACATGTGTAACATGTCATTTTTACAGGGGGTTTAAATAAGGCATTTTTTTTTTTTTTTTTAGAGGAAAATATGTTTTTAGTTAATGTCATGTTATGATTTTTATTTCTTCCACCTACAATTATACTCCAGTAGCTCAACACCATCGTCGGCTGGCGGGGTCCGGCTCGACCGGGTAAGACGCGGAGTTTCAGGATACATCCGCCGGAGTTCGCTTCAAGGGCTGAAGCGCCTTACAGCGGACGACTCCAGTACTACAGTACGTAAGTACGCTGTGCCTGGCTTCCTCGCTCTCTCGGTCGCTGTCTTTCGGTCGGTGTCTAGCAGTCGAAGTCGTCGAGTCGGAGCCGCCGCCCCCACACACGCCACGATAAGGTGCAAGTAAGTAGGTACTTATTTACCTGCCAAAACACGCTTTTACCTGAACTTGCCTAGTCACTAACGATAGGATAAGTACATGACATTACGTACTTAAGCTGCTAACAGAATATAATTATAGATATAAAGTGTAGCAAGAAAATAGATCAGTACGAATAGGATTAGATTCTATCACTAGTAAAGAAGAGTTTGAATTTAGTTTTACTTAATTTATCGTTTCTTTTCGAGGCCGCTGGGTCGCTTGACGTACGTTGGCACCAGCGCTCCTGAGCTTCAGGCTAAGCATAATTTAATTTAGTTTTACTTAATTATCGTTTCTTTTCGAGGTCGCTGGGTCGCTTGACGTACGTACGTTGGCACCAGCGTTCCTGAGCTTCGGGCTAGGTTAAATTTAATTTAGTTTTACTTAGTTTATCGTTTCTTTTCGAGGCCACTGGGTTGCTTGACGTACGTTGGCGCCAGTGTTCCTGAGCTTCGGGCTAGGTTTAATTTAATTTAATTTTACTTAGTTTATCGTTTCTTTTCGAGGCCACTGGGTTGCTTGACGTACGTTGGCACCAGCGTTCCTGAGCTTCGGGCTAGGTTAAATTTAGTTTAATTTTATTTAGTTTATCGTTTCTTTTCGAGGCCGCTGGGTCGCTTGACGTACGTTGGCACCAGCGTTCCTGAGCTTCGGGCTAGGCGTAATTTAATTTAGTTTTACTTAGGTTATCGTTTCTTTTCGAGGCCGCTGGGTCGCTTGACGTACGTTGGCACCAGCGTTCCTGAGCTTCGGGCTCTAGGTGAGCTAGGCGCGATTCCGAGAGAGCTCGTGTTTATATTTAGTTTTTATTTAGTTTATCGTATCTTTTCGAGGCCGCTGGGTCGCTTGACGTACGTTGGCACCAGCGTTCCTGAGCTTCGGGCTCTAGGTGAGCTAGGCGCGATTCCCGAGAGAGCTCGTGTTTATATTTAGTTTATCGTATCTTTTCGAGGCCGCTGGGTCGCTTGACGTACGTTGGCACCAGCGTTCCTTAGTTTCGAGCTCTAGGCGAGCTAGGCGCGATTTCGAGCGAGCTAGTGTTTACATTTAGCTTTTATTTAGTTTATCGTTTCTGTTCGAGGCCGCTGGGTCGCTTGACGTACGTTGGCACCAGCGTTCCTTAGTTTCGAGCTCTAGGCGAGCTAGGCGCGATTTCGAGCGAGCTAGTGTTTACATTTAGTTTTAATTTAGTTTATCGTTTCTTTTCGAGGCCGCTGGGTCGCTTGACGTACGTTGGCACCAGCATTCCTTAGTTTCGAGCTCGAGTCGAGCTAGGCGCGAATTTGAGTGAACTAGTGTTCGCATTTAGATTTATTTAGTTATCATTTCTCTTTTTTGGCCGCTGGGTCGCTTGTCGTAAGTTGGCTCCAGCGTTCCTCGTTTTCGAGCTTCAATTCGAGTTGAACTAACAACTGTCGTATTAGGGGACGTTTAGGTAATGGAACAGTCATCCTAAAGCAAATGCTGACGCCTTCCCTTTATTCCCTTTCGTTTCCGAGTCTGCGATGATGAAAGCATGTTGATCCGTTGATCATCGGTGCTGTATTTGCTTCGGCTTTTGGTTTCACATTGATTCGGTTCTGAGCTGAACTTGGAAACTACCTCTCCCTTTCAAACCCTGGATTTTACCCCTCTCGACTGTTCTATCCGGTGTCTTAGGGTTATATATTTTTATAAACTATCCCTGACCCGATTAAACGTTATAAATTTGGCGCCCGAACAATTAGACGAAATTAAACGATAGTTTTCTGAAAATTTAATTTAGTTTTTTTGATTATTTAAGGAAATTAGTTTAAAATGTTTGAAAACGTTATATTTTGCAAGTTCTTTGCAGTTTTACGCTGGCAGTTGGGAGTATTTTATATCTTGCCAACCTCAAACAAAAGGGTCGATTTAGATAAGGCTAACGATACTAAGGGTGATAAAGATACCCCTGTACCATTGTCAACAGAAACTCGACCTTCGGCCACACTTAATGTCCCCACTAGGCAACCGGAAACAATAAAATATAAATCCCCAACGGAAAATGACCCATATGTTGGATGGGTCTATCGCTTAGACAAAACCCAACTACGTAACGAATTATTAAAAATACAATCTTGATAGTGAGGGAAAAGTCGACGAATTAAGGAAACGATACGTAGCATATTTACGGTCGGATAAATTAACGACTTCAGAGCGTGAGGTCGAGAACGAAAATAATAGGATGGACTATGCGGGCGTATTAGGAGGCAATTCCGTATCTCACACCCACAGGGTACTGAGCAGCAACGAGCAAAACGAAAGCATGGCTCTTCGTGAAATTTTTGGACTCCCTCCTAACGCTGACAGCAAAACTCTAAGGGAAATGATTTCATCGTTAAAAACCACTAGAGAATCCCAGCTTTCAGCTAATGGCACGATGGGAACTCCGCACACAAACGTAGTACATAGCCACCAATCGATGTTACCGGACTATTCACTTCCGACGTACACACAAACGAATCCGGTCGGACTACAAAAAACGACCAGGTTGTTTCGATCTGCAGAATGACTCGCCTAACTTATGCAACCTAGTAAGGAAATGGAATCTTCGTTTTGACGGAGTGAAAGGACCGATCTCGTTCCTAGAGAGATTGGATGAGCTACTCGACGCGTACGGCATTGAACGAAACGACATCCTTATAGCCTTGCCAGAGATTTTCCAAAACTCTGCACTCCTGTGGTATAGAAACAACAAGGGCTTATGGGACAATTATGTGGATTTTCGGAGGGACTTTGAAACACAGTTTCTTCCTCCTCCTGGATACAAACAAAATCTTGACGACGAGATCCGGAAGCGTACACAAGGTCAAGAGGAGCAATTTAAAGACTTTGTCGTGGCTTTAATGACATTAATGCGCAGAAGAGGTTCGTTAACACTAGACAAAAACTCAATATTTTATATTCAAACATGCGTCCCGAGTATAAACTTACGATGAAACGACAAGAATGTAGGACCATATCTGATATGATTCACCAGGCTGAGCAGTATGAAGAATATTTGAGGGCCCGAAACACTTACCGGCCTCCTCCACTGCCATCACTCGCCCTAGTGCCAGAGACGGCATACTGTGCAAAGAAGAAGTTTGATAAATCTCACGAAGCGTCTGCGGTTAGCGAGAACGGCGTTATAAAGACAAAACCCGCTCAAATAGAAAACAAAATGAGTTGCACCATTCATGGCGAGGCGAACCACACGCAAAGTCGGACGACAGAAACCAAAATTGTCAAACCTAACGTTCAAAAAGATAAACGTGAGCTTAACGTGAGGTTCCAAACCCCAGTTAACACGGTGAGGCGTATACGCGACGACACCATATGTTGGAACTGCGAAAAAAGGGGGCATTTTTTTCGAGAATGCCAGAGCCCCAAGGCCTTGAGGTGTTTTTATTGTAAGCGACAAGGTATAGCAACTACCGCATGCAATTGCCAGACGGGAAACGGTCGGTGGACTCAGCCGAGAAGGGGTCACCTGAGTCCCAACCGAAGAAATTAAGAACGACCCCAGAAGACTGGCAGAGTTGGCTTCGCACAATAGCGAATTTTTCTGGATCAGTACAGAGCAGCAGAAACATGGACAGCAGACCACACATCGAAATAGAAATCTACGGTAGCATATTTTCTGCTCTAATAGATACTGGAGCAACGATTTCAATGGTGGGAAAGAGACTAGCTGAGCATTTGAGAAGAAACGGAAATGTACCATTTAAACGCCCGATGAAAATCCGGATGGCTGATGGCTCACAGACATCGTTAGAAGAATATTATACTTTCGAAGGCTTGATCTCCTATAGAGATACGACGCATAAGTTCGAGGCACTTTGCGTGCCGTCACTTACATCGGACCTAATAGTTGGTGCCGATTCGATTGAATTGTTGGGTGGGTTGCTGACATATGATTTCCCTCCCCAGACGCGACACAAACGTAATATCTTCTTACAGAAGAGTGAGGTAGGGGATGTTAGCGGATTGAATCAGCTATCAGAAGATGAACAAGAGGTCTTAGAAAAATTTCTAACAGAGGAGTTGCCTAAATTCGATGATGTTACGGGTAAAACAACACTAGTTGAACACAAGATTCGCCTGATCGATAATACACCTGTTAAACAAAGGTACTATACGAGAAATCCGGCAATGCAGGCTGTACTAGAAAAAGAGTTAGAGCGTATGATCGAAGCTGAAGTGATCGAACCGTCTTCGAGCCCGTGGAGCTCACCGATTGTACTTACCAAAAAACCATCTGGTGCATACAGAGTATGTATCGATTTTCGGCGTCTAAATGCAGTCACGGTGAAGGATGCTTACCCCTTGCCACAAATCAACCCCATTCTAGAAAAACTCAAGGAAGCCCGCTATATTTCGACCATCGACCTCAAAGACGGATATTGGCAGGTCCCTTTATCAGAGGAAAGTCGGCCGCTGACAGCATTCACTGTACTTGGAAAAGGATTGTTCCAATTTCGCGTCATGCCATTTGGTTTGCATTCGGCTGGGGCTACCTTCCAGCGCCTCTTGGACACCGTTATAGGACCAGAATTGGAACCTAAAGTGTTTGCCTATCTGGATGACTTGGTTATCGTGAGCCCTAACTTCGAGGCTCATCTAGAGCTTCTTCAAGAGGTTTTTCAACGACTAAGAAGAGCAGGTCTGAAACTTAACCCTGCCAAATGTCACTTCTGCAAAACTGAACTGAAGTATTTGGGTCACGTTGTGAACGAAAGGGGCATTAAGACAGATCCAGAGAAAGTTCGAGCCATTGTAGAATTTCCTAGGCCGTCCAATTTGAAAACTCTAAGAGGCTTCCTTGGTATGGCCTCGTGGTATCGGAGGTTCGTCCCCAACTTCGCATCTCTGACCACCCCCCTCACGAGACTGTTGAAGAAAGATACTAGATGGCAATGGACGGAAGAACAGGAGAGTTCATTCAAGACTCTTAAGGAAAAATTAACGACTACGCCTATCCTAGCCTGTCCTGATTTTGGACAAACGTTTGTTTTAAGAGTGGACGCCTCGGGCGATGGCCTTGGAGCATCGTTAACACAAACACAGAACGGAAAAGAAGTTGTGATTGCGTACGGTAGCAGATTGTTGACGGGCAATGAACGCAAATTCTCAGTCACAGAAAAAGAATGCTTAGCGCTAGTCTGGGCCGTAAAAAAATTTCGCCCATACCTAGAGGGATATCACTTTATCGCAGAATCGGACCATCAGGCTTTGAGATGGTTACAAAAGTTAGAGACTCCTTCTGGTCGGCTGGCCCGCTGGGTGTTGGAACTCCAGCAACACGATATGGAGATACGATACCGAAAAGGAGCCCTAAACAAAGTGGCTGACGCTCTGTCTCGGAACCCGGTATATGAGCAACAAATTGAGCATATAGGATCATTTACGGCTGAAAATTGTTCAGCTCAGAAAAGAAGGCAGGTAAACAGAAGACCACGTCAGGAAGAAATTACGGATGAATCCAATGATGTAGTGATGGTTGATAGGAACCTATGGTATAAAAGGCTATACAAGATGGCCACAAAGGGTGACTCAAATCTAATTATAAAAGATGGGAACCTCTATCGTCGAATAGTAGTAAAAGGAAATAACGGACGCAGACAAGCCCACTGGAAAATGTGTGTTCGCGAAGAAGACCGCCCAAAGGTACTGCAAGAAAATCACGATAAAGAAACTGCAGGTCATTTGGGTGTTAGAAAAACCGCCTTAAAGCTCTCCCAGTGTTATTACTGGCCAGGTTGGTTTCGTGACGTAAAGGCATACGTAAAAAAATGTCTGATATGTCAACGATATAAAGTTGAGGAAACGAAGCCCGCCGGGAAGATGTATTTTCGTAAGCCACAAGGTCCGTGGTACACGGTTACCGCAGATATAGTGGGCCCCTTACCACGATCGAAGAGTGGAAATCGGTTTATACTAGTGTGTCAAGATTACTACAGCAAGTGGGTAGAACTTAGTCCACTTAGATCGGCCACGGCAGCTAATGTGGTAAAGAATTTCAAAGAGATGATTTTGTTCAGATACGGTGCACCCAGCGTTTTAATAACCGATAATGGGTCCCAATTTGTTTCGAAAATTTTTCGGGATCTTTGTAGGGACTGGAACGTCGACTGTCAACTGACGGCCCCTTATAGTCCTCAGAGCAATCCAGTAGAACGTTCTAACCGCGTCATCAAAACCTTGATATCGCAATTCGTCGGTGAAGACCACCGATTGTGGGATGCTAAACTAAGTGAGTTTAGGTATGCATTAAACACAGCGAACCATGAATCGACAAACTTCACGCCAGCCGTGCTTAATTTTGGACGTGAGCTGAGACTGCCGAAAGCAATATGTGGACATGCGTTTGAGTACTCCGGCGACCAGGAAACGACTACACGAGAAGAAACGACACGCACAACGAATGGAAGAATTTAAAAGGATTTATCAAAGATGTCATCGCAACTTAGCACGTGCCTTCCAGAGGCAGTCTCGATATTATGACCTCAGACGACGAGATCATAACCTCCGGGTTGGACAGTTGGTCTGGAAAAGACATCATACCCTGTCTTCGGCTCCTGACGCGTATGCATCGAAGCTGGCGCCTCGTTTTGTAGGACCATTTGAAGTAATTAGGTTTAAAAGCCCAAATATCGTAGAGTTGAAAGACCGCTCGACGAACAAGACTCAAACGGCCCACGTAAAAGACGTGAAAACGTATACGGGATCCAACTGATAGAAATCGAAAGTTTAACTTTTTTCTCATTTTGTTTCCCCGAAGTGGGTGGGGGATGTAACATGTCATTTTTACAGGGGGTTTAAATAAGGCATTTTTTTTTTTGAGAGGAAAATATGTTTTTAGTTAATGTCATGTTATGATTTTTATTTCTTCCACCTACAATTATACTACAGTAGCTCAACACCATCGTCGGCTGGCGGGGTCCGGCTCGACCGGGTAAGACGCGGAGTTTCAGGATACATCCGCCGGAGTTCGCTTCAAGGGCTGAAGCGCCTTACAGCGGACGACTCCAGTACTACAGTACGTAAGTACGCTGTGCCTGGCTTCCTCGCTCTCTCGGTCGCTGTCTTTCGGTCGGTGTCTAGCAGTCGAAGTCGTCGAGTCGGAGCCGCCGCCCCCACACACGCCACGATAAGGTGCAAGTAAGTAGGTACTTATTTACCTGCCAAAACACGCTTTTACCTGAACTTGCCTAGTCACTAACGATAGGATAAGTACATGACATTACGTACTTAAGCTGCTAACAGAATATAATTATAGATATAAAGTGTAGCAAGAAAATAGATCAGTACGAATAGGATTAGATTCTATCACTAGTAAAGAAGAGTTTGAATTTAGTTTTACTTAATTTATCGTTTCTTTTCGAGGCCGCTGGGTCGCTTGACGTACGTTGGCACCAGCGCTCCTGAGCTTCAGGCTAAGCATAATTTAATTTAGTTTTACTTAATTATCGTTTCTTTTCGAGGTCGCTGGGTCGCTTGACGTACGTACGTTGGCACCAGCGTTCCTGAGCTTCGGGCTAGGTTAAATTTAATTTAGTTTTACTTAGTTTATCGTTTCTTTTCGAGGCCACTGGGTTGCTTGACGTACGTTGGCGCCAGTGTTCCTGAGCTTCGGGCTAGGTTTAATTTAATTTAATTTTACTTAGTTTATCGTTTCTTTTCGAGGCCACTGGGTTGCTTGACGTACGTTGGCACCAGCGTTCCTGAGCTTCGGGCTAGGTTAAATTTAGTTTAATTTTATTTAGTTTATCGTTTCTTTTCGAGGGCCGCTGGGTCGCTTGACGTACGTTGGCACCAGCGTTCCTGAGCTTCGGGCTAGGCGTAATTTAATTTAGTTTTACTTAGGTTATCGTTTCTTTTCGAGGCCGCTGGGTCGCTTGACGTACGTTGGCACCAGCGTTCCTGAGCTTCGGGCTCTAGGTGAGCTAGGCGCGATTCCGAGAGAGCTCGTGTTTTATATTTAGTTTTTATTTAGTTTATCGTATCTTTTCGAGGCCGCTGGGTCGCTTGACGTACGTTGGCACCAGCGTTCCTGAGCTTCGGGCTCTAGGTGAGCTAGGCGCGATTCCGAGAGAGCTCGTGTTTATATTTAGTTTTTATTTAGTTTATCGTATCTTTTCGAGGCCGCTGGGTCGCTTGACGTACGTTGGCACCAGCGTTCCTTAGTTTCGAGCTCTAGGCGAGCTAGGCGCGATTTCGAGCGAGCTAGTGTTTACATTTAGCTTTTATTTAGTTTATCGTTTCTGTTCGAGGCCGCTGGGTCGCTTGACGTACGTTGGCACCAGCGTTCCTTAGTTTCGAGCTCTAGGCGAGCTAGGCGCGATTTCGAGCGAGCTAGTGTTTACATTTAGTTTTAATTTAGTTTATCGTTTCTTTTCGAGGCCGCTGGGTCGCTTGACGTACGTTGGCACCAGCATTCCTTAGTTTCGAGCTCGAGTCGAGCTAGGCGCGAATTTGAGTGAACTAGTGTTCGCATTTAGATTTATTTAGTTATCATTTCTCTTTTTTGGCCGCTGGGTCGCTTGTCGTAAGTTGGCTCCAGCGTTCCTCGTTTTCGAGCTTCAATTCGAGTTGAACTAACAACTGTCGTATTAGGGGACGTTTAGGTAATGGAACAGTCATCCTAAAGCAAATGCTGACGCCTTCCCTTTATTCCCTTTCGTTTCCGAGTCTGCGATGATGAAAGCATGTTGATCCGTTGATCATCGGTGCTGTATTTGCTTCGGCTTTTGGTTTCACATTGATTCGGTTCTGAGCTGAACTTGGAAACTACCTCTCCCTTTCAAACCCTGGATTTTACCCCTCTCGACTGTTCTATCCGGTGTCTTAGGGTTATATATTTTTATAAACTATCCCTGACCCGATGAAACGTTATACATGATAGGTTGTATTAACCTTTTTCCTGGATATACCTACTTCTGGAAGACGGCTTTTTCAGCTGACGACACTTACATGATGTGGAAGATAGTTTTAAGTTTGTCACAATCTTTGTTATACTTGTGGTATATTATTCTTATGCCCTGTAGAGAGGTGTCAGAGCTAAATTCACTGGTTTCTTTATGTTGGCAGTTGGGGATTTGAGAAAATCTTTTTGGTCGGTGTCTGAAACTAAAACAGTTTAGGTAACCTTTGCTAGGCAATAATAAATATTATTAAATCAATAATAAATCAGATAAAAATTATACCTATAACATTGAAAAGTCTTTATAAAACTACAAATGTATCATTAAACACAAATATGAAACTAGTAGAAACTTGTATAAATCAAAATATAGACTTTCATTTCATTACATAAATAAGCCTTAAACTAGCATTAGTGACAAAAAAGATTATTTATATAAACACCACTGCAAAATTGCTAAAATGGGTGGGCTACTAAAATGATATTTCATTTGTTACTTAAACAATCAGAAGAACATTTAAACTTAATTTATTAAATTAACATTTAATAACTTACCTCGCCTTCTTTGTAGGAATGTAACAATTCAAGTGAGGGGGTTAACTTTTCTCTTCCTATATTTAATATTTGGTAACTTCTTTGTCACATATTTTACTGTCCACTAACTCAATGTTAGTGTTTCCTGAGATTAGATTATTTAAATCTGGATTCAATATAAGTCAAAATTTTTAAATCTAAAAGGAATTATGAGAGAAGCATAAAATAATTAAAACTTGTGTCACAAGGTAAACGAATCATGTATAGATAAACATATATCTTTTTTACAACACACTAGTTGATCAGGATAGTTCACCGGACTTTATTAAATTTCTGTAGTACTTGTTATATAACTAATATTATACTATATTAAAAAAAACTCTTTTACAGAAAATCGGTTACAGGATTGTAACAAAATAGTAATGAATTTAACACATTTTGATAATTTATTTAAAAAGCAGCTATTGCTGTTTGTGGGATGTAACTAATATTACATATCTAGCCGTGGGATGTAGCTGGTCTTACATCTGGTATCGTTTTTCAAAAACTATTTTCAGTAGAATACAACTTATTTTGGGCTGCTTCTAAACTTAAACACATAACAGACGATTAGAAGTATTCACAGCTACAATAATTTTATATTTTAACTTTTTAGCATATAAATAGTTTATGCATAGAACGACACATTAGGAAATGATTTGAACTGAGAATAGAGAGGTGGTTTTAAATAACTATTGCATCAATTGATTAATTTAAATTTAACTATTAAAAGTGATTTATATCAGACGATAAGTAAAATACTGACGGTTTCCAGTTGAACAATGTTTTCTTAACGTGTATTTTCTAAACTATGAGAAGAATTTCACCTTATAAGGGGTTTTAAATGCATTGTTTTTGTGTGTTTCATTATTTTCTTGTAATTTATATTCATATATTTAAAACTCTTACATTATCTGTAGTATAAACAAACAGGTTTTCCCCTACTACATACCAAGAATGAAAAGCATAGGATATGATATAATAACATTTAACATACTGCCACATTCGCTTATCATGCTATATCATGGAAACATTTTTGTAAATGGAAACATGAAATTTCACTCTATAATTTTTTTTAACTCTGTTAATAAAAGTGTCATATTTTAAAAACTCAGTCGATTTTACTCAAATAAATTTACATAATACAGGGTGTATCAAGAAAGAATATAATAGGTAAATAGACATCCAATTTGGCATGTCTATATTTCGAACAGTAGTAAACATATACAATTACTAATTTTTTTGGCTGAAAGGGAAACTCAAAAAGTGTTTTTCATACCTTTTCAAAGGTGTTCATTATGCCTACCTTTAGATACACGGAATATTTCCAGTGCGGCCGATCCACCGGTCACGAATTCTTTGATCTGCCGGACTGCCAGATGCCAATGTGGCGGTGCCCCGTCCAAGGTAAATGAAGTCGTTCGAATCAGTCTCCAATTGGGGGAAAAGATAATTCTCAAGCATATCGAAATATTTTATTCCTGTAACAGAGTTCTCAGCAAAGAAAAATGGACCGCACACCTTTTCCCGTGAAACCGCGCAAAACACATTAAATTTTGGAGAGTCTCTCTCATGTGTTCACAATTTCAGGTGGTTTTCTGTGCCCCATATTCTAACGTTATAGCGGTTTACCTTTCCATTTAAATGAAATGTTGCCTCGTCGCTAAACACTATGCGCGATACAAAATGTTCATTGTCCATCATCTTATCAAGAACTAAGTTTACAAAACTCCACGCGTCGTTCTTTATCACCCTCACGAAGAGCTTGCAGTATCTGAATTCTGTATCCTTTCATGCGTAATCGTCGACGCAGCAAACGCCAGACGGACATAGGAGGCATGTTGAGCTGTCGAGCAGCGCGGCGAACAGATTTCTGTGAAACAATGGCGGACGCGCTCCACGTCTTCATCAGACACTCTGGGACGGGCCCGGTGACTTGCCTTTACACAGACAACCTTTTTTCTTGAAATTATGCATACCATCGTCTAATGCTCTGTGATGTAGGAGGATCAACACCATACTTATTAAGAAAGTCACGCTGAACAGTTATTACAGACTCACACTGCGAAAAACGTAGAACACAAAACGCTTTTTGTGGTGGAGACGCCATTTTCACTAGAAATGAAGTAGGCGTTCACTCAAGCGCGCTGCTGCTACCTAGCTGGAACCATGTAAAACTTTAAAAGATACTATTTTTAACAGTACGTTGTTGGCGCATTTAGCTCAACAAACAGAATAGTTCGGATTTTATTAAATCGGGTGATTCTTTTTGATACACCCTTTACAAAATGTATTGTTTGAAAATTTATTTCTTATGTTAATGTTTTCTTGCCACCCTGGTTACACGTAAGACAAAAGTAAAAATAATCCTTAACTCTCAGCCAAATCCCATTTAGGGACATGCACCGTCATCGACCGACATCACCAAGTGTGGCTTGTATAGAAATGTAGCTTAAAGCAAAATTTCTGTAGGTTAGTTCATTTTCGAAATTTTGAGCGAACACTCAGACACTCAAAACCATAATGAAATTGTTCCAGCAAAACTTCGCTAACGCATTGCCTATTATTGATTTTGTTTAAGTGTCTATCCAATTCACTTTATTTACCAGTCATAACATCAGTATATACATTTCATGTAACAATGAGTGTTTAGATTACAATAATTCAAATTATAAGACAAAAGTAAAATAATTATTGTTTATTGACTAATGATGGATATTATCTTAACGCAAATTCTTAGCTTTATTTAATATTATTTCTAATAATACAATATATTTCAGAACATATACCGTCTTTGTATACATAAGTTGTTTTTTTATGATTAGACATGAGTTAAACATTATATGGTCCATTATCGTGATTAAGTCCTTCTTCATATTCAGTAAAGATAAAGTACATACCTTAAATAGTTTTAATGAATAAGATGAGAATTATTCAAAACTATCAAGTGTTACCGTAATGTACGATACCTTGGTATAAGGTACATCCGTTGCACCACTCAAAACGTTGCATATTAAAATAACACTCCATATGGTATGACGATACTCAAGAAAGATAGCAGTCTATGAAATAATTAAGCTTGACTTAAATGGTTTGAAGTTGAATGGTCGTACTAAAAAGTACGATACGCCGAAACAATGAATAATTCTAATGAATCTTTACCATGTACATTACAAGCAAATTACAAATGCCAGTGATTTAATTGCGAATATTCTCAGGAAAAGTGATATAGCAGGTAAAGTTAAAACTGTATCTTCAGTTGCGGTTCTGTATAAAGCGGAAAGACACTACCTTGCTCAGTGCGCGCCCAACAAAGGCGATATTTAATTAAGCACTCTTCTTTGTGACTGGTACTTAATCAAGTTTCGTATTCTGTTTAAACTGAACATCACGCTTTGATATTTAATGGAGAAAGTGTAGGTGGTATAAATAGAAGTGTTTGAATTAAAATAGAATATTTGCTAATTATAGTACACACATACTTTTTATTAGGATTATCTTATTTTCCTTAAACTGAATATTTATTTTCAGATATCATTGTCATTACTTTGGTTCAGGTAAGGCTGGTAAGGATGTTGATTTCCGGAGAACAACTGGTCATAAGTAGGCCGGGGTCGGTCCAGTGGTCCAGGAGGGTCCTGCACTGACGGTCCTACACTAGTGTCTTGGGGGTTGGGTTGGTGGTTTCTGCACAGGGTAGAAGATACTGTCATCGTGTTCGTTTTGATTTCCCCGTTGTTCTGATCTTGTCCGTTATCATCGTTGTACTGCCCATTGTTTCCAGAATTCTGGCCTTGTCCATTGTTTCCGTTATACTTTTGACCTCCATTGTTACCATTGTAATTGTCCTTGTCCAGAGTTCCCATTGTACTGTCCTTGCCCATTGTTCCCATTGTACTGTCCATTGTTTCCAGTATTTTTGACCTTGTCCACCATTTCCATTATACTTTTGACCTCCATTATTACCATTGTATTGACCTTGCCCATTGTTCCCATTGTGTTCTTCATTGTTCCCACTATCTTGGTATTGGCCATTGTTACCGTTATACTGTTGACCTCCATTGTTTCCATTGTATTGTTTATACTTTCCACTTTTCTGTCCTTGGCCATTGTTGCCGTTATTCTTTTGACCTCCAGTGTTGCCATTGTATTGTCCTTGTCCAGTATTACCATTGTATTGTCCTTGTCCAGTATTACCATTGTATTGACCATTATTACCATTATAATTCTGTCCGCCATTGTTCTGCCCGTTGTTCTCACATTTTACGTTGTACGGCCAGTCACACACGTATGAAGTGGGGTTGTAAAAGAGGCCACTAGGACACGTGAACCTCACAGGCCGCCCGTTGTCACATTTGTAAAAGTGGCTGCAGGATTCCGGATCTGCACGAATGTAGTAGTTGCCGTCATTACAGTTAATCTTGGCAGTGGGCGAGGCAACCTACGAAACAAACTGATAATGTATGACACAATAAAACACTATTTCCCTTAATAAATACTTAATTGAAATGTACCATACTTATATTTATCCTTATAAAAGAATTCCTTAATAAATATAGTCATCATTTTACAATCTTGTCTTAATTTTTATTTGTGCTATTTTTTACTCTATAATTATTTACTTCATATATAACTGAAACGTATTAATACCAATTCAGGAACATAACTTAAACAAAACAATTCATGCTATAATAAGGTTAGCTGAAGAATTTCTTTGAAAATTACAAGATAACCGAGTAAAATCTGTCCATATAGGCATCTGTTTTAGAGCAATCACTTAAGGGGAAAAAAAAGTAGGAATAGTCGCTGATATCCTTGATTCATTGTTTAGTCATCATAATGATTTGATCATTATTTCATTGTTACTTTTATTTCGGCATGAGTTATCTGTTAACAGTGAAAACATATTCTTACCTAATACTTCATATTTCACGAAAACTATTTCACAGGGGTTAATAGTACACAATTTATAGGTGAGAGTTGAAAAACTAAATCGTAAATCAAAATAGCTTGCAGTAAAAAAAATATTTAGACTGTAATATTGAAACGGTCTCCTTTGTAGTTCCCATAAAATTTATCGAAGGAAACAAGCTGCAGCTACCCTCTAAGTAAGGGTTTTTTAATGGGTGCAATTTCAACTACAAAAAATGATGAATTTATAACAGTTAAAGAAATTTAGATTTCAATATGTCAAGAATAATGATGAAACATTTAACTAAGAATTCGTCTGATTTAATCCTGCTCGAGAAAATATTTGCACAGTGATTAAGTGATTTTTATTTGCAGACTTGCATAATTAGTATTTATAAAAAATACAAGGTGCAAGAATTATAATAACTTACTATATTTATCAAGTTTTATTGTATTTTGTTACAGACTGCCGTAACTTAGGAATGGATCATCTCGAAATGTGGTAAAACCTTTATTGCGCTAGAGCCCTCCCTGCTTTGATTTCTTTAGCTGTGTTAAAATAATTGACTTGTGCAAAATACCGTTCAGCAATGTTCCTTAGACCTCATCCCTAATATTTTTTCTATTGGATTACCTTAGATATACGGTTTACTAGCTTAGACGATTTTATAACAGAAATCAAAGATGTTAACTTGCATTCTTTGTGTGGTAATAACTATCAAATATTCTTCCTAAAAATGTACTAACAATAATGAAACCCAATTACAAATAAAAACTGTTTTCAATAAGTTTAACATTTTTAATAAACATTTTACTATTTTTAGTTTTTCGGTTTTTAGTGGTCTGTAACATATCAGAGGTCTTATATCGTCCCCTATAATATTCTACGGCACTTACTTAAAACTGACTTTGTCGCATGAATATGTGCTGTAAAATATTATTTTACAGCATTACAAGTTGTTTATATAATTATTGGACTTCTACTTTGATTTAATAACTTTTACTGATTCATAAATACGTATAATTCATTTCTTAGCTTAAACACCAAACTAAAAACTTTACTTAACAAGTGATATTTGGAACGAAAATTAATAATACAGTCACTTTATACATGCTTTTAAAAATAAAATGGGCATTAAATATGCAGATGAACCAAAGAACATAAATTCATCAGGCCACTAAGGGAGAACCCAGCCTCATTTATTTAAACAAATGAGTACTAGAAATTAAATTTAGTTTAATATTTACTTTTACCTTTTTCTTCTCTTCATTGAGCATCCACATTGTCAGTCATAGCCCATTCCTTTATCTCAGTTCTATTTCATCATTTGCATTTGAAGAAGGTGTACTCGTATAAGACCTTCAATTCTTCTGGATTTTAGACTTGTGGTTAAATGGTTTTTTCTTGGATTTAATAACGATAGTGACTAGGGAAATCATCGAGGTGTATGTTTTATTCTTACCAAATAGTAAAAGATATAAATAAGTCGTCTTTCATTTAAGGAGCTTTAGAATAAGTTACAATAATGTGCTTGGTAAAACTCATAGTGTAGTTATACAATCTGACACTATGATTATATAACTACTGTTTTACAAGGTATGTAGATATAAGAATTACCATTACGAAATATATTATGTGTATAATGTAAGCTAAACTTTACTTATAATATATTCTATAGATTTTGAGAAAATAAAAGTTATCAAGACTTACAGCCACCAGAAGAAGAAATATGCCACAGATTTGAGCAGCTGCCATGACGGAGTACTCGACGGACTGACACAACCTCTGACAATTGGCAAATGACACGCGTCATTCAGTGTCAAAGAGTTACAAGTTTACACACAAGAGAACAAGTCTTCGAAAACACACGGTAAACCTTGAGCAGTAGTGACATACCAATGTGTAAACACTATTCAAGGTTTCAGTAAAGAGGGCTTCTATTCTGAAGATTTATATCTCACAGATTGGAATTGCCCTTTCTTATAAATACCATGTCTACTGCTTTTAGACATTTTCAATTTGGACATTACAACATAAATAAAAAGTAGGAATAAGCTACACCATGTGTAGTAACGTGTTTCGCTGAGGCTGCATGCAACACGTCAAATCTATAATTCATTTTATTCTCGAGATGTTTTGCTGGACAGTTTGATAGACAAATCGTAAAGAATAAGTTGACAAAAACATGAAATCATTATTGTAGCAATAAAATGTGAAGACTAAGTTAATAAACCACAAGTTAAAATCTACATAAATATACGAAGTTTGTTAAAAAATCTGTGTTTTACTATTTTCGTGTTGCCATCATGGTTATCTATAGACACCCTTAGCAAACTCCCACGGAGTGACTTACACCATTATCGAACTTTGTGTTTCTCATATAGAAATTAAGATCGTCCATAGGTCAGTTTGTTTGAGATATCTTACAGACAGACAAAGAGAAATTACATTTGTCAGCCTCACGAGTATTTTGCTTCTTTAGCGAATAATGACTAAGCTCAAACATTCATAATTTAATGATTAGTTTATTGATATTTCTCTCACTTCGGGAACCGTAGTTTAAGTCCAAGGGTAAACACGAATTATAAAGGTAGGGGGAAATATTAATAATTAAATGAAAGACTGTCAAGAAACCACAAAATTTTAAATTTTGTTTTCATAAGAAGCACAAAAACGCAGTTGGCACAAAAGATAAATAGTAACAAAGAAAATTGAGAAAGGATTTCTCCTTGAACTGCTCTAAAATCTATTAAAGATTCTAAAATTTACCAGCTATCAGAAACAGGAAAAAACCCTTTCAGACATTTGTGAAAGTCTTTTAGCCTAAGCCTTTTTTTCTTTGCCTTTCTATCCAAAGCCGCAATCTGAGATTGCAAATCTGTTTCTTTCTCTAATATTTTTCTTCAATCATCTGTTTATAAAATTAAAATATGCTTACACATAATAAACATAAATAAAACTGATATATTATGATAATAATATAAAGCAAAACACGCATATTTAGGTAGTGAGATATAAACTGTTTACACTTACAACATTAATTCTTCATGTATATATCTAAGTTTACAAGAAGAATCGTGTTAATAATGATATGTTATTATTACCCTCTTATCCATAATACAAATTCTCTATAATACAATTTTTTTTTCATTCCTATAAATTAATTAGGGATGAAATTTGTTCTTTAAAATTATAACTTTTTAAAATTTACTTTACAATTTTCCTCTTCATTTCTCACTATCTTCACCGTCAGTTAAAAAAATTCCTACAAAATTTTACACGCAACTGCCCATATTTTGGTTTTAGGAAAAGCAATTCCAAATGTAAAAATATCTCTAATTTTCATTTGATTTTTGTACTGTACTTATATTCCCACTTTATTTGTAAAGGAAACATGATTCTCTTTAAGTTGCGTTAAGGAACCATTATGTTTTAAAATCTTAAAATTTTATTAAATTAACCATTGTATCTGATATGATGTTTCCATACAACTTACCTAAATATAGTAATACAAAATATTATAAATGCGATTGGCCTTTGTTTGTTTTTTTTTTATTCAGTCTGTGTGTACGTTCTATATAAAGACGTCACCAAGGAGCGTTGTAAATTTTGTATGATCACTATCTCTTGCACTTCTACGACTTTACTTAAAATGGTAAGTAACGGTGAAGTTAATGTATTGGTGTCATACTAAGATTGAAATTTGCAATATGAGTTTTATTAACAAACTAAACTGTAAAGAGCCTTTTTACTTTGATTTGATATTTAGGCTGAGAATACTTATAAATCTGGGAATATACGGGGAATGGCACGTCTTATACATACATTATTAATTCATCTGCTTGTCTGCCTGTAACATAAAAATTATTTTATTGATTGTAACCTAACTTTACGATGACCAAGACCCTTGGAAATTGAAACATAGCTCTAAAATGGATAACAGTGTAATAATATGCAATTTATTGTTTACGTAATAAATATTGCTTGCATATTCCTAAGGTATTGCCTTTAAAACAGAAGGACTTACTTCTTCATTCTGGAAAATAAAAGCGGCTTTTATTTGTTTGCATTAGGTTCATTTTTCGCAATGCAGTACAAAATGAACTAGCTTTGTTTCTGTTTGTGTACAGAAGACATAAGAGGAATTTTTTTTTAAATAAATAATTAACTTTTAAATCTATTTTTGCAGTCTTAACAAACATATTAATACATTTAAATCAGCCCACTACAAAGTTTATATGTTCTGGGCGCTTATTGAAATCTTTCCCATCAGATGATGACGAAACCAGATTTCTGTTTTGTGTGTGTTCGCCTGCATAAAAATGTGTGTCATTTTTGGAAACAAGTCAATGGGGGGTAATTAAAATTTGGCTTGAAGCTCCACCTATACTAAGTATTTACCTAAATTTAAAATGGTAAACATTGGTCCATTTAGAGACAATTCTCCAGGCCAGAATATTTGTTCACTATGGTATTAACGCGAAAGCCTTCCCTGTTTTAAGAAATCTTGGTGTATTTGACCTGGATATATAATATTACACCAGTTTACTTGCGGCTTTGCACGCAATTTCTTAGGTGTTGCACCTGTATGATCACTTCTGGGTTCGTGTTAATTATATTTACGACGAAAGTATTGAGTTAACCTTCTTTTCACGACCAAGACAATATGTTAAAAAGTGTATATTTGAAGTCATTGTAATCTACTCCGATCTTTGTATTTTCGTTTCCATAGCTGATTTTGTCCTCTTTCTCAAGCAAGAAAATATATATACATACACAAGCCCTGAGTAGCCTACTTCTGCCAAAAGACTACTACTTTGGGTTTCATAACAGTTCTATAAATGTATAGTAAAAGTTATATTACACTGCCTCTTATATCTGCAATGCTAGCAGTTACCTGTTCCTTTGCACGCAATTTAGTAGGCGATGCACGTGTTGCCAACCTGTGGTTCGAGTAAATTATAATTCCGACGCCTATGTTGAATTTACCTTTTTGCCACGATCAATAAAATACCGCAAAAGATTCATAATTACGGTAATTGTAAATTTACTTCGTTCTTAGAATGTTTTGTTTCGTAGCTGATTTCATGTGTTTTATGACTGCGAAAATATACGAAATATTATTACGGATCAGAGAAGCCTACTTCTGTCAAAAGTACAAACTAAATGGGGTTTATATAAGTCTTTAAATTAATGGTAAAGGTTTTTAAAATACTTTAGGAACATATAGAGCTGGAGAAGGTACTTTAGATCAAAAGCAAAGTCGAGCGAAATTGCACAATGCATAGTTATTATGGATTGATTTAAAGGAGTCTTCTGATTCAAATTCTGACTTTTCTTATGTTTTATAATACTAATCTAAGGTAGGTTAGTATTTACGTAATCACTAAAATCTAAATCGGGTTAAAAAAAATTATGGTTATTCTTTTGAAAATGTACAACATTATAAATGTAAACAAATATAAAATAATAAAACAATGTTTGCACAGAACATTTGATTACATTTGACAGGCTCATTTGAATATTATTACACAACTTCAGAGACCAAAATGGTATTGTTTGCTGCTTGCTTTAAAGACCAGCGGGGTGTTGCCAGAAGGTATCTAAGAAATAATAAGTGGCCTATATTTATTTCAGGAACCCAAGGCTTGTCCACACAAAATTTCATTACAATCGGTTATGTAGTTACGCGGTGAAAACAAATCAACAAAAAAAAGACACTATCGCAATTATAATACTAATAAGATGATAATTTAATAGCATTGATATTTTATACGCACTTAATCAGGTAGATAATAATTTACATAATGTATCTACAGTAACTGAATCCGCAACGGTAATTTATGAAGAATATTAATTTAAAACCCCAAACGAAGGATGAAACAAAAGGACTTAGAAAATTTTTATATGTAAGTAATAAAGTGTTTACAGTAATGTCGGACTAATTCATCCAAAGCAAGTAGATTAAAAATAAGACATGCCGCATCCATATACGCAGGGAAACTTCCTACTCTTAGTCACAAACACAGCTTTAATGCAAAAATGTTGCTTTTAGTATTGGTATACCATTCATTAACACTTTTTCAAATATCATTGAAAATATTATGACAAAATAATTGACTGCCATTATTAATCATGATGAGGTTGGAGCCAAATTGATCAATTTGCATCCTCTCAGTTTACGGCAGGAACACAGGGAAAAGATTGTTTAAAAAGAAATATAAATAATTTCTACAGGGGAACATTCTTTTAAGACACTGACATATTTTAATTTTTAATTATGCTTTAAATTTTGTTACTGTATTTTGGTTTTAACTATTTTAAAAATTAATAATAATTTTACAGTTTTTTAAATAAAACTGCTAATTAGTAGACAGTATTAAGTTTAATTTTTGACGTAACCTGTACTGGTTGTATATATTTAAATGCACATGTCACGTTATATATAAATATATGTATAAATATTACATTAAACCTATTTGGGCTTTAAACATACCGTAGAATTAACCCCCCCCCACCCCCCCCCCCCCCCACCCCCCCCCCCCCCCACCCCCCCCCCCCCCCACCCCCCCCCCCCCCCACCCCCCCCCCCCCCCACCCCCCCCCCATGTGCCTAACACAAAGATAATATATATCAATATGCATGAATGGTTTTTTCCATTGTATAGAAGAATAAGGAAATCCCTAATTGCAATTATTTTGTATAAGACTTTACCCAGCTTCTACTGTAGATACAATATTCAGTATGGGTAATTTTGGGAGTAAATATTACTTCCAGTTGAGATCATATGATAAGGATAGTGGCCTCTATACCTCAGTCATTTCACCGTGGAAGAAGATGAGGCTAACTCTGTTCTATCTTATCCTAGCCAAACAATGCTGGAGAAACCATACTTCCTCGTGTTTAGGTTTCGATTACTTGGTTCTCGATACTTTGACTGGTTGTTAATAAATGTGCGGGAAACATTGTTCTCATGAACTTATAGTCCGCTTTAACAAATTACTAAGAAGACGTATTTCAGTGTTATCAGACTTTCTCTGAGACGTACACACGTCCCACTTAATATCAAACATATGTTTCATTGTACATAGACCAGATGCCGCACTGCACACTGTACGAGTTTACATTCTCTTTGAACTGGCATCCGTCAAAGCAAACAGCTTCTACCACCCTATAGGTGAGTTATCAGTTGAATAAATGAATTCACAAAGAATAAAAACCCTTTCAACTGTAGCTTTATTTTTTTTATAATCGAGTATACTTTATATCCAAATTTTTAACCTTACAGGAAAAACGGAAATTGCTGTTAATTGTTATATTAAAAACCTTGAATTTGTTACGCTATAAAGCAGCTGTAGATACAAGATACTGTAGGTACAAGTAAAATATTTCTTTAAATACACTTGAAAGTTACACTAAAATACTATTTTTAAACATAGTCGCAATACTAATGTATGCACTTATCAGAGTGGTGAAGTAGTTTTTAAATTCCTGGGTTATAAAATTCTAATTGAACTAGGTATTCAAGGTTAACCCTCTCATGGTTCTACTAGTCATCAAAACGCTGCTTCGCAAGCCAGCCAGGTCTTCATTGCTGGATAATGGTAATAGTCGGCATCAGTCACATATCACAATAAAAATTTGAGGAAATAAGGTGAAGTCTTCTCTTTTTTAGAGACAACTTCATTGGTCACACATTTCTATAGTGATATGTTTATAAGATTGTAGTCAGTTTGTTCGAAAACTTACTTATTCTGTAACTTTGTCGTCGCTAGGAGAACCTTGCTAAAAGCTGGTCCCTGTCCTTTACCATTTTCGCGTTTTGAACACAATCCGGAAGCCGCTCAAAACTTTTTTAGTTAAACCGCAGTAGAAAAAATAGTTATATGGATTCTGAGATTTTGGTTGCAGTACCCTCGTGAAATAAATAACTGCTATACATTTGTAAATATAAATATTTAAAATTGTTTCATAATTTTAAGGCGTATTTTGATTATTATAAAATTATATTTTAGGCTGTGTGAAGTAATTTATATTTTTATAAAATCAACAGTTTTTTAACAGAATTTACTTACAAAGAAGAATTTTAATTAAAAATCGTTTAAACTATTTTATCAGAACACTGGCCTAATTAGCCACATCCGAAAAAAATAATTGTACTTTATTTTAATGCGTTAAATAAACAGGTTTACCATTCGCATCAACGTTAATTATAAACAATTAACCTTTTTATTTTATGCACCTTATTTTAAATAATACTAAAGTATACTCGTAATGGTTAAGAAAAAAATGAAATCTTGTTATTTATTATAGCGGTATTGTATACGGCGTTTATATTACAATTTCTATTACAAATCAACGAAATTTTATCGTTTTATCTGCTGTCATACCGGTCTGTAATAGCCGCCGTGCCGCGCCAGACCACAGTTGTGTGATGTGGCAACGTCGCGCGCGGCCGTTCTCTGTTGGACGTAAACATCTGCACGCTTTTGTGCTGCCGGACTAATTAAAACTCTGACTGTAAGCCGTACATAGTACAAACAGTCCAAACAAGCCACCCACACTCTCTATAGACTAAAATATATATATATATATATATATATATATATATATATATATATATATATATAGGAGAAAACTTACTGGACACAATTATGTAGACATTCACTAAGTTCTCTCGCCACACGTAGGCCTAGTCTGCTGCACTCTTACCCCACGTTATGTTACGTTTATTGTTACATCAGAATGATTGTACACTTTTTTATCGTAATCTGGCTTAGTTTGTTAATTTTAACATACCTTTTGTTTATGTATTAGGTTAGTTATCTATCTGAAGAAGAGATATATAACTATAGATAGATTTCAGATCTTGAAACGTAGTGTTACTGATCCTTGTGTCAGTGAACGATGTCAGAAAGTGTCCGGACAACTGTTTCCTTAAATTTCCTTCCATTGTTAAAAACAAACTTTAAACAAATAATTATTCATATTTTGGTAACAATGAAACCAATTAATCGCACGCCATACTTTATGTCAGAGTAGCAAACTACACAGTGAACAATATCTAGAACCCAGAGTCCCGGAGAGTAATTATCAATGGAGGGTTGTTTACCCATGTTCAATGTCGATGTGGATATAGTAGAGATGGAGTTATATATTAAACAGATACCTCTTGGTTTTAAGTAAAGAAAGGGGTTTTGCTTATTTTAAGGTTGACTGCACAATAACCCGCATGTTAGGTACTTTATTTTGACCTTTGTTACTAATTCCAAAACTTGGTTTTCTTAAAAAAATATGTTTAAAATCATTTAACATAAAATTTTGAACTACACAGAATAATTCCATATTCCGTCCTTACTACTTTTCTTCAATAATCTAGGTCAAAACACGCAGTAAATATTATCATTTTAAAATTGACATTGGAAGTTCAGGGAAACTTTTAAGCTTTTACGAAGCCAAACCATCCGACGAAGGAACTTAATCAAACGTGTTGATATATTACTGGAAAAATGTATATTATGTACCTTCACAATATACTGTTTCTTTATTAATTAATGTAATGTGTGTTACTTCGTTACCAACATGGTTACCATAAGACCTATTTAAACAGAGCGACGTTTTTAACAGAATTCAACACTCCTAACAGATTGAAGCGTACCTTTTTTTGTAGGTAGAGATAGTAAAGGAAGAATTTCAATTCAAAATTTAACGCTCAGGTAGTAGTAATCGGTTGTTTTTTATTAGATTTTAATGAAACAACCACTGTTAGATTTATAATAAAGTTTTACAGCATTTTATTATACTTGTAAAATTTTCGTACAGGGTATCGATTTTGCGGAATTTAACACCAAAATTTATGATTGGTTGCCATTTTGAAACGGGTAAAGACAATTTGTTCATATTTTTTTTCTCAAATGGGTGTACAAAAGGTCAACACAACTGAAAAGTTGCATAACTTTATCTTTACTGGTATAAAAGATATAACTTTTTTGGGGAAAATCACATACATACAGATAGACGGAAAACTAAAGGCTTTAGGACATACCTCAATATGAAGTTTTTTGCTCATTTTCATGTCTAGAACAAAATACTACAATATTGGAACACCTTTAGTAAACACCCTGTATAACTGTGAATATTATTATTTGATATTACATTATATACTGTAGTGACTGTGATAATACTTGACTTCATCACAGATTTTTTTTCAATTTACACTACAGTACAACCTACCGATGGAATAAAAAAAGGCCAACACCCCTATATATCGTTGGCATGCAATATTGATGGAGTTTTTGACGTTTTTCACTGGTTGGAACTGTCAATACACTTTATTGGAAAAAAAGTAATTTGACAGTCAGATGTTTCAACTTTTACAAACGTGCTGACATCGCCACTTTACAACTGTTCTCATAAAAAAAACCTAAATAGAACTGGCAATATTATAAACCTTCTTAGTGTTGTATTTTTTAGTTGTAGGTAGAATAATAATTTTCCAAAATAACGCACGGGCGCCTGCGTGCGTGTTTTTTTTAGTAGAGACCGATTGCCTTTTTAGTCTTATTTTTCCGTTTTCATCGGCCACTGGCATGCGCAAGGATCTTATCATACAGAATGACACATACGAACTCAAATTCGTTATTTACCTACAAGTGAACATTTCATTATAAGTAAATAATATCTAACTAATTGAAATATGATTTGAGTGAACTATTTCCTTATAGTATAAGAAAACTTGACAATACCATGTGCATTTTTCGTACTCTATTCACAACATACATTTCCTAACAGATTACATATATAACAAAATTTAATATATTATCCTATTTTATATTGTGCGCAAGCTTGATGATTCCTCTGCTTTCTTTATTGCGTTATTTCACAACTAGCAGGAAGCTCTTTGTTAGCAGTTTATTTATGGGCTCTGAAAAATAAAATTGGTGATATATGTTTTGATGTCACTGTATAAACAAATCTTAGGCAAAAGGACACATTTTGATAGAAATATTTCTTTAAACAGTAGTTTTTACCAACAGCTAACGTATGTTTTTAAAATGTTTATAAAGATTTTACTTACTTGGAAAATGTGTATTGTTAGATTCTTAATTAATAAAAACTAATAGTAATATTACGAAACGTATCTGTACGTACTGAAACAAAAATGATAATGTTAAATATCAATTTCAAAATATGTAAACGCTTCCAGAATAAAATCAGGATTCAAATTTCTTAAGCTGCATTGCTTAAAAAGAAATATATTTTACTCCCCTCAGTAATATGTATATATACACGAGGTGTTTGAAAAGTCTGGGTACGGCTTAATATTTTACAAACCATAGCAGATAACATCTATAAACTTGTCACAGTGTCATATGGCTATGTAAACTATTTTTCCTTACTATTACCATGACATGCCAACCATGGGAGGACGGCCCCACAGAGGAAAACATGGAAATCTTAAGTGAAAGCATGGGTCGAGTGATACCTCATTTGAAAGAGCTCACTTAGTAGAGTTGAATGCCGCAAACCGAATCTCAAAAGGTTTATCCAATCCAAAATGGCGGATCCAACCAATGGTTTCACTGATTATTATTTATGAAAAATAACAACAACAAAAAACTCTTAAACTCGACCCATGCTTTCATTTAAGATTTCCATATATATATTATAACCTTAATGGGTTTAAGAGAAAAACTAGTATTAGTAAATGATTATAATAATGTTATAATTATATCATAAAACCTTTTACATTCAAGAATAACTAGTAGTACTCATCTCCCTAGTTATACTTAAATAATAATAAGAACATGAATAATGCTATAGTTAGTAGTTTTCTCGTGGTTATGCAATAAACAATTTCAATGCAATAATAAAATTATTTTTGGTTATTACGAAATACGAAATTAGTAAGTGTTTATTTAACTAATAATTATCTATTAATCAAATGAACCTACAACTAAATTATAGGTTATTTAAATATCTAAATTATATCCATTATTCATTGGGACTGCACTATTTCTAACTTATATCGTATGTTCTAATATGTCAATACCTACGTATGGACGGACAGGCAACTGAGTGTTACAACACAATAGGGGTCGTGTTGCAAGCTCATACGACTCACATCTTTGAAAGGTTTCAGTGCTATTCTAGGTGTACATAAAAATTCAACGCAACAATTCCTAAGACACTGCGAAATTCAACTTAAATTACTATCATGTATGTAGCTATGTTTTAGCCATGCAACATGTGCCGTTGAAAAAATATATGGTCCCTCTTAATTCTCACTAGTCATCCATTTGGAAAGCAGATTCATCAGAAGTCATGAAGTAAATCGATTAAAAGACGAATATTTTACATTAAAACTTAAGGTGTAAAGTTTGACATCAACTAAAAACACATACGTATGGTGACTTATCTGGGCAAAAGGTAAGACTGATATTTGGAAACAAAGTTTTACATCGAAGGCATACAACGTAATGTACAATCAGGTGCTCAATTCATAATCTCAGCTCCTACGCTTGATTACTATAAGATTATGCAAATAATAATGCTAAGTTACTATAGGTTTTGAGGTGAGTACTGTATGCAACCACTTTGAATATTGTTAATATCTAGGTATTCCATTAGTTTTCTTCTACGGGTTGAATATAAATAAAGCGTTCAAACTTTTATAAAATATTCTGACAATAATACATATTGCATGATTTTTTTAGAATCAGTCTGAAAATAACTTATCTTTTTTTAACTCGTGAAAAAATTTCAATTGCAGCACAATAAGGAAACCCTGACTTAGAGTTTTACTAGATAACTTTGATAAGACCTTTAATTTTATACAAGACAAGTAATATTTTTACCAAAGAGTAATGATAAAACGTGTCACATCTACAGAGAGTAAAGTAATAAAGTTGCTCCACAATTTCATTATACATCCAAGCCTTCACCGCAACAGCGGGACAAGGTCAATAAAGTTTCGTTACAAGCTTCATTACACAGACTCTTCCTGTACACTGTACAGGAAAACAACAATGTAAATTGTTGCTGCATTTGTTGTGCCAGTTACGCTGTCAGTCATTATTTGGATATTTTATCAATTATTGAGTTAAATCTGGTTTTATAGTTCCATCATATACTATCTACTATCTAGCCTAAAATTCCATATTGAAATAATTTTCTTTTTGTGAGTCGCCGAACTGTAAACTCACTGGCTCTTAATTGAATTTTGCACAAAAACGACGACGCCAGTATGAAATCTCGTTAATCTTATTATTTTTTTCCCTTATAAAAAACATTTTACTGCAAGATAATGTTATATCTATCAATACGTATTACATGTTGATATATAAAATAATTTATTTTAATTTTTTCTATTATTCTATTATTTTTTGTTGCCGCCAAATTTGCACATGAGATATATGCAAAGATATTTACTATAGTTCCGCCAAATACAATAGAATGATATGCAATATCATTGATTCAGTGTTCCTCAAATAGAAATCTCAACATGTATCTCCTTCATGCAACATCTAAGTACATAGATCAGTTTGTTTTCAAGATACCTTGCGGACTGACAGGAAAAGTAACAGATACAGACAGACAGATAGACAGACAGAAATTAAACTTTTTAGCCCCTCGAGTGGTAGGCTTCGCTAAAGCTCAGACAATTGTAGTAACATGGTTTTATTTTAATGATCATAAAGTGTTCAGTTACTTTTAATCTAATCAGATATGTTAAAAAAATATTATGACAAAATAACGATGTTAATAACCTTGTTAAGTAGGATGTACTAACAAAATATCGCGTATATACAAGTAAATAAATAAATAAAAACGTCTTTATTTCTTAAGCGTTTCTCGGCACATAACTGTTTTTCAGAACAACTTGCGTCAAATGGCATATGCGTAATAAATACTTAACAACTAAATAACAATAACATGCATAACAACACACAAACTATAGAAAATATTTTAATACCGTTAAAACGCTGTGAATAATTCGTTTTAAGGCAAGGAACAAAAATAAAAATTAGGTTATAAAATAAAATATATATGAAAAATATAAATATTCTAAACGTACAAACTAATACGAAAAATCACTACTTAACATGCAAATCCTCTAGTAACATCTTAGTTGAAGCTGTTGTATAATTTTCTTTCTAAATATGCTAACAGCATAAGACTTTAAGGTGTCAGGGGGGTCGTTATACAGTGTAGTCCAAAGTATATGAAGCTCTTGAGGAAAGTGAAGTCTTCGGTCTTGGCAGGTGCTCTTCATAAGTAAAATAAATTTAATTCATAAATCATTGAACTCATACTATTTACTGATAAGTATTATAATTTTACGAAGTATATAGAATCGTATACAGATTCATGAACAAGCCGATAACGTAATTTGGAATTATCGATTCATTTGAAACCATCCCAATTAATGAAATTTTACAGACTAAAACTCTCCCTGGAAGCTTATTACCACATTGTAAACACATTATTGACCTATGCTTTAAAGTCAATATACCAGGTTATTTTTATGACACTTAGTACATAAAATGTGACAGTCCAGTAATGCACATACAATGGCCACCGGTCTACATAATGCACTGCTCTCCACGGAAACTGCGATGGCCAACCATTGAATAATATAACAGTAATATCAGGCGACATTTCCCGATGCCACCAAACAGAATTTTTGAATATTGTACGAGACAATTCATTACAGAATGTTTGCTTTTATGTCATCCTTTACCAAACATACATTTGTTTATTTCAATATGATATTACATATTTTTTTATCTTATTATAGTACTTCTTGCAGTGGAAAAATATCAGTATAATTCGTTACACTGTTTAAAAGGTTTGTAGCTTTTTGTAGACGTTACTTCTTGAAGTATATAAGGCTTTATTAATTAAGTACTAATCTATACTTTCTAAACACAATTAGAATTCTTGAGAAATTTAGATTCAATGGAATGAAAATCTAGTTACATCGTTTAGTCCTAGTGCTGAAATTTGATAAGTAGGTGTTAGCGTCTATGTCTACAAGTCATTGTAATCATTTACAATTATTTCGTCTTTGTAGAAAATGAATGCATCCTCAATAGTCGGCAGCGTATCTCCTTCCTTTCAGATTTTTACTGGTCTGTCGTCAGATTGGAATAGTATCAGTATACATAATCGTATTCGTATTCTTCTCTCCATAATCTTATCCATCTCTGCATTATCCATCCATACATTAATAGGGCGGTCCAATATTTTTTGAGAAAAATTAAATTATTTAATTTTCTCAAAAAAATATTTTTGACACCAGATCTATTACTTTGTATTCGATTTGCAATGGAAATGCGCTGGCTTGTTTTTCTCAGACTATGATGTGGCCTCAGATCGTTGGGTATAGTGCAATGTCGTTTGTGCCTTCGTTTTGCGTCGTCTGGACGGTGTCTATGTGAATTTATTCTTCTGTCACTTGTAAATATGTTAGGGTAAAAAGATTCTATAAACCCAATTTTAAGTATCATTCGAGTGCACATAAATATTTTTGTTTTAATTAAATTGAACTTAATATTAACTTTTAAATAACATCTTCCCAGTACTTATTGCTTTTCGTTTGTAGTAAAACTTTTATATCGAGCACTGCATCATTAATGTTTTTACAATTTTAAAGTTAAAAACATACATCTGCTAATATTTATACCTGTATCACAATAATATATTATGAACATTAACATAAATGCAGAATCAATTGAAAAAGAAACTTCAAAGTGTTTATTTGTAATTTTCTAAAGTTTCTATACCAATGAGGACGATTTGTACGCTAACTTCAACAAGTATAAAAAACATCTAAACATTTAAGATATTAACCTGAATTTATATCAAACTTCGTCTAAAGTAGTTTATTAGATGTTGTTTAGTTATATCCTGAAAGACACCGATACATCATCCCATATTTTACTATTAAAGTATTAGTGCGCTTGGTGTGGGCGTGATATTTATTCGTGCACATTTAATTAAACACTACTGCATTTGTTTCTGACTAGAAAACAAACGGACGTGACCCAAGAAAAATGAGTAAACAAGTAAGACTGTTTGTAGTGTAATACGAGTTGATTTTAAAGTAAATAATACTTAATAATTTGTTTCCACACGTGGTTTCTTGTAGCTCAGTTGCCGTGTTAGGCCAACTGTTGCTTCGGCGTTAAAGTTAATAAAATCCAACTGTTATGCTCACAGTTTTACTCATAATAGTTGGGCGTTTTATCTGAATATGTCCTCAAAATGATATTACAATCACGTTTATGCTCTCTCAGCGTACTCTAAAATAATAAATAAAAACAGATTTATAAAGTAATAATACTTATTTTTATAATGCATTTAAACAACACTTTAAGCAAAATTCACAATTAAATGTTTCTTTGCATTAAATATAGGCTATAGACTGACATTTTGTTTATATTTCTGTAGCATACATTATACAAATTGTGGGTGAATTTTAATAATTGGTAACGCATGTGTACGCCGTAAAAGTTGAAAATTAAATACACAGCACTCCCAAACATTGTACAAAACTATTTAGTAAACATAAAATTTCACTCACAACTTAGTAGTTGAAAAAACCAAAAAGACTTCTAGTGAAATATGCAATATTGTGCGTAAACGACACGACTGCGCAGAGTTACATTCTTTAACCCGTAATCTTACTGACGATTTCAGTTAAACCGAAGCGCTCCTGAAAAACTGTATTCTTTCATATAAACAATGACATTTATTGCTAAGGAGATTATAGTAAGGATAAATTGTATATTTCAATGAATCCAATCAAACCTGTATCGTTACCAGTTATAGCCTACTAGCACACAGGTGACGCACACACGACGAAGTTTCCCTTCTTCCCGGTTAGGGATGCGTCAATTATCTGATTGTCATAAAAATTTTTCATTTAAGACCTTTTAAGGTGTAAACGATAAACATTCCAATGGTTACCTGGAAAATTGTATTTTCCAGACGTGTTACTTGAAACCCAGTTATTGATTTGTTACCTAGTCTTAAGAATGCGAAATACATATGTACCGAATGGACGAAAAACATGGGGTGAGAATTCTGAGGTCATAATAATGAGTACAAAACATTGTAAAGCTTACATTTAAGTTAAACAGTGGCAAGAAAACTTACAGGTACCACTTCTGGATATTAAATAAAATACAACTTTGCCGATTTGCTGCCAAAATAGAAATAGAATGAACTCAAACGTTCTTTACAAACGGTTACAATGTTCTTTATAATATTACCTAGGAAACCTAATCATTGATAAGACATTAGAATTGACTTATCTGTGAACGTTGGCGTCGACTGGCAAACTACGAAGTCAAAAGACTCGACTCAAAAGAATCAAAGACGAAGAGGGAAGAAACAAGAACTGAAGAACAGAACAAGAGTAGTCTCGGATTCGAACTCCAATTCTAAAATTTGCCTGTCCCTCTAAGTTCACGGGATTCCACTAAGCGTCTTGAAGCATGACTGTAGTTAAGATATCTAGAAAAAATTCCTATAATTTTGAGTGGAACTTAATTGCAGTTATGTGACACGTGATCAGGAATAATCCTTCTGCATTTTGTATTACCTTGGTCCAAAAAAACTATTGTGGTATGCGGAAAGTTTTATAAATTCAGCTTGTATAACTTGAATTAAGTAAACTGTTAATTTATAAGGAATCAGTTTTTTGGCTTCCATAAAAGGAATACAGAACGGGTTACTACCTCTCATAAAGAACTTTTACAACTGAACAGTTTGAAATGCGGTAATTCTGAGCTTTTACTGATCAGTGTTGCCGGCTGCGGTAATCAGCAGAAATAATCACAGTCAGGGAAGCTGATAATGGTTATTACGCCTTCGTTAACATACAATGGTCAGCATAATGCACTGCTAGCCACAGGAACTGTGGTGAATACAATAGTGAATCATTTTGTGATTTTGTTCACAGATCACTCCCATTGGATATTATCTAACAAATTCTTTACAAATACGTCTACTCTGTTATTACAATTGGGCCTTCTTCAGCGAGATAATTTTTGGTAAATATTTTTAAAATTTTACACATTTTTCTCTATTTACTACATAATAATACAACTTTTATATTTTATTATTATATAAAACATGGTCAGTAAAAATGTTTTTGCAAACTTGCTTCGTCGTTAGATGTATTATGAATGTTGAAGGTTGTGAATTTTTAAGAAGGTCTTTTGTTGATAAATATTACTTAAAATTCATAATTCCTTACGTTAGCTCAATATGTTTTCATTATATTGATTATGAATAAGGAGGAAAACACTTCCACTCCCCCCCTCCCACTACGTCGCCAGCAGGCGTGTTTCATCCAGGCTAAACATGAAAATGGTGTGCAATATATGTATACATATTCAAGATTAATCACTAAGCAATCCATTTAGCGAATGAAACATACTTTCCTGTTTTTTTTTTTTTTTTTTATTCAACTCTTCAATACAAAAATATTCACACATTTATAAAGATCAAAGCGTAGTATAATCTATCAATCTTAGGATTTATTTTGAAATAGTAAATAATGAATGCTTATTAATTGTTCATTCAAATTGCAGCAATTCCATTTTGAACAAGACAATTTTCAAATTTCTTCTGCTATAATCCAAAATATAATTTTCACAATTACTCAAATAACAATACAAACGTAGTTTTGCCCAAATCACTCTCTTATCCCCCTTCTTCTGTATGACATTTCGTTATAATCGTTAGTTTGAAATTTAAGCAACATAAAATTTAAAAAAAAACCTTTGTAGATTAAATTTTTTAAATGGTTTACTAAAAATCGTTTGATTATAAACCTGCTTGACTATGTTTTCAGTAACATTTGTATCCTTAATATTTTTATCTGGATTAAGGGATTGTTGGAACATCTTTAACTTACTAAAAACAGTGGTACAGTTCAAGGTAACTCCTTCACTATCTTAAAAATTGGTTCGTTAATGTATTTTTCAATTACACATATTACGAAGTTTATTTATTTATACATTTTATAAAGCCCCCACATTTATATAGATAGTATGATTAACTTTTTTACTCTTGGATATGCTATATTATGGTTTTAAAATTAATATACATTTTAAATTATTTAAGCTTCAAATACGCGAAAATTGATAAATTAATTAATAAGTTCATAGTAAAGCACGATAAACCACTAGAGTTTGTTGGGGCGTTACAACACCAGGTTACAGCACTGTACGTAACAAGCGGTACGTTTCATTATCAAGTTGAGTACATGTAATGAAGCTTGTAACTGAACATCAGTTACCTTGATCCTGTAGCGCTGTAGCGAGAAATGTTCGGATATATAATTAATCCTTTGAAACAAAGTGTTGAAACCAGAAAGCTTCATTACCTAATCAAAAAAAAACTATTTGTTTTAATTCAAATATAAAGTGTATCACAACACCAAAATATAGGTTTATACCTATGTATTTAAGTTATTTATTTATAAAAAAAATAGTTTACTGCTTTGGAAGTAACTTGAATTGCATAGGTACACTGCTCATCCTGAAAAATAATATAATGTTTTGTGCTCTCTACATAGCATTTCTCATATCAGTGCATATTTTATATGAATGTTTGTGTATACTTTGTATTATGTTCCGAAGATTACTAATTGTACTCAAATATGTAAAATTTAGTTTTCAATCTCTTTTATACGATTGTGTTTTCAATTGGTGGATTATTAACGTTTCATTCAAAAGAATGACGTGATTAACTAAATATTTAATAATGACTTCATTTACTATCACGTGAACGAAAAGACTGCTATGCAGAAGCACTGACTTGCTGATCAGACTTGGATTTACACCAAAACGTGTTGAACCATTTTTAGGTTAAAGGTTAAAGCAATCCAAACATGCCGTGTCATCAACAAACTTCCAAAAGTGGTCGCGCAGTATGTCAAACTGGCAATATCATGGTATATAAAATCTCAAATTTTTGTTAGTTTAATTAATTAATCCGTTGTGTATGTAATTGTTTTTATATTCATTTATAAACAACTTATGAAAATTTCATTTGAGTTAGAAAAGTTTTCCTAGCTGTTTTTCTATTTTTATAGATAATTAAATTCCAACATGTCAATGCCATGTAAATTGATAATTCGTGCCTAATAAGAAAGTAAATGTAATACTGGAGAATTTGTTTATTTAAAAAGAATGCTATGGACTATTGCCCTGGTTAATTCAATCGTAAATCAATTACCAATCACCATAGTTAGAGGCATGCAAGTTGACAATGAACACAATAATCACACTAATTACAGTAATAGGCTAATTATGTGAATCAATTATCAATCACCATAGTTAGAATCGTGCAAGTTGACAATGAACACAATAATAACAGTAATTAGGCTAATTATGTGAATCAATTATCAATCACCATAGTTAGAGGCGTGCAAGTAGACAATGAACACAATAATCACACTAATTACAGTAATAGGCTAATTACACTAATAGGATAATTATGTGAATCAATTATTAGACGTGTAAGATTGAACAATCAGACTTAAAACCATAAATCTGTTTGTTATGCAAATCAAATGCAGCTAGGTACTAACTGTACATTGAAAAATAGAAAATGTACAATAGTTAACCTAACTTCCGGAGCATTTGCAACGGAATGTCTCCCAGATGGTGTTTTTTATTAAAGAATTCACTAATATTGTTAGTATCTTACAATTCCATTATACATGTGTATAACACAATATGAATAAACCTTTAAACACTTTTTTTACTTTTATTTTTCATACAATGTAAATTGCCATTATACACTTTAACATGTACTAAAATCTTATAAAAGTTATTAAAACATTTTTTACTCTAAAACTTTTATAAAAATATTAGCACCCAGTTTGTCAGTAACAACATGTTTCAAGAAAGTACTTGGATTTTAAATGGAAAAGCCCTCACTCATTTATTACTGTCAGTTATCACTCACGTTATCACCAACTTCCTGATACCTCAGAAAGTTGATTTGGCAAACGTATGCCTCATGACATGATTAGAACAACTAATAAATTAAGATCTAACTACCATGTGTGTCAAAATGGGGTTGCAGGCTATAGAATATATATGATTTCCCTCAACATTTTGGATATATATATATATATTTAAATTGATATTCTAGTCAATATTTAAAGTTATTTGCACAAAAGATGTACTATCGTATAATCGCTTATTGTTAGATTCATTATGGTATCAGAAATGTTGTGATCAAGCCAAATTTGCATATTATTCAGCCTCTAATAAGTCCGGTTGAGCGGTTTGGACCATGTTCTATTAAAATATGCTCTTAAAATAGAGACCAATTTACCATTCAAAAATTGACATAATTTCTAAACAGTTCTATATACGCTAAGTTCTGTTTTTGCTGGCATCGACTTTGACCTTTATTTTAAAAGCTGGGTTTTTATTTACGAAGTTAATTTTGCCCGATGTTGTCAAATTGACCAAAAACCGCTCATATAGGGAGGATGAATATGTTGCTATAACTGGTGCATAGGATATTACAGAAATGAGGATTCAACTTAATTTACAATATTAAACGACTTCGAAGAAGCATTAGCAGACGTACGTACCATATTATAAGTATCAATACATTTTAAATATTCATCTAAACAGATAATGCGTGTTTTAAATGCAAAAAATTCTATTTAAGTAGAAAGTAAAAATACGAAAGTTTTCTCACTATGACCACTTGAAAATGCTGAAGTGTTTAAGTATTTACTTTACTTCAACTAAATGCAAATGACTCAAGAAAGTGTGTTCTTAAAAGGCGTCAGTTCTGCCTTGCTTTACTTTTGAGAGCTTTTAAAATCTCAGAGCTGAGAAACGACTTCTTAGTGCTTAACGATAAAAGCTTGTATTGCGTCTTCCGTGAAGTCATGTTTGTTTACTTAAAAAAATTGTGCCCATACCACATAATACCCGTATCACTGTTCCCCTACTATTTAACGGAAGAATAGTGTCTTACATAGCTCATAAACTAAACTTCTATCGTGAACTAGACAGCCTACAGTTTCAGCAACCTATTTTTAACTTTTGAACGGTTTACTAAATATGTAAAACCTCCTTTGGGAGCATATATTTAACATCATTTGATGGTGTTAATGGATTAAAATATTCACCCCTTTCCTTCCAAACGTTGGTGTGGTAGAACTAAAAAACTTTAAATATCTCTCTGTAATCCATCTTAAGTTATCAATGACCAACATGAGTCAATTTTAATTTGATGAGACGATATTTTCATGAAATCAAACGATATTTATCTATAAATGTTAAGTAAAGCTGTAGTTCACCATTCTCATCATGCAGCGTCTGGAATCTGATGCTGTTGAAGATTTAAATACTGGAATGTGGAGCCTTGTTCTTCTAAAGATATCGAAAAAGTCGACGATGAAAAACTTCAGAGAGCAATTTGAAATTGCTTGCACGATATGGCTTCGCCTGTTACTAGTTACCGAATAAAAAAATCAAAAGTTTTTATGAGAATATATCATTCAGAGCAACTGTTATTTAAAAACAGTATCTCGGTAATAGATTATCACTGGATTACCTGTTACTAACACCATTAGTGCAAATCTTTAATTGCAGCAAGTGCACTGGTTAAGCACACATTTGTTTCTGTCAGACACGTCTATGCTTAAAAATAATAAAAAGAAAGCAAATAATATAGAGCTAATATTTTATTTTGTTCATTATATTTTATAAATACACTTATCCTGTATTTTTAATCCACCATATCACAATTAATTTTATACTGCGATTTTAAATATTCGTAATTGTAGCAAGGAGTATTTACCCATAAATAACGATGATTCAATATAATCGATCACTTGAGTATTGGACGCTTATTATCCTGCAGCTTTGCTCGACTAATAATCCATGGATGGACATTGATTATAATCAAACTGCATATTTACTTTCGAGAAAAGAACTTCATACGAAATGTAAAGTCTGTAATTTTGTTTAGGAGATATCCATCGGAAATCTGATAGACAAAAGAATAGTTTTGAACAGTCGCTGCAGTACGCCTATAACAAAATTTACAACATTTCTAATTTATAGCTCAATCCATTCTCTAGATAACCTGCAAAACTTTAAGGACAACAGGAACGGACACACACTGTCATTCAACTTGATGTTGCCTGTATAAAAATGAAGCTTCGTGCCCAGTTTCAAGTGTACATCTAAATTTGTTTTTATGGTATAGTACGGACAGACAGACAAAACTGATATGTTTCCAGACCCTCGTGTGATTATTTTGCTAATGTTCAGCAAAACAGAATTGAAATAAATTACATCTCAATAAAATAATATAACTCTTTAATTATATTACCATATGGTTTTATTTCATTTGAAATACTTATCAATACCACGTATAAATACGTCATAAAATTAGATTTAAATGTAATGAAAGTAACAAATACAGTCGAGTGATTCATCAAAGCTCGCGTTCTGTAACAGTCAGCAATTTCCTGTTACTTTGTTATTCACTTCCGCCCACATTGCGTAACTCATATAGCCTACAGTGTAACATATATGGCTGCTCCAAGTTAAAGTGAAATCATGGAAACGAAATAACATACGATTGTTGATTTTGTGAAGATGAATATGTTGAGTTCAATAATTTTAAATTCACAAAAGATTATGATAAAACACATAAAAACTTTTATTCTTAAGATAAATTGAAACAGTTAATTTTAGTTTAGTGATAAATTAACTGGTATTTTTAACTTCAATAAATTTAATTATGATATATATATATATATATAAATTTAATATATACATAATATATAATAATACATTATATATATATATATATATATATATATATATATATAATTTCAATAAACATTGAATCGCAAAAAAGTACTTGCTCCGCCGGGAGTATATATATATATATATATATATATATATTATATATATATATATATACTATATATATATATATATATATATAGTATCACGATATACTATATATATATATATATATATATATATATATATATATAAACTTATATAATAGTAAAAATATACATTTATTTAAGACTAAAAATATATTTATATAGCCTATAATATATAGGCTATATAAATATAATTTTTAGTCTTAAATAAATGTATATTTTTACTGTTCATTATAAATTTTGAAGTTTTATTTGACTTACGTAAAAGAAGTAATAAAACTACCTAATTCTTATTTGCCAGTAAGAAGTCAATAACTCAAAAAATAAATTACGTCATGAAAAGCGATATTACCAACTTGTGTTATACTTAATTAAACTTTTATTAAAAATTAAATGTTTTTTTTTTTTAATTTACAAAGATAGGTCTATACAGAAAAACGTTATTATAAGGATTTACAACAATAGTTTTTCTACGAAGAAATAGTATTAAAAAGAAGCAGGAATATAGTAATTAAAATGACATCTTGTTCAAAGAAAAGGTTATTATTTCTCTACGTCTTAAAAGAGAAAAATAATTGTATACTAACCCAGATGAGTTGTAAGAATCGAAAATTTGTTTATTTTTAAATTTTAATACCTTAAATAATACAAACATTAATAATTATTAAAACTGTAAAAAACATAATAAATAACTAATACAAAATTTAATATTAATATTAAAATATAATTGCACTGGAATCTCAAAAACACAGAAATACACTGTTTTCTTTCAGCTACCTTTTTGTTTGGTTTTATGTGACAGCAATAGCACTTTAGCATTTTTTTACTGTTATAAATACTTACGCACTGTACGATTAAAACCTACACATTAAAACCTGACGCTTTATATTGTGCATTTTAAAAACAATCCACTGGTTTTAAACTTATATTAACAAAATTGCAAATTTTGAAACTATGTAAGTTTTCTTACAAAATCAATATGTTATATCTGAAAGAGCGTATACATATCTTTTTTTATAAAAACTAAATGATCATTAACTATTAACAAAGGATATCTATGTTACTAAATTAGGTAAAGATTATACTTTTGGCAATACTTACTACAAATTATAAAAAGCAAACGAATTTATTGCAGTACTTATAACGTTTGTACTCTAATAAATTATTATAAAATGTACAATTAAATGTCAGAGAATTTGTAATAAATTTTAATCCACATTATGTTGTAAAATAGAGTAAATTTTAAATAGATAAATAAAAGTAAGTATATGAATTTTTATATTTAGTTGAATTTTGTTACAACTAAACATTTAAGTTAATTTCCAATTATAGATTTTACTAATTCTTTTTTATGTAACCGACTGTACTTTTTAAAAACGATTTCGTGGAATATGGAAGTTGCTAGGGTTTAAAAGGGGCTAACAAACGTTACGATCACTGTCTGTAAAAATTGACGTATCGTGACGTCAGTAAACATCATCCGTCTCCTTCCTCTCACATGACGGCAGCATCAACGTCATAAAGTTTACAAATACGTTTCTTAATAGTTTTTTCGCCTTAGTACTAATTCTAAACTGTAACACAATTTCTATAAATTGAAGGCTAATAATGTTAGCAAGTATTGGTGCCTTGAATAAAATAAGCAAAACATAAAGACACTGCATACATTTTGAAAAAGAATATTGAATTTTACTTCCATCGGAACTGTACACACATGCATTGAATTGTTCCCGTAAAATTGTAAAAACTACTTAGGCGCAGGGTATTCCTCCCTTTTTTACGTCTTACTTTGTTAAGCTACATATTATTAAATATTAAGAACTACCATAGATGGTAAAAATGTGAATCCCAAAGCTCAATTTTTAAACAATTTCCTACTTTTCGTTAATAAATCAATGTAGGAACCATTACAAACATGGTAAAAAATTAATTTATGTATTACACTAAATCTAGCCTAAATCCTATAAGGTTTCCAATTCATTTTCTGACAAAACCATTATGGTTGTTACAATTTTGCTGTGAACACCCCGTTGTTTAATTAATCCCCTCCACATGTATTTAATTGTTGAATAATTAAGGGATTTTTGGAACAATATCTTATCACTCAGTATATAAACGAAGTACCAGATACTACATTATACTATCATTTCTGATAAAAGTATTGTATGAACTTATAGGTGACATATAATATTAATGTTCTTTCTGCACAAGATTCCAGAAGGTTTATGGAACGTTAAAGATGAGTAATTATTTTTACGATGATAAACCGTTACTGATTGTAAAAGTATTTTCAAAGTCTTTCAAAATAAAATCTCTGAATTGATAAACTGCGGTCTATGGGTAAACACCCTTTCAAAGGTTATAAAACATATGAGCATATAATAAATGCCTGTGAACCTAATTTTATATATATATATATATATATATATATATATATATAATATATATATATATACTCTTTTAAAAGTAGATTATATGATTCTCGTAGTCTAAACGAAATCAGGACTTTACAATGAAATGGCGCATGTTCAGTCAGTAGAAGATTTAATGTACACTGTGTGAAGAAATCTCAGTTGGAAATATTGGATTACCTACAACTCTACATAATACTAGAAAAAATTATATCTCTCTGATCACCTCGGCATGTTGAGTGATGTATTGCTTCTTCTCACTGGATGGTAAATTAATGGAAACAAGACACCGTGATCTGATATAGAGAAGCTTTCACAAACTTATTATTCTCAGACCTAACGTTTTGTCAGTATTCTTAACTTATATTTCCCCTGTCATGACGCGTATTTCGTTGCACGTTAAATCTTATTAAGAAGTATTCCTTAAGATAAAAATATTTTCAAAGCACATTCTTTACATACCACTTTTATTTAATGTAATTTTCCCCCTGTTTAAGTTTATTACCAAACAAATCTCATTACTTAAACCAAACAGTTCTGATTCGAATAGTGCCTCAATTTGAAACTGTGGTAGGATTTTCATTTTTGTGGAACATATTCAACATACGGTTAGGAAGTGGATGTCACATGTGTCAGTACTATATTTAAAAAATGTAATGTTTGAATATAGAATCAAACACAACTTAATCTTTCATCAACTGTTAATTTATATTGATAAATGAAAGGTTTGAGCACTCATTGTTGAAGTGCTGTATAATAATTCGAATTACAAAGTACGAGTATTTTACAATTTTAATAGAATCAATCTTAATCGTTAAAGTATAAAAAACCTTTGAGCACTTGTGGTTTATTTTTATCTGAATATTTATGTTCATATAGTATGTAAAAAAATAATATGTATTATTGCTTCCAAACTGATCAACCTTAAATCTAAAACTATGCAGTGTAAATTAATTTATAATATATATATATATATATATATATATATATATATATATATATATATATATATATATATATATATAAACAGTTCAGGATATTATAAATGAAATACGTGGTTTTACTACCAATCATACATTTGCAATTTAATGACTAGATTAGTTCGATATGTTAGTATTTAACCCTATAGATAATGGTATACAAACAGTTTTATAACTATTCAAGCTATTACAGAAATTCACAAATTATAAGCAAGTATGCCATTTTATATAGCACGTACAATGAAACATAAACGATATTATTCATCACCTAATATCACTATCAATCAAAAGAAGTTAATAAGTCAGACAAATATTACACTGTATTGGATTTTATTATTAATGTTCACGGAAAAAAAAACAAGTTCTTTCTGTGTTTAAACACAGACACATAAACAATATATGTAAATGTTGTGTAGTTGATGCAACCTGGTGGTGGATATGTACTTGACAGTGTTACTACTGGTGCACCCACTGTGTCGCTTTACATGCAGGAGATACTACGTGTACATTCTACCGTGATAAAACAGGTGAGTATTCACGTGCTCCTGTCACTATAATGTTAACTGGGAATTCGATTCCCAAAACTCTGTTATGTTACAACGGATTTATTATACAGTAATTAATGAGTTCTGTTACTATAGACTAAGTCATAAAAGGAAGAAAATTGATGAAATTGGCATTCAGAAATTTTATTGCAAAATCATAGTACTATTTCAAGAATAATATTAGATCCCCCATAAAACCCTTTTTTCTTAAATTCCCCAATACTTCTCATGTCCTAAAATAAAGAATCTTAGTCCCAAATTAAACGAGCTGGTACTACTAAAAGCGACTAGGAGCCTTTTTGCAAATTTCAAATCTTGATAAGGTGATTGCAGAGGTTCGCATTCAGGAAAGTCTGAAGTGAGTGTAGACCCTCAAGGGTGATTTAACCTAGAGCAAAACTCCTGGTTCGGAGCCAATGACAGCTATAAACTAAATAATAAAGATGTGTGGCATTAATATACCAGTATTTAATAGCTAACTTTGATCAGCGTTGGTTGAAAAATAGAAAGTTTCAATTAAAATTTCAGATAAGGACTTCAACTATGTTCATTAGCTGCTATGTAAAATAAATATTAGTAGTGTTAGAGGATCGGCGAGAAATCGCAGGAACTAAGGGTTTAAATTAGTGATCTTTATCAAAGATTATCTATTTTCTCCATTGCGTAATTTATTTCAATCTTTATAGTAATTTTTATCGGCTTAGAAATATTGTAATATTTCCGTTCTTTACTTTGTTAACGAAAAGGAATAGCTTAAGCTGTATTTATATATTGGCCTTTTTAGGGTCTCAGTTATTATTATTATGAAGAGAAGCGTAGTAAATACTTGTACATAATAATTTATATTTCATCTTGGATCACATCTAGGGAGCATTGTCAGTTACCGCAATACGATAGAAAGGTTATGGTGTTACTAACCCAGATAGAAGGGAAGATTGAGGCGAGTTTCATTTTATACCGAAGTTTGGTTGATAGAATTGCATGTATTGGGCCATTTCATTCGGGTACTGTATTTCGCATGTTACTTTGAGGTAATCTGGCATAAACTAGCATTTTGAAAGTTTGCTTTTCTACTGGAGCAGAGATATAGTGTCCTCTAGCTTTCCAGAATGTATATCTCAAATGTGACGTACTACTATGAAAGATCTGACACCGTTTTATATATTTAACTTACAGGACTTTTACTGAAATATTAAAAGTTCTCCAATCAAAATTCAGTTCTTATGTATATCTATTTGTCTTAATTTCAATATCATGAACAGAAATCATTATTTCTGCGTATAAATTATGATTCAACTCAACCATGTTAATTGATTTTTCAATCAACATTACCGACTAATTGGTCCAGTCTTAATTACATTTTATCAATTACCACAATTAAATAATACATACTCTTAAGTATGAGTCATCCATATTTACCAATGGTGCTTTAGGATCGTATTTAATAATTTAAACTATTTGTACAAGGAATAACCTTATTTCTTACTAGTTAGGTAACTTCACATCCACGTGTTTTGTATATACTGTAATTGAATAAAACATTCCCACCGTACCTATGTTATATTATGTAGAAAGTACGATTCTTCCACTGTGCTTTTGGATCGTGTCTAAAACATCGTAGTTGGACTCTATTATATATCTGATGAAACAATGAGGAAACCTTTTTCTTTTTTGTTGCACTGAATGGCTACTGATTAAACCAGAGACAGGTCTATTTCAACTTTTGGGATGGTATAAAATGATTTCGAAAGATGCAAAGTTTGTTTTTAGCAACTTCATTACGGCCTTTTTTCTCCCTTTAGACAAACGTGGACTCCATATTCCAAGACTCAAGTTTACGACAGTGTTAGACGTCAAACGTTCATGAAATGAAAGGTGAAATGGCCTTAAATCCAACTTAATTAAATCTTCTCATTATAGCTTTGAAATGTTTTGTAATTCTATTGCAATGCCTAATACGTATTATATGCTCTGCTATTATGTTATTTGAATTAAATATACGAGGGTCATCAACGTCCATCTTGTGCTCTTCTTGTGCGCATTCTATATAAGGAACAGTATTTTATTTTCTTATTTTAAAATAATTTAAATAATGTTCTTTTTAGTATATTTTTTTATTTGAACATGTCTACTCCCGGATGACAGTTCATGTGGTACGTAAAACTGTAAACGTCTGGCAGCTGAATAACCTAGTAATATACATTAGTAATTCAAATAGCATCAAATGTTTTTATTAAAAAAATTAATAAATAATGTCATCGAAAATAATGTATATAGTACTAGTTAAAAAAATTTCAAAATATATTACACGAATAGAAATATAACTAAAGACTAATAATATTTAATTTTTAATTTCTTAACTGCTTTTATCAAAAATAGCATCGGGTTCATTTGTTGCTTCCAACGATTTCCTTCTCACCTGGATTTTAAAATCTCAAAGTCGAGAAAAGATTTCCTGCTGGTTGACGCTAAAAGCTTTTATTACGTCTTTACTCGCTGCTCCACTTGGTGCTTAGCGAGCGAAACTCATGTTGGTTAGTGTTCGAGTTGAGTGGTTCGGAAATGGTTATTTATTTACAATGCTTATTTATTTCGTTAGGTGTTACACAACAGTTGTGTCTAATTACATATAGATATAGGTTGTTTGATGTTTCATATACAGCGATAAAAGTTCACACTAACTAATTTTCTCCAAAAGAATTTTCTTTGAATTGAAAAAAGAATTTTGTCGTTATAGGAAATCGCAATGTAGCAAATAATCCCTACATTAGATTGATACATCCACAGAATACTCCCAAAATCAAACTGACTAGTTGTGTTGCCGGCTAATTTCCAAGAACCTCCCCCTTTCCTTTTAATTTTGCACACGTAGTTCAATATATTAAAAGGTTTCATGAATAACTAGTTCTCAAAAGGCATGCATTGTGGCCGGACTGCTATTTCTCTCCCTTTTAATTAAATTTTACTGTTCTTATTTAAAAAACAATCGCATCTTACTTAATCTGGAATCACAAATAAGTCTCCTGTCAATCCCAATTTGAAAATTTTGGAGTTTAATAATTTTATTTATAATAATTTGTTTTGAAAAAGATGTATTTTAATAAATATTTTTTTAGTCTACTTCTATAAATACAAAACTAATGCACAAGCGATATACGAGCCGTCGATAATTTGGTCGAGTTTGGCTTGTTAAGAATAAGACTTCTGATTGAGTCGGATTTCGACTTAAAGTCCGCTCTACCCGACTACCGCCCGGTAGACTCTTAACGTTAATGCATTGTCCAGTAAACATTGACAGAGAAACACATTTACAAGATTCGGTTCCTCGTATTTTAATTATAGGGCGGGGACGAGAAATATAAATTATTTTTACTGTTATGTACAAGATTTGTCCCAAACTGTCCCTGAACACGCTTTGTGGTGTGAAAATGTCCCAGTGTGATCTAAACTGGTATTATCTGCCTAAGGTGAAAAACCCTAGGTGCAATATAAAAGAATATAAGTGTTGTGAAATTACAGGTACAGATATAGTGAAAATAGTTTTAGTGAGCATACGAAATATTAATGAGGGAACTTTAATTGTTATGAGATCTTCAAGCTCATGAAACTCTGCGCGCGATAGGTGCAAAATTGTTGGACGAAATAAATTGGTTGTAAGAAGTTATGTCTGTTAACAGTCGCATTCCTCCAAACTCTTATGTATTTCATTACAAATATCAGTCCCAATACACTTATGTTTCATCTTTGCAAGGTTGTGTAACATCTTTTGTTAATTTTGCAATAGAAAGGCTTTCATATTTTATGCTTTCACTTACCCTTAACAAGAGCCGTGTTTAGCTCTTCTCAAGGCGCCCAACAAACATAGAAATGACTGTTATTAATAAATACATTATAATTTTAGTACATTTATTAGTAAATAAGTATTATAAATTTAAAACGCATTAGTATGTTATTACGGTATGGACTACAGTCCTTGAGATTGTATACAGAAATAGAATAAAACATTATATTTACGCTAACTCTGATCAAGTTTTTATATTATCAAAGTTGTATGATCAATTAACAAGGATCTGATATGGAACTAAAATGTTACTGATAACATAATGGTAAACTTCTTATAAATATCACGTTACTAGGGTAACACCTTAACATAAATACTTTGTCGTGGGTTTTCGTAATTCTAACAAGGATGTTCCCGCCATCATCTTATTCTCGTTAAAGTTGTTGTTAGTGAATCGGATGTGCGGTGATGGAACATGATATAATGATACTGGCAAAGACTTTTGACAAAGGTATAATATCCACATTTCTATAATGCTACGAGTAGTAAACAGTCACTACAGCAACTAACAGTTTGTATTGGCGGTTCATAGCTCTCTTCCTGCCATTGATTTCTCAAAATAGTTCCATTTATAGCTATCAATCAATACGGAAACATATATTTCAAAATATTTGCTATGGAGAGAAATTTTGCACTATGTAATGATTATTTTATGTCAATATTGTTAATGTTTATCTAATATATAAATAACCTCACACCAATAAAATAAATATTGCATAAGAAATTCTTTTTACTTTTAAGCGTCTAAAACTTTTTTTAAGTTAATACGAATACTTGAGGGCAATCCAATAGTTTAACTATTCATTATATGTCCTGGTTTAACTAGATCTTTAAATATGAAAGTATAAGAATCAGCAATAAGGAAACACACTTACATATCCACGAATTATCATGCTTGATTTCGTACTGTACCCGATATTACAAATCAGCTTATCCGAGTGTAAAATGTACGAGTAATAATCAACAGAGAACATCTCAGATGTGTTGAAACTACTTAGCTTATTTACGGCAAACATTCAGTAAAGTTCTAGGGGAATTGTGTTACCAGTTCTAGCTAATTCTAATAAGCAGGATAGTGTTGTAAGTCCTAAGTTAAACTTCTCGTTTTAGTTTAACCGCTTATTGAATAAAAATTCACCACAATTTTATTTACACGAGTACAAAGTTAGGAAGAAACTAGGCCTGATACAAATTCATATAAACGAAATAATTACGATCCAATTCCAAGTTTGCGACAGTTTAACATTTACCATATCGAGAGAGAAGTATGTTATACCATTTGTCGTGTGAAGGAAACAGGATTTTTTTCCGGACATTTGCCAACTTACAGTGAAACAAAAATAAGCAACACTACGTTTTAAGAACTGCTATCTGATTTCTTCTTCAGGTAAATAACTAACCTAAATAATAATTAATTATTTAATTATTGTCCGGAAAAGATCCTGTTTCCTTCACAATCCTTCCATCGACAAAAATAAACTTTTAACATTTGTCGTGTAACATACTTCGCCCAGGTTATATGCAAAATTTATTTGTCTACATGTTTAACTATAAAACATGCTATAGCATATACGACTGTATTCAGTTTGTTTATAAATCAATTTATTCTGTAGTTTTATAGTTGCTTACCATGGGCATCTTTAGACCAGTGATAACTTTTCACTAACGCTAATACAAATCCCATGTAGAATGCTTTATCACTGAATTATACGTTGACTACATAGAAATAATTTTTATGCAAAGTTTCAAAATATCTTTCAGATCAGTTCATTCTCGAGATATCGTGTGGACGCCCAGACCGATAGACAGATGGATAGACTGGTAGAAATAAATCTGTCCGAGCCCCTCTAGAGTCAGGCTTCGCCAACGATCAGCCAATACATTACAAGGTTAATTATGTTGTTAGAAGTTTTGATATTCCCAAAAGGGTGCATATTTGGCTAGTTTAACTTATAGATTGCATATAGATAGCAAATGAATCTATACTTATTACAGCAATCCGATGTCGTAAATTACATATGCGTATAAACGTTCTGGCCTATCACTAACAGAACAGACTGAAATATTGGAATAAAACAGAAATTTGGCAACAGGCCTAGCTTACAAAGTAGGAGTGCGGAATGAGTTGTACTTCCTTGGTGTTGAATGCTTAGTCAAGCTTAAACTTAAGATACACAATACTCCTATCGGTTTGCTTGATAGAGTATGGAACAGAAGTAGCTCTATCTTCCTCAAGGTTTCATGGAAGGGATAGAGTCAACAGTTACCCCTCTCATCGTTGCCGTAATAGGCGGGAACTATGTAAGTATCGGTCCCTGTTCTGTAGCATTCCCCGTTCTAAATATCCTGGTTCTCTTCAAGCTGCGCAGAATTTTTACGTTAAAATACGTTAAGTTTTTACTTCATGTTGCAGAGGATAATATGGAATAATGGAAGTGTAGTAAAAAAACACTAGTTGTTAACTATTTTATAATAACTTTTTCTAGAGATTTTATAAAGTTGTTGTTAAGTAATTAAGTTACAAAGATTATGATATCATTGTCATTTAAATATTAAGTCATGATTGGCCTAGATCTGTAACTTTGCGTGAAGTAAAGAAAAATAAAGAGGTCTTATTTTACCATGCAAATTGAGGGCTAAGAAGCTCTCTCTAACTCTTAACCCTGGGGACCAACGGCATAAATTTGACTCCCGAACCACCACCAAAGGTCCGGCAGGAAGGCTGCTTGCAAGGGCAGGATCGCTCAGCGGTCACCCATCCTAGCAGCAGCCACGTCCGACATTGCTTGGTATGGCTATCTTGCAATAACCGTTGTACTCGCTACACTGTCCAATTTGCATTGCGTAGTTGGAGACGTGGAATTTCTGCTTTTTGAAAAGTACGTTGATGAGTTTTACGTGATTTTTTTTCTTAATACAGTAGTGTGTCCTAGTAAATGTTAACTATTTTACATTTTTATCAGTATTTTCCTAATGTATTTAAAAAAACTTTAATTTAAAAAGTTTAGGAAAACCTCACCAAAATCCATTTGTGAAAAGGATAGGTGTATATGTTTTTAGAACTGATGGCCATAAATATTCTAAAACTTGTTGTTGTCAAGTTTAATAGCTCTGTATGGTTAACTAATGAGGCTTATTGCGTAGTATTAAGAGATCTAAACGTGTAGCTAAAGTTTAAATATTAAATCATTATCTTAAATTTTTTTTAAAATTTAGAATTGGTTTAATATTCTAGTAACATTTAAATATTGTGAGGTTCAAAAGGAAACGGTTCAGAGCTTTACTTATTAAAAAACCTATTTTACAAATGATTGCCACCCGAACAAGAAATTTACAATTTATGCAGCAGTTTTTAGCACAATACAAGCAGATTTTATTTGATGCGCCAAATTTCAACTAATACTATTGTTATACTCGTAATATAAAAGTTGGTATTTCAACCATTTGCAAAAAGTTAGATCTTTTTACTTAGAATCTCAGTTTATATTACAATTTATATTAAAAATCGGCGAAAGTTTATCGTTTAACTGCTGTCATACCGGTCTGTAATAGCCGCCGTGCCGCGCCAGACCACAGTTGTGTGATGTGGCAACGTCGCGCGCGGCCGTTCTGTGTTGGACGCAAACATCTGCACGCTCTTGTGCAGCGCGGACTAATTAAAACTCTGACTGTAAGCCGCACATAGCACAAGCTCTTCAAACCAACTATCGAAACTATCTAAAGTCATAACAACAAGGTAAATGTCTATAAAATAATGTGTTTTGTGTGTATACAGGAGAAACACATTGGACACAATATTATGTAATAAGTTCTCTCGTCACACGTGGTCTGATGCACTTATATGGCACATTATGTATGGTTGCTTGTTACATTAGGACAGTTGTGCATTTTTTTGATATGGTTGTCTAGTATGGTTTGTTAATTTCACCATAACTTGTATTTATGTATTAGGTTAGTTACCTATCTGAAGAGGACATTAGATTGCATATCTTGAAACATAGTATAACTGATTCTTGAGTCAGTGAACGATGTCCAAAAATGTCCATAAATCCCAGCTTCCTTAAAAATCCTTACATTTTCAAAACCAAACTTTAAACAAGTAATTATTTATGTTGTGGCAACAATGAACAAAGTTAAGCTCACGCCATACTTATGTCATCGTATGCTGCGTGGTGGTCGCACGACTGACAAATTTCTAACCCAAATATTTACTACCAATGGACCGTAGATTACCATAATAGATTTCTATGTAGAGGTATTAGAAATGAATAGAAGAATTATAAACCTAAACCAATACAGTAATATGATTTAATCATCAACTAGTAAGAAAAGAATCAAGTAAATGCTCAGATAATTAAGAGGATTTTAATATGTGGATAGATTTAAAGAGATAGCGCTGTATTTTAAAATAAATAAAATAATTTTAGCATTAACTGTGCATCTTTTGTATAAAACTATACAAAACTGACTTCATTCATGAGTTCACAGAATCATTCAAACTGCATTTCAACTGCATAGTGACACCTATTGATTTCTAGATAACAAAAGATTGTTTCTCTATTATGGTTACTGCACATCCATTTGCATATTACGTAATTTATTTCCTAGCTGGTTCCCCAATTTAAAAATTTAGGTTTCTTCGCAAAATCAGTTTCAAATCAGTCCATTTAAATTTTTAAAGTGAACTTTCCTAATAGATTAAAGCGAGCCATTTTCAACAACGGGGTCGAGGTAGAATTTCATTTAAAATTTTGATTTTTTAGGTGAATACTTTCGACAGTTATTGTGCGTACAGACATAAATAAACAGGATTTAGTTTTCAAATAGAGCTAAAAAAGTTCTCAGCAGACTTAAATAACGGTGAATATTATTAATGGATATTACTGTTACCAATGGTTTTAATAGTACTTGGCTACATAAAAAGAACCTTTTAAAGATGCAATCTCTCTATGGAATACAGAACGCTAACATCCCAATACATACCGGTGGCATGTAATATTGATGAAGTTTTTGACACTTTTCACTGGCTGAAACTGTCAATTCACTTTATTGGAAAAAGAGTAATTTTGACAGTCTGATGTTTCAATTGTCACAAACGTGCTGACATTGCCACTTTCTGACTGTCCTCGTAAATAAATTCAATTTCCTAGCAAGGACCACTCAAATGAAAATTGAATATACAGATGAGACACAGGGCAATATGATTCTAAGTTCAGAATGGTTGTACTTTTTTAGGTATTAATAATATGACTTTAAAAAAATAACGTAAATTTGTAGTATATGATAAACACATGGTTATAAAAATTTAAAAGCAGTTGGTATATTGTAAATTTCTCTAACCTATGTAACAAAAACATCTGATGCCAATCAAAAGACAAATTATTGTTGTCCCGGTTTGTGGAAGCGGGACATAAAAAATAAAAGTTTAATGTGGTATTGTCGCTTATGCATTGTTCGCTTACACACATCAAAAATTAAATATAATATCTTAATTATGTGTAACATATAGGTTATATGTAAACAAGCCTGAATCCCTTGCATTCTTTAGCTTGGCGTCTCACAAATAGCAGCAACCTGTTTGGAAATAGTTTGTTTATTACCTCTAAAAAGTTAAGGATATCAATCTTTCCACTCTGTATAAAAATTGTTAGGCGAAAGAAAAAAATAATATCGTAATATATTTTGTTCCATAAGTTTAAATTTTTTTTTTTAACAATATATTATCTTGTAAGTACTATATATTTATATACTTAATTAAAAACAAAGTTAAAATTAATTTTATCAAAAGGTAATGTACCAAAGTGTAAATGGTAATGTTTAATATTTAATCCTCAACTTTTAAACATATTCAAAAGAAATCAGGATTAATCATCTTAAGTTTTACTACTACTGATAAAAATATATAGATTGCATTACATCAATCATACTGCTCTCAGTATCCTTAAAGGATTTACGAGAAAAAAATAATATTAAAGTATTAGTGAATGATAAATTGTGTTCACTGGCATGCATATACTTTTAGATCCCAAACTAATAATACTTATGTTCCAAACAAAATAAAACACGAATATTGCTGTTATAACAGATTATCTCGCCGTTATGAAACAAACCATTTCATTGGAATGTACAGTGATTGTTGGTTATTACAAAAGCAATAATAAGTCATGATTCAATAAATAATCTGTCGCTTAAATTAACCTACATCTGCTTATTCATCGGGAGTGAATACATTTTCACATGGAGGCACACAACACAACAATTACTTCATATTCTCAGCTCCTCCGCTAGGTTACTATCGATTTTGAGGTAAGCACTATAAGCAATCATTTTGATAAATGTTTAGTATCTTGGCATTGTCGCCGATTTGCTTCTTTGTGTTGGTTATAAATAAAGTGTTCTATCTGTTGAAAAATTAAACAAAATAAAAAATACAAAACATAAGTGCATTAGGAGATTATATTTGGATAACCAATTTAAAAGTTATTATCGTTGGCATTTGAGCAAAATATTTACATCAACTACTAAACAATAAAAAAACCAGACCTGGAGTTTTTATAGATAACACTGGATGTGATCTACTACCATTTTGTACAAGAAAAAAGATTTATCTATAGAGGAAAGATAACATTAACAGAGAGTAAAGTAATAAAGTATTGCTGTACAAATTTCATTATACATCCAAGCCTTCACCGCAACAGCGGGACAAGGTCAATAAAGTTTCGTTACAAGTTTCATTACACAGACTCTTCCTGTACACCGTACAGTAAAGCAACAATGTAAATTGTTGCTGCATTTGTTGTGCCACAATGCCCTTTATTGTTTCGCTATTTTAGAAATTACTTAGTCATCTAGTTTTAAACAAATGTCCTATTATCTAGCCTGAAATTCCTGTTTTGAGTGGCATACCTGTAAAATCACTGTTCACAATTGTACTTGGTACAGAAACATCAACGGCAGAACGAAAACTCTTTCATTTTATTGTTATTTACTTTTGCTATGGTGCAGTTTGGACGATTAATCATTTCGCATTGTTAAAAGTTTCATATTTTAACGTGATATAGTCACGTTTTACTTTCTATAAATTTATCTGAAAATAATGCAGCTTTTCTATGTAAAAAAGTTGAAAAACTTAAATAGCGTCTATTATTATAATCGGCATTGGAGACGTAGACTAACAAAGCAATAGTGATCATGACTACAATGATATCAAACTATTTTGGTAAGGATTAATTAAAGTTATAACCAGGAAGGGTGGGGAGCCTGAAGGTTCCAATGTTCTTTGGAATTTAGCCTACGAATGTAATCACTTAATAATACTTTAAGAAACACTTACCTTTACGCTGATGTCGTCTGGCATGCGCTGTGTCAGCATCCAGACTTGGCATTGCAGCTGTAGTCAGAAAAAAGAAGACTGAATCAAAATAATCCTAGGATAACAACCAATCTGAGACTCAAGAGCTTGATGGTGAACAAAAAAAAAGGAATTATCCATTTATTGAAACAACTACAATCACGAAAACGTGGTCTCTTCAGAAGGACATCATCATACATATATCTGTATTAATTTGGAAAATAAAATATCATGATATATAAGTTACTTGAAATTTTTAAAATTTACTTTATAATACATTTTAAATAGTAATATCGAATGAAAGGGCTAATTTATAACAAGAAAAAATTAAGTTTTATTCGGTATCCGGTTAGTTTTTGAAGGGCTACAAAGTTTAAGAGACAAAAAAGGTCCTACCTGTACCAATTAGGTTATTATTTCACCAATAATTTTGTTCCAGGTACATCTGAGAAAAATAATATTAACCAGTAACAGAATTATGAAAATATATATATTATATATAATGCAACAAAATAACGGTACAACTCATATCAAACTTTGAATCAGTAAGTTATTGAATTTTATTTGGTTATATCACGAGAAAACACCGACACATCATCCAAACTTTTCCAATTACTGTATTAGTAGGGTACCGTACACTTGATGTAGGTGCTATATTTATTTATGTACACTTAATTAAACAATTAAGCAAATACTCTGAAAAGAGAAAACAGATGTGGCTAAGCAAGTATTTAGGGAATGATTATAGTTTAATAATTTGTTTCCACACGTTTTATAATTGCAGCTCCGTTGTTCTGTTGAGCCAACTGTTGCTTAATCGTTAACGTTGTTCAAATTAACTGTTATGCTCTCAGTGTTTTCAGCATAACAGTAATGTGTTAATGCACGTATTAAATAAAATGTATCAGCTGTTTTCACTATAATTGGCTGAGCTTTAGCAAAGTCTATCATTCGGGAATCTGGAAAAAATTCATTTCCGTTTTTCTCTCTGTCTATATAGCCACACAATATCTCGAAAACAAAAAAGCTCTAAACTTATAAATTTGCATGCAACTTCAATAAAATTTAGGAACACTCAGTTCGAATATAGTGCATGTCACTCCATGGGCTTTAGTAGAGCATAAGGAAATATTTTAGCATTGGTCTTATGTGGAACCATAATAGCAACGGAAAGAATAGCAGAATACATAAACTAGTACAAACTTAATACAATTATATTAGATTTTAACATCTTCATTCTGATTTAAACCACAATTAAACTATGTACTTCTCATCTTAAAATCTCAAAACACAACATAAAACTGAATTTAGAATTTTATGTTCTCAGTGCCTATTAATTTTAATTTAAAAATTTAACAATACTATGAGACTGTATTAAGGTCAGGACACATGTATTTGGTTACATAGTTTTTAAATTTTTTGTAATTTTAGCACAATAAGAAAATATGACTAGTTTACTTTAAATGTAAAAAATATTAATACTCTTATCAATAAATATGATTTTGTACGCGAACGCAGGATGTAAAGTTAGTAGGCTACACTAAATAATGAAATAAAATAGAACGTTTAGACTACTTAAATAGTGTTAAAAAAAGAATGCAACAGTAACTAACATAGAATTATATTTCAAAACTCTATTCAAATTTATGCTTTTTAACTCTAACTAATTTTCCGTAATCTTCTTCCACACATTCTCATTATACTCTGCATTCCGATATTTTTCTCTAGATTGATCATAACTTTAAATAATGGGATAAATAAATAACAGAATAAATAATACATAAATAACAGGGAACTTCCTTACTTCTTCGATAAGTGTTCTATATCCATGACTGATGCCGCTCGTAGACCGCACTGTGCCCGTCAAAATTCAAACTCCACAAATGGGTGACGGTGCGGGCACGGTGCGGCCACGACGGTCTGGTGTCGGTGCGGACATGTCTGTACTTGCATGTTGAATACTGCGCTGCAATTCTTTCACCGTATGACAGCCAACAATCGGCCGACTCACGTGTCGGGCATGGTGCGGGCATGTGTGGCCCGGCTTTTAGGGACTCAAAGGAGATATAAAAGTTTTACGGTTGTGAAGAAGAGACATTCTCATCAAAACGTATCTTTAGAAAACAAAATGATCTCGATATAAATTTACCAAAAGGAATGTAGGCAGAAGAAGTGAGGTGGGACACAACCAGGAGACAGAAAAATCTATATTTGGTAATAGTGGTTCAACAATGTACAGACATCTAGATCAGCTGTTACGTTCGTCAATCCACTACCTGTTTGTCTGTCTGTCTGTCTGCTCCAGTCTCATGAGATCTGTTCAATCGCATTAAAGAAACGTAACGCATTTCTTTGAAATTAAACCTTATAGTACTTATTTTTGTATTTATGGTTTTTCCCTACTTTAGTAAAATATGAGACTAAGGTATTCATCGTTATAGTTACCATATAGATGGAACCGGTAAGTTGCAGTAAGTGTCTATGATTGTTTGTGGAGAAAATATTTTTTAATGGAAGATCACTAAGTATATGTACTATCAGTTAAAATCACACTGCCTCGTATTATGCTATGTTTTACTACGATAAGTCGGTACTAGGAGTTCATGAGTAGGTGAGCCAATACTTGCATGCACAAGCGAAGGCTTGGGTGTGTAAATAACAAGGAAGGGAGATGGAAAAGACATTTTTCATAGTTGCACATTTAATTTATTTAAAAGGCGCTTTCGCCGGTTAAGGCATCATCAGTTTTGATATAGTTTGCAGAAAAAACATATGTGTAGAATAGAAAAAAAACATATGATAAAATAGAATAAAATTTAAAACTAATCGTAAAGACCAAAAACTAAGAAATGAATTATGTAGAAACATATGGTTTGCAATTCATAATTTAGGAATTTTGGAATATCACTTTCTTGGTTTCCTGTTGTTTGATTTTCGGTTTTAATTTTGGTAAGTAGCGTCTTGCATTATTTTGTGACTTAAAAACAGTGCGGATGTTAAATAGATAATTTATCTTACGAATTTGTTCTTATGTTCCTTAGACATATTGAATAGTTGTGAGATAATTAGGATTGTCTTTTTTGGTAATTTGCTTACAAATTTAGTTTTTAGCCTTAGCTCGTGAAATAATTTACGGAGGCCAGTTGTTTGTAATAAAAATTCCTGTAGTAAAATTTTCCTTTAAAATTATATCATTTTATCAGTGACCCCTCCTCCCCAAAAAAAACCTACTTACTTGCATCAAGAATACTAAACTTTTCGATGGTTTGGTAACCAATTGAGGTAAAGAGTTACTAACGATTAAACTGACTGTGTTGTTTCCGTCTGTGACTTGTAGAACAATAAAATAATGTTATCTCTAAACTTCATTATTCTCACTCCCATTTGTTAATATGTTCATATACATATACAATCCTTTTATTTAATTATATCCTTTAGTTAATTAATTGGGTAGCAATTCTGTTTACTTTATAGAAATAACCAAGTCTTAAAAAATTAACAAACAATTTATTTAATACGTTCTTTGTAGACTTTTACTCGCGGGAGGGTGCCAAAGAACATTTCCTTCGTAAACGTACCTGAAAATATATCTTTTGCCCTTATTTTTTTAAGCTTAATTTTCTAAAATTAAATACTGTCAGAATTATGAATTATCATTTAGTATCATATTATTTGATTAATTTAGGCTCCAATATACCCTGCAGAAATAACTATAAGTATTTTGGTTAAATGACACAAACAACCAATGCTATGAATTGTGATAGTATATTATACTTTTTATATTTTATTGTTTATTTGCTTATAACAAAGTACAGATTGATCAACGATCGTCTTCTTGATCACTAAGAAATATTACTACAAGTATTTTATATTATTCTGAGAATCCACCTGTAGCTCAGTGATAGTGACTGTTAATGTTTACAGTTCTAAACTTTTCATTAAATAGTTAACTAATAGGCTAGATGCTTTCTACAGTTATAGATGTTACTATTTGGTGTACTAGTACGTGTGTACAGTTATCTAGCCTGAGCAGTAGTATTGATGCATTAAATAGTTAACTAATAGGCTGGATGCTTTCTACAGTTATAGATGTTACTATTTGGTGTACGAGTACGTGTGTACAGTTGTCTAGCCTGAGCAGTAGTATTGATGCATTAAATAGTTAGCTAATAGGCTAGATGCTTTCTACAGTTATAGATGTTACTATTTGGTGTACGAGTACGTGTGTACAGTTGTCTAGCCTGAGCAGTAGTATTGATGCATTAAATAGTTAGCTAATAGGCTGGATGCTTTCTACAGTTATAGATGTTACTATTTGGTGTACGAGTACGTGTGTACAGTTGTCTAGCCTGAGCAGTAGTATTGATGCATTAAATAGTTAGCTAATAGGCTAGATGCTTTCTAAAGTTATAGATGTTACTATTTGGTGTACTAGTACGTGTGTACAGTTATCTAGCCTGAGCAGTAGTATTGATGCATTAAATAGTTAACTAATAGGCTGGATGCTTTCTACAGTTATAGATGTTACTATTTGGTGTACGAGTACGTGTGTACAGTTGTCTAGCCTGAGCAGTAGTATTGATGCATTAAATAGTTAGCTAATAGGCTAGATGCTTTCTACAGTTATAGATGTTACTATTTGGTGTACGAGTACGTGTGTACAGTTGTCTAGCCTGAGCAGTAGTATTGATGCATTAAATAGTTAGCTAATAGGCTGGATGCTTTCTACAGTTATAGATGTTACTATTTGGTGTACGAGTACGTGTGTACAGTTGTCTAGCCTGAGCAGTAGTATTGATGCATTAAATAGTTAGCTAATAGGCTAGATGCTTTCTAAAGTTATAGATGTTACTATTTGGTGTACGAGTACGTGTGTACAGTTGTCTAGCCTGAGCAGTAGTATTGATGCATTAAATAGTTAGCTAATAGGCTGGATGCTTTCTACAGTTATAGATGTTACTATTTGGTGTACTAGTACGTGTGTACAGTTGTCTAGTCTCAGCAGTAGTATTGATGCATTAAATAATAATATTTATATCTTTTTTTTAATTTTTAAGGAGAATTTACTGGTTACCATGGTTTTAAAAGTATAACCCCTAAACGGCGATAATTTTTTACATTCTTCTTTAGTGTAATAGTAAAATTTTCTTCACTAGTGTATTAACTTTCAATAAAACCGTTTTTTCGATGAGAACCTATTTTGTGCCTAAATGGCGTATTCATTAATAAATACGTAAATTTATGACCCCTGCGTGATTTACAGTTAAATATTAAAACAACATTATTATAATTGAAGTGGAAAAAGCCCTTACTCTCAAAGAATACTTAATGATTCGTTCCTTTAAATTTAATTTGCCACTTTGTCAGAAAATAATGTAGAAATGTTCTGGGATAAACAGAGGCAGAGAAGAAGCATATTATGAGACCATGTACCTGTAATCAGTTAAGCTGTAACCTTTTAAATTATACATCAGTAGCGTCGGCCTTTCCAGGGATTAAACACTTTAATTAGCTGTCTTCATTCTTTATTATTAACAGTTCAAGCTTCTAATACAAACTTTACCTGTGTATTTAACAATTCTTTTTGTTGGCTTTCATCTTAAATTTAGCAGATAAATGAAAGGAAAGTTCGACACAGGATAATTCCTTTTGTTACAAGGTATGGATTGCTGATATTTAAATTTGTATAAAAAGCTATAGCACAATTTGTTTTCAGTAAATATTGAATCACAAAAAGTACTTGCTCCACCGGGACTCGAACCCGGATCTCTCACTTGCCGGGTGAATGTGCTACCATTACACCACAGCGGCCTCCTTTTTACGATTCAATTATTTATATATATATATAAAAATATAATATTATATATATTATATATATATATATATATAAAGGGGCAGGCTGGCTGTTTGCTAAGAATGGATAACGCAATGGTCACCCATCCAAGTAGTAGCCACGGTCGTTATTGCTTGACTTGGTTATCTTGCGATAACCGCCGTACCCCCTACACAGTTGCGTAAAAAGTGAATAAAGTCTAGCTATATTTATAGGTATGTGCACAATCTTAAGACAAGTAAGTTTTTAGGTTAGTTCTTTGATAACCTGATACATCTGTAACTTTGTTTGAATTTTTTTACGATGAAAAGATTTTTTAAACATGATATTGTTATATGTTACAAAACGGTATAACTCCGTGTTTATATAATCCGGGAAGGATTGTAAACAAATTGCAATGGACTGCCTCTCAAAGATGAAAGCAATATTTACAGTGACCTGAAGAACCGCATGAAGTTCAAGAACTGAATGAAGGAACCCAAGCCATGTCACTGCATAGAAGTTGAGGGGACAAACACGTCAAACTTGAAATAACGAAGGTGAAGCAAAAAAACGGAAAGCAATGTTGGCATTTTCTGATATCGCGGCGCGTCATTTGAAAATAAGAGAACGCGATATAAACAGGGTAGCCACCCCAGGCCCTAGGTTTTGTCTTTAAAATCAATGTCATGGTGGGATTGAATTTTATTATATGAGGTTTTCTTGATTGTTAAAATCTGTTTGAATTTCCTTGAAAACACTTTTTCATGGGTAGCTTCACGAACTCATGTTTTAATGTATACGTAACTCTCCTAGTTTCTTATAATCTTAGTAAAAAGACGCATGGCAACAAAATCATATTATTTTATGTGGTAATAACTCAGACAGACAGAGCCCATGGGCATTTATTCCTAGAACATTACTTTGATGAAACAGTTTCAAAAGATTAGGGGTATTTATTATTTATCCATCAGAAATTATGACAGGCTCTGGAGCTCAATAGGATTGAATTTCCATAAGAATAAACTTACTATGATGATTAAAATATCTTGGAACATCATGTGGTCTATGGTTTAAAACAGTGATATTGATATATTTGATATTGGAATCTTCCCTTTACAAACAAAATTGCATAAAAATTTACATTTCTTTAAAAATTTATATTAAAAACATAATATTTAAAAGTCAATCAATTATATTATTTGTATACGAGTAGAACATGAATGACAGATCATACGGCAAAAAAGTATATAAATGAAAGACAAAAAATCTAATTCCATTGAGATATAACTCACGATCAACTAATATATATATATATATATATATATATATATATATATATATATATATATATATATATATATATAGAGAGAGAGAGAGAGAGAGAGAGAGAGAGAGAGAGAGACAAATGTATTTTTCATCCAATTATAATTACGCGTAGAGGTACATAATATATGTGTTAGTTATAGCTTACTTATGTAAGTAGAATTTTAACATATTCAGTTGAGACTTTGAGATCAGAACTATATGGCGTGTTAGAACTTGTACGCAAATAGAACTTTGTACTACAACTTTGATATTTCCGCCTTCGTATCTTCCAGAAATCAACATTTAACTTTAGAGATTGCAGATAAGAGCATATTATATAGTGCTATTAAAATTGGTTGTTGTACGTGAGTTGAATTAACCTTAATGAATCGTATGAAACAATAAGCAAATTGTATCAGATTCGGTACTATTGTAAAATAAAAATTCATTCTAGGACGTTAAATAAATGTTAAATTTTTTTCTAAGTAAGATTTAGAAGTAAGGGATTAATAAGGATTATGATACTTGGGTTCGTAAACGAAAGGTTGCAGTGTGCTTTGATACAACTATACGTATATATTTGTGCCTTATTCCAATAAAAATTAAGTTAAATGTTATTTATTATACAATTTTGTTGAACGTACATTATACATTTGTAATTTGTAGCGAAATACCCAATAATTTTCTTCGTCAATAACAAATAATGTAGACCATTTATTAATAACTAACTAATTTATTAATAATTAACAAAAAAATATACATACAATGTTGTAAAATATTCCACAAACTAAGTGATTATTCACTTACAACTAAAAAAGTTAAAATCTGAAAACACGCATCTAAATAATAAAAAGTATTTTTGAACCTGAGAATATGTAGTATTAACAAACCCAAAACTGCATAATTGTTTAAGTCGTCAAAAAATCAAATAAAATTAAACAAATCTAATCTAACACGTGATCAACAATTTGAGGGTACAACGAAATGTTACTAAGGATATAGGCGGGTGAAACCAAATTTCAAACAGAAAATTAATACGAAAGAATTTATAATGTCGATGTAAAATATCAGTAGAATCAGTTGAATCGTTCTCGCGGGGAAGCATAAGAAAGAAACAAAAGCTCTTTCGCATTTATAATATTATTAGGATTAGGATATCTTTATTTTAGGGCAATTTATGTAGACGTAAGCTGATATCCAATATCGAGTGGTTTAGTTTGAACTACGCACTACGAACATAATCAATACCGATGTCACTGAGCAATGCCCTTATATCGCATATAGCTTCAATAGCAGCTTAGCCAGGAACGTGACTGGCTTTGACCCAATCCTGTCTACAGACCGGACCACAATGAGCATGAACTGCTCAAGGTGATTTGGTAATTACAGGGAGTCTGTCTTACCGTGCTGTCTCTGACTGTGGTAGACTGTTATTTTTACGTTATGAGATTAACGTTAAGACCGTTTAGACGGATAGCAGTTATAAATTAAAGAGGATTATTTTATTAGACATATTTTTGAATGTTCGAATAGTTTAGTTTATATACAGGCAATCATGGCAATATATATGCAATTAGGCGTAAATCATTTTACCTGTTTAAACATTGAGCAATCTAGGAGACGCCTTGTTTCCTTACAATTACCATCAAGTTTCTTGTACGTGATGTAAAATAAAAGCTACCTTCGGGTACCGTAACAGGATATGATTTTGAGTAGTAAATACTATAAACCTTCATATAAAATAATTATTTTTTTCATTATTTGTCTAGAAACAGTAGCTAATAAATTTCTCCTTCAATACAGTAAAATTACAAGACTCGATTTCTTTAATTTTTTTAAAGAAACTCCAAAAAGGATCGGGTGAAAGACACTAATAGCGACACATTATACAAACATATCAAACAATATTTTAAACGTCCCATTACAGGTTTGACATTTTGCTGGTCAATCACAATTTCCAAGTCCATTATCCCTGAATACAATTACTAGGCAATACCGATCTGACAGTTACTAATTGACAATTTAAATTGACTACGTATGAGGTTATGTGTCGCTCATAAGGCTTTTTCTACGATACACACGTGAATAGGTGCGAGATATTTCCCGTTTATTTATAGTTTGGTTAATATCACTGACAGTTTCAATGTGCGATGTTTATAACAATACACTCCTGCTATGTAGTAAAAAATCACTCATCTTTCAGCTTCTAACGTATATCGCATCATTCAATACTCATTTTCTACCGTTGTATGTAAAATAAATGTATGTCAAATGATTGAGTTAGTACTTCTTTGTATGTTACATTTTCTTTAACTAAGCAAAAGGCAAACTTGTATTCTGTAAATAATATAGGTTTTATTATTGATCAAACAAACGTTTGAGTGTATATAATCCAAAACAATAAACTGTAAATATAACGTTTTTTTAATTACTTTTTTTTACTAACAATCTTTTTTGTTTTCTGAGAACAAGAAGGAAAAACTATTGCTGTGAAATTAGTCTAAAAAACGCCTTGCGCTACCTTCTGGAGTGACAAGATAATCATTAAACGTAAGATTTCAGTTAAGAACCGTCTCCTGTTGAGATATATGATGCAGGTTTGTGGTCATTGTTATCTCGATCATATTACCCAATAAGAAATGGAGGGCAGCTCTGTACGAACCTCTGCAGTGAAAGCGGGCAAGGATAGCACTTATGACCAGTCTTGCAACTGCCTTTAACACCAACGCCCATCTTCCGCAGCAGGCAAGTCCTATCGAACTATCCTTGCAGCTCAATATTTTGAAATTTGAGCCTATTGATGTGCTCATGGAAATCCACAGCGTTGCCTACATCTAGTGACACGTCTGCTTTGCTGGGAGCATTGTAGTTTGAACTGGAAGATATAAACCAGCCAGAAGTGATCCCTGCTGGGTTAATCTCATACATACCGTACACTCTGGAAAATATTTTCAACAAAGGCATTAAGGCTAGTTCATGAAGGCTTATTGCACGATAAGAATTGGCCTATTGAGCTCCAGAGTACAAAAACTGTTGCTAATTTTACCGTGTCATGGAACACTCCTGGTAATTCTAATGCCTTGTTAGAAACACCGTTTTGATAGATGTCACTCTTCTTGCCATTTACTTCCTACTGAGTAATATTCCCAAGCATCCTTTCCATCTACCACATACCAAACATCCGTATCAGAAAAGAAGCGTCAGACTTTGACATGTCCTCTATTCCTTCCATCCCCTCTTATACATTTAATCGGTCGTGTGCTAACAGACTAATTAATTAGATGACCACAAACTGGTTTTGAAAACTCCCATTTGTTGCTTTAAGACAAAGGAGTTTGCACTGCTCAAAATTTAGAGCAGTTCAAGCTCCAACCTTACAGATTTGCAAAAATGTTGCAATATACAAAATATATTTTATATATATATATATATATATATATATATATATATATATATATATATATATATATTACCTAAACGTTATACAAACAGTAGCACGAACAAAAATATATTACACATCACTTGTTAAAGTTCAAAGCCTGCTTGTGGCACTTTCTGTGTTACATTATCAAAGGCTTTATATTAAAGAATTGAAATGAAAGTCTCAACATGCTCTCACCAAATGCTTAAAGCATTTTTAAAATACTTTCAAGTGAATTATTAAGCCACTCTTAAAAGCTCCCCTTCATTTTAACTTATCCATCTGTGAAGCAATCACTGCCACTGAAGCCTTCATTTGTTATGTTTGTTGGATGAAATAAAAGAACAGTATTTGGTAACTTTATTTATTTTCAGTTTGTTTTGATATTTTGCCTTGTCACTTTTACAGCTTAATTCTCTATATTACATAAATAGGAACACAAATATCCTAGAATATTACTTTGTTGAAACAATTCATTCTTTAGAGTTTTTTATATCTAACCAAAATACATTATGGTCGGCTCTGGATTTCCACCAGATTGAACTCGACGATGAAATTATCTTGAAATATCATTTTTTTAATGGTTAACAATTATAACAGTTAGTAAATATATTTTAATCTTTCCTTTATAACAAATAGTATAATTTTACATGCCTTAAAATCTACATTTACCAAAACTTAAAACATTTCAAAACTAATATAAATATTATTTATATACCTGAATATATATGAAAGAAACAAATCTAAATGCATTGAAAATAACTCACCATAATCTAATACAAATAGAAAAATTTATGTTCAATTACGCGTAGAGCACTATATAATACAAAAGTGTTAATTTAAATCATGCTTTCGTAAACATACCATCCTCATGTTAGTAGACTGTGTCCCATTCAGTTAAGACTGTGTGTTGAGTCAGTTGATATGAGACGGGATGACGTGTTAGAACTTGTACGCAAACAGAAACTTTGTACAACTTTGAGATTTCCGCCTTCGCGTGTTTGAGAACTAGACGTTTAACTTTAGAGAACTGCATATTTTAGAGTGCTATTACGATTGGTCATCGTATGTAAGTTCAATGAATGTAAATAAATCGTATAAAACAATAAGCATGTATTAGATATAGTATTAATGAAAAAATCATTCTTAAAAGTGAAATTTACTATTATTAACTTCTTTGCCTTGGAAAGTTAAGAAATAAAGGATTATATTACTTTGCCTCGTAAACGAAAGGATGCAGTGTGCCATGGCACAAGGTAGAGGAATGTACAATACGTATATTACTCGTGACTTATTACAATAAATATCATATTTATCGCTTTTTATTGCACTATTTCTTTGACCTTAAAGTTAATAAACTTAGGGTTTTGACAATATACGCAATCCATTTGTTCATCAGTAACCTATAATGTAGACTATTTACTCTAACATATCCTTACAATGTCACATTGGACACAAAATCTTAAGAAATTCTACAATGTTGAAGTCAATGATTAATACAAAATGTAAACTAACAATAATTTACTTGTAAATTAAGAATTAAAACCCAAAAATTATTCAGCTAAATCCTAAAATGTATTTTATAACACTGAAAAATATAGGATTATCGAGGGCAATACTGTAAAATTTTTGAATTCGCCATAGAACTAAAAACATTAACAAGCAAAGCGAAAAAAAGGAATACTATTTTATGGCAGAATGCAATATTGCAAACGAGTTAAGAATATAATGGCCTTGTAACATTATTTCAATGTTCCTAATTGTAATTTATTAAATGCTGTACAGAACAATGTATAATGGTTAATAATGCAGTCAGTAACACGTCACTTATACGATTATATACCGTAGTATGTTAAATTTGATAATCTTATTTCTCAATAGGAGGATGGTGAAGGCAAATTTCAAACAAAAAATAACACGAAGGAATTTACTTGAAGTAGATTTATCTTATATGTATAACATTTGAATAGTGAATTTCGTTGTATAAAACTAATCATTTATTAATTTTGTTTTTTCTCATTTTTATTTCAGAACCTTCACTATTTTTTATATGTATGTAGTTCAATTGTTTTGAAAGCTTATTCCATCAGGGCCAAATAGTTAGGGATTTTAAGGAAACATTACCAAGGTATTATATGCCTACAGGGTGTTCAGTAAAAAAGTTTCAATACTTTAGTATTTAGAATAGGATTTGGTATTTTGAAACTTGAGAATTTTACTATCCTCCGCTAGATCTTTCTGAAAAGAAATATTACAAAATCCTTTTACGTGTTTGAAAACGGCAGACATTAAAAGTATTCCTTCAAAATAACTCAAACCCGACTAACGTTCGAGCAGATTATATTGAACTGCGTGCACAAGCAATACACACGTTACGCAGTTATTACCATTTACATGTTGTGTCTGATATAGCCTGAAGGGCGTCAAAGCTAGGAACGTAGTAGACAGCCTTGAGTCATCCCTGTCTATAGACCACAATGAGCATCGAATTGCTCAAGGTGATTTGGTAATTACAAGGAAGTCTGTCTTATCGTGCTGTCTCTGGCAGTGTTAGAAGTTACACTCTACTGAGATAAAGTATCTTGTACAGTTTAGACATTTTAGTCGGATAGCACTTATAAGTTAAAGAGGACTAACTGTTGTAGAAAACATGTTTTGAGTGTTCGAAACATTTAGTTTATATACACGTGCCTATGGCAATTGCCTTCAACAAATTTACTCAATTAATTAATTTACCTTAATGTTTGATTAAATATTCGGCTATCTATGTGACGCCTGGTTTCCTTATAATCACCTTTAAACTGGTATTATATGATGTAAAATAAAGGTTACTTCGAACGTTAACGGTCAGTTTGCTTAAAACAATATATATTATTTATCATATATTATATGATTCATGGTGAAATTACCATTTTATATTATTACTATTTCTTATTTCATTATTGGACAGGTTAAACAAATATTTTATTTACTTGATTTTGTAAGACAGATTACATTATTGAAGACTAAAGAGCTTATTCTTCGACAAGGTATTCATATCTCATTAATATTTATTCCTTTAAAAATATTTTTAGGTCGAATTTAAATTTACAGTAAAATAACTTTTATAAATGAATGCGGGAAAACAAAAGTAAAATAAATAAAATTATCAAGGTTCCAACTGCTGTTCAAAAGCTGCTTTTATTTCATCAACCAAACAAACAAATGGAGGTTTTACTGGCGGTGATTGCTTCAGGCTTCACAGATGGATAAACTAAAATCAAGGAGAGCTTTTGAGAGTGCCTTAATAACTCACTTGAAAATGTTTCAATGAGAATAAACGTGAGACATATTTACAAAAAGTGCTTTAAATATGAAGTGACAATATTTAGACACCTTCATTGTATAGTAATTGTTTATTATAAAGCAGCGACTCCTGTGATAATGTAATACATAAAGTACTATAAGCAGTCTTTGGGCATTAAAAATACATATTTAATATCTTTTTGTATGTATTATTGCTTGTACAGAGTTAAAGTCAAATAAAATTACTCTGCAAAATCGATCAATATGCGCAAATATGCAAGACATTGTAAATTCGCCAAAATTTTGTTTAACTTTTACATGTGCTCTGTGAATGTATCTTGCGTGGAAGATTTGGACTGGATATAAAAGTTGCCTGTTTCTAAAAGTTGGAGTATTGCGAACTCCTATGTTGTAGGCTTCATCAGCTCTTGAGAGTCTGTAAACTCAGATATTGTCATCCAATTGATTTGTCTGCACAAAGACCGAGTAGTATAGTTTCAAGATGCGTTGGTATAAATAGATGCCATATCGCAATCTAATGCTCATGTTCAGGTATGTGAGTATGGGATATATGTTTGACGGCAAGGATATTTGGAGGTATTTGATAGGAAAGCAAACGTAGCGAGAGGTTTCCATCTATCTGAGTTTCTCACTAAGCATCGAAATTACCAGGAGTTAACTCATAATATGATAAAATGCTAAAAAGTTGCTGTTCTCAGGAGAATACTAGGCAAATGCTTATCCTATATATACAAGCGAAAGTTTATGAAGATATGTGAAAATATGGGTGTCTGGATGTTTATACGTTTTATAATCAATAACACTAAACCTAAAAATAAATTTTGACGAAATATATATATATATATATATATACATATTGCGGCGAGAGCTACCGAAAGCAGACTGTCTGTATTAAAACTAATTAGACTTCTTTTACAAGAACTATTAATAATGGTACGAACTTTTTACAATTATTTACAATAGAATTTTAAGAATTGTTATGCCTAGTATACATCAATTGACATATGGATTGGTGAAACAAAAATAGTTTTGTTGTTTGTTTTACATTATAAAAAACCATATATATGCACAATAATCTCATACTGTTCTTCAATCTGATAAGGATAATATGTATACAGCTTACTCTTCCGCAGTCTTTGATTGTGATACCCGAGTTTAAAAATAGCGTTAATTTTGACCTGCCTCGGTGCGCATATGGGCAGAAGTAATGCGTTGTTTGTCCTAAGTTTACTTTTATTATGAGTGGCAGCCTTTAAAGCACTGTCTTCTTCAGTTTCGTACTTGAATCAGCGGGCCAGCTTGTAATAATCATATACAGCTTTTAATATTCTCTGTGATCCAAGTATCAAAGACGAAATAGAAATGTTGATCGGCAAGGTTAGGTTTGATTTTGTATTAGCTAAAAAAAAATAATATCGAAGTACGAGTGTTTAAAAAGCCGCTACTTTTTCTGATTTGTAATAGTCTTTTTTTCTTATTTTTGAGATTGTAAAGCATCGCGGTTTTCCGGGCGTGAGCCACGTAATTAATATGTTTACTCTATTCCTAACACTATTACTACATTCCTAACATATTTTTATCATCAAACTTTATGGAAATATAAACAATTAAAAATTGTTTATGACTATGGGAAAGAAATACAAATTAATTTCTCTTCGCACATAAGTAAGCTATTAAGACAAAACTTTCGTTTAAATCATGTTTTCATTTATTTAGGGTTCCCGAAATCTGTTAAATTCATGATCTGGAGCCTGACAATAAACGTCTAAGTCATCTGTATAAATCCAAATTCAGTCCGATCAGACCCAGAACTACTTAAGAAGTCTGAGCCACGAGTCGTTGCCTTCTGTTACTGAACAGTTTCAAAGTTTCATAGACTCTAAACAGTACTACTGGCCTTGACAATTTGAACTGTGGATAATCTACTCTGATTAATTTTTAGTAATATTTAGTTGTATCTCTACTTTATAATTGACTGGCCTGTATTTAAATAAAGTTCATTATGTTTAACTTAGCCATAAAATATGCATGTAATGAAGTCTTTTTTAGCTTTTAAAAATATATGTGGATTTTATTATCTATATTTTAAAAGTACAAAACAGATAAATTTACAATTAAATTAAGTTTAGAATATTCTAGTAGATTTTGCGTACATGTGGTACCAGTTATAATAAATACTAATGTCAATTTATCTCTACTCAACAATAAATGTCCAAGACAAGATTGATGTTACTAAAATAAAAATTAGTATACAAAAAAGTTATTATTTTAGTTGTCATACTATAGGTGTACCTAGGTACTATTGAATGCACTGGATTTAGGTCGATGTGGATGTCCATCTATTTTTACCAAATGATTAAACTTGATTACGAACAAAGCACAATTCTTGGGTAGAATAGCTTCGTTAAATATTATTGGTAGGTACTGAAATGGATTCTGATGTAAATAGCATCACAATAATCTTTCAAATTGTTTATTATAAGTTACCTATTTACATTAGCAGCCTTTCTGATAATGAATTGTTAGTGTCCATTAAATGTAAAGAATAAGATATAAATTTTTATTTCATAATTGTTTACTGAGTAATGTGTGCTCAAATTGTATGTATTCTAAATATATAACTATAATAATGTATCAAACACAATTCATATCAGACATATTTCATTTTGCCTTGATGTTTCTTAATAAATATTCCACCTTTTGTACAACTTGTTTCCTTCCCTAAGAAAATATTAGTCTTTTCAGCTTTATTTTCAAGCTTCAGGATTCTAAGCCAACAATAGGAGACGGAGTAACATTTTATTAGTTTCTCAAGTTTTACAAGGACATTTTAGAATGAATAAGTGACATGTTGAACTAGAAAGGTTTTTTTATGAAACAAAACAGTTTTATTTTTTTACTTTGTACAAATGTAGGATAAAGTCTGTTAATACATTTTGCAAATGTAATGAACAAACTCAATTTAACTGGGAGGAAACTTCAATCATCGCATAAACACTTTTCAAATTCACTGAATATTGAATACGCTGCTTACGTAAGGCTTTAATTATGATATATTTATTTGAAGAAAATATTCATATTTCGACGTATTTTTGAAACAGAGTAATTTAAAGGTTATAGGATGTTGTATTCTATTAAAGAAATGCTTATAGTTGTTACCTCGGGCCATTTGATGATAAGAAATTTTTTAAGTTAGTCTAGTTAGTCAATGAAGAGTATCGCATTTTCGGTTTCCGAGAACAACATAGTTTGAAATCCGAATTAAATTTGAGTAAATAAAATTATGAATCAGTTACCCAAGTTCTTTAAAATAAAAATAGATAAAGGATGTGATTTCACCAGTTTAGGTTAGGGTTAAGACCATATCTGGAACTTATCAAGGGACTAAAGAAATGTGACTTCCGAACCACTACCAATGGCCGACCGGGCTGGCGGACTGCTAGCAAAGACAGGATCACTCAACGGCAACCAGCCAAGCAGCAGCCTGGGCCACCATTGCTTGACTTGGTTATCTTGCGATAATCACCGTACCCGTTACACTGAGTGAATAAAGACCAGCTATATTAAAAACCGTGTCAAAAATCCTACTCATGTTTTGTTTTAGTTAATCTTTGGATAACCTGATACTATGGAATTGATGTGATTTATCACATAGAACTCATCTTCCTATAAGCTTCGTTGAAAGATCGCACATTAACAAAAAAACTTGTTAATGTCTGTGAAAATCACTCATTCAGACATTTTCCATGGGTTTTATTTGCTAGAATATTACTTTGTTGAAACAGATCCAAAAGTTTTTGAGGTTCTCACTCTTTTGTAATCTAGGTTTCTCTATTTTAAAACGATGAAATATTTTCGTCTTTAGCCTCTTTTCATCGATTCTTTCGATCAATTATCTTCGAAAATACCTCTAGATTTCAGGAGTCACGTCTGCAACAGCATCAGAATTCAGACGCTGCATTCAAAGGAAAGTGAACTGGAGCTCAGCTCAACATTCATTCTAGGGTATTTCTTTGGGACAACTTGTAATTGTAAAGGATTACAGAAGCAGAAATAAATGTGTGGAAGTGTAAAATTTAAAAAGTGACTAGTCAAGTGTCGTATATGGTCTAATTAATTAATGACGTAACTGTTGCCTTCACCCTTACCAAGGGAGGAAGTAACACAGATCAGGTTTTTAGGATCGCGATCAGCTAATGTGATTTCACCCACAACTTAGTTTTCCAGTTAAATTCAGTCCCACTCCAGTCCCATCGGTCGTATTCAATATCGTTCATTAATAGCATTCAATATCGTTCCAATTCAAACGGTCAAGTATTCAAACAGGATATTGACTAAGATTTCCCTGGGTTTAGAGGTTCTCATAACCTTAAAGCTTCTAGTCCTCTTCCTATTTTGTTCAATCTATTCACAAATATATATCTAAATATATATTTAAGCTAAATTTATTAAAATATATGCTACCATCAACCAGATATTATGAATGGACAAAAACTTGTTTTCATTTCTATTATACGTAGAAGTATATAATCTAAAATTGTGCGTTTCAAACGTGCCTTTGTGAAAATACCTTACTTATGTTCGTAGACTGTGTTCACAGTCAGTTGAGACTTTGAGATGAGAACGGGATGGCATGTTGGAACTTGTACGCAAACAGAAACTTTGTACAACTTTGAGATTTCTGCCTTCGTGTCTTCGAGAACTCGATGTTTAACATTAGAGATTACACAGAACTACATATTTTGAAGTGCAAATGAAGTAGGTTGTTGCACGTAAGTGTAATGTGTTTAAGTACATCAAGTATATCGTAAAAACACTGAACTCGTATCAGTATGTATTTAAAACAAAAATAAATGGTAAAATGTGAAATGTGCTATATTCAACTTCTTCACCATTAGAGGTTTCAGATTATACTGTATTATTAAGTAATGTAAAGGATTACACTATACGAATATTACACGTACATTATTTAAATATATTGCTATTTACTAAACAATTTCTTTGAGCTTAACATTATTCACTTTTAATGTGTGACAAATAACCAACCATTCTGTTCCTTATTCACCAAAAATTTACATTTGCTTTCGAATATCCTTATAACGTTACATTGTACCCAATGTTGATGTTAATATATTAAAACTTTATAAAATTATAATAATACGTTTAAAAAATCTCAAGAAAGTAATTTTAAACTTAATTTATCTAATTAAAAAAATGAAGCAAATTTACAAACCAAGGAAAACAATGTTAGTGTAAAACCCAATATAAAATACAATTTAAATAATGTAATGTCCCTGTACATTGATTCCATGTTCATAATTATAATCAATTAAATAAATAAATATTATGTAACATAACAATATTCTGTATATACTGGTTAGTAATGCAATCAGTAAAAAGTAACTTAAATAGTTATAGAGTATGATATATTTCGTAATCTTTTAACTGATTATTACTAGCAGTGGGGGGAGGGAGGTTAAAACCAAATTTCGAACAGAAATTAAAACGAAGTAAATTACTTGAAGTCAGATTAATCTTATATATTTAATATTTAAATGGTGATTGTCCTTGGATAAAAAGTAAAACATGTGGTTTTAGGGGATGTATTTCAGTGCCTTTAGTATTATTACTTAAATTACTTGTTATGTGTAACTGAATTGGGTTTTAAGATGTTTGTTTCAGGAGAAAATAAGTAGCGGTTTTGAGGAAGTAACAACAAAGTCTTATCTGTCTAAAGGAAGTTTATCATCAAAAAGTATAAAGCCCGACCTACGATAATGTTGGGTATGTTTTGGTGCCACGATCAAGAAAATATGTACAAAAGTGTATATCTATGGACGTTGTAATTTACACGGGTCTTAGTATTGTTCGTATCATAGTAGATTTTTTTCCCGATCAAGAAAACACACACACACACACACACACATATATATATATATATATATATATATATATATATATATATAATATATATATATATATATATAAGTAGATATGAATATGGGGTTCCTAGCGCACTTTTGGGACAGACAGAAAATCAATGGTAAATACTGTTTACAGGACAATAAACGAATCTGTAAAATCAAACAGTAACTCACGAATGAATAAAATTACCGAATCTATAGCTGTTTGCTTCTACTTTCTTAAGCTCTAAAAATCTTCGAAATCTTTACTCTACAAAGTTAATTGTAACATAGTCTTCTACTTTCTTAAGCTCTAAAATCTGCTACAAAATCTTTCGAAATCTTTACTCTATACAAAGTTAATTGTAACACAGTCTTTATCTTTAATAGTCTTCTTTCCAGTAACAACCAAGTGTAATTTTTCATTTTTGTTTAATTCTTTAATCTTTTTCTCATCCAAAACAGTCAAAAATCTGTTCGGCAAGTGTACTTTACAATCTTCCAACTCGGCAATTATTGTAAACCCGAATTTATCTTTTATTTTCTCCAAATTCAAGATTCTATGTTTCTTCCTTTCTTCCAATTCATTTAACTTCTTATACTCTTTAAACTTACATTCTCCAATATCATTTAACTCTTTCAAGAACTCCATTTTAAATAGAAAAAATTTAAAGACGGAAAAAAATGAAATTTGCTAACAATCACTCGAGAAGTCGGGGAGAATGTGAGTAAAACCGCATTCTTTTCACGAGGTTCTTCGTTTAATTTCTCCAAATGTACTATAAAATCATCGAGGATTTCTGGCTTAAAATCGTAGGACAAATTCAACATCCAGATAATGAAAAAATACAGGTAATATCTTTTCATAATAAACGTGTGTATCGATACCTACAAACCTAATGTATTCTTTGAAAAGGAAAATAATTTTGTCAATGGTTCCAAGAGATAAGTAAAAATTTTTTATTCTGTTTTCTAAATTCTGTAACAAATTTTGTTTGTTTTTTCACCTCCGTATTGTAATTTTGTAAGCAGATTATTCAAATGTGTTAGTTTATTTCGAAATTTCTTAGGTTTAGGTCTTTCGTACAAAATTAAATTACAATCTCTACAAACTAAATATCTTTTATCGATAATTTCTCCTCTATTAGAACACTTGTAACAGTTGGCATTATACTCTTCCATTTAAACAGAAAGATTTTTTGTTTAAATGGAGATTATGGAACTAACTCTGCCGAGATATAAATTTTTCAGCGCAAATGTTTGTGTTTACCTTTCTACAACAGAGATAAATAGAAATAATTTCATTCTATTGTACAATATTTAGGATATTATGTGTACGATTATAAAGATTATTACGGGAGAAATCGGGGATTTTTTCAGTGGCGAAAGAGTATATTTTTGAAATATTAGAAGGAATGAAAGAGAATAATATGAACATCATTAACTACTGAATTTCTCTAATTATCATTCTTAATCACATCATAGGCTAAAAATTTCTCAGAGACAACAACAACATAAACAAATCGCGTTTGTAACAGCTTTTTGAAAATCCATATTGATAATTATATCGTTCTTTGAACCAGAAATATTTGTCAAACTCTTTGTTGTATCAATGACATAAACAGGTCTATTCGCTAAAAATTCTTTAGGATTGTAATACATTTCCTTATTATTACAGTAAACTTTCTTAAAAATCTTGATACATCTGATACATGATTCTGAAAAGACCTCCGGAAATGTTTAAGTTTTGTAATTCATCTGGATAATAAGAACCGTTCAATTTTACTCTGATATTTTTTACATCCAAACTATCAAACTTTGAAGGATTTTTTTCTTGATTATTCTGTCTATCTGTTTGAAAACCTATGATAACGAACTTGGGATTGAAGATATTTCTATAAATATTTGTGATATCGAACGAATAAGTTGTTCCGGAAATACCTTTTTGTTCAATACATTGCCAATCTAGAAAATTAAACATAATGTTTGACTTTTTGTAATTTCATCAATCAACCTAATTTTACTCGTGGTTTTATAATCAATCATTGGAACTCTAATAAAAAAATCTGTAATTGTTATTTTTCCATCAACAGGCATAACATTTCCAGTTGCAGTCTTCAGAATCACATCATCGTCTTCTGCTCTTATAAAACTTAGATAAAATCCTCCTTTATAGATCGGAATAGTAACATTTTCAAAAAAATCCTAATCCAAAATGAGATAAAATTTTCCAGCTGCTTCAAAAACACCAAATTTAAAATCTGATTCAAAGCCATTAGAAGTTTGAGAAATAACATCACTTTTTGAATACGAAATAGTTCCTTTAATTGTGCTTAATTGGCCACAGTTTTCGACTTCTTCTATCAATTTATTGTGTTTTCTTACTTCAATCTTAGAAAATAAAAACGGTATAAAATTATCGATTAATCTAACATTATCAGTTCCAAGATATGCTTGACCATCTTGTTTTTGTTAAAGTTCCAGAAATATAAAATGGAAGTTAGACGAGCAAAAGTTATCTCCAAAATCAATATTAAACTCAGTTCTTTTATTCGGTTTCATTCAAATGTTGTTTACTAATTGGATAGAAATTTTTAAACTCCGCCCTTTCAATATCACTAGCATATTTTCTGTAGTCCGCCATTTAATAAGAGAAAAATTTTAGAAATTTTAAACATCGTGTATCATTTTTTCATCGATCTAATGTACGTTTTTATAAGAAAAGATATAAATTTTAGTAAAATAATTAAAAAGATTAGAGTCATTTTTAATGATCTACTTCGTATATTCAGGATTCTCTTCCTTAAATTTTGCGATCTCGGTCACATATTTCAATAAAATCTGCACAGGATAGTAACCGCTATTTATATAATATTGTTCCAATCAACTGTATCTTTATTTTCATCCAAAAACTTTATACTCAAGTGTTGATAGAGACAAAGAACAGACATATGATCTTTTAATTGATAATGTATATTTTCTTGAATGAACTCTGATGATAAAGTTTGATATTTAGCAATGTTATACCAATTTCAATTTGTTTACGTATAATCTCATATCTTCGGATAATTCATATTTTTGAGAAATGTCATCCCAATGTTCTTTTTTCAAATCTCTTTCGTGTTGCATGATAAAAAGATCGAAAGCACTGTAATGTCCCGCCATCTCTATTTATTAGGAAAAAAATTTTCAAATCAAGTTTTTATAAATTGACTCTTTTTAGCGTTACATTCAGCACATTTTCCAGAAATTCTCTTAAACTCCATTGATGTTTGCATAGTATTTTATATTCATTTGTTGCAGTTTTTTCTTTACATCTCACACAATATATGAGCGCCATTTATATAAGAAAATTAGTCATCATAGCCGCCTAATCCATTAAATCTGTTATCAATATTTTCAAAAGTTTTATTAACATCTTCTTTAAATTTATTAAAGTTTTCTTCTAGTTTATTTACTTTATCGAGATATAAAAGGTATCGATCATCTATTCTTTTAAGTAATTCATTATTATGTGTTACTTTCTCATTGAAACGTGTACCAAAATTTTCAAAAAAGTTTTACTTTCTCATTGAAATGTGTATCAAAAATCTTCCAGAATTTTGGTTAATTACTTCACCAACTAATACATCAACATCATTTTTATATGTATTAAAGTTTTCTTCTAGTTATATTTACTTTATCAAGTAATTCACCAACATCGTCTACTGATCTTTTACTTCTTTCATCAAGTTTTTCATAGACTTCTGTTGTAAAATCTTTAACATGCTGTTTATGATTCTCATAATTTTGTTTTAGTTCATTAAACATTTTAATAGGATCTTCTAATTGAATCATTACAACAACATCAAATGGATTAATTCCTTTACTAACACTGCTAATTCTTTTTCCTTTAAAATCTAAGGCATTTTTAACATTCGGATCATGTAAATCAACAATATCGATGTTTTCTGATAATTTTTAGAGGTTTTAAAATTTTGTTCTTTAACAACAACATCATGTTTGTCAATACCAGGTCGAACACCGACAATTCTTTTTTTATTAGCCAAACTAACATAATTCTTTTCAACTTTGATTGCTTCAGTAATTTTATCAGCTTTTTCGATATGAGACATTAAATTGGTAAATAATTTTTTTACACCATCAATCAACTTCTTTTTCCAATGTTTTTATTTTATCAGCAACTTCATTTGAACTCATGAAATTTGCAAGTTTGTTATCATATTCTTGCTTTTAAAATCTTCAATCTCGACAGCAAACATAATCTGAATCTGGAAGGTTTTGTAATAAATTTTCTAACTTGTTATCAAACTCATTTCTCAAACTATCAAAAATTCAAACTATTATCTACATTTTGAATAATTTGGTGTTCCAAATACGTCAAAAATATTTTGTGAATCCATATTTATTAAGCAATAATTTGTTAACAACTTCTTTAAAATCTTTACCATTACTCAGTTCATTCAAAACAAAAACACATAAATGACCACAAAATTGGGGGATCTTTATAGTCTTGAATCTGAGAATCATTGTAGTAGACGCTTGATTTTTTCAAATATTTTAATCAATTCTATAGGTGGTTTGTCCTCAATTCTTCCATACGAAATCCAAAATAACATGCATTCTTATCATTTTTATAATAACAAATCCAATGCGTTCCACTTCCCATAATCGAGTGTCTAAATTCACAATTCCACATTCAAATTTCTTTAACTTTTTCAGGTAATGTATCTCTCATGAAGATTCCTCTAAAATGTTTAATATTTTTGCAGATTTCTTCCAATTCCCCGAATGTTAAAGGTTTAAATTTTTTTTTCAATGTTTGATTTCACGTAATTCAAAGTTTTTTCATCTAATCCAGATCCTGTAACATCTTCCAACTCTTTATCTAACCAATTTAAAATGTTTCGAACAATAGGAATCACATCCTTTTTTAACGATTGGAGCAGCTTTACGAACATAAGGAACAACATTTTTAACAACTGGAATATTTTCTCCAAAATCTAATAAATCTTTCAAAAGTCCACCATTTTTAAGTTCTTTCAACTGATTATAAGAAAATTCTATTCTGGTTCCTTTATTGTTTTTTCTTATGTTTTTCGAGTTTAATTGTATTGTCTATTTGTTAAAAATATCTTATCTTCTCCATTTTTTAGTTGATCTATTTTAAATTGAATACTAACGGGTTATTTTCTTCTTAAAAAGCGGATTTTATTTTTTCTTTCTGATTTTTGCTGAAATTTACATTCACCTCCATTTATATAGTTAAAATTTCAAGTTCTCTTCGATTCCCATTCTAGTTTTCTCTTCAAAAACATTGGCTCCAGCTGTTGGAAGCGCAACAAATCTTTCACCTAAACTAGCATCTTTTGATAAAAATCTATCCATTGCCTTATCTTGCAAAACTTTATCTGCTATATGTCTGGAATTTGTGTCTCTATGTTTTGCATAAAAAAATATCGTGTTCCATAGCAGCTTGATCTAATTTATTTATACCAGTATCTCCTCTTTTTAGTCTTTTTTCCAGTTTTTGTGCCAGGCCCCAGATACTGATAAGTTGGTACGTGTAATTCAAAAGGTAAATTGTTGATAAAATCATTCAAAAGTCCGCTACCCTCAATCATAGATGAACTTATTGCCGGCAAAAACTCGTTTTAAATATTTAATTCCATCAGGTTTTTCAAATCATTTCAATCAAGTTTGTTCGAAATAAAATCTTTAATCGCTTTCTTTTCGTTCAAAAAATTGTTGTTTTCCAGCCTTCTCTTGAGCATAAATTATAATTAATAATTCCATCGAGTTTTGTCAAATCGTCGATATATCTGTATTCAATCTTATTATCACTGTATTTTTCTCACACCTGATCCTTCGATTCTTTTTTCCCAAATTGGTTTAATCAAATTGAGATATTTTTTTACCTTTACTTGACTTTGGTTTCTTAGTTGATGGATCATTATTTTTGTAAATTGAATCAGATTTCCATAAAATTTCAGTATACTTTTTCAAGTCTTCTTCAGAATATAAACTCGTCTTTTGGAACATCAGTGCCAGTTAATAATCTCCATAAACCTTGAGTTCCTTCATATGTTTTTTCATTAATAATGATATCATTTATGCTCAAAATTCACGGGCAAATTTCCAATCATAAAACTGTTCTTTTTCTGTCCCAATACAAACCAAAATTTATCATCCTTTGCTCTAGGAAGAAAAATTTTTTTACCAATTTCACCAATTATTTTATCCGTTGTTCCAGGACTTATTGGTTCAACTATGGTAGAGTCTTCAATGATTCGAGGTCTAAATGGTTGTTGAAGATGGTAATTTTGGCAATTCAAACTCAGATTCTGGAATTGAAATATCGGCAAATTGTCGTACAACTGGAACCAAATTCATCAAATTTTGATTATCACTTAAAACATTTTCAATTTTTGCCCTCAACGTTTTTTATTGCAGAAGTTACAGGTTGATTGATTTTTTGAATAAATTCTTGTTCTTTTTTCATCAATTCGAATCTGTTCTTTAAATTCTTTGATTAATTTCTTTTCGATTTGATCAAGTTTTTTTCGCTTCTTCAGAAGTTACGTTCACCATTTAATTAGAAAAATTTTGAAACGTGGAACGTAAAAACGTTGAACGTGGAACGTAAAAACGTGAACGTGGAACGTAAAAACGTGAACGTGGAACGTAAAAAACGTGAACGTGGAACGTAAAAACGTGAACGTGGAACGTAAAACGTGAACGTGGAACGTAAGAAAAATGTGAACGTGGAACGTAAAAACGTGAACACGAAACGTAAAACATGAACGTGGAACGTAAAAACGTGAACGTGGAACGTAAAAATCGTGAACGTGGAACGTAAAAATGTGAACGTGGAACGTAAAAACGTGAACACGAAACGTAAAACATGAAGTGGAACGTAAAAACGTGAACACGAAACGTAAAACATGAACGTGGAACGTAAAAACGTGAACACGAAACGTAAAACATGAACGTGAAACACGAACGTGAAACGTAAACACGAACGTAAAACATGAACGTGAAACGTAAACACGAATGTGAAACATGAACGTGAACGTGGAACGTGAACAGATTTACCGTTTTTCTGTTATTTTCATAATGTAATAAAAAAGTAAAGATAATGTAAAAATAATTGTAACGAATATTTTATCAAGTAGATTTGTCATACCATTGAGCAGCATTTATATTAGAAAATTTATTCAAATATTTACCATTTTTAGGCTTCAAAGTTAGATTAATAGTTAAAAATCCATAGTCTTCTTTCCAAATTTTATCACACAATTCATTAAAGTGGTTAAAACTCATATCAGATCCCACATAATTGTTATAAAATCTTTCTCGAATAGTGATCATCTTGCTTAAAAACACACAACATATTCAAATTATTTCTAATAACTTGTTTATCAACCTTTGAAAAGCATTGGGAAAGATAGATACAAGATATGTTTTTGTGACGAGACATTACGAAATATTCCTTAATAAACGTCTTGATTTTCTAAAATACAATCATCAAAAACGATTAACGAATTGGGTTTACATTCGCTTAATGGAACTATGTCCTCAGAAGCATTGTAAAAAATGTGATAATTTCTTTGCTTAAGTTCTTCTCAATATTTTTCAAATCTTTCTTGTAATTTTTTATAGGCGTCTTGTTCTAAAGATTTACTAAAAACATACAAATTGGAATAAGGAATCAACCTATTGTAGATAAAATTCAATAATAAAGTTGTTTTTCCACATCCACTTGAACCAACAATTAACAATCTGATTGGTTGATCTTTCTTATTTTCTTCAAACGTTTGAAGTTTTATCTGATCTTTTTGCTTTAAAAATTTCTCCATTTAAATAGAAGATTTTCATCTTGAAGCAACGCTTGCGAAAATGAAGCTGTTCAAGTTGACTTCAGAAAGCTTAAATTAGTTTTTAAAACTTGGAACATCCTATACACTTAGAGGAAGAATCAAATTATTTTATCGTTTAAGCGGCTTTTATTCTGATAATTTTGTAATAAAATATTAGTGAAAGTTCTCCTTATTGTATAGGATTTAGTGAGAAGAACGTAACAAAATATTATGGTTTAAACAAAGGATATTATACTTTCGATCAAATAAAAAATTCCCTTAAAAATTATCTGAAAACATTCAAACAATCAGATAAATCTTTTAAACTTTGACGAAAACAAGTTTGAAATGCAAAAAAAATTATCTCTCTAATAAAATTCAAATAAAATCACCAGTAAGAATAATGTTTTCAGCAATTATTGTAGATTTATTAGGGTTTGTTCAAGAAACTATTGAGCCAAATCAGGTATATTTAGGAAATAAAACGCCAAAATTTAGACCGTTCGATGTAATTGAAGTGCACTGCAATCTCGTTGAACCTAGTTTGAAAATCATACCGAACATTTACACAAAGAATCTGAAATTTTGTACACTTTTTCCCAAATGTTGCTTATGGATCAAAAATCAGTGAAAAAACCGAATGAAATAGACTATATTCCAATTAGAAAAAATATTAAAAGAATTCAAAAAATCGTTCTAACTATACAAGGACTCTGAGGAAATTTATTAAATAATGAGAGTAAAACAACAAATATATTTAAGATTTTTGAAAGAATGATGAATCAAGGGGAGCTATGAATAGCTTACCTTCAATTTTCAAGAAAACAACTTTTGAATGTATAAATTACAAGAGTCTATGCCATAGACCCTTTCAAAATCTTCATCCTGACACTGTTTTTATCAAATGAATCTGGGCTTTATTCTCGAAATAAAAATTACTAGTTAAATTTCTTTTCTATCTAAATGGAAGTCAGTTGTGAATCTACTCAAATTCAATAATAAAGAAATTTTAACATTTGTTGACGAAAATAATGAATTTTGGTTTAAGGCGAAAGATGTTGCAGAGGTGTTAGAATATAAAGATACGAAGAAAGCAATTAAAGAACATGTCAAAGAAAAATATAAAAAAAGCTTCGAAAACATACATTCTGAAGGTAGGGGTGATTCGCCCCGCCTTCAAACTTTCAAAAAAACACTGTTTTCATAAATGAAGCAGGCATATATTCTTTAATCTTGAAATCTAAAATGAAAATAGCAGAAATGTTTCAAGATGGGTTTTAGAAGAAGTTTTTACCAAGTATTCGTAAATTTGGTGTGTACAAACTTGAAAACGAAAATAAGCAGTTAAAAGATGAAATAAAACAGTTACAAATTTCAGGTCAAATGAAATCCTTGAAAATAGAGAATCAAGAATTGCGAATGGAATTAATGAAGAGAGATATGATATGTAAAAAATTTTGATAAGAAAAAGCACATGTTTTTGTGTTAATTAAGAAGAATCACATGTGGGAATGGCCTTATTACGTTATCAGAGCTCAGAAACGAGAAATACCAAACCGATTAAAACATCTAAAAATAAATTATCCTGAATTAGAGATTTTGTTCATTGATGACGAACCAAATTCTATCAATCTGTATAACCAATGAAAGAATCTTTGAATATTTTATACAACGGAAATCATTTTACTACAAATATGGCAGAATCTCGACTGATTTATAGAATATCTAAATTACACGATGAAAATTGTTTCTAAATTTTTACTAAAAAACTCTCGATTTATTATATTTTGTTTGTAAATGTTTAGCATAAACTAGGTAACCATCGTAGAATTTTTTTTTTCATATTCACAAGGCATTTCGTTTTTATAACTTTCGCTGAAAATTTTTTTAGCACAATCTTTGCAAAAAAGCATCTTTTCTATCTTTACTATACTGCAGTTTATTAAATTCAGAAATATTTTTAATTTCTTTACAAAAGTAACAATTTTTTTTCTTCTAAAGTTAATTTGTCCATTTTAAACGTATAATTCCTTACAATAACAGTCTTTTCTATTCTCTTCTTGACACTTTGTACATTTCTTTTGAGACTCCATTTATATAGAAAAAATTATTTACACGATGAAAATGTTAAACTCTTGAATTATGATATTTTGTTTGTAAATGTTTTTTGATAATTATTTAACCATTTTATAGTTCTTCCACATTCACATTGAGTATCTTCATAATATAATCTATGGTGATTCTTCTTTACACAATCTTTACAATATGAGTCTTTCTTATCTCTACTATAGTGATCACTATTAAACTCTGAAATTTTTTTAGTTTCTTTACATTTAAGACATTCTTTTATCTTCCAAAGTTAATTTTTCTATTTTATCATATAATTCTTTATGATATTCCCTTTCACAATCTCTGCAATTATAATGCATTCCATCTTTCCTATTTTTATCTTTATAAAATTCATTTAAATCTTTAAATTCTTTGCACTTTGTACATTTCTTTTGATGCGCCATTTATATATAGAAAATTTATATATTACAGTTTTGACTTCTTCAATTCATATTCATAAAACTTTCCGGTTATTTCTTCATTATTTAAATCTTTTATACTATAAGTTTACAGGATCTGTGTTATTAATTTGATAAATCACAAACGATTTCTCTTGACCAATTGTTCTTATATTTGTTCGAAAATGTTTGTTTTTTACTAACAATTCTTACATGATCATTGACTTTAAATTTAGTTTTCGTGTGAATTTCTGGTGGAACATACTTAAAAACCGACTCTAATAACTCTTTTTCTGCATCATTATTACGTCTTTAGGCTTCATTTTGATTGTGCTATGAACAGTATCGTTATATTTCTTTTACGATTTCTTGAAGAATATCGATCCATTTAAATGTTTTTATTAATCTCAAAAAGAACCTTCATTCTTTCATTTTGTGTTCTGTTATATCTCTCTACAATACTTGATTTCTCTTCGTTTTCAGTATGATAAATCTTTAATGTTGTATTTCCTCAAAACATCGTTAAATTCTTTATTTTTAAACTCTAAAACCCTTATCTGTATGAAGTAGGTTAGGAGGTTTGTGATTGATCCTTATGGCTTCTTTTACTATATCTTCGACAGCTTTTGAAACATCCTTGCCGTTTTTTTCTTTTGATAGCTCTTGACCAAGCATATTTTGAGAAAAGTATCAATAACATTTAACATATACTTGAATCCATCATTTTGATCCGAATAGTTAGACATTATAACTAAATCTGCTGCCCATAAATCGTCAATTCCTAAAGTTATAATTTTTTCTCTTTTTAAACTTTTTTCGTACTGGTGCATGAATTTCTCTAGCTTCAATCTCGATTTCTTCCTTATTCTTAGATTCTTTCTTTACTTGTTTTTCATTTGGATTCTTTATAAATTTACTCTTATGTGTCTTACATTTTGAACATTTTGCTGCAATTCTATACAATCCGTTTTGAGTTTGAACGATTTTAGAATCTATATTTTTCGTTTTTTTCTTGCATTTGTGACAGTGAATTAAATCATCTTCCATTTACATATCAAAGTTTCCAAGTTTATTTAATTCATCTAAAATATCTGTTTTTATATCCATTACGGTAACTGTATCGATCTTATTTTCTAGGACAATTCTCTTATTCATCTTTAGCGTTCAGTGCCAGCTTGTTTATGGTAACAGTGTACAACTCATGTTTATAACTTTTGATGACTGTCATCTCCCTAAATTCTTCTTTATCTTCGAACAAACATCTCTTCAAGTTTTCGATGTTTATTGTTTTATTTACAACGCTTCTCTTAATTCCTTTACACCTAACTGGGTTTTTATCTAGATATTTTGTACGAGTACATCTTAGACCTTAAACCACAAAATTCTTCTAAAACTTCGCTATTTAACTCATCTTTGAATTTCCCTATTACCTTCTTATTTTTAGTAGTGAAACATTTCATGATCTTTTGGATAATCACTTGTATCAAAGTCATCTATATTTTTTCTTTAATAATTTTAAAAGGATCTCGTTTCAATTCTAGAAAATAACTGTCTGTATCCATGTAACACAGATTCAAATCTGGATCAAACTTTCTTTAATTTGTTGTAATAAAACTCGTACATTAGCAATTTTGAGGAGGTCGAGAACTGAAAAAAATCCTATGTAAATCGGTTTGTTAAATTTAACCTTTTGTTTGTACATGTGACTCACTATACAGTTGTCGTCAAAGATGTTAAAGCATTTGAAATTTGTTTTTCTTAGCTTGTTTCATTGAAAATTCTTCATTTTCCAAGCTTAATATCACATCTGTTTCTCACATTTTCCATAGATTTTCCAAAAACTGAGTTGTTCATCAGCTTATAAAAGTCCTTTTCAAAGTCGCTTGTAGCTTTGGTTCTCATGTTTGTGTTTAAAATCAATGTATTCTTTCATAAAAGGCTTCTGATCGAATGCAATAACTCTATTCACATGTTTCAAAATCATACCTTGTTCCAAATAGAACTTCAAATTTCTCGAATGAACAACGTATTCAGTTTTATCCAGTAGAGTTGTGCAAAGTTTGTTTTTAAAATGTTCTGGAGCAAGAGGTAAATCCTTGTGATGTTCGTGTAAATTTGTTGGATATCCAAGATCGACTTCGAGAATATAGCCATAATCTTCGTCGCCAGTGAGTTCTAAAATTGTTTCTTGCCACTCTTCTTTTGTATACGTTTTAGGATCCATCCACTTGATATCACTAAACCGGCAGTTTTTGCATAAGACCATACCCATAAAGGTTGTTTGCATCGAATAAAGTAAATAGTTTTCAGGTTTTTGTCTTATCAAAATCTTTTAAATATTTGTTATTTGCTTTCACATATCGTTTAATACACTGGAGAAATGCCTCCGCGAATACCTTTTTCGATCATCAAAATACATATTATAATCACTAATTAATTGTAATTCTATCTTCGTTAATTTTAACATTGCGTCCCATGCGAGACTGGAGCTGTTAGATAGTGTGCCAGATCGAGTTTATAGCAATTCAAACAAATATTCCTAAAATTTTCAAAGATATCAGCGAGCAATAGAACATCTTGAATGTTATAGAGATCAGAGTAATTTCCAAGATTTTTCTCTTTTAATTTGTTCCAAACATTTAAGTAGTGTTGAAAATCTTTCTCAGATATGCTCTCATTTGTCAAAAGTGAATAGAAATCTTGAATTCTCAATTCTTCTGTGTAATCAAGTTTTTCAATACTGTCGATAAATTCATAGGGAAATATTCCTTTTCCAGATAGAATTTTAAAAAATCTCGTCGTCGTCATTTGGCTGTCTTTGTATTATCTCATTCAGTCCATCTTGTATAAAATGATTTGTATGTTTAAAGTCTTCTCTCTTTAGATTTTTTAGCTAACTTTTCTATAGACGAGGCCATGAATCTGAACGTGTCTATGAAACGAAAACTTGATGAATTTTTCTTGGCTTATCACCTTCGAATTCATATCCATATCCTGAATTTACTGAATAATTTATATATTTTTCATCTGTGTTTGCAATCAAATCAACATTTCCATATTGTTTAGCCATTCTTTTATGTCACAAATGAGTATCGTAATTTGACATATTGTGGCAGAAAACGGGAATATTTCTGAGGAAATTTCAAATTTAGATTGCAACATGATGAGCTGCGCCTCGAAACTTGCCGGTTAAATGACAATGATCTCTCACTTTATTATAACTCTTTATCTTTCCAACTATCAGGAGTAAAACCATACTGAATTGACCCAACATCATAAGCAGACCATTCACAGATATGACAAACGTTTGAATTTTGATACGAAATTTCTTCTTCTTCTGTCAATTTCATAGGTTTCATGTTCTTAGAATTATATTTTTTTCGCTATGTATTTCGATAATTTATTGAGTTCTTCAAACAATTTTGTCGGGACGTTTTTCAAATCTTCTTCATTTTTTGGCACGATAACATATCGGTTTGTACATGCGATTGGTCACATTCGACACTAAATATAGAGTAAAACCATAAGGAATGTGCCTCTGGATCTTGGTTGTAAGTCGATCTTTGTGGATTGTTCTTGCATGTCGGAATTTTTTCTAATATGCTCTCAAAGTCCATATATAAATTTACGTACGGATGGTTAAATTTCTTTTGATAATTAGTAAATTTAGTTGTTTGACCGGGGAAATGGGCATAATTGGCTTACAAACTTCATGATTTTTACAAATTTCTAAGTGATCTGTTAAATCTCCAGATTTGTAAAAATGGCTTAAACATCTTCTACACAAAAATTTTCTTTCTTTATGTTTAGACAACTGCGAAGAAACAAGCTTATTTAAATCGGTTATCAAAACATAATGAGATTTATCATCTTGTTTAACATACAATAAATCAAATGTTTGTTTCAGCGTCATATTTTTCAGAAATTTGTAACGGAACAATGTTAATATTTTCATCAAAACTGTAGACATTGATAGACATTGTTGGATACTTATACTTGGAATTGTAGCTTCGTTTTTCAAATATTTGTATATCTTTCAGAGACATTGGATACTCAAAACCTGAAAATATTTCGTCATTCACAAATTTTTCGTATTGCTTTACACGTTCACAGTCTCTTTTGGTTTTTTCAATAGCACATCTTATTGAGTAAATAAAGCAAAAAAATCATCTCTATTTTTTATATTTATACAAGCTTTTTTATCTTTGATATTCTTTGGTAAATCGATGTATGATCCTGCATTCATCATTTCGTGTTTATTAAGGCTCAAAACTAGTTGTTTGCAGCTTTTAAATGTCCATCCAGAACCCTTATTTGGATGATTTGTTTGTTCACGATGTGTTAATTTATTAAATTGTTTAGAAATAAAGTTCGTTTACATCAAAAATCTCGTCTGCTTTTATAGTAAAGTACATTGGACACGTTTGTGGTTCACCGTTCACTAAAGTTCTTTCGTATTCACATTCCAAAGAGAGATATCCTTTCATATTTTTAACATTCTCTTGAAATTTTTCTATTAAACTTTTAATTTTTGGCCTCATAATTGATAGATATTTGTAAATTGACATGGAATTGTCGTTCAAGTTTGTTAAAAATGTATTGCTTGAAAAGACCGTGTATTGAGGATAAAACTTCTACATCTATGATATTTTCAGGTTTTTCGTTAAGAGTTTTATCAATTTCTTCGATCATTTCAGACTTAGTTTTATCGTTTGTTTCTATGGACAAATTTTTGTATAGTTTTGTATTAAGTGCATGTCTTTAGTGTTAGTGAAGTTTGACAACAACATGTAGGTTGTGATTCCTGACTTAGGCGTGCCACAACGCTTTAGTAAGATTTGTTTATTTTAACCTAGTTTGTAATTATGTATTAGGTTAGTTCTTTACCTGAAGAAGAGATCAGATTGCAGATCTCGAAACGTAGTGTTACTGTTTTCTTGTTTCACTGAACGATGGTAAAAAAGAATGTTATTAAAACTTTTGATTTTCTTATATGGATATTTCCTTAATCTTTACTCAACAGGATATGAACTGCTCCTACTGTCGAACATGTTCTATGCTTTCAAGACTATAAATGTGAAAAAATGTAAAATAATAGTTAAATTATTACTTTCTGTAATGCTTTACGGAGGGAGACCAAGAAAGATTTTTTTCAAATTTAGAAACCAGTGGAGAGTAGTGCAGAGGGATTTTCCAAATAAGAATAGGCCTATATGTTAATCAGGAGCCTTAAGCATGTCCGTGTAAAATTTCATTACAATCAGTTGAGTAGCTTATGCGGGAATGCGTAACAAACAAATAAACACAATTTTGCATTTATAATATTATTAGTATTAGAATGTACTTATATAAGGACAATATATGTAAACGTAAGCTGATAATCAATATCGAGTGGTTTAAGTTGAACTACGCCCACAAGCAATACACATGTAACTTAGCAATGCCCCTATACTTTTTGTATCTCATATAGCTTCAACAGCAGCTTAGCCAGGAACGTGTGGACAGCTTTGACTCAACCCTGTCTATAGACCGGACCACAATAAGCATGAACTGCTCAAGGTGATTTGGTAATTAAAGGGAGTCTATCTCACATTGCTGTCTCTGACTGTGGTAGAAGTAACACTGTACTGAGACGTGTACGTCTTATCGTTAAGACAGTTTAGTTGGATAACAATTATAAGTTAAAGGGAACTGTTGTATTAAACATGTTTTTGAATGATCGAAACGTTTAGTTTATATACTGATAATTATAGCAATTGGCTTACAATTTACGCGTAAATTATTTTACCAGTTTAAACATCCGACAAACTAAATGACGCCTTGTATCCTTATAATCGCTATAAGATTTTTATTATATATAGTAAAATATCCTTTACCTTGAATATAACGTTGGCGGTATGTTTGCTATAATAAAAAATACTACAAACGTACATAAAAAGGTTTTTTGACCGGGTTTTTAAAAAGGTGTTTTGCATCTTTAGTTGATAAATTTATTCTATAAAGTAAAATGATGATTCACATCGTTCTAATTTATTACCGAAACCTTTGAGAGGATCGGGTGGAATTTTATCCATATTAAATATAATGATGACATCCATACTTCCAGATATCTTCACAAACTTTAGCATGCATATACGTATATACGGGGTGTCCCACAAGTAACCCAGACCTGTAAGACCATCCATGTCTGAGGTAAAATGAGGTAAAATACGCAAAATTCTACTATATAAGTCTCAAAAATGATTCTTTGTTTAAATTTAAAATACATGAAATTCATTAAAAGGGCGATTAACAAGGAAGAACATAACACATTAAAATATTAAGGAAAATAAAACATTAAAAAAAATTTTCCTCTTATCTATTCAAAACCCATGTGCCAAGTTTGATTTCTTTTGCTACAATAGATACTAACTTTAGAGATAATAATTTGTTAATACAAAATACAAAATGGCAGCTATCGGCTAAACCAAGTTCAAATTGGAAACAAGTTATTCTTCATGTTTAGCTTAGAATCACACACAGAATTTTAAAATAATTAACTAGCCCAACCTTTTTGTTAAACCCTGTATACTCGTAATATGGGCAAAAATATTTGTAGCAACAAATCTGATTTCCATAATACAAAAACAGACTGTCTAATGTTTTTTTTAAAGAGGGTATCCAAAACAACTTGTTCATAAACAATTAGAGCATCTAAAACAATTCCAGTGCTATTATTTTTAATTATCCCAAATGTATTACTCATTTTTTCCTAATCTTCATAAATTCAAAAAAAGGTTTATTTTCCCATTTTGAAATGTTACCCTGTAACTATAAATATATTCTATAATTCCCCTAAATTAATGTTTAAAACCTCAAAATTTTCAAAACATTCTCTTTAGACCGAAATTAAACTATGAGGGTAATTCAGAAGGATAATAACATTAAATGTAAGGTGTGCAATCCTAGTAACAAGTCAAGATGCAGCATTTGTAAGATGTTAATAAATTCTAAATCTTTTAAAAGTAGTACAACTGAAAAAAATCCCATTAAAGAAAAACATCGATGTCACCACAAAAAACTTTAATTATCAACTAACCTGCAAATTCTATCACAAAAATTAAATTGGAAAACTATAACACCATTAAGAGTGAGAATGACCAATCTTTGGTTTGAAGTTTTCCACCTAAATTATGATTATTTGTACATTCGATTCAATACAATCCAAATAAATTTGAAAATTGCTTCGACCTAAAAGGAAGCAACCATTACCATTGAGAGCCAAATCCCCACCAAAGTACTAATCTGATCAATTTAAAAAAATCTTCCTTTGAAATATAACTAAATTATTTTTGACCCAAACTTTCATACACGTTTACACGTAACGATGGCATCTTGGATGTCGAAAAGCCTTGCGTCTTAATTTAAAATTATTGGATAATTGTTTGTTTCTTTTAAATAAAATAATGAAAAAATAAATTTAAACTGTTTTATAGTAGACTGCCACTCACAAAATCAAGCTGTATGTTACAATAAAGGTATGAAGCCCCAACTGGAGATGTAACTCTACAGAAGAAAGGCTAAAATTAAAAACCTATAATAAAAGGTAATTTTTTTATTGGTGCGGTTTTTAAAACTAAATAAAAAATGAAAAACAACCTGCATTGACATAAAAATGCATTTATTTGAACTACAGTGTCATGACATTAACGTTTAAAAATGATTTCTGGCATATGGGCTCCATTTCGTTCGCGTAGAAAGCCCAATCGAGAAGTCCAATTTTCGAATACTCTTTCCAGCAGCTGTGGTTGAATTCCGCCAATAACTCGACGAATGTTAGCTTCCAAGTCATTTAAAGTTTGTGGATTGACAGCGTATACTGACCAACTGCACCAACTGAATCTTGTATGGATATAGGCGTAGATCCTTAAGTAAAATATTCCATAGAGTTGAGTAGCAGATCGCTAATTGCTGCGCACGATGCCGAATCGACACAATTGGATCCTCTTCAACACTATGAGCAACAGCATCAACAGCCTCTTCGGTCCTTACTGTGCGGCGTCTCTGCCGATGCTTGTCAACAAGAGTGTGGGTATTACGAAAACGATTAACCAAAGCTCGAATACCTGACTCTGATGGACGATTATGAGGTCCGTAAATCGGACGAAGAGCTCGGTAAGTTGCCCGAACTGAACTGCGGTTTTCAAAATAAATTTGCACTATTCGCAAACGCTCTTCTTTTGTAAGTCTGTTCATGGTTACTATACAATACATAATACGCACTAGACAATACAAATATCGAAATGACATAAGATAATAAACAAAGATCAGCTGTTTTATTCAAATTTAATTGTTGTGTTTAATAGTGGTGCCAACTTAAAAACCACACCAATAAACAAATCACCCTTTATTATACCTATAATATATTAATATAAAAAGTTAAAAACCTTTGATAATTGTTCAACAGGACACCTGCTCACGCACCTAATAAGCTGAAAATAAAAATATCGAAAATAACAGATATTCGCCCCCCAGATATTTTAGTTTCAGCCCCCTGCTTGAAACTAAAAGAACAGCGTTTATTTCCATTAAGTTTACATTAATTGGTCTCAACTTAACCAGATAATAATCAAATAGTTTTCGTGTAAAAATAAAAGTAAACTTTAGGAGCTATGTCTTATTTAGAGTTTAAATATTAAAACAAAGTTAATAATTTAACAGAGAAAAGTACTTACTCATAGAGAATACTTAGAAATTGGTTCCCTTTAATTTAAGTGTCAGAGAAGACAGAGAGAGGAAATTCCCTGGGATAAACAGAGAAAGACAAGAAGCAGATTATGAGACTATGTCTCCCTGTAATCAGTTTAGCTGAAACCTTTAAATTACTCTCCAGTTTCATCGGCCATTCCTGGGATTGAGCACTTTCATTAGCTGTCCTCATTCTTTAATTCGTTACAGCTTAAACCTCTAATACAAACATCACGGGTAGCTACTAACTCTCTTTGACGTGCTTATCAAAATGTGATAAATAAATATGAATACATTTTGACAAATGATAATTAATTTATTCGTTAATAGATTGTGTAGCTTCCTTAAAATAAATATATTTTTTTAATTTTCTTTGCACAATTTCGAGAAAGTACAACAAAAAAGACGGATAATTTTATTTATTGTATCCAAAAAATTTCAAAAAAGTGTATATTTTTGTTTTGAAATAATTTTTCTTCGTATTCTATAATTTAAAACTTATTAAACACCAACTCACGTTATAAAAAGTGAAACATTTACAATAATACAGCTACAAACAGTTCTGTATTATCAGCATCAATTAGAAGATAACATTTACTCTGTTTAAATGTTCCCCTAATTTTAGGCGTCTTTACGATAACAACTGGGCTAGATTTAAAATATAAAGTCACGAATTACGGTTAAATGTTACAACGGTTTTGTAATGATCACATAGGAAGTTGAACGTTTGATATTTTTATAATTCATTAAACTTATCTAGGTCACGCTGCCGAGTCACCTTGTAAAGTTAAGATAAAGAACTACGGTAACATGGTAGGCTACTAATATTATAATATTTATAATGAAAACATCGGAAATTATATGCTTCGTACATACTGTTTATTAAATATACGAACAATGTCTGGCTGAGTGATACTCATAGACATTAACAAGATTTTTATGACACGTTGACATTTTTTAAAGAAGTTTATAGAGAACTCAATAGTTCTGTACAGTTGACTGACGAGCAGGTACTAGTAGATCAGATCAGTTATCAAATGACTAACTAAAAACAGTAGTTATAACGAATTAACTCATTAAATATGCATAAAGAAAAATTACGCTGATGAGATATTTTGTCATGCAAAATTCCTATTTTAATTAAATTCATTCATTTCCAAGTTATATAGTCTGTTAATGACTCTAAAGTGTACTACTCACGTTTCCTAATCGAAATGTGAACAACCAACCCGAATTATTATTGTAATTATAATCCTTACATCGTTTCAGCATAACAGACTACAATGTATAAGGTAATTTAGGTAAAGTGTTACTCTCATTGTGTCTGTGTCATTGTGTCTCTCACCTGATGTGCACAATTTCGTACACTACGATGTTCTAGACAGGATTGTTAAGCATGGTGGAGTAACTGACTTTTCATCACATAAAACACCAAAACACGTTTTTAGTTAGTCATTAGATAACTTAATGAATCTGATCTGCTAGTACCTGCTCGTCCGTCAACTGTACAGAACTATTGAGTTCTCTATAAACTTCTTTAAAAGATGTCAACGTGTCATAAAAACCTTGTTAATGTCTATGTTAATGTCTACTCAGCCAGACATTGTCCATATTTTTAATAAACAGTACACTACTTAGCCAATACATCCGAATCTAAGGCGAGAAATAAATTTAATATCTTGCTGCAATATCCTAATAATATACTTTTATTTGTTCTTGAGACCGATTGATCCGAAGTTGGAAGCACTTGAGGTAAACCGAGCAATAAAAATTGATCTTTTATGCAGTGTGTTACATGCATTTCGTAAATTTAAAACCGTTTTATCACAGACATACCGGATTTCTTAGGACGTAACGATTTTGTTCAAATGATTTATTGAAATTCTGTGAACATTTAGGTGAAAACAGGAATTTCCTGGATAAAACCTTACTTCTATTCACATAAAGTCACCATCTGGTACGTATAATAGTTATGCTACATATATCCGAACATTTTAATAATTTAATAATGTAAATATAATTTATATATTTTTATGGCAGAGGAAATAGCTAATAGGCAAATCCAATTTACATTAGAGCCACCATCGATGTCTCAGGAATACATAGCTTCAAACAGCCAAGTAGTCAAACAGGATATTGTCTGAGAGTTCTCAGAGACTGTTCCCAGGAGGTTCCCATATCCTTAAAGCTTTAGGAGCTTCTATTTCCGTACCTACTGGGCATATTTATTCCTGAATTGCTCCAAAACATGTACTAAAGCTAAATGTAACTACTAAAGCTAAATATAGCCTACTATCAACCGGTAAAAATAAATGAAAAAAATATATTATTAATACGTATATAGTTTATATACGTATGTGTATAGTGTTTTTGCCACTCCTATTTTGTTTTATGTAATCACAGTAGTTATTTTTGCATGTGCTGTGACTTTTTTATATTTTGAAATGTTTTGGAGGTTTTACACAAACATCTTAATTTATATTATTCCACAAAATGTTTAATTTATATTTTTTCTAGTATAAGTTAAATATTGTCGGGTTCTAGTTGATAAATATTTTAAACTGTATTTTCTTATGTACGAGGAAAATGTTACATTAAAGGAATTTTGGATACTTTGATTTTAGTATAGATTATTATATTGTACTTTATAATCATATGAGGACAAAATTACTTTAATTTTAAATAAACTTTAGAACCTCAGTCTGGTTTACAGTAGAATTGGTAATTGAAGAGTGAAAAACCCTTACTTTTAGGGAATACTTTTTGGATTCTTCCTTTTAATTATATGTTTCAGAGAAGACAGAGTGGTGAAAATCCCAGAGATAAACATTTACAGAGAGGAAACAGATTATGAGAACATATTCCCCTGTAACCACTTTAGCTGAAAAATTGTTAATTATACTTCAGTTGTACCAGTCATTCCTGAGATTGAACACTTTAATTAGCTGTGCTCTTTCTTTATGTCGTTACCTCTAAAGCGTCTAAAAACATTCATGGGAATCTAATAACTCTCTTTGACGAACTCATATGAATTTTAACATGTAAATTAAAAATATATTTTGATATACTGTAGGTAAATGTTATGTATAAGGAAACTAAAACATATAGATGAGTACTTGTTTAAATATTGTATTAAAAAAGTTCCAAAAAGTTTATTTTTTATTTGAAATATTTTTTTGTTTTAAAAAGATTATTATAGCTCGTCTTATCGTTTTAAAAAGTGAAACATTTCGTTTTGTATGATTCGTTCCTAACAGAATGAAAAAAATAAAAAAAACATTTCAGGAATTAACTGCTGCAATTTGTATGGTTTTCCACACAGTTCTCTTTCATTAGGATTAATTACAAGATAAGATTGACGATAATATGCTTTTATTTATTTTATTTTATGTACTTAATTGACTGGTAATTTTACCTTTACTGAACTATTATTGTAGTGGGTGTACCCTGTTTTAATTTGCTAGGAAATCGAGGCATTTTGTGACATCGAGGGCAGCTAGATTTGAGTGCCAAGGTAAAGAATTACGGTAAAAAGTCACAACGGCTTTATGCCCTAGTAGTTTTATAACTTATTAACTTTATCTAGGAAAAGGACACGCTGCTATGTCACCTTTTAAAGATGAGGTAAAGAATTATAGTAACATGGTAATCAGGTTTCATAATTGCTACATCGAAAATTATACGTTTCTTTCTTTTATAACGAATTAACTCATTAAATATATCTAAAGAAAAAAGTACCTGATGAGATACTTTGTCACGCACTATTAATATTCTTATCAAGTTCTTTGAAAAGTTTTAATACCTCAACTCATGTACATTAATCATCTTGTATGTACAAAAATTATGTTATATATTGGAAAATTTTAATAATGCAAATACGGTTTATATCTTTGTATGAGATATGGAAACCCAATAGGCAAATCCAGTTTATATTAAAGCCACCATCGATGTCTCAGGAATACATGACTTCAAACAGCCAAGTAGACAAACAGGATATTGACTAAGAGTTCCCAGAGGGTGGAGATTCTCATATCCTTAAATCTTTACGAGCTTCTGGTTCCGTATGTACGAGAGATATTTACTCGCCAGTTACTCCAAAAAATATATTAAAGCTGAATGTATCAAGATATGACCCATCATAAACCAGTAAATATAGATTTAAAAATTACATTATATCCGTAAATAGTTTATAAGTAATGTTTATCGTGTTTGTATTTTTTTTTATTCCGCTGTGTTGTGTATAATCAAAGTAATTATCTTTCCCTTAGTATGAGCTCTTTTTATATTAGATTTGACCAACATAAAAACTAGTCATATCCATCTCAAATTATTTACAATTATTTATAAAAAAACTGCAAAAACAGTTAAAAACTGAAAAGACTGGGTACAATTAAAAATTCATTAAAAAATTGTATTAATAAATTTATAGCCTGGAGCTAAAAATGTATAGTTTTAACGCTTTAAGAAAGAACTTAATAAAAGACTCAGTTTTAGTATTAAACAAAAGATAGTTCACAAAGCATTACTTAATTCTTTAAAATACAATGACAAAAATAGCTAATCAAACTTTATTGAAGAACTTCATCTTATGCTGGCAGTTTTAAACCTTGTAGTACTTCGCAATCATCGTCCTCATTGTAAACGAGTTTTTAATTCTGTTCACTTGAAGTAAGCAATTATCTAAAGTTATTCAAACTAGTGTGTTAACTCTACAATTATCCAAAGTGAAGCAGTAGCAATGAGAGAATATCTTTTTTCTTGGCTAGTTTTTCTTCATTGCCTTTTGGCACCTGTACTTTCTCACTTTTTTACCAGTTATTACCAGCAAAGTATTTCAATTGACCTACCTCAAAAACATAATAAGGTTCGTCTTTAACTAAAGCACTCTTCTTATCCTTAGATATTGAAGTCACGATTTTTTGCCTTTCTGAAATTGAAAGTGCTGTTTTGTAGTTATCTTCTTATGTGTTGCCTCAATAATTTGCTTCTAATCATGTACGTGATATTGTTGTTCGAGATGGTTAGTTGCACAATATTTTTACATACATTTCTTACCATCATCAGAATTTAAAACTATACACTAGTTGATTTAAAGTATTTTTCTAATATACCAAGCACTGGGTCGAATAAAGGAATTTCCTATCATCGGAAAATAAAGCATCACCCTTTTTACTTTCCAGGAGCTTCCGTAAACAACCATTGAGAAATAATCGCAATCGTGGCAGTATTCTTATTTTGGTTACAACGGCCTCCTGAAAACAGTTTGACTGTGGCGACACCAGCAAGTTGTGAGTTTTGCATATGATGCACTGCTGACACTATTTGGTTTGATGCCTTCGGATATGCATCCTTAGTCCATACGTAACAAAATGTGTGTTTTTTTTTACTGAACTAGGAGGTTCCTTGTATATTTTAATATGTTGCTTTGTCAGGTTTTTTGGGCATTGGAATGTTTTTGGCACTCACAACTAAGTACGAGGTCATTACTATTCTCTTGCATTAAGAGTTCATAAAATGTGTAAGCACAAGCTTTGTGAGCTACAATTCAAAATGTTCGCTTTTGATTTTATTATCCTCAGCATTTGTTTTTGTTTTCAAGTCTTGTCCACATAGAACATTTACTTGTTAACGTACGGTTCGTTTAATCCTATATGAAAATGTTTAGTGAACACCTTTTGAAAAAACTCAAATTTTAGTCTTAGTTCTTCATTATTGATAGCCTTATTTTCCCACACATTTTCCACATTTTAGTAATGCTGAGTTCGATAGGGAAGTATAATCGAACAATTATTTTTAACCTGCAATATTGTGTTTTTAAAGGTTTGAAAGATTTAATAAAATCCATTACTGATTCCTTTTTCAACCGATATTTTTCATTGTTCCTCTATCCACCTCTTGTTTTGTGAATTCTGTTTCTTGCTCCATGTACTTTTGGCACAGGTTTTGTACCCGATTCCTGCTCTCCTGCTATATTAGGAACATTGATTAATTTACATTTAACTATTAAAAGTTATTTATATCTTACGATAAAGTAAAATACGGTCGATTTTCAGTTGCACAATATTTTTTAACGTGTATTTTCAAAACTATGAGAAGAATTTCACCTTATAGGGACATGCACCATCATCGAGCGACATCACCAAGTGTGGCTTGTATAGAAATGTAGCTTAAAGCAAAATTTCTGTAGGTTAGTTCATTTTAGAAATTTCGAGCGAACACTCAGACACTCAAAACCATAATGAAATTGTTCCAGCAAAACTTCACTAACGCATAGCCTATTATTGATTTTGTTTAAGCGTCTATCCAATTCACGTTATGTACCAGTCATAACATCAGTGTATACATTTCATGTAACAATGAGTGTTTAGATTACAATAATTCAAAATATGAGACACAAGTAACATTGTTATTATTTAATGACTAAGGCTGATGGATATTATCTTAACGCAAATTCTTAGCCTTATTTAATATTATTTCTAATAATACAATATATTTCAGAACATATACCGTCTTTGTATACATAAGTTGTTTGGCTATGATGAGACATGAGTTAAACATTATATGGTCCATTATCGAGATTACGTCCTTCTTCATATTCAGTAAAGATAAAGTACATACCTTAAATAGTTTCAATGAATAAGATGAGAATTATTCAAAACTATCAAGTGTTACCGTAGTGTACGATACCTTGGTATAAGATACATCCGTTTGTACCACTCAAAACGTTGCATATTAAAATAACATTCCATATGGTATGACGATACTCAAGAAAGATAGCAGGCACCACTCAAAACTTTGCATATTAAAATAACACTCCATATGGTATGACGATACTCAAGAAAGATAGCAGTCACCACTCAAAACCTTGCATATTAAAATAACACTCCATATGGTATGACGATACTCAAGAAAGATAGCAGTCTATGAAATAATTAAGCTTGACTTAAATGGTTTGAAGTTGAATGGTCGTACTAAAAAGTACGATACGCCGAAACAATGAATAATTCTAATGAATCTTTGCCATGTACATTACAAGCAAATTACAAATGCCAGTGATTTAATTGCGAATATTCTCAGGAAAAGTGATATAGCAGGTAAAGTTAAAACTGTATCTTCAGTTGCGGTTCTGTATAAAGCGGAAAGACACTACCTTGCTCAGTGCGCGCCCAACAAAGGCGATATTTAATTAAGCACTCTTCTTTGTGACTGGTACTTAATCAAGTTTCGTATTCTGTTTAAACTGAACATCACGCTTTGATATTTAATGGAGAAAGTGTAGGTGGTATAAATAGAAGTGTTTGAATTAAAATAGAATATCTGCTAATTATAGTACACACATACTTTTTATTAGGATTAACTTATTTTCCTTAAACTGAATATTTATTTTCAGATGTCATTGTCATTACTTTGGTTCAGGTAAGGCTGGTAAGGATGTTGATTTCCGGAGAACAACTGGTCATAAGTAGGCCGGGGTCGGTCCAGTGGTCCAGGAGGGTCCTGCACTGACGGTCCTACACTAGTGTCTTGGGGGTTGGTTGGTGGTTTCTGCACAGGGTAGAAGATACTGTCATCGTGTTCGTTTTGATTTCCCCCGTTGTTCTGATCTTGTCCGTTATCATCATTGTACTGCCCATTGTTTCCAGAATTCTGGCCTTGTCCATTGTTTCCGTTATACTTTTGACCTCCATTGTTACCATTGTATTGTCCTTGTCCAGAGTTCCCATTGTACTGTCCTTGCCCATTGTTCCCATTGTACTGTCCATTGTTTCCAGTATTTTGACCTTGTCCACCATTTCCATTATACTTTTGACCTCCATTATTACCATTGTATTGACCTTGCCCATTGTTCCCATTGTGTTCTTCATTGTTCCCACTATCTTGGTATTGGCCATTGTTACCGTTATACTGTTGACCTCCATTGTTTCCATTGTATTGTTTATACTTTCCACTTTTCTGTCCTTGGCCATTGTTGCCGTTATTCTTTTGACCTCCAGTGTTGCCATTGTATTGTCCTTGTCCAGTATTACCATTGTATTGTCCTTGTCCAGTATTACCATTGTATTGACCATTATTACCATTATAATTCTGTCCGCCATTGTTCTGCCCGTTGTTCTCACATTTTACGTTGTACGGCCAGTCACACACGTATGAAGTGGGGTTGTAAAAGAGGCCACTAGGACACGTGAACCTCACAGGCCGCCCGTTGTCACATTTGTAAAAGTGGCTGCAGGATTCCGGATCTGCACGAATGTAGTAGTTGCCGTCATTACAGTTAATCTTGGCAGTGGGCGAGGCAACCTACGAAACAAACTGATAATGTATGACACAATAAAACACTATCTCCCTTAATAAATACTTAATTAAAATGTACCATATTTATATTTGCCTAATAAAAGAATTCCTTAATAAATATAGTCATCATTTTAAATTCTTGTCAACTTATTTTTTATTTGTGCTATTTTTACCCTATAATTATTTACTTCATATATAACTAAAACATATAAATAGGTAACTTATTGAAATTAATACCAATTCAGGAACATAACTTAAACAAACAATTCATGCTATAATAAGGTTAGCTGAAGAATTTCTTTGAAATTAAAAGATAGCCGAGTAAAATCTGTCCATATAGGCATCTGTTTTAGAGCATTCACTTGAGGGGAAAAAGTAAGAATGGTCGCGGATATCCTTGATTCATTGTTAGTCATCATAATGATTTGATCATTATTTCATTGTTACTTTTGATTTCAGCATAGGTTATCTGATAACAGTGAAAACATATTCTCACCTAATACTTCATATTTCACGAAAACTATTTCACAGGGGTAAATAGTACACAATTTATAGGTGAGAGTTGAAAACTAAATCGTAAATCAAAAAAGCTTGCAGTAAAAAAATATTTAGACTGTAATATTGAAACGGTCTCTTTTGTAGTTCCCACAAATTTATCGAAGGAAACAAGCTGCAGCTACCCTCTAAGTAAGGGTTTTTTAATAGGTGCAATTTCAACTACAAAAAATGATGAATTTATAACAATTAAAGAAATTTAGATTTCAATATGTCAAGAATAATGATGAAACATTTAACTAAAAATTCGTCTGATTGAATCCTGCTCGAGTAATATTTGCACAGTGATTAAGTGAATGTTTAATGCTATTTGCAGACTTGCATAATTAGTATTTATAAAAATATAAGGTTCAAGAATTATAATAACTTACTGTCGTTTATTTATCAAGTTTTATTGTATTTTGTTACAGACTGCCGTAACTTAGGAATGGAACATCTCGATATGTGGTAAAACCGTTATTGCGCTAGAGCCCTCCCTGCTTTTATTTCTTTAGCTGTGTTAAAATAATTGACTTGTGCAAAATACCGTTCGGCAATGTTCCTTAGACCTCATCCCTGATATTTTTTCTATTGGATTACCTTAGATATACGGTTTACTAGCTTAGACGATTTTATAACAGAAATCAAAGATGTTAACTTGCATTCTTTGTGTGGTAATAACTATCAAATATTCTTCCTAAAAATGTACTAACAATAATGAAACCCAATTGCAAATAAAAACTGTTTTCAATAAGTTTAAAATTTTTAATAAACATTTACTATTTTTAGTTTTTCGGTTTTTAGTGGTCTGTAACATATTATAGGTCTTATATCGTCCCCTATAATATTCTACGGCACTTACTTAAAACTGACTTTGTCGCATATTTTACAGCATTACAAGTTTTTTATATAATTATTGGACTTCTACTTTGATTTAATAACTTTTACTGATTCATAAATACGTATAATTCATTTCTTAGCTTAAACATTGAACTAAAAACTTTACTTAACAAGTGATATTATTGATTTGGAACGAAATTAATAATACAGCCACTTGATACATGCTTTTAAAAATAAAATGGGCATTAAATATGCAGATGACCAAAGAACATAAATCTATCAGGCCACTAAGAGAGAACCCAGCCTCATTTATTTAAACAAATGAGTACTAGAAATTAAATTTAGTTTCATATTTACTTTTACCTTTTTCTTCTCTTCATTGAACATCCACATTGTCAGTCATAGCCCATTCCTTTATCTCAGTTCTATTTCATCATTTGCATTTTAAGAAGGTGTACTCGTATAAGGCCTTCAATTCTTCTGGATTTTAGACTTGTGGTAAATGGTTTTTTCTTGGATTTAATAACGATAGTGACTAGGGAAATCATCGAGGTGTATGTTTTATTTTTACCAAATAGTAAAAGATATAAATAAGTCGTCTTTCATTTAAGGAGCTTTAGAATAAGTTACAATAATGTGCTTGTTAAAACTCATAGTGTAGTTATACAATCTGACACTATGATTATATAACTACTGTTTTACAAGGTATGTAGATATAAGAATTACCATTACGAAATATATTATGTGTATAATGTAAGCTAAACTTTACTTATAATATATTCTATAGATTTTGAGAATATAAAAGTTATCAAGACTTACAGCCACCAGAAGAAGAAATATGCCACAGATTTGAGCAGCTGCCATGACGGAGTACTCGACGGACTGACACAACCTCTGACAATTGGTAAGTGACAAGCGTCATTCAGTGTCAAAGAGGTACAAGTTTACACACAAGAGAACAAGTCTTCCCAAACACACGGTAAACCTTGTGCATTAGTGACATACCAATGTGTAAACACTATTCAAGGTTTCAGTAAAGAGGGCTTCTATTCTGAAGATTTATATCTCACAGATTGGAATTACTTGCCCTTCCTTATAAATACCATGTCTACTGCTTTTAAACATTTTCAATTTGGACATTACAACATAAATACAAATACTCATTTTATTCTCGAGATGTTTTGCTGACAGGTTGATAGACAAATCGTAAAGTATAAGTTGACAAAAACATGAAATCATTATTGTAGCAATAAAATGTGGTGCAAAATGTGAAAGCTAAGTTAATATACCACAAGTTAAAATCTCCATAAATATACGAAGTTTGTTCAAAAATCTGTGTTTTACTATTTTCGTGTTGCCATCATGGTTATCTATAGACACCCTTAGCAAACTCCCACGGAGTGACTTACACCATTATCGAACTTTGTGTTTCTCATATAGAAATTAAGATCGTCCATAGGTCAGTTTGTCTTTTGAGGTATCTTACGGACAGACAAAGAGAAATTACATTTTTCAGCCTCACGAGTATTTGGCTTCTTTAGGGAATAATGACTAAGCTCAAACATTCATAATTTAATGATTAGTTTATTTATATTTCTCTCACTTCGGGAACCGTAGTTTAAGTCCAAAAGTAAACACGAATTAGAAAGGTAGGAGGAAATTATTAATTAAATGAAAGACTGTCAAGAAACCACAAAATTACAAATTTTGTTAGCATAAGAAGGACAAAAACTCAGTTGGTTCAAAAGATAAATAATAAGAAAGAAAATTGAGAAAGGATTTCTCCTTGAACTTCTCTACAATCTATTAAAGATTCTAAACTTTACAGCTATCAGAAACAGGAAAAAACCCTTTCAGACATTTGTGAAATGCCTAAGCCTTTTTTCTCTTTGCCTTTCTATCCAAAGCCGCAATCTTAGATTGTAAATCTGTTTCTTTTTCTAATATTTTTCTTCAATCATCTGTTAAAAAAATTAAAATATTCTTACACATAATAAACATAAACAAAACTGATATATTATGATAATAATATAAAGCAAAACACGCATATTGAGGTAGTGAGACAAAAACTGTTTACATTTACAACATTAATTCTGCATGTATATTTATTCTAAATATACATGAAGAATCGTGTTAATAATGATATTTTATTATTAACCTCTTATTCATAATACAAATTCTTCATAATACAAATTTTTTATCATTCTAATAACTTGTTAAGGATGAAATTTGTACTTTAAAATTATAACTTTTTTGAAGTTAATTTATATTTTTCCACTACATTTCTGACTATCTTCACCGTCAGTTAAAAAGTTCAGTACAAAGTTTTACAGCAACTGCCCATAATTTGGTTTTAGGAAAAGCAATTCCAAACGTAAAAATATCTCTAATTTTTATTTGATTTTTGTATTGTACTTATATTCCCACTTTATTTGTACAGGAAACATGATTCTATTTAAGTTGGGTTAAGGAACCATTATATTTTAAAATCTTAAAGTTTATTAAATTAACCATTGTATCTGGTATTAAGTTTCATACAACTTACCTAAATATACTAATACCTAATGATATTATAAATGCGATTGGCCTTTTTTTGTTTGTTTTTATTCAGCCTGTGTGTACGTTCTATATGTGTCGAAAGACGTCACCAAGAGGATTGTAAATTTGATATGATCTCTATCCTTTGTAATTCTACGACTTTACTGAAAATGGTAAATAACGGTGAAGTTAACTTATTGGTGTCATACTAAGATTGACATTTGCAATCAGACTTTTATAACGAACTAAACTGTAAAGAGCGTTTTTACTGTGATATTTAGGCTGGGAATACTGAATAAATCTGGAATATATGGGGAATGGCACGTCTTATACATACATTATTAACTCATCTGCTTGTCTGTCTGTAACATAAAAATATTTTATTGATTGTAACCTTACGATTACCAAGAGCGTTGAAAAATGAAACATATCTCTAAAATGGATAACAGTGTAATAATATGCAATTTGTTGTTTACGTGGTAAATAGTGCTTGCATATTCCGAAGGTAATTCCTTTAAAACAGAAGGACCTACTTCTTCATCATTGAAAATAAAAGCCGTTTTTATTTGTTTGCATTGGGTTCATTTTTCGCACTGCAGTACAACCTGAACTAGCTTTGTTTCTGTTTGTGTACAGAAGACATAAAAGGAATTTTTACAATAAATAATTAACTTTTAAATCTATTGTTGCAGTCTTAAATCATATTAATAAATTTAAATCAGCCACTATAAAGTTTATATATCTGGGCGCTCATTGAAATCTTTCCCATCAGGTGATGACGAAACCAGATTTCTGTTTTGTGTGTGTTCGTCTGCATAAAAGTGTGTCATTTTTGGAAACATTCAATGGGGGTAATTAAATTTGGTTTTAAACTCCATTTATACTAAGTATTTACCTAATTTAAAATGGTAAACATTGGTCCATTTGGAGTCATTCTCCGGGCCAGAATATTTGATCACCATGCATTACAAAATACAAATACAAAATTTGTATTAACGCGAAGCCTCCCTGTTTCGAAATCTTGGTGCGTTCGACCTGGGTATAAAATATACTACCAGTTACTCGCGGCTTTGCACGAAATTTCTTAGGTGTTGCATCTGTATAATCACTTCTGGGTCGTGTTAATTATATTTACGACGGAAGTATTAAGTTTGCCTTCTTCCCACGGCCAAGAAAATATGTTTAAAAAGTGTATATTTGTGGTCATTGCAATCTAATCCGATCTTTGTATTTTTGTTCCATAGCTGATTTTGTCTCTTTCTCAAGCAAGAAAATATGTATACATACACAGCCCTGAGTAGCCTACTTCTGCCAAAAGACTACTACTTTGGGTTTCATAACAGTCTTTAAATATATAGTCAAAGTTATATTACATTGCCTCTTATATCTGCACTGCTAGCAGTTACCCGTTCCTTTGCACGCAATTTAGTAGGCCGTGCACGAGTATGCCAACCGCTGGTTCGAGTAAATTATGTTTCCGAGGCCTATGTTGAGTTTACCTTTTTGCCACGATCAATAAAATACTGCAAAAGATTCATAATTACGGTAATTGTAATTTACTTCGTTCTTAGAATGTTTTTTTTTCATAGTTGATTTGATTTGTTCCCTGACTGAGAAAATATACGAGATATATATGTGATATACCACAGATCAGAAAAGCCTACTTCTGTCAAAAGTCCTAAATAAATAGGGTTTATATCAATCTTTAACTTAATATTAGAGTTTTTAAAATATTTTAAAACATATAGAGCTGGAGATGGTTTATTAGTTCAAAAGAAAAGTCGAGCGAAATTGCACAAAGCATAGTTCTTGTGGATTGTTTTAAAGGGAGTCTTCTGATTAAATTCTGACTTTCTTATGTTTTATAATATTATCTAAGGTAGGTTAGTATTTACTTAATCACTAAAATCTAAATCGGCTTAAAACATTATGGTTACTCTTTTCAAAATGTACACACTATAAATGTAAACAAATAGGAAATAATAAACAATGTTTACACAGAACAGTTGATTACATTTGACAGGGTCATTGAAATAATATTACACAACTTCAGAGACCAAAATGGTATTTTCGCTACTTTAAAGACCAGTGGGGCGTTGCCCGAAGGTATTTTGGAAATAATAAAAGGCCTATATTCATTTCAGGAACCCAAGGCTTGTCCATACAAAGATTCAGTACAATCGGTTATGTATTTACGGGTGAAAACAAAAAACAACAAAAAAGGCACTTTCGCATTTATAATATAATTAAGATGATAATTTAATAGCATTGATATTTTATACGCACTCAATCAGGTATATAATAATTTACATAATGTATCTACAGTAACTGAACCCACAACGGTAATTTATGAAGAATATTAATTTAAAAACCCAATTAAGGATGAAACAAAAGGACTTAGAAAATTTTTATATGTAAGTAATAAAGTTTTTACAGTAATGTCGGACTAATTCATCCAAAGCAAGTAGATTAAAATAAGACATGCCTCATCCATATAAGCAGGGAAACTTTCTACTCTTAGTCACAAACACAGCTTTAATGCAAAAATGTGCTTTTAGTGTTGGTATACCATTCATTAACACTTTTTGAATATCATTGAAAATACTTATGACAAAATAATTGACTGCCATTATTAATCATGATGAGAGGTTGGAGCCAAATTGATCAATTTGCATCCTCTCGGTTTACGGCAGGAACACAGGGAAACATTGTTTGAAAAGAAATATAAATAATTTCTACAGGGGAACATTCTTTTAAGAGACTGACATATTTTAATTTTTAATTATACTTTAAATTTTGTTACTGTATTTTGGTTTTAACTATTTTAAAATTAATAATAATTTTACAGTTTTTACATAAAACTGCTAATTATTAGACAGTATTAAGTTTAATTTTGACGTAACCTGTACTGGTTGTATATATGTAAATGCACATGTCACGTTATATATAAATATATGTATAAATATTACATTAAACCTATTTGGGCTTTAAGCATACCGTAGAATTAAAGTGACGTATGCTATGAAATCAAATTTATTATTTATTATTAAAGACAGTTTGTGTTTCATAGTATTACTCTTAAATTAATTCATAGAGGTAAAATTTAATTGATCAAATATATAACAGGACTATTTTACTGGAAAATTGTCCCGTAAAAACTGTGTTAATGTTAATGAAGAATTTTGGTGAATACTTAAACAAATTTATCCCACTTGTGCTACAGTTTTTTTGCTTATTTCATCATATTATTAAAACCATAAGAAAATAAAAAATTAATATATTTTTTTTAAACAAAGCTTTGAACTTTAATGTCACTGAAACAAATGTAAATACGAAATACAAAAGTGTCTTGCAATAATAAAGAACGAAATCTCAACTCTTCCATGAAGTTTAGACACGAAAGCATTACTAAATTTTCAAGTGGAGCAATATATCAAGCAACAAGTTCCAAATTAAGCTCAAGGGATAGGGAGGCTCGAGGGCTCACTTTAACTTGAAACTGTTTCAACTCTAGTTCACAAATTCGTAATCACATACAGCACAGGCTCGCAATCCAAACTTAATGTGGAGCTGCGCATTTGTCGCTCAATTATTGTACATTTCTTATTAATGTAAATGCCTATTAGTTCTCAAATAAAAAGAAGTGAACAAACTAAAGAGGAGTATACATTTGGGAATGTTTTTATTTAATTCAAATACATTATTGCAATGTAATAAATAATATTTCGCTTTATTTACTGAAAGAACTTTTTTTGAAAGCAAATTAAAGTAGGCTACAATATACACTTATACAATATAGCACTTAGAAATGTAAAATGTTTTGTCAATTTATCGGAAATAAAGGATTTTCGAGCTGTGAACTGTGTGAATATGATTGGCAGAGCCTCATCACCTGAATGGTCTGCAAATTTTGATTTAATATGCTAAGTTCATTTCTAGAAGTTTTCTTTCAGGAATACCGTAACCAATACAGAGCTTTCATCGTTGCAAGGAAGGATTACGTCACACCACATGTCTCATAAAAGACTTTCCTGAGTTTTTATTAAAAATTTAAAGAACCGGTATGTAGCTCATTTCATTCTGATACTTCGGCTAAATGTTTTCCTATGTCACATGTTCAAATGTAATATGGCTGTGTTCATTTTATTCATTGTAATGTTTTAAATTTAATTACTACATTGAAAACACACCAACTAGTAATAATAACTTTTTTATTTTGTGAAGCCTTTTTAATACCAAGGGCCTTCTTCATCAGACACACGACAAAAGTAAAAGCAAAAAATAATTTATTTCTATTTGACCACTGTATTATTACTGAACTTACATTATCCTAATATTACTAAAATACGTTAACACACCTATATATTTAAATGGATGGGAATACTATTAGATAAATGAAGCAAATACGAAGATTTGTTAAATGAAGAAAATTTTATATTTCACAAAGAGTACTAAAATAACTTGCAAAATTTATATAGTTTAACTCCAGTAATGAATTTATTTTATTTTACACACTACACCACACAGGACAAATTAATATTAAAATCACACATGTCTAACTATTATTAAACACAAATTTACTTTTTGTATTTACTTTTGTTGTGTATCTGATAAAGATAGCCGTGCAATTAGGCCTTTCGATAGAAATGCCTAACAAATTATTAGGTTATTAGTATTGATTGGTGTGTACTCAATGTAGCGATTGTTCTCGTTGCTATAATGGTTATCCATAATACCGATGTAAAATGTTCATTAACATTCATCCAACCCCCATGTAGTGTCACTCATTAAAATATACCTCAACGTTGCTTTTACAGAAATAAAGCTTGAAGCAAAATTCAATATATCAGTTCATTTACGTGATATCGTGCGAGCTTGCCGATAAATAGAAAGAAATTAAGTTTTTCCATACCTTTGAATAATAGGCTTCGCTAACACTCAGCGAATGATATGAAATATATACATACAGTACGTTACCAAACAGTAACCCCTGCTGAAAGCACGTAGTATTTCTCCAGTTGAGGCTGTAACTACAGCGATAAAAGCCCATTGGCTGTAAACGTCTGCAACCATAAAACTCAAGAAACACACTGAAAGTATGTCATGTGTGACCTATCTCAGTTCGTTTGACAATGTATCATAACACATTTATTACAATAAATTCTTTATGAGTCAGCTCCACTTTATGGCACTTTTATATTATAAATTGTGTAAATTATTTCAATTGTGAAAATTAAATTGAGATATGGGCATTTGAATGAGTAACACTTTTATGAATAACATTTAATGAATCATTATTAATGATTTTAAGGCTTGGAACGAATTTAATCAGTTTAACTTTCCCAGTATTGAAACAAGTTTTGGAACATTCTAAGATTATTTTAAGCTTAAAGAACACCTGATGAGACAACGAGAACACCTTTGTTCATCTAGATTACACTTCATTTTTATTTAGAGTGAATATATTATAGCGCTAGGACCTGCCCTGTGTACTTTTATAAATCTGTGTGTAGTACTTGTAAGTTCCGTATAACATTTGGCTCTTATTTCTTGATTATAAGTACTTTTGTAATGTTTATTGTTATGTCAAATAAGAAAACCCCCATAATCAGTCATTAATTGTTAAACATTGAAATACAAATTGTATTGCATGATTGGAAAGTTTTGGGAGAAAGAAATATTTTAGATCCAGTTTTAATACAGTATTTTTTTATTTCGTTATATAAAGTAAAAATATATATTTGACAGATTTTTAAAATTGTTTTGTATAAAGTAGTAAATGTGAATATAAATTATCCAAAAACATTATAGAAGACCTGCATTGGCTACTCTCGATTCAGATAATTTAAATAATATTAATTTAGAAAATAAGTTCTAGTACTTTGGTACTTTATTACGTCATCCGCAGTGAGAAACGTAACCCAAGGCGATATTGATTGTTTCCTGCCAGGTGTAAGGATGAGAGGCAAGGAACCGAGCTTGCGGCGCAGAAGCTTCTAACATTGTTACGGGCTTCCTAATGTCAGAGTTAACTTCTCTCATCACGGTTATGAACCATTCAACTCTGGCTAAGTGGTAAGTAAGACGACAATTTTGGTTTTGCCAAGTTTAGATTATTTTATTCTAAACTCGAAACTAATTTAAACATTATTTTCAATATGGTCTCATGAATGCGTTTTTATTAACTACGAGAACATCCTGCTGTTTCTTGATGTATAGACTGATACAATATTGCCAGTGCTGATAAATGTTTAAAAGTGTTTTTGCTACTTTCTTACAGTACTTATATCAGTAAAAATTCATACAATGCATTTAATAAATAGGAAATATCTCCAATTTAATCGTGAAGATTAATTTAGAGCGTAAAAAGTCCAATGAAAAAGTATTTTCTTATAGTTTCTTGACAAGCTCCTTAATTAAAAAATGCTATGCACATTTGAATTACGAGCACTGAGTAATGTATAGAAAACGTTCCAGAGTCTATACTAATATTCCTTAGGATAATATCAAATATTTCTGCTGTAACTTTTTTTTGCATAAACTTTAAGTATACAGGTTCTGGTTAAGATAAATCTCGATTATGCGCATTCGTTTTTTGCGTTTTATTATTTTTGAAATGTATTGCACATTTAAGACAGACACAACGATGGCATATTTAGAGTGAAGCATTAATATTAATAATACATACTGGAAATTTAGCTGTGACATACAACATTTACAAGTACCGTTTATCATTACATAAAATCTAGTAAAAGAACTGCACATTGTCGTACATTCAATTTTCTTTTTAAATAAAACACCAGTTACATAGTTTCTCAAATTGCATTGCTATCAATGCGTTATTAGTGTGGGGAAGAGCGTCTCAATCAATCAAGTAGAAGTCTACAACAATCAACGAACGATCCATCATTACGTGTGCCCTACTGACAAACAAAGGTGAAACGCCAGACCTGCAGAAGTGACGTCTGGGCTTCAAGTTGTTTCCGACCTGGCGGATGAGGATGGCTTGCCTTAATCTGGCCATTTTAACCGTCCTGTCTCTTCTATTCGCTATTGCTGTAAGTCTGCATTCTTCACAAATTGCATTTATGGATTGTCAACTGATTTCATTTATAGCTAATTTTATCTCTTCATCATGTAGTCTATACATGTCCAAATGTAATATGGTTGTGTTCATTTTATTCATTGTAATGTTTTAAATTTAATTACTACATTTAAAACACACCAATTAGTACTAATCACCTTTTTATTTTGTGAGGCCTTTTAATACCTTGCGCCTTCTTCATCAGAAACACGACAAAAGTAAATACAAAAAATAATTTGTTTTCTATTTGACCACTGTATTATTACTGAACTTACATTATCTTATTGGCTAAGCTAATATAGTAGCAAAGTATCACTGGAAGGCTAGAAAAAGTCAGTTTGTCGTCTGTCAGTGCGGTATCGAGAAATAACTGACCCATATATTTGAAACTTGAATGAAGCTTCAACTCTATATAAGAAAAACTGATTCCAATGACTAAAATGGGATTTGGGTGATCGTTAATATAGGTCACAATGATGGCAACAAAAATGTCGCAAGTTATATACATTTGCCACAAACTGAATATAATCATTGAGCATTGTAACTTTGACGTACTAACACATGTTGCCCAACTATCAGATTGAAATTATCTGTAAACTTTTATTTAATAAGTACACGTTTTTAAATAGGTCCTATTTTACAGTTAAGTTTATTGTACATCAACTAAGAATCAGAGATATCTCAAAATAGTTCTTCGCTGATAATAGAATTGTATCCAATAATAAGAGTTTTTTATTGTATTTTAAGAATTGGGCAATTTCACCCTTTTATAAAATTGACTTAGACTAGGGCATGTAGAACGCCTAGTCAACATTGCATGCTCTAACATTATTTTTTCTTATGTCTCGCTTAAGCATGGAGTAACGTGCTTAACCTCAGATCAAGAATATTCAAATGCTCGAACGGTCGCGTTTAACAATGATAATTGTCCGTATCTTCAATTAATTATACTCTCGAATCATCCTTCGTTTTAAATGTGCATTAGACTGCAATTTCAACAAGTTGACATTCACTTGGCCTGAAACAAATTATTATGAGTCAAACACCTCACCACTTTAATTGTACTAAAATATAGGTTTTAATCCTAGTAATTGTCAAAGATTTGTCGATGATGATATTACACATTACATCTCTTGTAATACTTGTAATAGCTATTACTCTAAGTTTTCATTCTTCACAAGTTGCACTTGAGAGATCCATTACTTAATAGACTTCAACAAAATTCCCTCACAAATAGATTTCAATTCGGCCACCCTGGGCCAAAAGATGTTTATGAGAACACGGAATGCAATGGAATAAACTCGCAGTTTCTTCCCACAAATCCATTACTTCCTCTATAATAAGAGAAAGATAAGATAAGATAAAATAACCGAAAGAGTGTTTCAGGTTTGCCAAAAATGCCCCAAACATGGCGAGACCAGGAAAGCCGATCCCAACAACAACTGTAGGTATCTCCTCTGTAGAGAAGGAAAGGGACGGTGGTACACCTGCCCGCAAGGGAAGATCTTCAGCGAGAGCGAACAGTGCTGCGTGTGGCCGAGCAAGTAACTACTATAGTCGTTTGTAGTAATAAGTAGTTTGTAGTAATAACTATTTTGTAGTAATAACTTGGTAGTAACTACTATGGTAGTTTATAGTCTAATACTTTGAATACATTACTTTACTTTACTTTATTTTCGTACTGACACATAATTTTTTATGACGAAGTCAATGGTACTAATATCTATAAACTAGTCTATTTTACATACAAACGTGTTGTATTAAAACTAAACTTAAACTGAAAAAATTTTAAATTCTTAAAATATCTAAAACGTTTTAAAATAAACGAATCTTACGTCAAATATAAAATCAAAGTTACCGACTAGTTAAAATAGGATGAAATAAAGCAGCAAAAGAATCCAGATAAGAATCAAAACACGCCAAATCTTTAAACTAGTGTCAAAGATTTAACCAACTGGATAAAATTCTCCCTGATCAAGAATTCTTTCAGTTGAGTTTTAAATCTTGTTTCTATGGGTTATTTTTCTTATATTTCGGGGCAAACAAGATAACAACATCGCTCCAACATTTGTTTGGTAAATTGCTAGCTAAAGTTAAACGATGAGGAGTCTGACGTAAATTAATGCCAGCTCTAGTGTTGTGCTCATGAATTTCATTCCCTGTCAATGCATTTTGGATTTTTAATTTGGAAAAAACAATAGTTTTATAAATGTACAAAGCAGGTAATGTCATTATACTTCAATCCGAAAAGACGTTTCTACATGAACTTCTTCTCCTGAGTCCAGCTATCAACCTAACCGCACGTTTCTGAAGCACAAACACTGTTTTCAACAGCGTATGAGATGCTGAGCCCCAGACTATCAGACTCGTATCTCATCCGAGACTCGATCAGTGCGTGGTAGATAAGTTTCATCAGATACTTATTCCTATATTTTGCATTCTGCGAGAGCAAAAATACTGAAGAAGCCAACGAGTTACAGACAACACTCACATGAACTTCCCACCTTAAACATTAATCACTTTGAATTCCAAGATATTTTACAACAAGAGCCTGATGTACATCATCTTACTAAGTAGTTACTGAGTATTCAATTTTAAATAGTAAAATATTTGACTGGTAAATGATTTACTATTGCTCAATTATAACTTGTGTTTAAACAGCAATTAATGTTCTTTTTCACACTTCAATATTCTATTCTAATCCATTGTATACAGAACTTTACACCCTTGAAAATAACCATGTAATAACGTGAACTCATATTACTACAATTATAACTTTTCCTAGTTTGTTTGAAACTATGTATTACCCACTGCTAATTTACGTTGTTTTAATATCAATATCTAAAGTTTGGATACCTCAATTTTTGTTTTTGCTATTTATACTCTGCAGCTTACTTAGTGGAAAATACTAATGTAGTTAAACCACTGAATATAACAATTTAAGGGGAGCGATAACTTTAATGAGCGACCTACACTCATTATTCGATTGTTATTATCGAACTATTCGATATGTTATCAAAATCCGATGATATATATATTTTCATGCGAAACAATGATTATAATGCATTTATTAAAAAAATTAACATACAACAATAACATTACTAAATAACAAATCCAACTATAGCCTACATACACATCAGAAATACGTTAGAATATTTAAAGATTTCGCATATAGCAGTGAATAACCGCTTTTGTGAACACAGTAGCCAAAGTCACCTGTATATCTAGAAATTTATCACATAATTTCCTCATTTTTATTGACATTTTCAAATTCTTAACATTAATTACTTCTTTCTGTTTATTATTTACATGACGAATGAATGTAACTAATAATCATGAATCATGTGTTTTGTTAAATAAATTGTAATAATTGATTTGTATAAAACAACCATTCGATAAAAACAACCAAATAAAAAGTTTAGTCCGCTATTAAAGTCTACCACAATTTAAATAACCTCTCAGTAATTATAAAATAGGGTGTACTGAGTATTATTCTTACAAGTGCCTGATGACAATGAGCAAATTTGGAAAGCTTTGTAAACGGTTTACATAAATCATTATTTTACATGTTGATAGGCTATTTATCTGTTATAAAAACTGTTGCAGGTCTTCTTCTGTAACTAAGTCAAACAAGAACTCTGGAAATGCTAAGAAATCGAAGAATGTAAACAGTGGAAATAGCAAGAAGCAAAACTCGGGGTCATCCTCTACTGGAAATTCCGCATCTGGAAATGGGAAATATGTGGCAGATTACCATTGGTAATTGTGGTCACAACACTTTGGTCTATAATTAAAGAATATACCAATATAGTTCTATTTTTTCAGAGCTCAAAATATGATTGATTTCCAAATCCATTCAAAGTTACTCCAGTGTTTATTACCAAGTGTTTTAACACCTTTATTAAGGCTACATATGAAGTCATTCTTAGAGCCAGAAATTGTGGTAAGTATAGGTAATGTTCAGAAGTAAAAGAATTCGAACATTGTAAAATCCAAGAAGCAGAACTCGCGATCATCCCTCTACTACAAAGTCTTCATCTGGAAATGGAGGATATGTGGTAGATTACCATTGATAATTTTAGACTCTTGTGGGCTATAAATAAAGAACAATGACAATATGGTTATATGTTTCAATTCTCGAAATACGATTGACTTCTAAATGCACTGAGGATTAATCATGTTTATGAAAAGTATTTAATAATTTATTAAATATTATTATTGCTGTGTATGAAGTCATTCTGACAGGTAGAAATTATGGTAAGTATTGTAAAGTTCCTGCGCGGTGTAACTGTGTTAAATAATATCCATAAATAAATATTTTTGGAGATATTCAAATCCAAATGTATCAACTTGAATATACCTTTATTTGTAGGATATAACTAAAAGGATTAATAATAATTTTATCTTATACAGTTCATTATGATAAAATTAGTGATTAAAACTTCACTAAACAGTTTCAATTATTTATATTTAAAACATGAGAAATGTGCATAAGACATGATTTAGAGAGACATAGCTTTACGTGGATAATTCAATAGCGTCAGTGAAAACATTGTGGTTATATTTTAAAGATAATGGTAATAACGAAACGAAAATGTAAAATGACGTATTTAAATGGTCTTTATTGGTTGAAAATTAGCGGAGCCTATTACTCGAGGAGCTGAAAAGTGTCATTTCTGTGGTGTTATCTATGTTTCTGACTGTTCACATGATATCTAGAAAACTGACTGGCCCCTAGACTTTACATTGTGCGTGAAGCTACATATGCACATGAGGAACACTGAGATCTCTGATAGTACTTTCCCTCCATAAGGTTGGGCTAAGCGTTAGCAAATATTTTTAATTTGCCCTATGAGTAACTGTGATGTCAACGAGGAAGTAACAGGATAAATAACTTTATAAATAAACTTAGTCCTAACATATGATATTTCAACATTTATTTTTTATTAATATGGTTAAAAAAGTAATAGAGCGGAAATCTATGTTTAAAGTTAGTTAATACTAGATTTCAGTACACTCATGTATTTAATTATGTTCCCTAGTATCCCAGCAATATTATTGCTTAAAAACTCTGTTATGAAACCAAACTTAATGAAGAAAAATGTGAATTTACGAAAAGCATTAGTGGTTAGAAATATCGGGAAATATTTCATCAGCAGAGGAAAATATTGTGCATAAAACTTCATATCTACATAGGGAAGAATGGGTTTTATCATGGTGCATTTCCCGCCATGTAATTTGACTATGTTATCACTAATTATATCACTCAGTATGCTGACGAAATTTCTTATTTGCCCACTGTGGAGGTCAAATTGATTGTATTATAGTACGTCTATCTGCAGATATCTTAATAATCAAACACAACTAATAATTTACTTTTAATTTGATGCAAATTTAGCATATCTGTTATGGGGGGAAAATTAGCGTGGTTACGCCTACCCTTACAGTTTAAAATATGAAGAGACTTTAATGTAATAAATACATTTTTATCAACAGTTATATTACTAAGATACTATCTCAATTTTTTATTTGAAATTTTAACTTTTATAGGATAGATATAGTACATTCCATACTTTACGTCACTAAACAATTATTTTAACATTAAGTATATATAACTGCACGGCAGCAAAAAAATTCCTCTTTTGTATGGGAATATTTGACACTTAATTTTAAATTCAGTATATTTAGTATTTTTTACATATTTTTTGTAACTAGATTGTTTATTAGGAGTATGGTCACCCTTCCTGAATATCTAGGGAACTAATCATGTGAAAACTTTTGGATTGTTTGTACTATGTTTTATACTGATGTAACTCTGATATTCTTCCTAAATCATATATTTACTTACCATTAACGTTTTAACATGCAATTTTATATAGAAATATACATAGTGTATATTTACGCGTTAAAGAATTGCTAAAGACACTGTAATAATAATGTTTGGTGCTATTAACTTCTGTCAATTTGCATATACGGCATTTCATTAACTTTGCATTCTTGAAACTTGCAAATGTCTTATATTACCTGATCTTTTAAATGAGTTTCATCGAGAATTTACATAGTATGCTACGAAAAAACAGGTTACAGTCTAAGATTATAATATTATGTATTGCAGTGTTTTTCAGATTAATTATGACATAAATTTGAGAATGTAGCATAAAATGTTACCTCCAGCCACTACATATATAAAGACTGGATGGAATGTTAGTTGAAATGATTTACTTGGCTTAGTTAACAATAAACTACCATTGCTATTAATCTCAATTATTTGAGGTATATATAGTCGTTATTTGTTTATCTCTTTTTATTATTTCCAGTTTAGGTTATACGATAATTTATGTTTTATAAATTATACTAAAATACATTAATGTTAATAAATTTAATTTAATATGTGTACATTACATCTCCTTGTAATAAAAAACATCGAAATAATTTAAATATAATGAAATTATTCTGAAGCACTGTAATAATCCCGGGCAAGGAAATGACGTCACTAGTCTTTACATGTGCACAATAACAACAGAACTACTCCCATTATGAAATAAAAGCTGTTTGTTTTCCATCTTTTATCTCTAAAAACACTATGAAAAACCAACAAATGAATCGATTTAAACGTGATAAAAGCAACCCGAGTACATAACAAAAGCAATGGAAATTATCAGTTTTATACAATACCAAGCTGAGCAAAAGCCCCAGCTTTAGTTCCTCTTGATTGCTTTCTTTCAGTGTTTTTAGTCTCAATCGATACATTCATTTAATATTTTCATCAATAAATAGATATATCGAATGTTAATTAATACACCAATCAAGAAGTTCATCGATAGTTTTTCCAACTAAAGTTACATTGGTGGAATATATCTCAAAGATATACCGAGTGTCGCTTTTCGGATATACCATTCTATCGCCCTATAAATGAAATAATGATCAATCATGTACAAACCAACTCAAAGAGAATAAATATTTGTTATTCTGTATTGACTAGAAATGGTAAAGAGGCAAAAATTACACAAAACGTTGTGGAGTTCGTTATTCAGTCAAATTAAAAAAATTAAAGCCAGCGGCCTTTTGAAGTTTTGAGCAATAATTTTAACTCAACTAATTCCCAATATATTAGCAAAACAAAAAATATTTTCAAAATATTACTTCCTTGTAAACAACTTTTCTTGCACTTCGATAGTCGATAGTGTATTTCTTATCTTTTCAAGATGGCCACCGTTTGGAATAAGAATGAGTGCACCACAATTATTATCCTTCATAGCGCAAAACAAAAATATTAAGGAATTCTTAGATTATTTACATTATTGTTTGTTCTTAAGTGAATTGGGTAGTATATGACATTGCAGGAATAAGTGTGGATACGGTAACTAATACTGTAATTTGTAATAAATTCGGAATAAAATTGGTACTAAGAGTATTGCTCATAGCTTCAATAAGTGCATTAACTATTCTTAACCAATCAAAATATTTCGTATGGTGGCGCTTTACATTTGTGAAAAATGTTATCTCATTTGGTTTACTACATAAAAACTAAATTGAAAGTTTTAATAAAATTGACGTTCTATTCCAAGCAGCCTTTAATCTTATAGTTAAATCGTCATAAGTAAAAATTTTCACCAAAATAACTTGTTTATTGATTGTTGCTAAATCAAGTTAAAGTTATTATGAACAAACTTATATCTTTAAATCTGCACGATGATGAGGTTTCTAAGCTTTGAAAGTATCACTAGTAATTATATTAACGTGCGCAACCTTAAGAGTTATCGTTGCATCAGTGTTGTGAAAATTAAACAGCTAAACCAACAATGCATCTTGAATTTGACATTTCAAGGTCACAACCACGCGTGAAGTCTACCTTTCCTCCGCTTAAGCGCTTAATAATTAATTTGTTATTATTAAACCCACACATACTATAGTTAATATTATTAATTGCTATATTTTTATATTATAATATTCATAACTTTTTTTATATAGAACTTTATATCTAAACAAACATATTTAGAATCCCGAACTATTATTACCTAGAAACCGAGAACCATGTACGCTGTATACGCACACAATCTCGCTTTTATTGGATTCAAAAAACGAGTTTTACCTGTGAAAGAAATCAATTGTTCAACAGGCTATTTTTGCTGTTCGACAGATCTAAATTATACTGAATTACAGGAGTACATTCAGTACAGGGTACAATCAATTATACCTACCCTTCGAAGCTGACAATCAATTATTGTAATACTTTGATGTTATGTACAGACATTTTGTCTTGGACGAATATAGCTGACTGACTTTAAAATTACACACCCTTTATAAAGCATGGTCCAAACCGTAAATACTTTTTTATGACAACGGAAAGTTTACAAATAATTTTCATAATTTAACCTTATAGCTTTTGCCAGTTGGACGATTACACATCTTAACTCCACGAAATAAGGATGATTTCCATGAATAGTCATGACCACGAAATGATGCTGGTTTGAATTTCACCACGAACCCTCGCAACAACATTCAAACTAATTAACCTTAAGCCTACATATTAATTAATGAAACTAAAACTGTTTCTCTGGAAGGGTTAATCGCGCGGCACTTCATTGCTGGCTGTAATCATCAAAATAAAGAGATAATAAATTAATTAGTTATATTATTTACTTTATTATTGATTAATATAAATATTTGCAAGAAGTTTTCTCTTAATAACCATTATTATATCAATTAATACTTCAGAAACTGCTCGCAGAAATTTGGCTCCGTTGCTAGGACAGGGCAATTGGTCTAACGATTACCACCACACAAGTGTCAGGGGTGGGTGTTTATCTTAGCCACGTATAAAATAATCTGAGATTTTTTTATCGAAGTATAATATATCTCTAATATAATATACTATATAGGGTAGGGGAAGGATATTAAAAGGGTTAAAAATAATTATAAAATTGTAAATTATTTATGATATTTATCAAACCTTGATACACTTAGACCCGAGCGTCAGATACCTAATTAATATAAACACATAATTAGTATTACTGTTTAAAAATGCATAAAGAGAGTGGAATTTATAACTGCAAGGGGTTGTATTGTTTTTAGCAGATGGTAATTTAATATTTATTTACCCTTTTGACAATTTATTTACTCATGTCACAATTATACAATATGACTGAAAAAACGTATTTCAACAAAATCTGACGATCAATTTATTTCTTAGGGGAATGTTTAAAATCTATTACAAACCATGTTGAGTGAAAATAACTAGAGGATCGGTCAGCTGATGAAGTATTGCGTAGGCGTATTTGAAAGTTTTACAACTAGTCTCGTTATTTAAGCAGTCGGCTGAAATAATATAATTATATAAAATGTAATGAACAAGTAACTTGTTGCGCAACACCCTTCCAACGTTTTTCCATAGAATGAAACATCTGCCCACACGGATAAGTTTGTCAGATATTAGTTTCTTCCCCTTTAATTTAAACAGTCACTCAATAGTTATCTCCAATTAAAGTTTAGAAACTGATCTCCCCTTGCTGTCTAACCAACTGATTATTTATAGATCAATTTAAAAAATAATTAAAATTATGTAGTAAATTTATAAGTGTTATTAGAATACTTTAGTCTGTTCAGTATATATTACAGGTATGGTCAACTTTAAATTTAGTGATTATTTTAAATAATAATATATGTACAACGTACTGAGTAACATCTAATAAAATACTGTATTTAAATTAATTTTACACAATACAAATACATTCCAAACATTTGTACTTATAAAACAAATCTATATAAGGCTTAATGCACCCCCAACCTCCCTCATTGAATAATCTAATTAGCGACGTCCATTGAAACATTCAGGGTCTAATGACCAATAAAAAACTGCATGAGATGATCTTCTATCTATAAATATAAATTTCTATACATAAAAATCTATTATATATATAAATTTACTTATGTTTTACAGAGCTTTGCTTTAAAGTGAACAAACATACTCAAGTAAATAAATTACGATTGTCTATCTCACCTTGTACATAATATGTTAGATCTGAGCACATATGGGGAGGATTCTGTATTAAAAAGTCGCAGAATTTCATATTTCACCAGGCATATTTTGGGCTAAGAAGCCCTTATTAATACAACCTTGGGACCAACGGCTTAAAGGTGGCTTCCAAACCATAATCCGATCGGGTGGCAGGCTGCTTGCAAGGACAGGATCGCTTAGCGGTTACCCATCCAAGCAGCAGCCACGCTCGATGTTGCTTGATACGGTTATCTTGCGATAACCGCCGCACCCGCTACACTGTCGTGGTCTTGAGATATTCTCTGAGTCTGCTAAACATGAACTTGTAATAATCTGCAAACTCTCTTACAATATGTGCCTCAAATATGCCTACTTTAGTTTCTTAAATGCAGAGATCTACCATTTATTACATCATAAGTACATCAAACTCATCATCATCATCGTCAGACGTTTCCGTTCTCACGGGTCGTCGTACACAGCCTCTTCCACTTTAGTCTATCGTTCCAGGTCTCCTCTTCATCCACCTGTATTTTCTGTAGTCCCCATCTCTCTATGTCTTTCCACACTTGGTCCTCCCATCTTCCTCTCGGTCTTCCTCTTGGTCTTCTTCCTCCTTCCTCCTTCTCCAGTGCTATTTGTGCTATTCTAGGCATTCTATTATCTCCCATCCTCTTCACATGCCCCATCCACTGTATTCTTCTTCCTTCCATTGTCTCTTGCAGTGAAACTACCTTCAATCTTTCTCTAGTTATTTCGTTCCTTATTCTATCTCTTCTTGTAGTCTTCTCTATCCCTCTTAAAAATCTCATTTCTGCAGCTTGCAATCTGCTTAAATCATTTTTAGTCCACGTCCACGTCTCTGCTCCATATAATAAAATTGGTTGGAAATAAGATTTATACATCAATACTTTTGATTCTTTCCCAATGTTCCAACTCCACACAATCTTCTTTACCATATTGAAAAACTTTCCACTCTTCCATATTCTGTTTCCTATCTCTTCTCTTATTGTGCCCCTATCTGTTATGATACTTCCTAAATAACAGAATTCCTTCACCTTTTCAAGTCTTTTTCCTTCAATGTTTGGGAGAATTTTAAGAATTTTAGTAGTAACTTTAAATAATTACTGTATTCCATTATTTTTTCCAACAAATCGCCTATATATAAGTTAATACACTCCTGATTTAAACAATACATTATGTCCCTTGCAACACAGTTAAGGTAAGGTTTAGAGAAACCCAAACTCATATTACAAAATGTGTTATTTGCCTCCCTCATTTCTCTATGTATTAAGTCAATAAATACTATATATGAAAAAATAGCTGTTTCGTAAAGGACTTGACATTTCGCCTTAAAATTCTTAGCTGCACAATGGATTTCTTTATGTAAACAGTGTAAAGCAGAGAACTAAGTAAAATGTATTTTTAATGTCCATTGTTAAACAAGTGTTATTAAATCTAAAAAAGGTAGCTTGGTGGATTTACTTCTCACCCTTATAAAAATAAACAGTTGTATGTGTAGGTCATGAAAGTTTATACAAGCAAATACGGTGAGGTTAACATAAATATCAAGAATGAAAAATGTCCAATAAGTTTGCCCCATATATCAAGGGAGTGGGAGCATGTGTGGGTGTAGCTGAAAGGCCCATGGGACCCGATACATATATCTCTTTGTCACTAGAAGATCCCTCTAGTCTTCCCAGATCTCAACAGTTTTATTCCTGTGTTGCGTCAGGAATAATATCATAACTGGCAAGAGCCATGAGACTTCGTGACGATAAGTGCAAAAAATTTTATTTATTATTAGCGTGAATATTTTATTAAGTATTAAATTCACTTTGTACCCAGGAGTGTTTCAACATGCCAGATGAACATACACTGAATACAGCCAAAAATGATTTGTTACTTAAATCTGGACAACCTTATGGATGTCCAGGAGTGGCGCATCACAAACCTCAAATTTCGAGATATTGGAGTGCAGGGGCAGATAGATAGGTTTAGTCACGGCGGGAGATAACTGTGGGAATTGGTGGGGCTCCTTAAGTGTTAAGGGCTGTTGATAGCCTATAAATAAGGGAGTGCAATCCCCTGACTGCTTTAACTGGATAGGCTGGTAAAAAGCTGTCTTCCCTTCTTCCAAGGAGAGTTACTGAGATTAATACCCAAAATCCTACTCCAAGGGCCTTTACAGGAGGCAGCCCCTACCACCAACTTTATACTCCAGAATATCCTGTCACTCCAGAAGCTGCGCAAAGTTTCTTTTTAGTACTAAGTGAAATATCTCATATTCCTGTTCTAAGATAAACCACAGAAATATAAAAGAGGTGTATGTATCTTAATGGTACATATCTTAATGGTTCCTACAAGTGCCGTGGAACCAAATTACTTCCTGGACAGAATTGAAGGGGTTGGGGGAAGAAAGTGCTAACCCACACAAAGTTGTTTTTGAGTAAATGAGATTTTAAAGTTTGGCTAAATCTGTAAATCACATTTTATAGTGAAATAACATAAAACTATTTATTTTTACTTCTTTAGAATATACTTCATAAACAACACTTAACTGTTTTAATTAAAGTATCACTATATTAAAAAAATATATATATTATACATGAATAATGTGGGTTAGCACTATCTGCGTAAAGAAAAGCTGTGAATTGGTTACTAATAATGAAGTTTATTTTAAACAGTAGAAATACAAAAAAAACCTTGATTACATTAAAAATAAACTGAAAAAGAGCAAATTAATTGGTACAGTATACAGAACAAGCCTTCATTATTCTATAATTTCTGGTCCATCGCCTTTCTCTTCCTCCGTAGCTCTAAGATGGTTGTAATAATAATGGTGCACTTGTGGAATATATGGAAGCAACTGCTTGATGTCGCCAATTTTTTTTTTTTTTTTTCTGATGTGCTTCATTATATTTTTGTTTCAAAGCAGAAGAACTTATGTTAGGCGACTTCCCTCTTTTTTTAAGAGACACTTTTATGAAGTGTTGATTTATTATGATGTTTTACCATCATTGTCATTGTCATTGGTTCACTTATTGAAAACTTAAAACAAATTGCATTTTTGAACTTCAAAGGAACTTCTTTGAAACTCATCACATTTTTGTTTGTTGGTATTTAAACTAATTTTTAACTCAGCAAGATTATATATATATATATATATATATCTTCTTTTGTCATCTGTGTGACGATGAATTTCTTATTTTTTCCCACATTTTGTAATTAACATCCTCCACTCTTCTGGAGAGTACACATTAGACTCTTTCTTTGGATATTTTTCTATTTTTGCAAAATCCTTATCTGAAGGAAGATATGTGTGTCCAGTAATCAAGTAATAGTGCTCGATTTCCTCAAACATACCGGTTAAAATCATATAGTTATAAAGGGCAACCAGATTGTAATTCTTGTTTTGCCCAGAGCAGTTATCAGAAAATATTACTAACTTTTTACTTTTAATGTTCATGTTTCTTATATATTTTAAGAGACAGCTTCCTATTTCATCGCTACCTCTAGCTGCAATGGTTTCATCCCAAAGAAACATATAGCCGATGTAATTTCCACAGTCATGGATTCCTACATTATAGGTCCAAAGTTTTCTCAAATAAAATGCAGGACCACAGGAAAGCTTTGGGGTTGGTAATGTCTGCTGTAAATCAATACTGATTGTGTGTATATCATCAGGATTTTCCTTACATGTTATGGATAGCTCGTTTAGCGTTTTTCTCAAAGCCTCCGCTTTTCTTAAGTGGAGTTCCCTTTTAGTAGAAGCTTCATTTTTCTCCTGTTCAGAACTAGCATTGTCTGTTAATAAAATATTAAGATGGTCACAAATCTTACAAGTGTCGGATTTAGGCAATTTAAACCCAATGTTGTAACATTCACAAAAGGTTCGTCTATAAAAGTCAGAACTAACAGGGTTGATGTTTCGCTCTTTACAGAAGGACAAGTATAGGTCTTCATATAGTGATTGAAAAAGTCAAATTACTGTCAAAAAACATTCTTTGTGGATTCTGAGATCTGCTGTAATGAGACTGATATGTGGGGATTGATTTAATATGGTCTTGAACTGACTGTACTCTATCCTCAGAAATACGATGAGGACGATTTTCATGCTTACCCCTTGTGTCTGTTTTTGGTGTAGATCCTGATTTAATTTGTTTTAAAATGTTGTTGAGACGTCCTCTACTATTTTGAAGGCCATGAATAGCTAGAAATGATTTTCTGCAGATGCGTTTCATTTCGCCGTTAGTATTAACATTAAAATAATATGATTTCTGACGACGTGATGTTTCTGGAGTGGTATTACCATAACGTCTCTTCACACTAAAAGCCTCAATACATCCAAACAAATAAGCATTTTGTTTATCAAAATTACTAAGGTTCCAAAATCCTTCAAATATCTCTTTCTGAACAGCATCTGAAAGAATTTCTTGGCATTTCAATGGGCAGTGACAGAGTTCGCCAATACACCGGCCAGAAATAAGTTTGCCTGTACTATCTTTATAAGGCCTACCTTCATTTCTTCTTTCCTTGTTTCGTTCCTTGCTTGACTGACCTCTTTTTCTCCAACGAGATGGTAATGCCTTTTCTGGAGTAGGATGTGGTGACCTACTGGTAGCTTTGGAAGATCCAGGATGCGCTGCTAGATTTTGTGGCCGTCTTGCAACTACCTGAAACTAAAGCCGAAAATAATTAGGCCTATTTTACAATAATTTTGATGGAAGACAATGCTAACCGCAAAGAAATATTACTAGGGGTAAGACAATGCTAACCCTCATTTTGTTTTTATACGTTATTTTATTTTATTACAATAATAATGGAATAGTGAGTTGACTATTGTATTACCTTCATTATTAAGCATATTACAAGAGAATGTTGAATGTCTCAGATGAAAATTAAACTTATAAAAACAACAAATGCTAAACGCAGTGTTTGTAGGTTATGTTTCGGTCAATATAGTGCTAAGCCATACTTACATTATAACCCTCTTTTTCTGATGAAGTTGGGAGAATAAAATCTGGATCTGCACCACTGTCATCTCCAAAGATGTCAATTTCACTCGAACTGCTTTCAAACAACCGTTTATTGACACCTTTACTCCGATCTAATGATTTCGCCATTTAGTCTTAGTGGGATAGCACTTCCTTCCAGCAAAACATTAAACACAAACAACATGAGGAAACACAATGCATCGCTTCACTGGCACTACCTGGCGGAAGTTGTAACTATTATCAACACCAACATGTAGTTCATGCAAAAGTACAACAGGTAGCTCGCACAGTCTGATTTCAAGACTTTTGTGGGTTAGCACTTTCTTCCGCCAACCCCTTCAATTCTTAGATATAAAGATCAATTAACCTTCGCATGTTTTTAGAAACAGGGTAAACCTAGACACAAGTGGTTAATCGTAGGATGTAGACCAAGATGAAATCAAAGGCGAAAGATCCAGAAATCATGTAGTTAGTCTATATTGTGGGCTTTTAGAGATAAGGTGGTTTGTACACTAAGAATTGGGCTTTCCAGAAATCACTTGGTGCAGTGGCAATTAGAAGATTTAGTTCTCTTATGACCCATGTTGTGATTAATCTTAATGTTGTGGTTAATAAGCAGGGTGTAAATAAGTCCCGATACTCCTCGATATATTCCAAACGGATTGAAATATCGGTGTACAGTCATCACCATACTTATTAAAATATAGTTTTTGGAACTTTCGAAGGATAACACATTTTACCCCCTCTTTAAGGAGTGGTAGAAGGGGAAAACTTAATTTTTCACATTGCAACACCAATCTTGTTACATGTCATTTTAAACATATATTCAATAGTTAGATACTCGACTAAATTTTAAGTTAAGTACAGATTTCTTATTTTACCATGTGGAGTTAGGGCTAAGAAGTTCTCTCTAACACTTAACCTGGGGTCCAACAGCTTAAAGGTGTCCGCACCACCACCAATGACCGGGTAGGCGATTTGCTTTCATAGACAGGATCAATCAGCAGCAGCCACGCTCGACGTTGCTTGAACTGGTTATCTTATGATAACCGTTGTAGCCGCTACACTGTTCCATTGGAAAAGTTTTATTTAACGTTTTGAAGCTATACCTATTTATATTTAAATGCAAAGAAAATGTGCGTTCGTAATTGATTATTTGAAAAATGAAATGAGACACTTCTTGGATCGATGTCATATTATCATATAAAACTAAAAATTAGGACTGCATTATAAAATTCGTACTTTACTTCACTATGAAAAGTTATGTGGCTTTATTAACTCCATGTATATGACTCTTATTTCAGACATATATCTGATTATAGTAAAATAAAAAAAATACCTATCTTAACCAATTTTGTTGTTGTTTTTCTTAACTTCTATCAACCGCCTATATTCCTAAAATCAAACAAAAGCCCTGAAAATTTATGATAATTGTTTATTATTTATAGAGATTACGTAAAGTATTAATAAATCATTCAAAGTTTTAAACAGTTGAATTTATCCGAGAAATATTCAACTAAAAAACTATGATTTTAAATCTTTTTAAGTAAAGGGCTGGTAATGTTTTGAACCTAAAATTTTAGCTACTTGTAATTGCAATACCATAAATATTAGATGACTATAATCTGAATAACGTTCTTTAAACGAAAGAAACACATATAAAATACGCAGTCTGGTATCCCTGAAGTACATTTCAGTTGACATAATAAATCCAAGTTTTTCTGGACTAATTCATAAAATTAATGTATGCGGTATTTAACCTGCCAGTACAAACCTTAGGATGTTAATGAAATAATTTAAATTGTAGTAGTTTAATGCAACAAAGTTAACATTAAGTTAAACAGGAAAGAAGTTCCATTATTATGTAAGTTTTTATAACAAAGTTTCATTTTGTTGATTAAATAAAATATTTATTAAATACTTTCTTGTCTTATATTTCCACTCCTGGATAAAGTTGAATATCACCTAATAAATATATAAATTTGTATTAAAGTTATTATGTGAGAGGTTTTGTTATACAAATCTTTATTGTTGTAAATATTTTTTGTAACACTTAAAAATAATCTTTCATACGTTACAGATATAATGGTACTGTGGTCTAATTAGTAGATCGATTGGATATTGACAAGTTTAGTTTTATTGCATAGCTTAAAACCATTTCATAAGCCAAGATAGGTATTTTATTTAGAAATCATATCAACTTTATAATTTATATATTTGTTAAATATTTGAGGCTTTTAATTACAATAAATATAAACTTTAAAATACGTCATCTATCAGTTTTGTTATTTTGACTTCACATTAAAATAGTTATTTATACAAAAGCACTGTTTTGCTTATCTACAATTTATTTTCTATTAAATGTTGCTAATGAATAAAATATATCAACACTAACTAAAGTTTCAAAGGTTCCACATATTTCTGCGATTTTCATGTGATTCATTAGAATAAACCTGAACTAAGTCAACATCAAAGCACATAGTAGGCCTACTCTACACAAACACGAATATCCTAAATCAGTATATATTTTAATATGCTTTAAATTAAACATGTTTACCAATAGATGGATGTTTTATAATATCATTTTGAATTATTAGGAATTAAAAATCCTTTTTGCTTCTATTGAAAATCTGTACTGATGGAAATTACTTTTGAGGTAAATAAAATAACACATACATGATGCTTCATAATGTTTCGTATATGATGTTACAGATTACAGGTTATTTTTTATGACTTCCCATTATAATTATATGTCAATACGTAATCAAATGTCAGATGTAAAGTTCATTTCACTGAACAAGACTATCGTGCGATCATGCTGGTGATAAGATGGTGTATGTTTGTCTGGGGCGCCCCAATCAACTCGTAGACGTAGCAATTAGGTAATCAGGAGTAATCACGTAACATTAATCTTTACATGTGCATGCTGACACGTCAAGGTGAACTGCGGCACTTGCAACTTGACGTCTGCGGTGAAATTCATTTCCTACCTGGCTGGTGGAGATGGCTTCCAACAAGTTGCTTTTTGTATCCCTGCTAACCAGTCCTATTCGCTATTTCAGTAAGTTATAATTTTTGGGATTTTTATTTAATTAAAACGAACTATTAACGTTGTGTGTTTCCTCATGATAGTTTTGTTCACTTAATAATTGAATAATACACTTGATGTTTGACAATTTATTTTCAATTGTTTATTGGGTCACGTAAATGTAACAAATTATTTTACTAAAATGATATCTCAACGAGTACAGCAAATCAAAACTATCTTAGGGTGGACTGAATATCTCTTATAAATTTTGTAAGTAGGCAGATCTCCTAATTCCTTCGTCGTGTACTTCAGACCCACCCAATCGTCGAAATCAGGAAACATTTTTATATACTTTTCTAACAAAAGATATGCTTTTACCACATTTATTTTATTATTATTTTTAGATCGTGGTCCCCGAAAGCTTACATTTTACAGATTGGGTTCTGCACTGACCATTAAATCAGGAAAACCATCTTTACACCATTAACCGAAAATAGTTAGTTAAATAAAATAACATGAGAGCATTAAAAATTTTACTGAAAAAACGTATTTTTATGTTTTGTCCAAAATGTTAGAAAAAGAATATATATTTGCTCACACGTGATGAAAGAAAAGTGACCACATGGTACAAAAAGAAACTAAATTTTCTTCAGTACACTATGGTACATTATTTTAATCATTACAGCAGTCAGTTCTTTCTTCTTTCAAGGACTCATTAGTTAGTAACAAATAGTATGCCTAATATGCTAATGCATTAATACGTATCTAAAGAAAATAAATGTGGATAAATCAATAAATAACTGTGAGTGTAATAATTTTACATATTCATGGGTCAAGTAAGTAATTTACTGGTAGTATTTAACTATTACTTACTGGTAGTTCCAGTATGTAATTTTCAAATATTAAGATAAATTATTTAAATTTCATATAAGTTCACGTTAAATGAGTACGATAAACATTGATTTATATATTATGAATAATATGATATAATACAGACAATAATTTAATTAAAACCATAACACAAAAGGTTTGGTTCTCTTTTTTGTATGCTACTACAAGTACTACAATTCTATATGCAATTTTGCAGCTCAAACTTTTAAGCTAGAAATATGGTGCTTAAGCAACAGTCGAAGTTTTCGTTTCAGTTTTCCTATCATGGCTCTTCAGTTATACTTTTTTTTAGAAAAACATTTCCAAATTAGATTGAATTTCTTACAAAGTTAGCTTTAATAGAGCTCAATACTTTTAATATTTTTGTGTATAGCCTCTAAAATATCAAAGTTTAAATTTTTACTAACTTTTATACTTAAATTCATATAAATCTGCTTATACTGCAATGAAAAGTATATAGTATAAAATTGCATGAATTTTAATTTATATTCTATTGAAATTAAGGTGGACATCAGTAATTTAGTAGATATAGTTATTTACTATATCTATTTATTACTATATATTTATTTTTATTTGCATTTTATACAAAACATTTAAAGAAATTATATGGTAAACTTTGCGATTTAAGAACACTGATAGTAACTGACGTTATTATGGTTATCCAGGATATGGGCCACTAAGTACACAATGTTCATTTTAGTATCCAACACAAAATTCACAGCAATATAATAATTTATTTCTATTAAATTTGAAAACAAAATTTTTAGAGAACGTGCAACGAGTCATTTTGTTTTTAGACAACTGCTCAATTGTTTGTACTTGCATTAATTTCTTCACACAACTTTCACTCTCATTTTCGCTCTGTTTCCAGATCAAAGTATGAGTCAACAGTGCAAAGATACTACACGATAGCAATAATTCATACAGGTTTTTCAAGGGTTTTGGCCAAGTTATACCTGATAAACCTAATACTGAGACACTGTTACAGGAATGTTACAACTACAAAAGGAAGGCTGACCCCTACAACACCTGCAAGTATGTCGAAGATGGATGCTCATACAGCTGTCCGCGGGGTAAAGTCTTCAGCGAGAAGGACCAGTGCTGTGTAGCACCTCGCAAGTAATTGATTATAGTTTTACTTCCAAACTAAGCGACCAGATTGATTAAAATAATACCCCTAATTAGAATGTTTTAAGAAGTTAGGATTTCACTACTATTTGGAAGTAAATAACATTTGAAGACTCAATCGAAGTCCAAAAACCTCAATAACTTTTGATCAGTATAAAGTATCTTTTAATTTAATCGTACTATAAATATTTCTCTAAGGCTATTGTAATTTGTAATTGCTTCAGAAACCCATCTTTACTTCTTGCAGAAGATTTTTATTCTGTGTTACTATTTATTTCTAAGATTTGCGTAATCTTTTATGTTTGATATACTATTGTATTTTACACTGTAGTATTACACTTTCTAATTCAATAATGTAAATTAAATATTAATTTAGCGTATGGTCATAAAAATATTAATAAAATGCATCCATTTCAAAATGAAAAGTGTACTAATAATAAATTTACTTGTTTTTTTAATTCTTTAGGTACTTTAGTTATTTATTTATTACAAACCAACAATATATTTTAAAACAAAATAGTTCTATACCATAACTGTATAGGATACCTTTCACATTTTCTATCCACTAATGATACTGTTGTTCTTTGTTTAAAATTTGTTATTGACGATGGGAGGTTTGAAAGGATGAAAGGATTTCGGACATTTGTAACACTTACAATACAATACACTTATAAGATATGAAGATTTATCTTAAGATAGTTGAAACTAACAAGTCAATCTCATCATTCATTTACTTTCAACGAATTCATAAAATGTTATAAACTTTAACATCAACTACTTGTATCTGGAGCACTTTACCGTAGCCTGTGCGATTCATTGAAAACTCTCCATTCGATACTGATTTTTTCTTAATATCATTTCATATTTTAGTTTTTTTCCGTCAAAAAGAGTATCACCTGACATGATTACCTGGACTGATATTGTCCCATACTCAATAATTGTGAATACTTCCAGGAAAAATTTTAGCCTCTTCCTTATATTCACCTTCATTAAGCCAGGTCTCAAAATCAACTAAAGTCATGAATAGCTTAGGTTAAATTATGAGTGAATGAAATGTAGCTCGTCCAATTCTACCTAACCACGTATACCGTAGATCACTCATATTATTGGTGTCTAACTAATTTTGAATGATTTAATAATGTGCAAATAATAATAATAATAGTCAGTTTTCCTATAACATTTTTTAACTAAACCGTAAAGGTTTATCTTAAAACTTTACTGGCTCGAGAGTTACATCTACCACATCCCGCGTTACTTAAAATTACAAATTGTAATAATTTGGCACAATCTAGATTATATTGAGTATTACTTGTTTTTTGCATGTCATACAAGTGTCAGAACATCGTGTCAATGATTTTATGGACAAATGCACTATAACCGATGCTCCTCAGAAGTGCATGATTATTACCAATTTGGTACCAACTTATGTACAGTTTCGACTTGCGATTACCGTTGGCTATTTACATGCAATGTGCACTGTGGAGTTTACTCTTTTTGCGCACAACTGAGATTTTCCCATATGATTGCATAGTGTAAGATACGCGCGAAGCTATTCGATTTAAACAGATATACATACAACTAGTTTAAAATATACAATGTTCCTTCAAATTATTTTTCATTAAATCCAAAAATTTCTAGGTCTTGTCGATCTGCTCCTTCATGTAAGAAAGACTACGACTATGACACCTGCGACAGGCACTCCAACAGGAACAATGGGAAATATCAGAAAAAGAAGTCAAGCTGTGATGACGATTATGATTATGACAGCTGTGACAGGAAATCTTACAAGAACAACGGGAAATATCAGAAATCAAGGAAGTCCAATCCCAAGAAGTACAAGAATTCCAAAGGAAAATACGACTCTGATTACCATTGGTAACCTTGTTCCTACATATAGCCTTTCGTTGCTTTAAATAAAGGCGGCAGGAACGTTTGTCTTCTTCCATTAAACCCTGATACCAATTTATTTAATAGCTTTTATAGGGTTATAGTGTTGTGGTTTAATTTAATACCACTGATATACTCATGGTATACAAAACGCTATAATCAGTTTCTAACAGTACAATGTTGAAATTCTCTAATACATTCAATAATTTGCAAACATAGTAGATCTAATCATAGCATTTGAAGGTAAAATAACTCAAACAAGCTAATTGGTAAAGACCGAACAATTTAGAAGATAGCGCGGCACGGAAATGGTGACGTCTTCCATCATCTGCAAATGGCGTACTCCTTTTGCGGCACTTCCGAGTACAGCCCTCTACAAAATATGACAGAAACGTTATCCTATAACAATACTAAATTTCGTTTGGACTGTACCACGCCTTTCATGTAAAACGGAAGGTGCTCGGCTTATGCTCATGTGCTGACATGTGCTTCCTAGATGGCCCGGTCTGTAAAGATATGCTTAAATATAAAAATTACAGTAAATTTGTTAGTCATGCAATTAAAACATTTTATAATTTTATTTAAGCAATTCAAAGTCCTAAAAATGATTTATTAAGTATTTTAATACGTGAGAAGTGGTTTTACGAGTGGAATGTACAGTATAAAATTACTAAAATAATAGCTACATCATAATCACTTTAATAATTGATATTGGTAATAATAAAAATTGTTTAGAGTAAAACAATTGACAAAATTGTCAAACGTCGTTTCGTAATATTGATTAAAAAATACATGAACTACCCTATCTTAATTCATTGCAGACTCAGTCAGCAATATATTTATATTGTCCACGTTTCGTATATTAGTAATAGAGAAATACAATTATGATCAAATGCTAATTTTCACCCCGGCGGCCATTCGTAAACACATCAATAGGGTAAAATATCTTTGAGAACAAAATGTTTCTTAATCGAGATTTCGTTTTTTACACTGGTTATTTTCAGATCTTCAGGGAGCTAACAATTATCTTACCTCTAACTTGTAAAGGCAAGTGGTCGAATGCAATCGTTCTATTATGATATCATATTAGTAGGCTTCCATTTCCTAAACCTGTTCGAACTTAAATCGGCAATACAGGGTGACACCGAGAAAAGTTGGGTTAGGTCAATAGTCGAAGCCCCCGTAGATAATTTTATACGAATATCTAAGTGTTCTAATACTCTTGTGAAATTGTTATTTTGAACAACTGAACAACAACCCCATAGTCTCAAACAGTAGACCAAATGTGGATGTACTAGGACTGAGTAGGCTGCATTCAGTGTATCCAACGAGCAGAATTTGGTTCGATTTGATGATGAGGCAAGCTTTAAGCAAAAACCGTTGATGTGATCACTCCAGGTCTGTCCTAGGTCCAAGTACATTTTCAGAAACTTGATGGATTCAAGTTCATCAAGTACAGCTTCTTCCGCGATCACAGTTGGTCGATATACGTCTTCTTGTTGGCAAAGACAAACTTGGATTATGTTAGTTTAGGCCCAATTTGCTTTCATTTCTACTTTAAGTGCTCGATGCATGCAATAAGTTTAGTAAAGCCTTTGATTTCAAGAGTTTGTTCGTTTTTTATACATAAGTTGTATCACCTCATATTGACACATCTCTTTATTTTAAATTAATGACTTCAATCTGTTGACATAGATAAAAAAGGTTGGCCCCAAAATTGTGCCCTGAGGAACACCGTAGGGCATTTTTACTTATTCGTGATTTGCACACACTTCTCTCTGCCACTAAGGTATGACGAAAGCCATTGAAAGACCTCGGACACCGCTTGTCCATAAGTGATACAACAGTGATAACACGTGAAGTGTTTGTAACGTCCTTCATTATCAAAGGAATAATTCTATATGCGTACCATACCTCTATTTACTCCGAAAAATGCGTTGCCTTGTTATAACGGAGATAATTGGATACTCTTAATTGGATAACATGCTGTCTCCATAATGACTTTATGGTCAGTAGTGATCTCTGGCAGAAATAAATATCCATAACCGTATCTAAGTCAGAATATTGTTAACCTAATTAAATAGCACGCTAATAATGTTGAAAAATATATACATTCATGCAATTTTTAATAATGAAAAAAAGAATAAAATCTTAACCATTGCAGTTTCTAAGATTTATAAAAAATATTTTGTACTTATGACAGAAACAGTGCATTTTGCTTTTACTTTTGGTACAACTTCTCAACAATATTATAAAGTAAGTACAATTTATTTCAAGTTTTACTACAAGGAAGAAACGATCTGATAGTTTAAATGATTAATGCATATAAAGCAATGTTATACTAAAAATTTATTTTTCAGTTTTTACAAATATCAATATAAAATTGAGGAAATATAATTCGATTTAGGGAAACACTGAAAGAAACCAAATATTTCTCTCCTTATAAGAACTGTGGTTATGGGAATAACTGCTTCATTTATTGAATATATTGTTCACACAATCATCATAAGCACTTATTCAAAAACTTAGTTTTAAAAATGGTAGTAAAAAGCATTAAATGGCACAGTTAAATTTTAAATCCACCCAAGGATGTAAAAACAGAAGCTTTATCACAATTGATGAAAAAGTCAGGATAGCTGAGATGTCAAAACTGAAATACGTAGCACAGTATTATACGATATATCAAATACGAGGGAGCCAGTGTGATCGTGGCTGAAGGTCCTAAGGGACCCAACATCGATCTTCAATTGACCACCCATATTTTCTATTTGCAGTCTGTACATTTTATTCCTGTCATGCGGTATTACGAGAGCTAAAAACTGTTTTAATTATTTTTGTAGCATATTTCTCCTCCTATATTCCACGATACCACTTGTGGTATACATAATCTTTTGACTGATTGTAAAAACGTTACCTATGAGGAAGAACTTTTTTAAACATGTAAATATGTTTTCATCTCTAAAAATTTTTATCTAAGGAAATTGGGCAATGCGCAATGTAAAGAAAAAGTTTTATCTCAAGCAAAGTTTAAGTTACTTTCTTAGATATTCTTCTAAAACATACTGTATGTGAAAAATTATGTTCAATAACAGTTAGACCTTCAAAATATAAAGCATTCTGTAAAATATATAAATTTGATATTATAAAAGCAAAAGATAAAGTTTATGAATATTTTAGGTCATAAACTTTTATGACTTTACTCTCTAGTGCAGGGTAGAGCCATAAACAACACGAAATACATATTTTTGATGTTTCACTTCAGTAAACATGCATGAATAGAATTATTATTCGAACCTTCGTACAACAATGCCAAAGTAGGTTAAAAACATCAAAAGCTATGTGAAAATCATTTTTACGTGAAGCATAGAGAAATTTAATTTAATAATATATTCACTTTCAATGAAAATGTGATATTTTTATATAAATAAAACGTACATGTAATATAAAAATGTATAAATAGGTATATTGTAAACTTTAATCATTACTAAATAAAATCTCAAATTGGCCTAAAGATGTTTTAAAGGAAGGAGAACCTTTCCTTCCTTTCTTAGAGCCCCTTTATAGTCATATCCAGTCCGTTCCCATGAGTCATTAGCCAGTACGAATATCTTCAAACGGAATAAGGAAGTGAGTTGATACAGTTTGAGGTAGACAATACTGTTAACAAGTACTCAAGAAGAAGACTGTTTTATTTACTGAATTCTTGAATTATACTTTTTAAGATATATGGAATAGGTCTATAGTGGGTCTATTTATAATCTAGTAAAATGTTTTGTTATTTTCTTTTCTTGAGTTTATATTTAATTATTTATTATCGAGTTTAAAAAAAATACTTTACATTATTCATTTCTTAAGACACGCGTTTTTGTACTGAAATACGATGATAAAAGGTAAAATAATTCCAGTAAGTTTATATTAAGTAATATATACGAAACAAAAATAGTAATAATCTACAATTATTCATTAATTATATGGTATTAATATCATTAAATCAAGAGAAATTGTGTGTCTGTAGTGTAGATATCAGTGTTCTCATAAATACTAGTAATAGTTTTAATGTCAACTGTTGCTCTCGACAGCTCATTATATGTTTTATATATTTGGCTGAGCTTTAGGGATTACTCGTGTGGCTGAAAAAACTTTACTTCTGTTTGTTTGTATTCAAGATATATAAAAAACGAAATGACCTATATATAGGCTTACATTCGTGCATGAAGATTTACTAATATATGAGAAATATTGAGTTAAATGATGATGCATATTCCTCCATGGGATTTTGTGTAGTCCTACCTTGTCTTTATCTATAAATATGCTAATATAGAGGCCAAATGATAAAAAGAGGTTATTGAAACCAGTTTAAGTTAAAGGAAAATTTTATACTGAGTTACCTAAGCTCATGTTGGTGGTGATTTATAGAGGAAAAGGGTCTAGGTGTCCTTAAGGGATCATGAATCTTACCAAAAGACATCCAATGTCTAATTATTCGCTTCTGTGAAACAGACCATCATAGGTGTCAGCCTCTTTTCGAAGCTGAGAGTAGGGAAATTAAAGGAGCAGCTATTTCGGCAATGTTGGATACTTTTCCTTCGTTAAACAAAGCAGAAATGCTTGTTGTTGAGTAAATGAGGAAATGAATTCATAACTTGGCCTTGAATCATCTTTGAGTAAGACTCGTGTCAAGTTCAACTCTGACATTGACAAGGGACTGACGTTTGACTGTCGTCGTGAATTTCTTTAACTGGTCACGGACATCAAAAACGAAGCAGAGCTTAAAACATATATCAGGATTTGTTTCACAGTCTTTGGCGTTCAATGTAGATCATGAAACTGAAACTGATTTGGATTCTTTTTTTCTCGCAGCTTGTGTAAGTTTTCAAATTCTAATATCTGGAAACTTTTTCTATTGTCTATCTATGCATTGTAGTTTATACTGTTATTTAATTTTAGAACAGCCATGTAAAATAGTTTCAATCATTGAATTCGATTACAAAACAAATAACTAATCTCATTAGAGTATAAACAGAGAATTCAAACAATTATATACGTGTTAGATACAACTTATCAATAATTACACCCAACACACTTTTTCATACTTTCTACTAGAAATAGGCTGAGTATATTAATTCATATGTACTTTTACATTATATGCATATTTATTTTAAACACTAGGAGAAAGAGAATTTAAAATGAAAACCTTGAATTGTCAAACAGGAATCTTAGTATTTGAATGTCCGAGGTTCTTCAAAGATTTCAAAAGACGATTATTATTGGCTGTTCAGAAATAATAACAATGGAATCCAAAAAAATAAAGGTCTTTTTCCATTCACCATCATCTTAGTGGCAAAGCTCTTAATACTATTAAATAGATGAATTAGTTTTACGAATCCACGCTACCTTCACGAATTCACTAGGATGTGGTTCATTTAAATCCTTATCAATGTAGAATAAATGAACCATTTCAGGTATGAGTGATTATTGTATTCTGGTGATTAATGTAGAGATTTTTATATGATTTGCATAAAATTGGTGGAAGTTAATTTTCAGAACACATTTCATCCGTAATGACAGACATGAAAAAAAAACATATTGTAGTTTGATGCACTCATCAATCAACGAAAAGATATAACAATGTGAACAGTCAAAAACATACTATATTCTTTATATAAGAAATAATAAAATTTTATCCAGCTATCAAGGTATTATAAAAATTCATAAGCAGGAGGTTCCCTTGAAATCATCTCATGAGGGAACTTGTCAAAGGCTTTTATAAAATGACTATCAAGGGTAGCAATCTATTCTGGCCGCTCATCTGCAAGATCAGCTAAAACAGTCGAGAATATATTGCCTTCAAATGACTTCTCATGAAGCCATGCTGGTATGTAGAGATAAAGCGTAATTCTGTCATAAATCTCACTTCTCCCAACCTTCTCGAATATTTTGGGTATGACACTAAGGAACACAAAACTGTTTGAATTATAAAGAGACTGAATATTCAAAAAGAAATGTCAATCACTCAAAATAACAATGTTTTTTCACTGAAATTTCTTTTAAATATAAATTCTTATATATGTGTAAAATATATTCAATACATTTTAGGAATTTCTTCTACTTTTCCACCAAATCATGCAATTACTAAAATTTTAAGAATCTAACCAGTCTTTCTTATGATGATTTTCACACAGAAAACTTTATTTCTTTACATAAACAACTACCCTCTTTTTTATGCCGTGTTACTTACAAACTAAAGCGCTGATTTCAATAAATAAATAATGCTATTTTGGGAATATTTAACTAAATGGTTTTATATATTATATGTAATTGTTCAACCCATAAAAAACCATTTTACTACAAACTATTAGTTAGTAAAACAACACTTTTCAAATATGATTTAATTTTTTTGGTGGGACATTACTAAACATAAGGTTTCATCGCTATGTGACTAAAATAAAGTCATTATACATTTTACTACAATCTGAAGTTTAAAAGAATTATTAGTGAAAAACTATGTGTTTAGTTTTTGGTTTCCATCGTTTCCACTATTTTTAGTCATTTCATTCCTCAATGTGGTTTTATTGTGTAAACATGTATAAAGAAATTGGATTGCGGCTTAAAAGTGTTGGTAAACTAAATTGATTAATATCTTTTCCCTCCCAAGAAACTAATTGCACCTATATACTCCTAGGCATTTTATTCTCAGACAGTACTTAATAGAAAAGCTATATTGACAAGTGTGTACTAGTGTACAAATAACCCAGTCTTATATTATACTATCCAATTTAGTCTAATAATATCCAATTTACCGTATAATATAAGCGAAAATGTTGAATATGTTGTCATCAAACTTGTTCGTTTAGACTTTTATTCATTTTACGACTAACTTTTCTAAATTTACAAGTCAATTTCAAGCTTCCAGTAATAAAGTAGATTACATTTTTCTAACTAACGGTGTATTTAAAAATCATAACAAGACATTAAACTAATTATATATTTTAGGTACATGCTACATTGTTATTATTATTGTTTTATTATTTTAAATTGGAAATGAAATGTCTAAATCCTGTGTATTACTAGGTGAAAAGTCTATATCTCAATACGTGATCAATAATAGGTCCACTGCACAGGTATTACTGAATTTCTGGGGTAACTATAAAATATTAATTGGATCAGTGTTATACTTTTTCCATTCACAGTACTTAGCCTTACGTGACAATTCTTAATTAAGTTCTTAATTAACATCAAAGTAATCTGGTTTCTACCGCATCAAACTATTGCTTAAAAAATAATAAAAAGTTTTAAATAATTACCAAGTTTTACATCCGATATGTCTCTACATAGCAAGTTTAAAATATTTCAAGAAAATAATAAGTTGGAGTAAGAAAATTTTCTACGCATTGTGAACCAAACATTCTTTGTATTTTTGCCCTAAAATCGTATGTTCAGAATCATTCAGTTGGTTACAAGTAAACCAGTTAGATTACATGTGTTTTAACTTTCTGTATTTAATGAAGTTTTTTGTATTGCGTTCACAATTTTTTAAAGGCTGCCTTTATAGCCTGTAGTTTTCAAATTAAGTACATTAAAAGTCAATATATCTGTCAAATAATAATGACATATGCAATAGAAAGGTTTAATACACTGTAACTGTAGTAAATGATTAAGGATACGTGAGCAGTTAACTACAAATGAGAAGCGGGGTAAGATAATTAACTTCCTAGCTTACGCATTGTTGCAAGCTGAACTGTACGTAATCTGAGAGATGCCTTCACCAGACTTCGCCTTAGTGTAACCATGTGTGTTAAATTGTTCCTGCCTCTCTCCGTAGTGATTTAGTTTACGATGCCATTCATGTCAAAATTGCTATATTGCACAAAATTGCTTATTATTTTGCGTTCACGGCTGGATTTTACAAGTTCCGACGTTTTTTATATTTAGAGAGGCACTCACTTTGTTGTGGATAAATAAAATGTGAAGTTAAAAAATCTCGTTCTACATTAACGAATGTGAAGGTACGAGCACAAACCCTTAAGGATGTACTGATATTTTAAACTAGACGGTTTTTGTTTTCTTTTTTAAAGTTTTTTATTAACGATGGAAGGTTCACATTTTTGTTTATTAAGACGCGTGTTTATTCATATCAGTGTTTAAGCAATAAAAGTGTATACACCAAGTTACCATTCAAGTATACTGGATCTGAGGATATAATTAGGCTCCATATGTTAATTCGTCATATTCTATGATATCTTTTAAATATACTGAGTTTAATAAAATATTTATTTATTCCGTTATTTTATCGTTGCCATCATGGATACCCATAAAAACAATGTATTGATATTCCTTAAAGATCAGCTGAAACCCCATGGAGTGAGATGTACCATTATCACTCAAGAAAGTGTGTTCTCATTTCTATGTGTGTTTGTCATATAGAAATGAAGCTTCATGCGCAATTTCAAATCTATATGTCTGTCCTTTTTTAGATATCGTGCAGACAGAGAAATATGAAAATTTTCCAGCCCCAAGGGCGATAAGCTTCGCTAACGCTCAGCCAACACAAATTCTCCAAAGTTTTATCGATACGTGAGATAGCTAAAAGTATCATAAAATAAAAATTAGTCTACAATAAAACAATTTTCTTATGCGCTCTACACCTTGACCTTGACCAAAAAAGGTGCGTGCCGCCAGTGAGATAATAAACCTTCCCCAATTTTGATAATTATCTTAATGTAAAAAAAACATATTCTACAATATTTACGGTAATTTCCCCTAACGATAAAAGCGGCAGCTCGCTCAGAACAGGTGGCCCCCGTTTAATGAGAAAGTACCGAACAGAACAATTCACTCATATTTATGAGACTCATTTTGAAAGTATTAAAACCTTGGCTATTGATAGAATATCTCATATATATTTATATCATAACAAACCTCAATAACTTGGTTCCTGATTAGTGAAATATCAGACTCAATTTCTTAGATCTCCCAATGGTATTTCGTACATGATCATTCAAACTACTACATCAATCTAATATTTAATTCTGACTTAATAGCTTTACTTCTCCGTGTATATTATTGCAACTCTATATAAATGATTGTCATATCATTTATAAATGAAAAACTATATTTATAACGTAATGTAGAAGATGAGCATTAAATATACTACATTCCAATCAATATTTTGAAATTAATACAAATCGGTGGAACTAAATATTTATTTTAAGTCTTAATATATGCTTTTCTTCAACACATTTGAAAATGATTTCCTGTTAGAATGTATAAAAAAGTAAAGGAAGCGCCTCGGTTCCAATTTATAGTGAATGCCTCATCATTTGGCCTTTGATAAAACATTTCAAGAACAGGAACGCGGAAATGAACACCCTTTCACACACTGACACTTGTATCGAAAGTCGTCCCCGGTTCGTGGTGACATTACAGGGCATATATTTGAAGCGGTTAAGCCAAAGCACGCTTCACCTGATGTCCGGGACTGTACTGGCAGGAGGTTTTAAGTAAAATCGTGAAAGAGAAAAAGGAAATGTGATAAGATTTTGTTGCGTTTCCTAAGTGTATCATTATTTATTAATATTGTGAAAAATACTAATTATAATTTTGCAGTGTCTAGTATGATACTATTTCGCTGTTAGATTTAAATTCTGATAATACGAGGCATATTCAGTTGATGGCTCATATGATTTTTACTTTATCTGCATAAATAAGGAGTCCTCTATCTAATTTAACCAAAATAGTTGCAGCTCCCTGAAATCGAATAAATATTTTGTATAGTAAAAACTATTTTCAATGACATTAATAATCTTAGTTTTGTTTATTTACACATGTTGTAAACTAATATAGACGTCAAGGGCTTAAAATATTATATAGCAGAACTAAACTTGCTTAAGTGCGTATTCTTAACATTCTCAGTCCCAATATTTTTGGGGTATTTACACTTTCGCAGCGGTAACATAAGACGACTGGGGCTGAACGTGTAAAAGTACTATATTTATCTACAATCAGTTGTTTAAATATAAGTTCAATTTGTCAACTCCATGTAAGATTACATGGTTGTCCCCGATCAAAATTGATTTTAATCTAGTAAAAATGTAGGGTCAATATATGAACTATGATCTGAAATTAAGAAGCTGAAATTATACTTAATATCGTTTATCAAACTCCGGAATTACGTAACTTATAATTCTAAAGATCAAGTGTTTTTATACTATAAATTCTTTCATCGCTCTATTGTTATTGAGTTATTGAGAGCCTCAACTTATAAATGAGAAGATAAGGTTTCGCCTTCCCTCCATTTGATAGTTAGCGCATTGAAAAATGAAACCTAATGAATTGAAAAGGAGGATGAGTAGGTCAACAAGACCAATTGTGTGGTGTAAAAGGTTTTTATGACATATTCTGACAGTTAAAGTCCTACAAGTCCAACTAACACATATTTTTAATAGACAAATTTTCTGGAACGTAGAACAATTCGTTTGTACAAAAATTGAAAACATTTGTGTTTTATACATTAAAAAACAAACGCTCAGGCAGGCGAACTGCTTGCAAGGGCATGATCACTACTTTACATAAATTAGTTTTTCGTTATATGTGTTTTTCCACAAATTGTATCCAAACCAGTGCCTATGGCACTCTTCAAAACCTTGGAGAATAAGATAAAACACAATCTTTTACAGGAGGCGCAAAACTGTAGAAGAGGCTCAAGAAAATACGGTAGAAGAAGAGGCATTAACGGAAGACAAGGAGGGCCAAGAGGGCTGGACGAGACATTTCCTGGCTTCTGGGATTCTCATGAAATAGACTTCCTCCCTCCACCTAGACCATTTTCCGAAGAATTTTACTTCGAAAGGCAATACAGACCTTCAGGGATTGATGATTCTCTACGTCTAAACCCATCACCTAAAAGAGATTCTCGGAGGAGGAAACAGAAACCTGCGGCTGGAAGCAGTGATTTCAGAAAGGACAGCTCAGCCGAAGAATCATCAGACGTTGAGCCTTATGTCAATACAAAGACCAAGCCTAATCAATCAGGCTCATCCAAGACAAATAAAATATCGTCAGCTGATAAATATTCTTCAACGACGTCTAAATCAGCAGCGGAAACATACCAATGGACTATTCAGAAACCGGTGAAGCCCTCGAATGATGATTATTCTTTTTACATCAGAGACGATATTGATGACGAAGAAGATAACGATGATAACAATATGGACGATACTAAAGATTATCGTTGGTGATTCATCATGATCAATCAACAGAGAAAATTTTAATTTAAAAATATATGTTATATTTACTTGAAATGTATACAACCCTTGCACAGAATGCAAAATATTACAATGTTCTCTTTATGAATTAAGGATAGTTATAGTTTAATTCATATTGTATACTGTGAGTTTCTTCTGAACAAATATGGTTCATTGTTTATCTGCACATTGCTACCTCAGGTACTACGTTCAACCTTCCTACATTCTAAAGTATACTTTTACAAATACACTTGAATTCATTAATATTGTTCTGATTAACACGCTTATTTTTCTCAACAGCATGTATACACGAATATATCTGAAATAATTATTTTTGATAAAAATATATTAATCAATCATGATCACGGCTTATTGTATTTTCCCTTATTCATTTCATATGGTCATTAATGTAGTAGCATTTATTGAGTTGCATGGAGGATTCACAAAGTAAAAAATAAAGCTTCAAATTTATTTACTAAAAGATATAAATTCGCTTAATTACGCGTCGCGTAAAAGGTTGCATGAAAATTTTCAAGTCTATACCTCATTTTATTGACGAGAAATCCTCTAGGAGATGGAAAAACAGACAATCAGTGTCCACAGAAAAAGGTTTTTTTATATCCTCTAGCAGATAAAAGAGGAATTCTGACTGTCTACTGAGTGGGTAGTCTTTAATGGTGCACATCAAATTTACATGGTTGGATTCATTGAACCTTCGTGGAACTCAGTTTTGACTGTGAAGAAATTAAGTTTTATGTAAAATTTAAAGTATATAAATGATATATTTCTGTTATTCTGTGACATTTTTGTTCGTTATGTTAGATTTATGTTTCCAAGAACAACCTTCCTTATTTAACGTAAAACGTATTGTTTCTAAATAACAATAGTGATCCATATTAAGAGGCGTAATACTTTTTAAACATATTCCAAACATTTTGGTGTTAAGAAACAACACTTTCAATTTTTTAAACTGTTATATATTTCGTCTAAAATCTATTTGAATCGAAACAGTTTTTAGAAAATTATGACTTATAAAGACAATAAAATGTATCATACCTTTCTTCTAATAGGGTTTATTAAAATACATTAAGTTTCAGAAGACAACATCACGAGATAAAAGTCAAAATCTGCCAATTTTGTGACTAGTTAGTGCCATAATAGGATTATGGTGTTGGCAATAATTTGTTTCAGTTTCCCCTGAACCTGAACAACACTTTTTGGAAAAAAGCTAGTCGAAAATGTTTACTAGCATAATACATATACCGTTTTAAAGTGAGGACCCTCTATAAGGTTAATTGTGTTTTAGATAATAAGAGAATAAGGAGACAATCCATAAACATAGTATAAATAAAAGCTGCGTTACCACGAATAAGACGTGGCAAAGGCAAAGTGTACTCTTGGGACAACAGAGAAATATTGCATGTGTTACTGTAAATATGAGAATGTACGAGAATACTTTATCATACCAGGTTTTGAATAAAATGTTTTTGTTGTATTTACAAAACAACTCGTATGGTTCCAAGTACATCAGTACTGATTTGACCATACTTTTGTAACAGGTAAAGTGAAATAAACTATTTAAATCATAATGATAGGCTGATAGCGATTAAGCCTAATTTTTCCGTTCCCATGGACGTTTGGCTTGTGAGAAGATCATATAATACAGAATAAGAAGGAAAGTAGAAACTGTACAAGGTTGAACGTACTGATTAAAAGTGCAGTGGTCACAAACAGGATTCGAACTTGCCCCAATCTCTAACTCAGATCCAAATTCCAACTTCTTAAACTGCTCGTTTATCGGATCTCCCAAATGATATTTATTGTAAAGTATAAAACAATATATAGATAATTATATATATTTAAAGTATTTCTTTTTACGTAACACGCACATTAGGGATTACCTTAAATTCTCCTCTTAAGTTAAAGATGTGCTGAAATGGGCTTTTAATAGTTGCTACTCTAGTTTCATGTGTTAATTAATTTTTCTCAATATAAGACGTACAGAAATGACAAATTTGTTTAAATGGCTAGAATTCCTTTGATAAGCTGTGTTATAGGAAGATATCTTCACCTCCAGGTCTTAATAATATGGTAATTAACCATAAATATGACCTATGTGGTTGGACTGTATAAATATTTATGGTCAAAACGTGTAATGGAATATGATAGAAAAACTGGAGCAGTTTGTAGGAAAATAGTCCAATAATAGTTTTTGCGTCTGAATTTTCTTGTAAATCCTACACACACTCCTACTAGTTTTACATGTATAGAATATTATGTTTTCAAGCACCATTCTCAGTCAAGCAGACAGACTTTAATAAAAGTCACGCCAAAGTAGGCTTAGCTGGTAGTAGGTAGCAAAATGGCAGCATCGCCTTTAATGTCATTGGTCTATTTTCGTGCCGGTTTCAATACTACTTGTCTTCTATATATTATAAGTGTCTGGGCAAAAGTAACATTATTTGATTTAACTGTATGTGATGTAATATTTTAAGCTTCAGGAGGGAACAGTAAAATTGGAGAATAAAACTGCAAATAACCGTTATATGGAAAGATAATTTATGTGAGAAACCTAATGTTATTATTTTCCGTGGATTTACAAGGTGATAGTATGGTACAATAGGTATCGTAGCAAACTTCGCTCGCTCTAACCGAAGTTAGGGCTAAGAAGCCCTTACTAAGAAGTAACCTGTGGAGCAACGACTTAATGGTGACTTCCGAACTACCACCAATGACCGAGAGGCGGATTGCCTGTAGGCTAAGGATAGGATCCTTCAGCGGTCACCCATTCAAGGACTTAGAGGTGTAATTCTGTCAAGTGTGTATACATCTTGCCAGTTAAATTGTCTTCCGTTTGAATCTATTTACAAAGCCATAGTTTAGTGTACCTTAATGACCACAAAGAAAATAAATATGCCTTAATAAACCCTCCCTTTACATAAATATGTCAGTCTCGGAAAAAATACTTTGGTCTTGGACATTTCGAGTGCCACTGTTGAGTTTGCTGTTGTGATCCGATCAAAAATATAGCTACACACGTACAATTAAGAGGCTCGATTCGGTTAAAATGTGTGCCATTGTTCAGTTAATGATGTGTTCATGATCAAAAAATATGTAGTTTTTAGAACAACTCTGATCAAAAAGCATCATCTAGTACTTATGATTTATTGGTAGTCTAAGATTTTTTTCCAGTGCTACTGTTTTATTTAAACTTCCCGATGGATAAAATATTTAGACTGATACGTCTACTATGGTCAAAAGCCACCTACTTCCGGTACAACTTTTACTAAGTTCGTGAAATATTGCAAAACTTCAATTCATTTATAATATTCTATGCGCGATTCGCGATATAAGCATTTCGGGCTGTAGTATGGAAAATAATGGTTCACTGAGGCATGTTATGGTTCATTTCTCTGTTTTCCACAATCACAACAATACCACTACACTATCTCAAGGAAGCCAACCAGTTTCGAGTACCTTGTGTGGAATAAACCATTGTGTGGGTTTGAACCCATCACTGATGAATTCTGTAGTAAGAGTTCTATGAGATAGTAACTTTGTCTACCCGCATTACACTACTAATCAATCCAGTGGTTGCTATCTACTTAATATTTTATAAACTTTCTACGTAAAAAAATGTTGAACCTCTTTGGGAAACTTCAGCTGATTGTATTAATAGCTATTTCATATTTTCATCGTGTTACATAAATATTATAATTATTTTCCTAAATTCTTCAATATTCCTGAACTTTCCTATTTTCCTCTTTTAAAAAACATTACTCGGACTTCAACGAATATTGAAAATTCATCCGTTCTCCAGATATATAAGATATATAGATTAATTAATTTTTGTTTACATGTTATATCTGTATTCATTTTTTTTTAACTTCCTGAAGACGGGGTATTAAACGTAGAAGTGAAAAATAGTTTGTTTTATTCCATTCAACACAGTGATTAATATATATATATATATATATATATATATATATATATATATATACATTTAAATATATATAAAACAACCTCTCAAAATTTAAAAACGTTAGTTTGGTTCCGATTTATTGACGATATTTTTATTATTTGGCAACATGGCAAATAGTAATAGTTTAACACATTTTATTCAACAATTAAATTCCTTTTCAGTTTTAAAATTCACTTTCAATATTTCTAAAAATCTTGTTACGTTTTTAGATGTCGACGTGTTTTTAGACCAGGGACACCTAAAAACGAAAATCCATGTCAAATGTTTTTAGAAATAGAGGATATCCTAACAAAATTGTAAATGATAACATGCAAAAATCAAAAAACTCTACTCCTAGGAACTATAAAAACCAAGGAAAATTTATTACCACCTATTATCCAGGGCTATACAAAATTAATGGTATAGTATAAACTGCACACAATATTCTACAAGCTTCACCTGAAACAAAAAATGTATTTACTAATCCACCTAAAGTAATTTTTAAAAAGCCTCAAAATTTGAAAAACATATTAGTAAGACCAAAACTACCCTCTGATGAGCTAAATCAAAATTTAAACAAACCTTTTGGAGGAAACAGGATTTTTCCGGACATTTGCCATCGTTAAGTGAAACAAGAAAACAGTAACACTACGTTTCGAGATCTGCAATCTGATCTCTTCTTCAGGTAAAGAACTAACCTAATACATAATTACAAACTAGGTTAAAATAAACAAATCTTACTAAAGCGTTGTGGCACGCCTAAGTCAGGAATCACAACCTACATGTTGTATGTCAACTTCACTAACACTAAAGACATGCACTTAATACAAAACTACACAAAACACTAATCATTAAAACTAAACTACGGAATACAGGTCACAATACGTCTTCACTCGTCTACTAACCATCTACGACTGACCAGAGGGACTAGCCAATGGTACTCGTGACGGCTGGCTAAAACAAGATGGCGGAAATACAAGGGAAGGGGAACAGGAATGGGCCCTTTCGTTATTATTGGTTCATGCGAGATGAACTTCTTAAAACCATATTGTGACTCCGCAGTGGTTTATTACAAATATCCGATCCGTTTGATACTTTTGGTTTTCTCTTTAGTTCATTTTTTAGAATTGGCAACCAAAGCGGCCTAATCTCGACTGATGGTTGACTGATTGGTTGGTCTGCCAATTTAATGTATGAACATATTACATTACACATACATTAAATTGGCAGACCAACCAATCAGTCAACCATCAGTCGAGATTAGGCCGCTTTGGTTGCCAATTCTAAAAAATGAACTAAAGAGAAAACCAAAAGTATCAAACGGATCGGATATTTGTAATAAACCACTGCGGAGTCACAATATGGTTTTAAGAAGTTCATCTCGCATGAACCAATAATAACGAAAGGGCCCATTCCTGTTCCCCTTCCCTTGTATTTCCGCCATCTTGTTTTAGCCAGCCGTCACGAGTACCATTGGCTAGTCCCCTCTGGTCAGTCGTAGATGGTTAGTAGACGAGTGAAGACGTATTGTGACCTGTATTCCGTAGTTTAGTTTTAATGATTAGTGTTTTTGTATAGTTTTGTATTAAGTGCATGTCTTTAGTGTTAGTGAAGTTGACATACAACATGTAGGTTGTGATTCCTGACTTAGGCGTGCCACAACGCTTTAGTAAGATTTGTTTATTTTAACCTAGTTTGTAATTATGTATTAGGTTAGTTCTTTACCTGAAGAAGAGATCAGATTGCAGATCTCGAAACGTAGTGTTACTGTTTTCTTGTTTCACTTAACGATGGCAAATGTCCGGAAAAATCCTGTTTCCTTCACAATCCTTCCATCGTCAAAAATAACCTTCAAACAAAGAAACCTTTTGGCTGTGAACCCTGTTTTAAGCCTCGCTGCAAAACATGTAATTTAATAATAAATTCTAAACATTTCTGTAGCAGCACAACGAAAAGAAATTATCCGATAATTGGTAAAATGACTTGTGAATCCAGCAATGTCATTTACCAATTAATTGTCATGTAAAGACTGTCCGAAAGACTACATTGGTCAGACCATAACTCCATTGCACCATTAGAATGAACAAAAATCGCAGCGATACAAACCTTAAAATTAAATCAAATCCTATTTCGGCCCATGCAATGGAGCATAACAAAAAATTCGATGAATGCTTTTCTCTAAAAAGTATTAAGAAAATTCAGAACCCCCATAAACTTAAAATGAATTATTTACAAATAGCTCATCAGAGGGTGCTACAAACTAAACATCCGGATGGTCTAAATTTAAGATATGGATAGCAGTATGTATAAATTACACTTTACAATTTTAATTTATAACATTACACATTTAACTACAAATTTCATTTATAACTTTATACTCCTTGTATTAAGCAAAATTATTTACTCTTTGTACGTAATTCAAAATTAGTTTTATTAACATATGATGTTTTTTTTGTTTATTATTTTTAACACGCTTTTTTTGTTAATATACATTACTTATTTACCTATCTCTTGAAAATTTCTTAAGACGAAATATAGAGAATTTTTATGTTCTTTTTTTCTATTTTTTGTATTCTTATTGAACATAAAAATTCTCTATATTTCGTCTTAAGAAATTACCTAAAATTACCTAAATTATATATATTAGTAAATACCCGATGGGAGAATGAGAAAGGAGAATAATTTTAGTTTTATCCATTGATACGTTTCTATGTGCTCCTTCATAATAGTTTTTTTTATTATAATATGCAGAATCATTGTATAATATGAGTCGATTTATTATATTCATTGTTTCAATGCATAGCTGCATACTTAGCGTTGTGGTATTCATTGTACTTGTTCTAAGAATTACCTTTTTTAACAAATAATTTCAACCGCCAATCATATAAAAGATAATAATAGGGAATATTAAAAACACTATTATAAAAATCTGATATTAAATATTGTTTACTATTTTTGCTCTATTTTATACAGAATGTACATTGAATTAGATCTACATTACCTACCTGTTTACTGCTGCCCCTAGCGGACGCGTCTGGAAGTACATACAGGTATTCTGAAGGCAGAACAAGGAGTTTATCATTGATTTTTGTCTCCAGTGTGAAACTGTTTATCTTCAGAGCCCTACTGCATAGTGGCACAAACTAGTAGAAAATGTTGGAACTAAAGTAACTAATTTTGACATTAAACCCCTATGTATACTAGATATTTGTAAATTATAATATTGACCTGGTGGATACCTTCAGAGCATTCTGGAAACAACGTGAACTCTCTTTCTAATCATCATAAATCAATGCATGGAAACAATTAGGAAATCTTGTAGTATTTCACTATCGAAATACTCCATCGTCATATGGGCGAAAAAGTAAGTAAAAAATCTCAAACACTTTTATTGCGTAATTTTATATGTCTAAGAATGAAAGAGATATTAAAACCGTATTTAAATACGGTAATGTTAAAATATAATCATAAATAAAATCTATTGAAAATAAATTAAAAAATGTTGAGATAAATAACAATTCTTTAGAGAAAATTGCTGTAAAATCTTTAATAAAGAAACAACACTAAGGGAAATTCATCAGTCTACAAAAATAATCATAATACATTACTTATCTTTAATTGATAATTTTCCAGCAATGAAATGCAAATTGTATATTTTTTAATTTCTTTAATCTTTTTATCCTCTAAAACACTCAAATAGTAGATAATTCACTTTAATATCTTCTAATTAAACTTTAATTATAAACACAAATTTAGTTTTATTTCCCTTTAAATTACAAGTTGTTTCTTCCAATTCATTTAACTTCTTATATTTTTGTAAGTAAATTCTCCAACATCGTTTAACTCTTTTAAGAAATTATTAAGAAAATTATTAAGAAATTATCAATTTATTAAGAAAATTATTTAGATACAAATACGATTCCAAAAACGAATAACGTTAAATATGCATACTTTAATTAGAAAACAATTTATCTATAATGAACATCAAGAAAAGTTCGTAGCATTCCTAATAAATGGTGATGTGAATGTGAATAACGTTTGACACAGCTAATACAAAATGCGTTTTCGTATTTAATTTTTAAATAGTACTCAACCCAGTATACACTTATAAACACAAATAAATAATAAGCATCAATAGGCTTATGTTTACGTCTTTAAAATAATACACCGATAACGCTGCAGTTTAAAATAAGCGAGTAAATGTACTCTTATATATGTGAGGTTTAAAACGAGTTCTTAAAGACTTTTGCCATTTAAGGGAATATTTTTGCTTGTTTTTACACGACACAAAAAAGCTACTTTCAACTACTATTGGAGTACTAAAATCACCCATCTGTTGTTCTATCAAGGCTGAAGAGTATAAAATCTATGTGCCTACTCCTATTACTTGCATCATGTGCCTACATGGTTCTGAGAGCTACAAATCTTTTCTTAAAAAAAATGGTGACTAACGTCTCTAACAATAAAAAAATAAAATGTTTTGTTACCCCAAATATAATTTCTTAATTAATTATTATACTATTAATTAATTTCACAAAAAGTGAATTTTATGTATACTGCATTGGACTATTTGAAGTACCAGATATGATAGTCCACATACTTTGTCTTTAATATTTATGTAAAATGTATTTAAAATCTAAGTATAACATCATTATATATTAAATATTTGTTTGACATTAGGTTATTTTTATTTAATTAGACCGAGCATTCTAGTTGCATTAACACAGGATTTAAATAAGTTTGGCTTCTAAAGTGGAATAAAGTAATGTGAATTATATTCGAAAAGTGAACTTAAACAAGATGTATTGAACATTGAATATTTAATTCAGGTAAACCATGCACAATGTATATGCAGTTTGAAGAAAGAAATTAGGCAATTGATTTATGAATGAGGGTTAGTGGTCATTTAAAATATCAATGAGCCACATAATCAACTACTTTCAGAAACGATTGTCTTGGCCCGACACTAAACGGGGTCGCGAAACCGTGCCAAAACAAGAACGGTGTTGCCAGATCTTGCACGATGTTGCCAAGTCGTGCATTCTGTTTAACAAATATAACACCAGACAAGTCACACTCTGTTGTTTTGGCGCCTAGTCCTCTTGTTTATTTGGGCCATGTGAGCCAAACCTCATACAACTTCATTTTTACTCCTTGGAATGGTTCAATTTTTTGACCCTGAACTCCCAAAATAATGGTGAGTTATTAGTAGTAAATATTCAAGACAAAATATCTCTTCTGTCAGCTAACTGTGCGAAAGTGACTACGATTTATTTTGTACTTATCTGAGGCAAGTTTAAATTTAATGTTATAATAGAACTGTTAAGCCTGTTACCATATCACTGTCATAATCAGTGAATGAATATGAATAATAGTGCATCACTCACGTGAGTGACATGTGTCTGCGTTTTGATCATTCAGAAAAATAATAAGATTACGTGTTGAGTGTGGAACGATTAAATATCATATGAAAAATAAATAAATACAAAGTTGCATTTATAAATAAAATATTGCTTAGGTACTTTTGAAGAAATCATGTTTCGAAACTCTGATAATACTAGACTGGCTATTGAAAATCTAAGGCATTTATATTGGTGTTAATGAAATCGTTTTAAAATTTTTGTTTATTTCTGTTTGGGCACTGGAAGATTTTCTCTTTCAGACAAACGTTCAACACTATTGCCACAACAGCCCGGCCAATGTTATTATCCCTAGTCCTGCAAATATTTATTTTTGCAAGATTCTATGCTTTTAGATTTTGTTAATGCTCTAAGAAACTATTTTTCGTAATTTAAACAATCTTGAATGTGCTGTATTGCTAGAGGATCCTCATAATATAACACCACAGTGAAGAATAGATTCTATTTTACAATTTTATACTTCAAATAGTACCTGGCGATTGCATATCTGAGCAAGAACGAATCCTTTGTGAATATTATAAACATGAAATCCCCAAGAAAAGTTCATATCGAAATGTAAGTCCGACAAAAGAACTGAAATGATTCAAGCCTACAATAAACTTCTGTAAAACAGTAGCCTAAAAATTTGTGATACAAATGAGATATAACTTTTAATATACAAGTACAAAAATGGCAATTAAAATTATAGTAAATCGGTCCATGTGGTGGTTCCTAGAATACTGTACCACTTGTGCTGGGTTTCAATTCGCCCAGTGGAGGGGTGAATTTAAAATGCAGTGACGATGAAAAACGTGTTTGAATTAGTACCATTTTAGAACCTAATGAGAATTTAACATTTTTAAGTAGACTGCTTTCTTAATTCTTGTTCCATACCTTTTAACTCGCGATTTTAATTTTGGGAGATTATTAATATGACCATGTAAATAATTCTGTCATTTTTAATCGATGAGAGACATTCAAGACTTTGTAATACAGCCTGAATAACTAAATGGAACTTGCATCCAGAAATTTGTATACTCGTCTTATTTGTACATCGTAATATTTATTAAACGAACTCAAATAAAAAGGCAACCAATAATGAATAAAAATAGATCATGTTAATGATTCTCCAGACGGAAAAACACGTCTTAATCAGTAAGCTGTTAAGATGTAGGTCAATGACCCAGATTTTCAGTTGGCACAGAGTTCCACATGACAGGTGGTCGTTAGCTGCTAGCTGGCACAGACTCTAGCTGGCACTGGCTCTGACTGGCACTGACACCACCGCGGGCTTCACCCGAGTAATTGGTTCTCTTTTCATCGTTTCTGATAACATCTTTTGTCTATTACAATGATATACCGTTACAGTTGTCGTTTTTGAATCGTTCTGCCATCAATTATTCCACAAAATAGAACGTTTGTGACATTTTACTGCGTTTTAATATGTTGAATGGAGATTTATTAGATAAATAAAATTATTTAGTACTTATGTACCAAGCTAAGTTCGTGCTACTATTCAGATAAATTATGATGTGGTACTTCTGACTCTCATTGGTGAAGCTATATTTTGCAGGTTAAAGATAATTCAATCTAGTGGTTTTTGTAAAAGTGGAGCTAAATGGACTGAGCACAGGGTCAAAGCATTTTGCGTATAACTAGATGACGTTTTATGAATACATGAGTTCCAACCAAATGGCGTGAATGTTGTAAGATACAAACGTTATTCCTGTGAATAAGTAGAGACCAATTACATGTCTACATAATTACAACGGACGTTTTAGAGCCTAAACTAAAATTGGCAAAAACGTTTCATGAAACCCCATTCTCAACATGTTTTGATTTACTATTCAATTGATTTACTACAAATACGGTTATTGAGGGCCTTTGAAAGCCATCCAACCTTGGCTAGTTATGAAGATCCAGGACTAATATATTTTTTCAAACAACTATGTGGAATTATTAAGGGTTAACTTTTATTGCCCAAAGTTCGTGGTCTGTGAAAGACTATCTGGTGGACAAAGAAGGCTTCAAGGGATAAAGTACTCAGGCTAGAATCTCCCAAAGGTTACAAACACCTGATAGATTTCAAAGCATATAAGCTGAAAGTCTGACTATGAAGATTTTTGGACTCCCTATATTCTAGATACAAAGAGAATTCAGATACCGGAAGCAATCACACAATGAAATGTCCAACGACTTGGGGCATCCACTGAAGCTTTTCCAAAGAATGATAACTTTCAGATACTGGAAACTACCAAAGAGTAAAGGCCCTTAATATCCAGAAGCTCCTATTTTACAGCACATATCAAATTTCAGAAGCTCCCAGGGACCCACAACTCCATAGATTCTCAAATGGGCTCTGAACTGTTTACCAGCCTAGTAAGGTAGAAATGTTCTAAGATATGTTATTATTCATATTCCAATCCTTATAATATAATGAATGTAAAAATACGGTTTTTTCGTTTTGCTTTCACGCATAAACTATTCAACCGATTGTATTTAAAATTTGACATCGACATTGTTAGGGTCCCTGAGATATTCCGCCTATTTCTATTTCGGAAATCTCTCTGGGATACTCCCTACAGGTCTCTGAAGCAATTAAAACCCCATCTTGGTTTTAAAGCTGCGAAATATTAATTGAAAGAGCCTGTAAAGTCCTATCAACTGGTCTGTTTAAACATTGTAATATAACAGCACGACCATTTATAGTCAATAATACTAATATTTTGATATTTTTACATTTATAGAGTGAAAGTAAGTATGATAGTAACAACACTTCTTAATTCATCATCGCGGCAACAAAGCAAATCTATTAGTTTTTTTTATTTTACTTAATAAACAAAACTGTGAATTTGTACATGTTCGGTATTGATTTGGTTTCCTTAGACGTGCATCCATTTCTCACTGTTGTAATGTATGATACCGAGCAGGTATATTAATAATGATATAATTCCTTAACTGGACCGAGGAAATAGGACGATATAGCGAACATGAATAATTGGGGAACAAGATCTGCACTGTATCAAGTAAGATAATATGCATGATAATGGTCATAATGTAAGTATTTAAATATTAAAATATTGTCGTTTGTTGTAAGTTTTTATATTTTAATAACAATATCTATATGCATAAAATGTATAAAACTGTACTATTTTAAATCTAACCTCATAACAAAACTTATAGAATATTGGAGGTTATGCACAGGATATGCACTCCTAGGATCCTAGGATATGCACAGGAACCTCATAACTGTGCAAACTCCTGAAATAGGAATTACTTATAATTTTGCTTAACCGCTGGACCACTTAATTAGGAATACTTAAAAATTAGTAACATATGATTAATTCTAATCATATAATTATTAATTCCATCTTAAACATATCATAGGAAATTATCATATTACATCATAAGTGCTTTCACTACGGAAGGTATCAATTTCGACTTTGGAGTTCCTCTACATTGGTCTGAAATAATTCAATTGTTACTAAAGTTGTGGGAGATATCCAATGAAATACACAAAAGTTGCATAAAAACTGCAAGCGTTGTCCCGGTAGCATTATAAATGCGCTAGTAACATTATAAATGCGAAAGTGCTTTTGCATGTTTGTTTTGCTTTCACGCGTAAACTATTAAACCGATTGAACCGTAACTTTACATAGACATTACTACGGCCCCAGGTATTTACATAGTCCTCTTTTTATTTCGAAAATCCCACTGGGCTACGGCCCACTTATCGCAAAACTAGTGAAAAATCTCTAAAATTGTAACCACGAGCCTGTGAATTGTAACCAACTAGTCTGTGTTACGATTGTTTTATAAAATAACAACCATATATTTGACCACTAGTGTTCAATTTGTTTACATTTATAGTGTTTAATTCTCTAAGGAGTAACCATTAGCTCTTTTGCCTTTTTTATATTCCAGTGATTAGGTAAGTAATCATCTACCTTAGAAGTTTCCTAAAACAAAAGATGATAAGAATGTGTCTTTAAGACTCCCTTTGAAGCAATCGACAAAAACTTTGCAAGATGATATTTTTCTGGACTGCTTTTGATATAATATACCAAATTTAGCTTTCAAAGTTCTAAAATTTTAAAGATATCTTTCAGCTTATAAAGCAACAAAGGCTTAAAAAAATAGTGTCATTGTTAATGTACTTTTAATTGTTTGTTTTAGAAAGCATTAGACATTAAAAGTAAAGTAGTCTGACTTTTACTCTTATAAAACCCATCTTAGTTGCTTTTTGACAGAAGTGTATTTCTTTGATCTGTAATATGTGCTTTTGTTGATCGGGATATATGACAAAATCGATTATTGAATAAAAAATACTGATAAAGAAATAAATTTAAATGACCATTAATATAATTTTTTAAGTTTTTTCTTGATTAAAGCAAACTCAACATTGGCGTCGTAAATATAATTTACTCGAACCAGTAGTGGTCATACACGTGCAACGGCAAGTAATTGCGTGCAAAGCATCGAAAACTGCTAGCAGTGCAGATAAGAAATAGTCTAACTTTCATTATACATTCAAAGACACTTATGAAACCTTTCTTCATTGTCTTTTGACAGAAGTAGGCTTATCAGAGCTGTGTATGTATATATATATATATATATATATATATATATATATATATATATATATTTTTTCTTAATCGGAAAAAATTAAAATGAAACTATGAAACAAAAAACCTTAAGTATGAAGTAAATTACAATTACTAAATAATATAAAGTTTTAACATATTTTCTTTATGAAATACTCAACATTGCCGTCGAAAATATAATTCACTCCAACTAAAAGTGGTCGTACAAGTGAAAAACTTACGAAATTGCAGGCGAAGGCATGTGTGACTGCTACTAATATATATTATTATTTTAAGTATTTTTCTAGTCTTTATACGTCCTTTCACGAACTGGGCGTCTCAACTTTGTCATAATAATATAATAATAACACTTAAAAATTCAAACATTTAACAAATTCTATAATCTTTATAAATAACACAGCAAAACTAGGATTTACCATGTAATTTTATTCGTAACGTAGACTCATAGTTACAATTATGCTTGTAATCATGTATTCTTATATCGGATCAATAAGTATTCTTCTATAACTTTAAACCTTAAGAGTCATTGAAAAATAAGTAATAATAAATCTTGCTTGAGTTATTGATAATTTTAAGAAAAGCGTCAACTTTGATTTACGTCTTAAAAATCCGACTTATATATTTTTCCCAAAACGGAACGACTGCTTCTTAAAACTTTTTTTCATTAAGACATTAAGAAAAAAATGCAACCAAGCTATGCATAAATACTGCCTCTATACCAGATTAAGCCTGAATCTTATTATGGTAGTTATGGTGTTCGCAATTATTCACGCAACGTTGTACACTACTAAACATTTAGTACGGTCACTATTTGGAAATCCTACGAGATATAAAAAGCAGGGAAGAACAAACATTACTGTATCAATCAGCTTATCCTAAACTTAAATTCCTTTACGGCTTGGACAAAATAACAAATACAAATAACGTTAAATAAAGCAATTTTCATTTAAACTTTATGGGTGTATATGACGGAAACGATTAAACGTAGAATGTAATATTATTATTTCAGCCAGAAGCTAACTTAAAAGATGAAGATTTAATAACCTCAGAGGCAGATGATATATGATGTTGGACGCATAAAGGATCTTTTATTTCCATATTGTGCTCGAGCAATGTACCTCTCTAAGTCAACTCTCACGCAATTTAATAAAATAAGTTTACATTATCGCTAAAGCAAATCTTTCCAAAAGAAATTAAAAATTTAAGAGATTCAAAACTATAACTTGTTCCAAACTTACTATATATAAACAGTATACATATTCAGGTTTGGTTTCACAAAAATAATACGAGTTCTACAATTTTGATGTTCTTAATAGATAACTGTAAGTACTGCATTTAAAAAAATAAACATTTATCGTAGGCTATTACGCAGGGAAAAATAATTGATGTAGTCATGGAGAAAAAGACGAAATGTACAGAATTTCGAAATACATTTGAACTCTTCTTATTTAGATTGGTTTAACTTGGGAAAAGGGTACCCAAATTCACTTTTTGGTGTTAAATCATCATGCTTGGAGTGTTACTTGGTACTAAGAAATATCGAAGAGTAAGGATGTAACCGTGAGGAAAGTAGCTACCCAGTACTTTGTAATTAAAAGCAATATGTACCGCTCAATTTATTTAACGTGCAAAGTAGTAGTGATAAAGTTACTAACGAAACTTTTTATTGGATTTGGTAAAAACCGTAGTTAAATGCAATAAGTAAACGGTACTGGGATTTGTTTATAAACTTTGTAGGAATAGTGCTGCAAACCGGATAATGCAGGAATAAGGTAATATACAATCGGGTCACTCAGCCAGCTGGAACATACACTATCCCTATGAGGATAGAGTATGCACTCTCCAGAAATAATGGGCAAAGCGTTTTCTAGGTATCTGGGCAGTGGTTGTTTAAGAGGGTCGGACTGATACTCATTAGCACTCTAAGCTGAGTGCCGAAGCTATATTATTGTTGCTCCATGGATAATGGATTACTAACACGCAGTATTGTAAGAACTATATAATTTAATGGAAAATAAATTATACATATAGATACATAATGACTGAATGAATGTTTTGGAGTATCGATATTAAAAAGACTACTGGGTAGTGTGATGTCCGTTTGAAGAAGTGTTCCTTAATTCCAGTTGAAGCTTCGTGAGATTTCTACCGAATTGCAGTTCATTTTTACTTTATATTTTAATCTATCGTTTCTTTAAGCGGCCACTATATTGCCACTATAGTTGCTTAACGTATATTTGTATCAGCCAAATAATACACATTCAAAAACTTTAAATTAAAAGCGAAAACCTTCCACGTAACAGTTTTAATTAGTTTCACAGCACTGAATAGAATGAAAGTTTTCTTTTAAACTCTGATTTCCCTATCGCGCATATCTGTAATTGCAACAGCCATCAGCTAACTTATTTAAAAATTGGCTATCACGTAACTGAAATATTTAAAGTACAAAGTTAAACTCCAGCTTTTAGTTTTTGTCGCAAAAAAGGTATGAGTTTCGTGGATGTTTTAAGATAAAGAAATAAAATAGATAAACGGATAAAGGATTTAGGTTTGACATGTAGGTCATAAAATGTACGTATTTGTATGGTGGTCTGACCCTAAAACATTTGTTGCATGAGTTATTTAAACATTCAGGGAGGTTAAAGAGAAAGGAAAGTGATAAAATGTGTCTTTTATATACTTGCAAAGCGCAATTGACTTCAGAGCAGGAATAAATAATATGCCATTGAATAACTTAAACACATATTTTATAATCCTGCTTGTATTAGAAATATAGCCTCTCGTATTAATTTTGTTACGGGATTATTAAAAACATACAATAGTTTACACATTAGGAGATATATTGCCTTCTAAGACAGTTTGAAAACTAATTGTGTTCCACAACTGGCTTCCGATGAATCACTAACGGCACCACTAACGGAATCACTAACGGCATCACTAACGGTATCACTAACGGAATCACTACGGGAATCACTAACATTGTATGCTGTACTGGAGCAGATTGAGGTCAAACACAAAGGTATAACAATAAGGTTAACTTGAGGAGAATTCGCATATAACTCGGATGAGAATCGTTCTAAAAAGAAATTATTTGAAAATGTTACGCGTATGGTTCTTACAAGTTGCTGGACTTTGGTTGCAGTTGTGGTTGGGCTGTGTTTACTCACTAGATAGTAAACCTGTATTTGTGGTTATCGATATATAAAATAAATAGACATATATTGCTTTTCTAATAGTTTGTTCTTCACATCATTATAAAATGTTTTCCACATTTTTATAAAAGCCAAACTATGCAATTTAAATCTCAAGTAAAAGCTGATATCTGGAATCTTCCTTTAACGCAGACATGTAGATTTTATGGAGAATTTTTCCTTTAAAACTATTGATGTGTATTTTATATGCTATTCTCTTGTGTGATTTGATAAATAATATTTATTTAGGGTAATATTATGATGGGAACGAAAATTCTGCAAGAGTCGTGTGTTCTTATGCCTTCCACACTGGTGATTAAGAATCCAACATCCATGGTTTTAGTATCAAACATACTTGTAGTTATTTTATTTATTTCATTTTATTTTAGATCCGTGGGTATCACATATACACTATCATTTTATGATATCTAAGCTACACAAACATATATAACATGGGTTGATATATTTTGTAATTATGAAATATTACAAGAGACTTTGTAGTACACAACTAGAATAAAAGTTATAATCTTATAAATAAAAATGAATCGCAAAATGTGTTGTTAAGCGATAATCTCTAAAATTTCTGCACCAATTCGGCTAGTCCTTTTTATAAAATATATGTTAAAATCCGAGGAAAGTTTATATGTAGATTAAGATAGCAAATAACTGCTGATGTTGTATATTAGGTTAGTCCATGAAGTGAGAGTTTCCGTTATCTTGTAGCAGAGATGTAAAAAATGAACTGGTGAACTTTTTCGTTTTGGCACACTAATCTTGTGCTATGTTAATGTTTAAGTACATGCTAGTAACAGCTGTCTTAAACATAAACCTGGTGTATTTGACTATGTTCCATTATTACGTAGTACAAATCACATAAAGACGCTTAAGTTTTAATTCTGTTTCCAGTGACGAAAAAAACAGATCAGAAGTTTCTTGCGCTGCAGAGTTTTACGAGCTATGCACATTCAAGCAAGTTTTACGAAAACTGTCACTTTCGCTCCTAGAGATGAATACTGCTATTTCTTTAAATATGATTTTGAAAAAACGAGGAAATTATATATTGAAGGATTGCTTACTCTGTCCCTTTGCTCTTTTTAAATAATAACTTATTTTCATGCTTGGACAGGACATTAAGACTGTTTTGGTTAACGAAGACCAGCATGAAGTGATCCAAATATCCAGGCGAGAATTTGGCCTAATATCCTAACAATTTTGTAATAAATAGCTTAGAAGGTGTATGGTTAGAAAGAATATTAGCGTTTCCCATCGTTATGTGTCATAAAATAGTTTCGTGGATTCCAATCTACCTTCTTCACTGGATATCGGAAATCTTAAGGCACAAGGTTAAGTATAAACAAGGAATTAAAGAATAACATTAGTAACAACGTACTCGACACAGTATAGATTAACAGCAGATAAAAATCTGTTAGTATTCTCTAAAGTCCAGACTGGTAAGAATGGACCCAAACAATGTCACTGCACTGAGTTAAAGTCACAAAAAGTCATAACTACCAGGACCTGTGGCAGACTAGCACGTGAACAACAGGAAGGATTCATATCCTAGAAAACTTTTTTAATATTTCTGCAACATATAATGATGTTAATTCTTAACAATTGTATTTTCCTTTAAATTAGTGTAGTATCTTTATCATTTATCATTAGTATTTTTAATCATGGGTTTAAATATATCCTTTTACTTTATAGTTTGTCATTTGCTGACAAATATTCAGTATGGATAACTCATCATGCGATATCATTTACTAGATCTGAAAATTCAGCTCTTTGTTAAGCTTTTAGGAAAGAAATCCAGGAATTTCAGTATTGATGTCCACTTCCTTCAGTGCTATTGTTTCTCATAATCAATTAATGATTAGTTTGTTGTTTAAGCTTCTAACATCAAGGTATGGTTTTAATACAATTATGTCCAATTTAGTGTGGTATAATTTTACGCAAGGAAAAATGCTTTGATTAAAAAAGGAATATCTGTATCACTGACTTAAAATCAGCGGTTAGTTATTTCAAAGTTTTGCATAGCAAGTTTTTATATGATAAATAGTGAAGATATGTTTTAGTTTTAATTTTAAACTACTAAATAATAAAACAACTGCAAACTGCCCTACCAGTTAAGTTCAATAATTTTAATAAAAATTTTAATTAGTTCGTAATACCTATTAGCGAAATTCATATTTATATTTCTAAAGTTATACATGTATCTTAATTTACATAAATAGAAACATGTATAAATAATTATTAAGTTAGCACAAAAATACATCAAATTTTGTGTCAAGAAAAACTATATTATATTCCAATAATTTTAGCCAAGATGGTAAAAGCTGATGCAAAATTTGTACTTGAAATCAATGACGAACCTTCTGTACTGTATATCTCATTTTACCTCTATCTCAAAGCTCAAAGCTAGATCAATGTGGAAGCTTAGCTGGGATCAGATGTTGGTAAATGGGACTCACTATTCTTGGCCAACCAGACCACAAAGCTACAACCTCGTATATCTCTTTCAGTCAGCCTGAGTCTCACATTTGTCCATAGATTGATAAATCACTTGGGAACATGGTCCACAGTTATAATTTAACAAGTAATGAAAACCACGATATTTTTACTCTTTTAATAAATGGGACTAAATTAATTCAAATTTATTTATAATAGATTATACGCTCATTTATATGTATTTTATCCTTGTAAAGTAATAGAAGCAACAAGGTTTGATAAAATCAATAACATTCAACAACATTAGTTTTAAATTTTATTTTGGATTTGATAATACGTTTTGGAGAGTACTTCTAAAGTTAAGATCAAAGATAACTAATGCATCATATATTAGAACAGTAAATATGTCTATTTGACATATATTAATTTCAAACAGTAGTTAACCATTGCCTAATATGTCAAAAACAAACAAAAAATGAAAAGATTTGGATGTTTTGTAAACTTAATAAAATTATGTTAGATTGTTTACAATGTTAGTTTTTTACACTTTCATCAGTCAGGTGTAACTGAAATATATTATAGTATTCTCTTCTGACATTCCGGTTGCAAACAATTTTGAATAAAATGGCTGTTATATACTTCAATGTCAATTCAAGGAGCACTTTTGAGTTAATAATTAACTTATAGTTTATTTTTTTAATAATAATATTATAGTTAATAATACATCCTAAATTATTTAGGATTTATTTGAATAGTACTACTTTATATTATGGTTTCGGAAAGGAAACTAAGAACTTTAAGATTTATTTTTGCTTTTTTGCGTGTACAATTAAGTAAAGCAAAAAACAGGAACGAAAGAAATTGATTTGGTTTACAAGACAATGAACAGCGCAATTTATGAATTTGTATTTACTAATCCAAAATGCATTCTGAGTTATTTGATTATCTGATAAGACTATTTCAAAATAACTTCACTGCTCACAGATGACTACAACAATTCCAGCAGCAATATCAATTATAACTTCTGCGCACCATCTTAAAATTATTATATTTATACTATTATGACTAATGATTGTTTTAACTGCATCAATTTACTGTGCGTATTTCGTAATTTTGAGCAAAAAAAGTTACGTAGATCTCATTGCCGGTGTCTTTAGATACATTACAAGCTGAATTTAACCTGATTTCTTTAAATTCAATCGGAAGCCGATAAAATTACTTCTTAATTATTTGAAAAAAATTGTTAATTGAAGAAGGCAATTTTGGGAATGGATATACAGTCTAAACACTGTATACATTTTTTAATATATCTGATTAACATCACGCAAAATTTCAACGATATTATTTCGTTGATTGAAAACATTCTCACTACACATTTAACAAACATATAACGGATTTATGTTAATTATAAGTTCCAACACATATGTATTTTGCAAAATTATAATACATATTAGAATATGTGCATAGAAAACACTAACATTACGCATACAAAATATTTTACTAATAAACAGCATGAATTAAATTTTATATAAAATGCTATATTATTGAAAGGATATAAACTAAATAATATTGATTGAATTATCTATATAAACGTAGTATTTCATAATCCTCAATCAATATCGACACATTTTTAAAGGATATATGAGCAAGTAATTCTTCTCAAATAAGCTATTGGCAAATATTTCGAAAATATGCAAGATTAGCTTGATATCATTTAGGAAATGTTGAGTGTTTATGGAGTTATTAAGTAATTATACCATATTGCAGGAGAATTTTTAACATTCAAGATTTATTTTAACTGTAGCAATTATATTTACCAGTTTGTCTTTCCTGTCTAACCTATTTTATGCCAGGGAACAGACACAATTTGTACGAAATTGCAATTTGCCTGTGTCTAGTAGTTTGTTCAAATTTACCAGAGAATTAAATTATCAATTTTGTGTTTTATTTGAAAAGCAAGAGGAGACCTGAAGAACATGGAAAAGGATCTTGGAATAAACCGTTATAGAGGAATAAACCAGTATGAAGTTTCATTCTTGGTAATGCAAAAACATGTTATCGTCATAACCTGTAATTAAAATAGCAACTGTTAAAACTCTTTCAATAAAATTAGATTCAAACTTTCTATTTATATGTATATTGAACATAAGTTTTACATTTGATCACGAAAAATTCCAATCAGCATATGTAGAAATAGCCACTTATTGAATTAATGTAGTACAACATTTCAACAAAGCCATAAAATCCGAATTCCCTTCTTCCTCATATTACATCTGTTATTCGAATAAACAAAAATGTCTCAAGGAGTCACATTGCAATATCCACAAACTTCAGTAAAAGAGGTTTCACCTAGGCACTAAGAAATACGATCTATTTATAAACATGAATCAGGAGAGAGTAAACAAAGACGTGTCAATTAACGTTGTGTCCACAACTTTATACGGTAACAGTGGGGCCAGACGAGGCGACGATAGTCGTCTAGAGGAACTACAAGCAACCAACCAGGTCAAACTGGCAAAAAGCACTAATAATGCGGTCGCTCACTGGTGTATAAATAGCTGCGGTGTCCGGAGTAGTGGCCGCTGCCTGAGCTTCATTGAGAGCAGACATCGTAACATCAAAAGGAAACTTTTCTTCAAAACATTACCGCCACATTATTAACAGTATACAGTGTATTTATTCTGGTACTCGTTCCGGATAGATCTAGGTGATATGTCTGTACTATTGGCTGAGCGTAAAAAAGGTTAGCCGTGAGAAATTTCACAGAATTTCTCCTTAACCTAGGAACACAGTAGTATATTTTGAAGACTAATGGCCCAAGGGAATAGTATATCTTCAAGATAAGGTGTTTCTTGTGTGTGTTCGACAATGTGTTCTAGGTGATGAGTGCCTGGGTGGTGCCTTTAAAGGGCCACATCGTGCTTTATGCACGAATATTGGCTGTGATAGCAACTTATGTTTTGGTGGTGCCTTTAAAGGTCCACATAGGGCTGCGATGTTATATATTTGCTATCGTTACTGTTATCTAACTGTTGTCTATATTTTATTATTTATGTTATTGTTACTATGTATTATATAGTTTATGTCCATTGTTATTGTCCTAGTTATTTATATTGTTATGTACTGTTATTAATTTATTATCGTATATATTATTGTTGCACGCTGCTTCTAAGTTACTAGTCCTCTTCTGAGCTAATTATTGATATTTTGTAAAATTGTGTATTGACGTAAATAAAATAAATAAATAATTGAATGTAAATAAGACAATCAAACCGTACAGTTATATCGTATCAGATAGACACACGACTCGACAACTTTGATATTGATTCTGTAACCAGGTTAGTGATATACAGGATATCCATAATTATCTGTGCCACGGATGGTACCTCATAAACGACATCAAAGTGTAAACGGGGAACTTTAACTACTGTGTAGTGAAAATAAAAATATAATTTAGAGATTAAAAAATTTTGTCCCCATTTTTCTTCGACTGGTGACATCTTAATTTGTTTTTATTTCACTGGAGACTTCAAAAGCGTCTATTCTTATATTATTAAAGATATGATATTTTTGACTATTTAATTTTGCATCTTATAAGTAATGACATAGATCATAATGCATCTATTCATGTTCTATATAAGTAACGTCAAGTTTAATAACAGTTCACAACAGTCGATGGGATTTAGCTGAACTTTAGTAAATACTTTTACATTTTTACTATGTATAACCATGATAGCAAGAACAAAACGCAGAATAAATTTTAATGTATTGACAAACTTATGAATATCATACGAAATTTTTACACGTGACATAGTCACATATAGTCACAACAAGGTCGAAGCCTGTTACGCGATATGTTGCGTAGCTTTCTTTGTGGCATTTCCGTCACCATCTCTATTAATTAATTGATTGATTAATTAATTAGTTGCCGAATAGCTCAGTTACTTATCACTATATGATATTATATATGAAAATCAGAGTAAAAGTTTTATACTATTTGTTTTCTTTTATTAACACAAACAATATAATAATAAAAATACTAAAACTCGTTTATAGTTATTAAGTTACAATATCATTTTAATAAATATTATTTATACTTCTGAAATAATAATCAACTTAGTAATGTCAATTGCGACTTCACAACCAAACAAATTAAACTTAACTTAATACTACGTGAAGTCAGTGGAGCCAGATTCCTTGGTAAACGCACGTCACGAATCCAAGGTGTGAAGAAGGCCCACAATGAGGAAGCGACAAAATGTCGATTAAGGATAGTTCGTTTAGCCAATTGAATAGTATCGAAGCTACACAATTCACCTTGATTGTTCTATGATTACAAGTCAAAGTTCCGGCACACAACACTTCTCATTCTCCACTTAAAATTTGTACTCGTGTAATCAAAGGTTCTTTACGTGTTCTATCCGCACACTCGGCCGTTCCAGTTACGACTCTAACACCGTACAACTCTGACAATTTTATAATCCGAGATGCTGTCCCTTCGCCTCGGAGGTTTGAGCTAAGACTCTAACACTGTACAACACCAACAATTTGGTAACCCGTAGAACGGTCCTTCCGCCTCAACGGTTTGAGCATAGACTGACTCTCAGATCAAGTTCCGCCACCCTAGAATAATTCTTTCCCCTTAGGCTTTATTCTAATTTCATTGGCTCTAATAATCACGTGGTTCATGTTTCTCCTCCCCTCCGAATTTCTAAGAAAGGTTTTGAACATCCGAATTCTCACAGAAGCAGGATATGACGTATCATTGATATTTCCTGCAGGGGATATATTATTTTATTTTGTTCCCGCCTCATCTTCTACCATTTAATATACAACATGTTAACAATAATATCACAATATTGTCTATATTAAAATCCATTTCATGCACGAAGGCGTTGAAAGTGAAAAAGACTATAACTCAGTTTCCGTAATACTCCATGATAAAGAGCAATGTGGAGGAAAAGCAGTGGAGTAATGCGTTGTGAGGATATATTAGGGGGATCTGGGGGTTGACAGGCCATTACAAGGCAGTGCTGGGGAAATGATGCATAACCAAGAGTGTCGGTGCGTTAGAGCTATAGTAGGCCTTCAGGGAGATCCCTCACGTGTTTACAACAGTGAGAAATATGACGGAAGTGCAGATGTAACTTGACCAGAGTGGCCTTACATTTAATACGAAACGATACCTAGTCTGTTACTATTTTTTACCGCACAAAAAAGAAAACCCAAAATAAGTGTTGGTAGTGCTGATTTATTAGTATTTAATTTAAAATATTTAATGGATCCTTATAATTGTAAAAGTAGCCATCTGTTAGTCAGTTAAAAATCTATACTGCGAACTCCCCAGTGCGGTATTGTTAAGTGTTGGTCATTTACCGACACATCTGCATCATTCTTTTCAGCTTGAAATATTTCCTTCATAAATCTTTAAAACTCATTCATGTTTCCCGGTGAGCGGAACGGCATTGCATCAATCACTTCCTCTCTCGTATTTCCACGTTTCATCTATTTCCGCAGACTGCCGAGCAACGTATTTCCTGCAAAAATAATTCAGCCCGATTTTCCTGAACTCAATTATGAAAATAACATAGAAAAATAAGTTTTAACTCTGATAAATACAACCCCATATCGTAACATGCAAATGGACCATGTAAAATTGTAAAAAGGATCAAGTGCTGGTATAATATATATTTTTTACCTTCCTGTCGTTACACCTTATAAAATAACACATTAACATTTTAAACTGTAATCTGATTGAAGAAATTTTCCTCCCTCTTAAGTAGATTGACTATTTATGTTTTTAATGATAAATGTTGCACGTAAAAAATGTTTCGGTCAATTAGTAACACATATTTCTCTATCCTAATGACTTCTTTTTGTTAGCACTTCACCAGCTTAAAGTAAAATGTAATAACGAAAAAAAAACTTTTGATTTATTTAATCGCACAGCACCACATTTATGGTTATATTTAAAAATATATATTTCTTCAAACCTGGCTATGCATATTTATTTCTTGAAAGTGTTAAGGTTAGAACTAATGTTACCTAAACATGTTAAAGGTATCTGATAGGTATTATAAACTGATTTTTAATATGACTAATTTAATTAATTTCATACTACAGGATTTTGAGTGAAATTACCGGAGATTTATGTTGTACCTTTATATTTTAACGTATGCTAAAATAAGAATCATGTCATACAGAAGTTTATACGAGACAATTTTAAAATTACAATACATTTTTTGTAATTTTCATAGACGCTACAATTATAATTAACCCAATTTGAAATGTTTAGCTTATTTTCTTGCATGTTAATTAAAAGAACTGTGCTAACGATACTTTTTACATTAAATGAATAACCAAATGTCTTACAAACTTTCAAATCATCTCGTATATCGTTGTACTAATAAAATTTGTTTAACATTATTATTACTGTGCTTATCTATCCTGTTTATTAATATGGAAAACAATATAAATTGGAATATTAATATCTAAATAAAATCATCTTAATTTGGTAATAACAAGATACGAAAAGTACGTATTAACACCTGTATCTCGTATTAACACTTGTATTACTATCGATTTTCTATTTGTTAATTATTATCGTTACTGTAAATGATAAAATCATACCCTACCTTAAGCAATGAAACTTGAAATAATCGTAGTGTGTAAACAATTTCTCTTGAAAGATTTATAAAATGTTTTGAGTATTCTAATCACTACTGATGGCGAGAGAAAAGAAGAGACCTGGCCCGTGCCGGCGCACAGCTGTGTACTAGTGTGTTGTAATTTCAGGCGCTTCGCCCCACAGCCAACCCTGCGAATTGTTTATCATAGCAATGGAACAGTGAAACAATAATGGAATTACGAAACAAGGCGCGGCAACATACTAGTAGTAGCGCCTGCAAATTTCAGATAGGCCAGAATCCAGGTCTCTTTTCTCTCGCGATCAGTACCATCCTGTCATATTCAGGATATTTTTTGCAACTCCTGCGTTCATGTCCTACACAACTAAAATCCCAATATAATCTGAGTATTCTGTATAGGTTTGTATATTCAGCAAAAATGGTGGGCTTGTGAACAAAATAAATGCCATGATCTCAAGCCGATACAAATAAAATTTTGAACAGAGAGAATACATACTTATGGCTTGGAATTAATCACTTACCCAATCTCAACAATTAAAAAAGTATCAGAATGCCAGCTGTTTGTATTTGTGCAAGATATTAATTTAATATATTTCTCAATATACATATCCAAAACGACTTTTCATTCATGCAACGTCATCGCATATGCGATATCTCCTAATGGTCTTACGATGTTTGCCATTAGGTTGAGTTATTTTGCATTACAGAGCCAAAAATCGATTTAAATACTATTTTTACTCACTTGACAGTATCTTGATAGATACAAATAAATATCAGACGTATAAGTTTTGAATTTCACTGTATCAAATAATGTTAAAATATTGATAAAAACACAACAATAACCATAATGTATAATACATTTAAAATAATCTCGTATAGAGTTAATTCTATACGCATCCGTTCGACAGTCTCAATAAGTTATTTGACTAGTTTTAATACTTTTTCACATTTTTGTCACTTTTTTAAATTGTGTAGCAACTTCATTTTAACTCATTTGCAAAAAAATCCAGAATAATCCACACAATTTATTCTATTGTTAGGCAAAGAGGCATTGCATTAGAAATAATTAATATATGTACACTGTCCTTACCATGGCAACTTTTAAATTATAAACGAGAATTGTCCTTAAAAATGTATTTGGCTCCCACTAAAATGACGAAACCGTATAAGCCATTCATGATTAGGCCTACACAATAAAACTAAAACTGCAGACTTACACTTCTTAATACAAAATGATTATTCAACTGTTTTGCTACTTTTAATTGTGTAAATGATGGCGTGTATAATTTGAAGAAAAATAAAACTTAAATGAAACACCAAGAAGCAGTGTATACGTTGGAAGTAAAACTCATAGCGGAGTAAGGTAGAGAGGTTCATAAAGCTCCGACACACGCTACATTGAGTACCCAGTATATAGAAGTAACGTAGCATCCAGAACATAATATACCCTCAGGGGGGGAGGGGGTCTGCACACTATCCCACCATCAAGTGGCATTACACTACACTTTACGGCCATTTATATCGATTATATTCCAATATTTGGTCGTTGAGCAAGAATAGGCATGTTTTATACAAGCATAGAATTTTATTGAAGACCATTTTCAAAATAAATGTGTTGTAAGAAATATCATTCTAGGAAATCCGCACTTAAAAACGCTATTAGGACCAGATACCTGGCCTACTGTGATTCAATATTTCTTCAAAATATTTTATTAACGATAGTATTCCATATTCTAATGTTCATTTACCGGAAGGAACCTCAAAACAGGTTTAGCCTTTGAGGCCCTAAATTTTCTCATCTAACTGTAAAAATATGTGAAATATTGTGAAAGAAGTATCTATTTAAATTATTTATAAATAGACGATTTGGGATATTTATTTTAGTCATTGTTAAAATAATGTAGAACATCCGATGAGTGATATATTAAGACTCCTATTTGTACAGTGTTGGAGTGAGAAAATAAATCTTCCTTTCTTTATTTCTTGATTTATTTGAAAGAATAATTGGAGAGAGCTACCGGCCGTTATTTAAAAAATCAGAAATACTTGCACTGCCAGGTTTATATATTTTTGAATTGTTGAACTTAGTCCATAAAAATCGAAACACCTTTTACCAATAAAAAATCAGCATATTCATAATACTAGATACAAATATATTCTTTCCTTTCCAATATTCATAACACTTCTTTATTTTGACAAAATTACACTATATATGGGAATTCGCTTATATAATTTCACTAAAAGAGCTTAGAAAAAGTGTATTACAGTGTAAATGTAATGCAGAAAGATTTTTCAAACAGTAACTAATCAATTTTAAAATCCCAACCCATGCAATTATTCTTTATTACACCATATTATTCCTTCACTATATTTAAAATAAGGATGACTTGTTATTCTTTATAGACATAACACAATATAGACAATACATGCAGTACATACTGCAACGCTTGTATTTTAGTTACACTTCTTAAAAACTTGACCATGCACCTTTTTCTATTACTTATATAACTATTCAAATAATGTAAATGTGCAATAAATACTTTGAATTTGAATTGAATTTGAATTTGTACTATACCTTGTCCAGGGTAGAATTTTATAAGTGTCCTATTGCTATTATTCAATGTTGCGATTTTTTTATCCAAGGTATAATTCGATATTACAATTTATTTAACTTAGCATATGATTACATATTATTAGTTATAGAAATTTTAGTGTGAAAAATAAACAACAAGAAGTAACTAATAATTTGAGACTTTGAAAATGGTGGTAAATATGAGAAAAAATATGTAATATATTTTTAAGTTTTGTTTAAGTAGCTTCAACATGTGGGTTGGCCTCCTGGTAACACATGGGGAGAATTCTTTCCTCTATTTCACAAAAGCTGTTACTTATTGATATCAAGCTGGGAAAGTTATAAATATTGTAAGGTTTCTTTGATATCTAAGTCTAGGCCATGGCTGGTTTTTTTGTTTTGTAATGTTATTGTAAAAGTTATGTATTTAAAATTATAATTTATTAGATTCACCTTGTTCCGGTAATTTATTATAACTCTTATTGTGTACGATTTTTACATCAATCGATGTTGGATAATATATTGAATTGCGCGATAATAGTAATCGAATAACAAGTGTAGGCTGTTTAATAAAGCCTACCATTATCCAATCTACAGTGTCTCGACAGTCAGGTTGAAACGAGGAAACATTTATGAATTGTGCCGTACTAATTTACAAATGAAGTCCATTGAGTTTGGCATAGTACTTAAAGACTTTCTCCTCTAGTGCATTTCCCCCTCTCCTAGCCAATAAGTTTTTTTAATTCGTTTATGTAATAAATCATTTAATTAAATCATGGATTCTCGAAAGCCGCATCAGTTCAAGCAATATCTTATTAAAATATTCATTTGTCTTTATGACCCAGGTTTGTTAAATTAATGTAGTCTCTCTCTAAGCATCATTTATTAATTTTTGCTGTTATCCTACGAGCTTGTTTAAACCTCTACATGTGGTTTTTGCCCTAGAATACATTAAGTAAGCTGTATACTCTTAGGACAACCTATGATCTGTATGAGTTCATGTATGTACGTATGTATGACTACTCATTTACGCGTGCTTACATGTATATTAAGTTACGTGAATGCGTGGCCTTTTCTTGTAAGTTATGTTGTAGAGCCTTAAAAAACTATTACCTCTAAAATATTTAAAAAATTTACAGTCTTCTATAATAATATTATCAGAGAAAATAAAATAAAATACAGGGTAAGTTTTTTAGCAAAAGCATTTTACCATAACCATTAACAAATATAATTTACAAATCTGCCAATCCTTATAAACTAATAAAATAAGCGGGAAAAGGACTTCGTAAATAACAACTGTACTTCCCTCTTTTGTCAGAAAATATCCCGATCATAAATCATATTAAGCCCATTTCATTTCCTCTACAGGTGAGTGTTGCGATATTGTTGTAATCACTCTTCCAGTTTCGAACACCAGTTTGCTCTCCTGCTACTTACTTTGCGTTTCACAAAAACTTTGGTGCTAGGAGTATAGTTTTACTCCATCTGCGTATACTGTACAACTTATTAGCAAAAGTCAATCTCCAAAACTATAAATATTTTGTGGAATTTATTAAAAAAGGTGCTATCTCCTCTTCTTTGCGAAGAATCCTGAAGCGCGATGAGATTATTTAATAAGGTAATAGTGGCCTCTATAAATTCTTACTACAGAGTATAATTATATAAGGCACGGAAAAAGTCACTGGGAAATAAAGTTATTCAGATTTTCAATTTTTTTGTGAGAATGAGCACAGTTTAGCTTTGGCCTAGATGCCAAACTCTGGCCCTGTTTGTTTTTCCTAGCCTATTGAACATTTCAGGATTATAATCGAAAAGTGCACTCTTAGAGGGTTCGCCTACTCCAGATTAGTCTTCCCCTTGGCTTCTTTCATAAATTATTCATGACTATAATTTCGTCATTTTAAGACCGGAATCAATTTATATGGTCACACTACCAAGGAGATATAATAATCAAAGGTATCTTGAATCACTGACGAGAAGCTTATTCGGATACAAAATATTGAGATTTGCGTTAAAGTGAATCGTAAGTATGTTTTGACTTGAAAGAGTTTACCATCAGTTTAATTGTGAGAGTCAAGTTGATTGCTCTATCACCCAGGATTTGTACCATTTCCTAATCAGCCTTAGTCAGAGATCATATGAGGGAAAATGGGGCAGAGTTGTCTCATAAGTACTGGATATTATAAATAATCCTGTTAGGATTCCTTGTTAGCTTGTCTTATCATTTATTAGAGACCTTGGAAACCTGTGAGAAAGTTCTGAAGTCAAACCTACCTTTTTCGTATGCACCTGAGTTTTACGATACTAATCGTAGCAACTAATGCAGTTTCAGTACCTATTGTAGACCCTTTTTCTCATCCACTTGGATGGCTGTAGAAGTTCTCTTAAGGAATAGTGGGATAGGTTTTATTTCTAAAAACAATCCTTTTCTTACAGCATAATGTCAATGGCAGTCAAGAGACTTCATAAGGTCTTAGCTGGAGAAGTTGTACGTCATAAATATTTAACTATGTCACCGCTGTGCTTTCAACGCTTTTTTGTCTTTGCCAAGCAGTTTAACCTTAAAAAATAGGATAGATCCTCGAGGAAATGTTCTGTTCCAATAACATAATAATGAAAAATTTTCCAATATTATGTGAACGTCGGCAGTTTTATCATAAATTCTAAAATATAATGCATTCTCAAATAACTGGAACATGTTAAATGATTCTGTGTGCCTAAAAATTAATGAAGTATTTTAATTAACATCCCCATCCGTTTCCAATATTAACTGTATTATTTTAATGTTGTAAATGCATTGGAACTATAAAGTAAACTACATTGGATATGTAGTTTAGCAAGTAAGCAGAAATGCTTCTTATTCGTTGTTACAAAAGCTATGGAATGTAATATTATAAACGGTTACATTACAAACAGTATTAGCCTTAAGGGAGAATATAACGAATCAAATTGAGGAATGTAATTAGAAGTAGACAACTCACACCTTTCCCTCAAGTGCTAAGCTCGTTTCTTCAGTTTACATTGACGTTGTCTTACTTCTGAATTCGATGGGGAGGAAGTCCTAGTGTTTTGTAATAAATATATTCAAAAACATTTAAATAAAACGGCGCAATAAACTTTTATTTGTGGTCCTAAAATGCTAAAGTAAATAATAAATATAAGAGTAACAATTATTATAATTTATAAAATCAGAAAACTGTTTAACTGATCTTACATCATGACTCGTCAACAACAGTATTATGATAATGTTTAAAACCCAATACACAATGTAATTAAATGTAAAAAAGTACTTCTAAGCTAAAATATGAAGTTACCGTAGTGTGAAAATTTTGTGTAGTGTATGTAATTGTGTGACAGATGTTGCTGTACAGTTTTGGACTAATATGAATGAAATGAAAACAAAATAAAAAGCTAGCATAACATATTTGATCCTTTTTATGGTTTAATATTTAACCTTTTGAATATGACATGATAGTGGAAAAATTTGATAAGAAACGATTTAAAATCTTTATATTTTTTATGGCGGAACAACATTGCACTCTCTAATTTTACTTCGTTAAGTTTCTACATTTTTATACTACAAGTTTTAAATTTATCCTTATAGCTTTATGGAAATGTATAGTTTTTCAGAAACGATTAGATATCGAATACAATATATGACCAAAAGTTTAATAACTTTCATCATAATATAACTTATACTTATAAATAAACTAAGTATGTTTTATATAAAATACTTATTATAAAAAAAATATTCAGATAAATACATTGATTTACTAACACGATTTTCAGTTGATATTCAGACTTTTTTAAACAATAAATTTAAACGTTATTAGGGAAGTATATTTAGTGTTATATACAGAATAGTTATTTACAGAATGTGCGTTCAACTTAGCACATTTTATTCTAAAATTAAATTTTGATAGTCGTATATTCAGAAATATATTTCATTTTACAACACATTTTTCAATATTCATGTATCTTATTTAGTTCAGTCCATCCACGGTATGTTAGTAGACATTAAATACAATTAAGCTCATTTCAAACTAAAGTGTAAAAATTATTAAGGTAGGCTATGTATACCCAGTAACCACCTCATGTCATAAAGTAACAAATTTAATGTTTATATTTTTATATATAGCTTAATTCTAATATTGCGTCCTATATGGGCACTATAAGTAGTGAAGAAATTTATTATTTGCCGATAGTATATTATCTCTTCGAATAGCACTAAGAAATTTCTCTGCAGAATTATACAGTAAATTAGTAATTTTTCCTGAAAATTAAATAATGAAAATGTTTGTTTTGTAATGTTTTTTGGCAATCAATATTCCTCAAAACTGAAAACTGATCTTCAACAGTTTTTTGGAAATAATAATATACTCCTTTTGTGATTTATGTTACAATAGCGTATTTTAGTGTTTTGGTTACCGTAGTATATTTTTCGATCAATTTACTTAAAAGCTAGAAAACATATATAAAGGCCGTTTTATTATTTCCAAAGGTAAATGTTTAGTGGTGAATATGAAACAAATACAACTTCTGATCCTGCTATAATCATGGTTAGGACAGGGATATTGCGAGTAAGGTTGGTAATGTCGTCGGGGTGCGGGTGGCAGTTGGTAACACTGCCGCTCCCGCCACCCCGCGACCAGCGAGTCAGTCGGTGCGAGGCGGCCGAGTGAGCATGACGATGGCGGATCCGGCGCCGGTGAAGGGCAGGTCGGCGTCTATCTGCGCCCCAGGATCCTCTATGGAACAGGTGCTGACCCAAGGTCACCAGCCGGGGACCCCGCCTCCGGACACTCCTAGGAGGCGGCGCCCCGCGACTCGCTCCCAGTCCGCCAGACTGACCGGAGGCAAGAGTGTCCGCAGGAGGCATCCTCCCCCGCACGACCTGGGCAGTAACCACAGCATTCGTAGTGGCAGTAGTGAGCCGCGCCTCAGCGAAGGTAGGGGTAGTAGTGTAACAGGTGGGTGCTACCACCCCCCAACCCCCACCACCACTACTAACAGTCAAGTTCACCCTTTATCCCAGTCTGTTTACGCTACCAGCGTTAACGTTTGTAGGTCACGTTGCACAAAACTCGATACCGCTGCTATACCATTAATGCTGCTGCACTTATATTAATGAGTTCATGCGTGAAACGAATCCCCCACCACTAAACTGTTGCTTTAAAAAACCGTATACGAAATCATGCATTGGAAAATATTGCGTTTTAGTCTAGTCCTACAGGAGGTTAAGCATGAAAATATAATAATAAATCGGATATATATTTTGCTATAATAATGAATTGTAAGATTTCTTTCTATTGGAATGTGTTACAATAGGTGCATTATAGTCACAAGAAGTACAATAAATACACTACATGCTATTATAACTTAATAAAAACGACTTATTAGGCTAATATGAAATTTTCTCTAAAGTTTTTAATTAGTGGTTCATATATCTCTGTAACTTATGGAAAATAATTACCAAACGACATAATAGGTTTTTCATTCTTTGTAGATTGTGATCGAATTTCTACTTAATGTATCCAAACTCGTATATTAATACCCAATTATTTGAGAATAATAATATTTTCCGTTCGTTATAACGCATTTTGATGCTATCGTAAGATAACTTATCATAATTAAGCAATGTCACATTAAACATCTTTCCACTTTTACAAGGATAAAGTGCTATTTAGTAATTTCTTTATTAGCGTCTACAATGAGTTATTATTTACTTAACTGATGGATTATTGTAATTCTTATACTGTAACTGGCTGTATGTGCAATAATATAGTGTAACGAAAAGATTATTTTACGAATTTAACCAATTTCTATTTGTAAACCTCGTGCTTTCAGTAAGTAAACACAACCACTGAATTATATCCAGAATAAGTTGCACATTCATTAATTGTGCAAACATTTCAAGAGTGCTGGAATTGTAAGGCACTTTACTGCTTTAACAGACTTTAATTTTTAATGAGGACTGCACGAAGCTATTTTTGAAAATGTAACTTGGAGAGAAATTGTAAATTACAGAAAGATAGTAAGTTGAGAATATTTCATAAATATTTGCGGTATAGTTACACTATTGTCCACAAATATGTATATTTAATTGTTCTGCAATGAAATACGTTCTAAGCGCGATGAAATCTCACTATATCAAACTTATGTAAACACATTATGCTAATTGAACGTTACACTAATGACTCAGCCAAATTGTAACTAAATTTATTGTTCTTAATGTGTTTGTGTTAACAACTCTATACCTTTTATGTGAACTTAGATTTCCTAAATAATGGTACAAGGTGGTGATTAGGAACTTCGCGTACCATAATTTGATAGACATAATGAAACTTCGAGGTTGCCACGTCACGCTACACAATATACAGCTGATTGAGTCATCAATAATTAACCAAAGTGCGTTTCTGTTCATTGAGTCGTTCCTGCAGAATTTGCTCTGTCAATTATTATACATACTCGTATATTTTAAACTGAACTGACAACGTTGCCGTTTGGTAACCATCTTTGCGAATTGAAAGTATTCCAAAATTACTGTAGCATTTTTTATCATGTATTTTTCCACCTTTCCTCTTGACGAAAATATAAAACGTGTCAATCAAGGAAAGAGGTTTTTTTATCATACATGTTTATGCCTCACTTTATTTTAGAGATGCGCGGTGCTGTTATTTTGGTGTGGGAAGTCACGTTATGGATTTCACACACATCTCATATGTTGTGAGTTTTAAGATCAATTTTTGGAGACTTTCGTTCTTAAATTTTACTTTATCCTCGTACAAAGTTAATGGAAGCATATAATTTTATTTACACAGATATATTTTTTAAGCTGCAATATGCATTGGGATCTGCTAATAGGATACAAAATTGTGGATCATTTTAAAGCATTTTATAAGTGTGTACATAAGCATGAGTGTACCGGTATCCAGACCGTTAGCGTGTAAGCTAATATTGAATTTTGCCATGTTGCGTGTCTATTCATAAAAAACAACTTTCAAAGCTTTCATTTTTTTAGGCTTTCAAAAATAAGTTAATTTTTCAAAAATTACGGAAATTGTTGTTATGTGGACAGCACCCTAAAATTAATATTTAAAAGTAAAAAATGGTCGGTTTTCAGTATAACAAAAATTACTCGATAAACGTTTCAAGAAAACTTAAGGATTGTTTAAAAACTGAATATACCTTGACGTGAAGCTAAAAATGTAACTATAATCAAAATTGCATTGGTTTTCTTTAATACAGTAATAATATTGACTTCACTGTCATATTAAAATGACCTACAAACAGTATTTTTAGGAAAAGTTATAAATGATTTTGCATAAATGCTTTTTAAAAACTGAATAGAGCGTTATGTCCACTAAGGTAGTCTTTTCAAAGCTCTTTGATAGGGTTAATATACCGATTAAAGCTTACCAAATTTGTTTGTTAGAGAGATGATGGTTGCTAATTGCTAGTACTATCTATTTTAAAATAATACTTCGTGTAATAAAAAATATAATTGAATACAATCAGAAGAAAACAAAGATTTGAAACGTTAGATTCAATATGTTTACTTTGGTACGAATAATAAATTTACTGTTGCAAGGTTTACTGCTAAATAATTTAACAATAAATATCATAAATTAGAAAAATACTTCCGTTTTTGCAGCTATTAAATACAACAGATAATGGTCCACAAATTAATATGACAAAGATTGCCTTAGAATATCCTACGGAATTCTCAATTTTTAACTATCCCGATAATAGTGATGGTTTACACTAGGAAGATGTAATAAGATTTTGGATGGAAGTTATTTTAGTTAATTTTCTATTCACGTTTAAAATTCACGCATACTTATTATTTTTGTTATTTCATGGTATTTTTCTTAAATCACTGACCAACTTGCAGCTTTATTTTCTTGTAAAATCTCTCTGAAATTTTTCTGATAATTATAAAAAATGTAGAGTAAGAGGAGCATCACTAATTTTATTGGCACTAGTGTAGGTATCCTAGATTTCAAACCTGCCAGGAAAGTTATAGGTCTGTAATTTTACTCTTATCTCTAAGATATGGAAAAATCGGTTGGCGATCAAGCTACTGTAATGGAACAGATTGAATAAATTAATTTTCTATTTAAAACGAGATTTCCTTCTTTAAATTACACTGATTTTAAAATCTTTTTAGAACATTTCTCGATTAGTTGATTTAAAAGGACCATATACGCAGATTCCACATTGCCTGCTCAATAATGTAAGCAAAACAGTAGCCAACATGCAAAGAATCAACTGAAATAACAAACTAATCAAACTGAATCATAATCCCCAGTCCACTAGGGCAATTAGCTACTTTTAATTGTGTGAATTGTTGGGATTATTAACAGCCAATTACAATAATTGTAATACATTCCGCTAATATGGTTCGTTATATTGCAGTTTAATTCATCTCCAATCAAAGTGTACCTTTGAACAAATATATTAGGAATTATATCAATGAAACCTTTGAAGATAAACTATCAAATTATAAGAAATCACGAACACTTTGCAAAACAGTGTCAACACTTTAAAACTTTTGAAGTCAAGGAGCAAATATAGTAATATAATATTATTATTACAGCATTAAAATTTATATTAGTTTAACATTGCTCCACGGTAAAAATAAGCTTTTCCTAGTAACGTCCCAATGCTGGAATTCAAACGAACCCATGCGAATGTTCGCCATAAATTTATGAGTAGTAAAGTAGTAGTAATAAACTTTTTCAGTAAAGCACCGAATATAAAATTATTACTAAATATGCTATAAGAGCGTCAATGTATGTAAAATTAGGCCTTAGTGTTTAAAAATAACTATAAAACTACGAAATACAAACAGTTCTGTGGTTTTACTGTCAAACGACACTCACGTGTAAAGGTTGGCACGAATTGTTGTGAAGAATAACTCTGTAGATTGCATTATACCACTACTACTACAATTGCACTACTTCTATATTATGTGAAAGACACACTTCAGTATCACGAACTGTCAATTAGTGCACTGCTTGAATAATTCCTTTTCAACTTTCGTTGAATAAACTTATAATTCCTTGAATAAAACTTTCATTGATACTAAATCAACCCGAACGAATGATTCATTATGCCAACGACACAGAATTCTAGTATAATAAAGTAAGATATTTAAAAAAATGTATTTTGGGACATTTAATTATTAAAATACAATATTATAATAGTTTGCAGTTTAGCAGGTAAGTAAAAATTGCAATTGTTTTTCCTTGCATTCACACCATTCATGAGTTCCCTTATAAGCTTTAGACAAAATATACTTTTGGTGGGTATTTAAATTTCAAAGTTGGTCATTGTAGTTTTCTGTATTTCACATAGGTAAATATTAAGAATTTATCCACAGGCACTTGCATTATTTTAACCTTCTGATATGCTTATTTTCCACGAGCTGTTCACACCGAAATCAGTCTTATTTTAGACGGAGCGAGGGAGATAGAGTGAGCTGTAAATATTGTTACGAAACACTGAAGCTGCTGTAGAGTGAATTATTTCGTTCGTTTTCCACACAGCCGGGGTAACGTTAACATTTACGGTTAACATTTGCGGTTAACTGCCTGACTTACAATTTATTCCACATATGTAAAATCCTTTGTGGGTAATATTTTAAGATAATTGTTTTCATATGTTTGAACTCCTTCCGCATATTCTAGCCAAGAAAGATGAAGCATGGTAATCAGGTTTCAGTTTGGTCACTTTCGTAAATTGGTAGTATACTTCCTTATCGAGGGCAAAGAAACATATCTTTGACGACATATAAGGTCAAAATAAACGTATAACGTGATGAAGATATATTTCATACATATGTGTACGGCGAACAAAAACTACAACAAAGTATGGTACGTTGTAACTGTAATATTTCTTTCTAAAATTATATGACGGTTTTGAACTGTGTAAAACAATATGACCTATTCCAATATCAGCATTTTGCTTTAGAAATCATCCTCGAAACAAATTAACTGCATAGTACTCCTCGAAAACTTGTAGGCCGTAGTATTAAAACGATTAACTTAAACTTAGCAATGCCTCTCCGGCCGGAAACATAACGTGGTGTATCGTAAAATATTGTATCTATATTAGGCTAAACTTAAAGTATTAAACAATTCCTCGTCAATATCTGTACCAAAATTTGTTTCAGCCCAAACAGAATTAAACATCGAATAAAATACAATCACTGTGTTATTGTGACCAATATTGCTTTTCGTGTTCGTGTTTTGTGGTGATATACTTCAAAGGTGCAATTATTGCTAATCAGGTTGGTAGGCGCAATGCATTGGAAACAAAGAACGCAACCATATTAGTGAGCGTTATAGTGGACACAAAATATTTCAGTAATTTACTGTTTTAAACAACTTTACAAACTCCTAGAGCACTATTGAGGTTTTTGCTTTACTTAGAAATTATTTTCTGGAAAATGTACTGATTCGAAATTGCACTGTTTGATATTAACCGGAGAGGGGGTTAAAAAGTTTGAGCAATTGTTAAAAAACAACTGAACTGCAGTAGTAATGATAACTATCTGTATTTTATTGTAGGTACGACAAAAAAGGTCGTCTGTTATCTGAGTTAAAGAAGGTACGTTTTTATCTCTTTCTAATTACGCAGATCCCTTTTCTTGTTCTTGCAACCTAATAACAACTTTTTTAAGGATAGAACATGTTTCTATATCAACTACGTTGGATGTAACTGTCCACTTTGTAATTGAGAAAAAGAAAGTAATTTCAAATGTTTGTTATAATTGTTTCTTACATGTGTAGAATGTAGGAGTATGCCACACCACGTGTCATATTATATATTTCATGCAAGTATATCTAAGTTAAGAAATTATCTAAGTACGGTGGGGCAAGTACTTTTTGCGATTCAATGTTTATTGAAATTAAATAAGGCTATTGCCACTTATACAAATTTAATGTAAATAAAAGTCATTTGACAGGTATTTGGTCTTCCGATCATATGATAGTTTGGTTCTTTAAACGCATATGTGACAGATACGGCCAAATAAAAAATATTGAATCGTAAAAAGTGAGGGCTTTGTAGTGTAATGATAGCACATTCAACCGGCAAGTGAGAGATCCGGGTTCGAGTACCGGCGGAGCAAGTACTTTTTGCGATTCAATGTTTATTGAAATTAAGTTAAGAAATTTTAATCATAAGAAGGAATAAAATTAAAAACTTTTCCTCGTAGAAATATATGTTCTAAATTGAATCTATTGTTGTGTATATCCTCAAATCTCCTTCTTTTATATTGGTCAGTCAATAATATTAATGAAACCATTAGAAAACTAATTTTCAAAAGTCAATTACAGGAAAGTCCTATCACCATCAACCGCTATTTTCTCTTCGCTGCAGGGGTCTACAAGTTCACTCAGTTATCTCGGTGTCATGTTTCAAAAGACAAAAGTCCTCAACGATCTTCTAGTTTTTACTAGTACTGAAAAAAGAAATCTAATAATTGTAGTCTACCCCTTTACAAGTAATGACATCTTTTAAAAACTAACTTGGCTTCACTGAGGCTGCAAACTAAATTTAAAATCTATAACTCTTTATTTTAAGATACGCCCTTTGGTCAAATAGACAGACAGAAAATCATACAAAAAGAAGTTGGCACAAAATTGACGCATCACAGATTTCATTCTTGTATAAATCCAGTTTAATGCTAAAGTTAAAGTCTACAATTGAAATCTTTATTATCATACTAGCTAAATAATACATTCAAATTTTTCATTTCATTAGTTTCTAATATAAATGGGTAAGTAATAAATTTCTAGACACCAATTCACTATATAATGATGTTAATGTATTGGGATAGTTAGGAGTGTTGGGAGTGTTAATATGTTATATATTTGAAACTTTTAAAGGTGTATGGAGTTTGTTTAAAATTTTGTTAATCTGCTATTGTTAATTATCGTTACCATCGTGGTTATCCATAAGACAAATTAAACACATTTACTAACTTTCAGCCAAATCATGAACCATCATCAAGTGACATGCATCAATATCGAACTCAGTGTTCCTCATATAGAAATGGCTTTACATACTACAATTTTTAGTTTATAGGTCGGTTTATTTTCTAGAACTGTAAGCTAATGTAATTGAAGGAAGTTAAATAATCTACTTTGATAGTCAAGAATTGTGTAAACCGATTCCTTGCCACACAGTATCTGAACAAACAATACTTATTAGAGTACTTTGAGAATATGATATATAATTGAGTTATTTGTGTGAGCGTTTAACAAGTTAGATATCTAGATGGAATTCTGGGGGCTAGGATGTTTCAATGTTTCCGTTTTGCAGTGAAGGTGAGCTCAATATATCATTTTATAAAATGTAACTAATATTCTAATAATAACACATCCACAATGTAGTTTAATATTCAGAATATACTTACATATTACTTGGAGAACAAAGTTGAAGCCAAGTGATAATTAGCTTAAATTTCGTATTGTATTGTAATATATATTATAGGGTTTCACTTCTTAAATAATAAAGCACTCGTCACTGAGTTGGGATTGTCGATGGCTTAGGAGTCAAAGACGTTACTAAGTTAAAGTTAGCTCGGGTTCAAATCTTGCCTATGGCCGTTGCACTTTTTATCAGTACTATCGACCCTTAGCTGTATCGACTCCCTTCTTTATTCTGGTTGATAAGATTCTCGCAAAGGCCAGTGACCCAAGAGGGCGAGCAGAATAAGTCTTAAAAGGTCTTGGCCTCTACTTATAAAAATAAAACTGAATGCTTAGAGTAATTATCTTGTCCTCAGAGACATAACTAACAACTAACATATATTATTATTTTATGCAATAAGATTTATTATTCTAATTAAATAAACAAGTTCTTAACATATAAAGCTACTTTTCCGTAAAGAAGAAACAATTACAGTAAGATTGGCAATGAAGGGAGGAGGGCTGCACGGTATAAAGCATTGAGCAGGTAACTAAGGGGAGAGGGTGGTTCCCAACCTCGGCACATCTGGTTAATCACAAAGACGTTCTCTTCAATATTTCACTTTAAATTATGTTTTTTTTTTCTTTAAGCCGGTCACTATCAAAGAATTCCGTATTGAGAATTGACTGTCTTCCACACCCTCTAATCACCAGCGCGGCAATAAGAATTGACTTTAAACCATGTCATGTCTCACATGTACTTTGGTATTGAAAATAAAAAATATTTTCTATCAACCCTGTTACGCCAATTTTAAGTAAAATTTAAGCATGAAATATTTTTCTAGCAAATCCATATAATTACCCTTAAGGTCAGTATGAAGAGTATTGCACATTTTCCAACAACACTATTTTGTCATTAATCACTATTTAAATAACATAAGGAAATACATTTATATTTACTGAGACATAGCAGTTTGTAAAACCTTTATTACTTTGAATTATTTCTATACACAACTAAATAAACATGTTTCTTAAAACTTTAACTTAACCTTATCCAATATTTGAATAACTGTTACATTTTCATTTTATTTCACGGATTTAGTTACGGTATTGTATTTTATGGCCACAATTTATAAACCTAACATTACCCTTTTATTGAACTGTATTTTTAGCTTATTTAAAATCAGGCAGGCAGGTAGTAAAATAAGCTAGATATTAATAAATTGACAACCATTGAATTAAGAGACATTTCTTGTCAAGTTTGACCTGACAAATAATACGGTGAAGTTGGATACAATAAGTGATGGACGCTTCTTATAATACAATATAATCTTCTTCTACGATTTCAGTTACCTTAATGCTGTTCGATACAATTAGTTATAGTTTTAAAAACCGAAAAAGTGTTTATGGTGTAATATTACCACTTACGATTGAGGTAATTGAGTCCTTGCAATGTTACTTACAAAATTGCATTTGGTACAAACTGTCTTTCTGTATTCGGGCAAAGCTCTGGAAACATTAATTAACTATAATCACCAACCAATAATGTTCAGTAAGGCGACTAATTCAATTATCCCTGTTACCTCGGCACGGCCTCAAAGTGTACAGGGACGTTACACAGCGCTAATTAACTTCTTGTAGAGCCGAATTTACACAGCGTACAGCCTATTAGCTGAATTATGGATATAAATCTATAAAGAAATTGTCGCAAAGTAAGAGTTCACGTTTTAGAGTATCCTTAGATTTAATATTATGGAGGATAAAAGTATGGCTGTTTATTTCTTCAACGCAAGTGCCGAAGACTGAGATATGAACAGTTACAAGCCTCTTCGCGGTTGAGTGGCTTGTTAAAGACGCTCGATATTGTTCAACCTCTCAAATGTCTCTCACATTTCATTTATAGCATTTAACCCATGTTCAGTATCTGACTGTTAAGTTAAGATACTTGAAAACTATAGAAATGCGACCAAAGTGGGTGTACGGTTTAACAATGTTAGGCGTGTTTCTTTTTAATTTCTTTATAACTATTAGTCACCGGCTGGTCTGCATGAAAATATTAAAATCGTAATCCATGGGACGTATTATTCAGTATGATGACCAAACAACCACGATTACACGAGAGAATAGCAGGATAAATAAATTTGTTAAACATAATCAAAACACCCATAAGAGATTCAAACATGTGACATATAATTTAACATACAGGTATTTAGCCTAACTATCCCTAGATAAACATAATTGTATACTGATTTTTTATGTATACTTTTATTATTCACACACTGATTTAAAATCCAATTAAATTCTAAAAAATTTGAAGTCCTTAACGATTTCATCAACGAAACTTCGTTTATACATGAATGAGAAGATGCCTCATTTTGTATTTATGAAATGGGATGTAGACTATAAACTTAGCATACAAATTCAGTGACGACTTTCGATGGTGTAACGTAGCTTGCTTGTAAAATAAAGGCACAATGTAATTAGTTGTCGATATTCTTACGCAGAGCAACTCAAGGTATCGTGTAGAGAGTACTCAGTACACTGTAAAACGTAAAAGTGATTTATAACTGTTTTCAGATCTAAAAAAAAATTTAATTGAATTTGCTCTGAACTACGGTAAGGTATCTTCCTTTCACCAAGAGAGGTCACTTCTGGCTGGTTTACACCTTCCAGTTGAGCCCGCACTGGGTACATCAAAAATTGATGTGCTACATAAACCTGGGCAACCTTATTGATGTCCAAGAGCGGCACATCAATAACCGCAAATTTGAGATACTGGGTTGCAAGGGTAGTCCGATAAGTCTAGTCTACTGCGAGAGATGAGTGTTGGAGTTCGTGGGATTCCCTAAGAGTCAAAGGTTCTTGCTAGTCTAGACATAAGTGTTCTTGGGCCAACCCTTGCCTTTTTTGACTGGTGAGGCTGGTTCAGATTTGGCTTTCTTCCTAAAGGACATGACCGAGATGTCTCTAAATTATTCATCATGGATCTCGACTGAAGGCGGCCCCCACTCCCAACCTTACCCATCCAGAATATCCTGTCACTCCGGAAGCAGCAAAAGGGTCCTTCAAGAACTATATCAAATATCTAATATCAAATCTTTTTGTCCTAAGAAAACAAAAAAATACTATACTCCTTCAAAGAGGTCTCGTTTAACCATGAGACTTCTTTCCCGCGGCTAGTGGTACGAGTAGATATGTTGTACGAAACTTGACATCGAAGTTGTCCAAAACATGAAAAGGTTTATTCTGAGATATTCAGCAGAACTACCATAGCGCAAATTGTCAAGACGTCACGCATCCAGCGCACACGATCGTATGCAAGATTGCAGTGTCGTAAAAAGTCCCTAAAGTAGAAGTGGTTTTATGTATTTTATCCTATATGTTTTTGAGTAATACAATATAAACATATTCTATACTCTACTGGTTTAAACATAAAATCTTACTTCCACTGTTTAAAGAGATTAAGTACTATTTATTCAAAGTAAGCATGTTACACCAGCCTTATATTGGTATTGATTCATTGATAAGTTCTGTTTCATTCACCATTCTACTATAAAATACTCGTGTACTCTAAAATATTAATATCCTTGTGATGATTAAGTAAACATATTATTTCGAGCTTCCAAGTTTACTATTACAGTACTGCAGTAAGTAAAATATAATTCGTGGCAGATGGCTATCATACTTAATGACTGGGCCTTTGACTTACACGAAGCGAAACTCGATGTAAAGTGCAATATAATCCTCAGCTTTAGCAAGTAATTAGTTTCCTTGCCAACTTCACAGAAAGGGAGACAGGCCATGATTACCCACGGTAACTGAGCTTTGTTAAAGCTATCCCTGCTATGTACTGAACAACAAGCGCCGTACGTACCTTTTATTAATTGCTCTACTTATTACAATACGTTCTGTAATCATGGGATATTACGATCATATTTGCAAAAATAGTTTTTATTTATAAAACGAAAAATTCTGCGAATTGTTTTAAAGAGTTTAAGGGAATTAATGAATTGGTAAAACAGTACGGAGTAATAGGTATCGAAATAATTAGTAAAAGGAAATTTATAAAAAGCAATTGGCTTATATAAAGCTTAAAAAGCAAACGTTTTTCTAAAGATTGACATCTATAAAACCAGCAAACCCTGTATATTTTGGAAAGTTAAATATAGTTCATAAATGAATATTGACTGAGCCTCGCTGCACCTTCAATAGTAACAAGGCAAATCGTACGGCGTGACTGTTGACTCCGAGCGGTGACGTCATAGTTTGGTTTCATATTTGATAAGTGACAGCCGTGTTTATTTTTATATTATCAAACCTAAACATTCATGTTACGATTATTCATGATAAAAAATCGTATTAAATCGTACTCGAAAAGCTTGGATACGTTGAACCCCTATAAAAAAACGTGCTCCCGGTGTGTACTGATATTTATAAACCGACTAAAGGCAACAAAGCACTTACTCGTGCACCTGCATCGGACGACTCCACTATTTATAGAATGTAATCAATTCCTAATGGATAGCAAGTTTATATCATATTGCACACGTGCAGCTCTAAGATATATTCTTACTGGGTACCTACTTCAGATAACCCGGAACTTCGGATAACCACGTAGAGAATAATTGGTGTTCTATTGTGACACCAATAGAACATAAATAGAAAATAACAATCTGAGTTTAAAATATATTTTTGAGACTTTATATCTAGAGAAGTTGTTTTGTAATATATTACATCTAGATTAGTTTTATTCTTAGAGATACATACCGCTTGTCCTTTTTAGTAGATTATACTGAGTTTGAACAATGATTTTTTAACATGCAACGATAGCAAGTATTTAAATCCTAATAAAATTTCGAATCTTTTATCGTCAATAACAAGATTTAACAAAACAACTTTTTGTAATCAACAAAACAAGTAATTATTAGATTCAAGACAACTTCCAATCACAAGTAAAAAGTAATTTTGTTTCATCCAAACAATATAAACACAAGAATCTCAGTTTAAATTAAGTTTTAAGAAAAACCATAATAATACTTGTATACCGTGTATAACATTTTAGAACAAACACCATGAATAAAATTAAAAGGTTATTTCTTCGCAGTAATTAACACTAGTATCTTGCCACACAAACAGCATAGTTTTTACTCAACTTGATCTATATTTCAGCATTCTGCATATGTAATGCAGACAAGCAATTTTTTAAACTGAGCTTATAGGATCTCTCTCAGCTCAGATCAATACCTCTCAACTATTTTACCTCCCAGAAATATAACTGTTGTAATAACATTCTTATGTACTGTAGAAAATTTTGAAACTTACTCATCAAAATACAATGGGTTGGTTGGTTATACGTGTTGGTAGTACAAAGAATTATTTTCCTCCTATAAATTTATTTAAATCGTGAATAATCATTTTGGGAGCAAATGTAACATTGAAACTCTACATCAAAGTTGGAAAGAGGTTCGGTATTTCTGAAAAAAAAAACTAAACAACAGAAAATTAAATATAGTTATCCCCCACATTCACAAGTAGGATAAAATAAAACAAGCGTTGTGTCCCGGTGTTTGGGGGGGGGAGTAGCTGCACATGGCGCTGACAGCTGTCCACCTGGTTTTGTGTGACGTCACTGCCAGAAATCGTCCCGGTTTGTCCTACCTCACTTTTAATTCATGGAACTATTTCACTCATCTTTCTTATATTTGGTTTTTTAACTATAATTTTAGGGAAAATGTACTAACAATAATTCCCTACTAAATTATAAAAAAATAGATAAGCCTTACAAATATTGTAGAAAAAACAACTTCACCAAAGGAGAAGTTTTCAAAAATGTTGAAACCTGCTGACCACCATTGGTCGATATGATTGTTGGCTGGTTAAGCTTCAACCAATCACACTACATATTCACCCTTCAACTGGTCTGTACAGGCAGATGTGTATTATTGACGATTTCAGAGGAACATAACGCTCCATAGGGAGGTCAAAGTATTTCAAAATTGTATTTTATTTTATTTGAGTAATGTAAAAATAAAATTTCAAGCAAATAAAATTCAATATTAACTGGTCCAACACGGTCGAAATTATTAACATAACATTCGCAAAATCAATTACAATTCTAATTTTATAAATGTGAATCAGAAACCTTGTCTACTTGGCCAGCTCAGTACTTGTACGTTTACCTATGTAAATTATTTAAAACAATGAAATAGTTTTAGATTGCAGTACGATTAAGTGTAGCAAAATAAAATCTAAGATCTTAAATAATAGTACGCACTCGAATCCAAATTCAAAGAATAATTAATAATATCAAGCAAAGTTTTGCAGAGAAACTATCATCTTACACCATCACTTTGCAGAACAGAAAAGAAGTTTTATAACTTTTAATAAGAAGGTGAAAAGTTTCAAGGAGTAATAGCAGTAGTAAAACTAATATTACTTGGTACGGTATTAATATGTTTTTCTTTACATATTTCTGTAACAGATCTTAAATATATTTCTTTGATAAGGTTCGTGAGTAGAGATAAACATTATAAAATAGCGTGGAATATTGAGTTTGTCTCGCAGCTTATTAAAAAGATAAATTATAGTGTTATTCCAGGAAATTACCAAATTGAAGATTTTGAGCGTGTACAACACAAAATCATCAAGATTTTTGCACATGGGTTTTAAAAATGTAATAAAATTATAATTAAATACATAGTGTTTTATAACTAATTTTTCAAGTTTTTACTTATACCAGCAAAGGTAAGGTTTTCTCGGTCCATAATGAAGTAAAAATCTAAAAACTACATATTTTGGAGTGTTATAATAGTATTTTTATATTATGAGATTTTAAGTCTAATTATCAATAGTCTTTTCAGGAGTTTAGGGCTCTGTCCTATTTTCTTTTCAAAATAATTTATTTTCCAGATTTTTAAATTTAAATATATTATGCCAAGTTTCATTTAATGGAAGGAACAGTAGATTTGGAGTTGTGGGATATAAATCAAATATCATCACATATATCCCAAAGAAAGACAATCGAAAAGTTGTGTACTTCAATGGCGTTCATGGCGTTGTTACTAATGCCTTGGTGTACAATAATAGTAAATTGCATACAAGGCCAATAATTAAAGATTAAGATTATGTATTATCGTATATCTGTTAAGAATTATGCAAACATAATATGTAGTTGTATCTAATGCCGATGTTTATGGTATTACATAAAGTTGATTTTCATGTATTTATGTATTGATACCCACACTCATATAACCATAAATAAAAAGCATTTTATGGATCTCCAACTACAAATATGCCTGTTTTCAATTTAGCATAAATAGTAATTATTTGTACTATACCAAGTCTGGTGTTGATGGCAGTACAAACAATCGTTTTTTTGTCTTTATGGTCCTATTTATTCAACCATGAATAATAAAGAAAAGTATCTAATGGGTTTCCAAGGACAATATACCAATTGTGAATTTGGCATAGAAGATCAACGTCCACACCAAACGTATATTGCCATTGACTACAGTGATATAATCATCAGTAACTATACCAAAGTCGTAATACAAAGTTAATCAATTCCGTATTTAAAATTGAATAAATTATAAACTGTTCATAAACGTATGGGCCAAAATAAAATAGATGAATTATTGTAGTTCATATTACTATTCCGCTTTAATAACTCCTTGAAATATGCATTTTGAACCTTTTCTTGAGTTGAGAGCAGGGCTATTTAGTAAAAATATACCCGATAGGTGCCTCTTGAATTAGTGCTGTTGACCATTGTTGATGAGTCATCCTGGAGGCTGAAAACCTGGCAAAAAAGTGTTCTAGAAAGAACGTGTTTGATTTGGGGTAAAAAGGCCACAGGTAGGTCCGTCTATTTATTTCTCTGGGGGCTACGTAAATAAATAGACGTCCCCTACGTCTCTGGAAGTTCTGAAGGATCCTTCGGCAATCCGTGGTATCGGTTTATTCGTTACCAATCCAATCACACGTTCATTTATTATTATCAAAATGAGGTAAATTACATACCCTCTTAAATAAATATGTGGTGCGTAGACGGCTTTAAAGCGTCTTTAGGAATGTCGTGTAGCCAGTTATCCTAAATCGTCCAAAACCTTAGTATGCTTTTATGTGTAGTAGTGATACTGTGCCTTGCTTAGGTAGTACCTTTAGAGGGCCACACACTCTGTGAAATGCTTTGGAAAGTGATAATATACTTTCTGAAGACACCTTTAAGAGTCATAAATGAATCCTCTTTTGTTGTTTTTGTGGATTAATTCCATTCCAGAATTCTTAGTCAGTAGCAATCTTGTATCTCATTACACTCTCATATTTATTTTTTTCAACCTGTTACGTTAAGATTATTTTTCTACGTGTTGGTTATTGATTTCTTGCTCAAATCTTTATTGTTTTTCTGTTATTTTATTTATTATTAACTTTGCTTTGTTAGTTTGGTTTGATTCTTTCTTAAGTATTTGTTATCGTTTGTTATTGATCTTTCACCTCTTGAATTTATTTTCCAGTGCTTTGGTATTATTTATTTTCCTTTTTTATTATTACTATTTTGAATTTATTTTATTGAAAATCTCTTACTTTCTACACGCAAAGTACTGGGTTGTTTATATCTTATATTTTATATGTTGACTGTTGGTTGTTGTTGGCGGTTAGCCGTAATATTCTAGCCATAAATTTGATATTGGTTATAAAATGTAAAACTGTGTATTGCTATGGGTATACGATATAGTTAAATAGAGAAATGTCAGAAAAATGAAGTACCGGTTCAAAATATTTTAAATTATTTGAGGCTAATATATTAGTTAAGGGCCAAACAAAAATTATGTACAAACTTATGTATAAATGTGATGTGAAAAAATATTGTAAGGTACTACCTTTTAAAACAGGTAATTTTTATGGAAGTTATACAAAGTTAAGTTAGTGATTGTAGTTCTCTATATTCAAAATAAACGGAAATTAGTAATAAAAACTACTGTTAATCTCTTAAAATAAATTTTAATCAAGTTGATTGTAGCAGCTTTCCTGTCATGATGGAAAACACTGCAGATGCAGCAGCTGTATATTTACAGCAGTCTGGCCAACTTCCTGTTAATTATATTGTGAAAAGAGAATCTTCATTTTGTTCAGCGATTTTTTATACGTAAACGTAGTTTTTGTATTTAAACATTTTGTATCAAACCAAAGCTCACACACTATAGATATTCTTTCGTGGATTTGAAATGAATGTTTACCATAGTGACTCCACGTATTTAAAAAATGCTAAGGTCATGACAGAATATTGCAGCTCTTTTAACAGCTGATTAGCAAAAGAACATGTTTTGCTTACGCAGTTTTTCTCAATCGACTAACCAACTTATACACATTATCGTCTTGATATTTCAGCACTAAAATTTTAACGTGAAGAAATACCAGATGTACGTTGTAACCCATCTATTGTCTTGCCGATTTCTCCATGCCATCGCTAGTTGGAAATTAAGAGGTACTATGGTGTTAAATATGTTTTTTTTTTTTACATATATTAGTTGTTTGATTTTAAACTCGATTGAGCTTAGATTCTTATTCTGCGCACAACCGTATTAATGTTAAGAGATTCGAAATGACAAATTACATTGTACATGGCTTCCATATTACTATTGAATATCACAGGTACATTAAATTTTGCGTAGTCAACATTTCGTAATTATTGCCATATGTTTGGAATACTTATCAATAATCCTCCTGAAGATGGACCTATTAGAAGGGAAACACAAACAAGAAGATTCCCTTTCAGTTTAGTTACTTTTGTAAAATAGTAATTTAAGCCAAAATGCACATACTCTAATTTGACGCTGACTATATTATGACTTAATTCCATTTAAATAGGTCCCTTAAATGGAATATGGAGTAACCGTCGAATTCAATATTTGTTTAAAAGATAAGTATTTGGAATTGGGGAAGATGAAAAGGACGAACATTTTTTAATATTACACATGAAACTTTGTATATTTTAACCAAAGAGCAAATATTTGATGTTCATTGTGATTAAAAAAATCTCATAACAATATAGTTAGGAACCAAGATCTAATTTGCATTTTTTATAAAGAACACAACCTGGTTGTTCGTGAGCTGCACTAGTTTCGGTGGGGATTGAATTGGGAGGTATCAAAAGGGTTAAAAAGTAATTCGAACAAAGTGGTTACGTTGAGTCTCTTTATGTAGTTGCCTCATGGTGATATAACTATTATTTTTGTATCTAAAGAGCAGTTTTCAGTTTATCAAGCTAGGAAAAATATAACTTGAGAAAATAACAATTGTTTCCTAGTTTTACCCCTTTGCTACCCTCCTTTTTCTACCTCTACAAAAGTAGCGTGGCCGACAATCAATTCCGTTCTTAATAAAAATTGGTGTACAATATTTAAAGAAAACCCAGTTTATAAGTATATAGTTTGTAAATTAACTCTTCAGCTCTTAGTTTAATATATCTAATACACGTGCGTACCATAACTAATTCCAACGACATAACAAAAATCCTTTGTGTTATTGTGCACACCTGCACCATGTTGGTGGGTAAACAGTTGCCTGCCTTCAACAAGGAGAGATAATAAATTGAGTAATGTGTAATTAATAATTTAATACTACTGAGCGCTGTATTTTAGGGATATTTTTATTTATTACTACAAAGTAGACTCCCACGACGAGATTACCTTTAGCTAAAAAACACTTATCAGTAGGTCAGGGGTGAATCAACTTTATTTAACTTTTATAACTGGATTCCTCTCGGTCAGATGGGTCTTTGTACTTATTTTACTAAGAAACTATCTATTTTTTTATCGGAGGTTTTAAAAAATAACTCATTAGATTACTTACCGAAATATAATTCATATGCTATGACAATAATCATTTTTATGCGCGCATTTTGATATATATATATATATATATATATATATATATATATATATATATATATATATATATATATATATATATATTAAAACGAAGCTTCTTCTGTTCTAAATTATATATCACATGAAGAAGAGGTCAAAGAAGATGATTTACATTATTTTCCAATTGCGTGAATTTTCTTTTTGCTTTTCCAATCCTATGAAAATTATTTCAGTTGGATCATAAATGTTTCTCTACCAATTACGTTGGATTAACATATCTATATTTATTGATTTTTTACGTGACTTACCTCCTGCTGAAAGGAGGGACTGTTTATTTAGCTTCAAAAAACAACTCATTCCACGAAAATAAGTACGGCAATAAATTGGGGAGTTATGTAATTAGAATAAACGTACTTTTTTAAAGTAACGAATTAGAGCTGTGTACTTTCCCACTGGAAAAGACAGTAACGTTAATTTTAAGCTGTGAAGGGTGAGATGTGTATGGTGAGGCGGGTAGCATTGAGCTGGTAACTAAGGGAGAGAGCTCTCGACCTCGGCACACCTGCTCGTTAATCACAAAGACACTCTCTGGAACATTTTACTTCAAGATAATTTTTAAACCAATAATCATCAACGTTTCGTAATTAGTTGTGACATTCTGAACGTCGGTTTGTCGGTGTGGCAGTTTGTAAATACAACAGATTGACAGGAACTCGTCAGCTTCTTGTTTGAAGTAGGATATCTTAACTTCACCAAAAACTTATCCCGTTAGAATAATGACGGAATTGAAAATTGAAATCTCTTTCAAAATTAATCTGGAGTAAAAAATTGTCTTGGCTTCTATAAGGTCACTACCCACCAGCCTGAAGTTGGAATTGAGAACAATCACAATTCAAATTTATTAAGCAACCTTATCTTGCCTATTGAATACGTTTTAAAGAATTAGAAATCAATGGTGTCATTGTAAATAATTCCCCACGTGTATTCCTAATGAGTGTTTACGGCGTTGTGATTTTAATACTTGCATAGCTTCAAAAACCTAAAGCTCAATTTGTGTTAAATATGTTCAAGACTGCAACGAAATAAGTAATGTAATGAGGCATTTCTCTCTATTCCGATTGCGATTTGTATCCAGACTACGTGTTAGAACACTTAATTTATATCACATTTCTATGGTTTTAGGTAAAAAATTTGTCATAAGGTAAATTGGAGATAACCTCAACGTTAAATTGAACCAACCCTTCTAACCATAGCTAAATTATTTATAGAAAACTCTGTTGGTCCACAGTGCTATGAGATCGTGTCTGTCACATGGTAGTGCACTCAATTGTGTATCTGATGAGACCATGAGACTACCACTTCACTTATTTGTAGGTGTATCTGATGTCGAAACGATGTAAATATATCGTTTTGTGTTTCTTCGTCGTCTACTTCTTTTGGTACTCTTCAGAGCAATATGACTCCAGACTCCATGAGAAAGCCGTCAAATAATAGACGCTGCAATAAAAGGAACATGAATTGTATATAAACTCAAAATTCAATTACAAATGTAGTGTTGAAGTCCTTTACCACATAAATTAGAAGAATACTAAGTTACTTCGCTTTAAACTGTACAAGAAGTAATGGCAACATACATGTCATGCTGTATTTATGGAATGCTCTGGAAATATTAATTAACTATACTCATCAACAAATAATGCTAAATGGCAACTACTCGTAATTAAATTTTAACCGTTACTCCAGCACGGCTTCAAAGACATGTTAAGAGAAATTACACAGAGTTAATTAGATTCTTGTACAATGTTACACAACGTACTGTTTTCTAACACATACAGGGTGTCCATTTATCTTTGCCACCGTTGGTATTTAAAAGACTATAATTTTAACTTCACCTTTGTAGTCATAATTGAAAATATAAATTTACAAAATTTACCACCATTTTAAAATATAGCAATCAACTTTAAAATGCCTTATACTTATTTATACTTTCATACTTTAGGTACTCAATATATCCTTTCATTTTAGATTTTCTTCTGACTCCTTGTGGTTCGTCTCCTGGTATGATGAAAAGATATCTTTGCTTAAATTAGATATTTTAATTATATTATTCATGTATAAAATTGTATTGCTTTATCTGAAATAAAAAAATGTAAATCTGTCCCAATAACAACCCACTTTGTAAAAGACATTATTATGGTGGTTATTATTGTAACAGTATAAAATAGTTATATTCACGTTAGCAATTTAATAATTATTAGTCTAAGGTTTTATTACCGAACTGTGACAAGATACCCACCTAGCAATAAAGTTTTATGTTCTTTTTATTACGTTTGAAAATCAATTAAATATCACTTTTCAAACATGTTACATCAAATTGTTTTTAAAAACTTTATTAGCCAGTAGTTTGTAAAAAATAAAGATAAGAAAACATAAAATTAACCAGAAGAAATTTAATATTTTGATTTCTATAAAAAGAAATAAAAAATATACTGTATTTGTTAAGGAAGTTTAAAATATAAGAAGGTTTGTTGCCATTTTCCAGTAATGCCAGAATTTCACAGTTGTGACTAAAACGTAGACGAGGTCCCCATTTAAACTTTCCGCGAATATTAGTTTTTTTTTTGTAGATATATAAGTGCCACAACTAAATTGACACTTAATCCTATAATGCTGCGTAATATAATGACAGACAAGAGTTTATTTTAATACATTGTACGAGTTCTTATATTACGATTTCGTACATGTACAATATGATCTTATTTTTATTTTTAATTTAAGTTCATTATACTGATCCATATACTTTTATTAAATTATTACCTTGATCATCTCTTTCACGTTACTAGGAATAGTAAATTCAAAATGATCTAATGTAAATTTATATTTTTGAAAACAAGTAACACTGTATTTTTAATATTAAACATGTTAAAAATATCAATAAAAAATTCCAATTGTTCTATTAATCGATAGTTATATTGTGTAACTTATATTTACTTTCTTCAAACTAAAACATTCTTTAAACAATTATAGTGAAATACGGAATTTTCTCGTCTTATAACCTCCATCCCAATATTCCAAAATTGATTATATTTATTTTCATATAATTAGGTAAATTTAAAAAGCCAGTCACTTTATGGACTGGAAAATATTTAATTTTTTTACTGCCTGGACGTACGATATCTCGAATGCAAACCTTCATTTCTCTTTGAGAAACAAAGAGTTTCCAGATATTACAATGTCACGTCATGAAATATTGCTAAGCGTTAGTGAATATCACTATACCTCTTTTTGGCAACCATGACTGTAACGATGAATTCTCAGAACAATCACATACTCGTATGTAAATAAACTTAGTACAATAATTTGATATTTTAACATGTCATACATATAATATGTTAACATATAATAACACATGGCGCTTAATAAAAAGCACTTTTGTTAGATTTTAAATACAACCTCAGATAAGTCTTTCACGTGACTTATGGAGGGAAATACTCCTACCTTGTTTCAATATTACATCTAGCTTACGTGTCATGAAAAGCAACAAGAATTTATTTGCGTACTTTCCCACTGGAAAAGACAGTAACATTAATTTCAGCTGTGAAGGGTGGGATGTGTATGGTGAGGCGGGTAGCATTGAGCTGGTAACTAAGGGGAGAGAGCTCTCGACCTCGGAACACCTGCCCGTTAATCACAAAGACACTCTCTGGAACATTTTACTTCAAAGCAATTTTTTAATCCATCAACGTTACGTGAGCAATTGTTACGTTTAAGCCAATTCAGTTTATCGATGTGCCAGTTTGAAAAAACTTATCCCGTTAGATTAATCATGATGTTGTTAAAAATAGTCTTGTTAAAAATATTTCTCACAAGCCTGAATTTAGCATTAAAAAATCACATTTTGTTAAGACCCCTATTTTGCCAATAATTTACAAAGAATTAGAAATCGATGGAATAACTGTAAACTATTTCCAATATCTAGTCCTATCGGATTTTTTACCGCATTGTGATTTTAAATGTTACCACAATTTGTGTAAAATATGTTGAAGACTACAACGAAATAAGTAATGTAGCGTGCCATATCAATGTATTATTTTTCAAAGGGGTACCAGAATCAGTTCCAAATACAGATCCATGAACAGTTACAAGCTTCTTAATAGATGGGTTGGTTGTCAAAAACTGTAAATAAGTGTTTAATCCCTCAACCCATTTTAAATTTTAGCACAATTTGTGTAAAATATGTTGAAGACTACAACGAAATAAGTAATGTAGCGTGCCATATCAATGTATTATTTTTCAAAGGGGTACCAGAATCAGTTCCAAATACAGATCCATGAACAGTTTACAAGCTTCTTAATAGATGGGTTGGTTGTCAAAAACTGTAAATAAGTGTTTAATCCCTCAACCCATTTTAAATTTTAGCACAATTTGTGTAAAATATGTTGAAGACTACAACGAAAATAAGTAATGTAGCGTGCCATATCAATGTATTATTTTTCAAAGGGGTACCAGAATCAGTTCCAAATACTGATCCATGAACAGTTACAAGCTTCTTAATAGATGGAGGTTGGTTGTCAAAAACTGTAAATAATGTTTAATCCCTCAACCCATTTTAAATTTTAGCACAATTTGTGTAAAATGTGTGAAGACTACAACGAAATAAGTAATGTAGCGTGCCATATCAATGTATTATTTTTCAAAGGGGTACCAGAATCAGTTCCAAATACTGATCCATGAACAGTTTACAAGCTTCTTAATAGATGGGTTGGTTGTCAAAAACTGTAAAATAATGTTTAATCCCTCAACCCATTTTAAATTTTAGCACAATTTGTGTGTAAAATATGTTGAAGACTACAACGAAATAAGTAATGTAGCGTGCCATATCAATGTATTATTTTTCAAAGGGGTACCAGAAATCAGTTCCAAATACTGATCCATGAACAGTTACAAGCTTCTTAATAGATGGGTTGGTTGTCAAAAACTGTAAATAAGTGTTTAATCCCTCAACCCATTTTAAATTTTAGCACAATTTGTGTAAAATATGTTGAAGACTACAACGAAATAAGTAATGTAGCGTGCCATATCAATGTATTATTTTTCAAAGGTGGTACCAGAATCAGTTCCAAATACTGATCCATGCCATGAACAGTTACAAGCTTCTTAATAGATGGGTTTGGTTGTCAAAAACTGTAAATAAGTGTTTAATCCCTCAACCCATTTTAAATTTTTAGCACAATTTGTGTAAAATATGTTGAAGACTACAACGAAATAAGTAATGTAGCGTGCCATATCAATGTATTATTATTTTTCAAAGGGGTACCAGAATCAGTTCCAAATACTGATCCATGAACAGTTACAAGCTTCTTAATAGATGGGTTGGTTGTCAAAAACTGTAAATAAGTGTTTAATCCCTCAACCCATTTTAAATTTTAGCACAATTTGTGTAAAATATGTTGAAGACTACAACGAAAATAAGTAATGTAGCGTGCCATATCAATGTATTATTTTTCAAAGGGGTACCAGAATCAGTTCCAAATACTGATCCATGAACAGTTACAAGCTTCTTAATAGATGGGTTGGTTGTCAAAAAACTGTAAATAAGTGTTTAATCCCTCAACCCATTTTAAATTTTAGCACAATTTGTGTAAAATATGTTGAAGACTACAACGAAATAAGTAATGTAGCGTGCCATATCAATGTATTATTTTTCAAAGGGGTACCAGAATCAGTTCCAAATACTGATCCATGAACAGTTACAAGCTTCTTAATAGATGGGTTGGTTGTCAAAAACTGTAAATAAGTGTTTAATCCCTCAACCCATTTTAAATTTTTAGCACAATTTGTGTAAAATATGTTGAAGACTACAACGAAATAAGTAATGTAGCGTGCCATATCAATGTATTATTTTTCAAAGGGGGTACCAGAATCAGTTCCAATACAGATCCATGAACAGTTTACAAGCTTCTTAATAGATGGGTTTGGTTGTCAAAAACTGTAAATAATGTTTAATCCCTCAACCCCATTTTAAATTTTAGCACAATTTGTGTAAAATATGTTGAAGACTACAACGAAATAAGTAATGTAGCGTGCCATATCAATGTATTATTTTTCAAAGGGGGTACCAGAATCAGTTCCAAATACTGATCCATGAACAGTTACAAGCTTCTTAATAGATGGGTTGGTTGTCAAAAACTGTAAAATAATGTTTAATCCCTCAACCCATTTTAAATTTTAGCACAATTTGTGTAAAATATGTTGATAGACTACAACGAAATAAGTAATGTAGCGTGCCATATCAATGTATTATTTTTCAAAGGGGTACCAGAATCAGTTCCAAATACTGATCCATGAACAGTTACAAGCTTCTTAATAGATGGGTTGGTTGTCAAAAACTGTAAATAAGTGTTTAATCCCTCAACCCATTTTAAATTTTAGCACAATTTGTGTAAAATATGTTGAAGACTACAACGAAATAAGTAATGTAGCGTGCCCATTATCAATGTATTATTTTCAAAGGGGTACCAGAATCAGTTCCAAATACTGATCCATGAACAGTTACAAGTTTCTTAATAGATGGGTTGGTTGTCAAAAACTGTAAATAATGTTTAATCCCTCAACCCATTTTAAATTTCTATGTGTATAATCTGGTAAGTGTAACTATTCCTAATAATAGTTCAATAAAGATTCAAATAATATCATTAGTTATTTTTAGCCACATTTGTTCTAGCATTCAATAACCATACCGTGCAACTAAGGTTTAGATTCTTCAAATTATTACAGGTATTTTTTAATCTTATAAACTCTTTCCAATACCAAGGATGCGATTACTTTTTTGTTTTCATGAATATAATTTGCTAACGTTACCAAAGGCTGTCAATAGACGGTTTGAATAGTTTAATTTCTGTTTGTATCTCTGTCCGTATGTCATCTGGAAAACAAACTTACTTATATGTTTGAAATTTTCCACCAAGCTACATTTCTATTCGAAGAACATCGAGGTTGACTATGTTACACCACATCCATGAAACTTTTTGAGCATTAGCAAATAGTTAAACATGATGGCAACGAGATGATCGTGGGATAAACAAATTTTGAAATAAACTATCATAGACGTTTTAACATGTAACATTTGGTGGAATATTATGTAAGACTTTCGTTACATTCTCTCGGGTGCTTCTAATCTCCGTTTTGGCACCCGGTTTTTAATGAAATTGTATAAATTTCAATATTGGCGAATGTTCCTTCATGAATTTGGCTGAGCGAAAGTAAACAATATAAGTCAGGGTGAAATCAAGAGAATGAATTGACCTATTAACTTAAAATCTTTTACATTTTGCTTAGCTAACACTAAGTTTCTTTAAAAATTTCTCCTCTATCTAGATGTCTGCCTATCTACAAGTTCGTCTGTTTTTCGCTAGAATGCGAAAAAAAGTATCTGTAAACTTTCAATTCTGCTTGAAACTTCATTTTTTCCAAGACACAACTACGTTTGGTAAAGATGCATGCCCACGGGATTAGAATGAGCATAATAATTGAAGTCACGCTGGCAGAACTTTTCTTCTGTCCTCTATGAGGATGTCTGGTGTATGACCATAGGACATCTTGAACTATAGACTTAAAATTTTGAATGCAACTTCAGCGAAGTCTATTACGCAAAAAATGGTGTTGTGTTCTCCTATCTAGTCGATTTTACTACTTTATTACTTCTAAAGTTTATTTCAATTCTATATATCATTTACAGGAATATTTTTGAACAAAACACCCTTTGGTTATTATTTTTTTATTATATTTCATAATTCACTAGAATATAAAACTGATAGTAATTTATATGATAGTTATTAAAAGCGGGTTATCAATAAAATAAGTAACTTAAATTAAGTATTATCTTCTTTCTCTAAAAAAAGGGAGAGCTTTAACGGGGTTAAGTCACGGTTGGTAATCTTTGCCTATCTTCCCTTCTGTGATGGTTCCAACAATACTAATTACTGGCTAAAGTTTGGGATTAAGTTGCACTTTATATGTAACTTTGACATCATGTAAGCCAAAGGCTTGGCATTAATTACGACGGAATTTTTATACGTTAGTTCTTCTTTATAACTTACTTGAATAATAAACTTTTAAACGGCAAAAGCTTTATAGTTAGTTAGATCGAATATATTTAGTTTATTTGATTAAACTATTTGGTACAACATTTCGGCGGATAAAACAATATATACCGATATTTAAAAAAAGGTCTACCAAAGGCTGACATAAAATACATTAACTGTGAACAAAGTATAACAATTAAATATATTAATCAATACTAAATAAATAATATGAGCTTTTAAAGTTAGTGGAGCTTACAATATGTGTGTATTGTTGTAGTGCATGACTAGAAATCGTGCAGTACATTCTTTGGGATATCAGAATGTAAACTTGTGATTACGTTAAAGCAACTTGGCCAATAGTGGTTAAAATCTGATTTACGTACTAACTTTTAACAATTTGTGTAAGTGAAACATATAAACAAATAACATATGTGCAGTATATGTATAAAATCACCTTTAGGTACACTCTATTTCAATAAAGGTTAAGGCACGAAAAGTATCGGCAAACTAGGATTCGAACCCGGATCTCTCATTGGTCAGGCAAGTATGCTACCACAACATCAGAGATTCCTTACTTTCTGTATTGAATTATTTTATTTTTGACTGTTTACATATTTATTTCTTTATATATATATATATAGATATATAAATAAAATATATATATATATAAAATATACATCACACAATACATTTTGTTATCAAATACTAAAAAGTAATTGTCAAACTGTCAGGTAAAATCTGTAATAGTAATTCCGAAAACTAAAGTTTTTCCCCCTCCACTGAAGTTTTTACAAAGAATATTCCAAGTTTTTACATGGAAACCCGTATGCTACATCCCTATACATGTTTAAAAAACACCTCAAAATTTCTTTAACTTTGAACTTTTTTGTGTTCAGGTATTCCAAACTTTTTATCTTACTACCTCACTATAACCACAAGAATTAAATTTCTGCGTATTTATCATAATTACCAACATCAAATAAACATATTGTAATTACAACCTAGTGTAAGTACATAAGTAACTGATTGGTATTTATTTATTTCCCGCTAAAGTTAATAGTTTATGAATAGGTTTGTATAGCATACGAGTTATATTTGAGCCGTCATTTATTCACATTTAAACTTATTACGTTAGTAGTGTATAGCATAGAACATTAGTTAGGCGTTTTATGAAACAAAGACAATTCTTTGTTTGAAGGTTATTTTTTTTACGATGGAAGGATTGTGAAGGAAACAGGATTTTTCCGGACATTTGCCATCGTTCAGTGAAACAAGAAATCAGTAACACTACGTTTCGAGATCTGCAATCTGATCTCTGAATGGTTTTAAGAAGTTCATCTCTCATGAACCAATTATAACGAAAGGGCCCATTCCTGTCCCCCTTCCCTTTTATTTCAGCCATCTTGTTTTAGCCAGCCGTGACGATTACCATTGGCTAGTCCCTCTGGTCAGTCGTAGGTGATTAGTAGACGAGTGAAGACGTATTGTGACCTGTATTCCGTAGATAAGTTTTAATGATTGGTGTTTTGTATAGTTTTTTATTAAATGCATGTTTATAGAGTTAGTGAAGTTCACAAACAACATGTAGGTTGTGATTCCTGACTTAGGCGTGCCACAACGCTTTGGTAAGATTTGTTTATTTTAACCTAGTTTGTAATTATGTATTAGGTTAGTTCTTTACCTGAAGAAGAGATCAGATTGCAGATCTCGAGACGTAGTGTTACTGATTTCTTGTTTCACTGAACGATGCCAAATGTCCGGAAAAATCCTGTTTCTTCACAAAGACAATCTTAGAACATTATGTGCAAATATGATGGGATATTTTTCATTTCCGTTATGGGGAAATAACAATATCAATAATATTAAATGATATAATAAATATGCACATTTTTATCTTTAAATACTCTTTAAATAACTTATCACAGGTTGATTATCTAGCATAGCAACCTCTTTCCGCATATTACTAGGTATCGAAAAGGAAAATAGATAATTACAATTTAAGATTAATCTTTATCACCGACTTATGTTTCCACTTATTGTTATTAAAGATGAAGAGAGTATTACGGAGAGAATTACGTACTTAACTGATCAAGACTTGTTTTATCTTTTTAGACTAAAAAAGTTGAAACTCCAAAAAAGGTGGCTTATTGAAGAATTCTTTATGGGGGGAACTATTCCCGAACATATTTGTGTGTGGCTGTTGTTGAAACATGTATATTAAATTATATTCGGAAATTAATTTTTCCTGGCTTAAAGAAAGAAAAATATTTTAAGAAGTTTTACTTCAAGAAAATGTTATAAACGTTAAAATAGTTCTTCATATGAAACTGGCCCATTTTAATAAAACAGAGTTAGGGGACTTTATCTTGTTTTAAAATAATGTTTATTTTACGTATTTAAATAACTTTGGTAAATTAATTTCACATGTACTTGTTGAAAAACATGGTATTTACTCTTTAGTAGTCATTTATGAATAGCACTATTACAGTAGTGTGACACAAAAGAATTTTCCGAATCAATGTGTACGTATAGCACAAGGGGTCTTTATCGTAGCCCATAGCGTGATGGATCACCCACTGAAAGGTCCACCCTTTTTACGTTACAGAAGAAACAAATATTGTTTTAAATTGTAAGTGTTTGATTTTTAAGCATAATACATATTGCTCACCCCCTTCAATTAAAAAAAGATTAACTCATATAAAACTTGATAAAAACATTGAAACATTAAAAAAAAGATCTGTGACTAATTAAACCGATTAAAATGACAGTGTCGGCACTTTGATGATAACGACAATATCTCTGTGGATACAACTGCGTTAGTAACTAATATAACTAAGTTAAACGTTTTCTTGTAGTTACATCTTAACCCACAATTCAAATTTGCTTTGAGAAGTTGTATCCACGTGTTTACCCTATGCACTCGTAACAAATTTACATTGGAATTTCTACCCTCTATAACACTCATTCTGCTCCTAGTGTTAATAATCTCTTGTAATGTATTCACTGTTAAATGTTATTTATATAATTTATATCAAGTGAAAGTTAAAAAACTAAATTTTGTACTAAAGTGCTGTTTAACCATTAGTATATAAAACGATTAATATTGTCGAAAACTTCTAGTAAGAAAATTAAAGTAAAGATTAACAACCGCACCTTTTTTAAGTCCATAAATTAATATTTTATAAATACAATTACATACTTTTTATACAAAAAAATATGCCTCCACAAATAAAATCTTTTTATACGTTTAAAAATATAAAAATTAAGTTACAAGCAAATTATTACTAAATAATTATTAATGTATATTTGTTATTATTCATTATATTTTATTTTTAACGATGTAAATGCCATTTTCTTTTTAGTTTCTGTTATTGTTTTTTGTATGCTGATTTTCCTGTTATTCAGTTTTCTGGGTATTTGTGTTTTATTCTGTTTCATAAGATCCTTGTACAGGCCAGTAGCCCATGACGGCTGGCTGATTATGGCTTAAAGGTGATTGGGCCTCTCCTTTCAAAGTTCAAGTTCAAAAATGCTTTATTCACAAATCGAAAATTTTTACAACCAAGCATGCATTATCATTTTTTCATTTTTTTGACATTATCACTTTTAATATACAAATTGTATAACATGCTCCACTCACAAAAAATACGAATTTTAACTATCGTAAATGACACTCAATATTCAATTTTACTTATAAAAATAATTTGTGTTTATTTACAGTTAATTGATACATAGTAATACATAACAATTAGTAAAGTGAAATTGACAAAAGAGCCGATGACTTATAAAGTCGCTTTTACGGAGGAAAGGATACAGTGATAAGGCGAGCACAATCTTATTTTGCGTTAAAGAGAAAAATTCCCCACGGGGGAATATTGACTGAGCGTCGCTGTCGTACATGGCGTGATTACCTTACTGAGGCTTGAGACATCAGTCTTTCGTTTCAGCGGAAACTGCCGAAGCGTTTATTCTTATTTATCAAAGTTACGGATTTTTAATGTTAAACATTATAATGAATTATTGGCGCCTCATGTAATGTATTCCTAAATATAGTATGAGAAAATAAAATTTACATCATTACCAGTTGTTAAGGACGCGAACTAATATAATTAAAGTTGCATTTCTAAAATATAAATTTTGTTGGTTTTTGTAGAACCACAAACAGTGGGTGTTCATCTTAACTTTTCTCTATTAATTATTGCAGAAAAGTTCATGAGGGGAGCTAAGCCTATTTTTTAATGTTAATTATTATTATTATTAAAATATGAATTATTGCTTTTAATATTTTCCTCTTATTTCTGCAAATATGACACCCTAAATTTAGAATTTCGTAAGAAAATCCTATATATCATTGTACTGTAATCATACACATGAAAAAATATTTCAACATTTTTATTCTTTACATTCAATGAGTAAATGAAGAGTCCCATGTTTAATACTGCTGGAAGGCATAGATATAATAGACATCTTGTATGTATAGCGTGGAACATACTGATCTCCTTTTTTTAATTTTAAATTCACATAGAATTTAAAATAATATTCAGATTCTTCGCTGTAAATTGTCAGCATATTTATAATAGAGCTGCAATCATTAAATAATAATAATGATAATAAGGAATCATGTAAATTGTATAAAAAGTACTTATATTTGTAGTGTTTGATAAAAGGTAAACAGTATGTTACTTCATAATGCCCTATGTAAATTCTCAGCTGTTGTATAACCATGAAAATTCATTGCTGTAAGGCCATTTATCCTGACAATTGCTTATGTAATATGTAACACTATTGTTTATTCATATAAATTACAAATAATTAAAATTGATTATAACGAATATAATACAAATAAACTTGTATGAACTCTATATTAGTTAAGCTCCATATGAAAAAGCACATTTGCGTATGTTTTAAAGAGAATCAAATATAACTATTTTGGATGTTTTCAGTGCCTACACTTTAATAGAACCAGAATTACAATAAATAAAATGATTATTTCACGAAATTTCCAGAATTACAACTAGTAAAGGAATTTCTAACTTGGATTTATAACAACTTGAGTGTATAATGCAAGGATATTTTGACTGCATTATAGACATGATAACGAGAAAATTGTATGAGAAGAAGTAGTTTCTAACCACCAAATCTATATACTTTATCAAAGTAAATTACAAAACTCATTTTTTTAACTTTACAAGGTAGTAGTGGGCCACTTCACAGGCTTTTCCTGTCGTTTCCTGATACGTTTCAAATCTATATATTATTTAATTCTCGAGAAGGCATGTGGGAATACAGAATTATATAAAAAAGTAATGTTAACAAAACCCTACAGACAAAAGAGAAATTGCCAAACTACGAAGTGACAGGCTTCAATGTCAAATTACATAGTTGAACATGCACCACTATAGAACTTATTGGTTTATGCATAAATGAAATTTTCATAAAATTAAAAGAATATAAATAAAATAATTCTTATGATTCAACGTGTATATTATTCACAACATAGTTAGGTAGCACTGTTTCATGGCAAAAGTTCCGATGCGCTAAAGAAGGTACTGCAACGCAATATTTCGCTGCTTTTAAATATTGTAACCGACCTTTAACACTAACTTTTCTTAAAATATTTTATAAATTTTACTCTATGAATAAAACTATAGTTAATAAAACATCATAGGGTAGTACTCTGTTAACAAATTTGTTTATTCTGCTATTTTCACGATGCCATCTTCGAAGGCAATGCTTCTTATACATAAATTGAGTTTAATGCGCAATTTAAAGTTTGTTTTATAAATATCGTGGTGACAGACAGACAGACATTTTTCTAGCCACTCGAGTGATAGGCTTCGCCAAAGCTAATCCAATGATATTACTTTAGTACGAGTACATAACAGACGTTTAGTTTTTGAAATTTGGCATGTCGCTAACGTGCAACTAATAATGTATATTATTAAGTATTTTATTTTTTATTTTATTTATTAAGTATTTTAAAATACCTTTATACCATACAAACTGTAATGATATTTAGTTTCATTTTACATAATACATATTTTTGCAACCCTGTTACTCCTTACTGGTTTAGCGTAATTTAATATAATGTTCTTGGAACTTAATTGTTGACAGATCCTATTTGACACGAGTAATAATCTTTTCTCTAAGGAACATCTTGCTGCCAAGCAATACCTCGCGCGCCTTGTCCGCGAGTTTACGAGTGCTCTATGAGTACAATTTCGAGTACTTCCAATATTCATGTTTTAGACTTCTAGTCTACTATTCATTTTTTCCGACTACAGCTGCAATTTTGAGCCAAAATGCTGATGCCGCGCGTGTAAGTCGACATGTTGTGAAGGAAATCAATTTTAAAGTGTTGATAAATTTATAAGTTCGTAAGCAAAATTCCAAAGAACATTAGAAGCATTAGGACCACTACCCAAGATATCAATTAAGTTAATTACTACTCTATTTTTGGAGCAACATGGCAAGACATTATTGTTTTTAATATCTTGAAGTGGTGCTTTTAGGTTTTAATTCCCACAGTTAAAGTTATAAGTAAACTTTGCGAATCGGGTATTGCATCCAACCCTACGTGTTCGTCCATTCTGTACGAAACTATATAGTTATGTAACAAAAACAGTTGCTCCCGTACACAAAAATAACATTAAATAATGCCATGAAAAAGGACATGTTGTTTTTAACTGGATATGAATTTGGCTTTTTCTCGTGTTGCTTTCATTGTCAAATTAAAATTGCCATATGAAATCAATACTAGGAGTCAGAAAAATAAATACATACCATAAGCCAGGCGCGATAGTGACTGCACATTAATGGAATTTATGTTGGAATGAACAATTAGTTAAATTGAGGTACACGATTCTATATGGAATCCAGGGAATGTATTAATTCCGTCCGACCGGTAAGCCAATAGTGGCAAGCCTCACACAGCCAAAGCCTTCCTGACAGCTAATATTGTCATCAAGTGAACAATGCAATCAAACGGATATGAAATAAAGTAAGTATGATATTTCCGGTTCGCTCATCCGCTTATTTAAAACGAGCATTGGAACCACCCAGGAAACCAGTATAAGAGAATCAACCACTATAGAGCCATCCAATAATGGGAAAGTATATGCTTTGGTTCCTCCGACCGTTTTCTAAATAAATATAAAAATAGTATATGAATTCCGAAATATATTCTATTTAAATGATCGGTTTAAAACTCAGTTTAGCCAACCACGTCAACAAAACTCGTATAAAGGGATTGAAAGATAAAGTCGGGTTTTCAGTCTCTAAAACTCGGGATTGTAAACGCTTCAACTCACGCCAAGCAAATTGAGTAACTTTTCCGTTCAATGAAACAAATTTATTTACTTTCCCTAACCACGTTTGTTTTGTATTTGCATATTTGTAAACTTTTTTCAAACTTTGGTATAGCATTAATGCACAGATAAATCGGTATTGCCTAAAAATGTAAATACATTCAGCGATCATTGCCTGATACATATTCATATAAAATATTCATCATTCGATGGGCGGGAAAATGTACTTTCAGTCTTTCTGTTTGTATATTTGTGTGTTTGTTCCCCAATGGATATCTCAAGAACAAATTATTCTATGGAGTTTGAAGTTTGCACGTAACGTCATTTCTACATATGTAACAACGTTTTTAATGATGAGCATGTGGCCGAGCCTTGACTTAGCCCAACCGTCCGCTGGATATCTCGTAAGTTAGTTCATCTCTAAACAAGAATATTGCATCAAACTTTATTCCTACAGAAACTAGAAGGAGTTTAACGATGCATGTCGATCTATCAGATTCTACTGAGATTTATTGAAGTCAGTCACTCAGTACGCTGGTAGATTCTATCTTCAGTCCACTAGGAGGTTGTAACATATTCTCGTCTGTCTGATTTTATGTAAGATCAATAGAAGGTTTGAGAGTAAAATGAGCTATAGACTTTGTGTGCAACAATAGTAAGACTGTTACGTGACACTCGGTGGTGTGTATTCCTTTCCTAAGTATTTACTTACTGGAAAAGAGAATTTATTAATATTTATCCTATACTGCGTAGAAGCACGTCAACAGTCTGGTTGTTTCACTGTTTTAAAACAATTTTTACTTATTATTCTAAGTCATGTTTTACTCCTAATGAAATTGTTAGAATAGAATTTGGATACGTCTCCTCTAGTTAGTACAGTTTGTCAAATTCTTTTAATTATTTATATACATATTTTCATACTACTCAGAAATATATAATAAAATAATTAATACACATTTAACTAAATTGTAAACAATTAAGGTATTGTGGCTGATAATTAATTAGATACATTTATGGCATGTACATGGAAATGAGCTACTAACACTTGTCATACCGCAAGCCAAACTTAGAGATAAAGTGGACTTTAATTAACTACTTTTGTAAGTAATTAGTATTGTTGGCAACCCTGCAGGCAGGACAAGAGCAAACTGTAATTACTAGCTAAAGTGAACTTTGTTAAGGCTACTTCTCTTTTTAGTGAATAGCTAATAACGTATGTAGTTTTATTACACCTATTAGTCGTATTACCAATGATGCGAGATAATCAGTAACTATAAATTCACTAAGGCTACTTGTAAACTTTCAAAACTAAAGCTCTTTACAAAGTATGAGTACGCCACATCACGTGTCACGTAACAGACTACTAAATTCACTAGGCTACTCGTAAAGTTTCAAAACTAAAGCTCTTTACAAAGTATGAGTACGCCACATTATGTGTCACGTAACAGACTATTAAATTCACTAGAGCTACTTGTAAAGTTTCAAAACTAAAGCTCTTTAACTAAGTATGAGTACGCGACATCACGTGTCACGTAACAGACTACTAAATTCACTAGGGCTACTTGTAAAGTTTCAGAAACTAAAGCTCTTTACAAAGTATGAGTACGCCACATCACGTGTCACGTAACAGACTGCTAAATTCACTAAGGCTACTTGTAAAGTTTCAAAACTAAAGCTCTTTACAAAGTATGAGTACGCCACATCACGTGTCACGTAACAGACTACTCAATTCACTAGGCTACTTGTAAAGTTTCAAAACTAAAGCTCTTTACAAAGTATGAGTACGCCACATCATGTGTCACGTAACAGACTATTAAATTCACTAGGGCTACTTGTAAAGTTTCAAAACTAAAGCTCTTTACAAAGTATGAGTACGCCACATCACGTGTCACGTAACAGACTACTAAATTCACTAAGGCTACTTGTAAAGTTTCAAAACTAAAGCTCTTTACAAAGTATGAGTACGCCACATCACGTGTCACGTAACAGACTACTAAATTCACTAAGGCTACTTGTAAAGTTTCAAAACTAAAGCTCTTTACAAAGTATGAGTACGCCACATCACGTGTCACGTAACAGACTACTAAATTCACTAAGGCTACTTGTAAAGTTTCAAAACTAAAGCTCTTTACAAAGTATGAGTACGCCACATCACGTGTCACGTAACAGACTACTAAATTCACTAAGGCTACTTGTAAAGTTTCAAAACTAAAGCTCTTTACAAAGTATGAGTACGCCACATCACGTGTCACGTAACAGACTACTAAATTCACTAGGGCTACTTGTAAAGTTTCAAAACTAAAGCTCTTTACAAAGTATGAGTACCGCCACATTATGTGTCACGTAACAGACTACTAAATTCACTCGGGCTATTTGTAAAGTTTCAAAACTAAAGCTCTTAACTAAGTATGAGTACGCGACATCACGTGTCACGTAACAGACTACTAAATTCACTAGGGCTACTTGTAAAGTTTCAAAACTAAAGCTCTTTTACAAAGTATGAGTACGCCACATCACGTGTCACGTAACAGACTACTAAATTCACTAGGGCTACTTGTAAAGTTTCAAAACTAAAGCTCTTTACAAAGTATGAGTACGCCACATCACGTGTCACGTAACAGACTACTAAATTCACTAGGGCTACTTGTAAAGTTTCAAAACTAAAGCTCTTTACAAAGTATGAGTACGCCACATCACGTGTCACGTAACAGACTACTAAATTCACTAGGGCTACTTGTAAAGTTTCAAAACTAAAGCTCTTTACAAAGTATGAGTACGCCACATCACGTGTCACGTAACAGACTGCTAAATTCACTAAGGCTACTTGTACAGTTTCAAAACTAAAAGCTCTTTACAAAGTATGAGTACGCCACATCACGTGTCCACGTAACAACTACTTAATTCACTAGGCTACTCGTAAAGTTTCAAACTAAAGCACTTTACAAAGTATGAGTACGCCACATTAAGTGTCACGTAACAGACTATTAAATTCACTAGGGCTACTTGTAAAGTTTCAAAACTAAAGCTCTTTACAAAGTATGAGTACGCCACACATCACGTGTCACGTAACAGACTGCTAAATTCACTAAGGCTACTTGTACAGTTTCAAACTAAAGCTCTACAGAGTATGAGTACTCCACATCACGTGTCCCACGTAACAGACTACTAAATTCACTAGGCTACTCGTAAAGTTTCAAAACTAAAGCTCTTTACAAAGTATGAGTACCCACATTATGTGTCACGTAACAGACTATTTAATTCACTAGGGCTATTTGTAAGTTTCAAAACTAAAGCTCTTAACTAAGTATGAGTACGCGACATCACGTGTCACTGTAACAGACACTAAATTCACTAGGGCTACTTGTAAAGTCAAAACTAAAGCTCTTTACAAAGTATGAGTACGCCACATCACGTGTCACGTAACAGACTACTAAATTCACTAGGGCTACTTGTAAAGTTTCAAAACTAAAGCTCTTTACAAAGTATGAGTACGCCACATTATGTGTCACGTAACAGACAAATTCACTCGGCTAATTTGTAAAGTTTCAAAACTAAAGCTCTTAACTAAGTATGAGTACGCGACATCACGTGTCACGTAACAGACTACTAAATTCACTAGGGCTACTTGTAAAGTTTCAAAACTAAGCTCTTTACAAAGTATGAGTACGCCACATCACGTGTCACGTAACAGACTACTAAATTCACTAGGGCTACTTGTAAAGTTTCAAAACTAAAGCTCTTTACAAAGTATGAGTACGCCACATCACGTGTCACGTAACAGACCTACTAAATTCACTAGGCTACTTGTAAAGTTTCAAAACTAAAGCTCTTTACTGAGTACGCCACATCACGTGGTCCACGTAACAGACTACTATATTCACTAAGGCTACTTGTAAAGTTTCAGAACTAAAGCTCTTTACAAAGTATGAGTAATACGCACATCACGTGTCACGTAACAGTAAGGCTACGTTTCAAAACAGCTCTTTACTAAATCACGTAACAGACTACATAAATTCACTAAGGCTACTTGTAAAGTTTCAAAACTAAAGCTCTTTACAAAGTATGAGTACGCCACATCACGTGTCACGTAACAGACTACTAAATTCACTAAGGCTACTTGTAAAGTTTCAAAACTAAAGCTCTTTACAAAGTATGAGTACGCCACATTACGTGTCACGTAACAGACTACTAAATTCACTAAGGCTACTTGTAAAGTTTCAAAACTAAAGCTCTTTACAAAGTATGAGTACGCCACATTACGTGTCACGTAACAGACTCCTAAATTCACTAAGGTTACTTGTAAAAGTTTCAAAATAAAGCTCTTGTCAGAAAAATTGACACAGAAATGAAACTCAGCGATATTCTATGATTAGACATTAACCATTATAGAACTCATTCTTATCTAGGTAGAAGTTAAGTTTAAAGCCAAATTTAAAAACTACAGATGAAATCTTTCTTGAAAAATCTTGTGATATGTTACATTCTTGTTTTTGTTTATTCACATAGGTTTCATATCAGTATTAAAATAATAAAAACAAAGGTGGATACTATAACGCAATAGTGTGCTAAAATTAAATTTTTCACAGATTTTAACATCGAATTTCCACTATAATATTTTCCCATGAATAAAATATTCACATAGTTGTACTCAGTTTGCTTAGAAATATATTTATTAATTTCATTATTTTCTCGTTGTCATCATGGTAACTATAAGATCAAAGTAAAAAAACCCACAAAGACTCCTATGGATTGATATATAACCAATTTTGCCTACATATACATAAGATATTGTCTGGAGAGACACACGTATGGACAGACAGAAACTATATTTGTTAGCCTCTGGAGGATAATATGCTTCGCTATACCTTAGCCAAGAAAATGTTTATGTGTATGTCTGATGAATATTTATATTTGTAGATAAATATAAAATGTAAAATCTGGAACGTAAAAAAATCGGATATGTCAATCTGGGCTATAAACTCAAGAGATGGTGGCGGAATATTTACAATCGATTGTTGTTACAATACAAACGCACAGTAAATATATTCCCGAGCAGCTGAAATATAACTTTAAGATAAATTAATCACTTTTACACTGAAATGAAAAATTGGTCTCGGAAGAATATTGACAGACATTATATAATATAATATTCCGTATAACTACGGAATCCTAATTGCACGGCTTATTGCCTGCGAATTTATATATTATTATAATTGGTCTTGTATTTTGTGAAATTCGCACAAGCTGTAGAGAAAACCCCTTATTCATAAATAATTATGTTATTTCCACTTAAAACGTTTCGCTGATTTGCTGTTTTTGTATATTTATATCAGCGTAGCCTACTTCTTGTGTGTCATACAGTTGGTTTTCTTTACATACCATATCGATTCTTAGTACTGGTAAATCATTTTATAGGCTACAAATTTCAGTGCAGGACTTCAGCTAGTTGAGACGCCTCTCTCCGCAATCCCTGAAATAACTAATCTATATCAAGTTTTATATTTTTCCTTCAGTGACTTTTGAGGCCACCACAGCTTGTGCTTTTTTCTATTCTCATTATCCCTTTTTATACCTATTAACATTTTCCTTCCAGGCAATGTGAAAAGTTAAACATAGTTTACTGTTAGAAGTTAGTACATATTATCAATTTATGGAAAAACGGTGCTATGGCGGGAAGGGTTGATTCTGCGCGCAAGTTGAGTTCAGCTTTATTTAACCTTCCGCTTACTGTAGGGTCTGAAACCTGACGTTGTCACAGACTTGACTTCTGGAATTTGGAGTAAAAGTCTGTCTGAAGGGTATACATGAAAGTCAGCGATGAAAAAGCTCAAAACTAACAACTTTCCATCGTTTTCGACATCAGATACACATGAACTATAAGATAAAGTGTAATTAAGATGAAGAGGTGGTCACATTGTCTCATCAAGTACCTCAATTGAATGTCTAAACACAATCCCAAATCTTCAAAACCTTGAACTTCCAGCTACGTCAACTTACTGAACACGTAATTTAGTAAATTTTCCTATCAGTGAAATAAATTGTATTTATGTATCCAACTGCGTTTGCTTATTTGATTCAGATTTACTTCAGCAACTCTGTTATTTTGTGTTTAATATTTGGAGTTAAACCGATACATATTTATAAACTACGTGTATACAGTTGTGATTACTTGGAAAAATATTTCAATACTTAATTTATATTTGTTGAAATAAACATTTAATTTTTGTAAAATGTAATAAATACATTAAAAGTGCATGTGATAATGTACTTACATAGATATAATGCATATGTATTGAGACAAATTTTATTCAATACATGACAACACTTTTTAAGCTGTCCATATGTTTACATGTTTCTAACTTAGATCATAGAATTAAGTATACTATAGGTTTATGCAGTTCTAGAATTTTACTATGGGATCTACATAATGTAATGATGTACTTATATTGCTGCAAATGTAAGTTGCGTCGTTATAAGTTTAATATTTGAAAGTGTTGATACTTTTAAATTGTTTTGCATTAATATATTATGCACAAGGGAAATAAATATGTTTATGTGTTGTGTTTACCAGGTAAACAAACTAATTATAATAATTATTCCATTAGTTTTACAATTAAAATCATGCAACGAGGAAAATGTATGCAATAAATGTGCATAGTATGTATTAGCTAATCCGTATTCGAAACTGCCTCAAAAGGTAACTTACAAATCCTCCCTTAGAAAGTAATTAGTAATGTTGGTAACTTCACAGAAAGGAAAACAATAGAAGGGAATAATTAACAACATTATTTAACATTGCGGGTATATCTATTTACTAAACCGTGTGTATTGTGTATAATTAATTCAAGGTTACAAAAACAATCGCAGTTGTACATATCAAACTGCGATCTTAACAGCGTGTGCTAAGTTTAAATAATTCAAGTAATATTCATAAATACCCCTGATTAAGGGGTTGAATTTCTTTGTTTATTTTTTCATTCCAAAGTTGCAGAAAATGTAACATTAATTTACTGAATATATTTCAAATAGTTTATGGCCTATTATATAACTTGATTTCCCTAACTTGTTTAATTTGGATATACCATTATTTTATTGGGATTTTTTTAGAAAAAAGAACGTTTCACATTTTCTGTATGAACTAAATATGTAACGATTATATGAATAATAATACAAAATAATACTAAATAACACAAATATTGAATTAAATATAGATTGAATTCATATTAAATTACGCTTTAAGTTTGGTATATTCAACTTTTAGTTCATTAAAAACAAAAATTTCGTAGTAATTTTTACGGTAAATTTATTAACATAATTGTAAGAATGTTTGACTTTAATTCTTGTTATACTGCACTATTATGTAGGAATAAGTTTGAGTATCTTTATAGAAAGTTTTATAAATGTTTTAATGAGTTGATAAATGTTGTTTTACGCGTAATTTATATTATTGTAGCGATTAACCCCGACTAAAACAAGCTGGTCATAGGCATATCCTTTTTTAAACTTCACAAAATAATTCCTGAACATGAGTACCAATAGTATACACAAATTTAACTCCAACTTTCCATGGTATTTGAAGAATAACTCCAACTATTTCATTAAAACTTAAATTGTTTTAGGTCAGAGTTGAGGAATACCATAGAAATCTTAATGAATACACTTATGATATAATATGATATAGCCATTGGATTATTTTGAATCGGAACTAGACAGGTATAATGTACATATTATTTCATTGTTAGTTGTTAAGAGAATGAAAAGTTAAACAAAACAGTAACTGTTTCTTTTTGTCAGGATTAGCGCATTAATAAGCATTCCTGAAAGGATAACAAGATTTCGAACATTTTCGATCGTTATAGGTTATACAAGGTATAACACAACGTTTCCAGGATTGGAATCCATACTCTTTGTCAGGTTGGGGAGGTATTAATACATACAAAAAGCATTCTAACAAATGCTATTCAATAGTTCAATGCATACTTTATCCGCTAAATTCATAATAACATAAGTACTAAACCTAATAAAATTGATTAGACAATACAAAACCCTGCAGAGTACAATTTTTGTAATTTCCTCGCCAAAAGAATTAGCTAAAGCTTTGCTTCCAATATAACCCTTTACTATTATTTTCCAAAGTAATTAAATACTTTTAATGAAAGAAACTTTTGATGGATCATATTAAGTTAAACAAATCCTGCAACGAAAAGTGGATATGATTGATTTAGTGCTTACCAGAGTGTACATTCCACACATTTGTCTATATAAAAGTAATCAAAGGATCAAAGTTGTGATATTCAACCTCTACACCTCAGGCTTTTAGCTGCTTCAATTCATACTAAACAAATTAAGTGAAATTTCTACCCAATGAAACACGTTTGTTTACTTTTTTCCAAAATTGTGCACTTTTGTCAATATTCAGATGTTTTTTAGCTATTTTAGTATAGCTCTATGGGATGGAAATTGTAAATTACTTAACCCTTTTACTATTCCAGTGAAGAAAATTTGTGCTGTAATTTTAGTGTTATAAAGTTAAAAATATTTAAGACTTGTTTGAGTGTTACTTTGAAATTAAGTAATTCATTTACAGAATATGTGCATTACAATATGTAAGTGTACAGGTACAGGCTGTAACAAAGTGTGCACAAACTTAAGTTTTTTTTTTTTAATGAAATTCAACAAAATCAAATGAAAAAAGTTCAAAATTTTGTTTAATTTTCCGACAGTTTGGCTACTGTGTTTTTCTGTAATAAAACAATTTTGAACAATATTAATTAAATTTGTATAAATAAGCTATTAATACAAAAGTTTGGTTAAATTTACAAATTAAATTTCAAAATTGTGGTAACTGCAACTAAAATAGTAATTAATTTACTACAAAATGAGAAAAGCACACTTTGTAGAAACTTTTTGTACTAAACTAATGTTACGACTTTAAGCGTGGAAATCGGATAACAAATAACTGACTTATTCCAAGTTAAGTCTGACCGTGCATGTCCAATCTCAAGTTTCTTTAAGATAAGGACAATTAAATAGTTAGACAATTAAATAGTGTAAATCAATCAACAAAAAACCTCTGTTATCTACTAAGTGTTCTATTAAGTGCCTACTAATTCTTCTCACAACAGGCAAAGTAATTGAATTTTGAGCAATGAACAATGAAAAATTTCAGATTTACCGAACACAACGTATATACGAACAGTCATATAAACATATTTCTATAAAATAATTATGTACAACTTCAGAAACTGCACATTGTTGTGCTAACACTCTGTCGGTGCATAGGCACAGTATAATTTAGGCTAATCTAATATACGTTACATCGATAAATTTACTAAATATGGGTTTTTATATTATCAAAACTGTATATTTGAAGCTAAAGCTCCCAAAATGCCAAATGCTATAATTTTTCTTTAAATTGTAACGAGAAATAATGGTTGCTCTTCTGCCGGAAAAAATATTGATAAATGTGTTATTTATAGGTTCGTATAATTAAAACTTTTTCCTGTTTTGTAGTGAAATACTAAGAATCTGGTGTACTCACCACTGCTCTTAAAATAAAGTTTTATTCATTTACTATTAGATGTGGTTTTACTATTTGTTCAAAGAGATTTATATTAAGCCAACCTTTTGTTAGGTAAAGATTTAAAAGTAAAAAGAGCTTATAGTAGCTCAATATAATAAAGGCTTTGATGAGATTGCTTGCAAAATTCTCAATCTTTTGCTTGAGATGTCCTGCCAGATAGACAATCTTAGATAATATAAATGTTTACATCCTTCTAGTAGATTAAATATATATATTGTATCTACGTCGCTCAGCTAAATTCCATGTTTAGCATGCACACTTATACAAGTGAAACATTTCTTTGAGTATCATGCCAGATGATTAATTTATAATTTTGTTCCTAAGGTTAGATTTCATAGCGGTTTTTAAATAATAAATGTTCCAATGAGCTATGAAGATTACTGCAATGAAATAGTGACCTGAAATCAAATCTTAGTAACGATATTGACTTTCCACTCTATCATGTTTACTGTTTAATTTACGAATACTTATGTATGATTGGTAATGTAAAACTAATTTACTGATTATCATCCCAATCCTATGTTGTATAAGTGTTGCCAACATATAAATGAAGCTTCATGTAAAATAAGTCTATACGTCAATTCGTTTTAGAGATATCGCGGACTGCCAGAATGTGGACAAACAGACAAACAATACAAATGTTTCAGCTCCTCGTGTAATAGTCTTTACTAAGACTCAGCCAATAATGATTTAATAGAAAAATTTTCATTTTTAAAGTTTACAGCCAAAGTAAAGTAGTTAAAAGTTGTATAAAATGTTTATAATTATTAATATAATTAACTTTTGGATTATACAAAGCCAAAATTATACGAAATACAATTCAATACTTGACACGAAAATATGTTTGTTGCAACTTTAAGTAGAGGAAGACGAACAAATATTACAAAGCGCAACTATATTCTGTTTGAAATTATCTCTCCTATGCGTTGCATTATCAAGACGACGCGTAATTTTTATTACTTATCCAAAATTCATATTACATGCCCTATATCCTCTAGTAAAATAATATTTTTATATTCACTTTTATTTATATAAATACATTTAAAATATATATTAATTAAAAGGTAGACAGTAAGGGACTGAAGGATCGTTCAAAAAGCGAGAAGTAATAAAAGGTGATGGCAAAGTAATCCGTGGGATGAGACTCATATGAAACTCGTAAGCCTAACGTAAACTTCAGAAGGACAGCAGAATCAATACTCTTACTGAACATAGGAATACATTTATTTGACGGAGAAAAGCTCGTATTTCATGTTAGCGTGAAATATTGGCCCGCAGTGGAATATCGACTGAGCTTCGCTGCGCCTTCACTAATAGCCAGGCAACTTGCACTGCGTGACTGTCCGGCTTCGTAAAGCAACATTCCTATTTCATTTAATTTGCCGAAACTGCAGTAAGATCATTTTTTTATTAAACCTACACTGTTGCGTATCATGATGATTCAACTTCAAACTGAAAGGCGCTTGCGATTATGGTTGAACATTTCTAACCATAGTCAAAGTTTTAGTTTAATATTACGATGTACGGTTATTTAGTTGCAGTTATCAGGTACACCTAAAATGACAATAAAGAGTGTTCTAATGGATTAGAGACATAACAAGTTTACATTTTTATTAATTCTTTATATACACGGGTTCTAACTTAAAATTTTGGGTTGTTCTTTAGCTGTAAAATACATTAATATTTGATCCAAACTCAAAGGCGCTTACGATGGTTAAAAATTTTTAACCATAGTAAAGGTTTTAGTTTAATATTACGGAGTACGGTTATTTAGATACAGCTATCAGGTACACCTAAAATTACAATAAAGAGTGCTCTAATGGAATAGAGACATAACAAGTTTTCATTTTTATTAATTCTTTATATACACGGGTTATACCTAAAATTTTAGGTTGTTCTTTAGCAGTAAAATATATTAATATTTGATCCATCACTGAAATTTATTCCTCAAATTTGTTTACCTCATCTACAAACAGATATTGCCTTAATGTAATAGTATAGTATACTAAACTATTTACACAATATGAGATAACTCTTCTCAATAATTATACTAATAATGTGTATTATTTCATATTAAGTGACATAGTTTAATATAATATTAAATTTTTTGTTATTATCTTCTAAAAATATTAATAACTTATAAAAATGCTGCTTTAATGTTAAAGATTTCATTTATGTTCCTCCAATTTTATATTTTGAATATATATTCAATATTATTTTGTGGTATATTTTTAGTTTAAAAGTGTAAAATAATTATCTTTTATTTTAAAGTCGGAATTTCTTGTTCAGGTATTAATAATTCAAGCAAATTATAGAATATTCTAACTTAACTACAGCTTACCTTTTATAGCAAATACAATGTATTAAACGCCTAATTTATATTATTAAACTAGTCAATGACTAAAATATTAATCATTTTTTTATTCAAACCTATAAAATTAGTTTTGACAATACAAATAACTTTTGCTGGTTAATTTATTCTATAATAGTGACATCCGAGTTAAGCCTGAAGCAACGGCGGCGCTACACAAGTCAGATAGTGAGAATGTTGGCCCTGCAGCTAGAGAAAGTATATCGAGGAAACTAATAACTGTCATGCAGTACAGATCCAGAAGTAAAATAAAAGCAGGACAAGGGCTTTGTCACGTTGCTTGGCGAGAGTATGTGGGTAGTGTGGTGCAGCCTGGCACGTAAGTTGTTTGATCTAGCGTGACGTCACACCGCCAACACTCCACACATTATTTCCAGTCTCAGTTCTATTTTATTGAACTGTCGCAAATCATTCCCAATACTTTAAGGCCATGTGTCAAAAGGTAAAGAGTTAAAATATATAAATCAAATAATATCTTTTTGTCAGGAAAATCCTTAATTGGCTGAGCGTTAGCGAAGCTTGTCATTTCAAGGGATGGACAAATTTAATTTACGAGTATGTTTGTCTGTCTGTATGAGTGCAAGATATCTCTAATACTACCTTACAGACTTATGAAGCTTCCTCCCTATGTGAGGTACTGAACGTTTGAGAGGTTTGTCTGAGCGTTAGTAAATATTTTCACATCGGTCTTACGGGCCAACCATGATGGCGACGTGAAAATAGCATAATAAATCAATTTAGAAGCAATAATAGTACACTCGTAACATAGTTATTAACATGTGGCTCATTAACACATGTAGTCTATCCCAACATATAAAACTCCATTTTAGTGACCATACTGTTAGTAGACCTCTATACTTTAAACACTGATATTAATCCACTAATTATAAAAAATTGTGGATGTATCATGTGGTGTAGTATATCTTGAGAGGTATTTGATCTTGAAATGCTCCATAAAAACCATTGTTACAATAGGTTTTATGCAGGTACCGTGGAATTTGGCATATTGTCGGTGAAGCCTATCGCTTAGTAGACTAACACAATATCTCTTTTCTTTTTCAGAGGTCGTTAAAAGTTTTTTTTTTTTATTATCTCTTGTTATGCCAACAATGAAATGAGCTATGGTCTTGAAACTTTGCATTGAACCTCATTCAAGTCTGTTACACGATACGGTGCCACGTAGAAAGGTAAGGTTCGGTATTATAAAACTTATATATAATAATAAGTTTTATAACATTTTCATCATATACTTTCGTGAAATTACCGTTGATGTGTTTTGAGCAGCGAGTTACTTCAAGCTCGGAATGCCCTTACTTGAGGTACAAAATTAAACTAATTTTAATCTGTAGGCTTACCATCGTGAGCCTCTTGGGCGTATTATGAAGGTATGTACCATATTCCTGCCTCTATCTAGCTGTTACCCACGGCTTCGCACGCAAATCTTAAGAACCGAAGTCCTTATATTACTTAGTAAATTTTTTTTTTTTTTACTATAATAAATTTTAGATTAAATTAGTTATATCTCCGATGCCACGATTGAGCTTGCTTTGTTGTCTCGATCGAGAGAATATGTACACACGGAGTTTTGAGAACCATACTTCTGTCAAAAAAAACAACTAAGGTTGATTTTATAACATTCTTTATATTTGTAGCCAACGTAAGATAGTAATTATGATATCTGCATTACTCTTCTGATCAAGCATGAGCATGGTTTATATTAAATAAATATTGCAGTTAAAGGTGAATTTTTACGTCAAATTTGAATTGTATTATCTGGATAGTAAAGTCTATGTTTAACAGTGATTGCAAAAACAGTTTAAACAAAATTTGTCGTTTCTCTTAAGCTTACTCTATGCTTTAAAACTATAAGTGTAATATATGTTTACAAAGAACAGCTGATTAAAAATTTGAAAAGACGTTAACATATGTTTGCTGCAATGCATTTCTTATGGGTATTTCTGTAACCAGTGGGGCGGAATCCTGAATCGGGAAAGGGATGGGCATAGCTTATAAACCTTCTCCGTGGAAAAAATACATATACGTACAAATTTTCATCATGATCGGTCCAATAGTTCACGATTCCATAAAGGACAAACATACAAACATTCATTTTTATATATATAGATTTATCATATACTTTCGTGAAATTACCGTTGTGATATGTTTGAGCAGCGAGTTGCTTCAAGCTCGGAATGCCCTTACTTGAGGTACAAAAGTAAACTAATTTTAATCTGTAGGCTTACCTACCGATTATGTGGAAACATTGCTAAAAGTGATAAATTATCAAATCTTTTCATTCTAGCTATGTATAGCTATTTTTAATCAATAAATGATGAACCAAAACTGTCCATAATGTACATCCGGCTGTAAATGTAAGTCAAGCGGAATAGAGCTATGTTGTTATTTGCTCAATAGCAACAAGTATTACTCCGTTACGACCTCACTGTAGACTACAATTTCGGAAAAAAGTTACAATACACTGTTTTCATGGGTTCACCGCTACAGAATTCAAAGGCAAAGTTGGGCTTTTCAATCTCTAGACCTTGACTTGTAGCTGCCCCAACTGACGCCAAACAAATGGAGTAACTTTTCCGTTCAATAAAACAAATTTGTATACTTTCCCAAACCACGTTTCTTTATCAGTTGGATATTTGTTTTGCCAGCCCTATTCAGACATTTGGATATAAATCTTATACTGATATTGCTTATCAATATAAATTCGTAACAATGTCTGAAATATATTTCTATACTACGTTTATAAAAACTTTGACATATTTACACAAGATAGGTTTACGCCAAACCTTGCGTCAATTAATAGGCTTTGCTGAGGTGATATACTTAATGTGATACTAATGTGATGTACACGTTAAAATTTCATACATTTGATGTCATATACTTATGTCACGACTTCAATAGTGTGCTGACTTTAAATATAGTCACCTAGTTTTTAAAATGGACTTTCTACCCTTTTCCTATCTTACTCCATGAATAAATATTACATGTTGAAATATTACGAGTGGATTCAGTTTGTTTGCAAATTTATTCATCCCCCATTGTCTTATTGCATTCATGGTTACCCATAAGGCTAATGTAAAAATGTTTACTGACCCCCAAATGGAGCAACATGCACTACGATCGGACTCGATGTTTCCTTTATAGCAATAAAGCTTCATCCATAATTTTAACTCTATATCCAGTTCTTTCTCGATTTATTGTGTGTACAGACTCTAAGGGCTAAACAATTTAATTTCTGTCTACTTTTACAATTTAAGACGATGTATAGTAATATATGTATGTTTACTAACAACGGTAAGATATCTTGAAAAAAAATTAATCTTTATACACTTCATGGAATGTAATTTATACTTGGAAAGGATAAGTTGTACAAAGGTTCATATCCATCCTTAGGAATAGGCTGAGCGTCATTAAAGCCCGTTTACGCAGTACGGTGGAACAATTTCTCTTTTGCTTACTGAGCAATGTCCGTGTTTTTTCTGTCTGTCAAGTCACCAGAAGAATTAAATGAGCTACAGAATTATACATTATAATACATCAATGAACAATAGTTTTGCATGCAACCGCACTGAAGCAAGTTACGGAAAATTTGGTGTTGGGCATTCTTACTTAGTATAATTATCGAATGTTTTTGAGAAAGTTCCTCTATTTTTATGACCATAATTATATATATCTATCATTACTTTTAACTGAAAAACAATGCATTATTATCCTAAACGTTTAAAAAAAAGTCAGAATATGTTTGTGTCTTGGCAGTATCTCTTATGTATTGTTTAAAATATACGATTATGGTATTATTTACTATATAAAAAACTGTTTTTTAGCTTTTTATCAATCTTAAAGTTAAAATGGAATTTAATTAACAGCCTTAGCCAGTAATTAGCTTTAGAATTGTTGGCAGCTTTACAGAAAGGGACAAGGGCGAGATGTAATTACCAGCCCAAAATGAACTTTGTTAAAGCTATCTCTCTTTTTCCTTGAATACCTAATGCAAGTAAGTAATGAAACCATAAAGCCAATTAAAGATTTACACTTAATTTCAACTTCTGTAAGTAAGTTTTTATATTGATTGATACATTTGTATTGAACAAATCGAGTGTGTAAGTTATTAAAGAAAGTTTTCCAAACTGAGGCGCAGCAAAGCTATAAGTACCGTACAAAAATGAGAGCTAAATAAACAAACACACGCAACACGTTTGCAATGAAAAGACGTACAATAAACTAATACAATTAAAAAAAATACTGTTTGTGTAGTCTCTAGATATATAAATGTAATGATAAGACGAATCGATACACTTTTTACGCTAACATGAAAAATTGGTCACATGAGAATATTGACAGAGCCCGGCAACTGTCTCATTAATAACTTGCCAATCCCCACAGAATCCTTCGCGGTTGCAGATGTAATATATCTACATGATGGTTACGATATTTTACGAGTCATTCGTCTAAGCCTATAAATAAAACTTATTCAGTCTCAGTAATTTCGTGTTTAAAGCAAGATCACTAAAATTAAATACATTTACATTCAGTTTCTATTTGCATAGTGTTCAGTTTATATTTTAACAGCTTTTTAGTTTAGTTGTATGTAATGAATAAAGAGATTTGAAGGGATAGGAGAAAATATATGTAACACTAGCAGTTACCCACGGCCTCGCTAGCAGTTTCGTAGGTTTTGCACCTGCATGACCTCTTCTGGTTCCAATGAATTATATTTCCGACGCTAATGTTGAGTTTTTTCTTCTTTCCGTGACCAAGAAAATATGTTAAATCGTGCATATTTATAGCCATTGTAATTCAATTCGACGTTAGCATTTTTGTTCCATTGCTGATTGCTTATTTGCTGACGAAGACAAAATATGTACATAAATAGCTCTGAGAACCCTAATTTTGTCAAAAGACAACTAATTTAGGTTTTATAAATATTTTATCTTTAAATGTAAAGTAAAGGTTAGGTTACATAGATCCGCTTTGCTAGCAGTTACCCGCTCCTTTGCACGCAATTTAGTTAGCGTTGCACGACGTTTTCTGGTAATATTTCGTATGTATTGTTTAAAATACATGAATTATTAATGCATTCTTTAATATGTACCAAATTTGCTTTCAACTTGTTTAGTAACTACAATAGTCTTTAATATGTTTCGATGTGTGCTACTCCACATACGTACAATGTCCATCGAATATAAAAAAGACATTAGTTATAATTAAAGATAAATTGGTAACCATTAAATTAGCAGCTATATACATTAACTAGCTTTAGAATATTTTGCAGTTTACATAAAGGAGCAAGGGGAAGATGTAACTACCAGCTCAAAATTAACTTTGTTAAATCTATATATCTATATCTTTTAGTCAGTTCTTCTGTGTTATAACTTTTTCGCTACCTCCTTGTGGGACACGAAATATATGGATCTATATAGGTATAATATATAGGTTAGTTAATACGTATTAAGCTATTAAATATGCAATTGATTAAGGCCACATGATGACATCAAATGGGTGTTTATTTTATTTCAGAACCTATTTTATTTTAAAATATAAAATGAACCGTAGAATAAACATATCGAATTTGTCAGATGTTCAATTAACTTTTACTAAAACTACCGATACTACTACTGGCAACTCACTTTATATTGAGTCTTAAGCTAATTTAATCCTTAAGTAGCAATATATGTTTATGGAGCCATGCTTAGTGTGGAAAATTACTTTAACTTATACTATTTTTCATATAGTATTTCATTAGAGTCTCCAGCAAACTCATCAAAGTGCTGCAAGTAACAAGATGGCTTATAATTATAATGTTAGTATATTGTGGCAAAGGGATGATATAATTTCAGTTATATCTAAACTGTTATTAAGACCACACACAGGGTTGAATGTATAATGATAAATCTAACCGTAATGTTGCCACATTTACGATCCTTTAGTACGGGAATTAGTAGTTTTTATAGGCCAAACATCCTAATTAGCTTGGATTATCGTTTTCCGGGAAACGTTAGAAAGCAGCTGTTTAATGTTTCATATTAAATTCGTTAGAGGAGAGATATTCGTTAACATTAAGACGTTTTATATGTTTCATGTGTGAGTTTAAGGTCAATGGAAGGGCTAGCATTATTAATACTATTGCCCTCTAGTCATCACGTTTCTAGTTTAAATCTGTTTATTTGGAGGCAAAAAAGGAAGGCCATATTAAAGGTTTGCAAGTTTGGCTCCCCAATTTACAATACTTGTTAATTTTTAAAACCACATTATCTCTCCCATATAATTAAAAAAACAATCCCAATTGTCCAACAAAAACTATTATTTTCAATCAGTATATGGCTGCAAATTACCTATCTTAACTGCTCATACTTCGTGATGGGTATTGGATTTTTTACTGATAATTCGTAAATTTATTTGAGTGCTTACATTTGTTATTTGTCAGAAAAATATTAATTACTACGTTTCCCACTGTTTACGAGATATTAAGTAACATGTTCATACATAACTCGTAATATGTTATATTTGTTATAAAGTACGTAAACAATATTTCAATTCGGTATTTAATAATTTAAGTAACATAAACACAATAAAAACGTCATGCCATGACATATTAAGGCAACTTGTACTCCATGTATAGCAGAACTCAACATTTAACATGTATACATAATGCCAACTTATAACATGGAATGATATTTACTCCATGTACAGTATACCTCTATGGTATCTCTTGTAGGACGTATAAAGTCACTGTAAACCTATCCTATAGTTGCAGTGATGTAACACTGTTAGTATATTGCGTTAAATGTAACTTTTTATGTTTTTGTAATATTTGAAACATGATTTAAATTTAATATTGTAAATAGTATTTACTTCCAGCTACTGAAATCTCTTTCTGGTCTATGGTATTTTCAGTGTAATAGTGGCGTTTTCATTGTTAATATATACATTTTTCAACCCAGAAAATATACATGTCTATAAGTCTGAAAAGCCTTCTTCGATCAAGAAGCATCAAATTTCAATCATAATAATCTATATACAGTATTTCCGATGCCGTAGTGTTATTTGGTTGTTATCCCGATAAAAAAGATATGTAACTACATTCCTCCGAAAAGTCTACTTTGGTCAAAAAGTAACTACTTCCAGTTATATTAATCTATTTTCGTTATAAGGTATTTTTAATTGCAGAAGTATCTTGATTGAGTGTATAAAACACATGTGTCAAATTTCACCATTTTAGGAAATTTGGAGTCTTATAAACAATTTGTATAGTTCTTCTAGGGTTTCTAAACCTACTTAATTCTCCTATAGAGCATAAGTTTTGATTTCGATGGAAAATCTTATTATGTTACTACTTCTTTTGGTGGGCTATGGATAAATGTTTTTTTTTTTACTAGGGATTTTCTCGGATTTTCACGTCACGCTTGTTCGCTCTGCTGCCAGATTATCGCAGCCATTTTGAAGTCAGGGTGCTTCTCCGTTCAGTTCAGTGACTATCCAGGCGTGCCAGTGAGAGGTTACTGCAGACTGTAATTTTTGTGAGTTCCTCGTCAGAAAAACTAACTAAATCGTTGCTTAAAATGTAACCACTTACTGAAATGAAAAATGCCTTTATTACAGAGGCAGAATTAAGGTTATCAAGCCTTCTCTACCACTCAACCTCAAAACTTACTATTAATTTAAAAATTATTAAATAATATTAGAGGAAGAAAGTTCCGATGGATCATATGAAGCAAAACAAATTCTGCAGCAAAAAGTGAATATGATCGCTTACGTGCTTAGTGGATTGTACATTCCACACATTAGACTATATAAAAAGCAATCAAAGGATCAAAGTTGTGATTTTCAACACCAAAACCTCAGGTGTTTTTAGCTGCTTTAATTTATTCTAAACTAATTGGGTGAACTTTCTATCAAATGAAATACATTTGTTTTTCTTTTTTTCAAATTGTGCACTTTTGTCAGTATTCAGATGTGTGTTAACTACAGCAGTTTTACTCTATTGGATGGAAATAGTACATGACAAAACTCTTTTACTATTCTGGTGAAGGCAATTTGTGTTGTAATTTTGGTGTTATAAAATTGAATAAGTTTAAGACTTGTTTCAGAGTTACTTATGAACTTATTTAATTTTGCGTTGTAATATGTAAGTGCACATGATGTATTAAATGGCCGTGCAAAAATGTAAATTTTTTTTGATTAAAATTAAGCAAAACAAATGAAACCCAATTCCAATATATTTTTGTTTTCCACTAGTCTGGCTGCTTATGTTTTTATGTAATAAACCAACTTTAACCAACCTTGATTACATTTTTATGTTTACATTAGCAATAAATAAAACATTGTGGTCATATTTTCAAATTAATTTCAAAATTGTGTCCATTTAGTGGCAATTTAAGTGGTCATTAAAATATTGAAGATAAAATAGTAATAACTTTACTTGAAAGTAGCAAAATAGCAATTTATAGAAACCTTTTTGACAATTCTAATGTTACTTTACGCGTTACATTGAGATGAGAATGAACTAACTTTTTTCCAAGTTTACTCCGACCGTTCATGTCTAGTCTCAGGTTCCTTTACGATAAGGAAACAGTTAAACAGTTAAAGAGTTTAAATCAATCAGCACATACAAAACACTGTTATCTGCTACGTGTTTAATTAAATGCCTACTAATTCTTCTCAGAGCAGGCTAAGTAATAAATTTTGATTGATGAAAAATGTAAGACTTACCGAACAAAACTTATGCGTCTATACGAACATTCGCCGGAAAATATTGGGAAATGAATTATTTATAGGTTACCGTATAATCTGATTCTAACGCTACAAGTATAAAAAGTGTTACAGGAGGGTTTGTAGTGAAAAACTATGAATTTGGTGTACGCTCCAATGCTCTGAAAATAAACTCTTATTCATTTACCGTTAAAAGTGGTTTTACCATCTGTTCAATGATAATTGTATGATGCCAGCCTTAGTTGGTAAATATAAATAGCTTATAGTACCTAATATTGAAAAAGGCTTCGCCGAGGTTGCCAATTTTGTCTAATATTCTCAATCTATTGCTGAGATGTCCTGTCAGATAGAACGTCGTACAGAAAAGAAATGTTTAAATCCATCCGGCAGAAAAATTATAAATATTATCTATAACGCTCAGTAAAATTCCATGTTAGGCCATGCACCACCATAGAATTTATTATTGTCCATTTTTTTAATATGTTTCATGACAATTGAACTTCCACAAGGGAAACATTTTTCTGAGTATCGTACCGCATAATAAATTCATAATTTGGTTCCATAGGTAAAGTTTCATAGCAGCTTTTAAGTAATAAAAGTTCCTATGAGCTAAGAGGGGTACTGCAGTGAAAGAGTAACCTGAAATAAAATCTTAGCAATGAATTTTAATATTGACTTTCCACTCAATCATTTTGAGAGTTTACTTTATCAATATTCATTTATGATTGCTAATGTAAAATTATTATTATCTAATTCCTATGTTGAATAATTGTTGGCTACATATAAATGAAGCTTCATGTAAACTAAGTCTATACGTCAATTCGTATTCGTGGTAGAGCAGACAGCCAGAAATGTAGACAAACAGACAGACAGAAATATAAATTTTTGCGACCCCTCGTGTGATAGTCTCAGTCAATAATGTTTAAATAGAAACATTTTCATTTTTAAAGTTCACAACTAAAATACAGAAGTTAAAAGTGGCATAAAATGTTTATAACTATTAATAAAATTAACATTTGGTTTATACAATGCCCAAATTATACGTATTACTACTCAATACTTGGCACCAGAATATGTTTCTTGGAACTGTAACTAAGAAAGATGAACAAATATTGCAAAGCGCAAATCTATTTATTTTATTTATTCTGTTGAAATTATTTTTCTTATGCATTGCGTTGTTAAGATGACATGTAATTTTGTATTACTTTTCCCAAAATTCATATTACATGCCCTATAGCCTATAGTAAAATTATATTTTCATATTAGTTTTTATTTATATAAATACATTTAAAAATATATCTATACAAGTTGTCAGTAAGGAAGGGACTGAAGGATCGTTGAAAAAGTGAGAAATAATAAAATATTTATAGCAAACTAGTTCGTGGAATGAGATTCATATGAAAGTACTAAGCCTAATGTAAAGTTTATGACACTACAATCAATAGCTTTCCTGAAGATAGGAATACATTTATATGACGGAGAAAAGTTCGTATTTCATGTTAGCGTGAAATATTGCCCGCAGGGGAATATCGACTGAGCTTCGCTGCGCCTTCACTAATAGCCAGGCAACTTGCACTGCGTGACTGTCTGGCTTCGTTCAACATCACTATTTCATTTAAATGTAGTTTTAGCGTACACGGTCCTACCTACAATTTTAGGTTGTCCTTTAGCAGTAAAATATACCAGCATTCTGATCGACATACTGTATCACTGTATTTATCCTTTTTTGTTACCCCACACATAATAAATGTTGCCTCACTGTAATAGTACAGTACACTAAACTATTTACACATTTTGAGAAAGCTCTTGTCAGTGATGATATTAATAATATGTATTATATCATATTACGTGACATAGTACAGTTTAATATTAAACTTGTTTTACTATCTTACAAAAACGCTAATAATTTAAAATAAATTAGTTTTATATTCAAGATTTCATGTATGCACCTCCACAATATACTTTTAATATATATTCAATATTACTTTGTGGTGTATTTTATTATAAAAATGTAAATAAATTATCTTCCGACCATATTAAAGTTGGGATTTCTTGTACAGGTATTTATACATGAACAAATTATCGACTAGTCTTACTTAACTGCAGCTTGCTTACTATCGAAAATACTTGTATTAAACATTTAACTGATATATTAATAAACTAAAATATAACTCAAAGATTTAAAATGTTCGTATTCAAACCTTTTATAAAGTTAGTCACAAATAACTTTTTCTGGTTAATTTATCCAATAATAGTGACATCCGAGTAACGCTTGAAGCAACGGCGGCGCTACACAAGTCAGATAGTTAGAATGTTAGCCCTGCAGGTAGAGAAAGTATGGTACAAACTAATAAATGCCATGCAGACCATATCCAGAAGTAGAATAAAAGCAGACAAGGGATTTGTCACGTTGGTGGCGAGAAGTATGTGGGTAGTGTGGTGCAGTCTGGCACGTAAGCTGTTTGATCTAGCGTGACGTCACCACCAACACTCCACACATTATTTCCAACCTCAGTTCTATTTTATTGAACTGTCGCAATCATTCCTCATACTTTAAGAGCATGTGTAAGGGGTAAAAATTTAAACAAAGTTAATTAAATGTAGTTTTTTAAAGAAAATCCTTAATTGGCTGAGCGTTAGCGAAGCTTGAAATAGTAAGAGCTGAACAAATTTAATTTCTCTCTGATTGTTTGAGCGCAAAATATCTCGAAAACGTATAGACTTATAGTCTAACTTATAAACTTGAAATTGTGCATAAAGCTTTATATTAATTAATATGAGGTAAAGTGAGCTCAGTTATGGTGCATCTCACTCAATAGGGTTTGTCTGAGCGTTATCGAATATTTTCACATTGGTCTTATCGGCAACCATAACGGCGAGGAGAAAATAGCAGAATAAATCAATTTAGAAAAATCATAGTACAGTCGTAAGAAATAGTGAATGTGGCTTATTACCACATGTAGCCTAACTATTCCAACACATAAAACTCCATTTTTAGTGACTGTACTGTACACTTCTATTATTTAAACACTGATACTAAACCCTAATTAATTAAGAAAAATGTAAATGATTCATGTGGTAGGATAACTTGAGAAGGATTTTTCTACAATGTACACATTTGTAATGAAAATTCATTTTACATTGATAAATAGGTTTTATGCTGGCGCATGTCCAACCATATACTTTCGCTGATTTTCGGTGAAGCCTATCGATCAGTACACTAAAAATTTCTCTTTTCTCCTTCAGAGGTTGGAGAAAGTTTATTTTTGTATGATTGCCTGTTGTTCTGCCAACAACGCAATGAGCTATAGTCGTGAAATTTTGCATGCAACTTTTACCAACCGGATACACTACACGGTGTCACGTGATGACATTGTAAGGTTTGGTTTATTCAATAAGACACGATATATTGATGATTCTGCTTCATAATAAGCCTTTTTTCAACTTTGACTTGCAAAAATTTGGGGTTTAGCCTTTTCCAAACTTCTATTCTAAACCATGTACTAGACGCCTTATTTATACCTGTTATCATTCATTCCAGATTAGATGTGTGACAGATCGCATGCTTTATATAAGTTTTATAAAATACTCATCATATCTGGTCGTGACATTACCATTCTAAAGTCTTTGAGCAGCGAGTTGCTTAGAGATCAGAATGCCCTTACTTGAGGTACTAAAGTAAACTAGTTTTAATCTGTATGCTTACCTACCGATTATGTGGAAATATTGCTAAAAGTGGTACATTAGCAAAAGTTTTCATTCTAGCTAGGTATAACTATTTTGTATTAACTATTAACTATTTTTGCTGTATTGTCATGGGCTCAATAGCAACAACATTTATTTGGTTACGACCTCACTTTAGCCTACAGTTTCGGAAAAAAAGTTACAATAAACTGTTTTCATGGGTTCACCAGTTGGATTCTAAGGAAAGTTTGGGCCAATCTCTAGACCTTGAATTGTAGCTGCCTCAACTTGCGCCAAACAAACGGAGTAACTTATCCGTTCAATAAAACAAATTTGTATACTTCCCCAACCACGTTTCTTTGTCAGTTGGATATTTGTTTTGCCAACTCTATTCAGACTTTCAAATATAAATCGTGTGCCTATAAAGTGATATTGTTTTAAAAATCTAAATTCTTACAACGACCAATGTCTGACACTTCATCAATTTTGACATATCTACACAAGGTAGGTGTATGCCAAACCGTGCGTCACGTAATAGGCTTTGCTGAGGTGGTATGCTTCATGTGTTACTATGTAACACGTTGAAATGTCATATATTTATGTCATAGACTTCTGTCATGACTTCAATAATTTTCTGAACTTAAATATCATCACCAAGTTTTAACATTAACTTTCTACTCTTTTCCATGTTTTAATTTATGAAGAAAAATCACATTCTAAAAAATATCAAATGACTGGATTCGGTTTGTTTTTAAATTTATTCCTTCCCCGATTGTTTTATTGTCGTCATGATTACCAGTAAGGCCAATGTAAAAATTTCACGAACTCTCTGCTAAATTTCATAGAGTACTATGATGGGACTCGGCGTTTCGTTTATCTAAAATAAAGCTTCATCCATAATATTTAACTCTATGGCCAGTTCGTTCTCGATTTATTGTTTGGACAGACTTTAAGGCCTGAACAAATTGTATTTCTGTCTTTTTTACAATTTAAAATAAGATATAATAGGGCCCTAATATATGAACCCAAATTATCCTCAAGATATCCTGAAAAAGATTTAATCTTTATATACTTCATGGAATTTTATATATATATATATATATATATATATATATATATATATATATATATATAAATATATTTGGAAATGAATTATTTGTATGATGGATCATATCCATCCTTAGGATTAAGCTGAGCGTCCCTGAAGCCCATTACTCAGTAGGATGACATAATTTCTCTTTTGCTTACCGAGGGATGACAGTGAAGCCAGTTACGGGAAACTTGGTGGCGGGCGTTCTTACTTCGTCTACTTATCAATGTTTTCGAAAAAGTACCTCTATTTTTATAACCATAATTTTATTTCTATCATTACTTTTAACAACAAAAATTAATGCATTATTATTCTAAAAACCGTTTAAAAATAAGCCAAAATGTGTTTTTTACCCTGGCAGTATTTCTTATGTATTGTTTTCAACATGATGTGATGAGCTTGCTCTATGTGCTTTAATTTTAATTTGTTATAATTTTCATCAAGGCATAGTGTGTATTCCTTTTAATGTAAATAACTCCACAATGTTGTCTTGTTTGTGTTCTAAGACAATGTCTTGCCAATGGTTTTTTTTATCTTTATGGCAAGTATGAAACCTATGCCCTGCCATACGGATTCTTAAATGGTTAGATGTTTAGCACATGTATTGCAAAACTTGCAATTAATTTGGTGTATTAGATTTTTACAATTACAGTCGATGTTGCCAATTATAGGATAGGTCATTCTAATATTATTGCTATTGAATTCTCTTGAAGCACTTATAATTTTATATTTTCCACAGCGTGTTTTTTTACACAGATCACATACATTTCTCGTATAGTTGATAGATTTTGGAACTCGTGTGTTAACCAGCTTGTTTTTTCAAATTTGGAGGACTTCTAAAAATTACTCTTGGTGCTTTTAAATAAAAATAGTGTCAGGGGGTCTTTGAAGTAAACTACATAAAACTTTTATAGTACAATTCATTTTGTGTAGACCAGGGAAGAATTGAGTAATACATTTAGGTGCTTTTGAGTAATAATATGGATTTTTTTGGAAATTTTGGTTTGTTAATTTTATTTTTTCGGGGTAAACTAAATCTTAAGATTTACCCAATTTTTTGATGTAGTTTAAGAAATCAGATTGGCTACTGCACAGTTTCTTTGCTCTTACAGACAAATTTTTTTGTAATAGATTTTTTGACGTACATTGGGTAAAGCTGGATAAATGTAGGTAATCCATAGTGTTAGTATCTTTTATATGTAGTTTAGTTTTGAGAAATCCAGATTCAATTAAATCATCTAAATTTGGAAAAAATACTTTAGATTTTGAATATTTCCATGAAAAATTTTTAAAGAAGAGAATTCGTGAAGGTGATTAAGAAACTGTGTTAATAAATTGACTCCATGATCCCAGATGAAAAAATATCATCTATATAACGGAACAATTCCAAAGGTAATAAGCGTTGTGTATCTAAAAATTATCTTTCATATAAACCCATAAAATATACGATTATGGTATTCTTTACTATATAAAAAAACTGTTTCTAGCTTCATATCAACTACAATAGCCTTAAATATATTTCGATGTGTGCAACTCAACTTATGTACAATGACCATCGAATATAAAAGCTTACAGCTGTTATACAAGAATCTTAAAGATAAAATGGAATTTACTTAGCAGCTTTAGCCAGTAATTAGCTTTAGCATTGTTGGCAACTTTACAAAAAAGGTGCTGTTCATTTTTACTTAGTATAATTATCAATGTTTTCGAGAAGGTTCCTCTAATTTTATAACCATAATTATATTTCTATCATTAATTTTAACAGAAAAACAATGCATTATTTTTCGAAAACCGTTTAGAAATAAGTCAGAATATGTTTGTGTCTTGGCAGTATTTCTTATGTAATGTTTAAAATGTACGATTATGGTATTCTTAATATATGACAATAATGTTTTGTGCCTTTTATCAACCTTAAAGTTAAAATGGAATTTAATTAACAGCCTTAGCCAGTAATTAGCTTTAGCATTGTTGGCAGCTTTACAGAAAGGGACAAGGGCGAGATGTAATTACCAGCCCAAAATGAACTTTGTTAAAGCTATCTCTCTCTTTTTCCTTGAATACCTAATGCAGTAAGTAATGAAACTATATAGCCAATTATAAATTTACACTTAATTTCAGTTCTATAAGTAAGTTTTTACATTGATTGATACATTCGTATACAAAAAATCGAGTGTGTAAGTTATTAAAACGTTTTCCATAATGATAGGCACAGCAAAGCGATAAGTGCAAAACGTTAGCTAAATAACAAACACACGCAAAACGTTGGCAAAAAAGACGTTGGCAATAAGCTAATACAATTAAAAAATACTGCTTGTGTAGTCTCTAGATATATAAATGTAATGATGCAAGGGAAAGTCACACAATAAACCAATACCATTTAAAACACTGCGTTCTCTAGAGTTGTACATGTAATGATAAGACGAAGCGATACACTTTTTACGCTAACATGAAAAATTGGTCACATGAGAATATTGACAGAGCCCGGCAACTGCCTCATTAATAACTTGCCAATCCCCACAGAATGCTGCGATGACTGCAGATGTAATATATCTAAACGATTGGTCCAATATTTTACGAATGATTCGTCTAAGCCTATAAATAAAACTTATTCAGTCTCAGTAATTTCGAGTTTAAAGTAAGTTCACTAAAATATAATACCATTTCCATTCAGTTTCTATTTTCATAATGTTCAGTTTATATTTTAATATCTTTTTATTATCTAATTATATGTAATTTATAAATAATGGAAGAAAATATATTTATAACTAGCAGTTACCCGCGGCTTAGCTTGCGTTTCGTGGGTTTTGCACATGTATGAGCACTTTTAGTTCCAATGAATTATATTTCCGGCGCTAATTTTGAGTTTATCTTCTTCCCACGATCAAGAATATATGTTAAAATGTGTATATTTATAGTCATTGTAATTTAATTCGATGTTAGTCTTTTTTGTTCCATTGCTGATTTTGCTTCTTTTCTGATCAAGACAAAATATATACATACACAGCTCTGAGAACCCTACTTTTGTCCAAAGACTAATTAAGGTTTTATAAATGGCTATTAATCTGTCTTTAAATGTAAAATAAAGGTTAGGTTGGTGTCCTTCGTCTGCACTGCTAGCAGTACGCGCTCCTTTTGCACGCAATTTAGTTGGCGTTGCACATGTATGACCACTGCTGGTTCCAGTGAGTTACATGTCCGGCAATATTTCGTATGTATTGTTTAATATACACGAATTAAGGTATTCTTTACCTTAATTAGCTCATAATTGGTGATGGTTACTGGATTTTGGATACTGATAAATCGTAAATATGTCCGAGTACATTCATTGTTATTTTTCAGAAAAATATTCAATAATACGTTCCTATTAGTTCATGAGATATTAGGTTTCATGTACGTAAAATTTCTATGTTGTATTTAATAATGTAAGTAACATGAAAATAAACGTTTACATGCCATTACGTAGTAAGACAACTTCTAATACATGCATGGAAGCTCTCTCAACATGTTCACATGTCTATCTAATGTCCATATGTTTGTTATTTGTCATAAATGTGTTAAATAATAGGTTCCTATCTGTTCACGAGATATTAGGTTGAATGTACGTAATATGTTCTATTTTTTTTATAGAGTACTTGGAAAACATTTCAATTCGGTATTTAATAATCTAAGTAACATAAAAACAAGGACCCAGCAGGGATCACTTCTGGCTGGTTTATACCTACCAGTTGAACCCACCACTGGGCACAGCAAAAACCGATGTGCCACTTCAATCTGGGCAACCTTATGGATGTCCAGTAGCGGCACATCACTAACCGCAAATGTCGATATTCTGGGGTTCATGGGCAATTCGATAGGTCTAGTCTACTGTGGAAGATGACTGTTGGAGTTGGTGGGGTTTGTGAGCCCTTACCTCAGAGGCTCTTGTTAACCTCAACAAGGGTATGCCACCCCCTGCCTACTTTGACTCGAGAGGTTGGTTCAGAGCTGGCCTCCCCTTCCTCCGGGATGACTTTGAGATGTAGTGCCCTAATTCTTCCTCATGGATCTCGATAGGAGGCGGCCCCTACTCCCTAACCTTGCCCATCCTGAATATCCTATCACTCCGGAAGCAGCGCAAAGGTTCTTACAGGACTAAGTGCAATTTATAAGCTTCTTGTCCTAAGAGAAAAAAAAAAAAAAACCACACAATAAAAACGAACATGCCTTTACGTGTTAAGGCAACTTGTACTCCATACATGGCAACTCTCTTAACATGTTGTTCACATGTTTACCTAATCCCAACGTATAACATGGAATGGTATTTACTATATAATATACCTCTGGGGTGTCTCCTCTAGGTCGTATAAAGTCACTGTAAACGTATTAAATATTTACAGTGATGTAACACTGTTAGTATATTGCGTCAAATGTAACTTTTAATTTTCTTGTAATACTTGAAACATGATTTTAATTTAATATTATATATAATTACGTTGTGCTCTAATAATATAATAATAGAGACACTAAGTATTGTTATGTTTATCAACCAAACAAAATTACTTTAATATTTCATTTTAACCTTACAATATAAAAGTCGAGTAGTGAATATTATATCTTTTGTATATAAAATGTAAATTTTTTGGTAACTGTTGTCCTATACATAGTACACTAGAAGATGGATTATAATTAATTGTTTGCTTTGGCAAGTAATTAGCATTGTTGATAACTTTACTGAAAAGGAGACAAGTGAGAGATGTAATTACCAAAGTAAACTTGTCTAAGATTATCCAACTGCTTCCTCACTAAATACTATATTGTAATTTTCTCCCTTTAATTTAGAATTTGAATATCAAAATTAACGTAACCTTCAGAGTAGTACCTTGTTATTTTTTTTTACTAAGAAACTTATATTTTAAATATCAACTTAATAAAAATATATTTCACCTCTTTACCCAATCATAATTTTCTTAAGATTCGCTTTGCATCTCTTGCGAGCGGTCAAAAGCATTTCACTTAAATTATTTATTTATTTGGATATTTTCTCGTTGTCATCATGGAAACCGATAAGATCAATGCATAAATATTTGCTAACGCTCAGCCAAATCTCTTGGAGTGACATGCAATAGCATCGAACTCAGTAACACCTAAATATAATTAAAGCTATATGAAGACTCTTACGTCTATAGGTAAGATCTTTTTACAATTTCGTGCAAACGGGCAAATAATCGGACACACAGAGAGAAAAGACATTTTTCCAGCTCCTCAAGTTATATGCTTCACTAAAGCTCAGCTGCAACATAACCATAGCCATTAACATACGTTTAGTGTTGGAAATTCGGAGTCACTAAAGCTGAACCAATAAAATGCATTTTATTTAAAAAATTTTGTGTAGAATAATAATAATAAAATTTCATCTCAAATATTTGTACACTAACAGAACGTGAAAAAGCACGATGAATAAGACGATTGTTTTATTAGAAGTAAATACTTTTGGCTTTTTCTCGTGTAGTTTTCATGGTCACATCAGAATTCTATTTTGAAATCCAACTAGATAAAGAAAAGCTAACTGGGAGTAGGAAGCGACAATGACTGCACATAAATGAAATTTATATTGGATGAAAAATTAGTTAAATTAAGGTACGTGGCTCTATCTGGTATCCAGAGAACGTTTTAATTCCATCCAGTGGGAAGCCAATAGAGGCGAGCGCCACACGTCTGAAGCCTTCCTGATAGCTAATGTCCTCATCAACTGAACATTGCAATCGAACTGGTATGAAATTAAATAGAGTATGAAATTTCTGGTTCGCTTGCTCGCGCATTTAAAACGAGAATTGGAACCAACCAGGTAACCAAAGTACTATATTTAACTCTACAGAGCCAGTCTTTGATGAATACCACTTCCGTTATTCAGCCCGTTTTATAAATAAATAAACAGAATCACAAAGAGTAAACTACAATATGAATTCCAAAACACATTTAATTTATTAATCGGGTTAAAATTATTATTTTGAATTGGAACTAGACAAGTTTTATGAACATATAATTTCATTGCTCATTGTTAATAGGGTCAAAATGAAACAAAATTGTAACTGACTTATTTTCTGGTTTTGCGTGTTACTAACCAATCCTTGTTCAAATCTGTGTTCGTGTGAATGTTAATAACTATTCCTTGTTCAAATCTATTTTCTTGTGGAAATGTAACAATACTAAGCCATAATATAGTTTAGCCTCGTTGTGAAGATAAACAATTATACACATATCGGTCTGAGAAAGGTGCTCTTTTAGTCAAAAAGTTATGCCCTTGCAATCTCCTTCCGCTTTGTAAAAAACCACTGTTGCCTTAGAAGGTTTTTTTTAAATTAAGAAAGTATAGACACATAAAGATCTGAAAAATCTTCTTTAATAAAAAAAACGTATACTTTTGGAAATTATAATCTACTGTTCACTAAAGTAACGTTTGCATTGTTGGTAGATAAAGGTAAAATTTATTTACATAGGTCTGGAAAGTCATCCTGGGCTAAATAGCATTTACTTCCAGCTATTGTAATCTATTTCCGGTCTATGGTATTCTCAGTGTAATAGTAGCATTTTCACTTTTGCCCCAATCACGAAAATATACATGTCTATAAGTCTGAAAAGCTTTCTTCGATCAAGAAGTATCTAGGTTCAATCACAATAATCTACCTCCTGTCTTATTTATTTCCGTCGCTCTAGTAGCGTTTGCTTTCTTATCCGGATAAAGAAGATATGTAAATAAATCTGTCCGAAAAACTACTTCGGTCAGATAACAACTACTCGAGTTATAGTAATCTACTTCCGGTATGAGGTATTTTTGATGGAGAGGTCTGTTAATTGAGTGCATAATACACATGTGTGTAAACTTTCACCTTTTTAGGAAATATGGAGGTTTATAAACAATATGCAGTTCTTCTAGGGGTTTGAACCCTACTTAAACCTCGTACAGAGCATAAGTCTTGATTTCGATGAAAAAGTGACTACTTATTTTCACGAGCTATTGATGTATGTTTTTCACGAGGGAAAAACTTTCTTTTCGCGTCACGGAATGTCGCATCACGCTTAATCTATCTGTAGCCGGAATATAGCGGCCATTTTGATGTCAAAGCGTTTCTCTGTTCGGTTCAGTGGGCACACTTTCGAGGTGTGCTAGCGAGAGGTTACTATCGCTCCTTGTTGAAGTCACTAATTCTTTTGGTTGATTATGGATGTATGTTTTCCACGGGGAAAAATGGAAAGGCAGTAGTAGGAGTGACCAACAGAAGTGACTACATATTATAACGGGCTGTGAATATGTCTTGAAGAAGTACGTTAATGAAATTATGGGTTTTAATAACTGAAGTAAGAAATAAAATTTATGGGATAAAATCTTGCTAAATATCTTTTTGTTTTATATCTTGTTGTACTTATATTTTTATCGTTTGACATTGTTAAATTTAATTTATATTTTAAAGTTATATTTATGCTATTGACATTTCTTTGGCAAATGTATTAACATCTGTTTTAGGTAATTTTCTTAACGCATGTAAAGATTATAACGCTAAACGCCAATGTAATTGAGTAAAGGTTATAATTATAATAAGGAACAAATAATATGGAAAGAATCATTTGCTTCCAGCACTAATTTAAACCACGGCCTTGTTAGCTAGAAAAGACCTAATCAATTTATTTTAAATCCTTTTTGCAATCTCATCAGGACAAAACTAGTAGTGAACTGGATTGGCTGAAAAATGCTTCAGTTTTCCTATTTAAGTTATGACGTATACGTATGCTTAATTCCAACTTTGTGTGATATCGGAAATTTGGAAGTGCGTGAGGGTTTTGCCTTTCATATATACATATTATTTTTTTATAGGGTCTATTAATAAGAAAACTGTTGTAAGTGTAAAGGTCGATACCTCATATTGAATTCTCACACATCCAAAAAACAAAGAATTTTAGTCATTTAACTATCATCTCATGGATACTGGTTGATATTTGTCTGTTTTATAGTTAAAAAGGGAGGAGGTGAGACTTTTGGGTCGCCTGGTATTCATTATCATTTGATGCCATTAGATACCATTCATCTATAATCAAATAATAACATTTTTGGCGATAATGATTTGTCAATTTTTCCACACAAATCCTACAAACTTAGTTACTAAATCTAATAAAATCGTTCAGATAATGTAAAACCCTGCATAGTATAAAGTTTCGGTTTTCCTCGTCAGAAGAACTAACTAAAGCTTTGCTTCCAGTGTAATCATTTACTAGTAGTTTCAAAAGCAATTAAGTACTAGTAGAAATTTAAAATTCATCCGATGCTTTATATGTAACTAAACAAATCCTGCAACACAAACCGATATGATCAATTTCGCGCTTAGTAGAGTGTACATTCCACACATTTGTCTACATAAAAGTAATCAAAGGATCAAAGTTTGGATTTTAACCCCTAAACCTCAGGCTTTTAGCTGCTTCAAAACTCATACTAAACAAATTGAGTGAACATTCCAACCAATGAGAACACGTTTATTTACTTTATCAAATCATGCACATTTGTTCGTTTTCAGATTTGTTTTAGCCTTTGCAGTTTTGCACTTTTGAATGGGAATTGTAAATGGATATTTTACTAGCTCAATTTGCAATATTTATATGATATTAGTCTTTATATGACTCATAAAATAATATTTGTCAATGTGCAATAGATGTATGAAGGAAGATTTAAATTTAGTTCTTAAATACTTTTTTAATAACTACATGAAAATGAATGGGAAAAAGCCAAAAGCTATCATATGTAGAAACTCAAGAGTTTTAATCAATGTTAATATTCATAAAGAACTTTAACATTAAAGAACTATTAAACTGACAAAATACAATGTTTAATAGATAACCACCAACATTAATTCCAAAAAACATTTTTAATAACAATCTCAAACATCTTGGTTTAAATTTAGACTATAATATGAAGTTTTGTAAACATATTGACACCCTTTCTTATGAACTAAAATATATTTTATTTATATGTCAGAAAATAAGTTCATATTTTCCATTTTCAAAAAAAAAAATGATTTACTTTCCTTTGGTGCAAAGTTACTTTTATTACTAGTGTAGAATCGATGGTATAAGGATGTAATGAACCTTGTTTTATGATATGGGCATGGAAATGCTAGGTATAATGTCATTTAAATCTTTAGCTAAATTTACTGATTTAAGGAAACATTGTTTTAAGGATGGATTAGAATTTTGCTAGACGAGGTTACAATTTGATATACTGAAATGTTCCGTTTCAACGTCCTTAAAATAAGTATGGCAAATTTCAACCCAAATTTAGAATACCGAACCTAATAAATTTGTTACCGAGAGACTTGCAAGACCTTCAAAAGAAAAAAACAGAAAGAAAAATGGTTGAAAAACTATTTCATTTCTCTATAGATAAAAGACAATTGTTTGAGTTCAATAAAACCATTTTAACAAACATAGTAAAAAGAAATAATCATAACATTAGTTAGCAATCCATAAACTGACAGTAATACACTCACAAAGTAATATTATTCAGCACTCATACAAGCCAGTACTTAACTCCATCACCAGCTCTGGAGAACTAAGTCACTTCTCATTTCCCGTTCATTTCACACACAAAAATATTCAAGAAAAAACAATATGGAAAATATAACAATATCTTCCCATTCAGATTCCCATCACATTATCTTCTCATTTCATTTCAGATAAACAGTACCGTACTGATATCCCCATAAGCAACTTTCTCTTTCAATGTAAAACAATGTAGTCACAGGTCACTCACAATGGGTTTGAGAACGATGTCTACTATATGAAATATAAAATATTCAATTATATTTCTAATAACTTTTGTACATATACACATACACACACATATTAATCTATGACTCAAATTCTTTTTCTTCATTTTCAAACCACAAATTTCTGTATTTAGTTATTTTAAGAAGGAATTTGTATTAATATCTGTGAATTTATTTGATTTGTTAGTCATTATCACAATTATTATTTTTTAATTAATTTTATCGTATTTATGTTAAATTAAATGCATTTAAAGAATGTTTATTATAATAAATTAAAAAACATTTCAATCAAATGGTCCCACCGATTAGCAATGCTAGAGGATTACATGTAGTTACACGGATACTGCAATGTATTCAATGCTATTATGAAAAAAATGTATTCTGAATTTGAATTTGGATCTACTATCTTCGAGAAGGTTACGCTCAAAAGACATATAATATAGCCATGTTATGTTGTACTTTTAATTATGTATAACATGTAGAATAATTTGTAAACTTGATTTAGTGTAACTTAAGAGCCAATTTACAGAATTTGTTCTTTATAATATGTAATTGTAAAGGGTGCAACAAAAGTCTATACGCAAAGTTTAGGACGTTTTTGATGAATATTAAGCTAAAATAAAATGTCTACGTTTATGTTTTGTTTACGGCTAATTTGGCTGATTTTTTATTTAATAAATCCTTTAAGTAAACACTTTTCTATCAGCTACGTGTTTCATTGAGTGTCTATAATTCTTCTCACAACTGACCAAGTAACTGAATTTTGAACAACTTAAAATGAAACATTTTATATTTACTGAACACTACATATATGAGAACATGCATATAAACATATTCATATAAAGTACTAGAATACAACTTCAAAAACTGCACATTTATGAGCTTTGTTATGTATAACAGAACGTCACACAAACTATTTTGTTTGTAACACACTCTCTCGGTTCGTAGATACAGTGTAATGTAATATTACATAGGTTACATCGATAAAATTACTAAACATGGGTTTTTGTACTAAAACAATTATGCGTTTGGGGCTACAGTTTCCAAAATTCCAGTGGTTCTGTTTTGTTTAAATTATAACAAGAAATAAAGGCTGCTCTTCTGCCGGAAAAATATTGTTAAATGTATTACTGATAAGATACTGTATAATCTTAACCTAACGCTACAAATATACAAAGTATTTACTCTAGGTTTTTAGTCAAACACTACAAATCTGGTGTACGCTCTAATGCTCTTAAAATCAAATATTCATTTACCGTCAAGAGTGGTGTTACTGTTTATTCAAAGTGAATTGATGCTTTTGTTACTAAATGTTTAAAAGTATGAATTGCTTATTGTAGTAAATATAAAAAAGCTTCACTAAGATTACTTGCAAAATTCTATTCCTCGAGATGTCCTGCTAAATACAAAAACGTACAGAAAACAAATGTATAAATATAATCTATGTCAATGACTTTTAGCCAAATTCCACGTGGGGCCACGTTAACTTATCATAGAACTTATTATTGTTCATTTGCATATGAAGTTCTACGGAAAATTGAACGAGTATAAGTGACACCTTTCTCTTAGTATCATGCCACATTACAAATTCACTATTTTCCGTTAGGTTAGTTTTTACAGTATTTTTCAAATAATAAATGTTAGGATCATACTACAATAAAAAAGTGACCTGAAATCAACTTAGCAATGAACTTTAATATTGACTTTCCACTATATCATTTTTACTCTTTAGTTTATGAATACTTATGTGAAACTGCATATGATTGAACTTTAGTTTATTTGCATATTTATTCTGATATTTCTCTTCTACATCATGGTTAGCCATAAGACTAATGTAAAATTATTCACTAACTATGATCCAAATTCTATAGAGGGACATGCACCGTCATTAATTTTGCCTAATATAAATGAAGATTCATGCAAACTAAGTCTACATGCCATTTCATTTTTCGAGGTATCGCAGTCAGTCTGGCAGGTATACGTACATTAGACTTCCAAATATCAAGAAATACAATTTTTTTAGTTACGTGATTGGTAGTGGTTCCAAAAACTCAGCCAATATGGTTTAAGAGAAATATAATATCGTTGAAATTATTATGTAAACATGCTATTTTCAGTTTCTAAGCTCACATCCAAAGTTAAACGTGTTACTTTGACTTAAATATCTGTAACTATTACTACAATTTGTGACTCGTAAATAGTCTTGTTAGAAATTGTAAATAGAGCAAGATGAGCAAATATTACAAAGTGTAACTACATTTTATTGAAACTTCTGTCGTATGCGTTGAGTTATCAAGAAAAAGTTCCACTTTTTCCAAAAAATAAAATTATACGCTCCAAGGCCTAAATGCAGTCATATTACCATATTAATTTTTATTTTCACAAACATGTTTAAAAGTAAGTTATACAATGTGACATTAACGGACTGAAGGATCGTTGAAAAAGCGAGAAGTAATAAAAAGGGATAGAAAAGTAATCTGCGAAATGAGACTCATATAAAAGTCCTAACCCTAACTTAAAGTTTATGACACTACAATCAATATCTTCTCTGAATAGAAGAATACGTTTATATGACGGAGAAAAGCTCGTATTTCATGTTAGCGTGAAAAATTGCCAGCAGGGGAATATCGACTGAGCTTCGCTGCGCCTTCACTAATAGCCAGGCAACTTGCACTGCGTGACTGTTTGGTTTCGTAAGGAGATAATCACTATATCACTTCATTTACTGAGACTAGATCAGCATCATTTCGTTTTTGTATTACATTTACTGAGTTGCATATTATGATAACTCAAATTCAATTTCTAACCATAGTAAAAGTTGCGGTTTAATATTATGATGTACAGTTATTAAGGGACAGCTGTCCGGTACACATAAAATTACAATGAAGGATTCTCAAAATGCAATACAAACATAAAAAGTTTTTATATGTATGAATTCTTTATACACAAGAGGTTTTCCTACCTAAAAGTTCAGGTTTTCCTTTAGCAGTAAAACATATTAGTATTTAATCCATAGACTATATTAATAATATTTTATTCCTTATTTTTGTTTCCCCCATCTAAAAACAAACTTTGCCTTACCGTAACAATATACTATTTACGCTACATGAGGGACCTCTTATTAACAATTATATTATTAATATATATTATTTAATATTAGTAAAGGTGTCTTAATAGCCAGGCAAAGTTAGGGCTAAGGAGTCCTCAATTAGGTGTCATATTAAGTTATATAAGTGTCATAGCTTAATACAATATTATAATATGTACCATATTACAGCTTATATTATTATTATCTTTAAAAATTATAGTTAATAATAATAATTTTTTTATTATTAAAGAGGTTTATATAAGCCTACAATATAAATGCAATATTATTTTGTAGTCTGTTTACAATATAAAAGTTGTGAATTAATTATCATCCGATTATTGTAAAGTTATAATTTCCAGGTTATATGTATCTATTTCAACGAATTATCGAATATTCTAACTTGACTGCAGTTAGTTTACTACAACGAATACTTTTAATTAACATTTAGTTTACATTATTAAGTAATAAATAGCTAAAGGAACAATTCGTTTTATTCATACCTTTCACTTAGAAAAGTTAGTCACAAATAACTTTGGCAGGTCTATTTATCCAATGATAGTAACATCATTATGTGGTAAGAATTTTGGTCCTGCAGGTGGAGAAAGTATGGAGCAAACTAATCACCTTCAACTATATCAAATCCAGAAGTAGCGTAAAAGAATAAAGGACTTTGTCACGAAGTTGGCGAGTGTCTGTGTATATGTAGCCTGGCACGTAAGCTGTTTAATCTGGCGTGACGTCACCACCAACACGACCTGGAAATTTCCAACGTCACTTTTAATTCATTGAACTGGCACATTCATTCATAATACATAAGTAACGTGTGAAAAATAACATTAATATATTTTTTTTTAGAAACTTTTTAATTAGGAGCCGAGGGGCTGTAAAACGTTCATTTCTGTCTGTCTTTCTGAGTCCTCGATATTTCTAAAACCGTATGACTTACAGAATTTGAATTTTGCATGAACCTTCATTTCTATATGAGATACTCTGAGTTTAGATGATGGTGCATCTCACTCAATGGGGTTTGGCTGAGCGTTTGCGAATAATTTCACATTGCTCTCTGTCTCATGTGTATTAATGATGGTGACGATAAAATAGCAGAACAAATAAATTTATAAACAGAGGTTTGAACATGTGACTTTTGACACATGTAACTTAACTATCCCAACACATTCAACTTTATATTATAGTAGCTTGTTGATGGGCTCTTTATGATTTAAACAATGATATAGAATCCAATTTAATGAATAAAATTTGAATAAATCATGTGGTAGAATATACTAATCATCTATAAACTTGACATTTTCCATGAACATTTATTTCTACATAGATAAGTAAGTTCTATGCTGGTGCATTTCAAACCATCGAAATTTTACTGATCAACGTGGTAGACTAACGTATGTCTCTTTTCTTTACAAGAGGTTTTAGAATTTTTTTCTTTTGATTGTCTCTCGTTCTATCTATCAATAATGCGATGAACGGTAGTCTATGAAATTAGCTATTTCCTATAACCTTAAAGAATGGTAAGGTTCGGTTCATTTCATAAAACACGCCATATTGATGACTAGCCCTAATGATAATCCCTTGATGTGCTGTGGTTCCTATAAACGTGTTTTTTCGACTTTTCCAAGCTTCTATTCTGAACCGTGGGCTAGACGCCTTATCTTTATGATATTTGAAGTTTGGTAGACTGTATATTTGTATACAAGTATATCTTTATAGCCCTTCTTCACGTTACCGTTCCAACATGATTGAGCTGGGAATTGCTTAGGGGTTGGGATGCCCTTATTTGAGGTGAAAAACTAAACTGAATTAAATCGGTAGCCTTACACTGTTAATGTGAAAACTAGCACGTGAACTCTTTAACATGGTGTTAAACATTGTTGAAAGAGTTACACTAGTAAACATATTCAATGGCTATGTATAGCCATTTGGAGTCAACAAATGTTTAACAAAAGCAATCAATAATATACATATGGCTGTAAATGTAAGTTGAACGGGATAGGTCCGTATTGTCAATGGTTCAATAACAGCAACATGTACTCGGTTACGACCCCACTTTAGCCTACAATTGTGCAAAAAGTTACAATAAACTGGTTTCATGGATTCACCACAACAGAATTCAAAGGCAAAGTGGGGCTTTTAAACTTTCAGGCCTTGAATTGTATCTGCCTCAACTGACGCCAAACAAACGGAGCAACTTTTCCGTTCAATAAAACAAATTTGTGGCCTTTCCCAACCACGTTTCTTTATCCGTTGGATATTTGTTTTGCCATCTCTATTCTTACTTGTGTACTGATAAACCGATATTGTTTCAAATCTATATCATACAATCGCGTAATTTCCACTTTGAACACATTGCCGTCTATGATGTTGCGTGTCCATAAATGGTGGTGGGATGATTGTTACTGAAGCCTATCATTCAGTTGGGTTGTATAATTTAACATTTGTCTGCCGGGGGATAAAACTAATCGTTTCTGTCTCTCAGACCATTTCAAGAAAGAAATAAACGATAGAGTAATAAACTGTAGCCTATTATTATTAATTATATTTTGAATTCAATCTCAATCAATCACACAGAAAACAGTTCCAGGAATACGCATTCCCCCCTCGTATAGTTATGAATGTTTTAAGAAAGTGCCTCTATTCTGATAACCCTAATTATATTTATATTTATTATTATCATTCTATAACCGTTGAAACACAAGTTTTGATATGTTTGTCTCTAAACCAATATTTTGTAGGTACTTTGAAATAAAAATATATCTTATTATTTCATTACTATATAGCAAAACTGTAATTCTTTTACTTTTTACCTACTAACGTGGATTTTACTTCATTTATTTGATTATACCTTAACCTTTTGCAAAATGTTCATTGTACGTAAAGACCGATATTTTATATACCTAACTTAAAGATAAAATGGAATTTAATTAACAGCCTTAGCCAGTAATTAGCTTTAGCATTGTTGGCAGCTTTACAGAAAGGGACAAGGGCGAGATGTAATTACCAGCCCAAAATGAACTTTGTTAAAGCTATCTCTCTTTTTTCTTACAGTAAGTAATGAAACAATAGAGCTAATTACAAATTTACATTTAAATTCAAATCCATAAGTAAGTCTTATTGATACTTTTATATAAAAAAAATAAACGAGTGTACTTTATTGGGGGAAGAAATTCCGTAATGATGGGCACAGCAAAGCGATAAGTACAAAAAGGTTAGCTAAATAAAAAAAACACACGCAACACGTTTGCAAGGGAAAGTCACACAATAAACCAATACCATTTAAAACACCGCGTTCTGTAGAAGTATAAATGTAATGATAAGACGAATCGATTCACTTTTTACGCTAACATGAAAAATTGGTCACATGAGAATATTGACAGAGCCCGGCAACTGCCTCATTAATAACTTGCCAATCCCCACGGAATGCTTCGATGGCTGCAGATGTAATATATCTCAACGATTGGTCCGATATTTTACGAATTATTCATCTAAGCTAATAAACTAAATTTACTTATTCACTTCTTGTTATTTCGTGTCTAAAATAAGTTCATTCAAATGCTATATATTTATATTTAGTTTCTACTAGCACAATCGTTCATTTTATATTTAATAGCTTTTTCTTGTTTGATTATATTTTATGTATAAATTAGATTTGGTATTTATTATTAGAATGTATATCGTACAGTAATATTAATAAGGGAAATACCGTAATTTAGCCTTTTACTAAACAAAATATCTCGTTGGCCTAATTCCATTACATTTTATTATTCCACTAAACGTCATGATTTTCAGATGAGAGTGTTCTCATGTCATAAGTTTTTCACACTTTCTGCGTGCCTGAAGTATTCTTACACATTCAGGGATCTGAAGAAGAAGGCAGATACTAGTACCCGAAATGTTGTGATCCTCTTGCTGTAACATAACGAAGCATGGCATAATAGCAAAAAATGGGTGCAATAATGATAAGTTGTATAAGTTGAAAAACATATATTACGGACTCCAACAAGGCCTTATTGTTCTGGTCGATGTCCGTCGGACTTTCTCTGTAGTAACTCTCGATAGAAAGGTCTTAGAGACTTAAAACTTGATAAATAGGTATTTATTGGTCCAATTGAGGTATATTAATTTTAGAGTATAAAAAGGCAATCGGTCCTATAATTATTTTGATACCTTCCTTCGGGTCCATATACTTCGTTGTATCGGTTTATTTTATTGTCAAAACTGACCGAAAACGTATGAAAACTTACTATTGCACTGGTTACATATTATGAATAGTTTATCAAATCTGTGCATGGCTAAGACCAAATGTTGAGATCAAATGAGTGAGCATCAAATTGATCAAAATTTCCACGTGGAGCAGATTGGTCGTTCTCAAGAAAACTAAGAAGCACTAATATTAATTTTGCAGTGAAAGTAAAGTAAGTTTTTTCAATTTTATTGTAGAACCTATGCAGTTATAAGATAATATAAAAGGAAGCACAGAATAAAGTTCATGAATTAATTTCTCAGCTGATCAATCAACCTTGAATAAACCCCTACGATACTTCCTTCTGTGCCGAGAGAGCTGGTAAGTATCTAGCTTTGAACTCATTTGATATTGAGTCTTAAACTAAATAGCCCTTAAGTAGCAATAACGTTTTATGGTATTCTTTCTCAGTGTGGCAATTTTATGACATCTAATCTACGTTTCATATTATTCTTCATGTAATATTTTCCATCAAAGTCATTGCGGTTTTATTAGGCTACACATCAAAATGTTGTGAGCCATATGATGGCTTTATAATTATAGTACTGATAGATTGAGACAGAGAGCTGCCGTAATTTCGACAGGATCTAATACTTTGTTTCAATTTTGTTTTTCGCGATGTAAAGATTGGGAAGGTAACTATAATGACAAAAATAATGCATGACTGAAATTTAGGTAAAAGTAATAAAAACTTGAAGTCATTTACCTGTAGAAAAGATTAGATTGTAGATCTCTGAACGTTGTATTTTATAACTGAACGATGGTAAATATCTGTAAAAATCCTGTTTCTTTCAGGATCTAATACATTGTTTTCACATTTATGATCCTTTGGCACAGAATTGGTCGTTACTGGGCCCAGTGATACTAGCAAGGACCTCATGTCTTCATTTATAGAAATATTTAGAAGTCATCAATTAAGTATTTCCTATTAGGTAATTTTATACGGAATACTATTACTAGTATAGTTATAAGAAAGCTTTACAGGTCAAATAACCCTTTCATATGCGTGTGAGTAAGTCAATTATAGAGTTGGTATTGTTAGTACGATTGTCTTTTCTTGATTCCATCCCGTTTCCATTAGTCATCTGTTTATTTGGAGTCAAAAAAGAAAACCCTATTCAAGGTTTCAACGTTTAGTTTTCTAATCCTGGAGTTTAGCCACATTATCTTATCTAAAATATAATAATTAAAATTCCTAATCCGCCAAAAACAATTATTTATTTTCAATCAGCCTTTGAAGTAAGTTTGCAGATTTATGTATCAACTGCTCATCCTAGGTGATGTTGTTTACAGCTTTTTTTTACTCAGAGTTGTAGCTTGTTTTCGTTTTTAATTACGCAACGTATATATTAAATGACAATTTCATTGAAATTTACGTCATCACAATGAACAACAACTGTATTACAGTTTGCATTGTAAAATTCAAATATCTCACCCAAAATAATTAAATAAAATTCCTAATCCGCCAAACAAAGTATTCATTTCCAACCAGCATTTGAAGTAAGTCTGCAGAATTATTTATCTTAACTGCTCATACTCGGTGATGGGTATTGGATTTAGGAAACTGATAAATCGAAAATGCGTTTTGAGTCCATACATTTCTTAAAAAACATGTTAAATACTGCGTTCATATCTGTTCCTGAGATGTTAAGTTGAATGTACAGAACATGTTCTAATTCCTACAAAGTAAACAATAAAATAATTCCAATTCGGTATTTAATAACCTAAGTAACATAAAAACAATAAAATTGTACATGCCATTATGTATTGAGGCAACGTTTACTCTATTCATGGCAACTCTCTCAACGTGTTCACATGTTTACATAATCCCAACTTATAACATGGAATGATATTTACTCTACATGTAGTATACCTCTAGGGTTTCCTCTAGGACGAATAAAGTAGTATATGTAAAGTAGCAATGTTAGTACATTACGTTAAATGTAGCTTTTTATTTTCTTGTTTTATTTTAAATATTGTTTTGATTTTCAACCAAACAAAATTACTTAGATATCTCATAATATGAGATATTCAAATTAAATGTGCAATATGCATGTCACGTAGTATAATTTCAACTGTTTATCCTGTAGCTAGAAGATGGGTTGCCATTGTTAATCGTTTGCTTTCGCAAGTAATTAGCACTGTTGGTAACTTTACTGAAAGGGAGACATGTAAGGGTTGTAATTACCAAACTTAGTGAACTTCTCTAAGATCATCTATCTGTTTCCTTACTAACTACTGCATTATGAGTATTTTTCTTATATTGAAAATTAAATTGGCAATTCTATATCGAACCGTCACAGTAGTAGTTTGTTTTCATTTTTCGTTAAGGACGTTATATAATATATTAAATTATAACCTTATCGAAATATATATCATCATTATTAATAATCAGAGTTGTATTATAGGTTACATTGTAATACTCGAATATATGCAGATAATCTTGCATGCGAACAGGCATACCAAAGTACAGATATAAACGTGTTCAGAAAACATAGGAGACATATTAAAAGTTAATGAAAATAGACCTTGTGAGAAATTGTTTACATATTAACTTTATGAATTCATAATGTCATACGAATGCATAGTACGTAATTCAGCTCCGTGTAATGAACAAACGATATGCTGATTTTTGATCTTTTATTCTTTATCCTAATGGAAACTTAATTATGCAACTGAAAATGATACTTGACCCCAATAAGATAAGAGTTCTTGCATCCTAGAGGTTAAATGTAAGAAAGGATCATATGTTCCTAATTTGGCCTCAATAAAGAAGTGTTTCTATTCTATTTCTGTTCTTTTCTATCCGTCCTCCTGCAGGAGATTAATCAGAAAAAGGAGTCCACGTTATCTCTTACAAAGTTCCTAATTGAGTGTTGATTGCAGAATATTCCGAAATTTATAACGTATTTTAGTATATAAATAATTCTTACTCTTAGATTTTTAAAGCACAAATCTGATTTGCTCTGCACATAATTATAAATAACTTATAAAATGAACAATGAACTGAATTTGGAACATTTGCTCTTTCATTGCATTGTTTTTATAATTAGCACATAATTTATAATGTGGGGTTCACAAAACGTTTATTAAAACTAGCCGAAACGAATAAACCATTAACAAAATTCGCTCCTGGAGAATCTGATAGTCATTTAAGAAATTCTATGGTCTTCACGATTTGGAATTTTCTTCATGAAATGTAATAAACTCATCCAGGATGTAAGGAGGAATAATTTTATAAATGATGAGTTCAACAAAATCGGATATATCTGTTTTCACTGCAATCAACGTCCAAAGTAGAGTTAAATGAATGTTTGTGACCTGATTCACTTATATTGAGTTAGTTTTGCAATATATTGTGTTTGACCCTTGATTTATTGAAAGCTCCAGCGAGCTGCTTTGAAGAATCTTTTATGAGTTTTATCCTAGGTTTTGATGTAAATGATTTATAAAATTACATCACAGCACTTTAGGTTATTTGTTAAATAATACTGCTATCTGCATATTTATTGCAAATTGAATTGTTTATGTTATGTTAAATGAAAAAGTTTATTTAAAGATTATGTCAAATCAAAATTACATTTATTTCCACAAATTAATGAACATACGGAAGTAAATGTTTTATATTGAAGAAGAAAACAAATGTACTTTTGGATAACAAATGTATCTTTTGGATAATAAATGATAATATAATAATAAAACATAACTAAATAGATAAACTTAAATAATTAAACACTAAACAATATGAAAAATCTTTACATCACAAAAGTAATAAATCCATATATCGAGAGATTAGGAAAGATAATTAACATATTTATAAAAGAATCTAGTGAAACAGCATTTATGATTGGAATTATTTTGCTTACTTATTTCTGTATAACTAAAGAATACATGGGAAAAGGCCTACATGGGCTACAATGGCCTGTGCTCAGACTCGAGTTGGGAATTTAAGATGTTATATTTTTATATTCAGCGATAATTGAATCAATTTTATACAATTTTAATTGAATGAAGTAATCTCAAGTAGAATAAATTATGGGTATAATTTGAGAATTCTGTTATTTAGCAATAATGATGAAAAAATTAACGAAGCAAATTAAAATAATTAGCGAACATTTAATTAGTTAATAAAAATGGAATAATTGCTTAGTAGAAATGGAATTCTCCATATCTTAACCTTTTTCTTAAAAACCTCAAGATATGGAGAATCAATCAGCTAGACATTTCTAAAACGATTATATAATTAAGATATAAATTATGTGCTACATACAAACTTTCGTAATTTATGTATTAAACTATAATGTTAAATATAACTAATTTTTTTGCCTATTTAAAAATGAAGATTCAAGTCGTATTCTAACCAATATGTGAGGTTTCTCCAAAACAGTTACGTATTTTTTGAATTAGCTCATTTACATCACTAATCTCAATATCGTGACTTTTTCTCGGAAAACCGGTTAGATTAATGTTTCTTTATTTTTCTAGGTAGCCTTTTTTTAGTGTCTCTGTCTTAGGCCTTAAGAATTGTATATGTTACCTACTGGCTGAAAATTATTTTTATTTTACTTTTATATTGGCTTTTGAATAATGGCAAACTTCGAACCAAAAATGTACAAATTTTATTGCTCCACATTTTACTTCAATTTTGTATCTACAGATTTTGTTTTAAACTTTATGTACTTTTATACGTGTATGATTGCATAGTAAAGGTATAATGTGAGAGGAAAGGCATAATGATTTGAAATGGAAACTAACGTGTCTGATATAATGAGACAACCGTATCTATTATGGAGCGATTACACAATAGAAGCCCGTTACCCAATGGGAGAAACATGATAGCGATTTGCCGCGTCGATGTTACCATCGTTAGCCGAATTGATAGTCATCGTTTAGCTGATTGCATTTGTAATATTTCAAAAGAACTGTAGGAATTAAATACTGTCGAAATTTGAAATATAAAGTTGAAACGAAATTATTTTTTAAATTATCAAATTTATATTACATTTTTCAAAGAAATATTATCGGATACATCGGTCATATTATCGGACATTGTCTCTATATACAGACCATTATTTAAATTCTCGTATTTAAAAGCCCATTATATGCACAAGCTGTTAAGCACATAAAGTTCCATCATTTATTTGTTTATCCTGTAAAGATGGAAAACAATTATTCAAATTTCAGGTGACCAAGTTTATTTATAATAACCAGTTACTGTATTTTTTAAAAATAAAATGTATTAAAAACTGAAGATACTTTCCTACTTATGAGTAGTTAATAAAAATAATGACTTCATTTTAGTAAATATATTTTACCTTTTATCATTTGAACTCTGGTATGATACCTTAATTAAAGAAAAAAAATGGGAGATTACATGATGTAGATAATATCACGATAAAAATTCTATCCGTTGAGTTAAACTTTTCGAGAAACTTTATTTTCTGTATATACAAAAATGAGTTATACTATAATTTTTCTCAACAACATTGACTGCTATGATTCAATAGGCTGACACGTGATTCTGCTTTACCTGCTGGAGAGGATGTAATAATTTCTTTATGATCGTCATTTTATCTGTCCGTACGACATTTCTAGAATGAAATTAGCTATATATTTTTAGGCACTTACATAATGTCGATGATGTAAATCTACAGTTTGCTGTACATTTACTAATAATAAACGTTCCTATACTTATTGAATAATATTTATGAATATTTCATGCTAATTAATAATGTAACTAGTGGTTTTTAATTAATCTTCATTTCTTGGTATGATTGGACATCTTGTACCGTTTCTTGCTGTGTAGAGTTGAATCAACTTAAATTTCCAATCTTTGAATCTTATTTTTTAATGTGATATAAGGACATAGAATAATGATATAATTACTCTTTACAGTTACTCATCCTACGCATCAAACTTTATGTTTACTTGTTTAAAAATGTCCATTTTTTAAGATCTTACCTTTTATACAGGGAGAGAACCTTTTTTCTGTTAGTGCTGTGTTTACACATTTTCTCTTACAGAGAGGAGAAATATCATTCATCAATGTGTTATGACCTTACAGTAGTATCACATTCTAGCAACTAAAGTCAACGTCCTGTCGGAGATGAGATAGCAGGAAATTGCACTCTGCTGTGTCGTTAAGATAAGAAGTTTGGTCAAAGACGACCAACTTCCTCTTGGGATTTGTACGACTCATCTACCTTATACAATATGTTATCAATATAATGTTTAATATAAATTCATTCACTATTTATAAAAAGAAATTTTACATATTTTTATTGTTGGCAGTACTGAAATCATTTTGTTAATTTTGATAACTATTTTGTATGTATTTCATAAAATATATGGTTGGTTTAGCAGTCATAATAAAACCTGGTGCTCTAAAGTAAATATTTTAATTTACTAAGAGTGATAATTTTTAAGACATAATGTAAATACAGTTTATATCCCACAAAGAGGTTTTACAAGTTTAAGCTTCCATGGGTTACATATTTTATACATAGACCATCAGGCATCCACGGCAAACACTGTATATGTAATCACCATGATTATTTTAAACAAGCTGGGCAGTTTCTATTTAGTAGTTTTTATGGAATCTTGTATCATGGATTATACATCATATCAGTATGAAACAGCATTTATGAAATGGTCACGTACTTTAACATTCTGAAGCGAAAATAAATCATACCGTATGCTACCATAAGTTATTTCAAATACTTTACAGGCAAAACGCAGCGACGATAAAACCAGTCAAAATACAATATGTTATTCATCGCCAAATTAACCGTATTAAAAATGGCCCCAAGAGAAAAGCGAGGACATTTTTCAAGATGAAAGTCTAGAAAGCATAAATAGCTTTACAATTTTTATAAGTGCGTTTATTTTTTATATAATTAAACAATTGTAAGCAAGAGTAGGTAGAAAACAGGGGTTTCCTTATCACTCAAAAACAGCATACTTCAATACTTTTCATTTCCGTAATGTCATTTTTATTATTTAATCACAATATATAATGTATTATGTAATATTTAATAGTTATGTAAATTTTCAGTTTTATTTTTAAAACCGTGTACATCTTTAAATGTGATTTAGTCTTCCGTAATAAGTAATACCTATTGTCATTAGCTATATACGAGTATTTATTTTTTTAATTAACTAAAATCTACATAATAGCAACGTTTAGCGAATAATCATTTTAATTGTATTGTATTGAATATACACACGTATATTCTAAACAATTTACATTTTATATTCAGGTGTCTCATTATAGTTGTTTTTTTTTATTTAGGGCTGATTACAAAATTGCATAATTTTTAATACCTCTAAATACACGGGGAGCAATAAAAACAACTATACACTTTTTATTTATTCAGAGAAATTGTCTTAAAGAGCTATGATGTAACATAAAAACAATTACCAATTCCAAAATCTATTATATCTATGGTAGTACACATAATTAAAATGTAATTGAATGATTGGACGTCGCTTGTAAGAAATTATTGTTTGAATCGCGAATTACACATTTTCCAATAAATTATACAAATAGATGAGCCATTTACGAATTATTTTTACATACTTACATTAGAAGTTCGGCTGTACCTAAACCAGTTGCGAGGTAGTTGGCGTGTTTTCAGCGATACACCGACTAAAGCGTCTGCTAGATTAATTACTGCAGCGCAATCTAAATTTGATAGAATTAACTCAACACGGCGTGGATGAAACCTGATGAAACTGCTGGTATTATTGGTATCGAGTAACTAGTGTCTAATAACGTGTATCAAAACGAGTTTTAAAAACCTTGATTGATTAATTATAGGAAATGGTTATTACTTTTTAATTATAAAGTGGTACGTAATGAAAACAACATGTATTCCTTACCGCTTTATCTATGTATATTCTATAAGGTTTGTATTCCCTCAGCCATTTAATATCTCACACGCCTATTAATAATTTGTCGACTTCCAGGTATAAGTTAAAATACAAATTTGACGTATGTATGTATCCCGACTTAAATAGAAAATCTAAAAAGGCATTTTCTTAAGTATCATACATCCATAGTGGATGAAATGGGGTTGCAACCCCTTAGAATGACTGTAATTTTTTATTTTCCAACTTTGAAAGATGAAGTTTTGAAACAAACAAAGCCCCATGGCTTCCAAAGAAAAGCAAAGGCCTATTCCTGAGGAACAACCACCCATTGGGATTGAAATTGGATTGGAACTCTAGAAAAACTATATTTTTTCATTCAAGGATGAAATTTGATACACACATGTTTTATGCCATAAACAGAAAATTAAAAGGTTTTCATATAAAAAAATTAAAATGGAAAAAGTATTGCTATATCTATAAAATTATATTTTAGTTTTTAACTTTTCAATCTTCTACTTTGATACAATTTTTACACTATTTTTCCACATGTTTTTCAATAGAAACAGAATGATTTTTCATGAAGATCGATCTACCAATGCCATTGGAATATAGGGTTGGATCCCTAAAAAGAAATATATCATTGTTTTCAAATTTTTCCGATGTCATATAAAAGACGAAATTTGACACGCTCGGGACTAAAAAAAAGAAAACATTTTAAGAAGATCAACCACCCTTAGGGGATGAAAAAAGCTTCAATCCCAGAATAGTTATATATTTTTTTTCAGGTTTCCCGATGTCCTATACAGATAAAATTTGACATAGACATGCCTCATAGCTGCAAAATCATTTTAATGAAGACCAAACCACCTAATACGGTACCGGAAACACACCATACAGGACATAGATTAAAACGTTCGGAAGAACTCATTTTTTGACCGGAAGTATAGGCTTTTTAGACTAACGAAACAGTATTTCCCGTTTTGATCGAGAGTGTACCAAAGTACTCTTTTCAGACTAATTTATTTGTTTACCCCCCCCCCCCCCCACCCCCCCCCCCCCCCACCCCCCCCCCCCCCCACCCCCCCCCCCCCCCACCCCCCCCCCCCCCCACCCCCCCCCCCCCCCACCATAGTGTAGTGTATTACAATAACATAGTGCAGTGTATTACAATAACATAGTGTAGTGTATTACAATAACATAGTGCAGTGTATTACAATAACATAGTGCAGTGTATTACAATAACATAGTGCAGTGTATTACAATAACATAGTGCAGTGTATTACAATAACATAGTGCAGTGTATTACAATAACATAGTGTAGTGTATTACAATAACATAGTGTAGTGTATTACAATAACATAGTGCAGTGCATTGCAATAACATAGTGTAGTGTATTACAATAACATAGTGCAGTGTATTACAATAACATAGTGCAGTGTATTACAATAACATAGTGCAGTGTATTACAATAACATAGTGTAGTGTATTACAATAACATAGTGTAGTGTATTACAATAACATAGTGTAGTGTATTACAATAACATAGTGTAGTGTATTACAATAACAGTGCAGTGTATTGCAATACCATAGTGCAGTACAACTTGACATACAGTATTCGTAAAATTTATTTAGAATTATTCAAAATGATGTATTGCACTAGGCTTCTTTGCCATAATGATTATCAGTATTGATCTCCACCATATTAACATTTACAATCTCATTCACAACATTAAACTACCTATTCATATGTGTATGGGGGGCTTTAGGTAGCCATCTACATGTATAGAAGTTCTTGTTGTCCACAAAGTTTTTATATATAAAAATTGTCGATTGTAAATTCATAATTTAATTTCATTTACACAATACAAAAGTTTATTTTACAGTGAATGATCAAAAGTTTATATACAATAATAGCTCTACAAAGGGGAAGCGTACAACGTGTTATATCAACCCTACTACTATTATTCCAACCAGTAATAAAAAGAATTTTAATCACAGAGCTAAAATCCAAATGCAAATAAACGAAACCTTTAAAATGTGTGCACACCAAGGCCATGGACATAATTACCCTAATATGAGGTTGTGGTTAACAGTTATAGCATGGCATGTTTCAGTGGATTGAAAAAAAAAAACAGAGGAGACGTGCACTGCGTGTGTAGAAGGTTCCATCCATGTGTTCGAGACAAAAATCCGTTTATATGTGATTAATTAAAGCGTTTCTTATCATAACACAATCATATTGTTGATAATATAATATTTAAAACGATTATCAACCTGATTGTAAGAATAACTAGATAAACCGATTAACTACTTAAAGTATACGGTTAGCCTATTATTATGCTGTAAGCGTATAAAAATAAATTAGGTTATACGCTACAGTAAAACATAGTAGGTACGTCGGAATTGCTAAGTAGTCAATCAATTGTGGCGTAATTTACAACCATTAAACGTATAACAAAAAAATGATTAAAAGATGGATTATTTTGCATTAAAAGTAAAATAATATAGTAAAAGAATTATTTATGTTTGTTCATTGTTCATTTTCCATTGTTGTTTACAGGCATAGAAAATATGTTTATGTGTAATGTAAAGGTTACGCCACACCAACGTGTCCGTAACAGGACTTCGCTGAGGTTGAGCGAACAAAAATTTAAAATTTATATGCTCAATTTAGTTCTCGACATGTCCAGAAAAGAAATGGACAGACAGACAGTCCATAAAAATAATTGTTGACACGAAATTACTGTAGCTTTATGTTAACCTCATTCTTGTATAAAACTCTAATACACAATTTAAAGTATTCATATAACATGTTTTTTCTTAACATACTTTACCCACTATGATATATTTAGTTGTGAAATATCAGGTGTTTTAAATGATAAAATTCCTCCACAAAAAGTTTACTATAACATTGTCGTTAATTTTTGTTTTTATTTTTCCTGAGATAGTTAGGTTATGTTTGTGTCCTTTAAATAAAGACACAGGCATAATTGCCTGTGTTACGTATCGTAAATACATTATTCTATTATAAAACATTTGTCATTTCTTAATTTAGGAGCTGTTCCTTTTGTGTGAATGTAAATTTTATTGATATTTTTCTAAAGTGACAAGATCATGTCTATATATTAAGAAACTGTAACAGATATAAACAGTTTAAAACAAACAAGTGGGTTTCTTTATGCAAAGAGTTCAGCTTCGTTGCTCGTTACGGAGGAAATGATTCCGGCATTTACATTATAATAAAAGCCTTTCAAAGCGATTCCCGTCGTCGGAATAGGCAAATCTCCGGACCACGTCTGATAGAGCGCATTCAAATTATTCATAGTGCTCCCACACACCAAACTCGTGTGTGAGAGGAGTAATCTGACCGAAAATCAATAATATCGTGAACTGCCTAGCTGTGATAGTAATATGTTTATCAAAAATCGAATGTATTGAGAGGTATTATTTTAGTATTTTATCAAAAGAGCTTTATGCAAATGAAATAGACCGGAAATTTTGATAACATTCAGAATGTTTGACAACAGGGTGTCACAAACTTCTATGGGTGATAGTATTTCATACATTTCAATAAGAAAAACTTTTCTATAAATATAGGTCGAAAATGTGTGCCCAACATGTCACAGTTGGGAGTTATCAGCTGTTTGTTGGTCCTGGCTTAATGCCAAAGCGTATATTTTATGTGTTCGTGGTCGCTTATGCGTTTGACAGATTTCGTTGACACTAAGTATCGTGGTGAAATTAAAAAAAAATTAAAAATAGTTGGAACCTTTTGATTTTTTCTAACTTATGTAAAACAACTGATTCATATGAAAAAACAAAAATTGTTTTGTTGCTGCGCGTTATGTGAAAGCGTACTTTTAAAGTATTGTGTTCGCTTATGCACTGCCGTTATTTTGTGTCAAGCAAGTACCCGATAGATTAGAAATCTGTAGTTTACATTTTTTAAATAGTATTTGTTTTGTTATAACTAAACTTTTTTTTGTTATTTGATTTTAAATATTTTCAACAGAAGGCTATTTTAAATACTAGAGATATTTACTTTTTTATAAAAATTCAAAATGGCGGCTAACGGCTAAACAACACACTTTGCCGTCTTATATTTATGGAAAATTTTTGCTTGAAATGATGAATACATATCTCCCACAGAAGTTTGTGACACCCTTTTTTGAATACCCTTTATACGTAGCATTACAATTAAGATAACGTTTATTATAAATAAAACATCCGAAAATCGTAAACAGTAACAGTATTATCACGCCGATTGAGTGAATTTTGGTTATCTCGTGAATTATAGTAACTTACTTATAATATGAGAATTTCGTCTATATCGTAAATCCTCCAATCTCTGGCACATTTGACAAAACCTTTTCAAATGTGATCTTCCTCGCGTGACACATGTAGTGCAGTAAATCAATATGATCTGTCCATATTATGATGATATAATCATCCATATTTTGATATGATATTATACTAAGCCCCACTAATCATATATGATATATTTTTTTGTATTTAGGATGATAGTTTCCCACGGCATCCGCATCGCGTCAAAGCGCACCCCCGGCCGTTTAATATATAATATGATCATTATGATATTAAATAACACAAGCCGCATGATTATTATATGAATTCTTATGATTTATTATAATTATCCAATCAATGATAATATTATATATGATAGATATGAATTTTGAAAAAATATATTTATATATAATATATTCTACCAATCCATTCTCAATATCTCGCAATCATAAGAAAATTATATCATATTTCGCTCAATTTCACTCACAACAAACACCTATACAAACTACAAAAAGCCAATCAAAGTGCCACACAACACATCAACTATAACAACGAACATAATCTAGCAGCTTCATCCCCTAAGCAGCACTCCAAAAAACCCCCCCCATCCAAAACCAGTAGATTCAACAACAACTTGTAAAACCAGTGTTCACAACAACTAGTAAAGTTGTGTCAAGTGTTATTAAAGTGCAGGCAACTTGTGGAATTGAGGCTGTCATAATTTTATCTCCTCATAATTTAGAAGTCCGTCTTTTGAACTGTGAATACCCAACACTTTTTTTAACTTTTCCCAGAGGTAATTTGTGAGCAATTATTCTCAAAAGCAACAAGCCCGAAGAGTCCAGAGTCCCACAACACTCAACATATATTTTGGGTGGTCAGCATAAAATATAAGAAGTGCTTTTGCCTGACACTCAATCTTCCAGTCAATAATCTCGGCGGGAATTCCCTCCAAAACAATACCACTCAAAACAAGCACAAACGAGAATCGATTGAAAGCGTATCGCCGTGCCGTGCCTTACCACCACACCAGTTGATTTAAGTCCTCCCGTCTGCCATTTTTAGGACACATTGCCCAGGGCAACCCGCTTGAACGTACGATTTGATTTCATAAACCCATTTAGCACTCCTAACTCTGCCATAAACCTCTGCAATAATACAGTGAGATGCATTTTAAATAAAATTACAACCAGTTATAAGAATGCTAAATAATTAATTTTATGTGAATTCTCTAAACAAGAGTACTCTTAAGATATTTATTCAACGTCATAACAACCAAGGGTTGGCGAGGAAATACACTACCTCGTTCTCTGACGTAAGGGTGAACAACTTATAAATTGTACCTCTGGAGTAATGTTCATTAATACCCACAAGTCAAAGAGTTAAATACAATTGCATTTTATAATTCTAATAACTTAAAAGTCAGTCAGGACAGCCAAAACAAGACATGAATAACAATAGGATCAACCATGAAGATTAATATTACATTTGAGTAAAAAACATTCGAAGATTTATATAATTTTTATAAAAGATAACTACTAGCTATAAATGTGATAAATATTATAATTATCTTAGTTGTTGGGGGTAACTATTATTTTGAAATTGATACAACTCAAAATAATATATACGAAAAAAAAGTAGCCATATTTACAGTTACGAAGGATATTTTATTCCACCCGCTGTTTTTGTTTTTGCTAGTTGATGTTTTTTGATACGGACAGCCGAAGAAAATTGACTTCCTGAAAGTCAAAAGTGTCTGGGAATGGACATGCTTTCAAAACATTTATAATTTTCAATTTCTGTACAGAAAATTGTATTGTATTCATTTTCTCTTTCGTTGGGTTTTCAAGTTTTACCTATTATAGATATTATACAAATAACACCGTGGTTTAAATTTACTAGTAATTTTTAGTACATTTACACTATTACAGAAAGAGGCCTATAAAAATTGCAGTGATAAAAAAAAAATAAAAAAAAACCAATTGAACAATATATGCTTTCTTATTCGTTCATTTGACTAATTGACTCGTAAACTGCCAGTAAAGATTTTCCTGATAAAGTTTGGAATTTTTTGATATTATATTAATGCAAAACAAATCATGATTATGTTGAATGTTTATTTGTGACCATACCGGCAAATGCATAGGAACAGGATATGACTCTGGCTAAAATAGACACCTAAAACCCCTGGGCATACAATATTTCGATATTAATTTTGTTAACCATAAATTTATTGGCTATCTTTTGAAACTAGCAGGCATCAACTTTGCTGTTTTCTTTCTCGTACGATTTCTCGTACGATTTCTCCTTTTAGAAATATTAACCGACTTCCAAAAAAAATTCCCAGGATATTTATGAGAAAATAACCCGAGTGCTGACTTGGGCCATGACACGAAAGTCTTTTTTCCGCAAAATCTATAATTCAAAAAACTCTCAATAAGACATTTGGAATACCAACTAACAGATTAGCAATGATCCCTAGTACAGCTACACAAAAATACTACCATATTATCGAGCGCAAGAATTGTTGTACATACTGCTATCCCATATGGTGAAATTGGTCGAAGATATAAATGCTGTTATCGTATACGGAGAGGAACCCTTACCAACTAGTAGTAGATGCGGAGATGAACGAATGCTTGAGCAAGACAGACCCTCACCCCCAATTCGTGGCCAATGTCATAACAACTCTGATAACTAAAAATGACACTATATGACTATGCATGATTTGTTTGTTTTGTTAAACATCTGCCACATTTCGTATGGCTCTGTGTTTTTATGGTTTGGTTCCATGATCATGCGCAATCGCACCTAACCGAGTGAATACATGAATTGTTTACAATTGAATATTTATGCTAAACTACTCTAACATGTGTGGGGTAGTGGTCTATTTATATACTGCTATCTGAAACCACGCCTCGTTACCTATTATACGTTTATAATTCAATAAAAAACTGTGTAACAATCTTGGTTCTGACTCAGTGAGGGGAGATTAAAAAATAGGGAACCAAAAATCACTGTATGCCTTTAATTTCTACATATTTTCCCCAACAAATGAACAGGTTAGGCCTAAATGCAACATTCTAGAACTTCATTTTAATACATTTATTAGATAGGTAAGCAGATTACTGTTTTTAATATGTAAATGTAACGTAATCACATTATATCAATATAAGAAAAATCCAGGAACATATTATCTATCGTGTTTTTGGAAAGAAAGGTTGATTAATTTCAGTGGTTCCTTTATAAAAAACATGTTATAAGTAAATACTAACAGCAAATAAAAGAATGTAATTTATTAATAGGTATTTTTAATTAACGTTTCAATGAAAAATCAACGGTCAAATGTCTTTATGTGGAATCTTTATAAAAAATTTTTAGTTTTTAAAGAGCAGATTTCTTTGGCAACGAAATAAGAGTAAGGGTACTCGATTTCCATCACAAGCCCCCGACTTCAATTAAAAAAACATTGTCACGCCCCAGAGATACCTCAGTGGCTTCAGTAAATCTCGGTCTCAAACGAGGAGGACAGGAAAGCTTCTTGTCAAAAAAAATAGGTAAGAAGAAGAATTTGACTTGTTTTAAAACACAGATTTACGTAGATCTTCATCATCAGTGTATTTTTCGCCTCTTTCTCATTATTCCAACGGTAAAATTTAACAAACTGTACGGTAACGTAATTACTGTCCAAATATATTGTAATGATTTAAGATGTTCCCATTATGACTTACAAACCTTTCATGATATTCCTAGTGTCTATAAGTTAAACTTACTCAAGATTTCAACACCGAACCGTTCGTTTGGATGTTGAGTTCCCCCCCCCCCCCACCCCCCCCCCCCCCCACCCCCCCCCCCCCCCACCCCCCCCCCCCCCCACCCCCCCCCCCCCCCACCCCCCCCCCCCCCCACCCCCCATAGAAAACTTCTTATAATGTAGGATAATGTATCAAAACTCTTCAGGGGGAACAAAAATGATAAAGTATAATATTCAGCACACACTAAATTAAACACTAATAAGCATATAGTACAAAGCATTATAGTTGCTTATAGGACCGTGGTGTACGTAAAAAAGCTTATATAGGTCAGGGTTAGAGCAGGTAACAACGATTTAAAAAAAAGGGCACTCGATCAGAAATATCTACACACTGTAGAACTTACGGGCTGAGAGAAAACCAGTATGGAACTTATTGTGGCAAAAATGAAAAAATAAAAGGATGACAGAAATGAAATTTCTTGAAAAGATAATTGGATTTCAGAACATTTGACATCGTTATATGTTACATAATGTATAGTACAAAGTATCAAGGATTGAAATATATCCTCTAATTGAGGCTCTAAGATACGTAGTAGTACAAAATAAAGAAACAAAGGAAATCAAAATGGAAGAAAAATTAAATTATTAAAACGTAGCCAGGCGTTGTATTACCCAGGATGCAAGTCCCGAGGACGTCTCGAGGCACGAGATTCAAGAACACCTATTACACATCCTAATAGTACGGCCGAAACGAGACACTTAAGATTTTACAACTTACAATGATGTCAAATATACCACATCCTATTATTCTTTTAAACCATCATCCATATTCCATCATCAAAAACAAACTCAAAATCACAACACAGGACTTTTTGTCTCAGATCTAATTTTTGTTCACTGAGACCAAAAATTAGATCTTATAAGTTTGTCCGTTGCAAAATTTAACCTCTGAAACTATAATGGTTTATGGAATGACACCTTTTTACAATTATTGTTTTTTATCAACTATCTGTTCCTTACAATGTGTTTAAAATACCTATAGCAGGCTGGTTGTTTCACTACAAATACTTGAGGAGTCCGGTTGCCAGAACAATAGCACGCAAGAACTAATAACACCACGTTAGAAAAACCGCAAGACAGCTTGGAGATATGACTAGGATACAGTGAGTAATTTGTTTTTTTTTTATAAAGCAAAGTTTAGGGTAATGTAGCTCGTAGTTTTCTGATTGTATCACTAAAGTATTGAAAGTGTAAGGATACCTGTACATAGCAGGGCAGAACTAATTACACCACTCCAGAACAGAACACAAGAATGTCTGGAGGACGTGACAAAAATAGAGAAGAGCCACTTGTGTGCCTTTGATAAAGCGAAGGTTGGGGAATGTTGATTGTAGCTAACTGATGGTTTCACTACAACACTGGAAGGGAAGTGTTAGGTTACCAGTACATAGCAGGACAGAACTAATTACACCACTCTAGACAGAAGACACAAAACCGTCTGGAGATGTGGCAAGAATAGAGAGGAGAGCACTTGTGTGCCTTTGATAAAGCGAAGTTTGGGGCATGTTGATTGTAGCTAGCTGATGGTTTCACAGCGATATTGAAAGTGTTAATGATACCTGTACATAGCAGGACAGAACTAATTTTACACACCCACTCTAAGACAGAACACAAGGACCGTCTGGAGATGTGACAAGAATAGAGAGAGCACTTGTGTGCCTTTGATAAAGCGAAGTTTTAGGGCATTTTGATTGTAGCTAGCTGATTGTTTCACAGCGATACTGAAAGTGTAAGGATTAACTGTACATAGCAGGACAGAACTAATTACACCACTCTAGACAGAACACAAGAACCGTCTGGGAGATGTGACAAGAATAGAGAGAGCACTTTGTGTGCCTTTGATAAAGCGAAGTTTGGGGCAGTGTAGCTTGTAGCCCAGCTATGTGAAGTTATGCGTATAGTGGTGCGAATATTAATTAATAATTGTATACTTCGATAAAGAAATAATTTCGCTATCAATTACAGAGGCTTATGAAAACCGAGGTGTTAAATGATTGGGTTTGATTTAATTATATGAAGTTTAAATAAATAACTATCTATGATCTATGAAATAAATAAAAAACTTTACAAGGTTGTTAGCTTATCATAATATCAATAAATATATGTAAAAAACGTATTAAAGTATTTTAATAAATATTGCAAGAAAATTGCTTTTACGCATAATAGACTCGAAATCATTATTAATATGAGAGAGCTTGTCAAGCAGTTTTGTTACAAATAGATAAATGTGTCCGTATTCAAGTTGTTCAGGAAACGCTTCACTGGAAAATACTTTCAAACTTAAAACATTTTAAAGTTCAAAATTCTTTCCATTCGATTGAGACAAATTTAACATCGTACCACCAAAACAAATTTGTCCTGACATCATAACCTATTAGACCTATACGCAATAATCATACAATAACCGCACATCATTCAAAAGAGATAATACTAATACTATTGGTCACAGCCTTCTTCGAAATATAGTACCTTGTAAGGAATAGGCCAAAGACTAATAAGTTCTTAATCAGATGAAATATACTTTGGAAAATATATGTAGAACAATAAAACAGGACCTTGTGTCAAAGTAAATGCGTTAATATATCAGTATTCAAAACTTGTTCATTTTTGCATATATAAAGCGTAACTATGTATTTACAAGGTCGGATTGCTCACACCACACGTGTACAGTTATTTAGGCTTCACTGATGTTGCATGCATGATCTCATGCCAATATCTCATTCAATAAAGCTACATATGTTAATGTGTCATATACCAAAGTCCCATATTATTTTACTCAGTTTGCATTATATTTATTCAGTGAATTTCTTTTTGTCATCATGGTTACTCATAAGGCCCAAATCCCATGGAATGACAAGCAGCATCATCGAACTTGATGTTGCTTGTGAGTTATAAATAAAATTTCTTGCAGCATTTTAAATGTATTGTCAGTTTATTTCTTATTATATCTTCGGGACGAAGATAGTACATCCCCTCGAGTGATAGACTTTCCTAACGGGCACATAACTACCAAAACTATTTATTATAACTTCAAAAGAGATAAAAATATCCTTATTAGAAAAAGTTTATAAAACTGTAGTTGTTCAAATAATTGCGGTTTTTTACCCACGTATGAGAAAAAGTTGATAGCATTAAAACTTCTCATAGGTTATTAAAAAATTGAAATTTACTCATATGAGTACACGAACCTACGTTACTTTATAACAGCCAAAATCAGGTTTATATGCTTACACTTATGCACAAATCAATTCAAAAAATGGGCCTTCAATCTTGTTCTTCAGCAAACTTTCGTCCAGAGATTTCCCCATTGTATTAAAAACGGTAAAGTCAGATTTCATGATTGAATGACAAAATCGTATATCGATAAATAAATCTCAGCATTTAAACAATTTTATAATACTCATTCGTAGTGTACAAACCTACCAATTATAAAATGTTATAGGTTGAGTTGGTTTTCACTTTTTCTGTGATGTATACTTTAAAATTATATTTGTAGTAAAGTTTCTATGCTTTGTTTAAAATGCTCAGATTAATATTAAAATATGTCTTAAGAGCATCGCGGGCGCTAAATATGGGTATATATAACAAACACATGTGTATAACTATGTGCGTGTATAACAGATGGCGACAAACAAACAAGACAGTATCACCCATTTGTATTGCAATATTTGCATATATTTGCATGAGCTGACAAACAATTCTATTTTGTTCCAGTTGTTTTAATACCACTCCATTAACGTAATGCTCATACTACGTACTGGAGCATTCGTATCATAACGTGCATAGAAGATTATCAAATACGAGTACATATTATGTACTTTAATATTTATATCCATATAGTTTAAATACTGTAATTAAAGTTTTAAATACATAGTCTTGATTATAATTATAAAAAAACCTCAAGAAGGGAGCTCAGGCATTGAAACTTGCTTGTTAAAACAAAAGGGAATATGACATATGTTCAAGGAGGGACATGCACCATTATCGTACTTGATGTCGCTTATGTACAAATGAAGATTGAATCAAAATTCCAATTTGCTCTCTGGATTTCATGAGGACAGAAAGACAAATATATAGAATAGAAATTGGGTAAGAAATAGGATTTGCAAACGCTCAGCGAATTCCAGCAACGGTCATATATCATTCTGGAACTCGATCTTACGTATGTATAAATGAAAGTAAATGTACAATTTTTCCTCAAACATGCAAAATCATGCTACAAGAATAATACCGGTATATAAATATTGAATGCTTATTCTCATTCAATTCATTAGTTTACACATTCAATTAACTCATTTGACAATTTTAGACATCTGAGTTGGAATTAGAACTGTTTGAGCGTTAATTATTTCTGGTTAGATACTCATATATAATGTTAACCTATAAATTATAGAATGAAGCAATTTAACTAACTTATTTTTAGTGAAATAAAACAAGTGTTGCAAATACAGGAAGAACATTTCTTTAAAATATGCTCCAAACTATTCTTAATACAAATCGCATAAGATGAAACATCTTCTTATAAAAAGCTTGTTCATTTCCAGTCAATATGTACTATGAACGGAAAAATACGTCTTCTTTGTTATGATCTATGAGATTCACACGTAACTATAATTAAGATGGAACGTAATGAAAATTATCTGGTATTTCATATTAATTTTCTCATGAGAAGTTCTCAATGTTATTTACAATCCAATATTATTTAGCTTCTAAGCGCTACTTTCTTCTCCGTTTATTTTTTAAAGTTTTTGTATATAATATTCAAAATAATTTATCTCAGTGTAAACGGAAAAAGTATTCAATCGTACGCAATTGCTTCGTTAAGTTTTCAATTCTACTTCCTATATGTTGTGCAATTAATTAAATAGTTTTAATTAAGGCTAGACTTTTTATAAAAGTCCATAAATCTTATATAATTCCGTTTCTTACAATTTTTTAAGGGGTCTATTTAGTTCAATGATCATCAAGATATTCTATCATTTGCCCTAATTGTTATAAGCTACCCGAGAGTGGCAATAGCTGCTACTGCTATGTTATGTTATTTTATGAGTGACAATGCCATAACATGCGCAAGTACCTTCAACCGTCTTTTCGTTATATTACGAATCACAATAGTTAAAACCAATCACATTCAAGTTTTTTTTACTTTTCATGCATCCATTCAATTGGATGCTGATCTGATTAATTGCCTAATTTTTAAATACTGAGATTAATTCGGCGGTAGTTTAGATCCTTTCCGCCATTTTTGTGATACACCCATCATTCAACTTTGTACTAAAAATTAAAAAAAAAAAAAATTATGGTTGCCTGTAAAGTCGGTTTTACGGGCGAAGATTTTACGTGACAACGTCTTTTTCTCGGTAGAATATTTATTGATATGAATATTATTAAATTGCACAATAGGAACAAGGAATTGAATGAAAATAAGAATTGCACAAATTTTAACTATAGAAATATGTTTTGTTTACTAAAACATTGTACATAATTTGAAATTAATTAAAATTTGTTATTGTAAATGGTAAAGTTGAATAAAACATTTACTAAAATTGGAATTTGAAATTCTTGCTAAACACAGTTAAATTCTAACTCCGCGCGTGGTGATTGGTCGGTTTAGTTCGTTTGTTTGGTCGCACTGTTATGACAGGTTAGAGGTTATAATTTGTTATTTTAAATGTTTGACTAGCAATACGCGCTGTTTCTTCGCAATCGACTGAATTACGATTGATTGCAGAGTGATTTAAACTAATAATTTACTTAACACTATCAACATTTGTCAATAGTATGACATAACCTATAAACTCAGTTTCTCAACTTTTGTGTCAATCTAACAATTAATCAATCAATCATAGTTTACGATAATGAAATATCAGTGTACAATTATTTACCTTTATTGTTGTAGTTGTTGTAAATGACGAATCTAAGCACTCCACATTTTCACGAATAAACATAGTTATCTGCTTTATCCCGTGCGGCGGACCCACAGTTATCTGCTTTATCCCGTGCGGATCCCGTGCGGCGGACCCACTGGACGGGCATCGTAACGTTACCGGGCGTTACACTTTTTCATGAGTGACTCCGAAGCCGCAACCTAATTTAAGACGTTGTCACGTCAAAAAAATTTGATAATATCCACCTAATGTTTTATGTTTATAGTAGAAATAGTATGTCCACTTGTTTTATATGTCTATTTATTCATTTCTATTACATGCAATATAAGTTATACAGGAAATTTAGTCACCATTATATCTCGATACTCATCCTATAGAAAACTGTCTGAACACAGTGATACATAGCTTATCATACAATGTGGCTCAAACACGTTGCTTTGTGATTGGGACACAATTGAAAATGTAATCTCACGAATGACAATATCACGTTTCTTGGTTCACACACAACACTGGCAACCGGAAGCCAGATATATTTCACAGAAGACATCCGATGTAACGTCACTTCCTTTGTCTCACAAGCTCATATCGTACGTATGATGCTAAAACAAAGCTATCAGTTTGGAATATACTCTAGTACTTGAAGTTTTTTCATTTAAATATTCGTTAGGATTGACTCGAAAGTTGACATTACACAATAACTATACAATGTTATGACACATAGTTGAAAATGTTGTAACATGTATCTAACAAATTACATAATTCATACCTTGCACTTTGTTACTGACGATCCCGTTCATATTTTAACCCTCAGTTTGCAAGAGTGTGGAGGGATGGAATAGAATATGTCCAGTATTTATATATTTTTACATTAACTGCAATATTGATTCAATGATTTATATTACTTAAATTTACTATTCATTTTTTCTTTTCGTTAAGAGCGTAAAAACCGATACAGCTCACTTATTTTATTGGACATACTTTTATTTTAATCTACAAGAATATCCAATATGTCACAACTGTTTGTTTTTATGCATATTCAATCAAATATGTATATAGAAATTTTGGATATTCGTTATTAAACCGTACAAACTAGATGTGAAATTACATGTTTCGATAGGTTGGGTAATGACAGAAATAATCAGCAAACTGTTTCAATTACATGATGATTACATAATCTCGGTTCACGGTTCGTACCTTAGTGATATGCTAACGTATTAATTCGAACATAATTTATTGCAGTTGATTATTATTGTACCGGTACATTTTTAGTTTATGTAAAGGATTTCGTAAAGTTATTGTTGAATACGATCTAAAATTTATTTCTTCTTCATAATGAAATTATGATTTTTCTTATAAACAAAAGATATTAGGTGGGTATAATTACTTTCGTGCAAAGAGTGTTTTCGTATTTCTTTAGGGACAATTTACTTCCAAAATTATTGGTTGGGCTGGATTATTGCTTAAAATTTACAAAATTATCCTTGAGTGCGTGTCGTGCACACATCAAATATGACGTGTATGAGTTCGATTTTATGACGAATTCCTGATAAAACATGACGTGTCTGAATGTGTGGTGGATTTTTAAAATTGTTGTGTAAGTGTATTACTGAACAGCTGATTTTTTATGTATGACGTATACTAAAATTGACGTATACTCGTCTAGTTTATTTTTCATATATGCCAGTTACATTTTTAAACGAAAACCTGTTCATAGCCTAATATATTTTTATCAATTCGTAGCTATGCGAACTTTTTTATAAGCGAATAAGTATAAAATTAGACAGAGATTACTTAGAAAATATAAAAGAACACGTAATATAGAACAAAAGACTGTAGGTATTATTGATACGAAACTAAATTTTTTGAGCATAAATTGTAGAAACAATTTAACCGTCTCAGCAAGACCTTTTCTCAAACCCATTACCTCAAAAAAATGGTGCACGGTGTTCAATGAAAACTTTGAGTCACATAATATCTTGATGTAAACCGATGTGCTTTTACGAAAATGAATAATACACGAGTATTACAAAAGAAGTTGATGTGCATATTCTAAGAATATAAATCAGAATACCACAGATTCTTTGTTTAACCGTGATAGTATGGTAAAGGATGCAATCATTTGAAATGGTAAGTAATGTCCGGTAGAATGAAACAACTGTATCAATTGTGTTGTGATTACACTGTAGTAGCCCGTTTCCTAATGGAAGAAACGTGACAGCGATTTGCTAAGGTTGCATTGCCTTCTTGTTAACATCCTTATCCGTGTATTGATATTATTTAAAAGCAATGCATTTTTTATTAATAAAAAAAACTAAAAAAAATTAAAAAGAGTTAGAGTTGAAGTTTTGTATTCGATCAACAAATTTAAACTTTTATTTTATTTTCCATATTTTCAATGAGTTGTTAAACTTTTATTTTGCTATTAAATTGCGTGTATGTTTTTTAGTACTCTAATGCCTTAATTATTTTTTAAAATTTTTAATAAATGCTTATGTTTTTAATAAAATATTTATAACTGAACGTATTGTCATAGTTAAAAAGTAGTTAAAAATCAGTGGTTGCATTTCCATAAATATTGACATATAGGCACGATTTATTATTCCAGCAAAACGTAATTTTAAAACGTGGGAATAATTTACACTATTTTTAAATTTTAGACCCAACAGATAACGTTTATAAATACTAATTCAAACCAAATGTTATAGTATTATTCTTTTTGAAATGAGATAAAATATTGTTCATTATAATATAGAGATTTAACCCATTACATGGTTAGTATACTGTGGCTCTATAGAATGCTCGCTAAAGACTGTAAAAACCAACAGAAAGTCTTGAAACTAGTATATTACCTGGTGCTATGACAAACAAGGAGAGTGAAAAGTTTTTTTTATTTTAAAATATTTATTTATTTGCTGTAGTGGAAAGTAAAAGTACAACTCTTATATTCATCTAAATCTAACTCTTACACAACAAAAACTAAAAATGTTAAATGCATGTTTTTTTGCAATGGTGGTTTGATATATTGAGAAATAATCAGCAATTCTTAAAACGTATATTTAGAGCTATATAAAATCAACATAAGATCATATAAGAACATTTCTATCTACTATTTAATAAATTACCACCGTTTTCGCTTGACCTTGCTGTTTATCTGGGTATTATAATACAAAGCTATAACTGTAAATATTTGGAATCGCTTAATATTTTGGACTAAGTTTAAATTATATGTTGATAATCGTCTCCTGATGCCTGAAGCTGGGAAAAATAAGGGATGACACAAGATAATGGATTTCTGTTGACTCGATATTGGCCTGTCAAGCGGCACTTACCTTGTCAATTTCATTAGAGGTGGTAGGCTATTTGGTGGTTTCCCTCTGGTAGTAGATTTGTTATCTAAAATTAAACTGCTTAAAAAGTTAAGGAAATAATTACTTTTATAATTTTTATGTTCGTTTATATTTTCCGTCGCTGCTAATTTGTACGCGTACAGGGTGAGTCAGAAATATGATAAAATATTTTAATACGTGATTGCAGAGCTAAAAATAAGAAAAAAAATTTAAATAAAGGTAGGTCCGGAAAGGCTCCATTACTGAGTAATGGCTGGCGAAATATTTTACTTTATTTTCAGTTCACCTTGTGAAATTAAGTGATTCTGAAATGTTTTGTTCTTACTTTTTAACTCAAATAAGATGGGTATATAAGTAAAATCACCTGAAAAATGAAATAAAACCACTCTAGAGGTTTTAGTGTGAACAGTTTTTGAGAAATAGTATGAAATTTGCCAAAAACCTAATAACAAAAATACCGTCTTAAATGTTTGATGTCGAATATAAAATTGTTAAATGACCAATAAAACAAATTGTTTTTCCTAACACAGATTGTAGAGAATTTAATTCTGAAAACAACCATAATAAACAAAGTTAACTAAATGTGTAAAAAAAGTTATAATATTGACTCCTCACGTACCACACTACACAGCAAACTTTTGCTGTTTTATAATAAGGAATGAGTATCTGATTGGTAACAGCTGGTGAAAAATAAACATTTTTAGTTCAAAATGTTATTTTTAAATACAATAAACATATTCAATCGCTTTAAGTCACACCGGAAGATTAAAAATGATGCTCTAAATGACCTCCGTTGTTCAAAATGCACGCGTTCAGGCGTCTTCTCATCAAGTTTCGGACCCGTTCAAAAACTCCAGGTGTCTGCTTAATGGTTTCTATTCCATTAGAAATGTTTAATCGGAGTTCTTCAATGGTATCTATTGGGGAAGAGTAAACTGATGTTTTTAAATGTCCCCAAAGGTAAAAAAGTCCAAAGGTTTTATGTCCGGTGATCTTGCTGGCCATGAAATTGGTCCACCTCGGCCTATCGATTGATTTGTGAAACTCTCATTTAGGTGTCCACGAACAGCCAGAGAGTAGTGCGCAGGTGCCCCGTTATGCATAAAAAACATTTTTTGGCGCAAATGCAGAGGTACATCATCAAGCAGGTTAGGTAGCTCGTCTCTTAAAAAGTTCAAGTACACCACGCCATTGGCCTGGGGTGCCTAGGAGGAAGCACGAATACGACAAAAGGATCTGCTAAGATTCCAGCCCAAACAATTACTGCAAACTGATGATGTGGGCGATTAGGTTTGATAGCATGAGTATTTCTGTCTGCCCAAATGTGGTTGTTATTTAAGTTAATGATAGCTGTTCTTGTAAAGTGAACCTCATTGGTAAACAAAATTGTATTTAAAAAGTTTGGATCAGCACATTTTAACAGGAGCCATTGACAAAAAGAAAAAAACATGGGGAGCGTAGTCTTGTGGCAAAAGAGTTGCTGGAACATGGAGTTGCTTGAACATGCTGGAAGTGTTATGGGTGTAACTGGTACTCGTATAGTATTCTCCGAATACTAGATTGGCTGACATTGAACTGTAGTGACAATTCTCTAGTGCTCTTTTCAGGATAATCAGAAATTTCATTAAGAACCAACTCTTCTAATTCAACAGTCCTACATGATCGGGCGATGCCTGCATTACTATGCTCCGAAGACTTCAAAGAACCTGTTTCAGATAGGCGTTGATGAATAGTGGAAAAAAATCTTGCGCTTGGACACCTGCGGTTAGGAAAGTTCTCTTGCTAGACAGACGTCTTGCTGAAGTACTATTGCAGCGTCCCAAACCATACATTAAAATGCATTTCTGCTAATTCAGAGTTTGAATACACATAAATACTACCTTCCATTTTTAATAAATGAAACACAACACAAAATCACTAACAAAATGGATGGAAATAACTGGTTAAAATACTTAACACAAGCACATAGTATCTTTACAGTTAGTTGTTTTGTTCAACAATGAGGTGACATATGTCATCTAATAATAAATGCCCAGCTGATTATTTATTATTTAAAAATGTTTAAACAGTTGTTGTTCAAATAATTAATTATTACCAGCTGTTACCAATCACTAGTACACTCATTCCTTATTATAAAACAGCAGAAGTTTGCTGTGTAGTGTAATACGTGAGGAATCAATTTCAAAACTTTTTTACACATTTAGTTAACTTTGTTTATTATGGTTGTTTTCAGAATTAAATTCTCTACAATCTGTATTAGGAAAAACAATTTGTTTACTGGTCATTTAACAATATTATTCTACATCAAACATTTAAGACGGTATTTTTGTTATTAGATTTTTGGCAAATTTCACACTTTTTCTCAAAAACTGTTAACACTACAACCTCTAGAGTGGTTTTATTTCATTTTTCAGGTGATTTTACTTATATATCCATCTTATTTGAGTTAAAAAGTAAGAACAAAACATTTCAGAATCACTTAATTTCACCAGGTGAACTGAAAACAAAGCAAAATCTTTCGCCATCCATTACTCAGTAATGGAGCGTTTCCGGACCTACCTTTATTTAACATTTGTTTCTTATTTTTAGCTCTACAATCACGTCTTATAATATTTTACCATATTTCTGACTCAACACTCAACTTCTGTCCTAATATTAGGACACCATCACCAGCTGTCGTGTAAGAGGCTTCTCGGAGGTCGTAGGAAAATTTTAAAGTCTATAGCTCATTTAATCCTCGGGATCTCAATATATATATATATATATATATATATATATATATATATATATGTGTGTGTGTGTGTGTGTGTGTGTGTGTGTGTGTGTGTGTGTGTGTGTGTTTTTTAACTCCTTCTGGCAGACAAAATAAAACCCGTTTCAGCCGCTACATTTTACGCTAACTTTAAAGTCAACAGATGAAATATTCCTTAAGATATTTTGCAAACAATGCATTAAATTAAATAAGGTATCATAGCTCTTTCCAAACAATAAAAGTCCCTTTGACCTAGAGAGGGTACTCCAACGCAAGAGTGCGCTGAAATCAAATCTTGCCACCGACTTTTAACGTTGAATTTTCACATTTCTGTTTACTCTACGAATAAAAGTCACATCCTAAATTATGTGATTCAGTTTGTTTACGAACAAGTTTTTCTACTTTTATTTACAAAAAAAAATGCTTTTCAAATGTATTCATTCTGCTATTTTACCCTTGCTATCATGTTTACTCATAACGATGATGTAACACTTTTCGTTAATGCTCAGGCAAATCCCATGGAGAGATATGGATCATCATAAAACTCAGTGTTGCCAATATATAAATAAGACGTCATGTAAAATATCATGTCTATAAGTCAGTTTGTTTTCGAGATATCGTGAGAAAACACAGACATATATATAAAAACTTTCTTGTTCCACAAGTTATAGACTAATTACATTTTTAATAACAGGAATTTAAAGCACTATAAGAACAAATATTTTGGGAAATAAACAGTAAATCTATTCTAAATTTTCAAAACTAATATAAAGGCAAACAACATGGATTTTGAATTAACTCTATTGTTTAACTATTAAAAGGAAACTGTTCATTGAAAAACTAGAACAGTCTAAATGTTTATGAAGCACTAATTAAAACTTCATGTTCAACAGCTCACCGGCCAGCTGGGCGGCATACGTTTGACACATTGAACTTTCCAATTGTACCTCCACTTCTTGTAATGAATAGAACATAATGGGTTTTGTATCCCCGTCACGCCGGCTACATTACACTAATTAAAAAATGTTGCGTATAAAGAGTCAATACTTTATAATGTATGAAATACTTTCTTCACAACAAACTCTATTGCGATTTAAAGAGAGTAATATTTATTTTATTTCATATAGAAAAAGGTAAATCAACTATTAATGAAATTTATGAAAACAAACTATTACAGCGTAAGAGTACGCAACACGACGAGTCGTATAGAGGTTGCATGCTGAATTTCGGATCAATTGGTTATTTTATTAGGCTACGTGTGTTAGTATGTCACGTGATCAAATAATGTCATATAATGTTCCTTAGCTTTTTTTATGTTTCTCGTTGTCATTATGGTATCACTAACGCCCACACAATAACCATCAATAATCCTAATAAATTATAAATACGAAAGTGCCTTTGTTTGTTTGTTTTGCTTTCACACGGTTACTACTCAGCTGATTGCACTGAAACCCTACATGGAAATTCTTATGATCCCTAGGATGTATATAGACCTATTCTTATTTCAAAAATCATCCGGCATACGCCCAACAGGTTACTAAAGCAGTAAAAATCAAATCTTGGTCTCTAAAGTTTTTAAATATTATTTAAATAAGCCTTTTAATATAGTTAACTGTCCTGTATAAATATTATTTTATAACATTACAACCATATGTTTAGTTCAATTAACCACTTTCTGAATCTATGGTTATACACTACATTTATAGTGTGTAAATTCTTCAAGGGGTAAACATAAGTTAACAAGCCGTTTATAGATTTCAGCGATTAGATAAGTACATATTTACGTTATAAAAGGTCCTGAAACGATGGTCAGAATTTGACTCCAAAGACTCGCTTTAAAGCAATTGGCAAGAACTATGCTAGATGAAAGTTCACTGGACTAAAACTGGATGATGCATTTGAACTAAGGTACCAGTTCCAGCTCTAAATGTTATAAAGTACTTAGAATATGTATATATATATACATATATACATATATATATATATATATATATATATATATATATATATATATATATAATATAAACAAGAAAGAATCATCTGTGAAAAAAATACTACAAAAGAATTAAATTGCAATAGCTATTAATAATAATGGATAAACCTTTTTACGTATTTTCTTGATCATGGCAAGAAGGTTAACTCAACATGGGCGTTGAAACCAAAATTCACTCATATATTTCTCATACAGGACACAAACCTATGGAATTTCTTGTGAAGGCGCGGGTTTTATTATAAAAGTAAAGCTTGTTCCTAAACTATAGTCAAAGATAATATATTTTCCTAATTCTATTAATTTCATAGTTGTATTATCTATCTTTATCAATTTTGCTATTTCCTAGTAAGCAGTAATGTAAAATTGCTTACAAAATTACTCGCAATGTGAGTTCTAACATAAAAAGTAAAGTAATTAAAAATGTTCAAGCAAATTTAATTCTTTCCAATTATCTTTATCTTTCTATTATATATATACATATATCTGTATATACAATCTTTTCACGGAATTTGCAGTGCAGTTTGATTTGTAGTTCATATGATTCTAATAGGGAAATCCCGTAACTACCATAAAAATGCTAAAACGGATAACAATAAAACTGCACGTGCAGCATTGTTTGATTGCTTGTTCGTGAAACTAGTTTAATGATCAAAGCGAACAAAGAGAAGGTGTATAATTTCATAAACGTATACAATCTCTTCGTTATAGTGTTATACTACTGCACAATGTAATGTTATAACTTCCACGTGTGATACTGCAGTAAACTATGTCATCGCTTTAGTTAATTGGAATTGTTGATTAAACTTGTCAAAGTTTTCAGCAAACACCTGTTATTATTGGATGTTGACACATTGTTAACTTAGTACCTAAATTTCAAAAGGGGTAATTAGGTATTACTAAGCCCCTGTAAAATAAATTCAGCCCGCGAGAGTGAAATATATACCGATCGTATACGGTATGAGTTTTTTACAAGTATGGATAAACTCTGTTAGGTTTTGATGGATAAAGATGGAGGGATGGAACTAGGGACACCTTTCTAGGAAATAGAAATGAAAATATTAGTCATTCCCACAACTTGGCCTATTTCCCCAAAATGGGATTTTTGGGGGTGCGGCAAAATATTTTTAAACGTAAAGATTAAGTTTAAATGACACCTCATTTGAAAGGTCTTCATAAAAGACAAACTACAGCGAAAACTAGAGCTTTCTTTCTCAACTCAGTTCAAAATCGCAGCTCATTGTAATTAATTAAGTAAAAAGCACGGATGGATCCTGCTCAACATGTAATGGACAAAGATAGGAAAATATAATTCAGGACAACGCTTTAGAAAAAAAGCGAACAAATTTTCCCAAAATGGACTTTATGGGAGGTAGTTTAAATTGTTTAATGTAGAGTTACAATTACGCTATTACTGTTTCCTTCACAAGCTTCCTTACATCGTCAAAAACAAACTGAAACAAAGGGAATAATACTATTTGTTATGAATAAGAATTACTTCAGAAAAAAATTTCTTGTGAGGAATCATTTCCAAAATAACCACACCTCTATAGTTTGTGATCGTGTATAGATTTATCAGATATCATATTATTAATATATCAGTATTTTTATGAGAAGATGAACTTAAAATGGAAGAGAAATATTCCATTAGTTTAGCACTGGTGCTTTTAACGCCAGTCTGTATGCGAAATATTGTATGACAGATTGTGGCCTGTGAACTGGCAGTATCACGCATTTATATCACAATATTTGCATATATTTGCGTGTATGCCTACTGACAAACAATTCAATTTTGTCCGATGTATGTTTTAATATCCATTACGGCAGTACACATATTCCATACTCGATCAATATGTCATTTCATTCATTGTACATTACAGCAATACACCCCGGTTTGTTTTCAATATTCAATTTTATGTTTATTACAGCTTAAGCGCTGATTTAAAACATATTTGATGTACTGTTCAAGATATATATTTTCACAACGATATATGGTGGACGATATATGCGTAAATAATTAAGTATTATTACAAATCAGATTTATCTTAATTTAAAGTTTTTTTAAACTTTAATTTAAAGTTAACGATTTTAAAGTTTTATTCCGGGACGAAACAGAAAACGCCTATTACAAGTAATTGAATACTTGTTGAACATTTATATCCTTTCCCACCGACATCAGAGCTGTAAGATCTATTTAAAAGACATGTTTGATATTCTAAATAGTTAATTTTTCCTATATATTCTCAGTAATCTTTATTCTAGCCCTACATGTAACCTCCTCCCTGTTTTGCTGAAGATCATATATACTTTAAAGATTTTGACCACGGAAGGTTTGTGAAGGAAACAGGACTTTTCCGGACATTTGCGAACGTTCATTGAAAAAAAGAATCAGTAACACAACGTTTCGAGATCTGGAATCTGATCTCTTCTTAAGGTAAATAACTAACCTAACACATAATTAAAAGCTAATATAAAATATAAAAAAATCATACCAGAGCGTTGTGACACGTCAGGAACCACAACCACCATGTTGTATGTCAACTTCACTGCTCTAAAAATCCACTTAATAAAAACTAAACACAACTTTAATTATTAAAACTGAACTACAGAATACAGGTCATAACATCTCTGCATTCGTCGATCAACCACCTACAACTGACCAGAGACCAATAGCTAATGGCAATCGTCACGGCAGAAAGAAGATAACGGCAATAAAGAGGAAGGGGGACAGGAATGGGCCCTTTTTAACATTTGTTTAAGCTGCATGAACTTCCTAAAACCATACTGTGACTCAGAAAATGGTTTATTACAAATATCTAATCCGTTTGATACTTTTGGTTTTATTTTTATGTTATTTTTTTATAATTGGCAAAATCCACAAACCTACCATCCCTTTCCGGCCCATCATTAGTTCTCGTTATTCACCTTGCAAAAATTGTCTAAAGTAGTTGTCCCGACCTCTGCTGTCAGTCTTCCTAGATTTACCACCTCAGGAAAATATCCAGATAAATAAGAATAAGGACACCTGTTTACACATCCTACTGCTGCTCTTACACAGAGGGACCAGATGTGTAAAAATGCATATAGTTTCATTTTATACGTAGTTGGTTCATAATACTCGTATTAAATATTAATATTGAATGATGTCGTATGCCATAAACCCATTTTACGCAGTTTTTAATACAGCAATGCATATTGTTTATACAACGCTGTCAAAGTTAACAAAAGAAATTTTCTAAAACAAAAATAAATCCTGAATTAACAATCGTAATAACTAAATGATAAATAGATGCAACTAGTTTTATATAAATTTTGTTGTATACGGCCCAATGCACTGTGAAAGACACGCAAAGTTTCAAAACCATCATAACCAATAAAATTGCAATAAAAGATTAATTTTAACCAAATCCACATCTAGGGAATGCTGAGCAGGTGGATAGAGTACTGATGCAGTGTAAGCACGAAGAAAACAAGCCCTTAGGATGTGAGAGAGTTGAATACAAATGTTTGGCCCTGGAGTTTAAAGAGAATATCTTATGTGACGTCATATTTCTTGCTGCCTAGTATAGATGGATAAGGTTAACAGTGGATCGGTAATGTTGTGCGTAACTAGCGAGAATTGAAAGAGTATGAAAAACAGGACCACGAGTGGAGAGGCGGAAGTATAAATATTTAGCACTCTAGAGAGTGAAAGGTATAACAAATATGACGTCTGGCAAGCGTAAGGAGAACACAACCACGATGAGGTGAAACACACACTTTTAAAATCTGGAGAGGGAGAGAATAGTAAATATAGTTATTTTTTGTTGGTCATCCGGTGGAGATTGAGTGTTGATATAAACTAAGTCCATTCTGTAACTTTATAAAAGTTTATCTTATAACAAAATGATATTAATATAACGGGTCTCTCGTTTTCACTATTACCGTATAATTTAATAGAATGTATAGCCCATGATTTAGTTTGAATAATAAAAACAACAATAAATATTATCTACACCATTTTCTATGGTAAAAAAAGGTTACGATTGGTGCGCATATGCTATACATTAGTTCGATTTGTATAGATCTATAATGTATAAACACATTGTAATTGATGAATTCTTATAATTTTCCCTAAAATATGAAACCAGGATGTATCCAGACATTTCCATCATATCTGAAGTGATCACTTAACTGAAGTGATCACTGAAATTATCACTATACAATGGGAAATGTCCGGAAAAATCCTGTTTCCTTCACAATCCTTCCATCGTCAAAAACAAACTTCAAACAAAGATTAGGAAACCAATTGCGTGTCAATTAAGATTCTAACAATGTATTCTTGTGTTTAGTTAAAAATAGCATTATTATAATAAATAGATTATTTTATAGCTGTTTATTCGCACAAAAATAGAAAGAAATAGCACAGCTATAAATAATAATTTCATTCTAGAACCCCTACATTGTAAAAAGCAGCACAAATTACTATTTTATGAATAAATACATATAACATACCTATGGTTCTCATATAATTTAAACACACACCTTGTTACTAATAAGGTATTTCATAAAATATTTTAAGAACACTTATTTACTGTTTCCGACTATTCTCTAAATTACAATAAGTACGATCCTTGAAACACAGAAAGAACACACAAAAATATTCATACTCATTAAAATATTCTTCAAAATAATTTAATAAGAATTAAATCAACGTGGTTTCCAAAATACTCCGATACTACTAATATTATATTTTAAGTTGTGAAAACGTATAACTAACCTATGTAAAGTAGACTTTTTGTTAATCTACTCGTCTATAGATCGAAATAGACTGAGTCGACTTAAATCTAGCTTTTTTTCAAATGCCACTCCAATAAATGCGGAATCCGAAAGCGATTTTGTGGTTTCCCAGTAGAATTTCCGCTTTACTGAGGAATGCAATCGAAATGAATAAACCGATGTTATTTATACCAAAATTTCCAGTGCTCAAAACAGAAATAATACTTTCTCCTGGTTCTTTGGTGTACCATCTTTACTTACATTGAATATATTTAACTTCCGTTATTTATTGTAGTTACCTTGTAATCCCAACTACATAATGGCAATGAAGTAATCTTGATGTGCACATACAAAGAATCCTCTGAACGAATAAAGTAACACAGAGATTATCTCATAATATGTCTGTAATATGCGATTAAGACACAAATGGAACTTTAATCCCACAAAATGACATTATCACATCTCTTGTTTCAAACACAACGCTGACAAGCAGAAGCGAGTTATTGTATATTGAACTGAAAACTTCCGATGTAACATCTCCTCTTTTGTCTCGCAGTTTAATATTATAAGATTACGTTCCGACATAATGCTATCAGTTTTATATCTGATCTACAAGATAATGGTATTTTAAGTTAATGTATAATTATTATTGTCCCATGTCCTTGGAAATTGGCGTAGGACAATATTTTTGTAACTGACTATTGAAAATGTAATAATCAGTGACCAACTAGTAAACGAAATAGTTTTTAATATATTATCGTCTTGTAATTAACTAACAGTCAATTTTTAGAGCGTGGACTTGAATAATGGAATATATTTACCGTAATAGAATAATTATTTCATTTCTGGCTGATAAAAGAGACTGATTTTTTGTGCATAACTGAAATAACAGAATAGTACCCACAATTTAACTTCATGAAAGCCCGTTTTACGTCAAATGAAGCTAAAAATGAAAATTGTTTTAATTATTTTGCTCCCTATAATTAAACGTTTAAATCCGTTGAAAAAAAACTAATTGAAATCTCTTAAAACTCTTATCTATATAATTAATATGCTATCTAACCAATTTATATAAATTTAATAAATCTTCTTAGTAAATACGTACAGTTTATGTCCACTTGAGTCATATTTCTTTTTATGAATTATTTGAAATGAAAATTAGCCTCTTATTTCTTCTAACACACTTGTTTCACTTTAGTAACCATCCATTCAAAAACTTTGAAATAAATACATTTTTTCAGGTAAATACTTTATTAATGAATGATAATTTAAATAAATATAAATCATATACATTTCGACTAAAAACCATAAAACCATACACTATTACTCTTATATGATCGTTAGTTGACCAAAACCATTTCTATTTGTGGAAAGCTTTATAGACAACTGATTCTAGACCAAATCCAAATGATAGTCGTGGAAAATATTAGTTTTTCTCAAACAAATAAGTGTTTTACGATATACGTAAAGGAAGAGATTCATTTTTCATAAGTCAGTAGGAAAAACGACGGTAGCGTGTGTATGGTTGGCAACATTGAGCTCTCACATTGTATCCCCACTTCTTGTAATGAATTGTACATAATGGGTTATGTGTTCCAGACAGACTGACGTCATTACTCTAAGTGGAAAATGCTGTGAGAAGTCACACATTTGTTTATCGTATTACTCAATGGCATGGTTTTCACAGAGAGGTAGCTTTCAACATTTATAATATTGGGTTTGAAAACGGCATTTCAAATGTTGGAGAGTTTTATAAAAGCGAAATCCTACGAAGAAAATGACGTTCATTTTGTATTCAAACAATAAAATATTTGAAGACTTTTTCGGTGGAATTTTATTGTTGCTGTTACAATACTATTATAATTATATACAAAATATTCAAGTATTTTCCCCGATAAAGCTAATTAATTGCAAGAAACGTATCAAATACTCTTCTTCTTTATACTTATATATATACATATAGTTTTTTTTTGTTCTCTTAGGACAAGAAGCTTATAAATTGCACTTAGTCCTGTAAGAACCTTTGCGCTGCTTCCGGAGTGATAGGATATTCAGGATGGGTAAGGTTAGGGAGTAGGGGCTGCCTCCTATCGAGATCCATGAGGAAGAATTAGGGCACTACATCTCAAAGTCATCCCGGAAGAAGGGGAGGCCAGCTCTGAACCAGCCTCTCCAGTCAAAGTAGGCAGGGGGTGGCACACCCTTGTTGAGGTAAACAAGAACCTCTGAGGTAAGGGAACAAACCCCACCAACTCCAACAGTCATCTTCCACAGTAGATTAGACCTATCGAATTGCCCATGAACCCCAGAATCTCAACATTTACGGTTAGTGATGTGCCGCTACTGGACATCCATTAGGTTGCCCAGATTGAAGTGGCACATCGGTTTTTGCTGTGCCCAGTGGTGGGTTCAACTGGTAGGTATAAACCAGCCAGAAGTGATCCCTGCTGGGTGTCTTTATATATTTGGTTAGCGTCCATGTGACCTGAGAACTTTCTGATAGACGGTTTTACAGCGAGAAACTATGTAATAGACCTAAGATTGGCTCAAGAAGACAAGAGAGACAAAATCACTTTCGCAATTCATTTACTTTTGGAAAAGGGATCTTTTTGTTACAGATTGGTTATTTGTATAAAAATTATTTTACGGACTACAATAAACCTTCTTCATCAGACACACAGACTCGTGTTGAGCGCCATGACGTGTACGCCACGAATCGTATTTGTGTGTCAAAGCGACGACAACATATTCATTTATTCAATATTACTCCCTCTGTTTATACAGTTATTTTTCGTTTATTGGCATTACCATTTTATTGGTTGTATACAATATTTTACATTATGTGAGTATTGTTATCCAAAATTAAACATTTTAAAGCAAACTGTACGTCATTTTTTATCAAGCCAAATGAAAACGCCGTTATTAAAAGAAATTCATGACATAAAACATATTTATTCTAAAAGGAATATTTCAGAACCGTTATATTGCTTCAACCAATAATTATTTCATAAATATGAATAGAATAAATAACTAAAAATTTTAATTTCAGGAACTATAATAAAAGCAAATAATAAATGTGCATAACAAAAACGATATAAATATGTGATATGTAACTAAAATAACAATAAATATTGGAGATCAGAACGATAATACAAATATTACCTGAGCCAGATACATCCATAAATCTCTATTCTTGTAAATAGGTCTATTGGTACTTGTAGTTAGTTATCTACAGCAGTGGGTTCCTCTATTTGAATGTTGAGGTTTATAATAATGTAATTCTTCATATGTCTTGTAACATCTAATGGAATATTGAAATTTTCCTTGGTGTAAATTTATCAAGTTATTACAAAACATGCAAGATTTCCTTCATGGTTTGAATAATATCTCAATATATCTCAGTGGAACAAAAAGCGTTATTGAGATTAAAATAAAAATTTTAAAATAAAAAACCTTATAACTTATTTATAGAATTTTAATTATTTAAATTTAGCCACACTCCCCTTAAACTCAGCCCTATAGTTCAATAGAGAGTGGGTAATGTTACCAAGAGAGCTAAGTCAGATGACATTCATTATTATGTCCTTGTTATGTTGTTGTTTCCATGTTAATTACCGTAACAAGAAAGACAGATAAGGGAGAGCTATTTATAATGAAAATAACGATTCTTTGTCAATTCATTAAGGCAGTCTATTTGTCACTCCCTGAACGTTAGTAAAGCAAAGCATACAAAGGACTGGTCAAAATTCTCTTCTGTGTTGTCATCCTGTTCGCAGAATGCTTTGAAAGTTAATTGAGCTTTAAACTTTGCAAGAACCATTTCTACGCAGGAAAGATCTAGTTTGATGGTGGTGCATGAACCTCCACCGGATTTTGCTGAGCGTTAGTGAAACCTAACTTAACTTAAATCGTCTATGGCTCTTAATTATTTGTTAATTTCTTCTATATAACCAGACGCCAATATTACAATATACTATCTCAATTAACTATGAGAGAATTTCGTCAGTCGCGCCGATAGATCCTCTAGCTTAAACCGCTGTCGGATTTCTGACTGATTCAATTTACCCGAACTTCCAATACATTCCGCTATTAACAAAAACTTACTAAGAAACGAAACTCGCAATATAATTTTTTGTTTACCTTAATTCTCCTCTGAATATTTTAATGGGTGCCTTAAATTTTCTTCTTGCAAAAGGACTACTCTTGAATCAAGATGTTTAGATGTTGGAGTTTATTTACTCATATTTATTAGCAAAATTACCGTAAATATTTACATGTTTATTTAAGTATTTATAGTTTAAACTCGGATATTTAATATTTAAACATGGGAATAAAAAGACTATTTCAATGTTTTCAGTCGGATTTTTAAATTTTGTTTACGGAATATATAAAAATGCAACCAGGTTCATATCATTACCTCGTTTTCCAATAAAGTTTACATGTTAAGATTACTGGTTACGCTAATTAACCTTACTGGCTAGGTTACTGGTTTTTTTACTTTTAATTGTTTTCTCTGTGAATAAACTTAGTACAAAATCTTTCAAAACTTCGAAATTGTCTAATCTACCTGTACTTTGTTTTTGTTATAAGGGGAGTATTTTGTTATAAACAGCATAAGAATTTGACTTTTTTCATTTTTTGAAACTCAAATTTCTAGTTATACGAACCTGTATAGTAAAACCTACAATAACTTTTACCTATATAACTCGAAGTTATGCAAACTTTTATGTTCTGAGAAGAATATTCCCACCTGTAGTCATCTGTTTATTGCAGAGTTCTGCACCACACTTAGTGATTTGTTGTAGTAGGTGTAAGCGTTTGCGAAAGTAATAAATTACGTGCCATGTTTTTCCGTATATTAAGTTTTTGTTCTTCTTTGATGTTGTATGTTGAGATGAAAATACTAAAAGTATTATTTTCATTTAAGCGTTAACGCAGTTTATACTATCTAAAAAGATTTTTGTAACCACTTCGGCTTTATATAACTTTATAATTCTCATTTGGTGAATCTAAACATGATAAAATAATACTTCTAACTCGAGGTTCCTGCTTCTGCATTCATCGGTTTGACTATATATATATATATATATATATATATATATATATATATATATATATATATATATATATATAATATAGTATATATATAATATTGTGTATATATTATATATATATGTACTATATATATACTCATATATGTATGTATATATATATATATATATAATTATTATTATTATTACTATATAATATTTAACACTGCGAGTTCGTATTAATATTGCCTTCTCGGATTCAAAACACGACAATGGCAGACATCTGACGATTAAGTCTCTCTACTAACGATTGCGAATTGCGAATATAGTCGGTAGTGCGGTTGCCAATGGCACAGTCTAAGGCGGTTATCGCGAGATAACCAAACCAAGCAACGTCGAGCGTGGCTACTGTTTGGATGGGTGAAGGCTGAGCGATCCTGTCCTTGCAAGCAGCCCCCCGGCCATTGATGGTGGTTCAGAAGATACCCTAAAGCAGTTGGTATCCAGCTTAAGTGTTAGAGAGGACTTATTAGCCCTAACTTCGCCTTGTAAAATAAAACATTACTTTTACAGCAGATAACAGTAACGTCATTTACTGTGTCATTTAACTACATTACAAAAATGGAATGCCATTAAAAATCAATATGATTTTAAAAATTGTAACGCAATCCATTACCTACTTTCCTTCTTAAAAAATATAACATAACTAAAACTGTAATATTTCAAATAAATAACTTTTACCCAATATTTGTGCAAATGAAAGTATAGATTTATCTATATAATTAAAAATTTCGTTGCAATAGTTCTTGTTTGATGATTTTGGCTTTATGAAATCCTCGATGTCTTCCATAACAATATAAAAACATTATATTTATGTAGGTGTGTTACCTCTTACAATCATCAACATTCATTAAATAGTGTTAAAACAAGCAAATTTGAGTATCTGGTATAGATAGCTTGAACTTTACACGTTGAACTCTTAGACAATTCGGAATTCTCATTATAGCACTTGTTCTAAATTTTGTTTTTCATAAATGTTATCCTCAACTTTAGATATTCTCTACACTTATTTGACTAATTTTGAAAATGTTTGCTAGTCCATTACAAATTATCTGCATATTCGTCGTACCCCTCCTTTACAAAATATCAAAGGGATCTTTAATATATATTATGTCACTGATACAATTTGTATATTATCGCCAATTACCACAGAAGAGTAGCGACGACAACTCCCCACCGTCTAACTTGCTTGAAAGTTTCAAAGTAGGCGTCGTTGGTGCTGTAATGTGATTACAGAACTTGTTAAAAGTTACCATTACTTGATCCGATCTTTCCCTGGTGGACCTAGATCATAAATTGAGGGTTTACATAAATTAAGGACTTCGTAAATTTATTTTACAGCTCTATAAAAAACTAAATAATTCATTTATATAAAATAATAAATATATTAATAAGTTAGTTCTATACGAGCTGACCTCTATCGTTGCCAATCTTAAAGTAATATTCCTATAATATTTTTTACGTGCTTGTTCTAGATCTAAAAGCACCATGCAGTGGATGACACAGATGGATTTTAACACTTCTTCCAATTTAATCAATCTCTTTATCCCCAAAATATTTATGTACAGGCTCACTTTACTAACCTACAGTTTTAAATATCACACCCGCAAGAGTTTTACATCGAAATAATATTATATTTATAGTAGCTATATTTAACTATTTACATTCCAACGTAGTCTCAGATGGCTAGAGTGTAAAAGCAGTGATGGTAAAGAAAAGAAAGTGACTAACGATCAGAGCAGTATAACAAAGCAAATAATGCAGCGTCTAACAGAGCAAGATAGAATGCTATTATAACAAACAATAAACATTAAAGATAATTATTGATAAATAAAATTAAAAATAAAATTGAAAAGGTAATGACTACCATAATAAGAGAGAAATTAATAGAACAAGTAAGTTCTTATCAGCAGTTGTTAAACAAATAATGATATGAGACAACAAAGATCAGTATAAAAAACCAATTAATAAAGACAGTAACAATTTATAAATTAACAACAATAATATATAATGGACTAATGAAATGCGACAATGAAGTATAATAACAATAGCACTAGCAGTTTAATAATAATAATAATCAATAATACAACTGGAGACACTTAAAAGGAAACAACATAACTTAGTAATGATACGATTTAACAATTATATAACATCAATAATGAAATAGTGATGAAATCCATAATAAATATCAGAGATTAATAAATTCTTCTAAATATGTTGAACGTCCCATGAGAAAACGAATTTTAGCCTCAATAAGTAAATAAATAAGTAATAATAAACATAAATATTCCAAATTTCACACTAACGAGGATTAATAAAGTTTAACAAGAATTTATCAAAAAGAAGTATATAAATTAATACCGTTAAATATGATAACAAATACGAATGCAATACAATAGTTCATGTATACAAGTTCTAAGCTACACCTCACCGTTTTTGTTAATTTTTACTTTTTTATTACAGTAAAACTGCGTTACATTAAACAGACAGTTTAAAAATGTACACTAACCTATGTCTTGTTTTTTTTTTTTTTTTGTCAAATATATTTATCGCACATATTGTGCGGGTTCTGTTATTAACAATAACTACAGCAAGGGTTTGTTCACAGATATTATCAAACCAAGACATTATTCTCTAAAACTGTCATTTTTTATAATAGACTAACACATCTAATCAAATTTTGTTTAGTAAAACCTAAAAAATATTGAATACATTTTATTTATTTATTTACTCTATAAATTTTAAACTACTATTTAGTGTTCAAAAACGGAACACTAAGATTTTATATTTATTACTCAATAATTTATTAGATTTAATGGTGGATATTAACACTAATTTATCTTTTATTATAACAAACAAGAATTTGTTTGAGCTTCAATAACAGTATAATCTCTTCATAACGGCAAAATATAAATATTATTAATTTAATTACTGAATTGAGCGATAAACATTATGATACGTACTTTGAGAAGCTGATTAATTACAGTTAGAGTTAGTAATTACATTAAAATCGCTTTCACAATACTCGCAAACGTTCAATATTGACATGCGTTGTCAACTACTGCATGTTATTTCCAGTAATTTCAATTCAAGAAATTATTATTTCCCTCCACTCTATGTAGTGGCAATAACCTAATGTTTTAGCGTACTATTTTTGATTCAATGTTTGTTGAAATCAAATTACGCTATTGCTCCTGATACGTGTTTAATGCATGACAATAAAAGACAATTGACAGATATTTGGTATTCCGATCATATGATAGTTTGGCTATTTAAACATGTATGTGACAAAAATGCCCGAATAAAAAATAATTTAATTTTAAAAACTCTGTACTGCAGTGGTGATTCAGTGTTTATTAAATTGTAATATATATATATATATATATATATATATATATATATATATAATTTAATTTATTTAATTTTATATATTTTAATACATACAATTACTATTACAACATCAATACAATTACTAACATCTGTCCGTTGAAGTAAATGACGGTTTATATTGAATTTTAGTGAACATTTTTATATTGCTCTTATAGTTAACCATGGCACCAATGAGAAAATTCGAAAGTAAACAAGCTGAGTACAATCATGTGACCGTTACCTAATCTAATTAACACAGTCATATAGCCTAACATTCCAAAAGATAGGTCGATAAAAATCATCTACATACTTTACATTTTACATGAAACTCTAATTCTAGATAGACGCAAATGAGTGTTATAATGGTGCATATTTGTGCATGGAATTTGGGTGAGCATCATTGAAGGCACTCTGTATGCTGACAAAATCTCTCTTTTTTTAAATTAATTTTCTGGATGAATTGTCTGCCTCTCCATCTGTCCAAAGGACTTTTCGAGAACGAAATGACCCACAGACCTTAAATGTTGAGTGCAACCTCAGCAAAGCCTGTTACGTGACGGAGTGTACTCTTATCTTGTCTTATTTGAGCGTAGCCCCATTATATAACTCTTCTCAAGATCTTAGGGATACTTCAAATCATTAGGTTAGAATAAAAAGACCTAAACCACAAAAGTGTAAATAGGTAAATTAACGTTAACGCTTTTTTACTAACGTATATTACACTGATTTTGTCGTTAAGTACATGTCCACCAACTGTAACATTCCATATTCAGTTGGATATAAAATAAAAATTGTAATTTGATATTTAAGATAAAATTTGCTATTGGATGTTGTGTAATTAAAATTCTCAGAACAACCTCAATACATTTCTGAAATGTTTGTTTATTCCAGGTACTGTATAACACATAAATATCTAAATCTGTTGTAATGAATTATTCACATACATTTCCATGCACTTACAATTCTGTTCTGTTCCAGGTATGTCTACTTACTCCCTTGTCAAGGTAACCCATATACTCCATACTGAATTAATATACTTTTCCTAAAATTCACTGTTAATTTTAATCACACCTTGTTGTGTATAATTAATTCTTGTTGTTTATACATTATAATAATATTTTTCAAACACTGTATATTCATGGAACAGTATTGAACAAATTTGTAATTAAATTAAATTAATATTTTGAGAATAATGTTGAATAGGTAAATTCTATGTATGTGTTGAAATATTAGTAAGCTACAGATTTAACTCTAGATGTATTTAAGTTTGTATTTTCGCAAAAATATAGAATATAGTACAAGTAGGTGTATTGGTATTAGAATAATGCTTTTGCTCCCATCCTCTGGTGTAATACAAACGATTCTTTTTCCTGATGCCTGCGTTGTTCTTATATTTGTCTTCCCTTCTATTCAGACATATCTCTTTTATTTAAAACTAACACTTTTGCCCACTTCTATTCAACATATTTGTTTGCTGAATATAATAAGTAGTTCGTCTTTATTTTTCCTATTTCCTTCTTCATATGTTTCATTTGTATTTAAACAACTCTAATTATATTGAGAGCTCTATTTAATAGTGCCAACGAATAGTGGACATTTCGTTTATCCACCATCGTAACGGGAGGCATCAACACTTTACAGGTTAAACGTTATAGAAGTGACGGATTTATTTTACTTATTATAATCTATAGATGAATACACAAATTCTTTGAATGCAATGAAGAAAAAAAAACTTTTGATTCATTTGTGAAGTTGCATGATGGTGGAATCAGAGTCTGTAAGGCTTTGCAAGAATAAAATTATTATGTGAAAATGTGTTTTTATTTACTATCGATTTTAATCGGCTCGTAGATTCTTCATATTCTCTGGAAACAGAAATATTTCCAAGGTATATAATTCCAACTACGCTTTGTCCGGTTGTAGTGCCGTCGTCCGAATCTCTTACACATGCTACACTTTTCATGTGAGGGAAGAAGTAAGAAAATATAGAACAGAGAAACAGCAATAACAACTACATTTTGTAATTTACATTTTTGAGAGTTACAAAACAATATTTAAACAATATTTTCTTAAATTTTACAATAGTTGAAAGTATAACATTTGTTGTGAAATTGGTTTAAAAATACTTACTTGGGAAATCATGTATTTTTGGGAAGTTAAATGTTAGGAGTCTTTGTTTGAATAGCAGTGAATTGTGTATGTTTAAATTCCTTCTATTTTTGAAACGCAGAAATCGGATATGTCGGTAAAAGTCGCCTGATGCCTGAAGCTGGGAAAAATGAGGGGTGACACAAGATAATGGATTTCTGTTGACTCGATATTGGCCTGTCAAGCGGCACTTACCTTGTCAATTTCATTAGAGGCGGTAGGCTATTTGGTGGTTTCTCTCTGGTAGTAGATTTTTTTTCCAAAGAGATTTAAAATTTAAAGCAATTAATTGTTTTTCAAAAGGACGTAGGCCTACATGATTTATTTATTGTAACGATATAATACATGGTAACCTGTTTACTACATAATTACTTAAGGCAATTATATTTTGTTAAGTAAAACGAATTTGATGGGAAATTGTTAATTAAACCTTGTGTAATATGATTTATTTACTATTCTTCTAATCTCGTACACGTAGCGCAGTATATATATTTTCAATGTCAATATACAAGGATGCTGTAGTTTGCAGGTTTGAGTCATGGTATTTCATATGTAAGCTGCTTATACATAAATTCAAAATATTTTCACCTATATTAACCCACTTTTAACACCAAGAAAGAATTGTATGATATTATATCTAAGCAATTTCCAACTTTGTTTACAACATACAATGCCTTAATGTATTACTAATTTATTTAATAATATTTAAGATATATCCCTTTTTCTATAACCGCTATCCAATACTTTATGTTCAAGTAGGAAATTATACATCTCTAGATAACCAAGATATATTTTGATAATGTTTCAAAATCAGAAACAGACATCAATCAAACAGTGATGATACTTACAGAACAACCTATCACTTCATAAAGACTTAATTCAATCAAAACCTACTACGGTCAAATCAAAACTAATGCCAGTTATTCTTTAGACCCCCATTTTTTATTATTTGAACAAAAAGTAACATTTTTAAATCAGCAACATTATGAGAAAGGTCCAATGTTTCGTGCATAACTCTCAATCTAATAAAAAGAATTATTAATATTCTGCTAATCGTTTTATCTTTATTATGGAAGAAACTTTTTGCATGCTATCTATATTTTTCTATTTTTTTTTCAACGGCAGCAGCCAATTTACAAATACAAACATAGATAGTTTTAGATACTTTTTGCGGCATTTAAATCTACTCCAGTATGTAATCAAAATAAGTAATCGTCTATCTATATAGCCGAGTTTGAAGGTTAGCCATAAACACAGAAATATACGGAAGATACACTAAATTCTAGCTAAATTGTTTATTTCTGCATATATGTATGAATATGAAATATTTTTAAAACAATCACTTCTAGGTTTTATGGTGACAACAAAGGAAAAGTGTACCGGATATTGGCGCTTTTCTACCAAACTGCAAAATTCATAACTTGAAAACTGAAACTATTAAAATTCTTAAGTAGGAAATTTGTCATCCGATTAAGACCGAATTTGTGTGCAACATAGGAACTAGTATTAATTTTTAGTTGTATAATTTTTTTAAGTGTAAGGTTATATCAGAAACATTTATTATTAAATAACCATCGTAATCTTTATTCTTGACAGTTTGGTGTAAACAATCTCGCTATTGGTCTTGTTAGACTGCTTTTTAAGTGTTTTTTGGACGGTCATTCTTGTACACCACTACTTCTAACACTGAATTAAAATAATAATTTTTTTATATTTAACTACGGCAACCAGCATCTGCTTGCTTTAACAAAAACCGCAACAAAAGTATTGACCCAATTTATACATTTTGATCTGAGAGCAGTCACCAAGGACTGCCTACAGTGTGTAGCAGCATTTTTGTGTTGAATATGCTGTCGCTACTTTTCCTGAAGAGTAAAAACTCATAATTTGGTAGAAATTATTGCAAATCAGGTAATAATGTAGCTAAAATTTCAATTAGAAATTCCATACTGTGCAGGCCAGCGACATGCACCAGCAAATTTAAATTATGTGTGATTTATGTTTCTGCAGGGTACAAATTTCATACTTTGGAAAAAATGCTGCAAATTAGGTACTAAATATTGCGGAAATTTCAACTGCAAATCCACAGTGACAGGCTAGGGACGTGCCTAATCCGCGCCGTTTAATGCGTGGTAACACCTCTAGATCTCACATTGCATTCTGCTTCCTGAAATGAACCGTACATAATCGGATTTGGCTCAGACGGGGTGGTACAAAACTACGGAAAATAATATGTACAAATAAGAAATGTTCTACTTTTTTATTTATTTTTGTGATACGATACAAAAAAATTCTATTTTGTAGCAAATCACAATAGTCAGTTTTAATATATATTTTTCCTTGCCTCAACGAGGGTGTGCCATCCCCTGCCAGCTCTGACTAGAGAGGCTGGTTCAGAGCTGGCCTCCCCTTCTTCCGGTGGGGGACATAACTGTAAGATTATAGTGTCCTAATTCCTCCTCATTCTAACTGCACCCATCATGAATATCCTGCCATTGGGGAAGCAGCGCTTAGGTTCCTATAGGACTAAGTGCAATTTATAAGTGCTAAGAGAACAAAAATAAACATATATTCTTAAATATATAAAAAATTCAAAAATTATGTTGTGAATATTATACAAAAAATTTCTATATTACATCTAGTTTCTTGTGAAGATTTTTTATTCTTCGATAAAATGTACATTATGGTTTTAACATGAATTAGAACTCCAAATGTACTGTCAGAGAAATGTATTACACCACAAGAAATGTTTCTGCACATCGTCTCTCTTGTCTACTGGGTTAGCAAGTGGTAACGCATCACACTGACAACCCACTGATAGCCTGTTAGACTCTGCAGCTGGGAACCACGTAATAGATCTGAGATTGACTAAAGCTGAGAGTAGACACAAAGAAACTCTCTGTATTTTATTGCGTGTAGTGAAAGGATCTTCTAAAGATATCTATCTGGTCTCTCTCCATTCGTATAACAAATTCAGAGAATTTCATAAAGGTTCTCTAAAACGCATAGAGACAGTCACGAATATTTCAGTGACACGAAGCATTTACACCATAATCTTTGTTAGACAATATTTTTCCTATTATCTTCTATCTATAGTAATGATTGTGATAAAATAAGTGATAAACATTGTCCAGGGAAAGTTTAGTCACCTTAGGCTTTACGTCGACACTAATTTCCAAATGCGTTGAAGAAGTGAGGGAAACTTTAACGTTTATATATAAAAAAAACGAATCGATACATCATAAACTGCCATGTTCCGTTGAGATAAGCTTCATAATGAGATAAGCACGCTGTATATCCAGAATGTGAACGTGGTTAGTTAAAACATTATTTTTTTAAAATTAATTGGCAATTTTCGTCATGAGTATTATACATGTAATATCAATTTATTCTATTGTTACATTTGGTAACCCATGTAAGGTTAAAAACATCATGTAGTTACACAACATTTGTGTGGGATTACACATCTATAGCAGTACAATTCATAATATCATTTTACTCTCAGTTTTTGGTTTATTATTATTATTATATTGCTCCTGTCTGTATTATAGTATTAATGTATTAAATGTATTGTTAATACATGAAATCATTTATTAATTAATTTATTGTTAGCTTACATTTGTATATAGTAAATTATTATGTCATCCTAATCCTATTAGTTAATTAGATATTAATATTGTTCATAGTGTATATTATAATTGCAATACATTCTTTAGGGTTTTTAGGTTGTACTGTTATTAATGCTTTTTGAATACTGTTACTTTCGTAAAATATCAGTATATTATTACTATAGTTATATTCAGGATGTTATCCTATTGAATAATTACTAAGACTATAGGGTTAGTATAGATTTTTTAAGTAATTAGTTTTTTATTGTTGTAAACCATTTTAAAACTGTACAAATTAAATAAAAATATTTTAAATTTAAAGTCTTTTAAGTTAAAGTAAATTAATGAAAATAACACTGATTTAAAAAGGGTAAAAAAATAATCGTGTGCATAAGTTGTATTCAAGACAGATGTAAAATACTAGTCAAGAAGCATGTAAGGTTTTTAGATTGATGCTAGATTTAAGATAACAAAATGTGATACCGTGATTTAGAGTCAATAAAGGAAGAACACAATAGAGCATCGACTTGCAATGTCATCATGGCCACTGTATTGCACTCGACAAAAGCCAAACTGCTGTTTTGGCAAATCTGTTCTATACCATATAACCACAAGAGTAGTCGTACATAATAATACCTATTCTGCCTGTCTGGTTATGTACCCACCATGTAAAGACAATAATTTAAGAATCAACTGTAAAAATTACAAAATAAAGCCCACGTAATAATAATACAATTATCCAAAATATGATTTTTATAAAGCTAACTAAATTGGCTAGCATTATAACGGTGTTAGAAAAAAATTTAAATGATGCACAAATACTTTAAATTATTTTAAAAAAATAATAAAAATAAATAATTTAATAATATTAGAATTTGTATAAAATAGTTCATCCGGTGGTGAGCTCTACACTGACAAGCCTATTACAGAAATTCGCCATTATGTAAACAAGTTGGGACTCGCTTCTCTTGTAAGTTAGTTATCTCAGTCTGGGTTCAGCATTTATAATTAGGGATTGCAGATGCAATTTCACGTCTATTATTTGCAATTCCATTTAGTGCGGTTTGCTTCCATTTTGGGGACAACTCAAAGTAACGTCCTTTCGCTGTGCTGTAACTGTTTATTACATAAATAAGGAAAAGCTTGTTGTTATTAATTTTATATTTTCTCTAGAAACGTTTTTTAGTTCAAATAGGTCGTATAGGAAATTTTAGGTCTATATAGTTACCTCAGTAGTTACCATAGTCTATAAAATAGTATATAGTACCTATTTTCATGACTAAATATAATTGAATCTTGTAAATACACTGCCATAAATTTTTATTTGTACGTGTTCTTTAATTTTAATACCCACTTAACTAATTTTGGTGCAGAAAAACCATGACATTTATATCTTAATATTCTTATTTCGTCTCTATAAGCTCAGAGAAATATAAACTTCAAGTTTTATCAGTGACGTTAAGAATAAGCTTGAATTTATTCCCTTTGTTGAGGGAAGTATATGTTAAGAGATGTTATAACGCGTTCCTTGTTAACAACAGTACTTCCTACTTAGCCATCATAAGCGGCTACAAATTGTGGTAGGGTATATATATATATATATATATATATATATATATATATATATATATATATATATAGGATCGGATATCAAGAACTAGTTCCGTCCATTGAATGATTCCCAGGATGACGCCCAGTTAGCATTAGGCGCAAAGTTCTCCTCTAACAACTGGGATGCTGTTCGTAGTGATGGCTTGCGTGATTTGAGCCGACTATCTTACTGAGGAAGGTCGCGCGTAACGGGCAATTCAAGATTGGACACGATCTTATTGAACTCTCTCAGAAGAGCCTCTTTGCGTCTAATCTCAGGTGGTGCTATATTGCTCAGCACTGGGAGCCAAGGTGTTGGTGTTGCCATGAGAATTCCAGTAATTGTCCTCATGGCCCTATTAAGATCGACATCGACCTCTCGCACATGTGCACTATTAAGCCACACAGGAGCACAATATTCAGCAGCGGAGTACACAAGGGACAAAGAAGTGGTACGCAGTACTTTTGCGTTGGCTCCCCAAGTTGATTCAGCAAGATGCTGTACTATATTAGCCCTTGTTTTCAGCTTTGCTGCTGTCTTTTGAAGGTGACTTTTAAAAGTGAGAGATCGGTCTAAGGTAACTCCCAGATACTGCGGATGTTCATTATGTTTCAATCTGACACCATCAAGAGTTACATTTAACTTGTAGTTCGCCAGTCTGTTATTTAGGTGGAAACATGATACTTCAGTTTTAGTAGGATTTGGATTTAACTTCCATGCTCTAAAATAATCTGCAAGGACTGAAAGATCATCAGTGAGTGCCTGTTCTGTTTTCTTTATATCATTATGTTGGTAGGCTAAGGCAATATCATCCGCATAAATAAACTTTCTGGATAACGTTGTTGGGATGTCGGCAGAGTACACGTTGAACAACAAAGGAGCAAGTACTGAGCCCTGTGGAAGGCCATTTTTAAGTTGCCTGAAAGAACTTTCCTCACGGCCAAGGCATACTTTTATAAGCCTATCGCTAATCATTGAATTAAGAAGCCGCAGAAGGAAAGGGCAAGGAATTAGATTATAAAGCTTTACTAAAAGGCCTTTTCTCCAGACAGTGTCGTAAGCTGCAGTGAGGTCTATAAAGGCTGTAGAGGTTTTTGTTCTCTTTTCAAAACCATTCTCAATAAAAGTTGTTAGCGCAAGCACTTGGTCACAGCAGTTACGACCAGGTCTAAAGCCAGCTTGATCTATAGGAATGCTGGCATTGAGAATGGGAAATATTCTATTATAGATCAACCTCTCCAGCAGCTTATAACACACACTCAACAGGGCTATGGGCCTATAGCTCTCAATACGCTCTGGGTCTTTGTTGGGCTTCAAAACGGCGATTATTTTAGATCTTTTAAATGCTGCAGGCAGGTTACCTGTAGCCAGTATTTCGTTGAACACCGTAAGAAGCCAGTATTTAACTTTGATTCCTGAGTACTTTAAGAATTCTGGGAAGACATTATCGATACCGGCTGCCTTCCCAACTGACAGAGCGGAGATGGCCACTTCAATTTCATCAAGTTCAAATGCTCTCGATATTTCCAACGGAGCTTGCCGACTGCTTTTAAATTCGTTTAACTTGTAATTAACCAGCTTGTCAGACCAGCTTGTGGTAGGGTAATGATTTGGTTTCTTTCGGAAATATATTTGTACAAACAAGTATGTTTATACAGGGTGCAGGGTGCCTTAGACCCCTTGTCTACTATTTTTACAAGAATAATGGTATAAGCTGGAACCACCAAATAAATTATAAACGCACTAAGTAAGCAGTTAGTTATCTAACCAACAAGATTTACAATTATGTGTTACTTTACCAATGTCTGTATTTACACTTCTCGAAATTCGAAACCCATGACTCTCTATATCAGGAAAACCTAGTATATTTAAACAATTAAAACTGATTTGGTCATGTAACCGATAGATTATTTAGTGTGTTTTCAATTTCTTTGGCGATGTAAGCTCATACAGTTCTTCTTGTACGTACAGTGTATTAATGGTCTATTAAACTCTGTATGCTCTTGATCTATATTTGTTTATATATTTATATGGCAATAAACCATTCACATATGCGTCTCATATTAATTCAAATATGAAGAAAACAAAAAGAAAAATAAATGGTGACAAGATAAAAATAACAATAACAAATTTAAAAAAACTAACCTATTCCCAATAGTAACAATAAAAGTGTAATACATAAATATGTATAGTATAAATAATAATTAAATAGAGCAATAATTATAATAATAGTAATAAAAAATGTTAAGATAAAATAATAACGAAACAAATAACAATAGCAATATTCAACAAGTATGATAACCTAAGTATCAACGAATAATAACAAGGATAGTAAGAGAGAGAGAGAGAGAGAGAGAGAGAGAGAGAGAGAGAGAGAGAGGTCTTTATTTACAATCATTGAGATTGAAATGGCGTCAACTTAACAAACATTTTTAGTAATAGTCCAAATACTGCTTTACAAAAATATTTCACTTGTTTTAACAGTTTGCCCAGTCCCATGAATTCCTTCACACTGTAAAATGGACGTTGCAGCAACCACTCGTAGAGTTTTCCTTTTAAGGCTTTTGGATCAGTCCTCTTCAGCTCCTCCGGTAGCAGGTTAAACAGCCCTGGCCCCAGCATACGTCGGCTTCACTTCAAATCTTCTACTGTTGTGGGATGGAAGAATGAAATTGTGGGCAAATCGGGTGTTGTGCTGATGAATATCTTCTCCTCTAGGTATAACTCTTTTTGCAGGCTAAAACGATCACCTCCAGTATGTATATATTTACAACTGTAAGAATCCTCCATCTTTTGAAGTGCTCACGGCAGCTCTCGTTCCACTCCAAATCTGCCATAACTCTGAGAGCTTTATTTTGGATTGTGAGGACACGTTCGAGATGAAGCTGGGAAGCTGCGCCCCACAGAGTAACTCCATATCTCAGATGGCTCTCGAAGATGGAAAAGTATGTAATTTTAACGGCTTCAATGTTGCTGACGGACTTAACCCGTCTCAGGGCGAAGATACCGCTGCTCAGCTTGCCGCATAAGATGTTTAGGTGCTGCACCCCACGACAACTTGCCATCGATGACGATACCGAGGTGTTTGGTGGATTCCACCAATTGAAGTCCAGGAAACTCAGAGATGGTATCGCTTTTTAGAACCCATAACAAGCTGTTTCGTCTTGGTTTAATTAAAGACCAAATCATTCCCATTGCAGTAATCCATGGCCAACCAAGTGCGATATAGACCTTTGATTTCCAAATCCTCCGCAGAAATACTGGATGACAAAAGGACAGAGTCGCCTGCATACATGATTGTTTTGCAGAACTCTTGAGTGTATTCTGGTAAATCGTAGGTAAACAGGATAAAGATCACAGGACCCAGCACGGACCCCTGTGGAACGCCTCTGGTAACGGGGAGCTGACTTGACCTGAAGAAGGTGGTCGCTTTATTGTCGAAGTGCCTTAGTTCAACTAATTGGTCTCTGTCTTGAAGGTAATTGCTGAACCAGTTCCAAGCGGTGTCCCTGAATCCAAGCTTACTGAGCTTAGCCAGGATTAGCTCATGACCTAGGCAATCAAAAGCCTTGCTCAGATCCAGGTAGACACCGGTCACACTATGTCCCTCATCGAGGCTATCAATGATGTATTCCACCAACTCCACTAAAGCAGTCAGAGTTGACTTCTTACTTAGGAATCCATGTTGTTCTCTGAGTTGTATGGAATTCTTCTGTAGGTGTTCACAGATCCGCATATGTAACAACTTTCTCTATATAACTTTTGAAAAGGTAGAGACCAGAGAAATCGGCCTGTAGTTTTCCAAATCATGCTTGCTTCCTTGTTTGTGAAGGGGTATCACTTTTGAAGACTTCATCTTCCTTAGGACAGACACCAAGTCGGAGGCTCAAGTTGACAACGTGCAGTAGCGGCTCAAGCAGTTCCTTTTCACAGCCCCTCAACATCACAGAGGAGAACTCATCTAGCCCCGCTGAAGTTTTTGTTCTTCATGTTACGTATTATTTTACTTAACTCCCTCTTCGATGTTGGCTCAAACTCTGTCAATGGGAAGGCTATGTTCAGGTCCCCGCTGGGAATTGTGCGAGAATCACCCTTGTCCACCCTGTTCAACGTATCCTCCGCCACTGATGTGAAGAATTTGTTGAAACTATTGGCCATCTCTTGGGGACTACTGGACTCCACACCATCGAGAAGCAAGTGATTCACGTTTGAGTGTTCTTGAGTTTTTTTCTCGTCTTTCGCTATTAATGACAGTCCATATGTGCTTTTTGCCTTGTTATTTTGATTCAGCGATAAAATTGGCACTAGCTTGCTTTCTCAATGATTTCAGTTTTAAATCATAGGCTTTTTTTAAGTCAGATGATCTTTTTTTGTCTTCTTGTCTGCCGTACAGTTTAAAAGCATTTTCGGCTTGTATGAACTCTTGTTTCATTTGATTAGCTTTCGTGATCATAAGCCAGAGTAATTGATTTACGTGGTTTCTGTCTAGTATTTTTGGCTGGACAGGTAGTATCAAGGGCAGAAGTTACAATGGCAAGAAAATTGTTATACGCGTCATCCACGTCAATACACGTTAGTACACTCTATCCCATGATTGAAGGTCGAGATGCATCCTCAAATTTTCAAGATTTATGCTGTTGATGTGACGACGAGTTGACAGGATTGGAACTTTCTTTTTTTATTTCAAAATTGAGGCCACACAGCTGGCCGGTGTGGTCTGAGATTCCTGTATGGAGGACCTGCACGTTGACATCACCGATGTACTCTGCAGAGAGACACAGCACATGTCTATGGAGGAGAAGGTTTTCAGAGTCACTCTAGTCGGGGCCAGATCAATTCTTTCCATATGAAAACCTGCCAGTAGTTCATTCAGTAGAACTCTCTCTCTGGATGTTTTGAGGCCATCGACATTAAAGTCACCGACAATGAAAACCACATTTAAGTATAAAGTGGTAACAATCGTAGTGTTTTACTGGTATCTACAATACTTATTTTCAAGTCAAAGTTATCGATCACCAAATAAGTACAATCAGTTCTGGTATCAAATCACAAGCTGGTAAGAGAGGATTATATTTTTATTGATATCAGAATGTAACTAATCAGAACGCTGGTGTACGACTTTCAACCAATCACAGACGACCTTATGTAGCCGTATAGTATTATAAAAGATTTGGTATTTTACAAAATTATCTACCTCTATTTTTTCTTATGTATTGCATAAATATAATGAAATCGGACGTACACGAATGCGGTGTGATTCATTATGATTTGAAAACGTTTTGTTAACCAGATTTTGAAATAGATCTTTTGTAAATATAATATGATGTATCTTATGTTAGGGGATCTACAGTGAATATGGTACGTGAAAACGGATGAACTATTATCACATGTAACTTGTATAACGGACTAAAATTGTAAACAACAAACTGTACATGTAAAATTGTTTAATTGGTTTTTTACAATACGAGTGTATTAGTTTATCACCATTTCGTAAAGTTATAATGTTAATAATGACATAGGTACAATTGAATACCGTATAATGTAATACTCTTGCAGGTGTTAAACTGAAGTAAACTACCACAACGACGTGTTAATAAAAATTGCTATCTAAACCTTTTAACATATTCAACAAACACTCTTATTGTTGCATGTTGACGGAATTTTAACTTTTTAGTAAGCTCCAAATGGTAATAAGCTACTTCTGTCACCTACATGATAAAAGTCTGGTAGGAAAAATATGTATGCAGTTAGTCCATTTATTCAATTCTAAAAAATTCATCTATCTATACAGGAACTATTTTTATCTTACAAATACAAATGATATGAGCCAGTTGTAATCAAACAAACTTGAGTTTTTAAAAATAATAACAATATTAAACCCTTAAATTTGATCGTAGTGTTATAGGAGATATCTCATTTTAAATATATAATTAATATGCATACAATAACTTTATATATATATATATATATATATATATATATATATATATATGTACATATATATGTATATATATATATATATATATATATATATATATGTACATATATATGTATAAAGTTTAAACTGTATATATTTAGAATATTTAACGTCATAGGACAACAAATGCTGATATCTTTTTCTTAATAACACGTTAAAACAGTAATTGTGCTTCTATTAAATTTGATAACGAGTTTTAGATATGTATATGATATTTTGAATTAATCCGTTCTTTTTCTCGTAATGTAAATGAGTATATTTGGCTCTGACTTCTTCCACATTTCCTAGGGATACAAATTCAACTCTATAGTAACTCTGTGCAGGTGATATAATCGTTGATTTTAAGTGGTTTTCAGAAAAATATCTTGCTGAGATAATGTTATTGTTATTGCAAAATACCTTTAGTATGGTGTCACCTTCGATGATATCACTGTAATAACATGTTAGGATGTAAACTCTTAACTGTAAAGCAGATGATATCAATGTAATGACATGTTACGATGCAGACGCTTGTCAGTAACACAGATGATATCACTGTAATGACATGTTAGGATGTAAACTCTTAACTGTAAAGCAGATTATATCGCTGGAATGACATGTTACGATGCAGACGCTTGTCAGTAACACAGATGATATCACTGTAATGACATGTTAGGACGTTAACTCTTACCTGTAAAGCAGATTATATCACTGTAATGATATGTTACTATGCAGACGCTTGTCAGTAACATAGATGATATCACTGTAATGACATGTTAGGATGTAAACTCTTACCTGTAAAGCAGATTATATCACTGTAATGACATGTTAGGATGCAGACGCTTGTCAGTAAAGGAGACCAGCTATAAGCGTTCTGGCAAGAGGCCCACAAGTTTCCAGAAATACCGAGAGAGCTATAACAGTGCTAATGCTGATAGTCAGGAACACAGTTGAGTGGTGAGAATTCACTACCTTCCGTCTCTTTCATCCTGACTAGTGGAGAGAATGTTTTCCCTTGATAGAACGTAGAACGTCACATTACTAGATAAGGAATAGCATTTGTCACTTTTTTACAAGCAAGCAACAATTTACTTCGAAACTAATGCGTTCGCCAGCTATTTTTTATTTTCCCTACTCTTTGCTAATTACGCAGAGTAACGGTTACGGCTGTTATCGCGAGATAACCGAACCAATAAACATCGAGCGTGACTGCTGTTTGGCTAAGTGACGGCCGAGCGATCCTGCCTTGCAAGCAGTCAGTCTCCAGGTCATTGGAGGTGGTTCCGAGGTAACCTTTAAACCATTGGTCCCCAGGTTTAGTGATAGAGAGAGCTTACTAACCCTAACTTCACCTGGTGAAATAAGACATCTTTCAACTTTGGCTTTTGACTTTGATTCATTGCAGTCTATTTGTAGGTTTTGAGACTATTGGTCTAGATTTTTTTCAAGAATTAAAAATTGCAATGGTTAATATTGAGATGATTTTTCAAGGCTTTTACTGTATAGGACTTCCTGAACCTAAATTAAACGGTAAGAAATAACAAATTTAAAAATCTCTTTCATCTCTGACTTACGATGAGAATATTTTCTCTTGAAAGAAAGACACATATTGACATTTTTTATTATTATACACAATAATTTAATAAGAGTTAAATAATTAACTCTTATTAAATTATTACCAGTTAAAATTTGTTCAACAAACATTTCACACATTCAAAAACACCTTCAATTTGAGAAGTTTTGGAAGGTTTTCCTATCAAAATCAGAAATAAATCTTCTACAAATTCTGTGAAAAATATTAATCAGTTTATTCGCCAACTATTAATCTATAATAAAGCAAAATATTCATAGATATGAATATTCATATATTCATAGATGAAACTTTTTACCGAAGTATGAAACAGTAATCCCAAACTCGGTGTTGCATATCTCATATAGAAAGTCTTTCATAGTTCCTTGACTGAAATTCTGTCAAATAACACAATATAACAATGTTTAATTATTTGTAATGAAACAATTATACCTTGACTTGATAATCCACAGACTTTCAATTCTTATTATCAGATTAAAAACTATTTTGCCTCTATAGTAAAAGCACCATCAATATCACCCTACTCCATTGGGGAAAGTAAAGTCCGTGTAAATCCTTCGCAAGCAATAACTGCCAAGCCAAACTTCTACGAACTTATGTTTACTCGAACTTATTTCCCCATTTCCTCGTGAAGAATGAGCTCAGAAGTTGAGAACTTTTTTTACATCGGAGTAGTCATTATTTATTCAAAATATTCGGAGATAGTTATTGGTATTAAATGTTTTAGTTTGTATTCTTAGTCTTAAATGTGTTCTTAGTAATTATTTACGTGTATATTGCTTTAAATTAATAATGCATAGAATATATTTTTTATTCTGTACGATCATAACTGTAATAAAATAATATTCACATTATTTGTCGCATGCAAGTATTGAAATTATACTGCGATCTGCATAATTTTAAATAATAATGCGTTTGACCTAAAGTTTTCCGTTTGGAAAAATAATGGCTGTAAGATACCTACTTATTTTTTATCAAAGTTACATTTAAAATATTAGTCTTATTTTATTATATATAGGTACACAAAATACAACTTAGTGTGTTTTTACTCGCACATACATATTGTATATTAATTCTAAACGCTGAATTAACTACTTTCTTAATTAATTTACCATCGATCTCTTTATGTTGGTAATAATCAATATATCTTTATTCAGTAATCAGATCTTTATTTCAATATTATGTTTGGGATTTCTTCATAAAAAACAACTACAGTACGCGTATGTTTACAATAAAGTAGCTTCTTTACTTCGCTAAACATATAACTATGAGCATAAGCTCACAAATGAAACACTTGGCATTCTCATTTCATTCCCACAACACAGAATGCAACTGGAAGCCAAGCGTACAGCTAGTAACACGTCCTATATTTTGCATTTCCTTCGCCTTAAGGTCAGACCATACTTTATTAAACGTAGTAAATATTTATAGTAATGTTTTACTAAAGCAATTGTTAGTGAGATAGTGATTCAGTCTAATTTACGGTTTATGTTCTGAATATCGTATTTGTTATGAATTATTATAATGTAACTTATGATAGTGTTAAATAAGAAATCAATTGCATAGCAAAATTCATAACAATAAAGTCCAATTGGTCCGTAAATCATCGCATTATTTGTTTTTTTTTCTACCTGCATTTTAGTTATGTGTTAGGTTATTTATGTACCTGAGCAATATATCACATTGGATACCTTAAGTCGTAGTGTTACTCTTTTCTTGTATTACTTAACCCTTTCAGGGCCAGGACCAAATATGAGATGTTGCAAAATTTTTTCACATATCTATCCCCTTGTGACTAGTCAAAAGTGCCAGGCTAAAATTGGCGATTTTGCAGTCTCTTAGATTAAAATTTATAACTTTTCATAAACATTAGAGAATGACCTAAAAGTTGCACCAAATTACTCGTATAGATATATACTATCAACAAAAAAAATATAAAGATGTAGTTTTAAGTAATTTAAAATTTAAAAAAAAAATAATGTTTTAATGGATTACATAAAAAAAATTTAATTTTTTAATTTTTTTCGTAAATAACTAAAAATGAAAAATAATTTTACCGTAGAAAGCTATTTTATTATATTGTACATTTATAAAGGAACAACCATACAAAATTTTGTGTTATTTCTCTCATAAATAAATTTTTTATGACACATTTTGTATAAATACGCATAATTGTACTTCGCAACAAGTGATAAAGCAACTGACTCTTAACTGCAAGAAACTTAAAATAAATATTCACATTACGGATGTACCGGTAAACAGATGATTGTAGGATCCATAAGCAGTTTCAATACAGTTAAAAACACTATTTACCAAGAAATATTTACACAATTTTATTTGAAATTTATTTACACTTTTTCTATTTACAAATATGCTACTTACAATTTCACTCCCGTGAGATCGCAAATTGTCAGTCATTGTAACTACTACACACAATAGCTAAGCAGGTAACACTACTAATATTTACAACCACAAAATAAAATAATGAAGAAGAATCCAGCATACAATGGTACGATTGCACTAAAGCATAAAGAATTAACAACAATAGATCGAGTCACCTGATAATGTCACGTGACAATTACGAAATAAAAATGCATAGACCTCCAAAATAAAAATTATATTCATATTAAATATCTACAAATATACCAAGGAATAAAAAAACATAAAACTTTAATCATTTGATGTCGTATTTTTTAAAGAAAATTACGAATATCAAGACGGCAATATATTGCCGCCTGGCACTTTTCAGACACGATCTATGGCGGCAATATATTGCCGGCTGGCCCGGAAGGGTTAATGATGGGAAATGTCCGGAAACATCTGTTTACCTTTACGATCTACAGACTTAAAATTTTGCATGCGCCCTCAAGGAAGCCTTTTGAGTTAGCAACACACATGACGTGTTAACATATTAATCATGCAAGCGGGGGGCAGAATGATGGCAACAATTTGCGGAATGCATCTGAAAATGATATCAATGGAATGAAGGTACCCAATCACTGTTTGTAAGAAAAGACAGTAACAATGGTTAAAGTCAACTTGATAATTGTTATAGAAGTTTTTTTTAAGATGCGTTATTATCTATTAAAATAAAAGGATAATTGTTTAACATTGTAGGGTTTGGTCAACTAAATATTCTCATGTACTTTAAAAAGGCTATTTGTTTATTATATTTTTTCAGAAATTTCGAATATTTATCATTAAATAGTATGTGTTCTATATTAAATTTATTAACGAATTCGGTTATTTCAACTTATTGGCATTGTTTCAGAAAAATAGTGTCACACCAATTTCCATACCGCATTTACAGATTGTTTAATGAATTTTGAATATTTACTTTATCTGGCATTGTTTTATAAATTTTGTCACACAAATACTACAAGAACAATGTTTATAGTCTTCCATGACATACTCGATTGTCTAAATGAAGTTTTAGTGGCACAAAGTCAGACGTAATGGAAGGTTAATGTCACATAAACTAGGTGGAGTATGCCAAGACATTTGTCGCGTAACAGGCTACGAGTACAGCTACACGTGTTGATCAAGCTATATACAGAGTCCCACGAAGAGGTTTAAACGTTTGATTTTACATTACTTGCCCATTTATGCACCGAACATTTTCAAACTCTACACAATTAATAAAGTTGGTGTTAAAAATATTCTGTTAAAATTATAAAGCTTCCTAACAACTGTAGAAACAAAATGGTAACATATTCAATATTTTACCATTTTTCTTCCTATAAAAATTAATTTCTTGAATTACCTGATTTGCTTACTGCCTGGCAGTTTTAAAGAACAGCTGTTTAATAACGCTCGTTGTTGAAAAAGCTGTTTGATTGACGAATATTGCTTGCGCTATAAAAACATAACCTAAACTCCTCCATTACAGTTTTACTGATATGAAGTTCGAGAAATGGCTTTTAATGTTAAACAAAAAGTGAAGTGTTGTGCGTGGCTATTGATTTTGTCAATATACAGAAGCAGTTACGCAATTTCAGGTTGTCTATCCAGGATTTTTGAACCACCTAGCAATCCAACAATAACTAAGTACAAAAATATTTCTTTTAGAACCTGGAAGTGTCGTAAAAAAGTATTCTGGAGGATCAAATGAGGAAAGAGAAGTAATAGTATGCGCATCAATGCTCCGCTCTCCAGGTAAACCGAAATCACTAATAAAGGTTGAACTTGAAACTGATGTTTCAAAGTCTTCAGTATAGAGAATAATTAAGAAAAGGAAAATTAAATTTTACAACAGTTATCTAGGCCATAATCTTCTTAAAGATGATCCGGACAGGAGAGTGGAATTTTTTTCTCGTATCATTGAGTTTCATGAGCTAGATCCTAATTGGCATACTCAAATTGTTTTTTCAGACGAGTCCACTTTCTACCGCAGTTGTGCTGTAAATAGGCATAATTTTAATTATTACAACACCGGTAATCCACACATTCTGGAACAGAGTCTACTCAAATCATAAGGAATTACTGTTTGGGCAGCTGTCAGTTGTAATTGGGTGCTATATTACGACATTTCAGACAGTACAATGACTGGAAATAGGTATGAACAGGTTTTAAATTGCCTCATTTTACGGTTCTAGAAATGGATCAAGCAACCTTCCAGCAAGTTTCTGCTCCTCATAATTACGCAAATCGTGTCAAGCTATTACTAAACGACAACCTTCATGGTCGTTGGATTGGTCGTGGAAGTTTTTTTTACATTAGCCGACCTGATCTCCAGATTTAACTGTGTGTGATTTCTTTCTATGTGGTTACTTAAAGGAAGAAGTTTATACTCGTATCTAAAATGATGATAAGGAATTAAAACAATTAATGAAGTGAAGAGAAACTTCTCCGGATATCTCAGAATTTCTATGTAAGAGCTTACGACTCATTTGTTAAGCACTGTTATCGGTGGGTGAGTCGCTGTGGATAGATTACAGTCCGAATAATTGTGGACTGTAATTGTAGGTTTTTTAATCGGCTATGTTTTAATTTTCTGATTTAAATGCTTTATTTCTCTAGTACCGGTACATGATAATAAATAATTTTGCAAAACAAAAAATATGTTTTTTACAGTTTTTAACGTATAGTTTTTCAAAATGCCGCCATTTTGTTTGAACAATTGCTAGAGAGCTGAAATTTTCACTGAATATTTTTAAAACAAATTTAATGAATTGTGTATAGTTTGAAAATGTTTGGTGTATAAATGGCCAAATAAATTAAAATCAAACTTTTAAACCTCTTCGGGGGACACCCACTATTAAAATTTCAATTGCTTTAAAAATATATTTATTTTACCATTTTCTCGTTGCCATCATGATTACCCATAATACCACGATAATAGTAAAAGTTTTCGCCAACGCTCTGCCACATTCTATGGAATTGCAATTACAATAATTGACAATTTTTATCAATTGTGAATGGCAATGAATATGAGGTACCTGTGTGAAATAAACAATTGGATATTCTTGTCGAGCGGTCGAGATATGGTTGAGAAATGGAATACCGGCAGACTGTCTAGCAAACTATCTTTGTGATTTTTTACGCTGCAGGGAAATGCAACTGTCTGGGGAGTATCCTTTCCTCCACTCCACAAAAGCTGTTGTTTGTTAATCACTACTTGTAACACGTTGCTATCCGTTATTTTTTTATTCTTGTTATTTTATCATAATTCTTGTTGCATACGATATTATATAATATCGAAGGTGGGTGATATATCGAATTGTTCGATAATAAAAATCGATTAATGAGTGTAGGCCGATTATTCAAGTTTTCCCCACAAAACTTACAATTAGATGTTTTATAGTTAGTTGTTTTGTAGGAGTAACCGTAAACTGACCAATATAAATGACAATTAAATATATAAACTTCAGCTGGTCTGCAAACAAAAGTAATATTTCACTAACTTTTAAACCAGTTGCTTTGCTGATTCAGATAGACTTACATCCACTTACATCCGCTAGGATCACTAAAACCCTTAGTTAGTTCGCATAATTATGATTCCATAAAAATTATTATCTGTTTTAATGTGAGTTTTTTTTACATACTATTTAATAATTATTTGAAATATTTTATAATATACACTTCTCAGTCTCTTGTAGAAACTTTCTTTGTGCGGATTAGCCTACTTGAATATAAATTCTTCCCTGGGAAAATCTTACAGTTTAACAGTATTCAGTTCCAGTCTTCTTCCAGTTTCCAGTTAGTAAATTCAACCAGTGTACGTGAGAGAGTCGGTGGGACAACACCAATATGGAAAGTTAATTGTTAATATTCACAAAATGACAGACCCAACATTGGCATTGTTATTAAAATGGATAATATTCTTTATTTTTGTTACTATAATAAAAATAGTCCACTTCGTTGCGTATAGATCGTTCCTTTCATATACGTTAAAAAGAAAAGCAAAGATATGGCATTAAAAAGAATGTTTGGAAATTTAAATATGTTTAGTCATTCTTAAGAAAACCATTACAAACTGAGTATTAAAGGGCCGGACACAACAAAAAGAAACACGGATTGAATTGACATGAAGACAGGACGGACCTAATACACTTTTACCTTTGACCCCAAAACCAGTAAAGTTCTTTCTTGGACCGAAAGGAAACTAGTTACCAACTTTGAAGTGTCTTGGACTTGTCTATCAAGAGTTACTGCTCATACAGCCAGACAGATGATCGGGCTATGCTTTGAATGTTATATATAATGAGTGTAGGATATTCGCACGGAAAGACGCACGGCCAGACAGATGACCACACAATTTCAAGAAGACCTCTCTAGTCCCTAATTAAGTATACGCATCTGACGTGTGGAGCTAGAGAATCACGCAGTGGGAGACAACTGGAATAGAAATCCTCCTACTGGAGAGAGATATAAATAGGATCACTAATCGGAGTAGGACAACTGTCGCAGCAGGCTCGCAGGCTTCCATGTGTTGTGGAACGAGGAGTCAAGTGTTTATTAAAGACGGAACCCTGCCTAAGTTATGCTTGTGAAATAAATGGATGATACTCTTTTCGAAATTGTGTTTAAGAGAAACGTGTTTGTGGACATAAATAAAAAATGTAAATTTTGTGAGGTGTTGAAATACCTACTGGAAAAAACCAATGTATTCCATAAGTCAAGAAACAATATAAGAACTGCATTCTAGAAGCTCTTTTATTAGTGGAAGAACGTGGATCTATTGATGTGTTCCTTTAATACGAATGGCCATAAAAAGCGTATTATTGGAGTGTTTGTTTTCAAATTAATGTAATAACTGTTATTTCTGTGCTTAAAATGCATTATACTACCCAATCCGTTGTAGCATTGTTACTAGTCACTACTTTAGAACTTCTGAAGTAAAGCAAAATGCAAATAATCTTATGTGCTGGAACATGTACTCCAGTGATAATTGATCCATAAATCGATTAATATACTTGTTTTTCGTTTCATACATTATAAATCTCTCGTTCATTAGGTGAAGTGGGCCAAAATGATTATTATCAATCGTGGAAGATTTAGAAATACACTTCGTCCAAGCATAGCAATAGAGTAATGGAATTGTTCAACTACGAACAATTACATTACTTAACTTCATCCCTTTGTTGGGGATGAACCTACTTCTACTCTTCTATATTGTACTCGAGTTGACCTACTTCAAGTGTAATTGGAACATGTGTGTCCGTGGTAAACTCAACTGTAACTCAATTCGATATAGTGCAGGTTAGATTAGATTTTAACCAGATTTCCTTACTAATTGCATTTTTACAACAACCTTTTTTTATTTATTGTAGAGTTCGAAAAGATATTTACTGAACCATGTGCGTTAGAACGTTTATATTCAATATGTACAATTTCAGATGCATTGTTGGTGACTTACATATTGTTAAACTGCTAAATGTTTTCTTTGAAGTAAAAAGTGTGTTTCCCTTTTTGAATACTAGCTTTAATTAATAATACAAATTTGGTAGTTAAATTACCTAAAAGGAATAAAGAATCTGTAAACTGACCTTTAAATAGAGCTTCCGTGCAGGTGCAATCGTAACTTATCAGGACCAAGAGTAATGAATTGCAGTTACTTAAACAGAATAAAATTTAAATTAGTAAAGAGAAATGTGAAACCCTGACATTTCAAAAATAAGCCTATTTACTTGATGAATTTCTGAATACTCAGTTTTTCAATGGAAAAATATAATTATCTCATAGTAAGTCAAAGTTCACTAGAATAAATTTATGCTTACGCCTATTAATAAAACTTAACAAGTAACCGATAAGTCTGAAGAGTTAGTAATCAATATGCCTGCTGTATCAAAGGCTGGCAAGGATTTTGAAAATTCGATGCATTATTCTTCGTTGAAGTTATTCACTTCTTGACCATTGCTGAGTTGTGAATTACTTTTCTTAGGCAGTAGTACGGAAGGGATTTGTTGTGTAGAATTCAACTACATGTTTTATTACGTACCTATGTTCTGCTTTTGGAGATTTTTCATATTGTGAAGTATTGTGCACCCAGTGTCTCATAACTCGTGTAGATACTTGTATATAATAAACTTTTTGTATCTTCAATATACAATAAACAACAACTGCCTGGTATTTCCACGAGTCACCTGGCGTATGCCTAAGCAGTAGCAGTAGTAATGACATATTATGCCGACTTAAGTTCGGGACACACATATCCGCACCGCGCCCGACACGTGAGTCGGCCGATTGTTGGCCGTCATACGGTGAAAGAATTGCAGCGCAGTATTCAACCTGCAAGTCCACACATGTCCGCACCGACACCAGACCGTCGTGGCCGCACCGTGCCCGCACCGTCACCGATATGTGGAATTTGAATTTTGACGGGTACGGTGCGGTCTACGAGCGGCATCATATGTTGTTTACTGTTGCGTTCTTCTTTTTAAAACTATTTAAGTAGTCTACACGTTCTATGTTATTGAATTATTTAGTATAGCCTACTAACTCTACATCCTGTGTTCGCGTACAAAATCATATTTATTGATAAAAGTATTACATTTTCTTACCTTAGAGTAAAATAGTCATATTATCTTATTGTGCATATTTTCTTATTACAACAAATTTGAAAACCATGTTGTACATTAAGTGATTTTAAACAACTAATTTTGAATTATAAAAAATCTATAAACATTTTTCATTAATTAAAAAATGACAAGCATGTAATTATTTGCGCAAAAATCTATTTTTCTTTGATGTATTGAAGTTACTTAATAAATTTATTCCGGTACTTTGTAAGGGTCATATTTAGAATGTTTCTATGACATTTTTATTTTTTTATTCTTTTCACTTCAATAAAGTAAAAATAAAAATATTTTATTTACAATAAGATTTTCAAGCAAGAAAAACCCATGTTAAAAATAAATAATAATAATAATAATAAATCATTTATTTCCCCATAACAACAAACTGAATATTACAAATAAATATTATTGCCAGTGCTTAGTAATAAATAATACTACTGTATTACTCTACTGTACTGTACTGTATAGTACTCTATGACATAACGTATTTACAATAGCAGTAAATAACAAATACAAAAAAATGTTTTCTACTTACTTTATTTCTAATTTATGTACTTAGAGTAATAAAATATAAAAAGTAGGTTACATTCTTTTAGATTTTTCTTTATTTTTTTAAACTAATAATTAGGGCAATAGATTTACAAAATAAGGGAAATTTAGGTACCCCATAAGAGGCTGTGCCTGTGTTGGGGATACTATATACAAAAAGGGTAAAAAATAAAAGTAGCGGAATGGAGCAAGAATGAAATGATAAAAATGAGTTATTGTAGCTTATGTAAAAAAAAAAAAAAAAAAAAAAAAAAAAAAAAATAATGTACTATTACGTATCAAAGTTTAAATTTAGTATAACTAGTGTGCTGTATTAAACAAAAAGGATTTATGCATGATTTACAATTCAAATATTAGGCTTTACACATGTAACATTAAATATTATATTATAAATAATTATTTTATAATGCTCTAACGTGTCTATTTAAATATTATTATAACTTAGCAGACAAGACTAACCATACACTAATTTATTATCTTAAACATATACTCAATATCATTTTGACCGATCAACCATACTCTAATTTTTTTAGACAATATATTTATGTTACTATTTTTGACTAATTCTGGCAATAAATTATTTGTCCTCGGAGCTATAAAAGAAAAAATTTTGTAAAATGTGTTTTTTGTATGTTCTCCAGTATATATTTTACAAATATTTACTATGTTCTACAAATTATTATAAACGGGCTTGCAACATGGCTAACTCTCTGGCATCACACTATAGCTCTTGGGTTTAATACAAAAAACACCAAATATACTGTTTATAGTGTATTTGACCGAAATTCACTGCAATGAAACGCAATGAACAAGAATTATAGGGATAAAACATATAACCAAGATAATGATATTTACAAATTTTACATACTAGCTGATTGTACAAAGCTTTACTGTAGCATTGCAATGTTTCATTCACCACAGCGATTAATAAACATAACAACAATTAAATTAACAATTATCTCAAGCAATACTTAATCTTCCTAATATTTTTTAAGTATCAAGAGTATCTGTCACTTCGAATTCAAAAGAAACATGCTCTAGTACAAACAGTGAGATTGTTGCGCTCTGACTGCATACGGACATGTGTGGCCTCACGGTAACCGAGCCGAGCCCGCACCGACACTCGGCCGACTCACGTGTCGGGCACGGTGCGGTTATGTGTGTCCCAACCTTTAAACACAGTTTTTGTATTACGTATTTTTCAATATAGTTTCTACTTTGTAACTTATTCTTTGGATGTAGTAAATACAGTCTAGTGTTTTCAGATGCTTAAATTTGACTTAAATCTAAAAGAGGCCCATTATTTACACCTAACTTTTGGAAATTGTGAAGAAAACAGGATTTTTTCCGGACTTTTGCCATTGTTTGGTGAATGAATACTAGAATAAATCATGCTGAAGCCTATTCATGAAGCTTAACAAATAACCGTCAAGTCTGATGAGTTAGCAATCAATATGCCTGCTGTAGCAAAAACTGGCAAGGATTTTAATACACTACGTTTCAAGATGAAATCTGATCGCTTCCTCAGATGAATGATTAAATATATAACTGAACGTAGGTTAAGGTAAACAAAACATACCAGAACGTCATGACACGCATAAGTCAGGAACCAAAGCAGCCATGTTGTGTTTCTATTCCATTCAAAACAACTCTAAAACATGCACTTAAGGGGAAAACTAAACACTAATTATTATAACTGAGCTACAGAATACAGATCACAACAGGACTGCACTCACCAACCAACCACATAGAACATTAAATTTTGAAAATTGTGTTTTTATGGAAATGTATTTTTAACCTTTGTTATGTTTTACCCGTTGATCTATGTTGTATTATTTACAATTTCTCTATTCTTTTCTTACATTATTTACATGCATATAACACCATTAGTGTATGCTCTCAATACCCTTAACTGTCGGATGTGCTAATGGTCTAACTCTGCGATTCCCTTTGTTGAGTGGATTCGAAATACAGATGGCCGAAATACATATATAATAGGTATCAGGGTCTGTATGTTTATTGAGCTTCTGTTATATTCTAACAGTACCAATTCTATGACCATGAAATATTTCCTCAATTCGATGTTCGGTGAAACTTCTCTCTCCTAATTGATTAGTTAACATTATCTAAATTTTTTATTACTTATAATTTTATACTTTTTGCAGTTCACATACAAATCAAATAGAGTAAATAGGGGGTACCTGAATCATATTACGTACCACAAGATATTGTTTTTATACAGACATATAAATCAACAATAAATTCACAAGGTAATATGATAGCTAATTAATATTCGAGTTATTAAAAGCTTTAAATTTTATTTTCCAAGCATATCAACTGACTTGAGGTCAGTTTGAACAGCACTTACAGGTCGACTTCAGTACTCGTTGCAATCTAGATCACCACATCCGCTGTGTTATTTTCTGTCTCTTAAGAACTCCAGTTTGTCTCAACGATGCCGGCAAAATGGAGGTCGTTTGTTTTTACAGCCCTGCTAGCATTGTGTCGTTAGCCACCTGTACGTGAGTTTCAACCGCAAACCTTCACTCCATAACATTGTTGACTATTTATCTAATTTGCTTTATCATTGCAAATGGAAATTAAACATTATATTATACAATTTTAATTTCACATTGATTACATACCCCGATTTTTTAAAAGATTATAGTAGTTTTTTATAGGCAAGAATTTTCCTAGTATCTTACAGTTTCGTAAATTGCCTAGAACTAGGGCTAGTCTCATATGAGGTAGAAATTTATTGTGGTTCAATCAAAATTTTTTGCGAATAAGGATATAACGATGATAAGAAGGTATTAATATTTATTGCTAATGTAGGATATCACATTTATAAGGTATTATTAATATTTATTAGTAATAAAGGATATAACAATGATAAGGTGTACTTAAAATTTATTGGTAATGAAATATATAATAGTCCTAATAAGGTGTAATTAAAATTTATTAGTGATGAATAATGTAACAATGATAATGTGTGCTTAACATTTATCGGTGATGAAGGATATAAGAATTTCTGGCAAATAGTGCTCTTACCAGCCTATAAGGAAATAAAACCAGATGTATAAGGCTGAACTCACTGATAGACTGAACTCACAGCTGTTGGCTTTATAACATTTTAATGAAACCTTTGTTGATAAAACTAATTTACAAAAAGACAGTCATAACATAAATAACGAGACAGCATAAAGTTTTAATAGGAAAACCGAAAAGGAACTCATGTTTACTATTCCCTATCTTATAAAGGTGATGTCATCATATTAATAAGGTAACATGCTAAAGTAATACGATAAACTGTTTGATGCGGGATTCACAGTACGCAGCTTGTGCTAAAATACAAGAAAGTGTCAACACAGAAATTGAAACACAATGTTTTTATGATTAAGATTATGTTTTTATAAAAACTTTATGAAAATTTCAATGTTCCTAATGTATTACCTAGTATTATCATTTCTTACATGTTATAAAAATTGATAAGTGTGTAACTAACATTTATTGGTGATCAAGGCATCTCAATGTTAAGGCGTAATATTACTTCAATTAATCGCACTTTTGTGTTGTTTGGTACACATTATACTGTCCAATTATAAATGAACCTGGACCTGGTCAGTCACGTGATTTTAAAAGTTAAAGCCTTGTTACGTTGTCTATTAAGTGTCCAGCAACTAATTTGGAGAAGAACGAGAACTCCAAGTTGGCGCACTTTTCCCGGGCTTTTGTTTGTTTCTCCCCTCTTGAGATCAACTTTCAGAAGATATCCTTTCTAAACTTAACTTTATTTATTTAATTTATCTAGACAATCAAACGCGATTTTCTCAATACATAACGTTCAATTATATAGATAATTTCTGTGAATTAGCTTCTAACTAAAATATTTGACAAAAATAACTACTGAAAAATTTTACGTGTTAAAATATAGTTTTATAGTTGTAAGTCTTGTTACAATTTATATTAACTATGAATATATTTATTTATAACTAGTTGTGGGGATTAGCACGAACTTTCAAAATTAGAGTTCTTAAGGAACTTAGGAAAAGCACTTAGGATGTAATATGATGTTCATGGTTAATAGTATCAGAGTTTAACTTGACACCTATTGTCTATCTTGTTTAGCATGTGTAAGAGAATGTCTGGTTCAAATTTATTACATTTCCAATCTGATCAGGCTTATCACTACTATTGTTTAAAACGTTACCAACTTAAACTTAGATCTGAAACTAAAACTGACCAAAACTCCTCCTGAAGTGCAACTTGTACCTTTTACTCTAAAAATACTTAATACATTTTTTACACATAATTATTCTTCCTTTATATATAATAAAAAATAAGTGTTTCCGATAAAAATGAACTACATGAACTAAAAATAAAACTTGGTTAGTATTTTAAATGTAATTAAAATAAACTATATTGTAAAAATAATTGATATAAGATAATAAATAATAGTAATAAAATAAATTACATAACACTATAACAAACTTAAAATTTTACTTGTTTCCTTACATGATCTTAGTTACTTTTATTTATTTATTTTTTATTTATTTATATCTTTAAAGGTAGTTTCTCTGTATTTGGTGATCGAAAATCATTATGACATTAAATTGAATTTTCGGTATAACTCTCTACACGAAATCTCTCTATTTTCAAAATTATTACAAAAGCTTTTGTCGCAAATACATACTACGCACTACTCCTAACATTCATGAAAACTAAATGGCATGATATCGGTGGTAATCTGGCTTACCTATGCATTGCTACCAATCGCAATTGTCTGCCAGTACAACAAAATTCCCTGTTCCTTGAATAACCCAATACATTGAAATTTACTGCCCATGGCTTAATTAAGATGACTCATTTGACACCGTAAGCTATTTAACCTATAATGACGTCACTGCACTAATGTGTTGTAATATGGAGACTTGTTGGTACCTCTAATACATTTCACAAGTGGACTGGCAACAAGCCAGTATATTTCCAAAAATACCAGTGATGGATCGATTCAACAGTTCTAATGTCGGAAGCCTAGTAGTGTGATATTCCAACCTCGTATATTCTATAGAATATAGTCATGGATAGCTCTTTTACCCAACGGTACTAAGGAAAATATATTTGTAAGTAGCTATTTGTACATAAAATTGTTATTAAATTTAAGACAACAAAACAAATTTCAATTATCACTATCAGTTACATTTTTTTGGATTTCAAAGTAATTTATTTCCTTATATTAATACAATAGTTTTGATAACTATGATTTCATTTCAAAAACATATAGCGTAACAACTAAGGTGACCTAAATATATATTACAATAACTGTTATAGCAATAACAAAGAAGCAACACGCAAGCCTCACACAGTGACTACTTAAAAAGATATCATCAAATTCCAGGAACAAGGTGTGCAATAACTTGAAGTACTGGATTCGAATCAACTTTTTATTTCTTAATCTTTGGTTTTGTTCCCCGTTATTTTATAGCTCTGGTCGACAGAACCATTGTTTTGAATTTTGTTTTCAAAACATATGTTATTGTATACATAAAATCCGATACACACAACCTGCTTACAATCCACTACAAATCCAGTTACCAGTTACGATCACGAAATAGACTGCCGGATCAGATATGAAAAAGCTGTGGTGCAGAGCCAGCAAGACCCATGTAAGGAACCTGAATTGTTCATATACGCGTGTCCATATACCTAAACACTTGTAGATGGCTAGGACGGAATACACTGCCGGATCAGATTAGTGATTAGTCTCTCAGTAAGGCCTTCCATATTTGTCGGCGTCTTCCTGTCATATGCTTTGCTCTAAGCCGCCTCTCTCGGATCTGTCTGTAGTCCTAACATACGATATACATAGCATCGTAGGGTATACTCGTAGCATCTATACTAGGGTAGGGGGTAGCGTTTGGAGAATTCCAAATGCTAAGAATTTTAGAATTTTTAGAATGCAGCAATGGAGCATTAGAGCTGTATTACTGATTAACAGCCGAGATTCGTGCAAATCCGATATTAAACCAATTATAATTCTGACCTTTACAGCCTTAGTGGGTTGTGAGTGCTTTATTTTATCAGTAAGAACCCTTCGTCACTGTCAGAGGGTCTTGTTACTGTTCAATACGAGAGGCAGAGTATGAAATAGCTTCTAATCGCCTCTGGGTGAAATTTTATATTGCCTTGCCCATTGACAGTAAAGATGTTCCTCATAAAAGTAAATTTTAAAACATCCCTTCCGGCTTTGTTGGATAGTAGGTGGATTCCAGTAGCCTGCCAGATAAGATTAGGAATAGCCTTCCAGATAAGATTAGGAATAGCCATCAAGATAAGATGAGGAATAGCCTTCCAGATAAGATTAGTGTAGAGATCCAGTGAGCGCTAAGTAATGAATACCCGGGTTTTTGCGTGTTCTACGGGTGGTAAATGCATTCTTTAAAAATAATATTTTATTATTACCAATTAATCTTACTTTCGTAAAATATGTATTATTATCTGTTTTATCAATCGCCATATATTTACAAATTCTGTCTTTATGCTATGCTTAATCTTAAGCCTAAGGGTTTTCGACACCTGATAAAGAGGTTAAAGTCTAATTCTCGAAACGTTTATGTTATTGATATTTCATTGTGATTGTTTTCATATGTGTATTCATTATAACTGTTATTAATACATATATCGTATGTTAAATATTAATTGTGATTTTGTCATAAAAATCTTGTAACATTGTTTATCTCGGAGCTTAACTTCTCTTTCATTCAGGTATAAGATGATATTGTAACTTATGTTAACAATCCCTACTTCACTTACTCCTCCACACTCGTTAATTAATTCAATGTAACTTTTTTTTAACATTTTCGATTAATTTTTTAATTTAAAAATTATTTTCTATCCTTTGTTAGGGTAGGTTAGGTTAGGTTAGATATTAAAGTCTAACTTAATCTAAAAGCCTGGAAGAAATTTAGTTTAAATTCAAAACAGTTGAAAGTCTGATAGTTTGGTTTGAAGCAAATCGCTTCAAAAGTAGTATAAATCATACTACGAGTAAATGTAAGAATAGTAAAAGGAGTCATAGTTTATTATGTTCCACATTTCCACACTAAACTGATTTTATTTTGAATCCATCTAAAACATAAACTGAAAATCAAAAATTTGTTTAATTAAATTTCTCCACGAACATTTTTTGTGGTATTGTGGATAGAAAATTGACTTTCGCATTTCAGATTTTAAGATGGCTTGTTTGTCAAAAAAATAATTAGTATTTTTAAATAAATTATTTTGATACTTATGTCTTTGTTGAAAAAATATCGTTAAACAAATATCTCGTAAACAGCCTGCGAGAATCTTATGAGTGACGGGGTAACTATAGTATAGTATGTTATTGCAAAAGCTAATCACTATACATTATAAAGTAATGCAGTTATTAATATTTAATTTAACAAGATTGCTTCATCTTAAGTGGCATGCACAGAGAATTTGTATGTTCCATTGTGTCAAACGAATACGTATATCCAGGACTATGACTGTTGGAAAGCAATAACTCAGCACTTCCTACAAAATAAAATCCTCTTTAGACATGGTTTAAATTTGGAGATACTGTTAGAACGGCAAGTAACTCTTGGCTGACAGAAATAAAGTTTATTATACACAGAAAAGTAATATTCCAGTATTTGGTTTTCAAACCCATTGTAAGCCGTAAATTAACTTGTCTTGCAAGTTATAGGTTACATAACCATAATGGACATGATATTACGTCTTGAGGGAAAGAGGAATGTTGATGAACAGTTAATTCGGTAGTTGTGGTGAGTAATTAATATACTATATTCATTAATTTCAGTAAAATGACCTTGAGATTTTTTCCACAAAACACATCATGCAGTCATATGCACTTATTATTCATCGTAGTGTTATGACACTAAAATACTTCAAACCAATTCGAATCAAACATTTTATAATTTTTTGTTGTTTTAAGGGATATTAGTTTCTGAATATTTAAACAACGTTTTCTTCAGGAATAACCCATAAAAATATCGGAAAACCTAACCAGCACTTTCCGTATACGGATACGTATTTATTATATGTGTAAAACAGATACATCCACCTTAATTCTATTACCAAAAATAGTGGTGCAAAATTGCACGAGATTTCAAAATTTTACTAAGAAGAAAACTTAAGAATGCGAAACACCTATAAAATAACATGAAAAATGTATTTTAATCAAATAAGTAAGTGGGTGTCAAATTCCATATTGTTTGTATACAGGAATAATACGCTACAAGTGTCACGGAGCTAACTCAGTTGACAGACAGGTGACACCAGTTTCCAGAACGTTACTCCCGTTTAACTCAACCTGCAACTTTACTCCATTATTTAACTTTCTAGTGTCATGTTACTACATAAGGCAATAAGATAACTCCGTTTCAGTTGTACTCGCCGTCATCTGGATTTTAAAACTTTGACTGTAGAATGTCATACGGGCATGGAATCCGCTGGATCAAGCGTAGCAACTGTAAGAAGCTTAGTCGAAATTGTAAACACCTCAGGTCGTATAATGAATTATATTCTGCGGTTTTTTCTAGAGAAAACAAAGCATCGGATACCCATATTCATATAGTGAAATATAAGAATAATAACCTATGAACACAACTAAACTCAATAATTGTTAAATTGTTAATAAGTTCATTGTCAAAAGCCCGATAAGAGATGCGCATCACAACTAAAAAATTAATAGAAAAAACTTTCGGCTACTTGCATGTATAACATTGAAAATATCTCAATTATGAATAACGTTTAAAGTAAAACCATCAACATTGCATACTCTATCACTAAAGAGTTTAAATGTATTTTACTTTTATAATAATTTCTTTAAAACCCAAAGAATCAACTTTAATAGTTGTTCGGTTATTCATGATATACTGATCGGTTATTGATGAAATAACCGATTATGTTCGGTTAACTTGAATTTAATCGGTTATTTGCACTTAGTAGAACACCATTTGACACTATAGCACACTTTTAGTTCAAGTTCCGTTAAACCACGTCATAACAGGCTTCCCTGAGGTTGCATGCAAAATTTCAAATCTATAGCTAATTTCTTTCTTGAGATGTTCAGCGGGTAGATCATGTAAAAGTGACGTATTACAGAACTTATTCTTGTAGAATTGATTTTATGCAAAAATTAAAAAATCTAGATATTAAATCTTTCTTGAAATATCTTGCCACATGATACATTCAGAATTTTTTATTAATTCAATAGTGTTTAAGTTTTTTTTTTAAAGAGCCTATAGACGTTCGCTGAAGTGTGCTCATGGTTATATTTGGGCTACATGAGTTAATAGGTCACATGTTAGAATCTCTCATGGATGTATAGAGTTTGTTTACGAATTAAATTATTATTCCTTTTCTCATTGCCTTCATGGACAAAAAACAATGTAAAATTATGCGATAACGCTTAGCCAAATCTCATTGAGTGACATGCACCATCATGTCACTCAAAGTTCCTCTTATATAAATTATAAGCTTCATGGACAATTTCAAGTCTACAGATCAGTTTATTTTCAAGTTATCATGAGAACAGACAGAGGTACACAGAATTTTTACAATCCGACGAGTGATAGGCTTCGCTAAAGCTTAAGCAATACGTTGCAAAAATATGGTTTCAAGTAAGAATAACTTGACTCCAATATAAGTAAATATACGATAACTGAATAACAGATCATACTATAGTGAAAAATGTTCAAGAACCAGGTTTCATGTTTGTGGTATTTTAAAGTAATTGTAAAAACGTTGACAAATCCCAGACACTGTTTAGTAAACTTAACGGTAAACGTAGCTACGTTGGAAAATGGCGTCTCATTATAGTCTCTATTATCTCCTCTATCGTGCCCTGACTGTAATATTATCTCTTTTGTTTTACCTTGCCTCCCAAGTACGAAATACAAAGTATAAATACTGTATTACATACGTTATCATATAATGAAGAGTTTACTCATTGACAACAAATTGCACTATAAGCGTTATTAATAAAATATGAAACCTTAATAATATAGGCCCTACATTTTTGATTCAATGAATGCGTTCTCATTCCTGTATGTAACGGTCTATATTGGAAATACAGAAAAATTATAAATGCCATAGATTTATTATATTTAGATTTAAATATTGTAACAAATGATATTGTGTATATTTTTGTAAGTGAAAAGAAGAGTTCATTTTGTTACATTCATCAAGTATCTAAACCTAAACAACAAACATTTACATTAATATCGTAGAAGTGTATTTCTTCTTATACTTTTACTTTTATTCACATCTCAGGCCAGTCCATAATATATCACATTAAGTAAGGTATGTATGATGTATTTTTTTATATTTCTTCGGAACCCCAACTGCTAGTTTAACACAAAATTTAAATCAAATACAACCTGAAAACTTCACGGTCCTCAAACAAAAAAACCTCTATGTTTTTTAAAATGTTCTCTTAAACGACATAATTGCTATTCTTCTGGTTTTATTTTAAAAGATGATTGAACATGTCTTGTTACGATTAAGATTATAATATATTTTTATATGTATCACGAATAAAAATTGTATATAAATTTTCCAAAGGTTCATATTTGTTGTTAGCTTTCTTGCTATGTACCTGAAAGAATTGCCTCTAAATGTATAAAATAGAATTTGAAACCAAATTTATCAGTTTTATTTTAATTCATAATCGTTCGAGTATACCATACAAAATCCTTAAAAAGTGAAAGAAACAAAAACTCTAAAATGACGTAAAACATGCTTTTAATAACCTGGTGTTTTCTTGAAATTAGGGTAGAGCCTATGTATACCCATACGTTGGCCATATATGTAAGTTGTTTATACGAACACATTCGAATACATTAATATTTTATAGTGGTATCAACTATCTACACATCATCATCATGATTGGTAAACCAAACAAATAAGACCGAATAAATATTTAGAAAAATACTTAAATGAATAATTGTTATCAAAAATTAAGTACTGCCTCGTATACTGTAGTTCATCTTACTTTATATTCACCGGGCCAGGAACCCCTCGTTTGTTGTTTTATCGTAAGTATTATACTTACAGATGTTTGGTTGGACTCATACTATGACAAATTGTATCTATTTTGGAAAGGGTCTCAGACCTCTTGAATCATTGATTGTCTAGGAGACAAGAGTGAATAACACAATAAAATATGAAATGTCACGACGTTATCTATGTATGGTGTGGGATTTGTAATTTCAAAATGATTAAATTAAATAATTATATGAAATCACATAATCTTCTCTAGAAGACTCAATCTAGAAGTAATTTAATATAACATTGTAAGTATCAAGGTGAGTGCACCATATATGATTGAAGGTAAACACAGGGTTCACTAAGGTCAACATTTGCTGCCTAAGTACACAAGTGAGTATTTTATCATATTGTACTGCAGAGTTTCATATTGGTTTACATCATATTGGTTGAGTTAAATATTAATTAATAAGAATTCAGCATATTCATAACGGAAAGCAATCTGATTTGTTTCTGGACTGAATTAAGTTGCGTTTCAGAAACCCAGAATCGAGAGGAAGTAAAGTCACATTTACTAGAGGACACAGGTGCGGGAAGTTACGGACAGGCTATTCCCTCCACCAACCCGCAATTCCCTTGACTGTCAACAAAGAGATGGTTTTGTTCTTTTGCATTGCTTTGATTTTTATCGTGGTCTTTAAATAACATGTATATTATTAAAACTAGTGTTACTTAAATAAAATGACAATTATTGTAGAATCTCAATATTTCAGATTCTATGTCAATATAAATATTACTACTATATATTTTGCATTTATTGCACATTCAACCTATATATTTTTGGAAATTGACCCAAAGTATACTTTACTGATTCACATTAAAATTATTCTCTTGACCGCTTGTCGTTTGATAAACACTACCATACAAATTTGTTAAATTATACTTTTAACGAAAAAAAAATATTTTTACCTTAATATTCGGAAATTTTTCTTCGAGAATACTTAAGTTTATAACCATCAAAAAGAAAATAATAGGCCCTGATATCATATAGCAAAACATAGTTGCAGAAAGATGTAATTCAAATCTTAAGAGGGAACCCTAGTTGTGTGCCGGTCCCCAATTTAAGACTCCGCTTTTCACAGGGTGCTAAATTTTAGAACTGAGTTTAAATAATCGTTTCAAATCCATACATTTTTAACTTCAAAACTTAGGTGTTTGTGTCTCAGTGTTAATAAATTGTTAAATACAATTATCTGTTAATATTAAACGTTTAAATTATATTCTGGATACATTCCTCCATAAGATAATGCTCTATATTGAATATAAATTATGATACATTAATATTAACAGATAATAATATTAGTATGTAATTAATTAGCACTAAGACGTTAAAACTTTAAAATTATTTAGTGAAAAATTATGGATTTGAGATGAACTCATATTTCTAACGCAGTTGTAAATTTTAGTTGTAATTTTTATTTAAATAAAGGAGTTTCATATTTGCAGTCAGCACATAACTAGTTATCCTGACTTAGTACTGTTACTAGACAATACTAGCCAACTACTAAGAGGCCGCTCTTCCATATTGAAGTTCCATTAAATAAAAGTAATAAAAACTGAAAAAACAATAAACAAACAATGAGTTTGTGGAAAACACTTCACTAACTCTAACACAAAATAGGACTAAGCCACACCACGTATTCCGTAACACGCTTCGCAGATGTCGACTGCAAAGTTTGAACTCCGTAACTAGTTTCCTTCGGTTATGTATTGTTATGATACATTTTAAAATTACATATGATCGTAATTGGTTCTTTTACAAAAATTTATTCATTCTGCGATATTCTTATTGCCATAATGTAGCCATAACAGTAATGTATAAATATGAACTAACGCTCAACTAAATCCAAAGGAGTGACGTGCATCATCATCAAACTCAATGTACACCAAATAAAGCTTGATTCAAAATTTAAAAACTAGATTAGTTCATTATCGTTCGTATATTTTGACACTTTTCAGTCCCTCGAGTGATAGGCTTCGCTAACGCTCAGCTATTAAAAGCTACAATCAAACCTCTAATATAAATTTCACACACCTTTATTTCCGTGGCTTAATAACAGTGTTAAATAGTTAACATTATTATAAAAATTATTATAGAGGAAACAGTGTTTACATTCCCATATTAAAAGAACATGCATTTCATATAAGAAATCCAGAAAGTAAATAAGTTTTTACAGTTACATACAGCCCTATGCGACCTTGTTAGTGGCGTACTATGTAAAGGATTGTCTGTGTACGTTGCACCCATCCTTTGAAGTGGTTTTCACACCTTTAACCACGTGTTAGACTACAGTAAAACATAATTACAGTACATTACATTAGGATTCAATTACATTAAAACGTGAAAAACTGGCTAACGCAATTTCATATCCCATTATTTAATCATGCACGTTTTAAAATAAATTCCTGATATAATTAGCTGTATGTACATTTCAAAACCATACAAAGGTTTTTAGCAATACACGACAAATGTTTAGTCTATATTGAATGTAATAATAAGCAAACCCTTACATTTTTTAAAATTCACATGATTTCCAAAGTTCTAAATTGCTAAATTGTCTATTAACGTCTTTGGTAGCGATTTGGAGAAAACAAACATTCTAACTTATCTCACGTTTTTGAACTTTAGTTTCTTTCTGCCCTATCGAGATCAACGTTAGGAAGTTCGTTTGTCATTCAAATTCTTTTATTCATTTATTTGATATATAATGTGATTATTTTAACTATTTATATCCAATATTGTCATACAAACAGTTGAACATTTTAAATGCAACGGCAGTTATCCAACAGAAAAATTTAACTATGATTTAAAACAATGTACAACAACTAATATAAAACAATAAAGAACTAAAATTACATACCCTAAAGTACAAAAATTACTACCACGTGCTGCATGCAACATTGTCCTTCTAATCTCACTTCATTCTAGAGTTGCGGCCATAAAGAAGGCAAAAATCATATAAAAAGACATTTTTGCGTATTCCTCACAGACAAAAGTAAAACTACGGCAGCCTACTGAGTGACTTCTTATTGTGTATTCTAGTGCTAAATTCTATGGATAGGAAATAAGCATCAATAAACACATTCTTGTATATTTTTGTTTGTTTTTTTTCTTGTATTCTTGTTTTTTTGGGTTTTTTGTTTTTTTATATTTATTTGTTTTTTTTGTATTTTTTTGTTGTTGTGAAATTTAATACAAAATTTAATCCTGGATATGGTATATTTATCGAAACACAGATAGTTAAGCTACAGGTATTACAATTATTGTTGCCATAAGACCAATGCAAAGATTTTTGGTAACGCTCATTAAAACGAGTGACATGCAGTATCATGGAATTCGATGTACTTACACAAATAAAACTTCATGCACTTGTTCTAACTTCTTAAACAAATAAAAATTTTTTCAGTTGTTTGTTTAAGTCAGTCCGTTCTTGATATATCGTGCGAAGACATATGTAAATTAAATTGTTTAGCCATTGGTGTTATATAACTTTTCAATTATGTATATAATAATAAACCTTTTTAACACTTATTTTCGTACAATGTACATTTCTAATTTGTATTTTCATGATTTAACTTAACCTTAGTACCTGAAGATGAATTTCCAAAATTCGAAATGTAAATTGTAGAAAATAAAAAAGTTAAAAAAGTGTTAACAAGGTTTATTATTATATACAGATTTATCAAACACTTTTCGAGGCTACATCTCTAATACTTTTCAATTATATAATCTTTAACTTAGGAATATGCGATAAATGCATGTTTTCTATCTTATTCATCTCTATAGGTACCATTAATGGAAGGCGAGCTAATGTATAGAATGGGGTGTTAATATTGAAGCAATCGTCAATAAATGTAATCTTCGGTGTTTACTATCTATCACCCAATTAAAATAAATCCTTCGACACCAGAATATATTTAAGATATAATGACGTCACTGCACTGATATGGAGGCTTGCCGGTAACGTAAATTCATGTTACAAGTGGCCTGTCAGGAGGCCCACGCATTTCCAAAAATACCAGTGAAGGAGCTTTAAAACTTTTAACGCCGGTATGATATCTCACCCTAATGTTTATTACAATCTATACTTGGTTGAACTTCACCTTGAACTTACAGCATGGGTTACCACTTTAGGGTGATAAATAACAAAAGCGTATGGAAAATATTGTTATATTTAGTCAAGATAAGTCTAACTGCTCACGGTTAGGGCATTATTATTATTATCACGGGATGGGCAATGCTGTCATGTTTATGTATATTCTGCGTCATAATCTTATCACGGTTTATCATTACATTCAAGAGTTCGTTGCTTTTCAAGTTAAAAGTATTCGAATTCAATTTCTACCAATAAAGAACCAATATTCTAACATGCTTTTGGTAGTGCTCAGGCGCGGCGCTTCTACAGTGTGCGTAGGCAGCGGAACCGTTTCTTAGCCGCGGTTACCTTCGGGTGTCTTCGTACTACCTCGGCCATCGTCGGTGAGGTATAGCAGTCGACGTAAAAAAACAATCTGCTTTGTTGAAATCTTAACATGCTTTTCAGCTGTTATTTAGATTTAGAGGTAGCACTGCGCAAAGTGGCACGTAACGCACTACTCTGAGTTTTAAGAACAATTTTAGCACATTCCATTAGGCTACACATGGTACTACATCACATGTTAGAACACCATATGGTTATACTCTGTTTGTTTAGTAAATTATTTGTTGTGCTATTTTTTCATCACAAAATCGGTTGTCCATAACACCAATGTCAAAATTACTGCTAACCCTCTGCCAAATCCCGTTGCACATTTACTATCATCGTACACAATTTAAAGTCTCTGTTCACAGGACTTCTAGATACCTGCGACCATTAATTTCACTCATCACTCAGAGTTACTGGTCTTTTCACTTTTTTCTAGTTAAAAAAACCTGGAATATCTGTAAAAGCCATAAGATCTGAAGTGGTGTTCGCCTTCCCTTAACTGCACTTAACACCACGACCCTATGTGTTTCCAAACCTCTGAAACCTCTTAAACTCCTCGAATCTTTTTAGCCTTGGCGATCTTATAATATATGAGTCCCCATGATTTTGGGGCCTACGTAGTATTTTAAACGAAGGATTGAAACATTAATGAAGTTTACTTATAATTGGAATACAACATTAAAATACATATTTCCTAATTTTTTATTTAAGTTTAAAGTTATAGATTATGGTTAACTTACTAAGCTCTAATCCATCAAATTTAATTAAACATTCTTATTAATTTATCTGTGGTAATTATTTCAATAACCATGTTTCTTGCATGTTTTTGAATTGCATTCATTCTACACGATACATCGTAATTCCGTTTACTAGGAACAATCTAATTTCTATCTTTAAGTGCTGATCCATGAAGGAATCCTCTAAAAAACGACATCGATACTTAACACCACATAAACTCTGGGAATACTTATTCTTTACGTGACTCCTGACCCTATGTGCCTCTGAAACCACTTAACCTCCTCCAATCTTTTTAGTCTTCGCGATATTATAATATATGATACCCCATAATTTGGGGGCAAACTTAGTATTTTTAAACGAAGGATTGAAACATTAATGAACATTAATTGTAAACCACATTACTTTTTGTGGGACTGCGATATTATAATATATGATACCCCATAATTTTGGGGCAAACTTAGTATTTTTAAACGAAGGATTCAAACATTAATGAACATTAATTGTAAACCACATTACTTTTTGTGGGTCTCAAAGTCGAAGAGTATTGAAAGAGCTAAAAATACTAAAGTAAATAGCAGTTAAAATAATTTATGATATTAAAGAACAGAGGTTTTTTTTATAATATGTTATCTGATATAATCAAAGGAGATCCTGGATAAAAACCTATATTTATTTTGGAATAAGAAGAACGCTTAATTTGATAATTTGATTGGTGTGACAAGAGATGTTTCTTTTGGCTCTTATGTGAAACCACATGATATTACATAATAGTACGTTTCTAGTCCAATAAACTCTTACAACGAAACGACTTGTAACAGCAAAGTAAGTAGATGTCACATTTTGTAATGTGACATCTACTTAGGAATGAAATTCTATAAATGAACTCGGTTAACAGGCAGGAACACATTAGTTTCTGGAACGTTACACCCGTATCTCAAAATCTAACTCTGGTCTATTGTTTACTTTGCCACTGTCAAGGTACAATACGATGTGATGAAGGAACTGATAGGAATCATACATTTGGTGTCACTACCATCTAGGGATTGGATGAATTAAATAACAAGCTCTTTATTTTGTTAGGCTAATTCAAAAGTCTTAGTTATCTTACACTTAACTTATTACTCTAGAACGTTTTTTGGGAGTAAGAAATCATAAACGCGTAAGACATGCTCACTCAAGCCATGATATATAACAACTAAATACGTCTTAGTCAAAATTAAAACCAATACAGTTGCGTAAATGCTTGTACTGCTTATTAATATAGAAATAGTTTATTCATTTTCCCTTACTATTACCCTACTTAGTATACTCATGAATATGGTCTCGGAACTCAAACTGGAAGACCACGCGTTGAAATGACGAGAAGGTTTCATCATGACTTTACACGGTCCGCAGTGTACATCGAAGCCGATATAGCTAAAACACTAAACAAATAAATAACAAACTCTGATCTTCTTCGAGTTGACAAATTAAAATTTGTGAAAAATAGACATTTATCCGGCATATGCTATCGTTCAGTGATACAAGAAACTAATAACACTACGTTTCGAGATCTGCAATCTGATCTCTTCCTGAGGTGGATAACTAGACAAATACATAACTATAATATAGGTTGTAATAAACAAGTGATACCAGAACGTTGTGATACGCATAAAGTCCATGCATTATCCCTAAAGCATGTACTAAAAACAAAACCTAATTATAAAAACCAAACCAAGTGTATAAATCACAACAGGTCTGCACTAAAGGACCAAATACTAATAAGTAACCAGAGTCCAATGGTAAATGGCGGTCATCACAACCGAATCGAGAGTACCGATAATTAAGCGGCCTAAAACTGATGTCATATTTTGGATCTGAGAGTTTCCAGTTTCAAGTCCTGCTTGTGACCTTAAATAAGTTTATCATTACCTTCATCCTTTTACTGTAATGACTACTTATTATTATAGTAGAAAAGTCCTGGCACAGGTAAGTGGTTCATGAGGACGGACAAATAAAGTTCAAAGAGGACTATCTTCTCCTGTTTAAAACAAAAATATGGTGTCAAACATAGAAACGGTGGTGAGCATGTTTTAGACACAATCCCTCAATCGTCAAAAACGTACTCTACGCAAAGGAAATTAAATCTTGTTTATTTCCTCTGCTTTTACAGACCTTGACCTCGTTAAGAACTGTTGATAATATGCAGTGGCCAATACAGTAGAGTTTTCGTAACCGATCTTAGATCATCTGCCTATCGGTTTAACCGTCATCAACCGTTCCAGGAAGTGAGTCTCATTAAGTTTTAACTCACACGTCGTTGCAATAATAATGATCAAGTCACACTCATTACAGTTAGGTTTTTCCACTGCTTTATTTTAAAGGTTTGCAGTAAAATTTATTGTGTATTATGAGTTTGTTGCAAGCCTTCTTTGTGAGTGTAGTGTATTGTATTTTGTACAAAAGCTTTCAATCACTTCTATTGATCGTGTGGTTTTACATAATTGGATTCTTCATTTGCCTCTTTGAATCAAGGTGTATGCTTAGATTATTTCCATACACTTATTTCTAGCCAAACAGTAAATATGTTTAAAAATAGTGAAAACCTTAACGACCCTAGACTGATATAATCTGGTATACGGAAACCAAACGATCAGTACGTGGAAAATACTTTTACATACAACAATATTTTGGAAACATCTCTTTGAACAATAAATTCAGATGTAATGTAGAATTAAAAGTTGCACACGAAACAGGAAGTCTTTGTTTGCGTATTTTAAAGCAGTTGTAAAAACATTAACACAGCTCGGACAACGTTTATGCTCACCGCTAATAAACTAAGCCCCACTGGCAAATGGTATCTATTTTTAGTCTCTACTGTTTTCTCGATCTTGATCATTGGCCTGATTGTATTATCCTGGATCTATTTCCTACCCTTGCTATTCTCAAGGAAGATAATATACCTTCTAATGTATTAATTAGGTATCGTTCACTCTGCATAGTTATGAATTAGGAAAATATTAAACACAAATGGAAAAGTAAGTACCAGCATCCTTTCGATCCATTCTTTTCTCTTATCTATGTAGTATCAAAAGAAAGTATTCAGTACTGATGTCAAAATTATGAAAATTATAATATAGTAAGTAACTGAGTAATGCAATAATAATTATACTCTAAATATGTGTAATGACTGGCTATACTTAATCACTCATTAAAAGTAATTATAAAATCTGTGCAAGGGTTTGAACAATAAATAGGTTGAGAAAGCGATTCAATATAAATTTGGCAGTATTGATTCGATTATTTACAAATCGAATCCTTTATATCGATATATAATTTACTGTTTCTATGACTGAAGCTTAGTGGTATGAAATTCGTATAGTTTTATAAACGTTAGTCCGTCTTCGGAAAGAAAATTTGGCATGGAAGGTAATGCTAAATCCAATTGTAAAGGATGAAAGCAAAAAAAGATTCAAATAAAAGTTATATCCGACTCAGCATATGACAAGAAACACTTTCAACTCAAATGACGAATAATACACATACACTGGTTCCAATTTCTTGTTCTTTCACTGAACAAGCTGCTGTAATATGAAATATGTGGTAGCATTGTGTCCACACTCATCTTTTTCGAAAATGACAAACATTACCTTCTCTTAACGTTGCAACATGAGAGGAGAAAATATAGTGACATAATTGAATTTAGTTTAGACATATTTTATTTCAAAACACGAACTTGAGCAATTTGGATGTTATAAAATATATTACTATTAATTATTAATATAATTACTACAGATATTATTTAAACTATAATTAATTTTTTTCTGGAAACTAATCTAAATATTGATTATTTAAATTGCGTTGATAGTGAAGGACCATGTTACCATTTGTAGTATCGCTGAAATTTTTAAACTGAATTGAAATCTGTAATATAAATGTTGCAGATAAGGGTAGCAAAGCGCCAGACATTTAATAGAGGACACAGGTGCGGGAAGTTACGGACAGGCAATTCCCTTTCCCAACCCGCAATTCCCTCAACTGTTAAAGAAGGAACGGTCTGATCTTTGCTGTTACTTGATATAGTCACTTGTTCTCTATACGAAATGTAGTTAATATGATTTAATGTTATTTGTGAAAGGTTGGTAAAATAGAATAGAGTAGGAGTGTTTAAGAAAGTTTTGGAGATGCAAATTGTTTTAACATATCTATGATAGGTTCCAAAGTAAAATACTTAAATACTTCAAGGAATGTATTGCGTCCGCAATATTTTTCTTGTAGTGGGAGGGATTAGATGTGTTAATCCACCATGCCTATTTCATGGTTAGTTTTTTTAATGTGATCAAAGATGTTCTAATTATTTTTGTATGTATATTTTGAACATCCTATATTTGCATACTTTATAACCTAACCACGATTTAGTAATGTCTACAGAGATCTAAAGCCAAAACACTTGTTCTCACCTCCATCCGTGGTACAAACTGAGACTTGTTTGACCGGCTTCTTTACCTTGTATACATAATTCGTGTTCATTCTGTACATGCATTCCTAAATAAAAGTTAAAAGTTATCGCAAATTTCATCCTTATTTATTCGATCGATGTCATTTTCTTTACGTTCAATCCACAATGAATATTTTCGTTCTGTTATTGGACATCTAAATTATAAACTGGGAATTCTCTCCATTCCATTGCTTGACGATGATGATTTGCATGACCTTTCATGCTAAAACTTACACAGGCAATCGACTCTTTGTTTTTCATATCTCTGCATTCCTGTAATTGTGTTCTTCACCACAGTAACAGCAACTATATATGGGTGCAATCATGGACTGTATTTTTAGTAGATCTAACGTCAGCTAAAAGCTACAACCCCGAATGATTTTTTTACTTTCTGGTCCATTAATGATAAACATCTGCCATCGTGTTAACGTTATTTTCATCAAAAATGTGTCTCTCAACCTCAGATATATTAACATTAATGTCATACAGCTATCACTACTACTCCTACCTAGTTCCTACAGGGGTCAGTCTTTAATGATTTAGTTATACTGATATTAATTCTTCATGAAATTTTTTTACTCACGGCTTTATCCAAAGTATAAAATTAAATTCGTCGGGTATCAGAAGCTCAAGGCTTTTAGATTGTGTTAGCGGGTAACGTCTTTGGTTTGGATGCAAAAAATCGCAAGCATTGTCCTGCTTGCAAGGTTCTTCTTCTACACTGCTAAACCCTGTTGTACACAATCTATTTCTCTACTATTGATTATTTTAATACAACTACTTTAGTTTAAATATAACAATCCAAGTTTGGCAGAGAGTCTGGATTCAGACACATTAGACAAATTTCTTCGTAACTCACCGTAACTACTACTTTAAATAAATGGGTAGGCCCACCCTCCGCTTTGACCATTTTACTGGTAATTGAATTAGGAGTGGTTCTTTTCGAGACTATTCCTTACACAGGTATTTCAGGTTTATATGTACACGTCTATGCTTCTTGTTTCTGTATCGTATACTGTATAGCCATTATTTGCTCACGTTCTTTACATATGTGTGAGACATACCATTCTGGATACTTTAGGGTAAATGCATTTTTAAAGCTGGTCAAGTGTTTGAACATTACACCTACCGTAATTTCAGATATACAGTAGAGCAATTTTACACATTAGATTTTTCTTAAAGAGGAAGTGGTAATAACTTGATTTTGCATACTCAATCTAATCTGTGTGAGGAATTAGGGCGATTAGAGAAATATTATAAGATTTCTTTTAATTCCGACAAATTGTTTAGTTATATAAAAATACATACTTAGACAGACGTTATTAGTGTGGTATGACCAGTACCAGTTAATACTGTTCTTAATAAACAGTAAAATAAATGGATTTGTAAATGAAAGTTGGTATCAAGAAACAGAGAACATAGTTCCACGTATAGTTATAATATTGTGCTTCATTAAGTCCGCGGTTATTTAGATAAATGGAAATAGAACATATGATTAGAACAGCACTACCACGCTTAATAACAAAATTAATAATGTCTTTTGTAGAGAAAACTTTTCCGTAGAGATATTAGTTCTTATGGTCTTTAAAACTGCCTGAAGTGATTTCAATTCATCGGTTCAATGAAAAGTGGGAAAACAGATATGAATAGCTAGACTTTGTCCTTGTACTTTCTTTGTCGTCTTATTCATTATCTCTTTTGCTGAGACGTGTTGGTATAACTGCTCATAGATCGGCGTCAAATTTTGTAGTATATATCCATGATCTATGGCAAAAAGAAGACCAGTAATTTTAACTAAATCTTGAAGCGTAAACAAAGTTTATCATTAAACGTCTACTTCGTACCAAATTGTGTGAATTGTATGATACTTTATTCAAATGGAAATATGTATGTATTTCTGTATACCATTTTAGGTACATGACCAGAAACCAGGTCCCAAAAAAACAAGTAAATGTTTAGGAAAATTTATCCTCTGAGGATATATAGCAATGTTAGGCGTAGTGTACACTAATTTAATACTGTTGATGATAATGCCAGATAAATTCGGAGGAAAGAAAATGTATTTATTTAGGATTAAATAAAGGTAATGTTCTATTAAAGTTTCCAGTACAAGGATTTGTATAAAATGTAATGCCACGTTGCAAAGCAAGTTTTACCTCTGTTTATATTCAATATATAAAATGAGAGCGTGTTGTCGGCAAGTGTAACCAACAATTCCAATTAAGGTGATTTAGTATTTTGCTGGACCCCGTTTACACTACAAACCACATCATTTTCTCAGTGGCAATGCACTTGCATGGTAAACAATATCCTTTATTTAAAAGGTAATTAAATCTTTTTTCATTTTCCTTTTTATTGTTTGGAATTTGTATTATGACAGGACAGTTTATAACTGTATGAACATTTATCTACTAAATTCACGTGTAATAATAAGAAAATAAGTTTACACGTAACATTATAATGCAATTTAATAATTTTTGTGTTAATTTGTTGGTCTAAATGTCAACATTTCAATACATCACAACATGGTTTTACACTTTTGTAACGTATTAGGCAAGCAATCTACCTACTAAATAAATCATTATTCAAAAAATAAATCAGGTATGAGAATACATAGGTTCTGGCTCACATGTAGGAAAATACTGTACATAGATTCTGGTTCACATGTATTGCAAATTGCCTTACCATAGCCTGTAGTATTCGATGCGTGATCTCGCGTAACGGCTTGCCAATTATGAGATTCCTTTCCACATACCATCACTTCCACTGTCTGCCACTACAGCACCATAGATACAGTGAATTTGAAGCGATTAGCCTGATGCACTATGAGTGCAGTGTTGAATATGCACCGATGGAATTTCAAATGCACGATTGAAATAATAACTTTTATATGTTTGATGTACGTGCGTTTACTGGGAAATCTTTAGAAGGGTATTTTTGGTATTATTATCTTTTACCAAGAAGTTGTATTATTTTTTTATTTATTTTATTCAGCTATAAGTTTTTTTCTGTAAAATATCAGGTTAAGCATGAGAGGCGATCATGTGGTCCTGATCATTCTTATAATGATTGGTCTTTGGCAGTGAGTTTTCTACAGATTATTACGACTGTACATTCTGAAAAATTTTATTGTAATCAAGAATTATTTACAGCATGAAGATTTGCTTTAACACGAAGCAGGCTACATTATACACATCATTGCTAGGCTGGACGTTTGGCTTTACTATTTATCAATAATTTGAACATATCTCAATCAATTAATGAAGTTACTACTACTAGTATGGTTGTATGACATTATGATTATGCAAAGTTTAATTAATATATCTCAGGCCCATGTGAATTAAATATCGGTTTATTCGTCACAAACCATACTTGCAATGGTATGTTTCGTCGATATAATAAGTAAAGGCGTGTAACCTAGGATCGAACTATAGTAAACTAAAAAAATATAAATAGTTAAAAATTTTGAAACCTCACTAAAATAAACCTTTTCAATTAATCAGAGTAATAAATACTTAATTCTAACTTTTACTAAAATTTAAAACAGTCATTCCAATTGAATTCAGAGTAATTAATTTTAATATTTACTGATAAACATAATATTTTAAGGTACTAGCAGGTGTCCGTAATTTTGCAGGGTTTTTTTTCTGAAAAATGAAGGATATAATTGGAAACCCGTTTAGATGGCATACAAAATGACATTTCTTGAAAGACATTCTAATCTCCTGAATGTTTTAGAATAAGGTAGGATTACGGCACACCACTTGTCATGTAATAGTCTTCGCACAGGTCGCATGCACTTTTTCTCTTCTTTGACTCATTTCCTGAACGTGAAGTTCGTGGTTTATCTAATCTGATAAACTTGAAAGTTAATGTTTTGAGTTAATATTCTTATTTTTGTCAATAAATTACATATTTAAAACCGGTAAAATAAATCTTGCACCACTTTTATTGAATATAGTGTAAAATATCAAAGACTATTGCGAACTACTTTTATAGACACTAGTCCTTTGAAAGCCTCCTTGTTCCTTTATATAAGTTTATCGCATGTTTTTTTTAAAATTAAATATGTCTTTAGTTATTAAAATACTTTTTTTGTTTTAGTAGCTTAAGCTACTACATTATTAATTTGTTCTTTCTCTCCACCTGTTAAATACATTTAACTCTTATACTATCGTATAAACTATATGCGTTAACAAAATAATTTCTGAATTAAGCAATTTGTTAATTTAATAATTATTATTTAAATAATATACCCATATTTATTGAACAACTTATTTACTCTTAAATACGCAATTACGTTATTTAAAGATGTCGCAGGATGCTTCAGTAAAAACAAAATTCTTGAAATATTCTCAATAGATATTCCCCTCACGTAGTCTCAGATCTGTCCCTCGTAACATATAAACATCTATATAACAGCAGCATCAACTGTAAAGTTGTTGTTCCGTCTCGGTGGGAGTTTCTATTTTATCATCACTCCAGGCGAGTATTTATTTATACTCTAGTCGTCTTTCTCTACACACCTGCACTAGCGTGTCTTTCCTAGAAGTCTGTTTCAGTATGGATACAAAAGGAGTCCTTTAGTTTTATCTTAACTGCATCAGAACATTAGTGTTTTGTGGATTTTGTTGCTCAATAAATTTAAAGCAATACCCATTGAGGCTTATATTTGGATTCCAAATAAACAATCATACACATGCTCTAGGGTTTTTGTTTTCCGGAATGAAATTATTTTAATCTGACCCTTTTCACAGATTTTTTAATAGGTTTCTTTCACGTCATTAGGAAGAAGTACTTATTGTACAAATTTGAATTTGATATATAATGTAGGCCAAATTTGTGATCGTTATTTTCAAAATAATGTTATTAAACCTTCTACTATTATACACATACAATACATAGCAGTTACAATAGTATCCTAAGTTGAAAGTTTGGAATTTAAGAAAACATATATTGGAGCATAAAGGTTAGTATTATCCATTATAGGGGAAATTATCTGTAGTCACATTAATTTATTGACAGTAAACATAATTTTCTAAGTAATGACTGAATAAATCGAAAGATAAGGTAATATTTTTCACTTTTTCATAAAACAAGGTACGAGACAATCACACTATGTGTCACGAAACAGGCGTCACTGAAATTTTTCAAGTTTATAGCAATTTCAAGTTTATAACAATTTCATTCAATTGTTCTACTGACAGACAAGTATATATAGACAACCATACAGGATATGAATTGAAAATTGTTTAAGTGATGTGATATAGGTATACAATATAGCAATACAAGCAATGTTTAGTCTATATAATAAGCGAACCCTTACATATTTAAAAATTCACATGATTTCCATAGTTGTAAGAGTTTCTAAGTTGTTTATTTACGTCTTTGGTAACGATTTGGAGAAAACAAACATTCTAACTTATCTCACGTTTTTGAACTTTAGTTTCTATCTGCCCTATCGAGATCAACGTTAGGAAGTTCGTTTTTCATTCAGATTCTTTTATTCATTTATTTGATATATAATGTGATTATTTTAACTATTTATATCTAGTCATACAAACCGTTGAACACTTTAAATGCAACGGCAGTTATCCAACAGAAAAATTTAACTATGATTTAAAACAATGTACAACAACTAATATAAAACAATAAAGAACTAAAATTACATACCCTAAAGTACTAAAGTTACTACCACGTGGTGCACGCAAAATTTTCCTTCTAATCTCACTTCATTCTAGATTTGCGCCCATACAAGCAGACAAAAACCATACAAAAATACATTTTTGCGTATTCCTTACAGACAAAAGTAAAACTACGGCAGCCTTCTGATTGACTTCTTATTCTAGTGCTAAATTCCATTGATAGGAAATAAGCATCAATAAACACATTCTTGTAAATTTTTAAGTTTTTCTTTTCTTGTATTCTTGTTTCTTGGGTTTTTTGTTTTTTATATTTATTTGTTTGTTTGTTTTTTTTTTTTTGTGAAATTTAATACAAAAGTTAATCCTGGATATGGTATATTTATCGAAACACAGATAGTTAAGCTACAGGTATTACAATTATTGTTGCCATAAGACCAATGCAAAGATTTTTGGTAACGCTCATTAAAACGAGTGACATGCAGTATGATGGAACACGATGTACTTACACAAATAAAACTTCATGCACTTGTTCTAACTTCTTAAGCAAATAAACATTTTTTCAGTTGTTTGTTTAAGTCAGTCCGTTCTTGATATATCGTGCGAACATATGTAAATTAAATTGTTTAGCCATTGGCGTGATATAACTTTTCAATTATGTATATAATAATAATCCTTTTTAACACTTATTTTCGTACAATGTACATTTCGAATTTTTATTTTCATAATTTAACTTAACCTTAGTACCTGAAGATGAATTTCCAAAATTCGAAATGTAAATTGTACGAAAATAAAAAAGTTAAAAAAGTGTTAACAAGGTTTATTATTATATACAGATTTATCAAACACTTTTCGAGGCTACATCTCTAATACTTTTCAATATATAATCTTTAACTTAGGAATATGCGATAAATGCATGTTTTCTATCTTATTCATCTATAGGTACCATTAATGGAAGGCGAGCTAATGTATAGAATGGGGTGTTAATATTGAAGCAATCGTCACTAAATGTAATTTTCAGTGTTTAATATCTATCACCCAATTAAAATAAATCCTTCGACACCAGAAACTATTTAAGATATAATGCCGTCACTGCACTGATATGGAGGCTTGCCGGTAACGTAAATTCATGTTACAAGTGGCCTGTCAAGAGGCCCACGCATTTCCAAAAATACCAGTGAAGGAGCTTTAAAACTTTTAACGCCGGTATGATATCTCACCCTAATGTTTATTACAATCTATACTTGGTTGAACTTCACCTTGAACTTACAGCATGGATTACCACTTTAGGGTGATTAATAAAAAAAAAGTGTATGGAAAATATTGTTATATTTAGTCAAGATAAGTCTAACTGCTCACGGTTAGGGAATTATTATTATTATCACGGGATGGGCAATGCTTTCACGTTATAGTGTATATGTATATTCTGGGTCATAATCTTATCACGGTTTATCATTACATTCAAGAGTTCGTTGCTTTTCAAGTTAAAAGTATTCGAATTCAATTTCTACCAATAAAGAACCAATATTCTAATATGCTTTTGGTAGTGCTCAGACGCGGCGCTTCTACAGTGTGCGTAGGCAGCGGAACCGTTTCTTAGCCGCGGTTACCTTCGGGTGTCTTCGTACTACCTCGGCCATCGTCGGTGAGGTGTAGCAGTCGACGTAAAAAACAATCTGCTTTGTTGAAATCTTAACATGCTTTTCAGCTGTTATTTAGATTTAGAGGTAGCACTGCGCAAAGTGGCACGTAACGTGCTACTCTGAGGTTTAAGAACACTTCTAGCACATTCCATTAGGCTACACATGGTACTACATCACATGTTAGAACACCTATGGTTATACTCTGTTTGTTTAGTAAATTATTTGTTGTGCTATTTTCTCATCACAAAATCGGTTGTCCATAACACCAATGTCAAAATTAATGCTAACCTCTGCCAAATCCCGTTGCACATTTACCATCATCGTACACAATTTAAAGTCTCTGTTCACAGGACTTCTAGATACCTGCGACCATTAATTTCACTCATCACTCAGAGTTACTGATATTTTTACTTTTTTCTAGTTAAAAAAAAACCTGGAATATCTGTAAAAGCCATAAGATCTGAAGTGGTGTTCGCCTTCCCTTAACTGCACTTAACACCACGACCCTATGTGTTTCAAACCTCTGAAACCACTTAAACTCCTCGAATCTTTTTAGCCTTGGCAATCTTATAATATATGAGTGCCCATGATTTTGGGGCCTACGTAGTATTTTAAACGAAGGATTGAAACATTAATGAAGTTTACTTATAATTGGAATACAACATTAAAATACATATTTCCCATTTTTTTATTTAAGTTTAAAGTTATAGATTATGGTTAACTAATTTAATTAATCATTCTTCTTAATTTATCTGTGGTAATTATTTCAATAACCATTTCTTGCATGTTTTTGAATTGCATTCATTCTACACGATACATCGTAATTCCGTTTACTAGGAACAATCTAATTTCTATCTTTAAGTGCTGATCAATGAAGGAATCCTCCAAAAAACGACATCGATACTTAACACCACATAAACTCTGGGAATACTTCTTCTTTACGTGACTCCTGACCGTATGTGCCTCTCAAATCACTTAAACGCCTCGAATCTGTTTAGCCTTCGCGATATTATAATATATGATACCCCATAATTTTGGGGCAAACTTAGTATTTTTAAACGAAGGATTGAAACATTAATGAACATTAATTGTAAACCACATTACTTTTTGTGGGACTGCGATATTATAATATATGATACCCCATAATTTTGGGGCAAACTTAGTATTTTTAAACGAAGGATTCAAACATTAATGAACTTTAATTGTAAACCACATTACTTTTTGTGGGTCTCAAAGTCTAACAGTATCGAAAGAGCTACAAATACTAAAGTGAATAGCAGTTTAAATAATTTATGATATTAAATAACAGAGTTTTTTTAATTATTGTGATCTGATATAATCAAAGCAGGTCCTGCACAAAAGTCTATATTTATTTTGGAATAAGAAGAACACTCATCATTTGATTGGTGTGGCAAGAGATGCTTATTTTCTAATCATATAGCTATAATGTGAAACCACATGGCATTACGTAATAGTACGTTTCTAGTCCAATTAACTCTTACAACGAAACGACTTGTAACAGCAAAGTAAGTAGATGTCACATTTTGTAATGTGATATCTACTTAGGAATGAAATTCTATAAATGAACTCGGCTAACAGGCAGGAACACATTAGTTTCTGGAACGTTTACACCCGTATAACTCAAAATCTAACTCTGGTCTATTGTTTACTTTGCCACTGTCAAGGTACAATACGATGTGATGAAGGAACTGATAGGAATCATACATTTGGTGTCACTACCATCTAGGGATTGGATGAATTAAATAACAAGCTCTTGATTTTGTTAGGCTAATTCAAAAGTCTTAGGTTTCTTACACTTAACTTATTACTCTAGAACGTTTTTTTTGGGAGTTAGAAATCATAAACGCGTAAGACATGCTCACTCAAGCCATGATATATAACAACTAAATACGTCTTAGTCAAAATTAAAACCAATACAGTTGCGTAAATGCTTGTACTGCTTATTAATATAGAAATAGTTTATTCATTTTCCCTTACTATTACCCTACTTAGTATACTCATGAATATGGTCTCGGAACTCAAACTGGAAGACCACGCGTTGAAATGACGAGAAGGTTTCATCATGACTTTACACGGTCCGCAGTGTACATCGAAGCCGACATAGCTAAACACTAAACAAATAAATAACAAAACTCTGATCTTCTTCGAGTTGACAAATTAAAATTTGTGAAAAATAGACATTTATCCGGCGTATGCTATCGCTCAGTGATACAAGAAAACTAATAACACTACGTTTCGAGATCTGCAATCTGATCTCTTCCTCAGGTGAATAACTAGACAAATACATAACTATAATATAGGTCGAAATAAACAAGTGATACCAGAACGTTGTGATACGCGTAAAGTCCATGCATTATCCCTAAAGCATGTACTAAAAACAAAACCTAATTATAAAAACCAAACCAAGTGTATAAGTCACAAAAGGTCTGCACTAAAGGACCAAATACTAATAAGTAACCAGAGTCCAATGGTAAATGGCGGTCATCACGACAGAATCGAGAGTACCGATAATTGAGCGGCCTAAAACTGATGTCATTTTGGATCTGAGAGTTTCCAGTTTAAAGTCCTGCTTCTGACCTTAAATAAGTTTATCATTACCTTCATCCTTTTACTGTAATGACTACTTATTATTATAGTTGAAAAGTCCTGGCAAAGGTAAGTGGTTCATGAGGACGGACAAGTAAAGTTCAAAGAGGACTAGCTTCTCCTGTTAAAAACAAAAATATGGTGTGTCTACTGTTGATAATATGCAGTGGCCAATACAGTAGAGTTTTCGTAACCGATCTTAGATCATCTGCCTATCGGTTTAACCGTCATCAACAGTTCCAGGAAGTGAGTCTCATTAAGTTTTAACTCACACTTCGTTTCAATAATAATGATCAAGTCACACTCATTACAGTTAGGTTTTTCCACTGCTTTATTTTAAAGATTTGCAGTAAAATGTATTGTGTAATATGATTTTGTTGCAAGCATTTTTTGTGAGTGTAGTGTATTGTATTTTGTACAACAGCTTTCAATCACTTCTATTGATCGTGTGGTTTTACATAGTTGGATTCTTTATTTGCCTCTTTAAAGATTTAAAAATTTAAGATAATACACCTTCTAATGTATTAATTAGGTATCGTTCACTCTGCATAGTTATGAATTAGGAAAATATTAAAACACAAATGGAAAAGTAAGTACCAGCATCCTTTCGATCCATTCTTTTTTTCTTTTATCTATGCAGTATCAAAGTTGGTATCAAGCTCTGTAAAGATTCCTTTAGGGAGCTTGGATTGCTGACTTTACCCTGCCTCTATATTCTCGATGTCGCCCTGTACTGTAGACTCAAATGTGAGTTGCTGCAGGGTAGGGATGTCCATCAGTACGAGACTAGAGGCAGGGACAACTTTAGAATCGACCAACACAGAACAATTGCTTTTGAACACTTGCCGTCACAAGTTGGTGTCAGAATAATCAATAGGCTCCCTGAAGTTATCAAACAACTCGATGATCCAAAAAAATTCAAAGCTCGTCTAAAACACCTCCTGGTATCAAAGGCATTTTATTCTGTTGATGAGTTCATGATGGGCCGCTGGGATGAAAATTTTGAAAATTAAGAGCAACGAGAAAAATCCCTGGTTCTGATTATTGCCTTTCATTAAATAATAATTTTAGTTGACAAATCATCAAATAACTGATGTATTTTTTATACCATTACTGACGCTTGCAATGCAATTGTTGTAAAATTGTTTTTTATGCAATAAAGGAATATATTATTATTATTATTATTATTATCAAAAGAAAGTATTCAGTATTGATGTCAAAATTATGAAAATTATAATATAGTAAGTAACTAAGTAATTCAATAATAATTATACTCTAAATAGTATGTGTGATTCTGACTCACTATACTTGATCATCCAGGTATAGTAATTATAAAATATGTGCATAGGCTTAAACAAAACATAGTTTGAGCAACCGATTCAATATTTAATTTGGAAGTATTCATTCAATTATTCATAAATCGAATCCTTTATATCGATGTATAATTTACTAATTCTGTGACAAAAGCTTGGTGATATGAAATGAATGTCATTTTCTAAACTCTAGACCGTCTTCGTAATGAAATATTGACATGAATTATAATGCTAAATCAATTGTAAAGGATGAAATCAAAGAAATATTCAAATAAAAAGTTATATCCGACTCAGCATATGGGAAGAAACACTTTCTACTGAAATGACGAATAATTCATAGGCACTGGTTCCAATTTTGTGTCCTTTCACTGAACAAGCTGCTGTAATATGAAATATGTGGTTACATTGTGTCCACACACATATTTTGTTTCGAAAATAACAAACAATACCTTCACTGAACGTTGCTATTAATGAGAGGAGAAAATATAGTGTCATAATTGAATTTAGTTAGACATATTTTATTTCAAAACATGAACTCGAGCAATTTGGATGCTATAAAATATTTTGCACTTAATTATCAATGTAATCATTACTGATATTATTTAATGTATAATTATTTTTTTTTCTGGAACTTAATCTAAATATTGATTATTTGCATTGTGTTGATAGTAAAGGACCATGCTACTATTTGTAGTATCGCTGAGGGTTCTAAATTAATTTGAAATCTGTAATATAAATGTTGAAGGGAAAGGTAGCAAAGGGCCAGACATTTACTAGAGGACACAAGTGCGGGAAGTTGCGGACAGGCTATTCCCTCTACCAACCCGCAATTCTCTCGTCTGTTAAAGAAGGAACGGTCTGATCGTTCGTTGTTACTTGCTATTACGATTAACATATCCTGTTCTCTATACAAAGTGTAGTTAATCAGAGTTAATATTACTTGTTAAAAGAGTGATAATGAAGTAGAATAGAATATCAATGTTTAAGAAAGGTCTGAAAATACAAAATTTGTAAACATAATCACGAAAGGTATCCGCAGTAAAACTTCAAGATTTACCAATTCTTTCAAGAAATTAATTGTAACTCCAAGATTTTATTAGAAGTGGGAAGGGTTAGATGTGTTAATCTAATGCCTTTTTGATGCTTAGTTTTTGAAACGTGATCAAAGATGTTCTAATTATTTCTGTATGTATATCTTGAACATCCTATATTTGCATATATTTTTATCCTATCTCGTTGCTAACACAGTACAACTCTTCATATCACTATCCAACTGGGCGGGAGAAAAGGCCAGACTCTGAACACTCCAATTAAAACAAAGTATTTGGAAAAATCCACGATTCATGGCTATACAGATATAGAGCCGAAACACTTGTTTTTACTTCCAACCGTGGAACAAGCAAACTGTTTTGACTGGCTTCTTTACATTTTATGCAAGATGAATTTTCATTCTGTACATTTCAAGCTATGGAAGTTTGTAAAAGTCATCGCTTAAAGTATGTCGATTAAACCTATTTATTTAAATATTATTTATTTTATAATTGCCACTTTTGCTATCAAATCTACGCTCCACAATGAATATTTTCGTTCTGTTATTGGACAGCTAAATTATATACTAGGAATTCTCTCCATTTCTTTCCTTGATGATGATGGTCTGCATGACCCTTCATCTTAAAATTTACTCAGGCAATCTTCTCTTTGTTGGTCTTATCTCTGCTTTCCTTGTAGTTGTATACTTCACTACAGTAATAGAAACTAGACATGGTTGCAACCATAAACTGTATTTTTACAGCTACACTTTTTTTAACTTTTGGATTCCTCGTTAGAAAACCTCTACCATTTTGACGTAATTTTAATCAACAATATGTCTCTCAACCTCAGATATGTTAACATTAATGCCATGCAGCTATTACTCCTGCACCTACCTAGTTCCTACAACAACAATAATATAACTGTAGATTTCAGTCTTCCATTACTTAGTTGTGCTGACATGAATTTTTCTTCTAACTTGTTTTACTCGCGGCCTTATCCAAAGTATCGTTAAATTCTACCGGCATCAGAATCTTAAGGCTTTTGTGTAGGCGGGTAACGACTTTGGAGTGGATGCAAAAAAGCCTCCAGCACTGTCCTTCTTTCAATGTTCTTCTTCCCAACTGCTAACCCTGTTTATACACAATCTATTTCTCTACTACAGATGGATTTTAATACTACTACTTTATTGTATACTTAGCATCCAAGTTTGGCAGAGTGTCTGGTTCAGAGGTAATTTAGGTTTAAGTAATCTTATGCTTTATAGTCATTACTTGGTAACGGCATTGACACCAGTTTTAGATATACAATTAAGGATACTTTAGTGCATACGCATTGTTTAAGCTGGTAAAGTGTTTTAACATTATATCTACCGTCATTTAAGATATCCAGTAGAGCTTTTTTACACATAAGAAGCTTCTTAAAGAGCAATTAGTGGTAATAACTTGATTTTGCATACTCAATCTAATCTTTGTGAGGAATCAGGGCGATTAGAGGAATATAAAAAGATTTCTTTTGATCCTGAAAAATCGTTCCAATACATGAAAATTCATAATTAGGCAGACGGAAGTAATGCGCTATGACTAATTAATAACGTGTCAGTACCAATTAATAACGATTTTTTTAATAAGCAGTAAAATAAATGGAATTATTTCCAAATGCAAGTTGGTGATAAGAACAGAGAAGAAGTATAATTATAATATTGTAGTTTATTTTGTGGACGGTTATTTAGATAAATGAAAACAAACAGGCGATTAGAACAGCACTACCACGCTTAATAATGTGGTTTAATAATATCTAATAATGTGTTTTGTAGACTAAAATTTTCCTGAGAGATATCAGTTCTTATGGCCATTAAAACTGCATGAAATCCATACAATTAATCGGTTCAATGGGAAGTGGGACAAACAGTTTGAATAGCTCACAACTATACTTTGCCCTCGTTCTTTTTTGTATGCCTGTTTTCTATCCACTTATGCATGATCTCTTTTGCTTTTACGTGTTGGCACAACTGCTCATAGATTGAAGTTATATTTTTAGTATATATCCATGATCTGGGACAAAAAGAAGACCATTATTATTAACTACATCCTGAGGCGTAAACAAACGTTTATCATTAAACGCCTGCTTCGAACGTGATCTTGGGAGTGATAAGATACTGTATTCAAATGGGAATGTGTATTTCTGTATAAAATTTTAGGTAATATCTCAGAAATCCAACTCTATAAATCAGGAAAATTTATACTTTGAGGATATACAGGTATGAGAAGCGTAAGGGTGCAAAATAAAAAATTAATTTGATCATTATGCCATATTAATTCGGAGGAAAGAAAGTTTATTTATTTTGGATTAAATAAAGACAACTTTCGTGTATAGTTTCCAGTACAACGATTTTTATAAAATGTAAAGCCACGTTGCAAAGCAAGTTGTATCTGTGTTTATATTCCATATATAATGTGAGAGCCTGTTGTCGACAAGTCTAACCAACAATTCCAATTAAAGTTATTTAGTAGTTTTCTGGGCCCAACACGTGGCCGTGTACACTACAAACCACATCAGAGATTGTTTCTCGTGGTCATTACACTAGCATGGTAGCAATATACTTTATTTAAACAGACAATTAAACTAAAGTAGCATTTACCCTTTTATTCTTCAGAATTTGTGTTATGTCAGGCAGTTTATAACTGTAGGAAGTTTATTTGATCTATTAAATGTAGGCCGTCGTGTAATGGTAATAAATCGGGGTTGCACGTAAGATTATAATATACTCGTAATTGATAATTTGTGAGCGGTATAACCAACAAGGTATAAATTTTAACATTTCAACAGCGCAACATGGTGTTAAACTTTTTTAACATATCAGACAAGCAAACTACCTACCAAATAATGCCAAATAAATCATTATTGAGAAAACAAATCATGTCTGAGAGTACATAGGTGCTGGTTCACATGTATGAGAATACATAGATTCTGGCTCACATTTATGAGAATACTTAGGTTCTGTTTCAAACGTATTGCAAATTGCCTTAGCATAGTCTGTAGTATTCGATGCGTGATCTCACGTAACGGCTTGCCAATTATGGAATTCCTTTCCACATACCATCACTTCCACTGTCTGCCACCTATATTGTGGCAGCACCATTAGATATACCGTACAGCGATGAGCCTGATTGCACTATGAGTGCAGTGTTGCATATGCACCGATGAAATTTCATATGCAAGATTAATTTTCGTATTTTTAGTTGTACGTGCGTGTATTGGGTAATTATTTAAGAAGGATATTTGTGTTATTATTTGCATATTATCTATTACCAAGAAGCTCATTATTGATTTTATTCAGCAATAAGTTTTTCCTTCTGTAAAATAAAAATAAGGGTAAGGGCTAAGAGGCGATCATGTGGTCCTGATCGTTCTTACAATGATTGATATTTTACAATAAGTTTCCTACTGATTATCTGTGTCCTACAATTGTACATACTATTCTAAGTAATAAATATTTACAGCATTAAGCTTTGCTTTAACACCAAGCCGGCTACATTATGACACATCATTTCTAGGCTGGACGTTTGGCTTTTCTATTCAATCAATCAATGTAGTTACTACTTGTATTTTCGAATGACATTATGCTTATGCGAAGTTTAATTAATATATATCAGGCCCATGTGCATTAAATATCGGTTTATTCGTCACAAACCATACTTGCGATGGTATGTTTCGTCCATATAGTAAGTAAAGGCGTGAACTATAGTAAACTAAAGAATATAAATAGTTAAAAATTGTAAAACCTCACTAAAATAAAACTTTTTCCATCAATTAGAGTAATAAATACTTAATTCTAACTTTTACTGAAATTTTAAACCAGTCATTCCAATTGAATGAAGAGTAATTAATTTTAATATTTACTGATAAACATAATATTTTAAGGTACTAGCAGGTGTCCGTAATTTTGCAGGGGTTTATTTCTGAAAAATGAAGGATATAATTGGTAAACCCGTTTAGATGGCATACCACATGACATTTCTTGAAAGACATTCTAATCGCCTGAATATTTTAGAATAAGGTAGGATTACGGCACACCACTTGTCGTGTAATAGTCTTCGCACAGGTCGCATGCACTTTTTCCTCTTCTTCGACTCATTTCCTGAATGTGAAGTTCATGGTTTATCTAATCTGATAAACTTGACAGTTAATGTTTTGATTTAATATTCGTATTTTTGTCAATAAGTTGCATATTTAATAACCGGTAAAATAAATCTTGTACCCACTTTTATTAAATTTAGTGTAAAATATCAAAGAGTATTGCGAACTACTCTTATAGACACTAGTCCTTTGAAAGCCTCCTTGTTCCTTTATCACTTGTTTTTTTTTAATTAAATATTATATTAGTTATTAAAAATACTTTTGTTTGTTTTAGTAGCTTAAGCAGTACTACATTTATAATCTGTTCTTTCACTACATCTGTTGAATACATTTAACTCTTATACTATCGTATAAACTATATGCGTTAATACACTAATTCCTGAATTAAGCAATTTTTTAATTTAATAATTATTATTTAAATAATATACCTATAATTTATTTATCAACTTATTTACTCTTCGCAATTACGTTATTTAAAATATGTCGCAGGATGATTCTGTGAGAACTAAATTCTTGAAATATTCTCAATAGATATTCCCCTCACGTAGTCTCAGATCTGTCCCTCGTAACATATAAACATCTATATAACAGCAGCATCAACTGTAAAGTTGTTGTTCCGTCTCGGTGGGAGTTTTTCTATTTTATCATCACTCCAGGCGAGTATTTATTTTATACTCCAGTCGTCTTTCTCTACACACCTGCACTAGCGTGTCTTTCCTAGAAGTCTGTTTCAGTATGGATACAAAAGGAGTCCTTTAGTTTCATCTTAACAGCATCAGAACATTAGTGTTATGTGGATTTTGTTTGCTCAATAAATTTAAAGCAATAACCATTGAGGCTTATATTTGGATTCCAATAAACAATCTTACACATGATCTAGGGTTTTTGTTTTCCGGAATGAAATTATTTTAATCTGACCCTTTTCACAGATTTTTAATAGGTTTCTTTCACGTCATTAGGAAGAAGTACTTATTGTACAAATTTGAATTTGATATATAATGTAGGCCAAATTTGTGATCGTTATTTTCAAAATAATGTTATTAAAACCTTCTACTATTATACACATACAATACATAGCAGTTACAATAGTATACTAAGTTGAAAGTTTGGAATTTAAGAAAAACATATATTGGAGCATAAAGGTTTAGTATTATCCATTACATGGGAAATTATCTGTAGTCACATTAATTTATTGACAGTAAACATAATTTTCTAAGTAATGACTGAATAAATCGAAATATAAGGTAATATTTTTCACTTTTTCATAAAACAAGGTACGAGACAATCATACTATGTGTCACGAAACAGGCGTCACTGAAATTTTTCAAGTTTATAGCAATTTCAAGTTTTATAGCAATTTCATTTAAATTGTTCTACTGACAGACAAGTATAAATAGACAACCATACAGGATATGAATTGAAAATTGTTTAAGTGATGTGATATAGGTATACAATATAGCAATACAAGCAATGTTTATTCTATATAATAAGCGAACCCTTACATGTTTAAAAATTCACATGATTTCTATAGTTGTAAGAGTTTCTAAGTTGTTTATTTACGTCTTTGGTAACGATTTGGAGAAAACAAACAATCTAACTTATCTCACGTTTTTGAACTTTAGTTTTCTATCTGCCCTATCGAGATCAACGTTAGGAAGTTCGTTTTTTCATTCAGATTCTTTTATTCATTTATTTGATATATAATGTGATTATTTTAACTATTTATATCTAGCATTGTCATACAAACCGTTGAACACTTTAAATGCAACGGCAGTTATCCAACAGAAAAATTTAACTATGATTTAAAACAATGTACAACAACTAATATAAAACAATAAAGAACTAAAATTACATACCCTAAAGTACTAAAGTTACTACCACGTGGTGCACGCAAAATTTTCCTTCTAATCTCACTTCATTCTAGATTTGCGCCCATACAAGCAGACAAAAACCATACAAAAATACATTTTTGCGTATTCCTCACAGACAAAAGTAAAACTACGGCAGCCTTCTGAGTGACTTCTTATTGTGTATTCTAGTGCTAAATTCTATGGATAGGAAATAAGCATCAATAAACACATTCTTGTATATTTTTTAGTTTTTTTCTTGTATTCTTGTTTCTTGGGTTTTTTGTTTTTTTATATTTATTTGTTTGTTTGTTTTTTTTTTTTTTTTTTGTGAAATTTAATACAAAATTTAATCCTGGATATGGTATTTTATCGAAACACAGATAGTTAAGCTACAGGTATTACAATTATTGTTGCCATAAGACCAATGCAAGATTTTTGGTAACGCTCATTAAAACGAGTGACATGCAGTATGATGGAACACGATGTACTTACACAAATAAAACTTCATGCACTTGTTCTAACTTCTTAAGCAAATAAACATTTTTTCAGTTGTTTGTTTAAGTCAGTCCGTTCTTGATATATCGTGCGAACATATGTTAAATTAAATTGTTTAGCCATTGGCGTGATATAACTTTTCAATTATGTATATAATAATAATCCTTTTTAACACTTATTTTCGTACAATGTACATTTCGAATTTTTATTTTCATAATTTAACTTAACCTTAGTACCTGAAGATGAATTTCCAAAATTCGAAATGTAAATTGTACGAAAATAAAAAAAGTTAAAAAAAGTGTTAACAGGTTTTATTATTATATACAGATTTATCAAACACTTTTCGAGGCTACATCTCTAATACTTTTCAATATATAATCTTTAACTTAGGAATATGCGATAAATGCATGTTTTCTATCTTATTCATCTATAGATACCATTAATGGAAGGCGAGCTAATGTATAGAATGGGGGTGTTAATATTGAAGCAATCGTCACTAAATGTAATTTTCAGTGTTTAATATCTATCACCCAATTAAAATAAATCCTTCGACACCATAAACTATTTAAGATATAATGACGTCACTGCACTGATATGGGGGCTTGCCGGTAACGTAAATTCATGTTACAAGTGGCCTGTCAGGAGGCCCACGCATTTCCAAAAATACCAGTGAAGGAGCTTTAAAACTTTTAACGCCGGTATGATATCTCACCCTAATGTTTATTACAATCTATACTTGGTTGAACTTCACCTTGAACTTACAGCATGGGTTACCACTTTAGGGTGATAAATAACAAAAAGGCGTATGGAAAATATTGTTATAATCAGACAAGATAAGTCTAACTGCTCACGGTTAGGGCATTATTATTATTATCACGGGATGGGCAATGCTGTCATTTTTATGTATATTCTGCATCATAATCTTATCACGGTTTATCATTAAATTCAAGAGTTCGTTGCTTTTCAAGTTAAAAGTATTCGAATTCAATTTCTACCAATAAAGAACCAATATTCTAACATGCTTTTGGTAGTGCTCAGGCGCGGCGCATCTACAGTGTGCGTAAGCAGCGGAACCGTTTCTTAGCCGCGGTTACCTTCGGGTGTCTTCGTACTACCTTGGCCATCGTCGGTGAGGTATAGCAGTCGACGTAAAAAACAATCTGCTTTGTTGAAATTTTAACATGCTTTTCAGCTGTTATTTAGATTTAGAGGTAGCACTGCGCAAAGTGGCACGTAACGCACTACTCTGAGGTTTAAGAACAATTTTAGCACATTCCATTAGGCTACACATGGTACTACATCACATGTTAGAACACCTATGGTTATACTCTGTTTGTTTAGTAAATTATTTGTTGTGCTATTTTCTCATCACAAAATCGGTTGTCCATAACGCCAATGTCAAAATCATTGCTAACCCTCTGCCAAATCCCGTGGCACATTTACTATCATCGTACACAATTTAAAGTCTCTGTTCACAGAACTTCTAGATACCTGCGACCATTAATTTCACTCATCACTCAGAGTTACTGGTCTTTTCACTTTTTTCTAGTTAAAAAAGCCTGGAATATCTGTAAAAACCATAAGATCTGAATTGGTGTTTCGCCTTTCCTTAACTACACTTAAAAGCGCATAAACTCTGGGAATACTTATTCTTTACGTGACTCCTGACCCTATGTACCTCTGAAACCACTTAACCTCCTCGAATCTTTTTAGTCTTCGCGATATTATAATATATGATACCCCATAATTTGGGGGCAAACTTAGTATTTTTAAACGAAGGATTTAAACATTAATGAACATTAATTGTAAACCACATTTTTTTTTGTGGGACTGCGATATTATAATATATGATACCCCATAATTTTGGGGCAAACTTAGTATTTTTAAACGAAGGATTCAAACATTAATGAACATTAATTGTAAACCACATTACTTTTTGTGGGTCTCAAAGTCTAACAGTATCGAAAGAGCTACAAATACTAAAGTAAATAGCAGTTTAAATAATTTATGATTCAAAGAACAGAGTTTTTTTATAATATTGTGATCTGATATAATCAAAGCAGGTCCTGATACAAAATTTTATATTTATTTTGGAATAAGAAGAATATTCATCATTTGATTGGTGTGGCAAGAGATTGGTGTGCTTATTTTCTAATCATATAGCTCTAATATGAAACCACATGGCATTATGTAATAGTACGTTTCTAGTCCAATTAACTCTTACAACGAAACGAATTGTAACAGCAAAGTAAGTAGATGTCACATTTTGTAATGTGACATCTACTTAGGAATGAAATTCTATAAATGAACTCAGTTAACAGGCAGGAACACATTAGATTCTGGAACGTTACAACCGTATAACTCAAAAGTCTAACTCTGCTCTGTTGTTTATCTTGCCAATGTCAAGGTACAATACGATGTGATGAAGGAACTGATAGGAATAATACATTTGGTGACACTACCATTTAGATATTGGATGAATTAAATAACAGTCTCTTCTTTTTCGCAGGCTAATTCAAAAGTCTTAGTTATCTTACACTTAACAAATTATGGAAAAATGTGTTTTGGTTGTAAGTAATCATAAACACGAACGAAATGCTCACTTAAGATATGTTTTATAAAAACGGTATGCATCTTACTGAAAATTAGAAACAATACAGTTGCGTAAATGCATGTGCTACTTATTAATATAGATATATTCAATAGTTTATTCATTCTTTCCCTCTTACTAATACCCTACTTAGTACACTCATAAATGTAGTCTCGGCACTCTAAACTGGGAGACCACGAGTTTGAAATTACGAGGACGTTTCATCATGAGTACATTGAAGCCGGCATAGTACAGAAGCACACTTAGGCTTAACACAGAGAAAATAAATATATTACATAAAAAATTCAACTCTGATCCTCTTCGAGTTGACAAATTAAAACTTGTGAAAAATAAGCATTTCGGGATACAAGGAAGTCTCGAGATCTGCAATCTGATCTCTTCTTCAGGTGGATAACTAGTCAAATACATAACTATAATATAGGTTTAAATAAACAAGTCATACCAGGTCGTTGTGATACGCATAAACTCCATGCATTATCTCTAAAACACGTACTAAAAACAAAGCAATAATTATTAAACCAAAGCTAAAGTATACAGGTTACAACAGGTCTGCACTAACGGGCCAACCACTAATAACTAACCAGAGTCCAATAGTAAATGGCGGTCATCACAAAATAATTGAGAGTACCGATAACTGAGTGGCCTAAAACAGATGTCGGACTTTGGATTTGAGAGTTGCAAGTTTCAAATCCTGTCTGTGACCTTAAATAAGTTTATCATTACCATCGACCTTGTACTGTAATCACTCTACTTCTTATTATATTGGATATGTCCTTGCGCAGGCCAGTGGTTCATGAGGACGAGTAAAGTAAGGTTTGAAAGAGGACCGGCTTCTCCTGTTTAGAAAAACTATGGCGACAAAAAATATACAGGAGAAAGAGTGTTTCGGTCACAATCACTGCATCTTCAAAAACATACTCCAAGCAAAGGAAATGAAATCTTGTTTATTTACCTCTGCTTTTACAGACCTTGACCTCGTTAAGAACTGTTGATAATATGCAGTGGCCAATACAGTAGTTTTCGTAACCGATCTTGAATCATCTGCCTATCGACTTAACAGCCAACAACCGTTCCAGGAAGTGAGTGTCATTCAGTTTTAACTCACACTTCGTTGTATTAATAATGATCAAGTCACACTCACTACAGTTAGGTTTTTCCACTGCTTTATTTTAAAGGTTTGCAGTAAAATTTATTGTGTAATATGAGTTTGTTGTAAGCCTTTTTTTGAGTGTAGTGTACTGTATTTTGCACAACAGCTTTCAATCACTTCTATTGATTGTGTGGTTTTACATAGTTGAATTCTTCATTTGCCTCTTTGAATCAAGGTGTATGCTTACAAAATTTAGATTCTTTCCATACACTTATTTCCAGCCAAGCAGTAAATATTTTTAAAGTAGTAAAAACCTTAACGACCCTAGAATGATATAATCTAGTATACGGAAACCAAACGATCAGTACGAAGAAAACCTTTTACATACAACAATATTTTGGAAAACATTTCTTTGAACAATAAATTCAGATGCAATGTAGAATTAAAAGTTGCACACGAAACAGGAAGTCTTTGTTTGCGTATTTTAAAGCAGTTGTAAAAACATTAACACAGCTCGGACAACGTTTATGCTCACCGCTAATAAACTAAGCCCCACTGGCAAATGGTATCTATTTTTAGTGTCTACTGTTTTCTCGATCTTGATCATTGGCCTGATTGTATTATCCTGGATCTATTTCCTACCCTTGCTATTCTCAAATAATAAACCTTCTAATGTATTAATTAGGTATCGTTCACTCTACATAGTTATGAATTAGGAAAATATTAAACACAAATGGAAAAGTAAGTACCAGCATCCTTTCGATCCATTCTTTTCTCTCTTATCTATCTAGTATCAAAAAAAGTATTCAGTATTGATGTCAAAATTATGAAAATTATAATATAGTAAGTAACTAAGTAACTCAATAATAATTATACTCTAAGTAGTATGTGTGATTCTGACTCACTATACTTGATCATCCAGCTACAGTAATTATAAAATCTGTGCATAGGCTTAAACAATACATAGGTTGAGCAACCGATTCAATATTTAATTTGGAAGTATTCATTCAATTATTCATAAATCGAATCCTTTATATCGATGTATAATTTACTAATTCTATGACGAAGCTTAGTGATATGAAATTACTACGGTCTAAACTCTAGACCGTCTTCGTAATAAAATATTGACGTGAATTGTAATGCTAAATCAATTGTAAAGGATGAAATCAAAGAAATATTCAAATAAAAGTTATATCCGACTCAGCATATGGGAAGAAACACTTTCTACTGAAATGACGAATAATACATAGGCACTGGTTCCAATTTCGTGTCCTTTCACTGAACAAGCTGCTGTAATATGAAATATGTGGTTACATTGTGTCCACACACATATTTTTTTTTTAGAAAATAACAATGCCACAATACGTTGTTTCCCTTAACGTTGCCATTGATAATGCTACAGGAGAGGAGAAAATATAGTGTCATAATTTAATTTATTTTAGACATATTTTATTTCAAAACATGAACTCGAGCAATTTGGATGTTATAAAATATTTTACACTTAATTATCAATATAATTATTACTGATATTATTTCATGTATAATTATTTGTTTTTCTGGAACTTAATCTAAATATTGATTATTTGCATTGTGTTGATAGTGAAGGACCATGCTACTATTTGTAGAATCGCTGAGGGTTCTAAATTAATTTGAAATCTGTAATATAAATGTTGAAGGGAAAGGTAGCAAAGGGCCAGACATTTACTAGAGGACACAGATGTAGGAAGTTGCGGACAGGCTATTTCCTCTACCAACCCGCAATTCCCTCGTCTGTTAAAGAAGGAACGGTCTGATCGTTCGTTGTTACTTGCTATAGTCTCCTGTTCTCTATACAAAGTGTAGTTAATCAGAGTTAATGTTACTTGTTAAAAGAATGATAATTAAGTAGAATAGAATATAAATGTTTAAGAAAGGTCTGAAAATACAAAATGTTTAAACATAGTCTACGAAAGGTATCCGCAGTAAAACTTCAAGATTTACCAATTCTTTCAAGAAATTAATTGTAACTCCAAGATTTTATTAGAAGTGGGAAGGGTTAGATGTGTTAATCCTCAATGCCTTTTTGATGCTTATTTTTTGAAATGTGATCAAAGATGTTCTAATTATTTCTGTATGTACATCTTGAACATCCTATGTTTGCATATATTTTTAACCTATCTCGTGGCTGACACAGTAGGTTAACTCTTCATATCACTATCCAACTGGGCGGGAGAGAAGGCCAGACTCTGAACACTCCAATTAAAACAAAAATATTTGGAAAAATCCACGATTCATGGCTATAGAGATATAGAGCCGAAACACTTGTTTTTACTTCCAACCGTGGAACAAGCAAACTGTTTTGACTGGCTTCTTTACATTTTATGCAAGATGAATCGTGTTCATTCTGTACATTTCAAGCTATGGAAGTTTGTAAAAGTCATCGCTTAAATTATGTCGATTAACCTATTTATTTAAATATTATTTATTTTATAATTGCCACTTTTGCTATCAAATCTACGCTCCACAATGAATATTTTCGTTCTGTTATTGGACAGCTAAATTATATACTAGGAATTCTCTCCATTTCTTTCCTTGATGATGATGGTCTGCATGACCCTTCATCTTAAAATTTACTCAGGCAATCTTCTCTTTGTTGGTCTTATCTCTGCTTTCCTTTTAGTTGTATACTTCACTACAGTAATAGAAACTAGACATGGTTGCAACCATAAACTGTATTTTTAGTATCTAGCGTCAACTAAAAGCTACAACTTTTTTTAACTTTTGGATTCCTCGTTAGAAAACCTCTACCATTTTGACGTAATTTTAATCAACAATATGTCTCTCAACCTCAGATATGTTAACATTAATGCCATGCAGCTATTACTCCTGCACCTACCTAGTTCCTACAACAACAATAATGTAACTGTAGATTTCAGTCTTCCATTACCCAGTTGTGCTGACATGAATTTTTCTTCTAACTTGTTTTACTCGCGGCCTTATCCAAAGTAATCGTTAAATTCTACCGGTATCAGAAGCTAAGGCTTTTGTGTAGTCAGCGGGTAACGACTTTGGTTTGGATGCAAAAAAGCCGCCAGCACTGTCCTTCTTTCAATGTTCTTCTTCCCAACTGCTAACCCTGTTATACACAATCTATTTCTCTGCTACAGATGGATTTTAATACTACTACTTTAGTGTATACTTAGCATCCAAGTTTGGCAGAGTGTCTGGTTCAAATATAAATTAGGCAAATTTCTTCGTAACTCCTTCCCACCGTTTTCCTGTCAATTGAATTAAAGGTGCTACTCTTCCTACTCCTTACTCAGGTATTTAGGTTTATATGTACACGTCTATGGTGCTTTATGTTATCTCTTATGCTTTATAGTCATTACTTGGTAACGGTATTGACACCAGTTTGAGATATACAATTAAGGATACTTTAGTGCATACGCATTTTTTAAGCTGGTCAAGTGTTTTAACATTACATCTACCGTCATTTTAGATATCCAGTAGAGCTTTTTTACACATAAGATGCTTCTTAAAGAGCAAGTGGTAATAACTTGATTTTGCATACTCAATCTAATCTGTGTGAGGAATCAGGGCGATTAGAGGAATATAAAAAGATTTCTTTTGATCCTGAAAAATCGTTCCAACTACATGAAAATCCATAATTAGACTGACTTTGGTAGTGTGCTATGACTAATTATGTCAGTACCAGTTAATAACGGTTTTTAATAAACAGTAAAATAAACGAATTTGTAAATGCAAGTTGGTGATAAGAACAGAGAACAAGTATAATTATAATATTGTGGTTTATTATGTGCACGGTTATTTAGATAAATGAAAACAAACAGGCGATTAGAACAGCACTACCACGCTTAATAATGTGGTTTAATAATATCTAATAATGTGTTTTGTAGACTAAACTTTTCCTGAGAGATATCAGTTATTATGGCCATTAAAACTGCATGAAATCCATACAATTAATCGGTTCAATGGGAAGTGGGACAAACAGTTTGAATAGCTCACAACTAGACTTTGCCCTCGTTCTTTTTTGTATGCCTCTTTTCTGTCCACTTATGCATGATCTCTTTTGCTTTTACGTGTTGGCACAACTGCTCATAGATTGACGTTATATTTTTAGAATATATCCATGATCTGGGACAAAAAGAAGACCAGTATTATTAACTACATCCTGAGGCGTAAACAAACGTTTATCATTAAACGCCTGCTTCGAACGTGATCTTGGGAGTAATAAGATACTGTATTCAAATGGGAATGTGTATTTCTGTATAACATTTTAGGTAATATATCAGAAACCCGACTCTATAAAACCAGGAAAAATTTATACTTTGAGGATATACAGGTATGAGAAGCGTAAGGGTGCAAAATAAAAAATTAATTTGATCATTATGCCATATTAATTCGGAGGAAAGAAAGTTTATTTATTTTGGATTAAATAAAGACAACTTTCGTGTAAAGTTTCCAGTACAACGATTTGTATAAAATGTAAATCCACGTTGCAAAGCAAGTTGTATCTGTGTTTATATTCCATATATAATGTGAGAGCCTGTTGTCGACAAGTCTAACCAACAATTCCAATTAAAGTGATTTAGTAGTTTGCTGGGCCCAACACGTGGCCGTGTACACTACAAACCACATCAGAGATCGTTTCTCGTGGTTATTACACTAGCATAGTAACACTATCCTTTATTTAAACAGACAATTAAACTAAAGTAGCATTTACCTTTTTATTCTTCGGAATTTGTGTTATGTCAGGCAGTTTATAACTGTAGGTAGTTTATTTGATCTACTAAATGTAGGCCTACGTGTAATGCTAATAAATCGGGGTTGCACGTAAAATTATAATGTACTCGTACTTGATAATTTGTGAGCGGTATAACCAACAAGGTATAAATTTTAACATTTCAACAGCACAACATGGTGTTAAACTTTTTTAACATATCAGGCAAGCAAACTACCTACCAAATAATGCCAAATAAATCATTATTGAGAAAACAAATCATGTCTGAGAGTACATAGGTGCTGGTTCACATGTATGAGAATACATAGATTCTGGCTCACATTTATGAGAATACTTAGGTTCTGTTTCACACGTATTGCAAATTGCCTTAGCATCGCCTGTAGTATTAGATGCGTGATCTCGCGTAACGGCTTGCCAATTATGGAATTCCTTTCCACATACCATCACTTCCACTGTCTGCCACCTATATTGTGGCAGCACCATAGATATACCGTACAGCGATTAGCCTGATGCACTATGAGTGCAGTGTTGCATATGCACAGATGAAATTTCATATGCATGATTAATTTTCATATTTTAGTTGTACGTGCGTTTAATGGGTAATTTTAAGAAGGATATTTGTGTAATTATTGCATATTATCTATTACCTGGAAGTTCATTATTGATTTTATTCAGCAATAAGTTTTCCTTCTGTAAAATCAAAATAAGGTTAAGGGTAAGAGGCAATCATGTGGTCCTGATCGTTCTTATAATGATTGATATTTGACAGTAAGTTTCCTACTGATTATCTATGTCCTACGATTGTACATACTGAAAACTTCTATTCTAATTAAGAAATATTTACAGCATAAGCTTTGCTTTCACACGAAGCAGGCTACATTATGACACATCATTTCTAGGCTGGACGTTTGGCTTTACTATTTATCAATAGTTTGAACATTTACTTTTACAATTAATAAAGTTACTACTAGTATGTTCGTATGACATTATGATTATGCGAAGTTTAATTAATATATCTCAGGCCCATGTGAATTAAATATCGGTTTATTCGTCACAAACCATACTTGCAATGGTATGTTTCGTCCATATAGTAAGTAAAGGCGTGTAACCTAGGATCGAACTATAGTAAACTAAAAAATATAAATAGTTAAAAATTGTAAAACCTCACTAAAATAAAACTTTTCCATTAATTAGAGTAATAAATACTTAATTCTAACTTTTACTGAAATTTTAAATCAAGTCATTCCAATTGAATGAAGAGTAATTAATTTTAATATTTACTGATAAACATAATATTTTAAGGTACTAGCAGGTGTCCGTAATTTTGCAGGGGTTATTTCTGAAAAATGAAGGATATAATTGGAAACCCGTTTAGATGGCATACCAAATGACATTTCTTGAAAGACATTCTAGTCTCCTGAATATTTTAGAATAAGGTAGGATTACGGCACACCACTTGTCGTGTAATAGTCTACTCACAGGTCGCATGCACTTTTTCTCTTCTTCGACTCATTTCCTGAATGTGAAGTTCATGATTTATCTAATCTGATAAACTTGACAGTTAATGTTTTGAGTTATTATTCGTATTTTTGTCAATAAATTGCATATTTAAAACGGGTAAAATAAATCTTGCACCACTTTTATTAAATTTAGTGTAAAATATCAAAGAGTATTGCGAACTACTTTTATAGACACTAGTCCTTTGAAAGCCTCCTTGTTCCTTTATATAAGTTTATCACATGTTTTTTTTTTTCAATTAAATATATCTATAGTTATTAAAATACTTTTTTTGTTTTAGTAGCTTAAGCTACTACATTACATTATTAATTTGTTCTTTCACACCATCTGTTGAATACATTTAACTCTTATACTATCGTATAAACTATATGCGTTAATAAACTAATTTCTGAATTAAGCAATTTGTTAATTTAATAATTATTTTTTAAATAATATACCTATATTTATTGATCAACTTATTTACTCTTCAATACGCAATTACGTTATTTAAATATGTCGCAGGATGATTCTGTGAGAACTAAATTCTTGAAATATTCTCACTAGATATTACGCTCACTTAGTCTGAGATCTGTCCCACATAACATACACACATCTATATATATAAAAAACACATAAAACATATATTAAAACAGCAGCATCAACTGTAAAGTTGTTGTTCCGTCTCGGCGGGAGTTTCTATTTTTATCATCACTCCAGGCGAGTATTTATTTATACTCCAGTCGTCTTCATCTACACACCTGCACTAGCGTGTCTTTCCTAGAAGTCTGTTTCAGTCCGGATACTAAAGGAGTCCGTTAGCTTTATCTTAACAGCATCATAAAATTAGTTTTATATGGGTTTTTTAGCTCACTAAAATTAAAAATAAATACCTATTGTGACTTATATTTGTTTTTCAAATAAACAATCATACTCATGCTGTATGGTTTTTGATTTTTTAGAAAAGAAATTATTTTAATCTAATTTTTTTCACTGAACTATAAATACGAGTAGGTTTCTATCACGCGATTAGGCAGAAGTACTTATTGTATAAAATTAAAGTTTATATAAAGGGTGTTCTTAATGAACACCCTGTATAATGTAGGCAACATTTGTGATCGCTATTATCAAAATAATGTTATTAAACCTTCTACCATTATACACATTCAATACATAGCAGTTACAATAGTATCCTAAGTTGAAAGTTTGGAATTTAAGAAAACATATATTGGAGCATAAAGGTTAGTATTATCCATTATGGGGGAAATTATCTGTAGTCACATTAATGTATTTACAGTAAACAATATTTTTCACTTTTTCATAAAACAAGGTACGATTACATCACACTACGTGTCACGGAACAGGCTTCACTGAAGTTATCCAAGTTTATAGCTAATTTCATTCAATTGTTCTACTGACAGACAAGTATATATAGACAACCATACAGGATATGAATTTAAAATTGTTTAAGTGATGTGATATAGGTATAGCAGTAACAAACACATATTTGTGAATAAGTAAATCACATCTTCCACCAGACTTGTACACACTAATGAAATTGGACTGGTAAAACCTATTAGTTGATTAAATCTACATTAACTTGACATCACAAAATTCTCTTCATTATTTAATATAAATTACATTATACTAACGGCGATGAATTCTATTAATTGTAAATTTATATTTCAAAACTAATAATAAAAGCAAACCATTAGGTAATATTACCTAAACTACTCGCTTGTAAGAACGCTAAAAAAACCGGAGTAGCATTTAACCTAATATATAAAGCTAAAATTATAAATGTACTTAATTATTTACTTAATAGTTATATAAATAAAAATTCTTAAAAAATTAAATGTAATAAATCCTAAAATAATGCATCGGAAAACAATCTTTCTTTTGTTAAACCTTTATTTAATTACACATTTTGAAATATTTCAAACCACATTAAAAAAAAATTAGTTCTAAATAATTTGCAACACAATTTAAAACATTCTATAGTACATTCTCCTCATTTTTCTGTAATATTGTCTGCTCATAAATTAACCCGATATTTATTAAAGAATATATATGTTATATAGAAAGATATTCAAATTGCATACAGATTTAAAAGGAATAAACTATACATGAAGATAAAACTTCACCGGTGTCAGATAAAAGAAGTGTAAACTTCTAAACCCAGACTAAACAGCTCATTGAATCTAAAGATAAATTGTATACATTTTTAAATAGTAGATTGTTTATATTATTTATATTATTTGCAAAGTAAAGCTGAAATATGTTTTGCAAAATCTTAATGCCTCATCGCTACACAGATTTTTACTACCTCGCTTTTAGATTTTTTAGCAACTTTATTAGCAAACTAATTAAGTATTTGGTTATAATGGATTTAATAAATATAACATAACTTACTTATAACCATTTTTATTTTCATATCGTGAATGGCAGTTTGAAATCAATTACTGACTTTTTTCAGTGCCATGTTGAATAATTATACTGTAATTTCTGTTATATTTCTGTTCTTCAAACATATTTGCTGAAAATATCAAATTTTATGATTAACACCTTATTTTTTTGGCAATAAGAGTAGCAAAAAGATTCAAGAACTCGATTTTATTTTTTAAATTACATTTTATAGCATTACATATTTTTTACATTCATGAGTCCTCCGGATTTGATTTAATTCTAAAGATTAAATAGTAAAGAATAAATTCAAATATAAGAGAGAATGTTTTAAAGAGTAACATTCGTGTAAGAGTATACCGTACGCAATGGTTAATTTAATATACTTCATGAAATGTAATACCTACGTGTGTGTCCTTTACATTTGTAATATATCAAATTGTTAGTAAAAAGATTATTTTTTAAATTTGAAACAAAGCATGCATAATAATGAAGAATATTTTCGTCATGAAATCGTTATGTGTAATTAAAAAGTTAAGAATTCACTTTGCATCTCGTTTCTTAAATTTTATTTTAGAACGTTACATTATTTTGTTTCATCTGTTTTATCTGTTCTCTTGTGCTCCGATTTAATAATTACAAATACAATTTCATAGTATTTTTCGTTTGTTTAAGGAACACACTAGCCATGAATTAAGTTAAATTGTGTATATTTGTGTTTCAGGTAAGACTTTTGGGCACAATTTCCAGTTGGAACAGTGAGTAATACAAATAAGTAATTTTAAGTAGTTTTTTAGTTGTCTTGCACCATCTTGCATTTACTATCAAAAATGTTTCAGAACATTTCGGACATTTGCAATCGTTATAGGTTATAAAAGGTATAATACAATGTTTCGAGGATTGGTATCTATCCTCTTCGTCAGGTAGGGGATGTATTAATGCAAACAAAAATAAAGAATAGAACTAAGTAAAGAATGGAAAGAAAAGGGTTCAAACACTCCCAAAAGCTGCTTGGAGTCCAGTCCCAAGCACAAATCTCAAGTACGAAGACCACACTAGCACAGGTTACAATGGGATACTAACAAGGATGTCGACGTCTAAAAAAATCTAAAATGTCTCATGTAAAGCTCACCCCTACTATTTCGGCTGTTCCACAGTCGGTACATGGGTATTGCCGCAGTGAAGTTGTTAACAACAAATGATATAGCTAAAGATTTATCATAGTGTAATAACAGACTTAAAAATATAAAATGAAAAAGATTATCAAAATACAGAGTATTTGTAGATAGTTTCATTAGAGTTATATTTAATTTTTTATTACGTAATGTTAAATAGGTTTTCTTGTTATAAATTAAAAATTTCTTCAGTGATTTTTATAACAGCTTTATCTTAATAATACTTCAATTGAGTAATATTATTATTGTTTTCGGTACAAAAATAATCTATATTTGTGTTATCCTTACACATAACAATGAAATAATCATGCAAAATTAGTAAAACATATTTACGACGAATAAAATTGTCTGTAGATGAAAGAATGAATTATAAGATGTGAAGGACAAATTTGTTTTGTTTTGTCTGAAACTTAGTATTTCATTTTTCTAGTTTAAAATATCAGGCGTAACTGAAGTAAAGAAGGAGAAGTAGAGTGAGTGAGTCCGAGTTCAAAGACGGCCCTAAACATTTAATTGTCACTCGACCCTGCGTTGTGGTATTCTCCCTCTCACTCCGAAAATAGGCGGCCCTAGTTTCCCTCATCCACTAAAACAAAAAATGAAAATTCACCACAATTTTAATATTGTTCTACTAAACCTTATAAATGTTCTGCTGACTTCGACTTTTGAACGTTTATCTTAAAATGATTATTCTGGTTTTCTATAGCTCCTTTATTAAATGCTATACAACATCAATTGGGACAATAGTGTCAAAGAAATGTATAAATCGTGATTTAAAAAACATAAACTGAAAATATGCATAATAATTGTAATTTTAATGAACACGATAACAAATTAATAATAATGATAACTTTACTGTAAATGAAATTACAAAACTATTAATATTGTAACTTATTTATCTCAAAATACTTATACTGATTTTTGGTTACAACTTGTTTAAACGACATAGAATATACTGTACATTGGGACAGATTAAAGAATTGTGTAATTCGTAAAACATAATTATAAAAGTTTCATTAAAATACCATAGTAAAAGTATAATGTTGACTGCTTTGAAAAAAAAAAATGTAAATTATCTGTGTAAACTCAAATTTTGAGAATAAAACTCCAACGTATAAACCATTATCAGCGGATTGTGGTCTAATGTGCTCCACGCTCTATTAAAACAGCTGTTTCTCTTCAGTTTGTGATCAATGATACCATATTTCACACCATTGAAGTAACTTTATAAGGTTTTTATCCGTATTAAAACTTAATCATTTTTCAGATTATTAAATCGTTTTACCTGACTGAAACTTGATAAAAGACTACATTCTTTAGTAAACAATAATTCAATTCTCATTCATTCACCGACTAAAATTCAATGCTGTAAATCCCCAATCCTGACATAAAGGAGTGTCCTACCTTTGAGAAGACTCGGTAACCGTTCATACACCACCCATGAAAGACTTTTACAGATTCATTTTGAATTCTCTGATAAAACTTCTGATGTTTATTCAGCAAACGCATTCATTAGTAAAATCACATTGTTGGAAATGGTGTTATATTTCGAAGTTTATTGAATGTTTTAATGAAAATCGTACAATTTATCTATTAACTGAGCCAATTATGGAATTTGAAAAAAATTACATTTGCATCCGTCTATTTGTCAGTCATCGGGATAATCAAATACAGCAACTGTATGATAATTAAAACTGTAAATAAAATAAAAATTACTAATTTTGTTCCATATTTCAAGTATCTAGATTCAAACGACAAACTTTTAATTCTTTTATTAAGTGTTTATTCTTCTGTTTTCAATTTGATTCAATCCTCAAGCCATTTCAATAAGTCATCAAATATCACATTAAGTAAGATGTTTTTTTTTACTGACAGATTAACTCAAGTTTTCCATCAGCTCTAACCTGGGAACGATGTGGTACTCAAACAATAATTCAAATCTTCACATTGTATCTTTTACTTTCCTCCTAAACGACACAATCGCATAGTTCTAGTGTAATTTTAAAAGTGGATTTAACTGTTAGTATTACAATTAAAATTAAACAAGATTTTTTTGTGCATCACAGACAACAATAAAATTTATAAAACTTACCAAACAATGAAATTTTTCATTAACTTTCTTGCTAGTACCGGAGCAAACTATTGACTCTAAAAATGATGAGTAACAATACCAAACAAAAATTTATTAGTTTTTCTTTGGTAATTAAAGTCTAGAATTATGTAAAAAGATCCTTTGAACAACATGGTTTACCTTGAAATGAGGAAGGACATTATCTATATACATATTTTGATCATATATGCAAGTTGTGTATGAAAACAATACATCAGTAATTCATATGAGTGTATTCGCCTATCTAAACATTATCGTCGTTGACATTTGTGACTTTTCCGAAGACATAGTTTTAAAACAAATTTAAAGAGTGAAGTCTTCACTGGTAAACTGTCCTTCACATTACTGTATATTGTCTCAGACATCTTGAATCGATGGTAAATTTTTTTTAACTAACAGTGAGAACACAATAAAATAAGAAATATTTCAACGTTCTTCATGGACCACAACATTATAATCTATAATTTTTACATAAATAAATTAAGAAATGTTGTGAAATCCCATTATGCTCTCAGGGAATACTTAATTCAGAAGTGATTTAATGTAACACTTCAAAACATAAACAACAAGGTGAGATGTCCATAGATGATTAAAGGTAAACACTAGGTTGTCTAAGGTCAACATTTGCTACTTGTGTACACAAGACACGATTGTGCCATGCTGTACAATTCAATTATACAGGAATACAAACTGAGGAAAAAGAAAATAATATTACAATTCTTCTACAAAATATCGATAACACTTTTTTTCGATATCTTCAATCTCTTTCTCAGGCTAGGAACCAACGCAACACTTACTGCAATTTATTATAAAATAAAAAATCATACCAGAGCGTTGTGAAACGCACAGAAATCACAACAACCGTATCATGTGTCAACTCTATGTATATTAACTCTCATAGATTTGGTTATAGTATTGTGTGTGTGTGTGTGTGTGTGTGTGTGTGTGTGTGTGTGTTTTGTGTGGTTTTGTTGGTTGTATTGTTTGTCGTTTTGGTATTGTATTGTATTTCATTAATACTCAAGCAAGCGTCAACGAAATTTAAGTCGTCAATTCTTACTGTTCATCACTTAATTAAAATAACTCCTTCGACACCAGAGACTATTTCACCTATAATGACGTCACTACTCTTATATGAAGGTTTGCCGGTAACATACATTTATGTTATAAGTAGACCGGCAAGATGCTCACACATTTCCAAAATTATCATTGATGTATCTTTAAAAATTTTAATGCGACCACGTCAAGCAAGAAAGGTGGTTGGTGGTTCGCGAGTTAATAAATAAATAAAACATGTATATATGACCAGGACGGAAAAGTGGCAATCTCAGATTAGATTAGTGACAGCTGTGGCAGAAAATCAGTGATAACCAAATAATGAACGGGTGATGATTCGCGTATTCAAATCCCAAAACACGGGTAAGTGATTCAGGTTTTAATAGATTGACAGATCGAATCGCTGAGATCAATGGCAGCGATCTAGTGAGTGCCAAGTAACGATAAGGGTGGTGGTTTGCGTGTCACGGGAAGGGCAATGCTCTCTTAGTCCAGTGTTTATGTATATTCTGCCGGTAATCTTATCGCAATATATCATTACGTTCAAGAGTTCATTGATTTGCTGACATAGAACTCTTAGAATATAACTGCCACAAATAAAGACACAATAGTCGAACCTTAATACATTGTCAACTGTTATTTCCATTAAATATAAATTAAGTACTTAATGCTCAAACGCAGTAAAAAATATTTTTATCTTTATTTTTTTAGATAACAAAATTGCTTAATGTGGGATAAAACGGTTTGCGCTAAAGTATCAAATTTAAAATGTTTTACATAATTTCATTAGGTGCATGTGTTAGAATACCACATGGTTATACTCAGTTTGTTTAGGTGTACATTTGTTCTGCAATTTTTTCGTTACCATTCTGGTTATCCATAACAAATTTTAAATTATTGCTTCCACTCAGAAAAATCCCATGGGTGACCTGCACCATAATTGAACTCAATTAGGCATATTTAAAAATTAAAGTTCATGCAAAATGTTATGTTTTGTGGTCAGTTCAATCTTCGTACAGACAGATAAAGAGATATAAATGGAATATTTTTAGCCCCTCTGGTGGTAGGCTTTGCTAACTCTCAGCGGAGAAATACTTGCGATAATACTATCGTAAAAAGTAACAATACTTCACGCATTTTCTTAAAATATTTCCACAGATATAAAAACATTTTATTATATTAATTGCTTTGATATATAAATAACTTTATTAACAAAAACCTATAAGAATCAATAATGTACAATGTATAATTAAAATATTCACGCCAACCAGGAAGCCTCTATTTGCGTATTTTAAAGTGGATGTAAAAACACTAACAAAGTTCAGACAACGTTTACTTCAGTTGCTAATAAACTAAGCCCTACTGGCAAATGGTCTCTATTTATAGTCTCTTCTATCTTCTCAATCGTGAATATTGTCTTGATTGTACCATCCTTGTTCTACTGCTTTTTTATTTCTCCACTTTCCTTTAAAGATGAATTTATGCCATGGTAAAACATAGTGTTATATATTTTATAACTTATATTTTAATAATATGCATTCAAACTCAACGTATAGTTAGGAATAATCAATAAACAAGTAAGTAAGTGCCATAATTCTCCATATTCCTTCTTTTTTTCTCCCATATATATTTAGTATCAAAATTCAACACTGATGTGAAAATTATAAAATTTGTAATACACTAATTAGCTAACTTACACAATATTAATTTTAACAGTTCAAAACAGTTCAAAAAATCTTTATTTGGCAATAATTTTACAGGCATTTCGAATTTTCATTCCCATGTGCTTCAAGTAGCACGCGTGGGAAAAACAGTTACGATAGCATACAATATACATAGCCCTCAATCATAGTTATACAATACTATCATGCCATATAATATAATAAAAGATATGCCTTGTTTTTACATTTTACGTGCTTATTCTTTACAATTTTTATTATATCTATTAATTTAACATGAAAGACTGTTAACATTATTCTTCTGTTGATTTTCATAGAAATTTGCAAATTATATAAGTAAAGAATAACAACAATATAGACTATATAAATATAATATAACAGCAAATATAAAAAAATACATCCAGTAAAGCTTTGCACAAACTTTTCTATAAATCTCTTATAATAAATAAAAGGCATAACAATTGACAAATGCAAATAAACAGTTGACAGCTTATGAGTACCTCAAGGTACATTTGATTCTGATGGTAAGTGAACGATCTAAATACTATGAGCAAGACAAAAAATAATCAACAATACTTAAGTAACAATGATAACAAATAAATATGCTTAAATATTACACACATTAACAAACACAAAAAATAAATAAATAAATATTATATTAAGATGGCGATTTTATTCTAAGTGGCGTGTGTAATTCTGAGTGACCCTACTTGATCAGGCAATAATAATAGCATGTAAAACTTGTGCGTGTGCTTAATTAATACGTAGGTTGCATGTGGGATTCAATATTCATGCGATTCATAACGCAAATTTTGAAGGGAAAGGTAGCAAAGAGCCAGACATTTACTAGAGGACACAGGTGCGGGAAGTTACGGACAGGCAATGCCCTCTACCAACCCACAATTTCCTTGTCTGTTAAAGAAGGAACAGTCTGCTCGTTTGCTGTTACTTGTTATATTCCCTGCTTTAGTATAAAAAGTGTGGTTTATCACATTTAATGTTATTGTTGGGCAAGGGTGATAAAGTAGTAGAATAGGCGGGGAATATTTTATAATATTTTTTGAGGTATAAAATATTTAAACGTAACTACGATTGCTTTCCACAGCGAAATTGAAATACTCGTATTTCAATAATTTAATTGTGTCTGCAAACTTTTTATGGGGATTTGAGGGTTATACAGGCTAATATGGCATTATTTTTTAACATTAGTTCTAAAACGTGTTCTATTATATTGATTTTACACATACTATATTTGCATACGCTTTATCCTATCTGGAAACAGACCCAGTACAACAGTTTATTCGAATTCGATTAGGGCATAAGAGCTGGTTGGATACTAAATACGACAATTAGAGCAAATTATTTGGCAAATTCCACGATGCAGAAGTGGCTACAGAAATCTAAGGCCGAAGTGTTGATACAAGCGGAGACTTTTTTGCATGGCTTCTTTAATTTTTACACAACCTTTTTACATGATTCTTTTTCATTCTGTATAGTATAACCTAACTCTGCACATCTCTCCACAAACGTACTTTTTTTGAAAAAAAAAAAAAATGATTTTATTAAATCGATTTATTTAATTTTAATTTTTATGTTATACATACCATTTATGTTATATACACTCCACAATTATTATTTACGTTCTGTTACTAAACGGCTATAATATTAAACAAAGAATTTTCCCATCCCGTTGCTTGATGGTAGTCTGCATGGCCTACCTTGTATTTGGTAATTTACAGAGGCAATCTAGTCTTGGTCTTTCTTATCTCTGCATTCCTTATAGTTTTATCTGCGCCTCAGAAGCAGTAACTGGGCATGGATGCAACCATGGTCCAAAGTTTGAACTATTTAATAGAAGTACCCTTGTTAAAAATTACGTCGACTAAAGACACTTTTTTTACTTTCAGTATAGGGTCTGTTAGGGAACCTCTACCACTGATAAGACAAATTTCATTATCAATGCCTCTCGCAAACACAGAAATATTAACACTGTCATGCAGCTGTGCCTCCTCCAACTGCCTCTCAGTTCCTATAACAACAGTAATGGACCTGTAGGTTTCAGTCTTTCATGTAATGTGGTGATGGCATTTTTATTTAAAATCCTTTTACACAAGATTTTACCTAAAGTATCATTAAATTAGTCAGGTATTAAAAGCGCAAAGTCTTTAGACGCTCTACTGTGTCAGAAAGTAAAGTTAATGGAATGAATGTAACTAAACCCGTCATCATTATCTTTCTTGCAAGTTATTTTCTCCCTCCCCCCCACCCCCCACTTTTGGACACAATAATTGTTTATGTTAAATTATTTATGTCTCTACTACAGAGGGTTTTGTTAACCTGTAGCGCCAAAGTTTGTCAGAGAGCCCGGTTCAGACACTTTTCGTTTCTCCTTCCCACCAACTCTCCGTTAAGGTCGTTTTACCTTACCCGGTGAATTAGAGGTGATCCTCATACAGCCTCTCCTTTACAAGTTTAATCAGCTAGATGGTCACTTTTATGATGCTTACTTCAACATCATATATTTTCCATTAACCGTTCATTCTACCTACACCAGTTTGAGACATGCTAGTCTGAGTACTTCATGTATATGCATTTTTTATAATAGTAAGGTTTATGAAAATAACTCCGACTCTAATTTCAGATGTCTAGTAGTACATATTTACACATTAAATGCTGCTCGAAGAGAACAAGGATAATAATTTTGTTGTTTCCTTCTAATTTTTATTGGGTGTGAGAAATCAGGTTGATTGAAGAAATAAAAAAGGAGAAAGAAAATATGTGTTTATTCTGTACAATTATTCAATTACATGAAAATCCGAAATTATATAAAGTCTAGTAGTGTCCTATGACTACTTATGTCACTAAATAGAATCACTTTTTTAGTTTTAATTTTTACTGTGAACAATTCTCATTCGAAGAATTCAACTTCACGAACTGTAGCTTAATGCAAATAAAAGTTTTCGAAATATGCATTGCAGAAATAAAAAATACAAATGTGTTAACAAGTGCATTCTTTGTATTTACAGTAAACACTTTTCGAGGCTACAATACTAACAATTATAGCAGCGCCAGTTAAGGGGACTGTTACCGCCTATCTTAGTCCATATAAACTTAATGCAGGTTTCTAAAATAATGAGTCATAATAGAGCTTTGATTTGTTTTGTCTTTTAAAGCACACCTTTTTATAGTTCGTGACCAACCAAAATTACAATTTATCTTCTTTTAGTATTAAAAAACTAATTTAAAAAAATTCACCTTTTTAAAACTAAAAAAATCACAAAATATATTTTATTTCTAAGATAATATTTTTTATTTTGTAAAACCCTATGGTCAGGACCTATATTATAGTACAAAGTACAATTGGTAAAAATTTGAGAGTTCTATGTTCATAAATGGCTGAGAAAACTTGCATCTAAATAGAAAAACCCCCACTTACGGGAATCGAAGAAAATGTCTTTAACTACAATAGCCTAGTAGTTTCCTGAGCTGTAGGATGGATTATCTGGGTCTTCACTTTGTGTAAACATGTCTTCAAGGCGTTTTCTTTTCAAAGCTCTCTTGTTCCTTATTTTCTTTTCTAGTTCTTGAACTTTCTTGTCCGCTTCCTTCACTCGCACTATTTCTAGGCGCTGCATCGCTTTTACAAAAATTTTCCCTGGACGTAGGTTTAATGCTTCCAAAACTTGTAATTTACTATAAAAGCCGTCATTAAAGCTACAAACTGCAGAGTAAACACCAAATTTAAGGGTAGGCAGAGTTACAAAAGTTCTTTTTGGTATTAGGGACCAAATGACACTATTCAATGACTCATTTTGGTTTTGAGTTTTCCCTTTCAAACATCGCTGTAACATTTTGGTTTCTGAAAGGTCTTTGAATATGGGTTTTATAAAACTCATAACACACTCAGGGATGTGAAAATGTTTGTCATGGTCATACATTTCATTGGTCAGTAAACTCAGGTTATATTTACACTATGTCTCATTGTCTTTAGGGCATAGCTGATGAGTAGGTTTATCATTTCATGACATCGTGTGAAAGTACACTGCCCATATTGCCTTTCTCATCTCTTCAACACTCTGCACATTTCGCCTTATGGCCAGGCCATAATAGGTCTGCAGTTTTTGAATATTAGGCTCACTTAGCCTACCCTGCCCACCTAATCCCTTACCATCCTCAAGTTTTACTTTACCCGAGGACAGATTTTAATTTTAAAAGCCGCTTTCCCATCCTCTTTTAACAATAGTAACAATAATAGTAACCTGAAATAAAGATGCTAGACAGTATAGCCAACATAAAAAGTTAAATACAGCAAAACAATGAAATATATGAAAGTGTTAGCTAGTGGAACATGACTGATGTTCAGTTAGTGTCGAAAAATGACATGCAAGGGTTTCAATAATATATTTTTTACCAACTTATAGTAATCATAGGAAAAAACAAATTACTGCAATGAAATCAGTACATTCCAAAGAAAAATAAGGAAAAATAAAAAAAAATTATTATTTTATTTATTTTTTGGGTAACAGTCAATTTAATATTGTTTTTTAATATTTCACATCTAAAATATACATGGTTAAAATGGAAGTTTGTGACTAAAAACGGGGAACATTATTTAAATTATAATATTTTAATTGTAATATTTTAATATATTTGGACTGATGAGTTCGTTGTTGATATGCATTTTTGTTTAGATAAACTAATACAAAAATCTTATTAGTTTACGTAAAACAGAACCATTACGTAATTACAACATTAATAATGCTTTTTATGGAAAAAATATTTCAGTACAGCTATTAGTTCCTACAAAAAACTGCACAAAAACAATTCCTCGGTTCTGAGGTATATAGGAAAGCAGATTTGAATAGCTCACTGTTTTGGTTTTATTGGAACGTTTGAAAATGTTTATGCCACTTTTCTGTCCACTTATGTATGCTACTATGCCATAAGGTAGTATAGGTATATCCATCATGAGAGAAAAAAAAACAATTAGGTTCTTCAAGATCTTTTATAACCTTACTTATTTATAAATTATTAAATATCAAATAGAAAACATTAAATCCTGAAGAGTATACTACTGGTCATCATTATACGTCTTCTATGTACAGGATAGTCGAAGGTGTTTAAAAAAAATAAAAGGCTAAATGTCACTTTACTGAAATTAAAGTTAAAGAACGAATGTAAACAATTCCAGGTAATTGTTGTAAACAAACCAGAAAACCGATTGCATAAAAAACAAGCCACGGTTCAGGGAAATCTCTTCTATAAGAATATAGAGCTTTGAGAGTTGTATTGATAACACATTCATACAGTTAATAATAATGACAGATTAAGTGGGAAGAAAGAAAATTTATTTATTTTGGATTAAATTAAGGCAACATTGATGCTTACATTCTAATACATCGGGTTTATTGAATGTAATGACACGTTGCAAAGCAAGTTGTACCTTTGCTTATATTCCGTATATAATGAGAGAGCATGTTGTCGGCAAGTCTAACCAACAATTCCAATTAAGGTGATTTAGTAGTTTGCTGGACCCCGATACGTGGCCGTGTACACTACAAACCACAACAGAGATTGTTTCTCGTAGTCATTCCAATAGCATGGTAACATATACTATTTTTGTATACACAGACTATTAACCCGAAGTAGTATTAGACCCCTTTTATCGTTTGGAATTTTTACTAATTCAGGGCAGTTTACAACTGTATGAACTTTATTTCATCTACTATTCACACGGAATTTGAGCAATCGGAGCTACATGTAACATTATAATGTAATTTAATAATTCGTGAGCTACTGAGTTATAAAACTTATAGCATAGCCCAACAAGGTATTAAAATGTATTTATTTAATAGACAAAGAAACTACATACTACATAACATTTTCAAAGGAAACGGAACGTATTGATGAAATCATCATTTTTGTAGAAAACAGATTGTGTATGAGACTTCATAAGTTCTGGTGTTTCGTATGCACTGCGAATGCTTCACCATCGACTGTAGTATTCGATGCGTAATTCCAAGTACCGGCTTGCCAATTATGAAATTCCTTCCACATGCCATCACTTCCACTGTCTGCCACCCCCGCACTGTGGCAGTACTATAAGATGAACTGTATATTCCAAAGCGATTAGCCCAGGTCCACTCAATCTGAAGTACTATAAGTGCAGCGTTAACGGATGAATGTGCACTTGGTAATATGATATATGTGTTTTGGATAGTGTGAGGAAGGGATTTTTGTATGTTATATATTACTTTGTAGCAAGAAGATCATTACTAATTTTCTTCAACCATAAGTTTTCTTTTTTGTTAAATAAAAGTCAGGTTAACCATAAACTGGGATCATGTAGTAATACCTTTGTTGAGTTATATAATTGCAAATACACATAAACCAAACGATTGGATTTAGGAATAAGTAAGCACAAACTAACAAGCCCATCCATAAAAAGAACTTGAATGATTTGATAAATATATACGGTCGAATTTAAAAGCAGTTGAAACAGTTTTCTTATTAAAAAAAGTCTAGTTCTAACTAAGATGCTAACGAATTTCTAACATACTGTACTGTCTCTCAAAACAGCTGTATGAATAAATTGCCTGGGCGTTAGTTAGTTTAAAATTAGTTACACATGTTTCAGTTACACCAGAAGTAGGTTACTCCACATAGAGTACATTACAATGAGTACTGTGTCAGAAACAACTGTCCACAAGTCCAATAATGGAGTAGTTCATAGTTAAACATTCTTTGTTTGGTTCTGACTTTGATAAATGTTAGCTAATGATATAAGTTCTGGTTGACTAACGCGTGCTCTTTAATAAACACATTTCCAAGCATTTAACTATAGTACAAGATATATCATTGCAAGCCTGGTCGATTAGCGTTATTATTTATTAATTTATTATCTGACTAACGCGTGCTCTTTAATAAACACATTTCCAAGCATTTAACTATAGTACAAGACATATCATTGCAAGCCTGGTCGATTAGCGTTATTACTGTATTTATTAATTTGTTATCTGACTAACGCGTGCTCTTTAATAAACACATTTCCAAGCATTTAACTATAGTACAAGACATATCATTGCAAGCCTGGTCGATTAGCGTTATTATTTATTAATAATTATATATTACGGTATCTCAATAAATAATTTTAATAGTAATGTTTTCGCAATAATCTTCTATACTCATTCGAGGTTTGATTAATATAACTGAGGCCTAAGTGAATTAAATATCAGTTTATTTGTTACAACCCAGGCTGTCATTGATATTTCTCGTGCTATAGTAAGTAACACCGTTTAACTTTGCAATGGCAGACTGAGGATCGTACTAGTGGAAATAAAATAATACAAATATTTAAAAGTTTTAAAACTATACTAATATAAACCTTTTCCACTAATCTCAAATATTAGTGAATACTTTATTTTGGCATTCAATATTGTTTTTAATCAGTCGTTATACAGATGAATGCAGCGTTAATTTTAATATTTACATACTGATAATTATAGTTTTTTAAGACTAACTGGTGCCCGTGACTTTGCACGCAATTATTCACTGTAAACAAGGTCTCACATAGGACATTACTATTCTCACATAGGAACGTTAAACAAGTTTTCCACATGCTTTCAAATTATAATGACAGCTTTATTGAAACATAAACAAAACTTTATATAAAACATATGATCTGAACTAACATGGAACAACCAGCAGTCAACAACTAGGCAATGTGAATTGTATCTGTAATCAGCTGTTACGGAGCGTATATGATATTATTATTTGGATTCACATTGTTGATTTTTTTTATTTCTTTCAGCCAATAATATTACAATAGAGGAAAACTCTTACAATTATTCTGACTCATCCACAAAACCAAATAAAAAAGTGGTGAGAAAGCTCTGAAAAGAACGAAGTAGAATTTGTAATTTACAAAAGGCAGAAAAGAAGTAAGCGAAATTGAAACTACGACTGATGAAGTAAAACAAGCAAGGCAAAAAGAATTGGCTAAATGATGTTCAAAAGAACTTTCAAGACAACGTTCGCAGACAATAAAAAAATAAGTTGACTGAACAATGTTGATATTTCTAGAAATAATGAAAAATCATCTGTCAATGTCAAATCAAAAAATGCAAATCAAAACATTACTCATAATTCGCAAAATTCAGGCCAATCCTGGATAAAGTTTCCATTTGTGCAAACTTAAAACACAGGTGCACATAATAGAATACCGCATATTTCTTAAAAGGATTGGGATTCAACTTCAGACTCACATTCAAATACGCATAATGTAGATAGTTTAGAAATAATTGAGCAAGAAGTTGTCCATATGAATTGTGAAAGTTGTTAGGATAGCAATGTACAAGAATAATAAATTTCTCAATATGATAATATGATAAAACAATAACAGTGTTTCACAAATGCAATCGTGTGCTAATAATCAACATTCTCAGCAGCGGTACATCATAAATACGCGTAATACACATAGCATAAAAAACAACTATTTAATAATTATTAGAAAACGTACTTTTTCAACCTACAAATTCAAAGCCCGTTATAGGAATTAGTCACTACTGAAGGTTATTGCCGCGACCGCCTTTTGTATTTAAAATTTCTAATTATTGATGTTTGACTTGCTTTAGTATTTTAGCTTTAAAAATTATTATTGTTTTGTTTTTTACAGCTGTTAAATACGTTTGCCTCTTAATTATTGCATACATCTATAAAATCTATGCTGTAATGAAATAATTATTGAATCAAACTTTATCTCAATTTATTAATTATTATGTAAAAATGTACTTGAATTATTAATAAACGTATTAACTCTTGAATACGGAGTATTCAAAACAAAATTCTTGAAATATATTCTTACTAGTTATTCCTCTCACTTAATTTGAGATCTGCCCCACATAACATACAAACATCTATAAAACAGCAGCATCAACTGTAAAGTTGTTGTTCCGTCTCGGCGGGAATTTCTATTTTTATCATCACTCCAGGCGAGTATTTATTTATACTCCAGTCGTCTTCCTCTATTATATGCCTCACTAGTGTGTCTCCTATTCTGGTTTTATTTTCTATTTTGAAACGCTCTACTGGATAACTGTTGAAACCAGAAGTACTTTTTGCACAAATACTATATCCCACTTTCTGTGTCTTGACACCAGCAATAAAATAGTTCTCTATGTGTTTTGTAGCTCACTAAAATGAGCGTAATACACAAATTGACTTACATTTAGACTCCAAATAGTAATGCTATATATAAATACTTGTTTTATAAACTTGAAATGAGTATATAACGTAAGCAACATCACTGATTTCTATTTTCAAAATAATGTTGACACATATTGACAATAACTTTCTAATATTTATAATAAAAACGTATTTATATTTCACAAATTAATATTGCTATCCTTACCTGTACAGCAATAATCTATATAGTATTATAAATTTAGTAAAAGGTATATTGATAAATTATACACAGATGAAAAAAGAAATAACAAACAAAAAATAAAAAAAAACTATTGAAGGTCAGTCAAATTGTGTTTTGTCTAAAAAGTAGTACACATATATACTATTGGTGCTATTATTTCTTCAACCTTATAAATATAATAGTTGGTTTCAAGTATTGGTCACATAATCGTACTTTATCATTTCCCCTTTACAGACTGGCATCTCTGTGGCTCCACCGTGCTTATATGCCGTATGTAAAACATCGTAGCGCAACCAATTGCGCAATTTTCACACAGATTACACTAAATTTTTTAGTCTGCGTGTCTTTAATGGTGACACGATGTAAACAGTTCATGTTGAGTTTCTTCGTCTTTGATATTTTTTTGGATCTCTTCAGACAAACATGACTCCAGATTACGAGAGTTATGTTTGTGACAGTGTCGGATTCCAGCGCTGCACAAGAGGAACGTGAACTGGAGCTACTGTTTAACGAACCATACAATTAAGTTAGATTTAAGTATTGGTCACATTTTTCCTATGCACCGGAAAAAATACTGACTCTAACAAAGATGAATTACAACTTCAAACTAAAATGTATTAGCTTTGGTGTAATGCAGAACGGTGTATGTAGTCCATATTGTATCCTCAAAAATGGATAAGGCAAAACTATGGAAACATATGAAATATCATTTGAACGACGTGGTTTAACTTGAAATGAAAAAAAAATATTTATACACCAAATATAAAATTTTAGCAAATCAATATTTTAGACTGGTGAAGTAATGTATCTAAAAACTATCATCGTTTACAAATGTGACTTGTCTGATTACATAAATTTAAAAACATTTTAGAGTCCTGACTCGTATACTGTGGTTCACCTAACTTTATATTCTCCAGGCACCGAACCATCTCGTTAGCTGTTTACAGAAAATATTATACTTCCTGAGGATAGGTTGGACTCAAACTATGACAAATTCAATATATTTTGAAACAGGTCTCAGACCTTTCGAATAGTATACAGGTATAAATGTTTAGAGGATAACATTCGACGTTCTTTATGCAGCACAACATTGTCATTTGTCGTATTAACACTAATATATAAATTAACGACGTAAAATTACTTATATGTAATTACCTATATATATAACAATGTAAGCTGTCAGACGAGATTGCTATAGATGATTGAAGGTAAACACAGGGTTCACTAAGGTCAACATTTGGTACTTGAGTACACAAGTGAGCATTGTGTCATGTTGTACTGCTCATTGTAGTGGTATCTTGTACATGAATATGAAATGCGGGAGACAAAATATAATATTAACATTTCTCCCATAACGACAAAAATCTTTTTCTCTTTCCCCTCCTATAAAATTTACCTTTGATCTAGGCTAGAGGACGGAAAAGTTTCTAAATAGAGAAAAACCAGAGTTATATAAAAATACTGCAGTTCCGTTATTTCAAAGCAACAGTTTTGAAGGAACTTCTCTTCAAAAATTTATTTGGTGACTGATACTCCTGTTTAATGGTTTACTATAACTGTATAAACAGATTTTTTAGAAAATTACATTATTTTTGTAGGGATTTAGATGGAAGATTCTATTTTTTTAACTCAATTGAATCCAAACTAAACTCCAACCTAATAAGAGCTGCGTTATTATATTTTATGTTTAATATATAAAGAGAATGAAAAGACAATAAAGCCATTTTTTATGTACGGTACCTTCATATTCTAATCCCACAAAAAGTTGTAACTGACATTTACTTTCTTAGGGAGATTCAGATGAGAGATGTCCTACAAATACACATAGTTTTCATGAAAAACTAAATTTCTTTCCTGCTAGTAGTGTTAAAATTTGCATTATCGTCACGAAATTAGTAAAGATACGTTTACTTGTGCTAACCACTAAGTTGAACATCTTGTTGGATAAATGAAATAATAATTGCTAATAATACACCGCATACATAGCGAATAGCTAGCAGCAGATCATTTAAATTACTGCTTCAGTTTTTGAATTAAGGTGCGTTTCAGAAACCTAGAAGCGAGAGGTGCCAGAGTATTTACTGGAGGACACAGGTGCGGGAAGTAACAGAGAGCCTATTCTCCTACTACCCCACAATATCCTCAACTGTTAACAAAGAAATGGTGTAATCCTTTAATCGATTTAGTTTTGTATCCTGATCTGCATATAGCATGTAAAATTAGTTAACTTTGTATTTTATGTCAATAATAATATTACTAATATGTTCTTTGATATATAAAGGTTATGCTACCTAAAATATGTGGAAATTTGACAAAGATATGCGTCAAGTAATATGCAAAATTTTTACATGTAATTTAAATACATGATTTATATTATAATTAAACTCTTGATCGCTTGCCGTTTAAAACAACATATTATTGAAAACAGTCGTTAAATAATCTTTTAAAACTAGGAAAGTGAATGTTTTAGTAAAAGTATAAAATAATGTGTTTCCTAACTAATACAAATTAATCCACTAAATAGAACGTAATAAATACGTTTTATTACACAAAAGAACATAACTGCATAAAGATGTAATTAAAACCATTAAGAGGGGACCCTAGTTAGCTGCCGGCCACGCATTTAAGGCTTCCCTTTTGACATAAAGCTAAAGTTTAAAACTATGTATAATATACTCATCGTATGGTGTCAATGCTGATGATATGTAAAAATACGAGTGTCTGTTAATATTAATGTTTCTTATTTATATCTGACCTAGATTTTACCAAAAAATACTCTATATTGAATACAAATTATGAAACATTATTATTAACAGAAAATAGTATTTTTTAAACTAGCACTAAGACACAAAATGTATATAGTGAAAAACATAATGGATTTGTTACGTATTTATATTTATAACACAGTTTTATCCAAATTTCAAAACAGAAATGCCTTATGCTTGGTTAACGGCTAACGAGCTGTAGCATGCTCTAGTATTTTCACTGGCCACTACGGTTTCTATATGGCTCCTCTTCTTTATAATATCTCCGTTCAAAAAATACATAACGGGTAATGTAGGAACATTGAGCTGTATCAGATCTATTAACTCAATGTACCGTCTGGACAATGAGAAAACAATAAAAGGACGAGTTTTGTTACTACTTTGTGGATAATACTTTGCTTAAAGACCTATTTTAAAATGTTTATTAACGCTCACTCAAATGTAATGTAGTGACGTGCACCATCATCGAACTCTACTATATCAAGACTATAGATTTGTTAGATATATATATATATATATATATATATATATATATATATATATATATATATATATATATATATGTGTGTGTGTGTGTGTGTGTGTGTGTGTGTGTGTGTGTGTGTGTGTGTGTGTGTGTGGTGTGTGTGTGGGTGTGTGTGTGTGTGTGGTGTGTGTGTGTGTGTGTGTGTGTGTGTGTGTGTGTGTGTGTGTGTGTGTGTGTGTGTGTGTGTGTGTGTGTGTGTGTGTGTGTGTGTGTGTGTGTGTGTGTGTGTGTGGGTCGATATCGTGCGGACAGGTTGAATTACGAGTAGGTTTTTATCCCCTAGAGTGAGTGACAAGCGATGCTAAAGTTCAGCCACTGACAGCTAAAATCAAAGCTTATTACAGGCTGTCAAAACTGTATTTGAGTAGCTTAATAACAGATTAAAATAAGTAAGACTATGAATGAAATTATAATAAAGGAAGCAGAGATATGGTACATACTAAAAGAGCGTGTACTTTACGTAGAGAATCCAAACCATAAAATTGAATATTGCGGTAAACCTTCATGTAACCGTATTAGTGCCTTACTATGTACATTGTACATGTTGTACCCACCCTTTGATGTAGTTTCCACAGTAACAGCCACGTGTTAGATTACAGTGAACTGTGACATTGAATTCTAAAAAAGCTGTCCTAAACTAGTTAACACAGATACCATTATTTTTCATGAACTCTGAAAAGTCACGTTTGATATAATTAACTTGTGATTATCAAAAGTTGCATAGGTTTCGCAATACAAGTTTAGTCTATATTCAAAATATTAATAAACTAACCCTCAGATTTTGATAAACCACATGACTCTCAAAGGTGAGAAGGACAAATGGACAAGTTAATTTGTCCATTAATTCCTCTTTAATTGGTTTTAAGAAAAACAAAGGTCTAACTTGTCTCACTTTTCTTGGACCTTGGTTTTTTGATTCTTCTACATTTATTTTCATCATTAAACCTTCGTTATGTAACATTTTGTGTACGATTCGAATAATGAAACTGTTTATTTATATATATTCCAGTAGTTTCATACCATTCGTACAATTATAGCAATACTAAGTCAAACATTCAAAATATCACGACCAGTATCTAATAGATAAATATAACTATAATTTAAACATTGTTAGAGAACTAATGTAAAACTAGTATAGAACTAAAATCGCTAAATATATACTAATTTCTATTGAACAAGATAGAAGTATGCCACTGATGTTACTTCCAAAAGTTAAAGCCTATAGCTTAATTCATTCTTAACACGTTCTGCAGATGTACAGACAATCATACGAAGAGACATTTTGCATCTCCCTGGCAGACAAAAGAGAAATGTTTTGCCAGATGAGTAATAAGCTCAGCCAAATCCCATAGATAGACATGAGCCATCATGCAACTTATTTCTGTCTTTAAAAAATTTAAATTTTTTACAAAATGAAAGTCAACTGATGAAATATCTCCCTAGATACGGATAGTTAGGCTATTTATATTACTATCATAGTTCCCGATAATACCAATTCAAACATGTTTACTAACGCTCAGCCAATTCCCACGGTGAGACTTGCACCACTTTCGAACTTGATGGTTTTATACAAATGACGCTACTTACAAAAGTTTTAGTCTGTAGGTCAATTCGTTCACTAGTATCGTGCGAACAGACCTACATACATTAATGAAAGTATCAAGCCTATGGCGTGATTTACTTTTTCAGTTGAATAATCTTCAACTGAGAAATATGCGATAAGTGCATATTTCTCTTCAGTTGATCTCCAGATAGCAATAATCCAAGGCTAACTGATATATAGAGCCAGTTTTTAATATTGAAGAAATCGTTACGAAATGTAATGGAAATAAATGTAATGGTAATCTAGTGTTTACTATCCTATACCTAATGTAAAAAATCCTTCGACACCAGAAACTATAATGCACTGATATGGAGTGTTGCCGGTAACGTAAATTCACGTTACAAGTGGCCTGTCAAGAGGCCCACGCATTTCCAAAAATACCAGTGAAGGAGCTTTAAAACCTTATGATATCGCCTTCATTATGATATCGCATCTCTAATGTTTATTACAATCCAGACTTGGTTGATTATTCACCTTCATCGTCTACCACTTTACGTTAATCAATAATTAAACTTATATGAAAAAATATTATAATAATCAGTCCAGAGATAGGACTCAGGCCATAGTTTGACCGAACATAGCTTAAGTTACGTAGTTGACTTCATGTACAGTTATTTTTTCAACTATAACAATCGTAATTAGTGTACAAATAAAAATATTAATGTTTTTTTTAAATAAGTGGGATCGACATTCAATAAATCGGAAATAATATTTACATCGTATCGTCCAGAAGCTGAGAGCATATATACGCAACCAGCAATTTATATCACGCAATTTGTAAGCACGCAACCAAGTTTTTCATGAAAGCGATAAGAAAAAACACCCCCCAAATATTTGATCACCAGCCAACCTAGTAATTGTTGAGGTTGAAGTGGAAGGATATCAAAAAGATGATAAATGTGATTTTATTTTCTTTTCTCGAGATATAATTTGAATTATCTTCACGTACTTCGTTTTAACCATCAAGGATATAAATAGATATTTAATCCGAGTTGAAAACCCGTAAAAAATGCATTAAACTGGTTACTTTATGCTTTTTTGTATAATTGTCTGATGGTTTTATATTGTTTATGAGTCTGTTGGTCGGTGTTAAATGTATCAAGCTGGGAAAGCTATAACCTAAAAAATAATTATAATTTCATATTTTTAACCCTTTCGATAATCTCTAATTTTGACCTCCATCGAAACTACAGTAGTAGATTACAGTAGTTGATAATTATTTTCTTTCTTAGGAAAAATCCTCTATCGATTTTAAGATTAACTAAGTTACAACACTAAGCAATGCAAATTGGCTTTCGCTCCTGACTTTGTGACTTTGTGACTGACTTTGCCTACCATTTTGTGTTTTGCTGTTTGGTTGTGTATCTCAGCAAAATTGAAAAATACACATTTTCGACTGTACCATTTCAACAATTTTGAAACGTATGAACGTATGGTACGTATGTATTATTCATTCTCGATAAATTAATTATGTAAATTTATGCAAATATTTGTGGTTCTAACAGCTTATTACGAAGAACCTTCAAAATCAAGAAATAAAAGATCGTGTATGGTGTAAAATATTAATGAATGGTTCTTTTTTTTAATTTCATATATTTCATACTTGTTGTTTTTCATTTTCTAATAACAATATATATATATGTATATTATATATATATATATATATATATATATATATATATATATATGTATATATATATATATATATATATATATATATATATATATATATATATATTTCAATAAACATTGAATCGCAAAAAGTACTTGCTGATATATATATATATATATTTATTTATCTATTTATTGATTTATTAGCAGTTTTACGTTTAAGGACAATATCAACCCTGGTCTGTAACATGAGCATTAGAGCAAACAGCACAGTCAAGCAATATCTTGAATGTTTGCATTCATCTGAAGTCTCAAATGAATGAAACACACATTTGAACCAACGGTATATGCCTTGTTTTCAACCTCATGGATCTAAAACATTTTCAATTTTTCGTTATTTTCCTGTATATATAATTATTATGTGCTTTTCCATTGTAATACTTATGGTTTTATATTGAATGCTCACGTTATAACTGTTTCTTTGGTTAATCGTAAACGTTTCAAAACAAGTTTACCTTGTTCTGTGAACGGATAATCAAGCTTAAATTATGTACTACTATTATAGGAATTAATAATCAGTCGTTTGTATTTGTAACTCATAACGTTATTCAAATTTACGTTTGGTATGCATAAGGTGTTATTGTAAATTTACAATATAAAAATGAGAGGGTGCCTTGTGTGCCGTATTATTTTAAAAAGTGAATAGCATATAAAGTTAAAAATACCTAATTCAACCTTTATCAGCTTTTTGCAAATTAATTTGTAGATGTTTCAATACTAGGAAGGTAATATTATAAAATAGAAACGTAATTTGTAAAAACAGGAAAGAACACATCTTTTTCCTAATATAGTAACTTTTACTGGCGCAGAAAACATTTTTGTTGTTATTGTTTTTTGTTTTATAAGTATTTAAGATAAGATATATAGAAATAAATAGAATTTATTGGTGGTTTAGATGATGGTAAAGATTATGACATTAATGTTTTGAAGCTTTATTAAGTAACGAGCCAACAATTTTTTTTGCTCAAAACAATCTACGAGCAAAACAAGTACTTAACAGTACAAAACAAGCTCGTATTTGATACTAGAGCAGTTATTAAATAACTAACTACAACGCCTTACCACGGAAGTAGGGTACATTGTGGTAGTTCCCGTGTTCAAATAATAAAACACTTTGTAGACGACCAGGACGGAATAGACTGCCATATACGATTAGTAACAGCTGTAGCTGAGAGCTAGTGAGCACCAAGTAAGTAAGGAACGTTGCTGGTGGTTCGCGTATTCAAATACCAAAACGCGGGTAGGTGACTCAGGTTGAAATAGACAGCCAGATCAAATCACTGAAAACTGTGGCAGCGATCCAAGGAGTGCCAAGTAAAGAGAAGGGTGGTTGTTTCGCGTGTCACGGGAAGGTCAATGCTCTCTTAGTACAGTGTTTATGTATAATTCTGCCAGATAATCTTATCACATTACATTTTTACGTTCAATGGTTCAATGTTTTGTTGACATAAAAGTCTTAGAATATAAGTTCCGCCAGTAAAATAAACAATGATCTAATCTTAATATAATACATTTTCAACTGTTTAGTTTAGTTTTAACATTTTAAATTTTATAAGTCAATTTATTAGTGTAGGTGTCAGAATTCCATTTGGTTGTTATACTCAGTATGTTATTTTTTTTAAAGTTTAGACCGGGATATTTTCTTTCCCATTATGGTTATTCATAACAACAATGTAAACAACTTATTGCTTAGCCAAATTCCATAGGTTGACATTCCCATCATCGAAATAAATTTTGCATATACAGGGTGTCCCATGAAGAAACGGAGAAACTGTCAGGACTTGTTCTTACGGTGAAAATAACGAAAAAAGTTCATATACACATAGGTCCAGAAACGCTTAGTTAGCGAGCTATACAGGGTGAAAGATTTCGCCCAGATTTCAGTGCCACCGTTATAAGGGAGCCCTAGTAAATTATTTTGGGCGTTACCCAGGACAAAAAATCTAATGTATATTATGCAAATTGAACTGAAAATTTGAATAAAATTGGTACCAGACCTCTAGCTGCAGTAATTTTTAAAATATCTGAACAAATACGCAAAATTCGGTGTCCAAAAACAAGTTTCATTTAGGTTTCAAGTAGATTAACTTTGTTAAATGAGTAACAAACACATAAAATTCTTTAACAAAACTTGTAAAGAATTAATTTCTTAAGATAATGATGTAAAATAAGCCAGTAAAAATTGTACGTAAACTTTAAGAAAATAAATTTTTAATTAAATAAATAACGTACGAAGAATAGACAAAATCTGTTACACTTTTTTTCTTACTGAATGTACATCCTAATATTTGGAGAAAACATGTTAATTATGATTATTGAAAATAATTATGTATAGATTTTATTTATATAAACATTCTTCTATTTTTTCTAATGAATTACATACTAGTAAAAAAACTTTAGTGTCATAAAATCTGAAACTAACAATAATTGCGAATTAATTTACGTTATTCTACAACTTTTGTAACAAAAATATTATTTTCATAGGTTGGCAGTACTAACAGCTGTTCAAACAATCACAATTACGAACTTGTTTTGAATATTTTGTATTGAAGTGTCATACAGATAAGTTAAGTGTAAATATTGATACAGTATAAAAGTTAATATGCCGTTTCAATTTTCTAATGAAGAATATGCCGACATAATGTTCTGTTACGGATATGCTAATGGAAATGCGGAAGCTGCTCGACGTGAGCTACTTATACGTGTTACGTATAAACATAACAATAGTGCAAAGTTTATTGATTTCCGGTCTTGTCATATGGTAAAAGAGAGATCGACAGAAATGAAATATATGTCAGCTCAACTAATAGTTTGTTAGTTCTCAGCGAAAAATACTTACGATAATACTCATAGAAAGTAGTAACTTTCAACACTTCTTCTTTAAATCTTTCCTTGCAACCACTGTTATATGCGATATTTAAAGTAGTGGTTTCTGTTTGATAAAAACATGCAATACCGTTTTATTATCTTTTATATTTGTTTATATTTGCCCTGCTACTATTTTCCTTAGTCTTTTTATAATAAAATATAATATCATGAAATTATGCGAAATCATAAATATAAATAATATTTAGTCGGTCGGAACATTTTGTTCTTATATCGTATTTTATTCTTTAAAAATATTCTTTTACATGAAAGAAAACCCTACACCACTGGTTAAGGATCAAAGCAAAGAAATATTCAAATAAAAGTTATATCCGACTCAGCATATGGGAGGAGATACTTTCAACTCAAAGGGCAAATAATACATAGGCACTGGTTCCAATTTCTTTTTCTTTCACTGAACAAGCTGTTATAATATGAAATATATGGTTTCATTGTACTATCCACACTTGATTGTTTTCGTAAACAACAGACAGTACATCCACTTAACGTTATAGTTGATAATGCTAAATGAGAGACTGAAAGTATGTGTGACATAACTGAAGTTAAAATAGACATATTTTATTTCTAAAAGTTTTCCTAACACGAGTGATTTGGATATTCTATGATTATTAATATGAGTATTAGAAATAATATTTAATTTCAACTGTAAATGAATAATTTCTGGAACAATAATATAAATATTAATTATTTACTTTGCGTTGAAAGAGGACGACCATAATACTATTTGTAGAATCGCTAAAGGTTTTTGTAATCGTAATGATTAATTTGAGTACAACAAGTAAAACACAAATGTTGAAGGGAAAGGAAGCAAAGTGCCAGACATTTATTAGAGGACACAGATGTGGGAAGTTACAGACAGGCTATTTACTCTACCAACCCGCAATTGCGTAGACTATCAACAAAGAAACGGTCTGCTCTTTTGTTGTAACTTGCTATAGTCTCCTGTTCTCTATACAAAGTGTTGTTTAATCAGAGTTAATACTATTTGTGGAAAAACGTTGATACAGTAGTCAAATAGACTAACAGTGTTTAAGAAACTTTTGAGGTTACAAAATGTTAAAAAATAACTACGCTCCCTCTCTCAGCTAAACTGAAATATTTCAAGAACGTAACTTACTGTGTCTGCAAGATTTTGATGGTGGAAGGGAGTATATATATGTTAATCCGGACTGCCTTTTTAATGCTTAATTTTTGAAACGTGATCAAGAATGTTCTATTTTTTCTGTATTTTTTAACATCGTATATTTGAATATTCTTTATCTATCTGGACAGAGAGAGACACAGTACAACTCTTCATCTCGCTATCGATTTGGGTGAGAGAGAATGCCAGTCTTTGAATACTACAATTAGAGCAAAGTATTTGGCAAAATCCACGATTTAGAAGTGGCTAGAGACATGAAGGCGACATCCTTGTTCTCACCTCCACCCCCAGTACAAGCGTAGACTTGTCTGTCAGGGTTCTTTATGTTTTACATAACCTTTACATAATTCCTTTCCTGTCTCATCACAGTTCAACCTAACTCCTCTACTCATCTCTCTTCTTGTTCCAACGCACATCTGATTGAAATTTATAATCTGTTATTTAATATATTCATTTTATTCTTATTTATTTTTTTCAATGTAATTTCTGTTACCTACAACACACAATGAATTTTTACGTTCTGTCATTGGACAGCTATATTATAAACGGAGTATTATCTCCATGCCGTTGATTTGTTAACGTATCATACTACCGCTTGCTTTACTTTTCGTCTTAAAATTAATTAAGCAATCTTCTCTTTGTTTTTCTTATCTTTACTTCCCTTGAAGTCTGTTTCTCGTGACAGTTGCACGGTCGATCTGCTTTTTTGTAAATTTAAAAATTCTTTTAATAGATCTACTATTGTTTAAGATCCACGTCCAGTAAAGACACTTTATGTACTTTCTGGTCTATAATTATGGAACCTCTGCCATTGTTAATAAAAGGTTTATTAGCAATGCTTCTCCTAACTACTGAAACATTAGAGTTGTAATGTGACTATTCCTTCCTCCTACTCGGGTTCTATAGCAGTAATAATGAATCTGAAGGTTTCAGTCTTGCATGACGTAATCTGTCCTGACGTAAAATTTTCTTGAAAATCCAAACGAATTTATGAAAATTATCAGTAAATTAGTCCGGTACCAAAAGCCAAAGGTACCAAAGGTACGCTTTAGCTTTAGTTCTATGTCGGTAGGTAACTTTAACGGACTGTATGCAACTTTACGCGCCATCATTTTCCTTCTTAAAAGGTTTTTCTTCCTCACTGCTAATCCTGTTGAACACACATTCTTTCTCTATCAAAGCCATTTTAAACTACCCCAAGCATCCTAATTTACCAGAGTCCGCTTCAAACACTAAATGAGCTAAATCTACTCTAAATTCTCAACACCAAGTAAAAGGGTAGACCCGCTCTCCGCCTTGCTCGTCTTACCACCACCTGGTGAATATGAAGTGCTCCTTCTCCATAAGTCTTTACAGAGGGTTAAATGTTCACGTCTATGATGCTTGTTGCTGCATCGTTTATTTTCCAATACTCGATAACTCCACATACACCAAATACTTACAATAGTAACTTAGTGGGAATTGAGAGACGTATCATTACACAAATTAACACAGTAGATGATAATGACAGATTAGTTAGGAAGAAATAAAATTACTACTTTTATCTGTAGTATCTAGTACAACGGATTGTATAACAGGTAATGACACGTTGGCATGCATGTTATATCTCTGTTGATATTCAATATATAATGAGAGAGCTTGTTGACAGCAAGTCTAACCAACAATTCCAATTAAGGTGATTTAGTACCCCGATACGTTGCCGTGTACACTACAAACCACAAACATAGATTGTTGCTCAGTGACATACGACTAGCAAAGTAACTATATCTTTTTTTCCTAACAGGCAATTAAACTAATGTGGTATTTCCCCTATTACTGTTTGGAATTTTTATTAATTTAGGAGAGTGTATAACTGTATAAACTTGATCTGATCTACTAAACTTACACTTTAAATTAATAAATCGGGGTTAAACGATAAAAATATAATGTAATTTGTTCATTAGGGTAGCTAATGAGCTACTATAAATTTAGAAATTTGCATTAAAATAAAAATTAAGTATAAAATAAAAATTTCAATATTTCACCCCAGCATCCCAGGAGTTAAAATTAATTAATATATCAGACAAGGAAGCTACGTAATCACACATTTTACCTACTTTATAACATTTTCTAAAAAGCTCAAAAGTTTTACTCATGCAAACATAATTTTTCACACAACAGACTGTGTATGAGGAATTTAAAGGTTCTGATTCGTTTGTGTTGCGATTGCCTCAGCTTCGACTGTAGTATTCGATGAGTAATGTTGGATAACGGCTTGCTAATTGTGGAATTCGTTTCCACATGCCGTCATTAACATGTTCAGACACCCCCGCCCTGTAGCAGCAGCATAAGATGTACTTAACTGTTTATTCGAAGAGATTAGCCGAGTTAGACAACCTGATGGCAAGTGCAGCGTTGATAGATGGATCTGGCTGGACCAGTGGAAAATGCCAATTTAAAGTTAGTAACATTTAAATTTTTTATGGTTAGGTACGTGCTTATTGGTTATTTTTAAGAAGAATAATAGCGTTGTTAAATAGTATATATTACCAAAACGTTCATTATTGGTTTTGGTCAACAATAATTTTTTTGTATTCAGGAAAATAAAATTACGATTAAGCGTAAGAGTGGACATATAGTCCTACCTTTCTTTGGTTAAATCAAGAATTATTCATTGAATTACACCAAACACCTCGAATTTTAAATACGTAGGCCCAAATGCTTTCATAAATAAATAAATACATAGATTGAATTTCAAAAAGGTTCAGAACAATTGTTATACTATAATATCTAATCCCATTTACACTGACGAATGTATAACAGATATATGTGTCTCTCTTACTAGGGTGTTTACATTGATTAATCTTCGACAATATATATATATATATATATATATATATATATATATATATATATATGTATATACGACGTTAAATTGTATCAATGGCAATAGCCTTATTTAATTTCAATAAACATTGAATCACAAAAAAGTACTTGCTCCGCCGGGTATATAGTGTCTGTACGTATTTAAAGAATAAATACTAAACAATATCTATTGCATACAGCATACAGGTTAATCTATAACACAAAGTAGAATATAACATCGTATCGGAATCGTACTAAAACAAATTAGTTCAGCGTCAAAGTTAGTTTAACCATTGGTTACATGTGTCTCAGTTACATTAAAAGTAGGTTACTCCACATAGAGTACATTACAACGAGTACTGTGTTAGAAACAACTGTCCACAAGTCTAGTAATGAAAAAGTTCATACTTACACATCCATTGATTAGTTCTGGTTTCGTTAAATGAATAAGTAATGGCATAAGTTCTAGTTCTAGTGTCTAGCCGTCCCAAGGGTATATATTTTTAAATATACCCAGTTCTAAACACAGTGTACGGTTTAATTAGTTCGTAAAAAAGTTTAAATTTGCAATGGCAGACTAAGGATCAGACTATAGTAAAATAAGTTTGCCAAAGTTGACAAATTTTAATACCCTACTAAAATAAAACTTCCCTTTAGGAAGGTTTACTTATGGCGGGTTTCTACTTTCCAGTTGAACCTGTAGCACCTGGGCACAGCAAAAACCGATGTGTCACTTAAATTTTGGAAACCTTATGGGCGTTTAGGAGTGGCATATTATTAACCATAAATCTCGAGATTCTGGAGCGCAAGGGTAATTCGATAGGTCTAATCTACTGCTGGAGATGACTGTTCGAGTTGGTGAGATTTTTTCCCTAAGAGTCAAAGGTTATTGCCAGCCTAGACATAAGGGTCTGCCTGCTTTGACTGGAGAGGCTGGTTCAGAGTTGGCTTCTCCTTCTTCCGAGGGGACATGACTTGTGATTAGTGCCCTAAACTTTACCTCATTAGTCTTTACGGGAGGTGGTCCCTACCCCCAACTTTACCCATCCAGAATATCCTGTAACTACGGAAGCAGCGCAATGGTCCTTATAGGACTAGGTGCCATATTTTAAGCTTCTTTTCCTAAGGGAACAAGAAACCATAAATAAAAAGTAAAACTTTCCCATTAACACCAGGTATCAACAAATAACTAATTCTGGCATTCATATAGTTTCAATTCAGTCCTTATACTGATATAACTTAAAATTATTAAAACATTTAAATACTGACTGAGAATCATCATTGGTCACAGTCAATCTTGTGTAGATGCCATATCAAGCGACGGTTATTGGAAGATATTCTAATTTCCTTATCCATTATAGAACAAGTTAGGAGTTCGCCAAACTATTTATAGCGTAACAGGCTTCGCTGAGATTGTATGCACAGTTTCTAATTTGTAACTGATATTCAAGTAATAAACACCTACTTTCTTACACGTGCCATACTTGTATAACCATTTTTACTATGGCAATGTTTTTCGCTTCCTTTCATTATACTGCATCTCTTTTATCTGAAATTATAGTTCAAATTTTATAGTATTTATTTTATATTTAAGCCAGGAATAAACTATTGGTATGCACTTATATTCTAATACAAAGTATTACAGGTATATATCAGATACATCTGTCAGTTAATCTTTTTAGTTAATTATTGTTCTTACTTTGTATCCAAATACATAAAATATTTAAAACATATAAAAAATAAATCTGGCAGCACATTTATTGCATTCAGAGTAAAATATTAAGTAGTATAGCGAAATACATAAAAAGACATTAATACTATCAAAAGCTCTGTTGTATCTTTATGTAAGTTTATCCCACTGTATGTTTTCATTTATTACTTCCAGTTATTGAAATTAGCTTCGTTGTTTTAGTAGTTTAAGTTGCCATATTTTTATTAATATGTTTTAAAGCTATTAAATACTATTGCCCTTTAATTATCTTATGCATATATAAAATTTATACGTTAATGGAATAATTGATGAATTGAATAGTGTTTGTTAATTTAAGAATTATTATTAAATGTTTATAGTTGTATAATAAACTCTTGAACTCGCAATTACGTTATTGAAAAAATGTCGTAGGATGCTTCAGTCAAAACAAAATTCTTGAAATATTCTCACTAGATATTCCTCTCACGTATTCTCATATCTGTCCCTCATAAGACAAATACATCTATAAAACAGCAGCATCAACTGTAAAGGTGTTGTTCCGTCTCGGCGGGAGTTTCTATTTTTATCATCACTCCAGGCGAGTATTTATTTATACTCCAGTCGTCTTCCACTACATTGGTTTAGCGTTTCTTTCCTATTCTGGTTTTATTTATATTTTGGAACGCTCCACTGGGTAACTTTTCCAACTGTTGAAACCAGACGTACTTTACAGCAGCAGTACGTGCCCATTTGCTTTATATTGAAACCATCAATAAAATAGTTTATATGGGTTTTGTAGATCACAAAAATGAGCGCAATACGCAAAGTGACACCTTTAGACTCCAAACAGTGACTATTTGTGTGTGTGTGTGTGTGTGTGTGTGTGTGTGTGTGTGTGTGTGTGTGGGCGCGCGCGCGCGCGCTATAGGACTTTTATTTCTAGGGAGTAAGGTATTTAAATATGACCTGTATTTATTAATGTGTATTTTTCTCCTCATTATGATTAAGTACTTATTTTATAAATTAGAAATGGATATATCATCAAAGCAACAATTGAGATTGTTATTTTCAAAATAATGGTGACAAATAACTTTTTATTAGATAAAATAATAATTTCAGTTAATTAATATTAGTGTTTATGTTCAGCAGTATACATATATATATATATATATATATATATATATATATATATATATATATATATATATATATATATATATATATATATATACTGCTGTATGCTGTATATATAAATATGAAAGAAAAAAATACAAAAACTATAAATAAAATTCCTTTTAATGTCAATCAGCATGTTTCGTCTGAAAGTAGTATTTTACACAAATTTAATGTTAATTATGATATTATTGTTACAACTATCCTAACATAGAAGTTAGTTTCAAGTCTTGGTCATATTTTAAAAATATGAGTTTCCTAATTCAAAATAGCAGACGTAAGTAACATATTGTAAGAAGGAAAAATTGATTGTTTAAATTCCATGATCAAAGCCGGCGGCGAAAATTGAATCATCACCTGCTCCTACGTTGTGTTGTCCTCCCTCATTCTCCGGAATCAGATTATTCTAGTTTATCCCATCTGACATGGCAAAAACGTAAATTCAGCAATATTATATTATATTTCTACTGAACTTTATAAATTATTCTACTGACTTTGGCTTCTGGACAATTTATCTCTAAACCATTATATAATAGGTTTTCAACTGAACCCTTTTTAATTGCCATACCACATAAATTGGGCTAAGAATTAGAGGACTATGTTACTCGTGATTGAAAACAGATAAAATTTTAAAAATGCAAAATTATTTAAATGTCAATAAAACACAATACCAACAGCATAATAATGAAAACCGCAAAAAATATATTACTATTGAAATTTATTTATTTCAACTAATACTTTGACAGCAAGAGTTAAACAAAGTGAACAATGAAAACCGCAAAAAACTATAAAAAAGAGGTACTTTCATTAACGCTTCTTTCCTTGTGGTACCTAACTAGTAACCATATCCAAAGAAGAAAATATTAATGGCTCAGTTACCACATGGAAAATTACCAGGCTTGGTAACTGGAGCTGATTCATAAACATACAACTTATTAATCGTTGATTGTGTGTGATCTAATGTGTTTAACCCTAGAACACTACCGTGTTTTGATATACCTTTGTTACTACCGATACGTAAATTTTACGTAGCATGTTTATTTTTTTTTTTTTTTAGGTTATGTAAAGGTTTATTTTCATGCCTGTGTATTGTGTTTGTGTATTTTTCTTGCCTATGTGCTTACTTAAGGCCATGATGCGTGTGTTTAAGCGTGTGTGCGTGTGTATAATAATGCGTGCATGTGTGATACATAGTGTTTTTCCACACCTTATCTTCATATCTACAATGCCATAGAAACTCATCCTTTCCAAATAGCCTACAAATTGTCTACTAACTCCAAGACTTTTATTTACCAAAAAACAACCTAAATAGGTTTAGTTACTTATTTTACTATACACACTTATACGTAAAATATATGTATATTTTGTTTATCAAGCATTACTACCGCTACGTAAAATTGACTGACGCACGGCTTAAATTAAAATCAATATTGAGATAAGAAAAAGAACTACATACACCCTTACACTTCGGAGCACGAACGACCATTGATCAGTAGAAGCACTGCCCAAAGCTTAAACCGGAAGGTTTTGGGGGAGAGTATGTGTGACTATAAACATGACGCATATACGTAAAATTTACGCACGGTAGTGTTCTAGGGTTAATGGTTTACAAAAACCAGCTGTTTTTGTTCGGTATGTGATGGATGATTAAAAGTATAGGTTTTTATCCATTTTCAAGTTTAATGCAAATTGTTCAGAGACATATACAATATTAAAAGACATTTCATCTTTTCAGTTTAGTACAAAGTCTTTCTAGCAGACTGAACCTGCATTCTTTTCGAAACAATAGTCTAATTTTAATTGATTCACCTGACTTGAACAGATTCATTTGGAATTCTCTTTCAATATTCCTGATGTTTAATTGGGTGTTTAATTCAGCGAACGCTTTCATTTATAAAATTATATTGGTGAAATGCGTATTATACTTCAAAGTTTCTTGAATATTTCAATACAGGGAAAACAATAATTTATAGAAGATAATGTACTGGCTGAGCAACTTGAGGAACTAGAGACAACTTATTCAGATCTGTTGGTCTGTCAGTCATCGCGTTATCTTTAAAACTTGAATTTTGCATGAAGCTTCATTTATATATTGACTATAAAGGCTAGCTCGATGATGGTGATTATACTGTGCGTTAGCATACATTTTTTATTGTTCTTATGGGTTACTGTTATGGCAATGAGAAAAGAGCGGAATAAACAATTTTGTAAATAAAATAAGTACAAACATATGAGGTTTAACATGTAACATAATAAAACAGTTAGCCTAACTACCTTAACGAAAAAAACTCTCTTATGTTTGGGGACTTATTATGTAGCCTCTTATTATTTAAAAGCTGCTAGAAACACAAGGTAATGAACTTAAAAGTCAATGTATTAAGTGACAAGGTACCATCTGTAGAATTTGAATGTTACATGAAAATTAATTTCTACATGGATAAGAGAGAATTATATGGTGATGTGTATAACCATGGAATTTGGTTGAGCGTTTTTTTTTTTAAATTTATCATCCAATGCTATGAGAAAATTTCTATTCGTATCTCGGGAGGATGTGAAAATTAATTTTCTGTATAACTGCCTGTCTGTCTATCAATCTGAAGACGGAATTGAGCTATAAACTTTTACATGCGTCCTCAGTGTAGCCTATTATGCGACACGTTTATTATATATTTACGTTTCCATTTGAAATATCTTTATCAACAATGGACACGGCTCAATGCAATACTCACGTAAAACTGAATTTTCGCCTAGTTAAGGGTAAAAATTGACTGGAATCGTTTCAAGGTCAAGTAGTTAATCTGTAGGGACGATCCCTTCTCAACACCACCTCTGACCTACCTACCCTATCAGGTTATTGAGCATTGTCAGCGTTGCTCATTCACAGGACAAAGCTTTGACTGCTGACCACATATTACCCTATACAGCAGACAGTGCATTGTGTTTAGTACAAATTACTGACTGATTTAGTAAATGACACGTATCAGACTCCAAGTGAAATTCAACTAGTATTTAAAGTTCTTTGGACTAAATTAAACTCTCTTTTTAAAAAATAACAGATTCTGTAAAATTCTGTGATTTTTTTATCCGTTACCTGTAAAAGTATTGTAAAAACTGTTATTATAACACAACCATGATTTTATCTTATACGTAAACCGTTTATTACTTCTATTGTTACAAGTCTCTGTATTATATTGAAAGAGTAACGTAGTAATACAGTTAGTTTTGATATTAGAAACATCCAGACTACAAAATATAGTGTAATCTAGTTAAAGAGGTATTCTAATTGTCTATATTGTACCTGACGATACAAGAGGTTGATATAATGGAGTTAAACTCAACATTTACATTGAATCACCTCTTACCCCCATTGCTACCTTATGTGTGGAATACATGAAAATTTTGGAGAGATCCATGACGGACATCTATCGCCAGCCGCACTATATGTTGTGGGTCTCAGAGTGGAAGAGTCACTAAAACTAGTAAAAGAGCTAACAATACTAAAGGTAAATAGCGGGTAAAACAATTGTTAATATTAAAATACAGAAGGTTTTTGGAAAATATAACAACTAATATAATAGAAGGAGATGTAAAATAAAAGCCAAAATTTATTTTTGAATTTGAGAAATGCTGACGTACCTATCACTCATGAATTATCATCACTTATTTTTTCTATGATTAAGATAAATTTTATATGTGTCTTCAGTGATCATAGATTTTAGTTAGTTAGTAATACTTATTATAGACGATTACTGACAGTTTCTCGGGTTTCTGACTCCAAATGGAAATGTAATGAATGTAACCTGATATGAAATGGGGTGAATCCATTATATTTAAAATACTTGGAAATTTACAACTAAATCAAGTTACATAGAATAAATTATATTAATCGTGTGTTTTAATATAAGAGGATTTCTCATTTGTCTGTTTGAACATATAACACTGTGAATCACTTGATTTCTATTGACGTATTGAAAGTAAAGTTACTATATCATTGTATTGTTTCAACATTCAATTCTTTTCCATACACACTTTTCCAATTTATTATTTCCAGCTATCGATATTTGCTTTGTTGTTTTTGTAGTTTAATTTGCAATATTTTTATTAATATTTTGTTTTTCAGCTGCTTAATAATTATGCCTTTTATGTTATTTTATACATCTATAAAATCTGTGCTTTAATGAAATAATTGCTGAATCAAATAGATTTTGTTAATTTCATAATTATTATTTAAAGAACATAGTTGAATAATAAACATATTTACTATTGCATACGCAATTATGTAATTAAGGGATGTTGCAGGATGCTTCTGTCAAAACAAAATTCTTCATATATTCTCACTAGATATTCCCCTCACGTAGTCTCAGATCTGTCCCTGATAACATACAAACATCTATAAAACAGCAGCATCAACTGTAAAGTTGTGGTTCCGTCTCGGCGGGTGTTTCTATTTTTATCATCACTCCAGGCGAGTATTTATTTTTATTCCAGTCGTCTTCCTCTACACGCCTGGTCTAGTGTATCTTTCCTATTCTTGTTTACTTTTTTATTTTGAATAGCTCCACCGGTAACTTTCAAATTTTGAAACCAGAAGTGCGTTCCAGCACAAATACTAAAGTAGTATAATTGCTGTATTTAACACCTTCAATAAATATGTTTTATATGGGATTTGTAGCTCACTAAAATGAACGTGATACCCATAGTGACTTACATTTGGATTCCAAATAGGAATCATACATATGCTGTAGTGTTTTTGTTTATAGGAATTTAGGTTTCTAATACTGACCACTGTATTTTTAAAATGTATTTTCCTCGTAATTGTGATTATGTAATAATTTTATAAATTTGAAATGGATATATCATGTAAGCGAAATTTGAGATCGTTATTTTAAAAATATTGTTGAAACATAATATTGACAAATAACCTACTATTAGTCGTAATATCACTTTTAATTAAGTATTATTAGTGTTATACTTCATCGGTAAAAGGTATATGTGATAAAATATCTACAGATAAAAGAAATAAATACAAAAATAAAAATAAAATACCTTTAAAAGTCCATCAGTATTTTTTTTCCTGAAAGTATTATTTTACACAAATTTTAAATTATATTATTTCTTCAACCGTCCAAAGCTAGAAGTTAGTTTCAAGTATTGGTCATATTTTCAAAATATGAGTTTCCTCGTTAAAAACAGCAGGCATAACAAACATAAAGTAAGAAGGATAAATTTATAGTTAAATTCCGTGTGATAGTCGGTACCTAAAATTAAATTACCGCCCGCTACTGCGTTGCGGTATCCACACTCGTTCTCCGGAATCAGACTGCTCTAATTTATCTCACCTAACATGGCGAAAAATTTAAATTCCTCACTATTATATTATATTTCTTCAAAACGTTATAAATGATTCAGCTGGCTTTGGCTTCTGGACATTTATCTCAAAACCTTGATTATAATGGGTTTTCGATTGAACTTAACTGCCATACAATAAAAATTGGGCCAATAAAGATAGAGAATTGTGTTACTCGTGATTAAACACAGATAAACTTAAAATGTGTATAATTATTGAAATTTCAATAAAACACAATAACGACAACAAAATAATAAAAGCAGCAAAAAGTTAAAAATAATATTTTTGGAATGTATTTATTTCAACTGATACTTCTACATTAAGAGTGAAAGACTGTAAGCCAATTGAAAAAGAGGTACTTTCATTAACACTCCTTTCGGTGTGGTACCTAACTAGCAACCATATCCAAAGAAGAAAATATTAATGGCTCAGTTACTACATGGGAAATAATCAGGATTGGTATCTGGAGCTGATTCATAAACATACAACACATTAACCGCTGATTGTATCTAATGTGTTAACGGCTTGATGAAACATCTGTTTCTGTTCGTTTTGTAAAGAATGATTTAAAATGTAGGTTTTCATCAATTTTAAAGTTTGATTTAAATTGCTTGGAGGCATGCGTAATATTGTAAGATATTTAATCTTATCTGTTTAGTAAAAATTCTTTCAAGCAAACTGGACCTGCATTCCTTTCCAAACAATAATCTAATTTATTCTAATTGATTCACCGAATAACAAAGTCATTTAATTGGGTGTTTAATGCTGCGATACTTTTATCCATAAAATCATATTGGAAAAATGGGTTTTATATTTCAAAGCTTCAGGAATGTTTCAATACAGAGAAAATACAAATAATTTATTTGCTGATCGAATTGAGGTGCTAAAAAATGTTATTCATATCTGTTGGCCTGTTTTCATGGAATAATGTCAACATGAAAGAAAGCCAACACCAATGATTAAGGATCAAAGGAAAGAAAGATCCAAATAAAATTTATATCCGACTCAGCATATGGGAGGACACACTTTCTACTGAAAGAACGAATAATACTTAGGCACCGTTTCCAATTTCTTTTTCTTCCACTGAACAAGATGTTCTAATATAAAATATGTGGTTGTATTTTACTGTACACACTTTATTCTTTTATTATTTCTTTTATTTATTGTTTTCAGCAAACCATAAATTTACTTAACATTATCAGTGAAATGAGATTATGAAAGTAAGTGTGATATAATAGAAGTTAATATAGACATAATTAATTTAAAAATATTTCCCAAGATGTGAAATTTGGATATTATAACGTATTGTATTTGTAATTATTAATATTTGTGTTAGAATTAATATTTAATTTCAACCTTAATTACATTTGTTCTGGAAAATAATCGTAATACTAATTATGTATTATGCGTTGATAGTGGACGACCAACTTACTACTTATAGTGTCGCTGAAGGTTCAGAACTAAATTGAGCATTGTAACACAAAAGTTGAAAGGAAGGCTAGCAAAGAGCCAGACATTTACTAGAGGACACAGGTGCGGGAATGTACGGACAGGCTATTCCCTCTACCAACCCGCAATTGCGTCGACTATCAACAAAGAAACATTCTGCTCTTTTGTTTTAACTTACTATAGTCTCTTGTTCTCTACACAAAGTGTTGTTAATCAGAGTTAATGCTATTTGTGGAAACAGTAGTCGAATAGACCAACAGTTTTTAATTAACTATTGAGGTTGCACGATGTTTAAAAAAAACTACAATCGCTCTCTACAGGAATGTACGGACAGGCTATTCCCTCTACCAACCCCCAATTGCGTCGACTATCAACAAAGAAACAGTTTGCTCTTTTGTTTTTACTTACTATAGTCTCTTGTTCTCTACACAAAGTGTTGTTAATCAGATTTAATGCTATTTGTGGAAACAGTAGTCGAATAGACCAACAGTGTTTAATTAACTATTGAGGTTGCACGATGTTTAAAAATAACTACAATCGCTCTCTACAGGAATGTACGGACAGGCTATTCCCTCTACCAACCCCCAATTGCGTCGACTATCAACAAAGAAACAGTCTGCTCTTTTGTTTTTACTTACTATAGTCTCTTGTTCTCTACACAAAGTGTTGTTAATCAGATTTAATGCTATTTGTGGAAACAGTAGTCGAATAGACCAACAGTGTTTAATTAACTATTGAGGTTACACGATGTTTAAAAATAACTACAATAGCTCTCTACAGTTAAACTGAAATAGTTCAAGAAAGTAACTGTCAGCAATATTTTGATGTGGAAGGAGGGATTATATATGTTAATCTGGAATTCCTTTATGGAGCTTAGTTTTTGAAACGTGATAAAGGATGTTAAATTTTTTGGATTTTTGAACATCCTATATTTGAAAATTTTTTAATCTATCTGGAGACAGACACAGTACAACTATTCATCTCGCTATCGATTTGGGCGAGAAAGAAGGCTGGTCTTTGAATACTGCAATTAGAGCAAAGTATTTGGCAAAATCCACGATTTAGAAGTGGCTAGAGACATGAAGGCGACATCCTTGTTCTCACCTCCACCCCCAGTACAAGCGTAGACTTGTCCGCCAGGGTTCTTTATGTTGTACATAACCTTTACATAATTCCTTTCCTGTCTCTTTACAGTTCAATCTAACTCCTCTAAACATCTCCCTTCTTGTCCCTACGCACTTTTGATTTAAATGTATCATCTCTTTAATCTGTTATTCAATCTGTTCATTTCATTTATATTTATTTTATCAATGTCATTTCTGTTACCTACAACACACAATGCATAATTATGTTCTGACTTTGGAGAGCTGCATTATAAAAGAGGAATTTTCTCTATCCCGTTGATTGATTAACGGGTCAACCTACCGTATGCTTGACCTTCAGTCTTAAAATTAAGTTGGCAATCTTCTCTTAGTTTTTCTTATATCTGCATTCCTTGTCGTCTGTTGCTCCCTAATGTTGCACGGTTAATCAACTATGTAATATATCTACTAATGATTAGAACCCACGTCCAGTAAAGACACTTTTTTACTTCCTGGTCTATAATTACAGAACCTCTTAATTCCATTAGCAATGTTTCTGCCAACTACTGAAATGTTAGCGTTGTTTTAATGCAACTAATCCTCCCTCCAACTCACGGTGCCTATAACAGCAATAATGAATACTCAGATTTCAGTCTTCCATGACGGAATTTGTGCTGATGGACATTTCCCTCGAAAATCCTTTTACAAACGATAGTAAATTTTCCGGTAGCAAAAGTCAAAGGTCTTTAGCCTCTATTTCTGTATCTGAAGGTAATTTTAAGGGAGTGTATGTTTCACTTTACAAGCCATTATTATCCGTCTTGAAAAGACTTTTCATTCCTACTGCTAATCCTTGCAGAGGGTTAAATGTTTACGTCTATGATGCTTGTTACTGCATCGCATATTTTCCAATATTCGATAACTCCACATACACCAAATACTTACAATAGTCTTAGTGGGCATTGAGAGACGCATCATTACACAAATTAACACAGTAGATGATAATGACATATTAGTTAGGAAGAAATAAAATTGCTAGTTTTATCTTTTGTATCTAGTACAATGAATTGTATAACAGGTAATGACACGTTGCCATTCAAGTTATGTCTCCGTTGATATTCAATATATAATGAGAGAACCTGCTGTCAGCAAATCTAACCAACAATTCCAATTAAGGTGATTTAGTAGTTTGCTGGACCCCGATACGTGGCCGTGTACACTACAAACCACAACAGAGATTGTTGCTCAGTGACATTACACTAGCGTAGAAACAATAAATATCCTTTTTTTCTAAACAGGCAATTAAACTAAAGTGACATTTACCCTTGTTCGGAATTTTTATTAAGTCACGACAGTTTATAACTGTATAAACTGGATCTGATCTACTAAATTTACAATTTAAAATATTAAATCAGGGTTACACGATAAAACTATAATGTAATTTGTTCATTTGTGAGCTAATGAGCAACACTTCAACACAGCACAACATGGAGTTAAAATGTATTAACATATCAAGTAAAGAAAGTACCTACTTTATAACATTTTCTAGATATCTAAACAGTTTTATTCATGAAAACATAATATTTCATATAAGTGACTGTATATGAGAATATAGAGGTTCTGATTAGTATGCATCGCGAATGCCTCAGTTTCAACTTTAGTATTCGATAAGTAATTCCAAGCAAGTAACAACTTGCTAATTACAGAATTCCTTTCCACATGCCATCACCCCCATTGTCAGACACCCCTGCCCTGTCTCAGCACCATATTATGTACTATACAGTATATTCGGAACGATTAGACGAGTTAGACAACCTGATGTATATAAGTGCAGCGTTGATAGATGGATCTAGCTGAAGCACTGAAAGTGAAAATTCAAAGTTAATAACTTTAAAACTTGAATTAGAAGTGCTTTTTTAGGTAGATTTAAGAACAATATTTTTGGCTTTGTTCAATATTATTTTTTACCAAGACGTTCATTATTGATTTTGGTCAACAATACATTTTCATTCAGTAAAATAAAAATACGGTTAAGCATGAAAGGGGACCATGCGGTTAAATCAAGGATTCTTTATTTCATTACAACAAATAATTAGAATTTGGAATGAGTATGCACATATTCTTTGATAAATAAATAAATACATAGTTTGATTTTGAAAAAGGTTCAAACCATTTTTTAATATTATAATTTCTAAAGTGACTAATTTATAACAGATAAATGTGGTTGTCTGATTGTGTTGTCTATAATAATTCATCTTTTACAGTAAGTTTCTCGTGATATATTGTGTCTGTAAATATTTAAAAATTAGATACTAAACAATAACTATTGACTATTGAGCATAAATGCTAACCTAATTCACAAAGTAGAATATAATATTTTAATAGAATCGTACTAAAACAAATTATTTCAGCGTCAAATTTAGTTGGGAATTGGTTACATATGTTTCAGTTACACTAGAAGTAGGTTACTCCGCGCAGAGTAGGGTACAGGGAGTATTGTGTCAGAAACAACTGTTCTCGAATCGAGTAATGGAGAAGTTCATAGTTTCACAATCTCCGCTTAGTTCTGATTTCGATAAATATTAGTTAAAGACATAAGTTCTAGTTCTAGTGTCCGGCCATCCCATGAGTATATATTTTTAAATAAACCCAGATCTAAACACTATGGTTTAACTGGGAAGTAAAAGAGTTTAAATTCGAAAAGGCAGATTAAGGATCGTACTATAGTGAAATAAATTTGACCAAAGTTCACAAATTTTAATTCTCTATTAAAATAAAACTTCCCCTCAAGAATGTTCACTTTTGGCTGGTTTATGCCTTACAGTCGAACGCACACTGGATACAGCATAACTGTATCACTTAATTCTGGGCAACCATATTGATGTCCAGGAGCAGCACATCTATAACCGCAAATGTCAAGATTCTGGGGCACAAGTTTAGTTCGATAGGTCTAGTCTACTGCGGGAGATTACTGTTGGAGTTACTGTGGGGGGTTTGTTCCGTAAGATTCAAAGGTTATTGCTAGCCTAGACATAAAAGTGTACCTCCCCCTTCCTGCTTTGGCTGGAGAGGCTGGTTTAGAGCTGGCTTCTCCTCTTCTGAGGGGACATGACTTGTGATTAGTGCCCTAAACTCTTTCTTATGAATCCTGACAGGAGGCGGAACGTACTCCCAACTTTACCCATCCAGAATATCCTATCATTAAGGAATCAGCGAGAAGGTCCTTATCGGGCTAGGTGCAATTTTATAATCTTCTTGCCCTAAGAGAACAAAAAACTATAAATAAAAAAACAAAAAATAAAGCTTGCCCATTAAAATCAGAGATCGACATTCAATACAGATTAATTCAATCGTTGTACTGATTTAAATTTAAATTATCAAAAAATTTTAATAAACTGAGAATCATGATTTTTCTCAAATATTCAAATTGGGGACACGCGAATAACACGGGAAATCCTGTTTAGATGTTATTGGAAGATATTCTAATTTGCTTTACCAATATAGAACAATGTAAGAGTACGCCACACTATTTATCGTTTAACAGGCTTCGCTGAGGTTATATGCACAGTTTCTAACCTATAACTCATTTGCCAGTAATAAACGTCTATTTTCTTACAAGGTACGTTTTTACCATTTTTACTATGGTAATTGTTTGGTTTCCCTTCATGACGTTGTATCTCCCTTATATGACTTTATAGAACAACGTTCATAATATATTATTATATGTTTAAGCCAGGGCTAAACTATTTTATGTACAAATATTCTAAAACAAATTATTACAGGTATATCAGATACACACGGCCTGACTAGACATTGCATGTGGTACCACATGTTCTAAGTTAGTTTATTATTCGTATTTTACTGTCAATAAATTTAATATACAAAAAAACACGAAAAGTAAATCTGGCAGCACATTTATTGCATTCAGAGAAGAATATCGAATAGTATTGCAAAATACTTAATACTTCTAGTTATTGATATTTGAATTGTTTTAATAAGTTGCCGTATTTTTATTGAACAATGTTCCAGCTGCTTAACAATTTTACCTTTTATGTTATTGTATACATCTATAAGTTAATGAAATAGTAGTTGAAATAATCTTTTTTTTAATTTAATTATTATTAAACAACATAACAATAATTAACACATTTACTGCGTATCAACACACTTCCTGTTGAATACGCAATTACGTTATTGAAAAATGCCGTAGGATGCTTCAGTCAAAACAAAATTCTTGAAATATTCTCACTAGATTTTCCTCTAACGTAGTCTCATATCTGTCCCTCATAAAACAAATACATCTATAAAACAGCAGCATCAACTGTAAAGTTATTGTTCCGTCTTGGCGAAAGTTTATATTTTTATCATCACTCCAGGCGAGTATTTATTTATACTCCAGTCGTCACCCTCTATACGCCTAGTCTAGCGTGTGTTTCCTACTCTGTTTTATTTTGGATTTTGAATTGTTTCACTGGTAACTTTTAAAAATTTTGAAACCAGAAGTGCGTGATATTATTTCTTTCAACCATCCAAACATAGTCGTTAGTTTCAAGTACTAATTATATTATCAGAATATGAGTTTCCTAGTTCAAAATAGCAGAGATAACTAACATAGAGTAAGAAGGAAAAATTGAGAGTTAAAATTCCGTGATCAAAGTCGGTGACGAAAATGTAATTATCACCTGCTCCTACATTGTGTTATCCACCCTCATTCTCCGGAATCAGATTATTCTAGTTTATCTCAGTTAACATAGCAAAAATTTAAATTCAGCAATATTACATTATATTTCTACTAAACTTTTATAAATTATTTTACGGACTTTGCCTTCTGGAAAAATCTATCTCTAAACCTTTATAAAATGGGTTTTCAACTGTATCTTTTTGAATTGCCATCTATATATATAAAAATGAATGTTTGTATGTTTGTCCTTTATGGAATCGTGAACTATTGGACCGATCATGATGAAAAATTTGTACGTATATGTATTTTTCCACGGAGAAGGTTTATAAGCTATGCCCATCCCTTTCCCGATTTCAGGATTCCGCCCCCACTGGTTACAGAAATACCCATAAGAAATGCATTGCAGCAAACATATGTTAACGTCTTTTCAAATTTTAATCAGCTGTTCTTTGTAAACATATATTACACTTATAGTTTTAAAGCATAGAGTAAGCTTAAGAGAAACGACAAATTTTGTTTATACTGTTTCTGCAATCACTGTTAAACATAGACTTTACTATCCAGATAATACAATTCAAATTTGACGTAAAAATTCACCTTTAACTGCAATATTTATTTAATATAAACCATGCTCATGCTTGATCAGAAAGAGCAATGCAGATATCATAATTACTATCTTACGTTGGCTACAAATATAAAGAATGTTATAAAATCAACCTTAGTTGTTTTTTTTGACAGAAGTATGGTTCTCTCAAAACTCCGTGTGTACATATTCTCTCGATCGAGACAACAAAGCAAGCTCAATCGTGGCATCGGAGATATAACTAATTTAATCTAAAATTTATTATAGTAAAAAAAAAAATTTACTAAGTAATATAAGGACTTCGGTTCTTAAGATTTGCGTGCGAAGCCGTGGGTAACAGCTAGATAGAGGCAGGAATATGGTACATACCTTCATAATACGCCCAAGAGGCTCACGATGGAACGACTATCAATTATCTCAGCAATGTTTAGAATGTTATAGAAAAAGAATAAGTGAATATAGTGTACTGTTTTCAACGGGAAATTGCGTGCGAAGCCGCGGGGCAACTTTTGCAAAAAATTATTGAAATGCGCAGCAAAGCGCGCCGGGCCCGCTAGTACTATATAAATTAGACCAATAGAGTTAGAGAAATATGTACTCGTAATTGAAAACAGATGAAATAAAAATGTGCATAATTATTGAAATGTCAATAACACACAATAACAACAGCATAATAATGAAAACTGCACAACAAAAAATTTATGGTTGCCTGTAAAGTCGGTTTTTACGGGCGAAGATTTTACGTGACAACGTCTTTTTCTCGGTAGAATATTTATTGATATGAATATTATTAAATTGCACAATAGGAACAAGGAATTGAATGAAAATAAGAATTGCACAATTTTTAACTATAGAAATATATTTTGTTTACTAAAAAAACATTGTACATAATTTGAAATTAATTAAAATTTGTTATTGTAAATGGTAAAGTTGAATAAAACATTTACTAAAATTGGAATTTGAAATTCTTGCTAAACACAGTTAAATTCTAACTCCGCGCGTGGTGATTGGTCGGTTTAGTTCGTTTGTTTGGTCGCACTGTTATGACAGGTTAGAGGTTTATAATTTGTTATTTTAAATGTTTGACTAGCAATACGCGCTGTTTCTTCTCAATCGACTGAATTACGATTGATTGCAGAGTGATTTAAACTAATAATTTTACTTAGCACTATCAACATTTGTCAATAGTATGACATAACCTATAAACTCAGTTTCTCAACTTTTGTGTCATCTAACAATTAATCAATCAATCATTAGTTTACGATAATGAAAATATCAGTGTACAATTATTTACCTTTATTGTTGTAGTTGTTGTAAATGACGAATCTAAGCACTCCACATTTTCACGAATAAACATAGTTATCTGCTTTATCCCGTGCGGGACGGACCCACAGTTATCTGCTTTATCCCGTGCGGATCCCGTGCGGCGGACCCACTGGACGGGCATCGTAACGTTACCGGGCGTTACACTTTTTCATGAGTGACTCCGAGCCGCAACCTAATTTAAGACGTTGTCACGTCAAAATATATTACTATTGAAATTTATTTATTTAAACTGATACTTTGACATAAAGAGTGAAAACACAGTAAGCTAATAAAAAGAGGTACTTTCCTTAACGCTCCTTTCCTTGTGGTACCTAACTAGCAACAATATCCAAAGAAGAAACTATTAATGGCTCAGTTACCACATAGGAAATTACCAGGCTCGGTAACTGGAGTTGATTTATAAACATGCAACATATTAATCGCTCATTGTGTGTGATCTAATGTGTTTAACGGTTTATTAAAACAGCAGTTTTTGTTCGGTCTATGATGAATGATTAAAAGTATAGGTTTTTATCCATTTTCAAGTTTAATGTTCGGAGACATAGAATATTAAAAGACATTTAATCTTTTCAGTTGAGTACAGTCTTTAAAGCCTGTATTCCTTTCCAAACAATAGTATAATGCTAATTGATTCACCGAATAATAAATTCTATAAAATCTCAATTCTGAAAATGAAGATGTCTGCAACCAGGAGAATCGGTAACTACTCTAAATAGCGCAACTGAAATGACAAACAGATTCAATTTGAATTCTCTGAAAATATTCCTGATGTTTAATTGGTTGTTTAATTTATCGAACGCTTTCATTCATAAAATCAATTGGTGAAATGAGTATTATATTTGAATACATGAATGTTTTCAATACGGTATAACAATAATTTATAGCAAATAATGTATTGTCTGAGCAAATTGAGGAACTAGAAACAATTTATTTAGATCTTTTGGTCTGTCAGCAATCGCGATATCTCTAAAATTTGCACGAAGCTTCATTTATATGTGGGCTATAAAGGCTACTTTGATGATGGTGATTATACTGTACATTAGCATACATATTTTATTGTTCTTATGGGATTACTATTATGGCAATGAGAATGTAGCAGAATAAATAATTTTGTAAATAAAACGAGTACAAAGATATAACATTTTAACGTTATTACATGTAAACGTAACAACAAAGTTAGCTAAACTACTTTAACGCAAACAAAACTATCATTTTGGGACTTTTGATGTAATAATTTATTATTTAAAACCTGTCAGAAAGACAACTTAATGAAATAAGATAGCAATGTATCATGTGGCAAAAGATATCAACTGTATGATTTGAATGTTACATAAAAATTAATTTCTACATACATAAGAGTGAGTTTAGATAGTGGTGCATATCCAACCATGGTATTTTGTTGAGCGTTTTTAAAACTTATCGTCCAATGAGGTGACACAGTGATTAAGTTTCGAGACAGGGCTATAAGAAGGTATGTATTGTACTGATACTTAACTTTCTCGTATTATAGTATTTTATTTCCCCACCCATCCAAGTATTGTACACTGGAGCCATTAGCTAAGTGCAGTCGACAAGTAAAAGTTGGGCTTTTGTTCTGAGGTTGGTCTTTATGGCCCGTGTTTATTACTGGCTCAAAAGCCCTTTTAAAGTGTTGGTATTATATTTATGCTGAATCCGAATTCAGAAATAAGCTAATATGATGAATTCCCATCTATATACATAAAATAAAGTCGGTTTAGTTACACCTTTTATTACTCAAGAACGACTGTACTGATTATAATGATTTCTTGACTTTGTCTCCATCCCAAGTAAAAGAATTTCTATTAAAATTTCATAAAATATCAGGGTAAAAATAAGCTAAATAGAAAAATAAAGTGATTTCTGTACAATGGTATAGGTTTAAAAAGCCTGTTCAATGTAATCAATTGATCTGTGTAAACATTCTTTTATGACAGTACAACCATATGTTTAATTGAAAGCACAGAGCAAGCGTAATGGTAGAGCCACTTCTTATTTCAAACTCTTCTGGAAATATTTTTGGGCGCAGAGAAAGAAATAAACTGATAAGAAAATTAAGAGCTTTTAGAAAAATATACTTTTACTTCCTATTTTTTGAAAGTTTAGTGAAGTACGCAATGCTTGGTCAGCACTGTAATGCAGGTATCACAGACAAAATTGAAATATAACATTTACTATTAAATTAAAATACAGAGAAGCATTTAAGATGACATAAGTTGAGCAATTATTTTCAGAAGAATTCTACCAAATGTATCGTCCTTTTTTTGTCATGAGCTCACAACAACAGAATACAATACAAAACGTTGTCTGCTATTAAAGCATGCGCCCTTGACTCTGCATTGCAGCTGTTCAACAAAAGTAAGAAACAAATGCTCTCAGGAGTACTTACTTACTCGTTTTGTCAGTTACAGCCCTACAACGGTTTTAGAGTAGGATGCATCTTTAGTTGTATATTAAAATTCACCACATTCAACAAAACAAAATGGCGCAAACGATTCTGTGGCATGCCCTCTTCACATACCTTTACATGTTCACATTTCCTGTGTTACAATAACATACGATGGTTGCAGTTTAATTACTGTACTTTCTAAACTGCCGCCACAACGAGTGAGGGGTCGCAAATCGTTTCATTGTCAATTGTTTTCTATAACTAATTTATTTATTTGGCTTTGAATTGATAGTAACTAAAAATATTTTATCTTACTATACCTGCTTAAAAGGTATGTGAAATTCAACATTAAATTTAATTTTACTTTGATGTTGCGCATTAAGAATTTGAAAATTTTAGGGTTAACAGCCATTTAATACTTTAGGAAAATAATATAGTTTACAGAAGTATTAGTAATAATAATAAATCGATTTAAAGATACCAATCCTTAATCCAAAGTCGTTCAAAACTAAATGTACTCGTATTGCTACATTCCGATTCGATATAAGACAGAGACAATAAGATACAAATCGTAGGTGTGCAATAACAACAGTTATTTTTAAAATGTTTTGAAGGAAACAGTTAAAACAACACAGTACTTTACAGATTATGTTATTTTTGCAAAGGGGAGTTTAAGTTAGTCTATACAAATTCAAATACTAGTTGAATTTCACTTGGAGTCTGATGCGCGTCAATTACTAAATCAGTCAGTAATTTGTACTAAACACAATGCACTGTCTGCTGTATAGGGTAATATGTGGTCAGCAGTCAAAGCTTTGTCCTGTGAATGAGCAACGCTGACAATGCTCAATAACATGATAGGGTAGGTAGGTCAGAGGTGGTGTTGAGAAGGGATCGTCCCTACAGATTAACTTGCTTGACCTTGGAACAATTCCGGTCAATTTTTACGCTTAACTTGGCGGCAATTCATCCTTACGTGTGTATTGCATTGAGTCGTATTCATTGTTGAAAGATAAAAATATTTAAATTAAAACGTAAATATGTCACAAACATGTCACGTAATAGGCTACGATAAGGATGCATGCAAAATTTCAAGTTTATAGCCCAGTTCCGTCTTCAGACAGATAGACAGACAGGCAATTATACAGAAAAATAACTTTTACATCTTCCTGAGAGACGAAAGTAAATTGTGTCACATCATTGGACGATAAGTTTTAAAAACGCTCAACAAAATACCATAGTTGGATATGCACCACTATCTAAACTCACTCTTATGTATGTAGAAATTAATTTTTATGTAACATTCAAATCCTACAGATGATATCTTTGCCACATGGTACATTGCCATTTTATTTCATTAAGTTGTCTTTCTAGCAGGTTTTAAATAATAAATGATTACATCAAAAGTCCCAAAATGATAGTATTGTTTGCGTTAAAGTAGTTTGGCTAACTGTGTTGTTACTGTACATGTAATAACGTTAAAATTTAATATGTTTGTACTCGTTTTATTTACAAAATTATTTATTCTACTACATTCTCATTGCCATAATAGTATAAGAACAATAAAAATGTATGCTAACGTACAATGGTGTCAAGTACGTTTACTCTCATGAATTAAGTTTCTACATCAAAAACTCCGTCTTTCCCAACAAAGTATTAGAAAGGAAGAATTCCATTATATTAATATGAAAAAAATTGGATCCCCTCTTTAAAGGGAATAAGTCTTTCTTTAAAAAAATAAAAGGAACCGTGATCTAAGAGCAGCACTTGTCCTTATAAAAGCGAATACGTGTTTAGGTAAAATGAATTTGGTGTAAAGTTGCTCGGCATCTATCAAATAGGTTACATTTTACTTGCTTACTTAATTTTTCTTGGCAGACAGAATAAGGGAAATTGAATGCCTGTTCTGAGGTGGAAAGCATATATTGCGCTGAAATAAGGTTTACTCGTGGCAATCGAGTTGGGACACAAAAGGAAATACAAAGATAATAGAATAGTGGTGTAAAAGTTTACTAACTTACAACCATAATCAGGTTACTAGCACACTACACTTTAAATAACCCCATATACTCAATTCATTACTATTTTTCCATGTGCATTCAATACTAAATATATTGCAGCGTAATGAAATCTTGATTTTTTTAATTATCATACTAAGATTTCATTAATTTTATTCATTAATCTCATGCAACATATTATTGGATGTAAATCTGGTTTTTAATACGATTTAAACTACTTTTTCAAATCATGTTTAACGACTTTATTTAGATTTTACTGACAATTATTACCAATGAATTTTAAGCCTAGCTTGTTAATAGATGCTTAAAAAAATTTCCCAGCATTAGTTTAAACGAAGCGTCTCGTTTTAAATCCATACAATATTTAATTTTAATTTATAATGAAATTACCTTTGTTTAAATCGTAAACACTCCAAACTTATGGGCATTGTATTGATTTGCCGTTATCTCGGTATACGTTTTCACTGCTTTTATTATAAACATACATTAATTATCTCTGTATTTATTACAAATGAAAATTTTTGAAATGAGTGTTTTTTAATAGTTGCCAACTCACCTGTCATAACGGTAGTTAGCAAATACGTATATACTAATACCTCTTAATTATCATAAGAGTTCGTTTCTGGTCTAACAATATCACCACTGAGCCACCCAAGCGAACAAAATTTTTACTACGTTTTGACGATTCAGTCTGTATTGTATATCACCACTTCCATTCTGCTAAGCAAAGAGAAAAATACAAAACCAAATCAAAAGGACTCTTGGATCAAATATTAATGAAGTATATATAATGTTGCACAATATTGCAAAATATAGTAACTAATTATCTATTATCAATACATCAATAACCGATATATAAGTGAAATATTATATATAAATACATTAAATAAACCATTTGATCATAGGCTATGCTGCAGATCTCTTCAATACGTAAGCTCTTCTCAAATGGTTTATTTAATGTATTTATATATAATATTTCACTATATTTCACAATATTCAGATTAAGCCCTGGAAAATCTATTAGCATTGTATGTCTCCTAGGTTGAATTGGAAAAGGGTTTATAGTTTAGTGTGCAAATAAAATATGGAGTTTTTGTAAATATTAAGTTTAAAACTCTTTAAAGTCAAGTTGTTCTTGCGCCAAGAGTCATTCTCACGATTTTGATGGGGAACGGGGAATTTATTGCTTCGATAAACAAATATATACAAATAAGAGATAAGGAGAATGCCTATGGTAGGGATCCCACGTGACAGGAAACGTCCTTACGCTGTTAGAAGAAGAAGGACCTTTATTGTTCACAAACGTATGCAATGCTTACATTTGACATTAGAGTTTTAATTATTGTATTAATTATTTCCACAAAAATATATATTTTAATATTTAATGATCGAGTACAGTAAGTGTAGCTCAGTGATGTGTGTGATGCATATGATGACAGAGACGTTATTGTAAGGACAATGTACTTATACGATGACTTAAGGCTAGATATCTTAAGGCATAGAGGTAAAGTTGCCTTTGTAGTTGGAAACCCTCAATCTGTTTTCTTTATAGTCAGAGTTCATAATACGCTTCTGAGACTATCGAGATAAAATATGACCCTCGCAGAAGATACATTCACTGAAGAAACATTTCCTAATTTATCTAGTTGGCTGGATAAATAGGTTAGTTTGTAATCGTATGTAGGCTGCAGTGTAATATAATTCTGGAAAAGTGTTTAGTGGCGGCTGAATAAGGAAACATGAAGTACGTAAAGATGTTGTATTTGTAAATATCCAATATTGGAATGTCAAACGACACTTATCCCTGCCAATAACGACGACGTGGGCTTCTTTTAACATACTATTCCAATTCAGAGAAAACCATTATAAAGGCATTTTTATGACAGGTTATAATCATTAATTAACTTTAAGAACTAAATTTGTCATCAGATCTTCTTATTTTATTAGAGAGCAAAAGTCATGTCAGTAGCTGTTTGTTCATCATCCCTGAATTGCCCTAATGTGAGCAAAATATTTATCATAAACTCTAAAATTATAAACCCAATACCAAAATAGTATGTAATACCAAAACATTTCTTCACTTTTGGAACCTACAAATACTCACGTTACATAATTTGTTCAAATAGTGTACCTACACGTTTATTTCCTAATCATTTCAATCTTAGTTCCAAGATTGTTTGCTATAAATATCTGTCATTGAGGAGAGAAATCTTACTTCATCTTTACATTGCGTATCAGTTTATCATATAAGTTAAGTGTACAGGTTTGTTATTGTCTGTTTTTAAAATAATTGCTAACAAATTTTTTCAGCAACAAATGTGATATGGGAGTTATATTATTAATATTAAAACCTAAAGGGTTATAACATTATGTTATAAATGCGGTGTTTTATTCAAAACTTATAAACCCATAAATATTCTGTAAAGATTTATTATTTTTCAAGATCTCAAATCCTCTTTGTCAATATATAATATCTGCTGTAGTAAGCACATGGAAAAAATTGTGGCGTATATATTAGGCAGGTAACCGAATGATTTTTTTTTTTGTAACAGAGAGCCAGGTTTCGTAGGCCTGGTTAGTTGCCTCTCAGCCATCCGGCTTATTGTGCACCCTCTCCCAGGTTTAAGCTGTATCAAATCCCAGGTTACAAAACCATGAGATCTTCTGAACAGTGCTTTCCTGTTCCAACCCCTCTTTCCTTATGCATAAGAACACCTAGGGATCTTGAGCGTTTGCTCTGTAATGCCGGACATTCAAATATGACGTGCTTAGCTGTTTCTTCAGCCTCGCCATATTTCCTGCACAGTGTTTCCTGAACTGGATATACCCATTCTATTCAGAGGGCTCCCAGAATATCCAATGACCTGTAATACAACCAGTCACTTTTTCGGACCTCCGTTCTACTCATTCTGTGGGAATCTGCTTGCAATGTTCCTTGATGGTCCCTTGAGCATCCGCTTTGCTTTGTACATTCCCCTCAGTTTTTCTCCCAATGTTGTAGGTGTTTGTTAACCATCCACTTGGTAACTTGATCTACGTGCTAAGTTATATGAGACCCCAACGTTGGTTTCAGGACCGGTAAGAGGACAGTTGGCTCCCAAGTTAGCGCAACTGTCTGCCCCTTCATTACCTGTAATTCCTCTATGACCAGGCACCCAAGTTAGAATAACTTTATTGGTTTTCGCCAGCAATTTCATGACCTTATGGCATTCCCAGACTGTCTTCGAATTGCAGTTCAATGGTTAGCCAAGGCCTGCAGAGCAGCCCTGCTGTCCGAGTTAATGTAGATGGTTTTGACTTTGTAGCCCCTTTCCACATTAACTCTTGCACATTCTGCAAGGGCTGTAACTTCAGCCTGAAAGACGATTGCCAGTTTACCTAGGCTAAAGCTTAAGTTTAACCCTAGGTCTGGCTCCCCAGACCCCTGCCCCAGTATCCTTCAGAGTCTTTGACCAGTCCGTGTACCAGGATAGAGCCTTCTTCTTCATGTAGTCAGGCTCACCTTTTGACCATTCCTTTTTAACCAATGTTTGACTTGAAATGGTTTTTCCCAGTCCGTAACCTTTTGTCCGTCACCTGTCAGACATCATTTCTAGAATATCCAGTTTGAGAATGTCAACGATCTTGGTGTGCTTACTAGCATGGTAATGATGCCAGTTCCCATTGCACTTCAGTCTGTAGGCAGCCATCCTAGCCGCTCCGTTGGTGTTCCTCTCATAGCGCCCTTTTGCGGCAGTGACCTGTTGGACTTTTGGCCACCATACCACTGAGCCATACACCATCATTGGTCTGATGACTCTAGTGTACAGCCAATGTGACATGTCGGGTCTAAGCCCGCATGTGCATCCTACCCGCACATCTCACCATCATCAATGTAGTCTGAGATCGGCTGTTATGTATTCCAGATGGTTATTCCAAGTGAGTTTATCATCTAGTTTGACTCCTAGATATTTGAACTCCCTGCTTATCTGTATCTGGCCCCCTCATAGGACTGGCTGTGTGATTTCCAGTTTCCTCCTACTTGTAAATGGTATCATGACAGTCTTCGAAGGATTCACTGCAAGTCCTTCTTCGTCACACCATCGCTCTACAATGGCCAGTGCTCTCTGAATCATTTCTAGACACGTAACCATATGCTTGCCTCTTATGAGTATGACAACATCATCTGCATAGTCTTGAGCATACATACCCTGTTCATTCAGAGTCCAGAGTAAAGTCATCCACAACTATGTTCCACAGGCTTGTTGATAATACACCTCCTTGTGGACATCCTCGCTGGTTTTGACCTCTCTTGTGACTCCGCACAGAGATGCCTGTGCTCTTCTGCTCTTAAGCATGTTATTTATCCATCTAACAACAGTTTTCTCCGTACCCCTGGATGTAAGCTTAGACAGTATAGAGTGAGTACTTCGTATTATCAAAAAGCTCCTTCTATATCCAGGAATACTGTTAAAGCTATTTCCTTTTGTTCAATAGCTTGCTCAATCTTGCCAACCAGACAGTGTAGGGCTGTTTCACAAGATTTGCCTTTCTGATAGGCATGTTGATTTGGATGTAAGGACGGTTGATGAGGACTGTGTCCTTTAAATGCCTATCCAGAAACCTTTCTCCATGGTCTTAACAAATAAGGATGTTAAGCTTATTGGTCTATAAGCCTTTGCAACCTCATAGGAGGGTTTACCTGGCTTTGGGATAAATATAACCCTAGAGGTCCTCCAGGATGAGGGTATGACTCCTGTCGCTAGACTGGTTCTAAACAGTCGTAGAAGCAGAGGTATCACCAAGTCCCCACTTTCCTGCAGTAAAGCAGGAAAAATGCCATAGGTACCTGGTTATTTGAAACGGCTTAAAAGACTCCAAGGCCTTTTATATCCCTAAGTAGTTGATAACAGTCTTTGCACAGTTTCCAGTCCTCCTTAGTCGAGTTATCTCTAGGTTCTCGCCTCTATTCACTAACAACTGTTTCACTGGTTTGAAAAGATCCTGGGAAGTGTGTATTCAGTAAACACTGAAGAGTCTCCTCAGGATACTTGGTGTGAGTCCCATCTGCCCCTAAGTATAGTACCCACCACAACATTTATGGGGCTTCGAGCTAGGACTTTTTGGAGTTTTGCACAGTGAGGTACCTTATCAATACTCTGACAGAATTCTCTCCACGAGTTTCTCTTAGCTCTTCTCACCTCTTTATTGCACTCTGTTAGGGCAGCAGGAGTACCTATCTCCAGTTCCCTGCACGTTTGCAAGTATTATATGCTCTGCGAAGGTTTTTCCTCAAGGTTTCCAGTCCCTGGTTCCACCAACATGCTTTTTTTCCTTGAGTTTTTTTTTTTTCTATCACGGGGCAGGGTTTTGTGGTACGATTCTTTCATGGCTTTTTGCAAAGAGTTCGCCATTTCCTCGACCCCTTGCCCCATGATACCCATTTTCCCTTACTTGATTGCTTTTTTAGCTCTGCATTGAAAGCTACCCCTATCTGTTTTCTTTGGGTTTCTATAGGTCTCATTTATTTTGTACGACCTCATGTCAAAGGAGATATACATATGATCTGAAAGTAGATGCTTCATCTAGCACACTCCAGTTTAAAACTTTAGTTGGCCATATAGTTGCAGGCCAGAGTTATATCTAAGACCTCTTCTCTTAACCCTGTACCTCTTCTTTGTACAAAAGTTGGTTTACGGCCTTGATTTCATAATAACTATGTTAGATTCTACTATAAAAATTCAAGAGGCACTCACCCCGATTGTTGATGTTGCTGCTCCCTCAAGCGGTGTGGTGGGCATTCGCATCACAACCGACAATCAGGTGCCTCCGCGTAAGGATTCCGAACTCAACAATCCGCTTCATCTCCGCAGTTGGCGGTGGTTCTGGAGAATCGTATGGGAGGTAAACCCACTGCAAAAAGGATTCTGATGTTGCCATCACCTGTCTGCAAGTGAACCTCTGTCACGGCTGTGTCTCTAGAACACATTTGTGCCATTTTTAGTGATTTGATTTTGTTACTGACATATATACATGCTCTAGGGTTGTTACTGCCAGAATCGTATATCAAATTACCTTTAGTGGTGCTCATCCCCATCACACCGACTGCCAACGGTCCATGGTTCTTGGATAAGGACCACGCCTATGTCGTCAGCTAGGATCTTCTAGCAGAGTGTTGCCGTAGCTTGCTCTGCTGTGGTGTAGGTTTTATCTGGAGCACCGCTGTCATCCTCTATTGGTCGTTACCTCCCTGCAGCTTGAAGGTGACCCTGTCGCTGCCCAAAAATGGGCGCATCGTCAGAGTCTTCAACTTCTTCAGGGAGTATTCGTTCTCATGAGGGACCAGGAATTTGCCGTTGGTGCTAGATTTCTCTCCAACAGCAGTGCATTGATCCGTGTCAAGGTCATTTTGGTTTTTGAGGGCTTCGCACAGCTCTTGCTTGCTGTCCACCTCGATGTCCTTAGGGATTAAAAGTTGAAACTTTAAAAATCTTTACCAGGCTTTTAGCTGGGCCCATTTTCAGCTGAAACTCCTTCAAAAGGACTCAGCTCCTGGACCTGCTTCTCCAGCCACTCCTTAGTTTCTGTGTTTACACAGCCGACCACTATCGCTCCACCTTCAACATGACAGCTGGACATCCTAACGTTTTGCCCTTAAAGGCGCGTTTGCCCAGCACTTTCTTCAGGTTGTTGGCTTCTTCCATCGATAGTTTTAATTTCTGGGTGTTCGAGCCGGACAATAGCCAGCTTCTCTACAGAGATTTTTTTCGGCATATGTTTCGGGTGTTTTCTTTGTGACACCTCCATCATGCCCCTTCCTTCTTTTCTCCCCTCCCTTTGCTTGTTCTTCAGGTGTCAGCTGCGATCGCAGCCTCTTCACACCTACATAGCTTGGGGTTTGTTGTTTTTGGGCTGGTACGGAATGAGTTTTCCCTTGCTCTGGGGCCCCGACAACAACCAAGTTCCCTTTTGAGGAACCGGCTTCGATGTGTGGTTTTATCAGAGCTCGGTTTTTCTCTTCCCTCCTCTTCTGCCTTTCTTCCGGGGGATTATCGGCTTACCTCTAGCGACAGCCTCTTCAATCCTCCGCTTTCGTAGTTCGCCTCTCGAGAGCCGCTTCTTTTTTGGCTCTTCCGGCCGAACTTCGCCTTCTGACAAGATAAGTCTGTCTTCCTCCAATGGGGTCATCTCAGACACTCTTAACTGCTCAATCGGTAGCTCTTCTGGTTGAGTCTCGCTTACCTCTTGAGTTTCAGTTTTGTTTTTTGTTTACTTTTTCCTTCTCCATTCTGTTCCCATGAGAACCGGATGTTTGCAGTCCATCTTCCCAGTGACCCGATTAGGAAGATAAGGGTAATTACGACTGGGTGTCCCTGGTTCCCAGAAGGCTCCGTTGAAGACATTGAATATACCTCCAGTGCCACGAGACTCTCAGCACGGGTCGCATAACACCTTAGTCTTGGGTTGTTGGTAAAGTAGGGAGGGGTAGGGAACATCAGGAAAGGAAGGGATAGGTAACTACTCTCATTTTTCAGGGCCAAACCAAGAGGGGGGAAAGGTTTTCTACCCTTGTCACTGGAATAGTGACAAGGGAAGGTGGCTTCCTCCCCTTACCCTGCCACTCCCTTAGAAGTTGCAGCATAAGACGAGAATGGTACACCCACGATCCCCATCTGGGAAAGTGGCTGATGACGATGAGGATGCCCGTCCCCCACGGATAACCGTATGATGATTGTAGGTTAGTAAAATTTACACCACCATTCTACCTTCTTTGTGTTTGGTTTTGTGTTCCAACTTTATTGGTACAAAGTAAACCTTATTCAAGTGCAATATATGCTTTCCACCTGAGAAGAGGCATCTAACATACTTCACTCTATCTGCTCGGAAAAATTCATGTAAGAAAATATGCATATTTCACCTCTTTGCTTAGATAACGAGCACACTCAAATAAATTTCATTTTATGTAAATACGTTTTCGCTTTTACAAGACCAAGTATTTCCCCTAAATTTTGGTTACCCTCTTTGTATGTGTGAGTGTTATAAATTATTTCCGAACTGTTTTACACTGTACAAGAATGTTACACTTCATTCTTTGTAGTTTATTAAATGTAGTAAGTGGAATCTGCTACATCTTGCATTTTCTTAAATTTTGCGTTTAAATGAAAGGAGAATACGTACTCAATAGTAGATCTCTATGGAATTGGAATCTTAATGAGTATTATGGATCCATAAACTGAATATGAATAATGTCATATTGATCGATTAATTTTTCTTTCTGCTATAGCTCAAAAATGAATAAGGGAATAGAGAGTCGATCATAGTTTTTTTTGTTGTAGTTCAGTAACGGCAGATTTGTTAAAGAATTTGGCAATATTTGCCTACAATGCATAGCACTTTTGTTTGATGACCACTTGCTGGAAAAAACTTTCACTTACTCAATATTGATTACTAGTCTCCAAATTATCCGTTAAACTTCTTTAAAAATAATAGGCATGTCGAATAAGTGATCTAGTATCTGGTAAGTCAGGCCGTAAAATTCGAATACTAATCACACCTTACTAAGAGCATTACTGTTTTAGAAGAATACAAAGAACGTAAGCCAGTAACTTTTCACCATCACTTCATTCACCGAGATATAACAAAGAATTGTCAGAACTTTCAAAACCGCACATCTATGGTCAGGTAAACGTCCATTAATATCATAAAATCACTATTAAAGTATGAAGAATGCTCAAATTGCATGATTTGTTTAAATGGTGTAGGCTACCCATGCATAAATTTATCTTTTTTAATCATAACAAATTTTAGTTCTTAAGGGTTGTGTTTTATAAATATGTCTTATTTCAGAAAGTCATGTTATTTTATCTTTACAGTGCACCTCAGTTTATTCCAGGAGTTCCAATTGCTTTGTGAAGTTCTTTTACATAAATATTAACATAATTTTTTAATGAATCTGATTAGTTATTGTATGATGGACAATGCAGTACTTACAATTAGTAAATAATTATGTTTAATTTTTATTATATTTTTATTAAAATATAATCAGTTGATATATTGCTTAACATAAATCTTGCGTTTTCTTCTATTCCCTGCATAAAGATGAAATTAAAATAGTTCAGTTTTAGTCTCAATAACTCCACTTGGACTGTGTACTCGCAGCAGTTAACAAAGGCGCTAATCCATCGTAAACAATTCAGATACAACTGTTCTCAGTAAGAATCTGCAAATTTTGTTTTTAATTACAGCCTATGTTTTATCTTTTGATATTACCCTTATTATTTAATCCATAAATTTATCGTAATATAAGAGACAATATCATAATATAAGCACACAACATGTTTTGTGTTTTAGCAGAAAGATATATCTATAGTCGTGTACATTCCAAGTAAGGGAAGGAGATAAAAATTAAAAATTCCGAACGAAATTCTTAAATTTCGGTTATAATAGAAATGTCTTGAAATAAGTAAAAATTTGGGGAATTGATCATTTTATAAATGCGGAGGGAGCGTAATATTATTTCCTAAACATGTAAGACACTATAACAAGATACCCCCTATAAAGTAAATTTATAAAAGGTACCACGTGTATCGTAGCAGGTTTTGCTTTGAGATTGTATAAGCGATTTAATAACATATGTAATATTCCCTCTACAATAATTAAATCTTCAAAATTACCTGGTTTTAGGAACAAAGGAAACGGAAGTCACATTCCAGATTGTTGGCAGATAGGAGTTATATGCTACAGATGCCAGAGAACTCTCTCGCTGCCAGGCAGGGAGACATCAGTTTCCGTAACATTATTCAACTTCCAACGTTGCTGCATTGTTTAACTTTCTAGTGTCATGCTACTACATGAGTTGGCAGGAGAACTGTTCAAAATGCTACTTGTACTCTCTTCCGCTGGCTGGGTGGTGAAAAGCTGAGTTGTATCACGTGTCTATGTATGCTTCAGAGTCAGAGAAATAAAATCCATATACAATGTCTTATATATGAACTCATTTAAATGAAGATCAAATAAAAATTTATTTGGTCTCTTTCTATTTTGTGGGAGTTATCTACTAGGATGGATTCATCTATCATATCTTTAATGTATCTAAAGAAAGTTTCAAAAGTATAGTACTTATTTAATCCAATCGTGTATTTAAAAAGAATGATGAACTAACTGTTTTGTTCCTTTTTAAGCTCTTTTTATTTTGTTTAAATTTTTCAAGAACTTCTTAAAAGTTCAAACGGTTTTAAATTTTCAGATTTTGTGTTTAATTATGCTTGGCCAACGCATTTCCATTACCTTATTTAATATAAAGAACCTGTGTGCTGAAATTGTTATTCAAAAACCTCATACGCTGACCGTTGATGAAACATTTAAAGCTCGTTTGATACAATATATATATATATATATATATATATATATATATATATATATATATATATATATATATAGAGAGAGAGAGAGAGAGAGAGAGAGAGATCGCAATGTACTCTCCCAATTATAGGATAAAGTTAGGTTAGTTTCATGCTTCCCTGAAATTTTCTTTGCATCGTTGGGGGAACAACAACTTGGTATACTATTGCAGAATTAAAAAATTATTGTTACCTTGGATAATTTGCTTGGACCAGATTTATTTCCTAATTTGGTATTTTACCAAGTTACAGTAAATTATTTACATGCAAAATTGCCAAAGCTAAAAATTATGGAATTATTTATATAATTATGAATTTCGTTTAGACGGAAACGAATTGCGTAATAAATTTCGTTTGATTTTATTGCTGAAGTTATTTAGATTATGTTTTCGTATATTTATTTTATTTTGGAAAACAGTATCAGAGTCATTTTAATTTTCCTATTTGTACTCAGATTTTCGATACAAGTCCAGTAATAGATATCAATATTCTATACATACTTTACTATGTACACTAACTCGGAAGTACAACCAATGTAGATAGTTTATTGTGTTGGTTGTATGAACATGTAATTGCAGTTTTATTTAACCTGATTTTATAAAAATTTACAAATCAATACACAAATATTTTGTGGAATCATGCTTTATTTGGAGGAAAGATTGAATTTAGAAAACCCAAATATAATCCAATGTAAACAGAGAGGTTAGATGACTAATTCAAGATATAATGTACACGCAGATCGATGTTAGGTCGCCATTAATTAAACTAACATCAATTGTGATATGGGTACAGAAGTGTGCAATGTTCCATGTCGTAATGTGTCATATTTTACTGAGCGTTTTGTCCCATGCCAAGCTATAGAATGCCACTTTGAACTATACCGTCGTGTAATGCGCCATGCTTAACTACCATGTTGAACTATGCCATTCTGTACTATGGCTTTCTGTACTGTGCCATTTTGATCTTCTGAGAGAGAAGTTATTAGAAAGGGGCAATAGAAATGTGGTGGACGAAAATATATCAATCTGTCTGGTATCCCAACCCTAACTACCGAAATACTTTACTTCACGCGTATGCCACATTCAAAGTACATGAAAATCAGATTGCAAAATGGAGTATTAAGAAGTAATTTAAGACATAAATAAATAAATTTAAAGTTTAAATAAGACTCATTTAACTGGAGTAAGTGACAGTGTAGGTAAAACACTTTTTAACAATTTAAGTCGGGGACTAAAATGCCACACCGGCTTACGATTGTCATATACTCTACTTAAAACAACAGAACTGTTCAGCGAGCATTCCTGGAAAAGTAACCATGAACTTTTCTTCAAATGGTGTTATTTATAAAGAGACAACAATATAATTTTGAATTTTAGCACAAACGATTGAAAGTTGCCACATGATTTATTCTGGCAATAGTTTAAATAATTTATTTAAAATTTAACATCCATAAGACAAGTATTTTAATATTCACTTTACATACTGAACAATATGTGATTAATGTTAGCTTTAGTAATAACATACAATATTTACAAACGTTAGCAAAACATCAAAACTGTTTAAAGCAAATTATATTAAATTAAATTAAAAGAAGTTATATTATATAAAATATTATATAAAATAATATAACTTCTTATTACAGAATTATTGTATTTAACGTTTATGTACAATTTGAAACTTATGAACTATTCCTGTGAACTTCTACTCGTCCTTTAACAACCCTAATAAAAACCCTTCCCAAACAATATAAGTATCACACTTAAGATAGATTTTTTAATAAAAAATCAGGCTATTGCAATTTTTCTCCACTTACTACGTCCTTTTCCCGCATAACGCCACCAAACTTCACTCCCAGAGCCAAGACCATCTCCTATTCATAATTCCATACATCACACAATAGTAAATTTTGTACAATTACTTTTTTCAAGTATCCCTGAAGATATAATGCATGTAAATTATTTACAAAAAACAAATTTTTATCTTCGGTTGTTTATTTAGGGAAGGTATTTCAAAGGAATATGAATAAAAAAAAATACATAAAAATTATTTTCCAAACCTAAAATCGATTGCACTATGTTGGATCCAACCAATCGGAAGCTTATTTCCAAGCAATCGCAGGCAAAGTGTATTAAAGGATGTAATATCAATGACTTAAGGTAGCTTATTTTACATGGGGGGGGGTTCCGTTTCTTTTAAAGATATAATTGCAGCCAGGTGATTTGGTGTGAATCAGAAGCTTGTCAGTTCATATTACAATTTGACTAACAAGTTGTCCAGACATATCTAAAAATTCCGATATTTCGTGAATAGTTAGTGAACTGGGTAAAAATTACGTTGTAAAACTGAATGATATTCAATAACAGCATGTGAAATAATAGTAGCTCCAGCAAGAGAGGGCCTTACCTAGATCGTGGAAATATAAAATGCATATAGTATGCATTGCATTAACATCTATGACTAGAAGTTTAATAAATATTTGGATATTGAGTTACATTTTACCATCCCATAATAATACAATGCACTACTACAAATATAATAAGACAGCAACGCATGAACTCCATACCTCCCAAACTTTTCTGGAGTAATATTTACATGATGCCTGATGTAATTTAATAAAGTTAGGAAAATTACAAAACTGAGGAGTCACTATTTTGGCGTGCACTGTTGAAATATTTCACGACGTCATGTATTATTCCGTTCATCCGAAACCTGCCATTTATTCATTTTTTCTTAGTCCATGTACATTTTCAATATTTTCTTCATTTAATTCACCGTTGTATTAATTTTCGCTGTTTTTTATATTCCCTCCTCCATTTAGTCTGAATTACGTAGATTTATCAAACACCTGCTAAGCGCAAACTATTGTCTCTCTTGTAATCGATAGGAGAATTTTCTTTTAAAAAATCTCCGACAGTCAGTCTTATTAATTTCTGTGGGATCTAAATGGAATGGTCAGATTAACATAATTAAAAGACATTTTTGATTTTGATTAATAAAACATTCCATTTCTTTAAACCTATTTAAAACAAGCGATAAACTATGAAACATATTTCACAATTTGGAGTTCAAAGATTGAAAGAAATCCAGGACAATACATATTTCTAATAGTAAATGCAACGTTGATAAATAATTCATTTGATATTTGGGGTAAGAGAGTAAAGATTCCATATCAATCACTAACATAATACAAAAGTACCAAAGAATGTAAATGGCTAGAACGTAGATTAAATCACTTGTTGAAAATGTTGATATAGTTCATGTACTTATTAACTCTTACTATTGCAAGTAACAAAGAAACGTGGAGCCGCATTTCATACTGCTCACTGTTAGGAATAATAATCTGCAAATGTCACAGAGCAAGCTGAGGTTGACAGACAGGTGGCACCCAGTTTCCGGAACGTTACACCAGTTTAACTCAACGTCTAACTTTCCAGTATTGTTTATCTGCCTAGTCCATAGTACAATATGTGAATACGGGAGAACTGTTAGAATTCATTCTGCTGTTTCCTCTGCAACAAGAAGGTGAAAATCAAGTGTAGAAAAAAATCTTAAAGATGTTGAAAGTTTAAGTATTAAATGTTACAAGAGGTTCCATTGAAAACATCGTCGTCATAGGTGCTTAAAGGTTATGTTTTTTTTTTTATTTCTTATATATGATTTACAAACAAGCAACCCTTTAGTCACATCATATTGCAATGCTATACTTACTTATGACTCCCTTAAATTTATTTATTCCTCCCAACAGTCAAAGCCATTTCACACTGATGAAGATCAACACATTAGATGACAAATAAATTGGTAACATCATATATAGCAATAGCAATAACTATACCAATAACCAATGCATAATTAATATAGAAACAAATATATAACTAAGCAATAACAAAATACAGTGGTAATGTGGTGTGTGTGAGTGTGTGTGTGTGTGTGTGTGTGTGTGTGTGTGTGTGTGTGTGTGTGTGTGTGTGCGGGCGCGCGCGTTCACGCACGCACGTCTAATGATTAATCTTGAGTACACACGAGAGATAAATCAGGTGGTTGGCAGAGTACACAGTACTTCTTTAAGGAGTGGAGGGAAGGGCTGAAAAAGTCAGTGCAGCTGACCCGATTTCATTAATAAAAAGATTGGACATCGCATGTCACAAAAAGAAACCATGCGGAACTCCAGAAAATCCGGGAAACCGTTGAAAATCCATAATATTGTCTGGCATAAAAGCATGGTGCTCTTCCATGATAACATTTTTATGGTAAAGTTCAGTAAATACAAAACCATACCTTTAAAGATTTTTACCACGACTGATTAGATCGCTACAGTACTGTAGTTGCGAACACCATTCTTGCTTCCAGACTTATGTATTGTAATTATAGATTCAGCCTTCAAAGACTCAATAATTTGAACAAGTATTACAATACTTAATTGCATAGATTTTATTATTTACTGGTTAAGCTTTAGCGACGCTTATCACTCTTGGGACTAGAAAAAGGTGTTTCTGTCTATCTGTCCGTCTGTGTCTATCTGTCTATCCGCATAATATCTCAAAAATTAACTTTCGAACACAATTGAAATTCATCAAGCTTAATTTCAATATAAGCTACACTTAGTTCACATATGCTTAATTTCATTCCATAAGATTTGGCTAGGCATTAGCTAATATTTTTACATTGGTTTAAATAGGTAACCATGATGGGAACGAGAAATTAGCTGAATAAATAAATACTTTACGCACTGTGTACAATCATATGGGATTTACCAAGTTACACATTATTATTCATAGTGTAAAACGAAAATACAATACATTGAAGGTAGTGTTAAATTTCAGAGACAATATTTCACCAGCGCAATCTTATACTGTAGTACCAATGCTAGCTTACTGTAACTTTTATTGGAATAATGCTATAGAACCTAACTTACTGTTCAAAAATGTGAATGTATTATGTGGAATGATATCGAGAAATATTTAAACTGCACATTTTGTATTTTTCAAGAAACTTCATTTTTACATATAATAATGAGATTCAATGAAGTCTATCACTCAGTAAGCTAACACAACTACCTGTTGTCTGCCTGATGTAAATATTCTTTTCTGTACATAGCAAGTCTTCCTATCTGCTCGCAGGACATCTAGAGAGTGAAATAAGCTACACAGATTTTTACCTTTCCACGCATCCTTAGCGAAGCCTGTTACGCGACGAGTGCCACATTAATCTAGAAATTTTAATGTTTGAAATAAATAGCACTTGATCATTTTGATATTCATCTATTAATACCCTCAAATAGAGGCGTATTTCCTTAATTATTTGATTTTGTATACATGTACCCTAATTTTCTATTTTTGTAATAAATCATTGTACTTTATATATCTCGTCGGTTTTTGGACCACACTCAAATTAAAAAAGGTCTATGGTGGGGCAATCGGATAATACCTTGTATACACAATCCATTTTGCTCAGATTATACTCTTTATATGTGAAATAATTTAGTCTCTAAAGTAGAACAATAATCAGTAACTGAAATATAATGTGAACATGTTAAAGCAAATCATCTGCCTGAATCGAATTTATACATACGGTTTATAGTTTTTGTGATTTTCATGGGCTTCTACATTTATCTGTTTGGGACTTACAACTACGTATAGCTGAACTAATATTGACAGCCATAACGTTACCTTATTAAATTTTATGTATTACAATATATAATAACACCTTAACGTACTATAATACAACTTTAAACTTTATCAATTCCTTTCCTTACATTCCAAATTCCTGTCATACTGGAGAAAAGGGAGTTTCAATAGTCCTTGAATAGAATCTGGAACGTTTAATACGTGACAAGAGATTTTACATTCTTATTTAAAGCAATGTCTAGCAAAGTATTGTTTTTCCGTGTGAATTGATTGATTTGATACTATCCGATTAGAATGAAATGTGGGTAAAAATCAAGGATTTGTTATTGACACGTTTTAAAGAAATTGTAAGAAGCTCTATCAAAGCCCAGATATTGTGTAGTATGGTTGCTGATAAACTTAGCAGCGTTAGGAAATGGCATCTTATTATAGCCTCCATTATCTCCTCGATCGTGAACATTGCCCTGACTGTACTGTTATCTCCGTTATTTTGCCTTTTCTCCCAAGTACTAAATAAAAAACTAATATACTAAAAAAGTATCTACTAAATTATCTTTAATGTGATGCAGCTTTCAGCACATAATGAGACTATTTCTACAGTACCGAATTGGCTCGTTGTTTAATACCATAGAAATATAAAACCAAAGAATTAACAAATTTACTTTTTTTCTTGGGTTCACAATGTTTTACTTGGAGATCTAAATATATTTTCTATTTATTTATTATCAAGAATAAATCATAAATAACGTAATATTAGTATTTAATTTCATGTGAGAACGTTTGGTACTGTACGCTTAAACGAATGATTATATGTTTTCAATATTCTTCTCAATGTAATAAATAGTTTGTATACATTGTTTACTTAAACCTACAAAACATAATTGATCACTTTATTCTACAATTAAAACTTTTTTGCCCAATATTTTTCGTGTTAGAGTTATATGTTGCCGATTTTGGAAACTACGTTAAATACACGGTATATAATTTGGTAAAACTAATCGTGTTCGGGAACAAATACACAACCGCGCCTCTTTATTTCTTTATCCGTTTAATGCATCACTTTTAAATTATAAAATTATTAATTTTTTATTTTACTTGAGATATAAATAGAATTTGCATTTAAATAACAGTTAATATTAAAAAAATATACATGATGTAAGAAAACTGCATTGTGAAATTTTTAAGATATTGTTCCTTAGACCAAGAGAAGCTAGTATTTAAATGGAACAGAATGGTCTGCCTGTATGTGGTTTTTAGTTTTTAATTTTTTACTTTTTACTTTAGAAACCATTAAAGATATAAACCTAAAATGTGGAACAGTTATTTTTCTTGTAGTTTCAAATGAAGATAAAATGTATATTATTTTACTATACCAAAATAATAGTTACGGTCATTGGTTTAATTCTGCCAAGCCTAATACCGTAATAAACTTTTAAAATCTTTAAGGAACAATAACTAACATCAAACACTTTGTTTCCTATATCGTAAAGATTTCTGTATACAAATAATGTATATATATAATCTCTTACGACTGCAATGCATGATTAAATAATGAAGTAATATATTAACAATGACAAATTTTACTTGCATATCATCAGTTAAAAACTTACATCTACATTATTTATTGAACGATGTTTATGTTCTAGGTAAACACATGTTCGTAATTAGATCGAGCAACTTTTCCTATGCTTTACACATTTGTATAACTTTATTACTTTTACGAAAGCTTCAATAATAATATAATATTAATATTTCTTTTCATTTTAAACTACAAGGAAAATAATTTTCAACAATTTATCTCTAAGGTGCACCGGGTCAAATTGTTTTGTATTCTATTGTATATAACACTTTTCTTAAACACAAACAACGATAAAAATCTATGAAATAGTAGTTCAAACTAAGCTTAATGGTATATTGAATCAAGCTTAGAGAGTATTTCTTATTTACGACAGTGTAGTGAGGGCTGAAAAGCACGCGTCGGTGCTGCCCGACACTGGTGGTGACGAGCGGAAAACCATCCCTCGAGATAGTGCCTGTCACGTAACAGAATAAAACTTTATGTGATCACAAGTGCCTCAAGGGGCTATCTAACGTTATAAACTCTTTTTATAGATGTATTGAACAGTAAAACTTTGAAGATCATGAGCCAGCTGACTACTTGTAAGCCTATCATCCTTATAGTAATAAGATGGATGATAGTGTCACTGATAAAAACGTTAAAAAAAAGTAAAGATGTCTTGTTTTACCAGGCAAAGTTAGGGCTAAGAAGCCCTCTCTAACACTTAACCTGGGGACCAACGGCTTAAAGGTGACTTCCGATCACCACCAACGGCCAGGCAGGCGGGCTGCTTGCAAGGACAGGATCGCTCAGCGGTCATCCATCCAAGTAGCAGCTACGCTCGACGTTGCTTGATCCGGTTATCTTGCGATAAACGCTGTACCCACTACACTGCGCCACTACATTGGCTCTAAAACTAAATCCTACTAGTCGTTAACAATGTGGAATAGTTTTGGTGGATCGATATTTGCTTATAAAAAATATTTACGATCTGGAGAATATAATTATATAACTTTCGATATTGTATAGTTAAAGGTCTACGTGAAATAAAAATAATTGCAAAAATATGAAACCAAAATTTACGATATGACTCGCTCTGTTTTAAAATTAACCAAAACATTGTCAACGTAAATAAAGTACTGCCTGATTATATGGTTTTGATGTTGTCTAAAGCTTCAGCTTACTATTCAAGATATGGTATGGACAGCCGGATATATGATTAGCCAATACTCAACCAATTAATTTCTTTGGCAAAATCATTAAACACGATTTTTACCAAATGCTTATTGCATAAAAATTATGAACATAACAATAAATATCTAAAATCTAATTTGTAAATGCTAATAAAGTAAGTTCTGAAAATGTCGTAATATTCTAAAGGAATATTTAAAACAATTAATAAACTATGGAATATATTTTTTTTAATCTGGATAAAATGTATTGTAAAACAATATAAACAGCAAGGTGAGATGACCATAGATGATTAAAGGTAAACACAAGGTTGACTAAGGTCAACATTTGCTACTTGAGTACACAAGGGAGGATTGTCGTGTTGTACTGTGTCATGTACTGCGCCACAGTATATTGTATATTGAGTATAAAGTGCCGGCCTAAAGTTGCCTTACATTCTACTTACAAGGACAGAATCGTTCAGCGAACATCCCTTGGGTCCATTCCCACAGGTTGCTCCTTTCTTTGGACCGATTTACGCGTTAAACTATGCCACTCTTTTTGTAAATAGGCAATTTTACAATTTTGAAACTAGACGTAACAAGGGCATATCAGAAACGTTTAAGTAAATGTAATTTAAAACTACTGTGCTAATCAAATAACACACATTTTTAGTTCTGAGACTTAACATAGCTTCATTATTTACTGTGTCATTCAGTAATTTTGGTTGTAGTTTTTAATCATAATAAATAAAAGATAAAGTCTAAAATAGTCTCGGGATTGATAAAAAGTTTTATGCCAAACAATGTTAGTACGATATATAATTTTCTAAAATAAAGTTTATGTTTAAACAATTTGCAAAAATGGAGATGATTTCGCCTGAATATTCTAAAAGTTTATTAATGTATGGATAACATAACTTACTACGTTAAGACGCTTTAAACAATAATTGTTTATTATTTATGTGATGTTTTTTATTAAAATGTATAATTTCGAGTAAAAACATTGACGGTAATATTTGCAAAGTATATGTGAGCATATAATTTAAAAAATGTTTGCGCTGTTGATTAAAAAATTCCACAATGAAAATTACTAATAGTGATTAACCAATTATAACCAATGGAAGGTTTACTGTTAATCTATCATTATTTAATATACAGATTTGAGTATGTTAATCATACAATTCTGGAACCATGCTATCAATGCCATACAATATTATGTGAAATAATAATTTGAGTATTGGTATAATGATTTAATAACCAAATCTAAATTGTGAAGGATCTTAGCAAAGAACAATCTAAATAATAGTTTTATCTAACTCAGTATGAGTTATATATGTTATGTATGAGTTATATTCGGTTCCAAATTATTCTTCTTTCATCTGAAAATCTTCCTTAACACAGAATTTTTAGTTACATTTTATTGGAATTTATATTAGTTGTTTTGTAGGACATCTATTACAGGACATATATTAAGGTACGAAGGCACGGAAGGAAAACTTATTATAAATAATGAAATATTTTCTACTACAGTAATCATCTACCATTCTACATAATACAATACAATGTATAATATAAAAGTCCTTTTGGAAATATAATCCAATTATTAACTACTGAAATGTATAGGTACAACGGGTTACAATAATACTGGTTCAATTCAACTTGTGTTTAAACTAGAACGGAGAGACATTTACTAGAAAACAGGTGCAGGAAGTTCCGGAGGGACTATTCCCCTTCCAAACCCGCAATTTCCTCAGCAATCGTCCATGAAATGCTCTGATCTTTCTCTTTTACTTGTATTAGTGTATATGTTCCTTATCTAACGTGTGATTCAGTAAAACTGATATTCTTGGACAACGGGACATTGGTGTTGAAATAGCAGAGGTGGCTAACATGTACGTAGGCAATGTTTAAAAATAAATGTAATAATAGTAACATCTGTAAATAACTCAAGGTGAATAAAACATTTATGTATTACTAGCTGTTCCCCGCGGCTTCGCACGCTTTTTGTAAGCTTTGCTCGTGTATGAGCACTTCTGGTTCAAGTGAATTATATTGTCAACGCCGATGTAGAGTTTACCTTGTTGACACTATCAAGAAAATCTGCCAAAAGTGTATGTTTATAGCCATTGTACACGTACATGTACTTAATAATAAAGTGGTCTAACATTCAAGCTATAAGGCCAAACAGAAATTCATTTGAAAGACAAATATCCATAAAAACTTAGCGCCTTCACATAGTGTGTGGTTATTATACACAACTATCTCGTAATTGTAGTTTACAATGTGCAGGCGCTTTGATAACTTATATATTTTGCAGCGCCTCCTGGTGGTGAGTTACAACAATGGGCATAGCATATAAACCTTCTACGTGGAAAAATACATATACATACAAATAGTCATAATGATCGGTCAAATAGTTTCTGAGTCTATAAAGGACAAACACACAAACATTCTATATTCTATTTTCATTGTCTATATATATATATATATATATATAGACAAGACAAATAAAATTATTCCAAAAGTGTTCGAATTTTGTGTAGAATTTTATTCGGTTTATTGTTTTGAAAATAAAATAAACCGTTATAAAGAAAAACGAGTAATTGAATTTAAACACAAATTTTTTACTAAATATAATTATCATAGCACGTAATAGTTTTTATTTTATTTACTAATGTTTCACTAATACTAAGAGAATTTTAGGCATGGTAAAATAGTTTATGCAACGTAGAAGCGCAACTCTTGGGTGAATGCCGATGGTCTAAGAATTTGGATGCGAATTCAAATCCTGTCTGTGACCGTTCTACTTTTTTCAGTACCATCAACCTTTATTTTATTGACTCTCCCCTTAATTCTGTTTCATACGATCCTCGCAAAGGCCAGATGTCTATACGTATGGGCAGAGTAAGGATTAAAAAAGGATCATAATAATTTAATTGTTGTAAACCGTGGAAACCGTGACGGTATCAAAAATAAATTTGTATAGAGTGTTTTATAGAATCTTATAAAATAAATTACTGTGAAAAAGATTTTTTACAGAAGAGGTAATTAAAACCTACATCTCTAGCCCTACAATGCCTGCTTGTAAAGTTTATATAATTAATCATTTATAAAAATAAGTTATACCTATAGTTACATACAACATGAAGCGATTGCATGTGTCAACAAGTCTAACCACCAATTACAATGATTTAATAGTTAGCTGTACTCCAACACGTGGCTGTGTATAATCAGTGCCACACCTGAGAATGTTGCACATTGACATGTTACTAACAAATTAACAATACTATAATGTCGTTAATTAATAATGACCTAAGCTTATCAACCAAACCGCCATTTCTCTTGTATTGCTTTGGATTTTTATTGCATCAGGGCTGTTTAAAACACTAAACTAACTTGGGACTTACTTTTCAAAATACTCAGAAATTAATCAATTGACTGCTCTTTGTTATTTATTGCAGCTCAGAATCACCTGTTTACAATAATATATGATTAGATTTATTCAACGCCTACGTGAAATGTGGAAAAATATATTTGTTTAAACTAGTTTGAAATCCTTTAAAATGTGCTGTTTACTGAAAATTTAATTTTGTTACTCATATACGTACCTTTGGTCAGGAGAAGAAATCCTATCACACTTTTATTTTTTTGGTTTTAAGTAAACTGAAAAAATATGTATATCAAATAAGAAGGGTTTTCATTTTTATTTAAAATTTTTCGAATAATAAAATATTGTTACCTTCAAATCTGTCTAAGAAATCTAAAAATTATCTACACATTGTACATTTCTTTTGTAATAAATAGTAAAAATTCAGTACACAAATTGAAGACAAATGTAGATATACTTCATGGTTTATGAGATAAAGGCACTTAAGTTAACATTTCCGGGATATGTCAATAATTGGTTGTAATACTGCGGTAAAGATTTTGGAATTGTATTTTAGTCTGTACCATGTGTTTTTACGAATTTAAATATTCCGCTATGCCGTGATATGGTGCTAAAATATATTAAAGAATCTATATCATAACAGTATGATTTAATGAGACTAAGTTTATTTATGTAGCATATGCTGTAAATCAGATAAATTAGGTTAAATGTAACAGTTCAAGTTAAATGGTGCAGTTATGGACAAGAAATCAAAATTTTTTAGTCACAATTATTAAGATTTCAAATATTTTCATCTATAATACTAAGTTATTTGTAACACGTTCATAGAAATAAAGTTTACAGATGAATATGGTCACTTAGGAACAAAATTCTTCCTTTTTTCTTCTACATGAGCCAGTTTCTGTGATTTTCCTATTTTCTTATAACAACAAAGTGGATCTTGATTTCTGATTGCAGTGCATTAAACATTTTCATTCCAAATTGGTACTTTATTTTCTAAGGCAGATTCTATGAAGTAGTAACCGAAACTTTTGTGTGTGTAGTTTGGTGGTTATGAAGATAATAGTTCCTTGGAAGATTCATCACCATACATTTTAATATTTTGCCCAGTATATAAACTGAGGTGACTGTCAAGATATTTAGGGACTTAAGGGCATCTCTATATTTAAAAACCTAATCCAAAACACTTCTTCAGTGGAGCTTCTACTATTGTTATAGACGTTTTATGGGTTGTGGGAACTTAAAATTGAAATCTTAGTTGTTTTTAGTAATATCGTATCTTTTATTACTTTAAATTTAAACCTAATTACAATTACTCGCTAATTACAATCAAGTCAGTATTATTTATTGATCTATTAAATAATTATTTTATGAATTAAAGGTTTGCCTAAACCAAAGGGACAGTGTGTACTACGTTGAGGCTTTGCTGAGTTTGTGGGAAAAGTAAAAGAATAAACCTGAATGTAATAGTATGGTACAATGTCACATGAAAATCACTCAGTTTGTTTGAAAATTTATTTATTTTAATATTTTTTCGTTGTAATCTTTTTTTGTATCCGTAATACCAATGGAAAACAGTTCACTAACGCTCAAATCCCACAAAGTGACGTGCACCATTACTCTGCCCATATCGAAAATTGCCTTACAGGTCAGTTAATTCTCGAGACATGGTAATGACAGACAAATAGAAAGAAGGAAATAATTTAAGTTTTGCCAGCCAATAGGCTTTGCTAACAGTCAATCAGTACAACAAAATTGATTTCACATCCAAATCGTGTTGAATCAGAACGTTTTAGGGTCAAAGTTTGAGTGAGAATTGGCCACAACTTTTGCAATCACGTCAGAAGTAGGTCACCACGCGTAGAGTACAGCACAACACGCATCATGTCAGAAACAACTCTGCAACTCGAGTAATGGAATAGTTCAGAGTTGCACATTCAGTGTTTGGTTCTGACTTTGATAAATGTTGGCTAATGACATAAGTTGTGGTTGAGCACGAGTCATGTCTGATGGTTACAATTTTTAATGGACATAACATTAAATTCAACTTCTATTTTAAAGCGTGTTACTTCGTAATGACGAAGTAAATGAAACAACAGAAATTGAAGTATTTAAGTAATTTTATGCCCTCAACGAAAACCTAATGCAGATGTTTCTAAAACTTTAATAATCAATCATACGGATAAAAACCTTTTTAATTAAAATATTTAAAAAATTCTATAAATAATGAGATTTGGGAAATCAGATGTAGGACACGATTTGGAATGCATTATCCTTGGAATACTCTGCAATGCAGGTTTATTGAATCCTAACATATAGTTGAATAGGTATATGTAAATTTTCGTCGTGAGGCGATTAGGACTCAGTGGCAATCTGGCGGTACAGGCACTGCAGTAAGGGTTTTAGTTGCTTACAGGTCCAGCGGCAGCGGCGGAGACACTGATTTTAACTACGTTATTTACCTAATTGATTCACTCTCTCATGCTTTCCACAGAACAATTTTAGAATATTTTAGCTCCAATTACTTATAATGCTGTTGTTATGCGCATTGTAATTGCGTATGTGACAATGTGTTTGTATGGTATTACATTAAGAATGTAAAACTAAAAAAAAACACTGTAATCAACTGATATCTAAAATAAATTATTTTTTATTCTGAATAAAAAATTATGAATAAGATTGGATTGTTTATAACATTAAAAAAATTGCATTGTAATAGCAAATAATTTAGAATGCCCTTTATATAAAAATATGTAAATGTACTTAATTATATGTATTTGTATATTATGCATGTAATGATGTATATGAGATCTTATCATATACTCTCTCATGGTAAATTACCACGGTAGAAAGTATTCATTTTCCATTTGTAATGAAATTACAAGTTACCAATGTATTTAAAATATATAAACACATATTATAGTCATAAAAAAGATATGGTAGAAATAACTAGGATTAACATTTTGTATATAATTCAAAAAACGAATATTATGGATCCACGAATAGGAAAACTTGTACATAAAAGTATTTAAACATAGTTTATAAAATGCTCATAAAACAGTATAAGTGATTAGAATACAATCATCATTAAAACTTTTTCAGTATAATACTTGTACGTAAATATATCGTATTTTTAAGATACTTTCGTCTGCGATATAAAATTACTTGGCTTTACCAACATAGTTTCCACTTTAGTTTTTTATCCATTATCTCGTTTTCTTATTGATCAGAACCAATAAAACTAAATATTTCTTTTTTTTTATGTGTCCTATTAACAGAAGTGTAGAATTTATTAACTGAAATAACCAATGCTTTGTGTGTTTCAGGTATGTGATCTGGACAGAGATTTCCAATAGAGTTTGTAAGTAAAACTAATAAAATTATGTTCTCAAAACCTCGCATAAAATTATTAATTAAATATACTAATTTAGACATGTTTATAATCTTGTTGAATTTTTATCTGCTTATAATTCGAAACGAAATAAAAATAATTATATTAAATTTAATGCAAAAGAGTGATTGGATTGACATAAAAGTTGTATTTGATTAACAAAAGAAAGACTATTGACCTAGAAAAGTTGTTTGCTCCTTATTTGATTATATTATTCTAATTAAATGTAATTAGTTAAACAAGCATGTAAATTTAAAACAAACTGCAAATAGAAATTAAAATACATTTATGTAAGTAATTCAAATTTATAGGCCAAACATTTTCTTTTTCATATTGTTCTTCATACAAAGAATTATTAACTATTGCTCTCAAACAATTATTTAACTATAAAACTGTTATTTTTCATACATATTCACATTTTTATATTGAAAATATACTTTTCAAAGCAGACGTTGGAAATAAAAATGTGTTTTTCGGATAAGGACAAATATGATTGAATATAAATACTGTATGTATAAGAACTATTGTATCACAAGATTTGTTGAACTGTTAAGCAATAACAGCTCTTCAACGAATCTAATGTGTTATTTTAATATTTAATGGTTCACAAATATACAGATAACAACTTATGTTCAATCTGGACTTCGTGGTAACAGGTCACGTTTCTCATTAACCCTTTTAAAAATTAAATCTTAATATTCTGGAGAAATTTTTAGATATACTTTTCATTTATCTTTTCAGATAAATTAATAATTCCTCAAGTGGAAAAGTTAAAAAAATAAAATCCCAACTTTAGCCACCGTTTCAGTCTATTGAATTACATGGTTATCTAAAATAATTCATAAAGGAAAGTTTGAGCTACTTATGAATGAAAGTTGGAAGTCGCTCCAAGACAGCATCGGTTTTACAGACAATGATACTTAGACAAATAACTTAATAGAACAATTTATAATAGCATTTATTAAACCAGTCGTTTGTTAATTAAGCGTTGTAGTTTTAAATTGTATACACTACATCTCACACCCCCTCCTCTGGCACACCTCCCGTGTCAGGTTATTGGGTACTGTCAGCATAGTTGAATCATGAGACAAAGCTTTGACTGCTGACCACATATTACCATGTACAACAGACAGTACACTGTGTGTGGTACAAATTACTGACAGAATTCATTAACATGCATCATTTTACAAGTTTTAATACATGTTAAGGATAAACAAACTTCAAACAGTTTAAAATCGCCTAAATTTAATATTCTTCTGCTAAATAACGAAATCTGCTATAATGATCGTTCGATTAATATTTCTATTAGTATATAACTGTTGCTTTATTAACAATTTTAGGATGTGATTGCATTAACAATTCCAAACTTTCTAGTATCCCTTGCCTGACCACTTATCAAAACTAGACCCCTGTAACAAAGTTTAGCATACTTTTACTGTGTATACAATTATTTGTAAAGGAGAAAAGAAATGTCCCTTTTAGTTTTATTCAACATCATATTTATAAATTGGTTATGCACTGATCATAATTAGCAGGCAAGTGCTTAGGAATCCCGCTCCATTAATTTTAATAATTTTATAATCTATTCTGTATAATTAATCAAACCAAAATAAAGTGATAAAATAAAATAAATACTACAATATTTATTTAAAAATTAAAATCCCTTATGGATGACATAAATTATATATATATATACAACCTACTAATTTGTTGTTAAAAAAAATACTTTTCATTAAATAAAACCCAAAAGTATTGAAGTTTTTACTACGTCTGAAGGTTGACAATTGCAAATAATATGGTATAAAATAACAAGCTACAGATCGATTCGTAAAATAAAACTGTACTTTGAAGGCAAAACAATCAAAGTCATCGAATTTTGTTTTGTTACATTAACTTCCACTTGGTTTCCAAGGTGCCGTTGACTTAGCACGAAAAAATCTGGATTGAGTAATTGTAAATTATATTTAGATTAGGCTATTTAATTATATTACAAACTATAAATTAGGCTAATGACTAAATTGCTTAAACATCTCTAGCTGTATTATATGTTGTTATTAGACTATCTTTAGCTGTCGATTATTTCTGATAACATTATTATTGTTTGGATACTTAGTTTACATATATTATCGTGTAACCATCAATTTCACAATTAATTTAGAAAATACGCTAACTAGTAACTAATTTGTACTTTATCTAACTTGGAGGTTATTTTATTTCTTAGAATTACTATAACCGACTTATAAAAAAATTGTAGTTATAATGTTCCTCATTTGATAGAATTTTAATTTGTTCAAAGTACAACGATCCATTAATGTTGATTTTATTTTTTGAGGCCTTTCTTTTACAAGTACACCAACGTAAGGCTCTAATTTGTGAAGACAAAGAACAGGTATAAAGTAACTTTCTATGCGGTCACGTGGGTCTTATTGTGTTTGCTCTCCTGAAAAGATAAAGGCCTCACAGAAATAAAATCTGTATTATTAGATTGACTGATTGTACATTAGTGGAAATCTTATAATTATCAAATCGTCATGAGATATTAAATATTCCTTTTAGCATTAGAAGCTCGAGATAAAAAAAAAATACATATTAGAGTTAACCTTACGTTGGTTAAAGGCAAGTCCAAAATAGTAGTGTATTTGAGGTATTAATTTACACCATTAAATTTTTACTGTTATTTGTAGATCTTCAATGTTGTGCATCCAAAATCAAAGAACTACAACAAATTCTTACAGTTTTCACAGATCTTGTGACGAGGAGCACAAGGAATTAAAACACATCAATGTCATAAGAAGTAGATACTTGTTGAACTCTTGACAACAGTGTGTGTTTCCTACTTAACCTGAAGAGCTGCAATGCAGAGGCACTTAAGAATTCACGACTAAATACTTCACCAAGTTTTGCTCTGTGTTTTGTTGTTCTGAGTAAACTTTATTATGAAAAGCCGATTCTGATCTTAATTACTTTATTTATGTTTAATAGTTTTCATCGGTTAATACGCTTTTATATTTTAACTTACCAATTATATTTAGCTTTTATAGAAGTTATAATACCGACTATATCAAATTATGTAGAGGAACTTTAATTATACACAAAGTTTTAATTATAAAGTGTATAAATGGCTGATACCTGGGTAAATGAAATCTTTCACGATTCATACTACTGGTGGCGAGAGAAAAGAAGAGACCTGGCCCGTGCCGGCGCACAGCTGTGTACTAGTGTGTTGCCGCGCGGTAATTTCAGGCGCTTCGCCCCACAGCCAACCCTGCGAATTGTTTTATCCTAGCAATGGAGTTATTTGTTTTCAGTAATGTGGCATTCCTGCAAAGTGTGACTCATCTTAGACATTATTTTCTTTTGACGTGGTATTTGTAAAGCTGTTGAAGCAATTTTTTTTTATCTAATTACAAATGTTAATATTTTTTGCGTAAGAGATTTTTGTTTACTGTATATTGTGTTAGTCAGTAAGGTATTAATGTTAATTTTTATATACATAAAAGCACTACATTTACATTATACATATATGAGCATTAGTAATTGTTATCTTAACAATACAAAACCTTCAATTTCAGCAATTCATTCCTTTAATTATTGTTTGTTTACAACCACTGTAGAGCCTAATTATTAAAATTTATTACAAACATTAATTTTGCTCAATTTTAATTGATCAAAACAGTAACGTCATTTAAATTATCTTATAAAACATAACAATTAGGCCGCAAATCAATCAAAACAGTGAAACAATAATGGAATTACGAAACAAGGCGCGGCAACATACTAGTAGTAGCGCCTGCAATTTTCAGATAGGCCAGATTCCTGGTCTCTTCTTTTCTCTCACCATCAGTAAAAGTTCAGTACATGTTATGAATACACATACTTAAAATACATACTTTCAGTTTTCAGCTAGTATAATTAGAAATATTCAAGTGTAAAAGTTGAATTAAATCAAACCACATATTTTCTTAAATAGCTGTAAATTTCATGGAAACTTTTCATATTTTTCGAAAATAATGTTCGTGAACATGTTTCAGAGCACATTATATTAGCGTAGAAAATTAATCATTGAAAAGTTTAACTGGATAAAATGTACTTAAATAATAAATACAATTTCAAGTTTATATGGCATTTTGTGTGCTATCTGGCAGCGTTTGCCTAATTATGAGTTTAGGAATATCAAGATTAGTTTAATCTTTTACTAAAAAAACTAATCTTTTACATTGAAACTAATTGTTAATGATTGAGAACAGTTCATAAAATATGGTCTAATATACCTTGAATAAAGGAAAATTTGCCAAAACTAAATTTAGTTTATTTACACATGAATTGGAATACTCTTTATAATATCTATCAAAACGCCAAAAATTGTATTGGCACATGGTTTATATTTATCTCTATACTATTGATTTTTTTTTAATTAATTTGTTCACCTGCTTTTTACCCTATCTCTTTAATATATTATATGCAATTATATACAGCAGTTATAGTTATAAAACAATTTTTTATTATAAAGTGTATAGTAAAAAAAGTAGTAATAAAGTAATAAAAGTACATTTATCTGGTACCAGCCAATAAAATACTTCTCAATGCATACAGAAAAATTTTATTGTTTCTACAAATGAATACAATGTTAAAATATACATTTTCAGTTTTTAATAAGTCCAATGATAAATATTCAAGTATAATAGTTGAATTATATCAAACCACATATTTCCTTGATATAGGCCATATATACATGGAAACGTTTAAATTCCATTGCATATAGCTTCCATATGGTTTTCTTATGTACATGTTTCAGAGTGTATTATCATCAGAAGAGCTGTATATTCGCGTAGAAAATAAACCATTTAAAACTTATAATGCACAAAATATACTTCAATAATAAATAAAAATTCAATTTATCTGGTATTTTGTGTGATATGTCGAAACTTTTATTTATTTATGAGTATAACAAGTTATTTAATTTTTTAACGACTTGGCTACTAATTGCGAATGATTGAGAACAATTCATAAAATATGGACTAATATACTTTAAATAAAAGTAAAATCGTGAAAAATCAAAATTAGATTACTTACACGAAGAGTGCATAATTAATTAAAAGTGAATAATTACTTTGTGTAATATCTATCAAAGCAACAAAAGTTCTTTGGATTGGCATATGCATTTTCATTGGCCTGTATATTTTAGTAAAAAATTAAAAATTTATTTTTTCACCAATTTTTTTAACCTGACTAGTCAATTTTTATTTAGAAACGATAAGTAATATTGATATTTTGTCTTCAGAAATGAAGAAAAATAATTTGTTTTATTTTTTTTTAAAGACTGCTTTAAACAGGACTGTTATCATTGCTACTACTGTAATGTTTGAATTGAATATTTTATAATGATCATACAAAAAACAACTATCTACGTGTAACAACTATTCACAAATTTATTGCAAGTAGTGCTTGGTTGCTTTTTCATAATTATGGTTTCATTACTAAAATTTTCAACTGAGTGTATTGTTTGCAAACGTTTTATCTTCAATTCCAAGAAAAAATCTAATATTGTCTGTGAACTGCGGGAGTATCGTAAAAAGAAGTTTGTGAGTAATTGTTTCTGTTTGCTAACAAGCTGAAATGTTATGTCGAGCATATACTGAGACAAATCTACATCTTAAAGTCTTTAGAATGGGAGATGGGATTTTTAGTTTTGCACAATGATACCTATACATAAAATGTAATGAAATTATATTTAAATTAACCCCCTAGTTGACTACCTAATATTTCACTTAGTTTTTTAAGGCGGTTCTTTCTACGCCAATGGCATTACAATTGAGGACACTAAAAATGTTTAGGGGAAAATAGTCTAAACCCACTAAAACATATTTATTGACATCCCGGCACTCGAACACGAGACCGCTGTGTCAGAGACAGGCAGCCTTACCTTTACTATACAGTAAAGGGCGCTTGTGTGTTGAGATTCTAATCATTACATTATAACTCCCTTTAAGAAGTGCGTGTAAACTCAACATAATGAGTAAGGACGTCAAATGACGTATATTCTTATAATGGCCAAAAGGAGTACGGACATCATATGACGTTTAGCCTCTATATTTTTGTATTATCGTAAGTGCATTGCTATTACTGATTGCCTTTAAGTATATTTGTCTGTAAAGTCCATATATTGGCAACATATTCCATTTTTGTGCTCGGATTCACTTGTAATCTGATTTTACCACCAGATCGCAGTAGCCACCTCGTAGAAGCCACTGACTCTAGGTCGCGTCGCGCGCGCATCGCTTTGCTGTTAGAATATGCCGCCACATTATACTAGTTATTCCTTCTATACTCCATACTGTGGCCACATTTATCTTGTGATAGTGACATATTTGTTGACCAACCATTTAGTTTGTTACTGTTGTCCAAATGGCAAACAATATTGATTGAGTCTGCCTTCGTGAGGAAGACATTTCAAGTACTGAAATATTGACTTGTAGAACACGTAGTCCTTTTTTATTAAGCTTAAAAATGTAAATAAAAATTTTTAAGAGATTTTAAAGATTTCAATTCTTTACTCCTTTTGGTAACTTTTTCTCGATTTCATCCATTACTCATTTGAGCCTATCAAAAAAAGACGTCATATGACGTCCATACTCGTTAAAGGGTTAATCATTATGATATTCATTAAAGATCTCATTGTATGCTTAATATGCAATTGTTACAGGCTACGGTCATTTTAAATATCACTTTCTTAGGCTTAAATATTTTCTACACCTTCTTCAAAGTAAATAATATTTTAGTTAAATTTCAATATAAACCTCATTTTAAAACGTAGAAAAGGCTTTTTAGCCAATAATATATACGGCCCACATAAATATCAGCCTCGGAACAAAGGTCCAACTTTCACCTGTCAAGCTGCACTTAGCTAATGACACCAGTGTACAATACACTTCGGTGTGTGGGGAAGGAGAATACCAAAATAGGAGAAAGCTTAATTAAAATGTAACACATGATTTATCGTGTTAGACTCAATTTTCATTATCACAATGCACATTATCCAAATGTTTTTTAAAGTTAATTAAATAATTATGGAAGAATGAAAAGGGTAATTCTTTTCCGCCTAGTGTTACAAAAATAGAACACCACATAACGCTGATTTAAATATGCCATCTCCTTCAGTTTAAAAACAAAAAATTAAGGGTTAGGCATACACAAAATTTTTAAATTAATTACTTCATGGCAATTAACTATCAAAATCCACGGTATAAGGCAACAGTAAACTTTGTATTTAAAATGTGTTCGTTATAAATAAACTATCTTAACTATCTTAAACTATCGTTGATCAAGCAACGTCGAGCGTGGCTGCTGCTTGGATGGGTGACCGCTAAGCGATCCTGTCCTTGCAAACAGCCCGCCTGCCCGGCCATTGGTGGTGGTTCGGAAGTCACCTTTAAGCCGTTGGTCCCCAGGTTAAGTGTTAGAGAGGGCTTCTTAGCCCTAACTTCGCCTGGTAAAATAAGACTTTGTTTACTTATTTTATCTTTTAGTATATGTGCTTTCTTAAACGAACTCGTTATCAATCTTGAATTTGGTTAATTAATCGTGATAAAGTATTTAATGTTCTTTTCCTTAACATTTTTTTTAACACCTGAAGTAGAGGGTAGATTTCAATTATTGAAACGTAGTGCTCAATATCTGTAACACATCGAGGTAGTACAAGTGATTGATAATTTAAATATTGATTAGTACTAGATTAACAAATCTAAGGACTGTTTACGTTTATATCACTGGAAATAAAACTCATAAAGTTTGTTATCAGCTATTTGGTAATCTCAACATTGTAAAATATACATAATTAATATATTTTCAGTGTTATCATGGCTAACACTGAAAACAAGAAAACATTTGTTTTCCTTGAAAACACTGTATTTATTAAAGTACCTTATTTCAAAAACAAGTATGCATCCTCTAGTAAAAAGATTACAACAGCCATTGAAGCAATCGGCTAAGGCACTCTAGTGAAAGTCATGTTCATAGAAATAAAACTCCTTTCCCATCCTCATCATCCCATTCAAGGTAATTCCAATACATCCAATACCTAAAAAGACAAAAATTATACTATGCTAAACAAAAGAGAATTGATAAACAAAACCAGACTGACAATAGAGCAGTCATATGGTACTGTTCCATAATGGTGTCTACCTCTATGATGGTGAATTACATCTTTTGTTGTTGTGCTGTGGTGCTGTTTGTGCTGCCATACAAACTGAGGACATACCTGGATTATTGATGAGTGCACATCATTGTGTGTTTCCATGAATATAAACTGAGTTTGACGAGATAAAGCAAACGCAGGAATGATTTTTAGACACGAAACCTTTGTAAACTATTTGTCTGACAAATGTGTGTGACTTTTGTTGTTGGTTCATAGTAAAATATCTCAAACCATAACTACTTTGTCATTGCTATTTTAAGAACAGAATAGAATAGAAAAAAATTGACTTTGGATTTTATTCAGTTTTGCAACTAAGTTATTTTATTATATTTCTGAAGGATTAAATTGTAATATATTTTTTAATTATACCATTTAGTTTTGACCATCGTATAATTCAAACATCCAATACTTCTTTGTGTGTGATTTTTTGTATAAGTATTTTTCATATTATATGTAATATAACATAATTATACAATGCTGATATTGAAATTATATCCTCCTTATTAATTTCTCCTCCCACTTGGCACAGAATTTGAAATCTGACATTGTTACAGACTTGACTACTGCAACATCTAGATTCCACGCCCGTCAAAACAGATGAAAAAACAGCGACAAAGTTTAAAGCGAAACCTTTGCACTCAGGATTAACACTCAATAGTGTACCTGATGGGATAATAAGAAACTTCTTTACTTATATTGCAATGGTTTCTTGACCTCCCTTTTTTCGTTTGTGGTGTCGATAAGATGCAAAGAGTAAGATTAAGATTCACTTTGATTCAACCCTCTTCAAGATAGCTACCATATCACTAGAGTTATATAAAATCACCAATACTCTATGAGCACAATGTTGTTTTTAAATAAAGCTTGTTTTTACTTTATAATCTCTTTATTCACTTACATAACGTAGCTATGGTGAGCTTTATTCACAGTTAAGTTTAATTTTTATTTTTGAAAGTAACGCTTTCATTTCAACCATCACTTCAAAAATAATGTATAAAACTGAAACAACTAAATACAGTAAAATGAATTTACTCGTAATGAATCTAGGCGTGAGAAGTTGCAGCCGGTGTGGTAATGATTAAACGATAATGTGCTTATTGAGGTCAGATTAATGATGATGTGGAAACAACAATATTGTTATTGAGTCAACATATCATCATAAATATTTCAAAATATCGCTTTGCAGTGGTTATTCATTGGTTCTAACAATACATATATATTCAGATTTAGGTATTATGTTACGACAGACTGCTTTGTTCACGTGCTATTATTTAAAACTTTATAATTTAGCAGTTTATGTTGAAAACCTTAGTTTTGCACATACTACTCTCATTTTAGTTATATGCCTGTTTCATTTCCAAAGTAAACTTAGCTATAACGTATTTTTACTTATACTAGCTGTTAAAAAAAGGAGTTTACTTTTAAGGAATGTAAGACATACGTAATTATTAGTAAAATAAAATCCATAGAATCAATGTATAGATAGTTGCTGGAAAGGAAGTCTTGTATTACAATTCGATACAAACATCCTCCGGATGTAAGTGGATACGCACATCCGCCGACACACCGATGATGAACAAACAGGAAATGCTTGTTCAAGCAGCGGAAATGCTTATTTATAAAAAAAACCGTGCGACGATGTAAGGGACAGCCATGCTGATATGAAAAAATGGTACCCACCAATTATTATGGAGAGATTAGGCATAGGCGTGGTCATTGGAGAGCTGGCGGGGGCAACAAAATCAAAAACCACCACAACGAGGGAGAGAAGGAAGTGGAGGATGGGAATTCGAAAAGCGACGTTCGGGAGTGCCAGTGCTTGCGTTCGTGTGCGGGAAAAATATCTTTAGGCGTAATAAATGTCAAGTGCAATAAAATGTAAGTAATTTTAGGAACTTAGTAATATATATATATATATATATATATATATATATATATATATATCAGGGTTCATTAATCATTTACAATTCCAAGGTACCTGTACCTAAATTAATGGAAAGCAAAAATTAAAATGTGTAAAACAAATCAAATGAATAGTTTAATATTGAAATTCATATTTTCTTATTTCATATATTTTATTTAAATTTTCACAATTTCGAAAATGTAAAATGTAAATGCTTAGATATTTTAAAAAAAGTTTCTCACGTTAGACCATGAATTCATATTTATTGCAACACTACAAAATTACTAGTAAACGTTATAGTGAATGAAATTAAAATAAATTGTAATGAATAATTTAATATTAAACATGTCTTTTTATTAAGGTATTAAAATTTGTGCTTAATATGTCGGTTGACGTTATCAATTGTTAATTAAAATTTTTAATCAATTTAATGAGATGTTGTCAAAAATAAAATATGTGTTGGTTCATTTGAGGGTGTTGAATTGCCAATTTAACCTATTATTATATCCTCTCACAGCAGCCCTTGCTCATAATATATTATACATTTCACAACCTTAATCTAAACCAACTTTACAAACCTTACAGGAAGCAAGGAAATAATAACCATCTTCTTTTTAAAATTAAATAACGAGCAATTATGATGCAATATATAGTTGGGATATAGCTCTGTCTCCAGGTAATCTTTTGCAATAAAGAGATACATTATTATATACTCACTTCAAATATATTTTGCAAATTTCGTATATCTACGACAATTTTGGCTTTGTAAGAGAGATCTTGTGGCACTCAATCTTCAATGGATGTTCAAATATCACAAAGGTCCTGCAGCGAGTAACAGTGATTTATAGAATTCATTATACCTGTATCTATCCTGTCTCTCTACACCAAGCTCACACACTCGTACGCTGTAAAAGATACATCATAGAAACCGTTCCTTAAACAAACTCTAAACACCATTTTTAGTGAGAAGACTGCTTGAAGGAGGTGAATTATAATTTTACTATTTCAAAAAATATTGAAATATTTCCGTTAACATGTTACATCAATTTGGTTTTCTGAATAATTCAATACATTCAAATATTTTAAATAAAACAAAACTAAATTGAGTTATTTTTCAAAACGTTACAGTAAACTGCCTGAAGTGATATGTACACAGAGTACGTATAAAATAACAGACAGGTACAGTTTTGGTTTCCCTGGGCACTGTGGCTGATGGAGATCCGGCAGATAATACACAGTCCTCGGTCCCTAAACAGTTTATCGAGTGCAGTGTGCAGTCAATACATTTGCCTCAGTACCAAGCTTTTAACACAGGTCTTCCGCAGCAACTCTTTCGCTGCAACAATAATCGCGTACCACATACACAAAAACTGTATAAAATAAAAACCTTTACCTATTTTGTTTAATAAAAGTTTCGTTACCAAAGTTTAAGGTTCAATCCGATTAAAAACACATAATGCTTTCGAAAATTCTTATTATCATCAAAATATAGTTTTGTACACAAGTAAAATATTTCTGAATTTTGTTACAAACGAAAGGATAATACGAGTTTGGACATTTGCAATCGTTCTACGTTACAAAATGCATAACACATCGTTTTGAGGATTTAAATCTCTTTATCAAGTAAGGAAATAGTTATTACATTACAACAGATAAAAGGAAATACATCAAGGAAGAAAAAGGAAATGGTTCACAAATACCCCATACCTTCTTGCAGTTCAGTCGGAGAATATGAACCCAGGAGTTGTCACTGTACACGTAAGGTACGAATACGAGAATTCAAGATCAGTACAACACGTCACACCATATCAGGAGAAAGAGGGATACTGTCTCTCGTACGTCAGTCACAAACTTTAAACAAAGTATTACAAAATAACCATAGTTCACGAATACGAGAATTCAAGATCAGTACAACACGTCACACCATATCAGGAGAAAGAGGGATACTGTCTCTCGTACGTCAGTCACAAACTTTAAACAAAGTATTACAAAATAACCATAGTTTACGGTACTGTTCAAGAAAAACGGCAAATTAATACTGAGTTCCAGTATCATTCCAGTAGTTTAAACAACAATAGGGCGTGTTTCAGCTTCAACGGCATTGATAGTAAAATGCTCCGACTATTTTTCTTTGGCCTTGCATGTTCTAGAGGCTGGACGTACAGTGGAGAAAATGAGCACCTGTTAACTAAAATCGAATTAAAATCCATGCAATCATGAACATGGTATGAAATATAACTGATGAAACAGACCGTCATTTGAACTTCATACCACAGGACTAGATACAAGTCGTCATGCGCAGATCGCTTAGTTTCACGAATCTAGATCTAATTGAAGATGTACCAATAAATGTAGCAAAACATATTTACCCATGGTAGAGTTTCCACTACTAAGTGCCACTTTGTCCTTAATTAATTGTTCACTTAATACAATACACAAGAACTAAATAACGTAGTAAATTAATAGCAATCAGATTTAATTAATAAGTCTCCACCGTTCATGATGACATAAAACTGTAAGTTAATTGCGTAAATACTAGTAGTTTATGTTTTATGGCTCAAACGTATGATAGCATGTTTCCTGCAGGTGATGTAAACAGTTATTTCTGAGTGTTTGTATTTGATGTTCTCGAGCTCGACGAACATCAAAGCGTTGTAAACCGTATATTGATGCTGTATTTTCTTAAACCCAACCTCTGAATGTCTGCATGTACTCAACCTGGCTGTGTCTGGTGTAGCATTCCACATCTTTTATGCGCATAAAACAATTTTAATATTTCAGATTTCTTATTGAAATATCTAGACGTCCGGGTTAACAAATTTTTAAATTTTTTCCTCAGGACTGTTTTTCTAGGTTTTTTCATATTTTATACGCTAAATGTTTCTTATTTGATTACTATACGGTCATATTTATCTGCATAACATAACAAATTTAATTTAATTGATAGTTGGTAATGCAACTTAGTTACATTTCCATGCAGAGGCGTTATAAAAAGTAATAATTTGTATTAGGAGAATATGTTTGTTAAGGTGAGGTCTATACGTTAGCGTAACTCTCACAAAGCAGTTTTGGTTTGTGGGATAACATTTAGAAAACACAAAATTTCACCCATATATTAACGACTTGGATACCAAATTTCCAACACAGCCTACTTTTTAATAGCATAGGCCTTTTTATTCCTATCTTTTTTAGGAATAAAAAAATACCTGGATGCCTTAATTTAAATATAATACTAATTTTCGTCTGTCACCAATTCCACAATAAAATAAAAGCTATTCACTCTTTTCAAGGGTCAGTAATCTTTTATAAAAAGCACATCAAGCACACTGTATTATACAAGAGGGCGCTGGGAAAAGAGCCAAATGCTCGACGAGTGCGAAAATGAGGTATTGAATGTTTTACGAGGTGAGGTCATTAAACTACTTACCACTTCACTTGAAACCAAAGTAAGGGACCTGCATCTATGTGCTTTCCTAAACTCATTCTTATGTTATGTAGTATATGTTTATATAAAAATATATCCGATAAACGACACAAATTTCTTTGCATTATTTTATTAGCTCGATTGTATGATATTAAGAAGATTCCCTCATTTTCGCAACAACTACTAAATTATTTAATATTTCTTAAACGCCAGTGAGTTTAGGAAACATCTATTCAAAGTCCATACTTTTTTTAGTTCATTTGTGATGTAGAATTTCATTAGTTACTTTGGGACATTGAAGGCCAAGCCCAGATATCGCAGACATACCTGTTTCTAAGCTTAATGCAACCGAATTGAGTATTTTCAGGTTTTTAAAATTTTTAAAGACACAGCCCCTCATGACAGGAAAAATAGAAGAAATGTTTTTCGTTATATCACAAGAAATTAGAGTCATTTAGATTAGTATATAGGAGCATCTCATAATTAGACTCTAAGGAAACTGTTGAGGATGAGAATTTGAAATTTTTGTAACACGTATATATATATAAAACTGGCGTGAGTAATATGGATTATTATTCTTTAAACTATTTTTTATTTAAAATATTCTCTTTAAGTAAATTCAGAAATTTTTATAAAATAAATTGAAAAAGTGTTACTCCTAAAGCTATAAAACATATACTTACTATAATTGTTAACATGTTTGTTTCCAGCCATTTTTATGTGAACTTAATTAGAGCTTGGCCCTAATTTTCTGTAATAAATTGTGTACTTTCTCATGAGGAGATAATAAAATGCTTCTACTATTCTATCTTTAGGGAAGTAATATGAAACGGCTGTGAGTTAGATGTGTTATTCAGAGCATTAAAGCCATAAAACACAATATCAAAAATGAAATAATTCTAAGGTTACTTAGTTCCAAATTCTCCTGTCATCAAAACATCTGTCCAAATAAAAATTTTATAGTTACATTAACATTGATATTGTTTTCTTGTAGAACTATTACAAATTAATGTATGTATACGTATAATTTTTCAATAAACATTGAATCGAAAAAAGTATCTGCTCCTCCTCTCTACATATAAGAAAGCACGGAAGGAAGATTGGTAACAAATAATAAAATATTTATATTAAAGAAATCATATTAAATACTTTATAATACAATACAATATAATATAAAAGTCCATAAGGAAATATAATCCAAATATTAACTATTAATTACAATGGGTCGCCTTACTGTTGCTTTACTGTTTCAGTTGAACTTTTGATTAAAACTAAAGAGGGAGATGTAGCAAACTGCCGGACATTTACTAGAAAACAGGTGCAGGAAGTTCCGGAGAGACTATTCCCCTTCGATCCCGCAATTTCCTCAACAATCAACCTAGAAACGGTCTGATCTTTCCCAGGTTAAGAGTTAGAGAGGGCTTCTTAGCCCTAACTTCGCCTGGTAAAATAAGACATTCTTTACTTTTACTTTTTTTTTACTTGTATTAGTGTAAATGTTCAGTATCTACATTATGAATTAGTAAAACTGATATTCTTTGGCAATGGATATTTGTATTGAAATAGTAGAAGTGGCTAACATGTACAATTGACTAATACTTAGGCAATGTTTAAAACTAAAAGTAATAATACTAACATCTGTGAGTAATTTTAAAATGCTTATAGTAAGTACGTATTACAGATAAAATTTATTTCAAACTTTTTTGGAATGCATATAGAGTCTTGATGTCTATTTAGCACAAATTAAATCCATCATTTTACATAAGTACTAATTCACCGCAGGTCATACAGTTTAGTTACCTTACTAGAAATAAAAAAACCTCTTTTTATACAGGTATTTTGAATTAAAAAATTAATTAATTCAAAAGAAGAGTGTATATTTTTTTAAATAAAATAAACAATTACAAAGACAATCGAGTGATTAAATTAAAAATCAGACTAATTGAACAAAAATAACCACAGAGCATGTTATTACTTGTTTTTTTTTTATAACGGTAATATTTTTAGTACAATAAAATAATTTATGAAACGTTGAAGCGCAAGTTTTCAGGGAATGCCGATGGCCAAGCGATATAAGACGTCGGACTTTGAATCAGAGTTACAGATAGCACAGAATCAGATCCTGTCTGTGATCTTTGCACTTTTTATCAGCCTCATCAACCTTGTACTCTATCGACTCCCCACCTTATTCTGTTTGATAAGATCCTCACATACCCAAGGATGCGTACCAGATAAGCTAAGCTCTGGGGGGGGGGGGGGTTCTCCTGAGTTCTGTCTAAGGGTAGTGAATATCCTAAAAGATGGATCAGTCTCTTAATTTCCTGAGGCTCCATCTTGTTTCAGGGATTAATATAGAATATATTCTAGTAGCACTGTGGGGGATGCCCACCACTGAATTGTTCCATTCCCAACCATATGATGTGTGGCGTTATAAGGATATATATTTTATACTACTTTAACTGTCTCAAATAATACAATATCGATGAGAAATTTAAAGATATCGGAGAGTAAAGCTGAAAAGCATGGTGGTATGATTAGGGTACTGTGAAAAAACTTTTTGTGTAGAAAGATCATTTTATGGAGTTATTACAACCTACATCTGTAACACTACAATGTTGCTTGTAAATTGTATATAATTAATCACTTATAAAAGTAAGTTATACCTATAATTACATACAATATGACACAAGTGCATATGTAAACAACTGTTACCATCAATTCCAATTGCAATGATTTAGTAGTTTGCTGTACTCCAACACGTGGCTTTTTATAATACAAGCCACATCAGCGAATGTTGCACAGTGACATGTTACTAACAAATTAACAATGTAATGTCATGAGGTAAATGTAATCCAAGCTTAAAACACCAAACCGTACATTTTTCTTCATTTTTTCGCATGTGTCTAGGCTGTTTTAAACACTAAACTACATTGGGAGTTACTTTCAAAATATTTAGAAAAACAACGATTGTCTGTTCTTTGTACTATATTGCAGCTAAGAATTTCCTCTTTAAAATTATATTTTTTGTTTGAGTATCAACTCCTTCGGGATGTGTAAAATAATAGATTTATATGGACTATTTAAACAATTTTTTATTTATCTGTTGTATACTGAAAATTTAATTTTGCTACATATTTGTACGTTATCCTCAAGAAAGGTATTATCATCAAAATTATTTTGTTTTCTATAATTGAAAAAGTATGTATACAACATAAATAGGAGTTTTTATTAAACAATATAAAATTTATGAACAATAAAATCATTTTACTTTTAATGCTGTACAATAATCTAAAAATTGCCTAAAAATTGTATTTTTAGAGATGTAGCCTCGAAAAGTGTTTTATAAATATAAATAACATAATATGAATAAACCTTTAACACTTTTAAACTTTTATTTTTCTTACGATGTACATTTCGAAATCAGTGATTTCATCTTGAGGTACAAAATAAGGTTAAGTTAATTATAAAAATAAATAATTAAAACCAATTTGTCATGTGTTTTTTACTACCTTGGTGGCTAAATTTGTTGTATTTAATTTTATGTGAGATCAATGTATATTGTTTAAAAGTCTATCGAATAATAATTTTTTTTGTTAGAAAATCTTTGTCATTTAATAATATATTATGAATAATTTATTTTTATAATTAACTTAACCTTATTTTGTACCTGAAGATGAAATCACTGATTTCGAAATGTACATCGTAAGAAAAATAAAAGTTTAAAAGTGTTAAAGGTTTATTCATATTATGTTATTTATATTGTATTTTTATTTTGGAATAAAAGTTAATAATTCAATACAAAAATGTAATACAAAATAACTCAGATATCTGTCATGGTTTCTGAAAAAGGCACATAATATTGCCGGGATAGGAAAAAATGTACCCATTTTTAATTTATTTACTTAACACCAAACGTAAACCAAAGAAAATTTGAATTTGAAACGAAAAAATTGTTGAAATTGTAACTTAAATTGTGCTATGTGTTTCAATATTTCGTTATAGTATACAATATTTAATGGGACTAAGTTTGTTTATGTATCATTTGTTGTAAATCAGATAAATTATATTAAATGTAATGTGTGTATCAGAAATCAGAATTGCTTAGTCACAATCTTTAAGATTGCGAATTGTGTCATCTATCATGCTAAATCTTCTATTATAAAACCTCTAATAGAGGTTAAGTCGACACATCTGGGTGGTCTGTTAGGAACAAAATTCTTCCTTTTTACCTCTGCATCAGCCTGTGTTGTCTTTATTTTCTTATAACATACATTGTAGATATTCATTTCTGGTGGCAGTGCATTAAAAGTTTTCATTCCATATGTTGGTTTCTTTTCAAAGCAGCTTCTACTAAATAGTAACGGAAATGTTGGTGTGTCTAGTTTTAAGGTTATAAGTTATAGGTTGATTGGTTATGAAGGTCATACTTTCTTGGAAGATTGATCATTATCCATTTTAAGATTTTGTCCAGTATATAAAGTTAGGTGACTATCAAGATTTTCAGGTCCGTAAATGCATAACAACCAAATCAACCAACAACTAAACAACAACACAACAACAACAATAACTGAGTTCTTTGTTTGGTGTATTTGTGACAACTTAATCCAAAATCCTTCTTTAGTGTGGTTCATACTATTTTAATTATTTTCACTTATATCTTATTTTTTATTACTTTCAATCAAGATTCTGACACGTTAGTTCCAAACAACCTAGTAGTATTTCTTAAGCTTTTAAATAACAATTTACGAAGTAAAGATTTGTAGAAACCATAGGGACAGTGTTTACTACGAAAAGTCTTTGCTGAGTTTCTGTGGAAAATTAAAATTTAAAGATCCATGTTTTAGTATGTCACATGTTACAATGTCATATTAACATTACTCAGTTTATTTAAAAATATATTTATCTTAAGATTTTCGTGTTATAATCATGGTTACTATACTAAATGTTAATATACAAAATTTTTTGTTTTTATTATGATGACCATAAAATATTCTCGAACTCATAAGATTTAAGTAGATACTGGTGGAAATTAAAACTGCACCTTTTTAGAAATATTCAGGTTTATTAAATCAATCCAAATTTCAATTATTAACCTTGTATTCCACCAATGAAATGTTTTGCACAATAGTTTAAAATTACTACTTCCTTAGGCAAGGCACTTTCGATTTAACATGGACTCACTGTCCTCCAAATACGTGTGTATAAAATATAAAATAAATAATAATCTTGAATAATTTGTATGAAATAAAATAAATAGGCTTCTTCTCAAAACTAATAAAATAAAAATTATAAACTTCTTTAAAATAAAATTCTCAAACAAATCTAAACAGTTCTCAACAGGAATTTTTCACAAGTTCCTACAGGATATGGTGCAGCACCTGCAGCTCTTAATTTTAACTAGAATCCCTATAATTTCAATTAAATTTTTACGTTTGACTTTAAATAAATAACTCCTTTACAATTTAGATATATATTAGTCCACAGTCAACAGAATTTGATCGTTAATTTCAAATTTCAATTCCAATTTCAAATTAATTCACTTCTTAAATTTTCAAATTTCAAATTTAGAAATATTTAATAATTCAGTCAAAAGTACTTAGCTCTTTGGTCGTGAAGGTCTTGGAGTTCGGTATTAAAATAATCTATACCAACGGATCCTACGCCCGACACTACTTTTAAACTCGCACTAAAGACTTTACTCTATCGCTTCTCAACTCGGAATGAATGCAGAGCGTGTTTTTCTTGGCCTGCACCGACTACGCTCCTGTTCCTGCAGGCCTGTTTGAATCACTCTCAACGCAGGTTCGCCGCCTAACAAAAGATTGAGTCCACTGTAGACTATTGTTTTAGCATTCACTGCCATCAAGTCAGGTCTAGACCAGATTCCAAGCGCGTTGTGCCTGCCGCTGGATTACAATATAAATTTACTTTTTTATTCCCTATCCATTTACAATTCTAAAATAAAATTTTATTTATTAAATTTTTATTTTTATTTAAAGTATACCATGTAATTGGTATAGTTACCAATAAGAAAACCGTAACGCAGTTCACTAACGCTGAGTCAAATGCTATAGATCACGTTCACCATCATCAGAACATTCCTTCGTAAGTTATGATTTTACAGATCAGTTAATTCTCGAGATATAACGTACAGAAAAATATAACTGACAGCCAATATCACAATATTGTATTCCCATTCAAATTATGTTGTTTTAGGGTCAAAGTTTGAGTGAGAATTGGCCACAACTTTTGCAATCACGTCAGAAGTAGGTTACCACGCGTAGAGTACAGCACAACACGCATCGTGTCAGAAACAACTCTGCAACTCGAGTAATGGAATAGTTCAGAGTTGCACATTCAGTGTTTGGTTCTGACTTTGATGTATGTTGGCTAATGACATAAGTTCTGGTTGAGCACGAGTTATGGCTGATGGTTTTTACACTTTTTAATGGACATAATATTAAATTTAATTGCTATTTCAAAATAATCTGTTCCGGAGTGTATCGAAAAACAGATACTGAAGTAAACAAGTATACTTTATGCCTTCGGTGATTATCTAATGCAGACTTTATTTTTAATTGTAATAATCCATTACATGGATGAAAATTTTTTCAATATGTAAAATTGGATTAATAATCATCTTTGGTAAATGGATAATAGGATACGATTTGGAATATATAATCTCTGGAATAAACTACTATTCAGATTTATTGCACCCTTCCATATATTAGATATCCATTTTGTAAATCTTCCGATTGAGGTGATAAAGTGGCAGACTGTGGTGATATGAAAACTATGGTTAGGACTGTTGCTTACCGGTCCGGCGGCCGAGGCAGAGACGCTGATCATAACTATTATATTTATTATGCTATTTGTATGGGTGCATTTTCGCTAGGAACGTGGGCATATGTATTAGTATTTTACTACCAATAAATATAACATTTTAAATTTTAAAATTAAATGGCAGTGTCAGATAGTTATGCTTGGTGTTTCAGGTATATAGACTGGACAGAGATTTCCAATTGTGTTTGTGAGGTTAAACTAGTAAAATTATGTTCACAAAGCCTTGCATAAAATTATTAATTTAATTAATGTAAGAGTCTTATAATCTTTTTGAACGTTTTTATACTTATAACTTTAAACTAAATTTATTACTATAACAACCAAGCCATTGTCTACAAATACAAAGACCTCTCACTTATGTTCTGATTAAATTTATTTATTTAAATAAGCACACAAGTGTAAAAAATGTACTCATGAAAATTCAAATACAACTGGAACGTTGAAAAAGATTTAAAGGGCAGACCTTTTATTGTTCATATTATTCTTCACAGAAATATTTTTTTAACCTTCGTTCAAAAACAGTTATTTAATAATAAAACTGCTATATTTTTACCAAATATTCACATTTTCATTTTGAACACGTTTTTCGGATCAGCACACATGTGACTGAATATAAATAATGAACGTATAAGTAATAAGCAATATGATGTCAACAAATTTGTTGAACTGTTCAACAGCAGGTCTTGAACGAATCTCATTTATTATTTTAATGGTTCACTAATATAACAGATAACAGCTCTTTTTAATCTGGGTTTATGGTCAAAAAACACATTTCGTTTTAAGTTTTAATATTCTGGAAGAAATTTTAGATAGAATTTTCATTTAACTTTTCAGCTAAGTAATTTGTTATCAAAAAGAAAATTGAAAAGATTTCAATTCCAGCCATACCCACAGTTTTGTTTAATTAAATTACATGTTTAAATAAAAATATAATTTCAGAAAGGAAAGATTGAGCTACTTACAAAAATATAGAGGAGTCACTCTTAGACAGAATCTATTTTAGACCAATGATACTTAAACAAACGACTTAATGGAGCAATTTTTAAATGGCATGTATTAAATAAATTGTCTATTGATAAAGTGTTACATTTTACCATTTTACTTGTTTTTGTTTTATTTTATTTTAAATTTCTCAATTATTGGAGTGTTTGTTCATAAATTAAGCATATGATAAAGTGTTGTAATATAAAACTGTATGTACTATCTCTATATATATGGGATATTTAAAATGTATAATACCATGTATTCTTTACATAGAACAGATGAAATGTTTTTCCTTTTGAGATTAATCTTACAGCTTTTGAATAGAATATGGTTTAGATAACGTCCTATAACATATAGGACTTTCTATCGTATCTCTTACGGGTCACTGTGTCTATGTTTGAAAAATCACATTGTACAACAAAAAAGTAGGGATAAACGTTGTAAAACTCTTTTACTAGATCTTAATTTTATATTTTTGTCCAAAAGTTATAAATCTGGTTCGATAATTTTTAAACACACACAGTGGTGTATATGTAGTTTATTTCTATTTTTTAGTTTATGTGTTATACATTTTAAAACCTATAACGATGGCAAATTTCCAAATTCCTGTTATCCTATATAAGTAATACTACTGGAGTTACTATGTATTTTATAGATGTGTAAAGTCGTCAAAGTTTTGGTATAGTTTTTAGTGACTCTTTTAATCTGCATAGATAAGGCTTAATGTAATATACTCACTGAGTCCTCTTGATAGTCTAAACATAACGATTGACTCAAATTTGTCTCAAGCTATAACAGCTCCTCTGGCCCACCACCCGTGTCAGGTTATTGGGTACTGTCGGCATAGTTGAATCACGACACAAAGCTTTGACTGCTGACCACATATTACCATGTACAGCTATCAGTTCACTGTGTGTAGTGAATATTAATGACGTATTTATTTATTAATTAAAATACATCATTATACAAGTTTAAATTAATTAAAAGTATTTTTCAACAAGATTTTTGGCAACAAGTGTTCAACATTTGTTGAAATTTGATTTTTAAGTAACAAAATTTGATATTATGATCGTTCGGATAAATATTTCTATTAGAATAAAACAATTTTTTACAAATTTTTAGAGCGTACTTGAATTTACTATTTTAAATTTTACATTTTTACTTTCCATACCACTAATTTTAAAGTAGACTCCTAGAAAGTTGAAGTTTAGAGAACATATACTTTGTATACAATGGTTTGTTAAGGGGAAAAGATCTTTCGCTATTCGTTGTTATTCAACGTAAAATTTATAAGGTGGTTATGCATTGTTTCTATTTTGCATGTAGAGTGTTCACGCATCCCTCCCCAACAAATCAAATTATGTTATTATCTAGATTTCATCAAACCGAAATAAAGCGATAAAGTACTTTAAAAACTATGGTATTCGTTAAAAAAAGAAAATTCACAATGGATTAGGTACATTTTATATACAACCTACAAATAAAAGTTTTCATGAAATTGAAACCCAAAATAATAAAACTATTTTACTATGGCTAAAGGTCGACAGTGATATGCTATAAAATAACAAGCATCAAATCAACAAAAAGAATAAAATGGTACTTTGAAAGCAAAACAATCAAAGTAATCGAATTGTTTTGTTTTGATTGATTTTCGTTTTGTTTCCAAGGTGCTGTTGACGTAACAGGAAATGATATTGATTGATTAATTGCCCAAGTATATTTAGATTAGTATTAATTAAGCTAATGACTACATTGTGAGTACAAAATTACTACCTCATCGGCAAAAGCATTCACTTTCACTATATCCTAAGCTCCAGTAAATCATTCACAGTGTAAAAAGAATACAGTAGATAGGGTAACATTTTTAAAGAGCTTTCATTATTTAATATACTTACTTGCCATTCCTATCTACTACAAAACGTCTAAACTAACATAACACCATTTTACTAATTTCTCTAGCCTCAAGATATAGATATAATCCACAACATCTCTAAAGTGTAGGGTAGCCTTGCCGTTGTTGGCGCTTAAATTGATATAAACGTGCTTATATTATTATTAATATCTTATTATTTTAGTTACCGATGAAGCCCTCACAAAAATAAAATATATATTGTTAGATTGATTGATTGTACATTGCTGAAAATCTTACGATTATCAGATTGTAATGTATATAATTATTATGTATTGCTTTTAGCATTATAAATCAGAAAAAATAACGTTCAGAGTTTAGGGTTTATCTTACGTTAATTAAAGTCATATCCACAAATGGGTGTTAAATATATTTAGAGTACAATAAATTATATCACAGTTGTACTATAGTTTGTAGAGCTTATTGGTCCTAACTTTGAGAACTACAACATACTCTCACAACTTTCACACATCTGATGATGAGGAGCACAAGCAGTTTAGTTTAAACACATCACTGCCATAAGAAGTAGATACTTGTTGAACTATAGACAACAAAGTATGTTCGCTACTTAACTCGAATCCCTGCAATGCAGTGGCACTTGAGAAGACTCGCTTGAATACTTCTCTAAGTTTTGCTTGTGTTGTGTTGTTCTAATAAAACTTCTTATTCAAAGATAAATTATGTTCTTAATTAATTTATATATGTTTAAAGTGTTCATTGATAAATTTTCATTTAAATCTTTACCTATCAAATATATTTAGCTCTTAAAGAAAGATTCGAAATATTTAATGTTCTTCTGCTTCAAAGTGTTTCTTAGCAACTGAAGAAGAAGTTAGATTTCAATTCTTGTAATGTAGTGTTCAATATTATTTGTAACACATCAAAGTAGTACAAGTGAATGATAATTTGAATATTGATTACTACAAAATTAATAAACCTAAGGATTATTTACGTTTACATCACTGGAAATAAAAAGAATGTAAACTAAACATAATATTCACGTTATCATGGCTAACATTTAAAACAAGAAAACATTGTGTGTTAAATTAATTTTGTAAATATATCAATAAAGAATCTTCCAATAACCAGCGTTTTTCAATTACTTTATTTCAAAGTATAAGTGGTTTTATTTTTAAGAAGTTTAAATTAGCCGTTGAAGCAATCGGTCAAGTCACTTTATTAAAAGTCGTATTCATCAAAATAATCGACTTTGACCCCTTTCCATCGTCAACATCTCATTCAACCCAATTAGCATCCAATACCCAAAACAAAAGAAAATGTTACTATGATAAACAAAACAGAGTTGATAAACAAAACCAGACTGACAATACAACAGGAATATAGTACTGTTCCATAATGGCGTATACCTTTATGGTGGTGAATTACATCTTTTGTTATTGTGCTGTGGTGAAAGCTGTTTGTGCTGTCATACAAACTGAGAACATGCCTGGATTATTGATGAGTGAACACGACTGTGTGTTTCTATGAATAGAAACTGAGTTTGATAAGAGGCAGTAAAAGCAGGGATAATATGAGATATAAACCCTTTGTAAAACTAGTTGTATGACAAATGTGTGCGTCTTTTGTTGTTGGTTTGAAGTGTAAATGCGTGTAAGGTTATTTGCATAGTAAAATATCTCAAAGCATAACTACTTTGTCATAACTATTTTAGGAACAGAATAGAATAGTAAAAATCAATTTGACCTTGGATTTATTCGGTTTTGCAAGGAATGTATTGAATTAGAATCCTGAGTGTGCAATTTTATACTGTAATACATTTTTTAACTCGGTAGTATAATTTTGATTAGCCAATACGTGTTTGTGTGGGTTTTATAGTTATTAATGAATTTATTATTTTCCATACTATACAATATAAAATAATTCTTTGTTTGAAGGTTATTTTTGATGATGGAATGATTGTGAAGGAAACAGGATTTTTCCGTACATTTGTCATAGTTCAGTGAAACAATAAATCAGTAACACTACGTTTCGAGATCTGCAATCTGATCTCTTCTTGTAATTATGTATTAGGTTAGTTATTACCTGAAGAAGGGATCAGATTGCAGATCTCGAAACGTAGTGTTACTGATTTCTTGTTTCACTGAACGATGGCAAATGTCCGGAAAAAATCCTGTTTCCTTCATAAAATAATTATGTGACGCTAATTTTGCATTTTGCTGCATCTCAACTTTAGCTTTGCGCAATGTCTGAAATCTGATACTGTTACAGAATTGACTTCTGGAATCTAGATTCCACGTATATCTAAAGAGATCCCAAAAAATCGGCAAAATATTCGCGCTAATAATGATGCACTCTATAGTAAGGCTCATGATACAAAAATAACACTTATTTCAGTAGAATATGCTAGATTATTCGCTTTAATTCAACTCTTGTTGCCATAGCTACCACACTACAATAATTATGTAAATCACAAAATCTCTATGAGCACCTAAACTTTTCAAAACATTCTATGTTATAAAATAAAGCTTTTTGTTAAACTCAGTCACATATAGTAGTATTTTTTATTTTTATTCACTGATAAGTTTAATTTTTCTTCTGAAATGTAAGGATTCCATTTCAACAAGCATTTTACAAATAATCACTAAAACAACAACTGGTACTCTGAATATGGTAAAATCAATATACTCGTAATGAATGTAGGCGTGAGAAGTTGCAGCCGGTGTGGTAGTGATTAAGCGATAATGTGCTCATTGAAGTGAGATTAATTATGATCTCGTAACAACAATAATGTTATTTAGTCGACAAGTCATCGTAATTTTTTCCTTCTCTCTCTCTCTCTCTCTCTCTCCTCTCTCTCTCTCTCTCTCTCTCTCTCTCTCTATATATATATATATATATATATATATATATATATATATATATATATATATATATCGTTTTGTGTGCTCATTTATTGACTTTAAAAATATATTTATTTTAATTTACGAATTTTCTTACTAATTTACCCCTGAATACTTTATTCACGTGCTATTGTTTAGAACTTTAGAATATTAATTGTGCTCAAACCAAACATGTCCCAGTATCAGTGTGTGTTGTGGGAGGTATCAACTGTTTGTTATTCACGGCTTGTGCAAACGTATTTGTTAAGTAGTCGTGCTCGCTTTCGCGTTTTTGGATTTCTTTGAAACGGTTACCGTTTGAATTGGTATAAAAATGAATAATTAGTTGGTATCTTATGTTTTTGTAACTATACCGGTTTTTTATTTGGCTTTAAAACATTTAAACAGACGCTATTTTGAAACTTGTAAAAGGATTTTGTTAATATTTTATTTTCAAAACGTTCTACCAAAGAGTAATACAATTCTCAAGTTTCATAACATAATTAACTTGGTTCTAAAGATGTAATTTTTTAATAAAAAACATATGCAGACAGATAGACATACAACTAACGGTTTTAGAAAATACCTTCATGTGAATCTTTTTACTCATTTATATGTTTAGAACCAAATCCCAAGGTATAGGAATACTTTTACTAAACACCCTGTATTATATATACTTTATATTAGTTGTAACAAAAAAGATTAACGAATTTACAATCAGCATACCAAAAAAATAATAACCATTTTATGTAATATGACATCCCAGACACATCTCACGTCATATATCGTTGGGAGATAGTTCATCTCCGGAGGCATTCCCATTCAATGGATTCATTGCAATTCTTTCAATAAAGAGGTATAATGTACAGACTTCAAATATATTTAGGATTACTCTTCCATCTTCCCCAATTTGGTTTAGTTACAGGGAGCTTTTGACACTCACTCTTCAATGGATGTTTAAATGTCCATAAAAATGCAGGTCCTGGTAAAAGTAAAAGTTATCATCAAAATTCATCGTACCTGTATCCTGCCCTGCCTCACTAGATCATACCCAGATATTCGGTAATATTCCTCCAATTTGTTCTGTAACATAATTTTCAGTGTGAAGACTACACGAAGGAAGTGAATTCTAATTTTAATTTTTAAAACGCATTATTAAAATGTGTACTTCAGTAAACGTGACATAAATTTTTGGTTTCTGAAAATTTCAATACATACAGAAGTTTTATAAACAATTCAACTAATTCAACTAAATTGAGTTATATATTATAAAGTTTCAATAGCAGGTCTGAAGTGATATGTACATACAGTCAGATATTCTGGTTTCCCTGGACACTGTGGCTGATGGAGATCCGGCAGATAACACACAGTCCGCGGTCCCTAAACAGTTTATCGAGCACTGTAAAGTGTGCAGTCAATACATTTACCTCAGTACCGAGTTTGTAACACAGGTCTTCTGTAACAACTTTATCGCTGCAGCAATAATCGCGTACCACATACACAAAACTTTCTCACAGAAAAACTTGTATGTGTTTAGGAAAGAATTTAGTTACTAAACTTTAAAGATATATTCTGATTAAAGATCATCTAATACTTTCTAAAATTCTTATTATAACACAAAATATAGTTTTGTGTAGAAGTAAAAAATGTCTAAATACTTCTTAAAATGTAACTACAATTATTACACGTGAAAGGATAAGATTTGCGACAATTGTCATTATTAATGTTAAAAAATACATAACACAACTTTTCGAGGTTTGAAAGCTATCCTCTCCATCAGGTGAGGAAATAGTACATTACAAAAGAAAGAAAATAGATATAAAAGAAGAGAAAAAATGGGTCGAGTAGCCTAAGGTTCTAGTTAGGAGGAAATGAACACAGGCATTACAACTGGACAGGATGCAAGTCACGCATCCATGGGAATTCAAGAGAAATAACACAAGAACAGGTTTAAATGGGATACTGTCTCTCATATTTCAATAACACACTTTAAGCAAATTATTACAACAACTGTAGTTTCACAGTAGTGTTGATGAAAACGGCGAATTAACACTGAGCGCCCGTATTAGTCATTGGTTTAGCCGAGAAGTGAGCGTCCTTCCACTTATATAATGTGTCTCTTATTAGAATGCTCCTCCTATTCCTTTCGTTGGCTTCTGCAATGTCTACAGGCTGTACGTTCAGAGTAGAAAAAAGATTCAAATAGAACTCCTTGCAATCATGAAAATAATGTGAAATATATACTGATGAAACAGGACTTTGGAATTTAAACTTCTTACCGCAGGGCTAGATACAAGTTGCATTATGAAATTAAATAAATTCCAGGAAGAATGAATAATTTATTATTAGCAATATCAAGAAATTGTTGAAGACGAAACAAGAAATTTAGCAAACAATATTGCAGCTTCTTAGCTATGGTAGAGTTTCGCCAGTGAGTACTTCTTCGTCCTTAATTAAACCTCTTCACTCAATATAGTACAAAAGAACTCTAAAAAATAACGTAATATATTAATAGCAATCATTTTAAGTAATTAGTTTTTACCGTTATTTATAATATAAAACTGTAATTTAATAGCTTCAATACCAGTAGTTTATGTTTTATACCTCAAACATATGATTCCTGCAGGTGATGCAAACAGTTATTTCTGAGTGTTTGTGTTTGTTGTTCCCGAGCTCGACGAACATCAAAGCGATGTAAACCGTATATTGACGCTGTATTTTCTTAAACCCAACCTCTGAATGCCTGGTTGTACTCAACGTGGCTGTGTCTGGTGTAGCATTCCACATCTTTGTACGTGGATACAACAATTTTAATATTTCAGTTTCGTTATTCAAACACTTACATGTCCCTGGTAAACAGTTCAGAATCCGGTTGTCGATATATCCCTTGAACGGTGTTTCAAGGTTTTTCCATGTTCCATATTTTATATTTCCTTTTTGATTAATCTACGATTATATTCATCTGGATAACATAATAAGTTTAATTTAAAAACTGAATAAGTTTACACTGAGATTTTGTACACCAACTAGGTGGTAGTTTAACTTAGTTAAACTCACTTTAACAGGCGTTATAATAAGCAATAAATACTCAAATATTCGTATTCAGTGAATATGTAACATCATTTGTTTTCAAAATTCCTACAATATATGAGGTTAGTGGAACTTTCAAAGTTTAGTTTGTAATTTGAATTTTATAGAATACTAATCTTACTGGATAAGGAATTTTAATATTGTATAATCTCCCATTTATCGTTGATTTGGATACTAAAATTCGCGTCTTTTGAATCAACACGGCTGTGTAAGGCGTATCATAAACAAAAAGACCTTGATATTTACATACCTTAAAACACAGTACTTATTTCATACTATCGTTTGTTTGTCACCAATTCCACAATAAAATCAAAGATGATCAGTCATTTCAAGGGTCAGTAACCTTTTATAGCAAGCAATTATTACACACTGTATTATATAAGAGAGAGCTGGGAAAAGAGCCAAATGCTCGACGAGTGCGAAAATGAGGTATTGAATGTTTTACGAGGTGAGGTCATTAAACTACTTACCACTTTACTTGAAACAAAAGTAACACCTGTGCATCTGTGTGTTTTTATAAACTCATTCTTATATTGTATAGTATAAGTGTATATCAAAATGTTTCCGATGGATGACACAAATTTCTCTGCATCTCTGTTTTCTTGAAAATTCTTTCTTATGCTGCATTATATACGAATTTATCTAAATTTTCCGATAAGCTCAATTAAATAATTGACAAAATGTTACTTTTGTTGGAGATGTATTATTGGTAACTTAATACTTACAAAAATTGGCTGATTTGAGACCATCTTACCGGTCTGGCCTTACTATATATGAGTGTCACATACGCCCAACCATATCCTATGGATGGTTGATAACATTCAGAATTCTCTACGTTGATTTTACATGTATAAAAATAGTATATGAAAAATTTCATGCTTCATGCAAAATCTCCAGTCTATACGTCATTTCTTATATATATATATATATATATATATATATATATATATATATATATATATATATATATATTATGAGAACAGAAGAAAAACGAGGGAAGCGAAAATTTTTGTTACTCGAACTCTAACTGTATACTGCACATCAGCAAAATATTTAATTATGCTCCATATTTGTATCTAATATCTAAAGTATCTAATATATATCTCCAACTACCTTTAGTGTCCAAACAGATAATATTATAACTTAATAATACAGTTAATACATTCAAATACAATAGTTTTACTTTCATATATCGTAGTCCATCTATAGAAGAAAAAATATTTCTGTTAGAGCACGTTCAGTTTCTGATACTGGTACATGGATTACGAGTATACCTCGACTATACTAGACTCCAAACCAAAATGTCTAAATATTAAAGACCGCCTTCAGAGTTTATTGTTACAAGAGTATCGTTTGTAATAATAACTTAGCTATAGGAAATAATTCTTATTGGTAATTAAAAACTGCTTTTTATCGTAATGCTGCATAGACGCTTATTTAATTCCAATAGCATTTGATCAATTTTTTACGATAGATGTACTTATAATAATTGAAATTTAATATCGCAAGTCGTATCTTATAAGCAGAGTAACAAGTAAAGTATAGACGTATTGATCAGGACAAAGGGAAATACACTGCCATCCCAGAGTTGATTAGAACTGTTGACACAAGACCATCTGTATCGGAAGTTCAAACCCCTTGCCGCCAGTCACTGTCATAAGCTGATATGCTGACCCCGTCTCAGTATTCTCCCATGGACCATACTCCTTTGACATGTATGAGTATGCGTACAATCTGAGTATGTGTAATCTGAGCATCAGCCTAAAATATTTTCGTTTGCAACTATTTTGTATTGTAGATTTCAACAATTAACGCCCTAACAATTAACAATCTTATCCTAAGTTTAACGTTACCGAAGCCTTTTACTCAAGAGGTTTGAAAGTAGAAATATTAATTTTCGTATCTTTGTCTATAAGATATCTTAAAAATTAACTGACTTATTGACTGTAAATTCTAACAAAGAACGTTAATTTTTTTATATAGGAAAACTGACTTTGATGATAATGATATTTTTTACATTACTCTCATGGGTAGCCATGAATCAACGAGACACAGCACAATAAATAAATTTGTAAACAAATTTCCACCGTATGAGACATTAACATATGGCATATATTAACGCATGTAGTCTAACTTCCCCAACACATACGAGTATTACATTATCTTTTCTTGACTTAGAGTGTAAAAAAAGTTATAAAGTATAATTTCAGCTTTGGAAATTTGTAAGATTTTATTTAAGCACACTCTTGCTTTGTATTACCCTCATTATCAACCTGAACTTTTATTATCTAAAACACTGTTGTGAAAACAAACTCACTGATTAAAAATGGAAATGTACTATTTGGCAGGATATCTGAAGAAGCATGTCATATTTTGACTATATATTTTGCATTAAAGTCATTGAAGTCTATCACTCAAAAAGATTACAAAATTTTGTTTTAATTTCATTTATTTTCTGTATGATTGTGCCTATGTATCTGTCTGCAGGATATCTCAAGAGTGAATGAGATATATCCTTAAAACTTTGCATGCAACCTCAGCGACGCCTTTGACATAACAAATGGTTTGGCTAATTTTTGAAGGTCACAGAGAGTATGATTATACAATATGCAAGTATATGTAACTCCTTCTAAAAACACAAAATTGCAATTTTAGTGTTTTACATATTCTAATAACAGATTTTTTAAAATACGTTTATATCTATTATTCGTGCTGGCAGACAGCAATAAAAATTCTGGAATACTTATTTGATACAGTGATCATATTTTTTGCTACACTACACAAAGTGCCCACTTAACACTAGCAACCTCTATGGACATTGCTAATAACTAATAACTTTCATATACTCATTCATACAAGTCAAGTGTTTGTAAGTTTTTAAAAAATCTCGCAAAAATAACTATTTTATAACTTTTGTAATAATAAACTTTTATAAACACTTTTAAACCCTCATTATTCTAAATTCTCATAAACATTAAAATATAATAACAAAAATTTAGATCTATTGTTGTCTACACAACATTTTGAAAAATAAAAAATACATATTAAATTACAAAAATAAAAATTTTATATTTTGTATTTGATTATTTATAAATTCCACAACAGATTTGTACTACACAGGTACAAGTTAGTACATTCATATAATTTATAAATAAATATAAAGGATAACATGAATAGTATGGAAATTTCTCTTTCCAGCTCGGTTGACATGTATTACTTTACCATACATACTCTTATGTGTCATAAGTTATTTATTGCTGTTATAGTGTATAATTCGGAAATGTCATGCAAAAACACAGTTGTTGGTAGAAAAGATGCGTTGAGTATTATTCAGTCTATGAATTTTTAGCATTCATACCGAAAACAGTTCCGGTATTGACCACGAAGACAAGACCGTAGTTAAGGTGATCGCAAACTATCCAAAGCGAGCTATAATGAGAAGCCATTAGAACACCTGCAGTGGTACTAGCCGTTTATTGCCTTCATTAACATCGGCTTTGTCGTTGTCGTATATTAACAATTAACATATTTTCTATTACATATGGCGTGATGTCACTAAACTAACTTCATATAACAATATTTATTTGCAACCACTTCTATAAATTTACTTTTAGTTCTAAAATAATATGAGACGTCATGTTTTAGAGGTTTAATTAGTACACGTCGAAACGTATTTTAATTTCTTGATATTTGTGTTAGTCATCCAAGCAACTCCAAACGTTCTGCTATACCTCTTTAAATATTCAAAAACTGCGATACTGCGTCATAAAGATACTTTATGCCCTGTTCCTTTCAGTGGTCTGTTTCTAGACTATGACAATGAAAAATGACATAATTTAATTGTAACGTATTGTATAAACTCGAGAATTTAGGGCCAAATGGCTCCATCTTACAATTAACACTAATTTAATAATAACATTTTTCTTCAGTCAAGTAAAACTATGTGAACATTTGAAAAACTAATTTACATAAATTAAGACCTCTTTAAAGATAATGACCTCTTTTAATGAGGTTTATACTACTTACTACAGACTTAATGAACAGCTATACTAGTGCAATGTTTATGCTTTGTATTTTTTGTGTTAGGTTTCAAAATACAAAAATAAATATTTTACTTAAAATTATATACTGGTAAATTGTACTTAAGCAAAACATTACGTTAACGTTAAATTTTACGTATATCTCCGTCTTTCGCTTCTTAATTGCATTTACCAACAAAAAAGATTAAAAATACATTTTTAGAAGGACACATAAACTACTTGATTTAATCTAGGGTAGATTAACTTTTCATGAACTTTTTACCAATTTTTCAATTCTCAAATTTTGTATACAGGGAATTATGATGTTTCTTGCCTGATTCCATAGGAATTTTACTTTCAAATTTGATATTGTTATTTGTGGATCACACATTTGGTGCTTTGGTATTTTTAATAAGTTGATATTCTACTAAAAATTAAAAACAGGCTTAGACTTGTCGACCAACATAATTCATCGAACGCTTAAGTCTTTGCTTGACTTTATCTTTCTACGCCTTATAGTTAACATCGATTTAAAATCCAACATTGACATAAACTTTCTAAAACGAAAACATTTTAGATTGAGTTTCAATACTTAATTCAGCAGGAGTTTCCCTACATCCTTGCTTTAAGTCAGCTGTTGTTCACCTAGGACAAGGACCTAGGAAACCCCTGACCACACATAGCCATGAAAGGATATTTGGGACAGGATATACAGAATAGGCAAGTTGGGGGTACACGCCGCTCCGCTTCCTGTTGACAGTCCGTGAGTGTAAGAGCCCTTTTATGCATGCGTTTTTGTACGGACGATAAAAAAACGCACGTTTTTAAATACATTGGACCATATGAGCGACTTTATGCACTGTCGTCCGTTTTTACAGCTCTTGCGTTCGACGTCCGTTTCTAAAACATGTCGCAGTGTTTTAGAAACGGACGTCAAACGCAGGGACGGACGTTTGCTCAAAGTACACGGTAGTATATGGCCGCATTTATGCAGACGCACGTCAAACGCGCGTTCCCCACTCCAAGCCGCAGTGCAGCCAACCGCCTGCACTCGTGTTGTCTGCTTTGTGGTAGTTCTGCCAGGCTGTCACTTTGTCTTGTCTGACCACGTTGTCTTATGTTGCGCGTAGTTTAGTGTATAATGGAGGGAATTAATACGGAGTTATTAATTGATGAAGTTAAGAAGAGAGAAGCGATTTGGAATTCTTCTTCGGAGACTTGACAACTAGTTCGTCAAATGAAACTGATCTACATTCTCAAGTAGTTAAAGAATTTATCATCGTGTTCACGTAGTAGTCCATACAAATTCCTATATGCACCATCCGAGTATCTGGCATTGTTTATAGGGTGGAAAGACCATCTTCTTTTACGTTTTTTTATTTACAAAGTGCCTGTAAGCAGCGTACAACACAACAGGGTCCATGACGCTACAATAATTTTTAAAAGGCCCACTCTAAGAGCCCTTTTATGCATGCGTTTTCGTAAGGACGAAACGGACCGTAAATTCTGTAACGTGCGTTTCAGTTTTATATCGTGCGTCTTGAATTTTCTGTTGTGCATATGCAAAAGATTGATGGTGGGGGTAGCAGTGCTACCACAATAATATTATTGTAGTGTCATGGACTCTGTTGTGTTGTACGCTGCTTACAGGCACTTTGTAAATAAAAAACGTAAAAAAAGATGTTCTGCCCACCCTATAAACAATGCCATATACTCGGATGGTGCATATATGAATTTGTATGGATAAGAAGAAGAGGATGCTTTCTATGTTCCAGCCTCCTCTGGTCGAAGTGGGCAAGAGGCACAGCACTACCTCATTTTTAGGCTAACATTTTTAAGCTAACAGCCTTTAACACTTCTTAAGCTCGGCACACGTCAACAGTTCTCCATCGCAAGCGTACCTATCGATGAACCTTTTTACCACAATATATCGACAATTGCTGTTAGTGATGTGCCACTCCTGGCTATACACAGTGTTACCCAGATGTAAGTGACACATCGGTTTTTGCTGTAATGGTGTAGATTTAACTGTAAGTTATGAAACATTTAGATATGATCCCTCACTTTGTCCATTCAGCAGTGAGATATAGGCGAAGCCATAACACAATATGTAGAATATTGCTGGTAAAGTTTTATTTGACGTAACGTTGAGGATGATATCGGTGATGCAGCAAATACCCTTAAGCCTCTCCTTTATCTGTAGACAAGGATTTCACGGTTTATTTAAAATATGACAACCTGTATCCGTAACAACTCGTATTCAAAGTTATACACTTTAAATTTCTGAACTTAAAGAAAATAACTGATACTCTAGTAGTCTACTCAGTAATGGTTGCTAAGTATTTTTGAACATTTCAAATACGGGACTATTTTACTATTTTTCCACTGATTAGTCCAATTCTGGTAAGATTCTACTGCTGTGGTAGAATAACATATCTTGCAATAACAAATCAAATAAATTGAAATGTTTATGCATACGCGTGCTGTCTTCGGCCTAAGTACTCCACGCCACTGGACTTAAGTGAGTTCTTAGTAATTTTTTAAACGCTAATGAAACTTTCCATGGATTCCTGTTTTAGGACACTGATCCATTGTCCTTAAGCTGTCTTGAACATGTTTTTTCACCTGGGAAAAGACGCTGAAAAATCCTCCGGGCCTAAAAAGAATGTTATAAACCACCTCCTTTGAGATTCCAAGATAACGGATAGCAGAATCACATTGATGCAGAAGTGGTTACCAAGTTTGCGGATCCTTCAAAGACCAATTCAAATTTGAAGATTGCTCAGAATGTCATCTTGAATAGGAAATCTTTTTAAACAGTAATAGTCTCCGCAGTGACCTAGAGCTTTTGATCAACTTTTAACTCCAACCAGTCAACATTTTAATGTACCCAGAAAAGGTTCACCTGGAAGGTATAATTTTCATTGAGGAGTAATACCTTGAGCTTGACTTAAATTGGTTCGAAAGTGGGTCTGGAGTTAGCACTATCCTTCCGTGATCATATCAAATTTGAATATAGCTCAAAATTTAATTTAGAACAGGAGCTTTTGAGACAATTTGCGATAGTGACGTGCCAGTGACGGACAGCAGTATTCCATAAGTTGAATTAAACTACCTATTTTTGCGATTTGTCGTTCGCGAGCTGTGGAAGAATTAAAAGTTTTGCAACAATTTATGGGCGATCTTATTAGACCTTCCGCTACACTTTTACCAATCCATCATAGTATTATAATTATAGGACAGGCAAGGTAGGGAAATGAAACGGTTTATAAAGTTGCGCAGCCAAACATGGATATAAATCCAGGTTATTGTATGCTAAAACAATAATTAATTATACCCTTGCATCGTTACCCTGGATATTGGCAATAAAGTGGATGATTAATTCTATACGGCTTTATTCAATCTTGACCCTTGATGATGGAGACATGCTCAAAGCAACTGCTGATATCATTATTAAATTGAGAACAGAAAATGTTTAAATAAGTGTAAGGTTGGTGTAAGGTGTAATACTTGACTATAAAATAATAATACTACTTGCTACCGCTAGGACATAGCTTTTAGTGGAAGATGATTACCAAGAGTCATGATGTACACTATCGACTACCTTTTACGACCGATCAAGCAGTTCTAAGAATAATAGTATTTCGGACATTTTCCATAGTTATATGTTACAAAAAGTATAGCACTAAGTTTCGAGGATTGAAATCTACCCTCTGTTCCTGGTATCATAAGACCAACATGCACTAAAGACTTAAAAACCCAAAAAGTATGGCAAGGAACTGCCATCAATTTTCTCATTTTTACAACTGAACTGGAGTTAAACATAGTCCCAACATAATGCTATAATTTTTTAAACGTAACGACGGCAAATGTACTTTAGGCATATTAACCTTTCCAAAAGTCCATCATCAACAACATTTTTAAACAAAGGATCAATTAGTTTTTAGTTGTAAGCAACAGTTTTTGTTGTCTGTCCGTCTATGCGATAAAAATCCAAAAAAGTACATAGTATTTGGTACATAGGTTTATCTTGGTCTTGGTATTTTTGGATTTAAGAGTCAAAATATCAAAGAAATGCCCGTCTGTCTGTATATCAGTCCGCGTGTACGAGAAAACTTAATAGAACGATCCTAAAGACTTTTAACGTGGAGTAAATTTTTTCTATTGGGCCAAGGAAGGAAGGAGTTGATTTTGGAATCTAAAATATCAAAGGCTGGCCCGTTCGTCTGCTTGAGCGAAAACTCTTTCGTTGCATTATGGGGGGGGCCAAATATAATTTTTATTGCTCTATTATTATAAACTAGTGCATTGCATAATTGGCGTAACCTGCGATTTTTAAACTTAAATTTGTTTATATGCACGTCGCATTTAGCGAGGTTGGTACCGTGAACCTAACCCTTATGTCAAGTAGAAGACCATGCCGTGTCTTGCCGAGCTTGTATTCAGGGATAAATTAATCTGAATGCTCGGCTGTGTATGAAAAAAGCGTTTTAAGGAATTAAGGAGGACTGGTTCCTCTCCAAATTCATCCTTATTTCATCTTTATAACTTATTCAGACCAAGACAATTTCGACTGTCCAAACCTAAAGAGCCTTTATAACACCGTTTAGGTTTTCTTCATCAAAGAGTATATGCGAATTAAATAAATTACGATATCCAAGCCTATGAAGGACCAAGCAATAATGTTCCTCGGAAGGGTTGCGCTTTCAGTATTTAAAAGTTTTCTTTCAAAATCAACATTAAAACGTTGAGAATTTTCAGAACGTTGCCTTGGGATTCCCAGTATTTGATGTAGAGTCCGGTTTAAATCTCTCAACGAAACAACAATCGATATATAATCTTCATAGTCGTTGGGTTACTATCAGAATCTATCTTCAGCGCAAACGTTGCTAAAAATGCAATTTAATAATTATCATCGTAATCCGATGTTCTGGACATACATTTTAAGTCAACTCCTAGAATTGTAATTCACTTTATTTTCATTTCAGTGCACATTCAACTAGTGAATAAACTATATTCCCTAGTGGTGGAAAGTTTATTAGTTTCATATGGCAACAAACAGCATAGAATAGCTTATTAAGATTATAAATGTCGTTAAGAAACAACACATTCGTAACAACACAGGTATTCGTCAAAATTATTAACGGATGAATAACTTATTACAATATACTATTTTAGTACGTTTTCTGTCTATGAAAGCAATCAACACTCTTTTATAGTTGATTACTTTAGTTGAGAGCACTACAATATCACTAAGCAATTAACGTGACAATTCTACAAGATCAGTACTCCCACATTTTAGGCTCCTCTTAAGAATGTGACTGAACACTGGGAGGTAATTTATTATTAAAATAAAGTGTTAATCATCCAATTATTTCATTCTTTCTCCGAGAAAATCATAATCTTAATGTTTATTATATTAGCTTGTGCCGTACATAGGAGGTAATCAGTGATTGAAAACGTGTGTGATATGAAAACATGTAAATTGGTTATACATTTTTGTTTTCATTCATCCAAAGAATTATTTTTGAGAAAACCTAAATATCTAATCTAATTGATAATAGTGAAAAGTATTTACATCAATACCATATAAGTCATAAAACTATTTATTGCATACCCCTATTGACTAATTAATTTAATTTATGTGTATTCTTAAAATTTTACATATATTTTGAATAAATATATACAAATTCTAATACAAACCACCTCTTTAACATGGCTACCTTTACCAAACGGCGTGAATATTGAATCCAATGTGTGTGCAAGGTAAACTATAGCAGTTTGTATTACGAAAATCTCCTAATGATCGGTATATCATGAAGTGCAAACTGTTTATACAAGTGAGAACCGAGTTAGCCTTGGATTTAAGCAGGAACTATCGTACTTGTTGACTTATTGCTTCACGGTATGCATACATTCACTGACCACTGAGATACAAGATTTTTTTTTAAGAAGAAGCCGATCTCCTTTTAAGCCTTATTATGCCCGTTCTCATGGGCCACTGGCCTCTGCGAGGATCTTATCAAACGTGAATAAGGGGGAGAGTCGATACAGTACAAGGTCGATGGTGCTGATATAAAGTGCAACGGTCACAGACAGGATTCGAACCTGCGCTATCTCTAACTCAGACTCAAAGTCCAAGGTCTTAGACCGCTCGGCCATCGGCACTCCAGATATATCTTTAATCAGAGCAAGAACAACAGAGTTTGGTTTGGAATTCTATCAGAAATTTCGTACATATTGACTTACTGGCTCATGGCAGAAATGAATTGACACACTATTGAGACAAATCAAATATGATATCTTTAAACAGAGCAAGACGCAGTGAAGATCAAAGCTATTACTGCCTGCACCACAGTACGCTTGTGGTAATACGCCTAGGTTTATAAAATAAGAATTACGAAAGGAGTCGAATACTGCTAGATCAGTTATTTGAAAGAGAGAAGAAGTTACAGCATACCAAACACTTTTCTACAAATGTGTCCGTAGCATTGATCAATGTTACGTTCGAAATTATCATAACTTACAGAACATAATTGCCTTATACTTTACTCCAAAATAACCTAAATTCCGTCAAGCAGAATGGCGGTTTCAACGTAACAGCGGTTATTTTTCCTTGATTTCTAACAGTGTAGACTATAGGATCGATCAAAATGATATAATTTATAACAAGTATTTTTATAACTTGTTTTGTCAGAAGTAATCGAAGATTGAGGTAGAAACTTGTTTAATGTAGTAGAAGTTCTTTTTGCGTGCATTAAAAAGCCAAAAGTTATTCTCAAACCTCAGGTTTCACTTATCGGCACCGGAAATGGGTTTCGCATCGGACTGGAAGCTTTCTAAGCGATTCCATTTGTTTCTGCCCAAAATTGCAAATCTCTTGTCCGTCAGTTATTGGGCACACTGAACTATTCATTTGTGTATTTTCGTTATATATATATATATATATGTATGTGTGATGTGTGTGTGTGTGTGTGTGTGTGTGTGTGTGTGTGTGTGTGTGTGTGTGTGTGTGTGTGTGTGTGTGTGTGTGTGTGTGTGTGTGTGTGTGTGTGTGTGTGTGTGTGTGTGTGTGTGTGTGTGTGTGTGTGTGTGTGTGTGTGTGTGTGTGTGTGTGTGTGTGTGTGTGTGTGTGTGTGTGTGTGTGTGTGTGTGTGTGTGTGTGTGTGTGTAGTATATCTATCTTTTAAATTGGACCAAGCAAAATGTATCTACAAAATTTCATTGAAATCGGTTAAGAAGCGTAAATGAACAACGTGACACGATATTCTTATATACAAAGATACATATACTGCTCCTCTCTTATATGTATATATGTATCTAAATGTGTGTATGTGTTTTATTGAATTATTAGATAAACCATTAGGAAACAACAATCAATTAGGATATACATATTTCGCTTAGTTTTCTAAAGTTATTTGGATGAAGTGACTTTTAAATTAACTATAGACCTACGTTTACGAACTTAAATAAGTGTAAACTTTAAAGTTTATAAACATTATTTAACTAAATAAAATATTTGAAACTAATTGTTATTGAGTACCTATATTTTGATTATACAGGGTGGAGCGCGATAATTTGCTGATTTGGAAATGAAATAAAAAAATTATGAACCTTAGAAAAAATTATTTTTTATTTTAATTATATTGAACAGTAAGGGAATTTTTAAATTACATGGTTTTAAATAATGTATCTGGCAAATGTCGACCTTCGGCATCCACACACTGCGTGCCGGCCAGTTCACATCACCCCTCAAAGAGATAAGCCGTCCAGGAAACATTTGCCTCAAACAATTCATGGTAACCCTCGCTGTGTGTGCAGTGGCACCATCCTGTTGGAATCATGTATCCTCTAATTTCATTCGCTCAAGAGCCGGCTTAAAAAATCCTGTATCATAGTCAAGTACCGTTTGGAGTTCACAGTTATGGCACGACGGTTATCCTGAAAAACACAAGAAGTACTCCGTGTCAAATAGTCCCGTGCTGACAATTGATGGACCACGCACATTTTATATTGGTGAAATCTCAGTTCATCATGAAGAATCCGGTGGAGAGAACATCTTGAAATGCCAAGAGCAAGTGATTGCTTCCGAGCAGAGCGTTTTGGAGATTGCAGTACTGCTGCTCTAACACTATCGATGTTTTCCGGCGTTGTAATCCTTCTCTGAGGTCCCCTTCGTACACATGACACATTCCCTGCTGTTCTGAATGCAGTTACCCAATTTAAAATTGATTGCCGACCAGGAACAAGTCCGCGTGGGGAACAGCGTATCGTAAACGAAAAGCACGCTGCACTGCAATGATCGAGTGGGCATTTGAAAAATGCGCTTCAACACAAAACGACCTCTCCTCTCTTGTCCACTGCATGATGGCAAATGGAACGCGGAGGAATACAAATCTCCCGTCAGCCACTATAAGCCACGCCCACTCTCCCTTCTCGTCAACCAACAGTGCCGCAACAGTCTGCAGTGCAAAAAAGCAAGTTACCGCGCTCCACCTGTACATCGATAGCTGTATTAAGCGACATCGTTTGTTAATATCGTTTATTATATTATATGAATATAATATAATAATAACATATAATAATATAATAACATATGATATTATATGTTAATGTTTATTATAATAAACTGGTACGAATTATGCACTCTGCCCCTAAAAAATTAGTCAATCTAACTTAACATAAATATCAAAATCCGATACTCTAAACTGAAAATTTATGTCCCTGAAAGTTAAGAACATCCTTAAAGAGGAGCGTGGTCTAGGAATTATTCAAGATCACAACATTAATCTGGACAAACGTTTAATGAACAAGTCAGTACTCACAACTAAATATAAAAAAAATCTCCATGGCACTTTAAACTAGAAAACGAAATACTTTTCAAAATTTAAAATTCGTGTATGTGGTATTGTGTTTATAAAAGGTATGACCCACTGTGTCAGTAAATAGAAACTGTAATAATATTATTCTACTCATAAGATAATATAATATTAATGTAATTAGTATATTGGGTACGTCTACACAGCCCGTTAACTTCGAGAAAAGGTCAACCATCCATATAGTTGTGAAAGTTGTATGTCAAGCCAGGCGTTACGATGAGGCAAAGCGGGAGAAAATTTAGCAAGTTCTCTCCCTAATGGCGTTCATTAATAATACATTTTACTACCATATTGTATTATATTCGTGTATTCTCGCCGGGACTGGATCTTACAAATGGTAAGTGAGGAATTTTTAGATGGGGCAAGGAGAGATGACTCATCAAAATAGTGGGAACAAGAAAATCGCTTTTCTTCGATCTAACCGGTACTAATGTCCGCCTTTCTAAACATACCACGGGAGTAAAGTCGTTCACAATATACATTCTCCATACGCTCTACTTCAACAAATTCTGCAACATATTTCTACAAACTGCACTAGACTGGACTGTAACATCAAAAGGTACTTTACTAAAATTTAGATTTGTCATAAATACATCACAAATTTTCTTAATATTACGAATAATATGATTTCTTTAATCGAAAAAGTAATGCTAGAGTTGCTCGTATGGGAAGTAACCAAGCAACCATATACGTATACTAAACTATATTCATATATTATATCATGGTGTTATATATAAATATATGAAAGTCAAAGTATATTTGTCTGTTTTTATGTCTATCTGCACGTCATCGCAAGAACGAACTTACCTAAGGACTTAAGTGCATGAAGCGTTATTAATAGATTGGTGACAACGTTTTCGACAACTTTTCTTGTCAGTCACTCCATGGGATTTGGCTGAGCTTGGCAAAATGTTTTACATTGTTCGTATTGTTAAACATATGGCAATGCTAAAATCGTTGAAAAAATCATTTGTAAACAAACTTGAGTCATTTTACCTGTCAAAGAGTGACAAAGAAACTCATGTAATGAAGTAACTTTGCCGGATAGGTCGGAAAGACTTTTATAACGTTTCTTCGGAGTTCCAGTAATATGTTGTACGGGTTTTTTCGTATACAGACAAGATATAGTTGGGTTATAGTGCATAAAGGGAGTGTAACAAAAGTAATTCGAGCACTTTTCTTTTTGGGATGTACAGTAGTAGTGTCTTACAATAACCTACGCATGTCTGAATATTACCTAGGATATAATTTAAACAGGCGTTATCTAAGGCAAACAAATTTTGTAGATTTGTGGGAAATTTGTTCAAGTATAATATTTTTTATGCACTAAAACATTTTTTCCACAATTTACCATTATTATTCTGTGAAAATTTATGTTCCAATTGTACAAAGATAAAATCACAAATGTATCTTCATAAGAGCGGCGAGGTTAGTCGCTGGCATTCGAACGGCAATAATTTTTTTACTAGGGTTTGTATAACGCTATCAGACATGGCTTTATAACCCAGTTAATTTAAGCAAAAACGTCGGTTACATCCCTGTAAGGATTATTCTCAATATATATTCTAATTGATTTTTCATGTTTTATTTTCATCATTATGTCTTGACGCTAGGAATAGCCTTAGAAAAACTGCTTATGTTAAGAATAAAGATCCTTTAGAAAGTAATTGCAAATAGAGGAGATTTTCATAATTACCTCTTGAGTATATGATAATGGCATTATTTTTCAACATTTAAGGTGTGTACAATAGAATTCCTGGTAGTAATGTTGTATATATTATTTAATACTATCATTCATATATTAATAATTCGAAAAAATAATAACAAATAATTCGAAGAAACAAATAGATTAATATTGCTGAACTATTAACTAAACATAAACTATTTTATTGAACAGTATGTGATTCTTTCAATCCGGTTTGTATTTAGACAAACTATTCTAGAATAGGAGTATATCAATTTCTTATTAGTACTTCTTTCTCAATTATTACGAAGTAGGAGTGCTCTACTCTAACTCCGACGGTCATCCCCGCAGTAGGACTAGAATTATCGATCTGCAACGGCACCCCAATATCTTGATATTTGCGGTTAGTGATGTGCCGCTCTCGGATATCCTTGGGGTTTCCCAGGTTTAAGTGACACAACGGTTTTGCTGTACCCTGTGTACATTCAATTGGAAGATAAAAACCAACCAGAAGTAAACCAATAATATAACACTTTAATACGACGTATATCATTAAGAAGCTAACTAATATACTCCTACATGTAATACAGTTTTTGTTTTCATTCTAGTTATTTCGTCAAATATTTAATAGTACCTCTTGAATATGTGCTTTTCGGATAACATTAACTCCACTCCGACATTTTCCTGTCAATATTTTATCATGTGGTTTTGTTATTGAAAAAAATAATTGTGCCTTTTACAAACAAGAACATAATTTAGCACTACTATAATAGCATTATAAAATATCTCGAGTACTCTATATAATCGATACTATGAAGGAGATACGGGCTCCTTTCATGTTTCAACAGAAAGTTCTATTGTCCATTTGAATCGTAATTAATATTGGTGTTATAGTGATGACGAGGAGAACAGAAAAGTAAAATTTATTTGAAATGTGAGCGAAATAATATTTTTACGTTTCATCCGTCCCAAGAACGAAATTAGAAACTCTCACTAATCTAATAAAAAAAAAACAATTTCTAATAATATGATCAATCCAGTGACTAAACTAAATTATTTCACTATTGGTGCAGTACCTTTATTTAAAACGTATTTCACTTTACTATTAGAATTAAACGCATGCAATTTGTAGTTCAACGCAACAACAGGGTTCTCTCGGTCAACTGCCGTGAATATTCAATCGAGTTGTGTCCACGGTAAACTTTATCAAACTGTTTAGTTCATGCAAATTATGGCGTGTTGTATAGCTTGCTTTTCTAATTTTGTAGTTCATCATTGTCACATTTTACACTATTTATTGTATGATCGCAATACAAATTTTGGTTTATGGATTTACAGCAATGAATAAACAGAGAGTTAACTAATTCGTTTTTACCACTGATTTATAAACAGCAATATTCTGCTTCATGAATATTAATAATCTTTTTCATTTAAGCCAACTGCTCTGATAACTGCTGCGGTTAATCCATCATTTCTTCATTACTAGTGAATAAACTTCATTGCTGCAGTTTTATGAATATTTGGTTTAAAATTGATAATTGCTATTCATAACACATATAACTGATTAAGGTAATAGGCTGTCTATTAATAGCGGTATGTCTAAACAAACCAATTTGTATTAAAAAAATAAAGTTAAAATTGTAAAATTTTAATATTATTTTATGATTTGAAACATTTTGTCTTAATTTACTACATTTTGTTCCGTTTTTGCGTTTATAAACATTAAAATGCTGATAAGGTCATATTGAACTATATCTTATTCCACTTTGAATAATATTTGAGCTAGAAAACTATTGGATGGTACTCTTTTATTTGTTTGTAAAAACGATCAAAGTTAATATGCTTTGTGTTCGGATTTTCAAATGTTGAAGTGTGATAGTTTACAAACCGTTCCAAAAATTGAACATGAACTGCGAGAATAAAATTATGACCAAATAGAAAATAACCAATTTTTTTTAATAAATTGTAAACTTTTTTATTTTCAACTAAATTTATTACATAAAAGTACGCAATAACGAACATTTCACATTGTTTTATCATAAATTTTTAAATAATATGTTACATTTTTTTCTATCCGTCTAACAAAACCCTGTCAAATTACGTGTGATACTTGCATTTCATTTTTAAAGAGAGAAAGAGGAAGGGGTAGTGGTACGAGGGAGAAATGGAGTGAGGAGAGAAAGGGATGGAAATAGGAGTAAGAGATATGACTTGTTCCGAAGATAAAGGAGGAGATGATTGTTTGGTAATCGCCATGTCAAGGACTGTCAAACCCAGCCGTCGAGCCGAAATGTTTTGTCATTTTCCATCATTTCAATTCCTAGTTACGCTTTTAGAGTCTTTCGTTTCATTTGTCATTTTAATTTCACGTGCAAACCAAAGTTACTCAGTCATCCCGCCCTGTAAATAAACAATCATTAAAGGAATCCAAAATAAAAATGTGTTTATTTCTCAATTTCAGTTTTTATATCAGACAAAGACGCTCACAACAAAGCTAACGTGATCCTATGAAACAAATTTCATAAACTAAAAAATACAATTTTAAATCTAATAAAAGAAAATGTCAAAGGTAACTCAATATAGATCCTCCACGCTCACAAAGAACAAACAAGCTTTGCTTTTCAAATGGAATGTTTTCCGCTTTCCAATATTAGGGATTCGTTAGATTACCAAATTTTGAGTGTTTGGGATACAAGTTCTATAATAACTAAATTATTCAATCACTGGGATTAATTCTTTAAGATATCATAAAACTAGCAAACATATTATGAATATTGCATCAATTCTAATGATTCCAACAAACTTTAAAATTATGATTGAGTGCCTACATGAGCCTCATTGGTGGATATAAATAATTATTCCTATTTCAATATCTATTTGCGAACTTCTAATAAATCGGAAGCGTTGTAAACTTGAGTATTACCGATTATGTAAAATTATGAACAATACAAATTTGGGATCATTACCATTTATTTCAAATGATGAATAATAAAAACTTTATATCATTGCTTTTTACTATAAATTGTATGTAAAATATTTGTATCAGTAGAATACGTAAAAAATATTTATCTCATATGTAATATTAAATTCTTTTGGAATTTTTTTTCTCTGATTGTTCTTAAGCCTTGAAACAAGTGATGTTAAGCAAAAACCTTGTATCCAGAAATATGACATTGCATCAAGATGATTTAAACAAGGAATCATTTTAAAAATTATATGCTACCTCAAAACAACGGGCAAAACATCAAACTAAATATACAAAATGTTAATTTAATCTTGCAATGCCTTGCTAGCTTTATAATCGTAAAATAAATAACCACACAATTTTGCATAATGATTGATTTTTAACATGTTTTCTATACTTATGTCTCAAACAACTTTGAGTAATAATTTATTAATCACTTACGAAGTCTGGTTTGCGGTAGATAAACTGTCGCAATGATATACAACTGAGATTGTATATATATATATATATATATATATATATATATATATATATATACATTCATTAAATTTGTATAAATGGCAATAGCCGAATTTAATTTATTTCAATAAACATTGAATCGCAAAAAGTTACTTGCTCCGCCGGGACTCGAACCCGGATCTCTCACTTGCCGGGTGAATGTGCTACCATTACACCACAGAGCCCCTCACTTTTTACGATTCAATTATTTTGTATTTGGGCGTTTCTTTCACATATGTGTTTAAATAACCAAACTAACATATGATCGGAAGACCAAATACCTGTCGAATGACTTTTATTTACATTCATTAAATTTGTATAAATGGCAATAGCCGAATTTAATTTATTTCAATAAACATTGAATCGCAAAAAGTACTTGCTCCGCCGGGACTCGAACCCGGATCTCTCACTTGCCGGGTGAATGTGCTACCATTACACCACAGAGCCCTCACTTTTTACGATTCAATTATTTTGTATTTGGGCGTTTCTTTCACATATGTGTTTAAATAACCAAACTAACATATGATCGGAAGACCAAATACCTGTCGAATGACTTTTATTTACATTCATTAAATTTGTATAAATGGCAATAGCCGAAATTTAATTTATTTCAATAAACATTGAATCGCAAAAAGTACTTGCTCCGCCGGGACTCGAACCCGGATCTCTCACTTGCCGGGTGAATGTGCTAACCATTACACCACAGAGCCCTCACTTTTTACGATTCAATTATTTTGTATTTGGGCGTTTCTTTCACATATGTGTTTAAATAACCAAAACTAACATATGATCGGAAGACCAAATACCTGTCGAATGACTTTTATTTACATTCATTAAATTTGTATAAATGGCAATAGCCGAATTTAAATTTATTTCAATAAACATTGAATCGCAAAAAGTACTTGCTCCGCCGGGACTCGAACCCGGATCTCTCACTTGCCGGGTGAATGTGCTACCATTACACCACAGAGCCCTCACTTTTTACGATTCAATTATTTAGTATTTGGGCGTTTCTTTCACATATGTGTTTAAATAACCAAAACTAACATATGATCGGAAGACCAAATACCTGTCGAATGACTTTTATTTACATTCATTAAATTTGTATAAATGGCAATAGCCGAATTTAATTTATTTCAATAAAACATTGAATCGCAAAAAGTACTTGCTCCGCCGGGACTCGAACCCGGATCTCTCACTTGCCGGGTGGAATGTGCTACCATTACACCACAGAGCCCTCACTTTTTACGATTCAATTATTTTTGTATTTGGGCGTTTCTTTCACATATGTGTTTAAATAACCAAACTAACATATGATCGGAAGACCAAATACCTGTCGAATGACTTTTATTTACATTCATTAAATTTGTATAAATGGCAATAGCCGAATTTAATTTATTTCAATAAACATTGAATCGCAAAAAGTACTTGCTCCGCCGGGACTCGAACCCGGATCTCTCACTTGCCGGGGTGAATGTGCTACCATTACACCACAGAGCCCTCACTTTTTACGATTCAATTATTTTGTATTTGGGCGTTTCTTTCACTATGTGTTTAAATAACCAAACTAACATATGATCGGAAGACCAAATACCTGTCGAATGACTTTTATTTACATTCATTAAATTTGTATAAATGGCAATAGCCGAATTTAATTTATTTCAATAAACATTGAATCGCAAAAAGTACTTGCTCCGCCGGGACTCGAACCCGGATCTCTCACTTGCCGGCGTGAATGTGCTACCATTACACCACAGAGCCCCTCACTTTTTACGATTCAATTATTTTGTATTTGGGCGTTTTCTTTCACATATGTGTTTAAATAACCAAACTAACATATGATCGGAAGACCAAATACCTGTCGAATGACTTTTATTTACATTCATTAAAATTTGTATAAATGGCAATAGCCGAATTTAATTTATTTCAATAAACATTGAAATCGCAAAAAGTACTTGCTCCGCCGGGACTCGAACCCGGATCTCTCACTTGCCGGGTGAATGTGCTACCATTACACCACAGAGCCCTCACTTTTTACGATTCAATTATTTTGTATTTGGGCGTTTCTTTCACATATGTGTTTAAAATAACCAAACTAACATATGATCGGAAGACCAAATACCTGTCGAATGACTTTTATTTACATTCATTAAAATTTTGTTTAAATGGCAATAGCCGAATTTAATTTATTTCAATAAACATTGAATCGCAAAAAGTACTTGCTCCGCCGGGACTCGAAACCGGATCTCTCACTTGCCGGGTGAATGTGCTACCATTACACCACGGAGCCCTCACTTTTTACGATTCAATTATTTTGTATTTGGGCGTTTTCTTTCACATATGTGTTTAAATAACCAAACTAACATATGATTGAAATAAATTATTGAAATATATATATATATATAATATATATATATATATATATATATATATATATAATATATATATATATATATATATATATATATATATATCTACACACAGCTGATTGGATCTTGTTGTTTATGGTTATTTATTTGTTAACATTTTTGGTTATGTCTTTTGTTCTTGGTTTGAGTTCTGTTTATATGTTTTAATTCAGTGTAGTTCTGATGAAGGGTTCTGTGTGAACTCGAAAAATTAAACATGAGCACTGAATTTGTGTCTCTGTTTTTTGTGTAAACTTTAAAGTACTTAGCAGAGTATTGAAGACGATTCGCATTACAGAAGATATATATATATATATATATTATATATATATATTTATATATTATATATATATATATAGAAACCTAACCTAACCTAACCAAATATATATATATAATATATATCTCTTTTTATATATATTTATTAATATATATAAGGGAGATTAGTATTAATTTAATGTTAAATATGGTAATTTTTCATTGTTTTCATCTCTACGGAATTATTCAGTTTGAACTATAACAGTTACAAAGCATGTTTATACCCTATTTAGTTCCCCAGTTTTATTATCTAACTGTCAATTGTATGCACTTCAATTTAAAACTTTCTACCATTCTTTTAAAGCTTACATCAGTTTACCAACAGCACAAAATAGTTGATAGAGTTGAAAGCCCACTAATAGTCTAGCATTACAATATTATTTTAGTTATCTTTTACATCAAATAAGTTACAAAAAAGGATGCGCAGGTTAGTAAAAATAACTTTATTGTTTTTAAATGGCTATATTGAGTTTTTGGCAGGATATTTTCGTCACTCAAGTATTTTACCACGCTGAAGAGCTCATATTTTTCTTAGACTTTGAATGTTCCATAGAATATCGAGATTGGTCTTAGCTTATTAACGCTAATAGGAATAGCTAACTTTTGCGGAATGGTCAATACTTGTTTCATCTCTGAGGAGGCACTCCACCAGAGAATGACTTATTTTTCATATACAAAATTTAATTTATAGATCTTAAAGAGAATATTTTAATCATCACTATATACATTTCGCCACTATCCGTAGATGATGAAGTTATTTCATTTACGATGATTTTGCATCGTCATTTGTCACTATTAAGCTCTCTTTCTACTCTATTAGACCAAGTTACATCAAGTATGCCTGTACGAGTATTATCGACTCTCTATAGTAAAGTTAAAATCAATTAACGTACATAGTTTACAGCTTCTCGTTTTAGTAAGTTATTACTATGAAACCCTTGGACCCCAATAAAGTCTGAAAATGAAAGACCAATGTCATGCGTCGGCGGTGAGCAGGCCCCAGTGTAATGTTTATCCCCACAGTTAGGGTAGTACCTGATGGTATCAGAGCACGCGACCCGACTTGTAAACTTATAGGTGTTGCCATAATGTCACGTCAGCTGCTCGTGCGTCTGGCAGTAATGTGTAGGCCCGGTTCAGAAAGATCACCTATTGTGTTCAATATCACTGAATGTATATGATAAAATTTCCACCACCAGGTAACAAAGACCACCTGGAATTGTGTTATTTATTTCTCTGTTGCTTAAGATAGTTGTGTTGTGGGGCCTTACTTCCATGTTTAATACAAATAAATAGTTTTTCGTAATTGGAAAGGGGAAGTATTCAAACCACAGTATATTTCAGATTTGTTAAGAGAACAAAAATCCAAATTTATGATAAATATGAAGGCAAATACAAAATATTGACAGTATACTTACCACAAAATCACAATCACTTGATACAAAATCAACTGTACCTTCGTCAATAATAGGTTGAAGATCTTTTATGCAATGTTAGTTCTCGGAAAAAATTATTTAATACCAAGCTAAGCTGGTTAATATTTTATTTTTTTAACATTTTAAAAGGTAACAGGGTATCGTAGTATATAATAGTTTCTGAAATTATTTTGGTGTTTTTGAAAAATTTTTATCTGCATTTTATCATACAGAAAACATGATGTACAACTATGAAATATGTTTTATTAGAGTGAACCAATTATTATAGTTATAAAATTGTTTAATGATATATTTGAAATGTTTAAATAAGAATGGAAAAGACTATACAAAATTGATATATAAACGACCATCATATAGATGACACATACAAAAGATATTGTCTAAGAACTCGTTACTACCTAGCAAATACATCTGTTCTAGACGTTTTTAAATTTATTATTTATTCATTATTTATCTTTATAAATAGTGAATAGTACTTTTGTTTTGAACAGTATGATTTATATCTTTACAATATTTGTTCCACCATAATCTGCAACCACATGAGAATTCAAAACTTATTAGAAAAAAAGGTATTGTAATTGGCTAAATAATTTTAATAATTTCAGATGTTCTCTATAGTAGTTAGAAACAGCAGAGGTTAAAAATTTAAATAAATTTTAAATGGCACCATATTGCGTAGTTAAACCATTTCTCACAGTGGAATAGCGTTTAAATTTACCTAATTCTCTAAACACTGATTTACCTTTATGTACCATTGTGTGGTATTTTACACAAACTTCAATTACTCTGGCATTTTTGTGATCTAAATCACTGTAGTTTCGTATGTACTCTTGTTTTTCTGTTACATTTTATGTTTCTCAAAGCTGTTAACAGATATCATCTTGTTAAACTGAGCATTCAAACATGAAAGCCTTGTAACGCCATTACTTGTTATTTACTTATGGATTATAAACTCCAATCAATTTTGATTTACGGTACCAACTAACTGATTTTCAATTATTCCGATTCAAAACGTTGGACAGATAACATCTAAAATCATCTAGTAATGTTTTAATTATTATTTAATCAATTAATTAGTTTTACTATGAAGGTCTGCAAGAGGCATATTTTAATGTAAGAAATAAACAAATATATAATAAAAAATTCTTGGGATAATATTGTAGCTCTCGGAAAAAGATACTTTTTAATGCTATCGGTGCTTAGAGCGATAAGCATTTTTCTTTAGTTAAAATAATTAAATATAAAATTAATATGATTCAAACCGTGAGACTCATGAAGTTCGTGTTAAGCTGACGAATACTTTTGTATAGCGTCGTCTTAAAGCAATGTCTTACAAGTTACAGAAAATAACCCTTAATTACATAAATTAACCCTGTATGAATCGTTCATAAATATTAATATATTTGTATATAAATACAAAACTAAACATTGACGCATGCACTACAAACTATACAATCGTTACCAAAGTATACCTATAGGGTGTTTGGTATCAACTAGATCTTAATGGTGCTTTGATAGCAGAGGCCGTACAAGCAACCTCTACTATATTTATCACTTTGATATGGCGGGGTCTATTTATGTTCCATTAGGTGATGAAAAACTCAGCCTAACTCAATATTGTCAGCACGCAAGTAATATAATCAACCCTTAGGTCAGAGACTGTTACTAGAGATGCGAGATAATATAATTTACCTTGTCTTTGTCTCTAGTCGTGTTCTTAACTGTTGTTTTTGTTCTTGTATGTAAATAGGTATATAATTTATTGTCACGCATAACATCAGAATGTAATTTATGTCGCAACTTAAGCACACAATGTGAATAGTTTCAATCTTACTAGCCTGTACTTTCGTACGCAATTTGGTGGGTTTTGCACGTGTATTCGTACTTCTGGTGAGTAATGTATATTTTCTACGCCAATGTGTAAAAAGTGTATATTTATGGCCCCTGCATTTTTCGCCGGCCTTGGTATGTTTTTTGTCTCGTTTTTGGATCAAGAAATACGTATATACATGCACAGGTCTAAGACAACTATATCCGTCCAAATATAACTAAGATGGATTATATAATAATATTAGCATTTATGCTTAAAGCTAGATACTAACTTCTTCTTTGATTTCTGCATTGTAGTAATGATCAGACACTGCATACTAAATATTTGCTAAAACGAAAAATTTTTTTCTTATCTAAATACTTTCTTACTCTGTGCTCAAATTCGATTGCATAAAAGGTTCACATAAGAAGTATTGTCCCTATCAAGCGTACTCTATGCTTTCAATAGTATAAAGGTAACATATTCGTAATAATAATTAAACATGGTTGTACTGATATAAAATAAATTTTGCACAGAACATCTTATCATAATTAACAAGCTCTTTTAATCAGTAGGTTTTGTTTGCTGTCATTCAACTTTGGAGACTAAGATGAGATTGACCGCAACTTTATAGACCAGTGGGTGCTTAGCCTGGAGGGATTTTCAAAATACTAATAGGAAAAATACCCAGAGACTATGTTTAGAATATCCAAAAATATAATCTTGATGAATAGTTTACTAGTCTACTCGTGAAAGCCTAACAAACAAACAAACTCATTTTCGAATACAAAATATTAGTGAGGTACAGTATAAATTCTGATAAATGTAGTAAAATATGTAGATCGATGTTATGACGTACACTTTGGAACATATTCCTCACTTATAACCGTACTTGGGCATTTTATTTTTGTGTTTGTATTTGAACTGAAGTTTAGACCGTTTACAACTTAATTTTTCACCGAGATGGAATCATCTCTGGATGGTTTTTACCTGCCATTAGAATATTCAGTGGGTGAACAAATTCAACCGGAACATTAAGATGTATCAGAGTTATTTTTTTAAGTTGAAAGTTTCGAGATATGTAAATTATTGGAATGTGTAAGGAACCTACAGCTCAGTTTAATCATATATGACCACTATTTGTGTTGGCTATACGGTTCGGTCACAGATTCGTGTTTACTTTTATCTTGCCTAGTTGTAACAGTTGACTACTAAAATTTTTTTTTTTAATTATTTCTAGGTTAATCCTACTGTTTCTGCATTGCTTTGCTGAAAAAATCCTTCAATAGTCAAAGTCAAATGATATATGACCACTATTTGTGTTGGCTATACGGTTTGGTCACAGATTCATGTTTACGTTTATCTCGCGCAATTGTAACAGTTGACTACTGAGTATTTTTAGGTTAATCCTGCTGTTTCTGCAATCCTTCCATAGTATCAGACTATAAAATAGGGTTTGAATTTAGGTGTGGCCTAGTTAATATACTAAAAATAACTATTATAACCTAACTATACATAACTGTTGTTTTTCACTTAAAACAAGAAATCAAGAAACCTGTCAGTGCACGTAAAAAGAACGCTTATGCTGTTTATGGAATGACAGGATATTCAGTATGGCTCAGATTGTGGTAAACGCTGTGATTAAATCCACCAAGGAAAGATAAAGGGTACAGTCGATCAATTTAGGAAAAGGAAGGCTAGGCCTTTTCCGGCCTCTTCCAATTCAAGCGGTCGGAGGAACTTGATTACTCCATTATATTTAGACTTAAAAACCTTTAACATTATGAAAGCCTCATCCACTCCAACAGTGATCCTTCAAAACAGAATACTAATTAAATTAACTATTCGCTAATTAATAATAGTATCATTAGTTTAGAAAAGATTGATGGAAACATTTGTACGGAATAAACTAATGCTGCACGGGAATCAAGTAAACCTCGAACATAATAATTGGTGTAATAAAATCCCCTCTATCAGCTTAATCAGTGTTTTTACAGAAACCACAATTCAAACACTTTGTTACCAGCCACACTCCACCCCCTATGTGTTTATTTGGCTTTTCCATGATTCCATTGGTTGACCTTTGACAAGATAGACAATACAAAGCTGTCTAAATAGAACCATTAAATGTATTAAAGCTGTTCATACATCCGAATAAGCTATAAATATTCTTTAAATACCTTATATCGTATATTAATGATTATTGTCTGGGAGCCAAGTGGAATTGTCAAAGCAAAGGACGTGTTTATTTTAAACACATAGATAATTAATATCTGGGAAAAATACCATATAAAGGCCTTGGATTTCTGATTGTCAGTTTCAAGCTAGAACAAATATTATCTGAGGAAATTTATGTAACTCTTGTTTTTTTTTAATAACGTGGACTATATAAGGTAGTTTTATTATAGTATTATATACTAAATATTTTAATATGTAAATTACTTAATATTTATTGAATCCGATCACGCAAGGGGCAGAAAATATTTATTTTATGTACGTGTAGTAGTAATACATTATGAAGCATATGTCGGTAACTCCAAAACATTTCTATACACACAATTAGTCGATAAAATTGCATGCAAGCTTTTTAAAAGTTTTCAAAAGTGATCTAGGTTTTTTTTGTTTGTATTATTGTTTTCAGTTACTTATTTTATTAGCACATATTTTGTTCTATTTTTGTAATAAAATATTTGTGTCTATAAGAAAATCAGGAGTCATTATTTTATACTTGAATCTGTGAAATTTGTTTTCTGGCTATTTCATTAGTAGTTTTTATTTTAATGTAAATAACTAATAAAAGATGTAACTATTCCTGTAGTTCTACGTGTGAGAATGATATTATGAGTGAGTTTCAAGTAGCATTAAGAAATGTTTACTCTCCATTTTTCGGGCAGGACGACAAACAAACTATCTTTAACGTTAAGTTTATTTTTATCAAACCTACAACTAACTATTGTTTAAAAATACATAACTGTTTGTTTTTAATAACCTATATAAATTAATGATATGGATAAATTCTTTTCTCGGTCATCCCTACCAAGCGTAATATTATATCTTTATCTGGAATATGTCATGACGAAATCGTAGAGAGATAATCCTAACTTCACAGAGTGGCGTGTACGAAATCGTCGATATCAATGTTCCCTATATAGAAATAAAGCTTCATACCAAGTCTATATGCCATTTCCTTCTCGATATATCGTGAAGACCGTGGACAGCTTAAAGACAATGATCTTAAGATCTGAACGTTTCCTGAAGGTAATATCTAGATAAACCATTCTCTATCAACTTTCTTATTGTTCTGACTGTATTTATGCGTTATAAAATAAAACCACTGCTATTTTGCAGCAGTTTCACAATCTTGTAGTAACAGGATTGTTTTTTTTTTTTTTTTTTTTTTTTTATAAGGTTTAACTCAATAATCGAACAAAATATACACAACTTTTAATTTTAATTTTAACAATTTTTAATTATTTAAGAAATACATAAGATTGAATAATTATTTCAATCATGTCGTAATTTAAATTTGCACAAAAATTGCAAGTCACTTATATGCAGCTTGATTTAGTCATGGAAGAAAGAGAATGTACAGTAGTTAAATAACATTCCATATAAAATTACATTCCTGCGTGAGAAACATAATTACACAACTTGCACCATTCAGTATCCATTGTAATCATAAATAATGTAAATTGACCATTGTAGCAGAAACAATTTACCGTTAGGCTACGATGTATTGTAGCAACAACAAAGCTGTGATAATCAACAATGTACAACAAAGCGAAACCAATTACCCGTTAAGAATTATTGGCAAACCGTCTCTTCAGTGTTGTGGCGAGTACCAATGTTCTGCCAATTCTAATTGTGTATTCTCTTGTGTTTATCGCTTAATAATTTATTCAAGGGTACATTTTAAGACATTGGACGTCTATTGCGATTGTGATATGTATAAAATATGATTATATATGATTATACTATATATATATATATATATATATATATATAAAATTAAATATATATAATTATATATATGTAAATATATATATATATAATATATGTTAAATTGTATAAATAGCAATAGCCTTATTTTAATTGCAATAAAACATTGAATCACATACTTGTTGAAAAAGTACTTGCTCCGCCGGGAGTCGAACCCGGATCTCTCACTTGCCGGGTGAATGTGCTACCATTACACCACAGAGCGCTTACTTTTCCTGATTCAATTATTTTGTATTTGGCCGTATCTGTCACATATGCGTTTAATTAAGCAAACTAACATATGATCTGAAGACCAAATACATGTCATATGACTTTTATTTACGTTAAATTGTGTAAATGGCAATAGCCTTATTTTAATTCCAATAAACATTGAATCATAAAAAGTACTTGCTCCGCCGGGAGTCGAACCCGGATCTCTCACTTGCCGGGTGAATGTGCTACCATTACACCACAGAGCGCTTACTTTCCTGATTCAATTATTTTGTATTTGGCCGTATCTGTCACATATGCGTTTAAATTAAGCAAACTAACATATGATCGGAAGACCAAATACCTGTCAAATGACTTTTATTTACGTTAAATTGTATAAATGGCAATAGCCTTAATTTAATTTCAATATATTTTATTTATATATATATATATGAAATATTGTCTGCTGGAAGTAAATATTTACATTTTATTTACATTATTTCCCAACTCGTAGCACTTTCTTTCAGTAATTGATCTACTAATATATGGGTCAGTTTCTAAATAAATCCGACCGGCATACTTGATCGTGCCTTTTGTATGACTTTTAAACCATTAGATTAATTGTCTTGTTGATTCGGTTGTCGTTTATGTATCTTTTTTTCGATTTTGGCCTCCGTAGATTTCAATTCAATTCAATTCATTTATTCGTTTCGTAAACATAGCCTCGTTTGTTCTGAATAAAGGTTTCCAACTTTTGGACTTACCTTCTTTTCTATATAAACTATATTGAGTTCCATAATGGTGTATGTTTTTCAATCGTGTGGCTGTTCTCTACATAGCAGAAAATTTGAATCAATTCAGAAAATGATCCCTTTCAGCAATGGCGAAGAATCTCGAGATAACGATCTACAATCCGATCTCTGTGGACGGTTTACGAGAAGAGGGCATGTTTTAACAAGCCCTATTAAAGTCTACTTAAGGTCTCCTGGACCAGAGCTTCTTGAGCTGTCTGTAAACCGACTTAGCTCTTGTCCTGGGCTGCTGGTACATTGTTCTACGACTTTCACAATAAACCACTCAACACGGCGTCCCTTAAGATGGGTAAATTATAATTCATATTCGTTAATACACATTTTGGTAAGTGATCATTAAATATTTACGGTTTTAATTATTTGGGTTCCAAAGTAAATTTTTCAAAATGTACAAAGCGGATAATTTTGAGTTTTATGTTCTTAAATTAAATCCCAATTTACTGGAGGCCTAGTGTACTAAAGCCCTGAAATCAATTATATAGAGTTTTTACATATATTATATGTATAACATTATATTGCAAGTTGAAAGGGATAGTATTTTTTTTTTTAATGTATAATTCCGTTACGATTTTAGTGGTGCAACGTAAATTTCAGAAAGTAAGCGAACACAGACACAGTTGTCTGTGCCTAAAAGTACTAGAAATGTATTTCAAACCTGGCGTTTTATAAGGGCTGAAGGTTAAAATCTAAGACGTTGAAAATACCAAATATCTCATTTGGTATTTGTGTAAACACGATTATTGCTTGTGTAAACTATACGTTTGTTTAAAAGAGGCCGATCCCCTTTTAAGCCTCAGTCTACCCGTCATGACCCCATGGCCGGTGTGAGTGGGGAGATTTGATACAGTGCGAGGTCAATGGTACTGATAAAAAGTGCGTCGGTCACAGACAGAATTTGAACGTCCGCTATCTGTAATATAACTCAGATGAAAAATCTGAAATCTTTTTCCCTCAGCCATCAGCACTCCCAACATTGTATGTGTTAGGGCAGGACATTATTCTGATATCACCAAAACTACTGCTTGTCTACCTTAAAACCTAAAACAAATGCAGTTATAAGAATTTAAACATCCAGCTTTATGTAAACACCCCTCCTCGTTCAACGTTCATTGGATTTTTATGTAACTATTTACACGGTTTTATTTGATTATGGATTAAGTTACATAAGTGCATTAAAATAAGATGTTATACCTATGTATTTAACGATTGGCAATTGGTAATGAACAAGGAAATCCCTGATTACAAGCGTCAATGCTGCAATGTTGATACTGGCTGAGGCCAAACCTTGTTAGTGTCAAGGATAACCAACCCCAATTACTCTCCGCTGCAGCTCCTCGACCTTTCTCGTACTCTTACATCCAACCCAATTACTTAACTCATGTTACTACGGCAGAATAGACAACAGAAACATTAATCGAACAAATTGTACATGAAAGAACTCATGATGTGTGAATAATGTTCCAATTATTAGAAATCGGTTTTCTTTCAGCAGCATTTAACATCTATTTAGAAATAAATATCGTTAAATGGTATATCTTCCGGTGTACAACTAGATTAAATGCTACAAGGACTCAGTTTTCTTTAGATAATAAACTCTGGACAATGCACACACTACTTAAAAGAGTTACAAAATTGTTATGAAGTATAATAACATTGTATGTATGTTGACACATTGGCAACTCTCGCGGCACTAAGATAAGCCGATGGCCGCACGGTCTGTGACATTGGACTTTAGAAATACGCTAAAAAAAATATTGCACGTCACTTTTTTCGAGACTTCTGGTCTGACGTAATCCTACCTTGTTTTAGGATATTCTTAACTGAATTTTAATAAATGTATTTCGAGCACTTCATTTTTGGGTGTAGTTTTGTCTTCTAATATTCCTACAGATGTTTGAAGATGATTATCATGTCATTAAAACAGGCGTTACTTATTACATCAACTAATTGCTTTTTAACTGTGTGATCAATTTTTTCACCTATGGTAAGTTTTTTGGCATTAAACAATATTTCCCACATTATACGATTCTGTGAAGATTTCTGTTCCGATTATACAAAGATAAAATCACAAATGCATCTTTTCAAGACCGGCGAGTCTAGTTGTTAGCATCAGAACGGCAGTAAATGTATAACTAATGGTTTTATAACGCTATCAGACACAGTAATAAAACGCAGCTAGTGTACTCAAAAAGATCGGTTACATCCTATTACGTAATATTCTCGATGTAGACGTTATCCTCGTTTATAAATCTACCCTATTTACAATATTAACCCCTTGACATTGGCTTTTTAAAACTACTCATTTCGATAATAGAGACTCTCCACAGGATAAATTCAAGTATACTAACTTTTCATAGTTATAGTCCTTGAATATATGGCAACGGCTTTGCGTCTTGTCAATGTTTCAGCGTAGTAAAAACTCTAAAATAGATTTTTTGGTAGTAATATATTACCGTTTACTAATGTAGTATTAATTTTTTTATTGAACATTTTTAAGGGTGTTAAGGTTTATTTTAATCTGATTCTTGTTTACACTTGAATATATCTTACTAATTTTGTACTACTTTCTCGATTATTACAAGGTAGTAGTACTTTCAACCGCTTGTCGCATGTGGCTGAGGTTTCTTGCAAAACTTCAAGGATATAGCGTAGTTTTCTTCTACAAATTCTAATAATATTTAAATTAACTAGTGATGACAAGGTGAAGATATAATAAAAGGTATTTGAACTCTTGGTGAGATAAATATTTTACGTTTCATCCATACCAAGAACTAAATTAGAAACCCGTACGTATATAATTAAAAAACCATTTCTAATAATATGAGCAATCCCGCAAAAATCTTGATTAATTCAATATTGATGGAGTACATATATTTCAAACGTATTTCACTTTACTATTACAACTAAACGCATGAAATTTGCAGTACAACGCAACAACAGGGCTCTCTCGGTCAACTGCCGTGAATATTCAATCGAGTTGTGTCCACGGTAAACTTTATCAAACTGTTTAGTTTATGCAAATTATGGTGTGCTGTGCAGCTTGTTCTTCTAATTTTGTAGTACGTCATTGTCACATTTTATACTGTTAAATGTATAACCGTAATATAAATTTGTTTTTAAGGATTTACTCTTATGAATAAACATAAAGTTAACTAATTCGTTTTTTACCACTGATTTATAAACAGTAATATTCTGCTTAATGAATATTAATATTCTATTTCATTTAAGCCAACTGTTCTTATAACTGCTGCGGTTAATACAAAATGACTTAATTTGTATTTATACTACTGACTAAAAATAGCAATTTAATAATCTTTTTTAATTTACCAACTGTTCTTGTAACTGCTGCGGTTAGTTAATCCATCATTTTTTCATTAATGGTGAATAAACTTCATCGCTGCAGTTTTATAAATAGTTGATTTAATATAGATCATTGCTATTCCCTAACACAGATCACTAATTAGGTTAATAGTCCGTCTAATAATAACAGTATGCTTAAGCAAACCAATGTTTATTAAAATAATATGATTGACCTTGTAATAATTTCATAATATTATGTGTCGATTTCAAAACTTTTGGCTTATTTTACTATAGTATATTCGCTTTATGCGTTTATAAAAATTATAATTCCAAAATGTTTGTATTGAAAATCTAATTCTTATTCTACTCTGAATAATATTAGAGCTAGAAAAATATTGTATGGTACAGTTTTATTGGTTTGTAAAAACGAAAAAGATTTATCTGTAATATACTTTTTGATTGAATTTTAAAATTTTGAGATGTCATAATTTATATTTGTTCAGAAAATTGAGAATGGACAGCGAGGGAAAAATTTATTTGTAGAAAATAACCAACATTTTAATGAAATATAAATTGTAAAACTTTTTTTACTTCACAACTAAATTAATTACGGAAACGAACGCAATAACGAACATATCACATTCTATAGGCGGCCATTTTAAAATTAAAAAACACATGTTACACTTTTAATATCTCTACTTTAATACCCTATAAAATTAAGTTTGAAACTTAAATTTCATTTTTAGAGAGGTAAAGAGAAAGGGGTAGTGATATGAGGGAGAAAAGGAGTGAGGAGGGGAAGGGTTAGAGATAGTAGTGAGAGAGATATGACTTGCTTCGAAGATAAAGGAGGAGATGATTGTTTGGTAATCGCAATGTCAAGGGCTGTCAAACCCAGCCGTCTAGCCGAAATCTTTACCGATTCACATCATTTCAATGGCTAATTACGCTTTTACAGTCTTTAGTTTTATTTATTACTTAAATTTCACGTGCAAACTAAAATTACTCAGTCAAACCGTTCTGGAAATAAGCAATCTTTAATGGAATCTAAAATAGTAACGTGTTTATTTCTCGATTTCGGTTTTTACATCAGTCAGAGACGCTCAAAACAAAGCTAACGTAATTCCACAAAATAAATTTAATAAAGTATAAAATACGTTTTTACATCTAATAAAACAAAATGTCAAAGCTTACTCAATATAGATCCTCCACGCTCACAAAGAACAAACAAGCTTTGCTTTTCAACTGTACAGTTTTTTACCGCTTTCCAATATTGGTTATTCCGTTGATTACCAGATATTAAGTTTTTGGGACACAAGTGTTATAATAACTAAATTATTCTGTCACTGTGATTAGATCTTTAAAATACCCTTAAACGAAAAAACATTTTATGAATATTGCATAAATTATTGCAATAAATGTTAAACAATTATTGAATGTCTACTTGAGCCTCATTGGTGAATATAATCAGAATTATTCCTATATTATATACTATACATAGAATATATATACATAGTACGGTAGTTTTTTTTATATATATATATATATATATATGTATATATATATATATATATATATATATATATATATGTATGTATATATATATATATCTAAACATCTAAAAACCTGAAAGAAGTGTAAACTAGAATATTACCTATTACTACAGTAATGAACAATATAAATTTGGAATCAGGTCTTTTAACCATAAATAGTACATATTATATCGTTATCAGTTGAATACATAAAATATATTTAGGTGTAATATGGAAATGTTTTAAAATCTTATATCGAACTGATAGGTATGGCACTGATTGTCCTTAAGCCTTTAAACAAGGGATATTAACCAAATTACTTAAGGTTAGAAAACAAGAAATTGGATCAAGATGAATTAAACATGTTTCTTTTTAATTATATCCTACCTCAAAGCAACGGACAAAACATTAAACTAAATATGCAAAGTGTTAATTTCATATTGAAATGCCTTGCTAGCTTTATAATGGTAAAATAAATAAACTCACATTTTTGCATAGTTATGGATTTTTTACATTTACTCTATACGTATGTATCACACAATTTTAAATACATTCATATAATGTATATAAGGGAGATTAGTGGTAATTTTTATTGTTTTTACATGTACGGAATTATTAAGTTTGAACTACAACAGTTAAATGCATATTTCTACCTCGTTTAGTTCCCCAACTACTATATAGGTGTAAACTATATGCAATTAAATTTAAAATTTCTACTATTATTTCAAAGCTTCCATCAGTTTACATGCAGTACACAATAGTTTATAGAGTTGAAACCCTACTAATAGTCTAGCACTACAACATAACTTTTTGTTTGTACTCTTATTGTTTTAAATTATAATGGGTTTAGGCAGGATATTTTCATCACTCATGTATTCCACTAGCTGAAGAGCTGTTATTTTTCTAAAACTTTGAATATACCGAATAATATGGAGAATGGTTTTAACCTATTAACGCAATTACGGATGGCTAACTTTTTAAGGAGGATGGCTAATACTTTTTTTCACATCTGAGGAAGAACTCCACCAGAGAATGAGTTATTTTCCACATATAAATTTAATTTATTGAACTTAAAGAGAACTATTTTTATTATCACTATATACATTTTGCCACTACCCGTAGATATTGAAATTATTTTATCTATGCTGATTTTACATCGTCGTTAGTCACTATACAAAAGTTACGTATATAACAAAAGTTTACAGCTTCTCGTTTTACTAAGTTATTACTATGAAACCCTTGGACCCCAATAAAAGTCTCAAAATGAGAGACCACTGTCGCGTCTGCGACTGAGCAGGCCCAAGTGTAATGTTTATCCCCACAGTTAGGGTAGTACCTGATGGTATCAGAGCACGCGACCCGACTTGTAATCTTATAGGTGTTGCCATAATGTCACGTCAGCTGCCTGTGCGTCTGGCAGTAATGTGTGTAGGCCCGGTTCAGAAAAAATCACATGTTGTGTGCAATGTACTGAAATATTTAATATATACGATATAATTTCCACCAGGTTACAAAGACCACCCTGAATTGTTTAATTTCTCTATTGCTTAACATAGTTGTGTTGTGGGGCCCTACTTCCATGTTTAATAAAAATAAGAAAACTGGGAAAAAACTATTTCAACTAAAGTATATTTTAGAGTTTTAAAGAGACCAAAAATCCAAATTTATGATGAATGTTACGGAAAAAGAAAATATGACAATGTACTCACTACAAAATCACAATCACTTGATATAAAATCTACTGTACCTTGGACAATAATAGGTTGAAGGTATTTTTATACAAAGCTTGTTCTCGGAAAAATATTTATTACAGGGTTGTTAATATTTTACTTTTAAACATTTTTAAACGTTACAGTAAATGAATCATAGTATATAAATAGTTTCTGAAATTATTTTGGTGTTTTAAACCTTTTTTTTCTCTACATTTGATCATACAGAAAGCATGATGTACAACTATGTAAATATGTTTTATTAGAGTTGTACCAATTATTAAAGTTGTACAATTTTTTAATGATATATTGTAAATTTTTAAATAAGACTGTAAAAGAGTTAACAAAATTAATATATAAACGACTATTATATTACTAACACTTAAAAAAAGACAATTTCTACGAACTCGTTAAGTACCTATCAAATACACCAGTAGTAGGCAGTATTTTAAATGTATTAATTATTTATTATTTCTCTTTATAAACACCTCGTTCACTAATTTACTTTATTTAATAGTATAATTTATAACTTAAAAAATTTTTTGACCATAATCTTCAATCATATAAGAAATCAAAACTTTTTAGAACAAATGGTATTGTAATTGCCTCAATTATTGTAAACATTTCAGTTAGAAACAAAACAAAATTAAATAACATATTAAAATTTTAACTGGCACATTATTGCATAATTTAGCATTTGTCACAGTGAAATATCGTTTAAATTTATCTACGTCTCTAAACACTGTTTTTAATTTATGTTACATTGTGTGTGATCAATATGTATTTTACAAAAACTTTAACTACTCTGACATTATTATATTCTGAAACACTGTAGTTTCGCATGAACACGTGTTTTTTCTGTTACACTGTCTCTCAAAAACGTTAACATCTATCAATAAGATCTATAATAAGATGGTATCTTATTAAACTGAACATTATAAAACATAAAAGCCTTGCAACCTTGCAACTTGTTATTTACTTAAGAGTTATAAATCTCTATCAATTTAGATTTACGGCAACAAGCAACTGAATTTCACTTCGAAATATTGGACATATAACATCCTAAATGGTCTACAATATTTTAATAATAATTTACAAAATTAGGTTTAATATGAGGATCTACAAGAGGCAGATCTTAATAAAGCAATACAACACACTACATACCAAAACAAATATATAATAAAACATTCTTGGGATAATAGTCCAGCTTTCGAAAAAATACGTTTCAATGCTATTGGTACATAAAGCGATGAGCATTTTTCTGTACTTAAAATAATTAAATATTAGAGATGTAGCCTCGAAAAGTGTTTGATACAAGTATAGAATAATAAATCTGTTTATATATTTATATATATATATATATATATATATATATATATATATATATATATACACACACACTTTTTGATATATTGTTTATTTTGTACAAGTACATTTCAAATTCTAAGGAACTTGTAAGTTGCCTGATGATGAATTCTTTGAATTTGAAATGTACATTGTATAAAATAAAAAAAATATATCAAAAAGTGTTTAAGGGTTTATTATTCTATATTTTTTAATTAAATATTAAAATAATATGAAACAAGCAATGTGACCAATTAAGTTCATGTTAAGTTAACGGGTACTTTTTCATAGTCTTGTCTTAAGCAATATACATCTTACAAGTACACTAACCCTTTATGAATAGTTAATATATGTGAGGCTATATGTATAGAAATATAAACTACACATAGACGCATGCAGTTCAAACTATTCAATCGTTACCAAAGTACGAGTATAAGTAGAGGGTGTGGTATTAACTGGATCTGAATGGTGCTTTGATAGCAGAGGCCGTACAAGCAACCTCTACTATATTTATCACTTTGATATGGCGGGGTCTATTTATGTTCCATTAGGTGATGAAAAAACTCAGTCTAACTCAATATTGTCATCACGCAAGTAATATAATCAACCCTTAGGTCAGAGACTGTTACTAGAGATGCGAGATAATATAATTTACCTTGTCTTTGTCTCTAGTCGTGTTCTTAACTGTTGTTTTTGTTCTTGTATTTAAATAGGTATATAATTTATTGTCACGCATAACATCAGAATGTAATTGATGTCGCAACGTAAGCACACAATGTGAATAGTTTTAATTTTACTAGCTGTTACCCGTACCTTCGCACGCAATTTGGTGGGTTTTGCACGTGTATGAGTACTTCTGAAGAGTCAGGTATATGTTCTACGTCAATGTTCAGTTAGAAAATATATAAAAGTGGTATATATTTATGGCCATTGTAATTTAATCCGGCCTTACTATGTTTTGTGCCTCGTTTCTTGGATCAATAAAATACACATATACATACACAGGTCTGAGAAAACTTCATCTGCCAAAATGTAACTAAGATTGGTTATATAACAGTGTTAAAATTTATGTCTAAAAGTTACATACTAACTTTATCATTGATTTCTGATCATATATGATCATAATTAACAAGCTCTTTTAATCAATAGATTTGGTTTGCTGTCAATCAACTTTTGGAGACTAAGATGAGATTATCTGCAATTTTAGAGATCAGTATGGCATAGCCTGGAGGAATTTTCAAAATACGAATAGGCAACTTAGAATGAGACCATGCTTAGAATGTCCAGGAATAATGTCTTGATGATTAACTTAATAGTCTACTCGTGAAAGCGTAACATACAAACAAACTCATTTTCGAATGCAAAATATGAATGAGTTACAGTATAAATTTCGATAAATGTAGTAATATATTTAAATCGATGTTATGACGTACACTTTGGCACTTATTCCTCACTTATAATCGTTAGTTCGTTTCCTCATAATTGGGCATGTTATTTTTATGTGTGATTGAAATGAAGTTTTAGACCGTTTATCACTTACTTTCTCACCGAGAAGGAAACATCTCTGGATGGTTTTTAACTGCCATTAGAATATTCAGTGATGAAACAAAATCAACCCGAACATTAAGATATATCAAAGTTATTTTTTTAAGTTGAAAGTTTTGAGTTATATAAATTTTTGGAATGTGTAAGGAACCTGCAGCTCAGTTTAATCATATATGACCACTATTTGTGTTGGCTATACGGTTTGGTCACAGATTCGTGTTTACTTTTATCTTGCCCAATTGTAACAATTGACTACTGAAAAGTTTTATAAAGTCTTTTTAGGTTAATCCTACTGTTTCTGCATTGCTTTGCTGGAACAATCCTTCAGTAGTATCAAACCATAAAATAGAATTCGAATGTAGGTATGGCCAATTTAGTATGCTAAAAATAACTATTATAACCTAACTATACATAAAGTTGCTGTTGTTTTCCACTTAAACAAGAAATCAAGAAACCTCTCGGTGGCCTTAGTTCTAAAAGACCGTTTATACTGTTTCTGGAAAAACAGGATATTCAGGATTGCTGAGATCGTGGTAAACGCCGTGATTAAATCCACCAAGGAAAGATAAAGGGTACAGTCGAGCAATTTAGGAAAAGGAAGGCTAGGCCTTTTCCGGCCTCTTCCAATTCAAGCGGTCGGAGGAACTTGATTACTCCCTTGCATTTAGGCTTAAAAACCATTTCATTTACATTATGAGAGCCTCATTCACTCCAACAGTGATCCTTCAGAACAGAATACTAATTAAATTAACTATTCGCTAATTAATAATAGTATCATTAGTTTAGAAAAGATTGATGGAAACATTTGTACGAAATAAACAATGCTACACAATACTCACGTAAACCTCGCACAGAATTTGTAATTAAATCCACTCTATTAGCTTAATCAGCACTTATTAAAAACAAAAATACAATTCAATAACTTTTTGATCCACCACCCTCAACCCTCTGAATGTGTACTTGGCGTTTCCATATTTCCATTGGTTGACCTCCGACTAGGTAGAAAATTCAAATATGTGCATATAAAACCGTTAAATTTAATAAAAGCTGATTATACAGCGTAGTACGCTATAAATATACTTTAACTACCTAATTATCTATTAGTTATTATAGTCTAAGAGCCATGAGCCAAGTGTAATTGTATAAGTAAAGAACGTGTTAATTTTAAACACATAGATAATTAATATCTGAGAAAAAATACTACATAATGGCCTTATATTTCTGATAGTTCGTTTTAAGCTACAAGAAATATTATCTGGGCAAATTTGGAACCTTTTTTGTTTTATTTTAATAACAAGGACCATATTAGGGGGTTTTATTATAGTATTATAGAATGCATTTTGAAATATACAAATTATTTAAGCTTTAGCGACTTCTATCACTCGAGGAGCAAGAAAGATTATTTCCTGTACGCATGATAATAATACATTATGAAGCATATTTCATGACCACCTAAAAATGTTTATAATTTTGTTAACCAAACAATCACTGTACACACATATAGGCGATATAATTCCATACAAGCTCTTAGAAGTTTTCAAAAGTGATCTGCGTTTTTTTTTTTTCTTGTTTCGTTGTTCTCGGTTTACTTTTTAATTAGCATCTATTTTATTTTATTTTTATAATAAATATCTACGTGGAAAAAATCGAGTCAATAATTTAATTTATTGATATAACATTAAATTTTTTTAATTCTACTTCTGAGAAAGATATGAGTAGAATTAAGTAGAATCAAGTAGAATTAAGACATTTTTAACCACCATTTTTCCAGTGTGACGACAAATGAACTATCTAAAACTTTAATATTTTTAATAAAACCTACAACATACTATTCTTCAAAAATATATAGTTGTTTGGTTTTAATAACCAATATAAATGTATTACATGAATTAAAGTTTTTCTAATGCAGCTTTTACTAAAATATGATTAAATAATTCAGAATTGGAACTCACAAATAAGATAATATTAGATATTTTGTAGGGAGAGAAAATCAAATTGTGTGTGAGAGCTCGGTGAAGGCGACAAAACCAATTCGCAGTAAAGCCGAGGGATGACCGCCACCGTGGTGTGCTGTTATGGGTTTTGACCACACAACTGCATAAACTGTCTGTCGTTTAGGCTTTAGTGTTCATTTTGCTGATGAAAGTAAGCAGCCATAAAGTTTATAAGATATTTCACCTTTACATTACGTATCTGCATGAATTATTAGTGATAATGAAATATCTCCTCTGGACTTAAGAGTGATAAATTATAGATTATAAAGCCATACACGGTGCCAATTTAGCCGCATTTACACTATTTATCTTTAATTTTACAAAATAAACGAGGGAAAGTTTAAAAACCCAACATAATATTACACATTAAATGTGCTTAAAACCAAAAATCAACCGTTCGGTCCTGTCAGCAAATGTCAAACAAGCTACTTAACCAAGATGAGTACACCATATGATTTTGACGTATGACATTTTTATTCATAGAATAAAAAGTAAAAATACATGTCGATGAAGGAAAGGTCGTGAAAAGATTTGATTTCAGCGCACGCATTCGTTTTAGTACACTCCATATTTTATCGGATTTAAAAGTATATAATTTTTTTTTATTTTCTTTCTTAATTTATGTTATACAAACGTGTTGGAAAAGTCTTAGTTTACAGGTTTTACAGGAGGACAACTCATAACAGTTACAGGTTTTATTTATATGTAATAATATTTACACCGTTTCTCTCTTTTGGAAAGCTACAAATTCAGAAATATCGGAAATAGCTTGACCTCTACTAGCCCCTATGTCTCAGATTTTCTGTACTTAAAACAAAACCTGCCTATCATCTCTTATGTTTGCTATACCGTAACTTAGCGTCATACATTTTGCAATTCCAAAGGCAGAGAAACAGTTCACCACATCTAGCCGGAGTAGACGTTCGTGAGCATACATTTCTCCTTAGTTGTAAATCAAACGCTTTTATAAAGTGTTGGTTAGCTGAGCGTCAACAAAGCCTATTACTAGAGGGGCTGGAAATAATGTTATTTCTGCCTGCCAGTATCGCCGCACGATGTTTCGAAAACAAACTGATATATAGGCTTGAAATGTTGCATGAAGTTTAATTTAAATAATTTAATTGCTATTTATTGTAATTTTTAAGATACTGAGTTCGATGATGGTTCATGAATGTCTTTTTGTGTCAGTTCAGTAATACATTCAACTAAACTGTCATCAAAAATATGGCTGAGAAGCAATTTTCATATAATATTATAGTTGTAATAGGTTATTGTTACAATATCATTTTTATGTATATGTTCAAATATTTTTATATAGATCTGGTTCAATAAAAAATTAAACAGACATGTTGGTGTAGCTAAATATAAACTCAGCCATAGCCTATAAGACTGTGTGAGTGAGAGGAAGTAATTAAGCTAGTACGCCTGGGAATTACCATTTTGCAATTAGTAGTTGACCTATTATATATATATATATATATAATGCAAAATGCGTGAAAATCCTTTGGAATCACAAATTCAAAACCATGCAATAGTCAATTTTTCAATCAATATGAAATTGCTATAAATATTTCCAACTGTGTTTACCATTTACATTTTCATTTAACTATATTAGAAAATATATAAATATCAAATATTTAGACCTTATTAATGGTGACATCGCAACTTGATTATAGTATTCAAACCCGTCAATAAACAAAAACCAACAGCCTTGGCATATCGGTCATAAACCATAGCATAATGGTTATAAATAATAGCATAAGTTCATAAACCATAGCATAACGGTCACAAACCTAAGCATAACGGGTGTCATAACGGTCAACAAGGACCATTTCTTTTAACAAGTTTCATCACCTTTGTCAAATTCATACAATTTATTTTGTGCTTAGTAAAGAGAATTAGTTTTGGTTTATTTTGGAAAGCACAAATCTAATGGAATCTCACTATATAAGAAGAAATTGATAAAACATGTTTGTAACCGCTGTTAAAAGTGAACTTATATCAACATATCTCTTCCAGTAGATTAATATTAACGGGAAATTTCATGTATGGAGGATGTTTACAACGATCATGGTACTCGTATAATGGCTATTAAATTGCTGGCACTCTAGCATCTTAAACCATTATACGGTATTTAAATAGTTCTTATACACAATTATTGTTTCCAAAATCACGTATGTGATGTTAAACTCTCTTCCGAAACTAGAATTGTCTTGTTTCTAAAATATATAAACTCGGGTCCGTTATACCATTATGGTAAAACTTAAAAATATATTCATAATATAAAAAAACGTTTATTATTGTATGCAAGTAGAGAGTCTAAAAGGCTATATATTTCCGTGTATTACTTCCTAAACGATTTCCCCTCACCCTTCGTGTCGTATAAACATTGTCTACTAAGGAGTTCTGGGGGATTGCTTTTATAACATCGAATCCGTTCTAGCTTGTGTATTTATGTCGAAAAATTCTACATAAATCCCATGCTTATTTTAAAGAAACTTGTAAAAAAGCAAATGTTTTATCATAAATGTAATAATTTGTTAATTTATTTGTTGTAAACAATTTAAATTGAATAGCAAATGTCAATTTTTGATTTTAAACTTTAAAGATAGATGCCACATCGACACTACATTAAAGACAAGACCACTCGAACACTCATGTTACACTCATCCTTCACTAATATCAACCCGTTTCCAGCGCTGGACTCAGCCTTCCCACTGGGTGATCTCTCAGTCGAGTTCCAGAAACACGTCAACACTAAACAAGCATTGCATGCCTACTAATGATTAAGAACCTAACACCTTAATCCTCACAACATTTTATTTTAATTAGGTCTTTTAATAGAACATCTTTATTCTTTATAAAAAGAACATCTGCCTGTGAAGGTAAATGATCGTAATCCACTGTCCTATACGAGCCAGTTTGGTAGTCATATATGCCTCTTGTCTCATATTTATGTATGTCTCAACATTGTGTTAAGGTATATTTAGACAAACAAAATAACGTTATTTCTAAAATTGTTCTAATGTAATGTTTGAGGACATGGCAGAGTGATAAAATGGTTGTTTGCACAGGATTCTGAGTTACCTTTGTAAAATAAAACTACTTTTAAATTAAAATAAGCTCACACTACCATGACTATGGTTCCCTTGTAACACGAAGGGAAATCTGTAACGATATTCAACACACAAAACAACAGAGTTAGCCGGTTAATTTATTACTCCAGCACATCGTATAGCCGTGATGCACAGGATATAATACTTTTGATAAAAATACATGTTTTACTCAAGTATAGTGAAAATAATAATTTTCCAATCCGTTGAATTCGTCAGAAAGTTTATTGGTCAAACTAACAACAACTTGAGAAGACAGTTCTTAAATCGGTTGCTTGATATTACTGCATTTTAAGTATCCCTCCTTTTAAATCATGCGCTCGGTAATCCTTATTAAGGTTCATATAATATCTTTATCTGCAATATATCATGCCGAAAGCGTACAGAGATAATCCTAACTTCACGGAGTGACGCATATCAAAATCGCCGATCTCGATGTTGCTTATATAGAAATAAAGCTTCATGCCAAGTCTGTAGCCCAGTTCCATCTCGATATATCGTGAAGACAGTGGTCAGCTTAAAGTCAATGATCTCAAGCTCTGAACGTTTCCTTGAGATAATCTCGAGATAAACCATTCTCTAGTATTCAACTTTGATATGTTTCTGTCTGTATCTATACGTTATAATCTAAAACCACTGCTTTATGCAGCTGTTTTACAATCTTGTAGTAACAGGATTGCTTTTTTTCATTATTGAAGTGAAAACTTCTTTAGGCGCGTTGAGCGTTTTGGTAGAGGGTAAAATCCTCGGTTCGCGTCACCGACATGCTAATGATACTAACCTGCATGAAAAAGTCAGTCTCGCTGTGTGTTTTTTAACCGTAGACTTGGCCGCGGACTACTAACCTGCATGAAAAAGTCAGTCTCGCTGTGTTAAAACTGTCCCGGCGGAGTATGAAAACAGACTGCGAAAATCAGTGACCTTTACGGCTTCCTCTCGCGATTTAAAAGTGAAGCCAATGTCGTACAATTCTGTAAGATGCGTCAAATTAAAGCTCTTAATATTGGCAATCTATTGGTTACATTTTTAAATATTAAAAAAATTTCGAAATAATTTTGATTATTGTTTACATTTTACATAGCGTTTACAATGACAAGAAAAAAGTAGTAAGCGAGGATTTTTTTTATTTTTTGGTCAGACAAAATTTGTCAGCGAGAAAGTTGTGTGAAAATAGATGAATATTTTTTTTGTAATTTATCATTTTTTTATTGGAAGTTTAGTTTAGCCTGTAGTAGCGTATGAAGTGATGAGTGAACGTTTCTGCCGGAACTGTAGTTGGCGCATTGGCTCACTGATACCGTATTAACTCAATAAATTAGTTTATTGTGCAATAAAAATACCTTTACGAAAAACCAAGTTAATTTAACTAATTTATTAGTTTTAAAAATATTGTGGGTTTAATTGTTATTGCAATTATATACTTTATCCGTAGCAATAACTGTATTATTTACAACGGTGTTCAACTCACTGTTGTTCCCTCGGTGTTTACTCATAAATGAATAATGAAAACAACGAATATATTTTTAAACATTTTTAATATTTGTACGAATATTTGTATTTAAAATTTAGCATTATTCATTTTAATTATGTTTTTAATATTTAACCTCTTCATCATGAAATGAGTATTATTACGGTATAAGATTTATCTTACTAGCGTGGTAAAATAGATTTCTAGTTATTTGATAATATTTTTTCGTGGATTTTAAAATTGGAAAATTAAAAACGCGTCACATTTACAATTACAGATGTACTGCTACTTTAACGTATTGTTAATTAATTTCAACTTAATAGTTCCGTTTTCACTTCTATCGGCAGTCCCACGACTGCTACTGTTTTTTTTATTATTTTATTTGATAAGTCCAACTCAACAATTGAACAAAACGTACATATTTTATTTTAAGTGATTTCAGAAATACATAAGAGTGAATATTTACATCAATAATGCCGTAGTTTTCATTTGCACAAAAATTGTATCATAAATCATATACATTATATATAAATCATGTACATTTCTTATATTATTTAGTCAAGAAATGTACAGTAGTGAAATAACATTCTATATAAAATTACATTCCTGCGTGAGAAACATAATTACACAACTTGCACCATTCACTTTCCATTGTAATCATAAATAACTTAAATTGTCCATTGTAGCAGAAACAATTAACCGTTAGGTTACGATGTATTGCAACAACAACAAAGCTGTGATAATCAACAATGTACAACAAAGCGAAAACAATTACCCGTTAAGAATTATTGGCAAACCGTTTCTTCAGTGTTGTAGCGACTACCAATGTTCTGGCAATTATAATTGGCAATTCTCTTTTGTTTATAGCTCAATAATTTATATATAAGGGTACATTTTAAGACTTTTGTCGGACGATTAATCCTAATTTTATTGTGATTTATATCTAGGTCTTGTTATTGGGGTATTGAAGTGGCAAAATACTAATTAAATTGAGAGCATGTTAATTATAAATGTATGCTTTAGGTAAATATTATATTTTAATTAAATGATTCTCCAACTCAAACATATTTTACTCTTGTTCAGTAACTGACTTACTAGCATTTATTTCAGTTTCTAAATAAAATCCCTGACACCGGCATAAGTGATTGTGCCTTTTATATGAATTTTAAACCATTACATTAATCGTGTTGATTTTGGTTGTCTTTTATGTATCTTTTTTCATTAATTAATTTATTATTCGTTTGTATACATAGACTCGACATAGAGGCTGAGCGTTATCGAATGCTACAACTAGAGCGGCTGAAAAAATTGTTCACACATGTTCGGACAATATTTTGAGGAGGAACTGGCCTGTTGCATGAAGCTTCTTTTCAATACAAGCAACATTGAGTTCGATAATGGAGTAAGTTTTTCAATCGCGTGGCTGTTCATGTATTGCAGAGAATTAGATTAAATTAGGAAAATTACCCCTTTCAACAATGGAGGAGAATCTCGAGATAACGAACTGCAATCCGATATATGTGGGCGGTATACAAGACGGGAGCATGCTTTAACAAGCCCTATTAAAATCTACTTAAGGTCTCCTAGGCCCGAAGCTTTGAGCTGGCTGTAAACCGACTTAGTTCTTGTCCTGGGCTGCTGGTACATTTATTGACTTTCACAATACACCACGCAACACGACGTCCCATAAGACGGGTAAATGTAATTAATATTCGTGAGTATATATTTGGTAAGAAATCATTATATATCTACGCTTTTAATTATTTTGGTCCCACAGTAAACTTTTCAAAATGTACAAAGCGGATAATTTAAAGTTGAATTTTTCTAAATTACATCCAAATTCACTGCAGTCCAAGTGCACTAATCTCATGAATTCGATTATATACAGTTTTAACATATATAATTAAAATTATAAATAGATTATTTATGTATACAATGTTATTATAAGTTTTAAAGTTTAGTATTCAAAGTAAACTGTATAATCCCGTATACGATTTGGTGATGCAATGTAATTTTCAGGAAATAAACAAAAATAGACACAGTTGTGTTCCTAAACGTACTTGTAAATTTATTTTAAACCTGACGTTTTATAAGGGCTGAAGGTTAAAATCTAAGACTTTGTAAATACCAAATATCCAATGTGGTTTTGTGTAAACACGATGGTTGCATGCGTAAAATTTACGTATTTTAAGAGAGGCCGATCCCTTAGGTCACAGTTTGAGGTTGAAAGTTAAATTTTAAATTTGTATAAAGTTATTATATTGAGACATAAAGTCTTCTTTACCGAATTGGTCGAAATATCCAAAATGGGTGTAAAAAAATAGTAAAATTTTATAATATATATTCTTACTTGTGCCAATATGGTTCTCATCTATCTCTAATTCGCTAATTTAAGTTATATTAAACCTATTCATAAATTTATTACAAGAGTTAATTTTTTGTTTCTTAGAATTAATTCAGCTATCTTATATTTTTATTTATACTTTATGTTTGCTATATTTGTTTATTAGACTTTTAGAGCTCGTTCCCAGCACACAGGCATATGCCTTTGCTGGGAACATATTTCACTTACAAATATGTATGTATTTAATGATTTCTGTGTGAAATAAAGTTTCTCAGTTCTCTCTCTTTCTCTTTTTAAGCCTCAGTCTACCCGTCGTTATCTAATGGCCTGTGCGATGAGCTGATCAAAACAGTATCGGAGAGAGTTGATACAGTGTTAGGTCGATGGTACTGATAAAAATTGCAACGGTCACAGACAGGATTTGAACCTGCGCTATCTCTAATATAATTTAAATCTAAAGTCTGACGTCTTAGACCGCTCGGCCTTCGGCACTACCAATTTTGCATGTGTTAGGGCAGGAAATTATTCTGATACCACCAACACTACTGCTTGTTTACTTTAAAACCTGCCCTTACAAGGATTTAAACATCCTTTATGTCAAACCCCTCCTCTTGCAACTCACATTTTATTTTCATTTAAATATTTACATGCTATTTTGATTATGGATTAATTTGTATACTTGTAAACAAATAAAATGATTTACCGATTGAACATTGATAATGATCAAGGGAATCCCTGATCACAAGCATCAATGCTGCAGTGCTGATACTCGCCGAGTCCAAACCTTGTTAGTGTCAAGGATAACAAACCCCAATTACTCTCCGCTGCAGCTCCTCGACCTTTCTCGTACTCTTACATTCAACCCAGTTAATCTACTCATGTTACTACAGCAGAACTGACAACAGAAACATTAATCAAATAACTTGTATACGAAATAACTTATGATGTGTGATTAATGTTCCAATTATTAGAAATCGATTATCTAGTAGTAGCATTTAATATCTATTTAAAAAATAGATATCATTTAATGGTATACCTTGCGGTGTACAAATAGAGTACATATGTACGGACGTTAGTTTTTGCTTTGTCCAAAGCTTATTATATATAATAAGCTCTGGACAAAGGAAAAACTGCTTTCAAGTGTTACGAAATTGTTATGAGGTATAACAACATTGCATGTATTATAAAACATCGGCAAAGATTATTAATGCATAATTTATTGTTAAATATCTGAACTATAGGTTTTACAATGTAATGAATACAATATTATCGTACATATTATAATCTTGGCAACAATAGACGTTCCTTCTGACTCTAGCAACGTGTAATAAAGATTAAGGCCTGCTTTTATCAAATAATTATGGTTTTTTTATATCTTAATTTTCTCTAATGTAATTTTAAAACTTAGATTTTAGTCATAATAGTTATATGGATTGATCAATAATGATTGTGGTTTAGACGGTACAGCAATATATAATTATATCTCATAATTTTTCTTCACAAACCTTTTTGAAAAAGGCACAAGTTTAGTTCTTTAATTGTTGTTTGCTATTAATAAATCAATGTTTAGTACCACTTTAATACCAATATTTCAAAAGTATGTACCTTCACATAAATTATAGTTACCGTTAAAACATTTTGGATTAGATATGATGATATTAAGAATATCGGAACCCTGATATTATGAAATCTCATTAGTGACATTTATGACTAATTATCTAAAGATACGTAATAATTACACAAATGTGTTGTTGGTTATCTGTGGCTGCTAAGATTATGACAATAAACGCATGTTATTTATGATTTGTTAATATTTTAGCCGATGACACAGATCCAATAGTTTTATTCTCTTCAAAATTGGTTCAATCACAAATTCAAATCACAACTTCCGTTCATTTAGTTTTGTAACCAATCGTTTGAATATGATGACTCATGATAATCAATGCAATTGAACTTCTTTTGTCTGAAAGACCATAAGTCGGTTCAAATGTAATGTAAATCGCATTTCTATGGTTTAATTATTTTACAGCTGTTTTCCATGCAGTATCTAAGGAAAATCCAAACAATTTAAAACTAGGTACACAAAATGATCGCATAGAATACCTCGACTATGCGCTCGGCTTCCATCATGGTGGTCGTTATACTTTCCAAAATCACTTCTTCATTATTTCAGTTTATTGATAAAACATAAGTGTTCTAGAATATTAAAAACATTGCAGAAACGTATTATAACAAACAATGCTGTGTCTCGAGTGGTTTTAGAAATATTGATTGCATGTAAATCCCGTACAAAGTGAACTAATAATATTATAGCAATATAATTAATATATCAGTTGTAACAAGATCTTTAAATTGTTTTAATTTTGTGGTACGTGTGCACCTAGATCTAAGCAATGACTAATCTTTAGCCTTTTAACAGTGAAGTTAAAATTTGTGAAGCCAGTTTTTGTTTGGTCTAATAAATGTACACATGTATGAAAGCGGCACCTTTTATGGAATCAGTAACACATTGATATCTTTGCAATGTTAAATATTTCACTACATTCCCAATATTTCAGTGACTGTTGAAGATTTCTTGATTCAATATTTGAAATATAGGTAATAACAGTATAGTCACAAAGTTGGCATTCCCGCAGGATTCCACACATTCCATCTCTTTCCACTGATATTTGTGACGGACTGGAACCTGTATTTACCGGATACCAAGAGTGGTCTTTAGCTCTCTATTTATTGTTCTTTAACTCTCTGGAGACCATCCGATAACAACAGACCGTCACAGACAGGACTTATATGACCGTATACATCGTTTTCAGTCTTATAGGAGTTATTACTTCTCTATTTTTGAAACAACGCACTTTTTCCTTGGTATAATATATATTCATATTCGTAAATATTCATATTTTAGAATTTTGTAATTGCTCTAGCAGTGAGCCGCTATATATAAGGCGATATTACATATACCGCTGAAAACCTTGTATTTAATTACTTTTTAACAAAATCATTTCATTTTGGAAAGTAACATAATTAATATAAATTTATTTTACGCAAAAGTTCTGAAAGATCTTCCCACTGTGATAGTAGAGTAGTAGGAGTAATAATAATGCCTTTATTGTTGACCGTTTTTCAGTTAATACTGTTTTAATAAAGTACTCTAGTCATTAACAATACAATAATAAAACTAATATTAAAAACTATATGCAACAACTAATATGATAAAAAGTACATATTATGCTGTAACTGAATAATTACATACCTTAATTTAATATTATAATAAAACATAAGCAGAAACAAAAAATATATTTATAATTGATTTTAAAATACAAGATAATATACTATATAAATAACGATATAAAATCAAGTTAATTTAAAGCTAAATTTTACCCAGCAAGGATCACTTCTGGCGGGTTTATACCTTCCAGTTGAACCTACCACTGGGCACAGCAAAAAACCGATGTGTCCTTAAATGTGGGCAACCCTATGGATGTCCAGGAGTAGCACATCACTAACCGCAAATTTCGAGATTCTGGGGTGCAGGGCAATTCAATAGGTCTAGTCTACTGCGGGAGATTACTTACTGTTGGAGTTGGTGGGGTTCGTTCCCTAACTATCAGAGGTTCTTGCTAACTTCAACAAGGGTGTGCCACCCTCTGCCTATGACTGGAGAGGCTGGTTCAGGGAGACATGACTGAGATTAGTGTCCTAATTCTTCCTCATGGATATCGATAGGAGGCATCCCCTACCCTCTAACCTGGGTAAGGACCCTTCCTGAATACCCTGTCACTCCGAAAGCAGCACAAAGGTTCTTACAGGACTAAGTGCAATTTATAAGCTTGTTGTCCTAAGAGAACTTTAATTTCTGTTTTAAAGCCAATGCACGTCAATTAATTTAGGCTACACGGGAGGTCGTTGTGCAATCTAGGTCCAAAGTAACAGAACCTTTTCTTGCCAAGTTCGAGACAAACCCAAGGAAAGTGAAGCCTGTTGTCCTCGCGTGTAGAACGCCCATTAACCTCATTCCAGAACACAAGTCTTTCATAAAGTTACTTGGGTTCTTCAACAATCAATGGTATGGCAGTATTTTTGTAAAATGTAAACAATATGCATAGATACATTTTAAGTATTTTGTATTCACTCACCGTCTTTTTTACGAGTACTTTTGAAGTATGCCGGAAAACAATAACACAACTTTAACAGAATATTATAATTTACAAGTCGTAACTTAGCCACCTCAGGCAACAACGTATTCATTAAACATGAAAATCCTGTTAGCCAGATATTGTTTCAGTTAATCGTTAATCTTCATCATGTTTGTAGGCAAATATTATTTTATTTATTTACCTAATAACCGATATGCATACATGGCTTCTAAATCTAGATACTCTACCCGCTTAATAGTATCTCTTTCTCTCTTATCGTTACCCAACTACAACATCTGCTTTATACATGGTTATAGTTTCTAACTATCAATTTTAAGGCAGTTTAGCGTAAGGGAGTTACTTCTGAAATAGGTCACAGTAACGGAGTATGTCTCAAATACGGCAATACTGGGTCTAGCAGCAATGTCATATCCTGGCTCATATTCAAGTTATAAACATAATGGTGTGTTAACCTTATAATAATAATAACAGTTAATATTCTATTATACAATGTTTTGCAAGGACAGGGTCATTTTGAATATTTCCCAAACTATCCATTATTCTATCGTCAGTATGGATGGAAGGGTCACTTTTTGTCTTACGCATCATTCCTTACCTTGCTAACAAACTCTTAACTAACAGTGAGCATTGTTACAAATATAGAGATGAGTAACATGCAAGTTTTAAAAAAAATAAAAAGTAAAATTAATTTTTATGCAATATTTTTCTATTATCAAGTAAATGTAGTATTTGATATATGCCCAAAGCGGAATAAATATTTGTTCAATGCTAGGAGATAGCAATACGGGACTTCATGCGTGAAGCTGTACAGTACAGTGCTTGTCGTTCACGTATAAAATATTTATATCTATGGCCTCTGTTTATGATTCTGAATCGAGTATCCTGTAGCATAAATTTTGGACATATAAACTCTAACCTCAATAGCAATATATGACCTCTCTTGATATCGCTATCCCAATGTAATACCACTTTCGAAAGCAAATATATTATACGTAAATACCCATGTATTGTTTGTCTTACACAATAAGTATCGTTTATTTTGTTTCTAAATTAAAGTTTCAGCTAACTAACTAAGAGTCAAACAAAGTTCAAAGAGACTCGTTTCATTGATGCACTCTTAAGCTAAAGTGTAACAAGAATGATGTATAAATCAAAGAATCGTACTTGGATAATCTTAAATGCAACTTTATTAAACATTTTGGCTGATATATAGCGAAGCCAAAAGTACTCATGGGACTAGAAATATGTCATTACTGTTTATCTTTCTGTCTGTCTGTTTTTCCGTACGATATCTCAAAATCGAACTGATCTAGATTTTAAATTGTGTGTGAAGTTTCATTTATATATGAGGAACACTGAGGTCATAGATGGTACATGTCACTTCATAGGATTTTATTGACTGAGAGTTAAAGATTTTTTTACATTGGTCTAATGGATAACCATGATGGCAAACGAGAAAATATCAGAATAAAAAACTGTAAACAAAATTAATCAACCCATAACAGATGAAACCTGTACCATACCATCACGTGTAGCATATCCCATAGAACATAATTTTATTGTGACTTAGCTTTTAGACTTTTGGAATGACACTTATTGTCTGAGCGTAACCGAAGCATATAAGTATTTCTCACTTCCGGCAGATGGGCTGGAAAAATTTCATTTATGGCTCTCTGTTTGCTCTACATTTAGACGACTAATTGACCTATAAACATTTTGTATCGTGCTTTATTTATGTATGGACCATATCGAAGCCTACCGTAGTAAATTTCTCACAATAGGAATTGGCTGGGCATTAGTGAAAATTTTTACATTGTTCTTAAGGGTAACCATTACCACATTAGAAATATTGTAGGTTACATACATTTTTAGTTTGAGACAACAATATAGGATTTTAACACGTAATATAACAACGCTAGTTTGGTAGGTTTACTTATGTTGTATTGAGAGTGCTTTCATTGAAACAAAATTTAGAAGTTGAGGGCTCATAGTATATATGGTAAAATTTATCAATAAAACTCAATATTACTAATACCGTTCTATTAGGCCATAAAATAACGGGTTCTACAATTATTTTAATTTATCAATTACAAAATTATTTTTATCATTAAAATTCTATAATTTCTAGAGAGTGACTAAACTGAAGCAATGTTTTAAATATCGTCTTTGTCTTCTTTACACTGTTAATTTAGTTCAAGTAATTAGTACGGTAATAAAAAGATATCGAGTTAATAAAACCAATATACTGGAATAAAACTGAAACTTTATTTTGTTTCCTTAAATATTGGAGCATCTTTTAACTTATCTTGATTTATTTAAAATTAAATTAATTACAACCTACCCTAATTTCAAATTGCTGATTGCAGGTTCCAACTTCTTGAAAGCAAGAAGAAACATTACAAGAACAATTTTTTTTTCATTTTTTTGAACTGTTCATGGGCAATAGATTGTTTTTGTGACATATAAACGATATAAAATGTCGAAAGTCCTGTTACAATAGTTTATTGTAGTGTATTGTATTTTGATGAACCGGTTTCAGTAACATAATCCTACTATCTCAAAAATCATTCCTATATCATTGTCGAAAATGGCAATGATATATGAAATTTTGAAGTTAACTAGATGAACTAATATATGAATATTAGAATTAAAATATACTCTATTATTTTCGTTATTGGTGGGAACAGCGTAAAAATCCAAAAAGCATAAAAAATAATATTGCATAAGATATCAGAACGGGTACTTATATTCTGAAAAACTATTCAGATTTTAGCATTTGTACTTGTGTCCTATTTTTAGACATAATGTACCCTGTTGATATTATTGAACATTGAACAGCTAAAATATATATTTTCCTTTTAAAACCCTTAAAAAAAGAAACTGAAAATACTAGTTTAATAATATATTTACCTATTGTATTGACCATAATTTTAAGAAATATGTATGGTATGTTATTTTTTAAATTATTGTATAATATTTCTTACTCTTTGTTTCAGGTAACAAAGAAATACAATTTATTTCTGTGAGTATCTTAGCTTAGACAAGATATCATTACCTACCTTGGAATCTTCTTAAATGCAACCTCATTTATTCTCCTACACTTTTCACATAAAACCAATTATATCTATTGCTGTACAGTTTAATGTAGACTGGTATATAACTTATATAAAGTTAATATAATTTAATTTTTGTATTTTAACCTTTCAAAATTAATAGTTTACTTTGAGTTATAAAGTTAATATCATTTTGTAGACGTAAATAACACTCTAATACATTATTATAATAGATGTTTAATTACATTGCCTAAAACAGTAGTTATGTATCTCGTTAAAAAATATATCTCTAGTTTTAAACTTATCTCCACTAATTATCCTTTGAATTGAACTCAAACAAAATAAAAAAACAATTGTGTTGCCCAAATTAAATTCTTCGTTCATGTTACTTATGAGGTATCTTTGATACTAATTTGGTTAGATTTATTATTAATTTTCGACCAGCTATTTCATACAAAAAAATGTAAAATAAAATTTGACTCTATTTCTTGGATTTGCTCATTTCCAAAAAAAAAACTACTTTTATGCAAATAAAACTTGTTATCCATCTTAATATAATTCACAATAATCTGAGTCAAAGCCATCAAATATTTTTGGTCACAGTTTTAGGGAGTTTGTTTTCTGTTTTTAACAATTTAACGCTAAAATTTAGTATAAATATTTATTACTTCTTTTTGGCTGGGCATCAAGTCGTATGAAACATAAAATGGAACTGGATGTTGATCCTTGGATATGAAAGGAGGGTAAAATATGACAAGTAACACTTTCACCAGGTTTGTCTCTAGAAAAAAACCATCCACAAGTTCCAAATTATGTCAAGTTCCAAATAAAGAGTAAAATTTACTATATAAAGATTATCTCTTTGAGGATATCATTATATGTAATAATAAAAATACTAATCAATTTTACTAATTTTATCTACGCTAAATTCAATAAAATTATTACCAAAATATAGCATAAATATAATAATTTTACCAATTTTCCTACCCTGTGCTCCAATAACTAAGAAGATATAGAAGAAAGATGAAAACATTATCTAAAGCGACTTCAGGAGCGATAAGACGACGTTAATAAGAAATTGTAATCACCCCCGCCCTTCCATTACCTCCTCTTTTCTTGGTGTCGAGCTTCACCTTTTCTTAAAACCATTGCCGCATTACTTTTGTTTTAAACGTAACTTTCCTTAATTGCTATAAATTTTTCTATTGGATTGTTTTCTACTAATGGCCTTTCAAGAACCTTTTTAAAGTACAAATAACTATTTATATTATTACAATAATTTTTAGGTTTTCTAAGAGATAAATTTTGTAAATAATTTAATAGACTATTATTATGTTATTATAAAATATATTGAAAAATCGATTACATAATGAACACATGGCTCACACTAGAGAAAAATCACAATACAAAAGAAAATTGGCTACAATATATCATATTTAGAAAACTAAACATGCAATAATTCGAAAAAAGAAGAATACATGTGAAAGTTTCAAAATACTACCCAGTAATAATTAAAAAAACTTAGAAATAATTAAGAATTAAACTAAAAACAATGAAAATATCCTACACAAGTGGCCTGAAAGTTTTCCTAATTTATGGACTCGTATTGAACCCCATACTTCCATAAAAAGCTATATAAAATAAGAAACTTCTATAAAAAGAAACTTTTTGGGAGGTTTTGTCAAACTCCAGAAGATTCTGATATGTAAGAGCTCTCTGATTTAAGAGATCACGAGAATCTCGTATTTTAAGACAGCTTTAAACGTAGGTGTGTTTCCAGTCTGTAGACATTAACTGGTCTACAGAAGGTTTTTTTCACTGAATCTAGCTTTTGCATGGCTGCCTGATTATAGAAACTGCTAAAGTCTAGGAGACATAAAACATTGTTTGGGACGTAAACCCCAGCGATTTTTACAACACACGATTTTGACATCAGACGTTTGAGACGTATATCGCAGCATCAAATACCAAACGCCGCAATGAAATGGAGCTAAACTTGAAATTTAATAAAATAAATACACTTCCTACTGTAGTTACGTTACGTGTAGGAACTCGGCTGCTCCTCCGTGATTAGAGGTAGTATCTATTAAATCCTAGTTCACTCAATTATGTACCTCATGAAACGATGAGACTATCACTTCACCTATTTATAGGTGTCTCTGATGTCGAAACGATGTAAATATTTGGTTATGAGCTTTTTCGTCGTCGCCTTTCTTTGGATCTCTTCAGACGAACATGAATAAAGATTCCAGTAGTCAAGTCAGAGACAGCTTCAGATACCAGATGCTGCAATTAAAAAGGAATATGAACCGGAGCTATACTCCAAATTCAATTAAACTTAAGTCATTTGACCAGTTAAAAAGTAAAAAGGAAACACAATTGATGAGGTTACTTCGTTCGATAGGTCCGAGACTTTCGTTGTATTTCGTTTTGTATATAGACAAGATATAGTCTGATGATGGTGCATTTCCATCCATAGTATTTGGCTGAGCGTTAGAAAAGTCAGCGTGACATCTCGAGAAAGAAATAAGTTATAAAAAATACTGCACGTAATTTCGCGTGACGCCTATTTCTTGACTTCTGGTCTGGCGTATTCCTAACTTTTTTTAAGATATCATGTTCAAAACCGAAGTGTAATAAATGTGTTTCGAGCACTTTTCTTTTTTGATATAGTGTTTTCTTCCAATAACCTAACACATATTTTAAGATTATTATGATGTAATTTAAAACACGCGTTACCTATTACATCAACTAATTGTATTTTTAACTGTGTGACAAACTGTTTCGCATCTGATAATTTTATATGCATTACACAATATTTTCCAGAATATACCGACGATTCTAATAAAGTTCTGCTCCGATTGTACAAAGATAAAATCACAAATGCATATTTTTAAGACCGGAAAGTTTAGTCGTTAGCATCAGAACGGCAGTAAATGTTGAACTAATGGTTTTATAACGCTATCGAGACACAGTAATAAAACTTAGTTAGTGTACTCAAAAACATCCGTTACATCCTATTACGCAATATTCTCGATGTAGACGCTACTCTCGTTCATAAATACTGTCTTATTTACAATATTTACCCCTTGACATCGAGAACAGGCTTAGTAAAAATGCGGATATCGATAACAAAGATCCTTAACAGGAGAAATGCAAGTAGACGAGCTTTTGATAATTATAATCCTTTAATATAGGATAATGGCCCTACGTCCTTTCAACGTTTCAGCGTAGTAAAGAGCGTAGAATCGATTTTTTTGTAGTAATGTATTACTGATTACTTTATACTATCGTTCAGATAATCGCGAGTAAAAGAAATTACAGAGGAATAAATCGACTAATATTTTTTAAACTATTTTACTGAACGTTTTTAAGGATGTTAAGGATTTATTTTAATCCGATTCTCATTTAAATATACAAACCTGGATACATCTTCTTCTTACTAATTTCTCGATTCTCTCCACAGCGTGTCACGTAAGGCTTCGCTGACGTTTCTTACAAAATTTCAAGGATATACCTTATTTCATTCTACAGCTATCCTATGGATAAAGACACATTCATCATACAGAAAAATAGGCTTTACAGTACCTCGGCAGACAACAGAAATTGTGTCAGCCTCCTGAGTAGTAGGCTTCAATAACGGTATGCCAAATTCTATTATTAACCATGTACCTGCATATACCTCACGCTAGTCTATGTAAAAATGATGTTTCGGGCAAATTTCCAAATCTAAAGATGATCTTTTTGAATACCTTGCCATATGATTCATATACATTTTTAATTTTTTTTTCACTGACTTAGGCTTCATAACAGTGTTCATTAATAAGTCACAAGTAAAGTAGGGAGGTTACTGCGTATCGCAATTCATGCTTTAATTGTTAAAATAATATTCGCTACACAAAGATTATTTTCACTAAAAGTAAATTTGTTTTGTATAGAACCAAATTAATATGTCGCATATAACTGCGAGGCTTATTTCAACTTGCAGTGTGTAATAAAAGTTTATCATTCTAACTACTTCGTCAAATACATAAGAGTACCTCTTGAATATGTACTTCTCGAATAACTTTAACTGTACTCCACTTACTTTTCTCCCGGTATTTTATCATTATGGTTTGTGACTGTAAAACCACCAGTTGTGCCTCTACAAACGGGCACAATTTAATACCGCTATGACGTCATATTGCAGTATATACTTCAATACTGTGTACAATCCATATGACAAATATTCTTAAGTTATTCCAGAGAGCCATATAGTGCAATTATGTTGTAATATAGCAAGATATATAATATAGTAATATAGATGTTCTTTTTATAGTAAGGTTTCGTATTTCTTCACTACAAATTCTAATAATATAATAATATTTACTTGCTATAGTAGAGGTGAACAGAAAATAGAAAGTATTTGAACACAACATTTCCGTTACTCTAATTATTTAGATGAATGGAATTAATTTCATTAATTTACACTTCTTAACTCTATACATCTATTTAAATTCGAATGTATCATTTTCCCGCCGTTGTAGGTGATAACATTTGCAAAGATTACTGCAATGCAACATTTTAACAATGACTTTCCTCTCTTTTAATGTTCCTTGTTATTGTAGGAATAAGCTACATCAGTTAATATGTCACCTGTTAAATTCTCATTTGATTGTACTCACCTCTTACAAATTAAGTAATTTGTAGTTAGGTTGATATTTTACTTATTTTAAACTTAATACAACACATCGGTATTATAGTATGTTTTTCGTCTCAACAATTTCAAGAACAAAAATTATAAATGCTGAAAAATCTAACTAAACAAACTATACATAGTAATAAATTCCATGTGTCACTAAACTAATTTACTTCACTATTGATGGATTGCCTATATACAAACTTATTACACTATCCCACTAGAATTGAACGTATGCAATTTGTAGTATCAAACAACGTACTCTCTCTGTCGCGCAGAGTGAATATGCAATCGAATTGTGTCCATGTTGAACTTTATCAAACTGTTTAGTTTATGTAAATTTTGGTGTGCAGTTTGGTTTTCTCATTTCCAGGACACCATCATTACATTCTATGCTGTTAAATGCACAATACTCATACAAATTACGTTGTATGGGTTTACTGCTGTGAATAAACAGAAAATTAACCGTTTCTTGTTTATACATCCCTTTTATGAATGAAAAAGTTTTGGTTCATAAATATTATTTATATGCTTTATTAAAACTAGGTGTTCTTATAACTTTCACTGTTAAATATCATTTACGAGTCACTGTTTGAATGTTGTTTTAATAATCAACAAGAAATTTTTATCGTTGCATTTCTATTAACATCTGATTTTAATGACACATTATTGCTATTTAAGAAACAGATTTATAATCACGGTACAGGGTTATTATCTGTTATTTCTTGTAGTAAAATTATACAAACCAATATTTTTTTTATAATTCAATTAACCTTATAACAATACAATAATTATTTTAAATAACCTTTATGTGCATTTTGAACCATTTTGGTTTAATTTTCTGAAACTTGATCACCATTTTAGTCATACTAAACACACTAAACTCTGAAACATGACACACTCCTTTTACCTACCGTTATAAATTTGTATGTGCATTAGTTCCTAAACATTTTAGGTTCGTAACAAATGTGTTAAGTTAGTTATTTACCTGAAGAAGAGGTCAGATTGCATATCTCGAAACATAGTATTACTCATTTTTTTTATCACTGAACGATGCCAAATGTCCGGAAAAAATCCTGTTTCATTAGCATATAATACTGTCACAGATAGTCTTTATTTCACCACAGCACTTCGTTAGTAGTCTTAGTGTTAATAGCGTGTACTATAGGTAGTGAGCTATTTACTAAATACGGTACTAGTACACGCAAAGACCACTGACGAAGTGGCGTGGTAAGATAAAGACTATCTGTAAACGCATTATGTCGTCGATGGACTTCAAGACGTTGATCTTAAAAGTGTTGTGTGGTAACGAAGTGTATTTAAGTATTTAATCAGCATCTTATGTCAAATTATGAGTTTACTTTATACGATAGCTATGATTTCAAGCAGGAAACAAAGAATAATTTAATATAATTTTTTTCTCCATGGATTGTACATCCTATATACTATTGGTTTGAATGATTGTTGAGCACGCTTATACATAGAAATGGGATTTTCGAATTTTAAATACAATGCTTATCAAAACAAAAATTAATATATTACTACATTTCAAACTTCAGACATTTCGCTCCATATTTCATAATCTTCTGGCCTGCCTGAAGTCAATTTATTTTGTATAATTATGGACGGTAATTTATTTATTTATTTTATAGAATGAACCTCTACTATTATTTCTTTATCTTAACTGGACATAAAATTCTCACCTTCTACTTCAAAATATATGCATTGCAAGATTATAAAGACCGGAAGTATGTATAGAGATTCTTGACTAATATTTAAAACATGTTGTGTTTGTGAGTATAGGACAGAGATACAGATCTAGTGGTTTTTTGTTAAGGTATATGGAGGAGAGAAAGAGAATGGGGAAGTGGCAATGGGAATAGAGATGGGAAGGGGATAGAGAGAAGGAAAGATAGAGAAAGAGTGAGAGAAAGCAAACAGAAGGATGGAGATAAGAGTGAGATAGATATGACTTGCTCCGAAGATAAAGGAGGAGATGATTGTTTGGTAATCGTTATGTCAAGGGCTGTCAAACCCAGCCGTCGAGCCGAAATGTTTTGCCATTTTCCATCATTTCAATTCCTAATTACATTTATACAGGCTTTCCTTTTATTTATCATTTTAATTTCGCACGCAAACTAAAGTAAGTTACCCTGCAAACCGTTTGTTTGCAAACCGACCTGTAAATAAATAATTGTTAATGGATCCAAAATATAAACGTGATTATTATTCTATTTCAGCTTTTATTTAATACAATGAAGCTTCACATGAAAGTTAACTTAATATGATGAAACAAATTTCATAAAGTATAAATACAATTTTACATCAAATACATATATAACAAAATACCAAAGCTAACTCAATATGGGCGATCCACGCTCACAAAGAACAAACAAGCTTTGTTTTTCAACTGTAAAGTTATTCTGCTTTTGAATATTAGAGATTTCGTTGATTATCAAATGTTGAATTTCAAGCACAAAACTTTTCTTATAAAAACATCCAATATAAAACAAAAACAGATAGACGTACCATGTTTTTAATTACATATGTCATTTATCTTGACCCGTATAACAAATCCCATAATACAGGTTTTGAGATACAGTAATAAACACCGTGTATAGGATAAATACAAATAACTTATCATTGCAAATAATTTCACATTATTCTAAAATTCAGTAAGTGCAATACTGATGAGAAATTCAGTAGTGTGATATTTACAAACCAATTAGGCTTACGTTAAATAAATAACTATGTGGCTGAAATGGTCAGTGCAATGTTAATCAGCGAGAAAACATACTCTTCTCTTCTCTTAACTGTAACTCGTTCGAAATTTTTCATAATCACAAATGAAAACGAAGCAAATCCACTACTAAATAAAATAAAGTAAAGGAGTTTGAATTGCTTCGAAATGTATAGAATTTTGATCAATACTATTTAACTTGGCACCCTTTGTAACCGTAATTAGCTAAGACCAATTTGGACATTACATGCAATATAATAAGTTTCAGAGAAAAATATTAGGTAGCTCATCAGCTTGCCGAACACGTGAGTCATAATAATATGCTGCCTAAAACTCAGTATAGTCATTAAAACAATAAGAGTAATTTCCCTGCCCTGACAAAGTTTTGCTGTGATTCAATTCATGCAGAAGATAGCTGAAACTATAGTTCTACTGTAAATCCTAGGCTATCCTCAAGGCATTCGAGTCTTTCGCCATAGATTCCTGTGGACAACACGATTTTTATGGTTTTGGTTGAAATGCTATTGAATGGAGGGAGTCGTATTTTGGACAGCAAGCCACCAGTTAACTAACAAAGGTAGGAAGTGAGAATCATATTTTATGAAACGGCGAGGTGTGCTTTAGGGAAGTTGTCTTGGCCCTGTATTGTTCAGTTTGTACACTTCCGACTTCCCTATGTGTTCACATAATGCACGGTTCTTCTGTATTCTTAATAATGCCAGTTTCACTTGATTTAAAACAATGATTCGATTCGAGTGGCCATTGTTTGTATGTAATGTTATTTAGATATTATGATCAATCGATAAATTGTAATTTGGTTTAAGGAGGAAGAAATATAGTTGCACTATTTTGCATGTTGTTCCACAATATATGGTACTGGTTCTGATGGATGGAGGGGTTGGCATTACTCTTGACTTCCTTATGGTTAAAAGGATGATCGCTCGCGAATAAAAGTCACAAATGCGTCATGAAGGACTAGCAAGCACGTTTGGGTTAAGAGGTAAGAGGTTAGTTAATAACCTGATTAAGGGTGGGAGGAGGTATTAGATAGTAGTATAGAGTGGGAATACAGGACAAACGTCTTATACTCAATGGCCATAATAATTTCCAAGTGTATCTCTATTTCAGGAAAATTCGCTTTTGATTTATAAAATCAAACCGTGAAAATCAAAGTGTAAACAGGATGGTGATAAATAGAAAGACAAAAGTAAATGTGGCACAAACTTTGCTTCACTGTGTATGACCAATATGTAGTTAAAAAACCCTTAACCGCCCTGATAGTTTTATTTGATAGCGAGCAGAGAAATTGTGTAAGAAATATTATGTGATATTTGTCTTACATATTTCATTGGAATATAATATTAATAACTATAACTAAAGTTTTACATATGTTGCTTCTGTTACATTCCACATCTCAAAGATATTAACAGCTTTCATCTTGTTAAACTGAGCCAAATAAGCCTTTTAAGGGGAACATTATTTGTCTATTAGTTATTAATTAAAAATATTTTTTATTTTGTTCAACGATACCAAGCTATTTCATTTCCGTACGAAACTGTATGTGAACAACGTCACAAAACTTCTAATAATGTAAACATATGTTAGCTTTACTATGAGGGTAGGAAAGAGGCAGATTTTAATGAAGGTTTTGTAATAATAGAACACTTCTCAACAACAAAATCTATATATATAAAAAATGAATGTTTGTATGTTTGTCCTTTATGGAATCGTGAACTATTGGACCGATCATGATGAAAATTTGTACGTATATGTATTTTTTCCACGGAGAAGGTTTATAAGCTATGCCCATCCCTTTCCCGATTCAGGATTCCGCCCCACTGGTTACAGAAATACCCATAAGAAATGCATTGCAGCAAACATATGTTAACGTCTTTTCAAATTTTTTAATCAGCTGTTCTTTGTAAACATATATTACACTTATAGTTTTAAAGCATAGAGTAAGCTTAAGAGAAACGACAAATTTTGTTTAAACTGTTTTTGCAATCACTGTTAAACATAGACTTTACTATCCAGATAATACAATTCAAATTTGACGTAAAAATTCACCTTTAACTGCAATATTTATTTAATATAAACCATGCTCATGCTTGATCAGAAGAGTAATGCAGATATCATAATTACTATCTTACGTTGGCTACAAATATAAAGAATGTTATAAAATCAACCTTAGTTGTTTTTTTTGACAGAAGTATGGTTCTCAAAACTCCGTGTGTACATATTCTCTCGATCGAGACAACAAAGCAAGCTCAATCGTGGCATCGGAGATATAACTAATTTAATCTAAAATTTATTATAGTAAAAAAAAAATTTACTAAGTAATATAAGGACTTCGTTTCTTAAGATTTGCGTGCGAAGCCGTGGGTAACAGCTAGATAGAGGCAGGAATATGGTACATACCTTCATAATACGCCCAAGAGGCTCACGATGGAACGACTATCAATTATCTCAGCAATGTTTAGAATGTGATAGAAAAAGAATAAGTGAATATAGTGTACTGTTTTCAACGGAAAATTGCGTGCGAAGCCGCGGGCAACTTTTGCAAAAAATTATTGAAATGCGCAGCAAAGCGCGCCGGGCCCGCTAGTACATAATAAAACATGTGTTGGGGGGTTTTCTAATTCTCGGAAATAAATAACTCTCAATACTATTGGTACATACAATAGGTAAGCATTTTTCTGTAGTTAAAACAATGAAATATGACAATAATATGAAACAAATTTAACCGATGAGTTCATACTAAGCTAACGAGTACGTTTTAATAACTTTGCCTTAAGCTGTGTAGTAAATAAACCAACTCTTTATGACTCTTTAATAAATATGAGAGGATTTGTATATAAATTTAAAACTACACATTGACGCATGCAATTCAAACTATACAATCGTTACCAAAGTAGACCTAGAGGGTGTTTGGTATCAACTCGATCTGAATGGTGCTTTGATAGCAGAGGCCGTACAAGCAACCTCTACTATATTTATCACTTTGATATGGCGGGGTCTATTTATGTTCCATTAGGTGATGAAAAACTCGGCCTAACTCAATATTGTCAGCACGCAAGTAATATAATCAACCCTTAGGTCAGAGACTGTTACTAGAGATGCGAGATAATATAATTTACCTCGCCTTTGTCTCTAGTCGTGTTCTTAACTGTTCTTGTTGTTCTTGTATCTAGACAAGTATCTAATTTATTGTCACGCATAACATCAGAATGTAATTGATGTCGCAACTTAAGCACATAATGTGAATAGTTTCAAGTTTACTAGCAGTTACCCGTACCTTCGCACGCAATTTAGTAGCTTGTGCACTGTATGAACAGTAGTAAGTGAAGTATATTTCCAACGCCAATGATTAGTAATAAAATATCCTAATAAGTGTATTTTTATGACCCTTCTACTTTACTCCGGCCTTAGTCTGTTTTACGCTAAAGTAGATTTACAGTAACTTATTTCTCGAACTAAGAAAGTGCATATATGCACAGGTTTGAGAAGCCTACATCTGTGAATAGACAAATAATATAGGTTTTATAACAGTATGTAAGTTTATAGTACAAGTTAGATAGTAACTGTCTTTGATATCTGCATTAGTACTTGATCATGTAGTATTAGTAATGTGTGCATAATATTTACTGTATACTGTGTGCAGTTTTTCTTATGTGGACATTTTCTTACTCTTTGCTGATTTTTTTACTCTTTGTATATTTTCTTAATGTCGACGGTGGTTGCATAAAGGGTTGTAATAAGAAGTATTGTTACTATATAGCTTACTCTTTGCCTTCAATACGATAAATGAAACAGATTTATACTAATATTTAAATGTGAATAGGCTTATATTTTAACCAGAGACCATGTTTAGAATGTCCATGTAAGATTTCTTGATCATCGGTTACAATAGTTTACGTGTGAAGGCGTAACAACCCAACAAACTCACTGTCGAATTTGTAATATTACTAAGGATGTCGGATGCAATTTAATTCGATAAATGTAGTAAAATAATTGAGTTGTTATGACGTACACAAGATGCTTATACCTTACTTATGCACGTACTTAGACAGTTTTCTTTTTTGTGTGATCTGGAATTTCTAGCTCGTTTGGCTCCTTTGCACCTGCAAAGTAAAATATTTAATGGTATATCAAAAACTAACGTATATGAACATCCGATGATTATCCAAGAGCGGCACATCAATGTAAAAATGTAATAGGATAATTAGTTAAGAAAAAGTAATTGAAACATTAACAGGAAATGAACAAATTCTGAACGGTATTCACGTAAACCCCGTACAGAATTTGTATAATAGAATCCACTCTATAAAATTAATCAACACTTTTACAGAAACTGCAATTGAAACACTTTCTTACCTGCCACCCTCAACCCCCTAAATGTCTACGTGACTCCTCCATAATTCCATTGGTTGACCTCCGACAAGATAGATAATTCAAAACTATTTTCTTCCACAACCTGCCCTTATGGACTTATTTCAATCATTTCAATCAAAGGTGATCATACATATTAATACCCCATAACAAACTCTTTAAATGTCTTCTATTAATTATTGTAGTATAGGAGCTGGAGCCACATTGCATTGTATAAGCACACTACTTGACTTTTTTAATATATAAATCATTTATTTTTGAAAAAGAAAATACCATACATAGGCCTTTAAAGTTATGAATTTCAGTCTCTTGATCTAGTTTGCTGATTGTGGTGTGACTATTATTAACTTGTCTGCTAGTCGGTTTCAAGCTAGAAAAAAAAAATATCTAAGAAAAATGCTGTGGCCCTTGTTATTTTGGCTAAGGGGTACAAATAACAATAAAAACTATTTAAGCTTTAGCGAATACTATCACTGAGAGGCAGGAAAAATTAATTTCTGTTCCTCTGTATGTACGATCGATATCTCAAAAACTAGTAGATTTTCAGACTAGAGAATTCGCGTGAAGCTTTATTTTCAAGTAAACAACACCAAGCTCGATGATGGTGCATGTAACTGCCAACGAATTTTAATCCTACATCATAATAATGCGTTATAACTCCAAGCATTTGGCTAAGCGTTAATGAATATTTTTTTATTCTTCTTATGGGTAACTAGATGTCAGCAATAAAATTGTAGAATAATCCCATTTATAAACAAACTGATTAACATCATATGACATTTGAACAGTTGACACATATTAAGACTAATAGAATGAGCTACAGAAATGAAATTGTCCAAGCGACTTCAGCTACGCGTGTTACAAGACACTTAATGTGGCGTACTCCTCTCCTACCTCGTAATAATGGTACAGTAACTCAATTAAAATTAATTACGTATGATTACGAATTTGCGTGCTTTTATACAGTAACACACTGTACAAGAATAAACACTGTACGCTTGTAGTTTGAAAGCAAGTCACAGTGAAATATATTTTGATGTAACCGGATGTAGATAATATAATAGATTAGAAAGCATATTTCTGGACGTTCTAAAAAATAACGTGCGTGTTGCGTTTTTATTGTTAGTCTAAGTTGATATTATATAAATATCTATTGCATTTTATATATAATTAGTTATGTCTGTAAAAAATCAAAAGAATCAATAGCTATGTTTACTTGAAGGTGTAAAATTCTTTTCTGGTCGTTTTAATAATACTTTTGTAATTTTATCTCTTGACGAAACATTTCTGTAGCTCTACTTTTTTCATAGATATTCAGAGCGAGTTTCAAGTGGACTTAAAATATTTTAACTCACCAATTTTTGGTTAAGACAAATTAATAACGATCTTAAAAGTTATCTAGTTTTTTTATTCAACCAAAAACTTTATATATAAAACTGTTTTTTATTAAATAGTACGATTTAATTATATGGAATAAATTTGTTCTAATACAACGATTGATAAATTGGGTTCAAATAAATTCAGAATGGGAACTCACAAATAAGATAATATTAGATGTGTTGTTGGGAGAGAATATCAAATTGTATGTGAGAGCTCGGTGAAGGCGACAAAACCAATTCGCAGTAAAGCCGAGGGATGACCGCCGCCGTGGCGTGCCGTTATGGGTTTTGGCCACACAACTGCATAAACTGTCTGTCGTTTCGGCTTTAGTGTTAATTTTACCGAGGAACTTATACGTTAGGAGAGGTCATCTTTAAATTACATGTCAGCATTATCATTAGTAACAATTAAATATCCCTCCTGGACTTTAGAGTGATAAATTAAAAGCCAGACACGATTCGAAATGCGAATTAAATAAGCATTTACACAATGCATCTTGTATTTAGGCTACAGTTAATCACTATAATTACATAATAAACGTGTTTAACAACCAAAAACCATATTTTCCAACAATTTGAGACATTGAGACAAGGCTAAACAAGCAGCCTTATGAAGCATGTTTATATCAGCCTGTCGAAAGTTGAGTATATCATGTCAAAAAAGTAGAGATTTTTTTAATAAATAAAATCTAAAAATAATTGTCGATGAAGGGAAGGCCTTGACAAGATTTGATTTCAAAGCACCCATACGTTTTAGTACGCTCTGTAGTTGATCGGATTTAAAACGTATATAAAAAAGTTTTTATTTAATAAACTTGCTTTTTATTGTAAAAACGTGTTGCAAAAATTCGAGTTAATAATTTCTAAAAGCCTGTATCAGGCATGTTTTACAAACAGTCTTCACAACTTGTTCAATAAAATTTTTTGCACTATTGTACTGTATAAAGTAAAATTATGTTTGTCTAATTTACAAAAGTTACGAGTAAAATCTGATTCTGAAATACATAATATGAAATCACAGATCTGTGAAGCGTAAAGTAAACCGTTACATTCGTTTTATATATTCATAATTAAATTAATCGTTTGTTTGAGCTTCTTTAATTACTAAAGCATATTTACTGTATTTCACTCATTACACGGGTTGTATTTACATTTAATAATATTTTAAATTTTTGTTTCTTGTGGTAAACAAAAACCTCTTGCCCCCTTGTCTCAGAGTTTCTATACTTCAGACAAACCATGTCTATCAGCCTTTGCTTTTGCCGTAACTTTGCGTAACACAATTTTCAATGCAAAACGAAGGGGAACAATTCACATCTAGTCGATATAGGCATTCGAGTGCATACATTTCTTCTAAGTTTGAAAACCTTTTAGTTTGTTAGCTGAGCGTTAAGTCCCATGACTGGAAGGCCTTGAATAAGTCTGCCTGCCTTAATTTAATTGAATCTCTATTAACACAGGTTAACATTCAGTTTTTTGTGTAAGCCCATGTACATGTCAGTCAAGAATAAGTTAATAATTAATAGTAAAAAACATGAGACTATTAAAATTAAAATAACTAAAACCTAAAATATAATAATAATATACATCGTATTACACAAACGATTTTAAAAAGGCATAAAAAATAACAACAACAATAAACAACATAAGAAAGCTATTGGACCTGCTGCATTGCATCGGGATCCATCCGAAGGCCTCTTGTATACTATAGAAAGCTCTACCGGCCAAGTAGATCCTTTAATGAACTTAAATGATTTTAAAATATTTGTATTTCTAATAAACAGATACGAATTAATTAATTTTAGACCAAAGTAAAAAAGAAAATTTTCGAAAAGGGGTGTACTGAGTTTATTAATTACAAAGTTTTGCTTGTATCTTTTATTATTAAAACTATCTAAGAAATCAAAATTACTGCTGTTTAAAAAAATGTATGACATGGAATGTAAATTAAAAGGTTTGCCAATATTAGAGAACCACTTGATCGGAAGAACTCTTCCATTGTTCCGCCAATCCCCAAACTATTCTCGGAGCCCTCTTTTGGAGTCAGAAGACTATAAAACAAATTGGCATTAAAAACCCGCAAAAATTAGGGTGTATCTAATTTTGGATTCAAATAGGCCATCGACTGTGATCTAAGGGCACTGTTAATAGAGTGATTATTGGGGAAAAAATATGTGGAAGGTTTTGTGTAGTTTGGGAGTCAAATTCCATGAATTTAGTATTAGCCAGATTGATATGAAGATATTTTGCAGCTAATCATTTAAACATTTGGTCGGAGGTTCAAGACAATGCAGGGATATAACTTTATATAATTACGGTGATGGAAAATCAAACAATTATCATCTTCATAAAGGGATACAGTTATTGAAAGCTTATTACGTCAGTTGGTAAGGAAATCTGGAAGATCTTTTGCATAGAGAAGGAATAAAAAAGGTTCAGCACTGAGCACTGAGGTACTCCTGTCTTAGCTATTGAGAATTCTGAAAAATGAGTCTTTTATTTTTTGAGTATTTTGGCTTTAAATTAAGACTTTGAGTAGTTAAATAATAATGTAACCATTACAGAGCAACTCCTCGAACTCCATATAAATGAAGTTTGTAATGCTGGATTTAGTGATTGGCCACATCAAATGCGCTGCTTATATCTCAAAATAAATCTAGAGTATGTTCACCGGAGCCCAATTAGATCAGAATCCACCTTAAAGCAAAAGGAGTATTTTGAGGTATTTCTGTTGACTCTCTGTCTCTTCGCACGATATATACAGACTTAAATTTTTGCATGAAGTTTCATTTCTATTATTGTTTCCTTTTTTTCATTTTCAGTAACACTGAGATCGATGAAAATGCATTAATGTATGTCTTTGTCAGTTCAATAAAACATTCAACTTAATTTCATGAAATATGTTTAACATGCCATTTTCATATGATTATAGTTGTTATTATTATGATATGATTCCACCCATTTTTATTTTCATCTACAAATATCTTATGTACATCTGGTCAATAAAAGATGGAACTTACATATTGACGTGGCTAAATAACAACTCAGATACAGAAGGCCCTGGGAGTGGGACGAAATAGTTAAGTTAGTACATCCGGTACATAACATTTGACTGCAACCACTTGTCCTATAATACATTATTCTTTATTTTAAAATTCTTTAAAACGTAAATTCAGAACTATGCAACAGTAAATGCTTCATTATTATATTACTATAATTATTTGCAACTCTATTTAGCACTTGCATTTTCACCTAACTATATTATGAAATATGAAGTAGTGAAATTTTTATGTATATTAAGTGTGACATCGCAACGTGGTCATAATATCAAAGCCCTCAATAACGGTAACCATTAGCCTACACATAACGGCCTTAAATCGAAGCATATCGGTCATAAACCTAAGCATAACGGTTGACATAAAGTTCAACCCTGACCATTGTTGTTAACGAATTTCATAACCTCCGATGGGTTTTGGTAACGTCACACAATTTCAAATTAAAGCTTAGTAGAGAGAATTAATTTTGGTTTATTGCGGGAAGTTCAAATCTCAAATAATATTAGTATGTCAAGAGAAACCGATTAAACATTTTTGTAAACAGCTGTTAATATTGGTTTTATACCAACATATTTCTTTTCCCGGTAGATTAATAATAAATGTTAATGTCATGTATGAGGTCACTAAATATAATAAAATTAACAATACATCAATAGTTTTGAAAGAGAGTTGGGTAGGGTACGATAAGCGGACCCGGTATTTTTATATCGGAATTGGCAAACGATATTACTTAATCAAACCATCGATATAATCAATCGATACTGATTAATTATTTTGAACAATTAACTTTTAATAATCTGTATCAACAGCTGTAAACACTTTCAAATAATACTCGTAATGTAATATTTCAATTTTATATAAGTAACATTTGATTATTAAAAATGGCAGTCAATTTTAGAAAACTACACGACATTGCTTTGAAAGATGGTAAGACATTTTTCGTGACTTCAACATGTGGGAATCGTACCGAAAAACCCATTATGTGAAAATTTGTGGGAAAGAAACAACTGTAACTGTGAGAGGAGCAAATATGGTCGTCTTCAGTTTTAATAATTTTGGTTATAATAATATGTTTGATCACTGTAAATATTAAATTCATATTTTAATTTAAAATATATGATTGTTATTGAGGACTATAGATACTTTTATATCGATTGATAGTCTAGGATTTGAGATGTGAATATTAGGTGTCGATGATTACATTCTTCGATATAAAAAACCGGGTCCGCTTATCGTACCCTACTCGGAGAGTTTTTACAACGACGTTGGAATATTGGATATTAAATTGCTAGCATGTGTAATTTTCATGTTTCAACACACCATCACCTTGAACCTTTACAAGGTATCTAAATAGTTCTTATATACGATTTTTTCCAAATCACGTATATGATGTAAAACCCTCTTCCAAAACTATAATTTTCTTTTTGATAAAATGTATAATATCGTGTCCATTATACAGTCATAGTATACTTTAAAAATATACTCATAAAATGTTTAAACATTTTTTATTTTTTGTGTTAGTAGAGAGCCTAAAGGTCCGTATAGTTCCCATATTACTTTCCAGAGGATTTCCCCTTACCCTTCGCGTCGTATAAACATTGTTTACTGAGGAGTTCAGGGGGATTGCTTTTATAACATCGATTCCGTTCTATCGGTATAAGTATTTATATCGGTTACTTCTAGATAAAGGCCATGTTTATTTTAAAGAAACTTGTAAAAGAAGCAAATGCTTTATCATAAATTTTATAATTTAAATTTAGGAAGAGGAGTCTAAATTTATTAAAATAGTTTTCTAATTATTGTTGTAGATATGATACTCGTATATTAAATGAGATTATTAACAATATACATTGCATTGCTAACGTTATTTTTTTATTTTAAAGATGGATGCCACATCGAGACCGCAAACAAGTCAAAACCATTCAAACATGTTACAGTCAATCTACGGCAACCCATTTCTAGAGCTGGAGTCAGCCTTCTCACAGGGTGATCTAGTCGAATTGCCAGAAACTCGTCAATATTATAAAAGCGCTGCATTTCAAGAAACTTTTAAGGCGCGTTTTAACATCTAAGATTTCAAGACATTTGTAATTGAATTTGGGTAACATGTTTATTACAAGAACACTGTCTGTAAGATACGTATATCTCGGTTTCTGGTTAAGGTACATTCAGACATACAAAATATACGGATTTTCTAAAATTTAAAGACATGGCAGAGTCAAGATTTGCCGATTTTTTAAAGATTAAAAGTTGTCACGACTCTAAAATTCAACTTTGCGATAGTACGAATTTATAAACTGTCATAAAATAATGATCTGCACAGGATCCTGAAATGCTACAGGCTTTATTTGAATGCAGGCTTTATTTTTGTCAAGAAGTAAATGGTAGCCATTTCGAGCGCCTCATCTTAGTGAAATTGAGGTGAGATTTCAAGATTTTTACCATTTAATTTCGTTACAAAGTTGTTCACAAGCAATAGGGGTTTATAAACCAATTCAAACTTTAATTAACCACCAAATTCTATAGGATAATATTAGAGACCTCCACTCTGTGCCAATCTTTTTCTTTATTTAATTCCTTTAAAATGAGGTGTCTCTTGCTTAAACCTTTTGAATTACTTGGGGGTAATAACCCATATGGATCGAGGGGAGTCTAAAATTTCCATACATAAAAAACTCCTGAGTTGGTCATATAAACATCCCCCAAGTAAATTACTCCATCTTTATTCATAAGAAAGTTAATAGGAGGGTGGGTCATTTAGGGACACCCAGTATATGAACTTTCTTCAACAATTACATCTTAGTTTTGAAAACTCCCGTTTTCTCCTTTGTTAGATTATTAATAAAAATATGATATATTCATTAATGAATATACTAATTTATACTAATCTAATAAAATTTGATTGTTTGTATGGTGCATACACTTACACTGTTGTAATAAAAAGAGTAAAAAACATTAACAGGTATAAAGTTGTTATTATATTTTATTAATAAATTGGATTAATAATAATAGATAAATTAATTAATAGATTAGATAATCTAGTAAATAAATCCTAAGTTATATAGATCTCTGTGAATTTCATTCTACAACTATAATAAAGTTGTAAAATAAAATAATCCCACACTATCCAGATTACGATCCCTTTACATCGTATGAGAATTTGTAACAATCATCACCACACATAATAACAGATTTATTTAGTAAATTTATTACTACAGCACATTTTATAGTCATGAGGCACAGAATAAAATTCCTTCGATAAAAAGGGATGTTTTAGTTCATTATATTACAATTCATAACTTCGCAATCCGTTTATTTCGTCAGAAAGTGAATTTATTAAACTAACGACAACTTATGAAGTCTCCTAAAACGGTTGCTTGATGTTACTGCATTTTCAAGTTATCTCTCCTTTTAAAACGTACACTCGGATATCCATATCAAGATCCCTATCGTTTCTGAATCTGGAGTATATCATGCCGAAAGCGTAAACACTTACTTCTGATTTTATGGAGAGACATCTACCATCATCGTCGATCTCTATAATGGTGGTTATATAAAAATTAGGCTGCATGCGAAGTCTATAGTTCCATCTTGATATATCTTGAAAACAGTGGGTATTATACAGTCAGTGGTCTCAATCTTTAAACATTACCCGAAGAAAATCCCAAATAACGAATCTCTAGTATTTATATTTAAAATGATTTTGACTGTTTTTATAGGTATATAAACTTAAACCTCTGCTTTGTGCAATCATTCCACAATCTTGTGTATAGGATTTATTACAATGTGATAACGTTCTAATACAATAATCAAACGAAACAAACAACTAATTAATATTAAGTGGATATATATACATACATATATATATATATATATATAAAGGAGTGAATATTTGTTTCAATCATGTCGTAGTTTACATTTGTACACACACACACACACACACACACACACACACACACACACACACACACACACACACACACACACACACACACACACACACACACACACACACACACATACAAGGAATATTTTGGTTATAGTGTATCACATGTACACTAATTATTATATATGGAACCCGATCTATTTATGGCGAGAAAGAGAACATACTACAGTATTGAAATTACATTCAGTGCAAAATTACATTCCACCGTGTGATCATAATTACAAAAAATACACCATTCAATGGCCGTAAAGAACGTTACCATTGGAGCAGAAACAATTTACTGTTGGCTACGATGTATTGTAGCAACAACAAAGCTGTAATAATCAACAATGTACAACAAAGCGAAACCAATTACCCGTTAAGAATTATTAACCGTCTCTTCAGGGTTGTGGCGAGCACTAACGTTTTGCCAATTATAATTGGAACTTCTCTTGTGTTTATCGCTTAGTAATTTATTGAAGGGTACATTTTAAGACTTTCATTGGACGTGTAATCCTAATCTTTATTCTGAGTTATAACTAAATTATGGAATTGGGATTTTTAAAGAGTCCCAATACTAATAAAATTAGAGTAGGCCTACCTGTATGTAAATTATAAATGTATCCTGTAAGTATATATTATTTTACGTAAACTACACACACCACACACAAAACCACACACAGATTCACGCATCCGCAAGCATAGCACCCTTGTTCGATAAAATCCATCTACTTTGTAAATAAAATCCGTAAATCCGGCATACGTAATTGTGCCTTTGGTATGAATTTGAAAATTTTAAACCATTTACACTAATATGAAGTGTTGATTTTGGTTGTCTTTTACGTGTCTTGTAATTCACACTTGGGCTTCCCTAGATTTCTTTAGAGATTTCCAACTTTTTTGTCTGAGCGTTATCGAATGCTAAAATTAGAGGAGCTGAAACAATTCTATTTGCGTTTTTACATCTGTATATTCGGACGATATTTCGATAATTAACGTATGTATACAATTTAAATGTTGAATTACGATTCTTTTCTACGTAAGTCACATGGATTTCGATGATCGTGCACGATTGTTGTATCGCATGGCTGTTATTATTTAGCAGAGAATTGGATTTAATTCGGAAAATGACTCCTGTCAATAAGGGCGGAATATCTCGAGATAACAAACTGCAATCCGATCTCTGTGGACGGTTTACGAGAAGAGGGCATGCTTTAACAAGCCCTATTAAAGTCTACTTAAGGTTTTCTGGGCCAGAGCCCCTTGAGCTGGCTGTAAACCGATTTAGCTCTTGCTCTGGGCTACTGGTACATTGTTCCATGTCTTTCACAATAAACTACTCAACACGGCATATCTTAATTTGTGAAATTATAATTCATATTAGTTTTTATTTTTACCTGTTAAATATTTATTTGTTTTATTATTTTGGCTCCAAAAAAAAAAACATTTCGAAATATACTCATAAGTAGGAAGCGGATATTTTAGAATTTTCTTAAATTAAATCCAAATTCACTGGAGGCCAAGTGCACTACACCTCTGCATTAAATTACATGCAACTTTCATTTGAAAATGGATTAAGTCACTTAATTGTACAAAAGTAATTTTTTACCTACTTATTTTAAAATTGAATAAGTGGTAATAGACAAGGAAATCCCTGATTACATGCGTCAATGCTGCAATGCTGATACTGGCCGAGTCCAAACCTTGTTAGTGTCAAGGATAACAAACCCCAATTACTCTCCGCTGCAGCTCCTCGACCTTTCTCGTACTCTTACAGTTAACCCATTTAATCAACTCATGTTACTACAGCAGAAGTTAAAATGACAGAAACGTAAATGAAATAACTTTACACGAAAGAACTTATAAAATTTGAATAATATTTCTAATATTAAAAATCTGAGAAGCTTTTCAAATCGGTTTAGAATAAATATCATCAATGGCTATATCGTTTAGTGCAGTAGATACGAGACGGATATTCAATTTTATATATATGTATATATATAATAAAATGCACAAATTACTTAAAAGAGTTACAAGACTGTCTTGCAGTAGAGCAACATCGTATGTACGGTAACTCATCAGCACCTTTTGTACTGCTAAGGAGAGCCGATGGCGAAATTTAAAAAATGGTTGACGGTTTAAATCCTGTCTGTGGCTGTAATATTAGCATCGCCCTCGTACTAAATCGACTCTCCTCCTTATTCTGTGTGATACACAATTACACAGACCAGAGGACTATGTGGACGGGCAGAATAAGGCTAAAAAGGAGATCGGCTAAATAATGCAATTGTTTTACCAATAGACTATACACAAGTTTTAAAAACAGGTATATCATAAGTATTTATACTATATTATACAACTTAATGTACGTATCTGTTTAATATAATTACAATAATTTTTATGACTATAGTTTACTCCCATTCTAACTTTTTTTTTCAGCTCGAATTTTGTATACTTCTACCCACATATTTTTTTCTTTTTCTCGTGAAGTAAGTTTAAAAGTCAGTAAAATTTTCCTTTTCTTTCCAATATAGAAAACGACCAAACTTTCCTCATTATTACCGAAATCCAAGCACTTGGATTTAACTGCTCCTAAAATTTGTCAATATAACAGCTATTTTTAAATACCTGAAATTTTTTTATTAAATAAATATCCACATATTGTAAGCTTGTCAATAACTAATATTCCTTTTTTTTCTCCCGCGAAGTTTAATACAGATTTAAGGGTTTATTTATGAAATAACAATACTTATAGTTATTATTATACCTTTTAATTTTAATGTAATTTTAAAACATCAATTTTATTTATAAACATAATTTTTCTTCACAATTCTTTTTTTAAATAAGAGAAAGATTTAGTTCTTTAAATATTGATTGCTATTACATACTTCACAATAGTGTATAATACCAGTAATGAGCTTTAAAACCGACATTTTAAAAGTACTGTATGTAGCTTCACAAAGGGAAATTGAATGTTACAAAATATTGTTTTGGAGATAATGACACGAATAACATTGGAACCCTGACATTTCGAAATATCATTAGTGTGACCTTTAAAGACTAATTATCTAAATTTCAGTAAGTAAATTCCTGTAATATGTTGGCAGTTTTTCAGTTTCCAAAATCACTTCGTTATTTACAGTTACAGATTTAAATCGGATATGTTCTAGAATACTTAAAATATTTCCAAAACTTACTGTAACAAAACATTTTGTGTGTCTCGAACGCTTTTAGAGATATTGATTACATGTAAATCCCTATAAAAGGGTAATTAATATTATATCGCTAATAGCAATATTAGTAATATATCAGCTATAAAAAATTTACCAGTTATTTGTATTGTGTGTGTGCACATAGATCTTATGTAAAAATTAAACATTTTGAAGCTAGTTTTTGTTTGGTCTAGGAAATGTCTACATGTATGAAACACTACACCTTTTCTGCCGGCACTAATACATAAGAGATATATGTTCAGTACCTATTGAATATTGTTATTACATTCTCAATATGTCAGTGACTGTTAAAGATTTCCTGATTCAGTATTTTAAATAAAGGTAATAACAGTATAGTCACAGAGTTGGCATTCCTGCAGGATTCCACACATTCCATTTCTTTCCACTGATATTTGTGACGGATTGGAACCTGTATTTACCAGATACCAATAGTGGTATTTAGCCCTCTATTGTTCCTTAACCCTGTGGAGACTATCCGATGATACAAACTGGTACACACAGGCTTCATGTGACCATATATATCGTTGGTAGTCTTAAAGAGTTAATACTCCACTGTTTTTGTAACTAATTCTTTTTATCACTCAGTTTTTGAAACAAAGCACTTTTCCTAGTATTATTTGTAAATATAATTATTTCGTTTTTTATTTAACTTATTTCCAAAGCAAAGAATCTTTGAAATCTGAATAGGCTGCTTTTGCATCAGGTATGTAAACGTGATATTCCATACGCTAAAAATCTTGTATCGAATTACTTTTATACTAAAACACTTGATTTTTTTATTTTAAATACATAATATAAATTCATTCACGCAAAAATTCGGTAAGATCCTCCCACTGTGACAGCAGGGTAGTAATAATACTGACTTTATTGTCAAACTACATTTCAGTTAAACACCGTTTTACAAATGTAATCCAATTATGAACAGTTAAGTACTAAAAGTAAATAAAAACAACTGCATATTATGCTACAAATGAATAATCACATACCTTAATTGTAAAATATTTACTATTATAAATAAATATAAAAAACAAACGAAATACATTAATTATTTATTAAAAAAAAACAGAATAAGTAGTGATAAACACTGTCACAAAACAAAATTACTTAATTCCTAACTTAGATTTCCTTTTAGAGCAGGGTGCACGTCATTGTTTTAGGCTACACGGAATGTCGTTGTACCAGTTAGATCCAAAGTTATTGAAACCTCGCCAAGTTCGAGACGACCCAAGGAAAGTGAATCTTGTTGTCATTGCGTGTAGAAAGCAAACAACCCGAAACACAAGTCGTTCATAAAGTGGCTCGGGCTCTTTAACTGTCAAAGTCTTATGGATCGTGCATTTTAGTGTCCTACACACAGCATCCATCAGCAAAATTTTGACCAATTTATAACTTTAAATTTATAGTACATGTTAGATCGTAACTTTATCTTTCATATCTAATACTTAATCTTTGTTAAAAACGTGCAAATAAAAGTACATTATCAATGATACTGATTATGTTTGATTCTTTATAAACTGAAAAATATTTTTAAATTTCAGAAAATTTTAGACCTAGAATTGGTACATTATTTCGAAAACACAGTCATGGAATTTTCATCTAGCATATATCTTGCTGACTGCGTCAAACGGAAGTCTTCTAAATTAAATTCTGACGTAAAATGTTTTAGGACATTTTCTAAGGTACATGTGTACTTACATAATCGCTGAAATCAAAAGACGACATGAAAAACTAATGTTTACTCCCTTGGAGAATTCACACATATTAAATGAAAACAAATTGAAAATAGTAGTTAATTAAATAGTCGGTGTGCTGTCAATAAAGCAATTTTTACATAGAACAGTTGATTATATTTGAAAGGTTCTTTAATTTAATATTTCACAACTTAGAGACCATATATTTTTAGCTACTTTAAAGACTGTTGGGACGCAGCCCTGAGGTACGAGTATTTTCGAAAGAGGAATAGGCCATTTTATATACATCCAAGGAACCGTAAGAATGTCCATTTAAACGTTTAGTATAATCGAGTGAATATTTTACACTTGAAAGTAAAACAAACAAACAAAGGCACTTTCGCATTTATAATAATTATTAGGATTATAAACTGTTTTACATTGACAGATAATTGCATTTTGATTCACAAAAATTGTTCATGCAATATTTTCTTATTATCAAGCAAATGTAGTATTTCATATATGCACAAAGCAGAGTAAATATTTGTTCAATGTTAGGAGATAGCAATACGGAACTTGATATGCGAAGCTGTACAGTACAGTGCTTGTCGCTCAGGTATAAAATATTTCTATCTATGGCCTCTGTTTATGATTCTGAATCGAGTATCCTGTCACATATATTTTGGGCGTATAAATGTTAACTTCAATAGCAATATAGTGTTACCTCTCTTTATATCGCTATACCAATGTTATATAACTGATGAAAGCAAATACTTTAAAAATAAATACTCATGTATTGTCTGTCTTACGCAATACTTATAGTTTAATTTTGAAAAATATTTTGTAATATAATTTCTAAATCAACTAAATAAGAGTCAAACAAATCTAAGAGACTCGTTTCATTGATGCACTTGGAGCTAAAGTGTAGTATGGCTATTTTAAAAATAAAATAAAATAACTTGGATAAACTTCAATGCAGCTTTATTAAATTAATTGGCTGAACTTAGTAAAGCCTTATAACTCGCGGGACTAGAAAGATTTTAAGTGTCTATCTAAGTGTCCGTCTGTTCACACGATATTACTAAAACGAACTAACCTAAAGACTTGAAGCTTTATATAAAGCTTCTTTTATATATGAGGAACATTGAGGTCAAATATGGTACATGTCATTCCATAGTATTTTACATTAGTCTTATCGGTAACCATGATGGCAACGAGAAAATATCAGAATTTAAAAATTGTAAACAAAATTAATACACCGATAAAATACCCTTTAACAACATTACTTTAATAGTAAATTGGCGTGTAGACGTTTATAATAGTACTTATTCGTTGAGCGTTAGCTGAAGCATATCGCATATCACTTTCCACACTTCCGGCAGAGCGGCTATACAAAATTTCATTTCTTTTTCTCTGTTTGTCTGTCTGAAATATATATATATATATATATATATATATATATATATATATATATATATATATATATACATATTGAGAACTAACTGACATATGAAGTTAAAATTTACCTGATTCTTATTTGTATATAGACTACGTCGAGTCTTGAGGTGTTACATTTTTCTTATTGTGATTTGGCAGAGCGTTAATTAACATTTTTAATATGTTTAACCATGATAACAACGGAAATATTGTAGGATACATAAAGTTTTAATTAGAGTACAAACATATGACATTTATAACAATGCTTGTTTGGTAGGTTGACTGATAGCATTATGAGTGCTTTAATTGAAAATAAATTGAGAATTAGAGGTATCATAGTAATGCATGGTAATAAAGAAAACTCATAATTACCAATACGGTTCTATTAGACTATAAAATAATAGGATTTAGAATTTGTTATCACTGAAATTCAAATATTCCTAGAGGACGACTAAACTGAAGCAATCATTTAAATGACAACTTCATCGTCTTTCCACTGTTAATTACATCTGAGTAACCTATTATCAAAAGAGATACAATTAGGAAAACCAATATGCAGGAATGTAACTCAAAGTTTTACACTAGCTTTAGGGGCTTGGAAGTCTCTTTTATCTGATTTTGAATTGATTCAAAACTAAAGTTGAAATTTGTGATAGCAATTTTCAACTTCTTAGAATATAGAATAAAATACTATGTTTTCGTTTATTTGAATTTTGATATTGACTATGGATGGTTTTGTGACATATAACGATGGCTAAATGAAACTTAGCTCTGTATTACGCATTGGTTTTTAGGGCAAGCTCTAAGGCATTGGTTTTTTTGTACTACAAAATCGTAGTCCAAGCAAACCCTATTAGCTAAGCTGATATTGGAGACTTGCGGAGAGGTTACAGTATAGTAATTAAAGTGACCGGAATCACAGCATTTCATGAAAACCATTGTACTGTACATGTATTTTAATATGTTGAAGCATATCTTTTTTCATTAACTTTTTCTTGTATTGTGTTCATTTCCCAAAAACATAACTTTTTATACAAATACAACTTATTAGCCAACATAATATAATTCTGCCTAATCTGCGCAAAAGCCATGAAAAATTTTTGGTCCCAATTTTAGCGAAGTACTTTTTACTGTTTTTAGCAATTAGACGCTAAAATTCAGTGTAATAATTGATTCGATTGTAATCTAATGGATACAGTACGTTGAGAGAAACTTAAATTATTCCTGTTTTATATTCAGTAGATATAATTATGGCCAGAAATGAATCATGCATGAATCGAACAGCATGGCTTCGTCGCTCGAATGATTTGTTTAAAATATACTATTGATGATGGATAATTTTAAAAGATAACATGTTTAAGACATCACTACAAAACTGGAAAATTACGTTTCGGAGATTGTATCGTACCACTTCTTCAGGTACCAAAAATGCTTTTAGTAGTCATAAGATTTAGCAGACACAAACATTATAATTAATTTATTAAGACTAACTAAAAATTAAATTGAAAACTCATTAAGTTATTGTTAACAACAGAGCGATTTTGTACGTCAAATAACGAAATCACGTGTCATAGAATAAGCGCGCTGAATAAAACGTCCGCTCCCAATAAAAGACTAGAGAATAATCAATATGTGCACTTCCTGTGACAAGGCTTCTACTTACCTGAAACACAAATAGAACAGGATGGTGATCCCTGGTATGAGGGAGGGTAAAAGATCATGGTTAACTGTTCTCCAGGTTTCTCACTTCTAGGTAAAATCCGCTAAAATTTCCAAACCATTCCACTCCAAATATAGAGTAAAAGTGATTATATGAGCATGATTTATTTTTATCTTCATCCTATCTAATAATAAATGTAATAATTTTACTAATTTTCCTACCCTGTGCTCCAATTACTAACAAGATATAGAAGAAATATGTTAAGATTATCTAAAGCGACTACAGGAGCGATAAGACGACCTTAATGAGAAATTGTAATCAACCCCCGCCCTTCTATTCACTTCTGTTTTGTCGGTAATGAGCTTCACCTTTTCTTAAACCCATTTCCACTTTAGTTGTTCTTAAAGGTAAATTACTTAAATTCTTTTTTCCTATTAGTTTTTAGTTTAAAACTGGTGGCCTTTCGAAAGCGTTTATGAAGCACTTGTAATTCTTCATATTACTATTATAAATAGTTTATGTTCTACCTGGGATATTAAAAAAAAGTTTAATCTATCTTTTTAAATTATGATAGATTTTACTATTAAAAGCATGTTGAAAAATTGGTAACATAATGCCTATCTTGTGCCCCATTAATTAAAGAAATTATTGAGACCGGTAAAGTACTTTATTCCACTGTGTACGGATGGTGCCTAGGAAATTCCATGTGCTTGTGGGTTTGTTTCCTACAATAAGGAAACAGACTACATAATATCCACATGGTATCTTGAAACACATCAGACACAGGAAAAATCACAAGACAAATGAAAACTAGCTCAAATACTACATACTCATAAAAACCAATTATACAATAATTCGACAAATCAATCCTAAGTTTCAAATTATTGTTCAAGAATAATAACACCTTAGATATGAATGTTACTGTAACGTAAGCAGTCTACATGCTTTTTTATATAGATTTTAATCAATCCTCATACTTCTATTAAAACTCCAGAAGATTCATTTATGTGGCAAACCTCTGATTTAAAAGATCATAGGAAGCTTCAAAACTCTAGATGCGATAAGATATTTATTGACCATTAAGAAATTACGAAAATTACAGTGGTATAAAGTTAATGAAATACGTAGAGAAAACATACAACAAAAAATGACAGTGCATTGGCCCCCGGCAGATCCTCATTGTTTAAATAATATTCTAACATGTTAAACTACAATATAACATATCAAAATAATCTCAAATAACAATAAACAATAAGACAACAAAAGATATAACATTTCGGAATTCATAACAAAGTAAGAATTTAAATTAACAAGAATGGTAGCTTTAGATAAAATCAAATTTTGTAACAGAGAAATGATAGTAAATAACTTAAACCAAATATTAAAATTAGAAACAGGCCTATCGAAATAGAAAACAAATTTCACTTTCACGAAATTCTCCTAGATTAAAAAAGCTTAAAACGTAGCTGTTTTTCTACATACATGTTTGTGGACATTTCTGGCCTAAAAAGGCTCTTTCATTGATTCTAGCTTTTGATTGGCTGCCTGACTAATGGACACTCCTGATGTCTAGGAGGCTCAATCCTGTTGAAGCTTCCACACAATGATGAACCTCACAAACCTAACAGAGTCACAGCTACGTGAATTCCTTAATCATTGACCGTCAAGGTCGACTGTGATTTCAGCCCTTGGCTGCTCCAGGCATGTGGAATTTCCCCTGGAAGGAGCTGGTATGTCACAGGAATTGTTAAAATAATATCAACATCAAAATCAATTATTTTCTGAAGTAGCGCACTTTCTTACTCCGTCCGGTATATAGATATTTATTATCTCCAGGATATTAATAGATGTCATCTTCAAAAGTCGGTTTTATGAAACAATAAAATCATAAAGTAGAATTAAATTCTGTCATTAACTTGACCTTTGTAAAAATCTTTGTCAGCTGTGATTAATATTCTATTGTACTACATCCAAACAGCCATAACAAGACAGAGCGATGTTTAAACTCTTTTTTGTTAGCCCAACGATGAATTTGAATTTTCCACTCACTGGCCAAGTCATTTTTATTCATAATATCCATGAAAAGAATTGGAGTTATTGAAAAAACTAACGCAAAACGAATAACGTAATAGTTCTAACTTTAATGAATATTTATTATATTTAGTACTTCTGTTGTCGACTACAATAGTAAGCATAAACAAAGTGTTCATGTTTACTTCTAAATTAGGGAAAGAATTAAAAAGAATTAATCAAGTCCGTGAAGGAAAGTGTAATAAACTACAAACAGAAATGGAAAGAAATGTGCTTTAATTACCTTACGCACTGTTCTTCCTTTACATAAAACCACGAAATTGCTCCTTTGAAACTATTAAGATTTTAAGTAGGTTTAATTACTGGTAATATTAATTGGCAATTCTGGTTGTACTCAACACAATTTTTGTTTAATAAGGAGAATAGAACATACAACTTATTATCTCATCATCTATGAGGTAATAACCACATGCCTGGAGCAGCCAAGGTGACAAAAATGATCCCGACACGAATTTTAGCGTGACTTTTACCGATTAGCATTACTAAACTGTATGTAGTTTTACTCCAAATTGTTTGACTTTTAGTTTGAATCAAAATTTTACTTGAATAATATGGTATATATACACATACACATATATAATGTATACAATGGGATTACGTATATGATGTAAGTTTTAACAAAAATAAAAAGAGATGTTGAGAATTTGTCTAAAAGCTGATTATAAAAGACATGTTGATCATAACAAATAAAGCAACAATCCTTGAATTCTCCTGTACAGACGAATTCTTATTACTGGCCATTTCGGTTTAACATCTGTTGAATGAAGATAACTCTCCATGGCGGGGTAAGAACTTAAATGTGAAGCAATGTATCGAAGTAATGTGAACCGGAAGGCTTTGATGTTAGAAGAGAAATGTTGCCACCCTCCTCATAGCAAGCTTCTCTGACACTTACCCAACAAAGTATCATTGTTTAAACACATATATGCATGCTTTTTGTGTTTGAAAAATGTTATAACCGTTTTTCGCACTAAATTCCCCAATAAAAGAATATTTTCACCCAAATCTACCAGATTTTTCACCCAAACCTTTGTGTTTGAATATTTCCTCCTATTCTACTACTAATATATAAAAATAATAAAACCATTTTTTTAATTCATGTAATTGAATTCACATACATTTGAACTATACACCTTCACTATATTTTTCTGCAAAGTTGATGATTTTTCACATCTCATAAGAAAAATAAGGAACAAAAGTATGTTTGCTCATAAAACATATTTATGAAGCTAAATACTGTTAATTATTTGCTATCAAAGGTTTTAGGAACAACAAGCAAATAGTGTAAATATTATGCAGCCCTCAGAACACAGCGAGGTTTTTATGAAATGATATTTACTTTAGTTATTTAGAAAGCAACGTTAATGAGTGAGGCCTGTCGTTTTCTGATTTATTTATTTATTTTATGTTAAATGTAGATTCGTTATGTATCTAATTAAATTATTTGTTGAATTTTTATTTGTCACTCACTACGAGTATTTGCCTGCTACGTAAATAATATATTAGCATTTTATGAATAAGCTTATATCTTTTTAAATAAAAGTATATTAGAGTATTATTTATGTTGTCACTCGTGTTCATGAAATAGTTGCCTAACTGCAATATCGTCTATTTTTTATTAATAATGGTATATAACTTGTGAATTGATTAATGTTGACGCACATTGAATTTATTTTGGGCTTATTAGTGTGAAATCCAAGTTCTCCCTGTTATTATTTAGGTTATCGAGCTGGTCAGATTTTCCAATTTAGATCATATTCAAAACCACAAGGAAACACTGGCCGCAAAATCCATGCAAGAGATGAGGAGTCACTCACACAGCAGCGTTGAGTATAGTTAGGCCTACTATACATGGAACAGGCTGGACTCGAATATTGATGTGGGACGCCTCGGTAACTTTATAATTGTTTGAGTTAACTTTCCCTCATACTGAACACTCGTGTGGCATGTTGTTCATAAACTTGGTGGAAATAAAATATACTGTACATTGAATGTTCCAAATTATTACAAATACCTTCTCCTTTCAACAAACAAAGCGCTGCATTTTCTTGTTTTCTTCAACTACAACGTTTTGAAAATGTGTATTCCGAAGGAAACATAAGATTTTTCCCCTGGATTTTACATCTTTCAGTGAATAAAAAGCAGTAAGACTATTTATAATGGTGTTAAATAAGATTAATAATATGAATCATGATTTTAGCTCCAGTTCACCTTCCTCTTAGATCAGCGTCTGAAGTTTGACGATGTCACACTTGGCTTCTGGAATCTGGAGTCATATTTGTCTGAAGTGACAAAAAAGTCGGCGACGGAAAAGGTCCAAGTAAATCACTTAGTTCGTTTCAACATAAGAGACGTCTAGACTACTAATTATAGAGTTATCTTGGTGAAGAGGTATTTTCACTGTCTCATTAGGTACACATTTAGTGCACTACGAGGTTTAAGACACGATCTCTAAGCACGGTTAAGCAACCGAGATTACTACACCTAAGAAGTTAACTGGAGATAAACTTAACATTATCATTCACTCAACACCATAGTTAGGTTATATAAATAATACTGTTAAATAATAATATAAATGTTAAAAAAATGTGATACTGATATCTTGTATCTCTGAACAATGGCAAATTTCCGGATATGGTGTTTACTTCACTATCCTCCCATTGTTATAAAACAAAATTTCAATGTGCATTACTTATAAGTGAAATTGGCTCCGTTTCGATGAAAAAATGAAATATTTACCGTAAAAATATTTATTAAGGAATATATTATAAAACATTGGCTATGAATGTTAAACATAATTCTGAAATTTTGATTGGTTACATGACTAGTCGTTATCCATAGCATCATGCGCTTCTAAAACAATAAGTATACTATAGTAAGGTACAAATCACCTTAATGTTAAATTAACACAAAATCTTTCTAGAACAGTGTATTATGAGGAAATGAATGAACTGAAAAAGTATTTTCTTGATGACTTTTTCAGTGTCATAAATTGATGTGTGCTCATAGTGTATAATGAGAGATATTAAGTATTAAGTTTTTATCAATATGTATGTGATATTTTATATGTCGTACCACTCAAAATAGTCGATATTACTTTACATTTGCGTTAAATAAATAGGCCGTTTACTAATGAAATACAACGTTTTACTGGATTGATTTTTAAGTTATCTCAGAATTATTATTTTCATACCAAAACCCTATATTCGCACAATTACAAAATTGCTATATTTATTCTGTACCAGAGATATTGGAAAAGTGATTAAAAGTCATTAATAATTTATAAACATCATATTTTATTTATGAATATTAACTAACATTAATTTTATAAGAATCTCCACATATACAAGTGATAAATAAATATAAAAAATTATTTATTATGGAGACAATAATTATTCCAATAATTTAGTAATAAATAACTGGTTTATATTACGTGAGCAGATTTGTTTATTTTGTATTGTAAGAGTTACATAAGCTCAAGTATTCATAGAAACATTTTCTTAAACAATAAACATAACACTAACTAAGGTTTTCTGCAATAAAGTCAACAACCTGACACAAGCTAACACACTGACATCTGACATTTCACGTCACTCTACATTCCTGTCCCTGAGGTTGTTTCTCGTCCCGTTTCCACCAGCGCACTCTCACCTACTTAAAATGTCAACGTACCTTTTATTGCCAATAAGCGTTTCCAGCATTCCCATGTTATAGAGCATCTTCACGTTTTCTTATAAAAAATGTGGGAAGAACATGTCAAATATATTACTGATTTTCATATTTGAAACATCTAATACATGAATGACAAGGGAATAATGACATTGCATACTGGAAAACTACTAGTCCTTAGCAATCCTACGAGGAATAACATTCTTTTGGATTAAAATTATATTATAATTTTAAATTAACTCCTCGCTTTATATTGTACATTTTATTAGTTAAAACTTGTCTTAAAAAGACTTTCAAAGAATATTTTCTCAAGTTACTGCCCATTTCCCCACTCTTTTTCGATCTCGGATCTATTCAGTTATGAATGGTGCAAACTATGGAACTACTCTGTTTATTTATTCACCTTTGCCAACATAGAGTAATTTAAGACCAATTATTACTCATATTAGAACAATACTGTTTGCGTAAAGCGTCAACAACTGTGAAGTAACTTATGCGCAATGTGGTGTTAATTTCTGAAGGTTTAACACTACTAAATAGTAACTATTTGTTTATGTTTGTTTCTCTAAACGTTTAAGAAGAGTATAAATGGTGAATGTCACTTCAGTAAGTATAAAAATTTTCAATAAGTCCTATTTAAAATTCTCATTCACATAATGCAGCTGGAAATTAAAAGTAATCCTCTGAAGCATTTTGTTAAGTTCGAGAACAACTGGACTCTCCATTCATGTGAGGTTGCATTTTCTTACGTTTCTCTCTTTATCGAATATACAAATAATCACCACTGGCACGACCTATTTATATAATTTGATCCTCTTGCAATATTATGGAAGGATTTCTATTTGTAAATTATTAGTTTAGGACGTAACTACAGTTACTCTTCAATATAAAGCAGGATGACTTTTCATTGAAAATATTATCTAATGTTGGAATTGTACTAAAAGTATTAAATGAGTAATATAAACTGTGTTTCACTCCTAACCATATGTTTTTGTTTTATATTTTTTGTTAAAAGAATTGTTTCTGCTGTTTCAATCAAATTTAGTAAATTATGTTTTCTTTATTCTGGACAGTTCAAATTTTTGTGAAAAAAAACTTCTCTTGTAAAGTCTGACGTGTCTCCATTATTTAGAGAAACAGTCTTTATACTTATAATAGTTGACCACATTTGCCCTTAGTAATATATAAAGTTTTTCACGTATTTAGAGAGTTTCGAATATAAGTCATTTAAATGCTTCTTAGACTAAAAAGTTTCATAATAATCTTTATATGTTACAAACATAAAACACAGCGTTTCAGCTATTAGAAACTATCTTCTTTGTCAGGAGTTGGCCTATTTTCTCATGTGTGCAGCATGTGCAGTGCAATGGGCCTGTAATGTACACATTTCGACTTCTTTGCCTACTTTGGACTTTCGGAAAAAACTCGATTTTCGTATTCAGTGGTCAACTTTTACTTGGATGTGTTTTACGTGCTCATGCTTCGATAAGCTTTCAATTTGTGCACGTATGTATATCACAAGGTTTTTGTCAGATGAAGAAGAGGATAGGTTTTAGTCCTAGAAATATAGTGATTTAATGTTGCAATAATATATTAATTAATATACTTTTATAATTTGTTATTTTATTAAATAATTACAATGTATGCTGTTTAAGGTTCCGTAAATTTTCTGTTGCTGGTGAAGTAGACAAACCATTATCAAGACTTAAATCGGTCATTTATTTCATTTTAGAATAACAGCTGTTCCAGATATTGAATATTCAATAAGTATAGAGAAAGATGTGTTCAACATTCCACAAGGAATTGTTACTATTTATAGAGGGAATTTTGGGATATTCTGTAACCGAGTTCAATAAGTAAAGACCACCGCGTAAACGGTTTAATAACAGAATAGTATGTTTTTAAAACATTTATATCATTAGTTTAAGACGATCGATTGCTTTTTATTGATATATATATATATATATATATATATATATATATATATATGTATATATATATAAAACAATTATTCTAAACATGATTGTTTACATTTTTATCGATCATATTTACTATGTATTATTTTGTTAAAATCATTGTATGACGATGGTTTAAAGTTTTTTTTGCACTATTAAGGTATAAAACCTGAAACTATACAGTAGTTAGGGTTTTAAGTTGCCAATTAGCCAAAATTTGAAGGGTAGGCTAACGTTTATGAGGGTTTCACATTTGACAGTAAAACCTGTTACAATTTGGTAAGTAAAGTACGAGTAAGACATTCTTGTGGTCACTGAAACAGTTCCTGGCTGAGAGTAGGAGTTGAAACGGTTTCTCGCATCTGCATACATAGAGGGTTGTGGTAAATACATTACAGCTGTCAGCATATATTTGTCAGTAACGTGTTACAATTTGGTAAGTAAAGTACGAGTAAGACATTCTAGTGGTCACTGAAACAGTTACCGGCTGAGAGTGGGAGTTGAAACGGTTTCTCGCATCTGCATACAGAGAGGGTTGTGGTAAATACATTACAGCTGTCAGCATATATTTGTCAGTAACGTGTTACAATTTGGTAAGTAAAGTACGAATAAGACGTTCTAGTGGTCACTGAAACAGTTACCGGCTGAGAGTGGGAGTTGAAACGGTTGCTCGTATCTGCATACAGAGAGGGTTGCGGTAAATACATTACAGCTGTCAGCATATATTTGTAGGTAACTGATTTACTGAACACCCCCTCCTCCTCCACACGTTCTCTGTACATATCTTCTACAGTACAATTTGTGTCTGCACACAACCTGTGCTAACTTTCAATATTTATCTGTAACCTCATTTCCTTGTTTACTTGGTTTTTTTTTATGAATGGAAGCTAACACTTTAATGAATTTTTAATCCCAGTAGAAGTTGTCTTTGTCAGCTGGTAGGACAAACTTTATTTACAATACGTAAATTATAAGCTAAAAGAAAATGTAAAACGGATGACACAAACTTTAAAATTATAAGTATTTACTTTAAAACTAGTGAAGAACTTGTGACAGTGTTATTCTCTCTATCCTCCATCTGAGTGGGTTCGATATTTTAAAATAATTATCATGCACGATATGAGACCACTTGACAACTTCTCACGCAGGGTATTGTTTATGTCGTACAAAGTATATATTACATAATCTGCAGTTGTAATTATATTCACCCCTTGAAAATCTGCTCTTTTTTAAGGAAATAATCTATCCTAATTTAAGTTGTTTTCGCATTAAAAAAACAAATCCAGGCTTTTTCACGTGGTCTAACGCAAGGATTTTTAAGTTTATTATAATTTTCATTAAGAATAAGTTACTGAAGTAGTTTAATGAATCTGTGCTTACCATCAAATGTGAATAACGATTTCAAATGACTAAACCCTACGTTTAGTCATTCGGTTTTATGAGTACACTATTTGACGTTAGACGTAAGCATTGTACAAAATATTAAAATCGTCAGTCACGGGTAACCAAAAAGTTAATTTGCAATAACACAATTTACGCAGTTGATTATTAGATTCCTTATCAGTTATTTCTGATAAATTGACTATTCATTGATGGGGTGAAGGATAAATATTCCGTAAAATAGCAGTGGTCTTTCCCACTTAGTTTGCAGTGTTGCTTGATGTACAATAACGCCTGATGGTACAATTGTCTAATACTTTCATTACAGCTCGCCTAGCCTGTCAGAAAGAGATACCATTACCACACTGGTTTTCGTCATTACTGCCTACCATGTAGGGATTTTTCACAGCAAGTACTCATTTCACGTGATATCCCTTGGGATAGACCTTCAGTAAATTAATTATTATCAAGGGGATATCAGACCTGTGTATATGTTTTTCTTCCGTTACGGTTTCCAAAAAAACATAATCACGCGTTTTAAGACCTGAGTTCTTATCTCTTCCTGCGGTTCAAAGACACAAAAGTAACAAATGTCATTACAAACAAATTAATTATAGAAATATTAATATAGTTACGTGCTAATTTGCCTAACAAAAACTTCCACAAATTCAATGAAATAACTCGTACCTTTAGGCTACAGGAGGAAGTGAAATCTTCATATATGCGTATTGTTTATGAAACTCATTCTTCTAACTCAAGTTATCTCAGAATGATTATTTTCATACCAAACCCTATATTCTGCACAATTACAACATTGCTATATTTATTCTGTAGCAGACATATTGGAAAAGTTATTAAAAGTCATTAATAATTTATAAACGTCATATTTTATTTATGAATATTAACTAACATTATTTTTTATGAATCTCCACATATACATATGATAAAATAAATATAATAAATTATTTATTATGGAGACAATTTATTCATTTAATTATAATTTGAGTGTAATATGACGTGTCATATATTTTTAATTTAACGTAACACATCGATATTACAAGGGCAGATTGGACATTAGACTTGTTTAGGAATTAATATGACGACAACAAAGCTATGCAATCATAATTTAAGTACTAAGCGTAGTCAGAAACTCTATAATAATTAACATTCCAAACCAAGACCCCTTGCAGATCGGCGGCAAAATATACATTAGACATGATGCGTCAGTCACGTTGAAACTGCTATTCTTAAACCTACTCTACATTGCACAGGATGGGACTGGAATCTTGATGTGGGATTTAACACTTACATAGCGGGTACATAGCAGTAATTATAGTTGAGTTCTCTTTCTGTTGTTTTGACATTTTCCTCTCACATTTAACACTTTACACTCCCGTATTTAGACGAATAGTTTAATTATAATGAATACCCAACACGTTCCGTCTTCTCCCGGTGTGATACATAACGCGATTAGTTCAACTATCACTCGATCTGACAGACAACCAAACTAGTTCAGTTATTGCTCAATCTGAAAGATAAACAGACTAGTTCAGTCATCGCACGGTCTGATAGATAACCCTACTGGTTCAATTGTAGTTAGGTATAACAGATAACCGGAATAGCACATTCATCGCTTGGTCTAACAGATAACCCGACTAGTTTAGTCATCGCTCGGTCTGTTATGTAACCAAACTAGTTCAGTTATTGCTCAATCTGATAGATAAACAGAGTAGTTCAGTCATCGCACGGTCTGATAGATAACCCTACTGGTTCAATTATAGTTGGGTATGACAGATGACCCGAATAGCACATTCATCGCTTGGTCTAACAGATAACCCAACTAGTTTAGTCATCGCTCGGTCTGTTATGTGACCAGACTAGTACAGTTATAGCAGGGTCTGAGATTTAACCTGACTAGTTGAGTCATCGCTTGGTCTGACACTTATCCGAATAGTTCATTCATCGCTTGGTCCGTTATGTAACCAAACTAGTTCAGTTATAGCAGGGTCTGACATGTAACCTGACTAGTTGAGTCATCGCTTTGTCTGACACTTATCCGAGTAGTTCAGTCATCGCTTGTCTGATAGATAACCAGACTAGTTCAGTCATAGCAGGGTCTAACATTTAACCTGACTAGTTGAGTCATCGCTTGGTCTGACACTTATCCTGGTAGTTCAGTCATCGCTTGTCTGATAGATAACCAGACTAGTTCAGTTATAGCAGGGTCTTACATTTAACCTGACTAGTTGAGTCATCGCTTGGTCTGACACTTATCCGAGTAGTTCAGTCATTACTCGGTCTGACAGATAACCCGAATAGTTTAGTCATAGATTGGTCATATATATTATACGAATATTTTTATAACCGATTAGTTCAGCTGTTACCGCTGTGAGGGAGAGAAGGGGCTAAGTTTTAAAGTACAAAACCATGTTTATATAATGAATTTAATCTTGTTATTCACATATAATTTTGTATAAAATGAATATTCTTAATTTAAAATGCAGTGTAAAATCATACATTAAATTAAATAATTTTATGAATAGTTACTTCTTATCCTATAAAAAAGATTACAAAATTAATGTATAAAAAGGCAAACTGAGTTCTTATGACTTCTTTGAAATGGAGATACAAGGAATTACTGGATCCACCAAGTTCTATAAAATCATTTGTCGGTTGATTTAATTAATTTATCTTCCTCAAGTTGCGTAATCTTCCTCGTCGTGTTGCAACAGAGGCTTTTACTAACCCTGGTAATTAAATACATACATATTAAAGAATTAGTTTATGACATTGCTATCACAATTAATAATACACGCTCAAGATACTATTTTATAATCCGTTACAATGCTTTGCATTATTGTGTGAAGTTATCTCATCAGTCCTGCCTGAAAGGTTATGAACCTTCTGTATTGTTCAGATCAAGAATCCATTTACTGAGGATAATAATCATTGCTCTTATCTATAATAGTTGTTAATTAACGTAAAATTACCATAAAATACACATAATTCTCAGTCAGAGACCGAATTGAAACTGATTTATTTACTTTTTTCTCTCAAACAAAATAGGTTCGACATTTTGAGTAATTATCACAGAGCACTAAAGGAAACAGTAGGAAGTTCGTATTAGATAACATTTTTCAATAATTCACGTAGTACAAAGTTGCATATCTTCTCTATATACGAGGTGTATTTTCTTAAGGAATAATTGTAGTTACATACAGTGCATCAATTCTTATGCTTTTTTTAATCAACTCTCTTCGATTTTGCAAGCTGTTCTCCTAGTATAAAAAAATTTAAAATACCATTTGATGTTTTACTTACACCAGAAAATTAATTTCAGTAGCAAATTTAAATTGCGAATACACTATTTTCGTAATTAATCTGTAATTTTCTTTTATCTATTTTCGAAGTTGCTGATATAACGATGTTGTACATTAGGTAAGGTAATGACAGAAAAAATGAGTTTATATATTCTGGTTGGAACTCAGGAATATTGAAATTCCTAATTGCAAAAATGTGTACAACTGTTGGTGGTTAAAAGAATCGTAAAAATGTTATCGCAATGTCACAAATTACGCAGCTTAACTCTTGAAATCTCGTTAGATTGCACTAATTAAGCAGATGGGAAGGGATGAGAGAATGGCCCTTTACACTCAGCTTGCAACCTTGCCGTTCAGTGATACCTGATCTTATGACGTTATATATCAGGTTAATACGATCACAAGAAACTCTGTAACGTGACAAAGCCAAAGGACGTTACACCCCTTGTTTGGTTCATTATGCCTGCAGCCCTTTATTTTTTATGCCCTATTAAGTGCTATGTATTGAAATATAACTGTAAATCTTAGCAGATCGTAAAGGGGTTTCCTTTTTAATAGTTTCAAAGAACGGAAACGTCACCTTAAAAAATTCCGATCTGTATTTGAGGTGACAGCATAATCCAACACATGTCACTGTAAATAAAACGAAATATGTCTGTCCTGGACACAAAGAAAAATATATTCAATTGGCGAGGTTAGGGCTATTAGCGCCTTTGTAACACCTAACCATAAATCTATAAATAACACTTAACTGTACTATAACTTTCAAATCCAAGCATACAAAACTAAAGTACTTGTGACAATCCTGTGATCCAAAGGTAGTATGAGAAATAATCAAGAATGAAAATATAAAGAAGATGGTAAAAATGTGTCTAAAAGCTGACAACCTATGATGCAGATATAATACATCATAACTTGTCGGTTGGTTAAGGTTCAGCCAATCATGATATACCATCGCCAGCCAATTCAATTCGCCAGTACATACAACTGTTATTATTGGCATGTTCGGTTTAACACCTGCTGACACAAGACGCTCTACACAGTTAGTTCGAAATATGGTAAGAATATAATTATTGTGTAAGCAATATTTTTACAGGAAGACTCTGATGTATGAAAAGGAATCAGGAATAATCAAACTAATTTTAAGTTTAACTCCAGTCCACCGTCCTTTTGTTGCAGCGTCTGGTAACTGACGCTGTATCAGACTTGACTCGCCTTCGGCTCGCTGGGGGCTACGCCCCCAGGCCCCCAAAGTAAACGCTTGCAAATTCGGGATAAGCGGAATTCGGTGACTGGTTAAGTCCGGACATTAAGTAAATGACAAGGGATTTAAAAATTGACCTTTTTCATAGATTTTTTTCCGGATTCGTAAAAACTTTTGACTTTGAGGGCATTTTGCGGTTAAACCGTTAGAGATACGACAAAAAGTGACTGGACCTTTCTTGTTGGAAATTTAATTTTGTCTTTCGATTGTGCCCTCAGATCTGATCTACGACCTATGGTTTAGCCAGAAATGAGCTCGGGAGAAAAGTCTGCACGGGTCAGCTATCTTGAATTGTTTAGTATAAACATAATAAAAACCGACCTCAAGGCAGTATTTTAAGTCGAACAGGGGGTTTAATATCACCAGGAGACTATCTAGTCAAGGCGAGAAATTCCCTGGGTGGGTGATTAATGTTAAGGAGGTTAAGACAAGAGGGGGTTTAATTTCGTCAGGATATTGTCTGGTCATATGAACAAATTCCCAGGGGGGGTTAACGTTACCGGGGGATAAGTCTCCAGGGGGTTATCTGGTCATACCAGGATCTTCCCAGGGGGGGGGGTTAAGAGATTTGGTGACTGGTAAAATTCGGACATGAGGTCATGGCAGGAAAATTCCCTGGGGGGGTTTTAATGTTACCAGGGGGGTTAACACATCAGGGGTTGAATGTACAGGAGGTTATCAGGTCATACCAGGAAATCCCCGGGGGGGTTAATGACACACTTGGGCCTTTTTTAGAGGGTATTGTGTCTGTGAACATAATAAATATTCCTCTGTCCCTATCTACTATTGACGCTTAGCTAACGCTCAGCCAACTCCCGAAGTCACTGAACCTTTTTCTGTAGATCACGTGATTTCCTAAATCCCGTTTAAAATTTGTTTTGAGTTACGACCAACCGTTTAGCCGCTATCAAGCCCGGAATGTAAATTTTTAGGCGAAAAATGTCCAATATTTTCACTTAATCGCGTTTTGCGGTCAAACTAAGGGAAATATAGTAAAAAGTCACTGGACCTTTTTTGTAGGTCATCTTATTTCCTAAATAAAACGTTAGTCTTATTTTGACCTCCGACCAATGGTTTCGCCGCTATCGACCCCAAAAACAAAAGTTTCGCGTAAAAGTTACAACAAAATTGTACATAATCACGTTTTTTCGGCCAAACCAATCGAGATAGGGCAAAAGATTACTGGACCTTTTCTGTAGATCGCGCAATTTGCTAATTTGATGGGTCAATCAGATTTGAGCTACGACCAACGGTTCGGCCGCTATCGGGCTTGAAACATTATTTTTATCGAAAAAATCTCTGGAATTTCAAATGTTCGAGCGTTTTGTCGCTTAAACCATGGAAGATAGAGCAAAAAGTCATTAGACCTTTTTTGTAGTTCACTTCATTCCTGACCATGAATTTTCCGTCAGATCCGAGCTAGCTCCAACGGTTCGCCCGCTATCGGGCTTACAAAAAATGCCTGCAGGGGTGAAGAATGCGCGATTTTTTTGGGAATTTTTTTGAGGGGTTGAAAATGAAAAATTCTCACTTTTCGGGATTTTCCTGGTGGTTACACGTGGAAAGCTATCTGTGTAACCAAATTTCAAGTCTCTAACTCATCTGGAAGTAGGTTAGAATTAGTATACGTGAGTCAGTCAGTCAGTCAGTTACACATGCGGTTGTATATATATTAGACTCGCCTTCGGCTCGCTGGGGGCTACGCCCCCAGGCCCCCAAAGTAGGTGCCTTAAATTCGGGGACAAGATTGATTTGGTGAGAGGTAAAATTCGGACATGATGTCATGCCAGGAAATTCCCAGGGGGGGTTAACGTTAACGGGGGATAAGACGTCAGGGGGTTATCTGGTCACACCAGGAACTTCCCAAGGGGGGGTTAAGAGATTTGGTTATTGGTAAAATTCGGACATGAGGTCATGTCAGGAAATTCCCAGGGAGAGGTTAATTTTACCGGGGGGTTAAAACATCAGGGGGTTTAATGTACTCAGGAGGTTATCAGGTCATACCAGGAAATCCCCGGGGGAATGTTATGTCCGAGCTTAAGATTACTGGTTTGGGAGTGAAAAGCTGACGAATTTTATCGAATTACCAGATTTTGACTTCAAAGCCATTTTGTGGCTTAACCGTTAGAGATACGATAAAAAGTGACTAGACCTTTCTTGTCGGAAATTTAATTTTGTGTTTGATTCCGTCGTCAGATTTTAGCTGCGCGTTTTGGTTTAGCCAGGACTGAGCTCGGAAGAAAAGTCTGCACTGGTCAGCTGTTGTGTAAACAGATTTAGTGTAAATAAATTAAAAACTGTAAATAAAAAAATGTGTAAATAAATAAGTTGATCAGGGGGTTTAATTTAATCAGGAGTTCATCAACCAGGAAATTCCCGGGAGTGGGGGTTAATGTTATCGGGGCTTATAGGAACGCGTGGTACTTTTCTGGGAAATGTGCATCTGTGCTACGAGAACATGTGTACAGTAATTCTTATCTAAATAAAACGTTGATCAGAGTTTTGACAATGAACTAACATAAAAAAAAAAAAAAAAAAAAAAAAAAAAAAAACACTCTGTCCCTATCTACTCTTGAAACTTCACTAACGCTCAGCCAACTCCCGATGTGGAGGGGGGTTTTAGTCACTCGTTAACGTAGTAATACAAGGTGAATATGAAACCAGCATGAATCACACTAATTATAGTTGCAAAATTTAGAACACCTAAAAGTGACGACAAAGAATTAGCCATTTAGAGCATTTATCAGGCTTACGGAAAGATAAACGATAGAAAGCCGCTGGGCCTTTTTTGTATATCCTATGAATAGCTACTTACAAAAAGTTTTACATTTAAGCTAGGGCCAACGGTTCGGCCACTATCGAGCACGAAAAGTAAGTTTGTAAGTGAAATGTTCAATATAATCACGTTTTTACGGCTAAATCATGGAATATAGAGTAAAAGGTCACTTGACCTTTTTGTGTAGATCGCATTATTTTGTATTAAAATGAAATTTTTAATCTGGGCTAGAACTAAGATTTTGTCTGAAATAGAGCCCAGAAAACAAAATCGCACGTAAAACTTAAAAAATATAAACTTTAAAAACGCGTTATGCGGCCAAACCGTTGAGGATAGAGCAAAATGTTACTGAACATTTTTTGTAGATCACGCAATTTCATAAATACTTTTAAAAATTTATTTTGAGCTACGACCAACCGTTTAGGCCGCTATCAAGCCCGGAATGTAAATTTGTAGGCGAAAATTTCCAAATATTTTCACTTAAATCGCGTTTTTGCGGTCAAACTAATGGAGATATAGTAAAAAGTCACAAAAACCGTTTTTGTAGATCATCTTATTTCCTAAATCTGACCTTTGTTTTATTTTGACCTCCGACCAATTGTTTCGCCGCTATCGACCCCAAAAACAAAGTTTTCACGTAAAAATTACAAAAAAATTGCACATAATCACGTTTTTCGGCCAAACCAATGGAGATAGGGCAAAAAGTCACTGGACCTTTTCTGTAGATCGCGCAATTTGCTAATTTGATGGGTCAATCAGATTTGAGCTACGACCTACCGTTCGGCCACTATCAGGCTCGAAACTTTATTTTAAGCAAAAAAATCTCTGGAATGTCAAACATTCCCGCGTTTTGTCGCTTAACCACACGAGATAGGACAAAAAAGTCACTGGACCTTTTTTGTAGTTCACTTCATTTCTGACTAACGATTTTTCGTCAGATCGAAGCTAGCTCCAACGGTTCACCCGCTATCAGGCTTACAAGAAATGCCTGCAGGGGTAAAGAATGCGCGATTTTTGAGGAATTTTTTTGAGGGGTTTAAAAAGTAAAAAAGTCCGGTTTTCAGAATTTTCCTGTTGGTTATACGGCAAAAGGTACCTGCGTGCCAAATTTCAAGTTTCTAGCACTTCTAGAAGTAGGTTAGAATTTGTATACATTATCAGTGAGTGAGTGGTTTCACATGCGGCTGTATAGTATATTAGGACTCGCCTTCGGCTCGCTGGGGGCTACGCCCCCAGGCCCCCAAAGTAGGTGCCTTAAATTCGGGGACAAGATTGATTTGGTGAGAGGTAAAATTCGGACATGAAGTGATGCCAGGAAATTCCCAGGGGGGTTTAACGTTAACGGGGGATAAGACCGTCATGGGGTTATCTTGGTCATACCAGGAACTTCCCAAGGGGGGGTTAAGAGATTTGGTGATTGGTAAAATTCGGACATGAGGTCATGTCAGGAAATTCCCAGGGAGAGGTTAATTTTACCGGGGGTTAACACATCAGGGGGTTTAATGTACTCAGGAGGTTATCAGGTCATACCAGGAAATCTCCGGGGGGGAATGTTATGTCTGAGCTTAAGATTACTGGTTTGGGAGTGAAAAGCTGACGAATTTTATCGAATTACCAGATTTTGACTTCAAAGCCATTTTGTGGCTTAACCGTTAGAGATACGATAAAAAGTGACTAGACCTTTCTTGTCGGAAATTTAACTTTGTGTTCGATTCCGTCGTCAGATTTTTGGTTTAGCCAGGACTGAGCTCGGAAGAAAAGTCTGCACTGGTCAGCTGTTGTGTAAACAGATTTAGTGTAAATAAATAAAAAACTGTAAATAAAAAAATGTGTACATAAATAAGTTGATCAGGGGGTTTAATTTAATCAGGAGTTCATCAACCAGGAAATTCCCGGGAGTGGGGGTTAATGTTATCGGGGCTTATAGGAACGCGTGGTACTTTTCTGGGAAATGTGCATCTGTGCTACGAGAACATGTGTACAGTAATTCTTATCAAAATAAAACTTTGATCAGAGGGTTTAAATTACTTCGGAAATTATCATTCCACGCCAGAGTAAAAAAAAAAAAAAAAAAAAAAAAAAAAAAAAAAAAAAACCACTCCCGATGTGGAGGGGGGTTTTAGTCACTCGTTAACGTAGTAATACAAGGTCAATATGGAACCAGCATGAATCACACTAATTATAGTTGGAAAATTTAAAACACCTAAAAGTGACGACAAAGAATTAGCCATTTAGAGCATTTATCAGGCTTACGGAAAGATAAACGATAGAAAGCTGCTGGGCCTTTTTTGTATATCCTATGAATAGCTACTTACAAAAAGTTTTACATTTAAGCTAGGGCCAACGGTTCGGCCACTATCGAGCACGAAAAGTAAGTTTGTAAGTGAAATTTTCAATATAATCACGTTTTTTACGGCTAAATCATGGAATATAGAGTAAAAGGTCACTTGACCTTTTGTGTAGATCGCATTATTTTGTATTAAAATCAAATTTTTAATCTGGGCTAGAACTAAGATTTTGTCTGAAATAGAGCCCAGAAAACAAAATCTCACGTAAAACTCAAAAAATCTAAACTTTAAAAACGCGTTATGCGGCCAAACCGTTGAGGATAGGGCAAAATGTTACTGAACATTTTTTGTACATCACGCAATTTCATAAATACTTTTAAAAATTTATTTTGAGCTACGACCAACCGTTTAGCCGCTAGCAAGCCCGGAATGTAAATTTGTAGGCGAAAATTTCCAAATATTTTCACTTAATCGCGTTTTGCGGTCAAACTAATGGAGATATAGTAAAAAGTCACTAAACCGTTTTTGTAGATCATCTTATTTCCTAAATCCAACCTTCGTTTTATTTTGACCTCCGACCAATTGTTTCGGCCGCTATCGACCCCAAAAAACAAAGTTTTTCACGTAAAAATTACAAAAAAAAAATTGCACATAATCAACGTTTTTTTTTTTTTTCGGCCAAACCAATGGAGATAGGGCAAAAAGTCACTGGACCTTTTCTTTAGATCGCGCAATTTGCTAATTTTGATGGGTCAATCAGATTTGAGCTACGACCTACCGTTCGGCCACTATCAGGCTCGAAACTTTATTTTAAGCAAAAAAATCTCTGGAATGTCAAACATTCCCGCGTTTTGCCGCTTAACCACACGAGATAGGACAAAAAGTCACTGGACCTTTTTTTGTAGTTCACTTCATTCCTGACTGACGATTTTTCGTCAGATTGAAGCTAGCTCCAACGGTTCACCCGCTATCAGGCTTACAAGAAATACCTGCAGGGGTAAAGAATGCGCGATTTTTGAGGAATTTTTTTGAGGGGTTTAAAAGTAAAAAAGTCTGGTTTTCAGAATTTTCCTGTTGGTTATACGGCAAAAGGTACCTGCGTGCCAAATTTCAAGTTTCTAGCACTTTTAGAAGTAGGTTAGAATTTGTATACATTATCAGTGAGTGAGTGGTTTCACATGCGGCTGTATAGTATATTAGACTCCTAGAATCTGAAGAGATCCAAAGAAATTTGACGACAAAGAAGCTCAAAACGAAATTTTTTTATTGTTTCGACCTCAGAGACTCCTATAAATAGGTGAAGTGATAGTTTCATTGTCTCATCAGGTGCACAATTGAGTGCACTACGTTGTGATGGACACGATCTCTGCGTACGGTGAGCAACCGATTTTTCTACCAGATTTCAGATGCTGCTCTTAAGAGGAAGGTGAACAGGAGCTAAACTCAAAACTCAAAATGTTTATCTTATACTCACTTTACGCACTTAATACATAAATATGAGACTATTTTCACCAGAATCCTGCCAGATTTTTCTCTCAAACAAGGTATTTACTTATTTGCACCTATATCAAATTTACTAGAAAAAGTACTAAAACTATTAATCATTTATATATTTAAATCCAACGTTCCACGTTTACATCGACTGGGCAACCAGCTGTGTCGCCAGTTCGACTTCTTTGATGACAGCCAATCTGTGATCAGAGGGAATCTTCCAGAGTCGGGTTCCCCGGTGAATGTTTGTTTTCCGGAATGGAGTTCTCTCCCATATAAATAAATATATTATATCTCGAGCTTACTTATTGTTTTATGTTTATGTACGTTATCGTTGTTTCTTGTCATTGTTTATGTTTAGCTATTGCTATTATTGTTAATACTGTTATTGTTATTATTATTTATATTGCTTTCCTCGTATTATCTCTATTTATTGAATTGTTGTTTTAGATTTAAGTTTGCTTATTGATTTAGCTTATTGTTGGTTGACAAAAAAAAATTGGTTGGTTAGTTATTGAATTGTTGTTTTAGTTTTATTAAGTTTGCTTATTGATTTAGCTTATTGTTGGTTGACGTGCTTGCAACATGTTATTGTTTTGTTCTTTATTGATACCTTTGTATTGTTTTTTCTATAATTTGTATTGCCATCTTAATATCCTTATCTGTAAAATGGTGTATTACCGTTGATAAATAAATAAATCTACATATATTTGCACCCATAGATAGATTTTCTGAGCAGCTAATTTGTCTCGTGATAAATATATTGCATAAGAAAAATGGAAAACAACAGATTGTTTATTTATTATAAAACATATTTTCCGTGAATTACGAAGTATAAAAAACATATTTTATAAAACAAAATATTACTAATAATTTTCACATCAGAAAATTGTCCCCACCCCCCCCCCCCCCCACCCCCCCCCCCCCCCACCCCCCCCCCCCCCCACCCCCCCCCCCCCCCACCCCCCCCCCCCCCCACCCCCCCCCCCCCCAACTGAATCAACCCTTCCCACCATAGCTGCGTTATTTGTATTTTATCTGTATGACAACAGTGACCTGTCCAATGTCCAGGTTTGCTATACACGTTACGTACTAGAAAAGAATCCGACATGCATTAATGGTGACACTCATTTATGTATATTTTGCACAACCCCTCATAAAATACTTTCGATTCATTAACTGAAATGGAAATATTTCTACATTCGGAAGTTCTTTTAATACGATCAATTTTTTACAAATACTGAACAGTAATTATCGGATATAAATTTTAAAAATGCAATAAAAAACATACGGTATGGTTTAACCAGAATGGTAAGAATCCTTCACATAAATTATTAACGTCTTAATGAACCTTTATTCGATCGTAACTAGAAAAACATGTGTGATGCAGGATTAATTACTGTTGAGGACGATTTGGAATTTATAGCCAATAAACGTTTTTAGGCGGTGGCATAGTGTAATATATCCTTTACATGGAACAACACAGGGACAAAAACTAAATCTTCTCTTCAGTGTTGATCAGTTTTACTTTTTAATAGAGAGCTGACTTACTGTTATTCGTACAAGGTTTTTCAATACTGTTACTTCCCTTTAATTTGAATCCAAGCTATATTTACTAAAATGATGAGCAATCATGGTCAAAAGCGAAAGGTATGTAAAGTTTCATAAGTGGTTGGTAAATAAGTCATGAGATAAAGGCACGTAGAAAATTCAATTACATGTGGAACCTCTAAATATTTCTTATTGCTGTGAGAAATTTTTAAAGAAAGGTAAAAAAGTAAACGTATTGCTTACGGTTCAATTCACTATGTAGGTTTGGCATTTTAAACCCAATCAAGTTTTTACCGTTACAAATATATGAGTAGTCTTGAAATATATTGGACCGTATTTAAAACAAAATTGTGAGAAAATACAGTTAAAAAACACCCCAAAGAAAGGGGGAAGTTGCGTCACCTGCTGGCATACAGGACATCCTCCTGAGGCGCGCTGGCGTCATGAGAACTTCCGACTGGAGGGAGCACATCCTGTCACGTGACCGGAACCACTAACACTGACACTGACACTGACACTGCACTGTTGCTAGTGTGTGCACCACTGGAGTAACGATGCCACTCACTAGACTACATGGTAACATCACTAGTGACTGCCCCTCACCCCACCCTACACGTCACGGCTTGACGGCGCGCCAGTGCAATGATAGACTTACCAACCCGGCCAAGATTAGCCTACTTGAGAGCTTCCAACTCCGCCGCGGGGAATTCCTTCTCGTGCATATTCCAGTGTGAGTGAACTTCACTGTTGACCCCGTTTATATCTACTTCAATCGGTTTCGATCTTAAATATTTTAATCAGAGCGGTTTCATAACTTAATGGTACGTAACGTCAGAAATGTATTCGTGACTTCAAGCTTAAAATTTAAAGTTTTTGTAACTTATTTGAAAAAGTAAATTATTGGATTTTTCAAACTTTTACTACGACTGTGATATGTTATATTATAATTTTAAGTTGCTCAAACTGAATACAAACATTTTCAATCCTTAGACATAAAAAAGTGGCCAAGAAATGAAGTAGGTGTAAGCTTTAGATGTTGTAACGCACATCGGCAACATTGTCATTGTTTACATGTTTACAACATTAGCCGTACGTTAAAACCGTGAAAACCATTTAGCTACATTATTTATAGATCGATATTTGGGATCAAGCTGTTAAAATGTTTCCACCTAAATTTCTCAACTTTTATAATTTTCAGTTACTTTTATAGTTTAGTTTTTCAGTATTGATATTAACATTTTTAACCATCCGTCATCCTGAAACGTGATATGGCAATACATTATTAATTTTACTCTTGATTTGAGACTGCATGAACAATAATTGGGCCGAATTTGAGTTTTTTACATTTACTGGTTTTTGGAAAAAATAAAGAATACAAAACACATACATACAAACAAACGCTAAACGAAGCATTATTGATTATATTAAATTTTGGTTTGTTTTGACGCTAATATTCCCACAGAGTTCGTATAAAATTTGATAATATACAAAAATACAAATTACGAATTATTACAACATTGTGATAATGTTTATAATAAAGAAGTGCACACAGACAAGATATAGACTCGTCACTAACCACAAACCTCTGAGGCTCTTTATAGACAATTAATTTTTCATTAATATACCCTCATATATTTATTAACTATGAGTATCGTGTAAATTATAGAAATAAGTTTGATTTCGGTTCATTTATTTGCTATACCAATTACGAAATCTTAAATTTTTTTTAGCAAGAACAGCAACTTTTAATAGCCTGCCCACTGGTTTGAGAATACGTAGACGTCAATTCATTATTATTTAACATTTCTTATAATGTCAATTATGCTATTGAAAAGAATAATGTGTTAATATTATTGATTTATATTAATATATTTTAACTCTAAGGTTACGTGAAGGGCAATAAACACGGGAGCATGTTCAGTTGCGACATCAGTAAACTATAACAGTTTCAAACATCACAACTGTGACGCAACCTTTGACGTAACTATGACGTAGTTAGTGACGTCTCGGCATCAACCAATAGCAGGAGAGAGATTCCGTGAGCACCTGGCCCCCCGAACGGTTGCCAGACTATTCGTGGCCTTTGTTTGATCTATTTGGAGGCCTTTGTTTCTCCCTTAGTGTTTACATACTACTGTCGGTCAGGCGATCGCCGGTTAAAAATACCTCAATCCACCGCTTTGTTTTTGTAGTCTTCGGGCTAATCTTGAACCACGAATGTAAATAAAAGGAAACTGCTCTGTTCCCAACATTGTTAGGATTTAAATGTTTATTTTTAGTATATGATGAGCGGTATATTTTCAAGTCCGTTTTAAAATACTTCCGTACAAAATCGTCCGTGCATCTGTTAGCCTATCTGTCTCTAAAATTGCTGTTTTTAAGATGGATAGACTAACAGATAGACTAACTCCACAAAAAAAGTGGCACGTACTGGCAAAATCCCCGTTTGGTTGGACACGAAGGTATTTTTAAATCGCAAGTTGATAGAAGTAAAGACTCTTAAAATATAAGAAACTCCAGTTTAAACAACAAAAAGTATAGTTTATTTCTGTATATAGTACCAGTAACAATAGTAATAGTTTTTAGATTTGAAACATAGCGTGAAGAGAACTGTAAGAGAACAGCAATATGTATTGGCTGATCACACGAGAGGCTATACAAATTTTATTTCTGTCTGTCTGTCTGTCAGTGCACACAATATCTCGGGAAACAAAATGACCTATAGACTTGAAATTTAGCACGAAGGTTTATTTCTGTATAAGCAACATTGAGTTTCGTGATAAAACGTGTCACTCAATCGAATTTGGCTGAGCGTTAACGAATATTGTTACATTCGTCAAATGGGTGGCCATGATAGAAACTCCAGAATTGCAGAATAAATAGATTTGTAAAGAAATTAAGTACATTTTATTAAATTTTAACATATGGCACAGTGACACATGTAGCTTATGGAACTAGTAGTAATTTGATTGACGTCAGTGAAACCTGATACACGACACTGTCTGGCGTACTCCTAACTTGTAGAAAAAATGTAAATCAATTTTCTTTGGAAACTGTAAGCTAAGTATTTCTTAATTGGACCAAATTTGCATTCCTACGATGTAAATCCAGCGTATATACTGTGAAAGAGATTATGAAGAACAATCAAGTGAAAAAGAAAACGAAAGAAGTCAGAAGTTAAATTGGTGGGTAGTTAAATGTAACAAGTATTTGACAGTTTATCGCATTCATTACATTATCAATCCATTTAGTTAATTTTTCTCTTCAGCACTGTCGTTATCTACTTTATTTGAGTAAACGTTATACATATGATTAAAAAGTTAAAATTGATTTTTTCAATATTTTATGTATAACTTAATAGCGTTGATAAGAAGCTAGGCAGTATGTAAATGAGTAAAGTCACATGTCTAACATTTATCGTAACCATTGCCGTAAACTTTACGCGCCAGTGACAGCAGTAACAAGTTTATAGTCTCAAGAGGTAACCGATGTTCTCTTCCGCAATGCTGTTACTGTAGATGATACAGTACAGCCTCTTATTCGATAGATGATACACTACAGCCTCTTATTCGATAGATGATACACTACAGCCTCTTATTCGATAGATGATACACTACAGCCTCTTATTCGATAGATGATACACTACAGCCTCTTATTCGATAGATGAAACACTACAACCTCTTATTCGATAGATGATACACTACAACCTCTTATTCCATAGATTATACACTACAGCCTCTTATTCGATAGATGAAACATTACAGCCTCTTATTCGATAGATGATACACTACAACCTCTTATTCGATAGATGATACATTACAGCCTCTTATTCACATGAGTGGCTTTATGAAGTTTTATCCATCACCGTTTTGTACTGTACAAATGTTTAGGTAACTTTTTTTGTTTACGGCAAGTATTTTAATCAATTACCTGCAGATATAAAAAGAACTAATAACTAAAATGTATTTTGTAGAAGTGTTACTGTTTGGCTTTTCTCTTTTCAGGATCCTCAAGTTTTAAATAAAATCTTGGAATAAATCGCGTAACAAATTTATTGTAAATATCATGGTTGATTTGATACATTTGGTTAATTATATCATGTGTCATATAGATTCATGAAATATTGGATTTAAAACTTAATTTGTTGTATGTATGTGGTTAGTGAATTTTACTAGTCCTTTAAATAATAGTTTATTGTACTATAGTTTTATATATTTTGTTTGAAAAATTGATTTGGTTTGTTAGTGCATTATATTCTTCTTTAGTATATATCGAAGTTTTCTTTTCTTTTAAGTTTTATGTCAGATGCTAGACTAATTCTATGTTTTCAAATGTTTTTAATGACTTCTTAACTGGCCATTTTTACTAGGAAAAGTGGTCAGTTATTTTTCCAAGTAATGTAACTTTTATAATTGTGTAAATAGTAGTTGGAAAAATTAATAATCTATTATTTTATTCTATAGTTGTTTGAATATATAGCTGATATATAGCCTATAAAGTAAAAATTTAATACAATACTATGAATAAAAACTTTCAACACATCTTTTGCTTGACTAATTACGGATTCAAGATTTTAAAACCAATTCATACCAAAATTGAATAAAAAACATGCCATTCTCAGCAAAAACTTATATACATGTGGTAAAATTAGGGCTTGATTGCAAAATTTCCTCGTTCTCCAACTTAAGTTAAATTCATGTAAATTATTTTGGAGTGTTTAACAAATGTTCTACTCACCTTTCTCTGCCTTAAGGGAAGGTATCTTGAAGTGCAACGTATGTCAAACAAGTATTTTACTAACAAAATATTGATCGCACAATGAATCTAAAATTTATTTAAATACAGTTGGATGATTTTATTACGTGAAATATGAACGCTGGATAATAAATTCTAGCCGGTAAACCAATACTCTCAATGGAAGACGAATTTATATGGTAAACAGAAAAATTATTCTGCTTGTATAAGATGAAACAGCAATGCCATTTTGAAAACTTCCATCTGTTGTAAAAAGAACAACAAAACCAAATTCACAATGATTACATTTTTATTGTTGACAACAATTCGATGGGTTGGAAAGAACATGGGGACGAAGTGTAGTCACTTGTGGTGAAAGTACAGAGTGGGTGTCGTTTACGACGTTTTTATAACCAACCGCTTGGGATGTGCGCAGTTGTTTACGTTTTCTAATTCCACAATTACGACATATGCTTTATACTAGCGATACGTCAACTATAGTATGTTATATATGTTACAATAAAAAAATATCACGTTTATTAAAATATGGTCTTACGAAAATACGGAGATCACGTAGTCTGAGCTTGAATTTGTGTACTATCTCGATGGATGTTTTCTTTTCCGTTGGACGATCTGGGACGTGATCCGAGTTCGGAAACGCCCCTCGCCATCCATGCGGGATTCAGTAGGGCCTTCGGCGCTAAACTACACTTCTCGCAAAATAATGCCTCAAAATAATACCTAAACTCAAGCTCAGATCACGTGAGTGCACGTAAAAGTTATCTGTAATTTTGGTACTACTAGTAACATATTTATAATAACCCAACCTAAAACCACATGTATTGGGTAATAAGTAGTAGAAAGAGACAGAGTGGGCTTCGGATAATATCAAAGCACAATAGGACAAACATATGATCATAACACGTGTGAAGGATTTTATTGTTTCTTATTTAACAAAGATATACAATGTAAACAGAATAGTTCTGAATAATAATTCAGAATTTTCGTGCAAGGTATTAGTGGATTTACTAGCAAAAATGGAATATTTCAAAAAAACACTTAGTGTTTTAATGAAAATTCATTGTTACAAAAACATATCCATTGTAAACACCCATTTTTACATGTTTTCGTGACTATTTGAGTTTCTTCTATTCTGTGTACGATAGTTGTGTCAGTGGATCGATTGTTAGTTTACTATTTGAGGCTTATACACATAAAGTATCTATGGTAGGAATGGTTAATTGAATTAAATTGAGCTCCAGTTCACCTTCCGTTGATTGCAACATCTGGTATCTGACGCTGTTTTATACTTGACTCCTGAAATTTGGAGTCATGTTCATCTGAATGGATCCAAAGAAAGTCGACGATGAAAAAGCTCAAAACGAAACATTTACATTGTTTTGACATCAGAGACACATATAAATAGTAATGGAAATGGTAGTCTCATTGTCTCATCAGGTACACAAGTTTGACGGACATTACTCCAGATTTCCATGGTTCAAGTCTGAGACAGTGTCAGATACCAGAAGGAAAGTGAGTTGGAGCTAAATTCATAATATCATGGGACTTATAGTTGTTACGTTTTTCAATCTAGTTACATTTAGATATGTAACTAGACAAATGTTGGTAATTTGTCATTAGCATTACAATAAGTTCCTTAGCTCTTGTAGGAATTTACTCCACAATTATGTATATTTATACAATAAATGTATGACCCAATTTGTGATTACAGGATACTTTTTGCTAGAGCATTGAAAAACATTTCCAATAGTCCACCAACATCGCTGGCAACAGAAAGAGAGCAGCGCCACACCCTACTGAGTGACGAAGACAATGACGTCCACTAACGTGGCTGATTACGTCATAACACTGGCTAATGCCAAGTGAGAGGCCTTGTACCATAGGCCAAGTCGTCCTCGGAATATTTGCGGCCTTTGTTGATCTATTTGAGGTACTTTGTGGTTCCCAGTTTATTTACACACGGTTCTCCCCCTGAACCACGGTTTACAGCTGTCTCCCGCTCAAACCTTCCGGTTCGGTTACTTTCAAGGCGGGATAATAATTGAGATGCTATTAATATTGCACGCACAAAACTCCTCTCTTTACGTGAACCAGTTATCTACCGCAATTATTGGATATAGCTACTTCAGTCCTGTGATAGCTTGTAGTTATTGGATGTTTACCAGGTGTTTCGATATCAGCTTCTGATAGGGTGACAGGTGTTTGCACAATATGATATCAACATAAGGTTAACTTATACTATATTAATTGATTACATTATGTAGACACTTTTGAAAACATAATTCAAGAATAATTATAGTCATAACTTTTGCAGTTATAAAATGCACAAATTTTAGCATATTATATGATCAATAATCATGTAGTGGCTCCATAATTCGTATTTGAATTATTTTCACTAGTAAATCTTTGGGTCGAGTTTACGGGAAACTGGCACTAAAAGGCAATCGGTTTCTCAATGAAGCACACAAATCATGTAATGCAATTTGCACCTTGAGATTATTTAATATATGATCCATAAATTTACACACGATTCAGTTTAACACTGGCGTAGTCAATAATTACTAACACAATTCCACCTGTCACGAATATCACCACTACTTCTGTCACTTTACAATTTCACTTCTGTAGCTTAACTCGATGGGTGGTGACCTATAACTCCTTATAAAGTTATTGATGCTTCCAGAACATTCAAGTTCTAGAACTTACTAGACAAGTGGAAAGAATCACAGTCGCCACCGCTTTTATTTTTGTTTTAGAGCAAAGTTCTAGAGAATCTGATCATGGGATTGTCCATCTACGTTCTTCTGGTTATCGTTATGTATTTCTCAGCCATAAACCTGGAACTCGACACTTTTAATGCTCTGATATAAAATATTTGTAACCACTTTATCTAAACGAAACAGAGAATTGTAGCAATCTTTAACTGACATCGTGCATCTCGGAGACGAACGCAAAAACTAATACCTCTCCAAAATCCCCTCTCTGGTATCTGTCCACCCCGCTATCTTTTATTCAAGTGGGATTCTTGTTTGGTTCGCACGGTGTCGTGATCGGATGTTCGTTGCCTTTTGAAGTGAATAAATGTTGCCTAATTGCGTCTCAGAGATGAATGATCTCGTTAGTTGTGCATATATTCTTCAACATCTCCCCTTGAGTTGGAACTTTCACTGAAGAGGATATTCCAAATTGAAGATCAGCCAAGAGATATACCTGAGTTCATTGAAAATTCGAAAAAATGTTCAATTAGTCCACCAGATTTAAAGATAAAAAAATATCCATATTAGTCTCTGATGGGTTCACTTCTGGCTGGTTTATATATTCCAGTTGAACCTACACCGGGTATAGTAAATGCAGATGTGTTACTTGGATGTCCAGGAGCGGCACATCACTGACCGCAAATGTCGAGATTCTGTGTGCAAGGGTACATGTATAGGTCTAGTCTACTGCGAGAGATGACTGTTGGAGTTAGTGGAGCTCACTAAGTGAGAAGGGCTGTTGCTAGCCTAGAGATAAAGGTGTGTCACCCACCCCCCTGGCGGCTTTGACTCAGAGTTAGCGTTACAAGAGACATGATTGATATTAATGCCCAAAATCCTTCCTGGTGAATCTCGACAGGAGGCGGCCCCTACTCCCAACCTTAGCCGTCCAGAATATCCTGTCACTTTGAAGCAGCGCAAAGGTCCTTTTAGAAACTATGTGGAATTTCTCAGCTTTTTGTCCTAAGAGAGCAAGAAAAACCCTGTAATAACGTGATTTATTACCATATATGACGCTTTAAATACTATGTATTTATCAATAGTAATCTAAAATGTTTTTCTTTGAAAAAGTATTTTTTTTAAATAAAATTCAGTCTAGGACTCAAAATATTTAATTATCAGACTGTCAAAATTATATGTTCTTATATGTGACGTACATTCACGTCATTAAAACTGATTACTGTTTTTTTTTTCGCTGTTTACCCCTAAAGACATAACGGTATCCCTTAGAAGTATAATGCTTGTAGAGAATCTTTTTGTAATGATGCCAGTTAAGGATGAACACAATAAAATAAGGCCACCATAGACAAGATATGAAAGGTTTCTCTGGAAACTGAAATTTAAATTTACAGAACCTTGGCGATTATGAAATGAATCATAACACCAATCAATCGCTAGTTGCTGTTTGTTGTTTTCACTTTGTTTGGTTCCTCACCAGGCTCTGGTTTATTTGTCACTGTCTCGCTGCTTACTTGTTGTATTGTCAGGTGTCTACACCTCACTTGTTCTCTGTCTTTGCTCATGTTTGTCCTTCTTTGACGGCTATATAAAGATTATTGTGAACATTGAGGATTTATGTCTGGCATTTATTTTTACACATTAAATTGCTTGTCAAAAGAACAGCTATAACACGCAATATGATTTATTTATGAACTACCGATGACGATAAATTAAGTAAAGATATTTTAATGTTTTACTGAAAAATAACGGAAAGTAAACTTCTTAACATCCCCATGGTGAAAAATACCCTGAAAAAGGCTGGTTGTGATCGTCTTGTCATCTGTTCATGGAGCATTTTAGTTATTACTACGTTTGACGAACCGTAACTATTCTTTGTTTTCGTAGTAGACAGAAGTAAGTAATGTGAAGGTTTAAAACACAAATATTAGTATAGATATTACAATAAATATTGTCAGAGAAGCAAGATGGCTCCATAGATTAACACAAACAAATTCTGATTCTTCCAGCTAGCAATTGAAAATTCCACTGAGATTAAAAAAAAGTTTTAGCTTCCATTCATTAAAGAAAGACAACTAAGGAAGTAGGGAAATATTGCAAGTATATTAACACAAGGTTGTGTGCAAACACAAATCTTACTGTAGAAGAGATGTACAGAGAGAACGTGTGGAGGAGGAGGGAGTGTTCAGTAAATATTGCAAGTATACTAACACAGGTTGTGTGCAAACACAAATTTTCCTGTAGAAGAGATGCACAGAGAACGTGTGGAGGAGGAGGGGGTGTTCAGTAAATATTGCAAGTATACTAACACAAGTTGTGTGCAAACACAAATTTTCCTGTAGAAGAGATGTACAGAGAACGTGTGGAGGAGGAGGGGGTGTTCAGTAAATATTGCAAGTATACTAACACAGGTTGTGTGCAAACACAAACTTTTCTGTAGAAGAGATGCACAGAGAACGTGTGGTGGAGGAGGGGGTGTTCAGTAAATCAGTTACCTACCTACCTACATCAGTTGATAATGAAAATAAAAGAAATAAATTAAAAGGCAATTTATTTATTGTTTTATATTATTAAACCTTTTTTCGTAACCCTGACTATCCTCATGGACTCGGACAAGGATGTTATAAAGTAAAGTACGATAAAGCGGAACTAATAAAGAAGTAGGCATAACTAATTAAGAAATTTTAAGTCACAGATAATAAATATGTTAATAAAAATTGTTGGTGGAGCAAACATGACATTGAACTAGCAGTTAAATTAACTTCAGCCTAAGTTAAGACTGCTCAAGTCCGAAATTTTAGTCCTACCAGCTGACAACGACAACTTCCACTGGGATTAAAAATTCATTACAGTTTTAGCTTCCATTCATAAAAAAATAAGTAAACAAGGAAATGAGGTTTTAGATAAATATTAAAAGTATACTAGCACAGGTTGTGTGCAAACACAAATTTTCCTGTAGAAGAGATGTACAGAGAACGTGTGAAGGAGGAGGGGGTGTTCAGTAAATCAGTTACCTACAAACATATATGCTGACAGCTGTAATGTATTTACCGCAACCCTCTCTGTATGCAGATGAGAGCAACCGTTTCTACTCCCACTCTCAGCCGGTAACTGTTTCAGTGACCACAAGAATGTCTTACTTGTACTTTACTTATCAAATTGTAACACGTTATTACCAATTGTGAAGCCCTCATAAAACGGTTTCGTCCCATAGCTTTTGGCCTATTGAACATAATTTTAAATCCTACTAAAGTGTAGCTTCCGGTTTTACCCTTAATGAGAAAAATCTTTAAAAAATCAATATTGTTTATTAAACACTCAACGGCCAAAATCTACCGTTTGGGCAAATTTTACTTACAAAGTATAAGTTAATTAGAGAAATATATTCGACACTAAATTTGATTGATCAAAGTAGCTTATATAAATTAATAGTGAAAATTCTATATATATATATATATATATATATATATATATATATATATATGAAATTTTACTACATATTTTCCTGTAAAGCTATTATTTAAAATTACGAGTAGATAGAATCTTATGGTCAAACTACAATCTAACCTTTAAAATTTGAAGGTGAAAGGATTTCTCTGGACATTTGGAGTCTGGTTATACAAACGCCCACTAGCACTACATTTCGAGATCAGCAATCTATTCTAATCCTTGGGTGATAAGTAATCTAACACATAACTAAACATACACTTTGTAAGACTAACACTTATTGTATGAATATTAACTAAAACACAAGTCACAATACTGCTCACATTAGCTAATCACAGACATCAGACCAGTACATGGTGATTGCAAGACAGAGACAATATGGTGGCAAATCATGGAACGGAGGTGTGCATTTTAAGAATTTCCTGTACTTACTTTTTACTATTCACCCTTTTGTACACTATGTTGAAATGCAGTCATTTGATATTGTCAGTGTAATTGGTAAAAACCTTTTATTGGTCAAAAAACTGTAAGCTTTGTGAAAGTAAGATGATGCTACATCCTTAAGTCTTGTATTCCGATCATAAAAAACCATATAAATGACATTGTCGTATTGTCAAGAACGTGATAAATGGTTTTACATCTAAGTGGATTAAGAAAATAGCTAAATGTATTCGCTGGGATCACGAATTGTGAGCTTTTAAAGTTGAATCTCACAAGCTAATGGTTAACAATTTCAACAAAATATATTATCGTATTCGTTAAAACTCTGTCAACAGTAAAATAAATTAATTAAAATGCTTTGATTTCTAGAATAGAATCAGTATAAAATGTTTTTTAAAGTTATTATTCCTGGGAATCTCCTAAGGATAATTATATTACAGGTGCACTGCGCTACACATGTTTCACACAAGAGAAGATGGAGGATTAACACCTGATGAAGAAGATAGAACGCAATAGTAGAAACGCAGTAACATATAAACATTATTTGAAACCTGTGAGTAAGTATTACAGGTAAAAAAGACTAATTTCCTGAATAATGGTGACATCTAAGGAATTACTAGAGAGGTTTTATCCCAAAATTCGTATTTTCCGAGTATAAAGAAACCATAACTTATTGCACACTATTGGAATGATAAGAATAATTCATTTAATATAAAATCTGGAATGAAACATAACAAAAATATTTGGTTAGCAGTATAACAAGATTTATATTACAGACTTAATACTCTTAGTAGAATTACAACATTAAGTAATATGTCCAATTTATTTATTTTTCAACTTATAAATTTATAACAACTTATAAATTAGTAGAAATATAACATTAAGTAATATTTACAATTTATTTATTTAAATAAATAAATTAGTAGAATTACAAAAATTAAGTAATATTTCCAATTTATTTATTTAAATAAATAAATTAGTAGAATTACAACATCAAGTAATATTTCCAATGATGGTGTTATCCTGTTAAATAATGAAGAGTAACAACTGTAGTTTCGTCCCTAAGTAATACTTTTCCTTTACGTAATCCTACTATTACATATACACATGGAGGATGAGGGGAACTGGGATTGTTTGTCACAGTTCGTACGGGGCATCCTCCTGGAAAAGAAACCCGATCTGGACCGCGAAGTGGCCCAGATCCCTTGACCGAGCGGCTGGATAAGGAGCGAGCCCCACGGGCTTAAGCCACATTTAGGCCTAGCCTGAAGTAATGTGATAAACAATCCCAGGTTAGAATCCTAAAGAGTAGAGGTGGTTTTTTAGTGGGTAAACCCGCTTTTAGGGGAGTCCCACACTACAGGCTGGCCACCTGCGTGCGTAAATTGTATTTTTCCTGCCTCTCCCTCAAAAAAAAAAAAAAAAAAAAAAAAAAAACTATTACATTATGCGCATTTCCCTGAAAAAGTTAAACGCTAGATGCAACCACGCATGTGCGATAACTCTCCTGATGAATTCGTACTTAGCAAAGGTCACCGATGGATTATTTTGTATTTACAGTTGCGTCAAGTACAGTTGGAGGAATTTAGCTGTGCTCGTAGGGCCCAAATACTATCCTTACAACAAATAAACGCTATCTGTGTGGCGGGTTGCGTTTACGCGCTAGCCGCTGAGATGAAGGCGCAACAATCTCTTCAACGACTTCAAACTCACGATTTCGATTTGCAGATTAGTATTGACAAATACGTTATTTTCAAAAACACGTTAAACAGCACTATAACAACTGAAAAACAAGGATAAGTCCTATTATTGCTTTTATTTGGTATTCTCTTATTATTTAATTCCACCACAATCAGCATTCTCCCAAAACAGACTGGTTTTAGCGAATGTGATGAGTTATTTGGGCAAATACGATTCCTGACAGGAGGGTTTTACCCATGAGTCACAGGGAATGTTTTCGGGACGCAGCGCATAATGCTACCCCGCCACCCCTCCCGCCTATCACCACACACTCAAGGTTACGCGCGCAGCTAAAGACCTCGAACTGTAGATGATACTGAAATAGATGCTTAGGTAGGAATGGTTGACTTTTTATACGTATTGAAGAGACATTCAGGACTTACAATGTTTGAAAAAAACGTAAAAACGTAGTTAATCAGTGGCGCCAACTTAACATTCAACTGAAATTAACACTCATATTCAGCATTAGTTACTTCACAGCTGTTGAGTTTGAGGCCAACAGCACTGTTCAAAGTTGAGTATTAATTGGACTTACACAAAAATAGTAAAGGTGAATAAATAAACATAGTGGTCACATGATTTACTGGAATAATGTATATTGAAGTCACACCAAGTTCGTAAATGAATAGCTAAGAGATTTAAAAAGGGTGAAAATAGGCAGCATCTTTCCGTAAACTAAGCGAGAGAGTTGAATACGAAATCTTTGTTAAATGAGTTTTGACTGATAGTACGTACGATTAGTACATTTTAATATACGGGTCAGTTATTTTTTGAAAAGCCTCTTCTTAGATCAGATGACACATATCTTTATGATACATTGTTGTTGTGTAATATATTTTATTACGTAATGTTGTGTTTAATTTTTAAATGTTTTAAAGCAATAGTCAGGTTTAAGTTGATTAATTTTTTGACTGGAATGTATTATGTAGTTAGTTTCTTTTTTGAGTTTAAATAATGTAAGAAAGGGCCGTGTGACCTTAAAGTAACATCTGTAGTAATGAGAAAATAAATAAATTATCCATTATATTTTAATGTAAAGCGTGAATTTAGTTAAATAAATTAAAAGAATTTTAAGGTCAACATAAAATATAACCCTAATAACAATATTTTAACAATGTTGTTCATCGTTGAATTGCTAAACGCTAAGAGTTGTTCCGCGTGCAATATCGTTATTCCACTGTCTTAACATGAATTACATGTTTCAAATATGAAAATCAGTATTGTATTTGACACGTTCTTCCCACATTTTTCATAACAAAAACGTGAAGATGCTCTATAACATGGGCAATGCTGGTAGCGCTTATGGCAATAGAAGGTACGATGACATTTTAAGTAGGTGAGAGTGCGCTGGTGGAAACGGGACGAGAAACAACCTCAGGGACAGGAATGTAGAGTGACGTGAAATGTCAGATGTAAGTGTGGTAGCTTGTGTCAGGTTGTTAACTTTATTGCAGAAAACCTTAGTTATTGTTATGTTTACTATATTTAAAAGTGACCAAAATATAACACTTGAAATTATGTGGCCTTTACAATACAAAATAGACGAAACTGTTAACGTCACAAAAACTTGTTTTTTTAAGATATCAACTAACTCTTTAATAATAAATATTAGTAAAGAACTAGTTGTTTATTTATTTACATTATTTTAGACAAAAATAATTTTTCAACACGTTGTATTTCCTAGGTAAATAAACTATTTATTTACTCCAAATGTAAAGGACTCAATCGACTATTTTTAGTGATACGACAATTCAATATAGCAATGATGAAAACTTACAAATTAATATCGCTCATTAAAATGCATTAGAACATTTCTCCTAAATATAGAAATATTCACAAAGTTTCCCTTTTACCAAATTATATAAGAAAATTAAAATATGGTATTCTAATTTTGAGGTGGTTATTAATCCTACTATAGTATTTTTCTTGAAAGAAAAGCTTTTAATGCTAGGCATAAAGTCTAGTAATGTAGCTAATAAAAAATGTAGATTAATATTTACTATTTATAACTAATGTTTTAAAACTCATTCTTCGTACATATTTCAATTTTGGAACTAATAGAGTCCAATTTCCGGACATTTGTAATTTTAAGTGATACAACAAATAAGTAATACAATTTCTCTGACTATTCTGTAATAGTATTTATTATATTTTTCAATGTTAATCATAGTGCTACTTATTTCTGAACAAAGGACAATTCCAAGAAGGAATCCTGTTCCCTTTTGTATAATCGCTTTGTAGGTGAAGAGACAGCAAAATACAATGTTTTTAGTGTAAACAGGAAAAGATATTTATTCTAATTTACCACATTTTACATGCTAAATTAAAATTTCAATAACAAAGTTTCTGAAGCGTTCCACGTCAATATGCGAGTCTTGCCTACAGTATAGTAGGTCTAGCTATACCAGGCGCTGCTGTGTGAGTCACTCTTTTTGTCTTGTGGAGATTTTAACACCAAATTGTATTTCCGTATAGATTTCAATATTAACCATAATGCAATATCTGACCTGCAGCATAGCACAAGTAAATCACATGTAAATTTCACTATGTTAAGCCCAAAACGAATAAAAAAAAAATAATTAAAAGCCTGTATTACATATTTGTCAACTGCTCTTGTGCGTGAAGGAAAACAAAACAATTATTGAATATTGAATTTTATTTAAAAATGTACAACTAATTCATAAGCAACATACAAATAATTAACGGAGCGATCAATATAATCTAATGATAATCGAACTAGACACGTAACTAATCATATTAAATCAATATGTACATAAAATAAATAAATCATAAGCAAGAGAAATGACAGTCCTCATCATTAGGTGTTGCTTTACAAATAACTAAAGTAAATATAATTTCATAAGAACCTCACTATGTTCTGAGGGGTGCAGAAAATATTACACTTTTTACTCGTGTCCCTACAATTTCTGATGTGAAATTATTAGTAATATTTTGTTTTATAAATATGTTCTATACTTCATAATTCGCGGAAAATATGTTTTATAATAAATAAACAATCTGTTGTTTTCCATTTTTCTTATGCAATATATTTATCACGAGACAAATTAGCTGCTCAGAAAATCTATCTATGGGTGCAAATGTATGTAGATTTATTTATTTATCAACGGTAATACACCATTTTACAGATAAGGATATTAAGATGGCAATACAAATTATAGAAAAACAATACAAAGGTATCAATAAAGAACAAAACAATAACATGTTGCAAGCACGTCAACCAACAATAAGCTAAATCAATAAGCAAACTTAATAAACTAAAACAACAATTCAATAACTACTAACCAACCAATTTTTTTTGTCAACCAACAATAAGCTAAATCAATAAGCAAACTTAAACTAAAACAACAATTCAATAAATAGAGATAATACGAGGAAAGCAATATAAATAATAATAACAATAACAGTATTAACAATAATAGCAATAGCTAACATAACAATGACAAGAAACAACGATAACGTACATAAACATAAAACAATAAGTAAGCTCGAGATATAATATATTTATTTATATGGGAGAACTCCATTCCGGAAAACAAACATTCACCGGGGAACCCGACTCTGGAAGATTCCTCTGATCACAGATTGGCTGTCATCAAAGAAGTCGAACTGGCGACACAGCTGGTTGCCCAGTCGATGTAAACGTGGAACGTTTGGATTTAAATATATAAATGATTAATAGTTTTAGTACTTTTTCTAGTAAATTTGATATAGGTGCAAATAAGTAAATACCTTGTTTGAGAGAAAAATCTGGCAGGATTCTGGTGAAAATAGTCTCATATTTATGTATTAAGTGCGTAAAGTGAGTATAAGATAAACATATTGAGTTTTGAGTTTAGCTCCTGTTCACCTTCCTCTTAAGAGCAGCATCTGAAATGTGGTAGAAAACTCGGTTGCTCACCGTACGCAGAGATCGTGTCCATCACAACGTAGTGCACTCAATTGTGCACCTGATGAGACAATGAGACTATCACTTCACCTATTTATAGGTATCTCTGAGGTCGAAACAATATAAATATTTCGTTTTGAGCTTCTTTGTCGTCAAATTTCTTTGGATCTCTTCAGATTCTAGGAGTCAAGTCTGATACAGCGTCAGTTACCAGACGCTGCAACAAAAGGACGGTGGACTGGAGTTAAACTTAAAATTAGTTTGATTATTCCTGATTCCTTTTCATACATCAAAGTCTTCCTGTAAAAATATTGCTTACACAATAATTATATTCTTACCATATTTCGAACTAACTGTGTAGAGCGTCTTGTGTCAGCAGGTGTTAAACCGAACATGCCAATAATAACAGTTGTATGTACTGGCGAATTGAATTGGCTGGCGATAGTATATCATGATTGGCTGAACCTTAACCAACCGACAAGTTATGATGTATTATATCTGTATCATAGGTTGTCAGCTTATAGACAAACTTTTACCATCTTCTTTATATTTTCATTCTTGATTATTTCTCATACTACCTTTGGATCACAGGATTGTCACAAGTACTTTAGTTTTGTATGTTTGGATTTGAAAGTTATAGTACAGTTAAGTGTTATTTATAGATTTATGGTTAGGTGTTACAAAGGCGCCAATAGTCCTAACCTCGCCAATTGAATATATTTTTCTTTGTGTCCAGGACAGACATATTTCATTTTATTTACAGTGACATGTGTTGGATTATGCTGTCACCTCAAATACAGATCGGAATTTTTTAAGGTGGCGTTTTTGTTCTTTGTAACTATTAAAAAGGAAAACCCTTTACGATCTGCTAAGATTTAAAGAGGTATATTTCAATACATAGCACTTAATAGGGCATAAAAAATAAAGGGCTGCAGGCATAATGAACCAAACAAGGGGTGTAACGTCCTTTGGCTTTGTCACGTTACAGAGTTTCTTGTGATCGTATTAACCTGATATATAACGTCATAAGATCAAGTATCACTGAACGGCAAGGTTGCAAGCTGAGTGTAAAGGGCCATTCTCTCATCCCTTCCCATCTGCTTAATTAGTGCAATCTAACGAGATTTTAAGAGTTAAGCTGCGTAATTTGTGACATTGCGATAAAATGTTTACGATTCTTTTAACCACCAACAGTTGTACACATTTTTGCAATTAGGAATTTCAATATTCCTGATTTCCAACCAGAATATATAAACTCATTTTTTCTCTCATTACCTTACCTAATTTACAACATCGTTATATCAGCAACTTCGAAATAGATAAAAGAAAATTACAGATTAATTACGAAAATAGTGTATTCGCAATTTTAAATTTGTTACTGAAATTAATTTTCTGCTGTAAGTAAAACATCAAATAGTATTTTAAATTTTTATATACTAGGAGAACAGCTTGCAAAATCGAAGAGAGTTGATTAAAAAAAGCATAAGAATTGATGCACTATATGTAAATACAATTATTCCTTAAGAAAATACACCTCGTATATAGAGAAGATATGCAACTTTGTACTATGTGAATTATTGAAAAATGTTATCTAATACGAACTTCCTACTGTTTCCTTTAGTGCTCTGTGATAATTACTCAAAATGTCGAACCTATTTTGTTTGAGAGAAAAAAGTAAATAAATCAGTTTCAATTCGGTCTCTGACTGAGAATTATGTGTATTTTATGGTAATTTTACATAAATTAACTACTATTATAGATAAGAGCAATAATTATTATCCTCAGTAAACGGTTTCTTGATCTGAACAATGCAGAAGGTTCATAACCTTTCAGGCAGGACTGATGAGATAACTTCACACAATAATGCAAAGCATTGTAACGGATTATAAAATAGTATCTTGAGCGTGTATTATTAATTGTGATAGCAATGTCATGAAATAATTCTTTAATATGTATGTAATTAATTACCAGGGTTAGTAAAAGCCTCTGTTGCAACACGACGAGGAAGATTACGCAACTTGAGGAAGATAAATTAATTAAATCAACCGACAAATGATTTTATAGAACTTGGTGGATCCAGTAATTCCTTGTATCTCCATTTCCAAGAAGTCATAAGAACTCAATTTGCCTTTTTATACATTAATTTTGAAATCTTTTTTATAGGATAAGAAGTAACGATTCATAAAATTATTTAATTTAATGTATGATTTTACACTGCATTTTAAATTAAAAATATTCATCTTATACAAAATTATATGTGAATAACAAGATTAAATTCATTATATAAACATGGTTTTGTACTTTAAAACTTAGCCCCTCTCTCCCTCACAGAGGTACCAACTGAAGTAATCGGTTATAAAAATATTCGTATAATATATATGACCAATCTTGACTAAACTATTCGGGTTATCTGTCAGACCGAGTGATGACTGTACTAGTCGGGTTGAATGTCAGATCCAGTGATGACTGTGCTAATTGAGTTATCTATCATACCGAACGATAAATTAACTATTCGGGTTAAATGTCAGACCCTGCTATGACTGAACTAGTCTGGTTATCTATCAGACAAGCGATGTCTGAACTACTCGGATAAGTGTCAGACCGAGCGATGACTCAACTAGTCAGGTTAGATGTCAGACCCTGCTATAACTGAACTAGTCTGGTTATCTATCAGACAAGCGATGTCTGAACTACTCGGATAAGTGTCAGACCGAGCGATGACTCAACTAGTCAGGTTAGATGTCAGAACCCTGCTATGACTGAACTAGTCTGGTTATCTATCAGACAAGCGATGTCTGAACTACTCGGATAAGTGTCAGACCGAGCGATGACTCAACTAGTCAGGTTAGATGTCAGACCCTGCTATAACTGAACTAGTTTGGTTATCTATCAGACAAGCGATGAATGAACTACTCGGATAAGTGTCAGACCGAGCGATGACTCAACTAGTCAGGTTAGATGTCAGACCCTGCTATAACTGAACTAGTCTGGTTATCTATCAGACAAGCGATGTCTGAACTACTCGGATAAGTGTCAGACCGAGCGATGACTAAACTAGCCAGGTTAGATGTCAGACCCTGCTATACTGAACTAGTCTGGTTATCAATCAGACAAGCGATGTCTGAACTACTCGGATAAGTGTCAGACGAAGCTAGACCTAGAGCGATGACTCAACTAGTCAGGTTAGATGTCAGACCCTGCTATAACTGAACTAGTCTGGTTATCTATCTGACAAGCGATGTCTGAACTATCGGATAAGTGTCAGACCGAGCGATGACTAAACTAGTTGGGTTATCTGTTAGACCAAGCGATGAATGTGCTAGTCGGGTTAGATGTCAGACCCTGCTATAACTGAACTAGTAGGGTTATCTATCAGACCGTGCGATGACTGAACTAGTCTGGTTATCTATCAGACAGCGTGATGTCTGAACTACTCGGATAAGTGTCAGACCGGGCGATGACTAAACTAGTCAGGTTAGATGTCAGACCCTGCTATAACTGAACTAGTCTGGTTACATAACAGACCGAGCGATGACTAAACTAGTCGGGTTATCTGTCAGACCAAGCGATGACTCAACTAGTCAGGTTAGATGTCAGACCCTGCTATAACTGAAACTAGTCTGGTTATCTATCAGACCGTGCGATGACTGAACTAGTCTGTTTATCTTTCAGATTGAGCAATAACTGAACTAGTTTGTTTGTCTGTCAGATCGAGTGATAGTTGAACTAATCGGGTTATGTATCACACCGAGAGAAGACGGAACGTATTGGGTATTCATTATAATTACACTATTCGTCTAAATACGGGAGTATAAAGTGTTAAAAGTGAGAGGAAAATGTCAACACAACAGAAAGAGAACTCAAGTATAATTACTGCTATGTACCCGCTATGCAAGTGTTAAATCCCACATCAAGATTCCAGTCCCATCCTGTGAAATGAAATGAAATGTCTTTATTGGAGGCGAAGTTAGGACTATAAAGTCCTCTCTACCACTTAAACTCGTAAAACATACATATACATGTATAACTAAACATAAATATATTAATTAACCTTATACGTTACAAGAATCTTAGCTTTAAAATAAAATAAAAAAATAAAAAATCTATAATTAATGTAACTTTATAAATATTTACAATACTATAATAAGACATACACGCATTCATTCAACTTGCATTCAGTTGCCCTAAGTGTACCACATTCCAAAGCCGCCAACCGCTATACCCCCTGAGCCCCCAGCATCAAGGCCCTGACCTCCGCCCCAAAGCGAGCGCGCCTTTCAATGGCTCTGATGTTTATAGGTAAGGCATTCCACAATCGACAGGCAGAAACTGTAAACGACTTACTAAAGGTAGTTGTTAGATGAACTGGGATAGATAATAAGGATGTACCCCTCCTTGTACTTCGTTTCACTTATTTCAGACATAAATTGAAAGTTATTTGAAAGATAACTGGGACAATTTGTATTTTAAAAGAGCGTGCAACAGAATGAGTGAGTGATAGTCTCGAAGATCTTGTAATTTTAAGATAGATAATTGTTTGAAGAAGGGCGTTACGTGATCATCACGTCTGAGATTGAAAATGAACCTAATGCAAAAGTTCTGAGCACGCTGGAGTCTATTTGAAAGCTCCACAGTCATGTCATTAATGACTATGTCCACAGTAGTTGTAGTGAGGCAGTACAAGAGTCTTTATCAGCATTATTTTAACTTTGTGTGGTAGATGTGAAGCCAGCCGCTTGAGGCTGTGAACACCGGCAAAGACCCTATTACATATCATAGAAGCCTGTTCAGTCCATCTTAAGTGTTTGTCAATAATAAGTCCTAGATTCTTTACTTTCTCAGAGTATTCTAGCTCTTGGTCATTTAGTTTTAATTTGGGAGCCGTAGTAAAGTCAATTTTACGAACAAGCTTTGAATGACCTATCATAATACACTGAGTTTTGTCTACGTTTAATTTTAGTCCATGTTTCCAAGTCCAATGAGTAACAGCGCCAATATCGGAATTTACGAGAGTCACACAAGTTTGTATGTCTCTTATAGAAAAGTGGCGGTATATTTGCAAGTCATCTGCATATAATTGAAAATTGGAATGAGTAATTTGAGTAGTAATGTCATCGATGTACAGTGAAAATAAAAGTGGCCCCAGGACTGAACCCTGTGGAACTCCACGAGTGACTGGTCTCCATCTCGACTGCTTCTCACCCGACCTGACACACTGGCGTCGTCCCGAAAGATAAGACTCAACCCACTTGACACTACCATCAGAGAAACCATCCTGCCTAAGTTTGATGAGGAGAAGGGGGATAATAAACACAGTCAAAAGCCTTTGAAAAGTCGAAAAGGGTTAAAATGGTTACCTGACTCTTATCAATTCCAAGGCGTATATCATCAACTATTTTTAGAAGTGCAGTAGTAGTGCTGTGGTTGGAGCGAAAACCAGATTGAAAATTTGATAAAATGTTATTACTTTCAAGATATATTGAAAATTGCTGATGAACGATCCGCTCCAAACACTTTGATAAAGCAGGGAGTATACTTATTGGCCTGAATTGTGAAGGATTTTGTGCAGTGTAGAGTAGGTTTAAGAATAGCAGTTTCAACGTGACTGACGCATCATGTCTAATGTATATTTTGCCGCCGATCTGCGAGGGGTCTTGGTTTGGAATGTTAATTATTATAGAGTTTCTGACTACGCTTGGTACTTAAATTATGATTGCATAGCTTTGTTGTCGTCATATTAATTCCTAAACAAGTCTAATGTCCAATCTGCCCTTGTAATATCGATGTGTTACGTTAAATTAAAAATATTTGACACGTCATATTACACTCAAATTATAATTAAATGAATAATTATTGTCTCCATAATAAATAATTTGTTATATTTATTTTATCATATGTATATGTGGAGATTCATAAAAAATAATGTTAGTTAATATTCATAAATAAAATATGATGTTTATAAATTATTAATGACTTTTAATAACTTTTCCAATATATCTGCTACAGAATAAATATAGCAATTTTGTAATTGTGCAGAATATAGGGTTTGGTATGAAAATAATCATTCTGAGATAACTTGAGTTAGAAGAATGAGTTTCATAAAACAATACGCATATATGAAGATTTCACTTCCTCCTGTAAAGAAAGGTACGTGTTATTTCATTGAATTTGTGGAAGTTTTTGTTAGGCAAATTAGCACGTAACTATATTAATATTTCTATACATTACTTTGTTTGTAATGACATTTGATACTTTTGTGTCTTTTCACCGCAGGAAGAGATAAGAACTCAGGTCTTAAAACGCGTGATTATGTTTTTTTGGAAACCGTAACGGAAGAAAAACATGTACACAGGTCTGATATCACCTTGATAATAATTAATTTACTGAAGGTCTATCCCAAGGGATATCACGTGAAAAATGAGTACTTGCTGTGAAAAATCCCTACAGGGTAGGCAGTAATGACGAAAACCAGTGTGGTAATGGTATCTCTTTCTGACAGGCTAGGCGAGCTGTAATGAAAGTATTAGACAACTGAATATCATCGTACCATCAGGCATTATTGTACACCAAGCAAAACTGCAATCTAAGTGGGAAAGACCACTGCTTCTTTAAGGAATATTTATCCTTTACCCCATCAATGAATAGTCAATTTATCAGAAATAACTGATAAGGAATCTAATAATCAACTGCGTAAATTGTGTTACTGCAAATTAATTTTTTGGTTACCCGTGACTGACGATTTTAATATTTTGTACAATGCTTACGTCTAACGTCAAATAGTGTACTCATAAAACCGAATATTTAAACTACATTTGAATTTATTTAACGTAGGGTTTAGTCATTTGAAATCGTTATTCACATGTGATGGTAAGCACAGATTCATTAAACTACTTCAGTAACTTATTCTTAATGAAAATTATAATAAACTTAAAAATCCTTGCGTTAGACCACGTGAAAAAGCCTGGATTTGCTTTTTAATGCGAAAACAACTTAAATTAGGATAGATTATTTCCTTAAAAAAGAGCAGATTTTCAAGGGGTGAATATAATTACAACTGCACATTACGTAATATATACTTTGTACGACATAAACAATACCCTGCGTGAGAAATTGTCAAGCGGTCTCATATCGTGCATGATAATTATTTTAAAATATCGAACCCACTCAGATGGAGGATAGAGAGAATAACACTGTCACAAGTTCTTCACTAGTTTTAAAGTAAATACTTATTTTTTTAAAGTTTGTGTTATCCGTTCTACAATTTCTTTTAGCTTCTAATTTACGTATTGTACAGAATAATAAGCTTAGGCAAATAAACTTTTTTAACAACAAACATAAATAAATTTATATGAAATAAGATTAAATTCAGTGAATTTTATTTGATATAATAAACTTTTCCTATAAACGATATGCGTGTCGGTTGACTTTTCTTAGTATTTATACCCTGTAAAGAACTCTGGTTTGTATTTATGTATATTCTCATTGTGCCCATAGATTATACATATTAAAATATATTATATAATAAAAGTAACATTATTACACAAACTTAGAGGTAGAAAATTAGCCTTGAAGTAAAACTACATTCACATACGTTAACTGTTACCAGTCACGCTAACATCCTTGTCAGGAACATCGGTCTCATCTGAAAATAAATTATATGTTTCTATTCTCCATGTGAAGCAAATATGTGTTGAGTACAAAAAACGTATTACTAATTCTCAAAAAAACCATATTACACTCATAATATATTCAAATTAGCAAATTTTGTGGTTTTATGTAACGGAAGAAAATTGCCTAGGGTAATTAAACTACTTTTCCTTACGCTTTTTCTTCAAGGACATAGTTAATCTCCTTTCTAATTATTGCCCTATTTTACAAAAATATTCGCCCTTAAAGTTTTCTATATTATATTATTGTAGTCAGCAACAGTCATAATTATTATAATATTATTATTATAATATTATTATTATATTATATTATTATAATATTATTATTATATTATATTATTATTATATTTTTTCAAAAAGTTCCTGACAGGTCACGGCTATTTCAAGTCGTACCTGAACCGGATGGGCAAGACCGGTTCACCGGATTGCATCTACTGCCCGGGGCGTTCCCGACGACGCGGAACACACCTTCTTCCGCTGTCCGCTTTGGAAAGGCCCCGCCTGGAGGGCACAAGAAAACTCGGGGTTTTTTCGGTGGATACGAGTCTGCAAAATAAGATAATGGGGGATGAGGGGAACTGGGATTGTTTGTCACAGTTTGTCCGGGGCATCCTCCTGGAAAAGAAACCCGATCTGGACCGCGAAGTGGCCCAGATCCCTTGACCGAGCGGCTGGATAAGGAGCGAGCCCCAGGGCTTAAGCCAAATTTAGGCCTAGCCTGAAGCAATGTGATAAACAATCCCAGGTTAGAATCCTAAAGAGTAGAGGAGGTTTTTTTGTGGGTAAACCCGTTTTTAGGGGAGTCCCACACTACAAGGCTGGCCACCTGCATGCGTAATTGCATGTTTCCTGCCTCTCCCTAAAAAAAAAAAATATTATTATATTATATATATTATTATATTATTATTGGAATTATGTGTGCCATTTTGAACTGACGAACAATTATTACATAACAAATGCTACATACCAAATTATCTGTATTAAAATTACAAAAGAAACACATAGCACATAGCTTGTTGATAATGAAAATAAAAGATTAAATTAAAAGGCAATTTATTTATTGTTTTATAATATTAAGCCTTTTTTCGTAACCCTGACTATCCTCATGGACTCGGAAAAGGATTTTATAAAGTAAAGTACGATAAAGCGGAACTAATAAAGAAGTAGGCATAACTAATTAAGAAATTTTAAGTCACAGATAATAAATATGTTAATAAAAATTTTTGGTGGAGCAAACATGACATTGAACTAGCAGTTAAATTAACTTCAGTCTAGGTTAAGACTGCTCAAGTCCGAAATTTTAGTCCTACCAGCTGACAACGACATCTTCCACTGGGATTAAAAATTCATTAAAGTTTTAGCTTCCATTCATAAAAAAATAAGTCCCCCCCCCACCCCCCCCCCCCCCCACCCCCCCCCCCCCCCACCCCCCCCCCCCCCCACCCCCCCCCCCCCCCACCCCCCCCCCCCCCCACCCCCCCCCATGTATTTTTCCTATCTCCAAAGCCGCAGCAGTTCTTTCGATAACTTTTTCTACTGGAAGTATCGGTCCTTTGTTTAATTTTCTCTCGCTGGAAGTAGTCTCTCCCTCTCACTCGACAAACCAACTCACGGGATTGGCCTCGCAATGGAACGCCTTTTTCTCCAACCTTGGTGTAAGGCACACTTATCACGCGAGTGCGGGGCCTACCGCGTTTTTTTATCACTGTTTCAGTGCACTGAGACATGGTACGGAATTAACAGTAATTAAATAATGTCTGTCACAAAAGTGTAAAACTAGAAAGTACGTGCGTACACTTGTCTTTCAAATAAGGTTTAGTCTTGAAAAAGACTGTTTAAAACACTTGGCCACGAACAAACAGAAGCGCAATAACACCACACGAAACAACATACATAACCAACAACCAATAACGTAATGAAGCACGGTTTGCTACTGCGCATCACCCAGCTGATACCTACCGGATGACAGCTACAACAGAGGAGACGTGACAACGCTGCCTCCGTCCGAAAAGGAAAGTGCTCGGCTGTGATTGGTGGAGCGGTAGGGCGAGCCTTCGTGAGGCAGTTCGGCTGTCTTCGGTCGAGCTCGTCCCAATACCCTTCTGTCTTTAATTCAACTATAGTTAATTCATTGAAGTTTACAGGCAATGTAGACTGAGAAGCTGGGGAGTAATTGGTTTGGTAGCATTACAATTTTATTTACAAGTGCTTTAATTCCATATGTTTATTTCCGTATTATCACATAAAAAAGTTTTTTTAGTAACGTTCTGATAGCCAGCATAATACTACGTTTTACAGAGACCAGTGCATTTATCTCAGAAAGTTTAACCCCAAAACTAAGGAAAGTAAGAGAATTTTTAAGGGCATTTTGAGTTGGAAAGTTAATTTAATTATTCAATAGTCGTGATTTGTGGGAATTGTATTAATGTCCAATTAACAAGTAAGGATGTACTGTATATATTATAGTATTGTATGTAGTAACATATTTATTGCGGTCAGCTGTGTGAGTGAGGTAGGTCAGTGGTGGCAGATGGAATGTGCTGGGCTGTCAACCTCAGCAGTTGCTGACAAAACTGAACCTTCATTGCTGTCAATATGTTCATTTATGTATTACTTATAATTTTTTTAAATTTTATCATAATTGAAAAACATTGATATATTATACTATTAAGTTTTATGAGGAAAATAAGAAATAAAGAGTATAAAAGAACAGTGTAAAGTTACTGACATTGTAAATCTGCTTCTGGAACAAAGCCAGTTGGATATTTCTAAAAATCCATAAATTATTTTTAAAGTTAGGTTTTGGTTTAGTGTGTATAGAGATTAAAATAAAGAAACTGATACAACATAAAAATATATTTATTGTTTAACACCCTAAGTATGAGGTCAATTTGTATTTAGCAATAAACAAATGACAATTTTCTTGTCACTCAAAGATTTAATGATAATAATAATATTTTATTGCTGTAAAGATATTGATAAATCATTAACAAAGTCATGGTTTACAGCAAGGACGTAGCCAGCAAGGGGTCCAGACCCCTAAATTGTCAATTAATTTTTTAGTAAACGATTATTATTATTTAAATAATTCAGTATTACTGATGTGTACTGCTGAAAGATCGTTCTCAACATTGAAATGGGTCAAGAACTTTTTAGGAATAAAATGGGAAATGAGAGGTTGACTGTACTTGCCTTACTTTCTGTCCACTATGGGAAAATATTAGTTGTCTTGACCCCCTCCAAATTTTTTTCTGGCTACGTTCTTGGGTTACAGTAAAGTTGTTATACCAAGTCAGTGCACAATCAAAAATATACAATAATACAGGAAATTATCCAACACTAATATAAGATCCCCTAAACATTAACTATTTTAGAGAAATAGAAAACAATAATAAAAACATTCTTATACTACAGCATTAGATCAAAGTACATACACTTACTAATATATTAAGAAATACAAGGTTTGTTCAAAAAATGAGGGGAATTTTCATGTTTTGAGAAAAATATTTATCTGTTTGTCTACATTATGTTGTTACCTTCAAAATAGTCCCCATTATATATAATGCACTTGTGTCAACTATTCTTCCAATCCTGGAAATACTTCTCAAACTCGATCTTTGGGATAGCCATTAGCTCTTTCAGTGATGCACTTTTAATGGCATCTATGTTTTTTTAAAACAATGGCACTTTGAGGTTCTCTTCATTTTTGGAAATAAAAACAAGTCACACAGAGCTATGTCTGGAGATTAGGAGACTTGAGACATTGTTACAGTACTGCTTTTGGCAAAAAATTAACAAATAAGCAATGAAGTGTGAGCAGGTGTATTTTCATGGTGCAAAAGCCATGAATTGTGTGTTTTTTTTTCGGATTGCTTCACACAAACGGCATTGAACATGCAGGTAGTACTCTGTATTGATCTTGTGACAAGAATTCATGATGCACTATGCCATTGAAATAAAAGAACACAGTGAGCATAACCTTGAAATTCAACTGCACTTGACAAGCCCCTCTTGGTCTTGGCGATCTAGAATGCCTCAACTGGGATGATTGAGCCTTAGTTTTGACGTCATAGAACACACTTCATATACACAACTTTATAAAATACTGCAATAAAATCAATCCTCAATAAAAACAATCAACTTTGAAATTATGCAGCTAGGAAATTTCTTATTTAAATTTCTTAGTAAATAACTTTAAAAATAAACCGTTTCTCTTTTGCTTAATATAATTTTATTTGTTAAGTTTGTAAAGTACCTATTCATTTTTATTTTAAATTTACATTATTTAAAAAAATTCTTGTAGATTATAAAAGGGGTTTAACAAAAGCCAAAAATAAAATTTATTTTTAAATACTTTTTTAAATATTTTTAAATTCATTGATTTTAGCCTCTAATTTATTATAAAGATTTAGTGATATCTCAGTACGACTTCAAAGTTTTGGGTAACGGCAAAACTTTATGGAAGTCTTGTTTTTACTGTGTGTGTTTTAGCTAAAAAAATTGTGATTAAATATTAAATATCAGAATTAAAAATATACTTAACTAAATCATAAATTTATTATTGTTTGTATTTTTAAAATCTTGAAAGTAGGTTTACAGTGCTCTCTATTAATTTTTCTTGAGCTTTTTTTGTAAAATTAATATTTCTTTAACCCTTAGCTGTTATTTCAAAAAACTAATCTATATCTTACAATTGTTTTTTAGATTTTCAAAGTAGAATGTATTTGCAAAGGTGTTTGGAATTACACTAGTTAGATGACTTATGAGATTTATAACATGACTAAGTCTGGTTTTAAACATAGTCTAATTATATATGATTGTTCAGTCTAATTGACTGTCTACATAAATACATAAAAATTTACTAGCACTCAATAAGTTATTGTTTGAAACAAATTAATTAGATTTAAGGCTAAAAAACATATTTTGAATTTTTTATTATTGAGTGAACATTAGAATCGGATTAGAGTTTGGCATCCTGTATGTCTCATGAGCCAAAATCTCAGTTCTTCAAGTTTCCACCCTCAAGTTCAGTCACCCTCTTGTTATCCATAAGAGACTTAGAGATATTCTCTCCTCAATGCAGGAATCAACTTTATCCATTGATGCATTTTATACAGAGCCTAATGATTTTTCTGAAAACATTTTACGTGAAGGAATTGGTGTATATGCACAAAAATTTGGAGTATTGTTAGTCTTTGAATGCACTTTGTTTAATTTTGCAAAATCCTGGTTAGGTTTTGGTGTTGGGTTGTATTGTTTTTATCTTGTCCAGTTTGTATGTTTTAGGAGTAGTCTGATCTACAGAATTTCTGGCTTTCACAATTTATTTAGAGCTGTATTGAATATAATAGTTTTATCTCTAGAAGTTTCTAATTTCGCTTCGAATTCATTATATAGATATGCATAAGCTATTTTACACTTTGTTGTTTCATAGGTACAAATAAATGTTACAAAATACACTAATTTACTTTTAGTTTATATTTCATTAACAATAGCTGGCCAAGCAGTGTACTTCTACTACAGCAAACACATAATCACCTTTTTAATATCAAATTTACGTTTTTGTGTTCATGAAAATAAATCTTTTATTTATTGTTTATTAGAAACACAAAAAGGTTATTTTCTTTTCATTTTAAATAAGTTAAAAGGGCAAATTATATTTATGCATAGGTAGAAACTTCTCCACTGAATTGACTATTAAATCCAGCAATTTATCACATAGTCAGCATTCAAAGATAACTGATAGCTGAACTGTTGGTACAAGTGATTGCCAAGGGATTGATAAAGTAGCTGGCTCTTGCAGGTTGTGCTTTTGTTGGTGGGTTATGTAACAATACCCTGCACAAACAGGAAGTATCTCAGTTGCAAGGCCAAGTTCACATTGCCGACTGTGGCTGAAAGTAATATTCTCATTTTATCTGGAAGGGTTTCCACATCAATAGTTTATTAAAAATCTAAACCTGTTGTGGAGGAATACTTGATTGTAGTACAATACGGTATGTTGTATTTTTAATATTCACCAATAATTAAGTTTTCAGAAATAATGTGCTTCTATCAACTGTAACAGTAATTATTAATTTAGTTCATATAATTTCTGCCTGTAGAAAATTAAGTTTATAATTTATATTTAATATTTATGTATAAATGCTTATCTAATTTTTTTTCCACACTAGTGAGTTAAAAAGCTATTATTAAAATACCATGTTCAGAATAAAAAGACTGGCACACATTTTATAACTTATAAATTGACTAGCAGTCAGACGCGGTTTCACACGCAATTTTCAAAATCAAAGACTTAGTGAAAGCATTTATGATGTAATATGATGGAGCCCTACATTTTTTAAACATAAGTAGACATATCAGGTACATATTAATTTAATATCCACGATTAAGACATTCAAGGCGTAAATAAAATTTTGACTGGTTCTATTTTATGTTTTGTCTTACAACTAATATAAGTCTCAAAAAAATTAATTTGGTAAAACTTCCGTCTGTTTAGATTAATTTTCTATCTCAAGTACCGTAATAAGGTTTGATTTGTGGCCCGTTCAAGATTACCAACTAAAACCAACTATGATTAAAAAATGTCTACTTTCGGCTCTTAATTTACTTTCTGTCTAAGACTTTTCAAGTGAAAATTTGCTTTTATGTCCTAATAAAGAAAATATTTATAATTGTACTTATAAGCATGACTGTAAAGTTATTGTGGTCCAAAAGAGTCAGATATGTCCGATTAAATACACTTCCACTCTAATTTATTATGGTTCCACAGTTGAGTTTATGTTGTTGCACTGACCAAGAAAATAAACACATATGTGGGTTTTGGAGTCCAACTTAGATTTAAAAGCATTTATTGTGGTCTGCGATGTTTCTGATGCTATAAGTAATATTGATTTTTACTCCGATCAAGAAAATACGTGCATAGGTGAGCTTAAAAAGACAACTTTAATTAAAATGCATCTACTTCCGTCGCTTGTGTTCTGCTTCTGATATAAAGGGAAGAGTGTGGTTCCCATTTTGACAACATCATATAATATATTTAAAAGTAAGTAAAATTTAAAAAAAATATGATTTACAATAGCAACAAAATAATTAGTAAATTATATTGATCACAATATAATGACTTGCTTATTTATAATAGAACGAACAAGAAAATAGTTGTTTTATAAAAATGTTGGTGAAATTAATAAAAATGAACAAGCAGTTATTGTACAAAACAGTTATCGGTCAAACTCTTGAGATGTTAAATGGTCACCTAATAAGTTGATAAAAACAGAAGTGATAAGATATCTTAAGTGTGTTATATGTGAGGAGGCTTATCAGTAAAACTCTGTTCGCCACACAATTTGTAACTGATTGATAGTTCAGCGGGTGTTAACTTGTTCCAGAGAATCATGAGTTTTACTGCACAACGTGGATGTTCCCTTTGAGAAGGCCACTTTTTGGGCTAGGCTGCTTCTGGGGTGTAGAGACCCTCTTTGGGGGGCAAAAACAGGGGTCCTACGTACCAGGGTGGGGTATGGAGGGGGCAAAGCTCCCAACCCCACCTACAAAAAAATGTAAGTAGATATGTGAGAATATTTTATAAGGGTCATTGAGGGTAAAGTTGAGGTACTTTCAGAAAGTGTTTCTTCCATTTGAGGTGTTTATTTCAATTTTAACCACATTTGGTGTCCGTAAACATTTGATATAGATTAATTTTGTTTTTTGAAAATCAGGCTCAGAAAATCTTGGAAACAAATGTGATTTTAGAATCCAAATTCCATTCTCTTTACAGCCCCTCTTAAATTGGCTTAGGGTGATGCAAGTGATTTTGGAGTTGGAAATATATTTTTAAAGTTAAATTTATATCTATGATAGCTTTTCTGAATATAGAAAAAGTAGAAACAATTTTTTTTATCCCTCCATATAAAATGACAGGCATTAAAGTAGGAAGTTGGGGCAATTTTATAATCTGGTCTAAATGAAAATGTTAGATTTGGTACAGCAGATACAAGAGCTAGCTATACCGTCAGTGAGTGACACGTTTTATGTATACAAAATTATTAACATGTAATTTTTTAAATTTTATTTGCAAATAATATATTTTTGTTTACATTTTATTATAAATATGATATAGTAAAATTTTAATTAGTTTTTATTCAATGGTTGTTAATTTTATGTATATCATATGTAGTTGAGTGGTAGAAAGGACTTGATAGCCCCAACTCTGCTTCTTTGATAAATTCATTTTTCATTTTATTTAATCTTTTCATTCTCTAGAGTAGTTTACTGTTTATTAAGGACCAGCAGTGTTGGTGGCTATCTCAATTTTGACCCCACCAAGATAAATGTTGAGTTTAAAATATTCTTATTATTTTATATCATATAGTTTGGGGTTTCAATTTAAAGATGTAATTATTATGCATCCAAACAAGTTTTTGTTTTTTTTATATTTTTATTGGTTATTCAGAAAAAATCTCAAACTGTGTCTTATGGATTGTTTTTTCATGAACTCTAAGGGACAAGAAGTGATGTGGTGGATGTGCTATGTATATAATTTAATTTTTATGTTATAATACATAAACTATCTATATAAAAGTTGAATATAACAGTTGGTACAGGTGAAGAGCTTCTATTGATACATAAGCCTTTAATTTTGTTGCATTAATGTATATAACAATTTAAATCAAAGTTTTACTTACCTTGATCTAAGTTGAAACCACATGTTTAACTTATAATATTGGAACTGTAAATTAAACATTTTATAACTATCTTCAGAGTAGAAATATATTGAAACACTGATTTTATGTAATAAACCTGTACTTTAAATTGTAATTTTGTGGAATACAACTGAAGTAATATTTATTTTTATAAATTGAATGAAAAGTGACAGGAAGTGAGAATTCCATTGACTCTTGTAGTGACAGACACTAGATAGGGATAGCCTGGATTTTCAATCAGCTGTAGACCTAACTGGTTGGTGAGCCACCTGTAGTGACAGGTCAAGGTCAGTCAGGTTATTCTGCTTTGTACTGCTGTCTGCTTTGTTTACGTACTTGTTTACATTGGTTAATTTGACCACTACTGTCTGACATCAATGAATTAAACCAACATTTTGTTACTTTAAAGCTTTTTTTTTTAAAAAAAAAGAAAAAGAAAAATAAAGTGAGCAAACTTGTTCACCGTAATTCATGCCCACATAGGATTAGTATTTTTTCTTTTAATTTATTTTGCTACAGCAAATAAAGGACTTAAAATAAGATATCATTGTTTGAAAATAATAAATACTAGCCTAAACCCGCGGCTCCGCTCGCGTGGCAGTAGAGAGGGCTACATCAATCAAGCATCGAAAAGAAATACTAATTTTATTATACGTTTTTCCAATTAATTTATTGCTCTACTAATACATCGTAGCATATCATAAAATCTATTATAAAAGTTTTTTGTTTATTTTAATGCGTTTTTGGTAAAACAACGTTATTAGTTGTATTATTTGGAGCATAAATATAAAGGTTCTTCGGGTTTCCGACTCTTGAGCAAGCGACGTATAATTGACCGTGCGAGAAACATGAGGGTTCCAGATGGATTCCTGCGACGTTAAGTGATTGTCCTTGTGCCTTATTAATCGTCATTGCGAACGCAAGTCGAACGGGGAACTGAAGTCTCTTAAATTCAAAATGGCAAGTCGGATGGAATTAAGGGGATGCGAGGGATGAAGACATCTTCCCCGGCAGATGTTCCCGACAAAAATCGTTGCTTCAATGATATTTGGATGTAAATTTTGACGGTTAGTCGAGTGCCGTTGCACAATTTTGGTGGTCGTAAGTTTCTCAACATCATTATCGGTGATCCTACTTTCAAGAGTAATTGATGTGACGGCATTCCTGATGGTTCAAGTGAGTTTAAAAACTCCACAGGGTAGTGTACAGCTTGTTCTGGATCAATGACGGTGTCGATGGACTTGTACGTCGTCACAGCTCCCGGTAGCTTGTCTTGAATAGATATGTTTAGATTAGTTAGGAAATTTTCCGTGCATGGCAATGTGGGCAAGTTACATTCATGTGACCGATATTCATTTTTGGGTGTTGATTGTAGTCTGCCTAAGGATCGTAATTAAAAGCTTGTTTATACATGTCATGTTGAAGTCGTGCATCGCCTGATCTGTTTGCAACCGCTCGATTACTTTGCATTCTCAATCTATCATTCAAAATTTGATGTTTCTCTTTCTTCTTGCGACAACATCATTTTTGATGCTGATGTTCGTATTCGATTCAATTCGTTTACCTTTGCGCGCTGGTCGTTGCTTTGATTATTACGAATTCGTTTTTGTTGCTATCGCACGTGCGCTGTGACGGCTTAAAGCACTTTTTTTTTTTCTTGGCGGCATTATGTTATTTTCCAATAAAATTCGTCAAAAAAAAACTGCTCAAAGGAATTCTGTAAAAAAAAATGTTGAGAAAAACATTCTTCAAAGAATATTTACATGAGAAAAACAAAAATACTTGCCTATTTTTTTAAACCTTTTACTGATGGAAAATAACACTGTTCTTGGAAATTGTAAAAAAGATATCAAATCACGTTTATCAAAAATTTGACATTTGTGACACGTTGTAAATGTCAAAAAAATGTTTGTTTACATAGAAACGTCAAAAATATTTATGTTTACTTAGTTACTGTCAAAAATAACAACAATTTTTGTCGCATTATATATGTTTACAAAGAACAGCTGATTAAAAATTTGAAAAAGACTCTTTCACTTAATAACATATGTTTGCTGCAATGCATTTCTTACGGGTATTTCTGTAACCAGTGGGGCGGAATCCTGAATCGGGAAAGGGATAAAAAGTATCCTATAACCTTCTACAGATCAAGACGAACAAATTAAAAAAAAAATTAGGCGAATCCGTCCAGCCGTTTGTGAGTGATGCTGTTACACACGAACAGTTTCATTTTTATATATATAGATTATAATAATATAATTTTGACAATGGGAAAATATCCCTGTGGTAAATGTGAAAAAAATGTAAAGTCATCGGCTATCTTATGTAGCATATGCAATAAATGGTTTCACTTTAAGTGTGTTAACTTGACCATTACTGATGTGAAAACAATGGAGAAAGAACAATTTTTGGAGGATTGGAGATGTTTAAATTGTTATTCAATAGACAAAAACGAATCTATGATTGACGCAAGTACAGAATCTACTGAAGAAAATTCAGAAAAGCTGAATTATTCGTCACTAGCTGATGAGATGAATAAATCTGTCTTACAAGAAAATGAATATTTACGAAAAGAACTACACTCGGCAAAACACAAAAGCTCGTTTTATATACTGGAACTTGAAGACAAAGTAAAACAAAATGAAGAAGACTATGAATTATTAAAGAAAGAGTCAGTTGAAAAAGAACAGGAATTATTGAAGAAAATGAAAGTATTGGAGAACAAACTCAGATATGAAAAAGAGGCAAAAGAAAAGCTTATCTCAGAGGTAGAAGAAGAAAACAAAGCAAGTGAACATGTACATAACTATACAAATAGATCGTGTGATAGATGTGTAATTCTTAAAGAGGAAACTACAAAAATGCTTGATACAATACAGTCTCTAGAGAGTATAATTGGGATCTTGGAAAGAGAAAAACTCAATAAACCAGACACTATATGTAAAAGAACAGGGGATCCCAACTGCTTGGATTATTTCTCTCCCTTAAATGGTGTACAACAACCCACTCTTGATGTTGAAAAGTGGCTGAAAGTGCCATCTCGTCATTCTGTTAAACCAATTAACTATAATAAGTCAGGTCCAAAGTTCTTCTCAATTAATCCGTTTGAGGTACTTTCTGATGTTTCTACAGAAGAGGTGACTGATGAAAATGAATGTATCATCTCATCTATCAATATTAATACTGCTAAATCAAAAGTCCATCAGGCAAATTACAGCGGCTTGAAAGCCAAACAAGTTCACTGCCACAATACTTGTGAGAATAAGAATAAAGATACACTGTTGATCTGTGCTGACAGCCATGGGAGTGGCCTGTCTTGGCATATTAACAAGAACCAAAACTCTTATTCAGCAGTGGGGTTCGTGAGACCTGGTGGTCGAACAAAAGACATACTGGACTCTAGTAATATTTCAAATGAATTAAAAAGTAAAGATGATGTATTAGTAATTTTCTGTGGCACAAATGACATCTCAAGGAATGAAGCTAATGAAGCTATAACTGGTATAACAGACAATTCAGAAGGTTAGGAACAACACCATAATTCTGGTAGATTTGCCAAATAGATTTGATCTTCCTCAATGGTCATGTGTGAATAAGTTGCAAAGAAAATCTAACTTATCAATTAAGGAACTGTGTAACTCTTATAAAAATGTGATGTTGGTTGAGATAAGCAAAGCGGAAAGACATCTGCACAATCGTCATGGACTACACCTTAATAATAGAGGAAAGAGATGGCTTGCGGAGCAAATCTGTACTGCTGTAAACCACATGAATGATGGAACTACATCACCATCGCAGCCACAAGGCAATTTAGTGAGAACTGAGGGGATGCCGGCTGCGGCAGAGACCACATCACCACTCACACTCGCCCTTCTACACCTGCGGACGAGAGGGCTGCAGCATCACCATCAACCCCTCTTGTAAGTGCTAAGGGGGTGCCAGTCGCGGCTGGGATTGTGTCACCAACGTTTTTGCATATCACCACACCGGCAACTGACTCTGCTACACCATCGGGAAACGGACTTCTGCCTTCGGTGCAACATCCGCTTTAGAATTTAAGTGTAGAAGTAAGCTAAATGTCTTGACTATAAACATACAGTCAATAAGAAACAAAATAGGGCAACTAGAAGTCATTTTGAATATTAACAATATTGATGTGCTGTGTATTAATGAGCACTGGTTACATGAGGATGAAATTACTCTGTATGTCCCAGAAGGTTTTATTGTGGCATCTAGTTTCAGTAGGAAACCACCTCTTACTCGGGGAGGCTCGTCAATAATGGTAGATTGTAGCTTGAAATATGAAAGTATAAATGTATCTAAGTATAGTATTAATTATTTATGTGAAGCATCTGCTATTTTATTGTTAGACTTTAATTTTATTTTATTAAATGTATATAGAACTCCAGACTCAGATTTTATTAATTTTATAAACAATTTAGAACGCTTAATATTGGATTTAATGGATAGACCATACACACATTTTGCTTTATGTGGGGATTTAAATGTTGATATTTTAAAACCAAATAGGCCCTATGTACAGTATTTTTTTAATGTTCTTAGGTCTACTAACCTATATTATGTGAATGAGCAGCCAACCAGAAACTATTCATGTCTTGATAATGTCTATACAAATGTCAAACAGGAGCTATATTGTTGTTCTCTCATTAACCAGGATATAGTATCAGACCATGCTGGGGTCTTGGTTGAGTTTGACTTAAATAAAGTTAGGCCAAAACAATGTAATGACATACGATCAACAACACGACTTCTTACAAGGGACCAATTGTTTAGCCTTACTGAAAGTTTAAAAAAATGACACAGACTGGACTCCTTTGTATCTTGTAAGTGATGTAAATTTAGCATTTGAATTCTTTGTAAATATTGTGTCTAATATTTTAAATAACAACTGTCCAATAGTCAGTGTAAAAGGCAAGGGCAATTCAAGACATCGTTATAAAAGATGGTTCACACCTCAACTACAAAATATGAGAGCTTACTTGTTAATTTTATATGATAAGTGGAAGAAAAGTTGTAATACCGTTGATAAGGATAGATATAAGAGATATAGGAAAATTTACAATAAGACTATTTCTGAAGAAAAAATTTCTGTAAATAATTATTTAATATAAAATGCTCCAAATAAATGTAAAATGGCATGGAATATTGTAAGAAATGAATCTGGAGTTAAGAAATCAAATATCTCAAAAAATATACCACTCTTGCCAGGAGAGTTAAACAGTTATTTTGTTAATGTACCATTAACTAACAACACAATAAATTCTGTAAATGGTTTAACTCACAATGATTTTTTGCATAATTTTCCTCTCCCTGATAAAGAGAATTTGAATTTTAAGTGGAACACGATTGATGATAGTTTGGTAAAATTTATTGTAAATAGGTTAAATAAATAATACACGCAGTGAGGATATTTATGGGCTCCCAAACTTTGTAATAAAGCATATAATTAATGTGATAATAGTGCCTCTTACTTACTTGATAAATTTAACTATGTTTAAAGGTCAGTTTCCAGATTGTCTAAAATCAGCTAAAGTCACTCCAGTTTTTAAAAAAGGTAACAGAAATTTACCAGAGAATTACCGACCCATTGCAATTGTGCCTGTTTTCAGTAAAATAATTGAATCTTGTTTGTTGTCTCAATTGCATAATTATTTTGTAAATAATTCATTGCTATATGACCATCAATATGGGTTTAGGCCTAAACTCTCCACTGCAATGGCTGTGGAAACTATGATTGATGTAATTTTAAAAGGTTTTGAAGACAGGTTAGTTATAGGTTCTAGTCTGATTGACTTGAGCAAAGCTTTTGACAATGTGTCCCATAGTATATTATGTAGAAAACTAGAATATTATGGCATTAAGAATGTGGAGTTAAGTCTGTTAGAAAGTTATCTAACCAATAGAAAGCAGGTTGTTAAAGTCAATAATTCTCAATCTGAGTATTTAAATGTCATAGCTGGTGTCCCTCAAGGATCTGTATTGGGGCCATTTCTTTTTTTAATCTATGTAAATGACTTTAGTGTAAATATACCTTGTCTATCTGTACTATACGCAGATGACACCACACTGATTAGTGCAGATGGGAATATTGCCAATGTTATGTTGCAATTAAATACATCTCTAGAACAAGCTAAAGCTTGGTATTCTGCAAATAGCCTTTTAATAAATGAAAACAAAACTGAAAATATAATATTCACACTTAAAAACCATTGGATTAATGATAGTTTATTCAAACCTGTAAAACTACTTGGCTTCTATCTAGATAGTAAACTGTGCTGGAATGTACATTTTGATAATCTCTGTAAAAAATTATCTAGGGTAATTTTCCTGCTAAGAAAATTGAGGTACTGTGTAAACTTAGAAACACTTATAATGACGTACAACGGCTTATTTCATAGCCACTTGTGTTACGGCATTCGACTGTGGGGTAATTCCAGTACAGTAAAAACCGTTTTTGTCTGGCAGAAAAAAACAATTAGAATATTAGCTGGATTATCATACCAAGAGTCTTGCAGACAACATTTTTCTAGGCTTAAAATTATGACCTTGGCATGTACTTATATTTTCTATAACCTAATATATGTAAAAGAAAATGAAGATAGATTTGAAACACAATGTACACTCCATGAGTATGATACCAGATCAAAAGATAATCTAAGAACTCCTAATATAAGGCTAGATAAATATTATAAAAGCCATAAATACCAGCAGTTAAAACTATTTAATAAGCTTCCTCTTTTTGTTAGAGCTTTACCTTTCAAACAATTTAAATCAAAAATGTTAGAGTGGCTTAAGCTTATGGAATTTTACAGTGTTGAGGAGTATATGAAATGTGATATGTTGTAAATAACAAATATATATAAGGATAGTCCATAATTTATTATATTTATTTTAAATTTTAGATTTTAACTCCATGTCTCTGTGTGTTTTTTGTGCTTTTTATGTTTTATTTATTTGAGTAGATTTATGTATTTGTTATATATTTATTGTAATAGATATGGCTGGAAACTAGTATATATTTATACTATACCAATAGAATTACGCTGAAAAATAATGTTATTTTGACGAAGCCTATTGTAATCTTGGAATGCTTAATGGCCAATAAAACTTCTGATTTCTGATTACTTCAGTCCTTGAATGTTCACAAATTATATACTTTGCAAGAAATACTTGAAGGCAAAATATATTAGGGTTTTGCATTAATATCTTTAAAATGAGACATGTCCAATAATTATACTACCAAAAATATGGATGTAAAGGTGTTTGAAGCAAAACATTATTCTTATGAGATAAAACTCAAAACATCATTCTTATGAGTTAAAACTCAAAGTCTTTTCTGTACAGTTAGCTCTTTATTTTCAGCTTTGAAACTTAATGCAAAGTTACATATTTATTTTATTTTGTAAACTATTTATTAGTGGTTGTTCATTCTTTATGTGTGCTTACAATCTTCTATCCGCCAAAGCTAACATTTACTTATCAAAAGCCAAGGTTCACTTTCCATAAAATAAAAGGTACTAATGATATCATTGTGAGTTTTGTATTTTTTGTAGATAACTTTTAGTTTACTTATAAAATACATGAAGTTTCGGTTGTCATCTGCCAATAGTTTACCTCAATTATAAATTTAATTAAAACAAAATAAAAATACCTTAGAAAAGGACAAAAAAATCATTTAAAGAAAATAAATTCATGTTTCATGTTCATACACTTGGAGTGAATCAAGTTGAGTGATTAATGATATATTTGTTGTGAGCTAGTATAAATTTTTTTATTTACTTACATGCGTAAATGATACATTTTTCTTTTGTAAAGTGTACTGGCCTTTTTTTGTAAAATTAAAATGTTGTCCAGAATTGTTAATAGTAGTTCCTCTTACTTACTTACTTACTTACTGCCGGGGCATAACAAATCTCAGTCGATTCTTTGCCTCGTCTATGAGCCTCTTCCACGCCACCCTGTCTTCCGCCAGATCCACAGACCCTCCACACACCGGGTCACATCTTCGACCACTTGATCGCACCATCTTATCTTTGGCCTACCCAAAGGGCGCCTTCCTGTCGGTACCGCCTGGTAGACCTCTTTTAACCTTGTGCCCTCCTGTCTCCGATGTACATGTCCTAGCCAGCTAATTCTCTTTGCCTTCACCAAAGCCACAATATCAGGATCTTGGTATACATTGCGTAATTCTCTATTTTTTTCTTATTCGCCACACACCCCTTCATCACATATTGGTCCAAATATTTTTCGGAGAACTTTATTCTCAAAAACAATCAACCGCCCCTCATTTTTCTTCTTAGTAGTTCCTCTATATAAACAAATTCCATATATAGTATAGCACTGTATATAATGATATAAAAGATAATTTTAAGAACAGAAAAACTACACAGAAATCGCATTCTCCTAATAACTAAGATCTCAGAATGTATTTTTCACAACATGATTATCCCAGACGAGATTGCTATCAATATAGAGTCCTAAAAATGTTATATTTTTTAACTACAGTTAGATCTTAAACACCAATTGATATGTCAAGACTTAAAGACAATCGAAACTGTTTAGTTATTAAAAGTCATGGCATTAGACTTTTTTTTATTCAGTATTAAATTATTATGTGAAAAAATCTTAGATTTAAAAAAGTTCTGTACTTGAAACCAGTTCTAAATCTATGTGTGATGGATTATATTGTTACCATTGTAATATATTAAAAAGGAATGTACTTAATATGGTAAATTGTAAATCATTTACAATTATATTATAAATGAAAGTTTAAAACAGGAAAGTTGGTGAGGGTTTTAAAGAGTTGGTCTAGTGGAATACCACTCTACCTTCTCACCAGTGGTATTCCACTGGTATTCTCTTGGTGGTGCTTTGCCTCTACAGCAGTTCAAGTAATGTAGATTCTTAACCATGCAGATGTTGGCCAAGTTACATGCACTAACAGAAAGGGCTACATTTTTATTCTCTGATTTGACAAGAATTAGAATGTGACTCAAGAAGAAATTCCTCATTAAGAATTCACTCATATTTGTTCTGTTCCAGCCAAGACCACACGGAGATCACACAAGTGGATTTTGACCCGAAGATAGTCAGTTACGAAGAGTTATTGGATATGTTCTGGAAAAACCATGATCCGACATTCAAAACTAAAACTCAGGTTAGTGGTGTTGTTTGGTGGGGAAAGATTGGAAGCAATGATGTTTTTCAAATTACTAGTTCTGCATTTTTATGATGAGGCAATTTTCAACTTGATTGGTATACAAGAAGATTTGTTTGTTTGAAGGTTATTTTTGACAATGGAAGGATTGTGAGGGAAACAGGACCCTCTGGTCAGTCGTAGGTGGTTAGTAGACGAATGAAGACGTATTGTGACCTGTATTCCATAGTTCAGTTTTAATGATTAGTGTTGTGTATAGTTTTTTATTAAGTGCATGTTTATAGAGTTAGTGAAGTTGACAAACAACATGGTGGTTGTGATTCCTGACTTAGGCGTGCCATAACGCTTTGGTAAGATTTGTTTATTTTAACCTAGTTTGTAATTATGTATTAGGTTAGTTCTTTACCTGAAGAAGAGATCAGATTGCAGATCTCGAAACATAGTGTTACTAATTTCTTGTTTCACTGAACGATGGCAAATGTCCGGAAAAATCCTGTTTCCTTCAAGAAGATTTGTATTCAAATTTTCTGTCAAATCTGTTAAAATTAATTAATTTTTGAACGTACAAATGTTAAGAAGTCAAGATGTTTAATTTTACATAAAATATAAATTAAAATGATGGATTATGGAAATTCCTGGATTAACAAGAGTCCTTCAAGCTCTTCATGTGTAAATAATGCTAAAACAGGTTAGCAACACTAACACAGTTAAAAAAGCATATTTCACCTTTTTAAAACCCACCTGTGATATGGCCTGGCAGCTTGGGGAAGCTCCACCTAAGGAAACCTCAAAAGTGTACTTGAAGAAAGATTTTTTGGACATTAAAGAAAATAAAACTGACCTAAATTATGTTTTTTTAGTTATTTAGACGACAGATTTTATTAACAACATTTTAAAAACTGATAGGTTATCCACATATTTATAATACATTGTCACTTAATGCATTCCTTAAACATTTAATAAAAGTGTTGGCAAGATTGATTGATAAATTTTATGAAGTTTTCTGATGGTAATACATGACTATATTACAAATAGGTTCTGATTAATGTAATTTATGTTTTAAGTCATTGTATTTGATATTAATCTTTTGCACTAATTTTTATTTAAACCTCAACTGTTGATGATTAACAGTACTGTTCACTGATCCTGTACCATAGTCCAGAGCAGAAGTCTTTGGCAGAGAAGACACGAGATGAGTTCAAGAAGACGTCTAAGGATGAAGTATTGACTAGAATTGAGCCTTTTGAGACCTTCTATGATGCGGAGGGGTAGGTCACATCCTCGTTTCCAAACATAGATTGACTAATTTTTAATTTCTGAACATTTTGTAGTATTGCTTGAACTAATCTTTGTAATTTGTTCATGGAATGCATTAACACTATCTGTGTGCAAAAGCCTATTGCTTCTTAGTTTTAAAACATGTAGGTTAAATTATAAACAATTTTTGTTCCCAATAGTTTTTTAACTTTTAAGGATTTTTTCTATAAAATTCATATTGTTTTTGGTCTGAAAGACTTAGATTACTCATTATAGGAATTTTCACGTATGTTTTATAACTAAACATTGATTTTCATCAGTACTGCACCTCTCTATGTATAATACCACCTGTGACGTACTAACAGAAAGATGTAGGACAGGATCTTCTCAAACTGTTTGAGAAAAATAATAAAATCCTCTGAAAAGAATGTACCTTTCTTTACCTATTACTTTAGTATTTCATCAAACTGAAACTTTAATATAGTTACAGTTTTAAAAACTCAATTAAAACAAATATATTGATTCAACAGTAATATGTATGCATTTGTTAGTTTCACACAAGTCATAGACTGCTGCGATGATGTCTGAAACAGTTGCCATTGGTTCAATGGTGGGTGAAGTGGGCTGACCAATCACGGATCATGATACTTTCAAGCGATATCAAAGTATTTGTACTATAGACTCTTATATTATTAAATTACTCAATTAGAAATCTCTTTCTTCTTATTATAAACATGTTAATATGACTATAATAGAAGTCTTTGAAAATAAAATTAGGTTTAATATAAATGTGAGATCATCCATTGGTCGCTTGCATGCACTCAAGTTTAGGAATATTTTATCGTGTCATCTAAAACCCAATTCGGATGTGTTCTCAGAAAGGACCACCATTCAGATAAGATTATAGAAAGTATATATGCTTGTTAATCATAGCACTATGGTAGATAGGGATATGCTTAATCCATGTAAGTTAAATGACATATAATCGTAGTAGAATATATTGTTTAATATAATCCACTTAATCATATCTCAAAATTTTGGTCCACATTTTCTGTATCTTTAGTACATAATGATAAAGCACAATCTGCTCCTTTTTCCCCCAGTGAAATGAGATAATGGATTTGCTGCCCTTCCAGTCTAATCTTGGATACATCACTGAATTTAGTAGTGGCAAAAGACGTTATAAATTTGTAATAAAACATGTTTATTAATTTAAATTATGATCTGTAGTTTTGATTTAAAAAGTGGATGAAATGTACACGGATTTTGAACAGGCAACTTTAATGCACACCTCCAACATTTTCACATAGTGTAGTTTTATGTAGTCTTACTTGTATTTAAAACTTTGTATTTAATGATGTGCCAATTTTCATACTTCCAGCAGAAGATCACTAAACTGGAAAAAAAAGATATTTCAAGTTTAATAAAAAACCAATTTATTATTATGAGATTAAAATGTTCAACTTGATGTTCAAGTACCCACTTGTGTCGTCAACCATATGTTTTTTGTGTCTGCTGTATGAATTTCATTTATTATCTTACTTAAATTAACAATCCTCTTATTAGTAGGCTTACCACCTCTATTGTTTGGCTTGCACCACCATTCTTCTGCTTAACTCTTATACAATTACGGTTTTTCTTTCATTATCTAAGTTGTACTGTATTCCCAATCCTAAATCTGGTACAAGCATTCACAAAAAGTATTGAGTTCCCTCAATTGTACTGTACCCTTTAATCCAGGTTGTACTGTATTACCAATCCTAAATCTATTCCTAGCATTCACCAAAACTATTGAGTTCCCTCAATTGTACTGAATCCTTTTATCTAAGTTTTACTGTATTTCCAATCCCAAATCTAATCCCAGCATTCACCAAAAGTATTGTGTTCCCTCAATTGTATTGCACCCTTTTATCTAAGTTTTACTGTACCCTTTAATCTAAGTTGTACTGTATTCCCAATCCCAAATCTAGTCCAAGCATTCACCAAAAATATTGTGTTTCCTCAAATGTTCCCAATATCTACTTTGTGCAGGTTGTGAGTTCCCAAATATATTTGCTTTGTATAGATTATGTATTTTTTTCTTATACCATATTCAATTTTTTCAAATACTCTGATGCAAAACACTAGGGAATTAAGGATTTTGTTCAAATTTGTTCTCTCTGTCTGAATTAATCGAATTAAGACATACTCTCTGCTCAGCTACCATCAGAAGTATCACCTCCAGGAGCATGCCAGCCTACTACCTACTTTGGGCTTCCAGAAAGATGATGAGCGTCTTAAGACCTCCCACCTGGCTTCAAAGATCAACGCCTATCTGGTGGGGATGTCGACGGTGGAACAGTTTGACACTGAGGTGACCTCTCTGGGTTTGGATGAAGAGACCACTAAGTACATCCGCGAGTACAATGTCCAGAACCAAGGGAGAGGGATGACCTGCTGAAAGCCGTGTGGAGTGCTTTAAACTCTTTGGAAAAACATAGAGTTCAATTCAAAATAATTATTAGTTATCTGTATTGTAGTGAATAGTGCCAAATCTTAACAATTTTACTAACAGTCCACTAATTGATTCAGTACCTCAAGAAATACAATTACTTTACTGATCATTTCAGTTTGCATTATATACAGGAGATTTGTCAATAAAAATGACTTATCTGGGCTTATTACAGCCATTCAAGCAATAGCTTGTCTATCTTAAATACAGAAAAGGAATTTGCACATCCTGATTATTTCACTGGCATTGGCAACAATATTTGAGTTACAAATGTGTGTTGGTTATTTTTGTAACTTGTATATCCAACATTAAATTGTAAGGCATCGTACTAAAAAATCCTAAAGTGAAAAGTTACAAAAACTAGCAAATCTACTAAATTAAATTTTTTGTATGAATTGTACCAGCTTTATCATAATTGTCATAAGTATTTAGTTAGCCATGTTTACCATCTACGTTTAGAATGTAACATTATGTAAACTTCACACAAAGACGAAACCATAAAAATGTTCTAATACTTAGTTGATATAAATAACAATTTATTGTGATCCTTTTGAAATCCTCAAAGTGGTTTCATCTGCTCTGTAAAGATATACACTTTTTGCCGTCATTTACTTTTTTTATTGTCAAACAATCTATTAACTGATCTTCATTCCAGTCATACTCATCCCAAAATAATAGAATCATAATTATTAAAAAAATAATCCAATTTCTCAAACTTGTTTTGACACTGGATATTTACTTAGGTATTAAGCTTCTGCCACCAAAATGGTAACTACATGTACAATTACTCAAAGTGCCTTATGTTATTTTTATCATTTTGTAAAACTTGTTATTGTATTGCTACCTCATTATTATACTAATAAATTGTTTTATTTGCATTTAGCCTGTATACATTTATCCCTATAATTCCATTTATTTTAATTCCTTTTATAACAATTGTCAATGTTAGAATATTTATGGTAAAATACTTCCAAGACTAGACAACTCATTCTGATTAGATAAAAAATAACAAAACAGTTTATAATACGAGTTAAATGTTTACAGATGAACATTTTTTATAGAAAAATTGAAGTTAAAATTTACTCAATTGAAAAGTGTCAATGTATGATACAGAGTTAACATATTTTTAGGTACTTTGGTATTATCCGGAGCCATTCCGTACTTATCTACTACTTGTTATTACGTGATTTATGTAATTTTTTATTAGGTTATCATAAATATATTTATTAGTTGTAACAAAGTTAAAGTTAGCCTCTACGAGTGGTCATGTGATCTGAGCTTGAAATTAAATACTATTTCGAGGGGTGTTACCGCTTTGGATTACATGCAAAGGTGCTACCGAAGTCCGTACTGATGGCCAGTGGGGATATCCGATCGTTACTTTCCCAACCTCAGATTATGTGTCAGATCGTCCAACTTGTTTTGTTGTTGGAAAAGTTGGACGATCTGGTGCGTGATCTGAGGTCGGAAAAGTATCTATAGGAAATGCCCCTGGCCATCAGTGTAGGTTTCGAAGCACTGATAAAAGAAAAACATCCCTTGAGATAGTACCCAAATTAAAGCTCAGATTACATGAGCAATCAAATGTTAACTTTAACTATTTCTATTTGTAATACGTACGTATGTATGAACCATCTGCGAGGCATAACGCTTTCATGATTGTCTGGGACATCTGAAAAGTGTGGTTTTTGTCTGGGTCTTTATAGTTTCAACAAAGTGAATTTTTATACAAAATGGACATTAGATCTCTTTTAAAAGGATACTTTTTCCACATATGTGGGCTATGGCCATTTAACTCAATGAAATAATGAAACATGTTATGAAAATATCATGAATCTTTAACAAAAACTGTTTTTGAAGACCAAACACATTATATTTAGGTAAAAAATAATATTTTATTGGCTAAAACACTCATGAAACATGTCTCTAAATGTATATTTTCTATTAAGATTACATGGCAAATTTCATAAAAATAAAAAAGAACCATATGGGCATTTTCACAGTTTTACTTGCATTTAACCCAAAATTATAATAGAATCTTGTAAATTTGTAACTAAAACTTTAAGTGAGATTCAATGTAGCTTTGTTATGTGACTTATGTAGCTTGAGTATGTGTAGTTTTGTTAAACATCTAGAGGTATACAGTAAATAGCGACAAATATAAAAATAATTTGAGCATTTATTCTACCTTGGAAATTTACGTTTTCATACTTAACATATATATTTAGAATGTAAATTGTACTTTAGAAAGCTTATCATGTTATGGTGATCTTGAAATTAAATGATGGCCGAGACAAATATTTACTAAGTACTTGGGAGAGAAGTATCAGACTGGAGCTAGCAAACTGGAGATCACGTTCTTCCTTCTTGATTCTGTTTCAAATTAACTGTTTCCAACAAGAATGCTCTTGGCATTGGGAAGATGTTAAGGTATCTAATGTCAGGCTTGTTCTTACATGTTGTAAACTGCTTTTGATGTGATCTTCAGAATTAATTGTGGCTACCTTGTGTCACAATGCTGTATACAGTATAACACAGTTGTGGCTTTATCAAAAGCTGGTTAGTTTGCTGTACAGAATAAGTTTTAATTAACTTATGTCATAGAAGTTTATACGACCTTAAGTGTATATGGCTTTAATTTTACCAAATAATGATACAACAAGGCATTAATCCCTTGATTGCTGTAAAAGTCCAAATCAACTTCTGCATACCAAACCCTGTCACCCTATGAATTTAGAGAACTCACTGTCTGCTTTTTGAGTAAATAAGAAGTCACCTAGTGAACTATCAAACTTATTACGATCTGCTACAACCCAAAGATATTTTTGTTTATTATTATTATTATAGAACATAAATATTTTACAGTTGGATATTTAAACCACCTGTTACTATGGGTACAGTCATATGAAAAATATGTTATAAGGCCTTATATCAACAACGTAGCAGTTAACCCCTTCATGGTTTTTGACGTAATATTATATTTATAGCGATTAGATAAAAGTGTGCTACTGACATAATATTACATATTGTTATATTTTTCATGTGTTATGTCATAATATTGTGCATGAACACTTCTATTACAACCGTGCATTGTGCAAGTAGCTCTGACGTTTTCTACTAGATGTCAGCACTTCCTTGGTCCTCTGTCATGAGTGTGCGCACCTTAGTGAGTTTGCTGTAGCCGCACAGTGCAGACAGCTACCTAGTGTTGTTGATGCATGTCATCCATCTCAGAGTATTTTATGGTTTTATTTCTATTATTTTACCATGGAAATATTCAATGCATAAATAGACGATTAGCTTTGTTTGCAAGATGATAGTATGGACAGTGAAAATGACATAGTGACTATATATAAAAATTAAAAAGAACTTAAAACAGACTTTTTTACTTAGAACAAGGATATATATGTATATAGGTCTATATATATATACAAACCTGTGTCCGTACAGACACAACAAATAAACTTCTGCATAACAACACAATTTTAGGTACAAAAAAGAAACCGTTAAGGGGTTAATACAACACCGTGGCTAGCCAGGGTGGCGCCTGACCTTCTCTCACTAAATAGATCAATGTCTTCTCGGGTTATAGGTCTGATTACATGACATGGTCACCTGAGGAAGCATTTTGACAGAGTCAGCATCCTTCGGGAGGATCCGCTCTGTAGAATGTGTGATGAACAGGAGGAAACTGCTGAAAACCTGCTCTTTGATTGTCCTGCAGTAGCAAGGTGAGCAGTATGCGGGACCATCTTTAGAAGTTTGGGAAAGGGTGGTGAATTTCCCCAGGAGGACCTGATAGGTTGTTTTTCAGCAGTTTTTGGAACTGCTGAAACCGTAGACTGGTAGGCCTCATGGTGTGCAAAAGGCCCTCGAGGCTTAAGTGCATGGCAATAGGCCGCCCTATAGAAGAAGAGGCTAGTTATTCTCACTTGGCATGTTTAGTCATATAAGAGTTGTCTTTAAACCTCATCTCTCTGGCATTGAGCGGAACCACTACTGAGGTTCTCTGCATTGAATTAGTTTGTCCCACTACCTCTCATGTGAGATCTGGAGGAATTGGAATGGAATCAATGTTGAAGATACTCATCTGACTATTCTTTCCTACTCATTAAAACTTGTTTTTTTGTGGTGTGGAGAATTTGAAAGGTTGTTATGGACTTTTACCATTGTTAAGTGTTACAAAAATAGAAATGCGTCTGCTGTGTTTCCAGACTTGGAACTTGGTCTCTTTCTTCAGTCAATAAATAATCTAACAAGTATGTGAACTATATTAAGCTTAAGGTTCAACGAATTATACCAAAGTGCTCTGACACGCCAGAGTCAGAGATCACAAGTTGTGAGTTAAGTCTACAAACTCACAATGGGACACTTTCTTTTCTGCAGTTTTTATCTTATCATCCCGTTTATAGTCGGAAATGGAAAAGAACAGATTTTTTCCAAAGCCAGAAAAAATTTAAGAGTTTGTTTCACACATTTTCCAGTTTTTCACTAAGTATTTTTTTGTATTATGAATAGCTGGTATTTGTTTTATAACAACCTTTAGTAAGACACCATTATCTATCAAAAGTACAGATAAGATAAATTTCTCTTCAGAGTTGATTTTATAAATTTGTTATTCTTGAAAACCCAAAACTGAATTTAATGAATGGTTGGTTAAGGAAATTGATCGGAAACCACACAAGAATCACCTAAACCGAGTATTGATAAAATTAATGTCGCAGTAAACAAAGATATTTCACCATTAGTAAAGTATTTATTGTATTTTGTTACATGTAACTTTCCATTGTTCCACATAAATGAGTCTTGATGGTTCATAACAGACTTATAGTCCAGAGCCCTTCTTAAGACTATTGTATAAATAATAATTTTAAATCGTTATACAGTTTTAGTGCCATAACAAAATAATTATTATGTGCTGTCTTGGTGTGCAAGTAAACATTTGTATGCTCAAACACAGAACAATAGTGAGAACAACTTTTCATATGAGGTTCAATTCCAACCAGGCATATTGAACATGTGGTGCTGATTCAGAACTCCCTCCTACAATACTAATCTACTAAATCTTCCCTGCCAAAAAAAAATAAAAATATATGGTGATCTTACATTGTTTATACATGAACAAGCCCATCAATTAATTCTCAAATCTAAATACCCAATTGGTTTGAATTCAAGATAAATAAAACTTTCCTAATTTTTGTCTGTGCCACTAATGGTTATAATTATAGCTGAGTCTTTCAATGGTTTTATTTAGTATTTCACATGCTTTCTTATTCATTGTGTTTATTTTATGCTTCCTGAAGAGTTGGTTATAAAATCCCATGAAATATAGAATATCTTTTGTTCTTCATTTCAATAGATGTAAATATACAATTATTTTATTAGTACTAGCTGTAGTTTAAAAATGAATATTTCTGTAATTTTGTGTTTTGGTTAGGCCGTTGAAATTAATATACAGCGTAAAGCATAAAATTACCTGGATTGAGATTCAACTTCACTCTATAACTGCATCTTCAGTCTGGCAAAGTGTTGTATTGCAGGTACCACCAGAAGTTCTACGTGCAGCACCATCCTTGGCTGTGTGCAAAGTTGGAGTTGGATGACACAGATTGCCTGCTTAACTCTACACTGGCTGCAAGACTTAACGCATGGGTCACCGGGGTAGGCAGTCTGTCCCAGATAGAGGAGGAAGCACCCAAACTGGGGCTGGACGAGACAACTGTAGAATATGTGCGGAGATTCTTCATCAAGTATCAAAACCGTGGTCATACTTGTTAAAGTATAGCCTTAGTCAATGAACCATTAAAATTTTAGAGCATAAATTTGTCTTCTTTATCAAGAGCTTTCCTTACATAATAAAAACATTTTGACAGAGAGAGAGAGCACTGGTTGTAAGTAGGTGTACAAATTCTGAGAACTGACAAATTTTAACATAGTTTCCCTGTATGGATGTTGTTTTGATTCTAAAAACTTTCATATTAGATAGTCTGAGCACCAAATAGTTATTTATTGTTTCTAAAAATACATTTTTATTCTCATAAAAAACTTACTTCCAAAAAACTATACATTCTAGTAATACCTCCAGTGTTTGCACTCACTTTTAGAATGGTAATTTTTAGCTGGCTCAACAGTTTCAAATTACTTCTTAAATAATTAGTTAAATTTTCAGGAAATATTTATTAAGATACAGTTAATGGATAACTATATTTAACAACTATACAAATATTTCTTATTTACAAATGAAATACATTAGTGGTTAAAAATTCACAGTTACCAATTGCTAGCATTTTTAAATTTACAAAAGTTTATTTTTTGTAACACTCCAGGACTAACGTATTTCACTCTAAATACGATGATTAATTGTTTGTACTGTGTAAAATGTTTTAATATGTATTTGAAACCTATTTCATTGCTGTTAGATAGTACACCTCTCTCTACTGAACGGAATTTGTTAAATATTTTCTAAAAATGTAATTCTAATAATATTGAATCCATGTTGAGAAAGCTACATAAAAATGTGCACAAATGAACATTATAAGTACGTTCACAGCTAATAAACTCACAGCTAATATTCATTACTGAGAACATAAACCGACATTTTGGGTATACTGCAGTGTAGTCTGATTACTCCCCTCTGCAATGAGACCGGTTCGAGGTCTGTACATTGGGAACTTTCAATGCAGCAGTATGTTTCATGAAAAATGTCAACCCAATGGAAAACTCTGGTTGAGGTTTATAATGAGGTAAAAATTGCACAATTCCAAATGATGGAGTGAAGAAATTGATCTCCATGGAGTTAGTAGCATCTCAAAAACTCTTGCCCGACCTCTACTTGATTCAATTTATATTTACCTATCAGCTGTTTCATGACCTACTGCTATCGCAGATTCCAATATTCGAAGGGTTCTGTGTTGGTTTCATGTACCAGCAACCTGGAGATTTGCAGAAATATTGAAAAAAGATTATCCAAAAGCCAATTCGCGATCATTACGGAGTGAATTTTCAATTTTTGCCAGCATTTCAGTAACAACTCTGATTATCATGTAACCACTTGAACACACTGTTACGATTCATAGCTTTATCAAAATATGCAGTTTTTACCTCATTAAAAACCTCAAACGAAGGTTTTCCTTTCCAAACGAAATAACGGATGACGCCGCATATTTTGCACTTGGTGTGAGATTAGACTGACATTTTTTGTGAAACATACTGTTGTATCAACAGTTCTCAAACATACTGACCTCAAACTGGTCTTGTTGCGGACGGAAGGAATCGGGCTAGCCATCATGTTGAAAAAGGATCCCTCCAGCCATGAGAGCCTTGGTACACTCACTTTCTGGGTATGCCTGGTATATCGTGTCGTAGTTAAGTTATTAATCTTAATAATGCTATTTAATAGTTGTAAATCCTAGTATTTCTGTTAAGTTTGCACAGATTTGACAGAAATACTTTTGAAAAGCATTTGACAAATAAAGGCACTTTTGAATTATTTATGCCATACTCGTTTAAGTTCTTAATGTACTCATTACATAATGGCTTTAGGCTACCCGGAGTGCAAATGATCTTTTTACTGTCGCAAATTAAAACAGAAGAATCAAGAGTTTTAGAGCTTTAAATTGTTCTTAAAAATATAGGTTTTTAGGCTTTATATTTACTTTTACTTTGTAAAGAGAAAATGTAACACTAGGATGTGTATACTCTACAACTCCTACAGTAATCAACAAAATCCTTTCATGGTCTCACCTCAGCTACTTTAATACTTGTTCTCTTCAAGCTAGTAATGAACCATTCAATTCCTAATAAAACCATATACACAAACTCCAAAATTAAAAAAGAGATGTTTGTACTGTCCATACAATATAAAATGAAACCCCAGTTTTTTAACCCATATTTGATTTTAAAATATTTTTCACAGAACGAATTCCTCCAATTACTAAGTTATTTTATCACAGGTTCATAAATAAAACAAACAAGTTACAAAATTTCCCTTTATTGACTTTTTAAGAGCACACTTGATAAAAATTACAGCTAAAAATTCTATTTATATAATAGCTTGTGAAAGATTTTTACACCAAAATAATTGTATGTGTAATAAAAATATTCTGGGATGAACACAAGTGATTGTATCACAAACATCTAACACTAACATCTTCAGTTCAGTACAGAAAACATTTCACAGATTGTGTTATAACCCGTGTATTGCACACAAAGTAGAAATATATTTATAGTGTCTGTCTATCTAGGAAATGTGTAAGCATAAGACATAACAAAATTAAAAGCTATATATGTAACTATACACGATAATCACAACACAATGCACTTTTAGGATTACAAAACAATTATATGAACACAATTCACAGTAAAGAATGTTCACAGCTTACAGATATATATATTTTGTACTAGTATACATGGACCTCACCTTACTTTGCCATTTTACAAGAAACTTGTGTGTATCTGAGAAACTTAAAATAAGAATATTTAAACTGACCCTGAACCTAATTTATGTACCATTCAGTAATAACAGAGATCTACCACAGAAGAGTTTAGTGTATAGCCAACTGTTAGTATAGCAATTAACTTAACTAACTGTTCTTATTAATGTTTTTTATTCAAGTAAAATAATACTTTTAAGTTGTCTATTATATTAGTTGTCTTTTGTTGCTGGCTGTTAAAATTTAAATCCTGTTCTGGTTTATAGAAAAGAAAAATAGTGAGGCCTGTATAATTCAAAAGTACCCATTTGTAGTTCTAAAAATAGAATTTCTTCAACTCCTCTAACAATACCAATAAAAACTTGGTTTAAAAACAACAATTCTAGGTTAGAAAAATTACAAATTCACATAAACCATATAGTAAGCTGCCACTACCTAGTGATTTCACATCGGTAACTTAAATAAAATTTAAAGTAAGATATCGCTTAAGCTGAATTCAGTAATACTATAAAAGTTAAGTAGGATTACAAAATTATTTTTAAGATGTATATATATTTCGCTGTATCAAATTTGTTAAAAGCTATATTCAATGATTTCAAGTGACAATACACATATGTATGTGCAAATATCTTACAGTACATGTATGAAGTAAAAGGAAGTATTGCTCTAATAAAAAGATTATTATCCTATTTTTAACTGAATTAAGTTAAATACAAACTAATTATATAGTGCATATAACTGAATATTTACTTCCAAATTTTCAACACTAATATAGTTTAACTACAGTATTAGTTTACATTACAATTAAACTTGCTCTGTATGCTGAAGAACGGACCTTAAAAGTTATCCTATATGTAGTAAAAACATTATGTATTTCCTTCAAAAATAAAAAACGTCTGGAATCAAAAAACCATTTTGGCACATTAGAACAATACTTTTCCGTTTATAAATTCATTACGAGCAATAACTGTCTAGTAAGTGGCTATAAGGACTTGACAATATAAGGAACTGTGCTACTTACAAATCTGCAGAATTTTCTTATGATAAAATACTATACTTTATAAACAAAACCAATTTGAGAAATTGTTCATAGTTACAATAGTTTTTCGTTGGGTTGATTATAACTATATATTATGATAGTTTACCAAATATTTGTCATTCTAGTTCAATAATTAAGGGTCTGAAGTTGAAGATGACTAAATAACTTTTGCAAAAGTTGCTTTTTATTATTGCTCATGACAAATATTAAAACGCAAAATCAACACCAAACTTAATTAGCCTTGATTTAAATTCCTAAGTACATTTTTGTATGTTTGAAAGGTGAGATTAGTTATATTATTTCTGGTATAATACGAAATTTACATTAATGGGCCTGTTTCTTTACCCTGTACCAATTTACTCCAAAACTGTTAAAAAAAATTCTATTATAATCTAAGCTCATGTAATATATATTGGGAATATTATTGCAAATTTAACTTGAATTTCAATTTTTTTGATAATATTCAAGTCTTATTAAAGAGCAAGTCCAACGATCATTATTATTAAAGCAGCATAAATGAAAAATTATTAATTTCACACCAAAAAACCTATTTTCGCTAAAAACACAGCTTTTAATATGACAATTCACGATGTATTGTGATGCAAGCTGATTTGAACAGGGTAGTTGAACAGGCCTACTATAAAAGTGAATGACAGTAGGACAAATTTTGGTACTTTGGGATTATACCGACCACACCAGTATGAAGAACACAAAAATAGAAATTTATAGAAACAAACATGATAGAACGAAAAAACAACTCTTCAATTACAAAATTACAAACTTACAAGCATTTCCAGGTATTGTGATCGGTATTGTTGTCGCTGTTATCTTATCTTTCTCGAGAATCCTGATTACGGCAGGCCGCGCGGCATCACGTGATTTGCACGGTACATCATTGCCTTTCCATTACAATTCAATTTATATTTCTGATTAGCCCCTCTAGAATTTGATATTTTACTGATAGGTACTATCTCGAGGGATGTTTTTCTTTCGTCGACATCAGCGCGGGGCAGCACCGAAGGTGCTGCCGATGCCCGCGCTGATGGCCGGAGGCACTCGCATTTTGGGTGGCGGAATGTGATCAAGAATAAAAACAAGTTTTGAGTGTTTTTTTAATAAAAAGTTTAGTTTGGTAAATGTTTGTTTTTGTTGAATTTTTGTGTTTGGAGAAATGTAGAGGTAAAACACGGAAGTACAACAAAGCGATGCACCAGCTGAACGGGCGGCGAGACTCTGCAATCACGTTATCTACTAGACGCTCGACTTTGACCTCTGTCTGAGGATGGGGAGGTGTTTGCGATAAGACAATTCCTGTTTTATATTGACGAAATATTGTTCTACGCTAATCTAGTAATCAGTAGAAACGAAATGTGAAATAACGATTCATGTCTGGGTGTGGTCGGTATAATCCCAAAGTACCCAAATTTTCAATATTTTTAATTTGCTTATCGTGATAAGATCTTTGAGATCAATCCTTAAAACTAAGTGCGGTGGCATTACTTATGGTAGTTATAACATTTTGATACAAAATATATCAACAGTTGGGCTTTCTTCATTAGGCATCAGCTGCAACTTAAACGTTAACTTGTAAACTACATGCAACTAAAAATAAAAAGTATAAATTGTTACAATGTAGTACATGGGAAGCATTAATCATACAGAATATATAGCGTACAGTACATCGATCGAGCAAACATAACCTAGGACTGATTGTCACACCGGTTATCATTGCTTGTCTTCTCTATAGCCTATGAAGTATGTATTTTCTAATCTATACTAATGATTCTGCTTCGATGCCTTACACTGCAGCACATAAATTGGAAAAACAACTTCTCCCATAGTAAGTAAATAAAAATCTTATTGATGCACAAAAAAGCACAACTACATAGCAAAGGTAATTAAACTAAAAAATAATCTAACTTATAAAAAAAATCAATCTTACAACAAAAATAATTAAAAAAAGATACAGGTAAAACTTTTCTATAAAGTAATATGGAAGTCATAATATAATTATTATTACGTAACTAAGCTACAACCTATTGTACCTACTACTTGAAAGCAACAGCTTACAATAAATGATCAGATCTAAATAATGCTTGTAAGAGAATAACATTTCATATAAAATATATAAGAACAAAACAGCGAAGTAATTTGCAACTAACAAACTACAAAGCTAAATTTATTACTTTCATACGAAGAAAAGCTACATAAAGCGTAAAAAACTATGTTGTCAAGATCATGCCCACGATGGGAGTTGGAAAAATTGTAAACACACATTTTAAGGTTCACAAAACAGGGAGAAAATGTGCTACCTACAGAAAAATAATCTGAATCCAAAAACAATACCTGAAAAGATTAAAAATTGTTAGAAACTTGTCCAAACAATTAGGATCAACCATAATCTCTTAAACTGGCATCTGTCTATAAATCGCTATCTTGCAAGCCCCTGTTTTGACATTTTTTTATAATGCATAAGTCAACACTGTATTCTTGACACTGAAATCAGACAGTTGCTGACTTCAAGGCTGCAATATAATATGGGGCTACAATGAAAATCGAATCAGCAAACCAAATTATCAGTTATAAATACCTAAATTTTCGATAACATAATATTTTAATTATAGTAAGCTATTTACTATGGCCAGCTGATTTTAATGTATTAAATAACAATGTTCTTTAAAATTAATTCAAACAAAGTAAAAATATTTGTATGGATTAAGTAATGGCAACAAGTACAATGGCAATGAACTTGAATTATTTTTTTACAAGTTGTCAGACAAATTTATCCCCCAAATTGTAATAAGTAAAACTGATAACAAAACGTAACAAATATGTTTTATACTGCTTTGTTCCTTAGATTTATAAAAACAAACAGATAGTTTTGAATTCATCATTCAATTAATTATTAATTTTTTACAGAAGTTAAACTGTACTATAATTACATTTTACCAGCGTCTTCTTATTGGAAATTCTAAATGCTTAATATATGATCAAACACTCCAATAAAATGAAAAAGTTTTATTTTGTGAGGCCTTTCGTGCTCAAAGAAGATGTGGGTCTGACGATGTGTTCTTTGAGCACGAAAGGCCTCACAAAATAAAACTTTTTCATTTTATTGGAGTGTTTGATCATATATTAAGCATGTACTATAATTTGAAATAACTTGTCTATAACATCATTTGATCCCACATTTTGGTTTTATTGTTAGGTAGTTTAGATACTCAGTAGTATAAATGATTTCATTGTAATGGTGGCTGCATATTATACTGTAGCCGATTTCAGTGCTATATTTAGTTTTGTTAGGTATTTTTATACTAATTATGCCATGTTTACAAAATAATAAATATCAGTGGAAAATAAATGATCGATTGACCATATATTTGTTTTGATCAGATTGGTTTTAATTTAAATGAGTATTGCTTATAATTGTTTTCCAAACTTCCCTATAAAAAAAAGGTTCTGTCATTTGCTGGAGATCGTCTTTCATTTATATTATAAAAAATATAATATTGATTGTTATAAGCTTCAATACTGTTCTTAAGTTACTATCAATTAGTATAAGATTCAAAACATTTTTCTATTTAAAAGGTGAGACACTACACAACTTACTAACCATACATTACTGATTGACAAAAATATTAGGCCTTATAACCAAAGCATTTTTACAAATTTAATTAATCTATATTTAATATAGATAAAGTAAAGATAGAAAACAATATTTTTAGATGGGCCTAACCGATCGCTGCTTCAAAATAAAATTTAACTTGACTCTAAGGTAAGTAGTGGGTAGCCTAACAAATCTGAAATTAGAGCCCACTTAAATTTCTGTAGACTTTCTTAATTTCAAAGGAGTTATAAATATTCAAATAAAATTCATTTTCTCAAAGAAGTAGGCTAAGCCTACTTTTAAATCTTAAGAAGAAACAAGAATACTGAAACAAAATCTAAATGAATTTAGCCTATTGTAGCTAATTTAAATTTTATAATACATCTGATATAAAGAATTTTTGATGATAGTTAAAACTGTATGTACGGTACTGTTATTTCCAACCAGAAGGCAAGCAAAAAACTTATTCTAAGCTCACATCACTATCATTGCCATCCACTTTTGGCCCGGATATGATATGAGGAACACAAGATCTGTCTACAATCATCCCATGCTCGATGAGGAAGTTTTCGACGTCCCCTGCATAAAACTCATCACCGAGGTCATCAGTAACTCGTACAAAATTTCCCACAACTTGTCCGCCTTTGTAGACAAGTAGAGCTGGTACACCATCAGCCTTGAAGTGATTGCTCATTCCTGCAGCAGTACTGAGGAGTTTGCAGAACTTTACCTGTACATATTCCTGGCTGAGTTCAGCCAGACAAGAATTCATTGTTTTACAACCAGGCACTTTATCTTCGTAAATGTGAACGATCACTGTTACAGCTTTATTTTCATTGTCTACAGCCTCAAGAAACTGGTCACCACTTTTCAAATCATGAAGTAATCCAAATTTTGGAAGTTTTGAGGAATTGGACATCATTTCATGCATTCGCTGTTTTCTGTACTGCTCTAGAAATTCATCAGATAGTAATTCAGCAAATTCATCACACTTTGCATCTTTTTTGTCTCTTTCTTCATCCAGAGTTGACTTGCATGTGATTGAGAGTTTCTTCATCAAAGCAAGTCTCTCTGCCTCTTGTTCTCTTCGTTTTTCAACCTCTAGTTGTTTAAAACGTTGCCAGTCCTTTAAAACGCCCTTAGGACCTGTATTAGTAGAAACCCCATCCCATTTTGAAGGTTCAGGCACATTAGACACAAGTGTATTCCTACCTTGTTGTAAGGATGCTGCTGCTCCTGAATCCTCGGCATCAATTCCCTCATCTCCTGACTCCTCGCCACTCTCACTGCTAGAACAATAATTATGTTGTTTATCACCGAGAATTTTATCCTCCAAAGTAGCCATGGCCTTAGTAGATTTGCTTCTATGGTAAACAACAGCGATGTAATGTCTCTAAATAACCTATTCGTCTCGTAAACACAAATCAAGTCTTTGTTTGCGTTTGCATTTGGATCGGTTAATACCTGACAACTGAGTATCAGCTGACTACAGCAAATTGAATTAAAATAAGAGCTGCCAACATGCAAACTGAAATGTCACAACTATTGATCTTAAACGGAACTTTGAGCCTGTACTATACATTTATGAAATATTATATACAATTAAAATATTCAACAGTCTATATATAGCTTAATATGTTTTTTTAACATGAACGTAATCCTTACCAAACTAATAAACTATCCAGTGAAATATTTGTGTCTGTACTTCGATGAGTTGCATAAACTGGTGACATCGTTTGTGATTGGATGATTGGAGGGGATTGCTATCAAAGAATAAAATTTTAGTGTACTTCTGTAGTTTGTGTAGCTGTCAAGAAAATGCAGACTGACGAAAAGGACGAAAGGAAACCTTTACTTCAAAACGAAAGTAGAGGAAATTATGGAAACAACGGCGGAGAATATATATCAGGTATTTAAATGTCTATACTTGGCACAGTCAGTAAAAAACTAATCAGTAAATTTTAATTGGAACTCAAGCTGGCAACAGTACCGCTTTCGTAGGCTTTTCTTATTATCAAGGAAGATATGAATCATCAATTTAGTCTTAATTAATTGTACGTTTTCTGTTCAAACTCAGAAATGAAACTAAACTCATCCTGTAAAAAGTATTCGACCATTCCAAAAATTCAATGTACAATGTAAAAAAAATTGATTATGTAATAACCAACCTAGGAGTACCATATTTATGTTGTTTGGTATATTATTTAGGGTTCTATGCAAATATAAATAATAAAACATAAAAAAGTATTCAACAATAATGAAATACAATCTAACTGTTAGCCTATATCATGTTGTACACAAATCTCAACCTATTAATTTGGTTAAAGGTAGCCTAGTCCTTGATCTTACTGAAGCTGTGAAGGCTTTTATTTGTCCTTATTAATTATTCATTAGAGAATATTAACCAAATTATAAAAAAGTATTGCTTTCAAAAGTATCAGAATAATGTTACTTTTTCAGTTTGTATGGTTGAATAAACCAGTGGAATTTTAATGAGGGTTAGGTCAGATATTTGAGAACTAAACAATTGAAATACATTAATTTTGAATATAACTTATGTAAGGGTCACTAATTCTTTTTGATATTTAAATCTAAGAGTCTGTTCTTATGATAAAATAGACTATGAAGGAAACAGGATTTTTTCGGACATTTGCCATTGTTCAGTGAAACAAGAAATCAGTAACACTACGTTTCGAGATCTGCTGATCTCTTCTTCAGGAAATAACTAACCTAATACATAATTACAAACTAGGTTAAAATAAACAAATCATACCAAAGCGTTATGGCACGCCTTAAGTCAGGAATCACAACCACCATGTTGTTTGTCAACTGTTGTATTCTGTAGTTCAGTTTTAATGATTAGTGTTGTGTATAGTTTTTTATTAAGTACATGTTTTTAGAGTTAGTGAAGTTGACAAACAACATGGTGGTTGTGATTCCTGACTTAGGCGTGCCACAACGCTTTGGTATGATTTGTTTATTTTAACCTAGTTTGTAATTATGTATTAGGTTAGTTATTACCTGAAGAAGAGATCAGATTGCAGATCTCGAAACATAGTGTTACTGATTTCATGTTTCATTGAATGATGGCAAATGTCCGGAAAAATCCTGTTTCCTTCACAATCTTTCCATCGTCAAAAATAACCTTCAAACAAAGAAATTAGACTAAATTAGCCTATGCAATTACATTGTAACTGTTAACATTTTTAAACCCAGTCAAAATGGTACAAAAAATACTTAAAAATACTGAGTAAAATAAAATGGCCATAAGTTCACCCTTTTTGAGATACTTTCTTGGTTTAAACACGAATGGCATCAGAAATATAACTTACTCGATCTATTGGTGCTCGTACTTGTACAACGCCTATGAAATTGCGTACAAAGCCACAGGTAACTGTTATTTCAATATGGGTAGAGTACGATAAGTGGATCCGGTTCTTTTAATGTAGATTACTCTAGTACAATTATCAATACTTAATATTCATTTATCAAATACATGTTTATAAATCATAATCAACATATCTAGGCCTATAGCGATAATCACGATCATATTTTAAATTAAAATAACGTAATACAACGCACATAGTGATAATCTTATAAATAATAAATGAGCTTTAACGATTTAACAAACTGTTTATAACTGGAAATAGGAAAAACTCATAAATAATAATGAAATTATAAGAACATAAAAACCATTTATAACAGGAAATACGAAATGTGCATAATTATTTATATGTTTTCACCTGTATAGCAATAATTAACCATTTTCGAGAAGTTGTTGAAGCATCTTCTCTAGAAAACCGTAATTCTCTTCTGCACAAATACTCACAGAGATGATTTGCAACTGTCTGTAATTATCTATAAAAGAAAATACGTTTATTATATGAAAAAGTGTTTATAGTTGATACAAGTTAGTTATTGTTCAAAATTAGTATCGGTTAGTTATATCAAAAGTTATAATTAGTAATATCGTTTGTCAATATCGATATAAAAAAACCGGGTCCGCTTATTGTATCCTACCCTTCAATGAGTTGGTGCCTGACAGTAATATAGGTAGGCTAACTTCTTTTGGGAAGAAAGTTAAGAAGCTTCTTTGGGTATGATAAGCGGACCCGGTTTTTTATATCGAAGAATGTAATCATCGATACCTAATATTCGCATCTCAAATCCTAGACTATCAATCGATATAAAAGTATCTATAGTCCTCAATAACAATCATATGTTTTAAATTAAAATATGGATTTAATATTTACAGTGATGAAAAAAATTATTATAAGAAAAATTAGGAAACCTGAAGACAACCATATTTGCTCCTCTCACAGTTACAGTTGTTTCTTTCCCACAAATTTCATATAATGGATTTTTCGGTACGAGTCGGTACATGTTGAAACCACGTAAAACATGTCTTATCATCTTTAAAAGCAATGTCGTGTAGTTTTCTAAAATTGACTGCCATTTTTAATAATAAAATGTTACTTATTATGTAAAATTGAAATATTACCTTACATGTATTATTAAGTGTTTACAGCTGTTGGTATAGATTATTTGTTATTTGTTCAAAATAATTAATCAGTATCGATTGATTATATCGGTGGTTATGATCAAGTAACATCGTTTGCCAATTTCGATAGAAAAAACCGGGTCCGCTTATCATACTCTACCCGCTTCTTTTGAGGTGGTGCCATTACAGTGTCAGAGAATTTTTGTCATGCTCAACACATTGATAGATTATGAAGACGTTTGTATTGTATACAAAATTATTTATAGGTATGACAACATGCGCTTAGTAGTTATATTCATTCCTGACACTATAATGCAGTATTTTGTATGGTTAATCGATAAAGATTTCTTGAGTCATGAGTGCACTTTAAAATATATTAAGCTGCTTATTACTCGTTCAGAATGGACAGAAAAGATGTTATGAAGTTTTCTTTTACTTCGTATGGCTACTTCTACTTGCTTTCAATGTGTAATATTACTTGTAAATTACACGTTTATAACGATGTGTAACCCATCGGGTACACACGATCTTTCACAACTGTCGTCATGTATATAATTGGGTACACACCTGGCTTTTGTAAAGTGCGTTGTGTGCCCGATGAGGTAAACGTTGCTATGCATTTCTTTATTGTGTTTTTATTGTTTGCCTGTCTTGGTGGTTTGTTAAATTTGATCCTGCGCTTAAATAAATACATCAGACTTATTGTTGTAGATATTTTTGGGGTATACAGAGAAAAATTGAAAAAACATATTTAGCATTAGTGTTCAGCAGAAATTTGAATACTACTTTTCAAAAAAGAGTCTGAAGTTCTTTAATATTGTAGCCTACAGAACCAATATTTATATTAATAAGTATATTGTTGTTAAAATATCGAACCACAATAATGATGAGGTTTTTGTGAAGAGGTTTGATTAAAAATAGTTTAGTTAGAAAATCAAATTTTTAATATTTTTTCAAAATAAAACAAAACGTAAAGGCTTCTGTTAATATTTTACACAAAATAAAATTAAATGGCATGGTGAATTTTTATTTTTGATGAAACAAGTGTCTTTTATTTTACCTTACATTATTTTACCTTTAAAAAACTTATTAGGCCCTACCAACATCATTAAATGTGTGGCCTTTTTTGTTTTGTAAACACCAATGTTTAAATGTCATTTAAATAAATTCTTTTCTAACGTACCTTAATTAGAGATTAACAATTTTGGTTATACGTAATAGTTTAAAAATGTCTTTCATTTCAAAATAAAATCTGATTATAACATAACCTCAAAAAATCTTCAGTACTTACTAGCTACAGGTGCCAGAGTTTAGAAGTGTACAATATTCGTTTTTGTTCGTATGCGTGTCAGCCACATTGTATCATCACTGCTTTCATCTGAACAAGCATGGCATTTGTTGGATACTACTCTCGCATCAAAAAGTATAAATTACCTAGTTTGAATGTTAACCACAACTAACTAGTTAAGTGAGCTTAACCCTCCAGCTGGTATGAAACAAATGTTCGTTGCCAAAGTAGACATGTACAGTTATTGAAATTTTAGGCAATTAAGGTCATATAAATGATTTTTATTTGATATATTCTGGAACAGCATTAACTATAGTACTGATTTACTGTTCTTACTTCGATTATTGTCTTCTTTGTTTACTGTAAAACATCGTTCTCTATGACAGCTGACATGAACGTAGTACGGGTCAACCACATTGTTGTGAAACTGTAAAGAAATGCCGGGTTTTGTGTTTGAGGTTACGAATCCAATTGTATTTGTGGAAACTGTATTTTATTGTGTTTTAGTGTTGTTATTATTGTTTTTTTAGCTTTCTTAGGTTATAGTTTTAGTATGGGTGAAAACTTTAGAGATCGATAAATCTAGTGACGCTGAGTGAAAAATGAAACTTTGTATATATGTACATATGTAAATAAGGTAAGATTAAAATTTATAATTTTATTTTATTTTTGTATTATCTGTCATACTTATATTATAAATAAAAATGCAGTCATGAGATTATGTTTACCCACGAAAAATAATATTTATTTAGAAATCTACACATTTTTGAAAATAAGTAAATACGCGTGATTTTTCATACAAAGCCCTGTAACACATACATTTTGAGATAAAAGTTACAATAACTATATATTTTTGAAATCAGGACAAAATTTTGAATAAGTTATACATTTACAGTTTTGATGTAAAGCTTATTACTAAGCAGTTACACAACGAAATATTTACAAAAATAATGTCCAAAAAATGTTTTCTTACATTTTGTAAAAAAGAACAAAAATATGTTTCCATGGAAACAATAAGATATTGTTATTATAATGCTCTCCATATATTTGTGAATTCATTGACATATAATAGTTTATATTTGGACTAACAGTTATGAAATGTGATACATTATAAGAAACGTCTGCGATGCTGTTAAAATAGAGCCGCCAGTACAGAGTGACACCATTGCCAGTTCTAGGGTTAAATGTAATGGAACTAACATACTTGAGCATACTAAAAATTTAACCTGTTTCTTTCTGTGTTTAGACATAAAGAAAATTGTTTACAAACATTAATAAAGTTTATTATTTTGACAAAAATGTTGCCATTTTGTGGCGTTTTTAACCAAACAGCAATTTTTAATATTCATAACCAGGAAAACTTGTAATTCTTAGGACTAAAGTTTTATACAATATATTATGTACATGTGTACTTATTTAGAGTATCTAATTTTAGAAATTTTGAATTATATGGATAAAAGTTGTCTAATAACCATTTTAACTTTTATTCTTAACCGGGTTCGCTTAAAAACTCTGCATTGGTCACGTTATTGAGCTTACAGTCATTATTTTTTATTTTAAAGGTCATTTATTTGTGTAAACACATTTTAAAACTAAAGATTTTAACGCCACTATAATTAAACAGATTTTGTTAATTTACCATGGTTGGCGGTGCCTGTCGTTGGAACTGTCAGACTGTCAAGGGTGGTGTTGTGACGATAGTGTGTGGTCCCATGCGCTTTTAACTGCAAGAGGAGACCGTAATAAATTAAATATTATTTTTTTTTTAAATAGACCATTTTCCATCAGCTTTTTTATATGGGCTTTGGACTTCCAATGGCAGGTTTAACAATGAATAATTAATTTTCAAACTTGTAGTTTAGTAGTAAAGTGCCAATACTGGTACCTTTTTTCATTCTTACAGACACAACACTTGGTTATTGTTTATAATTAATTTGCTTTATACGTCTAAACGCATGATTGAACAAGCTCAATTTTAATATAACTCCTGTACATGTAGCTCTATTAGTTACTTTGTGGTTAACGTTCTAAATCTGATATCTATAATTTTTGATCGGAGAGTAGGCAGGCGTTTTTCAACCAGAAAGTTTGTTGTCCAGTGGCGGGGAACGGTTATACATAAAATTAAATGCAATGACAAAATATAACCTTATGGTAACATTGAGAAAAATTTTTTTAGTGCTGTATCTTTTCAAAATGTGATGTACTTTTCGCTGTGAGTTGTTCTTTTTGCTTTTGTCGCAATTTTGCGAAAGCTTTTTTCCAACAGCGAGCGTCACATTTTCTTGGCTTGTTTCACAAAATGCGATCGCAGCTTAAACCCTGCTCGTTTTGTGAGGTTTGCAAGCTCTCCTTGTATAATTTATAATAAATCTAAATAGTAACTTAAATATAAAGTGTTGTACACCACTTTTTTTTTTGCAATGAACTGTGCTTTTAGAGTGTGTAAGTATGAAGTTAAAAAAACAAATTTCTTATTTAGTGATAAAAAAACAACACATTCCCACGATGTCAGTGTTTTTCCGGACATTTTATTTGCCATCAAATTTTTCAATAATAATGGCATAAAAAACCATAATCAGTTTTAAAGCAAAACATCTAAGTATAACTAGAAAGGTTTGTAGGCTTCTCAAATGTTTACGAAAACAATTTCATTGTTTTACAATTTTTCTTCGTGTACCCCAATGGGTACCTAAAAAAATTAGTTTACCTTACAAATTAAACAATCGTTTGCCTGATGGGGTACACTTTTGTAATACCTGGGATACCCCATTGGGTGCATAACGCATTTTATAAAGTCCTGATGTGTACCCGATAGGGTAGCACAATGCATTTAGAATAGCCTACTTGTAGCAAAATTTCCCATTTGTAACTACTTAACGAATTGAAAAGAAAACAAGCACAAAATGGACTGTAAATAGCGAAATTCACATGTTCATATCTGAGCAACAACAAACAATGCATAATTTGGAAACAATAGCGGATGAAAACGATGTAGACTAATGTTCATTAAAGACTACGAGATATCCAAAGACCACTAGACATAGTGAAAAACTTATGAGCTTTCGAATGGTATAGGTTATAATGCTATTTGACCGGTATTAGCTTCAGTAAAATGAATTTAAAGAGATGGATGTTTATCGTTCAATTTTTGGTGATGACGTTTAAAAGTGAAAGTCCGAGTTGTCAAAAATATTGGCGATGGACACTCAGAGGGTTAATTAAGCCTCTTCGAGGCTGTCATCATTACACACATCCAGGATGAACTTAGATATTACTTAGCTGCCTGGAATATATGCTGGAGAGGTCTTTAAAGTGGTTTTCAGTTGCAAGGTAGGTTAAAATAATGTCTTGCTATAATGTAGCAGGTAAGGAATACATCTCTTACTCAAGTGTATGTTTATATCTTATTCCGGAATTTAATTTTCTTTTTTTACCAACAAATCTTACACAGTTTTCTTATTATAAAATGTAACATGCGTTTCACGAGACATTTTCTAAAATAATTTACTCACATGTGCAGTATAATGAGCGACCATCAAGACAGTCAGTTTAGTGAACCAAAGTATTAATTAAAAATACTTAAACTATTGAAGACAAAAATAATCTTATTTATGTTACTAGCTGTTTCCCGCGGCTTCGCACGCAATCTTAGAACCAAAGTCCTTATATTACTTAGTAAAAGCAATTATGATGTAATATGATGGGAGTCCTATAAAAATTTTAAAACGTAAGTAGGCATACATCAGGTAGATATTATTTAAGTTCGTGGTAAATAGTATCAGAGTTTAACTTAATTATTATATCATGTTTGGCACGTGTAGGAGCATTTCTGGTTCTAATTAATTATATACATAACGTCACAGCTGAATCTGCCTTGTCATCCCGATCAAGAAAACACAAATCTCAGATCACACAGGTCTCGGAAACTTACTTCGGTCAAAAAGCGCATATTTCCAGTCCTTGTCATATATTTCAGGTCTAAGATATTTCCAGTACTATAGTAGAGTTTGCCTTGTTGTTCTGACGAAGAAGAAATATATATTTATATATACTTACATAGGACCGAGATGCCTACTTCGGTTAAGACCGTTTAAATTCACTTGCCTACTATGTCACAGTTTAGCTTGCCATATTGCCTCGATCAAATTTTATATACGTTCGATTATCTAGTTCTCGGAAATCTACTTTGGTCAAAATCGTGTTGACATAGTTGAGTTTGACTGAAAAGCCTATTACAACCTTGGGGGAATTCCTACCTAGTTCTTATGTAATTCCTTATTAAGGTTATGCAACATTCCAAAATAATCGTTATTAAAGTTTTGTGTTAAACTTGTTTTTTGGACTGTAGCCAGGGAAAGAATGAATCGTTAAATTATGTTAGTATTCATTTCTCTGTTTTTCCGTAAGCCATTGTTAAAATGTAATATCATAATGTCAAGGAAGCCCAACAGTTTAAAGTAACTTATGTGAAAACATTCATAACTTTGTTCATTTAGGTTAGTTTTATAACAGTATTTAATGCATTAGATGATTTTAATTCGTTACTGGCGCAATCTGGAGTAAAATTTGTATATTAATGTTTTATTTACTATCTGCATTACCCTACCGATCAAGCACTGTTTACTTATTATTGATAAAATTCAAATGTAAACAGATGTTTCAGAAAGTTTGTCATACTATAGCTGTCAACAGCTGTCAAAATATGTTTCGTTCTTATCATAACATTCGAATGTAAACAAACTAATTTTTCAATTTGAATTCGACTTTATTTGGTGAAATGAATGTGTTATGGGTGGTAAAAAGCACTCTAAATGTTAATTCAGACCAAAAGCTATACCTGTTCCAAATTTCAGCACAATCCGTATAGCAGTTTCAGCGTGATTCGAGGACAAACCTCCAAACATCCAAACATCCAAATATCCAAACATTCAAACTTTCGCATTTATAATATTAGTGGGATTTACAATTAATTATTGCCAACTTCATATTAAATAACGATATTCTTTAAAATTAATTTAAACAAAGTAAAATCATTTGTATGGTATTTAAGTAATGGCTGCAAGTAAAATGGCAATGAATATTATTTGGTATTATGTCATTGAGTGTTATTTGTGTCACTGGCTTTCAAACACATTAGGTTCATCCATCATAATTATTATTATTATTTAATTAGATATAAAAACATAGTTGAACTATATTATAATTTGAAATACCTATAACAACTTCAACGTATTTGGTTAGAAATTACGGTTTTAAATTGCTCAGTAGTTTAATCAAAAATATTGCTGATTCGATCGTGATGGTGGCCGCTTATTATACTGCATCCATTTACTCTGTTACACATCAAACTACTGTACATTTTCTAAATTGAATGTAGACACAGTTTTCTAAAACAGTGGGTAAACTGGGCGAGTAACTCAACCGAGCTTGCTCTCACGCTAAATAATGTAAATGTGTCTTATATCTTGTAGAATTATATCATGTAGCCATTACCCAAATTTTTAGCTGTTATTATTATTGTTGTAAAGAATTATTTTTATGTGTTCTAAATATTTTATTAAAAATTCCAGTTGAGAGCCATGGACAGACTCAGTTCTATTTTGCTATACAACATATTAGCTTTAACATTAATCAAAAGATTATCTATACCATTTGAGCTATAAACACACTTGACATGTATAAACTGTGCAGGTTGTACTTTTAAGCTATTCCTCTAAAAACTGTTGCTAAATCTCTGATTGCACTTTCGATGTTAGATCTTAAGATATTCTGTAAGCAAAAGCATTTGAATTAAAATACTTGAGATCTATATCAATAACTTATAACTTTATTCTTACTATGGATAATTTTTCATTGGTGAGTCGGTAAGCTCTATTGTGTCTGGGACTTCAGTTAACCCTAGAAACCTCTATGATAGTGTTGATTTGTATTTACCCCTAAAAGCATTGGTACCGGCCAGAGAACTTTAAATTGTACATCAATATATAGTATATTTTTTATAAGAAATCGAACCTTACTTTCCAGACTTATATAAAATAATTATATAATAATAATAATAATAAATTGGAGTGCCAATATAAGTAAAGTCAGTAAGTATCATGAGTTCCGATTGATTCATAATAAATTTAAATAGTATTTACGCATGACTTGGATAGGTTAGTTAGCCAGCATCCACCAATCAAATTGTATTGTGTATTTTATTCACCACAAAAAAATATATAGTGTATTATCTCATTTATTATTGAAAAAATTATAAAAATCTGTTACTTGATCATTGAACAAACAATTTTTCAGAAAAGCTTGCAAATATATATATATATATATATATATATATATATATATATATATATATATAAAGGGTTTGTAAATGGGGGTAATGTGGCAAATTTGATATGCAGGGTTGGGCAAAAGTATGGAAACGGCTGTATATCCCTGGAACGGCATTCTCTACAAATACCAAATTCAGCACACTATAACAACTAAAAAAATGCGCTTTTAATGACCTTAGGGACTTTGTCCCTTTGAAGATTGGGTTAGTTATAAGTTGTGGGTGATAACAAAAAGAAAAATTAAATTTATTAGTTTGATAAGTTTGGTATTATCAAATTTTATTTTAAGAATTAAAACAGATGAATTAGTAGTATAGGTATTCTGCTTTAGGAATATTCAACTTTAATGCAGCATAACTACTGTAATGTTTGTGATAACTATTCTTGGAAGACTCATCATTTTGTGCAAAGTATGCAAGTATTGTTTTATTTATTTCAATTCCAAGTTGCTACACCATACAGGGCATGAGATTTTATCATTATATATTATACTGATTATTGTCTAGATTCTCCACTAATTTTATCTATCTAATGGCTGTTAATGAAGTTTCTCATTATTGTAGTTGAAATGACTGGTCTTGTAGAAGTCAGTGCTGTAGATCTGGATGAACAAATCAATTCTATATCAAACATATTTAATTATTATAATCAATTATTGTATAGTCGTCTATAAAAATGTTATGAATAATTTATCATTCCTAAAAGTTTTGTTCTCATTTGTGTAGGCATTATTTTTATACAGAAGGGATATTTACACAGAAATAACTTTGTGCTTTGTCGAATAGTATCTTTTGTAGTCAATTTTTGGACACATGTGAGTGCTACAAGACACAAGAGTTTGTTATCAAGATACCATTAACAGTAATGTAGCACAGATTGTCTGACATTAGTGAGAATGATGAGTTAAGAGAGGTCTGTTTCTTACACGCACAAGGCATGACTCATTTGGGTATTCTGTCATCACCAGTGAGTTCTTGTTGATAAATAATAGTTCTTAGTCGGCATTTCTGTGCCGTTCCACCTCATTTCTTCTTTGTTGGTGTCTCCATCTAACCTATGAACCACCTGGGTTAGTGGGTTTGTTGTCTTTTTTGATGGAAGTGTTTAGGATATAAAAAGTAGTGCTATTGTGGTGCTTGGTATGATACAGTGATTTCTTCATGTACGGTTTAATATGATCGATTTTTGAAAGTTGCGTTTTATGTGCCATTATAAAGTTTTAAGTTGCTTATATTGTAATATTTTAATGTCCACATGCGGCTATGATGAATTAGTTTTTAACTTTTCCTTAATATCTAAACCATAATTTTATTTTGAAATGGACGTTTTAAGAGTGGACAAAATGACAAATGATAGTGTGTAAATTAAGTATTTTTTTATAGGTTGAATATATTATTTTGTTGGAGCCATTTCTCTATTACTCTTTATGGTACTAAACCCTTTAACAATAAATAATAAACAGGACGGAAAGACAAGCTGGAAGACAATAATTGTAATATATGGTCTATTTAAAAAAAAAAAAACAATTATTTTTTTTATTTAATACATACAGGATTTCAAAGTTCCCTGCTTCCTATGCCCTCTAACCTCTAAAACTTAGAATTACAAACTTGAAAGAGGTAAAATACGCTCAAAAGCGAAATTTGGGAAACAGTGTTGAATTTAGTTGAACTACTTAAATTAGCATTTACGTTTTTACATGTTGACTGTGGCCTAACGGCGCAGAATCACATTGAGAGTAGCTGGTATCTCTCAGTATAGAACCGTAGTGAAGATGTTAACCTAATTAAAAGGAAGTTTAAGTTATTTTGTTTAATTTAAGGTAGTTATTTGTATTACTTGTTATACAAATACATTATATTGTATTTGTGAGTGATCCAGATCACCTTGTAGCAGTACAACAAGTAAAGATAGAATCTGATTCAACTGCACCCCTACCTATTTTGTGGGCAAAGAATTTGAAAAAAATATTTATCCCCAAAACAATCTGTAAGGGGTATTTGGGGGGGGGGGAGGGGTAGAGGGTTGTTTTTGGAAAAGTTTTAAAATGTAAAGGTGGAGTATGTAGTACATTATTTTAAAGGACACAGATGATTTCAAAAAGATGTTTTCAAATTATCTTGCTGTACAGGGTGTTGAATAAATCAGCTTTAACAGGCTTTTTATCGTTACTTTATTAAACAACTTGTGAAACTCCAAATGTTACCTAAAATTAGTTGAGGACCTACCCTTAAAAAAAAAAAAACTGTCCTAAATATTTTCCAAAAAGTTTTCTACATTTAAAAATTAATCAATTAAATTTAGAAAATTAAAAAATGTTTATAACTAACAAATATTAAATAAACCATATGCTTTGCATTAGGCCTAATTATTGGTATTAAAAAAACAAAATGTTTGTATGTAAACTTGGCTTTATCTCAAGTGGTTTCAATTCTGTATATAAAAATAACAATTTAAAATAATTTAAAGCTTTTTATTCATGCATTAAATTGTAATAGGACAGTTGAACACTACTAATACTTCGAGAAGTTCATCATCAAGCCCAACACCGTACAGGTGCTCAAACTGCTTCCCATCGTTTCCAACGCAAGCTCCACCCGCGCACTGAAGTCTACTGAACACTGGATTTCTTCTGGAGAAATCGAAGCTACTACATTTTATTATTCTTTCAATCATATCCTTTCTGGTAGTTGGTCTTCTAGCATACACCATACACTTCAACCTCCCCAAAGTAGTCCAAAGAGGTCAGATCTGGAGAAAGGGTGGGATAACTGACTGGTTGCACCTCACCTTATCTATTTATCAGGAAACTGTTCATTAAGTGTATTATGAACAGCGTTAGCATAAAGTGGAGGGGCCCCATCTTGCTGTAGCCACATTCTTTGTCTAACTTCATTCGGAAGACCCATCAGTTGGTTAGGTAAGACATTGTTAAGGAAATAATTGTACATATCTCCGATTAAATTTCCTTCAAAGAAGTGGAAGCACACCAATACCCTCAGTGTCCAATACCTTTGGTTGTCTACTGCACGCATCCAGTGTGATTCTCAAAGGACACTGTTACTTCTAAATGTCACCTAATCATACTAGAGTCAGGGTCCTTAGCTCAATAGTCATTATTAACACTTTGTTCCCTGAGCCCGAGTATAGGTCGGGCCGCGTCGGCAGCGCCTACTACCGGCGCCCGAGTATAGCTCGGGTCGTGTTATTTCCTTGAATTATTATTTAGCTCAGTCATCTTATTTTTGGATTCAAACATTTTGTTCATTGGTTGTCTAAGTTAGTATTTGTTGGTTTTGAGATCCCTGGGTCACGTTTTAGTAATGAAATAGTTATATTTATCGTCGTACTACAAGCGAGTCTAGACAGCTGATCGTAAGCGCCGCGGCTGATCGTCGGTACTGTCAGTTTGCTTTGTAGTGTTTCACGTTGTGAGTCTTAGTGATGTCTTACTAAGTTTTCTACAAATCTTGCCGACAAATACTGAAGCAAATGTTATTATAATGTATTATAAATGTGAGTATAACTGTTTGTAAATAATCAGAACTTTTAGTTTCTTACTGAATGAAGTAAAGGCAAATGCAAGCAATGTGAGGTTATCCGTGTGTTTTGTTTTGTATTTACACTCGCTTTGTTCTTTCTTCTCAACTTTCCGTTAATTTTCTTTTATATTCTTTACTCATTATTTTCGAGTTTAAATAATATGGGTGATGAAATCAAAAATGATGCAATTCGCGATCTTTTGTTTGAATCCGAGTCGGAAAGTGAAGATGATTTTGATACACACCTGAGACCAAATATTGATTTTATGAACGATCTAAACGAAAATGTGCGAGATCCTGTATTTGATTCAGACCATTGTGCTTTAAAAATTACCACACTAAGGCGAACTACCTGAACTAACAAGCTATGTAGCAAAAACTTTTTTATATTTTTTACATAACATTCAGTAGTATGTAATAATTCTATTTTGATAATAAACTTTATATTTGTATACATTTAAAAAAAGTATGTATCTCTATCTTTAAAAAGATATATAGTATGAGTTCATAACATAATTACTGTAATAACACAGAATTTTTAAAAGCATCATAAAACCCCCAGGGAGCCACGCCGAAACATGTATTAAGGGCCCAGGGTACAAAGTGTTAAAGAAGTCAGGGTCTTCATTCATTCTCTCTTAGGCACCTAAAAAAAGCTTTGAAATACCTTTCGTGAATAGTGGTGTCTTTCTGGAAAGCGTTCAGCATACACTGCAGCTGGTGTAGTGAAGTTTTGATAACATTCACCCAAAACCATCAACATTTCAAACGCCTCCACACTAACTAATTTTACGATGATTAAGTTCCAGAAACCTGTTGCAAGAAGAACAAACATCAAAGATAAAATACTTCCTAAATATTGTTTGCTTGTTCGGTACTGAACTGGCTGTTTCAAAATTAGTACACCAGGTTAAGTTTTATAACAATGACAAAAACTGCAGTATTGTTATTGTTTATCAGAAGAACAATGCACACCTTATCAGCTGACAAAAAATGTTGACGGTCAAATTCCAGAGAAGCTAAAAACATTAGAACGTAAGGCAAATTGCCTTGCATCCTCATGGACAGATATTAAAATTGGGCTAATGGACTTCATATTAGTGGAAGATAAAAGATTTTAAAGATTTTTTAAAGATTTTTAATGTCCTGTACATATACAGTAAGATAAATATTGAAAAACTTTTTGAATGGTCTGTGTCTTCTAAGAGACTTCTAAAATGAGAGGTACCACACATCCCACCTTTACATTAACAATTTTTTTCCAAATACAAATTCCCACCACCAAAAAATACCCCCTACAGATTTTTTGGGGGTTTAAAATAGTTTTACCAAATTCTTTGGCCACAAAATAGGGTTGGTTCAGTTGAAATGGAATTTTTTTCACTTGTTATACCATTAAAATCTGTAGCCCAGGTGGTCTGGTCCACCCTGTACATGCATTGAATCTGAACATTCTTGAAAATTGGTAAATATCTGCCTCAAGAAAAAAGATGAGGTTATGGGCAGCGTCACTTGTGCCGTACTTTTGTTGATGTTGTGTGCCGCCCCCTGTGGAGTTCATGTTTACCAGTGAAATTTCCTCTCTTGGGATGAGACATCCAGGTTGTAGCTGAGATATAGGAAGAACACTTCTTCCTATAGTGTCTGTGATCTCCCAGTGTGGATGTAATTGGCAGACTTTCCCATTAGAAAATATGTCTTGATGCTCTGTAATTCTGCAGAGATTTAGTTTATTTGAAATTTAAATTACTATTAAAATTAAAAAGAATTCAAAATATTTGTCCTAAATTCAGTAGACAATTATTCAATTCATCATTTCATTAATTCAATCAATTTCAACTAGAAGCAGGTATAGCTGGGAAACATTCAGAATTCTCTGTCATACGTCAAGAATGTAATTTAAACCATTTAAAACGGATGATCTCAGTCCAGGTGTTTTTATCCTCAATTGTTAAGAATTAGTAGGAGAAGCAGTACAGCAACTCTGAGTGTAAACCCATGACATAGAATATTAGAAGACTAATTTAGTATATGAAATTGATTTTTGCATTGTAAATCAGCACAGTAAAAAATGTATTGTAATGTTCGCACTAACTTGAGTTTAACTGGGAACACTCAACTCAACAAAGAATGGGAGCAAGGGCATCCATGACATATTTTGATAATGGAACATACATGTAAGTTGCTAGTGTTTTTTAATTCTCTCACTATCAACTGTATCATACAACAAAAGCAGCCAAGTATTTTTAATATTCTGATGAAATAAGGCAGAATATTAACCAGCTGAACTGGGGTGATTGAGGAATCTTTACTCTCTTGGTAATTAATTGTCAAATTCCATACCACCTTGTATCCATTCAGATACTGCTCTGATAGTTACACAGTTAGCAAATTTTTAGTAGTTTATTAGGTATAGGTTAACTTTGTGTCAATATAATTATAGCACAATATATAAACACAATATATTATAACAATATATAATCTTGGGTCATTCTGATCTTGCTGTGGAGAGGCATCTTCAGCGAGTATACATTAAAAAAATTAAATACCAGTTCAGCATTTATCAACTGTACTTGGTTCTACACAGTAGGTCTAATACTTTAAGATTATAATCGTATTAACCCTTTGAGTGCCACGCGATGTGGCGGAGGTCGTGCAGCCAGTGCCAGTCATTTGTGACAGGCCATTCCCCTCAGTGCCAAGCACTATTTTTATGTTACTGCAGTATTTTACTAAAAAATTAACACCTTCATTAAATATTAACATAATGGGACACTTTTTGCTTTATTATTTAGGGCAAGATACAGGCTACAAATTGGTATATATACATTTTGACCATAAATAAAAAAAAAATATTTATATATGTATAAGCAAAAAAAAAAATTTTTTTTGTTTAAGATACAAAAATTATTTATTTATTTTTGTTTTATGAGTTTTATGTTTTCAATTTTATGTTCCCCATGTTAGTTGAAATACATGTACCAAGTTTCATAAAAATACATTTATATATAACTGAGTTTTGAATTTTTTTTATATATTGCTGCAAAATGCTGAAAACCTGCCACAACATGCACACGCTTACTCTTGTTCATGTAAAATATATTTTACTAGTTTTAAGAAATTAAATCAAGGTAGATTATACAACTGTTATTTATTTATTATGAACAGACATAAATTAATTACTTTGGGCTTATTTCATTAGGCCTATTATACTAAATCCTTCAGATGAAATAACTGAGTGAGTGTTTTTATCATAAGAATAAATTAATGTATTTTCGCGGTCAGATTCCGTTATATGCCCCCAACGCTTAAACTTTTTTCAGTGAACTTAGAACGTTATAAAACGATGTAGTTGAGTAACAGAACTAACATTCCATCAATCAACAAGCATTTCCAGGTATTGCGATCGGTATTGTTGTCGCTGTTATCTTATCTTTCTCGAGAATCCCGATTACGGCAGCCAATGAGCGCGGCATCACATGATTTAAGTTTAGGTTAGTTTAGTTTAATTAGCATTGGGGGCATAATGTTAGTTTTGTTACTCAACTACATAGTGTTATAACGTTCTAAGTTCATTGAAAAAAGGTTAAGCGTTGGGGCATATAACAGAATCGGACATATTTTCGCTTAAGGGCGATCTGTTCCTTTTACTCATTTCGGCAAACTATACCTTTATTCAATAATGAAATTGAACTGAAGTAATATAAGTAGGAAACTTTTAAAACATTAATCAAAATGTCAACACAGCCACAATAGACAGCTAGCAAATTAAAACAACTGAACGTAAACAAAACGACTGCAGCGTGACAACAGGCGGTTTGCGCCACAGGCTTCTAGATATCAGCTACATAAAAATATTGTATACTATATATACAAACTATCACTACATGAATTATGTCGTACATTTCTTGGGCTTTAATTTTATACGTTTTACGATATTATACGTCAATATTTAGCAACAGGATGACCAATATTGGAAAGGCCGATCTAGTCGGCCCTTGGCAATTTTCGTCAATACCATCGGGCCGATTACATCGGCCCTTGGCACTATGCGGAAACGTTGCTAGGCCGATTAAATCGGCCCTTGGCACTCAAAGGGTTAACAATGTTTTGACGCAGAGAGAGTTAGAAAACTTGCATCAGGGGATAGTAATGACACCGCCCGCATGAGCTTAATAACGATGAAGTCTATATTTTTCACAGTTGTGCCTTTTCCAAAGTTAATCTTACCCAAATTAAACCTGGTCCTTGTCTTACCTTTTTGAATTTTAGAGTTTTTTCGATCCTGAGCCGGTAAACAGTATTTGGTACATAAAGATCTTATGCACATTTTAAGAAATAGAGCTTTTTGGGTACATATGAGAGATGATTAAAAGGCTCCTAGAGTGTTTGCTTAATGGAGTGCCTAGGGGAGGTACCGTTGACATTAATAGTTATGCAAAGCTGCACTTACAGTTTTTGTATAGCTTAACTAGTTTTGCTCCAGTTTTTTTTAGCTAAACAAAGGTTTTGTGGCTTGACATTTTTTTAGAATTTAAAGAAGAGCAATGCATTTGAGTGAGTTAAAGAGACTTTTCTGATGTTGCAAGAGGCTTTTGGGGATGAATGAGTCAGTTACTTTGTCATTAGTCATATAAAACATTCAAAGTAGGACAGCAATCTTGGTAGAAAAAAATTACGTATGTACATAGTGTCAGCAAATGTTGCCCTCAGACCTGACCAAGTATAAAAACAACACCGAATTCAGGATTAAGGGGAGATCTTTGATATATAAAATTATGATGAAAATATTTTGAAAAGTGTTGTTTCTGAGGACTACAGGATGTTTTAAGTGCAACGTGAAAACAAAGACCACACAAAGGAAGATGCATAATTCTCTTAACATCTAAAACAGCTAGTCAAACCAAAACAGCTAGATCATGTGTATTGTGATCATAGTTTGGAAGGGTGTTCAGAGAATTTCCTCAAGATGAGACAATTGATAGATTTTGCTACTTGGAAATCTTGAGGCTGTAAATAGGAGAGACTTGAGATGTGGCAAAGTTTGGAGTATTTACAACACCATGGTAACATGCATGTCAATTCTGCATTCCTTTTTAGCAAATTTTGTACAGAAACACCATGACATCATTTCCCAACCCTTTCACTCACCAGACATGGTGCTGCTTATTTTTTCCTGTCTCCAAACTGAATTGAGGTCCGACATGAATATTTAAGATTTCAAAACAATATGAGTATCATGTGTATTGATAAACATTATCATGTTGACTTGGACTGATAAGATGATACCCATTGCTGTCCGTTGTCCACTCTATGTTTATTCTTTACTCAACTGAGCTCTCATACTTCTGTTCAACTATAACATAAAGAATTGTGTAACAACTTTGGTAGTGTCTGTGTTATTTATGATAACTTGCATCTAACTCAGACCTGCAATTGACTATAGTCACTTCCCATGTATGTGGTATCATTTATAAAAGACGAAGATAAAAGTTCTCTATTGCACAACCGTTTGATAGGTCTACAAACAATTAAAACAAACTGGTATAATAAATATAATACAATGTAAAATATAACAGAATCAGAATCAGAAATTTATTGCCATGTAACATTACATAATTGTAGTAGATAAGATCTATAATGAACGTGGTAACTTACAACACACACTCACATGCACATGCACATGTACACGCACACACAGACATTGACACTATGTTTCAAAGTTTTTTTTTTATGTAAATATTTATCATATATATATATATCTTATATATATATAAAAATCTTGAGTCACGATGTATGTTGCCAATAAACTCCAAAACGACTGAACCAATTTCAATCAAATTTCACATGTATCCGTAATTTAGTCTAACTTAGAAGATAGGATAGTTATTATCTGAATTATTCGCTTATGTCGTGAATATAAACGAATAAAATGAAGAAAAGTTTTCAAAGCGCCTGCACATTATAACCTGCAATTACGAGATAGATACGTATATTAAACAGTGAAACACTATTTGAAGGCGCTAAGTTATGATGTATAATTGTCTAAACTAAATTTTTGGTTGAACTTAAAGGTTGAGTGGTAGACCACTTTGTAATAAAATACATTATGCATGTACAATACATTTTTGACATATTTTCTTGATCGTGACATCAAGGTAAAATCTACATCGGGGTTGGAAATATAATTTACTTCAACCAGAAATGCTCATACGCGGGCAAAATTTACGAAAAGCGTGTGAAGCCGCGGGAAACAGCTAGTATATATATATATATATATATATTTGGTTTTCTGTGTAAGAAGTCAATCAAATAAGTCCACTAAAGTGTCTGTGCTACAAAATTAAAAATTGGTTTGCAAAAACTGAAAAAAAAGATTTAATTGATAAGTAATTTACCATTGTAACATTGCTCCTTCGACTAACACAGTAATAATAAACTGTGTTACCTATATTTTGCATTGAAGCAAGATGTCTCTAATTCACTTCTCTTGCCACCCCATAGTTCACTTTGATTATGGAACGTGTATTTATGTCCAAAATAAAGAATAATATAATTTTGGTTCATCACTCAGTCACTTTCTTCTTATGGTAATTAATTACAAGAGTGCTTGTAAAATAATCTTTCTCCTGAATGGACACTTTTCATATGAGTAATATATTTATACAGGAAACAATATTGAACATTTCCTCCTATACAGGAAACATTATTGAACACTTACTGCCCTCCTCGCCCTTCTTTTGTGACAAATTTAAGTTTCTCAAACTTAAACAATTAATAATATTGTCTTGTCAGTTTTTGCTGTTTTAGGTAGATTGTGTGTACAGTACTAGCCTATTGCAATTGTCCTCATGGTAACACTTGAGGCACAACTTCACTGAACATGGCCCCCAGACCCTAAAATCACCCTACATTGAATAGTTTATATGTGTATTTTCCTTATCCAAAATATTGTTATCATTAACAGCTTTTAAGTATTTCCATAAAAAAAAAAAAACAAATCATGCGAAGTAGGAGTTTTAAACATGATTTGTATTACATTCTTGAAGCTCTTGACTTATTGGAAATTAATATATGATTTGTATTGTCTAATAATAAGTTATGCTTTAGGCGGCGGAGGGCAAGCGGCCACAGTATCACCGATCGGCCCCGATGAGTTGCCCCCACCCTACCAGGCAGCACTGCAAGGGGGTCCGATGGTCACGTGTAGAGTGTGCCAGGCCATGATAGATGTGAGCGGCAAAAAGGACCAACACGTTGTCAAATGTAACACCTGCAACGAGGCCACCGTGAGTGATAGAGTAGTTAACGTTTGTAATTCTTACAAGTCTGCAGACTGTTCTGTCACCTTCACAAGTCTAAAATTAACCAAGCCCAGGATTGGCACTGAAGTATTCCTAAATAAAACTGTTACTAATACTTAGTCATTGAAATTTTTCAAATGTTTCCAAAATTATTGACTCTGCTAGATGCAAAGTTCTTCCATACAATCACGATGACGGTCTGTCTAGAAATTTCGATATAGAAATTAGTAACTTTCTTAAGGTAATGTAAGAACATTGAAAGTATTGATGTTTTCAAGGAAATTAATTGGTGACACATTACTAAATCATACATGTAATAAAACTGGAGGATGTTAAAACTAAAACTAAAAATTTTGTCAAATACTGGTCAAAGCCGTTTTAAAATTTCCAAGTCTTGAATTTTATTTAAAAAATTTAAAGAATGGTTAGTAAACATTTAAAATAAACGTCTCATAGGAAATTAATTTTAATAAGATAAATATGTATTAACATTTCCAATTTTTGAGTTCAGCCAAAGAATTCTTAAAAATCTAAATAAATGCATTTAGATTGGAAAAAATTCAAAATTATGTTTCTTGTAATAGCAGCAAATATTCAATAGGAATTTTAACATGTTTGGAACAGCCATTAAAAAAAAAACTTACACTTCAGAGTAGGTGCCGAAAAGTCTGTTTCAAACATCGAAAAATTCTGTACTATTCCATAAGGATGTCTTCGCACCTGTGCTGCTTGATCTAAAATCTGACGAATAGTAACGTCACAACACCGTTGGACGAACTGTTGTTTACAATTTTAGTTCTAAATTCTGTAATAGTTGGTGTATTAAGTGTATCCTTTGCTACATGTCTCTTATATACAAATTACGATAAATGAGAAAAATCTCAACCACAAGTATGCATCATTTAGTCCATACTGAAAATGTCAATATATTTTTAACACAAACCAAGCAACACAAATGTGCGGTAATAAAAATAAAAATAAAAAAAACTTAAAGTATTAGAGAAACAAGTAGGTATAATTGGAACTTATATTTGAGACTATTACAAAATTTGTTAATTTATCTGAATATGATGGTCTAGATTGGTCTATGTTCACTGCACCACATTTTTCCAAGTCTATAATATGTAATGTTGTGTATTTATCCAATAGTGGAAACACATATTGCAGCACGTACGCAGCATGTAGTAGTAGATATATTAAATCAAACAGTTATAATACAAATAGGATGTAGTATAATTCAATTTTTAATTTCACACTAAACCAACCTTTCTTTATACGGACTAACTTTGAGTATTAACATTGGAATAAAGATGTTATTTTCATGTAATAGTTGACTCCAAACTTCAATTACATGAATCATCACTGTGGGATAGTTGAATCAGTCATGTTGGATTGATTCAAATAGCATGATCCAAACATATTTATTCATAATAAATAAATAAAATCTCAAATAATTTGGAAAAATTTCCAAAGAACACTTTCCAGACAAAAAAATGGTGCAATGCAACTGATCTATGCTTCAATGTTTTTATTACCAAACCACTCAAAGTTTATAGCTGCCAAGCAATTAATACCAGCGAGGATTTTATCTCTTTGTGTGTTATTAAATACTATCTCTAATGCCTGTTTAATAATCTTGGCTCAGATATTTGAAACAATCAACAATCAAAACAACACATAGATATTGGTTGAAACAAACAATTAATTATTCTATCAAATTGTATTTTTATCTATTTAATCAATAGATAGATTTGACCCATTCATAGACCTAGTTATTTTTATCCTAGTGTGTACATCTAGAAAGTCCCGGTTTTTACTAATTTATATAAAGTACTGTAAATTCTGTTTATATATTTGAATGAAACTTTCAAGAAGTGATCTTCAATAAGTACATACAGTCCACAAAGTCATGTTACACTTTTAATTAAATTTATTTATAAGAGTATATACAGTACAAGAATGAGATCAATATAGGACTAAAGAGTGATTTAAACAGTATTACTTCAGTTTATTTGAGCTCAACATAAGCGTCATAAATCGCCCTGCAGCCGTCCTAGCAAACTATGATCTCTTCCTATACTTTGATCAGGACTTGTGGGGTAATTAATTGATGCAATTGCAGCTATAATTTGTTAGTTTCAATGTTCAATATAAAAACGTTATGACATTGCACATTTTCAGATAAGTGAAAGGGTAATGTCTTCACTAACAATAATATGATTTATAACATTTTAATCCAGTCCATTTTCATACAGAATCATATATTTAAGTCATACCTCGATAATTTATCATCAGGCTTCAAAGCATGCAATAGTTTTGATTACAATTACAATTAAGTCTGTACATTGAAACTGTTCTCTTTTTCCAGTTGTTGTTCTGTAGTAACACAATCTGTGAATTAAATTCATCATTAGTTGAAGAGGAAAAAAGCGCATCATTGCCAATACTACCATCAATTTCACTACCATCCTATTCATTCCATGCCATGCTTACTGTTTACTGAACCTCAAAACTGTGTTTTATTGTTATTTATTATTTCCAAATAATCAGAATAGCTACCTGTCTGACTGTTCCATGAAAATATAGCTCAATTCATAGAGGAGGTCAGTAATTCTAAAACTCACCTAACAAGTACTGTAACCTAGTGGAGAAACTGAAAACTATGTACGATGTCATCCGATAAGGTGACACCATCTAAGTATTCTCTGACCTATACGATACCACGTGGTTCACAAGGTGGTCAGTGGGTTAAGTAATGATTAAAAAAGCATTTATGTTTTTGTGTTTATAAAAAAATAAGTCTATCATGTTACTTTAGTTTGTGGTAATATTAAGTTAACACTAGTTTTTATCTCAATTTTGTTATTTTTTTAATATTTATAAAGATCTTTAAAATATTGTTAAATACAGAAAATTTAAATTGTCAATATAGTGAATTTCAATTTCAATATAGTTACTGAGTAAGAAATATGTCTACTAACAAAAGACAAGCCCTCTTCAACTGTTGATCTGTTTATAAAAATTAATTAACAAATAAATATAAGCAGTTTTAAATGGAACAGGTTTAGTTACATCATATTGAGTGTTAATAATTTTCAGTCCAAGGTCAACTTATATTCTATACAAAGATAGTCAGATCAATAATAGTCACATGAGGAGTAAGCATAAAATATCACAATTAAAAAATAAATTTAATCGTGTTGAAGATAAATTTAAATTACACGAATTCTTAACATGGTAAATTACACTTTGCACCATATGCATTGTTTGATTTTATCTCTGCCATTGCAGTGACATAACCAAGATTACAACCTCCCTTTATTTTTTCATAATTCAAAACACCTCCTTTTTAAAGATTTACGTAGAATATTTCAAAATGTTCCGACTAAACTTTGAGTAACGAGGTTATTTTCACAACATAATTTATTAATGAATTTGAGGTTCACTTCATACAAATATGTCTATTGCAAACACCCCTGGGACGGAATATCTGGAGAATATTTATATTTAACAATTATGACACCCTGTTCTAAAAGTTATCCCCATTAGAAAATGAGTATAGATATTTTTAACCTATTGACATAGTTGATATTTCTGTTAACAGTTATGACACCATGTTCTAAAAGTTATCCCCATTAGAAAATGAGTATAGATATTTTTAACCTATTGACATAGTTGATATTTCTGTTGTGTGCATCAAAACTAGCAATTAATCTGGAGTATGTGAAGTTCCCTATTATTCCTATTGTTATTGATTTCACTAAGATAATACCAACATGTTTTTACTGTTTTAAAGAAATTGTGCTAAATTTTACTTTTAAATATTATTTAGATTTTTATGCTCATGAAATATTTATGCTAATTCTAAAACTTTATTGTAATGCCTGGTACAAAAATTAATCATATAAGTGTCTCGGCTAAGTTCGTTAGCTAGCTTGATATACTATTTATTTATTTCCAATGTGTTTAAACTTAGAAAACTCACAACTTCCTTATGTATGTACCTAGAGAAGAAATGGACATTGTTCTGGAATACTTATAACATTTCTTAAACGGTTTGTAATCAACTTTTTTTGTATCTCTGATGGTTTTCAAGATCTTGATGACATTTACATTCCATAATAATTTTTTTTATCAACAAGAACTGGCAAGGATTTAGCCAGCGAGAGGGTTCAAGGGGTTCGGACCAACCCAAATTTCAATGGTTTCAATTACTTTTTAGTAAACGATTATTATTATTTAAATAATTCGGTATTACTGACATGCACTGCTGAAAGATTGTTCTCAACACAGATACTTGTCAAGAAATTTTCAAGGAACAAAATGGGGCCTTACTTTCTGTCAATTTTGGGGAAATATAAGTTTTCTTGACCTCCCCCAAAATCTTGTCCTGGCTACGTTCTTGAGAACTGGTGATCGAAAAGCTGAAACAAATTCAAACATGGTACAAAAAGTTTGGTATAAATATCTCGCTCACATTAATTGGCCAGCTTGGTATGCTGTTTCATTTCAATATGGCAGCTCATAAAACTTGAAAAATTCATAACTCCGTTATTTATATACCTAGATAAGAAATAAAGTGTTCTGGAATACTTATAACATGTCCTAACTTTTTTTATCTCAAATGGTTGTCAAGATATAGATTATATTTTAATCCATAAGAAATAAATTATATTTCAGTTGCCACAAAATTGACCTACTACTTCTTCCGACTGAGATAATTTGGTAGAACCAACTATAATATAGTTTTATCATAGGTCCAACATCATTTCACCAGGTCTTGTTACCATTGAACTGAACAGTTAAGTCTAGGCTTAGGCGTGTGTTAATACAATATAATATCTACTTTGATTTCTACAGAAATAATATGACCACATATTTTAACACATGCTTTAGATTTAAGTTGTTACTAAGTTTCACTTAATAGTGTGTCTGTACGCAATTGGTAAAAAAAGGAATATTGAATTAAACTGAAGTCAATAATTTCTTGACAATTGTAAACAATTTAAAATAACTTATTATGAACTTTTTACATTTTTAAAGGATGATGACTGTTCAAAGTTTCAAAAGGTTGTAATTATTTCTCATCTTAGAATGACACTGAGAAGGGTTTTAGTTCTTGGGTCATGTATAACGACTTTGTTTTTACATAACTATCCCATATAAAGTTTTGGTGAGTATGCCGTGTTATATCAGCAGTAGGAGTAACCTTGATAACTACTGTAGTTCCAGTTGGCTTCAATCAAACCAGTTCTTCAGATTGTACTTTTATCCCTTGTACAAGCTCGTTACCTAATTTCATTCCTCAAGGTTGCAATCATTTACTCTGTGTAAAATTTTTCTTTTAACTACATAATACCCACCAAAGCCAAAACTCTTTTTAAATAAAAAAATTTTAAAATATCTATTAATTTTTAAATATTTTTATGGTTTTAAGAGATCCACTTCACGTTTCAAATGGGTGCATCTTATAGAGCATCATTAAAAAAAAAATAATAAAAGTTTTTTAATTCTTTGCTTTGGACTTTTTTTAGATGTAAAATAACTTGTTTTATTGTTTTGATTGCACATAAGGTTTCAAGATAAGTCGTATGAAGTTTGAGAAATAAATAATGTAGTGAAAATGATACATATTGAAATAGATTATTAACCGATTCTAACCAAGTCTAGCACAATTACATGTAATACATCCTAAACGATTTCATAAGACAAACCATTTATATAATAGTTTCAGTTTGCCAGCCATTTATATTAATTTGTTTGTTAAAAAGTCTTTCTTCATGATAATTTTATAATATATAATATCTAAATTATTTAATTATATGATTGAAACTGGTGAAATGTTAAGTACGGTATGATATTTTTTTGAGATTATGATCCCATACAGAGGAGTAGTGGTGGAACAGTTTCAGAATCTATAAATTGTAAAAATAACTTCAGTGTTTATAATTATTATATTGCAAGGTTTCAAGATGGTAAATTTCCTTAGTTTTGAAATGTATCAACTTGTTACCCATTACGGTCTTGTTATCAAAATAATTGTGTATAAATTGACCCTTTTTTCAGAATAAAGTTTTAGAATTTTAGAGTTAGTTTTAGTTTTAGACTAAAATGAGAAGAAAATGTTTCTTCCGTTTATGTGGGAACTTGATAAATTTGATATTTTTATTTTATTTTCCAAAAACTTTGTAATTGACAAACATTTTGTCCTAAATTCCTTTTCATAAATAACTTTAAAAACATATACAGAAACAAATCCAAAAACCATATTTCTACCAAAATATTATACTGATTTTAGAAGTAATTAGTTTGTACGACTTTGTTCTAAAAAAGTGTATGTTAATATAAATTTATGCATATACACAAACTTATTTTTCTTCTATACAGAGCAGACGATAAACAAATAAAAATACAAGTAGGCCTACAAAAATTATAGTAACTTAGTTTTAATTCTGTTTGGGTATAAATTAACTAAAACTTAAAAAAATGTATTAGTAATGGATTTATATACGCAACACTTATTTACAATATGGTATATACATACTGCAATCATATGTCTGTCCACAGGCTTGACTGGGAATAGCTTAGAACAAACATAGAGAAAGAAAATTAAAATAAACGCATCAAAACTGGTATTGATATGAATATTAGATTTTTATCTTTTATCTTGCTTTGTGATTGGAGAATATTTACTTAATCGTGAGTCTGGTAAACAGGCACACACTTGATATCAGGTGTTGCCCCCATGAGGGTTAAGTTAAAAAATAAAAAAAGTCATCCAACCTTCTTCTGATAATGACAAAAGAAATATTTGAAGAGAAAACACAGACAAAATAAGATAAAGGGAATTACAGGAGCGTTCTCTTGACCCATTCACTAATTTTTTTAGTGTCAACCACCCTGTATATGTGTATTATACATCTAGTTAAATCTTCACAGTAGCCTACTTTACACTATTTACATAACATTAATATATATTTGTCGTTATTAATAAAATATATGTAATCTTTGGTAAAAGTTAAATTATTATGAAACCTTGTATTTACAATTTTATACAATATAAGTATGACAATAGAGTATGACAGTGATAACAGTGAGGAAACTGTTATCAGTTCCCCGTAGTTTGTGTGATATAAAACAATTCAAACAATCAATAAATAATACAAATGATAGCAGACAGACAGTACAAGTATGAAATTTTGAGAAGCTGTTCCAAAATATATAAAAGTGCTGTTCTGTTAAATTACATTTTCATTGCTCTCTAGAACATTTTGTAATTATTAAAGAACTTTGTATTGTTTAAAATGTTGTCATCAAATTTTTAGTTTGTATTTTCCATGCTTTAAATAATCAGTGTAGTCTCCAACTTGTAGTTTGCAGTTATTTTATTGCATCATGTAACCTGTTAATGATTTTAGTCCACCGTGTGCAGCTTGATATTTTAACGATTCCTGGGGTTTGCAGCCGATACGTAACGCGCCGCCTGGTAAGAAGTACGTGCGCTGCCCCTGCAACTGCCTGCTAATCTGCAAGTCATCGTCGCAGCGTATTGCCTGCCCACGACCCAACTGCAAGCGGATCATCAACCTAGCGCCCAGCCCCGTCACCCCTCCTGTGCCCAACCAGCCGGGCCTGTGTCGTGTCAGCTGCGTACACTGTCATGATACCTTCCTGGTACGCTTCTCACTTACGTCTCCATATTTTCAATTGATATGCATGCCATCCTTATCAGAGCAATAAAAGAATTACGCTTTTATAAATAGTGTTCAGTTTAATAATTCCATATAATAATGCAATTTGAATAAATAGAATTGTTTTGATATTTTATGTACAAATACTATAATTCAACAAATTTGGTTTCTAACAGTACCAAATTACAATATGTTTTACAAAACATATGTCAGAAAAGCCATCAATGGTTTTTAAAACAAATGTATGATATACAAAGTAATTATATTTTTTTAATGAAAATATAGCTTATTAAGAGTGCACACAATAACCACAGTTGTGGCTCTTCCACATGAGGCTGAAGTGTAAAACTATGTTATAAAATTTGCAATATGTCATATGCAAATCTTAGGGACATATCTTCTCAGCCCTAAGGATATCAGAGACCAGGAGCCCTGAAATCTTAGGCTTCTGTAAAAGTCTCAGATTCTGAAGGCTTAAACTTTAACTAAGGGAGGAGCAAAAGTCCTTTCAGGACTGACAATGTATTTGAGTTCATTGTCCTGGAAAAAAACAAACTAGTATTTTAAATTTATGGAAATTTATCCAAAATCTCAGAAATTGTGTAACGTTTATCTCTTAACTGTATTGTTGATCTTGTCAACAAGTTTATCACTCACCACTGATAGCCTGTCACTCCATTCTTTGTAAATGTTTTTTTGTTTACTTTTAAACAAATGAACTCGGTCACATACACTCCCCTTACCCATAACGTTTGGTCCATAAACGGCTCAAGGTCTATGAATCTGCTGATCATTGTTTTGCAGTAAAAAACCTAACTACAGCATGCACTTTGCATTTGGCACGAAACTCGATTGCGGCACACATTTTGCAAAGCTATAGAAAATGAACAATTGCTTGTATGACCTTCCAACTGCCAAGATTAGATGCTGACTGACCTAACGCATATGCCAGTGTGTGAGAGAGACGCTACCCCCACTACTATCACCGTTGTTAGTAAACTGCGGGAATAGTCCTTGTATTATAAATTATAAACTGTTCTGAAGAAACATTTTTTGATTTTAGATTACTTTTTTTAACTTTAGGCATATGTTATAAACAGAATTTCAGTGCGTAGCAGGCGTCTAACCTGTAAAATTTCTTAACATAGCCAAAGTATGAGGGCAGTTCAGAAAGTAGCAGATGTTTAAGCATAAAAAAATTAACAAAGTGAAAAACCAAATTTTATGATATACGAGGTTTGTCCAGTAAATTCGCAAACTGAGGCCATAAAAACTTTATTTTGTAAAATGTAGTTTACATCGATTTTGTCCCCTTTAATATACTCTCCATTCATTACTATGCATTTATTTAATCTTCTTTTCCATTGTTTATAGCACCTATGGAAGTTCTCGGCAGTTAAGCTATTTAGTTTTCTCGTTGTTTCTTTCTCTATTGTGTGTTCTCAGTGATGTCTCCTCATCACATTGTTGTATTTTGGAAGTAGTAAAAGATCACGGGGGCAAGATCTGGGGAATAAGGAAGATGATCAAGGATGGTGATCGAATTTTTTTGCCAGAAACTGGTGAACAATCAACGCTGAATGTGCAGGTGCATTGTCATGGTGAAGAATCCATATTGCCTTGAGTGTAATTTGGTCACACGACCTAAGCGATCTCTCCAGTCCATAACACATTAAACTTTTTTCAACTTTTGATCTGGCGACAGCAGCTTGGCCACGATTTTTGCTCATATGAAAAAAACCCAAATGTTAGGTTAAAATAGTGTGAAAACCTTTTTTTTGAAATTCTCTATCACTTCTGACTCTATTACGTTACTAATGGTTAGTGGAATTGTATTGAAGAAGCTACAAATTGACACAGCTGATTGAATACTATCATCATTAACAGATTTAATAAATATATTTTAAGTTCTATGATTTTCCCTTGAAGATTATCTTAAAGTTTTGTTTAAGTCAAAGGTTTAACATTCATTCTTATTTTTTGTTCTATTATTTATACTTTTGATATGGTTGGGGAACCATTTAAAGACATAACTGTCAGAATTTTATAGGAGAAAACTAGGGAAGTATTCTTATAAATACAGTAATTATACAGTAAATACATAAATTAATGCTAATTAGGTTAAGTTGGATTGGATTACAAAGTAAGTAAACTATATAAAATTTACTTTCACTAGTAGTAGATTGTCAGTTTACTTTGACCTCCAAAGAAACAAATTAGACTATCACTCTCTATGTACATGGAAACTCAAACTACCAAAATTTGAATTATGTTGATAATTGTGTATTAAATAAGTTAAATTTTTATAACAGGGTACTTTCTGTTTCAGTTTAATACACTGACCAACGCACTGGCACGGTGCCCTCACTGTAGGAAAGTGTAAGTACAACAACTGTTGTTGACAATACAACTGTTTTGTCAACGTTACTAATGATACTACTTAGTTGTTGAAGATATCATCTGATTTTTTGTGAATTGGTCCTATGTTAGGAGAGTTACTTATAATACTCTTGTTGGATGATCATTTATAAATAAATATATTTTAAAGTATGATATTGATTTTGTTTTAATATTATACTATTTTTGTTTTAATATTAATAAAATTGTTGGTTAGATAATACTTTTCTTTAAAAACACCCTTAGAAAATTGAAGCTCTCTCTTCAGGTGGCAATTAAATGATTATTTTTAGTAATATATTAACTATTTGGGGAAGTGGACCCTAAATCAAACTTACTAATTCCTACATGTTCTACACACGTTGTGTAAATATCTTCAAGGTAGACCTGAAATGCAACCGCAACATGAGGCTTGCTACAATTCTTATACCTTCCTGCATGGTGCTGAAGCATGGTCGTAAAGAAAACTACCATATTCAATCTCGATTGTCTTGTAAATTACTAGATTAGAATCCATAAATTAAATAAACACAAGTCTCCCAACTATAAAAAGGCTTCCTTACAAATTTTAAAATTTGTAATATTATTTTAATCTAAAAGTTATAAAACCACTCAACCCTTATAAGTCTTTTACGAAATCTCACTTATGTTGTACAAAGTTCCTTTACCAATGACATTTTCAAAATCAAAACTGTATGAAATAATTAAAATCACTCTTCAAAATTATACATAAATCAAGTTAAATAGTATTTTTCTGTAAGTTGAAAATTCAAGTTACAGTAGGTTTGAAAACGCATGCAGATTTTCCTCTGAATATATTAATTTAAATTCAAGTAACTAATCCCTAATATTTAATTGAGTGGAATTATGATTTTTCTGTAGAAATTCTATTTTACTGAAAACCCTAAGACAAAATCAAAGACACGAGTGGGAAATCCCATAAATCCCTTATGCAAGAAATCAAATAAATTACTTTCACAATATCCCTCACAGTATCAGAACAACTTCTAAAAAAATGCACTCTGTACTATACACATTCAAGGACTACAATCAAATTACAGACCACTTGAAGAACTCTATGTAGGTCGCCAAATTTCCCATTCTAATTCCCACTAAATTATGTAATAACTGATCCATCTGGTTGGACAACCAAAATTACAACCATGAAGTTATTTGGTTTGTTGCTCAGGTCAAATGTTACATAACATGAAAGTATGTGATTCCACTCTGACGTTTTAGGGTTACGATTGTTTTGAATTTTCATAGTTAATAAATTATTCTATTTCTTGATGAAATGTCGAATGAAGTGTAAAGTCAAGTATTGTTCTTGTCCTCAGATCATCTGTAGGCCCCGACTTTGCACGTGGAAGGGGAATATTCTTCATCATCGGTGGTACCATCATGCTGTTGCTGGCCATTGGTGTGACGGCGGGCAGTTATGCCTACGCTCTACACAATGGTGGATACTATGTGGCCTATGTTGGTAAGTAGCAATCGTACAAGTTAGGTTGGTATGGGTACTCTAGGGTGTACCGAAGAACGTTAATATCATCCATTGAAAAACATGTGATTTAAAAGTTGTGTAGTATGAAAAGTGTAAAATATCTGGTTCGAGAGATAATATATTTAGACTATACAAACGGCTTATATATTACTAAAAACATATTTAATATATGCTGAACATAAACTTAAGACTATAGTAATATTCTCTCCACATAGATTATGTGTGGTGAGGAGTCCATTGGTATGCACTTTTATAAAAAAAAAAATTATGTACACAAAATGAGATCTCAATGGACAAAAATAAATCATAGCAACATTATAACTGAAGATTACCAAGTTTATAAACCAAATGTAAGTTGACAATTTTAACAATATTTTAATGTCATTGTCATGGTTGGAGGAGCAGTGTGGGTGTACGTTTCCGTTATATTTATCTTAATTGCAGCTCATTATCTCAGTCTATACTAGAACTGACTTTTCTTCTGACAAAAAAACAAACAGGGTGGAAGTTGTAGCATCGGTGATCGATGCTCACTTGACGAATCATGCAGTGATGTGGTGATGGTGCATGTGCTGGGGGACACTATTTGTTGGTCAACAACTATCGGAGTTGGTCCCGCCTGCCGAGTAAACATGACCCTTTAGTCAGCCTACTCAAAACTGTGAACTGGGCTGATGTCTATCGTTGACAGAATGTCTCATGAAGTGCTTACAACAAGTTTATTGATATTATACAATTGAAATTTAAACAATTTACAAAACTAAAACCATGGATAAGTGATTGTATTTGCAGACGTATTCATATTAAAAATGTACTAATACAAAAAACTATTATAATGTATTGTATTATTATAATAAATACAATAACATAACCTAATAACCAAAATATTAAACATGCTTTTACAAATTTTATAAATAAATAACATTTATGTGTATGTTTGTGCATATACATGTATATTCTTTTGTTATTGTAGTCTACCTTCGACCATTATATTTTATATTATGTAATAGTAATTTAATAATACTAATTATAAATGAAAGATTAGGGAGTCCTGCAAGTTAGTAAAATAATACAACGGATTAGTAAAATTGATTTAATATTAAAGGATGGAAGCTCATTACAAACTTGCTTTGGAGGCCCTGTGTGTTATTTTAGAGTTAACATTGTACGTTATTAATGTTATATTATTTTTTATATTTTGTTACAATATATTAAATTATATTTAACAATTTTATATTTATTTTGCCTAGAGGTCAGACTGAGTATGAATAAAGCTTTTAATGTATTTTATTTTGTTCTGTTCTAGTTTTAAATACTATTTTTGATCTGATTGTAAAATAAGAGAAAACAATGTATTTCTCTCTTTCCCTCTAGCAGCTACTAGTCTCTTCTATACATTGACCATTTCTTGCCTCTTTTCCTTCATTCCATTTCAGTAAGCCCAAAGCTATCAGCTATCAGTTTCTCCTTCACAGTTTGCTTGTATAAGTTCAAGAGAACATTTCAGTAAGCGCAAAGCTATCAGTTATATTTTTCTCCTTCACAGTTTGCTTGTATAAGTTCAAGAGAACATTTCAGTAAGCGCAAAGCTATCAGTTATCTTTTTCTCCTTCACAGTTTGCTTGTATAAGTTCAAGAGAACATTTCTGTAAACCCAAAGCTATCAGCTATCAGTTTCTCCTTCACAGTTTGCTTGTATAAGCTCAAGAGAACATTTCAGTAAGCGCAAAGCTATCAGTTATCTTTTTCTCCTTCACAGTTTGCTTGTATAAGTTCAAGAGAACATTTCAGTAAGCGCAAAACTATCAGTTATCTTTTTCTCCTTCACAGTTTGCTTGTATAAGTTCAAGAGAACATTTCTGTAAACCCAAAGCTATCAGCTATCAGTTTCTCCTTCACAGTTTGCTTATATAAAAGTTCAAGAGAACATTTCAGTAAGCCCAAAGCTATCAGTTATCTTCTTCTCCTTCACAGTTTGCTTGTATAAGTTCAAGAGAACATTTCTGTAAACCCAAAGCTATCAGTTATCTTCTTCTCCTTCACAGTTTGCTTGTATAAGTTCAAGAGAAATTTGAGTTGTATTCTATTTCACCTACCACAAAGTCCATTGTCCATGGACCCACCTTCCACTTTGCTGTCCACACATTGTCATTTCCTCATAGGTTATGGTTGATTGAGGTGAGCAGGCAGAAAGCCCAATGCAAAATTGCTGTAAATGTTACTGCCTATTGAAAAAAAAATCCCAGATAAAGCTTTTGGATTTGTTTTTCTAAAAATTTTTGATTCTATAAAATGTATCATAAGAAGAAATAATGGTCCACCTGGTGAGAATCATATGTAACCAGGGTAGGTCAGTTACAGCTGTGATTTACCCATAAAGTCATCTATTTGTGACATAGAATAGATACTGCAGTAACCACAACTAAAAGATTTGGAGGCTAGTTAAAAAAAATCTGGGCTAATATTATTATTCCTGATTCACACAAAGTGACCAGTATTTTGTGTGCATGTATTAACGAGTTTCTTGTTTCCCTGAACCTGTTCCACTGCTAGATTACTTATGAATAACTCAACAATCCACCTTAACTGGTTGGTAAACCTGTTCTTTACCAACGTTGGTGATTTCTGGCGAATACTTTTGGTTGTATTTTGAAGCACACCAGTGAATAAATCTTTGCCTTCAGAGCTGTAAATCATTTATTGTAACACTCTGATATTATGAATTGACACTTGACTGAATCATTGGTTGACTGATTTTTCAAAAATAAAACATACTCTTGTAGCCCTGAAACACTTCTTTTATATCAACATCAAGTTTCCAAATAACTTCCCTAATAAAATATTTTCCTTTAACTTGACCCCATTGCATGTTCATGGTTATACAACCTGGTGACCTTGAAAGTTTGACTACGAAAGTTGTCATTAAGTTATTTAAAAAACCTGTAAGACTGGGTATTACAAAACTTATTTGGAGTACAAATCAAAATCTGTGATCATGAGGACCCTCTTATGTTTGAAATTTAGAAAATCCAATACAAGCAGTTCTGTATAATCAGTGGATTAATTATTTAAGTTAATTGTTGTACCCTAGTTGATTTTTTATAATCACTCATAGCACACAATCAGCTTAATATCAAAATGTAGTAGTACAAATTGTACATGTACAAAATTTGATGTGACAGTTAACAGATTAAGCTGTAATACAGAGCTGATTTGCTTGTTAGAAAATTTTAAGTTGTAAAGTCTGATTCACTGATGAGTCATACCTCACAGTGTAATAGGTCCTTACAAACATGAGTTGGATTTCGGATCTATTGCTTAACCGTTGTGAAGTTTATTTAAGACAGTCTGGTATGACTTAGCTTTTTTAGTGAAATTATCAACAAGTAAATAACCAATGACACAGTCCACACAATCACAGTATAAACAAAGCCCAACTTGACAAAGCACTAATAACTGCAACTACGGTCCTAACATAGAACATTGTTTATTGTTCCTGCATAAATGTTCAATCATTTTAATCGGTTCTAATCTAAATTCCAATAATATTATAAATCTAAATTTTTACTTATTGTTTGGGTCTTTGTCATAAAAAGTTACTGAAAAGTATGCAATGCAAAAACCATAATTTAATTTAAATTTTTGCACGGACTTTGTTTAGACAGTGGAAAATGTATAGGCTCAGGCACACTACATAAAAGTGCAGGTAAAAAGTAAACGGAAATGTTTATAACGCTGATCAAGATTTACTAAAACTGTAGTTTGAAACTTGGTAAATGAATACTGGACTTGTGAAATAGTTTTTAAGGAAGTTAGTGAATCTTCACATCAAATAGAAGATGGTCTATAAGGAGTTTTGGCAAACTTAATCACAGCTCAAGATGTATGTTGTTTTAAAGTGTAATGTAAGATTTACATCAAGTTAAGTCCAAAACTCAACCTAAAAATAAAAAATTTCTATTATAATAACTAATACCAGGTTTTTCCCTTTAGCATTCATCTCTGCTAAACAACTCCTTTTACAATCATGTACATCTTGAGCTAAACTTAGGGTAAAAACCCCTTGTAGACCATTTTCCATTGGATGTCTACTACCTTAAAAACTATTTCTTAAGTCCAGTATTCATTTGCTAAGTTTAACTTTCACAACTTGAGCCGAGACAAGAATATTAAACCATCTAGAACAGGGCATATATTGTAAATGTTTCAAACTTTAAACCAGCTTAACTTTTTACAGAGTGAACCCTTTGAGGTCGGGTTTGCGGCATTGAACTCTACTAATAAAGATCCTTAGTTTGATGTTCTACTCGACCTTTGCTCTCGTTTAAGATTTTCTTCCGACTCCATGCGGGCCATCCCTTTGACATGATAAAACAATGGTGGTTACTTCAAAATTTATAGGTGCAGTAATGTTATACCAAGTTTTATTGCTTTATCTGTGATCGTTCGGGAGTTACCAAGCCAGTGTGGGACTTTTTTACACCCTTTATATCTTTACAGATAATGAGATAGCTTTTTGGTGTTGTCCTTATACTTTTTACTTCCGTTTCCATGTCTGATTCCAAGGATATTGATAGTCTGAGCTCTTCCAGTCTATTTGCTCTTTATTTTTTAGCTCAATATATTCTCCCAAGATCTGTTCATGTTTATTATTGAACAGCTTATTAGAAGACATAAGCTTGACTGTAATTGTCAAGAATTTTAATATTAAGTTATAATAGTGAACGAAAACCTTCAGACCCAAATTTTGGTATGAGTTGCCCTAAAATTGCATGTAGATCACAGGCATACTCAGCCACTTTGTTGGTGCACAGATTGTGATTGGGCATCTTAATAATTACACCAAGTGTCAATATTAGCAGAATATACTCTAATTCCTACTTTTAGTGTTAAGATTCTGTTGTTTCTATGAATCTATTACTTTAAAACATTGATCCCTCCATATGCTCACTTAATTATACAAGCTTACTATATCAGTCAGTAAAATCACAAAGAATATATCTAAAAAAACAACCACTTCACCAAGCCACAACTGTTACTTTCAGATTTTCTCGCCATCAGTGATTGCTATTTCTTGGCCATTTTGGGAAGTGGTTCGTCTTCAAAAAACCAAACATTACAATTTTTCCGAGTGACAATTTTTGAAATAATCTGGTGACCACCATTACTAAGCAATTGATGAATCTGCTGGCTGATACTCACATGCTCAGCTTTTTGCTCATCAGTCAATTTGTGGGGTACCCATTGAGAAACAATTTTCCTGACTTTAAAAATTCATGCAAGATTATTCACACTGTAGCGAACCCAATCCATTCAATCATTATAAAATGCAGTGCCTGTCCTCTTGGACCAAAGCATCCACTCAATCAATGTTTTCTTGAGTGATAGAGGAATCAGGCCCTCCTGAATATTCATTGTGGTGAACCAAATTATGGCTCCATCAAAATTCCGAATACTACACACAACATGTATGAACTTTTGCAACAGAACCAAAGGCAATTTTGAGAAATTTTATGCTCTCCTCTTGAAACAAATCAACTTTAAAATTATAGAAAATCATAGTCCAAAAATGCTCTCTGGATAACTCTGTGACTGGATGAAATTGATCTTTCTGACAGACGACACAGGTATGCTAATGTCAGATATTGGTGTTCAGTTAATCAAATAAGAATAAGATTATTGCAGAATACACTGTTTGCTGGTATCTCAAAACTTTTAGAGTGATCCTCGTGTGTACATGGTGTAGTCAACCATGCTTCATTCTTTTGAGGATTTATAAGTTATGGTACAAGCAAACAATTTTCCATTGGGCGGAATTTATTATATACAGAACTGAATCTTAATCAACCTTAAACTACAAATTGTCTGATTCCAAAAAGTTTTAAAATGCTTTATTCATTTCCAAGTCATTATTTAATGCATCTTTTCTGTTTGAATGCAAGGTGCATAGGGCTATACCTCTGCTGTGGTTAACTCCTTAACTACTGTGCCCGTGTGAACATGGGCAATCCCACTTTGACTTCAACTTCCTTGTCTGTGTTAATACATGTCAAACCGCTCTTCACTACACATGCTATGATTTTTACACTTTTTATATGTTTTTATGCTTTTTGTTAGATATGTATTAGAAAAAAATACTTGATTATCACTCTGCCTTTTTAAGATATTGTGATTTTAGTAAACACCTTTTTCATCCCTAAAAACACTTAAAGAATTACCAAAAATATTTTCTTAAGCCATATAAATAAAGATGGCTACGGTTTTAATTTTTTTTTATCAGCAGTTTGTTTAAGTAATATTGCAAATTTTCTTACATTTACATTATAAATGATGAAGATACAAAGGTTTTAAATTGAAAGTACAAGTTCGTCCGGAGTTCTCGGTTTAAATAAAAATGCTCATTTTGCCTAAACTTTAACTGCCTATAAAACAAAAACAAGTTGAGGTAAAAATGTAAAATTTCGTATATTTTCCTATCAATACAGAAAGATTAAAAATGTAAAGTTTCATTAAAATCTGAGATGGTGGGTACCAAATGTAAAAGTTTCTGGATCATTTAATGTGGAATGACCCTAATATAAATACTCTTTTAGCAACAAAATATTGGAAGGAAGTAGTTTCAATAAAATATTTAGAGTACAAAAAGCTTTTTTGTTTAAGTTGAATAGAAACCATAAATTTATACCATAATAATCTTAATCTAAATGTGGTTAAGTTATTTCAATTGCTTGATTAACTGGGATTCTTTGAACAAATCAAACAAACTGTGCACAGATTCCACTCAGTGGGAATTGCCTCTTGGACGTTTGTGTTAAAAGTGATATTGTGATTTTTGCAATATAGTGTGAAATATTGCAAATATCAATGTAATGTGTCTTTTTTGGGTCATAAGAAACATATTGATTCATTGCATACAATCCCAATTAGTTTCATCTACAGTCATTAAAAAAATTAAATACCATCAGTTGCATTCCTTTAGAAGAAATGTTTATTTTTTGTTGCCTTGTATCACAATTGCAATATTTTTGAGAATAAGTAAGAATTTGAAGTTATCCAGTAAAGTAAATCTGATAAGCCTACTAATCATAATTTAATCTAATTTAGGTTAACTGTGATAGGATTGATCAAATCTGACACCAAGTGTATGTGTTCCAGGAGCGTTTATCATTGCTCTGCTTTGCTTCTTCCGCAGTGCGTACTACTGCACCATGAAGGTTAGCGTGATCGACGGCCCTATGTAAACATTCCATATCACGGTATATAAATAAAAAAAAATATTGTATTAAATATATTACACCCAATATTATGTTATATTACCCAATACACATTGTTATTTGCATTATAGTTAATGCCAGGTACATTATGTTGTTTTCCACATAGCTGTTACGTTGTGTTTCGAAAACAATTGTGCACTGATGTCAGTTAAAACACAAATTTCATTGTAATACTCTCCCCGATGATGACATATATAGTGATTATAATATTTTGGTTCTCAATGTTTGTCCATAAATAAAGCACTATTTTGTGATAAGTTCAATAGTTTAGTAGGTTTTTATCAGTAGACTGTGCCTGAACCTGTATGTTGTATATTGCTGTTATATTTGATTATTATTTTGCATTATAAAAAGGTTTCCAAGCTGTGAAGCTCGTATTTGTCAGTCCTAACTTCTGTATTGTAAGTGCTTTAGCGTTAACACCGACATGGTGTTCTGTGACAAGTTCCATGTAAGTGCTTTAGCGTTAACACCGACATGGTGTTCTGTGACAAGTTCCATGTAAGTGCTTTAGCGTTAACACCGACATGGTGTTCTGTGACAAGTTCCATGTAAGTGCTTTAGCGTTAACACCGACATGGTGTTCTGTGACAAGTTCCATGTAAGTGCTTTAGCGTTAGCACCGACATGATGTTCTGTGACAGGTTTTATGTAAGTGCTTTAGCGTTAGCACCTACATGATATTCTGTGACAAGTTCCATGTAAGTGCTTTAGCGTTAGCACAGACATGATATTCTATGACAAGTTCCATGTAAGTGTTTTAGCGTTAGCACTGACATGATGTTCTGTGACAAGTTCCATGTAAGTGTTTTAGCGTTAGCACTGACATGATGTTCTGTGACAAGTTCCATGTAAGTGTTTTTAGCGTTAGCACTGACATGATGTTCTGTGACAAGTTCCATGTAAGTGCTTTAGCGTTAGCACTGACATGATGTTCTGTGACAAGTTCCATGTAAGTGTTTTAGCGTTAGCACTGACATGATGTTCTGTGACAAGTTCCATGTAAGTGCTTTAGCGTTAGCACCGACATGATGTTCTGTGACAAGTTCCATGTAAGAGCAAAGTAACTACTTCTCTCTTTATAAATTTCAATACAGACTAATAATCAGGTTTTTTCAAGCGGGCAGAATTTTTTAAAACATTTTATATCACTTACTCTTGGTTAATGAATATAACTGAATATATAATGAATATAAAAAATATAATTTATATAGCAGTTTCAATTGAGAATATTCTATTATATACCATGTAATTTTGAATTTGTATGATTTTCTTATGTCGTCACTTTCATTTTTTTACTGGTATACTTCATATTAATGTATTTTGAGTGCAATCTTTTAAAACAGTTTTATTTTTTCCTTGCCATTCAATGGAATTATTATTAGTCTAGTTATATGTTTTGTATTACTTGATAGTCTCCACGTCATTAGAATATTTTCTTGATCAGTGAAAATTATTCATTGTCAAAGGAAATAGATAGAGAAAAATGGAATTTATAAATTTTATTTTCTTTTTATACAAGTGAATCTAAAACTTGCTGGTGTCCATCACGTTCTGTGACGATAGGTCTTACAGAGCCATCGTCACAAATTGTGATGTTGGATAACAATACTGTTACCGGTGAAATGCTGTAATATGTTCTAGATGTCTATTTAGGTTGTTTTCACCAGTTGTAATTTTCAGTAATGTGTTTATCAACTATCTTTCAGAACAGATAAGTGTTCTTTTACTTACAGATTGTGCAGGAATCATTTTACTCTCACTTTATTATATTTTTTGGGTGTACAATTAGATTAAATTAAAGTAATCAGAATTTTGTATTTATAGTACTAATATTTCTGAAGTAGTTGTACATCATTTTTTCAAAATTATGTACTTATATATTCTGATTCTGTGGTTCATGGTTAGAAGAAAGATATAATTATGAGCATGGGCATAAAAATTGTTTTTTAATTGTATATTTATTAATCACTTATCAGAAAACAAACCAATGTGTGCTTTTTTGTAGTACTTTTAGTATTCTAAGGTTTTATACTTTCTTAACAAATTTTTAAGTCAAAATGTTAAGTGATTGCCTTTTCACAAATATATATATATATATATATATATATATATATATATATATATATATATATATATATATTTTCATTAGAGCATTTTCAAAGAAAACTACAATCATTAACTAAACAATATTTCATAATATAATAAAATTTGCTACAGTTTGGTTACTCTGAATAGGGCATAGGATGTCTTTCTTTCGATATTATTAATATTTTATATATGATTCATTTTTTGTAATTTTTCAGAAAATAATATTGAGTAACGTTTTGTCTAATATAATAAGATTTGTTATCAATTACAGAAAATGTTAAATTATGTGCTTTAAACAGACAAGGCTTTAAATAAATTCCTATTAAGCACACAAAGATTTAATGTAAAAAAGTTTTAATTTGTGTAAATGAAAATTTATATTAAAATCTAGTTAAAGATGTAGTTAGACCGAATTTACAGAATCGGAATGTAATAGGAATTTATAATGAATTGTAAAATAACAAAATTTTGGTATAAATTGCATGTCATTTATGACACAATAAGATATGACAGCTACAACTCAATAAATGTCATGTAATATTGTACAGAAAAATAATGTAATCACCTTAGAATTAGAAGACTAACTTTGTAAATTATAAATTTTTAAACCGTTAACATTACTTTTATAGTAAATATCACAATAGTTTTATAAGTTTGGCTGGAAAGGAATATAGATTATCTAGTTGTGTACGATTATTCTTAACCATTTCTGTTATATCGCTAATTAAGCTATATTTTTTTATCTTATTCGTTGTTTGTGGAGCTATTTATTGTTACGTTAAGTCTTATTACATTCTACAGCACACCGGTCATGTACGGGAGGAGACAGAAGGTGTGCGAGTATGTGTGTATGTGATACTTTCAGTAAATATACTGCTGTCTTATTAAAAGTGTTCTATCTTAACCCACAGATTGTGTCCATAAAAGTCATGAAATTAAGATAGGATTAAAGAGTACTTTAAATAGTTTTATGTCAATATATCTGAGCTCGACATGAGCACCACGAATCGCCCTGCAGACGTCCAAGTGAACGATCTCCTCACAGGTTTTGATCAGGACTTGGGGGTCACTGATTCAATCCCAGCACTGATTCACTGCTTTAAATTTTCAATAGACAAACGTTATGGCATTGCACATGTCTAGATAAGTGAAAGGTAACCTCATCACTAAAAACAATGCAGTTTATAATTTTAATCCAGTCCATTTCCATACAGAATAACAAAAGCAAAGTCATACCTCTTTAATTTGTCATCGAGCTACAAAGCATGCAATAGTTGAAGTGTATAACCAAAGACGTAGCCAGTGAGGGGATCTCAAGGGTCTGGACCTCCCTCCCAACTTTTCAATTACTTTTTTAGTAAACAATTACTATAATTTGACTAATTCAGTACTACTGACACAGTCCTGCTGCTAATACCTTGGGTAAAAGGTATTAAAAAATAAATGTTAGTAATGGATAAGTTTAATTTAGGCCTCAATACTCGGGAGGTTATTAGATAGAGAAGAGATTAGACCCAAATCACAGAAGAAATATTTCTTGTTACATAATTATAAGACCCATAAAAGATAAGATTTGGGGTTTATTTTCAAAAAACCTTACGCCATGCGCCACTCTGCGTGTGTTATAATGGTGTTGATCTTGGCGTGTAAAGATTATCAGTAACTATAATTGTTAATATTAGTGTGTTAGTACCGATGTTAGTGGTAAACGGACTGTAGGTCCACGTCGTAAAACTTTTGGGCCATTTCTTACCTGCTTTACTGGGTCCATAGTCTCGGCCTGGGACAAGGACGTAGTTAGCAAGGGGGTTCAAGAGTTCCAGATTCCCCATTTTACTTTTACTTTTAGGAACTTATTTTTTTAGGAAACAATTATTATTATTTAAATAATTCAGAATTACTCACTTGTACTGCTGAAAGATCTTTCTCAACAAAGAAATGGGTCAAGAACTGTTTTAAGGAACAAAATGGGGCCTTACACTCTGTCCACTACAGAAAAATATCATTTGTCTGGCTCCCTCCAAAATTTTTCCTGGCTATGTTGTTGTGTATAATAATTAAATTTAAGTATTTTCTTCAAAACTGTTAACTGTAGATTCAGGGACATCCAACTCACACCCACGTTCCCTTACAGACTTATTGGACTTTTTACAAAACTGTTTTGAATGTTCTCAATGGTTTCATCTCATTTTCATAGCCTACCTGTACACGTTTTTCTGATAAGCTGTCTGTTTCCCTTCCTAAGCCATCGATAAATATTGCTTCTCTCAGAGGGAGTTTCATGAAACACTCGATGATACTCACGATATATTGAAATCACAGAATTAAACTTTCCTAGCAAACAAAATACACTAAAAATTTCTTTGGAAATTTGCCATTATGACTGTTTTTGTAAAAACGTTAGCCACAGCTGATGAAAATAATGGCTAACTAAACCAATGAAAACAAAACTTTATGAATAGCTGTTTTCATTTACATGTTTAACAGACCTGTGATCAATAATAGATTATCTATACCATTAAAAGTGTGCCATGAGTTTGTGGACACATTGCATGATGAAAACTCTGATATAAGTGCCATTACAGTAGTTGGAAGTTGAACCAAACCTCCTTATTGGTTATAATACTGAATCAGTATCAAAATCTGGTCCTCAGGTTATTTCAATGTAATTCAGTTGTAAAATTCTGAATTTAGGACTCGTGCGCAGAGGTATATTGGTTTGAAGATAAGTATTTTAAGAGAATCAAGTTTGCCTTTAATTTTTATTACAATAAATTGTAATCATTAGTAACGAAACAAGTAAATATATAAAAGTTCTTAAGTGAGAATTTAGTGTAAAAACTGACCAACACTAAATTCCAATTACCACATTGCACATTACCAATACACCAACACCATTATTTGGATTCTATGTGGAACAACAGGACTGGCTTTGTTACCATTGGTAATTCAGCTGTTATTAAATTTAACCCTTTGGAAGTGAACTTTTGATGTATTGGAAGTTGATAGTGTTGTAGCAAGAATATCTGACATACCGTATTTGGAAGTTACACAATAATTGGTCAACATTTATTCCATAACGTGTTTTGATCTCTTAAAGAAAGGCTAACATATTGTTTTGTTTTAAAGTAAAAAGTAAAAAAAAAGTAAAGAATGTCTTATTTTACCAGGCGAAGTTAGGGCTAAGAAGCCCTCTCTAACACTTAACCTGGGGACCAACCTACCTGTTTTATTACCTTTCAATTGAACCTACACCAGATATAACAAAAACCTATGTCTAGACAACTCTATGGATGTCCAGGAGCAGGACATCACTAACTGCAAATGTCGAGATACTGGCTTTGAAGGGTGGATCACTAGGTCTTGTCTACTATGGAGAATAACTGTTGGAGTGGATGGAGCTTCCTTAGTGTTAAAGGCTGCTGCTGTAAAAAATTAGTTGGATAACCGAAATAAGGAAGTATTGGGGTTTTTGTAAATGGTCTTAACTTGGAAGTTTATATATTCTTCATCAAAAGCACAGGAAGCAGCACGTCTGTTCACAATTTAGCAAAAATTTTACAATTTAACAAATTTGGGGAAATTTGTGTTTAAAAAATAATTATGTAATTTTTTCTACAACATGTTTAACGTTTTGTAAATAACTCAGTTTTTAGTGGAGAATACATTATAGGATGATCACGTATGGAGAGTGATTTGAAGGAGAGACAGCAATCATAAATGAGGCTTGTCCAGGAAACATGCAATCTTGTACAGTTGTCATAAGATTAATCATTCTGCGGCAATGGCAAATATAATTGTTCAAAATGTTTCCCATTACAAGCACTCCCTAATTTCAAAGTTCCTCCCATTCTCAGAAACACTAATTAAAACATTTCAAAATACTTTTGACGGGCTCTTCATCTCATTAAACTTTTTTTAAAATTTTTTCAGATATTGTTCCTTCTAGGGGAGTTCTCAACTGTGAGAAGGGACAAATCAAATGAACGTAAAAACATACTAAAGTGTCTTCAACAGTACAAACCGAGTTTATTAATAAACATTACTTATTTTTAACATGATATAAAAAATATTTATCCTGATTTAGTTACAAAACACTCAAGTTTCTTGAAATTGTAGCATCTAAAAAACTAAAATATTCCTACAGTTGTAAACTTATAATTTTATTTGTGAATGTGTAAAGCAAAACTTGTCTTCTAAAACATAAAAAATGTTGTATATCATACATTTTTAAGAAATGTTGATACAATTGTGGTATTTTGGTGGCCAGAGACACATCCTATTTAGCGGTGAGGAGAGTGGACAAATTTATTACTTTCAATGAAGACGTATTCTGAAGATCAAAGCAGACTCATAATTCAGCTCTCACAAGACGGGGCTTAATGAGTAATTTTACAGTCAGAGATGAGACTAAGTAATTATTATGAATGAATCTAATCATCTTCAAAGTAACAAATCTCAAGTAATATTAAATTGTCTTATCAATTTTTGGACTTGACGGAATCCCTTCCTGTGATTTTTTAGATAATTTAAAAGGTAGTGTTAGTAAAATATGTATTTGTACAACAGTAACATCAACCAATCAACTTTTTTAAGCAACTACTTAGACTTTTAACTCTTTTTGGAAGTAACTCTAAATATATCCAGAGATAACCTTGATTATAAGGTCTGCAAGATATAATGTTCTGTTTATATTAGGCCTGTGAACAACTTCAGACTGAGGTCGTACATCATAAGAAGTTGACAGGTCCATTATAGAACCCTGGTATTATCTTCAGTATCTCCAGTGTTATCTTTCACTAATGGTTACATTAGGCCTGTGAACAACTACAGACTGAGGTCGTACATCATAAGAAGTTGACAGGTCCATTATAGAACCCTGGTATTATCTTCAGTATCTCCAGTGTAATCTTTCACTAATGGTTACATTAGGCCTGTGAACAACTTCAGACTGAGGTCGTACATCATAAGAAGTTGACAGGTCCATTATAGAACCCTGGTATTATCTTCAGTATCTCCAGTGTTATCTTTCACTAATGGTTACATTAGGCCTGTGAACAACTACAGACTGAGGTCGTACATCATAAGAAGTTGACAGGTCCATTATAGAACCCTGGTATTATCTTCAGTATCTCCAGTGTTATCTTTCACTAATGGTTACATTAGGCCTGCGAACAACTACAGGGTTAATTTTATGAAGGTCTTAAATAACCTTTACAAAATTTTATTTTAGACTAAAGTCTATCATTTACCTCTTAACCCTCGAACTGGTAATTGACATTATGTCGATCTGACACGCATGTGTTTTGACTTTTCAAATAGACATAAATTAACACTACCACCACTATTTAGCATTTCAAACTTAAAGAATTTCTGAATGTGATGGTGCAATTTGTTGTTTTGGCAACATTGATGTCATTAATCGTGCCAGAAAGATCATCTTCGTCTAGCCACTTTGAAAATGAGTGATATATCATGGGTATAGTTTATAATGTTGGTTTATAGCTTGTTATAGCTTTGTTTTAGGCTATAATGTGCTATATTTCGGAAATATTTAGTGTACAAATTATATATTTTTTTTAATTTTTGAAAGTAATTGTATCCATTGTAACACATTTAGGTACATTTTACTATTTTAGAAAAAATATAGAAATTGGATACTAATTTTTTATTGTTTTGTAGTTCATATAGTTCTATACATTTTTGTATAATTTGGATATGTTTAATATACAGTAAGAATAAGATTTTTATAATTTTTGAAAATAATCGTACCCATAGTAACAATTTAGCCTTTTTTGTGTACTATTTTTGTTTTTACAATATATATAATTTTCCTTCAAGAGAACCTGGATACTATTATATATTTTCTGAAAGTAGATAAAATGAAGAATAAATTGGCTATCTCAGATACTAAAATATTATAACACTTTACCAGTAGCAGTCCCACCATTTAAACAAAATGTGTAGTGTAGTCATTTTTTTGATGGTTTATGCATAATGTTTTTATACCATAATTATCACCACATTTTCCTAAAAAAAAATGTATTACGTATGTAGGTTTATAGTAAAATGTATTTTTTACAAAGTGTTTAAAGTACGGGTACAAGAAAATAAAAAATGGCCTGCCATCTGAGAGAAAAATGCTTGTGAATATTGTTATATTCACAAGCATTTTTTTTCTCATCGTTATGTTACTGATGATTTGCTCTTATAATTGATAACTGACAATATAAAGTAGCAAAAAAAATTAGTCTTACATTCCAATATTACAAATAATGAACAAACTCTATAGTAAGATAAAGTTAATTTTCCAGTATCAAACTTTTACTAAATGAATATGTTTTATGGATTCAACTTGCAACTTACGGGTGGAACTTACATTTTCAGGTGGGGGAAGACGTTCCCTATGTTTTAAGGACGCAAACCCTAGACATTGCAAATATGATGTAGATAAAAATGTAGGCAACTGTTATAGTAGTAATGCCTATGATAGCCTCACGTGTCAGACTGCTATTTCCAACAATTTGACTGATGATATACAAGGCATCCATGTCAACGCTCAAAGTGTTAATAACAAAATTGACATCACTAGTGTATTTTTAAACCAACTTCAACCTGATTTCTTTGGCATATCTCAAACTTAGCACAAAAACTCAATATTTAATGTGTTTATTTTAATGGCTATTGTTAATCATCTGCAGTTACTCGGAAGTCATAAATACATAGTGTCATTAATGGTGGTGTTGCAATATTTTCTAAGAACTTTTACGACACAAAAGCTTTACAAAACATAAATGAGCTCTCATCTTGAATGGTCATTGAGTGTACAGGGATATCCATTTCGAATATTTAAAAAATGTAATTGCTATTTACAGGCAACCTAATGGAAATTTTGATGTCTTTTTAACCACTCTAAATAATATTTTTTCTTTTGCTCATAAGAGATTGTAATATTTGAGCACTTCAATATAAATGCTTCAGATAAGACTTGTAAAAAAGACAAATTTAGTTTACTTACTAGATTTGAACTATTGCAACACTGTTATAAAGGAGCCCAATAGGATAACTTCTCATAGTGCTACTCTGATTGACAATATAATTACCAATTTGCCAGTATAAAATGTTATTTATTAAGTGGCATGTTATAAGAACAGTTTTTTCTGATCATGATGCTCAAGTTATACAACTTGTTAATTCCAGTAAAAAGGTAATACCCGAAACTCCAACAATAGCTAAGTGATATTTTTCTGACAACAACTGGAAATACTTTGAAACTATTAAACTCAGAAACTTGGAATGATGCATATAACAGTAGTATATGAACGAAAAATTTGAAATGTTTACTATTACATTTAATTATTTTTATAACTTAGCCTTTCTGGTGGTTAGTAAAAAGGTTAATCTTAGGAACAAAACTAGTTGAAACTGGATAACCAGGTAAATAAGAGAGGCCAATCTTAATCTTAACTATCTTAAGTCACTTCCTAAGAATTTAGTACCTGAAAATGTTGAAGATGCTAGGAGTAAATATAATGGTCCTGTAAATAATAAAATAGCTAAGTTTTACGACGAGATATTATGACCTCAGACAAAAATGTCTAAAGCTTTGTAGAATGTTGTTAATGTCACAGTACCAGTATTTAAATTTAAACATGAACTTATTGTAAATGGATAAAAAACAACTGATGGCAGCTTGTTAGCGAGCACTTTCAATAGCTATTTTTTGGGAGTAGCCGCAGACTGGTGACCAGTATTCCACACTCATCCGAACCTGTGGTGCTCGTGCCCCCAGCCCGATCAGCAGCATGTTCATCAGTGAGTTGTCAGTCTCTGAGGTGTGGGATGTTGTGAGGCGGCTGAGTAACACGTTTTCAACTGGGATAGACAGTATCTGTGTTTGTGTTATAAAAAAAGGTGTTTTCCATTCTTTTCTATTGTTTTTACTCATTTAGTAAACTCCAGCTTAACCCATGGAATTTTTCCATCTACAGTATATACAGGGTGTTTGAAAAGTATGGGTACGGCTTAATATTTTAAAAGCCATAGGAGATAACATCTATAAACTTTGCAGCTCTTTCAAATGAGGTATCACTCGACCCATGCTTCAATTTAAGATTTCCATGTTATCCTCTGTGGGCGTCCCCCCATGGTTGGCATGTCATGGTAATAGCAAGGAAAAATAGTTTACATAGCCATATGACACTGTGCAAAGTTTATAGATGTTATCTCGTATGGTTTTTAAAATATTAAGCCGTACCCATACTTTTCAAACACACTGTATAAAACAAGCAAACTCATACCAATCTTTAAATCAGGTTCTAAACATCAAATAGAAAATAACAGGCTAATCAGTATCCTATCGGTATTTTCAAAAATCATTGAAACTTATGTGTAATAAACTTATCCAATTCCTTCAGCAACAAAAATATTTAGTCCTCAACAACACGGGTTCCTCAAAGATAAATCCCATGAGGAAATTTACCTACATCTTCTACAATTTAAAAATTTTATTAATTTCATTATAACTTTTCTTGGACTGAGATCACAGAAGATGCCTATCGAGTACAGTTTGTACTCGATAGGCATCTTCTGTGATCTCAGCAGGGTGTTTGACTATGTCAGTCATGACGTTCTGCTGAGTTAACTTGAGGCATATGGTGTTTCAGGTGTTGCGCCTCAATTATTTACCTCTTATTTAAAAGACAGAAAGCAAGTCGTAAAAATATCCACAAATACAGGTATTTACTATTCAAAGGAGGGAGTCATTAAGTGTAGCGTACCACAGGGCTCCATTTGGGGCTAATCTTGTTTGTCATTTATTAAATGATGTCCCCAAAAATATAAACCATAGTGAGATTATCATGTACACCGACAACTGCACTTTACAAACATCAGAGTCTATTGTGTCAGCAGCAGTTGATACTGCCAAAAATAACCTTACTCAAGCTTCTGAATGATTTCTCAAAAATGGCTTTATTCTTAATTCAACCAAGACAGGCTTTATTCGTTTCACCATACTTAAAACACCTAGCAATAAAATATTTTCAGGCAGTGGACTCACCTACAACAACTCATTGCAAAGTTTTTTTGCCACCAAATTTCTTGGGCTGCATTTGGACGCCCATCTCAGCTGGGAATCTCATGTAGATGTCATCTGCCAAGGCTCCGCCCAGTCTGCTATGCTCTCGGCCGCCTCAGGTATGCAGCATCCAGGTCTTTCTTGTAGAATACTTTTACTGTGTGGAGTCAATTTTAAGGTTTGGAGTTATTTTTGAGGTATGTCAAGTAAAAAATATTTCAAAGAGTTTTAAAATTTAAAAAATGGTCCATTAGAGCAATGTTGAAAATTATCAGAAGGGAATCTTGTCAATCAGTGTTTCAAGAATTAAACACAATGATGTTGGCTGGTCTGGTGGGGTATGTATGATTGCTGCATGTTTGTCGAAAATAATCCCACTCTGTTTACTGTCGGTGTGACTTGCTATTCGATGAAGAGCACGCAGCGGCTGACAGTACAGCAATATTTGACTACTTTTTTTTCAAAAAGGGCCACAGTACATATGTACTGCAATATATAACAGGATGCCACCAAGCATAAAAAATGAGACAGGTGCTAACACTTTTAAAAAACTTCTAGGAGAGTATTTTGTAACAATAGGCTTTTAAAAGAACTTTATATAAGGAATGTAAACTGTTTTTTTTTTTACATTTATTCTTACTTTGATGTGTTTAACTGTACTACAACTTGAACGAATAAAGTATTATTATTATAGCATTTAACAGGGCGCATACTACGACCGGCCCGGCCCGGATTTTGTGGGATGTCAATATACATGTAATCAAATGGAATTACAATGGTGGTTAATGGTGGTTTTGGTACCACTGCGACCGGCTCGGACCAGCCCAGCCTGGCATGGCATTTTTGTAAAGTCGAAACATATGCAATTAAATGGGCACTCGCCTACTGCGATCGGCCCGGCCCGGCCCAGTCCAGCCCGGACCGACCTTTTCTACTCTGCCAAAATGCATACGATCTAATGGACTGCGACCGGCCCGGGCGGACTCTGCCCATGAGCCAATCGAGGCCGGGCCGGTCGCAGTCCATTAGATCGTATGCATTTCGACATCTCTAGAAAGGCCGGAGGGTTGGTGATGGTATGGTGGGTTGGGGAGATACCCATTCTACATGGTCTCCTCTACCTGCCTAGAGATTTTGGCCACTCTCCGAACGAACTTACAACACATGCAGATCGTTGAATTTGGTGCTTTGAGAAAAATAGCTAGTTGCGTGTATTCAGACGAAACACGTATTGAAAAAGTGCGCCTTTACGAATATTCATAAAATCCTGGGATGTCCTGGGAATACCAATAGCTGGTTTTGCCATGTAATCTCCTCTTGTTTACCAGTTATTATGTGAGACACATTCAGACCACTTTGACACAGCAACTGGACCAATGAAATTTCCGAGCCATATAATGCAACCCGGTTGCAAATACAGGATCGATCAGCGGTCACCAAAGAGCAGCTACGCTTGTCGCTGCTTGTCCGGATTGTCTTACGATACCTACTGAACCCACTAGATTACACCATTGGTCATTGGTGAGCCATCAGCATTCCAATAACAATAGACATATTAATTATGGTCTACGAACAGCTACACAATAATCAAAACCCTCAAGAAGATGGCAATGTGTGTATGCAGCAAACACTCATCTCTAGGGGTTGAAAGTATGCTTAAGAATGGAGGAGGGTTGTTAAGCGTTAGCCATCTTGGCGGACCAGCCAGGCACACGAGTCTATCTGTCTCTTTTAATGTATTTTTCTGTTCTAAACTGAAATGAAGCGATTCTCCAACAATGTTGAACAATAGAATCGGAATGGGGATTACCGGATTGGATAAAGAAAGTGGGGAGTGGAGGTTGTGCATGAGGATTGTAACATCACAAGTTGAAACACGTGTTCAGGACCTATATTTATTGAGTGCTTTGCAATCTAATTATAATACTCACTAAAACATATATAATTCTTTGAATTTATAACCTAAATATTTCAAGTGAACATGTCATCTGCAATGAAAGTTAAGGGGTACCCGCTTTAAAGGTCATCTTCAATGTTTCTATGACGAAAGTGCTTATGAAACTCTTACATTGCTGGTTTTCGTATCGCATCCTCACCTTATAATTCTTTCAGCATCTCATGGATCTCAGATAGACATTTACAAAAGAAAAAAAATAGAAAATAACACGCTTCCCGCGTTAAAGCATTTAAAAATCTGGTAAATAAACACGGTCCTTTGTCAGAAATGACCTGCAGCTTTTGAAAGGAGTAATGGAAAGAAGCTACAAAGGTTATCGCGTTTTCACCAGAGCTGCCAACTGTAAGAAGATGAATTATTTCCTTTTCAACAAACCGCTGCTTGGATATAAGTAAATATTCCGGGAAATATTGTAGCATTCAATTGTATCTTTATTCAGAGATATTTGAATATGACATTGAAATATACATTAGTCCAAAGACATAAATGATCCAATTTTATTTGAATTCCTACACAATATAGCATCACATTTTACAGTTAGTTTATAATTGTGAGCAATGTTATGTATTTATTTTGGACTAATAAAAAAAATACTCTTATTACGGAGTTATTTTTGCCGTCACTTATCCGCTATAACTGAACTAACTGAAATCCCAGCTAAGTGTAATCGAAAAGTTCATTTGGCTTTAGTAATCTTATCTAGGCTCCATTTCCGCTTAAGAAGCGATGAGGATCAACTCAGCTGGTCTCATCTCATCTCTGCTAAGCCCAGGGAATTGCCCACTTTGAGTCGACTTGAAGACGGCCCTCGCTTCGGTTATAAGCGTTATCCTTTTTATTCGATAAGGAGTTTTGGCGTCAAAACATTTCAATTAAATTTAATATCGAAAGTTTATTTATGTTTTTGAGTGGGATTACTGTTTAAATATTACTGACATTCAAATTAAGTAGTAATGACACAGGTTTTAAATGTTAATTTAGTAAATAATATATTTACGTACAATTTTTTAAATGTTTTTTTTTCAATGAATGCGTGGAAGAGACTTTTACAACTAAAATTGTGAGGAATGGAAGCAAATCTATTTGATTTTACTTTGGAATAATATTTTTGAAAATATTGACATTTTGAAATTTTTTACATTATATACATGTGCGAAAACGTATTCATTAGTAATCACCAGATTCGTCATGGAATCGTTTTATTTTCGTGCCCTTGTCACTTTCACCTTGGGATCAACGACAATGCTTAAGTTCTAATCCAACTTTTTTGATTCTTCAAGAAGTTGATCCCACGTATTTCTCATTGGCTTGTGATTCAAAATATTTCAATTCATTTCATGCTAACATTAAACCACTGTAGGCTTTAGATAATGGATTGATCGAGTCTATTTTAGCACTCCCTCTTTATGCAAACATTGTTTTGAGAAAATGTCCACCTTTTAGGGCTCGATGAAAATATATTGTGCAGTTTTTGTAAGCATCCAAAGTAGGATTTCATCTTAACACTATTTTCTGTTGTATGTGTACTACATAATCACAGTACAGTATAAAATATTCTTGGTGATTTCTTTAAGCTTCTTCGTCGCCGACTTTCTTTTGATCTCTTCAGACAAACATGACTGCAGATTCCAGGAGTTAAATCCGAGAGAGCGTCAGATACCAGACGCTGCAATAATAGGATAGTGAACTGGAGCTAAACTAAAAATTCAATAGAATCAACCCTTCTTGCTATAACTACGTTATGTGCAGAAAACTCGGTTGCTCCACCGGCCCTTAGATATCGTGTTATAGAAACATCGTAGTGCACTCAGTTGTGTACCTGATGAGACAATGAGACTGCTACTTCACCTATTTATAGCTGTCTTTGATGTCGAAACCATGTAAAGGTTCGTTTAGAGCTTCTCAAAAGGTGAGTCTGAGACAGCGTCAGACTTTTTTCTTTGCAAGAGTCAATTTAAAACATCTTTAACACGTCTGTTATTCCATCTATGATTACGCTGTAATAATGAGTTGACCTGATTTTCTCAATAATCGAACAATTTTTAGTATCCCACAATTTTAAGATCTAATTTTGCCTTCTCCAAGATAGGTCAAAAGTATTTTACTCGATCCCCTATTTCTGTTGATATTTTGTAAATCCTGACCAATATCTAAACACGCATCTTCCTACTAACTGAAGGGTTACCAGTAAGGGCCACTGTAGTAATAGTTGGTTGTAGAACGTGCTATTTTGAACCCTTTTAGTAATAGATAATTATCTGAGAGCCCTTGAGTGTGACCCTGTAATCTTGACACTTGACTAATTCACACTCAAATGGTTACAGGTAAATATGTTTTGGCCAACGAATAATAATATCGGCTACACCTTTTTAATTCTTTCGCCCATATTCTCCTTCTTGCCCAATGCTTTCTCGTGCCTGTGATGTCTCCTGTGGGTTACAGTGAAATATAAAAATGCTTTGTCCACGTGATGTAATTTTAAAGTGATTAACATTCGACTTAGGTTTTAGCCTTTTCCATTCGTATAACACCTCATAACAATCACCGTGATTTAATAATTTTAATTGGACTATCAAATTTAAAAAGTATAGAAGGGAATCAAAAACGTGAACAAATTCTTAACAGCTTTAAACATGCCAATTTATTGTTACAGATTCGACTTTAGTTTGATGTTTTTCAGCATAACAAATTTGGAATTCATTATATTCAGACATAAAAATAAGATTAATTAGTTAAATGATATTGAAAAGTATATAAATAAAGTGTAAAATACAGAGAGGATTCAAAGAATCCAAAATAAAGAGAAAGGTAAAAAAAACAAGGAATGGTAAAATACTAAACACGAACTGAGAACATGGAATGTGTTATGTTTCAAATGTGACCTTTGTTCTCCTGACCTTCCATAAAACAAATATTTAGATGAATTATTTGATTTATTAATCACACATTATGAATAAAAAAATAACAAGTATGTAGAAATGTCATTCTATAGTTCAAGGCAATCAGGAGAATATTACAATTTTTTATTACATTTAAAATATTTATAACAATTTTGTCATTTTCCATCAGAGTGTTTAATGAAGGACTCTGCATACAGTTTATAATTAGCGTTTATATGAAGCAATTACGTTCGGGCTTTCCAAACAATTAAACTTAGATAATCTAACTTTTAAAAGGCTGTTGAATATTCTCATTTTTAAAACAATCTATGTTTTTCATTTACACATCAAAAGAAACCAAATATAGATAATCTGCAAAGTATTATAAAGGCTAATGTAAATCTTAAAACTGATACGTAAAAAGGGGTGAAGCTTTTGTGAACGATAACAATATGAGCAACAATAAATAGACAGTCAGAATGGGTTAATCTGTTGTAGATGGTGATTGGAAGCATTATGACCTACGGCTAAGGTCTTATCGGTTAAACTAGGCAGATATTTTTTCTAGTAATTTAAAATAATGTAAAGGTTCTGATTCAAGTGTATATGGATATAAACCCCAAGTTGGGTGCGCTAAATGAAAACGTTCCAATATGCTGTAGAATAAATGTGTTAGTAGCCCCAAATTAAAATATGTAATTATGTTACTAGCTCAGAATATATGGGTCACTATTTGCTGCAAATCAACATATCAGTATATCCTTTAAACTGTCTGAATTTCTTGATATTGATAGAATCAAGAAATAAATACGACATAAATTTACATTATTAACTTTTCTTAGTACAAAATCCTAATTTAACTTGACATTAATTGAATTATGTTTTTTGTAATAAATTGTTACTACACGTTAAAAATGTTTTAAATTAAATATAACACTTTATTATATTACATTGTTCAAATAAACTTAATTAATTTATTGAAGGAGGAGCTCTTCTTATTGGAATACACTGTTTTCTAATGTAATTGATGTAAGAAACATCACAATTATCCAATAATAAAATTATAATAAAATAATTATATATAATAAAATATTATAATTATCCAATAATAAAATTGGATAATTGTGATGTTTCTTTCATGAATTATTAATTAATTTAGTTTTTGTTATTTTATCACTTTATTCAATGTTTATGTGCATGTAATCTATTTGATCTCGCACCAAATCTTACCACTCAGCTGTGATAGCCATTTTAATATATTTCCACATTCAAATTTCCTGGTGGATCTTACTCGTGTTTATGAGAACTCTGGTTTTACTTTCAATCAGCACTGTATTGCTTCAAGAATCGAATTGAAAAATCCAGGAACAGCAAATCACTCACTTTTTAATCTATACATTTAAATCATTTGTTTATCTACTGACATTCAATTTAAAAACCATACAAGAATTCAGATAGCTATGCAAAACACGTGTTCATAAAATTATCGTTAATCATCATTAATTTAAGTTTATGAAAACTCCTATAAACGTGAACAATCTACTACTTCGATCTACAAAACTGACAAATATTGAAATAAATTGTATGGTCTGCATTGTGCTGAGACCCATACGTCTTATCCATTCAAAGTGCTGTCGACAAAGGAGAAAGAGACAGGTCGGCAGGAGCGGATGAAATACGTCGACCAAAGCGGAAGAAGCTCAGATTTCCTGTAATCTGGAACCCACGCCAGTATGATGAAAATCTAATATATTTTATTATAAAACATAAATTTCTTTAGTATTTGTTATAATTTAATGTTTTAAATCCATTTTGATATCCATTTCTTTAAATTAATTTTAATGCGTACACGTAGTGGTCACTTCACTGACAGCGATGAGGTATATCACGTGATCAATTAGATCAGCCCTCACTGACTTGCCGCGAAAATCCACTCGTTCAAATTTTGTTTTGCCTGTTTCAGATCTGTCACGGTAAGAGTTGCTTTAATGCCAATGAATTAAAAGGGGAACCATCCAAAAAGAAACTGAAAATGTTGCTTGATTCTTATGGATATATTTTTAAACCGGACATAGGCGTATCCAGAAGAGGGGTTGTTTTGGGGGTTGTAACCCCCCATTGATACAAATATTCAAGGTATGATTTAACTTGCGTTAAACTGAAAGTATATTCGTAGTCGAACAGTGCACAACAGCCCAGTTTTGTTTTAATTTGTTTTGATATTTTAACTATAACAGCTGACATAGTATTGTAAAACGCAAGACTCATGGTTAGTAATTTTTCGAAATGACGAGTCCGTCTGCGACCCTTTGGAGTTGACAAAAATGTATAATACAGACCTCACTTCCCGCGAGAGAGACAGCGAGCAGTGGCCATGAACAGTGTGACCTGCAGTCAACATAGTTATCATCGCTTCCGTTGTTGGCGCTAGTCGTTTATTACTAACTTGTGTTATTAATGAATATCGATAATAATATAGTGGCAGTGCTAACAAAAATAATATGAAAATACAAAACCTCTAGGTTGATGGTTTTACCATTTAGATATATTATAATTCTTAAAAGTGATTGAATTTTACTCCCTGTTATTGTCAAACTTCTCCGGTATTTGAATTCTTACAGAATTTGTTTCAACCAAAATTCTGTAAGACGTATGCTTGTCAAAACGTGTTTTATAGTTAATCCACCCATAAAAATAAAATAATTAACTTTGAAACCTTTAGTAGTGAACGACTTATATATATATATATGAGCTTATGGATTAACTCATTTAATTTATTTTATAACATATTTTAACCAAATGTTCACAAAAAGGTCCAGTCAAAGTAAATAAATATCGTGGTTATTTATATAATATCTGACTTGAAGTTCGTAATTTTTAATGTTTAATTTTACACACTAGAACATTTTGTCTACATCAATTTCCGGAATAAAATATAAATAAGTAATAATAACGAAATAGAATTGGTGATAACTTTATAGGTTGCCAACTCAAAGGGTTGTCATCAGCAACAATCAAGCCCCTGGCACGGTAAAAGTTTACTCTAGCAAGTTCTATATTCAAACTTCATTAATTTATAATAACTATTAATTCTGGTTGGCCCACTTGTATGTAAAATATAAGTATCTTGAAGTTCTCGTCTGTTAATTTATAATTGTTTGATCAAACAACTTTGACTATACAAAATTATTGATTTATCTTTCAACAACTCATTCATTGAATACTTTATTCCAATGTTATTATTGCAGTGTTTTCAATATTTTTCGCACTAAACATTATCAGTTTTATATTTTCAGATTGAGCGCTCATGCTTCTAAGAAACTGCTAAATAAAAGACAAAAATGTTCTTTGTGAAAGACTAAAAAAAATGCTGTCTATACCGTGCCTCACCTGTCAGATCTCAGGTTGATACCTGTAATAGTTTGTCTAAAGCTATAACCTAAAAGAATGCCTAGTACGGAAATAGAGTCTTTGTTATCACTAGTATGATGGAATTGCAATAAAAAAAGCAAAGAATAATATATATTTATGTAATATAGTGTCATAAATGTTCTGGATAGGAACAATGATTTTACGTTTATTTTAAGTTATTAATACATACAACACAAATGAATGTAGAATTATATTCTAACACCAAACAATTTATGTATAAATTGCACGAAGTGAGGGTTGAACAGCAAAGCAGAAGAATAGCCCTATATGACTTTTATACATTTTTCTTTAAACACTTTGAACAAACGTAGAAACAAACTAAAGCAAAAAATTGGACATTAATTGCAACTTAAATGTTTACTGCGTAATATTGATGTAGTTTTTAAATACTATTAAATACATTTAAATATTAAAATAAATTATTTTATTTAAATGCCGAAGAATATTTTCCCCAGAATTAGTGATATAAAATATTATATAGACAAAAAAAATTTTTTTTCCTAATGAATCCAAGAAATTTTAAACGCCTAGAAGTCATAAAATTTGTTACGTTATGTGAGTTTACCAACGGTGCTGGTAAACAGCGCCATAAAGAATAAAAGTATGGCACCTTAAGCGTCGTAAAGTTTACTATTATTTGTTAGGGTTATTTATCAGAAACAATGTTGGCTGTGTCGATTCTTAAGCTTAAACTCTGAGAATTTATAAATCGAACAAAAGCGTCGCTGGAATGTTAACCCTATAAATGTTAAAACTATTAATATTTTTGGAAGAATATTATTATTTTGGTAGTATTACTTGATGATTATTATATCAATGATGTTTTATTCCTAAAATTATTAAAACTTATTTGCAAATAAGTAAATTGCAATATTGGTACACCAGGTACTTAGTTTGTATATTTGTATGATACGTTTGTACAACAAGTAAGATACAGTAACGGGTTTTTAAAAAAAGGTCAATTGCAATTAGAAACTTCGTAAAGTTGTCTCCGATCATAATAATTAGAGTTGCTATTAAAACTTCTTGTTAGAAAAGCTTGTAGTATAAGACATCGTTTGCCTTAGGGACGTAATTAATTATCTGTGGTGCACTACAATAGTACGTAATTTTCCATGACGTCACCACGATCGACTTTTTCAATCTTATTCGTAGTAACCTGGATAGTAATTATGGTTTATATAAACAACTGTAACATTAAAGCCAATATAGTTCGTGATTTTCCATGACGTCACCACGATCGACTTTTTCAATCTTATTCGTAGTAACCTGGATAGTAATTATGGTTTATATAAACAACTGTAACATTAAAGCCAATATAGTTCGTGATTTTCCATGACGTCACCAATACCTACCTTTTCAACCTTTTTGTAGCAACCCGAAAAATAATTATTATCCATCTAAACAACTCTAATATTAACAAAATATGAGTACGCCACATCACTTGTCCGTAACAGGCTTCACTGAGATCGGATGCAAAATTTGAAGTCTATATCTCAAAGACTCACAATTCTTGAGGTGTCCTTTGTACAAATATACAGGCAAAAATCATAGAGGATATACATTTTTACACCCCCCTACTCCGACAGAAATAAGAAAAATATGTGTCAGCCTATTTCAATGATTCTCAGCCAAATCCGTGGTTGGACATGCCACTCGCGCGTGGAAATCATATAACACAATATTCATATGTAAAAATAGAGTTTAATGCAAAATTTAAAGTCAACATATGAAATATTTCCCGAGATAACTTGCCTTATATGTGATAATACATTTACATGTTTATCAAGTAAGTTAGGTTTCATAACAGTATTTAAATAATAAAAGATCTGGTGAGCTAGGGAGGGTACTACAGCGCATGATTACGGTGAAATAAATCTGGTCAGCGACTTTGACTTACCACTGTAATATTTCTTCTTTTTGTTCCATTAGTAGAAGTATATACACAAATCACCAAAATATTTTATATGTGTTGGAGTATTTAGGCTACATGTGATACTATGTTACATTTTAAAATCTCAAATAAATGCTAACAAATTTATTTATCCTTCTATTTTCTCGTAGCAATCATGATTGTCCATAAGCTCATTGTGAAAGTATTTGCCTACATCAAGCTTACTGCAAAATTTCAAGTCTGTACGTCAGTTCGTTTTCGAGATATCGCGTGTACATACAAAGGCTAGACAGGCAGATATTGAACTCTCCAGCCCCTCGAGTGATTGGGTTTGCAAATCTTATAATTAATTTCATAAACAAATAAACATGTACTGTATCCTAACAAAATTCATAAGTATTGTACAAAGTTACAACAGTTAGCTAGTAATTTCAGCTATTGTAACAATGCTTCATTAAATGAGCATTAAAACAACATAACTCGATTATTGTATTTAAACGATGAATGGTGGGTGCTCAATAAATCCTTTATTCCTTCGTTATTATTTGTCGTAGCAAAACAAATTTGGTATATGAAAATACCTCATAGTGCAGCGTCTATAATCCATCGATGTATAGCTTTACACATAAATGCTAAAATCTAGCACTATCACAGACTTTCTGGATTCTGGAGTCCATCATAGTTGTTTAATGTGTAGAAAACTTTACACTCGGTTGTTCCGCCGAGCTTTGAGATGTATTAGAACACCTCTAGACAATTGATTTTGTAATTTATGTTTCTAATGTAGAAATGATGCGGAGTTCATTTTGAATTTCTTCGTCGCCGACTCTTTGTATGTCTTCAGACGAACATGGACTCTTGATCCCAGACGAACATGGACTCCTGATCCCAGTAGTAGGGACAGTGTGAGATTTCACACGCTACGCTGAGCGTAGAGTAAAAAGGCGCTAGACTCAGTATTCGCTTTGATTAAACCTTTTTTCATCTTTGTTCCGACCTTAAAAATATGCATTACACATTTTTATCGACCCGACATTTTGCAAGGTGGATTAATTTTTATTCTCAGATTGACTATACTAATTCTAAAGTTGTGTAACTTTATTTATTTCAATGTGTTATTGTATAAAAGTTATGTAATGACTTTGCGCAAACGTACAAAGAAAAAAAAACCGCTTTGAAGTTCATTGTATACATAAATAATATTTATCTCATATTTTCTTTACGTTAAACATTTAATTTCATAATCAAATGTGTGGAAATATCTATTTATTCAATGAGCACCCAAGAATTTTAACTTTTACATAGAAATAAAAGTGTCAGTCTAGAGGTTTTTTTTCATTATACGTTTATTTTCATACTAATATGTTTGAAGTATCTATTTACTCGAATATCACCCAAACAACCCTCATTAACAATGGGTAGAATGTGATTAATGACAAGGAGGCATTTCTAATTAAACTGAAGCATGCAGATTTAATCTAATGTGACGTCAGAGATATTAAAACATGGCTTAAAGAAGTAGCAATTAGGAGTAAACTGCCTTCTGTTGTTTTGTTCTGTTCTCCCGTCAAACACAAACAAACAAAGAGATAATCAGCAGCATCCCGAGGCAGTTCAGCACAGCGTCAGTGTAGGCTTACTCGGATGGATCAAAATTATGTCAGTTGGTTGTCATTATGACGTCAGAGATTTTAAAACATGGCTTAAAGAAGTAGCAATTAGGAGTAAACTGCCTTCTGTTGTTTTGTTCTGTTCTCCCGTCAAACACAAACAAACAAAGAGATAATCAGCAGCATCCCGAGGCAGTTCAGCACAGCGTCAGTGTAGGCTTACTCGGATGGATCAAAATTATGTCAGTTGGTTGTCATTATGACGTCAGAGATTTTAAAACATGGCTTAAAGAAGTAGCAATTAGGAGTAAACTGCCTTCCGTTGTTTTGTTCTGTTCTCCCGTCAAACACAAACAAACAAAGAGATAATCAGCAGCATCCCGAGGCAGTTCAGCACAGCATCAGTGTAGGCTTACTCGGATGGATCAAAATTATGTCAGTTGGTTGTCATTGTGACGTCAGAGATATTAAAACATGGCTTAAAGAAGTGGCAATCAGATTAAACTGCCTTGTGATATTTTGTTCTGTTCTCCTGTCAAACACAAACAAACAAAGAGATAATCAGCAGCATCCCGAGGCAGTTCAGCACAGCGTCAGTGTAGGCTTACTCGGATGGATCAAAATTATGTCAGTTGGTTGTCATTGTGACGTCAGAGATATTAAAACATGGCTTAAAGAAGTAGCAATTAGGAGTAAACTGCCTTCTGTTGTTTTGCTCTGTTCTCCTGTCAAACACAAACAAACAAAGAGATAATCAGCAGCATCCCGAGGCATTTCAGCACAGCATCAGTGTAGGCTTACTCGGGTATATCAAAGTTACGTCTGCTGATTGCTTATTGAAAATTGTCTATTTCTCCGTTCTGTGGCCAGGACAAAGGCAAAATCAGCTGCTAATCCTCTAGAGGGTAATCCACGCTTTCGATCGAGGCCAGTACTTCAGTGAAGTATTTTACAAAACCCCTGAAGTACCTACCGCAGAAAGCCTGTCTTCTTTTTATATTAATGTTAAATTACCTTTTATTATTTATTTGAACGTTAATTAACATAAATGAATTAATTTTACATTTATATATTTAATAAAAGTTAAAGTATATGTCTTGCTTCGTTATTTAGTGTAGATTTACACATATGATAAATGTAATGTATATTTACATACAGAACGTACTGTGGTAGATAATACAAGTTTGATGTTCTATGATGTGCTGTTATAGCGTGGATATACGAGCCCCCAGTTTACGATGTTAGCGGTAGTGCCACTCCACCGGATATTAGCGAGGAGAGCTGGCTAAATGACTATACTCATGAGGTGAATGATCTGCGAAAAGGGGATGGGGATTGAAAATTTGCAATTTTATTTAATAAAAGAAAATAATAAATGGTTGAATGTTTTAGTAACATCTTTGTTAACCTTGGTAAAATTAAAAAAAGAAGCTATACTTCATCCATATATGACATTTATCCTTTATAGATATTCACCTTTCATAGACATTCCAAAATCATATAATTAAGAAATTAATTCGTATTTTAATGTTATGCCTCAAATTTCTGAAAATTAAATAGCAAAGAATGCGTAGGGTTGTACAGTTACCAGTGAATATCACCAATTGATTCGTTGTAAATAGCAGTTAAAAAAATTAAGCTTAGGTTTACATCCCTTGAAACAAAGAAAATTGTGTGTACTCTCACGTGATTATCTAAATATCCGGTTTTTTCTCCACATGTAAAATTTTCGGGATAGAAAGTGATATAAACAAAAGTGCATGTTATTTAGTAAAGTTCCTTGGGAATCTTGATTGTAGTCTGCAACAACAAAACTGATATTAAAGCTGAATAAGGGTTTAGAAAAGAAAAATGCAGAAAAAGGTGAAATAAATGTTAATATACAATTTGAAACCATTGCAAACTATACCGTATTACCGTATACCGTAAATTATTCAAGAATAAATCAGAGACACTCTGAAACTTAACTATATTTGAGTATTTATAGCCCCAAACAATAATTGTATGAGTGCATTAAACGTCATCAAACAGTAATTTTAATAATTTTTAAAATTTAAAGTAGAAATGGATCCCCCTTTTACCTTTATTCTGTTTGTCCTTATGGGCCATTGGCCTGTGCGAGGATCTTTCAAACAGAATAAGGGTTGTAGTGTCAATACAGTACAAGGTCGATGGTGCTGATAAAAAGTGATACGGTCACAGATAGGATTCGAACCTGCGCTATCTCTAACTCAGACTCAGTCCGATGCTCTAGAACACTCGGCAATAGGCTCTCCACAGTACTATAGTTCACATATTATATTACTGTGTGAAAATAATGTTGCAAACTGCCAAATGTCGTCCCGTCGGATAAAAAAAATGAATATTTTATATTACACTACAAGTCTTAATTTGGTACATTAAAGAAGTTCTATTTTTAAAGTTTTTGTCATTTTAGAATAGTCAAAGCGCTTTAGATTCCTCATGACCATATATATGGCATGGTATTGAAATGGCTATAAAATGAAGTAGACTTCAGGATGACCCAGAAAGGTAATGCGTGGATATGCACAAGAATATTAAAATGTCTCTAAGATTCGCTAAGGAGGCGTTAAATTTAAACGTTGCTTAAAATTTACATCATGCATAAAGATAAATGAACAATTAAAACCTGAATGGAACGAATGAGATCTGGTGAACGCGAATAAGCTATATTTCACCATTACCGAAAACAGAAAAAATGAAGTGTGGCAGGGGAATAATGGAACGGTCGATCCAATACTGGCCCGTCAAACGGCACTTACCCCTGTCAATAACACGGCGCGCCGCTGTTGTGAGGTTTCTTTATGCCGAGGACATTTCAATCTATTGTCAGTACTTTTTTAAGATAATATTTCAGTCTAAATTATAGATATGAGTGTGATTATTTTCAATACAATACACCTTTATTAATGCCAATGCTACAGTAACTAAACAAAAAAAGACAGACTCAGCAGTATCATATAGGACACAATTAGTGCCAATATATCAATTTATCCTTGTCTCTCTCCACCCGTAACTCATCGCCGCAACTTTATTGATCCTTAATCCCAGTTGTGGTCACGTCTTTCACTAATTACAGCTCACCAACTTTTACCTTGTCATTTCTCTAAGTATACTTGGTGTTTTATTTTGTTGGGTTCTTTCTCAGCTCTTGTAATTTTAATTGGTAACACCATTACGTTTAAGAGAAAATGATTCAAAACCATTTGAAAATTTGTGTTATTCTTCCGAAAACAACTCTTGACCCCGTGACCTATCGGCTTTTCTTTCCTTTAAAGCCAAGAAGCTGATAAAACATTTTCTGAAACGTTACAGTTTATAACAAGATTTGGGGTTTGTCATGTAAATTGGTACAAGCTTATGGTATCTTCTGTGGAAAAGACCTAAAGACATAGTTAAATCCTTCAAGTTTTCTGATGATATTGTTACCTTAGTAAGCTGACATCCATCCTTTTAAAGCACACTTAAGCTTTGGATGTGTATCTTCAGTATCAAAACGTTTGTTTGGCGCAACCTTTTCAAATCCCAACAATAATTTATTATGCTGCTTTTTTGACTGCGACCTGTTATCTCCTTAAGGATTAATTCTATATGCTAGAGTTTCAATATACGCGTCATCAAAACTTTATGGAAATAGTTTCTGGCCTCTTCTCCTTGTCTTAAACCCAGTCGAATCTCCTTGAAACGCCTAAACCCGAATAGTAGAGTCACACGGATAATGGTATTGCCATAATTTTTCGACCATATTTCGTAAAGTTTGAATCACTGCCTTCATTGTAGCTATCCATGTGCTAAGCTGATTTAATAACTTTTTACCAGCTACTAAAATCTTCTTTAGCACAGGAGGAAGGCTCAAATCAAAGTATGTATACCATAGGCATGTAAAGAGTATCCGGTTTCAAAATCCGCCCCTGTGTTCAAAAAGGATAACATTGTAAGGATGACAGAATTTCGGAAATTTAATATTGTTACGTCAGACTATGAGTCTGCCATCTGTACTTTTCTTCATGTATCAACGAGGACTACGGTTTAGCAAGTACATAAATGAACAAATCAATAAAAACAAGGCATAAAAACACGAGTTATAACATTTTAAAACGAATAGTTTCTCTTGACCTGAAGAACCGGGAAATTTACCAGTTGCAGAAAATAAAAAGGAATGCCAATTGCCAATGCCATTCTGTAAAAAGAGAAAAAAGGAGATTTAAAAAACGCGGGGTGTAAATCTCTCCATGAAGTTTCCTCATAAAACGAAAGAATTGTTTCACTTTTTCCATTTTATTTATAATTTTAAATATACAAATTCTTGAATATTTAATATTTTTGGTTATAATATTTTTACAATTTGATTTTAAGAGAAAAGATCGTAATAGTTAAATAAAAACGAGAAGATAAAAAAGAACCCAGAGAAGGAAAGAAATACCTCTTTGTCCCAAAATAAAACTCAAGGAAGAGAAATTGTAGGCTCTATTTTGGCATCCTCAAACACCAGGCTAGAGTTACGTTATGAAAAGTATAAGCACCACCTCTTTTCTGCATATGATAAACAAAGTGCAACAAGTAGATTAGAAATCTTCCCATATAATTCTATTTTAAGAGTCAACTGTAGTTGAGGCCATCTTGATTTTAGCCTCATAAGAACAATTTTTGAAACTCAAGCACATTTACAACGTTATTTAGATCGTTATATCTCATTTCAAAAATATAACTAATACGAATATAAAGTTTTATTCGATATTTTTATTCGTTATTCAGAAAAAAATCTAAAACTCTATTTTACTTGTATCATTTAAATATTAGAAAATTATAAACTTTACAAGAAAAAAGTGTTTTAATACTTTAATAATAAGATGTTCAAAATACTTCCATAACGCTACGATAAAAAATAAGGGTGTAAAGGGCATGAGGTAAATCATTTGTTTATGAGGAATAATTCAAGTACGTTTCACTTCAGACGGCATTGAAAGCATTATTTTATAACAATAAAGGAGAAATCTTGAGCACCATTTACCTTCTCAATTATACAAGTGTGTATTATATTCTCAATGGTGACAGGATGTGAATGAAAATCATCGTCTCGTTAAATATCTGAATTAATTATACTATTAAAACTAGCATTTTTCTGTCATGATAAAGGTTTGTTAAGTTTCCAGGCATGATAACCTAAATAAATCCTAATTGTATAATTTACACGTACATATAAATAAATATTACAATCAGTTTAATAAACACTGACTAAATAATGTGATGAAAAAAAATTATGGTTGCCTGTAAAGTCGGTTTTACGGGCGAAGATTTTACGTGACAACGTCTTTTTCTCGTTAGAATATTTATTGATATGAATATTATTAAATTGCACAATAGGAACAAGGAATTGAATGAAAATAAGAATTGCACAAATTTTAACTATAAAAATATATTTTGTTTACTAAAACATTGTACATAATTTGAAATTAATTAAAATTTGTTATTGTAAATGGTAAAGTTGAATAAAACATTTACTAAAATTGGAATTTGAAATTCTTGCTAAACACAGTTAAATTCTAACTCCGCGCGTGGTGATTGGTCGGTTTAGTTCGATTTGTTTGGTCGCACTGTTATGACAGGTTTAGAGGTTATAATTTGTTATTTTAAATGTTTGACTAGCAACACGCGCTGTTTCTTCTCAATCGACTGAATTACGATTGATTGCAGAGTGATTTAAACTAATAATTTACTTAACACTATCAACATTTGTCAATAGTATGACATAACCTATATAAACTCAGTTTCTCAACTTTTGTGTCAATCTAACAATTAATCAATCAATCATAGTTTACGATAATGAAATATCAGTGTACAATTATTTACCTTTATTGTTGTAGTTGTTGTAAATGAACGAATCTAAGCACTCCACATTTTCACGAATAAACATAGTTATCTGCTTTATCCCCGTGCGGCGGACCCACAGTTATCTGCTTTATCCCGTGCGGATCCCGTGCGGCGGACCCACTGGACGGGCATCGTAACGTTACCGGGCGTTTGCACTTTTTCATGAGTGACTCCGAGCCGCAACCTAATTTAAGACGTTGTCACGTCAAAAGACAAAAATGTTCTTTGTGAAAGACTAACAAAAAATGCTGTCTATACCGTGCGTCCACCTGTCAGATCTCAGGTAGATGCCTGTAATAGTTTGTCTAAAGCTATAAACCTAAAAGAATGCCTAATACGGAAATAGAGTCTTTGTTATCACTAGTATGATGGAATTGCAATAAAAAAAAGCAAAGAATAATATATTTATGTAATATAGTGTCATAAATGTTCTGGATAGGAACAATGATTTTACGTTTATTTTAAGTTATTAATACATACAAACACAAATGAATGTAGAATTATATTCTAACACCAAACAATTTATGTATAAATTGCACGAATTGAGGGGTTGAACAGCAATGCAGAAGAATAGCCTTATATGGCTTTTATACATTTTTCTTTGAACATACTACGTAGAAACAAACTAAAGCAAAAAAATTGGAAAGTTATTGCAACTTAATGTTTACTGCGTAATATTGATGTAGTTTTAAATACATTTTAAGCTATTTAAATAAATTATTTTATTTAAATGCCGAAGAATATTTTCCCAGAATTAGTGATATACAATACTATATAGGACACACAAAAAATTTGTTTTCCTAATGAATCCAAGAAATTTTAAACGCCTTGAAGTCATAAAATTTGTTACGTTATGTAAGTTTACCAACGGTGCTGGTAAACAGCGCCATAAAGAATAAAAGTATGGCACCTTAAGCGTCGTAAAGTTTACTATTATTGGTTAGGGTTATTTATCAGAAACAATGTTGGCTGTGTCGATTCTTAAGCTTAAACTCTGAGAATTTATAAATCGAACAAAAGCGTCGCTGGAATGTGTTAACCCTATAAATGTTTAAAACTATTAATATTTTTGCAACAATATTATTATTTTGGTAAGTATTACTTGATGATTATTATATCAATGATGTTTTATTCCTAAAAATTATTAAAACTTATTTGCAAATAAGTAAATTGCAATATTGGTACACTAGGTACTCAGTTTGTATATTTGTATGATACGTTTGTACAACAAGTAAGATACAGTAACGGGTTTTTTAAAAAAAGGTCAATTGCAATTAGAAACTTCGTAAAGTTGTCTCCGATCATAATAATTAGAGTTGCTATTAAAACTTCTTGTTAGAAAAGCTTGTAGTATAAGACATCGTTTGCCTTAGGGACGTAATTAATTATCCGTGGTGCACTACAATAGTACGTAATTTTCCATGACGTCACCACGATCGACTTTTTCAATCTTATTCGTAGTAACCTGGACAGTAATTATGGTTTATATAAACAACTGTAACATTAAAGCCAATATAAGTTCGTGATTTTCCATGACGTCACCACGATCGACTTTTTCAATCTTATTCGTAGTAACCTGGACAGTAATTAATGGTTTATATAAACAACTCTAACATTAAAAGCCAATATAGTTCGTGATTTTCCATGACGTCACCCACGATCGACTTTTTCAATCTGTATTCGTAGTAACCTGGACAGTAATTATGGTTTATATAAACAACTGTAACATTAAAGCCAATATGGTACGTAATTTTCCATGACGTCACCACGATCGACTTTTTCAATCTTATTCGTAGTAACCTGGACAGTAATTATGGTTTATATAAACAACTGTAACATTAAAGCCAATATAGTTCGTGATTTTCCATGACGTCACCAATACCTACCTTTTCAAACCTTTTTGTAGCAACCCGAAAAATAATTATTATCCATCTAAACAACTCTAATATTAAACAAAATAGGAGTACGCCACATCACTTGTCCGTAACAGTCTTCACTGAGATCGGATGCAAAATTTGAAGTCTATATCTCAAAGACTCACAATTCTTGAGGTGTACTTTGTACAAATATACAGGCAAAAATCATAGAGGATATACATTTTTACACACCCCCTACTCCGACAGAAATAAGAAAAATATGTGTCAGCCTATTTCAATGATTCTCAGCCAAATCCGTGGTTGGACATGAAACCATCATAATAACACAATATTCATATGTAAAAATAGAGTTTAATGCAAAATTTATAGTCAACATATGAAATATTTCCCGAGATAACTTGCCCTATATGTGATAATACATTTTATGTTTATCAAGTAAGTTAGGTTTCAAAACAGTATTTAAATAATAAAAAAGATCTGGTGAGCTAGGGAGGGTACTACAGCGCATGATTACGGTGAAATAAATCTGGTCAGCGACTTTGACTTACCACTGTAATATTTCTTCTTTTTGTTCCATTAGTAGAAGTATATACATAAATCACCAAAATATTTATATGTGTTGGAGTATTTAGGCTATATGTTACATTTTAAAATCTCAAATAAATGCTAACAAATTTATTCATCCTTCTATTTTCTCGTAGCAATCATGATTGTCCATAAGCTCATTGTGAAAGAAGTATTTGCCTACATCAAGCTTACTGCAAATATTTCAAGTCTGTAGGTTAGTTCTTTTTCGAGATATCGCGTGTTACATACAAAGGCTTAGACAGGCAGATATTGAACTCTCCAGCCCCCCTCGAGTGATTGGGTTTGCAAATCTTTAATTAATGCATAAACAAATAAAACATGTACTGTATCCTAACAAAATTCATAAGTATTGTTCAAAGTTACAACAGTTAGCTAGTTAATTTCAGCTATTGTAACAATGCTTCATTAAATGAGCATTAAAACAACATAACTCGATTAGTGTAATTTAAACGATGAATGGTGGGTGCTCAATAAAACCTTTATTCCTTCGTTATTATTTGTCGTAGCAAAACAAATTTGGTATATGAAAATACCTCACAATGCAGCGTCTATAATCCATCGATGTATTGCTTTACACATAAATGCTAAAATCTAGCACTATCACAGACTTTCTGGATTCTGGAGTCCATCATAGTTGTTTAATGTGTAGAAAATTCGGTTGTTCCGCCGAGCTTTGAGATGTATTAGAACACCTCTAGACAATTGATTTTTTAATTTATGTTTCTAATGTAGAAATGATGCGGAGTTCATTTTGAATTTCTTCGTCGCCGACTCTTTGTATGTCTTCAGACCGAACATGGACTCTTGATCCCAGACGAACATGGACTCCTGATCCCAGTAGTAGGGACAGTGTGAGATTTTCACACGCTACGCTGAGCGTAGAGTAAAAAGGCGCTAGACTCAGTATTCGCTTTGATTAAACCTTTTTTCATCTTTGTTCCGACCTTAAAAATATGCATTACACATTTTTATCGACCCGACATTTTGCAAGGTGGATTAATTTTTATTCTCAGATTGACTATACTAATTCTAAAGTTGTGTAACTTTATTTATTTCAATGTGTTATTGTATAAAAGTTGTTGCTAGAGTTATGTTATTGTATTGTGTATGTAATGACTTTGCGCAAACGTACAAAAAAAAACCGCTTTGAAGTTCATTGTATACATAAAAAATATTTATCTCATATTTTCTTTACGTTAAACATTTAATTTCATAATCAAATGTGTGGAAATATCTATTTATTCAATGAGCACCCAAGAATTTTAACTTTTACATAGAAATAAAAGTGTCAGTCTAGAGGTTTTTTTTCATTATACGTTTATTTTCATACTAATATGTTTGAAGTATCTATTTACTCGAATATCACCCAAACAACCCTCATTACAATGGGTAGAATGTGATTAATGACAAGGAGGAATTTCTAATTAAACTGAAGCATGCAGATTTAATCTAATGTGACGTCAGAGATATTAAAACATGGCTTAAAGAAGTAGCAATTAGGAGTAAACTGCCTTCTGTTGTTTTGCTCTGTTCTCCCGTCAAACACAAACAAACAAAGAGATAATCAGCAGCATCCCGAGGCAGTTCAGCACAGCGTCAGTGTAGGCTTACTCGGATGGATCAAAATTATGTCAGTTGGTTGTCATTGTGACGTCAGAGATATTAAAACATGGCTTAAAGAAGTAGCAATTAGGAGTAAATTGCCTTCTGTTGTTTTGCTCTGTTCTCCCGTCAAACACAAACAAACAAAGAGATAATCAGCAGCATCCCGAGGCAGTTCAGCACAGCGTCAGTGTAGGCTTACTCGGATGGATCAAAATTATGTCAGTTGGTTGTCATTGTGTGACGTCAGAGATATTAAAACATGGCTTAAAGAAGTAGCAATTAGGAGTAAACTGCCTTCTGTTGTTTTGCTCTGTTCTCCCGTCAAAACGCAAACAAACAAAGAGATAATCAGCAGCATCCCGAGGCAGTTCAGCACAGCGTCAGTGTAGGCTTACTCGGATGGATCAAAATTATGTCAGTTGGTTGTCATTGTGACGTCAGAGATATTAAAACATGGCTTAAAGAAGTAGCAATTAGGAGTAAACTGCCTTCTGATGTTTTGTTCTGTTCTCCTGTCAAACACAAACAAATAAAGAGATAATCAGCAGCATCCCGAGGCATTTCAGCACAGCATCAGTGTAGGCTTACTCGGGTATATCAAAGTTACGTCTGCTGATTGCTTATTGAAAATTGTCTATTTCTCCGTTCTGTGGCCAGGACAAAGGCAAAATCAGCTGCTAATCCTCTAGAGGGTAATCCACGCTTTCGATCGAGGCCAGTACTTCAGTGAAGTATTTTACAAAACCCCTGAAGTACCTACCGCAGAAAGCCTGTCTTCTTTTTATATTAATGTTAAATTACCTTTTATTATTTATTTGAACGTTAATTAACATAAATGAATTAATTTTACATTTATATATTTAATAAAAGTTAAAGTATATGTCTTGCTTCGTTATTTAGTGTAGATTTACACATATGAATAAATGTAATGTATATTTACATACAGAACGTACTGTGGTAGATAATACAAGTTTGATGTTCTATGATGTGCTGTTATAGCGTGGATATACGAGCCCCCAGTTTACGATGTTAGCGGTAGTGCCACTCCACCGGATATTAGCGAGGAGAGCTGGCTAAATGACTATACTCATGAGGTGAATGATCTGCGAAAAGGGGATGGGGATTGAAAATTTGCAATTTTATTTAATAAAAGAAAATAATAAATGGTTGAATGTTCAGTAACATCTTTGTTAACCTTGGTAAAATTAAAAAAAGAAGCTATACTTCATCCATATATGACATTTATCCTTTATAGATATTCACCTTTCATAGACATTCCAAAATCATATAATTAGAATTAATTCATATTTAATGTTAAGCCCTATACTTGTGAAAATTAATTAACAAAGAATGCTTAGGGTTACATAATTACCAGGGAACATCACCAACTGATTCGTTGTAAATAGCAGTTTAAAAAAAAGTAAGCTTAGGTTTACATCCCTTGAAACAAAGAAAATTGTGTGTACTCTCACGTGATTATCTAAATATCCGGTTTTTCTCCACATGTAAAATTTTCGGGATAGAAAGTGATATAAACAAAAGTGCATGTTATTTAGTAAAGTTCCTTGGGAATCTTGATTGTAGTCTGCAACAACAAAACTGATATTAAAGCTGAATAAGGGTTTAGAAAGAAAAATGCAGAAAAAGGTGAAATAAATGTTAATATACAATGTTATCCATTACAAACTATACCGTATGTATTCAAGAATAAATCAGAGAAACTCTGAAACTTAACACTATATTTGAGTATTTGTAGCCCCAAACAATAATTGTATGAGTGCATTAAACGTCATCAAATAGTCATTTTAATAATTTTTAAAATTTAAAGTAGAAAGGGATCCCCCTTTTACCTTTATTCTGTTTGTCCTTATGGGCCATTGGCCTGTGCGAGGATCTTATCAAACAGAATAAGGGTTGTAGAGTCAATACAGTACAAGGTCGATGGTGCTGATAAAAAGTGATACGGTCACAGATAGGATTCGAACCTGCGCTATCTCTAACTCAGACTCAGTCCGATGCTCTAGAACACTCGGCAATCGGCTCTCCACAGTACTATAGTTCACATATTATATTATTGTGTGAAAATAATGTTGCAAACTGCAAATCTCGTCCCGTCGGATAAAAAAAATTGAATATTTTATATTACACTACAAGTCTAAATTTGGTACATTAAAGAAGTTCTATTTTAAAGTTTTTGTCATTTTAGAATAGTCAAAGTGCTTTAGATTCCTCATGACCATATATGGCATGGTATTGAAATGGCTATAAAACGAAGTAGACTTCAGGATGACCCAGAATGTATGCGTGGATATGCACAAGAATATTAAAATGTTTCTAAGATTCGCTAAGGAGGCGTTAAATTTAAACGTTGCTTAAATTTACATCATGCATAAAGATAAATGAACAATTAAAACCTGAATGGAACGAATGAGATCTGGTGAACGCGAATAAGCTATATTTCACCATTACCGAAACAGAAAAAAATGAAGTGTGGCAGGGAATAATGGAACGGTCGATCCAATACTGGCCCGTCAAACGGCACTTACCCCTGTCAATAACACGGCGCGCCGCTGTTGTGAGGTTTCTTTACGCCGAGGACATTTCAATCTATTGTCAGTACTTTTTAAGATAATATTTCAGTCTAAATTATAGATATGAGTGTGATTATTTTCAATACAATACACCTTTATTAATGCCAATGCTACAGTAACTAAACAAAAAAGACAGACTCAGCAGTATCATATAGGACACAATTAGTGCCAATATATCAATTTATCCTTGTCTCTCTCCACCCGTAACCCATCGCCGCAACTTTATTGATCCTTAATCCCAGTTGTGGTCACGTCTTTCACTAATTACAGCTCACAACTTTTACCTTGTCATTTCTCTAAGTATACTTGGTGTTTTATTTTGTTGGGTTCTTTCTCAGCTCTTGTCATTTTAATTGGTAACACCATTACGTTTAAGAGAAAATGATTCAAATCATTTGTAAATTTATGTTATTCTTCCGAAAACAACTCTTGACCCCGTGACCTTTCGGCTTTTCTTACCTTTAAGCCAAGAAGCTGATAAAACATTTTCTGAAACGTTACAGTTTATAAACAAAATTTTGGGTTTGTCATGTAAATTGGTACAAGCTTATGGTATCTTCTGTGGAAAAGCCCTAAAGACATCGTTAAATCCTTCCAGTTTCTGATGATATTGTTACCCTAGTAAGCTGACATCCATCCTTTTAAAGCACTTAAGCTTCGGATGTGTATCTTCAGTATCAAAACGTTTATTTGGCGCAACCTTTTCAATTCCCAACAATAATTTATTATGCTGATTTTTTACTGCGACCTGTTATCTCCTTAAGGATTAATTCTATATGCTAGAGTTTCATTATCCGCATCATCAAAACTTTATGGAAATAGTTTCTGCCTCTTCTCCTTGTCTTAAACCCAGTCGAATCTCCTTGAAACGCCTAAACCCGAATAGTAGAGTCACACGGATAATGGTATTGCCATAGTTTTTCGACCATATTTCGTAAAGTTTGAATCACTGCCTTCATTGTAGCTATCCATGAGCTAAGCTGATTTAATAACTTTTTACCAGCTACTAAAATCTTCTTTAGCACAGGAGGAAGGCTCAAATCAAGTATGTATACCATAGGCATGCAAAGAGTATCCGGTTTCAAAATCCGCCCCTGTGTTCAAAAAGGATAACATTGTAAGGATGACAGAATTAAAAAAAAAAATTAAAAATTGTTAAAAATTCGGAAATTTAAAATTGTTACGTCAGACTATGAGTCTGCCACCTGTACTTTTCTTCATGTATCAACGAGGACTACGGTTTAGCAAGTACATAAATGAACAAATCAATAAAAACAAGGCGTAAAACACGAATTATAACATTTTAAAACGAATAGTTTCTCTTGAACTGAAGACCGGGAAATTTACCAGTTGCAGAAAATAAAAAGGAATGCCAATTGCCAATGCCATTCTGTAAAAAGAGAAAAAAGGAGATTTAAAACGCGGGGTGTAAACCTCTCCATGAAGTTGCCTCATAAAACGAAAGAATTGTTTCACTTTTTCCATTTTATTTATAATTTAAATATACAAATTCTTGAATATTTAATACTTTTGGTTATAATATTTTTACAATTTGATTTTAAGAGAAAAGATCGTAATAGTTAAATAAAAACGAGAAGATAAAAAAGAACCCAGAGAAGGAAAGAAATACCTCTTGTCGCAAATAAAACTCAAAGAAGAGAAATTGTAGGCTCTATTTTCGGCATCCTCAAACACCAGGCTAGAGTTACGTTATGAAAAGTATAAGCACCACCTCTTTTCTGCATATGATAAACAAAGTGCAACAAGTAGATTAGAAATCTTCCCATATAATTCTATTTTAAGAGTCAACTGTAGTTGAGGCCATCTTGATTTTAGCCTCATAAGAACAATTTTTGAAACTCAAGCACATTTACAACGTTATTTAGATCGTAGAATTATGGGCGATATCTCATTTCAAAAATATAACTAATACGAATATAAAGTTTTATTCGATATTTTTATTCGTTATTCAGAAAAAAAAATCTAAAACTCTATTTTACTTGTATCATTTAAATATTAGAAAATTATAAACTTTACAAGAAAAAAGTGTTTTAATACTTAATAATAAGATGTTCAAAATACTTCCATAACGCTACGATAAAAAATAAGGGTGTAAATAAAGGGCATGAGGTAAATCATTTGTTTATGAGGAATAATTCAAGTACGTTTCACTTCAGACGGCATTGAAAGCATTATTTTATAACAATAAAGGAGAAATCTTGAGCACCATTTACCTTCTCAATTATATTCACAAGTGTGTATTATATTCACAATGGTGACAAGAGGATGTGAATGAAAATCATCGTCTCGTTAAATATCTGAATTAATTATACTATTAAAACTAGCATTTTTCTGTCATGATAAAGGTTTGTTAATTTTCCAGGCATGATATCCTAAATAAATCCTAATTGTATAATTTACACGTACATATATAAATATAATAGTATAAATAAATATTACAATCAGTTTAATAAACACTGACTAAATAATGTGATGAAAAAATGTAACGTTATTATATGAAGCCGTAAGATTGACAGATTGACGTGAAATGAAATTAGAGAGAGTTACAGGATAGGCTCCCTGACACGTAACTTTTCTTGTCGGAAATGTGTGATTGTTACACCTGTATTTCTTTGTAAGAAATCAGTAGACACTTTAATAAAAATTAATTAACTATTTTAGAATCATTTAAAACTATTTTTAATATTCTGAACTACATAAAAATAAACTAAATATACTTATCGTTGTTTTACTCAACAAAGAATGTTTTTACGTAATTGAAATATTGGATTATTTGATGCCAGCTAACTGTTCCATCAATTGTAATTAGAAACTTCACTAAATATGCCAACCCTTTTAAAAGCTTTTTCCCTTCCAAAACCATAACTTTTATAATAATTACAAATCCTTTGTTCAAAGTGTCTAAAAAAGTTGAGTACTGGGTAAGTTTAATTTTTTATGGTGCGTGGCATTCATACCCTAGTATAGTTTTATAAAAATTAAAAAGAAGACTTCGTATTCTTCCTGTTTTAATAACTTGATAACAAAAAGATAAATATATATATATATATATATATATATATATATATATATATATATATATATATATATATATATATATATAGAAGGTAGGTTATAGTAAAGAGAAGATATTAAAACCAAATTGCAGAAGAAATATGTCGTGTCACATACAAAGACCCACAAAGTATAAGATTCGGAGTTTATTTTCAGGAAACCTCTTACACCAGCACAGGTTACGCCAGAGTATTATAATGGTATTGATCTTGGCGTGTTCAAATTATCAGTAACGATAATCGTCAATATTAGTGTGTTAATAACGATGTTAGTAAATATTAGTGTGTTAGTGACAATGTTAGTAAATATTATTGTGTTAGTAAAGCTGTTAGTAAATATTAGTGTTTTAGTAACGATGTTAGTGGTAAACGGACTGTAGGTCCATGCCGTAAAACCGTCGGGACCATTACTTACCTACTTCTTAAGGGGCGGACACTGGATCCACGGTCTCGGCCTGGGACAAGGAAGTAGCCAGCGAGGGGGTCCAAGGGGCCTGGACCTCCCCAAATTATCGTTTATTATTTAAATAATTCAGTATTACTGACATGTACTGCAGAAAGATCTTTCTCAACAAAGAAAAGGGTCAAGAACTTTTTAAGGAACAAAATGGGGCTTCACTCTCTGCTCACTACGGGAAAACATCAGTTGTCTGGACTCCCTCAAAATGTTTTCCTGGCTACGTTTTTGGCCTCGGACTCACTATCCGACTCAAGGGGTTTTTTGGCGAGTAGTTGACAAGGGATCTTACCCACCTGCTGAACTTGAACGGGTGTGTTTTTAGATCTAGAGTTGTGAGAGAAAATAAAATTAATGAAATGCCTGTTATATCAATGGTATATTGATTACTGTACAACGATACTGCACATTTTGTACTGTACCTCAATAGTTATTAAACAACCCTACTCCATGCAAGTTCATTGAAGCCGTCCACTTCCTCAACTGACCATCAGAATCATACGCACCTCATTCTGAATACTAGTTTTACTTATTATAAAATCCATTTTTAGTTTAAATTAAAAAAAAAAAAAAGTTCAGTTACTCACGTTATACTGAAATGTTCGTCAGTTAACAGTGCCATTACTCATGAAAAATGTATTGATAATGTGGTAAAATTCTGCCAGTTCTAACTTTTATAAAGTAAAATGCCAATGCCGTAAAGTATTATTTATACATTTTTACCTATAGCAAATATTATTATGTTCAGTTACACAATTCTAATTTTCAGTTTTTCATAAACACTAAATTGAAAATATTAATTACCGGTGTTTAGTGATATATGTCTCTGATGATCTGGTCATATTTCTAATAATATTGTACAATAAATTCGTGTTTTTGGTTATATCTAGGAAATAAAATCAAATTTTTTGTTAGAAAAATCTCCATAGCTCTTAACACATATAGAACTTATATCTCGTTAATGAATGGTATAAACTGAGACAAATATATCATAAAATATATTTTTTCTATGACAAAAATCGTATTTGTGGACCTTATTTTCTATTTCTAAATCGCACATGGTTTATGTCATGTGTTATAGAACATTAGTTTGTTGATAAACTACTACAAATAAAAAATAAAAGTATTAATTTTATTATTGCTAAGATTGTTTTAAGCTACTGTTACTTCATTACAAGCATTACTGTGGCTAACAGGCTGCATGCAAAACTAGATCAGACAGACAATAAAAAATGAAAGAAATGTTTTATTCCCGGCAAACCAAAGGGAAATTGTGCTATTCTACTGAGTGATAGGGTTCAATGATGCTCAGCAAAATGCAATGGTGGGACATAAACCATCATACGTCATTCTTGTCTATGTAGAAATAAAGTTTCGTTCAAATTTTTAAGTCAGTTCGTTTTCAATCAAGAGATGTCGCGCGGACAGACAGGCAGAAATGAAACTTTTCCAGTTCCTGAGTGATATGCTTTGCTAACACTCAGCCAACTACACTAGCATTATCATATCATTATATTATTATCATGTAAGTACCACTATCTGCTACGAAACATGTTATTAACTTTTTACAAGTAAGTAATGTAGAATTAAGCTTACGCTTTTCCTCGATGAAAAACAAAACAGATTAATACATTCATTTCCGATGAAATTAACACATTTCATGAGTAAAGTAATTATTCTTGCTGCTTTGGAGAATTATTCGAATTATCAACTAAAGTTTTTATTAATATAACATAGTATTTTATTAGTAACGAATTATAATACAAGTATTAGGTTTTCAAAAATTTACGTGATATTTGGTACAACTAATAAGAATAAACTTCAAAAATATTTTTTAGGCACGAGAACACTTAGATCTTTAATCTATGATTTTGTGTTCAAATCAACTTTATAAAACTCAAATAATAGCTGAAAATGTGCAATTTTGCTGTTTTTACAAGCCGGATTTGAAATAGTGTACACACATAAACTGTATGACCTTGCACGTCTTGTATAAATTTACGCTAAGCATTCCAAGTGATTGTTTAGTTTTATGCATTAAAATTTGAATTTCATTTGACGAAAATAATTATTTTGCTATGATATCTATTTTAGTGATTATTATTAAATATTTTAAGGCACAGAGCCCTTTAAAATAAAAGCAAGAGTTTTATTGTAGGACGTCGTATGTTTAAGTTTAAAAATAATGGTCTCTAAATATTGTTCTTCTTGCTCATAATATAATGATACTTAGTTTTAAATTCTAAATTTTCTAATTTATGTAATTAGTTTTCTATGATAGTGTATTTACTTGGACTGTTATACCTTTGTGGTTTAGAACTTAAAATAGATTAGGATTAAAAATACATGAACAAAATTGTGTTTATCAAATTACGTTGCAACTCATGAAGATAGTACAATATGTACTATATAAGGCTTTAAAGGTATTTATTTTCATCCCTTATCATCTACGTTTCTCACATTTTTAATTACAGTTAAATTTTGTATAGGAATGCAAAATGTACTGTTGCGCTATCGTTGAATCTCTAGCAATTTTCATTAATAAAATACACAAAGTTATAATATAAATAAGCAATGTTTGGGATATGAATATTTAAATAATTTTGGTTGCTTTATTTATTGACCTACTTTGACTTTGGAAAATTGCTCAAAATACTCATGTAAGAAATTGGTATTACGTGTGAAATCGTTCAATACAAATTTCCGGCAGAAAAGTCCTTTCTCTTACAAAATATATAAAAGTTTTAAGTCCAAAGCTTAATTTTAGGTTAATGTATTGTTACCGTTCAACGTTCATTTGTAAATTCTAATCTAAGATGTATTGGTAATTCAAAAATGTTTCATATACTGTATGAGATCATTATTAGTTGGCAAACATTAAAACATTGATACTGCAGGTTTGTTATTTTAATGAGCATTGGGATAGTTGTTAGCACAAATAATCAGCAAACTTCCATAATTGTATTATATTTCTATTACAAATTTAAATTGTGTTATAGCTAATTCCCAAGGCATTTTATTACTCGTATATTCTTGTTTTATACAAGCTAAGTATGTCTTTGTAGACACAGATAAGAATGGGTTAACTTTTGGTTTATAGGCCAAGCACCACTGTTTAAAAAAGATATTGGTTTAGAACAGTTATATATTACAATTAACTTGATACAAACATAACTGTGGCATATTAGATATGAGCTAAATGGTCAGTTTAATTCTAGCCACACGAGTAATCTTCACTAAAGCTCAGTTAATTAGCGTAGGAAACACACACAGTAACGACTGTAGGAAAGGGATTCGTAGTTGGATACAATATGTGAAGCGTCGCTTAAGTGGGTCAGTAGGATCAATTTAAAACATTTGCAAAAATAAAAATAAATGTGTGTGTGTGTGTTCGCGCGTGCGTTCGCGTTCGCGTGCATGTGTGCGTGTATGTGTGAAATCTTAAAAAATATAACTAAACCAATTTACCAAAAGGTTCTGGTCACTGCTGAATACAACATCTATTGTACTCTGTACACTGTTGGCTGCATCATGAGTATTGATTTCTTGTCACGGCGACAATAATATTGCTGAAATTACCATTTTAATAGAATCCGAGTCAAATAATATTACACTTGGCATTATTACATTATCGTACGAGGATTATGTAACGATCCATGATGAAAATAACTAACTGTTACTCTAACTGTTGTCTCGAGAAGGGTAATACCACTAAATTGTTGCGTCTTTATTTATTGTAAAGCACTGTTTTTGAGGAAAAATAATTGTTACAGTCAAAATATTTTCGTATTAATTCATGCAGATACCCATATTTAGAGGTTTATGTATATTAATAGAGTTTAATACATTATTAAACTGATGGGATGTTGTTGTTATTTACTATTTATAACTTTACAAAAAATACAGTCTTAGTAAAAATTATTATTTTTTTAGTGTTGATTTATCGATTTTGATAAATGATTTCGACCTCCAATAAAGCTATCGCAGCTGACAGTCAATTTCTTTAGTAGGAGATTTCTCTAAAACTAGGTCGTGTACTCATATATATATATACAAATATCTATATATCTATACAATACAAATATCTAAAAGAAATAATTTTAAAACAGTCCATTGTTGATCAACTTAAAATGAGAACAAAACATAAACAATAGAAAAACGTCTTCAGGAGAAGATGAATAGAGCATCTGCCTCATTGGTTAAAATACTCTAACATTATGAAAAGGAATAGCAATGATTTGTTACGAAACCCTGTTTAAGCGACAATAATAGGTTCGAATTTCTAAGGGAGTCAAAAGAAATGAATGCTGCAGCAGCGGCGCGGCTGAGTCACGTATTGTTCGTTGACCATTGTTAGCGTCAGCGTACCTGGATTCCAGTTCCAGCAGGAGATGTCAGTTCTGCTGGACAATAACGCTGCTGGATTGTACGGCATCTCACCCCACTCCCTGTATATATCACTTAGTTTCTCACAAATTCGTTAAAATTTGCAACGTCTTCGACACCTTTGTTTCGTGGTGGATTTGCTCCATATGCTTTGGAAAACGTTTAGGTCAATTTACAATATAAAAACTCATTTTTATTTACATTCCGTAATTTATATTGTAGCATATTGGATTATAATCTACTATGCAATGCAAGAGGACGCCACACCACGTGTCGCTGAAAAGTGTCAGCCAAATCCTAAAATCGAATGACATGCACCATAATCGAACTCAGTGTTGCTCATACAGAAATGAAGCTTCATGCACAATTCCAAGTCGCTTCGTTTTCCAGATATCGGGTGTTAATAAATTGTTCAGAGTAAAGTATAGGACTCACCACCTCATAAACCCCCCCCCCCCTCTTGATCAGTACTGCCCTTGTGCCCCCAGAGGGTTCGCTTCTGGCTGGATATATTTCAGTTGAACGTACACTGCAGCAAAAAAAAAAAAAAAAAAAAAACAAACAAAAAATTAAAAAAAAAAAAAACAGCAAAAACAGAATCTTACTTTAGTCTGTACAACCCCATGGATTTTCCTTTAAGAAATTCTATACTGAGTACAAATTATAAACCATTAGTATTAACGGACAGAAGAGGAGTACACTACAGGACATTTAGCGTAACAGGGTTCGCTGAAGTTGCATGAAAGTTTATAATCTACAACTCATTTAATTCTCGAGATGTCCTGCGGGCAGAAAGATATTCGTACAGAAAAGAAAATGACACAATATTACGTACAGCAATTCCATGGTTGGACATGCACCATCATTGAACACATCCAACCAACTATCCAACTTGGTTTGTCTATGTATAAATGAAGTTTCACGCAAAGATCAAAATCTAAAGATGAAATATATCTAGAGACATTTTGCCACATGATAGATTAAAAACGGAAATTAAGTTAATTGCTATGTTAAAATAACAATTTCGTACTTTTAACAAAGCGCTTCTACTCTATTATGTATTCGTTTTACTCTATAAATAAAAGTTACACATATTAAAGTCTCATATGATTGCACGCAGGCTGTTTATTAATTTATTTAATATGCTGTTTTATCTTTCCGCTCATTATCACTAATAAAATCAATACAAAAATATTTGCCAATTCTCAGCCAAACCCCATGGAGTGACATGCACCATTATTGAATTCTCCGTTCTTCATATAGGAATGAAGCTCCAAGGAAAATTTCAAGTCTGTAGGTCATTTCGTTTTTGAGATATTGTGCGGACGGTCAGAAATGAAAATGTTCAGCCTTTCGAGTGGTAATATTTTAAAAATGGATAATCATTTTTGTTTTTCAATCATTAATTAAATAAACAATAAAAAAATCATTGAAACACTAAATCTGAGTTCCTGAAGTTAAAAATTTGTGGATTTCAGGCAAGTTTATCTTTATAAAATGTTTTAAAATTGAATCTCATGACAAACAGAGCTTTAGACTCGACCGAGACCTAATAAGCGTGCTAATGTAGGGTAGCTAATTTCCCTCCCGTTGCATGCAATCCCAGGGATGATAATTTTTTGAAATGACGCTAGCAGGAAGTTTCATTCGACAACGAGGCAAAATATAGTGATAAAAATTTGGTCTGATTCAAGAAGAAAACATTTCAATCGTCTCTATAAAGTCCCTACTCTCCTTACACATTCTCGTATTCTGTGTCCTTAAAACACTGGTAACAAAACTAAATTTGGGATACACCAGACATTTTATCAGTATAGACCAAGATACGACACAGTATTTAACCCCCGGCCTTCTTATAAATTAATTTTGTCACTTTCGCCGGGCTTTCACAAGCAATTTGTCTTTACGTTAGAACAACACAACCGCTCTTTCTTTGTTTTTGTATTAAGTTTTTCTATTGTATATTATCTTGAATGACTAAATGAAAACTTAAAGAAAATTAAATTTGTATAGTTGAAATAAGATTAATTAATGAATTCAAAATAAACGCAACCAGTTGTAGGTAATGTCGTTATTTTGTCTATAGTAGGTTTTCATAAAGGTGGGCTCAAGGTCATTGAACAATCTTACATGTTCCGGCGGAGAATATATAAATATAAATATTCTCTCAACATTTGGAATAATCAAAGTTACGTTCAAGAGTTTACACAAGCAGACCTTTTCTAGGCAGGAAGATTCCAATAGCGTCTGATTCCTGTAGCTGGTAACTTCATAGCCCAGCAGAATATCTGAGAATACTGTACAAGGATTTTGAGCGACCTGTTTCTAGGATCTTCCAAAGTTCTGGATATCCAGTCTTTCAATGGCTGTGAATTCCCAGAGCCCTGCAATACCTGGACCGGATTACCTCAGAAGACATAATATACCTGACTCTCGGGAAGTCCACAGGATAGAGTCTGCTAGAGACTAGAACCTTACAGCAGCTCACTTATGTCTTAACCCACTGTACTTCCGATGCAGGTGCTCACAGGGTGGAGGTTTGATCACAGAGACCTGGTGTCCGATCACAGAAACTGAGACCTTCCTAATTACTTTGGCTTCTAGATACCGAAAGTTTCCTTTAATCAGGAGCTCCAAGCAGCAGAAATTCCCAGATCCAAAAACATTCTTGAGACAGCAAGAATCTCACATCTGGATAAATGCTAAATTCTGGTAGTTCGCAGAGTCCTGAAACCCCTATATTACGGAATTTTATCGGTGCCAAACCTTTCTGATAGCAGGAGTTCCTAGAGCTAAGAAGCTCTTAGAGGCTACTAAATTTGAGAAACTGAGTGCTTTTAGACGCGGAAATTTCTGTGGGGTTCTCAGAGTTTGCTACTTGGTACTTCTATAATTTAAAATCTTCCTGACAAAGAATGTCAAGACCATTCAGTACCATCTAGTACTAATAAACTCTAGAGAATAAACCAGAATATTCAATACGTAATTGCAGGGAATTTCTTAAGCCTAGGTTGAGGTAACCAGTCGCATTCAAAGTGGTTTACAACCATAAAGTTTTAAAAAGCCAAGGCTTATTCTACTATGAAACTATGAAATCTACCTTAACAGGTTGTTTGCTGCGGACGCTATACCAAGGCTACTCAAGACCACTCTATACATCAATAATGAAGGTGTTAACTACATGTATTAAAGATAAACAGTTCTTGTAAAGTTGTTTAATCTGATGGGTATCAACTCAAAAACTATAGTTCAGTAGACTATTTCTAGTTTAAGCAGACATACATACACACATACATAAATATCTAAACCCCTGCGTAAAGATTTATCATTTTGGTATCATTATGCTCTAATAAATCAACTTGGCTTGGATCAATCTCAATAAGCTCTCAAACTACAATATGATCTCTGGGGAGGCTCAGAAGAGAGGAAAGCTTGTTTTAACAAGACATATTAAAGTCTACTTATGGTCCCTGGGGTCACAGCATCTTAGCTGGTTGTAAGCTGACTTCGCTCTTGTTCTGTTCTCCTAATACATTGTTATACAGGACAGAGCGTTGGTTATGTCGTTCTCAATACGACATACCTTCAGTTGTGAAAATGTGTAAACTTCTTGGAAGATAAGCTTCGCCTTATTGAATATTTAGTACAAACGAATTTATCAAATTCAACTCTATACCGAACTATTTTATTAAATGGAGACGAAATGCAAGTGATATTATTAGTAAGCATTTATTCTAAATTCAATTTTTAAGATACCTAATTTTTTAATGATATATGAATGAATACGAGAAATGTTTAACATCTTCAATAATAAAGTAAAATAATACTTTTACAGTAACAACATAATATAAATACATATAAGGTATACAAATAAAAAAATAAGAAAATTAAAATTACAAAAAAATAAAACTACAATACAACATATACAATGATCATAGAACGGTGCACTGAATTAAAAGTAATCGCATGGTCCCATTGTGGGATAAATATTCATACTTTATGTGCATCCTGAATCCCTGAACACTAACTTAATATATGGCTATTTGTGTATTTGGTCAATTATAATATTTATATTATTTTCCGTGTTTATTATTACATTAAATATAATTAAAGATGTACACCGTTCATTAATTGACTAAGCTTTAGTGAAACATATCATTTGAGAGGCTGGGAAAACTTCTGTCTATCTTCCTCTCTTCACAATATCTTGAAAACGAAATAATCCACAGACTTGAAATGTTGTATCAAGCTTCATTTCTATATGAGCAACACTGAGTTTGATGCTGGTGCATGTCACTGAGCGTTAGAGAATATTTTTACCTAAATCTTTTGGTTACCATGATTGCAACGAGAAAATAGAAGAGTACATAAATATGTAAAAACCTACGTTCAATCATATGTAGTCTGAGCATGTGCCGTTTAATTCATAGAGTAAAAAACACAATTGATTTAATTTTAGCACATTCTTGCGTTGTAATAAGATTCCTAGCTCACAGTACCTTTTATTATTTGAAAATTGCTATGAAACCTAATTTGAGTGCTGTGAGAAAGATTTGATCCGTAGAGTTTAAATTTTGAATGAAAATTCATTCCTACATAATAGAAAAGAACGTGTTCTATAATGGTGCATGCCCAAACATGGAATTTGGCTGAACATAATTCTGTTCTCAACAATTGTCTGTCTGTATACCTGGCCATAGAACATTTCGAGAATAAAATGAGTTATAGATTGGAAATTGCGCATACAACCTCGGTAAAGTATGTTAGACACGTAATGTAGCGTTTTCCTACCATGTAGTAAATAGAAATATTTTGTTCCATACAAAAAGATTCTACTCCCCTCACCATGTACTCATTTGTCAGTGGAGTCCATATACCAAAGATTCATTGTTTACATATCAACGGCATCTTCGAAGAACGGTCAAACACTTATATCTACATTATTTACTGACAGATTTGTATAATTTAGGAGTCAAAATTTTGTTTTTACACTAAGCAACTATCAATTTTTAACTTTTATAACAATTTTTTTTAGTTTTTACAGTATTCAGCTACGTTATTAATTGGCCAACAACTTGAAACGTGATATGATACTACACTATTAACTTTTCTCTTAATTAGAGACTGCAAGAACAACAGTTGTGCCAAATTTGAATTATTTATCTTTTTGGTTTCTGACATAAAAAAATCTTTATGTCTGCATAAAGAAATATGCAGACATAAAGATGGAAAACTAAACACTTCTGACCCATGTGTATAAAACATTTTGTGTTTGTCATGACACGCATGATAGAAGTTCGTGAACACCCTGTATATTCAAGCACTTGCGTGTACCTTGAGTATTATCTAGTTATAAAGAATTAATAGATTATATAGTTTTTACAGTACCTTTTTCAAAAATAGAGTGACACATATGTTTACAGTTATAATCAACATTTTAGTGCAAATGCTAAAATATTTTATTCATTTATGTAGTAGACTAGTAACAAATTTTGATAGATAACTTTAATTCATTTTCTGTTTTAATAAATTAAACAAATTAGTATGAAAGATAAACTTCAGCCGTTGGTATTAATCATTTATTAAATATTTATGACACGAGTGTTTCAGCATTGAGATACCTTCAGACTGTACAAATACCTCTACTAAATAAATACATCTACATATGGAACATTCATATGTATGTTACGTTTGTATTATAGTGAAATAGTTGTAATTTTTTTCTATTTATTGTTTTAATTATTTGTGCAAGAGTAGGGTTATATTTAGAATTTTTTAGATCTTGGCTATAATTGAAATACATTTGTAAATCTTCTTTTGCATTTGTTTTTTTTCTTTTCCCCCTAAATTTCCAGAATTTTCATGTATTTTTGAGACAATATGTAGTTTGTAACGTATTCACTTTTCATGAAAATTATAAAGACATCCTACGTTGCAGAATTAATATTTTACAGTATTCCAAATCTTAAAAACTATTTGTTTTAAAACGATACATTTTTACACATGGAAGGCAATTTTATGGGCTACGGTTGTGTAATACTAAATGGATTATTATTTTAATTACCTGTGGGTGCGTACATTCTAATAGTAGAAATGTAATCGTTATTTAAGTGAAATTTTATTAAACATTTAAATGATTTATTAAATAACCGTGGCCAAAAATTAACAATACATTAATATTGGAAAACTATGTTTGAAATTCCATTCTAGACAGATCTGCAAAAGGAATATAAAAGCAGTAATTTAATATAAAAGTCACTGATCAGGAAAATTCTCGACATAAATTAATTAATACCTCTGATCGTTCCTCTCTTCGACTTAAAAACACGATATTAAACTCAGTCGCGAACGAAAATGCTGAATCCTCTGATTTATTTTATTTTATCCTTTTTTATATGTGAGTGAGACACATTAATATATCCCACTTGTAAGTTCAACAATGACTTTAATAGAATATATCCCTAATAGAATTTTATATTCTTTTTATATGAATTACATAAATTTAGGTTGTGCTTTACACATAAGTAAGTGGTTTACAGTTATAGTTCGTCTTTCTAGAAGTCCAGTGATAGTTATTTTGGGAAAAAATTTCCTAAATGCCATTTTCAAGAAAAGTTTTAAAATATTTGGAACTTTTTCCTTAGTTATGATTGTTTTTGTTTTTATATATAACCTATGGGAAACTCTATGACATTTTAATATTTTTATCCGCTTCTGAGAAGGTTGAATGCCATTTCCTGCCATTTTGACCACATTTATCCGCCCTAATTAAAAAATATTGTCATTATAGATGAAAAAAAAAACATAAAGTGGAATGAAAAATACCTTAAAACGTGCAATGCATGAAATGGAATTAAATCATTCGCATACATTCGCATTGAATCATCCCTTCACACCAGAGCCCTGTTATATATCTGTGATGGAATAAAACTATTGCTAATAGGTTATAGGACTGCACCGAAATGTACGGTAATCACACGTTATACCCACAGTTGATACTCTCCCTGACACTGCCGCCAATTATAAATTCCATTAGTCAACTACTGTGTTCACGGCTTTCACACAAATTGCAGAATTAATAGCCTTAACATGAGTATTTACATTCATGGCATTAACTAGAACCAGTAATCGGATCCATTTAGCTAAGTAGTATTACTACAGGAATAAAACGCAATTACAAAATCATTTGGTTTACATTATGTTACCATTTTATTTTACTAAACAATAATACTAATGTAGTGTGTGAATACACACAAATTATACCTACATTATTATTTGGCAATAACGACTATGCAGTCCTAGAATAGTGTTAGGTCAGCCTAGTGGTGGAGGGGAGTGGGGGATAAGATGGCTGATACTGATTTTAAATGAAAACATTTTATAGGGATAATTATTGAAATGTTGGATGGCAACAAACTATTTAAAAATGTCTGGGAAATGAACGTTAATGAACTAAAATTGTGTTTGTATATCAATGAAACTATGTGGTAAGGTATTAAAATAAGTGGTAATGAACTATGTTCACTGAATAAAAATATGTGTTCTTACTAAAACAATTAATACAACAAATACATTTTGACGAGTATACAATTCTTTGAGATCCGATTTGTTTAGTTAAAAGTTAATACATACGTTGTTTTTAATAATTTCATCAAAACAGAAATGACCAGTCATAAACCTTATGTACCCTTTTGGGCTGCAACAATGTGGTCTTATTGCATTACAGTTGCCATTTAATGTTCAGAGGCCAATTATCACCGACTGTTGTCAATCCAACAAAGACTACAACAATTGCACGAATTGAATTATTTTTCTTTATTTGAAGTTTGTTATTGACTTTGAAATGTTTTGAAAGTATAATAATAAGATTTCGGACATTTGCAATCGTTCTATGTTACAAAATGTATAATGCAACGGTTCGAGGATTGAAATCTTCCCTATCCATCAGGTGAGAAGATAATATACATGTACTTAAAAGTTATAACGTGCGATAATGGACTATCACAAAAAAAATAAAAATAGAGAAATTAAAAATACACGAAACTACGTGGAGTCCAGACAGGTGAAAATAAACGTACGAGCACGAAAAGTCAAAAGCACAAACAAACATTACACCAGCACAGACGAAAGTGGAACAGTAACAAATAATTAATGTCGGCATTTCCTGTGCTATCGAGTTGTGTCATCTGAAATAATGAGACAGGAAGTTTCATGATGGATGGTCGAGAGGGGAAAGGATGAAGGCAGCCGCTTCCGCCCCTATGTTTTGGTACTAGGCCTCAATGTCATGATGTGTGTATAAATACTGTTAGTTTCTTTGATTTTTTAAATCTCTTTAGGTTTCCTAGTTAGTTTTTTGTAATAATGGCACCTAAGGCGGCCTATTCTCAACGATGGTTGGAATTATATTCATTCCAACTCGTGGAGACCCACCAGGAGTACGTGCTAAAAGAACTTTCTTCATTCAAGTCCGAAATTGTAATAACTTGTTTAGTTGGCACTCACTAATAAACGCCAAACGACAAGGCCATCTTATTACTTTTATGATTTTTAAATTGATTGGCATCAACATTTTTGTTCTTAAATATAAAATAGAAAGGAAGAAATTCGACGAAGAACTGTATGTAATGCGTAACTAGCAGCATATCTTTTTACAGTAATGTAATAATCCGGTTCACATTTACGTTTCTTATTCGAAACTTCTTATTCCTCCATCTGCTGAAACACGTATAAGGAGTGGTAGATATAGAATTGTCAGGAAGTTATGTCTATATTTAGCCTAACTGTTGTAAATAGGAATGTAATATTCTGGTTCACATTTACGTTTCTTATTCGAAACTTCTTATTCCTCCATCTGCTGAAACACGTATAAGGAGTGGTAGATATAGAATTGTCAGGAAGTTATGTCTATATTTAGCCTAACTGTTGTAAATAGGAATGTAATATTCTGGTTCACATTTACGTTACTTATTCGAAACTTCTTATTCCTCCATCTGCTGAAACACGTATAAGGAGTGGTAGATATAGAATTGTCAGGAAGTTATGTCTATATTTAGCCTAACTGTTGTAAATAGGAATGTAATATTCTGGTTCACATTTACGTTACTTATTCGAAACTTCTTATTCCTCCATCTGCTGAAACACGTATAAGGAGTGGTAGATATAGAATTGTCAGGAAGTTATGTCTATATATTTAGCCTAACTGTTGTAAACAGGAATGTAATATTCTGGTTTTGAGAACATTGCCTACCTGAGATCCCTAACTTTCATATAGGTTTATGATCTCCAAAGTGAACCACAAAGCAGTGCTTTGTCTGATATGAGCTGTACTACTGAATGTAATATTCTACGTACTGGAAACATTGCGTATATGAAACTCAAGTCTCTTACACCTGTATGGACTCTTTATCATAAAGTGCAAGACAAGGAAGTGTAAGTGTTGTGAGGAAGTTATGGCCGTAATACGTCACGGCTGTTGCTTGCAAGAATGTAATATTCTAAGTCTTCCTGCTTTACCAATCACAAACTTGTGCCTTACTTTTCCTCTTTGGGTTTGTAACGTCATTTGTAAGTTCAATAATTAATATAACACCGTTATTGTTTGTAAACCTTCTGAGTTATAAAAATAAGTTTACATTTATGCGCTGAGCCTTAAATTGAAAATGTTATATTCCTTAGCAAGAGTTTTAAATAAAAAATAAAATAAAAAAGAGAAATATTTGTATTAAGTCAATGTTTGGAGTACTCAATAAAAAATGGCTGATAATTATTTGTATGGTTATTTAAGTATGGCTGTTTAGGTTTGGAGTACTCAATAAAAATGGCTGATAATTATTTGTATGGTTATTTAAGTATGTCTGTTTAGGTTTGGAGTACTAAATAAAAATGGCTGATAATTATTTGTATGGTTATTTAAGTATGTCTGTTTAGGTTTGGAGTACTCAATAAAAATGGCTGATAATTATTTGTATGGTTATTTAAGTATGTCTGTTTAGGTTTATTTAAATGCGCTGCGAAACAGTTCTGTAATAGTTTTTCCATGATTTAATGGTTGTTGTCTTATCGTGTCATCCCAGCGACCAGGGCTCCAGTTTTTATGCAGTTTTAGAAACGTGATAAAATAAAAAGAATGACCTAATTTCTCTTCTTCAATAGTATTCCCAATGATAATAATTCTTTCATGTCACAATTTTTGTTGTCTAATATGGCTAAAAACTTGTCAAAAATTATAGAATGTGGGGGTTTGATGAATTAATAATGACTATCATTCATTCACTTCTGCTGGAGGGTTTATTAAAGTATACGTAAGAATTTCGGATGACAACCATTCAGAGAATATTGATTAAAGTTATAATTCCTTAATTCCGACCAATATGAGGTTACTTTAATCTATAATTTTACGTGCGGTTGGTTTTTACACAGAAAATTTGTAATAAAATATATACAGGTTAAAATGCATTATTAAGAAAATTCATACATTTGTGACAAAATAACATTTATCTCTTTTTTTGTTATTTAATGATTTAGAATAACCTTATTTTCATGCTTGGTATCAGTAGTAAAATATTTGGCCAATAATTTAAAACATTTAAATATAAAACCATTTGAATTTACGTGAAATATTGACATACATGATTTTTATCTACGACTTCTACTTATGAATTCTAATCATGCTAATTAAAATCTGGATGTTATATGAAACATATTATCAATACAACATCCAGATTTAATTCGGATATCGCTTTTTAATTTATTTTTAAGAATGACTGTTTCGATTCAGCTCTCATATTTCAAAATAACATGTCGTTTTAGTGATGTATTTCACATTTATGGTCTTATATGTAATTATGGTATATAAATTAATTTTCAGTTAAATAAATTACGAATCAAAGTGTAGGCAGATTTCTATAAAAAATGAAATTACAGTATTGTACACTACTGTTAAGAATTGAAGGAAGCAATAATTGTATAATTTACAATAAACATCTGGAGATTTGTGGATTACTCAAGAAAGCCGCGTTATTAAATGAATATTTCATGAAGGAGCACAGGGAATTGGATGAGAGGCTTTAGTTCATTTGCTTCAACAAATAAAAGTAAAACAAGGATTCGCGTATCCAAAACGTTTTATTGTTTTAGAGATGTCTTGAGTAATCAACATGGCAAATGTATTACTTGAGTAAATTCAATTAAAATTATGGCTTAAACCAAAAAAAGCTATGTACGTTATGGATGGCAATGATTGTTTCCAAGTATTGTAAATGATACCAATGCTTTAAAAATGTTAAGGAAGCAGGAATTTACCGAATCTTTTCATCCGGAATAATAAAAAAATCGCTATTACTAACGATGAAAATTTCCGAAAAATCCAGTTTCCTTCACATCCAAATGATAATTGTTTCATTCCATTATTAAAAATAAACTATAAAAAGGGGTTTTAAACGTGTATTTAACTAAGGATTTTGTAACTTAAATATATGTAGCTACCCAAAATAATACGTCTTAAAACTACATCATTTACCAATTTAATCTTGTTGACAAAGTTGATTGGACTGCAAATTCCATACGGCACAGAGAAACAGTGCATTACTTTTTAACTTGCAGTATTTACTGAAACAGTGGTGAGAGAGGTGCATTAACAAAAAGTTAATGCAAGTGAACACTTAACGGAAATAATTCAGAATGAAACAAAAATACACGTGATTAGCTATCAAATATAAATATTTTACAGGACCATTCTTTATTGAACAACTCTTTTTTGAGCAATAAGTAGAATAATTTTGCAAATCCTTGAGAATTGCTTTTTGTAAAAAAAGGTAGGGTTCGCCACACCAGGTATTGCGTAACAGGCTTCACTGAGGTTGCATGCAAATTTTCAACTCCTTAATTCTTGTGATATCTGTGTACATACAGACAATGAAACAGACAAGAAATGTGTATTTCACCCCGGTAGACAATACAGAAAATGCGACAGCCTACTGAGTAGATAGGCTTCAACGGTTGAACCAAATTCTATGGTTGAACATGCACCATCATAGAACTCATTCTAGAAATGCCACATTTAGAAACCTCATATTGTTGTACTTGGAGTATTGTACTTAGTTTACACCTTAACTTATTCTGTTATTTTCCCGTTGCTATCTTGGTTACCCATAAAACCATTGCAAAAATATTCGCGAACTCTCAACCAAGTCCGACGGAGTGTCGTGCATCAAAGTCGAAACGTTGGTGATGTACCTGTATAAATGAAGCTTCAAGCTACCTTTCAAGTCGAAAGGTCAGTTCGTTTTCGAGATATATTGCGGACAGACAAGACATACAGAGAGAAATAACATTGGTTCAGCTACTTGAGTAATATGCTTCGCTAACGCTCAGCCAACTATTGGATTCAAGAGTGAACAATATGTTGGAAAAAAGGAAATAAAATTGGCGCTGACCACTGTATAAATTACCCGATTCCCACTTTTGGGCTAAATAAAACGGTCATCTGGCACTGCACAACTTCTGGACCTGTTGTGATTCTACCTACATTCATATCGGTGTTTTGGTGAATCACAATTAGCTGAAATGTTAGGCTTAAATTAACCTAGACCTCCCGGCTCTGGGATAATTCAATCCCTCACCAAGTTATTGTCCATGATGTAACTTATCTCAACATTATAATTCTAGGTACCGCCATTTACATAATTGTAACAACTGAATATCCATGTACTGAACCTGACTTTGTGTAATTAAATGTATACTAATTATGCAGTAAACACACAATTGCGATGTGGTTCTTGATTCTATGTGCGTTCTATATTAGCGTTAAAATATTTTTAATTAGAAGTTTAACATAAGTTATCAATAGTAGACTAGTCAGGTTAACCAGTACTTACCTTATTACAGCGTCCGTTAGGAGGAGGGAGGAAGCAGTTTGGGGGTTGGATAAATTTAAAACCTGTCGGGAGATTTACTGTACATGTTTTATTTCGTTTTTATTGGTTAACAATTCATAAATATTTTAAATCACGGGGACAGTGCTTAAGTTGGTAAAGGAAGATTAACAGAAAAGTTGATGGAATAAGAGGAATCACAGCAGCTTAAAGAGCAGGGTTGCCAAAATAGTAGCTACATATTTTACTACACTATTACTGAAAACAGGCTTTTATTGAAAGTTTGGGGCTTACATTGTTAAAATGTGTCTATCGAACAGCTTTCCCAATCCGAATCAATTCGGATGTTACTCTGTATGGTGATATTCATAAATGTGCCATAGCCTACTCTCATACACAGTAGTGCAGGAAAAGCCCGTTTGCACATGTTTGGTAGTCATGTTCATTGACGAACCGAGGTGAATCATTTGACTAAGATAACACTTTGATAAACTCGCAGGAAAAGAAATAAATGCAAAAGCGTTGATAATACTGTAAGCAGCCTACGTTATCTGATCAAGTGAATCACCACAAAATCAAACGCCTCACGCAAGGTGATAACTAAAGTCAGACAACAGAGTTCGCTAGCGATGCACCGATAGTAGTTCCAACGTCTAGCGCTAGATTGTGCTGTGAACAGTGTTCTAGTGAGACTTCTGTGTTTCAGCTATGCTGTATAGTCTGTAATTAGTGACACAATCTTTAAATCCGCCAAGATAACAGCATTATTCAGAAGCGAACTTGTAAGGAATAAACGCCCAAAATGAAAATGAGATCGATAAAAAAAAAAAAAAAAAAAAAAAAAAAACAGTTGTCTTGGATCTTCCATCGCCAATAAGAATTTTCCAGCCAATGTAACACTGTAAAAACAGAATAAAACAAATAAATTAACTATTTATAAGTTTTATGAAACAATTGTATGATGATGTAATTTTAATTATTAAATGAACGATGTAATTAATTCAAATTTCTGGACATAATGATACAAATAAATATGGAGTCGTTTACTTTGGAGGATGTTTAGATCACCAAGTGAGAAGTTTCTTCATGAATGAAAACTTTTTACTTCCCCACCTTTCCCCCCTTTTTTATTTGTAGTTAAAAAAGATACGTTATATGCGCATCTTTTCACCGATTTTACCCAAAAAGCTATGTTAAAGTGAACGGAGCAATAAAAATACCGATATAATGGATTTAATTACAGTTTGTCGGTTTTAACCGATTAATTGCTTTAAAAGTACAGAAACTCCGTTGTTATTGACATACGTATTGGTATAAAGCTCACTGAAAGATTAAATTTTATTTTTTAGTTTTGATTAACTAGGATTGGAACGACAATAAAAACCTTGTGATTTTCTAAATTTGATTAAAAAAAGGTTTTTGTATTTTTAATGTATTTTGAAACTTTTAAATTTTGTTGTTTTTGAAAATTCCAATAAATCACAACCCTAAATACAAATCGTATTCATGACAAAACAGTGTAATATTACAATTTAAATTGGCTTAGATAAAAAACATAATTTAAAAACTAAAAATATTTAAAAAGGCTTAATTTTCTTAGAAGCATTAGAACTGAATTGTAAAATATTTAAAAATGTATATTGAATGAAACGTAAAAAACTGTAAGACGTAAAGGAAATTAAAAAAAACGTTAAAGTTTAGAATAAACACTGGTTTCCAAGAGAGGAACACGAGGAACTGTTTTCCATAATAAAAGGTTTCCGGGAAGTAAGGTTGTATGTCGAGAGTCTGGGTCATAAATTTCAGTAATTTAATTTTACGCCAATCTATCTTTGTTATTGTTAGTGCAATACTGTTGCTTGGACCTATTTTCACCACATTTTGTTTAGTTTTTCCATTAATGTTTAGTTATACAAATGCTTGTAAAAGTTGTTGAATATTATAGTATAAAACCCTTTGTTCGGTAAATATTATCAAACTTTCGATACCAATAAACAACTTTAGTTTTTACTAATGTACTTAACAGCAATACAAGAATATAGATGTAATTTTGATTCTTTAGCCTACGTATTTGTGTTATTAAAATTACTTACGGGAGTACTATTGTATTATTTCAGAATCGCATCTGTAAAATGTTTTAGTTTTAGGTATATTCTATTAGACCTAACGATCGTAATGTTCGTTTCTCGTAGGTATGGACATTGTGATGAGTAATTTTAGACCCATAACAATTCTACCGTACTTTAGAAGTCACGGGGTGAAATCATTTTACATTCAACTACCGTACTGTAAAAGTTCTAAATCAACAAAAACTGGTACATACCCTTATGTAACACATCTTAACCAAAAAGTCTTCGTTAGTTTACATCTACCTAGAAATCGAAGGTTTCAGCACAAGAAATATTTCACAAATTCTTTGCAAATGTTGTAAATAAATCGCTTTAAATCAAAATTAGCAATGGTATTATATGTAACGAAGTTAAATAAAAGTGAATGTTTACCTTTAGTTACGATTGAATGGAGTGTATGAAAATATATTAATTTTGCTCTAGCTGGAATTAAGATCGCATAGGTAAATTTATTTTGACCAAAGTTGACCTACCGATTTTATGTAAAAAGCGTTAGCTCTAAATAAGGAACAACAGAAAACTGAAAACTCCCATATATTAGGAGCGCTCATACCCCGAAATCTTACAGGGCCGTTTGACACTGTTTCTAAAGAACCGGATGATACTGAGGACAGCTGTGTAAACAGGTGTAATGTTCTGGGGCTTGGAATTTTCCAGAGCCTTCAACCACCAATAGCCATGACCTCCAGGATGTTTTGATGTTCCTGTGGCAGGTAGCTTCCAAAGGCACGGAGCTTATGAAAGGATCGTAGGTACAAATAAAGTGTTCTCTCTTCCATTATAATTACCATACAGAAACATTTTCTTTGGAAAAATCATAAAGAAAAAGTAAGATATCCGTTCTAAAAACAACATAATTTTAATGTACACTGTTAGACGACATAAAAAGCTATGATTTTGATTTAAATAACTCAAAATTTAGTCTAACCATCCACGGACTAAAACCTCTTTATTTTCTAGATCTTCCTTTTTACACTTCAAACACATTACAATTCTCCGTACGTGTCTCGAAAATTATTACTAAAGGAATAAATAATCATGTTATACACAATTATTCACGTTTGGAGCAATATTATTGTCCACTTTATTAGTTCTTGTCTTTAATTTTTCTATCCTCCAGATGTCAGGGTTATAGTGTTTTAACAGAAATATCCTAGAGTCATATCACCATACCTGCAGCACTTGGACGCTGAACGAACGAGAAGAAACGCTTGTCTACCCAATATGATATTGATTGTTACTAGGGTTAACTTTTAAATTTTGTAATCACAATCTTGGGTGTACCATATTTACTGTTTCCACATTGTTTTGACGCAAAAAATCTGCAATCCTAGTAAGTGTACTACACAAAAATGTTATACATTATAATGTTATAAAAGTGTTAATTAAATACTTTTAAATCCAAAAGTTAAATTAAAAAATAAAAACTTATTTGTTAATTTTTATTATACATTGGCAACTCATCTTGTGAAATATTTTAATAAGATATAATAGCGAGAAATGTAATTTTCATGTAATAGTTTATTAGTTTCTCTACATCGCTGTTTAATCGCAATAACAGTCAATCAATGTTGCAATATAAAACACAATAAAATGCAAACTGCGATTATTTGTTACAACGGCAAATACGACGAAGCACATGTTTAATTACTAACAGTTCTTTCTTTTTGACATCAACCAAACCAATTAGCTGCATATGTTTTTTGTTCTATTAATTAACTATCTATTTGGAGATACACCAGTTGCTGTCTATATTATTTCGATTATATACTATATTGGTTCTTTTAGAAGTGTAAAATACATGCCATACTAGATTTTTAAATAAAGTATTTTGTAATCGGACAGTCTCATAATTAGCAACGTAATGATTTTAAGTCATGAATGTACTATGCACATGTGGTGATATTTTTTTACGTTCAATATCTTAATCCAATGTACGCATTAAAGGAAGTCTTTATGGGTAATTATTTTTAATGAGACAGTATATATTTTGGCTGATTTTATGGGTACGTTTGTTAAATATGTGTAGGTCTAATTAATGAGTATTTTATTGTTATTATTTCTTTTAGAATTTTACATTCCGTAGAGTATTAAAAAGATTTCGTAAACAGTACGTGGTATAATTCAAAAAGGTACATTTAAATTAAATGCAATAATGTACATTATTGTTCATTTCAATGCTGTTTTGTAAACAAAATTTGTGCTCATTATGATGCGGTTAGGCTATTTCAGAAATTTAAATGCGAATAATGAAATAGTGAAATAATTTTATGATTTTAATACCTGATCTGATCTGAAACCACTAAAAGCTTAATCTCTATTAATTAAATAAATTAAAACAATAGAAACAATAATAATTCTGAAGAAATATCAATCATGTTGATAATATTTTGGACTATTATAAAATACCAATTTACTTGAGTTTATGAATGTTATAGTCAATAGTAAAGTATTTAGTGCGGAGACAAAAAGTACATTTGTATAGCAAACGTCAAGTATCTAATAATTTTGACACACATGCTACATCGAACTCTCATTCATACATACATTTTGACACTCACTCTGCTCCATTAATCGCCAATTTTTTACCCACCTCAATTCGAGAGTAAGTCTTCTGATTGTGCGGTCTCCCAGTTCATTTAATTTGTTTAGAAGACTAATTCTAATGTTTTATATGTAAAAGACTGAGGTACTCATAATTATAACTGTTGTTGTGGGGATACAGCTGTCAAAAGAAATACATTTAATGGTTAAACAAGAAGTGTTCAGGAAATAACATTGAATGCAGAAAGTAGTAACCATATTTTACCGTCTCTAATAGCTGAGGAGTGTCAAGCTTTCGTGATCATCGAATTCGCGGTCATCAATTTCCGTGTTACCATTATTTGTAATCGTCCAGTTAAAGGGGGATATTTGTATTGTGAATCGGATAGGGAACTTTGCGTTGTATAAAAGGAGGTATTAAGGATTAGGACTATGGTTTTTAAAGGCTATGTAAGAACCAAAACTTAGTCAGCGATAAGTACCAGGCATATATAGCGTCCTTACCAAACATCAGTGCGTTACAATAAATAATTATTACCAGCTTTGAAGACTAAGGTAACTTTGTAAGTGTATAGATGTTAGTACAAGTTACTCTTCATGGAGGCAGTGTGCAGGCTGCTGACGTGGTCCACAAGGTTCTGAAAGTTAAAGAACCGCAGTACCTCAGCAAGAAACTCTTGTATGGGGAGGTCTCTCGATTAAGCTCTCGCCAAGATGTAAGGCTTCAATGTCCGAAAGTAAGACTGGAAGTCGGAAGAACAGGCTTTTCTTATTTTGGTCCCAGCATTTCCAATGGTCTCCCCGAACATGTTACAAGCATTGTATCTCGTTTGTCTTTTAAAGACAAGATGAAGCCATCTTTAATCAATACCAACGAGTTTTAGGGTGCTGAGCTGTGAGCTTAGGTAGTTGGGTTAGTCTTAGTTATTATTTAGTGTTGACCAGAGTCGATTTGAAAAACAGTTGCTTGATGAAATACGCTCATGAATAAATGCATTGATTATTTAGATTAAAAGTATTGCATGGCTCGTAGCCCTAAGGGCATATTGTCGGCATATTACTGTTAGCTTGATGAGTTTTTATATAAGGTGTTTTTAAAAGCAGATAACATGAAAGAATTAAAGCAACCAATAATTCAGCAGGCATAAAGTATCAATTAGGGGACTCATTATGTGACAAGCTGTTATTACTATCGACTGGACATTTTTAGGACGTTTATGATTGTCGTCACTTTGAGCAATTACTGTAACAAGTAAAATAACCTTCAGTTCTTAAATTATAGTGAGTGTAAAGTGACTGTTACTTAGAAAATAATCAAATATTTAAATAATCAATAACTTAATTGGTTCAAACTTGTTTCAGACTATTATTAGCAGTTCTTTAAAAATTTGTTAAGTAGTTGTACAAGTTGTTATAGATTTTTGTCACCTTTCAAGATGTCATTAAAAGTTTCAGAGTAAAGTTATACCTGAGGGTATAAAACGTCGCAGTAAAGAAACTGTGATTAAACCAATGTTTTTATAAGTATGTTGATATTTCATAGAGTTTTAAGATTGATGGATTCTTTATACAGAGTTGAGAAGGATAATATAGCAGCCAGGTAGTATAAACCATTTTGAACCGAACATGGTAAGACTACACTAAATATTTTCACAAGTAAGTTCATAATCCATCCTGCACTATTTCACAAAACGTATTAAGATGTTTATAGATCTGTCCATTATAACGGATAAAAGCCTACTGTATTAATAATGTTTCATAATTTAAAAAAGGAATTCCGAAGACGACTGTGAGAAATTTCTACTGACGTAGGAACAAATAGGTGAGGAAATAATCAAACAAGCTATGACGTCATTGATTGGCTTAGTTGGCACCAGCTTTGCCTTTGACAAATAGGAACGGACCTGCTGTAATGAAACTCGTGTTGCGTCATAGTTTACTCAAAAAAAGCTCAATCGCTCATAAGTACATGCTTATGCATGATGTTCTGAACATATGTAAAGCAACTCAAACGCCTCATTTCTGATTTATCTTCAAGATGATCACAACAAAGAAGTTCAAGCGGTGTTTTCAAACGCCAACTTTATGTTAAACTTCAATTTTGTTTCTTGCAAATTGGTGCTTGTTACAACTTTGGTAACTGATGTTCTTAATTTGATCGATGTGAAAAGACAAGATCAGTCTCTCTTATTTTTATAAAACTTACTTTTGCAGATTATTTACAAAATATAGATTCAAATTTAAGAAAATCAGCACATTTACTGATAAATAAATTATCTCAGTTTTGCTTAACAGGTCCGTTCTTAATCGTCCTTGTCTGTCCGTATGCCCTTTGTCCATCTGTCCATCTGTGGGATAAGTCTTTGTAGGAAGATCTTATAGAATTGAGAAATGGTGCATAGATTACCATTGGTCCAAGGAAGAATCATAAGGACTAAGGTTTGATTTAGGAATCATGTTTTCAAAGAGCAACAACATTTACATCCATCAAATTTCGAACAGCATGATGGGTATTCGCGAGTGGAGAGCTTTTACCTTCAACTTCGATTTTTCAATAATGTTTCGTTCTAGAAGAATATCTAACGACAAAATTAAACCAAATACTCACATAAAATAATGATTTGTTTTGTTTTATACAGGGTTTTACCAATACAGGCCCCCCAAATCATTCCGAACAGGGTAACGTTTGGTTATGGACAAAATCCACTAGTGTTTTGTTCGTTTTTTTAATAATAAAAGAACTTATAGAATAATTTTGACGATCTTTAACCGTTTATCAATTCTTTAGGACATTCCTATGAAGACTTTCCACCGTCCCACAGACGGACAGATGGACAAATGATACATACGGACAGGCAAAGACGATTTAGAACGGACCTGTTAAGCAAAACTGAGATCATGTATTTATCAGTAAATATGCTGATTTTCTTAAATTTGAATCTATATTTTGTACATGATCTGCAAAAGTAAGTTTTATAAAAGAAAGAGACACTGTGCTTGTCCTTTGACATCGATTAAATTAAGAATATAATTTATCAAAGTTGTCATAACAAGCACCACATTGCAAGAAACAAATTGAAGTTTAACATAAAGTTGACGTTTGATAACTCTGCTTCAACTTCTTTACTGTAGACATCTTGAAGATATATCAATATCCATGGTACCTGTGCACATCAGGTCTAAAACATCCGCATTTACTTTCTGATATCTTTAGCATAATTTAATATGCTAATAAAAATGTTTAATAAAGATGTTTAATATTAATCATTCTTAAGAAGAATCTGATTGATATTCTCAATTTTATTACTTTACAAAATTTAAATTTTGAAAACTGCAGTTTTCATAAAAATTTAAGCTGTGCAAAGGTTTGGTAATAGTTTGCTAGATACACACAATGACTCCATAGAAACGGAGTAGATGGATAAGGAACGTGCACTCGTGTGGATTATTCGGCTGAGAAGGTCAATAGCCACTTTATAATTATTTTTTCACCACTCTGTATGGTAATGGGCTGCTTTCCAATATATCTGCGAATGTCATCGTTTCCCTCGTTGCTAAGCATTTTCATTCGGCATCGCCTAGAGCGTAAATGAAATCTTGCCCCGCAATCGGTCACTCTAGATACTAGTAATGAAATGTAATGTTCTTGCCACCTTTCTATATTTCCTATATCATAAAAACTTGGAAAATATTTCATTGAGACAATATTTAGGGATACATTTCCATTAGTAAGCTTGTGATTACTTGTTCCTGTTCTTAATGAATTTCCTACTTCAACGGATATGGTTATAAATTATACAATTCAAGCAGTGACGCAGCGCTGCCTATATATAAGAAATAGCATTACATAAAGAGAGAAACATTTCAATTTAAAAACTAGCTGACTAGTTTAAGGTATTGTTTTTTTAATACTAATACTTTAAGGATATTAATACTGCAGGAGTTAATACACGTATGAGGACCTAATTTACAGATATAATATTGGGAGTTGTCTTTATGACTTCGGACTTTTGATAGAAAACACGCACAAGATAGTATTTAAACTCTATATCGAACCATTAAAATTCTTACAAAATGGAGTGGTTTACTCCTTACTTGACAGAGCAGAGATTATGATAAGATAGATACGAATAAAAGAAAAAAAATAAGAGAGATAATTCGGGCTCTGTTTGAGAAAGGTACCCTCAATCCCTAATACAAAATATCGCAAAACACAAAAAAAAATCATTAATGTGTAAGTAAGACCGTATAGAGATAAAATTTACGTTTATGCAAATCCCTTATTTGCCAGAATGATCGGATTTGACTTTTTTTTATTTGTCGTAATTAAAAAAGTAGGTAGGAAATGAAGGAAACAGGATTTTTCCGGACATTTGCCATCGTTCAGTGAAACAAGAAATCAGTAACACTACGTTTCGAGATCTGCAATCTGATCTCTTCTTCAGCTAAAGAACTAACCTAATACATAATTACAAACTAGGTTAAAATAAACAAATCTTACCAAAGCGTTGTGGCACGCCTAAGTCAGGAATCACAACCTACATGTTGTTTGTCAACTTCACTAACTCTATAAACATGCACTTAATAAAAAACTATACAAAACACTAATCATTAAAACTTAACTACGGAATACAGGTCACAATACGTTTTCGCTCGTCTACTAACCACCTACGACTGACCAGAGGACTACGACTGAACGTAGTGTTACTGATTTCTTGTTTCACTGAACGATGGCAAATGTCCGGAAAAATCCTGTTTCCTTCACAATCCTTCCATCGTCAAAAATAACCTTCAAACAAAGGAGGTAGGAAATGTAACATTAGACCCGCATTTTAAACACACAACACTCTTGCTTATTTATGAACGGTTATACCTAATTTTCCATTATGACTACAATGAACCTTGAATTTCCAAAGGCAAAGGTCCAAAGGTCTGGGCTACGACTACCTTGATGTATAACGACTCACAAATTACTCATATAACTACGGGCCTGGCGAGACCACACCGTAAAGGAGGTAAAGATGTAGGCTATCAAAAATATTTTTTATTTCCCACGAACCCTTATTGTCATTCAGGAGAAGTAGCATCGTAATAATCTGCTCTAGCTGTCTTGTCTCAGTTTTCTTATTGAGTACCCCACTTATTTACTCGTCACTATTAATGTTACTGACCTAAATTAAAATATTATATTCTTTTAATATTAATTATACAATAAAATTTAGTTTTTTACACATGATTGATTATTAATAAGTTGGTTTTTATTACTTTTATTGTTATCCTATATTTATTATGATTCATCAACTAGTTATTGTTATATATTTATTCATTTTTATTATTAATTTAAAAATATTCTTGAATATTTGTCGTTACTCATCTCTATTTTATTAAAATTGATATTTTTATCATACTAAATTGTTTTATGACTTAACCTAGTATACGTAAAGCTGCATATTAATTTATTACATCCTTGCTGTAGTTATAGCTTATTTTACTATTCTCTTATAGTAAAACTATCTTGAGATGTTTGTACCGTTCGCATGTGATTTTAAAAAAATGGATATCTACCGATGACAAATAAAATAAATAACGGAAATGGTCATGCCTGCAAAGTTTCTAGAATATAGTTGATCAATGTTAAGTACTACAATGTTGTATAAGCATTATATAATGTTTAATAAACTTTGAAAACGATACCAAAATAATGGCAACATGAAAAAATCAACATTAAAAACTGACAACAATATATGACAGTAAATACTTATAAACTGTTCGACAAAGGCTCGTAAAATCAAAACAAATACAATTTACACTGAATTCCAAAAACTGTTTTCTAAGTATAAAATTTAGTGGTTACAGAGAATAAATAGGTAAGGTAAAAATACCCTTGAACGTTAGTGTAAAATAATAAAAAGAACACAAGAAGGAGATAAACAAAAAAAGAAAAAAAAAGAAAACCAAAGAGTGATCTATTTCTTAAATTGCTCATTTATTAACAAGAAAATTAATTAAGGTTTTACAATTAAGTTAGTGTACCAACCGATCAGTCAACCTAAATATGAACTAACAAAGAAATCCAAACAATAAAACTGATTGGATATTTTTAAATAAACCAAAGTATAGTTTCGATAAGTTTATCTAGAATGAACAACAATAATACAAAAGCCAAACCCTTTTTCCTGATTTGTCACCATATTTTTATGTCGTGACAATCGCCATTTAATATTGATATCTGATCAGTTGTATGTGGTTGGCCGTTCAGTGCAGATGTACTGTGGCACATATTCTTTAGCTCAGTTATAATAATTAGTGTTTTTATTAAGTGTATATGTTTTTGATAGCGTGGATGAAGTTGACACAAAAGCTTTTAGTTTATGTTTAATATTTATTATTTTCACTATTACATATATCTCTTTCATGTCTATGTATTATTGCACAGTTTTAATAATAATTATTATCATAGACTGTTATTGTAAAATACACTATAGACTGTGTTTTGATAAATTGCTACATTGTTATTTATTAGACTAATATGTTTTGAGTTGTATATAGTATGTTTTTGTGGTTTGTGATTTCGGCAAATTGCGTGTTACCCAAGTTTTTAGTTAGAAAACTTATACCATTATGTTGAATATTTTTTCAATCTCTTTTATATTATTACTGTAAGTTGTCAGTATAATTTTTAAATCTGTACAATATTGCCCTTTTTTATATTATTATTGGTTTTTATAGGTGTTATTTTATTGTTGAACAACGCAAAATTCGGTTTAGTCAACTGCGATCACACTAACTATGATTTAAATCTTTTTTATATTTAATTTTTAACATTTTGAAATGCTATTTTTTACGGCCTTTTTTTCCTATAAAGCACTTGAATTTTTTTGTTGCAATAAGCGTATAATGGTGGACGATGTAGAAAGCACAAATAAATAAATAAACCAAGATTGTAGTCATCCGTTATCGTTATCCACATGGGGAAGAGATGAGATTGCAGATCTCGAAACGTAGTGTAATTGATTTCTTGTCTCACTGAACGATAGCAAATGTCCAGCAAATCAGGTTTCCTTAATGATACACGTCTCTCCATGAGCCTCATGGCTACGTGATAGTGAAACCAATATCTCGGGCGATTTCGAGAACAAATTGAGCTACAGATTTTAAATTTAAACTACATTTTTAAAATTAAAAATCGATTGAAAATCGATACTTGGCTAGATCGATTTTATTAATGACATATCCCCCATTGGATGTCCTATATTTTATCTTTGACGAAGCGAAGAAGCCAGTTTAGGGGTAATTGGTCTGTCTAGGGTGTACAGTACCTTTTAAACAAATAAAAGCAGCGTTGCTATAAAAAACGTGGTGTGCTAGAGTTTTAAAAATGCTTCAAAAATATGTCAGCCCAGAAAACAGATGTTACAAGCAAGAACGCAATTAATTAATCGAACAAATAAACTAATTACGCCACAGTTAATTGGCTTGCTTGTGTCAGGCGTCATAGCTCTGGCTTTGTCAAAGAGTTGGAAACTAAAATGAAAAATGTGCTGCTATGACGGTTTTGTTATAACTGAATACATTTTTTGATTAAAAATTTTTGTTTTTCTAAATTTTTTTGTATATTGTTTCTGTAAATTTATTTACTACTGGCATACAGCTTTATGTAATTTAATGATTACGGTTTAAGTGTGGAAATATAATTATGTGTGATATGTGATGTAAGTATTTTTTTATACGCAGAATACGCATCTGACAGGCTTTACATAGGTTCAGAACATCGTGCATAAGCATGTACTTATGATCGATTGAGCTTTCTTGAGTAAACTATGACGCAACACGAGTTTCATTACAGCAGGTCCGTTCCTATTTGTCAAAGGCAAAGCTTGGTGCCAACTAAGCCAATCAATGACGTCATAGATTGTTTTCCTCGTTATTTGTTCCTTCGTCAGAAGAAATTTCTCTCAGTCGTTTTCGTAATTCCTTTTTATTGTGTGATGTGTGTGTGTGTGTGTGTGTGTGTGTGTGTGTGTGTGTGTGTGTGTGTGTGTGTGTGTGTGTGTGTGTGTGTGTGTGTGTGTGTGTGTGTGTGATGGTTTTAATTAAATATTGTTATAAAATTGATTTAAATTCTTATATAATTATAGTTGTTTGAAAAACAACAAAACAAACAAGAAAATATTCAAAAATATAAAAAACTTGACTACTACAACATTTACTCAGAGACATTTCGGTCAGATCTCTAATGTAAGTAACAACTACATTTCATACTAAACTTAATTTGTACATAGAATATAATAATAAAAAACTTGTATTGAAACTTGTATTGAGGTCCAACAATATAATTTAACTGAACGTAATTTTGTGTCAAATTCTTTTCTGTAAGATTGTTTGTCTGTATAACTGAATCTCAAGAATTAAATGAGTCACGGATAAGAAATTTTGAATGCAGCCTCAGTGAAGCCTCACACAACACGAGGTGTAGTGTACTCCTACCTTGTATTAATATGTCACAATTCCCTCGCACATTTACAGCAAAGTTCGCCTGATAAATCTACATGAGTTATGCGGACTCACTCGCGCCGTAATATACAGGACCGGTGGCGTGGCTTGCATACTGATGGAAAGGAGTTAGTGTAGGGAGTAGTGATGAGTAATTGGTGAGATATACTTTAAACGTGAGAGCTAGATAAAGTGAAATACACGTGTTACTGCGTATTAAATTGTGAAAAACTATGATAATTTAAGGAAAAAAACGTTATTAACGCAATGATTATTAAAACACAATCCTTAAAAATCCTCAACGTCAAACTTAAAGTATATAAGAAAAAGTGAACGCTTATCGATTATCGGCTTATCGAAATTCATCAAATTTTATTTGTGTCTGTCTGTCTCCCCGCATTATATCTTGAAAATCAAATCTCCGACTTTGTATAGAAACTAACTGATCGATGTATTTATAAGAGCTTCATTTTTGTAGTATACACACAAACTTTCACATTTTTTTGGCTGAGCGTTAGCGATATTTTCCTTGAAAAAAATTAATTTCTGTCTACACGATATCTCGAAAACAAACAGAACTCTGGATTTGAAGTTTTGCATGAAGTATAATTTCTATATAAGCAACACTAACTTCGATGATGGTGCATGTCACTCCATGGGATTTGGCTGAGCGTTACTTTTGTACTTTTAGTGATTTTTAAATGAGTCTTACGGGTAACCATGATGGTAACGAGAAAATAGCAGAATAAATACATATATAATTAAAGTTTTGGTGACTTGGTGTGTAGACCTTTATTATTCAAACATTGCTAGTTTTGAAATACAACTCAATGAAAAGATGTGAATCATATCGTAAGATATTTTGAGAAAATTGTACTTACTTTTTGCATGAAAACGTGATTTATAAACAGACAAGTACGAGCTTAATGATGGTGCAAGTACAAACACATTGTTGGTTGAACAACATTTAAGACTATCACTCAGTAGATTGATGCAGTTTCTCTTCTGTGCGCCGAGAGAGTGTAAAACTTTCCCTTCTGTATGATTGTTTTTGCGTCACGTGGCGTTTCTACTTGTGTAAATAACCGATTACTGCTAACTTTCTATCCGTTCCGTTGAAGTAAATGATAAGATCTTCCATTAAATCTTACTTTCAGACGATGCTGTTACTAAAGAGTTACATTGAGGATTCCGAAATATTTTGATATCTCAGGTGAGTGATTCATTTTAAAATCAAATTTACTTGATCCTTTTGAACCCCTTAGTATCCGGATGAGTGTCAGTAACAAAACCTGCAAAGACTTTTCACAAGGTAAGGGCAAATTATGCACACCAGGTTGTGATGATCCTGAACCTTTATTGATTCCTCTATATCTGTGCCCTTGTAGAAATTCGCTAAACTCCAATGTTAATAAGAAGTTTTTGAAAAAGATGGGTCATCCATCTGTTATGTTATAAAGTATTCAACGTCAAATCAACATCTCGTTGCAAAAGCACACATAGTTTATTTTATTTATCATACAGGAAAATTATTTTCTTTTTTAATAATGCTCTTATTTAAAAAATAAATTACTTATTGATATACTATGTTGAAAGTATTTTATATCAATGCAAAAAATAACTGTTTCTTTTGGTTAGCTACAACAAAATAACAAAATTATCTATGTAAAAGTGGTAAGTGAATATAAATAATGTATGAAATAAGAAATTTAAGATTGGAATTAAATTGTAGCACAAAAGTTGTTCCTACAGATTTTCAAAATTGAATGTTGTAATGTTATTGATTTATAATTTAAATATTTACAATTATACTTCAAATATTTTTATAATGGAAGTGTCCATTATAACCTGCACATACTTGGTTTATTTGAATAAAATATTGAAAAGTTAGTAAGGCGACGTTACTTGGTATGGGACGACTATACTGAAACATCGGATTTCTTATAGTAAGCAGAACAATAAAATTTACCATGAAAATTGGTAAATCTACTCAATTTTACCAGTGGAACCTAAGTGTTCTTACATAAAGTCGGGTTCTATGATTGTAAGTGAACATTTTAATTACGTTAATGTGTTATTTAAAAATTCCTCTTACTGTCTTTATAATAATGAACTGGAAAATTCATTTAATATAATAAGCAAGAGAAACTAAGAAACACAAAAGAAGGAAGAAAGAAGCAAGAAGGAAACATGTGTTAGTCCCGACGTAACTTTGCCACATCCGCTGCACCACGAGTAAACTCAGGGGAAGATCGCTAAGTGACTTTTATTACTTCCTCTTTCTGTAGACAGTGCTACTGTGGGTATTAATTCTTCAATTTGATTGTACGTGGATTTAAAACCAATATTTTTTTACTAAATTATAAATTTTTAAACTTACGTTCCTTCTTACGTACTTTCATATTTTTCAATATCTCATGGGAGTTTTAATATAACTAATACTCAATAATATTAATGTCAGTTTTTTGTGTTTACATGTGTTATTTTTTTAAATACTCTCAGTTAAAAAAAGGGGAACAAAGAATAATCAATGTACTTACTGATAAAGTCTTTTATCGCGTATATTTCTTATTAAATAAACATTACCAAACTTAGCATTAATTAAGAACTTTGTTCGATCTATTAACACAAATTTTGCAATTGCACTTCAATGTTAATACTGAATTTAATATTTAATTGAAAACTAAACTTAGTGAATCAATAACTCGACTTATTTCAATATAAATAAAACATTTTTATGTTAGGGTAACTAAAGAAGTTTTTGTATAGTAATGTAACTTCTTTGTTTATTTATTTAAAGCGCCTTTGGGATAAACAAGTGTGATACAATAACATTTTGTTTACCAACTAACTTCCTACGCTTTAGTAGCTTCTGCCTTATTGGTTTTTATTGTTTAATTTAAAAATAAACACTCCAATAATAACTTCATTTTATCTACGTTAAATAAAAACTGAAGAAATGTTGGGGTTTAAACGATTCCTTGGATATCCATACACAGTAGGGTTGAGGCAAGTACATTACAGTTGTCAGTATACATTTAGAGGCAATAGAATTCTGAGTTCCCTCACCTTTACAAGCCGTACCATCCTATACTCGGTATGTGTACAGTCTGTGTGCGCTCACAAATAGTGTTACTTATTTATCCGAACTGTGTTCTCTCTTTAGTTCCATTTTTGCGTGCTGTCCTCCAGGTTGAAGTAAAAATTCCACTAGAAGACACGTACTTAAAACTAATTACTATCAGTTTAAGATGCTACTATATTTATTTAGAACAATCGATTTTTAATCAGAACTAATAGTTTTGATAATAGCAAAATAGCTAAGTTTAAGTATTATTTTTAAAGATGAGTAGTAAACTTATTCGTCTATATGGCATATAACAGTTGTTCTAGATTTAAAATTGTTTTAAAACTTGTTTTTTAGATACTATACAACTCTTTCGATCTTGCTAATTTGAAAGAGACGACTATATATGTCTATAAACTTGTTTTTGTCAATCGTTTGAAGATAGAAGTGAAGTTTTACAAATTATACACAATAATTGATGGTTCTTTGGTTAATTTTGGAAAGTTAAAAAGTCGTTTAGCTCAAACGTATCTCCACCGCTGTCAACCAGATCCTGGCTAATAAATCCTGACAAACGAGTCATTGAAAAGTTCCTTAAATTTATACCTTTTCGACTGAGATAGCCAAGCGGAGACTCTTTTTCGATGCAAGACTCAGGCCAAATATCACTAATGATATTAGTTTGGAAACATTGTTAAAATGAATATTCCATTTAATATAGTCTGATGTAATAAACAGAAAATGTTTTACCTCTCTAGATTCATCCGGACAGAATTTAAGAACTGTCTAAAGGTTTAGTTGTCCCTTAAATTGCAAATACGATAGCTTTATTCGTATTTCTTGTACGATATTGCTTTTCAGAAGGGTTCAAAATTTTCAATGTTTTTTTTTCGTGAGCGGAGAAGTAGGAAAATATTCAAATTTAAGTTGGGCTGAAAATTAGAGTATGAGAAAATATCAACACTCCAATAATAACTCCATTTTATCTATGTTAAATAAAAACTGAAGAAGTGTTGGGGTTTAAGCGGTTTCTTGGATTTCTCCATGATTTGCCACTTTAGTAGTTGTTGTGCGTTAATCTAAAGCGATACATCGGACCAAAAAGTTGATTATAATTATTAGGTAAAACTAGATGATCTATATTGAGGTCTCATACTAATATATTTCTGTTACTATCGATACAATTGAAAGTTTGCCATAATTAAGGCAAGAAAAGGCCATTCGAGATGTGATATTACTATGGTTCGTAGACCAAGAGCTGAAACCTAAAATGCCTAAAAAGCTCTGCTGTTTTTCTTCCCATTTATGCACATAAAATATTGGCCATTCGTGATCTTTTAGTGAAAAGACAAATTCAAGAGTAAGGCTTTCGACAGGTAGCAATATAGGTCAACTAAAATTTTATTAGACGCCTTACGTTTTGGGTTATCATTTATAATTTATTTCAAAATTAAACTTATAATCATTATGCTAGAGATGAAAAAAGGCATTGACATAGTAATTGAACAGGGTAGAGATTTGAATTTAAAGATGGGGATTTCTTGTAGATCCTAGATTTAGTCTAATGTGAGAGATGACTGTTGGGGTTATTGGGGCTCCCTAGGTTTTATAGGATATTGCTAGCCTAGACATTAGGGCGTACCAACTTCTGCCCGCTTTAACTGGAGACGTACTCTTCTTCCAAGGAGACATGACTGAGATGAATGCTCAAACTCCTTCCTCATGGATCTCAAAAGGACCCAAAAGGACTCCGGAAGCAGCGCAAAGGTCCTTTTAGGATCAAGTGCAATTTCTGTTTCTTGTCCTAAGAGAACAGAACATCATTATCTCGAACTTTGGGCTTAATGATGTGTCGCTCCTGGTCATCCTTAAGGTTGGTAATATTTTAAAGTCCATACAAATATGTTAAAGACAAATACAAGCATATTGTTGAAAGTTTAGTATTCAAAGAAAATCTTATCTACTACAGATAAGATTTTGGATAACCAGAGAATCTTTAAACGTTACCTATTGCAACATATTGGTCTGTTCATATATGGCAATGGCTCAATTCTCACAATAGGTCTTGAAAATCCACGCCGATAAACATTTTTGGAATTGAATGACATAAAACAAAGAGCTCAGTTCGCAAGAGACGATCGTAAAAAGACAGTAAACGACAACCACTTCCAACTTTAGCGCAAGTGCCGTAAAGTCGAGACTAGGGCCTGATGCTTGCTAACTGTATTGGAAAATTTATACGTTATGAAAGTTCCTTTGTTGTTTGTTCACATATCATCTGAACATTTTCTGCATTCGATAATATTTACTCTTTAGATGATTACTATGTTTATGTACATCACTCTTGCAGTAACTCTCTAGACATCAACGGAGTTGCATGAAAAGCGTGTGGGGACTGTGGCTCCTAAAAAACTTTTAAGTATAATTACTAAACATTCCGCATTTCAAACTTTATTCCAAATTCTAGACAAACCATTCGGTGTTTTTGGGATAAATCTATTCAGAAATATTTCCCTTCTTTACCAGTTTCCCTCTTATTATTCTTTACAAAAATTGGTTTTATTATGTGGTTTTAGTACTTTATGCAACTGAGTAAAATAATAGTGTAATGAACAGTCATTACAGTTGAAGGCGACAATGAGGCTTTGTGAGTGTAGTAGAGACTACTCTTAACATTCGTTCCTTCGATTTCGTTTTTGCATTCCTTAAAAGGTTTTTTAAAAGGAAATCCTCCATGTCAACATGAACAAACACATTATAATGAATTAAAATTTCCATCAGTAATTTAATTTTAAAGCATGAAATATAGTTAACTAACGGAAACATATCTTTATTTCGTTACTACTAAAACTCACTTTACATAAGTAATCAAATCCAGTTTAAATTTTCCGTTACTGAACTGAAATATTTCACTATTATATCGCCATGAATGATTTTCAAGGATTATTACTCGATGAAAATCCCTAATGAAGTGTTGATTCCATTCAAAACCAATAAACATCGAGCGAAAAATAGACCTTGTGTCTGCATCAGTGCATTTCCACGGTTTTATACTGATTGTAATGGATAGACTGCAATTCTCGCATGCTTTCATTCATCAGCATGTAAAGCTCTATCGTAATTTCATATTTTCAGCATTAATGTTAGAGATGTAGCCTCTGAAAGTGTTTTTATAATAATAACATAATATTAATAAACTTTTGACACTTTTAAACTTTTATTTTTCGTACGATGTACATTTCGGAATCATTGATTCCATCTTCAGGTACAAAATAAGGTTAAGTTAAAATAAATAATTAAAATCAATTTGTCATGTGTTTTTTACTACCTTGGTGGCTAAATTTGTTGTATTTAATTTCATGTGAGATCATTCATTGTATATTGTTTAAAAGTCTATCGAATAATAAATTTTTTGTTAGAAAATCTTTGTTATGAAATTTACAAAAGTGTCTAAATGACAAAGATCGATAATAAACAATATACAATGAATGATCTATGAAATTAAATACAAAAAATTTTAGTAAAAAACACATGACAAATTGTAACTAACCTTATTTTGTACCTGAAGATGGAATCAATGATTCCGAAATGTACATCGTACGAAAAATAAAAGTTTAAAAGTGTCAAAAGTTTATTAATATTATGTTATTATTTCAGCATTAATTTGTTAAATAATAAAAATGATCATATCTCGTTGTACTCTGAATGAAAAAATAAATTAAAACATATTTCACTACCGTTTACAATAGTTTTACATTAGAAAATCATACAGTTTTTAGAGTTATTCAACAAAAACAACTAATTAAATAAAATTAAATCGTATTTGAATAGATTTTCTCTAGGTTGTGGTCATATATATATATATTTTAGAAGTATTAGAGTTGTAGTAATGTTCAATTGAGACACAAATTAAAAGAGCTAAAAACATATAAATCTAGGCTTAATCATATATTAATTCATTCTTCAGTTTAAATTATTGAAAGTAACAAATTAGGTGTGTTAATATCGACATATCGTCACTTCTGCTGTACTGTGGAACGTTAGTGGAAAGTCTATAGTGTTTGATAAGGCAATAACCAATTTTATGTCAGCTGTATACAATTAGACAAAAATGAACTACGATGTTAGAAGATGGCTAAAAATGCGTTTTGAAACATATGGATAGGCAGAGGTGGACCTTATGTAACTCTCGAGAACAGTGTGCGGGAAGTGGTAACAAACATTCCAGCACAGATGTTGCAAGGCTCAGAGGCAGATGTCCGATGGCGGTTAGAGAAATCTGCTGCTAACATTGGAGTATATGTAGAACTGTAGTTGAATAAGTTATAGAGTAGGAACCTTATAAATTAAGCTTTATTTTATGTACATACATACATACTTACAGAATTCATACATACATACTTACTTTAATTTTCACCATAGAAATTAAAATGCCTTTTTTTAAATACTAGGTGGGTATCGATTTTTGTAATACCATGTACTTGTAAGTATAGATATCTGAAACCATTTAATACAGATTTTTAGTTGAGGAGGAAATATCGTAATCTGGAAACACAAATTATGACATTATTAATGAAATTATAAAGCTTATGATTCATCAGGTAATGTAATTTTATTTACATTACCTAAAACATATGGAACTGTTCTTACAAGTGTATTTTTAGTTCATTATAAAGGTCCAGAGCTGCAGACTATGCATCTTGATGAGAATAGGGAAACTCACAATGATCTAGAATAATTAGAAGATTTCACGTTAATTTGTAAAACGTTAAGAAATTGAATTTTAAAGCAAATGATTTAAATGAGTAGTTAAGAAATTTAGTGGTTTATTGGCTTATGATATACTACTTTACAACCTTCATTACATTCACAACCATGGATTTGACTTCATTTTATTTTTAAATGAGGAAATACAAAATATGAAAGGCAATGAATATTTAAGATAATCACACGGTTGAATGCCCCAACTACACGTGTTCTGCAGTAACAGCATTGCGGAAGAGAACATCGGTTACCCCTTGAGACTATAAACTTGTTACTGCTGTCACTGGCGCGTACAGTTTACGGCAACGGCTCCGATAAACGTTAGACATTGTGAGGTCATTCCGAGGGAAAATATTTGCAATAAATACCTGTTACATAGCGAGATGAAAAAATATGTTCAGCTGCATAACTGTGTACCTTTCGAACTCTTTATTTTACACAGTTAATTATTAAATATTAGCTCAAATTTTTCTGGAATAGAATTTTTCAAAGTAATAAGAAAGGATTCTTTTTATTTATTACTTAACTTAACTGTTGTACCGTAAATTAGTTAATTAAATTTCATATAATGTAAATTTCGCAACCTAGTCAGCCAGTATAATTTAATATTATTTTTATCCAATGTTCCGGAACTAAATTATCGGCGGAGTAACTACCTAATTGGCACGCGTATGAATATCTTCTTCTAACCCTTTGTAGCAGCCCAACTATGTGACCGAGCAGACCTCGCGCGCTTTGTCCGTAAGTAAAATTTATCTTTTCGTATTATTAAATTAGCCCTTTGATGCCAAACATATAAAAATGACTGTAACGTAAAGTAAAGTTGTAAATAGTAAAGTAACGTACCCTTGAAGATCTTTTATTTGCTTGATTGAAATAGATAAAAGTGATGGCGTCGTCCTAGCACGTTGTTATAAATAGTAATTTGTATCATTAAATGGCTAATACCGTCGCGAATTTGTTTTAGGCGAGTTTACGTGTCCCACGTGTCTCACGGCTCACAGGGCACATATTATTTGAGTAGATGGCTACCAGTTTCTTAACTTCTACTCATCGTCTAGTAACCACCGACTAGACATAACCCTTCTTAGACTACAGCGCCATTGTCTCGTGCCAAGACGCCGACACCCGGGTTGTGAGTCTACACATTGCGAAGGGAAGTAAAATCTTATTGTTTTATAAAATAGAACATCGTAGGCATAATTCCATAGAACATTGGATATTTTAGGCCCACCTGGAAGATATGCATTTTTAGTTATTATATTCTAATTGGCAGCAACGTGGCATTACATACATTTCATTTACCATCTAAAAGTGGTGCTTGTAAGTTTCACAAATTAAAATGTACTTATAAGTAAACTTTGCAATTCGAGTATTTATTACTACGACCTCAGAAGTCACCACCCCCATGTGTAAGCGTCAAACGGTACACTGTAAGATACTAATTCGTAAGAAAAACTAAACTACCTTAATGTATTTCATACTTTAATTTAGTTTACGGATGGACGAGTAAGGTAACAAAAAGGGAGGACAAAAAGCGCTGGTACCCTCATATATTTATCTTAACTAACTTCTATTTTAATCTGGGAAGTCTCGTTTTCTTACTCGTTACTTTGGCTTCATACTTGATTCAATGGGTCAGACAGTCCATTGTCAAAAGAAGGTAATTTTTCCATAATAAATAGAAACTATTGAACAAATTTATAGATTACCAAACACATAAATGGCGAAGAATTATGAAGTAGTTTCGGGTGCTCGTAAATACTACTATTCAAAATAGGAATTGAAATTCTGCCAAGTCGTTGGTTCCTAACGATATCTATCTATTTCAAAGGATTTAATCTTCTGAAACCGGGTGATTGGGTTGCATTGAAATATGTTCCTCCTAATACTAATATTTCAGCTCAGTATCCTACTTACCTTGCCGATTAATGGTATCCATTACCATTACCTGTCTGATACGGGTTTGTTAAAAAAAAAATTCTCAACATAATCATCACTGGCTTAAGAAAAGCTTGAAGACAGAAAATGGGTTGCAAGTCGTAGGCGTTTCTTTAAATTTCCACAATTAGTTTTATAGTAGTTTAGATACATCTCGTTATTGAGGACTGGCGGTGTTTTCCGACTAAACCTGACCTCGTCATCTAACGAAGAGGTCCTGAAAACATAGTTGGACCAAGCCCAGAGTCTCTAGGTTCGTCCAACGAGATAAGATATGCAGTGATGTACGCATCTTAATATTTTCAGAACTAGGAGCAGTACACTAAGGTGGGACGGTGTGGGAATTTTAGGTTATGTCTTAATAATCTTACTGCCATAAGCATGCCAAATGTCCTTTAAATAGCTAAGTTTCCTAGTGATGTCCTTGGTGGAATTTTATAGTACATAGCTCTGGAGATGGTACAGCTAAAATTATGGAACATGGACTGGGGTGGAATTTTAACCATGAAGTATTAAATTGCTCTCAAATTTTTGTTCATGTAAATGTGGACAATGGCTATAATTGTCTTCAAGTCAATTTATTTTCAATACCGTTGCAGCACGACTAAATGGTATGCGAGATCGGGATGCCTTATAACTACTACAGCTTACCACATTTAGGACCTTTTAAAATTAAATAGAGGTATTTTTTAAGCAATTTTTGACTGATTTCTAACAAAAAGTGTTGATCTGTGGAAACATCTCTCTCTCTCTCTCTCTCTCTCTCTCTCTCTCTCTCTCTATATATATATATATATATATATATATATATATATATATATATGACCATAGTTCAAGTTAAGGAGTTGTTGTACATCTCTGCTTTTAGATGTTTTAAATATATAAATATTAAAAAAGCGCCTAAAAGCAGAGGTGTTTTTAATATTTACTACATCTATTATACAGTTTTTCATAGTAACCATAAGTTATAATTGAAATAATAATATTTAAAAAATAAAACGCATTCATGCTGAAAAAATTATTTTATAAAATATCTTTTCCGGCTGTTAAATGTTGGAACATAAAGTATTCACAGAAATATGAAAATTGAAGAAATAAATTAACACTTCAAAGACAATTCAGTAAAATAGAACAAAATTTCAAACATACATTGTGTATTTTATCTTATTTGAAGTCTATTTATACAAAGAAATCTAGGGCTTTGTAAGCAATTTTGAAAGTAAATATTGAATTTAACTATGTATATTATCACATGATGATGGCTGCTAATTCTGAAATTCAATACAAATTCATTTAGGGCTAGTGGGAGGTGCAGCATATTGGTCGAAATAGTATTATTCGCCTACTTTTGTCGCAGAAAAGAGATTGGTTACATTCGAGAATAAAAGTTTTAAGAACATTTTCGGACCTATTAGAGATGGAGATGGATGGAGAATCAGGCACAACCAAGAAATCAGAGAGATGTTTCAATCTCCAGACGTTGTAGGAGAAGCAAAGAGCAAGAGACTTCGGTGGGCAGGCCATGTGATGAGGAGGGAGGATGATAAATTGATTAAAGAGGTTTGGAAACACAATCCAGTTGGAAGAAGACCTCGAGGTAGACCCAAAAATCGCTGGAAGGACCAGGTGGAGAAGGACTTGCGGAAATTGAGAGCGGGTCAGGGGGATTGTGAAGACAGGGAGAGATGGAGGCAGCTGGTTGGCGAGGCCAAATACCACCTAGGGTATCCATGGCCATGGGAGTAAGAGTAAGAGTAAGTAAGTACGTTTGTCGCTTTATGGTCGGATGGAATTTGGATTGGCTCAGATTCACCAAAAGTACCTTTGAATCTTTATTGTTATATCTAAAGTTACGTATAGTTTACCTTTGCGAAGAGAAAATCGAGATCGAAACGAATAATTTACCATTTCAGACTAGGACTTTTAAATAATATAATAAATACTGTCACCTCTTGATCTAGCAGCAAACGACAGAAACAGTAATAAATACGAGTATGTTATCGAAATGTTAACGAAAAATAATACATATTTAATATAAGTAATGCGAGCTCATCAACATGAAGTAATTACGAAGTGATTCAAATGCATTACAACTCTAAGCAAAAGAATAGAACAATAATCTAAAAATCGAAGTTTTATCTAATGAACTAACTTTCCAATACGAATGTCTGCCTCACAATCCTCAAGTGTATGCATGATCTGTTCTCTTGAACAGTCAAAGTAATTAGTAAGTTTAAGAAATAAACTTTTATATGATTCACTCTCAGCTTGTTTATAAAATAAAACATTATAGCGCTTTTTATAGCGTGTCGCGTTCTTCGTTTTTGAGAGGTTTATCGATCAGTTGCCATGACTACTGCGATTTGTGAGGTTAGGAGTAAGGATGTTGTAAAAAATAGAAAGAAATATTGTGATAAGCCAATAGTAAACAAATTTACTCTGATTATTTAAATTAATTTTAAAATATTGTTGTAATTTTAAATGGTTGTCATATAAGTAAGTTTTACAGACAAAGGCCGATATTACGTAACAAAGTTAAGAAGTATTAGTTCAAAGTTACAGCAGTGAATTTCGAACAGCAGCGCTCCATTTCACGTGTCCCGTTGTTTGACAAAGTTTGACACATAAAACAAAGACTCGTGAGTGTTAGTTGTAAAAGGTGGTGAGTGGCAAACTTTGACTTTTATATCACACGATAGTTGTAAAGATGGAGCATGTGCGCCAGTATTTACAGAAGGTCTCTTTACAAGTTTTACAATCAATATCCTCCAATATCTTCGCATTTATCTTCTTTATTTATATTGCTCGTTTAAATACCTAAAGGAAATATAATAACGGTTATCCTATTCATTTCTTGAGCACTTCCTGAACTGTTTGAAACCGTAAATGTTTTATTTTGAGTGGAAAAAACCACCTCTTTCTACTACAAGGCACATTAAATTACTCATCAAGCCTAGTCTAAAATAAATTTCCTCTTGCTTTCATATTAGGGAAACATAGAAAGATTTTTTTCTAGTAATGTAACTTCTTTGGTAATAAAAAATGCCTTTAAGATGATGAAATATGATGTAATAATATTTTGTTTAACAGTTAATTTCCTTTTAATTACTTTAAAATGCATTTTATTTTATTTTATGGCATACATCCCAATAATTAACAGATAATTCAGAACAAAAACAATGGAAACATAAATGTTTCAGTCAGTTATGTAACTAGGAGCATTCAATATTATCTTTATACTATTACATTAGTTTTCGTCAATAATAGTATTATTTTAGTTTTCATTATGATTATACTGCAAATAATATATACAGTTTCTAATTAGTATGACTAGAGAAGTGTTGATTCCTTCTCTCGTAACATACGAACAAAATGAGAAATAAAACTCATATAGGAATTTAAATGTAGAATAAGGGACAGAAAAGTACATAATATTATGTTCCCGCCCCTTGACTAGTGAAACAGCTATTAATATCTCGTTTTGACAAGTAATGAAAATGAATTTTACAACTATTGTAAACCTTCCGGTTTACTTACATTAGTAACATGCGGATAAGGTACAAATTTAATAATGGCTTTTGTAAGTAGACCAAATAGTCAAAATCTTTATCAAGTATGTTGGAATAGACTGTAAAAGTCTATCTTAAGCCAGTTTTCAGGTAAAACGTTGTCCTACATGGTTTGGTGCAAAAGTTTAAAAACGTGTCTTGGTGACTAGGCTCTTTATTACCAGTATAGCTAAACTTCCAAAAATGTGATGCGTATAAAAGATCAATATTTTCATATCTAAATATTTAATAGCGTATTTAATTTTGCTGTCAGATAAGATTTACATAGTATTTGTCACACATGGGGCTTCCTGTAAGTAGATCATGTACATCAGAGCGTATTAAATGTTGTGCGTTCTCGTAGCTAGACAATATCTAAATAAATACGATTTCCAAGTTTCTTCTCAAAGACCGGAACAAAAAAAAAAAAAAAAAAAAAAAAAAAAATGATAGGAAAAGAATTTTGAAATAAGATGAAATAAATGTAAGTAATAAATGGTGCTTAGCAATCTGTTTAGTGAATATTGAGAAGTTAATCGGATCTTTTACACTTGACGAAGCATATAATATTAATTAAACTGCTGTCGTAAAAGTTCTAACATTTTGTATAATTTAATCATTTAGCATATAAACAGAGTAGTAGACTTGTTTACTTTAAAATTCTTATGTTTAAAAACATTGTACTGAAAATGTTCACCTTGAAATTAATTGGTTAGTAATGAAATAAATCCTTGATATTTAATGCACCGTAGAATGTAAAGGTAGAATGTAAATATAGAAATTTAAGAAATTACATATTAACAATTTGATGCATAAAATTGTTTAAACTAGTTTTACGAAAGTAACGTTCAAAAGACTGAACTGTTAAACCTATAAAAAATCTGTTAAATATACACGCATATACAGGAGGCAATATAATAGGTTTAGAAGAATTGAATTTCATTAGCTTTATTTGTTATTCCCAAATATAACGTTTAAAAAATTAGTTCAAACATATTTCTTTAAATGTATTAGTATAACTGGAATTTAGCAAGAAAACTATTGACATGAAAACAAGAAAACATTTGTGTCGTATCAGTAACTCAGACACTTGCTGACAGATTTAAGAAGTGTTGGGGGTTCGGGCGGTTCCTTGGATCTCCGAGTATAGCGGTAAGTCCATTACAGCTGTCAGTATACATTTGCAGGTATTTGACTTTCTGAGTTTCGTACACCTTACATACCTTAACAACATATCCTCGATATTTGTGCAATCTGTGTGCGCACACAAATAGTGTTACTTCTGTATCCGAATCATAATCTGTCTTAGTTTAATTTCTGTCCCCCACATGTGAAAAAATATATTACCAAAAGGCATGAACTTAAAACTAGTTACTGTAAGCTTAAGATGCTGCTGTATCGTTTTTGATTTTTTTGCTATCTTAAGGTTTTTCAAAGAGTAGTAAACTTATTCGGCCATTTAGCATCTAATGGATTGGTTAAAAGATTCAAAATGGTTTGATACTATTTGTAGGCAAACTATAAGACATTTTCAGTGAAACGATCTTATTTATGTGAAAGAGTCGGATTATATTCGTCTATAAATTTGCTTGTGTGAATAATTTGTTTGAAGATGGAAGTGGAGCTTTAAAAATCACAAACAATAATTGATGGTACATTGGTTAAGTTGGGATGGTTAGAAAGTCGTTTACCTCAAACTTATCTCTACTACTGTCAACCGGATCCTGGACAATAAATTCTGAAAAACGATCCGTTAAAATGTATGTATACAGTTTGATTGTGATAAACCAGCATGAAAGTCTTTTTGGATGCACATGTTAAGAATATTTCTGCTTAAGTTATTATGAGAGTTCTCGAAGAACAGAACATGAAACTCAAGCTTTGTAGTCATATTCATATTAAATAAACAGTTCATGATGAACAACAAGTAATTGTTATCCTAAAAAATATTGTAAATGTTTAGATTATTAGTGTAGAGATGAAATAAAACTAACACATGTGCTACGTGAATAGGGATGGTTAATTTGGTCAAGTGCTTTAAGCAGTTTTACCTTTAAAGACTCATAAATACAGAATTGCAGATTTTTCTAAATGTTTATTTGTGTCTGAAATTAAAAATGCCATAGCTTTCCTTCGTATATCTTGTACAATATATTTCTATACAGAAGGCGTAAAATCTACAATTATTGTTGCCTTCTCATGAGGAGAGAAATAAGAAAATATTGAAGCTGAAGTTGGGCTGAAGCATATGTGAACATCACTAATCAAGATGTGTCACTTTTTAGTTGTTGTGAGTTTATATAAGGCCAGAACTTAAAGATCTACATTGAGGATCTTCTGCAATTGTATTTAAGTTACTACCACTACAGCGTGTGGTCGATATTATTTCAACTTTTTCATAATTAAGGTAAGAGAGAACATTCGAGACGCGGCATACCACATTACTTCGTAGACCAGGGTACATGACTAACCCTTACGTCTGGACTAGCAACAGCCTTTAACATCTATGGAGCCTTACCAACTTCAACAGTCATCCCTCGCAGTCAATCTATCATCATCATTATCAATCTACTCTTACACCCCAATATCTCGATATTTGCACTTAGTGATGTGCAGCTCCCAGACATCTATATGGTTGTCCACATTTAATTGACACATCTTTTTTTATATTCTCAGACTAGGTACAACTGGAAATTATAAATAAATCAGAAGCGAACACCCCTGGCCGATATATTGGTGTAAATAGAGATATTGGGGTAAAATGGCTGTCAATATGTCTGATTTACTGCGGGGATTTATTACTGTTGGAGTGGGTGGGTAATTAATTACTCTGTTATTTTTAAAGACAGTTTCTGGCTTAAAAACAAAGAAGTAATCCAGTTATTGTGACCCCTTTGACTGGTAAAGGTTTGACCAGAATTAGTCTCCCTTCTTCCTAGGTGACATGACTGAGATAGCCCCATATCCATCCTTATGGGATCTCTGGAAGAGGTGGCCCATACTCTCAACCTTACACACCCTTAATATCCTGGCATATAAAAAGCAACACAAATATTATTTGAGGACTTGCTTGATTATTTGAGATGTTTAAATAATATAATATAACATATCCATTGTGCATTTTACAGGCGTTTTTAACACTGTTCAACTATTGATTATGTACCCGAAAGAACAATAAAATATTTTGTTACTAAAGATTATCAATATAAATTGACTCATATGTATTAATAATTGTATTGGAACAGCAGGAAACGTACCCAACAGAGCCGACAAGTCTTAAATCCTTATGTTTGTATGGGTCAAGGTGATTGCTATTGATTGCAAAACGAAAAATTACTATTTATTATTTTGAGCACTTATAGAAATAAATAAGGAGATGTATTTTTGTTTTCTTTGACGTATTGAAAATGGTAGTATATACCTTTATATACGTAATACCTTTAAAGAGGAAGATGGAGAGTAGCAGGATAGAAGGAATACTGTTGCTTTGAAACTTATTATCTTACTAAAAGTAACTTAAATCTTTTTATCAGTAAATCTATGTAGGAAAATCCAAGTTTTTCTGTAATTATAATATTAAACACCTTTAAATTATTTAAGAAGCAGCATGAGAACACCTGAACGTGATCATAAAGTTGAATAATATGGAGAACTTATACGTCTAGTCAGACTCAGTTTTGAAAAATTATATGTGTACTAGGATTTACAACACATTAAAACTAACATTGAACTCTCACAATTGAATGACTTAATGGAGCTGGTGCACTAGCAACATTTCGCGGTTTAGATTCCAAGCGGAAATTTGAGTTGCCTTGAGGGGATAAATTCTAATAGAACGGAACGTCGGAAAACATACGCAGCTTTATACCAAACATGTTTCTTAACATAAAACATTGCATTTTCCGTAATTTTGAAATTTATACGTTTATTCCAAAACGTATTATTCAAAGACTTTTATAGAAAACAAAGTAACAATTTATATCATGGGTATTCCATGTTTATGTTATATGAATCATTTATCATATAAATTTATTAATATCACTTTAAAATTATGTAAATGCAATAAAAGGTCTTTTCAAGGTTTACGGTTTACGAAACATTTATTATATTTATTTATTACGATTATTTTAAAATTACGTGAAGATAAGAAAAGGTTATAATATTATAGTGTTTAACTGTAATTTTCGTCAAATTTACGCCTAATATTAGATATGATCCGTTTTTTATCGTAATAATAGTATTGGGTCAATTGTAATCAAACGTATTTCTAGAAATGTAAAAATAGATTCTTTTCAAAACCCGAAGTTGGTAATTTTTTCACGTTTATAAACAAATGTTAAAGAAAAGTACAAGCATTTTGATAAAAGTCTAGTTTTCGAAACAAAGCCATGTCTAATACACATGAGACTTTTGAAAACCTGAGAGTTGTAAAACGTTGTTTATTGCAATGCATATTACTGTTCGTTTATAACAATGACTCAATTTTCACAAAAAAGTTTGAAAATCCCAGCCGATAAACATTTTTGGAATTGGATAACATAAAACAAAGAGCTCAGTTCGCAAGAGACGATCGTAAAAAGACAGTAAACGACAACCACTTCCAACTTTAGCACAAGTGCCGTAAAGTCGAGACTAGGGCCTGATGCTTGCTAACTGTATTGGAAAATTTATACGTTATGAAAGTTCCTTTGTTGTTTGTTCCCATAGAATCTGCAATTTTTCGGCATCCAGTAATATTTACTCTTTAGATGATTACTATGTTTATGTAAATGACTAGCGAGATGTCTCTCTATAAATCACTTTTGCAAAAACTCTCTAGACATCAACAGAGGTTTGCATGTGTACCATAGAACTTTAGCATAACTACACATTGCGAACTTTAAACTCATTTTCTTCAAATCCCAGATAAACCATTCGGAAAAAAGCTATTCAGAAATATTTCTGATTTTGGGAATATCAATTACTTATGCAAATATGTTTTCTTGATCGGAAAAATAAATTCCTAAATTTCAAATCTCTTAGCTCAAAGTGATCTCTTTTTAATTTTTAAAATTAGTAAAAGAAAATCTGAATCCATGCTGAGGATGTTATGGCCATATATGTGTTATGCATGAATCAATAAAAGCTGTTTTGAGTACAAGAATTAATTGATTAAAATTTTTACTGCATAACATTCTTCTTGAACCACAGTAAAAAAATGAAATTCCATCAATATCTAAAAATATTTTGATAAGTTAAATTAGTGTTGTGTACAGGGTAAAATATATATTTTAGTCAAACTTTACATTTATATAATTGTTTTAGGTAAAATACCGAAACGTTTTCAAAAATTTACGGAGTTTTCAACTTTAGTAACTAAGTAATGTATTTGAAGTATATGAAAATTTGGAAATAAAATGTTTCTTAGGACAAATCACATTTATATGAAAATGTGATAGTTTTTGTTCCTGGCTAGCGGAAACACTTCAGCTAGTTTTTATTGTACTTCTGGTCGTCACCCCAGTGTCATGAAAGTGGTTTGTTTTTTGGCATGAGGTCTGATCCTTACAAAAGGTAAGCGTTATTGGTTTTCTTGAATTTTCCTTCAAGAGAGGGAACAATAACGAGCATTAGTTCAACATGTGCACAGAGGAAAGCTAATCCTGAAAATATCAAGTATCTATAAAAAAATGCTAGATACACTCCATTATTTAAACCATTATATGAATAGTTTTTATGAATGGAAGTAATCGGTTGTTAATAATTTATCGATCAGTTAAACACACTGCCAATATAAAACAAGTCACGGCTTGGCAGTTTGACATAGGCAAAAAAAAAAAAAAAAAAAAAAAACATAACGTAATGTGGGCATTATTTGTACTCCTATTATAATGATAAAGTTTATAGTGAATTTCTTTTTGCTTCTAATGGAATAATAGCGGCTGAGAAATGCTAAATAGCGGGACACTGGACTCTCTTTACCTACATGTTGCTTTTCTGTTGGTGCTCAGACACCAATGTCTTTAATTTCCATAACTTGTTAAGAGTAAGTTTTATGTAGACGTAGAATTGTGTAGACACGTCATAAAATAAGTTTGCAGGATATTAATGACACAAAATGAACTCAAGATTTTGAACCAAAACAATGAAGGAAGCTTAATACTTAATACTTAACTAATAAAAAATCAATCACCTTAAACTATGAAGTAGATAATAATAATAATGAAAACATATTCCTCTACACAGTACCCATTAAAACTCACTTTACGAAAGTAATCAAAGCCATTTTAATATTTCATTACAGAAGTGAAAACACTTCACTATTATGTCGCTAATGGCTTGTCAATGATAACTATTCGATGAAAACCCTAATGAGGTTTTGATTCAATTCAAACCGATAAACATTGATCACCAAATATACCTCCTGTCTTAATCAATGCATTTCTACGGTTTTTATGCTGATTCTAATGGAGAGACTGCAATTCTCGCATGTATTGATTCATCAACATATCAAGCTCTATTGCAGCTTCATATTTATACAACGTTTAGTGAAATAAAAAATGATCATATAACGTTGTACCCTAATTTCAAAATAAATAGGAAGTTTAAAATAGTTTTACATTAGAAAATCATACAAGTTGTAGAATCTTCCAATAAAAACCTGGACTGAACTGTTAAATGAAAGGTAAACCGCATTCGAACATAAGCTATAGTCACATAAGCTTAACGCGTATTAGTTCAAATAATGTTCAATTTAGAAAAGATTTGATGAGCTAAAGACATATGAAGCTACGCTTAATCATATCTTAATCTTTTAGTTTGTCTTTTGAAAGAACAAATGAGTTAAGTCTTAAAATTTATTACAGTTATATCGAAATGCTTTACTGTAGAACGTAAACAATTAGTGGAGAGTCTCAAATACGCAGGGTGTTTGGTGAGTCAATATCCAAGTTTGTGTCAGATGTTTACAATCAATAAAATAATATGAACTACGATGTCAGAAGATAGCTAACTTAGCGTGTTTAAACAAATGGATACGCAGAGGTAGACCTTATGATAATCTCGAGAACAGAGTGTGGGATTGTTAACAAACATTCCAACACAGATGCTGCAAGTTCAGTAGCAGATGTCCGATTGCGGTTAGAGAAATCTGCTGCTAACACTGGAGTACATGTAGAACTGTAGTTGAATAATTTATAGAGTAGGGACCTTAAAATTATGCTTTATTTTTATGCAAATCCCAATTTTCACCATAAGAAATATAATATACTTTTTAAAATACAAGATGAGTATTGATTTTTCAAATACTCTGTACTTGTAAGGATCGATATGCAGGAACCATTTTATAGAGCTTGTTCAGCTGTGGAGGAAAGTCGTGAAAACACAAAATTTGAACAATTCTGACATTATTCATGAAAATAAAAAGCTTACGTGTCAACAGGTAATGTAATTTTATTCCTGGAGTTCACATTCAATAAAAAATTACAGTAAAAAAGTTAAATGCTCTTGAAAACGCAAAACACTGGCCATAACAGAATTAAGTTACTAAGCGAGAAATGCAATATAACTTGGATTGCAAATATATGAAGAGGCCATTTGAAACAGTTCAGGAGAAAATAGCTCATACAAGGAAAAGAGATTCAGAGTTTTAATAAGCTGGAATCCTATGATAAGGAACCTATATTTAGACTAATGGCTGATTGGTCCAACTATATAAGCTGATAGATATTACTGGCTCTGTCAGTTACCTGGATGTAGATCGCTCTTTGTAGCAAGGCAAAAATATATCAGGATTATAATGGATAGCAATTTTTCGAAGCCATATAAATTTAAATAATTAGGTAATATTATGGTATTTCGATGTTGTTACAATGTTAAAACTATATAATTGTTCAAAAATATTTTTATGGCCTAAATATCATATGACACATAGTTATTGGCATCTATGGCATCTATGCCTGTATTAGTAAAAGGCATGTAATTACTGTAATTTAATTATAGTAATTTCCAATTAGTTCAATTGTTTTGGTTCAGTTTCATTGTGAAATCGTTTGTGACAGTGATTTAAAGTGAATACACCGCAGAAAATGAAAAATTAATTTTATTTTATAGAGGCTAATGTTATTAAATGTTTATAGAATTGTATGGTTAATTGTAGTAAAGTATGTGAAAATCTATTTATTTATCTGTATCTTTTGAATGATTATAAGGAAAGAAATATATGTAATAATTTATTATTAAGTATGAAAAAATTTAGAATATTTTTGAAAGATGAAGTTACATTCAGCTTATAAATAATCAGTTTAAGCATAAAAACACAATTAAAACTTATGGGGTTCTAAATTTTTTTGATGTTCTTTACAATAATTTATATTATCAAGCTATCAGAGGTCTCATTTTATGTCCCTTTGTTATCCTGGACAAACCAAAATTTTCTTCTAATTATTCTTCTAAGAGGAGAGGACTCAGTATAATCGACTTAAATATATTGTAGTTAAACCTCGTCGCGTAAATTCAAAACAATATCTTGCCTAAAGTAGCTTAAAATATTGGTTACGGTAGTTTAAAATCCTTATCTACAAATTCAATACAAAAAATTCATCGATACATATAAAAATAGCAATCAGAATAGTTTGCTACAATAAGGTACTATATATTTTCAAAGTAGTTCCAAGTATTTTAGGTGTTCATACATGTTTCGGAAACATAAAACACTATTTTGACAAGGTATAATAATATATTTTTAGTTTATTATACATTTCCAGGGACCACGAGAATAATTATATCTCAAAATAATTTGATGAGAATTATTATATCTCAAAATTATCTAAAATAATTACATTATACGTTAAATAATTAAGGCTTTGCATATTATACTTATGACAATAGTTTTTAATGAGAAGTTAAAAACTGTATTGTTTTATTGGTTTATGATCTACTACAATAAAACTTTCATTACATTCATAACTGTGGGTTCTGTTTTAAGGGGCAACACCCAGTGGGAAAGACAATGTATATTTAAGGTAATCACACGGTTGAATGCCCAACTACACATGTTCTGCAGTAACAGCATTGCGGAAGAGAACATTGGTTACCCCTTGAGACTATAAACTTGTTACTGCTGTCACTGGCGCGTACAGTTTACGGCAACGGCTCCGATAAATGTTAGACATTGTGACGTCATTCTGTAAGGAAATATTTGCAATATCTGTATATGCGATACACAAATACCTATTAATTATTAAATATTACCTCAAATTCACTAGTAAAGAAATTCTTCAAAGTACCTATTACGGGATATTAGTCTGAGTATTTATCAACTTAATTTAATTAAAAATTACTAATTACCCGAAAAATAAGTTACCTTAAAGTATTTCATACAGGAATAATGAATAGAAAGATGAGTAAGGTAAAGCAAAGTGAGGAATGGGGTGCTGGTACCCTCATGTATTTGATTCCAACGTAAGTTTGGTCCAACGAGATAAGATGTGTGGTGATTGTTTCTCGTGACAGATCTTAAACTTTCTAAAAATTCTAGGCGCAGTACCCTAAGATGGTTCGGTGTGCTGATTTCAGGATATCTCTTAATAATTTACTTCCATTTGTATGCCAAGTGAAATCTGACTAGGTAAAAATTCTAGGTGATGTCCTTGGTGGAATTTGAAAGTAAAATCTTGGAGGTGATACAGCCAAATACAGGGTCCGGCAAAAAACATACAGAAAAATTCATTATATTTGTGAATAGCCTATATGATGCCATTTTACATCACTTAGTACACTTTACTTGGTTTTGAAAATTATGTCCAATAAATGATGTCCCCCATTGTTAAGACATTCACGAAGTCTTTCTCTGAAGTCCATAGTTCTTCGTGTAACTTTCCTTGGAATGGCTGCCACTTCCTGCCTAATGGCATCTTTTAGTTCTTGCAAAGCTCTGGGACAATGTTTGTACACTTCAGCCTTTAGGTAGCCCCACAGAAAGAAATCACAAGGTGATAAGTCGGGTGACCTTGGGGGTCAGGAAATGTCTCCTCTTAAAGAAACAAGACGTCAGGGAACAACTCTCTTAAAATGTGGATTGGGTTGCGATTTTAACCAATAAGTATGAAATTGATCACATGTGTTTGGAGTCAACTTTTCGTTCGTGTAAATGTGACCAATGACTAATATTTTGTAGTCAATGTATTTTCAGTACCGTTGCAGCACAACCAAAAGTATGCGAGATCGGGATGCCTTAGAACTACTACGGATTATCTTACTTCAGTTAAGGACCTCTTGAAATTAAAGGAAGTAACATGTTCAAACCATTTTTGACGGATTTATAAGAAAAATTTTGATTTGTGCTAAACAAATCTTTATTTAAATATCATGTATGAGACTAAAATTACAGTGAAGGTGCTTTTATTAGAGGTACTATATTAACAACATCCCTGCTTTTAAACATTTTTAATATTTACATGTTAAAAAAATATAAAAGGAGAGGTGTTGCTAATATTTAATACCTCCATTATAATATTTGCCATAGAAACAATAATGGAAATATAATATTTAGAAATAACTAAAATGGACTCCTACTAAAACATATTAAAATAATTATTTTATAAACCTTTTTGTTTCTAAATTTTGGATCATATAGTATATAAACATGAATGTTAATATTGAAAATACAAACTGAAGTTTAAAAGAAATAGAATGAAATTTCGAACTTACACTGTGTATTTGATCTGACGTAAAGTAAATTGGTACAAAAAAGTAATCTAAGGATTTAATAAGTAACTTTGTAAGTAAATATTTAATATAACTATGTATATCATCGCATGATTACGCCTGTGAATTCTGAAATTCACGAAGTGTCCAATGTGAGTTAACATCAAGTTAAAATTCATTTGGGGCTAATGGAATTGTAGGTTAAAACAGTGTTTTACTTACGTGCGTTTGTCTCCTTACTGTTGGATGAATTTTAACCACTATGGCCAAATAAATCTTTTAATAATTTTTGCTTTATCTAAAGTTAAGTATAGATTTAAAATGTCTAAGAAGAAAATAAAGATCTAAGGTTCATCTTTTTATCAGTACATTTTGGAGTTTTCAACGCCATAACAACGTTGAATAGTTTACTATTTTCGATTAGAAAACTAGTCTATCAAAAGATCCAATGCTAAAAACTGTCGTCTCTTGAAAATTTCTGCCTTTGAGCTATCCAGCAGCAAACTACAAAAAAAGTAATAAACTTTAAATATGTTACAGAAAAGAAAAAAAATATGTTAAATTGGTGTAAGTTCATTCAAATGAAGCCACTACTAGAAGATTCAAATTACAACACTAAGCAAAAGAGTACGGTAGCGCTCTTGCAAAGAATTTTACAATCTCTTGAGTTCCAAAATATGATCTTAAATGGAGTTGACTATTATAAAATAAATTACAAAGTGTTCATTGTTTATTTTTAGAAATTCTAAAAATTCAAGATTTTTTATATACTCTCAATAACTGATCTCTTAATCCATCGTACGTTTAAGGTATTGGAAATTGGTATGGTACTACAACCCAAGAGTGCTCTGAAATCAGATCTTGCCACTCAGATCTTGAGTTTTAACATTGACTTTCACTCATTTTATTTTTACACCATCGATAAAAAGTCACATTTTAAAATGTTAAATGACTTGATTCAGTTTACTTACAAACTTGTTTATCCTGCTATATTTTTGTTTTCTGGTTACCTATATCACCAATGTAAAAATACTCATATATATATATATATATATATATATATATATATATATATATATATATATATATATATATAATCGAAATCAAATTTGCTCATTACAACCCCAGGGGCAGGGTGGATAAGCCCCATTATCGAACTCTACATTGCCTCTGTAGAGATTAAGTTTCATTCAAAATTTCAAGCTTACTGTTCAGTTCGGTCATCCTGCGGAAAACGAGGATATTACGGCTGAATATTTTATAATTTCTTCTGCTATACATTTACGATGAATAATATTATTATATAAAATTCTCTGTGCACACATCACGTGAATCTCAATATAGGGCAACATAAAAGCACGGATTTATAAAAGATTATTCGGCATAGAATGAAAATAAAGCACTGAAAACAAATGGGTATTATTTAACATCTAAATTTACATCTGTTATTAAATAAATAGATATTGCTATTAATCAAAATTGTGGCATTCAATTTTAAAGCATTCACTTGTTTTTAAAACTAATTTACTCGAGTTGGTATTACTCGAGACTTGAAGGCGTTTTAAATGCTAAAGAAGCAAAATAAACAGCTCGTAATTCCTATCCTCTTACCTTATCTCTCAGATTCACAGATGCCTTAATTCATCTTGTCAAAGGCGCTTTTCTCTTAAATATGAATTGTATACATTGCAAGCCCTCTATTTCAATCTTAGAAATTACGGAAGGAATTACCTTCGCTGTTACCTTCCTTTTTCATACATTGTTGTGTTTTAGCTGGTTTATAAAACTGTACAGTAGGCATTATTTACCACTTAATATTGATAAAAATAACACAAATTAGATAACAGTGTAATATTATAAATGTTTTTATATGATTCTAAATACTCACTATAACTCAGTTAATATAGTAATGAGTGTGTGAGTTATAACAAAATTATATTGGAAATATAATTGAGATTATTGGGTGAAATCAGTTTTAATATTTCACATCGATATTAAAATGTCCATTTGACACTGGGAATTAAAAAAAATAAATGTTAGGTGAAAGTAAAGTAATGAATGCCTTATTTCACCAGGCGAAGTTACGGCTAATGCGACCGGCCCGGACTACTCTGGTATTTTTCCGCTCACTGGGACCGGCCCTGCGCGGCCTATCGGGTCGGCTTTTGGGCTACTGTGCCAGTGTCGCGTGACCCGAATCCGTCCGGGTCGGTCACAGTGGTCTGGTGTCCATTTGGTTACATACAATTTCTACAGTGCATAAAAGGCAGGTTTGGTCCCAGTGGAGCGCCGTGCTTTAGAGCCCTCTCTGCCATTTAAGCTGAAAGTCAACGGTTTAAAGGTAATTTCCGAACCATCACCAATCTCCGAGCTTACGGGCTGCTTGCAAGAACAGGATCGCTCAGCGTTCAGTCATGCAAGCGGCAGCTACGCTCGATGTACTCGTCAGCGTACCCTCTGACGATACTTATAATATGGTTAGAATATAAATATTAATTATAAAATACTTGAAAAAGAAATCAATCGTACATATATTTAATCGTATTCCGCACTCTCTATTAATGTAGAGTTTAGTATGTTGTATTTAAGCTGATAGCGAAAGAAAGTTTTGCTACATTGATAGATGAAAGGAAACTAGAGTTTTTCACTCAGATGAAATGTTTTTTGTGCTTACACGGGTTTAGCTGAGGTTATTATGGTTCTGAGTCTATAACTCTGTTACTTAAAACTGATTCACTGACTTCATAGGTACTCGTATATATGACTCAATAAGTATTGAATGTTGTGAGATATAACGGACATAGCTACTGTTTCAATACCCATCCCTTTATAAAAAACATAAAGAAGTATATAACTTGATTATTGAACACGAGAATATAGGTTAATTTGTCTTCTAATCCTGAGTACGATCAGCGAAATATCGCAGATACTCAGTCAAATTAAATGGCTTCATTATAGAACTCTATCCTGTCTACGTAAAGAGGAAATTCAGTGCACAACTTAAGTCCACAGTTTAATGCTTTCACAATATATTTTGAGCAGAGTTAAACTTCGCTGACGCTCAATGAAACCCCAGGATGGTGGATAAGCCCCATATCAAACTCTATATTACCTCTGTAGAGATGAAGTTTCATTCAAAATTTCATTTTTATAGCTGAATTCGGTCATCCTGCCAGAAAAAGAGGAGACAAAGAGAAGTGCTATAATGTCATAGTTATCCCTGAGCCTAGATCCCTTACTTATCACTTCGCTAACGCTCAACTGATTACAACACATTTGTAGTTTTTAGTAATAAAACTTTTATAAATTCCACCTTTAATATTAAAATGACTCCACCTAAACCATTTGAATTTTCACAAGTTCTGAGAACTCTCCTAGTTTTGTATGTTGCGATTAATAGGCTTCACATTAAAAAGTTTTCACCCAAATCATGTTGTGGATTTGTTGATGGATGGATTGTGGATGGAGTTTTGGACAACAAAGTACGTTATAAAAATGACCACGAGTCAGTCATTCACCACCACTATATTTTACTTTAAAATATTCGGAGAAACTTTTTTATGCACAACGGCAGATTGTATGATTGGCTAAATGAGCAAACTGCTAAATATCTCAATAAAGACATTTGAAAATTACAATATTAATACATTAGTAAACAGAAGTCATTTGACAGGTATTTGGTCTTCCGATCATATGTCAGTTTGGTTATTTAAACACATATGTGAAAGAAACGGCCAAATAAAAAAATAACTGAATCGTAACAAGTGAGGGCTCTGTGGTGTAATGGAAGCACATTCACCCGGCAAGTGAGAGACAAGGGTTCGAGTCCCGGCGGAGCAAGTACTTTTTGTGATTCAATATTTATTGAAATTAAATTAGGCTATTGCCACTTATACAAATTTAATGAATGTAAATATTAATACATATATATATATATATATATATATATTATATATATATATATATAGTTAATAAAATAATCTAAAAATATGGCTTTTACTCGCATTGATGTTACAGCTTTAAGAAACAAATCAGGTTTATTTTGATGAGAAAACTGATCTTAATCTGAATGTTAGATACAATTTTTCCTAGTGCCTTAAAGCGAGAGAGGTCTACCATAGTTGCCCAGGTGATACAGTCTGCTTCCTGGACTCGACAAGGATGGCAGCAGCTGTCATGCTCATTATAACTAGTTAGAACTCATTAACTGAAGAGTATCCATTTATTTCTAGCCACTGGATATTTATAGAACTCTCAGGTGCTTTATTTCATGAGATATATTTTAAAACTGTTCAAGTAATTAGAATAAATATGAAAAGCTATTACTGTACATTATATAGTTTGTAAAAATCTAAAAATTAATTACTGAGAACATTTTTTTCGATGAAAAGTCTCTGATAAAGAAATGGAAATCCTAAGAACTGTTAATACAAATACAAAAATGCGCTAATATAAGACCGGACAGTGTTCCATCTTAATATAATGCAATATTATATGAATACTGATATCTCATAAGATAGTCTACTTAGGCATGTCTAACAATTTGATCATAAACAATTATCAGGCACAATTATTGCAATAGTGAATAATGTGGCATTTAATTAAAACACATTGACATACACAGAAACGTAGTACTACATCAAATTATTTTTTATAAATGAGCTCTTTTAATTTTGTCTTTCGCTAATATATTTCAAAAGAAGAGCGATTTTGAGGATTTATCTTACAGATTTAAACTATTCTTTATCATTGTATAGTTCATCCTTCCCTTTCTTTAGTTGCGGATTAATAAGTTAAGATTAAGATAGTCTAAATTTTGAGTTGCCAATTCAGTATCAAAGTTAGGCTACTGTAAACGCACGAGTATTCTGTTGATGAAATATTTAATTTAAATTATTTTGTAAAATGTAAAGATATATTGTGACTGTAATCGACCTTTAACTCAAAGGTTTTGAGTAATTACTGACCACTAGGACTTTAAAGTTGATTCACTTTTATAAAACGGGATTCTTATGTATAACTATAAAGTAGTGAATAGCTATGAATTGCATTGAATTTGCGCATTTTTTATGCAATTTATAATAAAATACAAATTTTGAATGCGAATACACGTTACCATTCACCGTGTCTAGTAATCAAGTTACATACTTCTTTAAGTTTTTTGGTAGGAATGGCGTATAGAAGCAGTAACTGTACCTGTAAAATACTTATTTATAAAATATATTTGAGAAAGGCAGTGAAAAGTAACAGAGTTAAAGATTCAGAACGGGAATATTCTCAGCTAAACCCGTTTAAGCGTGAAAACATTTCATTTGAACACTATGGGACAAACTACGCAGCAAACATCACAGTGGCACGCCTGTAGAGGGCCGGCAACAACCTGCTTTTTAACTGTCGACCTGTTCCACGATGGTGTGAGAACATTGAAGTGGAAAGTGAAAGGTGCAGTGCTACCAACTTAAATGCCTCCACTTAATTTCTATCATATTACACCATCGCTGCTAACTTGCTGCCTACATATATTTATTCATATTCTCTGTTTATTGTACGCCATAGTTTATCTCATCACTATTGTTATTTTTACTGTTGCTGTTTTTGAAACATTGATATGAATATTCTTGTTATATTATGTTATAGTTTATTATGTTATTTCTGTTATAGTTTATTTATTGTTACGGTCTTTCATGATGGTATTGTTACAGTTTTAAAACATTTATATACATATTTATTCTTTTTATATATCATGCCTTGCAATAGTGTATTATGTTAATATATTTGTTCAGCCTTTCACATGTTTTGTTGTAGAGTTTCTTGTTTAGGTTAAGTTGTTATAATAGTTACGTATATGGATCTTGAATGTAAAAATGGAGGGTATGTCCGTTGGAAATAAATAAATTTGAGAGAAAAAACTCTCCTTTCGTTTACATCCAGCAATATAGCAAAACTTTCTTTTGCTATCAGCTTAAATTCAACATACTAAACTCTACACGAATAGAGGGATGTGCGGAATATGGTAAAATATACGTACGATTAGTTTATTTTTCAAGTTTTTTTATAAGTGATATTTACGAGGATATTCTAACCGCATTATCAGTACCTACAGACGTACGCTGACGAGTATGTCGAGCGTTGCTGCCGTTTGGATGAGTGACCTCTGAGCGATCTTGTCCTTGCGAGCAGCCCGCCTGCTCTGAGATTGGTGGTGGTTGGGAAGTTACCTGCGTTGGACCTTTGAGGTTAAGTGGCAGAGAGGACTTCTTAACCTGCCGCGCCCCATTGCGATGGCACATGTGTTTTATATACTGCCGAAATTCATGCTATGAAATGGATATTGGCCCACTGCGACCAGCCCAGTCCGGCCCGGACGTATTCGGCCCACGCGACACTGGCACAGTCTCTCCAAAAGCCGATCGATTCCGGATAGGCCGGTCCGGGCCAGTCGCAGTGAGCGCCGTGCTTAAGAAAACTATCGTAACTGCGCTTGGTGAAATAAGATATTCTTTACTTAACTTTCACCTGAGATTTAATATTTTACATTTCCGGTGCCAAACTAATCTGTTAATATCGATGTGAAATATTAAAACGGATTTCATAAAATTAATTCATTTATGTTTCCAATATAATTTTGTTATTGCCCACTAATAACTATATTAAATGAATTATATTGAGTATTTCGAATAATAAAAATACATAAATAAATAAATATATATATATATTTATGTATTTTTATGATTTTATGACTTCTTGGTATAAAATTTCCTTTAATATTTCGGCTTTGCCGTTTTCAAAAAGGTATAGTAAAAAAATAACAACATATAATGACATATGTATATATATATATATATATATATATATATATATATATATATATATATATATAATTACACAATGCCATCTAACTTCTGTTAGTTTTATAAAGATTAAGTATTAAATAATGCATGCTGTAGTTTTATAAACTAATTAAAGCACACCAATATATGAAAAAGGAGACTAACAGCGAAGATATTTCCTTCCGTAATTTCAAAGATTGAAAAAGAGGGCTTGCTATGTTTACAATTCATATTTAAGAGTAAAGCGCCTTTGACAAGATGAATTAAGGCATTTGTGAATCTGAGAGTAAGAAGGTAAGAGGATAGGACTTACGAGCTGTTTATTTTGCTTCTTTAGCATTTAAAACACCTTTAACTCTCAAGAAATACGAACTCTAGTAACTTAGTTTTAAAAACAAGTAAATGCTTTTAAATTGTATGCTATAACTTTGATTAATTGCAATATATTTATTCAATGAAAGATGTAAAATGTAGCTGTTTTGACGTTCTTTATTTTTATTCTATACAGAATAATATTTTATAAACCCTTGCTTTTATGTTTCCCCACATTGAGATTCACGTGGTGTGTATATATAGAGTTGTATATAATACTATTATTTATCCTAAATATATATCTAAAGAAATTATAAAATACTTCTCGTTAATAATTTTTAAATATTGTCTCCAGAGTCAAGGATTTATTCTAAAAAATGTTTAATTACATGATGATAGAATTTTAAAACATTTGTTCAGATTAAATAACCAGTCGCACTAGAATACATTTTCTTCTTAATTCAGTATTGATTTTGTTTGGCAATTATCCTTTTCTATATATCGAGGACTTTCAAATTAATCCAATCCGTTCGTCGTTTAAACTTCTCCACACCTCTCTATTGTGAGAATAGTAGACATTTATAATCACTGTTCCTTATTCAAAATATCCCAGGAATACTTACCTCATCTTCTCCAAGTTACTGGTCTTAATTAAATAAATTCAGGTTTAATGTAGCAAAAATTTTTAGATGGTTTATTTTTAGGGGGTACATTTCGTTATTAAATTGTCTATGCTATGCTTGTCAAGAAATTCATGTTTTCATATTGCTTTTCAAATATTGTTTTCTAAAATTTACATTCTGCAAATCTTGAAGGAAACAAAATGTTTTCCGAACATTTGCCATTTGATACAAAACAATCAGTAACACTACGTTTCGACATCTGCAATCTGATATTTCTCTCAGGTGAATAACTAACCTATCACATACCTACTACAATCAAAGTTAGCATAAAAAAATCATACCAAATCAGACTGAGCATTGTGCCACGCATAAGTAATGAATCGCAACCATATTTTGCGTCAACTATGCAAAGTCTAAAACATGCACTTAAAAACAGACACACTTCACTTGCACTTAATGAAAACTTAATTACTAAAAGAGAACTAAATAATATAGATAGATTTCCACCCACTGACCAAGCACAGAGAAGTGGCAAGTGATCGTTACGGTAGAAAACAAGATGACGGTCTAAAAGGTGGAAACGGGAATGGGGATTTTTATTACTGGTTCATTCTAGCAAATCTTGATCTTACGATAATTTTTCTTTACAGTTGTAATATTTTTACACATTACTGGTTCAGATGGGATGCTGGACTATTTATATAATGACGTAACTAATCATAGTCACATTGAATAAGGTCAGATTACGGCTGCCTTCCTGACGTTAGGAAACACACAATTAATCACCCTGACACCACCTCAGCATCCTTAACTGCTGTTAAACCTCCCTTTATAACACTGTATTTAGTTATACGTTAAATATTTTATATTAATATATTATATATAATATAAGAAATATTATATTAAATATTACTACGGGAATAATTTAGTCCTCACAATTAATGATCGGTAATGCAGTTGAAATTATCCATTATTTACTTATTATTTTTCAGTGAACAGGAAGTAGTGAATTTCACACCTTTCTACAAAAATTGAATAGTGTTACAGAGTAAATTTGTCATGATAAACAAAACGAAGTTACTGACAATAAAGCAATCAGACGATACGTTAACCACAATAGCTTTTGCTTTTACGATGGCGGATTAGAGCTTTTGTTGTTCATATGTGGCGAAGGGTTGCTCTCTGTGTGAGAGCGGAGAGCTGATACCAGGATTATTGATGGGTGAACAGTATTGTGTGTTTGCGTGTTTGCAAACTGAATTGGAGGAAAGAGATCAAATGTTGCGATCATACGAGTCCTAAACCCCTTGCAACGTCATTGACTGATCCTTTTATTCAAGTGTCCGCTTACATAGTTGGGAGATTAGGTGTTTAGTTCAGCCAGGGTTTAATAGAATGTTCCATTTCTATTTGTTTGGTGATTTTTTTAATGCAACTATGTAAAATTCGTCCAAACAAAGTTAAAATTAAGAATGCAAATTGAACTTCCAAACTTAAATTTGTATTAAAATTAATATCGGGGAATACTCAAACTAATATGAAAGTACTTTTAAAGTTTATTGAAGTAAAGATTTAAACAAGTATTTCTGTTCTTTGAAAGAAATTTAAATGGCAAAATGTATAAAACACATGTATTTTTAAAGTTTATTATTTTTGAGTACTGTATGTGATGAAGACAACAGGTTTATATGTATTTTGTTAATCAGCTAAGAATGAATGAAGATTAAGTTAAGAAATATAAAACACTCGAATATACTGGTAAACAACCCGAATATACTGTAACTGCATATCTTGTATTACAAATAATTATAAATAAATACTCTTAAATGAAAGAAAGTATATTTTATTTTAGTGTTATGGTTAAGATTTAATTTAGTCTGTCTCTTTCTCTAATATTCAAGATTGTCACAGCCTTAAAATTTCAGAAATGTTCATAAAATTTACACTTTCTTTCTAACACTTTCTAGCCTCATTTAATGAGGCAAGAAAGTGTTTTTGTTAAAATTCCTGTCCTAGCATTCCCTACTCCTGTGAAAAAATAAGGTATGTATACCACTTATTTGGACAAATTTGTTTTATTATACTTTTTATTCTTATTAATAAGAAACATCTGTATATAAAAAATATTCTAGACACCGCGCTGACGATTTTAGTTAGAATTTCACTACGTACATCCTATTAGTTATCGAATGAAAAAATGGATCCTTCTAAAATTAATTATTAAAATTCATAAAAATTGATAATGGAAATATATAATGTGACGAGCGAAGAAATCCTGGTATGTGATTATACTACACACTAATTATAAAAACATTTAGGAAGTAGGTTTATTTAAAAAAAAATTAATAGCTTTTAATATTTAGTAGCATATATTTTAAAAGAAATAAATTTGTATTTAAAGTAAGGAAATAACTTTTTGTTTTAACAATCTTTAGCAACAACTGTTAATTTTTTGTACTTCGTAGTCTATCAAAAACAATAAATCACGTTCCTGTAAAAATTTATTTAAAAATAATACTTTAATTTTAATTTCACGTAAAAACAGAACAGAAATTGTTAGAAAACAATCAACTCCTTAACATAGGGTTTCCATACATTTATTTTACTGTATAAATGGTGAAAGAACATAAGAAAATTGATGGCGTATTTTCCCAGAACTTAATTTAAACGTCAATTTGAAAAAAAAATAATTTCTTGATAATTATTTTGTTTCACTTGGGAGGCGTATTGGAAATTAATAAGAACAAATTAGTAAGAAGCTAGTAAAAGTGACTTTTATTAAAACTAAAATTTCTTGTATTTTCAAAGAATCTGCAGCATTATGATTGAACTGTGTCTTTTATACTCAACGATCTGTGTAAAATAAGTAATACAAGGCCATTAATTTTAGTAGGAAACAGCACGTTTTTTACTCTTTGGCTTTAAAATTTTCCTAGCACACAGTGAAATAAAAATAATAGTCCCGCGTAAATAAATTTCGCCATACAACACACTGTGCAACTGGTAAGAGCTTTTTGACGGGTTAATCTTTGCGGTCATTAATCACTGTCATATAATATATTAATATTCCTGCAACAGCAAAATATACTCCCTTTCACCAAGTATTTTATAATTTACATAAATTTAAAGCAATATTTACACCCATTTAAGTAAACTTAAAATAACGATTCTTAAGTTATTATCCACATTTCAACGTCTCGAATTAAATTTGTATACGAATATTTCCATTATAAACAAAATAAGAAAGGCATTAGGTAAAAATTTTTAATGTTGATAACTTAAAATTTTCATTAAATGCGTTGTGGATTGTTTAATAAAACGAGGTAGGAGTGCAAAATTTCAATTTGTTGTTTTCAATTAATCTGCCTCCGGACAATATGTCGTACAGAAATAAATGTTTTCATCCCCTAAGCAGGACAAAAAATCTTATATAGCCTAATGAGTGATAGGATTCAATGACACTCAGCCGAATCCTATGGATAGAAATGCAACCTCATAGAACTCATTCTTGTTTATGCACAAATTAAGTTTTATGGAATTTAAAGTCCACAAAAGGAATCTTCTCCGAGTAATCTTGCAAATAGTTAGGCTAAATGTATTATGAAACATGTTAAAATATCAAATGACTGTACCCTTCTTGTTATCGTCATAATTAGTTTTAAGATACTTCCGCCAAATCCCAAGGAGTGACAAGCGTTACCAACGTCTATAGGTCTGTTTCTTTTTTGAGACGTGCAGACAGATAGACATCCGGAAATTTTTTGAAACCCCAAAAGTACAGTCTTTGATAACGCTCAGCCAATAATAAATAACGCATATGTATATTACAAATTACGATATAATGTATATCAGCACTCTCCACGGTACGTCCCGACATTGGGACAGCAACACTACTAACATTTAGGGTAAAGAAAGATAAATTTTTAGAGTATAAGTATGATAAGGGCATTAAAAAAATAAATAATAGTTTTTTAATTGTCTAGACAGTAATATTATAATAATTTTTGTTAAAAATTTTGATTGGCTGAGCTTTAGCACAGCCTTATCCATCGTGGGGTAAAAAAATTTCATTTGTCTCTATTTCTGTCTATACGCACAATATTTTGAACATGACCTGACCTATAGCCTTGAAACTGTGCTCACATCTTCATTTCTATAAAAGGAACACAGATTTCGATGATGGGTAACCGTAATGGCATCAGGGAAATAGCAGAATAAATAAATTTGTAACCAGACTCAATACACCTATAAGAGATTTAAACATGTAGCATATTAACAAATGTAGCACAACTACCCCAAAATATAAATCCTTATTTATTGAGTTGGTGTATAGAATTTTATGATTTAAATACTTATATGGTAACCAATTTAATGAAAAAAAATTTTAATGTACATTATGTAAAAATATATTTTGAAAAAAGCCTTTATATGTAGACTTTTATTTTAAATTCAACAAGAATAATTTTTATGATGCTTAATTTTTGTGTACAATTATTTTTTATATGACTGCCATCAGTCTATTTATTTGAAATTCTGTATCCAACGTCAGTGAAGTCTGTCACGGCACACCATGTAACGTACTCGTACTTTGTATATTAAGGAACTATATAGGTTAAATGTTATGCAAAGTAACTATATTTATTTATACAAACGTAATTAAAAATACGCGGAAAAAGCTTATGTAAAATGTCGCGTTGTTACAGTTAATCCTATTTAAATATTCTATTATGCGACACATTGCATCGTTAATAATGCAACACAATAATTACAAAGGAAAATAAGAAGCTTGCCCTTGGCTAGTAGGACTCAGTGTGATGAGCGATTAACGATTATGTACTTAGTAAGGTCATATTAAAAATGATTCAACATTATTAGATGAGCGTTAATATAAGCTATCATTTGCAGGGAGGAAAAAATTAGCTTCCGTCTGTCCACACGAAAACGAACTGACCTATATACTTTTACACAAAGTTTTATTTCTATAAAATGAACACCGAGTGCGTTGCATGTCAATTCATGGGATTTGGCTGAGAGCTATCGGATATTTTTAAATTTTTCCTATGGGTAACTGCAATAGCAAAGAGAAAATAGTAGAATAATAAATTTTTGAACACGCTGAGTATAATAAAATGAGATTTAAACTCACGAAATATGAACACGTGTAGATTATTCACACAATAAACAAAATAATAGAGTGGGTAGTCAGTATTGAAAGTCGATTACATAACTGTTAGAACAAAAGACGAAAAACTACGTAATGTGTGCTGTGCATTAAGGATCTGAGAAGAACATCCGTCATAGTGTAGGCTATTTAGAAACCACCGTTAATCAAATACACTCGTTCAGTGCAAATAATGGGTTTAAAACACGTCTGCGACCCAAACAGTTGACGCTGGAAGGACATTTAGGTCTTTAGGAAAACTGAGGTAAGTACTCAAGGAGTAACTAATATGCTAGTTTTAAATTATTGAAATTTTAATACATAAATAGTTTTTGACGAATTTGTTTGTAATGAACAAACTCGTCAACGTACTTTGTAACGTACAAACTTTTTTGAACGTTATAAAGTACCAAAAAACAAAAGATCATTTGATCTTAGACTTACACGGTTGTTGTTTCAAAGCAAACTAAGCAATGGCTTCATCATTGCAACCTGTGGTTGTCTAACGTATACATAAAAGAAAGTAAGAAAATCGCACTGAAAGCACAGAGGAAAGATACTGAACTCAAGTAATCAGTGATACAAAACTCAATTAGCCACACTGTATATACAGGTTGCTTTCCTGAATTTCTACAACCTAATTAATCCATACGTCCAAGGTATCAAGTTTATCATAAAATATGAAAACCAAATATTTACCATTTCTGGCGTGATGACATCAAAGAAATCATACAAAACAGTACCAATATAAGAAAACCAGAAATGAAACCACAATTTATGCATAGATTAATTCATACTGCTAATTACATATAACATGAATATTATGACTCCGGTTCGGTCATACACGAAAGATACATATAGCACAAAAATTAGCACAATACATTACTACTCCGTAAGCCTTATGAACAATAATTGTTATACAATATTTTTTTAAGATATAAATACTACCTACATTACATAGTTTAATTTATTGATTTGTATTGTTAGAAAGAACGAGTTACCTGGAAATTGATCCGAATCAAAAAATCAAACCGTAAGTGATCCGAATCAAACCCCTGCAATCAGACAACTCGATTGTGTCCTCAACTGCGCGAAACAAACTTGTAACTAAGTTTGTAACTTGTTGGTCCAAGGAACGTAACAGTTACTAAATGACTTTGTCCCTATTAGAAGGCAATTTTGCTTGCAGACCTGAAGGTATTGGAAGCTTGGCCACTAGCTTGATCTGTGAAATTGAAACTAACAATAGTTTGTCCTTCGCCAGTATGTTTGTGAATCAATCAGCTACTTAGACACGAAATATAACCGTTAGTATTAGAATTATTTTTTTTAATTATTTGGAGCACGTTGTATATCCCAGTCTGTAACAAATTACATATATAAAACACAAATAAAGTTAATAGAAATAAACGAAAAAATAAATTATATGTATTACCTATCAATTCTTCGAAACAATGATAGAGAATAAGTATCTCTGAATTTATTGATATTATTATTTAGTTCTTGAGTAGCTTCATTACTTTATATATTTACTTGCATGTTTACCCGAGGACTACAAACAGCTTAAGTACTGTTGCGGACGCCCAGATTGCCAATACCCCAAGATTGCTCCGACTGCTCTTTTCCCGGAAGTTTAGCTCATAGATAGACTTTGGAACCAGATTTTGCAATTTGGCTTTGACTCTGAGATGTGACGAAAGATTAATATAATAGATAAAGTTTATTTCCGTTATAACTACAATACTATTACAATTAGTATTAATATATGTAAATTGATAATTAATATATGTACAATAAATAACTAAAAGTTTACATAGCGATTGGAAATTAGCCTACATGGGCAAGCAGCCTGTGCGTAGGCTAGAGTCGTATTATTAATAGATAGTATGTATATTCAAACTTATCTCCCAGGAATGTAGCACTGATATATCTCTACCCAAAGCTACTACAGTCTCTATTAAATACAATGTTCATCGCCATCAGTGTATTCCAGTACCTGTCAACAGGTTATTTTTCAAGTTTACAGCCGAAGATAGGAATGAAGGGGGAGATAATTTAGTAATGTCTACTGTAGCAGTTAGTCGTAGATAAACCATAATCATGAGCAAACAGTTGGTACAAGAAATGGTTATGACCGCCCACCTCGGACAGTAACAAGGTCTCGGCCTCCTCAAGTCCAATATGCAGTAGAAAACTTTTAACTTTATGTTTGAATATTTCAATAGACAAGGTTTCGAATAAAGAAAAATTACTAAATTTTTTACATATTTTTCTAAATAAGGTCTGAGATATATAAAATGAGTTAGTATTTGAATATGACTTAATTAATGGTATGACAGAGATCCCTACTCTATTAGAGTGCCTGGTATTATAAGAATGTGACGTTAAAGAGAAAATTGAAGAAAAATGTTTATATATGTTTGTTAATATACTTTTTATATACAAACGGCGCAAGAAAAGAATTGATGTTTCATGAAAAAGATTGTAAGTTGGATATCTCTGACTTTTCCTAAACCCTGCTCCTTTTATTTGTCCTTTTATTAGGCTTAGTTTGTTTTACTAGTTTTGACAATAATATTTTGTACTTTAGTATAAACGATTACAATTTTGGCCGCCAAATATACCATACGATAGCATCATAACAATATATCATCTTAGATTAATCATAAGAATCTACATGTTATCGCATACTATCAAAGAAATCTGAAAGAGACTTTAAGAGTTCAAAGTTTTAAGTTTACACAGTTAAGAATACTAGAGTTTTACATTTCAAAAGTTAAAAATCTAAACTACCAACTGCCAATCATAATTTAAAAGAAATAAAAATTTAAGAATTTTGAAGTAAAATAGATTTATTTAGTTATTTCTTAAGATTTAAATCCAATAAAGTAAATAAGGAGTAGATTACTTGCAAATATATACAAAGTATTACATTAAGACTTACAATAACAATTAGTTATATAAAAATACTTAACAATGTATTAACATCTTAGCACGAAAATAAAGTTTAAAATAAATCCATTGCTTATTAGAATTATATTCAATATGTTATATTAAAACCTAAACTATTCTAAAAAAATATAAAATATTAAAAATAAAAAAATAAAGTTTAGTCCACGGTTTATAAAAGAATTTACTCTTTCATCTTACATACTTCAAAATCTGGTTTTTAATTTAAAATTTAGATTTTAGTGACATTTCCTGTGGAACATCCCTAAGTTTTATGAAAGCGAACATTAAACAGTATAAGTACTTATAATTACTTAAAGTAACTCCAAATATTGTAATTTCAATTAGGAATTGTTTAAGAAACATATTTTTTTGAAAAAGTTAAATGTTTCATAAATAATTATGTGTATAGTACACGTCAGAATTTGTTGATATTTAAAAAGGAGCATTAAATTGGTGTGTTCATGAATGATAAATACACTACCATGAGTACACGAATAATAAAGTATATTTAGTGGTGCAATAATCTACTACAAAGATGCAGGTGCCATTGCAGAAAAATCACTCGTTTCGTTATCAAGTTGTTTGGTCTATTTTGATAATTTATATATTCTTGTCTTAATACCTTGCTGATCTCATGGGTATAAGGAGGACCTATAAATACACGTATAACTAGAAACTCAACCAATGACCACAATGTTACACCACAGTTGATTAGCATTGCATTAGTCTATTATTACCACTTGAGACAATCACAACTCCCAAACCACTGAACTGTCAGGTCACCGGCACTTACTAGGGATATATCTATATATAGTGACACCTGTAAATATGTATTGACCAGAGTGCAAATCTCTTTTATTTCTGTTCTTAATATTAATTTACAATTATTGTGGTCGAATTACTACGGTTATCAATTGACATATTTAAGATATTTTGGTTTCAGTGTTTCTTGATACAAACCCGCCAAACTTATTACATACGGTATGTTTAGTCTGGCTGTACTGCATGTCGTAACGGTTATTGTGATAATGATAAGTTTCCGCAAATGTTGGTTTGGAGGTTCCTTTGTTTTGGGTAAGCTATACGGATTGCAGTTTGTATTGCTTGGTAGGCCTAAGCTTGCTAATATAATGCAAATCTTGAAATACCTGATTTCGGCCACGCTGTAGGCAGCCATTTTAGATCTAAATATATAAAGCTGAAGCTGGAAAAAATACTGATGCCATCAACTTATATCACTGGGTGTAGGGGATGGGGTTTTATCGTGATGGTATGAATTTGTAATAACCTGTTACTTTTCATCACAGCCTTCCTGTTTTATCTTAACCTGATGCTGAACTCTTTGATGAAAGTCAGTTACTTTCTTAATCAAATTCATATAAGACTATTCTTATTGTTCTTAAGAAACATGATGGAATTTGAAAGAACATTTACTTCATCGAATAATAGTTTGATGCACGTTTGGTGCTACTACGACTGTTTTCTCGTGTCTTATGTTCATGTGCTTAATGATTTTAGGAACTAATGCAGATATTAAAAGATTTATTTTCCATTGTAGATTATTCCATAATTATATGAAATTTTGTAGACTCCAGTATACATAGTGGAATCTTCTCCTTTGAAGGTATAAACCGTTCTTTTATTATTGAGCTGTCTTGAACATCGTCTATGTACTATAACTTTTAACACACTTTTAATTTTAAAAGTAGTTTCTTAAAAGTTTTGAAAATAGACCAGTTTGGACGTTTTTAATTTTATCTAAAGGTAATTGTGTATTTTGACTCCTAAGTTCCATAATTATTTCTTGGTATTTACTGAGCTTTGTTTAATAGTATGATTCTCTCATAAAGTCTTTAGAGTATGACCAAACCGGAGTCATAATATTTATATGCTATACTTAATTTGCATTATGAATTCATCTATTCATCAATTGTGATTTCATTTTTTGTTTTGTTGTATTGGTACTATTGGATTCGTATAATTTATTCAATGTTATCGCGCCAGAAATGGTAAATATTTGTTTTCATATTTTATGATAAACGTGGTATTTGGACGTATGGATTTATTAGGTTGCAATAATTCATCAAAGCAACCTGTATGTACAGTGTGGCCAAACCTACATAATCATTTAGAGAATACACTACTTATGAGAGTTCACTATGTTTTCTCTGTTTTCCTTTCAGTGCGATGTTATTAAGGTCTTTTATGTACATTTTAGACAGTAAAGGTTGCAATGATGAATCTATTGCGTAGTTTGCTTTGAAATAGCGGCCGTATAAGCCTAAGAACAAAGGTTCCTTTATTTCTTGGTACTTTATAACACATCATCACAAAAAAACTCGTCACAAACTCTTTTATCTAGTACAGGTTCAAAAATTTATAACTAACATATTAGTTATTCCTTAAGTACTTACCTCAGTTTTCCAAAAGACATAATGTCCTTCCAGCGTCAATTGTTTGGGTTGCGGACGTGTTTAAACGCATTCTTTATGCTGGACGTGTATTTGATTAACGGTAATTTCTAAATGCTTTATGACGGATATTCTTCTCAGATTATTAATGCACATCACACATTAAGTAGTTTCATGTGTTATGTTCTAACAGTGATAGTCCCTTTAACCTTCTTAACGTTTTTATTGTATACCAGGTACTGTGTTTTTTTTTAATGACTACTTCTTTTAGCGGGCTGTGGATGTATGGTTTGCAAGGGGAAAAACTTTCCTTTCGCGTCACGAAATGTATCGTCAAGCGTGCTCACTCTGTAGCCACTAGGGGCAGAACTATTGCGGCCATTTTGATGTCAGTGAGGGCCTTTCTTCGTTCAGTGGCTATCTAGGTGTGATAGTGAGAGGTTACTGCCAATCCTTGTTGAATTGACTGCTTTTTGCTGGGCTATAGGTGTATGTTTAAAACGTACAATGATTGATCAATTGATTAAAACGTCCTACTGTTTGATCAGTTTACTGATATAATTATTGACGTAAATGTCTAAAATATCGCATAGTCTGGATCTATCCCAGCTTCTTTAGCCTCTCTTTGGTTATGGAAGTTTTCAGATTAGGATACTTAAGCTCCAATTTAAAAGCTGGCAAAATGTTCAGTTTAATTTATACTGCTCTTAGTAGCTATGTTGACTTTAACACAATAAACACTACCACCGCCAAATAATAGTTGCAAAAAGACTAAATATATGGTAAAATACTGGTTAGAATAAAGCTAAGAACTACTAAATATTTATTAATAAATCCAACGTAAAATTGATTAACGTACTGCATTTAATAGAATTATTTAAAACTCTTCGGATTCTAAAAAGGGTTAAATATATATTGATTAAATCTTTTATAGTTAGAAAAGATGTAGTGTAATTTAACCTCGCAAGAAAATTTGTTTTTCTGTTGGTTATAATTATAATAACCTTTATTAAATTACGTTGGGCCTTATCTTACATTCACTTAAAAAATAAAATACATAAAAAACAGATTTTAATAAAAATTTTTGCTGAAGAAACGTCAAAACCATTAATTAAATTTTTAAGAGTTAAACTAAATTTAACAATGTCAGATGATAGAAAATAATTACAACGAGGTATGGAACATCAAGCAATAGAAGCTGTGTTTACAAGATATATAGCAAGACTTTATACCAGAATGTCTTATTTCTTCTTATTATTGTTTTCAGATTTCAGTTATTATAACCCCATAATTTTATTTTTAGAATATAATGACAATTAAATACGAGATTATAGTGAAAATAATACTGATCAAATGATATAAACTAATACAAACGATAATATAGAAAATGTATAAATATGTATTACTTTAATATTTAGAAGTCAGTGATCATTTAAATATATAAATGTAAAATATACTAGAAAAATACGAATAAAATAATAGAAAACATTATGTAAAAGAATGTTATGTATTCTCTGTTATGTAAAGAATTTAGTTTCTTAAATTATTTTAAAATGTAAAAAATTACCATTTAATTAGCAAGGGTAGACTTTTCTTTCGAGTAAACATCTTTTTCCAAACATTTTTCTTTCTCTGTGTTCTTATCATCAGCTCGTAAACGAAACAAATCGTCTGTTTTCGCGTCGTATATTTCAATGGTACAATAAAAAACTATAAAAAAAAACCATAACATACTCCAGGGCGACGTGCGGTAGCTGTCTACATTGTACAGCAAGGTGCAAACGCTCATGGCAGAGGACCAAGGAAGTGCTGCCATCTAGTAAATACGCCAGAACTACTTGTGCGCCGTGCGGTTTTCATGTAAATGCTTCTTGTCCAATATTACGGCAGAAAACAATATAATACAATAATCCAGTATCAATATAACGATGAGTAATATTATGAAAGTTGCACACTTACGCAATAGCTTAATATTACGTCGAAAACCATGATGGGGTAAATGACCACACATTACCTTGAGGAATTTAGACAATCTACTTTTAAATATTCATCTTGGATAAAGTCAAATATTAACCCTTAAAACAAACAACAACCCTTATAGCCGCCGAGAAAGTGCATCAACTAAATACTTTATTATTGTTAACACTAGAAGTGGAACCTTTGTTGTTATATGAAGTGAACATTTTAATTACATATAATTTCACTTAAAACCATTGGCATTGTCGGCCAGTGATGGAGGCAAAGGCTTTCTTGTAGTAATCGTAAATAAGTCAAAGGCCGCTATAATAAGAAGCCATTAAAACACCACGCCACTGTTTATTGCCTCCATCAACTTCAGAGTCCGGACTTTGTCCTTGCTACAAACTGTAAACTCATATGAATTCAAGATTTAAGTCGTTAACAGATCTAATCTAAGTTTCTTAATTTACATTAATGGAATTACTTTCAAAGTTCCTCATGAAAGCGTTAAAATCTAAGTTTCGACTTACTTATAAGTAAAGTTTCATTAACCAGTATTATAAACTTATCAAATTCTAACTTAATTTAGATTGATTTTCGTTTTAAGAATTAATATCAAATAAATAATCTTTTGCATGCAGTGTGCAGTCTTGCTTCAATAATCACATGATACGTAAAGTTTATGAATGAGGTTCATCGATAAATAACAATATACATCTATCAAAACAAACAGCATTAAAACATTTTAAAATATGTAATAGTTAATTAATATACATTAGTAATAAGAACAAGAAGAACTATTAAATTCACCTCTAAGTGATAACGGTGTTCCAGATATCTCTGAAAATCGTCTCTAGTATATTTTCATTTTTATACTCAGAGATATTTAGACCTAAGAAGTTTATTTAAAAAAATACCCTCCTATGTATTGGAAAGTGATATTGTAAGTGAATTAATTTTATGTATGTAAAGCTTGTTATAAAGAAACCAAGGTTGTTTGATTCTATACTTAGACAATATTATTCCGGTAAATTTGGAAGGTTTAATATACTACCTATTTATCTTCCAAGAGTGTGAGAATTATTCAGATTATGCAGTGCTGGATGTTTTATTTTGTATAGAGCGTGTACGACTAGAAGTCCCGTAGAATTTTGCGTATCAGGCTAAAAGTAAGCACAGGTCATTAATCAATGCTGCGACCACAACTATGTCATTAGGGATCAATAAGACGGTTGGGTGTGGAAGGTGGTGATGGTGGGGAGGGGGAGGTAAACTGTTGTAGTGACACTAATTGTGCTGTGTTTAATACTGTTGAAGTTTAGCTTCAGCTCTGAGTGTTGGGAATAATACTTAGAAACGTGTCAATATCAATTTCCTAGCAGGAGAACACACTAGATTTACAATCAGGAAAGAATTGGTGATGGATTGTGTGGCAGACGTACGTATTATACAGATATCGAGTTGAATTTTATCTTAATGCTGGTAAAACGGATAATTCCTGAGAACTGCGGGTTCAGATGTTAACGATTGGCCACAATTTTATAGAAGACCGAATGTCAACACGTTTATGTTACCTCATAAACCAGTAAGTGATTAATAATGCTTTTCGAAAGATAACGTACAAAGCAAAACTGAATTACTTTAATGAGGAGATTTTGGTTTATGAAATCATCATCAGGTGTTCTTATACATGTAATTCTGCTATATAAACCTGTCATAACTTTTCTATTGATCAATTAAAAATTAATAAAAGACGCTAATTGATCGGTGATGTAAAACCCAAAGTGTACACATTCTGCCATCTTCTTCTTATTGGAATATACTATTTAATGTATACATAAACACTCCAATAGTAATTTTATTTTATTTTTGTTTTTGTGTATAGCTTTTATTATAAGTAAAATAAGAATAAATGAGGACAAATCCATTGAACAATAAATGTCGGCAATGATCAGGTATGTTCCCCAATTCAATCAGTAAATACGAGTAAGGTTGAGGTACGCCACATCAGGTATCGTTAAAGTGGCGCGAGAAATTTAAAGTCTATAGATTGTTCCATTCTTGAGAAAGCCAGCGTACAGGTATACGGACGATAATGATACAGAAAAGGAAAGTTTACATATCCGGAAAGGCAAAATTAAATAGTGCCAGCCTTAAAGACGTTAAGACAAATCTCATGGTTAGAAGTTTACAATCAAAGAACATAAGGGTATAAGGGTATGAATCAAAAGCTCTTGCAATCTCGATGCCTTTTGTGAGTTTGAAATACATCCGACCATAGGGTTCTGCCCTACGGGCTTCCTAAGTTTCAATGTTACAGCTATGAGAGTATATTTGTTTAAAATATTTGATTACTAAAACACACATTTTTTTATGGGAGATATATATATATATATATATATATATATATATATATAATATATAAAATATTATATATATATGTTTCTTAGTGTACTTTTGTCTTTTGGTTTGACACCTCGTGGATTAAGTCCGAAGTTTCCTTTCTCTGGACTACCACCATCTATGCATGAAGATGTTGAAATTCTTGCAGTAAAAACTAGCTTCGACCTATCAAAAATCTAGTACTTATTTCATATAAAAAATTAGCTAAAGAACACGGTAATTCATTGAAGAATATCTATGATTTATTATTGTCTCTTTACAATAGTGAGAGAACTTAAAACCGATATAAATAACATAATAAAAAAACTACAAAATTTTTATGACAAACAAAAACAGAAAAAACTCAAATGTAAACTTTTACGTATCTGTAAAGAAAAACATAGAATTAGGAAATGAAATACCAACAAAATGGAAATATATGTCACACAATTTGATTTAAATAAATAATGAAATGTCACAAACTGAATCGGAATCTTTTAACTACGAACAACCACAAATTAAGTCATCTAATCTCAACGATGAGCAGCAGCGAATGTACAAAAATCTCAATTAATTGTAAACCTTTCAAGTTATGCTCCAAAAAAGGCAGAACTGGAAGTTCTTTCAAAAGGTCTTACTTTTTGTCCGACCCCTCAATTTAATCAAATTAATTTATTGAATGATGCTCTAGCAATTTGCTAGAGATGTAAGAATAAAATACTTCTTCAGTAAACAGCAAGAAACATTAAACTTTGATATTATTCCATGTTTAGAAAAATTCAAAACAAAATCAAGTTGGGAACCTCCTCCACTACCTCCGGATCACCCTGTTGAACAGTTTATCAACCTAGTTCTGTTTAATTTATCCAACCCTGAATTTAAAAGTCATTAAATACAAAGGAAAACCTCAGTCCACACCAATTTTAAAGCAATAAAGTCATTAAAAAAATAACACAGACATCAATCATTCTACCTGCCGATAAAGGGAATAAAATTGTTATTCAAAATTTAGAAGATTATATTAAAGAAGCACAAAAGCAATTGTCAGACCATGATACATATCAAACTTTAGATGAAGACCCAACCGTTAAATTTTTATGATAAAATCAAAGAAATATTTTGAGGAAAATGGTCCAGAACAAGATATTTCTTCAAAAAAACATTGCATTACATTCACCAATAAAACCTCGCACCCCCATTTTTTATACACTCCCCAAATTCATAAGAGTATCCAAAATCCACCTGGGAGACCCATTGTATCCAGTTACGGGTCACCGACTGAAAGGATATCCTCTTTTGTTGATGATCAGTTTGCAACCACATGTAAAATCTCTTCCATCATATGTAAAAAATTCATTGCATTTCATCGATCAAATTTCCTCTATCAACCAACCATTACCTGATGACTCTATTTTAGTAACAGTGGATGTTAATTCCCTTTTACACTAACATCCCACATGAAGATGGAGTAAAAGCAGCAGAATATTTTTTAAATTCACGACCAAATAATACTAAACCTACAACACAATTTATTATCACGTTAATCAGAATGATACTTACAATGAACAATTTTAAATTCAATAACCAAAATTATATACAAACTTCTGGTACTGCAATGGGAACTAGAATGGCCCCATCTTACGCAAGTCTATTTATGGGCTTATTTGAAAAAGAATTTTTAGATACACAACGCTTAATACCTTTGAAATGGCTACGTTATATAGACGATGTTTTTTTTCATCTGGGATCATGGAGTCGATTCATTGACACACAATTTCTTAATGATCTTCAAGATTTCTCTTCTTTAAAATTTTTCATGGATATATTCTAAATCTAAAGTCACGTTTCTAGATTTAGATGTTTTTATTGAATCTGGATTTCTCCAAACTAAATTACACATAAAAGAGACTAACACCATGAATTACCTACATTTCTCCAGCTGTCACCCAATGTACGTCAAAAAATCCATTCCAAAAAAGTTTGTCAGTAAGAGCAAAGAAACTATGCAGCAGCCAAATCTGATTTCTTAAACTACATTGAAAAATTGGGGGTAAAAACCTTCAAAGATTTGGATTATCCCCGAAAAAATTGTCAAAAATCAAATTAATAAAACCGAAATGTCCAAAAAATTCATATGATTATTCAAAAGAACCTAAATTTATTACTCAATTCTTCCCTGGTTTACACAAAATTAATTCTATTATAAAAATTGGATTTAATTTACTTCAAAGTTCCCCTGACACTTCAAATTATATTTCAAAAAGCACCTCGAGTAATTTTTAGAAGACCTCCAAATTTGAAAAACAAGCTTGTTAACACACTAGTTCCAAAATCTATCAACTATACAAGAAATGGATGTGATCCATGTAAAAAAATCACGATGTGGAACATGTAAAATTATTATGACTTCTTCAAGAGAATTCAATAGCAGCAGTACCGGAATAACCTATCCTATAATTGGCAAAATTGACTGTAATTCAAAAAATGTAATATACCAAAATTAATTGTAAGTTTTGCTCCAAACAATATATTGGCCAAACATCGAACCATTTGAGAATCCGTATGACAGGGCATAGGTTTGACATATTCCATAAAGATGAAGATAAACCATTGGCAAGACATTGTCTAGAACACAAACACAAGACAAAATTGAAGAGTGTTTTAAATTAAAAGGAATACACCAACTACCACAATGCCCTGATGAAAAACTACAACAGATTAAAATTAAAGCACATGGAGCAAGCTCATCAAATTATGTTGAAGACAAAAAAAATCCATTTGGTCTAAATTTAAGGTAACTTTTTAAATAATTTTAAAACATTCAAAATTCGCCATAAATTACAAGTTGCATTCCACCCTTTAATAAAAATCAACTGTTCCAACAAGATTGAATTAGAAAAATTTCACGTCAGCTGGACTTTGTCAAATGTTATGCACTGTGTTTACATTATGTTTTATTAATTTTTGTTTACATGTTATAGTTCTGTATTCATTTTTTATTTAAAACTTCCTGAAGACGGGGGGTATTAAATCCCCCGAAATATAGAAGTGAAAAATAGTTCTTTTCTTTTCCTCTATTCAACACAGTGATTAGTATATATATATATATATATATATATATATATATATATTGTATAATATATATAATATATATATATAATACAATAATACACAAAGTATTGGAGAATTGTGAGTTTTCTTTTGTAAAATAATAGAAAATTGATATTTCCAATAAGAAGAGCTCCTCCTCCTTCATTAAAACACAAGTTGCTGAAGCAGTTATTCTCCATCAACTAACCAACTTAGTATCAGTTGATTGGTTGTAACATATACATAATTTTAAAAAAATTACCGACAGCTGCCAAAGGGGAAAACTTAATATAATTTGTGTTGTAAGATTTGATCTACCAAAACTAAAACCTTGTACTCCCACATAGTCAATTAAAATTTAGAAATAAATCACCACACAACGACCTGGTACTATAATGCTATTATATTAAATCGTATCGTGAGAAATCTTAAAAATACATAGCACTATAACAGGATTTGGGCATTTGACAACGTTATGGTTGCAAAAGGTATAACACAACGTTCGAGGATTAAAATCTATACTCTTCGACAGATGGGGAGGTATTAGTACATACAAAAATAGAGAACAGAAAGAACAAAAAAGGAAAAGAAAGGGTTGAAACATACCCAAAAGCTGCTTGGAGTCTAGTCCAGGCGTTGTTACTGCAGAGAATGCAAGTCCCTTCATCGTTGTTTCAGATGACTCAACGCGATGCAAAAAAAGGAGCCGAAATCGATTTTCTTGTTAGTATCCCACTTTTATCCGTGCCGGTGTGATGTGTGATTGTGTTTCTCGTACTCGCGACATACTCGTACCCCCCCCGCTCCTGACGAAGAGGATAGATTCCAATCCTTGAAACGTTGTGTTATACATTTTGTAACCATAACGATGGCAAATGTCCGAAATGCTATCCAGGTATCCTGTCAAACCAAACAAACAACAATAACAACACAACAGCAGTAATCACGTATGACAGTGAATTGTGTTTCTTTTAAAATAAGTTCTTATCAATTCAAGTAATCAAATGCAATAGTTGTAATTGTCAACTTTCACCATCGAAAATTCAAAATAATGTTATTTACTAATCGGTGTTTATTAAATCAAAATAATATTTGCTATATATTCTTGTTGTATATCGATAGAGTGAAAATCTTTAGACATTTTATTTTAGAATGTTTTCAGCCTGCTTTGGAGAAAGTGAGCGCATTTTTAGCTATTACATAACTGGTAAATAAACGGTAATTTTTATAATTAGCACTTTTGAATTACATCTAATTAATAGTGTAAATCATATAGCTAACAGACATACCAGCCGTACAAATAAGGGAATGCATGACATAAAAGAAAAAAAGAAATAAAATAATAAGCTACTTGTATTTTGATTATCCGCACAAATAATATTGTATCATTTTTTAATAAAGTTCTTCTATTTAGTTCAAGGTCGTTCTAAATAATACTGCTACTTATTATCAAAACTTAATTACGTGATGGAAGCAGTCAAGTTAATAAACAATATTAAGTTTGGGAACAAAAAGCCACGAAGATCAGAAGAGTCCGGTTCGGCCCGCTGTTCCTCGGCTCTTTAAAGTTTAGTGACTGGAAACCCGTTGACAAAGGCGGCCAAATAAACACTGTCTGTGCAACTTTGATGTTCACGTCACAGCTTCATTGCTCTGTTAGCCGTTGACCACGGCTAGCTGCTTCGTAACTAATTACATCTGAGAGGAGATGAAGTTTCAATAATGCTTTAAATGAGAAACATGATAAATTATCAAATTAAAAACTAATTGAAGTGTTAAGTTCCTTTAAATGTTACAAATGAAACAGAGGTATTGCTGTATATCCAGAGATTACTAACTCTATAACACAGATTAAAGAATTACTACCTTATAAACTAACACAGGATAAAAGAACGGTCATTAAGATATTATTTAAAACGAAATTTGATAGCAAGCGAAATAACAAAACAACAAAAAATAACCCAACTCCAAAATAGGCAACGATAAACCAAAGCATGTTTAACGAAAATGAGATAATTTATATTAAATACAAAAATGTTTTTAATTTTGACGACAAATTTGTGGAGTGATGACGATTTTTGTTTTGCATTAAAATTGTATTCAAAAATGTATCATGAAATAATTTTATATAATTCATTTTATAAGAATCAACTTAGTAGATGTTATAGAAGTACTAAGAAAAATAAATAAATATGTTGAAATAATATCTTTTAATTGATTTGTTAGATCTTAAAGTAACAATATTAATTAGCGTGTTATGAAGAATTGAGGATGATGAATTGTTATAATCAAGCCAGCTGTATTTAATTAGCTAGAGGGAAAAATGGGATGGAATAGTAGTGGCGGGAAATGGCGAAATATTAGAGGTCTATTGTAATCCTGGGTTTGACAGTCCGTGACATCCCGATTAGGCATCGGATATTCTGGAGCTGCCGTTTATTATATTGTTGTATTGTTTGATATCCGCTGAGAATCTCAATGTGGGCCGTGTATTGTCACAGTAAAATCTATAAAAGTTATTTGTCATTCAATTCAAGTACATGTTGTGTTATTTGATTTGTAATAAAATGCACTAAGAAATGTTATTCTTGTAATATTTTAGTAAAATTTTTAGGTTTTAAGGTATTCAAAGTTTTAATGGGTGCCATTTTAAAGAATTAAAAATAATATCGTCAAAATGTTTTTTAGTGATTGGCATTATTACGATAAATAAACATTTGAGTCATATTCAGTCAGTGACTAAGGTATTAAATTTAATGTAAAAAACACATACATACAGGCAGTCGGGAAAACACTAGAGACCCATGTTTATATGGTAAAATGTGTTTGTTTTGACCTAATGTACCATTGTCTAGAGAGTTACGAGACACTATGCATACAGGGCTCCTGTACTTGGAAGTACGGGCTCGCGGCTTGGTATTATTGTACATACAGTTAATAAATTCCCAAAACACTCACTGTTCAGGTAATTAAATCTAATAAGCTCTAAAACTGACTCTTATTAAACCTAAAATGATAATTCATATCTTATTTTTAACGTCTCAAAAAAAAAAAAAAAAAAAAAAAAAAAAAAAAAAAAAAACCATTATATTGACTCAAAATCTGACTTAAAAGGGAAAAAAATTATAGACCAATTATTATCAAATATACGATTGCAAAAAAACTACATAAGTTAAGTTTTTTTGAAATATGTTGTCCAAAAAGCTTCATCATAGTTGTTTAGTGCCGTATCATCAACTTACGTGGCATTAGCCCGGGTCGGGAGTGGTGGGTTGTCCGAGGGCATCCACATTTCCTAATTGCCTACAAAGTTGAAAGAGGCCGTTTTAAGTTATATCTGAAAATCAGATTCAGTTATGCCTAGTTTCGGGAAGGAGGTGTACTTTTGTACCATATAATGTACTACCCTCCAACTTTTGACTTTCATAAAACTTTTAAATCTTGCAGTCTGTCGCACGATAAAAAAATATAACTGTGAATAAAGATCTGTATAATGAATAGTAAAATGTCTTGTATACGAATGTCTGAAGTACTGAAACCTCTCATAACTTTAGCTTGAGGCAAATCGTGACAGAGATTGCGGCGCGCTGAGATAACATCTAGACATTTCATGGATCATAATCAACAGACATTTAGGTTAATATGAAAACGTCCCCAACAATCACAGAAAGAAATATCCCTACTACAGGATATAGTCTCTTATATGTTTTAGTATGAAAATACTGCAATCAATAACGTGATAGTACCATTCATTAGTTATAGCTGGAACGAACATTTCCCATTTATTGAGTATTCCGGAAGAATACTACTACTACTACTATTATTTTTACTGTTTCGATTACAATCAATGAAATCGACTTAACCAGCCATAGGCCCCTTCCTTGATAGTCCCTAAGCGTTTTTGGGAATTGAAGAGCTTTACCAAATAATCTCTATCTCAAAACCCACGTTATAGGTTAGATAATAAATATGCTGGCCAGCTTCGTCAGTATACCAGCGTTAAAGTGCAAAAGAGATTCACAATTTTCTCGTGGCCCTGTGTCTCCCCTAATGGCTTCAACGAAGACAACGAACATAAAATAATGATCGCACGTGAAATAAACATTTTATTATAAATAAATTTTGAACAAGTTTCTTTTTTACCTTTTTGGAAACAGGAGGACAAAGACAGGTGTGTATAGTAGGGCTAATTTTTATGAACTACAAAATGACCAAAACTGTTGCAATCTTCACGTTTAAAAAACCATATTAAAAGTGCATTCCATAAAATGGTAATTAATAACAGAGGCATGTACAGTGTTACACTTGGGGATCAGATTTTTTGAATGATTTGAGACCTGTGAATATCGAGTTCAGTTCCACTTCTCTTTCTTCTTAGTGCAGAGTCTGGTATCTGACGATGTCATAGATTTGACTCCTGGAATCTGTAACCATGTTCGTCTGAAGAGCTCCAAAATTTTTAGGCTACGAAGAAGCCCAAAAGAAACTCTACATACTTTTGACATCACAGACACATATTCTACAGAGTATGAAAATATAGAGTAATCTAGGTGGACAGGCATTCTCATTATATCTCATCACGTGTAAAATTGGACAATTTCTTTGGATCTCTTCGAACGAGCATGTCTTCAGATTCTATGAGTCAATTCTGAAACTTCAAGACGCTGCATCAAGAGGAAGGTGAACTGGAGCTGAACTCAACATACATATTGAATTACCCTTCCCACCTACTTAGCTGTAGGAAACATTATACAAAAAAATTAAACTATTATTATAAAAAAAAAATAATAATAATTTTTTATTATTAAAATTATTATTATTATTTGTTACTTGTTGGTGTTTCATAATGTGTAGAGTAGCCAATAGGCTACAAACCCCTTTTTTACTGTACTATACTGTACTTGCCTTTTTTAGTGATCATGCTCTACCTCTTATAAGAAATGTGTGTACTCTTTGTCACTTATTATTCAGTTAAAATGGTAAAACACCAATAATCCAAAAAGGCTCTGTTAAAATAAATTATGGTTCATTTATCCGTTTATTCGATATAGGCATAAAGCTTGAACTGGATATAATAGGATTAGATATTCTCTGTGTCGAGAGCCTGATACGACTTTGGCTACTTCGTGATGGCAAAACCTGTTGCCTTTGTAACCAGATTGAAGCTATTTCATCTTAAAATAACTGTAATTAAATGAAAATCAATATTTCAACACCAATCCAGAAGTACAATAAAAGTGGTCATCAAATTATTTACAGTTATCTTACAACGAAGTAGCCATACCACTAAATTACTATGAAATAATTTGTGGTTTAACCTCATTATTTTATCTATAATTAAATATCGAGGCTCGATTTTACTGAGCAAACTACTGTCATAGTGAGGAATGCGATTCCAATAAACTCTAATTAAAAATGAGTTGCATACCTGATATAATTCCTGTGAGATTTAAATGGGTTAATTTAAATTCCAATAATTTGTTTTAATGGAAAAATTAATGTATAACACGGGGCAAACATATATACATGTTAACATGTTACATGTGTTAACATATTACATGTTATAACATGTAAACTCTCAAGAATATGTAATTAGTCATTAAATAATGTATTAATTACAATCACTATAAATATTTCAGCCTAATATTAAATACTACGTAAAATAAATAAGCTAAATTCCTTTTTTCAATTTTTTATATAGTTAAAACTAACGGAAATAGAAAAGTAAAAGTAAAAAATCAAAAAAACAAAACCAAAAATATTTACTCCTAATAATATCTTCAAATGATGTCAATAATAACTTAAATAATAGTACTTAAATTGAACTAAGTTGTTCCAGTAGTTGGTCCGTTGAATGATTCAACGTATTTATTTAAAAAAGTTTACGCTAATTTTATTAAATTGACAATATTTTTATTTATTGAAGATCAATGATTATACAATACATTCAAAATTAGTTAACTTTTACTTTCTGCAGATAGTGTTTGGTGTTATACTTTTGATAGTCAAATGTTTGTTTAAATTGTCTTTTCAATCAAATTTTATTTTTGCTTATTTTATTTGTTGTTGAAGATTTGATCATTAATTCATCACAGCAAGTATTTTGTGTAAGATTTTGCAGTCGTAAATCATGTTTAGTTTCGAATTCTGATGTTCATGCCGATGTGTTCATGTTTGGGAGTGGCGATGGCCGAGTAGTCTAAGACGTTGGTTTTTGAGTCTGAATTAGAGATAGCGCAGGTTCGAATCCTGTCTATGACTGTTGCACTTTTGATCAGTATCATCGACGTTGTACTGAATCGAATCTCCCCCTTATTCTGTTTGATAAGATCCTCGCACAGGCCAATGGCCATGAGGACGGGCAGAATGAGGCTTCAAAGGGAGTCGGCTCCTCTAAAAGAAATGTGTTTATAGAATTTAAATAGATCTAAATATAATTGAAATGTAAATTTTTACTTGAAACCTAATTGTAGCCAAAGTACCAAATGAGTACCGAATTAAAAAAAACCTTTAGTATATTCACCGATTTAATACCATGCAATAAGAGAGGAGAAGCATTCCACAACATCTAAATATTGTTAATAAAAACACGTACACGTCGAATTGGGGAATACTGCAAAGACTGCAAAGTTGTGATATATATAAGGGATGGAAGAAATTTGATTGAAAGTTATTAAATGTTTCCCCTGTTACAGGCGAAAATCACAAAACAGCAATGAATTAAATTAAACGCAGAGCAGTTGGCAATGACGGTCCTTCAATCGAAATACTCAAAGCTGTGTGCGAGTGCACTAAAAGCTTTCACACATCTGATGAATAATTCATTAGAAATTGGGGAGTTTCAGAAAATCTGGACAATAAATTAAGCTCAAGCCTATCAAAAGCAAATTCTCCTGAAAGTGTCCAGCAGTGGAGATCCACCTCAATTTCCTCAGCCGTTTCTGAAATTTTAGAAAAACCTATGCATTCCATTTTTGAGTGATGTAAAAATCAATGCAAGCTTCAGTACAGATTCATAAAGCTGAAGCACTTGCACTGGTAAAGGTATTTATTGATTACTTGTGTAGGAATATCTGCAGACATTTACCTCAATCAGTCATAAGCTATAATTGTATTCTTTGGATCAGTCAAGGGAGCCAAAGAATTCATACCTGTACATATAGGATAGAACGCATGTTACGAAGGAGGGAAATGATTATGCAGATCCGAGCTGTGGTTTGTCTAAAGTGTTGTCACTATGTATCGCCTTATAGGGATGAGCTCGGAATGTTAACCATAGAGACAGTGTGCAGGATATTGAAAAAATGCATGACCTTCAAGGTTTTGGCTCTAGGAAAACCGCAATACCTGTCTGACTGATTGTACATAGAGACCAGAAATCAGCACGCAACACCCGTTATAGCCATCAGCTTCACCTTTTCAGATTCAGGCTTGCGGTTAAGAGGGGATGCTTCTAAGTTACTTACGTCAAAGCAAATTTTTAGAACCTCCCCAAGAAATTCATTAGTATATGTAGCCATAGTTTTAAACATAATTAGAAGTTCTTTTTGGACAAGAATGTTGAGTTGCATATTTATTTGTACGAAGCTCAAAACGAATTCTTCATATCGTTTCGACATCAGAGACGATTTTATAACCTTTTTATCTCTCATTCAAAAATATCATTCTTTAATAAAATAACCCCCAACTGTTAAATACATCAGTCATAAAAAAAGAAAAATCGCTTTTTAATTTGTAATGGTTTATAATTCCACACATAACAATCTAAATACAAAATATTTCCACAACAATGGTGATAACGACAGTCATAAATAATTCCAGGGTCGGCTTGAATGGTATTTTAAAATCATAAACACAAATCAAATTTCCAGTATTTTATGCTACTATACTATTAGAAAATATATATCACAAAATCATAAAATTACTTACTGTCTATAAAACATTGAAAAAAGAAATAAAAAAGTAAGTTATTGATTAAAAAACATGTATTCAAAATCTGATTGATTCCACAAATTAACTCTTTATTTCTGGTTATTATTTATATATATATATATATATATATATATATATATATATATATATATAATATTTAAAGAAATCAAAGTTTTTAAAAACATAAATTTTTTAATTGATTAAAAGTTATTTTAAAATGTAGTAAAAATTATACAATTTGAAAATACAATAACTTCTCATTTAAAAATAAGTTAAATCGCTTCCGATTTGGTCATAATTTTTCCTACCGCTATTTAACATATTTTGTTTGTTTATAATTTTATAAAAAAAACTAAATGTTGATCTGTCACAACTGCATAATTTAAAACAAAACTTTCGGTACCGCTTATATTGGTTGAAATACTACACCGATTCTGGAAGTTCTATCATATTGTGAAGAACGAAGAGATCAAGTGTTGATAAAGATGTCGTACACAAATCATAATACAGGGAACTGCCTATGACAACAATACAAGGTCATAAATTATTTTATAGCATTCGATAATATCAAGTTTTATGTGTATATCAGGCTGGATATCTTTACTGCCGTTCGACTTGTATACCATAAAGCTTACAGTGATCGTAAAATTATACTATCATGATGGATTATATGTATAACCAATATAAGGCGTCACACGATATTCAGTAGTAAAGGCTACTTTTTACTCAAAACTTTTAGTATGATGCGAATTTAATCGAATTTTTAAACCAACGTGCATCTGCAGGTTAGACACTGAAAACGGCCTCAAATTCCAAATTACCTATCCATTTTTATAAATTTCATTTTGCTTGTAGAACTGTGGTCTGATGAAATGAGTGACCCAATTAATATCAATATAATTCTTTGATTGTCTCCAAAAATTAGGATGGAATAGATGAAAGGTTAACCTTATGGTAAAAATAGGATGTGCTATTAATATCATGGTGCGATTCAAATTCTATGTTAGTCAATGCAAATAAAACCAAATTACTAAATTTTGATTTAGTTGGATATACTTTTTATGATCAAATCAAGTATCACAACTGTCAAAATACTTTGAACTGTAATTGCGATCTAATTGAACAAGTTAACGAAATTAAATATTTAGGAATATTGTTAGATAATAGAGTATCGTGGAAAGCTCAAGTCAATGCATTGAATACTGAATTGCGAAAGTCTATTCGATCATTTTATTTTTTAAGAAATGTATGTGACACGCATTTTTTAAGAACGATATATTTTGCACTAATACATTCACGGTTACAATACGGAATTGAATTCTGGGGATCCGCTTTTGACAACTTATTGAACAAGTTAAATGTGACTCAAAAATATATTATTCGTATCATTTGCTTCAAACGCAGAAGAGATCATACGGATCAGCTTTTCAAACAACTAAATATTTTAACAATAAAAAATTTGTTCATATTCAAAGTTCTTCGGGCTTTTTATAAGAGGAGTGGCAACCGGGGGACAGAAAATTTATTCTATCAAACTAGAAATGTAGTAAATCGCCATTTTGTAAGACCGAGGGTGAATAAATCATTTTTTTCAAAAACTTTTCTCTACTTAGGCCCAAAAAGTTTCAATCGTTTGCCACAGGAAATTAAAAGTTGTAATACTTTGGTTTCCTTTTCTAATAAACTAAAATATTGGCTATTTGATGCTACAAGTATTGATGTTCTGTTACGGTAAAAATACATTAGAATTAGGTTCATGAGTCCATTCCTATCAGTGTGAATTCCGTCCTTGTGATAAGAACCCTATTGTTATTCGTCACAGGAGCTGCCTGTTACAGTGTTTTTGTTCGAAGACTAGACAGTTAAGACATCTTTATTTTGTTATTACTTTAATATTAGTTTTAATTTAGTCACCATGTACTGGATAAAGGTGACTGTAATTTTCCACAAATGTTTTGAATTACTATTGTAAATATTGGGAAATAAAATAAATATTATTATTATTATTATATACATTGAGCAGAATGTTTTTGAGACCAAACTCTGTATCTGTAACCTAACCTAAATTAACCTCGATCGAGATACAGTATCCTAAGGCATTTAGATGATTAAGCTTCTTCTGGGACATCTTTGTCCTCCATCATTGCAGGACTATAACCTTCTCCTTCTTGAAGTGACTTCTTCTTTTGGAAGACTATGGATATATGTTTTGTGTAACGCTTGTTCGCTCTGTAGCCGCTAGGGGCAGGAATACGCGGCCATTTGTATGCCAGGCAGGGCGTTTCTACGTCCGTGGCTATCTAGTGGCTATACTAGTGAGGGGTTAGTATCGCTCCTTATTGAAGTGATTACTTCTTTTGGAAGGCTATACATTTTTTCGAATAAATTTACGAACTTTTTTAAAAATTATATTTTAACTACTTATTTATTTATTAATGGTTCCAATGTAAAGTTTAATAACTTCTGCATAATTTAATAGTAGCATTTAATGCTCATCAGGTTTTAAATTGATATTCATTCCTTTTCTAGTTCACTACTTGTTTTGTTCTGATGAGATTTAAAACAAGGATTAAAAATCAATTTATTACATCTTTTTAGCAAACAAAGCTGTAGTTTTATTAAATCCTGGAAGAAAAATTAGTCTTTCTGTTGATTATACTTATTACCCTTTTCAATAACACATTTACTTAAAAAATAAATTAAGTAAAACTATATTTGAATATAATGTTTTTGAAGAAAGATCATAACTATTAATTGCCTTTTTAAAATATAAATTAAATAAAACATTTTTGAATGATAAAAACATAAGTAAAACGAGATATGGAACAAAAAATTTGGAATATATGTTTTTACATGGTATTAAGCAAGATTATAAACCAAAAATTGTATTTCTTATTTAAGTTATTATATAGTTAACTCGTAATTTTGTTTTTAGAATATAATGACAATAAAAATGAAGTGATTATTGTGGAAATACGAAATTATAGTGAACATAATACTGACCAAATTATAAAAACTAATAGAAACAATAATAAAGAAAATTTTTAAATATTTAATATTTATACGTTAATGATTATTTCAATATATAAAAATAAAAAAAATTACTAAAATATGTATAAGATTAATACAAAATATTAAATGTATTATTTTAAGAAATCGATTTTCTCATAATGTTTTATAATATAAAATTAACAATTAATTAATTAGCAAACATACTTTTATGATATAAATTCACAGCCCACTATAAGAAGTATCCACTTGTCTAGGTCAGTCCCGCGACTGCCTTTCCATTTCTTTATTGATAAGACATTCATTTTGTAATTCATGTTTCATTCTGTACTGTTTATTATAGTAATGATTCTTTTATAATACTAGATGCATGAATTGAATTAATAACGAGATAATAATTTAATCTTAATCATAACGTGAGTCTTGTATTCATCATGGTGAACTTTCCATTCTGGATTGAGTAATTCAAAGATCTGACGAACGTGATGAAGATTAGTTAAAATAAAGACGATTTTTATATAATTAATACCTAAAGGACAATAATTCAGCATAGCATTTAGAAATAATACCAGAACATGTACGTTGATAAGAAAAGCAATTTTTTCAAATTTAAAGGTATGCATAATAGCATTTATACTTTCTTTCATTTATTGTTACCATTTTAATTGACCACATAGTATAAAATGTTACTCTTTTTGATGCAGTGTTAGCTTCATTGATTTTATGGAACAAACAAGAAAAATTAAACAATACATATTTTACTTAGTTTGCTGCACGTGAATAACCAATTTGAAGCCAGTTACCTTGAAGTAAATAAAATAGCAGCATTAGGCTTATTACCTAATTTTTAAGAAATTTGACGTGAATTTTGAGTAGCTCATAATAACAAGGTGGAGTACGCCATACGACGTGTTGCTTAGCAGGTTACGCTGAGGCCGTGAATTAAAAGCCACAGATGCAATCTTTTGATAATTTACGACATGAAGCATTCACATTTTTGTTTTAAGTTAAATTTCATAGCAGTATTTAAACAATACATTTTCCAGAGAGGATGGTGGGGAAGGCTTGTACTACAACGCAAATCAAATAAATCTCTGCTTTAAAATCAAATCTAGTCACTGACTATATTATAGAAACTTCTTTCAATTGGGTTATATTAATAATTAAAAACAAACACTCCAATAGTAATTCAATTTTATTTTTGTAAGACCTTTCGTTTTCAATGAAAACAACAAACAGACACACATAACTGAAATAATAAGGGTTAACGTAACAATACAAACAATTTTGCAATTAAATGAAAGCAAATTGCATTAAATATACGAGGAGATAAAATTAAAAAAAACCAGGAATATTTAATATTTAAGTTAAAAACGAAGTTAGTTTTTAATTATATTAAAATTAATAATGCTGAATTTTGAAAAGACCAAGGTTCATTATTAACTGAACTAATTTTGTTCTTTTAAATAAATTTCGTTTCATGAGCATCAATAATTTTAAATTTAAAAAATTTAAAATTTATTATAGTAATAAAAAGTTACATAAAGCTTGAAGTGTGTGTTTTGCCATGGCCGATCTTTCTTCTTCTTGACATTTTATTTCGGTTATGTGTGTCTTACGATGGTTTCACAGAATACGACTAACCTTACAATGTTAAAATAAAATAATTATTGGAGTCTTTATTTTTAATTATAAATAATTTAATTTTAACATTAAACTAACCTATTATTTGTGTTTGTACTATTGTTACAGGAAGCTACATACAAAATTTGAGATGTCACAAGTTAAAATCTCATATGATTGTACTTAGCTTGTTATTTATTATGTTATTTTCTCTACCATCATGGTTACCCATAAGATGAATTTAAACATATTTGCTGACATCCAGCCTAATCCTACAGAATGACATGTTCCACCATGTGAGCTAACTCAGCGTTGCTTATAAAAAAATGAAGCTCCATGCAAAAATCTACAAGTTAGTTAGTTTTCGAGATACCAACTATACACTCTTTGTATGGAAAGTAATAGGCGATGCAGCATATTATTCATGTCCAAAGTAATAGAGGATTATGAGTTACATTGATGCAGATAGTAATATTAGTTACCACAAAAAAATGGGATTGGCGGGAATGGTAGTGGCGGGAAATGGCAAAACATTAGAGGTCTATGGTAATCCTGGGGTTGACAGTCCGTGACATCCCGATTAGTAAACAATCAGCTCTGTCCTTCTCAGTCGCATCCTCCATCTATTTCCTTCTTCTACTAGTATATCCTTATCTAACTCTTACTAGAACCGTAAAAAAGATCTGTCTGCTTTGCCTGTTTATTTAAGGTTTATGACCTTAAATATACAACACCACCCTGATCAATGTCACCAGTCTATTTGGATCATTTTTGGAATCAGACTTAACGGGATTTAATCGATTTAACTATAATTTAATGTTTCCTCAAAACTCTTTCAATTAATTTACTGGTTTATGGAGCATCATAAAAATAAACACAATAACCATTAATAATAATAAACATAATACTTCAATGTCTGTCATGAAGAACCTTATGACATTTTTCTCTGATTAATAGCTCTGCTGTGTACTGATGTGTTGGGAAAGTGTAAAATACTTGCTTGAAAGTATTATTCTTAACACTCAAAGCACAAGCCAAATGTCAACAGTGTCTCTCACAGCACAATTAGTGTAACTACAACAGTTTACCTCCCCTCCCCACCATCACCCCCTTCCCCACCCACCCTTCTTATTGATCCCAAATGACATAATTGTGGTCGCAACATTCACTAAATAACTCTGATTACTTTTACTTGCGGATTAAACAAAACTTGAAAATAATAATTTATTCTCGTATAAAGTTGAATGTGAGTGAACCAAGCATCCTAAACGTGCTAGAATAACTAATATACTTTTTACAGCATGTGCCTTCTAAAAATATTACATTTAGATATTTAAGTCAAAGCATTTTCGAATATTCCAGAACATTACTTGATTATTATAACTCTATACTCTCAGTGTGCCCTGATTTAATCTTAAAAATGTTATGCAATATCTGTTTAGTCTTGTACACTGTAGGAATTTTATACCCTCACTGCATTTTAAGAGGAAGATAATGTAATGCAATGTATTGTAAGAGGATGATGTCCACTTTATTTTCTAAATTTTTAAACTACGAGATAAGAGGATCAGGCTTGAAAAATCCATGCGTTATTTAATAAAGTGATCTAATCGAAGGTTTTACGAAAGAAAATATGAAAATCTAACAGTTTAGGAGAATGTGGCCTTACACAATACAACGTTGGCAGAAAAAAGAACAAACTGTATGGTAGAAGTAAAAGAACAGATGGTGCAGACACGACAGTCAAACCGGAAACGCCTCGAGACCGAAAAAAACAGGAATGCTTACGTCAGCTTTTCGTAACCAAGCGAGATAGTTGACAAATGTGGAGTATCTTAACTGTGAGTTATTAAATAAATAAAGGAATGCTCTAATTTCACAATTTATAGCTAACTGTAAAAATTTGCAGCTATAAATAATTTGAAAGTTACGAGTATGCTACGTCACGAGAGTGATATGCTTCAAAAACTCTAAAGCTGGTCCTATTTGTAAAACGAAAGTAAGGATTATCCAGCAATAATTACTTATTGGATGGACCTTAGGAATTGTCTTTGAAGCTAAAGAGAGTTTTTAGTTTCTTACTTTTAAGTAAGGATGTCTCCTTACAACTCTGCAGATGACCACTAGCTGGTTCCGTGAGCAGTGCAAAGGTGAACCTTATTATGCAGTGGCAATTACTGGATGTTTTGTATGGATGTTTGGACAATTAAAATTGTATGGATGTTTGAAGAAATCTCACTATTCAATTAAACGTATTCGATATGTATCTGCTGAAACATACAAATAGATGGGAATGGTATAATATGTGTGGAATTCTCCGAACGATGGTGGGGGTGATGGAAGATTTTTATTACCTAGGTAAACATGATAAATTTATTTTGTAGGTGCAAGGAATTAAAATTTTCTGTGAGCCTTTCCTGTGAAAGTGGGAATTACTTTCAGTTGGCATTATTTATGCAGAGGGTGTAACTGGTAAGAAGCCTTAGCATTTAGGGTAGAAGACCCGATCAAATTGTCCTGTATATAAAACCTCTTTGTAAAACGGGTAGGATGGAAAAAGTAATTGATTTCCAATCTAGCTATTTCCTTCTTATAGCAATTATCTGACCAATTAGGAGACAATACCGTCAATTACAAGTGTTGAACTCTATATTGCTTTATCACGAGGTCAGGTGCTTGAGACATCAAAACCTGTTTAGATTGTTCTGTCATTATTGTAAGAGTACTGGAATTGGTGTTTGAAAGGTTGGGCCCTCCAGAGAGTTGAGAAGGAGGAAAAAGAGAGATTTAATTCGAAAGAGTTTTCGTCTGACGTCAGAAATTTATAACGTATTTCTGAATCATGTTATTAATAATGGTCACATTTAAATTACGTATATAATACTTATGTTAACCGTTGTCATCATAAACTTTATTATTTATTATTTTTTAATCCAAGAAAGGTAAAATAAAAATAGAGGTACGTTCAAACAACATTCTTCCTTAAAACATTCGTAAAGATATTTCAGGTAAGAATATAAATTTTAACGTAGGTGGAACCTATGAACTTACTTATTTCAGTATTCATATACAATAATAAGATTTCTGAATAGATAGTAGACCTGTCTTTAGTCGAGAGTACTTATTAAAGATTTTTTTCAAATCTTAAAAATCAACGAGACAAAAAAAGTTTTTTACTAAGTTGTATAGTACTATATAAAAAATATAAGGGAAGAAAAGTAAAATTAATAGCTTCCAGTTCTGCTGGGTTAGATAATCTTTTTCACTTCCTCGATGGGACTGCTTACTTTGTTTATTTAGAAGGATAACATAACTATAAATATTTGCCACTGCTATACGGCTAATAAAACAGCAACACGGATTTCGAGATCTGGTAACTGACATTTTATTCTGGCGTCTAATCATGGTATATAGAGTTAAACGTAAAATTCATTTTAAAATTTAAAAATGATAACTGGCCGTCATCCTATTATCGTTTCAAGTATTTTTAATAATTAACTGTTGATAATACTTTTTGAAACTTTGGAAAACATTTGTTTATCTATATCCAAAATATTCATTATTCTGAATAAACATACTAACATTTTTAAAATTAAATATTTATTTATGGAAAAGGACTAAACACGTTATGTTATTAATTTTAATTTTTTAAGGGGTTATGAGATAAGAATTCCTAGTGAATTGATTGATTGATTCTTAGTAGATTGTTCGAGGCTTTTAATTTTTTCCAGCGCTATAGAGATAAAGTACTGTAACTAGAACCCATAAACGTAAAAAAGTTGAGGCAATGCAAATATTTTGTGAGTTAAAAATAAATCATATATTGATAAATTATACATTTATATATTTCAGAATATTATAATGGTTCTTTAACACTATCATATTATCGTAAGGGTAGAATTTGGTATAAAAGACATGATTGTTACAGCCACCTTCCTCCTGTCAATATGGTACTTGGAAAGTATAAATAAAAGATAAAAAATACAAAGTACGTAAATATAACAAATGGCTATTCCCAAAGCAATACATGAAAGAAGCAAAAGGAGAGAAATGTGTTAGTTCGACGTAACCTTGCCACATCCGCTGCAACCCGAGTAAACTCAGGGGAACGCTAAGTGACTTTTATTACTTCCCTTGCCCTTATAGACAGTGTTATTGTGAGTATTGCTCTATACTTTAATTAAGATACAATAAAGAACAAATCCTTGCTGTTAGGAAATTTTAATGGTTAATAAATAGTAGTCTATTTTTTCTCTTGTATTGTTAGTTAAACTTACGAAAGAAAATTACAGTGCCATATTGTTTTAAACATATGTTCATTGCATAATGATTTCTGAATATTTTGTAATATAAAAAATAATTAATACCTTAATTACTAAATTGTTTTTCTTTTATATATTATTTTAAAATATAGTAATCATTGTAAACACCAAAAATAGGCTAAATAAAAGAATTAATTACATGTTTGAAGTACCAAACTATTCATATTTAAATTTCTTTCTACTATAATACCAACCTCATGTTCACACGCTTATCATGTAAATAGTAGCTAAATACTCTATCGTACTATTTAGGTTTGCTAGGGATACTTTAAATTTGGTACGTAAGAGTACTATAAAATTGAGTCAGAACACATATTAAACTACAAATAAAAACAGTCACAAAAATATAGTTCTTTTTACTGTCAGAAATTTCGCACAGCTATAAAATGTTTTTTAATATTTTTCATTTACATATGATTTTGGATCACAGTTTACATAATAATACAATCCTGATCTGCTGTGTTTAAAAAAATGTTCCACATGATATATGTATCTTTTTCTAATAATTTTCTATGTAAAGCCAATATAGCTTTTAGCGTTTTACAAGTGATGTATTTTCAGCGTTGGAAACATTTAAAAACTATTTTCACGTAGCATATAATTTTGAAGGAAATCTATAGCCGTTTGAGAATTTTCAAAGTTTATTAATTTATTTGTACGTCAAACATAGAAAATAAGATAATCGTTCAAACCCTAAAATTAGTCATGTTTTTGACCGCTATATTGATACAGCACAATATTCTTTAAAACAAATTTCACAAAAATCTTCTTTTTAATTAAAGCTTTAAGCAATGTACCATGAATATCAGTTCAAATTTGAAAATGTTGAGATAAAATTATAAAACCTATAAATCTGTCATGCTGTATATTAAACATGTTGTTAGTATTTTAAATATTTTGTATGCGATTTATTGGGTTGCATTTTGTTTTATTTTTTGTTTATACCACCTTAGCTAACATCCTTTTATGATATATGTACTTAATATTATTCTAACTTCATGATTCAATGTAAGTATTTAAATCATTTTTTGTACTCAATCAGTATCAAAGCATAATGCGTGCAAATCGGACTTTTGGCCCCTTGAATGGTTTGTCAGCACTAAAATTTGCACTGTTTTGTCTGATTTTTGTGTGATTCCATTCTTAACGCTAACGGGTTTGCAGCACCCGTAGGTCAAATTGTAGAGCGGAGGAATGACTCGTTGATTCATGTTATTGCCTGGTTCCTCTGTATTTGTTTCTTCAGCTATAATAAATATTCCATGATACAATATCTAGAAGGAACCCAAATTCTAGTAAACTAAGTATGGGAATTTGTAATAGTTCCGTTGATTAACTTGAACTCTACAGAAGTTTTAAATAATTTCCAAAATAAAATAAATGGTTTAAGTTTATCTCCAGTTTTTACCTATCTCTCTATGTAGCATTTGATATCTGACACTGTCACAGACTTGACTCATGGAATTTGGAGTCATGTTTATCTGAAGAGATCCCCAAAAAAGTCGGCGACGAAGAAGCTCAAATCTTACATAGTTTTGACATCACATACACCCAGAATACAAATTGTAGTTTAATCTAGGTGAAGAGGTATTCTGATTTTTTCATCATGTGCGCGATTGCAGACCGAGTTTTCTGGATTGAATCTATGTAAATTTTGAGTTTATCTACATTTAATTTTTTTCTAGTTTAATAAGAGGAAGGCGAAATGGAACAGAATTCAACATTCACATCGATTAAACACTCCCCCACAGGTAAGTTTGGAGTAGAAATAATTTGTGTTAGTCACGGACACCATCTTTAGTAAAGACTAATGTTATTGCTTTTTACTGTACTGCAGTACTTCTTAAAACGCTTGGAATTATCCGTTTACAAAAAATATAGTTTATAGTTGAATTTGAAAAATAAAAAAATTAAAACATAATTTAGATTTTTTGAAATAAAAACCGTGAAAATGAAGTCAGCCGTTTTCAAGTCGTGTGATAACTGACAACAAACTTTCCATTTTTTCACGTTTAAATTGCAAAGGACCCAGCAACAATATATTGGAACAAAGAAATATAGACTGTTAATTAACTGTTAAATACTTATTAGTGATTATGTAACTAATTGGCATGAATGACGTCACAGTCTTGGCATTGTCAAGAGGAAGGAAACTGTAATGAATCATGCATTTCGCGGTCTTCTTTGTAACTTCAAACAAGCAGTGAACAATGGAGTGATGGTATTTTGCTCGAATAACATTTCATTACGTAAATTTCACTTTATCCAGCTACAATTTCTTAATAAAGTAATTGATTTTTAATGATAAATATAATATAACGCTTCAAGTTAGTGTCGTTGTTTATGTGTGTTTGTGATAGTGTGTGGTATGAGGGACGTAGTGTTTTCCTATTTAGTCTGCTGAGCATTAGCGAAGCTTAACACTCGAGGAGCTGCCCAAATTTCTGTCTGTTTGCCTCTATGTCTGTCTACCCACGTGACATAACAAACAAACCTATATGTTTGAAACATACAAGAAGCTTAATTTTTATATAGCTGTTCAGCACAGAGTAAGAAAATATCCAGATAAGAAAATGAAAAGTTTCAGTAAAAATATACTTTTAACTGTACGTTTTAGCAATTATTAAGTATGCAAAGTGCCTGGCCAGTACTGTACCAAATGTGAAGTTATTATCTAACTTTTATTGTAAATTTACAGACTGTTATAAAACTCATCTTAGTTGTCTTTTGAAATAGGCTTCTCGGATCTGCTTATTTATATATCTTATTTATCAGAGAAAAAAGCACACTCACTTGTGGTACCAGAAATATCTTATACTGGTAATAAATTACATGTTTGAAAGTAGACGCTTTATGGCAGAAGTATGCTTCTCAGACCTGTGTACGTATATACACTAGTATTTTAAAAGGGTTGATTCAATTGAATGTTGAGTTTAGCTCCAGTCACCTTCCTTTTATTACAGTGTCTGGTATCTGACGCTGTCTCAGACTTGACTTTCCCACCATAGCTACTCTATGTGTAGAAAACTAGATTGATCGACCGTGCTTAGAGATCGTGTCTATCACATTGTAGTGTACTCAATTGTGTACGTGATGAGGCAATGAGACTACCACTTCACCTATTTATAGGTGTCTCTGATGTCAAAACGATGTAATTGTTTCGTTTTGAGCTTCTTCGTTGTCGACTTTGTTTGGATCTCTTCAGATGAGCATGACTCCAGATTCCAGGTGTCAAGTCTGAGACAGCGTCAGATACCAGACGGTCTAGAAGGAGTTTGGTAAAAGATTTATCGTTAAGAATAGCTCAAGATGTACATTAGCAGAGATGAATGATAAATGGAAAAATATGGTATAAATTATTATAATAGAAAATTACTAGTTTTAGTTATTGGACTTTGGACATCTTATATTACGCTTTAAAACAGTGTACACATTAAATACTTATAAAACTGATATTTTCAATTTTGGTCTAAGAAAGTCATCAGAAACTTAAACTGACTTTAAAAAAAAATATCATATGAGATTTCGAAATGTTTCTTTCTTTGAATAATTACTACATTGAAATTGTCATTGATACCCTACTCGATTGATTTGACTAGATTGAAAAAGTCACCATAAAGCAATGATATATATATATATATATATATATATATATATATATATATATATATATATATATATATATATATATATATATATATATATATATATATTGCTGCTTATTTGTGAATTACATATTAAATGTCATCTTTAACCAGTAAAGAAATTCATTTTGCTCACTTATTATGACTGTTTTTATCCCTATAAGTTTTTATCCCTATAAGTTATGAATGTCCAATTTGGTGATCTGAGAACACAACAACTCAATATGTATTTCGTTAGTAGAAAATACCTTTAAGGACTATTTTCAAATTAAATCAATCATGCGCAGTATGATATGACGAAATAATATCCGGACGTTCCCGTATATATATGTCCTTCGATATATTACCTTTTACAAGAAAAATCCCTAAATTTTCATTGACGCTGATAACGTTACTTACATATTACTCCAGAATTACAAAACATAAATAACCTGGTCTTATGTACGAATAAAAATATAAACTTTATAAATGAATATGTAAACATATATATGTTTTTACGGAATACTCGTATATTATTTAGTATATCTTTTTGACTCCTTATGCCTTTTATTTTAACAATTTTGCGATTAAAGGGAATTTATGGATGAATTTAAGAAAATTCTTGTTTTGAGAATACATATAGAAACATATAGTACAGACTATAATCATAAATTTAATTTATGATGTATATAGCAGTACCTATTTATTTTTTATCATTATTTTACTGTAAAAACCATGCGTAGATTACAGTAATGTCTCTTGACGATTGCCCAAGCACATTATATTTTTGGCAATTAACGAATTGAGTGTTAAATACAATTGAGTGTCCATAAAAACAAACATTTTCATGTTTACACTCACCTTAGCATACTCTGACCATTAATTATAACTAATTTCGTGTTAAAATAGACCTGTCCTCATTTCAACAATAACATAATATAGAACTGTTCTCAAAATATTCATATAAGTGTCATATCTAATTCAATGTTTTATAATAAAATTTATATTTAATGATTGTTAATAATTACTATTTAATTGACTTAGTATCCGTGTTTGTATTTTATCATACGTTAAATTATGCTTTTGTAAGAAAACAGTTATATATATAAGCGAACAAAAGATATTGTGTAATTTTTACACATAATGGATTGTAAGTACTTTAAATATTATATAAATGAGCATAAAGAATGGTAGTAACGGAAATTATAAGGGAGTTAGTAAAAATAACACTGATGAAATAATTAAAGAATGTATCGCTTTAGCAAACGAAGCGAGAGTTATACACAATCCATTCAACTCTTCGCTTGGGGACCAAGAGCAGAAATATAACTCTCGAGTAAAAACTTCAATGGCGGGATGCCAGAACCTCTTCTGCTGTATGTGCAAACAAATAGGAAATATATTTTTATAAAACTAAATTAAGTACGTTCCATATTTATAAGAAAAGAGAGTCTCAAACAACTGAAAGAAGTACAGACAACTATCTCGCAGACTGCATTGTTGAAATGTTTTATTAGTTTCTGTGTAGAAGCGGATGAAATAGCTGGGTTTTAAATTGTAAGAAAGTTAGAAGACTACTGTAGAAAAGCTTGTTAACTTGCAATACACTTTATTTATCTTCATATTTTTATATAATACAATGTCAATTATAAAATATGCGTTATAAAAATAAAATCCCAATAATTTCGTAATTTTTAAATTGTATTATACAAAAATATAACATAATTCATACATTTCGTTGTAACCTTAATGTGTCTTACTAGAAATTGGCTCTACTAAAACTGGATTTAATCTCAAAAATATACTTAAAATTATATTGTTGGCACTAGTAGCTAGAGTCACTTACAATTTACTTTCAATAGAAAGTAAATTCATATAAACAAATACAAAGGAAAGCCACCTTTTTTGTCTTGAAAAATATAGATTTTATTCATTCAGTGGCTAGATTGTGCCTTCAAAGCTTAGAATTATCGCTAAGAAGTTAGAATTAGATAGGTTTGTCATATTTGTCAGGCATTCGTGATCACACATTCTAAAACCTAAGTAGAAATTGAAAAACCTTTGTCAAATTATTAACAAAATTACAAATAATTTGAAAACATAAATATTTATTTTTTCCATATAATTTTACAAATGTATTACTAGGGTGCTATTAAATCCGTTTAACAGTTCAAAGTCTAGTGCTAATTTGCATTGTATAGGCGCAGAACCCGCTTTTTTTCTTGCTATAGATAGATAAATTTCCCCCAAAAAACAAATTGTTCATCATCTGCGCTAATTTTGGTGGAGTTCAAAATAGGAGGGTGCCAAAAGGGTCAAATTATGAATTAAAAATGTTTTCTTTAAGCATATTTTTCACAGCTTGTAACATTAAAAATCATTACTAGGGTTCATTTTTATTCCAGAATAAACTGTATATATATATATATATATATATATATATATATATATATATATATATATAATATTATAAAATCGGTATTAATAGTAACCATAAATTTATATCAATCCATTTATATGGTACCCAGGATATGACATAGTGTTTTAACCATAACGTTGTTATCCAATACTACTCAGAATTCACTGATTGTAAGGCCCATTCCAGGGATCGCATTATAGCCACAGTCACAATAGTAATAAACCCCGGAACAGCAGACAATTTATCCAGCGGTGACCAGAACCGGCAACTGGCCGCCATATCGGTCAACCCCCGACCTTCACGGTAAATTGGTTTTGCCCTCCGCTGGGCTTTTACACGCTCACAGCTTTTGATTTATAGATAAAAGAACATACATATATGGTAGGTTCTAGTGGAAAAATCGAAGTAGGAATGAATTTAATTTAATCGTTGATAATATAATATTATTATACACAATAGAATTTAGTTTATTGACTGAGCGTTAGCGAAGCCTATTACTTGAGGGGCATAAAAATGTGATTTCTGTTTGTATGTTTCCTTGCTCCCACGATATCTCGAGAAAGACCTGACCTCATGAATTGAAATTTTGCATGAATCTTCATTTCAAAATATCAATATCGTAGTTCCGTGATATTGCTTGTCCATTCTATGGCATTTGGCCGAGCGCGAAGGACTAATTTAACAATTGTCTTTTAGATAACCATTATAACTAGAAATTTGCAAAATAAATAATTTTGTAAACAAAGTGATTAAAGTGAGCTAAATAATTGAAATTTTGCATATAACCTCAATGACTCCGTATTATGCTACGCAACATGTGTTGCGAGCTTCTACCTTACTCATCTACAAATAAGTTGCTTTGCATGATTAAAGCCATGATATTTTTTGGACACATATTAACTAGTAATTTAGGATTAGAGGTCTGAGACAGTTTGACAATATCTATCTTATTTTTAAGTTTATTTTTGTTCACATAACATTACTGCAAATGTTGTTTTACATATATGAAATACTGGAGGCCAAATTTAGTAAACATGTAATTTCGTATTCTATACACTACTTCAATTCCCAAACCGATCGCTGAGGATTGAGAATGTAATGGCTCCGGTTTGCCATGCATAGCCTAACATGACACTAGATTCCCTTGGCAATCCCATTTCTTTCGAGACAGAAATGGTTTTCTCAAGTGCACACGTCTTGTACATAAGAAGAGGACAAAAGCTCAGATAAGAAGTTTTAGTAGGAAGTGAGATGAAGCAGATATTGCTTTGAGATTACCATAGTATGATAAATAAATGATTATGGTGATAAAATGGTGTGTTGTTTTCCGGTCTGCATTAAAACAAATCGAATACGTTCAATTTTGACAGTACAAGTAAGTTTTATACAAAAGAACTATTAGTAAAATGAACTGAGGAAATGCAAAATTAACTTTACAATCTTGTATAGAAGAAAAAAAGTATTTAAAATCAACATACAATTTTTCATTGAAGAACAAATTTTTCTTTAACGAATAAAATCATCATAAAGTTCTGTTATAAGCAAATACATATTTTTAGTGACCAATATTCTTAGATATAGGATTGTTAGAAAACCAAAATATTTATATCGTCATAAGGTTAATAATATAAGGGTTTATACGGGTTTTTATTGAATTTGGCGAGCTTTCAATATTGTTAGATAGGATTTTAAGAAAACCTTATGATTATATCGTCATGAAGCTGGCAATACAGGGTTTCGTAAAAAACTTATAGGTTTCAGTATTTTTAGATATAATTTCGAGAAAACTTCATGTTTATATCGCCTGATAATTTAAGGATTCGGGTGAAGCTGGTATGTTTCCAATGTGCGCTTGCCAGAAACCTCTAAGTTGATATTCAAGGAGAGGGGGTTGGGGTGATACTGGATTATGGATGAGGGTAGGAGTTTCCGCCATGATATTACACGGGTTGCTGAGAACCCTTTGTTTTTTATTGTTGCCGGAGTGAGATGTAGGGATTTTGATAAAATTGTCTTGTTTTTAATATCTTCATGAAGGCAGCAAAATTAGATTAATAAACGCTTTTATATTTTATGTTGCCATGAGGCTATTAATATTGGGTTTCGAGCGATTAAGTAAATTTTAAATCACGTCCCGAGACAAGCGGATATAAGGGATAATGATAATGATGAAGCCAATAGGATGTCAGCTTTAAGCTGGGAATATTGTATTGATGGGACAACACACATTTAGAATATTGTCTTTAGGCTGTTTTGCAAAGATGCAGTCAGTGCTGGAGTGCCGTAACGGAATCAATGAGGCATGGCTTTCGTTAATAATATTGGAATAGTGTTAAGACACTGTTCAGGTATTTACGTCTTAATAGAGATCGTGTATTTCCAGTTATATTCAAGCTGACAAGAGATCATGTGGAAAAAAACTGAATTAGCTAGTATTTAGCATTAATTAGAAATGTTTTAGACACTTTTTTGTGATATTATATATGAAATGACATTATATTTGTTTAAATAAAAAGGCATTAATAAAATTTATTGAATGTGAAAAATAATGATCCACGAAATAAATTCTACACAATACGCGATGTTAAGTTTTAGCTTCAGTTCACCTTCTTCTTAGTACAACGTCTATCAGAGGATTCCAGACACTAGAAAATTTCAAAATTTAATCAATTCTTCCCATCATGACAACGTCCTGAGGAATACGATATAGCCATTGTTGGCCACAGAAGGATCTTTGCACTATTGTCCTAATTATATCGGTTTTATTTTGTTACGAACACTTTTACTTGTTTTATTTCCCACATGTGTATGTCGCTTTAGGGAGGACAGTTTTGTTAAGGTTCAAAACTGTTACTGGTATTTATTCATTTACAGTGCATTGTCAACAAGACATGATAAGTCTGGTCAGTTCTTTCATTAGTTAGTCTTTTACTGAATAAACATTCCGGTATAATTATTCTCTATACCACAGTAAGTTCAATATTTGACCGATATAAAAGATCAAACAGAACTTGTGTCTGTCAGTCCGCACCATAGCTCTTGAAATAAATATTCTTTAGACTTAGATACTTATGTTTATCATAGTCTGAGGAAGATTTTGAGTGTCAAAAGGTCAAAATGAAAGATATCAATAAAACTCAAACATTTTACATTGGTAGCAATGATCGCTGCGAGAAAATCAATGAATAAAGAAAAGTGGTAAAGAAGTCAAGCACAAGTATATGAATTTTATCATTTAACACAGCAACACAGTTGTTAATTAGTTACGTTTATACTAGTCCTACGAGACTCCATTGTTCCGACTTATTTTACAATAAAAATATTAAATAATAATAATAAATCAGTGATTTATTTATGACATTGTACAATGTATAGGTTCCACGCAGGAATACCTTTAGGCTCACAATATTTTCTTACTCTCTTTTCAGCAATGGCCGTAAGGCCGTCTGCTGCGTTGGCAATAATATGATATTTATATGTTTGACGCCTTGTAACTTTCTACTCGGCATTTAAAATACTATTATAATTTCGTAAATATAGAAACTGTAATATTTTGTAAATAAAAATATAAATTATCACTCTTTAAGAACAGTTTGTTAAAATAAAATAAAACTTAAAATAGAATAATATGATATTTTAAAATGCTCTTAAAGCTATTATTACATGAACGCCTTGTTTTACATATTGTACGAGTACTACAAACAAGGTTTTTAAATATGTGAACCTTATTCATCTATTACTTTCCAGATATACATTAATACAGCAAACAAAACTAAAATAATATATTTAGCATTTTTATTTGAAACTATAGCATTACAAAACTAAAATAATAAACCGTAATAAAACAATAAAAAGAAGCAAAAAAAGAAATTAAGACGTATGAATAAAGCAAGCCAGTGATTTGATACACACTGATCAAGATATCAGATAATCCTTACAAAATTAAAACATGAATTGCAGTTAAAAATTGAATTCACGCTTGCAACAGAACTTCTCTACTTGTTCCCATCTCAGCCTCAACCAATCGCAACAGCTTATTATTCTAGTTTCCTTCCAGAATGAATAAATCTTTTGCCAATAAAAAATACTGCCACCCATGTTACACTGAAATTATTATCACTGCTTATTTAAAATGGGTTTAACAAGTAATCCATTATTTCAGGTTATCCTTATAAACGTGTTTGAAACCTTTGAAATCTAGTGTCTTTATATTAATAATTTAAAAACGAATCTTTATATGATATTGACGTAATATATATATATCTATATATATATAAAAATCTTGAGTCACGATGTATGTTGCCAATAAACTCCAAAACGACTGAACCAATTTCAATCAAATTTCACATGTATCCGTAATTTAGTCTAACTTAGAAGATAGGATAGTTATTATCTGAATTATTCCCTTATGTCGTGAATTTAAACGAATAAAATGAAGAAAAGTTTTCAAAGCGCCTGCACATTATAACCTGCAATTACGAGATAGATACGTATATTAAACAGTGAAACACTATTTGAAGGCGCTAAGTTATGATGTATAATTGTCTAAACTAAATTTTTGGTTGAACTTAAAGGTTGAGTGGTAGACCACTTTGTAATAAAATACATTATGCATGTACAATACATTTTTTGACATATTTTCTTGATCGTGACATCAAGGTAAAATCTACATCGGGGTTGGAAATATAATTTACTTCAACCAGAAATGCTCATACGCGGGCAAAACTTACGAAAAGCGTGCGAAGCCGCGGGAAACAGCTAGTATATATATATTTTAATACTGAAAACAAACAAACGATTTTATAGTTATAATACTCTTGTGAGTACGTACGACGTCTAAAATATATTAGATTTATAAATTTTAATAGACTTACAGAAAAAAGAACGTTATAAACTGGAAAAGTCGGTTGAGATCCTTAGTTCGGTTATTGTCCAGGATAAGCTACGTCTGCTGCTGCAGCTGCTAGACACAATACTGACATTGACAATTGTCAAAGTATACAATGCCTAGCTCAGTCGCACTCTTGCAGCAGTGTTCATCTCTAGAGCTTCTTGTAGAAAATGGAACCTTTTATTAAAACTTCAATAAGCTTAAGGAACACAATATTTGTTGTGCTTTCATATCCAAGATTGAGCTGCTCTAATTTCGTACTTAAGCCTCTTACGAAGAGGTATACGCCTTTCTATTTTATTACATTAAATTTTTTAACTGATTACGCGAGATACATTAAAAAGTAGGCGCGGATCTTATATGTGAAATCATAATTTTATTACAAAAAAAGATTCAGAGAGGGCATCTAAGTACTGAAATCAACTTAATTGGAAATCTATTTTTTGGTTATAAGTATGGTTATGTAAGTTAGAGTATACTTATTTCTCCTTACTACTGATTGCGACTGCATTTAAATTGTGTCGAAACTAAGTGTTACAATAATATTTTAACTGAAACCATATTGTATTAAACACTTTTCACAATTAGTAAAACGTAAAAGAATATTTACTGGATAAGATAAAGAATAGCCACATAAAAATATTTACTTATCATTCCTCAGTAAACTATAAAGATGAAATATTGAACTCGAGTGTTCCATGAAAGCAGAGCAGCAATAGATTTTGTAAGACAGGCATACCTTTTATTACTCATATAAACCATATCTCGAGCAATTATATTAATAAAAAATGTAAAGAAACATTTGCACATTATGCAAAACTTTAGTGTGTCATTGTGTCATTGGTATTGACACACGTTTATGCGGTAATTTTAAGAGCTCAATAAATTATTTACATGAAAATTGTTAGGTTTGAGTAAAACAGCCGTATTTATAGGAGGGTCTTTGTCAGTGTTCTTTTTTTTACTGCTATCAGATTATGGATTTTAAAATTTTATTTCTAAGAAAATGCAGGAGAGCTATTTTTATAAAACAGTACATTAATAATTTATATGGATTAGAATTTGTCGTAACTCTCTCAAAATTGCTATAAATAGTGCTGTATTCGTAATTGCAAAAATTTCTTTGTTATTGCAATTTACAAAAAATTTGGTTCAACTGATTGTTTCTCAGTTTTACACATAGGCCTACTAATATGGAACTATTGAAGCGGAATGATAATGGTTATATCTCACACTTAGCGTCATTAGAAAAGACATGACATAATAAAAAGGTTCTACTACGCCATAACACGTGTCACGTAATGGTATTCACTAAGGTTGCATGGAAAATTAGAAATATACAGCGTATTTTCATTTTCGTAATTTCCTGTGGACAGGCAGATAGGAAGAAAAGAAATGTTTAGGTTACCCAACCAGTCTGAGAGAAATTATGTCATACTACTGAGTGGTAGGGTTTGGTGACGCTCAGCCACATTACATGCAACATCGTATAAATTATTCATGTGTACGTAGAAATGAGGTTTCATGCAAAATTTTAAGACCATAATTGCAGAATTCCTCGAGTTTTCTTGCCAAATCTCACGTTCATATTTTCGTTCGTTAAGTTGGGATTCGTAGCAGTGTTAATTAATACAAGTCTACTCACTTTGTCACAAGCAAATGATGTTATTTGTTTTGCATAGTTAGTATACATGTGTTAATACAACACTGATAAAAGAATTACTATCGTATAAACTACCACAGGATAAAATAACTGTCTCTAAGATACTGTGTAAAATCAAGTAAGATATCAAGTGAAATAGCAAAATATATATAGCAGTACATATGTTTTATTTGTAAATTAAGAGTAACTTTGTACTTCATACGTGGTTCACTAGGTTTTTATACAAGCTGCGTATGACATCGTTGCTTGGTATACGATTACGGGCTTCGACGATGTAACATTCAGATCTGCAGAGAGCTCAAGATTCATGATTTGACTAAATATTTGAGATTTGTTAGAATATGTTCAAAACTTTCCTTTCTTCCTCTTGGGTTTTGGAAACCTTGTGTTCATATTAAACACAGATAACTTTAGAAACATTTTAACGTGAATTCATACATGCAACTCATGAATTACATGAATTCAGATATTATGAATTGCGTATTCTGTCTCGAACAGTCTTTCACCATTAACCTTCATCTAAAAGATTCAGGGTATACGTAAAAGGATCTAAATCTTAATTAACACCCCCAAAGTATGGACATTAAACTTTTCATAATTTTACTCGTATGAGAGATTGTTAAATAGGCAACACGAAAAAAATATTTTTCCAATCACTATGTGCTTACTTTATTTGGGATAAATGAAATAGAATAATTATATGTAATGAATTTATACTTCAAAATATATGAGGTAAGAGTTCGCCCCAAAACGTTTTGTGTAGCAAACTTTGAAGACCGTAGCTCAATTAGTTCTTGAGATGTCCTGTGGTTGGACGGACAGCCATACAGAAAGGAAATTTACATTGCTCTGACAGAAAAAAGAAAAATTATGGAAGCCTGATAGGCATTAATGACTCACAGCCATATTTGGTGGATGGGCATGCGAAAAAATAGAAATTATTCTTGTTTATAAAGAAATGAAGTTTAATGCAAAATTTAAACTCTACAAATAAAATCTTACAGATAGTAAGGCTACATTTGTCCCTACGTCAATGTAATATATCTACACTAAGTTTGTTCACAAATTTGTTTATTCTGCGATTTTCTCGTTTCCATCAAGATCACTCCTAAGATCGATGTAAAACTGTTTTATAACGCTCTACCAAATCCCATGATGTGACATACTACAATATCACTGAACTCGCTTTTAACTATACATAAATAAAGCTTCGTTTTAACTTTGAGGTCATTTCGTTCTCAAGATACCATGCGGACAGACAGATAGAAATATAATTTTTCCAGCCCTCGAGTAATAGGCTTCGCTAACGCTCAGCCAATACACTCATATTTTAATTTGTTATTTTATTATGTTTCTAATTAAAATATTATTGAGGACTCGTCTCTTTTCAGATGTAACTAGTTACGAAGCAGCTAGGCGTGGTCAACGGCTAACAGAGCAATGAAGCTGTGACGTGAACATCAAAGTTGCACAGACAGTGTTTATTTGGCCGCCTTTGTCAACGGGTTTCCAGTCACTAAACTTGAAAGAGCCGAGGAACAGCGGGCCGAACCGGACTCTTCTGATCTTTGTGGCTTTTTGTGCCCAAACTTAATATTTTTTATTAACTTGACTGCTTCCATCACGTAATAAAATTTTGATACTCAGTAGTATTATTATTTAGAACGACCTTGAACAAGATACTTTGTTTGAACTTTGCTTTTGAAAATGGATGTATTGTTTTGGAAACAGGATTTTCTGGACATTTTCTATCATTCAGTGATACAAACAATCAGAAAAACTAAGTTTCGAGATCTACAATCTAATACCTTCTTCTTCAGATAAATTTATTATAACTTATATGGAGTTATTTACCTGAAAGAGAGATTAGATTGCACATCTCGAAACGTAGTGTTACTGATGTTTTGTATCACTGCACGATGGAAAATCTCCGGAAAATCCTGTTTCCTGATCTATACAATAGAATTTTGCTTAATAATGACGGAATATTTTTAGTGTGGTTTGTAAATGAAGATGGCATATTATTTAATATCTTTAGTTCCTTTATGTCAGGCATTCCCTTATTTTTATGGGGTTTTATTTGCCCTATGTGTTATTCAGGGTGAATATCAATAATATAATAATAATAAACTTTCCTAACGCATTTACCAGTTGTATGACAGCTAAACACTCGTTCACTTTTACCGAAGTACGCTGAAAGTACGCACAACATTTATGCAAATTTCATAAACTCCAGTTAGTAAACAACTTCCTTTTTAGAATTTAGAATGAAGTTGAGAATTAAAACTACTGCATTTGATTACTAGAATGGAACTTGTTGGATAAAACCAATGTACACGTCATAGGTTACTGCTGCTAGAAGCTAGACTGTGTTGGCCGTTTCGACGTTTTCGTGCTCGGGCCGGAAAATATTTCGCTAAGATAGAGCTAGTCATCTCTGTATATAGTATAGTAAGATAACAAGAATATATATATATATATATATATATATATACATATATATGTATATACATGTAATGGTAGCACATTCACCCTGTAAGTGAGAGATTCGGGTTCGAGTCCCGGCGGAGCAAGTACTTTTTGTTTTTATATATATATATATATATATATATATATATATAACTTTTCAATAAACATTGAATCACAAAAATTACTTGCTGATATATATATATAAATATATATATAAATATATATATATATATAAATAAATATATATATATATAAATATATATATAAATATATATATATAAATATATATATAAATATAAATAAATAAATAAATATATATATATATATATATATATATATATATATATATATATATATATATATATATATATATATAGCTCTATAACACTGATAAGAGGATTACTATCGTATTAACTACCACAGGATAAAAGAACTGTCTCTAAGTTACTATGTAAATGCAAGTAAGAAAACAAGTGAAATAGCAAAAATTAAAAACACCGACAGAGGCAGTGATAAACCAAAAAGTATGAATAGTAAAAATGAGATAATTTATATTAAAATTGAAACATTTTTTATATTTAGGTTCAAATTTACTATTATTTTGTATGACAAACGGGAGCGTTTATGTGTTTTATTTGGCATTGAAATTTAAATCCAACAAAAATAATGTAGTAACTTTATATCATTAGTGTTTATATGAATCAGCTTTGTAGAATTTTTAGAAGTATAGTTATTGTGTTATGAGAATAGAGGATGATGAATTGCTTTAATAAAGCCAACTGTATATAATTAGCAAGAGAAAACAATGGGATGAAATGGTAGTGGCGGGAAATGGCGAATTATTAGAGCTCTACAGTAATCCTGGGTTTGACAGTCCATGACATCCCGATTAGGCATCGGATAGTCTGGAGCTGCTGTTTATTCTGTTTTTGTACTGTTGCATATCCGCTGAGGACCTCAATGTGGACGGTGCATTGTCACAGTAAATCTGTTCTAAATCAGTTATTTATAGTTAAATTTAAATAATTTTGGTGTTATTAAATTTTTTATTAAATTTCCATATTCTATTCTTGTAATTCATTAGTGAAACTGTTTGTTTTTGCGATATTAAAAGTTTAAAATTTTAATGGCTGCTATTATAAAAGTATTTAATATATCAAAATATATTATGTAGTAAATGGCATTATGACCATAAATAAATATTTGACTCATATTTGGTATATTGTAATTTTTTTAAGATATTAAACTTTATTTTACAGTCACACATATGGAAAAGCACCGGAAACCCATGTCGGTAAGTAGATATGTGCTTGTCTTGACCTAAGCATTAATGTGATATACCTTTGTCCAGAGAGTCGCGGGACACCCTATTTAGTAGGCTTAGTTTTATTGTACTTACAGTTGATAAATCTCTAGTACACTCCCTGTTCAAGTAATTCAGTCCAAAAAGCTCTAACAGTGGCTCTGATTAAACATACAGTAATAAGTCATTTGTTATTTTTAACGTCTCCAAATATGTTAACTCAAATATGACATAAAAGGGGGACAAATTTTAAACCATTTAGTATCAAATATATGATTGCAAAAAAGTACGTATGTTTTCTTCTGAATATGTTGACTAAGAAGCGTTAATATTCATAGTTTATTTATATAATCAGTGTTGTATCAAGACCTTACGTTGCATTAGCTTGGGTCGGGAGTTGGGGGGTTGTCCGAGCATGTTGTGCAGATACCTAAATATCCTACTTGCCTAAAAAGTTGAAAAAGGACATTATAAGTTGCATCTGAAAATGCACTTCAGGTAGCTCTAGTTTCAGAAATGAACGTATACTTTTGCGCCATATAATATATCACCCTCGTACTTTTACCTTTTACACATTTTTAAAATCTTACGATATGTAGCTCGATACAAATATTACTGAGAATAAAGATCCCAATAATGAACAGTACAAAGTCGCGTTACGTAAGTCTGATGAACAGACAGGTCAAGTGACCTCCCTTGAAGTCAAATCGCGACAGAGATTGTGGGCGGCGTGCTTGAGATAACATCTAGACATTTAGTGAGTTATAAGCAACAGACATTTAGGTTAAAATGAACACGTCCCTCAACTATCACAGAAAGAAACATGCCACCTAAAGGATATAGTCACATATTGTATATACTTTTGTACCGAATAATAGGTACCGTGATAGGTCTTTACGTGCAGCATCTGAGATCTGAGACTTGACTCCTGCAATCTGATCAATCTGAAGTATGTTCGTCTGAAGGGATCCAGACATAGTGACGAAGAACGAAGAAGTTTAAAACGAAACCCTCCCCCCATCGTTTCGACATGAGAGACCTACAGACTATAAAAATTTGTGCCGTTTAGGCGAAGAGATATTCTCATTATCTCATCAAGTGCACAATTGAGTGCACTACGATGACGATCCCAAAGCACGGTGAAGTAGCCTGGGCAAACCTCGTCTACAGTAGAGTTTTATGCATATCCACAAAAGAAATATCACCATATTAAAAATTATTTAAAAACTGCATTCTGTAAAATGGAAATTAATAACTAAGGCTTGTTGCGTGCCATCCTTAGGTATCAGATCTTTTGAATGATTTGAGGCTAGAGTAGCCTGTGGATGTTGAGTTCAGCTCCAATTCAACTTTTTCTTAGTGCAGCGTCTGCAATCTGACGCCGTCACAGACTTGAATCCTGGAATCTGGAGTCATGATCATCTGAAGAGATTCAAAACATATAGATGACAAATAAAAGCTTAAAACGAATTATTTATATAGTTTTGATATCATTGGGAGTGCCGATGGCCAAGTGGTCTAAGACGTTGGATTTTGAGTGTTAGTGATAGCGCAGGTTAGAATCCTGTCTGTGACCCTTGCACTTTTTATCAGTACTATCGATCTTGTATCGACTCTCCCCCTTATTCTGTTTGATAAGATCCTCGCACAGGCCAGTGGCCCATGAGGACGGGCATAATAAGGCATAAAAGGAGATCGGATCACAGACGGCTGGACTATTAAATATAAAAATATATATTGTAATCTATATAAATAGGTATACCCATTGTATCATCAGGTGCTCAACTGGGCACGTTATATAGAACTCAACATTCATATTGAATCAAATTTCCCACCATAGCAGCGTTATGTGTACAATAACCTTATTATCCGCATTTTTTTTTTTGCAATATGTTGTACTTTCCTTGTTTAGTGATAATGTTCTGCCTCCTATAGGAAATATAAATGTAATTTTTGTTACTAATTATAAAGTTAAAATGGTTAAAAGATCATTAATTAAAAACGTTTGTTAAATTGATTGTGGTTTATACATACGTTTACCTGGCGTAGCATGAAAAAAATGAACTGAATATAATAATATTAATTACTTTCTGTGTCGAAACTCTGATACAACTTTGGCCACTTCGTGATCAGATGAGTGTGAAAAAAGAGAGAGAACACCTGTTACCCTCGCAATCAGATCTGTTCAGTTATTACATTCATCTTAAAATAACTGTAATTAAATGAACATCAATGATTCAACATAAATCTAGAGGTACAATAAAAGTGGTCTTAAAATTGATTTACAGTAGCCATACTACTAAATTACTATCGAATTATTGCTGGTTTAACCTCATTATTTTCTCTAATAAATGATAATCACATATCGAAGCTCAATTTTACTGAGGGAATTAGTGCTGTATGTGTGGAATGTGATTGCAATAAATTGTAATTGAAAATATATGAATACCTCGTATAATTCCCATGAAAACTATATCAGTCAATTCAAATTCAAATGATTTATTTTTCATGGTTAAATTAACGTATAACACATACTAATTAATGTATAATCAGTTAAAACTCAAAAGTATTTTTTAAACTAAATAATGTATTAATTTTATCATTTAATTTAAAACAATTTTAAACATAATGTTAAATACTTTGAAAAATAAATCAGCACAATTCTTTATTTACTTTTTATATAGTTAAAGCTCTTTATAAAAAATAAAAAAAATATTTACTTGTATCAATATGTATTTTAAATTGTGTTATTAATAAATCAAACAATAGTACTTACATTGTACTGTTATTCGATTTGTTGTTCCGTTGAATAAATTTAATATATTTGTTCAAAGCAATTTATACTATACAATTAAAAAGCAATAATTATATAATACTTTCAAAGTAAGTTCACTTTTTGCTTCAATAGGTTACGCTTTGAGTTATACTTTTAATAATAAATGAGTGTTTCTTTTACATTTTATTGACAATCACTTTATATTGTTGTTGAAGCTTTCGATCATTCCTTCACCAGAGCAAATGTTTGAGTCTAAAAAGGTTAGTTTTAAATAATATGTAGTTTTATCTGTAACTTGTTTTTGTTTATATAACAAAAATGGAGTAAAAAAATAGCTATGTAAGTTTTTACTTGCAACCTTATTGTACCAAAGTTCCAAATTAGGAACGAATTAAACTCTTTAAAATAGGAACAAAGAAAATTATTCAACCGAGAAGCTTAGTACCTATGATGATTAAAAAAAGCTATATAATGTTTAAAATCTATGGTGTTTAATGAACGAGAAACATTTAAAAATATCTAAATATTGATCTCACAAACAAGTTCTTTATCAAATTGGGGAAGATTGTAAAGAAAGTAGAGACATGATAAATCAGGGATTGAAGAAATGTTAGTGGATGGTATTTAGTTTGTTCCCCTTTAACAGAAGAAAATCACAAAACAACAATGAGTGAAATTAAAGGCAGAGCAGTTGGCAATGGCGGTCCTTTCATCGAGATGCTCAAAGCTGGAAGTGCGTATGCGCTAAAAGCTTTTACACATCTTTTGAATAATTTATTAGAAACTTGGGAATTTCCGAAAACCTGAAACATAAATTAAGTTCATCCTTTATCAAAAGTAAATTCTCTTCAAAGTGTCCAGCAGTTGGGACCCAGCTCAATTTCCCCAGGACTTTCAAAAATTGTACAAAATCTACTATTGCACCGAATTATTAATTTTTTAACGATAGACAAAGTATGCCAAGGTATGGTATGGTTTAATAATGATACAGCAAATGCACGGCACTGGTAAATTTATTTATTGATGTATTGGCTGGGGAGGAAAAAGCATCGTAAAGCTTACTAGTTGTATAGGAATATTTGTAAATATTTAACGCAATTAGTTATGATTTATATACGGTTGGTTAAGATGCAATTATATCCTTTCATCAGTCGAGTGGTTCGAATCGTCCTTGCATGATGAAATGCATGTTATGAAAGCGGACAGTGATCATGCAAATAATGAGAAAATAAATGAATAAATAAATTTGTAATCAAACTAAAACAACATACGTGTAAGTGATTCTAATATGTAACATGTTTTTACATGTAGCCTAACTATCCTAACACATACATAATTTTATAATGACTTAATTGATGACTTTTATTATTTAAACATTTAGATGAAACCCAATTTAATGAAGACAAATCTGAATAAATCATATGGTAAGATATGTTGAGAAAGACTTCATTTGTATACTGTAAGTATTGCTTTAAAATTCTTTAATACAATAATGTTTCTTGATTATAATTAATTATTGTGGAAACTTATTTTTTGTATGAGTGTACCTTGTCTATCTGCATGCAGAATTTCTCAACAACGAAATGAGCTATGAATTAAACATTTTGTTATCAATTACACTCAGCCTGTTTCGACACGTGGTTTAGCGCACTTCTACATCGTTTATTAATTCCTTTTAATAAGCGTTGTAACTATAATATGCTGGCATATTTCTGTATTAAAATATTCTCTAATCTAAAATAAAGTTTATGTGACATTTTACTATATAATGGACTCAAATTTCAATTAATTTTAATACTCATTACATTTAGATTACTTAAGAAAAGAAAATTAAAATAAGCAAGTCAGATACCTTGCATGAGTGTGACCAATGACCATAGGAGATGCATCTACTCGTATTTGGTGAGAGTGAGACGAATAATTGAATGTCCTCAATCAGAGGTGGGTCGGGCATTTTCAATTCGTGGACGCGGAATCGAATTAACAGCCTTCATTGGAATGCTTTAAATAACGGGTGAGTTAAACTGAAAGCTTGGAAAATAGTAATGAAGTTACTTTGCATTTGACTTTATTTCGAATAGCCATAATTCTAGTCAAATAATTTGAGTAAATTAGTTGCGGTTTTATAATTCCATTAACCGCTTCTTACACAGATTAAGTATATTAAAATCATAAAGAGAACGATATCAAAGTTCAGTATGCTTTGGACGTCGGTTTCAATCAGTACCAGAGATAATAACCAAGGACAAGTTAGTCAATTTGCACTGTATAGGCACAAAATCTGGTTTCTTGTAATAGAACTATGAAGGAAATTGATCATCACCCGAGCTAGTTTTAGTTGGAGGTCCTAATGGAAGGGTATCAAAGGGTAAAAAAATATAAATGATGATTTTCTTCAAGTCATATTTTTCTAAGCTTTAGTGCCAGATAAACAAATACAAATCCTTAAAATGACGACTTTCATTCAATTTATCTAGTTATATGATGTAAATATATATATTATTTATTTGTCTGGCAGTTGATTTGGAAGAAATAAAAATAAAAATTGCATTAAAAAAAACCCTTTTTTTGTATTTTTTATAATTTTGCTGTTCTCCAATTTTGAAATCCACTAAACCTAGTGAGATTGGCATTTTATTTCTTTCTTAGGAAATAATCCTCTATTGTTTTTAAGACCATCTGAGCTATGTTTATATTATATTTATAGCTATGTTTTTGTTAGTATATATATATATATATATATATATATATATATATATATATAAAGCACAAAGTGATACTGTCCACACAAACGTGGCGATCTAGCCACTACTGTATAAGTAAGTGTGTGCTTTTATTTCAGGCACATATATTATTGATTTTTATCTGCTCATAAAATAACATTCGCGTGGTCGCTCGAAAAATATGATACTCAAATAGTTTCATTTCAATCCGTCAATAATTCATTTGCAATTTTTATAACTTGTGATTGTTGAGTTTAGCTCCAGCTCACCTTCCTCTTGTACAGCATCTGCAATCTGACGTTGTCACATACTTGACTCCTGGAATCTCGATTCATGTTCATCTGAAGAGATCCAAAGAGGTTGGCGGCGAAGGCGCTCAAATTAAACTCTTTACGTAGTTTTGACATCAGAGACGATTTTATATCGTTTTCATCTCTTTTATATCTTGAAAAATATCCATTTAGAAGAAAGTAACCCTCCAACTGTGGAACACAGCAGTCATAAAAAAAACTGTTTAGACACTCTTAATAGAAAATATCTCCACAACAGTTTTGATCAAGACAATAATAATTAATTGTCAGTCATTGTCATTTGGCTCGAATGGTATTATATAATCACATACATCAAGAAAGTATACGGCGTTTTAACTGTACTAGACTATTTGAAAATATATACCATACAATCGTAAAAATATTTACAATAATATGTATTAAACCATTGAAAATACGAAATATATACGTGCTTTGAAGTAAATTTATACGAAAATTAAAAAAAAATTCTACAAACTAATTGATCTCCCAAATCAAATCTTTTTTCCCTATTATTATTTTTTTATGTACGTGAAAATTCTATTTTCACGTATAAAATATTTAATTTTACAATTGGTGTTTAAATACACCATTCGTTATATAATTTGACAATTCTTTCATAAACTTCTTGTTTAAGATTTTTTGAATCGATTTTGATTTAGTCACAATTTAAAACAAGGCATTTCAAAACCTAACTTATAAAACTATTAACATTTTTACTAATTACATAAAAAAAAAACAACTAAATTTAGCATTATTTGGCCACAACTTAAACTTTGCTTGAAATTGCTATACTGATACAGGAAGTTCCATGACATCTTCCATAATGTAGAGGTCAAATAATGACAATCATAAAGAGTTACACACAAATCATAATACACGGATCTGCCTATGACAACAATACAAGGCCATAAATTGTATTATAGCATACGATAATATCAAGTTTTATGTGTATATCAGGCTGGAAAACGTTACTGCTGTTCCACTTGTCTACCATAAAGCTTATAGTAGTCGTAAAATTATACTATCATGATGGTTTTATGTATAATCAATAGAAGGCCTCGCATGATATTCAGTTGTAAAGTTTGCTTTGTACTAAACATTTTTAGTGTGATACAACAGGTAATTGAATTTGTAAACCGACAGATTATGTGCACAGAGTATGATACCGAACACTCAAATTGCAAATTATCTATCCACTTTTATAATACTGGTTTACTTTGTGGAATTTTTGTTTGAGGAAATAAGTGACCCAACTAGTATCAATATAATTCTTAGATTAAAAAAAAAATTAGACTGGAATCAGATGAAAGATTAACCTTACAAATAGGATACTTTGTTAATATAATACAGGTAACAGCAGTTTAATAAATAATAAGACGTTAAAATAGTCTCCCCAGCATATTAAGTAGACTTCGTGTCAGCTAAAATTTATATATTGTTAGTTTAAAAATACAAAATTTAAACTATATTTTTAAAAAACTATTTTTTGTAGACCCACAAATATTTTTGAATGGACTTTTAACTTTTGAATGACCACCATATTGGAGCAAAATGTCATTCCAAGCTGGCCAATGCACTTGGAGATATTGGAGATTTATAAGACTAATATTCTGTACGAAGTTTGAAGTTGCTCCAACATTTATTCCGCCAGTTGTTTGCAACTATAACATTCTTATAGGGCATCGAGAATTGTTCAAGACACATAACAATCTTTTGAAAATTTAGGAATTATTTGTAAAGTTTTAGGAAAGACTATAATTCCTTTAAGTTTATCTTTAAAACTTGGGATTTTACTCAAAATTTTACATAAATAGGATAATGTCGTAATAGCACCGTCTTCATCAAAGACCTTTTCAATTTTGACGTTAATGAGTGCATAAATAATAAGTATTTGTATATTATTTCCATTTGAAAGAGTCTGTACAGGTTCCTTTAGTTCTCTAAACAGTATTTTGTATTTATTACAGGTGTCCCATAATCTAAGCTTGTAAGATACATATGAATATATCAGACCAAAGTAAGCAATTTTAAACACATCCGCCGAATTCAGTAACGTTGACAGTCGATTGATATAATTAAAATCGTAGAAATGTTTTCAAGGTCGCGTAAAATATGAATTCCTGAAGAAACCTTTGAGCAGACTATGTTATTGAGACGGAATCATGGTAGAACTCGATCGAGATACTGTAGTCTGAGGAAGTTAGCGGATTAAGCTTTTTCCGAGATAACTTTGTCTTCCATCACTGCAGGATTATAACCTTCACCTTGCTATTGATAAGAAATTTATAAAGTTTGTTTCCATGCTTTTTGTTATCATAATGATTCTTGTGATTCTTGTAAAATAATAGATGCATGAATTCAACTCATTTAATAACTTCGAGACCGTATTTTGGTTTTGATCTGATACTGAGAGTCGTTTCAACATCATATTGAATCAACTATTCATTCTGGATTGAGTAGTTTAACCTTTTGGCGAAAGTGAGGTAAGCAACCATTTGAATAAAATCAATTATGATTTTTATTTAATTAGGAAGGTATAAAGGATTAGAATTGACACGTTCTTTTATTTAGGATTAGCATTTTAATTCATCCTATAACATAGAATATTACTTATCATGATTCAGTGTTAGCGTCATTATTTATTTTTTGGAACAGTTAAGAAAAGTAAAAAATATATGTTTCGCTTAGTAAGCAGCTCGTAAATAACACATTTGACTGTGTCAGTTATCTTGAAGTAAATAAAAAACCCAGCATTAAATATATTACCTAATATTTAAGAAATTAAACTATATTTGGCAGAATTCATAATATTATTTGCGTAAGGTCTTTTGTTTTCAATGAAAATATCAATAGACTCACATTACTGAAATAAAAACGGTTAATGTAACAAGCAGTTTTGCTTTTAAATAAAAACAAATGGCATTAAAATACTAGGAGATAAAGTTAAAAAACCAGGAAGTATGTCTAATGTATACGTGAAAATTAAATACATTTTTAATTAAACTAAAAATAGCAATACTGAATTTTGGAAAGGCCAAGGTTCATTATAAACGTAATTAATTTGGTTCTTCTAAACAAATACAGTTTCGTAAACATAAAGAATTTTAATTTTTATAAGTTTGATTTATTTTTGTAATTTTACGCTAGAAAACTTTAAAGGCGAGTTTAAAAAGAGCGTTTTTCCAAGGCCGATCTTTCTTCTCTGTTGATATTTTACTAAAGTTATGTGGGTCTTACGATGATTTCAGTGAAAACTAAAGGCTTCTACTAAAATTGAATTATTATTTTAGAGTTTATTAATATTAGTCACCTACTTTTAACATTGAATTTACACTGTATTATTTGTTTTCTTTTTATTGTTGCAATAAGCTACATGTTTTGTATGTCACAAGTTAAAAACCTCATATGATTGTACTGAGCATGTTATAAATTTATTTCTTCTGTTATTTCCTTCTTGCCATCATGGTTACTTATAAATCGAATGTAAACATATAATTGTTAACACTCAGCCAAATCCTACGGAGTAACATGCACCTAAATGTGTGTGAACCTATGCTGCTCATGTAAAAATAAAGTTTCCTAAAAATTTTCCAGCCTCACAAGCCATAGGCTTCCCTGCTGCTCTGCCAATTCTACACTCTTTGTATAGAAAGTATTAGCGATGCAACCTTTTTCATATCCAAATAATAGAGGATTATAAGTTAAATTAATGAGCATAGTTATTATTAGCTGTGACAAAACTACAGGATGGAATGGTAGTGGCGGTAAATGACGAAACAGTGCTCTATTGTAATCCTGGGTTTGACAGTCCGTGGCATCCCGATTACCAAACAATCAGCTCTGTCCTTCTCAGTCGTATCCTCCATCTATTTCCTTTTCCACTAGTATATATCCTTCTCTCACTATTACTAGAACCGTACAAACGATCTGTCCGTTTTTCATGTTTCTTAAAAGTTTGTGAACCGTTGTATTAAGTTACGGAATACTTCTAAATTTAAATCTCATGAGTCACGAATTTAACCTTTAGGGACCTTAAGTTATAAACATTTACCTATTCCAGAATCAAATCGGAGTTGGTCCAAGGCAGAGACGTCCACCAATACGAGATTAGAGGTACGGACATATTTCGAGTATCTTGTATAGCAACGACATTATGTTTGTATTAGAAGAGGTTACACACATAATTAATTTAGTGTTATTAAAATATAATAACACTACAATATATGTCCGTAAATATTTTTGGACATATATTGTAGTGTTATTATATTTGAATAACACTAAATTAATTATATATTAAATACATACATACATATATATATATATGTATGTATGTATTTAATATATAATTAATTTAGTGTTATTCAAATATAATATATATATATATATATATATATATCTTTATATATATATTTCTTGTGTGCGTGTGTATGGGCCTGAACTCCTCCTAAACGGGTGGACCGATTTTAATGAAACTTTTTGTGTGTCTTCAGTTGGATCCGAGAATGGTTTAGATTCATAATTCGGTCCAATTTCAATAGTTTATTTAATTAATTTTTTAATAATAAATAGTTGTTGATGGTGGAGTGTTTTACATTGGATCCGCCAGACTGCGCCACGACACGTAATACAAAGTGAACTGTTACTGTTACTTAACAACTGTGAATATTTTCAGCTGAAGTTCATCAAAGAGGCAGAAACATTTGTTCACATTTAAAATTTAGAAAGTTCATATTTTAAATTTGTAAAGTGCTTGATCAGTAGTGTAATGCAGATTGCAAAGATGAAGTTTCACCAATTGTTCTACGTAAAACATTATAATATTACAACACAGCCATAATGTTTTTCTATTCCAGGTTTTCCCGACAGTTTGTGATGCTATCAAATTTGTGTGTTGTTTTGTAACATTTTGTAATTATTGTGTGAGTGCTAATTGTTATAATACATTAATAGAGATTGAAGATGTTTGAAGTGCATAAAAAATTATAGTTATTTATTAAAGTTATTGAACTCATTTTGCAAATTTATTGAAGTGAGTATATTGGTCGCATACCTCAAATAACCTAAGTAGCATACAAATCAAAAGGTTGTGTTTCTATGTGTGAATATTGTTAACAGTTTAGATAATCAAGTTTTAAACTAATTGGATTTAAAATAAATTGTTGTAATTTACATGTTTTAATCTGCAGTCAGAATTGGTCACAGTTCAAATTAAGTAGCATACAAATCACATGTGTGAATAACTACTTATTGTTAATAGTGTAGGAATTGGTTTTAAATTAAATTCTGTTGGCCAGTTCCGATATTAATTAAGTTTTTAAATTACTAATTTTATAACAAGTATATTTTTTTAAATTTACAACTTAATTTATTGTAATGCTATTGAGTGTACATTATTTTTTGTTAATCCTTCAGGAGTGTACATAAACAAATTAGATGATCCGATAGGGCTGAAGTATAATAAGTGGCCTCCATCACAATCGAATTATTGATATTTCTGAATAGCCTATCCAAACTACTATCCGAATTGGATTATAGTTATTTAAAGGCTGAAGTATAATAAGCAGCCACCATCACAATCGAATTATTGATATTTATGAATAGTAAGTTTTCATTTAAAACATCCTCTACATTTCACATCACTAATGTTATACTCACACACTATCGGTTGGTCGAAGTGTGATTAAATGTACATGTGATGAAGTTAGATATTGTAATAACTTTTTAATAGACATTTTTATCAAAACAGCCCAGATTGTTACAGATTAATCAAAGTTTAAAATTTTTGAATTAAAGACGTGTGTACAGGACAACGTCTGTCGGGTCTGCTAGTATATATATATATATATATATATATATATATATAAATTGAAATCACTCATTTGAAATTTATAGAAAAACAACCCAAACAGATCTTCTAATACCATCATCCTCTAACCATCCTTGGAAATACTAATTAGCAGCATTTCACTCAATGGTAAACAGAATGTTACATATACCAATGAGTGATGAAAATAAAAATAAAGAAATAAAAATAATAAAATACCTAGCTGTCAAAAATGGATATCAACCCCAAATTGTAGAGAAAATGATTAAGAAGAAAACAAGAAAAATTAATAAAACCAACAAAATACTACCTAATCATAATACTACAGAAATTCAGAAATATATATATATATATATATATGTGTACCATTCAATACTAAATTAAACAAAGCTATTCGAAAAACCTTTCAAAATTCAAAATTCTCCATCAGTCACCAAACAAGAAATAATACATTTAAACTTATTCAAAACTAAGTGAACCAAAATGATGACAAACAGGAATTATGCAAACATTCTGGAGTATACAAAATTATCTGTAGTGACTGTGAAAGCTATTATATTGGGCAAAGTGGAAGAAATTTTAATAACAGGTTTAAAGAACACATACAAGCTTTAAAAACAAATAACATGTCTACAATAAAATCAAATTTTGCTGAACACTTATTGGAGACTGACCATAACTACACAAATATTGAAAAGAACATGGAAATTTTAGATATCGAAAAGAAAGGAGATAAATTAAACACAAAAGAAGAATTACATATTTATCTAAATTATAGTAAAGATCCTCATAACATTTTAAATAGTAATCTGAAAAGAACAGAAAGAACTAAAAAGGGAAAGAAAGGGTTTAAACGTACCCAAAAGCAGCTTGGAGTCTAGTCCAGGCGTTGTTACTGCAGAGAATGCAAGTCCCTTCATCGTTGTTTCAGATGACACTACTCGATGCCAATGAAAGAACCGAAATCGATTTTCTTGTTAGTATCCCACTTTTATCCGTCCCGGTGAAATGTGATATTGTGTTTCTCGTACTCGCGACATACTAGTACCTCCCCCTCCTGACGAAGAGGTTAGATTCCAATCCTTGAAACGTTGTGTTATACATTTTGTAACCATAACGGTGGCAAATGTCCGAAATGCTATCCAGGTATCCTGTCAAACCAAAGAAAACAACAATAACAACAGCAGTAATCACGTATGACAGTGAATTGTGTTTCTTTTAAAATAAGTTCTTATCAATTCAAGTAATCAAATGCAATAGTTGTAATTGTCAACTTTCACCATCGAAAATTAAAAATAATGTTATTTACTAATCGGTGTTTATTATATCAAAATAATATTTGCTATATTTTCTTGTTGTATATCGATAGAGTGAAAATCTTTAGACATTTTATTTTACAGTGTTTCAGCCTGCTTTGGAGAAAGTGAGCGCATTTTTAACTATTACATAACTGGTAAATAAACGGTAATTATTATAATTAGCACTTTTGAATTACATCTAATTAATAGTGTAAATCATATAGCTAACAGACATACCAGCCGTACAAATAAGGGAATGCATGACAAAAGAAAAAAAGAAATAAAATAATAAGCTACTTGTATTTTGATTATCCGCACAAATAATATTGTATCATTTTTAATAAAGTTCTTCTATTTAGTTCAAGGTCGTTCTAAATAATACTGCTACTTATTATCAAAACTTAATTACGTGATGGAAGCAGTCAAGTTAATAAACAATATTAAGTTTGGGAACAAAAAGCCACGAAGATCAGAGGAGTCCGGTTCAGCCCGCTGTTCCTCGGCTCTTTAAAGTTTAGTGACTGGAAACCCGTTGACAAAGGCGGCCAAATAAACACTCTGTGCAACTTTGATGTTCACGTCACAGCTTCATTGCTCTGTTAGCCGTTGACCACGGCTAGCTGCTTCGTAACTAATTACATCTGAGAGGAGACGAGGTTTCAATAATGCTTTAAATGAGAAACATGATAAATTATCAAATTAAAAACTAATTGAAGTGTTAAGTTCCTTTAAATGTTACAAATGAAACAGAGGTATTGCTGTATATCCAGAGATTATTAACTCTATAACACAGATTAAAGAATTACTACCTTATAAACTAACACAGGATAAAATAACGGTCATTAAGATATTATTTAAAACGAAATTTAATAGCAAGCGAAATAACAAAACAACAAACAACCAACTCCAAAATAGGCAACGATAAATCAAAGCATGTTTAACGAAAATGAGATAATTTATATTAAATACAAAAATGTTTTTAATTTTGACGACAAATTTGTGGAGTGATGACGATTTTTGTTTTGCATTAAAATTGTATTCAAAAATGTATCATGAAATAATTTTATATAATTCATTTTATAAGAATCAACTTAGTAGATTTTATAGAAGTACCAAGAAAAGTAAATAAATATGATGAAATAACATCTTTTAATTTTAGATCTTAAAGTAACAATATTAATTAGCGTGTTATGAAGAATTGAGGATGATGAATTGTTATAATCAAGCCATCTGTACTTAATTAGCTAGAGCGAAAAATGGGATGGAATAGTAGTGGCGGGAAATGGCGAAATATTAGAGGTCTATTGTAATCCTGGGTTTGACAGTCCGTGACATCCCGATTAGGCATCGGATATTCTGGAGCTGCCGTTTATTATATTTTTGTATTGTTTGATATCCGCTGAGAATCTCAATGTGGGCCGTGTATTGTCACAGTAAAATCTATAAAAGTTATTTGTCATTCAATTCAAATACTTTTTGTGTTATTAGATTTGTAATAAAATGCACTAAGAAATGTCATTCTTGTAATATTTTAGTAAAAGTTTTAGGTTTTAAGGTATTCAAAGTTTTAATGGGTACCATTTTAAAGAATTAAAAATAATATCGTCATATGTACTGGCATTATTACCATAAATAAACATTTGAGTCATATTCAGTCAGTGACTAAGGTATTAAATTTAATGTAAAAACACATACATACAGGCAGTCGGGAAAACACTAGAGACCCATGTTTATATGGTAAAATGTGTTTGTTTTGACCTAATGTACCATTGTCTAGAGAGTTACGAGACACTATGCATGCAGAGCTCCTGTACTTGGAAGTACGGGCTTGCGGCTTGGTATTATTGTACATACAGTTAATAAATTCCCAAAACACTCACTGTTCAGGTAATTAAATCCAATAAGCTCTAAAGCTGACTCTTATTAAACCTAGAATAATAATTCATATCTTATTTTTAACGTCTCCAAAAAAGAAAAAAAAAAACATTATATTGACTTAAAATCTGACTTAAAAGGGAAACAAATTATAGACGAATTATTATCAAATATACGATTACAAAAAAACTACGTAAGTTAAGTTTTGTTCTAAATATGTTGTCCAAGAAGCTTCATCATAGTTGTTTAGTGCCGTATCAACACGTCGCATTAGCCCGGGTCGGGAGTGGTGGGTTGTCCGAGGGCATCCACATTTCCTAATTGCCTACAAAGTTGAAAGAGGACGTTTTAAGTTATATCTGAAAATCAGATTCACTTATGCCTAGTTTCGGGAAGGAGGTGTACTTTTGTACCATATAATGTACTACCCTCCAACTTTTGACTTTCATAAAACTTTTAAATCTTGCAGTTTGTAGCACGATAAAAAATATAACTGTGGATAAAGATCTCATTAATGAATAGTGAAAAGTCTTGTATACGAATGTATGAAGTACTGAAACCTCTCATAACTTTAGCTTGAGGCAAATCGCGACAGAGATTGCGGCGCGCTAAGATAACATCTAGACATTTCATGGGTCATAATCAACAGACATTTAGGTTAATATGAAAACGTCCCCAACAATCACAGAAAGAAATATTCCACCTACAGGATATAGTCAATTATGAAAACGCTGTAATCAATAACGTGTTATCTAGTACTATTCATTAGTTATAGAATGGGAACAAACATTTCCCATTCATTGAGTATTCCCAAAGAATACTACTACTTTTGCGATTAAAATCAACTAAATCGATTTAACCAGCCATAGGCCCCTTCCTTGATAGTCTCTAAGCGTTGTTGGAAATTGAAGAGCTTTACCAAATAACCTCTATCTCAACAACTACGTTGTAAATTAGACAATCAATACACCAATCAGCTTCGTCAGTATACCAGCGTTGAAGTGCAAAAGAGATTCACAATTTTCTCGTGGCCCTGTGTCTCCCCTCATGGCTTCAACGAAGACAACGAACATAAAATAATGATCGCACGTGAAATAAACATTTTATTATAAATAGATTTTGAACGAGTTTCTTTTTTTCCTTTTTGGAAACAGGAGGACAAAGACAACTGTGATTATAGTAGGGCTAATTTTTATGAACTATAAAATGACCAAAACTGTACCTCACGTTAAAAATCATCTTAAAACTGCATTCCATAAAATGGTAATTAATAACAGAGGTATGTAAAGTGTTACACTTAGGGATCAGATTTTTTAGAATGATTTGAGGCCTGTGAATATCGAGTTCAGTTCCACTTCTCTTTCTTCTTAGTGCAGAGTCTGGTATCTGACGCTGTCACAAATTTGACTGGATTCTGTAACCATGTTCGTCTGAAGAGCTCCAAAATTTTTAGGCTACGGAGAAGCCCAAAAGAAACTCTACATCGTTTTGACATCACATACACATATTCTACAGAGTATGAAAATATAGTGTAATCTAGGTGAACAGGCATTCTCATTATCTCATCACGTGCAAAATTGGACACTTTCTTTGGATCTCTTCGAACGAGCATGTCTTCAGATTCTATGAGTCAATTCTGAAACTTCAAGACGCTGCATCAAGAGGAAGGTGAACTGGAGCTGAACTTAACATACATATTGAATTACCCTTCCCACCTACCTGTATTATGTGTAGAGTAGCCAATAGGCTACAAACCCCTTTTTTACTGTAATATACTACACTTGCCTTTTTTAGTGATCATCCTCTACCTCTTATAAGAAATTTGTGTACTCTTTGTCACTTATTATTCAGTTAAAATGGTAAAACACCAATAATCCAAAAAGGCTTGTTAAAATAAATTCTGGTTCATTTATACGTTTGCTCGATGTGGGCATAAAACTTGAACTGGATGTAATAGGATTAGATATTCTCTGTGTCGAGAGCCTGATACGACTTTGGCTACTTCGTGATGGCAACACCTGTTGCCTTTGTAACCAGATGGAAGCTATTTCATATTAAAATAACTGTAATTAAATAACCACCACTATTCCAACACTAATCCAGAAGTACAATAAAAGTGGTCTTAAAATTATTTACAGTTATTTTACAATGGAGTAGCCATACCACTAAATTACTATGAAATAATTTGTGGTTTAACCTCCTTATTTTATCTATAATTAAATATCGAGGCTCGATTTTACTGAACTGTCATAGTGAGGAATGCGATTCCAATAAACTCTAATTAAAAATGAGTTGCATACCTAATATAATTCCTGTGAGATTTAAACGGGTTAATTTAAATTCCAATAATTTGTTTTAATGGACAAATTAATGTATAACACGGGGCACAAACATGTTTACATGTGTTAACATATTACATGTTATAACATGTAAACACTCAAGAATATGTAATTAGTCATTAAATAATGTATTAATTACAATTACTATAAATATTTAACCCTAAACTATAGATATTCACTCCTAAAAATATCTTCAAATGATGTCAATAATAACTTAAATAATAGTACTTAAATTGAACTAAGTTGTTCCAGTAATTTGGTCCGTTTAATGAGTCAACGCATTTATTTAAAAAAGTTTACGATAATTTTATTAAATTGACAATATTTTTATTTATTTAAGATCAATGATTATACAATACATTCAAAATTAGTTAACTTTTACTTTCTGCAGATAGTGTTTGATGTTGTACTTTTGATAGTCAAATGTTTGTTTAAATTGTCTTTTCAATCAAATTTTAGTTTTGCTTATCTTATTTGTTGTTGAAGATTTGATCATTAATTCATCACAGCAAGTATTTTGTGTAAGATTTTGCAGTCGTAAATCATGTTTAGTTTCGAATTCTGATGTTCATGCCGATGTGTTCATGTTTGGGAGTGGCGATGGCCGAGTAGTCTAAGACGTTGGTCTTTGAGTCTGACTTAGAGATAGCGCAGGTTCGAATCCTGTCTATGACTGTTGCACTTTTTATCAGTACCATCGACCTTGTACTGAATCGAATCTCCCCCTTATTCTGTTTGATAAGATCCTCGCACAGGCCAATGGCCATGAGGACGGGTAGAATAAGGCTTCAAAGGGAGTTAGCTCCTCTAAAAAAATGTGTTTATAGAATTTAAATGGATCTAAATATAATTGAAAAGTAAATTTTTACTTGAAACCTAATTGTAGCCAAAGTACCAAATGAGTACCGAATTAAAAAAAACCTTTAGTATATTCACCGATTTAATACCATGCAATAAGAGAGGAGAAGCATTCCACAACATCTAAATATTGTTAATAAAAACACGTACACGTCGAATTGGGGAATACTGCAAAGACTGTAAAGTTGTGATATATATATAAGGAATGGAAGAAATATGATTGAAAGTTATTAAATATTTCCCCTGTTACAGGTGAAAATCACAAAACAGCAATGAATTAAATAAAAACGCAGAGCAGTTGGCAATGGCGGTCCTTCAATCGAGTTTCTCAAAGCTGTGTGCGAGTGCACTAAAAGCTTTCACACATCTGATGAATAATTCATTAGAAATTGGGGAGTTTCAGAAAATCTGGACAATAAATTAAGCTCAAGCTTATCAAAAGAAAATTCTCCTGAAAGTGTCCAGCAGTGGAGATCCACCTCAATTTCCTCAGCCGTTTCTGAAATTTTAGGAAAACCACCTATGCATTCTATTTTTGAGTGATGTCAAAATCAATGCAAGCTTCAGTACAGATTCATAAAGCTGAAGCACTTGCACTGGTAAAGGTATTTATTGATTACTTGTGTAGGAATATCTGCAGACATTTACCTCAATCAGTCATAAGCTATAATTGTATTCTTTGGATCAGTCGCGGGAGCCAAAGAATTCATACCTGTACATATAGGATAGAACGTATGTTACGAAGGTGGGAAATGATTATGCAGATCCGAGCTGTGGTTTGTCTAAAGTGTTGTCACCATGTATCGCCTTATAGGGATGAGCTCGGAATGTTAACCATAGAGACATTGTGCAGGATATTGAAAAAATGCATGACCTTCATGGTTTTTGCTCTAGGAAAACCGCAATATCTGTCTGACTGATTGTACATAGAGACCAGAAATCAGCGCGCAACACCCGTTATAGCCATCAGCTTCACCTTTTAAGATTCAGGCTTGCGGTTAAGAGGGGAAGCTTCTAAGTTACTTACGTCAAAGCAAATTTTTAGAACCTCCCCGAGAAATTCATTAGCATATGTAGCCATAGTTTTAATCATAATTAGAAGTTTTTTTGGACAAAGAACGTTGAGTTAGTTGCATATTTGTTTGTACAATTTTCTTTTAGGTAGTTCAAAATTATTTATTTACATTGGGTTCTTTTGTAAACGATTATACTGAAATGCTCTCAAAATAAAGTTGGATTTATTGGCTGAGCTTTAGTAAAGCCTATCATTTGTTGGGCTGGAAAAATTAAATTTATGTCTGTTTGTCTGTCCACATTTGATGTCGAAAACAATTTGATATATAGACTTGCAATTTTGCATAATGATTTCATGTATGATGGGACATGTCACTTAATTTGAATTGGCTGAGCGTTAAAAAATATTTTTAAATTAGTCATATGAGTAACCATGATGACAACGATAACAAAGCACAATACATAAATTTGTAAACAAACTCAAGCAACACACCTATAAGAGATTCCAACATGAGAAATGTAGAAATCACTTGTGGTTGTTGAGGATTTTGAGGCTGCCACAGACTTGATTTCTGGCATCTAGATTCATGTTCATATTAAGTGATCCAAAAAAGGTCGGCGACATCGTTTAGACGTCAGAGACGATTTTTATAAACTTTTTATCCCTCATATCTTGGAAAATATCCTTCTATAATAAAGTAAACCCCAACTGTAAAATACAGCATTCATAAAAAAGAACAATCTCTTTTTTAATTTGTAATGGTTTAATTCAACACCTAAAAATCTTAATATAAAATACTTCCACAGCAATGGTTGATAACGACAGTCATAAATAATTGCAGGGTTGGCTTGAATGGTATTGTAAAATCATAAACACAAATCACATTTCTAGTGTTTTAATTCTACTATACTATTAGAAAATATATCACAAAATCATAAAATTACTTACAATAATGTATATAAAACATTGAAAAAATATTGATTCCCCAAATGAACTCTTTATTTCTGGTTATTATATATATATATATATATATATATATATTTAATATTTAAAAAAATCAAAGTTTTTAAAAACATAAATTTTTTAATTGATTAAAAGTTATTTTAAAATGTAGTAAAAATTATACAATTTGAAAATACTTACAATAACTTCTCATTTGAAAATGAGTTAAATCGCTTCCGATTTGGTCATAATTTTTCCTACGCTATTTAACATATTTTGTTTGTTTCTAATTTTATAAAAAAAAAAACTAAATATTAATCTGTTCACAACTGCATAATTTAAAACAAAACTTTCTGTACCGCTTATATTGGATGAAATACTAAAATACTATAACAATTCTGGAGGTTCTATCATATTGTGAAGAACGAAGGGATCAAGTGTTGATAAAGATGTCGTACACAAATCATAATCAGGGAACTGCTTATGGACAACAATACAAGGTCATAAATTATTTTTATAGCATTCGATAATATCAAGTTTTATGTGTATATCAGGCTGGATATCTTTACTGCCGTTCGACTTGTATACCATAAAGCTTACAGTGATCGTAAAATTATACTATCATGATGGATTATTCCCCCCCCCCCCCACCCCCCCCCCCCCCCACCCCCCCCCCCCCCCACCCCCCCCCCCCCCCACCCCCCCCCCCCCCCACCCCCCCCCCCCCCCACCCCCCATTTTAATACAAGTATGCCTCACTTAAAAATTGTTATTGTAGATAGAACTGTTTAAAAATGGTGTTTATTAATTAGTTCACTTGGTTTCACTAAACCTAAAGTGTTTATAAACGGTTTTGGTTTAGTGCATGCATGAATTATCAATTTCGTGTGGCCCACTTAAAAAGAAAATTTCACAAGTATTGTTAAATTAAATAGAACATTATTAGAAATGTATTGTACAATTAAAATGGGATTCTGTATGAATTTAAAAATCCATAATGCTTTTAAAATTTAATTCTCATATTTCCTTTAATATAAGTCTATTATTTAGTTTTTACCTGCCCATGAGACAAATACTGGATACAGAAAAATTATTTATTTTGTAACTATTCACTGATAGTATTTGTAGCTAATTATCATTCTTTGTATGATTTTATTTGGATAATACTCGTAACACTAATTGAGATACAATACACAGAGAACTTGGGACATCAACAGCGGCACAGCTACCTACTGATCATACTAAATGGTTCGCCAGATGTGTTTGGGAAAGGCAAGAAACATAAAATTGGTTGTTTTTCTAACAATGCCTCGCTACAACCAATTACTTCACCCACACAACAAGCGCTGGGTAATTTTACCAACAACTCCTGCAATTTTACATGATATGGTTTGTGTTTTTTCCTAACATGAGCTAGACACGCCTTGTACGTTAATCCGGACTTAATCCTTGGTAATTGGTTAAGATACATTCGTGTGTCTTTTTAATAATTAAGCATAATAGTGTATCGTATTACTCTTAGAGTTTTTCTTTAATTTTGGGGTCTTCAAATATTCCCGCTTCACCATTTCAAGATACTATTGCACAGATACAATAATAAGCAAAGTATATTTTGTCTTCTGATATTTTCGCGCAAACGACTCTTTTTTGTGTTTAGACTTTTAAATCGTGTAATTATTTTTATCATATATATGTGTAGTCTCAGCAGAGAACTGAGATGTAGATAATAAATGATTTTTCTTTGTACTAAGCCCACTATTCGTAATTTTAAAAACATAATTCGAATCAGGAACTGAATGATAACTTCATTGTCGGAATTCATTCAGAATTGAATGTTTTATAGTTTTTGAATAAAATGTTATAAATATAAAACTAGTTTTCCAATTGTTTGAGGTAATAAAGTACCTTTATCAAATTACAATTAGCATTTTTCTTTAAGCATAAACTTGATTTTGGCATTATGGTTTTTTTAAACGATTTAAAATACGATTTTGTAAATTTTGATGAGCCATAAAGATCCCATTAAATGTTCTATTGAATATGTATCATAAATAAACTGTAATCAAGTACAGGCACTTAGGGTTTTACTGTTGGTGTCGAAAAAAAATGTGAACATGTTACAAATTAACATAACTTGGCCAGAATTTAAATTAACACAATAGAAAAATTACGCAAATAAAACAAGAATTAAACAAATTAACGATCATTTTAAAACTTTAAAATATTAGATGATCCCTTGAAAAGTAGTATATAGCTGTCCTTTTGTCGTAGTTTGTAACTGAAAATTGACGTTTCATTTAATTTGTTTCTATCTTAGAATGTATAGATCTTGTAATAAATATAAAAAACAAAACCTTAAAAAATATGTAGTATTTTATTTTAATCGTACTAATGTATAATAAATTGATTAGATTAACAATTAGAATTTATCTTTATAAGCAATAAAAGGCAAACAGAAAATATTCACTTGAAGTGGTACTCGTGTATGCTATCATACTTTTATCGACATATATTTTCTTTGTTATGAAGTACATAAAATAACATGATTTTCACGTTTGCTATAACATGATCTATGAATTATTACTACTAAAAACTGCAAGATTGCGTAACAGGGTATCAGGATAGAGGAGTAAAGCCAAGACAGATGGTAGATAGAACTGTAAATACCACAGCTGTACCTAATATATTTCTGTCCTACCTTAGATTCAATACCAAGATCTATCTTACGGTCGCGGATAACATTGTATTATAATTAAACGTGCCAGTTTATATGTTTCTCACTTACAGATCCATCCAATCGTTGAAATGTTACTATCAGTATTACATTATAATACACTGCTCTATTATAGAAATGGACACAGCAAACACCACAATTCTTCTTTTTGCTAGTCATAAAATAAATCATAAAGTTTTAATTTAAATTATATTGGAATTTTTTGTAATATGTAATATATTACCAAATATTGTACAATAATTTTCGTCAGGTTTTTAAATAAAAAGAGGATTTATATCCTTCATATTAAGCTTAATCAGTAATATTTCTCTAACTCTAACTTTAGGTTCCTATTCAAATTTGCATTGTATTAGAAATGACCACTTTTAAATAAATTATTGTTATAAATAAACTGTGTAAACTCATTTGACGTATGGCCATGAGACATAGCCTTACATAAATGTACGAATTTACATAAATGTACAACCTTATAATATAAATTTTATCCTTATAAAATGAGTTATGCATTTAACATTTTTCAATGTCACCTCATTGAACGTATGGTGAACATGGTGTGACGTACTCCTAACCTTAAATACATACATGGATGTACAGAGGTATGAATACTAATACAGGTTCCACATTTTGCACCGACAACCTTTATTTTTTAAATAGCTTTTAATTTATATCATAGTGCACTTGTCTCTGTGTAACATTATTGAGCCCGTGTTACGCTAGGTGTGTTGAGGCGGCAGCGATCTTTCGGCTTGACTACGGAGCGGAATTGGTGTTAGTCCAAAACCACGGATTTTCCGGAACATTTACTATACATATATGCCAAAAAATTATACTAATAAATTAAAAAGTGAACTGACAAAAACAAATTCCTTTTTGGATATTTATTTCCTTAATGTTTTTTCGTCATTGCCAGTATCATTTCAGAACTTCTTAAATTACCTTGTGAAAAACTACCAGTATAAACCATTTGAAAAATATTCATATCAACACGTATATACCATTTAAAAATATTACAATTAATATTGCCTTAATATAATATTCCCCATAATTGTACTGTTATTGAAACACTGTTAGAGTTTACACACGGATTTTTGAACTTAATATATACTGACATAACCTATAACTATAATATGCCGTGCAGTGTTTTGTAAATAAAATACAAATACAATTAAACCTAGGTGTTCGACGTTGAAACAGTTATGAAATGAAATCCAAATGGATGTAATCAACGACCTGCAATTCCAAGCTTTTGTATGTGTACAAGTTTAGTTAGGAGTTGGATGTCCATATCGCTGATTAAAATTTCACTCTTTCAAAATCCCAACAGTGTCTGCAGGTTCCAAATTCATTGCCAAGTATTATTATAATATCATCTACATACATTATTATAGGATTATTGTAGTAATATCCAATTAAAAATAGAAAACTTTTAATATTGTTGACCTATTTTCCTAGAATTATATAAAGTTGTTGTAAATAGTGTGATATGTATCATACTGCATGTCATAGATATATAAAATGCAAAACCATCACTCACTCACCCATCACAATTCTTCAATTTCCCGATATCACACAGCGTTGGAATCTGTCACACTTATGAATCAATCAAAAGGTAAAGTGGCATTAGTATCAAAGATTCAAAGGGGTAGGAATAGAGTATATAGTAAATCTAATATAACATTTTTATCTTTTATATCTGCATGATAGTAGACTACTTACATACTTAATATTTGTTAAAGTGTACAATTAAAATTACATTTTTATAAATAAATCTTTTAACTTTCATATCTAGACATTTTCTTACTCTTTGCTCAAAATTAGTAGCAGAAAAGAATGAAATAAGAAGTAGTGAAACTTCCGCGTAAACTAATGGCTATAATATCTAACTGAGGGATCACGGGTTCCAATCCCGAGAAGGTTCCTACATGAACATGAGTAGACATGATATCCAGTGACTACGATACCGGCATATCTGAACGCTGAGCCTTAAAAAAGAAAAAAGGAAAAGAAAAGGGAAATGAAGTAGTTTCTTTGAGCTAAATCTAGTATGCTTTGAAGACTATATATGTAAAACAATTAAAATAGTGATTAAAGCATTTAACTATATGGTTGTACTGTCATAAAACCATGTCTAAAAAGGACATGTTATAAACTTTAACAGGCTCGTTTAGTCTATACTATTATATCGAATTCCTTTTCTTGTTATACTTATCCGGTTATCGTGAAAATTTACGATTTTTAGTAGTTTTTCTGCTATTTGGAGCGAAGATGAATCCAACAAATCAGAGATCAGCATAATGGGTACAGTAATTTCGGAAATATTATAAATGGTGTAACTAACTCGAATTTGTTTTATGCATTTAGATTTAGATTAAATAAACTGTCAATGGTTTATTTATCATTTATCGTAACAATTTATAGCAAAATGCCATACAAATTTTGATTTGTGGTTTGAAATTTCAATATATTTAGTATGTATTTGGTTTTTCTATATTCGATAGATGTTTATCGTAAGCACTGGTTTTTATTGCAATTCCGACACATACGTGCACCATTCACATATGTAACAACAAATTTTGTTTCTTCAGATCTTCTCAAGATCATAAAAAACATCCCAAATATCATCCGTAGTATTATTATTAATTTTAAAATAAGTAGTCAATTGAAAATTTATTAGAAATTTTGTACTATTTTTTTGTATCATAAAAAATTTGCTGAAGTAAAAGGTTTTAATTAAAGTACATTAAAGTAGCAAACACATAGCTCGTGCATAAATTGTAATACTAATATCCTCAGCATTATTAATCTAGTTTATAGCCGATCCTCCAGGAATTATTCGCACAGCGTGATTAAAACTCCTGGCTACTAAATGACTTGGAAACTTAAGGACTACATACCATTACAACAACAACAAAAAATTCCAAGGTTTTATTTAGCAAGTTAGATACAATGTGTACGTTTTTCCTATTTACATATATTTTACATGCACTGACTTATATTCGTTTCATACAAATTTTATCTTGAAAATTATGTTGTAGTTTATTTTCCTGTTTTCTAGTATTTAAAGGAGAGGCTTTAAAATAAATGAAACATATTTAATTTAGAAATATGGTGTCATCATTCAAGATAAATTATTTCTGTTAATGTTAATTATTTTAACATAAATATCCTGGTGGATAGATTTGCTGTAATCTCCTGTGGATGGATTGGTTGTATACAATCTAACCAGGTTCATTTAGCCAAATTACAAAGTCAATCGTAACTCTGACCAATTCCTCACCCAAATCATAGTTTTTAACATATCAGAAGAAACGTTGAGTAAAATTAATTGACAAATTCAGGTTTTCAAAAACCACCGGGATTATCTAACATTATGTATATCATACGGTCATAAAAGATTGATTATCCAACAGTTCTTGCCAAACGACACTAAACTCTGACCCTATTGAATGCAAGGCAAAGAGCAGTATCATTATCTGCAACAACAAGAATTAAATTGCAGCAAAAGCTTTAATAACAGAAAGATGTGAATTTTCCAATCACATATGCAAAATTTGGGGATGTCAATAACCAAGCCACAATGTAACCATCTTGAAGGACATTCTCAGATGCTTCCACAATAGTCAGTATAGGAATACTTGAGGATAAAGATCCGATTTCAATAGTTTCATCTCATAGACCACTTCTATACTTTTATCTTTTGATAGCATTACTCACAGCCAATCCTCCAGAATAAATCTTTGGGTCCAAAGAAACTGCTCTTTAGCGGAATATAACAGTTCAAAAGACGAGACCTTCCAAAGAATTTCTGAAACTGCTGGAGCTCTGAATTTGATTGACCGTACCTTCTGCACCTCCGTGAAGGATACTGACATTCTGAACATTCTTCTTTGGAAAGTTCGTACTATTCTATTAGTTTCAATTTTTGCAGGATTCTCGGTCACCCAAATACTAACCAACTCAGTCCTTTCAATTGAGGCAGATGTAGTAGTCTTCCTCTTATCTTTATTCTATGTGTATACGTGACATTTGCTATTATGAATTTATTTCGCTTATATTTCTTTAATTATAGTCATATCTCCACTATTTTTAATGTTAAACATTAATCGATTATGAGCAAAAAAAATGTACCAGAAAGGTTTTCACTATCCCAGAATCCATATTTTGATTGCTTTACCCTCTAGAAACAAGGAGAGAAAAGGATATACCTTTACCTGAATATGTTATAACAGAAAAGGATTTACTCCTTGTATTTACAGTAGCCAGTGCAATATATATATATATATATATATATATATATATATATATATATATATATATATATATATATATATATATATAGAGCACTGCCGATACATCGTATATCAATACGGCATGAAAAATCATCCGCTCTTTTAACCACTCTTAAATAGTTGTTTATGGGATGAAATCTCATTTTAAACATTCCTTTTCTAAACTGGTTGATAATCTTCAGAAAAAAATTAAAAAACTTACTTTGTCTTACTGCATTTGATGTCACTAAAACACGAGCGCACGCGCGCGCGTGTTTGTGTACGTTAACTATTATAGTCGAATAGATATAACTTCCGTATTGGAAGGGTGTGGAGGGGCAGCGAGCAGTGGGGAGACTGATGCCGCGGTGTTGCCGCGTTGGTGCGGGCACTGCCGTGAGCGGTCACTTTCTCACCGAACACTGAGAAGAGAACATCAGACGGTGCGCGCCAGCGTACTTACCAACAAATAACGCGTCAGTGTGTGTTGTCTTTTGATTGTTTACACTAGTAATCAGAAACGAAATTTCTCTAATTTAACACAAATATGTGCGATATTAACATGTTACCATTATACTATATAATAATCTACAACTACTAAATAATTCGGATATCGTGAAGGACAAATAATTTGGGTACTCTGAAAACCTAGTATTGCATTCACAGCACGAATATATTTATTGCGGGGGCTGTCAAAATACTTCAAACACCGCCCCCCAGCTCCGCGCTTTTTTGTTACCTTGCGTTGGGGCCTTATCTAAAATCTTGGAGTGGTATGGGGCGTTGTCCATAACAATAACCGATGGAGCAGAAAGGTTAGGTAGAAGTGATTCTCTGAACCATTTTAAAAAAGTGTCATGGTTCATTTCTTCATGGTAGTCTGTGGTTTGCTTTGAAGCAAATAAAAAGCAACAATTATTAGGAACAAACCCTCAAGATGTACCAGCGTGCAGTAAAATCAGCCTACCACCTTTGCCAATATGCCTTTGCCGATGTGGCAACAGTGCCTGTTGCTATGGCAACCGCGTCAGACGCTCCTCGCTCTTATTGGTCAGGTAGCCAACCAGGCAGTTCTCCCTCTCACTCCAACGTCAGAACGCCCCAGCATGCCGATACGGAAGTTGTATCTATTCGACTATACTTCTGATTGCGTCATCGACGAATTGCACCTGTATTGCATTTTCAATACTATTTAATCACTGTTATCAAACTAAACTTAATGAACAAAGATGTGAATGTTTTCACATAAAGTACTCGAAACTGTAGATAGGTACTGCTTGACATTGTGATATGGCATTTAACACATGCATCAATGATCCATTCTTCACATACTACTGTGCGAAAAACAACAAGAACGCAAGAAAAATGTTGCATGAATTAATAAGGATTTCCTCCTTATAACAAAAATAGGTAGTTAGGAAGGATTTTCATATAGACCGTAATAGTCTTCTCAGTTATACATAGTTGTCTATTTTGGTCATCGGGCTAGAAAAGCAAACTCAACTCTTGCACTAGAAATATCTTATACAGAAAGTAGATTACAAGAGCAAGAAATAGACTCTTTGTGACAGAAATAGGTTTCCGAGATCTGCAGGTTTCTGGTCTTCTTAACGTTAATTACTAAAACAGTATGTACCTGATGTACTTACGTTTGCAAAGTCTCATAGGACTCATAATGCTATCATATTACGCCATAATAGCTTTTACTGATTAATATAATAATTTTGAAAATAATGAGTGAAGCTCACGGCTATAAACAGATAGGAAAGGTACATTTTTATTTAATAGTAATATCATAAAACTTTAAAATACTTTCCAATAATCTACACATTGCTTCATAAGTACATATTTTAAGATTGTAACTCTGCTATCTATCTACCAACTCGTTTCAGTCCACAACTTCTACGGAAACCAGTTCCTGACGTTGATATACGGTTTTTAACACTTTTAAAAGTGAGTTTAATGCCAGTTTGAATTTAAACTTTGTACTTATTTGAACGTTTTAGAAAATTATAATGCACTTTCAACTTTATAGGTCATACTTTCCTTGTTTTCTCTACATCGTTATATGCTAAACATTTTAATGTTTTTTTTAAGTGAAAACTTCTTTAGGCGCGTTGAGCGTTTTGGTAGAGAGTAAAATCCTCGGTTCGCGTCACCGACATGCTAATGATACTAACCTGCATGAAAAAGTCAGTCTCGCTGTGTTTTTTAACCGTAGACTTGGCCGCGGACTACTAACCTGCATGAAAAAGTCAGTCTCGCTGTGTTAAAACTGTCCCGACGGAGTATGAAAACAGACTGCGAAAATCAGTGACCTTTACGGCTTCCTCTCGCGATTTAAAAGTGAAGCCAATGTCGTACAATTCTGTAAGATGCGTCAAATTAAAGCTCTTAATATTGGCAATCTATTGGTTATATTTTTAAATATTAAAAAAATTTCTAAATAATTTTGATTATTGTTTACATTTTACATAGCGTTTACAATGACAAGAAAAAAGTAGTAAGCGAGTTTTTTTTTTTTTTTTTGGTCAGACAAAATTTTTCAGCGAGAAATTTGTGTGAAAATAGATGAATATTTTTTTTGTAATTTATCATTTTTTTATTGGAAGTTTAGTTTAGCCTGTAGTAGCGTATGAAGTGATGAGTGAACGTTTCTGCCGGAACTGTAGTTGGCGCATTGGCTCACTGATACCGTATTAACTCAATAAATTAGTTTATTGTGCAATAAAAATACCTTTACGAAAGAACCAAGTTAATTTAACTAATTTATTAGTTTTAAAAATATTGTGGGTTTAATTGTTATTGCAATTATATACTTTATCCGTAGCAATAACTGTATTATTTACAACGGTGTTCAACTCACTGTTGTTCACTCGGTGTTTACTCACTTATAAATGAATAATGAAAACAACGAATATATTTTTAAACATTATTAATATTTGTACGAATATTTGTATTTAAAATTTAGCATTATTCATTTTAATTATGTTTTTAATATTTAACCTCTTCATCATGAAATGAGTATTATTACGGTATAAGATTTATCTTACTAGCGTGGTAAAATAGATTTCTAGTTATTTGATAATATTTTTTCGTGGATTTTAAAATTGGAAAATTAAAAACGCGTCACATTTACAATTACAGATGTACTGCTACTATAACGTATTGTTAATTACTCTCAACTTAATAGTTCCGTTTTCACTTCTATCGGCAGTCCCACGACTGCTACTGATTATTTTCTGTTTCATACCTTTTTCTATAAGTAAATAATTAGTAGAAGCCTTTTAATATGGTTTCCATATAATAATAAACAACTGAATTAAGTTATGAGATTTAATATTTGAACACCTTATTATTCCGACTGTGCAATGGTTTTTATGGGAAGCTTTAGTTTATCGGTTGAACACGCATTTTTTTATTTTATGGTTAAATCGAATAATTACGAAAGATATAATTTTGCATAAGTTTTCAAAAATTAAAACCCTTTTTTTATAAATCATAAAATCACATGTTTCTTAAAATTGAAATATCTATCGTTATTTAAATGATTATTATTCATACCTAATAAATTTGTAACCCCTAACACATCGTTCTTTCTCAAATTATAGTTAGATAAGTTTTGTAGTATTCTATAAAGTAGACTACCATTAACTGTGAACAGAATCTATTCAGGAAACGTTAGGATAAAGAGATGCTGGCTGACCAGGATATCGGAAATCTGGGGCATTTCTCAATGTCTATAAATCTTTGCAAGAGAAACAGAATTATACCCTCAGCTTTGTTTCATATAGTTTCCATATGTAACAGTGATATTTTAAACATTATATAACATATTCTGTTAGTGTTATTTTCCTAAATTTAAACATTTTGATAAATTGGTATGAAATGCAAGGCAATTTATAATCTTACCTTAATTAAAATTCCACAAGGTCAGTATTAACTACATAGTTACCTTACGGAATGAGAAACATTATGTATGGTGAGTTCTATAATAGACTTACGTGAAATACTTGTAAAGTACTTTCTGGTCTATATCTGATATTTCAGAAACTATAGATAAAATAAGTTACATTATTTGAGCTGCAAATGTAGTAAGAGGATTAATTTTATAAATGTTTTGTTTTATGACCTGTTCAGCTAATGTGTTCGGTTACGTTTATATATTGTATACTATTACTATTTTGAGAATCAATAACAGGAACAGATAATTTATTTAAAATACATTACTTACTAGTTTCACATTACATCGTGTGTGCTATATTATATTATTGAATTAGGCTGTATAAACAAGGGATAACAATAAAGTAATTTTTATTAGAATGTAGTAATATTGGTTTTTGAATGAATTAAAAATTCTTCCACCACTTAAACAGTATGTATATTACATATAATATCTAGATATATATATATATATATATATATATATATATATATATATATATATATATATATATAAAATGAACACGTTCAGTAACTCAGTGTCCTGGTTTTCAAAATATACGATATTCTGAGTTTTGCACGATGTTAGCATAAATAACAAAATGAGGTACTTAGAAATACTTGTTCTCGCTGGCGATCGAAAGACTAAATAGTTGCTATTTTGTTTCTGGTTAATACACCTGACAACATCTGTAAATCACCACCTGTGAAAATGTAGACACAGATTTTTGTCCACCTAGAACGTATGTTTAGAAAATTCCTTTCACCAATAAAACACAGGCCCTTTTTTAGAAGTTGGTATATTATACAGGATCCAATATGAAAAATAAACTTTTGCGGCCTAATTATCATGAATTATATATTCTTGATGTGTGTCACAAACATTCACAGAGATACAGGAACAGACTCAGCACTGCAATACTATTAAATTGATATTCATCACACTGCTGTTTTAACGATCTACGTACGAAAAGGTGACAAAGGAGGTAGTGTGAGCGTGCGGCATACAAAACGATGATCTTTGACATGTATATACACTGAGGCTGCAGTAACGTTTTTGGAATTCATCTGAAATTTCACAGTGTTGCTTTAACGATCTAATGTGTAAAGTTAATAAAGGATGCGAAGTGAGTGTGATTTTTTTACACGTAATATAGACAACATTGCTCCCATTTCTCACGTCTAAGCAAAAGACGTGGAGGCTGCAGTAGCGTTATTGGGATTCATCACACAAATCACAGTACTGCTTTAACGATCTACATAAGTAAATGTGACAAAGGAGGCAGAGTGAGTGTGATTTGTGAATGCGCCATAGAGGATGATGCTACCATATCCCATATCGTACATTTTGTGGATATCCCATATCCACAAGTGACGCGTAGTCTGTAGGAGCATTTTTGAGATTCGTTACGTAAATTATGGATTGAAGGTTTTTAGTTTTGCTAGAGGACGTATGTAAAAATTTTATTACGATTTACTATTGTTTTATGTGTTTGATTCGATCCCATAAAATGTTGCGTACAAAATGTTATATTGTGTTGCAATCAAATTAAAATCATAGATTACTTCCTCGTTATAAATAAATTGTAACTTCAAATATAATATATCAAATACTCTTACAGAAGGTTGGTACGTTGGTAATAACTAATTTTGGATTACAAATATCTCCTTATCTATTTTAACATAATTCGATTTATCTTCCTTGCTATATTTATTTATCTTTAAATAGTATTGTGCTAATAATTTTTCACCACATTTAGCGTCAAACATAAGTGCAAAAATATATTTACAATGTCACTCGATGTGACCTTGATGTAGATTTAAAGTGGCGTATTCACACTGAAAGTCAGGTTCTCTTTCCAAATAAATATCTTAAAAACAATAATATTTTTGAAAAGGGTTTAAATAAAATAATAGTGAATGTGGTTTTTAAACCAACCGTCTATAACCGGAATTTTTACTATTAGGCACTTGAGAATATAAATAATTTTTTTTGGTGATATATAAATTACTTGATACAACTCTAAAATTGAGGTGAACGCCAATAGATTCGGTTTTGAGTCGAATACTACTTGGTGGGCTACATTTCTGTGCAGTCAGTATTTACGAGTACTTACGTACTGCAGCCCCAATAAAGAAGTCGAACCTACATGAATTCCAATAACGCTACTGCAGTCTCCGCGTCACTTGTCAATACGTGTGATATGAGAGCAATGTTCTAGATGTCGCATTTGTAAAGCGCATTCCTCAACCATATATAACAACTTGTTTGCAGGCTTTTATATTGTTAAAGTAAGCAACAAGATCATTATTTGTATTAAATATTCATAATTACATGTATTATTAGAAGTGGACATTGGTAAAGAGACACGTTAAATTTATATATTCAACGTGTCCTTATATGGACATACACAAGTATTTGTACGATAAAAAAAAACTTATCACGCATATATATATATATATATATATATATATATATATATATATATATATATATATATATATATATATCCTCGTATAGATATACACGTCACTTTTGTATATATATATATATATATATATATATATATATATATATTGTATATATATTTATATATATATATATACATATAAAAGTGATATGTCATATGATATTTTTAGAAATAGAAATATTCCTTCTATTTTCTTATCTCTAATTTCATCACAAGACTAAATGATTTTTTTGGTATAAGGAATTAATATTTCTTTCAAATACGTGAATATATGATATATATATTAGGAATTTATATTAGGAATAGTGTAAAGTATATGAAAAATATTAGTTTTCATCTTTACAATACGTGAATCTCAAGATTTTTAAGGCTAAATTTATTCACTGAGTTTTAAAAACCATCCATACACACGTAAAGACACTTACATAAAAAGTATTTCCACGCACACAACACTTCACTCAACGTTTTGGTATATTGTTTGTGGGGATCAATATATTTGACAATATATTTTCAAAACCATTATTCATAAACCGAAATCAAAATATTATTAAAATATCAAAATGCAGCTACCTTCATTTTTAAACTATTTTTGTTGTTGCTTTAAAAAGTTTGAACAAGAAATATTCAACACGGTTTGGAAGCACTAACATTTTAATTCTCAACATATTTAAAGCATAAAGACTTGAAATTAAATAAATTGCCAAAACCATTAATAATAAAAGTCAAAAAATTCACTTTTCACATCTTTCAACTGTAATTCCTTGTATTCTTTTGCCAAGGAAAGTCGAGCTGAGTGATGAGTGATCGCTGAGTGATCCTGACCTTGCAAGTAGTCCGCCAGTCCGGCCATTTGTGGTGGTGGTTCGGAACTCACCTTTAAACCGTTGGTCCCCATATTAGGTGTTAGAAAGAGCTTGTTAGTCCCCGCTTTTCCTAGTAAAATAATGGGGCTAGAACTTTATAAAATTTTAATTTAATTTAAAACTCACAGGAATCCTAAATTATAATACCCTCAATTTATAATCAATACAATCTTAAATTTAAGCTGTGACTACGTTTCAATCGTTTTTATGCAAACAAAAATTCAAAAAAAAACCAGAGAGTAGAAAGAACAACAATTTTGTATAAGAATTTTGTGAGGAAAATATAAATCCGAGAACACATTTATTTAATTAGAATTTAAAACTAAGTTTCATCATTGAGTTAAATGTGCAGCGTTACTAAGTAAAATATGCAAGATCCATCATGTTACGCCTTTTTTTAAGTGTTAGTTTAACATATGATATGTTAGTATGAAAACATATGTCCTTAGCTATGGAGTCCTTATCTAGTTTTGTCTGCCCATGTGACAAATAATGCATACAGTAAAATGATTTTTCAACTAATGGAGATTTTTATAGCTAATTATAATTTTTTGTATGATTTGCTCTACTATCTTAAATGAGATACAATACCCAGAGAACTTGGAACATCAACGGCAGCACAGCTCGCTACTGACCAGACTAATGGTTTGCCAGATGTGTTTGGGAAAGGCAAGAAACATAAAAGTGCTGTTATTCTAACAATGCCTCGCTACACCAATTATTTCACCCAACAACAACCGCTGGGTAAATTTTCCAACAGCCCCTGCATTTTACATGATATGGTTTGTGTACACACTTGTACGCTATCCGGACTTTGCCCTTGGTTATTGGTTAAGATACATATGCGTGTCTGTTTAGTAACTAATCGTAATAGTGTAACGTTTAGCTCTTAAATTTTACTGACATAACCTATAACTACAATATGCCGTGCAGAGCTTTGTAAATAAAATACAAATACAATTAAATCTAGGTGTTCGGCGTTGGAACAGTTATGAAATGAAACCCAAATGGATGTAATCAACGCCCTGCAATTCCAAGCTTTTGTATGTGTACAAGTTTAGTTAGGAGTTGGATGTCCATATCGCTGATTAAAATTTCACTCTTTCAAAATCCCAACAGTGTCTGCAGGTTGAAAATTCATTGCCAAGTATTATTATATGATCTACATACATTATTATAGGATTATTGTAGTAATATCCAATTAAAAATAGAAAACTTTTAATATTGTTGACCTATTTCCCTAGAATTCAAGAAAGTTGTTGTGAATAGTGTAATATGTATCATACTCCATGTCATAGATCTATAAAATGCAAAACCATCACTCACTCACCCATCACAATTCTTCAATTTCCCGATATCACAGACCGTTAGAATCTGTCACACTTATGAATCAATCAAAAGGTAAAGTGGCATTAGTACCAAAGATTCAAAGGGGTAGGAATAGAGTATACAGTAAATCTAATATAACATTTTTATCTTTGATATCTGCATGATAGTAGACTACTTACATACTTAATATTTGTTAAAGTGTACAATTAAAATTACATACAATAATTACTTTTTTATTATAATTTTTCATTATTAATCTCACTTATGTGTCATTAATTGATTAAATTAATAAGTAAACTTTATCTTAAACAATAAAAGGCACAAAAACACGTTCATCTAGTAATATTTTTATTCGCCATCATACTTTTATCAATATATATTTTCTGCTTTATTTTAATGTACATAAAAGAACATGATTTTCACATTTGCTATAAAATGAGCTGTGAATTATTTATTACTACTCAAACTGCAAGATTGCGTAACAGGATATCAGGATAGAGGAATAAAGAGAAGACAGATGGTAGAACCGTAAATACCACAGCTGTACGTAATACATTTCTGTCTACCTCAGATCCAATACCAAGATCTATCGTACGGAGCGGATAACATTGTATTATAATTAAACTTGCCAATTTACATGTTTCTCACTTACAGATTCATTCCATCGACGAAATTTCATAAAAATTAATACATTTTACACTGCTCCATTTCCATTCAAAGTTTATAATGTTTTTTTTTTTTTTTTGCTATTCATAAATAAATCATAGTTTTTTATTAAGTAGTTGATATTTTTTTAATTTGTTAAATATTAACAAATATTTAATAATAATTGTTCTAATTTTAAATGAAAAGAGGATGCGTATAAATATAAATAAAACAAATAAGGGTTTTAAGCTTAATTAGTAATATTATTCTGAAAATTGTATGGTCATATTCAAAGTGGCTTTGTTTTAGAAAACAAGAAATAGTGCTCTAGTCCACGTTTTCTGTATTCAATACCTTTTATTGAAACATATTTTATAATTTATATCTTTTTTTAATAAAATTTTCATAGTAATTTATTTCATAGAAACTATTTAAAATAAATAAATCACTAAATGACCTATATATTTACTTTAGCATGAAGCTTTATTTCTATAAATGCAAAATCCTGTGGCTGAGCTTTAGCGAGTAATTTTACAATGGTCTTATGGGTAAATATGGTGATAACCAAAAAATATAATTCTGAATAAACTCATTAGGCGTATGGATATGTGGCATAGCCTTACATAAATGTACGACCTCAAATATATTGAACCTTATAACATGGGTTAAGGCCATGTCACACTGCCGTGGCGTCGCGTCCGTCCAGCTGCAGATGGATTTTTAAAATAATCGCTAACCATGTTGTCAAATAGGACAAGTCACACTGACACAACCGACGTGGCGCAACGTTCGTCGCGTCGGCCACCGTCTGCTGCGCTATGCGGCTGGAGCGATCCTTGGCCGACGTCGGCGATGTCACGAAGGCTCGCGCATGCGCATAAAGCACCTCCCCAACCCCCTCACCGGGGCACCGCGCGCTCTTGCCACTGCCTACTCCTAGTAGACACCGACACGTGCTTAATCATTAGTATTTCCTTAAGTATTAATTCTTAAGTATTTCCTTGGAATGGAGGTTTTAATCGAATTGGTTCGTGAGCGTCCTGTACTGTGGGATAGTTTTTTGGCAGACTACCGGGATAATCTGTTAAAGGACAAAGCCTGGGATGAAGTTGCCAGCTCAATGAACGAGGAAAGTAAGTATACTTCTATGTAATATTATTTTTTATGTTATTTTTAGTTGCTTTATAAAGTAATGTAATTTAAATTCTAGATACAGTGTTTGATATATTTTTATATTCATAATATAGTTACTGAAAAAATTAAAATGCAAAGTTTTTAGGTCATTAATTACATTTCCTAGCACACGGAAATAGAGAACATGCGTGACGTTGACCTTATTCCAATTGTACGTTGTCAGCCCAGTTCATTAAGAAATCACTGAATCTTTTTTAATGAATAAAGATTAAATTTTCGTTTATGCTGAAGCTGTGTAACAATCCAGAGCCGTCCACCTACCGTTGCCGAACCGCAAATTGGGTCAAAACACCAGTTTTTCCTGCAAAAATCTTTAAAATTTGTTTGCAATAAGAGTAATCTACACTACGGATAAAATATATTTTGTACACCTCATTCTATAAAAACGTAATAATTTAAACAGGAATATAAATATATTTATATTTTAACATATAAAATATTTTGTATCAACTCTATTTTCTGGACATTACAGAGAGTTATTTGACTTTTCAATTGTTTAAAAGACTATCTGTTTGATTGGATGCGGTTTTATCTGCGGACTGTCTCCAAACATCACCGGATACAAAAAGATAGTCTGCATACAATGTATCCGCTTACAAATCTGCCAGTGTGGACTAGGCTTAAGACACAAAAACGTGCCTTACAGTTATCCTACCCATATAAATTGAATAACGAACTTTCAACCATTTGGTAGTGATCTGCTGTGCCGAGCAGTTTTTGAATGTGTGTAGTCACTGGTCGCAATTCTCTGTTGTCAAAACCCTTCAAACAAGGAATAGAGTTTTTTTATATTTCCGGTCCCTTCTATGTTTCATCACAAATAACTTTTATGATGGGCAACATAAATAAGAGAGACCTTGGAAATGTTAGGTCTGTGCGAACGTGATCCGAACAATGCGTTGTATGGTCCGCCGATATGGGGTTTATGGCATTACCCTTCTAATGGGCTCAGCGTAAGAGCTACCTGGCGTAACAAAGGGTTCTGTTAGGCAAAGAAAGGGGAAGGAAACCTAATATGTATACTCATTTCCTTCAGAAAATTTATTGAAGGACAATGTGTATTATGTTTTATGTTTTTCTGAAACCAGATAAAATTTGACACAGAAATGGCCATCTCACTTTTAAATATTTCTCACTATAACTTCATTTGCTAGGTATGGTCCCCCCCAAATTTAAGAAATAATTTTTGTAAATTTTATATTTGATTTAAAAAAGGATTTTAGTAAAAAATGTTGTATGGTCAATTTTACAATATAGTGTAATTCTAAGTTTCATCCTTAACCCAAAAATATGTACTTATATATATATATATATATATATATATATATATATATATATATATATATATTTTTTCTTTTATTTTATATGTTTAATAATTTGTATAAAAAACCCTTGCGCGAAGCTCTAAAACAGCCGACACTCCCAAGATGAAATGACCGCCAGTTCTAGGGTTTAATAAATACTCTGATGTCATGTTTATATGCAATCATTTTATTTGTTATTTTTCATATTATGTTTGATGTACAACAAAATTAAATAGGCCTTATTTAAAAACATAAAGACTTATAAAAAAACTGAAAACACAAACACAAAAATTTCAAAATAATCCTTTCAAGTGCATCTTATATATAAAAAAACCAATAGTTTTAAAGAGGTATATCAAAGTATTGAATGCCCTAATTACTAAGTTCATAATAGAAATAGTATTGCATGTAATAATAAAAATATAATTTTGATAATAATAATTATTAATGAATACGCTCCAGAACAATAAATTAATTTTGTACAGCTATAAAAAACTATTAATTTCACTATCAGTGTATAACACTAAACAAATTCCAAGTAGTTGAAATGCATAAGCAACACAATGAGAGTACTTGTACTATAGGATTAAAATATTAATCTATGAGAACTTGTCTTGCCACTGTACACTGCCCCTCGACTGAATTGAAGTAAGCCATGAAGTTTTGACGAATGTCGGTTGATTCTTTAGCAGCCTTGGTCCCAAATCGAGTAAAAGGTTTCCAACATGAATTGTAGGCTTGCAGCGCTTCTTCCTGAGATCCTACTCCTGTCATGTCTCCTTTACAGGCCATATAATTGTGGAGAACAGTTGTAGCTTTGATTACTTTTTGTACTGTTTCGAGTTTGCAAATAAATGGTCTAAAATAAACGCGCCATCTTTGAGCTAGAATACCAAAGGCATTTTTCACGACACGCCTACTCCGACACAACCTGTAGTTAAATACTCGTTCTTCTTTAGACAGATGTCCTTTTCGAGGGAAAGGGCGCAAAAGGAACCGTTTGAGGGGAAAACCCTCATCTCCAAGAATAACGTATGGTAAATTTGTACCTCCAGCGATTAATGATTCATCAGGAGGCACAGCCATAGAGTAGCTATTAAAAATCGTTTCCCCATCGCACTGTCAAAAAATATGCTGCTGTCACACTCTTTGCCATATGAACCAGCATCTATGGCAATAAATTTGTAATCACAGTCAACAAGTCCGAGCAACACAGTTGAAAAACCTACCCTTGTAATTATAAAAATTTGAACCATAGTTAGGTGGTGCCTGAATAGTAACGTGTTTACCGTCTATGCACCCAATGCAGTGAGGGAAATTCCACCTGTTTCCTAAATCCATCTTCAATACTTCTCCATGTACCTTCGTCTGGGGTTGGGCATGTACAGAGGCTGCATTTGGTTCCACAATGCATCACAAACCTCTTTGACAATACTTCCTACTGTACTTCGCCCCACTCTGTAGCTGAAGCTTATTGTTGTGTAAGTGTCACCAGTTGCCAAGTACCTGAAACAAATTTTAAAATTTCAGAGAAAACCGTCAAAAATAAGTGGAAGAAGATGCGAGACAGTCACCGCCAGGCTATGCTGCGCAGGAAAACAACGACCGGACAAGCAGCTTCAGCTATCAAGAGATGGAAAATTTGAAGAGCAAATGCAGTTTCTGCTGAAAACAATGACTCACAGACCGTAAGTAGTTTTTTCGTTATATTACTCGTATATTGTACACTTCTCTATAGTTACGCCACTGAATGTATCCCTTGTGTTTACAGGAGTGACACCAACGTCCCCGTGACTATCCAACCTGAAGTAGCAACCCCCGAAGCAACTGACGACCTAGAGCATTCTGAAGACGACCTCACTGAACTTCAAATCGAGGAGAGCGAGTTTCCCATCCCTGCTAGTCCGTCGACACCGAGGACCGAGAAACGGAAGAGGCCAGATATGGGCGCGGATAAGATTATTACTTTTATGAAACAAAAACATGATCAAAAAATGGAATTGAAACAGACTAAAAAACCAGTAGATGGAGTAGACCTATTTTTAGCTAGTGTTGCTCAGTCCATGCGTAAATTGCCCCGTCGACAGCTTCATAAAGCAAAAGTAGCAATACTTAATGTGATTGCAGCTGCAGAAGATGAAAGTGAGTGGGAGGCAGCTGCTAGTCCAGTATCATCAAACAGTCCTTCCAACAACAGTGCTTCCATGAACATTACTATGATTAGGCCTTCAACGGCAGTTCCAGTACATCTGAAAGCCCACACTTGGTGTCAGAAAGTCTCTTTGTACCCGACAACCGAATCTACACTGGAATGGAGAACAGTACTTTTTACTGAAAATTGTACTAATTTTTACTAAGAATAAATATAAAAACTGTGTTTTGAAATACTGAAATAAATTAAATTAATTTTAATCTCTTTTTGTATTCTTACCTTAAGCAAATTGCTAGTCGTTCACGGCTCGTTATTGACTCCCTGAAGGTTCGTATCCTCTTTCTTGATATCTTGGTCAATTAAATCTAAAACTTCGTCAAATTGTTCCTTGTTTAGCCTAAAATAAGTACGAAATTTTTCATCATCGGCTTCGAGGTCATGCATTAAATGATGGTACTCGCCAAACATCCTTCGTTTTTTATTGATAGGATGTACCCAGTGATCTCTTTGTGCCACTGAATATAATAACACCAAATCGTCATCACTGCTGCTACTATTGCTGCTGGAATCACCCAGCCAAGGAACTGCTGAACGTAGGTAGGGTCTCCTGGTTCACTACAAAACACCGGCACAGACGACATCTTATTGTGTATTGAGCTTCCACCCTCCTAGAAAGACGTGGCGTTGGCCGCGGACGCGGATGCGTGGCTGGTAGTTTGACAGGATCCGAGACCGTCGCGGCATACGCGGACGTTCGTACTATGGATGGACGGACGCGACGCCACGGCAGTGTGACATAGCCTTTATACAATTAAAATTTTGAATGTCACGTGACACACGGTGTGACGTACTCCTATTTTAAATACATAGATTTACAGAGGTATGGATAATAATACAGTTTCCACATTTTTCACCGAAAATCTTTATTTTTTAAATAGCTTTTAATTTATATCCTAGAGCACTTGTCTCTGTGTAACATTATTCATCCCGTGTTACGCTAGGTGTGTTCAGGCCGCAGCGATCTCTCGGCTTGACTACGGAGCGGAATTGGTGTTAGTCCAAAGCCACAAATTTCCGGAACACTTACCATACATATATGCCAAAAATTATACCAATAAATTAAAACGTGAACTGACAAATCAAACTCTTTTTGAATAATTATTCTCTAAATGTTTATTCAATATTTCCAGTATCACTTCTGAACTACTTAAATTACCTTATTAAAAACTAGCAATATAGTATCATGCATAATTTTGATATCAATAAGTAGCATTGTTTTAATAACAAGTAATATTGCCCTTAATATAATATTTTTCCTTAGTTAAACTGCGCTAATGAAAGATGTAGTTTCTTACATGAGTTTACACGTTCCACATCTTGGTTTTTGCACTTAATACGAGTACTGACATAACCTATAACTATACTATGCTGTGCATTGTTTCGTTAATAAAAAAAACTAATACAATTAAACCTAGGTGTTCGACGTTGAAACAGTTATGAAATGAAACCCAAATGGATGTAATCAACGCCCTGCAATTCCAAGCCTTTGTATGTGTACAAGTTTAGTTAGGAGTTGGATGTCCATATCGCTGATTAAAATTTCACACTTTCACAATTCAAACAGTGTCTGCAGGTTTATAAATTCACTACCAATGAAAGAGTGAAGTAATATATGATTAATAAAAATATTAAACTTTTGTACTAAAATTGCATCAAACATGGTTAGGATTATCCACCCAGGACCGACATTAAAATCAATAAAAAAGTAATTATTTTAGAAATTGTTTAAACACGTAAGATAAATGTTTTTCTCATGTAACGATAAAACTCATTTAAATAAACATCCATTAAGTGGGAGGATTTGCCTACTGTAGTCGCATTATTCCAGAACTATTTTGGATAGGAGCTGTTCAAATATTATTCAAGAAACCTATAATTAATAAAGGATTAAATTCGTATTTTATATCACGTTGTAGCTAGTCAAAATAGCAAGTGTAATCTAAGATTAAGATAGAATTACTGCAAGAATTTATAGAAATAGAATAGATAAGGAGAAGTAGGCTGACCAGTCTGAATTAATTCTTTGATTGCCTAACGAATCCCTAACGGTTCAAGAAAGTTTACAATCTAACCAGGTTCATTTAGCCAAACCACAAAGTCAATCCTAACTCTGGCCAATTTCTCACCCAAAACACCAGCTGCTGTTCATACAGGATAGCAGCTATTTACAACATACATAGGCACATAAAAGGGGAAGTATAAAAATCAAATGTTTCTACGATCCGCTTCACTACGCAAGCACAAAGATGGAATTAATAAATGCAATATTTATCAATATTTATTGAGATTGCTAGAGAATGCAAAAAATATTATATCTGACAACCTATAGCCAATTGTAGTTATTTGGAGTTAATTATAAAGTCCATGTTATAAATAAGCACAAGTCAGGTACAGTCAAATCAGTTTATATCAAAAGCTATGTTAATATCTATAATTCTTGAAATTATAGGCCTATACACACACACACACGCACATTATTTATTTTCTTTAACATAACTTATCTCTAAAAAAATTAAAGGTAAAAATACCAAACTTTACACAAATAAGAAGAAAACTTTAAAAATAATAGTGTAATGTTCTGTAATACTTTAATAATAGGCACCTGTAGAATTTTGTATAGGCAAATAAGAAGAACCAGTATTTTTCTAAAAATTTTAAAAGAAATAAATTATTTTGCAATTTGTATAGCAATTCTAAAGTACTTTCTCCAACAAAATCCGTTAACGCATAAGCGAGCACGGTTACTTTAAAGGTATGCTTGCATAAGCTGGGAGCAATAAAAATAAAAATGTTTGTTCGGTGAAAGACATCAGCTGCTTCGCATCATTTATAAGCAAAATTGTGAGAACCTCTGCTTGTAAACAGTCAGTTATTTGTTTATTTAGTAAATGTCCAGAATAAACCAATAGAAATCAGAATTCGTCTTTGGTGCAATCTATAATAAGAATTAGGTAATATTCTTGTTAGTTCTATTTGTCTACAGCTTTTATTTATTAATGCAAATACAGAATAGCTTACTGGTACTTTGCGTGGCACGTTACATTCTGTGACTCAATCAGCTGTTAAAAATATTTCATATTTTTGTAATACATAAATTTTCATTAAATACCTTTTATGAGTATTATGTAGGTGATATTTTGGAATTAAAATATGCCTATGTTTAATTAATAGGATAAAGCAATAGAATACTTGTTAATTTTGTCAGTTATTCAATAAAAAGTATATTTATCCATTGCTTAGTAAATAGAGAAGTGATGACGTACGTTCTACCATCTGGTGCTCTCAAAGATCACCACCTGCAATTCATAGCAGGTCAGGGTTCATTAGATGTAGCTCCTGTTACTGTTGATGTGTGACTCTCTTGTAGCTGTTTCACAAAACATTTCTTCTTTCTTCAATTAAGTGGACTGCGCTCTCGGATGATTATTCAAACATGCTAAATGATGTTAGGTTAAAGTGGTATAATTATAATTAAAAGATTAAGGCTCATTAACGACATTAAAACCAGTACTAAATACAGTGTGTCCACAAAGTCGTAATACACTTTTAATTGATTATAGAGACTCTCTTTTCCATCGCAGATCTATAAAAGAAATCTATTTTCAAAGAGTTTTTTATCTATCAACTATCAGTTGAGTTACCCATTGCTGTCATCCGTGGGTAATTTTCTTTACAAGAACAGTCATCACTGCAAAATGGAAAAGAAAACATCAGTGTGTTTTATGGCTAGCAAATTTTTGATACTGTGATTTCAGTGCTTCGTGAATATTGTAAAATATTTCATGCAAATCTCTCTGACATGCGCATCATTTATCGGTGGGATAATACATTAAAGGCAACAGACAGCTTATTAGAAAAGCCGTGGACTGGTGGGCAAAAACAGACATAACGGTCTAGAAATATTCAAGACAGTTTTGTAACATGTCCAAAAATATCTGTGGAACGTGGACGTGAGTCGAATATCCCTAAGTATATAATATACAAAGTGTTGAAGGAAATACTTAAATGTAATAGTTAAAATCCACAATTATTTCATGCTTTGAAGCCAGATGCCAAATTACAAAGGTATGACTGTACTGTTATTCTGTATGAAAATGGAGTGGATCAACCGAATTGTTTTTAGTGAAGAGGTTACCTTTCACTTGTCTGGAAAAGTGCATTGTCACATCTTTCGTATATTGAACACTTAAAGCAGCGAATGAGAGCTGCCATTGAATCTGTCATCCCAGAAGTGCTGATCAAAACATGGGAGGAGATCAAAGTTCATTTAAAACGTCTGCAGTATGATTCATGGTGCTCATGTAGAGCTCAGATAAACCAAAACAGTAAAACCTTTTAAAGTGCTCTTTAATCCCAAGTTATAATACTTGTGCTCAACATACATACTTTTGTAAATAAAGTTGTTTCAAATTGTGAGATGGCTTTGTGCACACACTGTAAAATTATACTTTATTTAGTTACTATCTGATAGAAACTTATAGCGGAAGTTTAGTTCACTCGTTTTATTGGAGATTACTGATACTTTTCAAAGCATAGACTGCTTCATTTTTATTATTTACAGGATATTATAACATAAGTAAGATCACTAGTTCCTACTACGCTCATGAGTACATTAAATCTTGCCTAGTATGTTTAATAACTAAGGTATAATTATACTCATTAAAATATATGAAAACTAATCCTTATCTAGATAACCATTATATAGCAAACGATAAGTAATATAACATTTTATTTGAAACAGCTTGTAGTCTATAGAGCATCATTTAAATTTATTTTATATAATGTGCCCAGATAAACATTTGGCACGCATGTAAACGGTTTTGATTTTGGAATCAGGATAGGCGAAAACTTTATAATCGGTTAAAAAAAACCGTTATGCGACACGAGGCTCGCTTTTAAAGTCACCAGTAGTAAATATAAAACCTTTTTTAAAAAGTTATCTTGAATCGCGAAAAAATTTTAATACAGTCTACATGTAAATAATTGGTGAACCATATAAAACCAAACGATAGTACAAGGTAAATAGCTGTATTACTAATTTTTTATCTTCAATGGTAATAATATCCTAATTTAATTTCAATAAATATATAATCACAAAAAGTACTCGCTCTGCCAAGACCAAAACACGGATTTCACAATTGTTAGATGAGTACGCCAGCACTAGTAATTTAGCCATTTGTGTCACATACGTATTTAAATTACTAACATACGATCCCTATACCAAATATATAGTTTATATTCCAATGGTTCATTCAATAATTCTATCATTTCATTTAAAAAACATTTTAGGCCACACTAATAATAATACATATATACTTCATGTAATTAACGCCTTGAGTCCTACTCCTTAAATCCATGGTTGTTGATCCGATTTTTACCCCTTACCAAAGACTTTTAAAAATAGTTTCTATCAAAATTTATTAAGTAAATTCAAGTACTTATATAGCTTGCTTATATATTTGAGAGGATGACAATATCTAATTAATATTTTTATCAACAACTTTCATTGTCAGTTGAAACGGACGAATGTCTAACAGAAAACAAGCAATAGTGCAGCTAAAGTAATTTGGTTTTTAAATTGTCTCGAGTAAAACCTAGATCGCGTACATTGTAGCGATGAACTGTGTTACTAATAAACATATAGACGTCATAGAGTATGAAAATATCACACTGATTGAGGACTTTTGGATTAAATAAAAATACTACAATAATCCGTTAAATGTAGTCTTTATTCAACGCATCCGAGAAAGAACATTCTAGTTGGTATAAAACTTTACATGAACTTAATAGTTAGTATTAGCTATTAGTTAGCCCTACACGTTTATTTTAAATTCAAAGCTATAAGGGTAAACATATATATTGGGGAGAGTCAACCCAAGCGGTCTAAGGCGTCGGACTTAAAATCTGAGTTAGAGATAGCGCTTGTTCAAATCCTGTTTGTGACTTTAGCACTTTTTATCAGCACCATCAAGCTTTACTGTATTAACTCTCCTGTTATTTTGTTTCGTAAGATCCTCGCACAGTGGCTCATGAGGATGGAAAGAACAAGGCTTATAAAGTGATATACCTCTCCTTAAAAAAGTATTTAAAAATGAGTCGTTTCTGAAGATTCTTTAAGTGGTAAATAGGACATTGAATAACAGTTTTTCTATTTCACAATAATTTTTCTTAAGCATGCCATGCAGCTTACCATGGCCAACCATGTCTATTTGAGGCCAAATCCAGAGTAGGATCTGCACACGAAAAATTAGTAATAAATGTAAAGTTCTAATTGGGAGATCGTCTCGAAAACAATGCCTGTTTACATATTATAATGCGACTGTTGAATTTCTTTTTAATGCATCTTACCAGAGCAATTCGAAAACCTCCAAAATTCTCACCAGATACCGATATTATTTTTATCCAAATAACTTATAAATATAATGATCTTTATTTAATGCCAATTTTTATACTCCGCATGAAAGTCTACACTATTTTATAAGTGCAGTAAGTTTACTACAATTTAGAACAGTAAGCATTACATGCGGTCACTCAGACAAAAGTTCGTAAGCACCATTAAGCTCCAGGGACTTTACTTGGAAGATTGAGCTCGAGCACAAACTTTTCACATTGTCTAACATCGAGATTTCACCACCTCTTGTCCCACTAGCTTTAGATTGTACATCAAGAACGACTTTTCATTTCACTCTTGCATGTGGTATTGCTTAGGAAATTCATAGTCATTTATACATATGATGGTTCTTTAAATTTGAACTGTCTTAAAAAATATTCGATATCTGAAAAGATTTATCACACATATGTATTCCTGTTTTTTAGATAAATCCAGAGATAGTTAGTTTAAGTACATTAGTTATTTAATAAACATTGTAAACTCATTTATTTTGAAGTTCATTTAACAAAAAATGCTGAATATAGTTATTCATTAGTTATAATTTAGTTAAAATCTGATGATTCTTTAACTAAGAACTAAATATTAAACGATATTCAATATACAGTTTCCGAGAACCTCCTACTGATCGGTCACCTGATCAACCATTTAGGTGATTATTAATATTAAGTTCTTTTGCGTTATTTATTTAAAATACGTGGTAAATGTATTAGTAGCCAAAGTTAAATAAAATTATGTTTTTTTTTTAAATTATATATTTCTTTAATTTAAGTATTCTTTTTTAATGGAAACTTTCTACCTTTCTAGCAAATAATTTTTATGCAGCAAGAGACACTGGTTTAGCCCAGTAGGTCTACATATTAACATAATTAATGTTTGATTTTTTTCCACACCATGGTAACTGGTATGATCTGGTTATTATTTTCAATTCTGGACTGGGGATATTTGAATTTGATAACAACCACAAAATTGAAGGATAAAAGGAGTCAATTGTTATGATAAGGTAGGGCGTTATAACCTCTCTATCATAATTTAGTGCTTTTTCTTCTGAATCCTAAGTTATTCTTTGTAGCAATAAAAGTCACTAAGGCATATAAAAAGGAAGTAGAAAACGTTTTAAACTCTTGCTGGTCCAGTAAACATTTAAAATAAACACATTTTTTTATTGAAAAAGATTTGATTATTTTTGGCACAGCCCCAATTATTATATTAATTCTAAAGTTGTGTTGAAACAGTTGAAATTTTGGCGCTATCATTATCACATATGCTTATTGTGATATAACTATTATTTTCGCATCTAATAGTAAATTTTTCAGCCACGAAAATTAAAATCTGTACAAATATTTATCATTTGATATATTTAACGCTTTTGCTAGCCCTAGCACTTACGTGTAATATTCTTACTATTTTTAAAAATTGCATTAAATCAATAATTATAACACTATAGAGTATATTATAGCGTATGTATAGGGTGATTGATGTTCACATAACTTTCCGATTTCAATTATGAGTTGTGGTTTCAGCAGGAAAGTGGCACATGCCAAGCTGCTTGCGAAACAATTGTGTTCCGTGAACGATTCCAGGATTGCGTCATTTCTCGTAATTCTTACCACCAAGGTCATGCGATTTGACGACTTTTTAACTTTCATCTTTGGGCCTTTGGGGTTATCTTAAGTCATTGATGTATGACAATAAACCACGAAAGACCAGTGACTTGATGGAGGAATCAATCTTTAATGTGTATTAGACTAAGAATTTAGAGTAAGCCATATAAAATTTGAATTACTATCCTTTTACTAAAGTAAACTCGGCTAATGCCTAGAAGATAGTTCTAAAGACAATTCTGTGCAATTAATGGAAGAAAATAAAATAACTGGACACCGAAATCATGAATTTATGCCACAGAAAGATAAGAGAGTAAAAGTTGACGCTCCAAGTCTTATCTCCGTGGCCTCTTATTAAGACACTTAGAAATGGAAGAAATAACTATAAACTCTGACTTTTACAACGCCAAATCTCTTGGTCAATTGAATGCCTTTAACGGTCGGTTTCAAGGAGCCAGTTTGCAGATAAGATAACGTCATGCCGCCGTAACCAGATAATTCTGCACTGTACATTGTGCACTCCGCACCTCTATCGCTCGCTATGGAATCAATAATTCTCGTTTGCAGCGTCCAGTTTTTTTTCCAATACTTAGACAGCATATCGACGTTCGGTTCTTCACTTAACGAACTGACATACCTGCGTTCTGCCCTTGTATTCCAAAATAGCACAGAAAGAAGTGATCGCTATGATAGGCGATCGTTGAATATTTCTAATTTTATTTCTGTAACCAAACTCTAATAAAGGAAATTCTATAGTTTTTATTTCTAATGTTCGTGACAAAACTAATGTACTGTACATTAAATTTCTATATTTTAACATTTTCCTATTAACCTCTGTTAAATTTCTCCAGCAAATAAGATAGGGGTGACTACTGCAACCTTTAATGAACTCGTTTTTTGCTTAATCTTGCCGATCCCAGATGTTGCTTGAGCTTTAAATGTGATTTTAGAGCACCCAACATTTATTTATTTTTCATTTTGGATTAGGTTAAATGTCCATTCTAATTCCAACGCCTTATTTTAAAACATTGATTTAAAACTGTTTTGTTTAACTTTTAAAGTGGTATGCTTCTCTTTTATATTAATCCCTAAATGCAATGTTTACACACAACATTACTTTACTAGTTTATTATTATATTTTCCATGTAAGAAATGTCATATTGGTTAAAATTACAATAGTAAATAGTTAAGTACGACACCTTTTCGGTCATCTCAAATAGTGGCTCTCCTAATTTATTGCTCAAATTTTAATTGTGAAAACTACACAGTAGTAGAACGCCACATAATCTTCGCTGAAGTTGCATACAGATATTCAAGGATATAATTTTTTTTTTTGCTACATGTGTTACTATTTTCTTAACCATCCATAAAATAATAATGGCCCTATTCAGAGACAATTTCATTGGTTTTAAGAGGTAGAAGGCATTTCCTCCGTTTTAGCCCCTGGTAAAAATTCCACTTTGAAAATTTAAGTATAATTTGTTGTGTGACTACATACAAGATGTTTGTGGACAAAAACCCAAGGGCTTATAAAGATATCTCACCTTAAGTTGATCTATTATTAAAACGTTATTTTTTTATTTGATATAACAGTAAATACATTTTACATAACAAAAGATGTAAAATACTAATTTTGTATAATATATTTGACAAAAAAATATTTAGACACTTACATTTCCATGAAAACAATAAAATACAAATTCATAAATAATGAATATTATTAAAAAATAAATTTTGAAATTTCAATACTTTCATGACAAAAATAATTTAAAGACTATCCAAAATCATATGTAATAAACATAATATATATAATAAAAAATTGAAAAATAACTAAGTTTATTACCCTATTGATATGCAAATTCTTCTATGAGTATATACGATAGCTGATTACTGTTTAAAGGAAGGTATGAAATAGTATCGTACAGTTATCCAGTTTTGAGCTATGTTCAAAATTTAAATACTGTAGCTCTTTACAAAATTAATTTAACATTGATAAGATATTTGTACATTACAGGCAAGAAAGCGAGTTACTTGAAACTTGGTAGTTTCATTCTACATGTTGAGTTGTTAGTTAAACAATTAGTATGATTAATCTTCACAATATACACTATTTATTAATTGGTTTATTCTTCGGTTATTTCATTGTCAACAAATTTACCCATTGGACGTAAGTAACCAAAATCAGTTTTAAACAAACACAAATCAATACTCTTAGTGGACCGATTGTATTTACCATTTAAATAGGAATGTAAAGATAGTAGAGGTAGAGTTTTTAAACCAAATATAAATTCTCTAAGTAAATTCGTTTGTCAATTACCGTGCGTAAAAACAGACAGAGATCAGATTTCTTTCATTAGCACGTTTTTGGACAGGCAGGAAAGACTCCACTAAGGTTTTGTAGTTAAATCAAAACATTTAAAACAGGTATTTTTTTTGTTGCAAAATCAATTCTGAAAATAAAGAAACTCCCTCAATATTAGGATGTGTAGAAGTACACTACGCCACCTTTCACGTAACGGGCTTTACTTACGTTACATGACAATTTTCACGTTTTTTTATCATTTATTAGAACATATGTGTTACTTTACCATAGTTAAAATATCATGTAACTGTTTTCTTACAAATTTATTTATTCTGCGACTGTCTTGTTGAAGTTACAGTTATCATAAGACAAATGTTAAAATGTTCGCTAACTCTCAGCCAAATCTTAAGGAGATTGACAAGGATCGTCATTGAAATCGATGTTGCTTAAATAAAGATGAAGTTTCCTAAAAAGTTTCAAATTTATAGGCCGTTTGTTTACCAGATGCCTAATCATTTCAACAATAATTATTCTACTGACTTATGATGCTAATATTTTCAAAAGTAAGATTTTGTAAAACTAAAATATACATTCTGAATTAGAGACATAAAAGGGCTTTAAAAATGAATGCGTTTGTGCGCATTTGAGATAGCATTTTACAGGTTAGGAACTGCTCGAAATACGAGATTCAGGGGTTAAACAATCGTAATATCCAATAGACGAGGGCTGCAGTGCCTCGTGGAGATTACGACCAAATCCGATCTTAATTAGGATTGGTGTTCGCATTCGAGGTAAGCAATATCTCCGATTATATCTCTCTGTATATTGGCTAGCAAGTACCTCTCATGCTTTTCATAATTTTAAACCGACTAACGTATCTGTGACAAATTATTCAACCAAATGAATCACTCAGTTCAACAATATCATTCAAATAATAAATAACTTTTGTTAGAGAATTAACAAAATAATAATGAGTAACAAAGAATGATTCGTATAGGGTGAGTTATAAGTATGGATACACTCCGTTTAGTTTTTTATGGATGAAGATAGAGGGAAAGAACTCGGTCGGGGCACCTTTCTAGGAAATAGACGTGACAGTTTTTTAGACACTATTACAACTTTTATCATTTCCCCAAAATAAGTTTTTTGAGGGGGCAGTTTAAAATGTTTAAATGTAAAGTTCCAGTAGCACTAGTAATTTTAATTCCGTTAAGCAATAACACGGCTAAAACTTATTAGACTGTGTATTTTACATCAGATGTTCAGACTGCTGTCCCAGGACAGTTTGATAATGTCTAAGCCTGTTGCAGAAACTTAAAACGGCATTTTTTTCTTTTTTAAAATAATAGAACATTGATATTGCCAATAAGAAGAGCTCCTCCTCCTTCATTAAAATGGCATGTTGTAAGGATTCACGTAGGAATGTTTTTAGAATTTCCGCTAATATTCTGTCCTTAAGGTTCTTAATGCACTGGGGTTTAGTTTTATAAACGTTGTTTTTAATGTAACTTCACACAAAGTAGTCAAATGGAGATTGATCTTTCGACCTTGTTGGTTACTCGATACTTTCTCATCTGCCTATTCAGCGAATTGGGAAAATATTGTTTAAATACTCGCAGACATGCAGGCCATAGTGTGGAGGTGCTCCATCCTGCTGGAACCAAACTTCATTACAGTTATTGGTTGCTACTTGGATAGCTGGATAAACCTGAATTCGTAACATTTCCTGGTATACCTCGGGATTGAGGTTTCTATCAGTAAAAAAGGGCCTAACAAACTGATCCCTCACAATGTAAAGCTAAGCGTTTAATTTTTCAGGGTGCTGGGTATGTTGCTCTCTCATCCAATGAGAGTTAACATCAGCTCATTAACGAGCATTGTGTCTGTTAACTTTACTGTTTAACATGAAAGTTGTTTCCTGGAAACGTTGGCTTGGTTTTTGAACTCCTGATTTAGATACAGGATTTCGATTGGGATAAGTGTCATTAAATAAATTCCTAACTTTATCGCAAGATCTCAACCGGTCTCTGTACCCTCGATTTATCAGGATCATAATACCTGTTCTCGTAAACACTCCATTTCAACGGAAAATATCACAAAAACGCATCTTATGTTTGTTAATTTCAACCTGAAATGAACATGATACTGGATTTCCTCAAAACTAATAAGATAAGAGAGGCCTGCCCTGCAGCATGTAATAACTCTAAAACAGGTTTGGGTTTGTAAGGAAAGTGGGTGAAGTAGTTGTCTATTGAAGTTAGTTACCTTCTAAATGTGAATGTTCGTGTTCATGTTTTGCCTCAATCAATGAGCTGCCATTTTGTACTGGATCGAGCTAGAGAGATTGAAAGCTCTAGTTTCCACCGTTCTTCTTTTTTATCAAGACTTTTCAAATGAATTGCCACTTAATGGGTCTTGACATTTAAAAATCTTGAGCCATACCTCAAAAATCCCAATTTGAGGAAATGGACAAAGTTGTAACAGAGTCTAAAAAGTTCACTTCTGTTTACTAGAAGGTGTCACGAGGTCCGTCCCTCCATACTTATCCATAAAAAACTAAGTAGAATGTATCTATACTTTTATCTCACACTGTATAATTCACTTGTGTAGCGGTTTGTAATATAATAAAATCGGAGATAGGTAATTGATTCTTTTCTAATTTATTCATTCCGTATATCAAAACCGTAATGACATAAAACATATTTAAAACTTATTTAAAAATAATATTGGTGCATATATGAAACATTACGTATTATTTAATGCATTATTAATCCACCATTGAACTCGTAACAAACTCTGGAATAAACAGTATGAATTGATACCGCAATACTTAAAAGTGCAACCTTAGAGTATCATATCAGAGTAAACACAATGTACGACTTGTATAGGATTTAAATACCAGCGAGAAGCCACAACTTTGCTGTTAAGAACATAGTAATGTTATTTACCTGAGAGTTCTGTGTACGTGTTGTCTCGGTTGTACAGCTCAGGTGGTTCATAGTTCTCATCTTCTTCGTCTGTGTACACCTGGAAAAATTGTAAGTTGTAAAACAGTAAAGTACATAGTTTATTTATTTTTTATTATTAAATAAACAAATAATTTTTCAGGACGTTATAAAAATGTGCTTATAAGTCTTTACTACAGTTGCCAGTAACGTTTTTGCTCTCACTTTGTATGTACATGGTAGGGTGGGTCAGATAGTGAGACAGTATGCTCTCGTCTACTTTGACTGTAGGGAGGAACGAGTGCAATGGTTGATACCTGCACAACATCTATTAATATTTCTCAACGGGAGAATAATAAATGCATAACCTCTTTGTGTTCTCGGCGTCTATCAGATCAAGAGGAAAGTACATACACAAAGATTGTGTGCTCCAGACATCTATGTGGCTAGGAGGAAAGTATATCCACAACCTTTGTATGCTCTACACGTCTATTTGGACGGGAGGATAGTACATCCACACTTTGGGTGCTCCAGGCGTCTATCTGGTCAGGAGGAAAGTATATCCACAAACTTTTTATATTCTAGACGTCTATCTGGACGGGAGGAAAGTACATACATCCACACGTTTGTGTGCTCCTGGCGTCTATGTGGCTAGGAGGAAAGTTCATCCACAACCTTTGTATGCTCTAGACGTCTATCTGGTCGGGAGGAAAGTACGACCAGAACGTTTGTGTGCTCCAGGCGTCTATGTGGCTAGGAGGAAAGTACATCAACAACCTTTGTATGCTCTAGACGTCTATCTGGTCGGGAGGAAAGTACGTCTAGAACGTTTATGTGCTCCAGGTGTATATCTGGTCAGGAAGAAGTATATCCACAAACTGTGTATATTCTAGACGTCTATCCGGACGGGGAGGACAGTACATCCATATATTTTGTGTGCTCCAACTATCTGGTCTGATGGAAAGTAAATCAACAATGTTAGTTTGTACCAGGCATCTATCTGGACGGAAAGTACGTCCACAAAGTTTTGTGGTCTAGGCATATATCTGGACAGGAGGCATGCACAATATTGGTCTATTTTTGGCGTATATATGGACAGGAGGATGTTACATGCACTATGGCTGTCTTCTCTCGGCGTCAATTCGGGTGGAAGGTTCGACTAAACTCGCGAAACTATTTATTCTCTCCATCGATCTGGAAAATAGTTTGATTCAGGCGCAGAGCAACTTTGTGTCCTCACAGTAAGAGAGTACTATATTCGGGAAGTACTGTGAACCAGATAGTGCAAATTGATGATTTCGCAAGCAATACGGTCTTACCATATACATGCTACAACCAACAATTAACCATGCTAATGCATGTATTCCTAGAATAATGCCTAAAACAAAACAACGAGGCTAGCTCTTCCTTTAATGAAAAAAAAACATGAATGCAACCAAAACATTATAATATGTCGAGATGGATATATCATTTAATTTGAAACCAATGGTAAAAATATAAAAAAAACGGGTCCAGCGTGGAGACGAATCTAATCTGTTCTGTAATACCCGCTTATCATGAAAAGTGAAATATATAATTGTTCAAAATGATTTTAATTTATTTTAATCGTTTATAAATTTTTTACGATTAATCCATAGTATAGAAACTAATTGTGGTACTTTTTAAGAAAACGCCTTTTTTAATGTAATATAAATAAAGACACAAGATGCATAAGATACAAATTTAAATTACTGGATCTCAAACAGGTATTTTCTAGGTTAATTTACTATAACACATGTAGTGAAACATTGGTTTATTATAAAATTCAGTTTATTGATAAAGAACTTTAATATTAATAAATAATCTTGTATTAGTTCTTGAGTTATGTTACATATCTGGCATAAAATACGGTAAGGAGCTTAGTATACGATATCTATATTTCCACCCTATAAGAGTATACAAAAGACTTAATTTAATTAACAACTGAACTCTGCAAATAATACAATGGAAATGTACTTATAATCCACACACTTTACCGCTAGCTATATTATACAATATGTATATTGTGCATTTATACGTTAGACAGGCCTGTATTTTCATAAATTTGAAATAATTTAATGTACATTTTAATCATGGCAGATTCCAGTATACCAGCGTATTTCTATGCGAATTTCCTTTTCTTTGAGTTTATTTCGTAATTTTTCCCCCATTCAAACAAAAAAATATATTTCCTACTTTGTTTCATTTTGCTAAAGTAAAATACATAAATTATGAACCAAAGGACATCACTTTAATGTCAATATAATCAACTAATGGAAGAACTGACGACTCTTTCACATGAAAGACTGTACAAGAACCGTTTTCAGAACTCAACGGGAGTTATTTCACTCACCACCAGTTAAAACAACTTCGCTGTCTGTTTAACGTGTTTATGTTAATCCGCAAGAGACGTCAAAGTCACTGTGTCAATCGCCTCGCTGGTAATCATACATCGAGTGACGTAATCAAAGGATGTCCGATGAATAAAATGTTCATCAACCAACATGGCTGTCAACCAAAATGTTCCCGCTTTGTTTCGTCACTGTCGTTTTCAGCCTCTGCTTTGTGCCACAAAGTCCTGTCAGGAAGGATTTACGTGCTAGCAAGTACTGTGGGACTGGAACAGTGGAGATATATCATATTAGTCAAGTTTAGTTCAATATTTTATGTACAGGTTAAAATCAAGAAACTGTTATATATCTCCTATCTTCTTGATTTTAGAAACTTTTAAGTATTTTCATACATTTTAAAATTAAAAGACCTTATAAGGGGCATAGCTCCTACCATAACATACTCGTATGTAATGAAAAGTAAAATGTTTATTCTCTATTTACAACATATTTATGAAATAAAGCGTTGTGAAACCATAAATTTTACAAAACTAACAAGTGGCTTAAATCAAATTAAGACACACTCAACCCATTGCTATATCTCCCATTTTCCCTATATTTCCCACTAAATGTTGATGTAATTTCAAATGGAGTCCTGGTAACATTACCCACAAAAGAGCAACTTAAGGATTCCTCCAGAAATGTATGTCAACAGCGCGTGTCCTGGTAGCTCAAGAACGCTGGCGTATATTTCTAAACAGTATCAAGGATATGGTGTTAATTGTGATGACAGGATTGAGCAACGAAATTTGTAATTTAACAGTGGAAAATTTAATGAATTAATTTTTGTTCAAAAGAACAGCATTGACGATATAGGCATTTGTACTGATTGTAGTGTATACTTGTAGTTTAAATAAAAAATAGTCGGAATATAAGATGATAAGAGTAATATACGACGTCAAATCGAAAATATAAGTAGGACTTAATTACATTGTATGAAAATTAGGAAATCTATAACATGTGGGAATATCATGTCCATTCAGATTAAGCATTAAAAATACATAAAATTATATAGTGCCTAGACTAGATCACTATAGGCTTTCATTAAGATATATTAAGAAGAAAGATTTATGAAATTAATAGCTAATAAGGAATTTAGGTGGAAACTTTAAATCATGTAAAGCACACCGATCATACATTTACAAGCTGAACGCATAGTACTAAAACTAAAATATAGGACACATTTAAACAGATTGGATGGTTTAAAAAATAATCGTAAGAATAAAATATATATGTGTAGATGTTACCCACAAATTAAGATATTGTATTTGTTATAAATCTTGAAATATATATATATATATATATATATATATATATATATATATATATATATATATATATATATATATATATATATATATATAAGGATGACTTTTATGTTTTGAACGTTATCTAAAACTGCGATAAAAATGTATAGCACTATTAAGCACGCAAATTATATTTTGTGTAAATAAGTAAATATACTACATGTGCGCAAAAGCGCTTATTACATTTAAATAGATACCGTAACTACTTACAACATTGGTATTTTAATATAATGAACATAATATATAACACATGGATACAGTAAAGCATACAAATGTTAAGTTACTTGCAAGAAAAATAGCAGAAGAATTCAATGTGTAGAAAAAGCTATTATATCCTCCCACATTAAAAAAAGTTACATTGATTATATTGAGTTATTTACTATTGTGTTTCTAGGCGTTTTTATAGTTTTAAACAGTAATTTAACTACATTGGTACGAAATATAATTAAATAATAAATAGATAACTTTTAAACAGTAAAATATCGCAAAGCAAAGCAAATCTGTAACATATGAAATTATAAAATAATAGCGTATTAATTTAATGTCCGTTTATTAAAACCATTAAATATAAATTGTTATATACAGTGTAGTTATCAAATTGACTTAAATAAGCCATAAATACCTTACAATATCCTCATGTTAAGGCTAGTTATTTACTCATAAATTGACAGTTCGATACACTAGTATAAGTAACGATACAACGTTAATGGGCTCTGACATTGATGTATGACGCGGAGAGGCGGTGAGCGGGGTAGAAGTGAACGCAATAAACACAAGAGCGGCCAAGCGAGGCGTGAGTGATGTGACGCGATCCATTGATCGAAATAAACTGTATATATAATGAATGGTGATACTTTATTGTGTTGTATGGTGGTCATTATAGTTCTACTCTGTTATGATGATAATATGAAATATGATCATCAATATCAATAAACTTTTTCAGTATTTTGCCACTACCTATTGTGTTGTGTATTATTAGGTTAATTAGGTTAAGTTTAACTTAAAATATTTTCGGAACCACTTTGGTTGTGGCATCGAAGAATTAAGCATTTGAGTGTTCTTATGAGGAACATAATCTTTAGAAAAAAAATTAAGATTCAGTAAGGATATCTTTGAAAGGCTAATGAAGGTGTTTTTAAATTAAAAAGGAGCAAATAATGGAATGTTGTGAACGAATTTAAATACTGTGTATCTGAACGTTATATGGATTTATTGGATTATGTATCCGATAGTGTTATATGGATGTATGACTTAGGCTTCAGATATTTGCTAGGAAGAACTCGGGATCTAACATATAATGTATAAGAGGTAAGAGTGAATAATTACATGAATTTGCACAAATACAGAAATTTGAGAGAACGCAACATGTTCTAATTGTATCAGGTTATTACGAAGAATAGGGACAAACAAGAATAAACCAATTTTGTGCTTATTAGGAAAGTTTCAGTCTTATTCTTTCACATGTCTAGGAGGAGAGGATTTAAGAAGCTAAGAAAATATTTAAATATCAGTACTATAAAAATACCAAAAAAAAACTTTAAAAAAAAAGGTTTTTCATTATATATTCAGTGCAACGACTGGACGTAAAATCAATTTAAACAGCATATAACAACCGATTATTTTGCTGAAAAGGGCACTTTGTAGTCTGTTTATCTTGTCAGCTGACAGTGATATAACCATCCCCATCAATAATCCAACGTCCAATAATTTTAAAAGGAAGTTAACAAAAAAATTTAATATAACACTCACACGAAATAAAAAAGCACTCTACCAACATGTCAATTTATAGATATAAATCCTCGAAACGATGTGTTATACATTTTGTTTTAATAGCGATGGTGAAATTCTACCATCCTTAACTTAATGTTATTTGTAGGAAATCACCTTGCAGTCTGGTGATCGCCAGGGACTGCCATCTGACCACATACTGTGAGTGTGTTTGTGTTTGCTTGAAACAGTCTGTGTCACATCCAACCCTTTGTGACAGTCACTCGTGTATCTCTCAGACCAATTGGTACTTTTATGTTCAAGTGTAGTTTAATTGACAGTATATTACATTCAATCGAGTTCTCACTACGGTGAACCTTTGATATATATTTTATAAACTTAATTAAATTATTCAATCAACTAAGTTTTATCTAATTGTTATATTCGTCTGCCTTTTTACAAAATACTAGTGGCTTTTCTCTATTAAATTGATGGTATGGTAATAACAGAGAATATTTCAATTTAACTATTTTTATGTAAAATTTTAAAGTGACCAAGAGCATTTCAAAAAGTAACTGACTCTGCTATGAGTGCTATTGTCAGTGATTCTAGCTCAAAGTAATTAGAGTTATTAGTGAAAGAGTCTTTTAAATAGATTACTCGATGTTTGCTTCATTGTGTAAATTTTTATTAGAAATACACGAATAAGTCATATGTCTTTTTAACTGGCTGAGCATTAGCGAAGCGTATCAATCGTGGGCCTGAAAATTCCATTTCTGTCGGTCAGTCCGCACTATATCTCAAACACAAACTGAATTATGGACCTGAAACTGACTTTTCCATGAGACTTAATCCTTATATTACTATTATAGTATTATTGTACAAATATTGTAATATAGTATTATTGTAATAATTTTACATACAATTCCTATTTGGTATAGCAAGGGCATATAAAAATGTATTTTCAGTACGGTGTATGTCTGCCTTTCTAACCCCAGGACATCTCGAAAAAGAAATGAGTTACAGGGTTAAATTTTGCATTCTACCTTGGCGAATCATGTTACGTGGCACATGGTGTGACGTACCCCTACCTCGTAAGAAATAATTTAAAAAAAGTTGTAAATAGCTTTATAAACTTTAAAACCACATACAATGTTTATTAAGCCATTTGTTTTGTCAGGTGAAAACCAAAACGGCATATAATTCTTAGTCTTATCTTCCTTAGTTTAACGTCTGTGTTTTGTTTGCATTTTTAGGTAAGTAATTTGTTTTTACTGAATAAAAGTATACATTTTAAACCTGGTTTAGTGTAATTAAGACCTTTGTTTAAAACAGTTTCAGATATACATAATTTAAGTTTAAAAATAATGAGCCTTTACATTTTTGATAACTGTAATGTCTTAAAACAGGATTTTTTTCAAACAATTTCAAGAATAGTAAAACACGGCTTATTTTCATATGAACTTATTTCGCTACGTTTAATAATGACAGAATATTCATAGTTTTACTGCGTGGTAATGCTAATTTAAAATACACTTATCGAGTTATTAATTTTGTGTAACTGTTGCGTAGTGATCAACGGATTGTTGTATTCAAAAGATGAAATTAATTTACTCATTGTTGTCATTTTTGAAAAATTATTACATTTTTTTGCTTTCTTTATATGTTCGGAAAAACAATATCTTCTGCATCCAAATAAATGTCATGCCAATTGTAACTCATTATCAACAGTGCAAATATAATATTAGCAGTTCAACATCATTAATAAACACCTCCTTGTAAAAAATACATACTGATCCCTTTAAAAATCGGTCAGCAAAACGCAAAGCTACTGAAACTAATTTATGTATTTCTTCATAATAATAAAAACCGGATCTATAGTTATGTAAATCAGAACGATGAATTATTATTATTGGTCTTCTGGTCTGTTAAATATAGTAAGAATAAATGTGAAATCTATTAATGATAAATCATCCCACTTTGAAATAATTAATGGCAAACACAAATACAAGCAATATTTCTTCAAATTAATTATATATACTAAATTTATGACAACTGTCAAAATGGTGTCCTAACTTTTCAATTACGATAAATAAAACTCATAGTAAAAAAAAAACTGTATCTATTTGGAAGTCCAGTAGCTAGTCATGGAAAATTACTTGTAACCAATTAGTAGAGTAGGAGCGCTTCAAAAAATAAAAATGTAAATATAAAACCGAAGCACACAAAAGAAAACTAGCAATGAAGACAATAGTTACACATAAAACATCGTTTGTCAAGGAGTTCTATTGACATTCATGTTGATGTTCCTCATGTCGTTTATATACTTTCCTAGAATGGACAATCTGAGTTCAATTATAGAGTGTGTTGAGGGAGATTTCTCTGAACTACCTGTTGTTATGCTCACATTTAACCAACACTTAATGCACTTAACTGACAAATATGTAAACAATAAATTATTATTTATTTGTTAAGAACTGAGAAAATTTATGAACACAAAGTAAATTTTGCATAAATTGTATTCACCCATCACACGTACTTTATGTTCTATTCCATGTTCTTACTGTATAATATTTAAGAGCTTTATAAAATTGATATTGCTGTTTTACTAAAAAGTTTTGATTTAAATATTTATGGTACTATGTGAATATAATTCATAGCTGTACAAATGGTTAATTATTTGTCAATTGAGAGAAAATTGCAAAGTAAGGACTAACATCCTAAATCTATATTTTTAGCTGGATTGGACAAGTTAAAGAGGTCATTGCTTTGTACAAACATAATCTGTTACAATAAATTCAAATCACTTTCATAATATCCAGGAAAGGAATTCCACCTTCACGTAAATGTGCGTTTGATCCATAATTTATTAAATAAGAAGACAACGTTGGCGTACTTGAAATGGCTTTGTCACTGATGTGTGAAACACAGGACAATGTCTTCTGTTAAACATGGATGATAACATAGACATTGTAAACAAAACACTTTTTCTCCCACTTTTCGAAGTACTATTTAATTTATCACTGCATTGCAATTATAATCATTTACCAATATATGGCAAGATAATGTACAATATATTTCCTATAAATCCAGGTACCATTATTTATTATAGAACAGAATTTACTATTAAACGACGATCAAAATTAATTACAGCGATTTATTCAATTTAGTCGGAATCGATCCAGCTGGACAGTGGAATAGATGCCGGTTGTATGTTAACTTTTAAATAAAACGTGCATCCCTAGAATAAAACACACGAAAGCAAAGTTTTATCCCCACGCGTTGTTATAATTTCGTATAATTAATTTTTCCAAGCAGCGTTTCGCGGTAAACGTCAATGGAATTAGGACGAAAGTAAGGAGACAAGTAATAGCAAGAAATCAAGAAGTTCTTTCCTTAATGTGTTTAAAAACCTATAGTAAATCTAACATATCATTAACATAACGCCAAATGTTATTGTTTTAATTTGTATAGCTTGGATCCCTTTTACCTTTATTAAATTATTGCTTCAGTAATTGTAACACCCTGAACAATTCCGGAGTAATGTATTTTTATTATGTATTCAGAAAGAAATATGCAAAACCAGTTATGGCTTAATGTTAGGGAACACAGTTCTTAATATTAAATCAAGTAGATGGAGTAAAGTAATTTATTTTAATGGCACTATGTTATTTACCCCTTATTATAATTCTCGTAATAACTTTAAGGTATCCATTATAAGTTGGAATAAAGTTAATGAATAGTAAATAAATAAATAGTTAATGAGTATTATTGTTGTCTAAATAATAAACAATACTGCTTCGTATGCAGTAGCATACTCAGTTGTTGAATGAATGAGGATATAATTTTTATTGGATTATTATTAATTAAATATAAAGCAAACCTATGAGTTCATAGTCAACATTGTTTACTGACGTAGATATTAATTATATACTATTTCAAAGCAGAAAATAATTACGCTATACGGATTTTGCCTAAGATAAGGTGTGTATGACAATTTGGTCACGGATTTAATTAAAGAGACTAATTAAACGATGTCAGGCTTCAATGAATCTGAGAGCCAATCAGGGGCTGCCGTTCCACTGGCCATGTGATTGCCCACCAGATATATCAACTGATTTTTGGCACGGCCCACTTGGCTCCAACCGTGTTTGTTTACGGGAGCGATTCCAGCACTCGTTCAGAGTGACGTGGATTTACAAGGAACACAGTGTTTTATCAAATAACTAATCTCTTGGATTGTTTTTCCGTAACTGGCATAGGTTTCGAAAATAGAATTCTGTTGCTAATTTCTGAGTACAGCACAATGAAAATAATGCCGACTAGTAGCACTTGATTACTGGCTGAAAATTTTAAAATATAAGACATGTTAAAATGCATACAAATATCATTTCCAGTTTCGAACTTGTGGGCATACACGATGTTCAAACTAATAACTGAAAAACGGAAGATTTTTATGAAAAATTGTAAGAATTAAAATATGTGTTACTTGTATATAAACATTTTGGTCAGGTATTTAGTTCGCTACGAGAAATAATAACGGTATAATAACATTTGTACTGTCAGCCATCATTCATTTTAAAGACACTTACCGAGTTATTAATATTGTTTGACGGCTATTAATGTTGTTAATTATAATTTTCTTGAGTTCATTACGTGTTGCATTTTAGCATTAAAATTTAATTTTAGTTTACTTTATTTGTGTATTGAAACCAAATACCAGTTTCTAAGCGCACAAAACTAGTTTACAAAATTGTATAACTTTACTTTTTACTTTAAAATAATTGATTTAACTTAGACTTGTTACAGAAAATATTCAGTTGGTTATTAAACAATATTAATATCTCGATTAGTATACTAAAAGATGAGTGTTGTTGAGCAAAATCTTTAGGATTCCATTATTACTTTTATCGTAGCTAAATAAACTTGGCACTAAAATATTCTTATTAATATATTTAATTACTTTATGAACGTATAAAAAACTCCCGTTTTTTAACTGCTACAGTCTGATAATGTGTGGGACCTCACTTTTTAAACTTGAAACATGTATTAACCTTAACAACTAAACATTCGCTAAACTAAGCAAGATAGAACTATACTTTATGAGACATTTCTTACTTATTTTTACCTGAAAAAGAATCATGGAATAATTTAAATCTGATAGAGTAAGCAATCTAATTTGAGTTTGAAATTCATCATCACTTCGAATACATATCTAGTACATTGAACTATACGTTGACACATACAAGTAAATAAATAGATGTACTCTTGTTGCAAAAAGGTCTGAATTTATCTTACTTGTACTAACAAATACAGGCTCACTTTAGCTTTCTTATAATATAGTTATTTTTTGGTCAAACTGAATCTAAATTAATTGTATTCCAATCAGAATATCGAGGAACATGAAGACACAGTGAGTTGGAGAATGCTTACTGACGAGGTGCAAAGTGTGTACTCTTTGAGGCTTGTATTATTTGGCTGTCAAGAGCGAGAAATGGGGTCTCTTCATCGATTGTCTTGTAACGAATTTAAGGAGACCCATTACAATTTTCAACTTTAGTCTGCATGCGGTTGTTGAATAACAGGCAGAAAAATATAGCTGATGAAATTGAAAGAACTGCTTGTGGAGTTGCAAAAATTGAATGCACCAGATAAAACGCGTTCCATAACTAGAACGCTTTATTACACCCTTAAGTTATAAAAACTCATCATCAAACAAAATAATGTTACATGAAGTAGTTTAAAAACATTTACAAAAAAAGTAACAAAAAGTTCACCCTACATAAATAATTGAGGCTGCTTCCAGTAGTATAATGTTTTTGATTATTGTAAATATACACACACGGGGTGAAAGACGTCTGTAAAATGGTTAAGCCGTCAATTAGCGTCTCCCGGGCGAGTATTCACGCATCGCTCTAAGCTGAATCTGATTACCGTCGTGACAGCTTGTTCATTTGATTTTGATGGTCGCATGAATACAGCAAATACAGTAGCACAACAAATTCATGTTTTATCTCTTTTGTTCATTACACAAAAAGTGTAAAGTACGGCAAAACGTGTTTTACACAAATCACTGAACTCAATTTTGATTTTTGTTTCCTCTATAATGCCTAATCATTGTACTTAACTTATGTCATGACATTTAGGTACATTAGAACAAGTTTTATTAGGTATACGGTTTATTAACATACGAGTAAATAGAGAATCCAAATATACCTTTCTTGACACAAAGATAGAAATTGAATTACTAAGAGCAAATGCTAAGAGCTAGGATTGTAAATGTTAATGTGACATATCAGTTCCCAATCAGGGAGACATATTATTATTATAAACTTCAAATAATAATAAGTAATCTTGGATCATATTACGTATCGTACATTCAAAAAATACTTGCGCTAAGGACATTATATTTAAAATAATATATCAATGGTACACACTATCTATACTGGAATTCAATAAGAGGATGCAAGTTTAACCTAAAAACAGAGTTCTGAAAATTATTCAATGGAAATACTGTATATCTTAAAGAATATATAATATACAATATATAATTACAATTCTCAAATAGACTTTACCAGTGCCTGCAAAATATTTATAATGTGGGTTTATAAGTTAGACTAGGCTGCATTTTAAAGCCTTAAACCCTTAAACACAATTTATTATAAGTATTAATGGTATCCCTTAATGGTATAACGGTTTATAACAAGGGGAATTTCCTGGATTTACAGTAAGCTGATTTCATTAGCGTTTTACCTACTCCAACAAATCAAATATATTCCCGACTTTGATTGATTATGTTAAAGTAAGATACATACAAAAATAACGATGAACTAAACGACATAAATTCTATGTCAATGTAATTCAACTAATAGAAGAACTGACACCTCTTCTATATGAAAGACTACAATAACCGTTTTCAGACCTCAGTAAGAGATATTTGACTCAACGACAGTTAAAACAACTTCGCTATCTGTTTAACATGACTTATTTATGTTAATCCGCAACAGGTGTCAAAGTCACATGTGTCAATCGTCTCACTGACACTCAAACATCGAGTGACGTAATCAAAGGATGTCCGATGAATAAAAAGGCTGCTTTGTTTCGTCACTGTCCTTTACAGCAACTGCTTTGTGCCGCAGTCCTGTCAGGAAGGGTGTACTTGCTAGCTAGTGACTGCAGTACTGTGTGGCTGCAAAATGTGAAGATATAACAAAGTAGTAGTTACAATTTAATTCAATATTGTTTCTACAGCATATATTCATGAAATTGTTATATAACTTTCCTCTTCTCCGGTATATCTGAATGAAAGGATAACAGGTCTTTGGACATTTGGCATCAATATACTTTACAAATGTATGTTTTATACCTTTATTAACATATAACAATAGCAAATTTCTGAAATCCTGTTATTCTCTCAAACCTTCCATTGTCATTAACAAAATTAGACAAAGAATGTACCTATATATTTTAAAATTACAATACATAAGTGGCATAGATCCTTCCATAACATACCATTACCTATTAAAAATTGTATTGTTTATTCTCTATAAACAACTATACATATTTATGTCAAAAAGTTACTTAAAAATATAAATTTTATGTTAAAATGTACAAAACTACTATTTTTATCAATTAATTTTGGCACAATCAGCCCCGTGTTTTTTCTCCCATTTTTCTATATTTTCAATTTGATGTTGATTTCGTTCCCAATAGAATTATTGCAACACAAGGAGTAACTGTATTATTCCTCTTAAAATTTATGTCAGCAACGCATTTCCTCGTACCTCAACAGCGCTGACGTAAATAGCGTATATTTTCTAACACAACCTTCAGGAAAAGCTGGATGCAAATTTTGAGGAAACTCAGAGTTACGATCAATTTGATACCCTCGCTCAGTATGGCTCACATTGAATATCAATGAGTACTTCATTCACATCCCAGAAATTGAGATCAGTAACCCTTTAAACAACATCGGCTGAATTCATTAGAAGATATAGTTTCTCTTACCAAACCGCGACCATCTAAGAATTGAAGGGCTTATCATCTGAAGTGATGAAAGACTCTAACAGTTAAATTTTCAATTTCACAATGGAAAACTTCAAGTATTAATTTGTTAAGAAAAACACAAGTGATATATACAATTAGGTAAAATATAATGTTGTACTTGTAATTGAAATATAAGATACTTGGAATATAAGATGGTAAGCTTACTCCTCATATGGAAAATAAAAGTAGTTCGTAATTACAATTTATGAATCATATCAAATCTATAATATATGGAAATAATAAGTCCATTCAGCTTTGGTATTACAAGTACATAAAATGTTATAATACCTAAACTATATTGCTAAAGGTTTTTATGAGGTTATGCTAAAAGAAAATATTGAGGAAATTAATAAGGAAATTAGGTCGAAACCTGCAGTTAGATCTATGAAAAGTACACCCAAAAAATTTACAAAATGAACACGTATTTGTAAAACACAATGTATAAGTCTAATATAAACAGGTTGGTGTAGAAAATCGGCGAAATAAATTATTCAATTTAACTATATACTTGAAACTTTACATCTTCACTTCATGTTTATATCGGCAAGATTGACTTTATTGATGAACCTTGCTTATCTATGAGAATTGATTCAGTGGTAGTTAAACCTACTACTCAAAGAGCTTGCAAAATTGATCCTCTGTTTGTTTATATGCCTGTACTGACATTCAAGTTGGTAACCTATGCCATCAAGTGAGTTAGCTTTGGTTATAGATGGCTAATCTATGATTTTATAGGCAGGTATGATTACAACGAAAATGTACTCCGTGGCTCACACTAGATACAGCAAACATGCAGAAGCCACAACAGAAAGTGCGTAATTTTATAGGTTACATCATCTATACTTGTAGATGTATCCTTCCGTTTTGTTGTAAATTTCATATTCTAGTTCTGAAACCGGTACATCGCCGCTCGCACACCCACAGCAAACATCAGGAAGCGCGCGCCCCATGGCGGCGAACGGGATGCCGGATCAAAAACTAACTACGTAAAATAAGAACACCGTGGTCAGTATACTCAGGTTCATTCACTAAGACAAAACATAGGCCTATCCAGTCAATAGAAATATATAAGTATATATACTATAAATAAAAAAATAAAAAGTGCCTGCAGTAGTAGATACCTCAAACAATCCTTGTCAGGTGCACCTGCATACAAAAATTAGAAACGCCATAATTTGAAACAAGAAATGCCAATTTCACCCGGTATCCTTCGGCTAAGGCGGGCTCCTAATGGAATCCAAGAAATAACTAAATATATCTAAAACTAACTTAAAATTAAATAACAAAATATAAACTATATAAATGGCAACAATAACAATAACAAATAAATAAAGAATATAAGTAGGGTATCACAGAAGACTAGAAGCAGGGTGTCGACTAGAAGAAATGTCCATCATGGTGGCCCTCCTTCAGCAGAGCGCAAAAGCGAAGGTTCTCTGCGACCACGCATGATGGAGAGATGACAGGAGGAAACAATTCATCTCTTGGACCTCATCAGTGAGGGGCCGTAAAACTTTAGCCGCACATGTCAGAAGGAGAACAGCTCAGCAAACTAAATAAAAACACTTAGTTAAACAAAATTTTTAACTGGAGCTACTCCTAACTTGTACACCACGGCTCGGAGTCTTTTCACCACTCTGCCGGAAAGGCCAAACGCCTTCAAATGGTCAATGGTCTCTGCAGCCAATAAACCACACACACATACACTATATAAAACACACATGAGCCGGGGAGATATAGGTATTGAACCGGCCTCAGACTCCCCCCCCCCCCCAAAAGGAGGAACTCCCCTCTGTTAATTTCTTTCAAAATGAAGAAACCAAACGAAATGCCTCTCCCCCCAATGGTTGAAGAATTATAAACCGGAAACCCTGAAGTCTGCAAACCAAATACCAGTTTTTCGAAGCGCACAAAAACTAGTTTACAAAATTGTATAACTTTACTTTTTACCTTAAAATAATTGATTTAACTTAGACTTGTTACAGAAAATATTCAGTTGGTTATTAAACAATATTAATATCTCGATTAGTATACTAAGAGATGAGTGGTGTTGAGCAAAATCTTTAGGATTCCATTATTACTTATCGTAGCTAAATAAACTTGGCACTAAAATATTCTTATTTAATATATTTAATTACTCCCGTTTTTTAACTGCTACAGTCTGATAATGTGTGGGACCCTCACTTTTTAAACTTGAAAAATTTATTAACCTTAACAGCTAAAACTAAGCAAGATAGAACTATACTTTATGAGACATTTCTTACTTATTTTTACCTGAAAAAGAATCATGGAATAATTTAAATCTGATAGAGTAAGCAATCTAATTTGAGTTTGAAATTCATCATCACTTCGAATACATATCTAGTACATTGAACTATACGTTGACACATACAAGTAAATAAATAGATGTACTCTTGTTGCAAAAAAGGTCTGAATTTATCTTACTTGTACTAACAAATACAGGCTCACTTTAGCTTTCTTATAATATAGTTATTTTTTGGTCAAACTGAATCTAAATTAATTGTATTCCAATCAGAATATCGAGGAACATGAAGACACAGTGAGTTGGAGAATGCTTACTGACGAGGTGCAAAGTGTGTACTCTTTGAGGCTTGTATTATTTGGCTGTCAAGAGCGAGAAATGGGGTCTCTTCATCGATTGTCTTGTAACGAATTTAAGGAGACCCATTACAATTTTCAACTTTAGTCTGCATGCGGTTGTTGAATAACAGGCAGAAAAATATAGCTGATGAAATTGAAAGAACTGCTTGTGGAGTTGCAAAAATTGAATGCACCAGATAAAACGCGTTCCATAACTAGAACGCTTTATTACACCCTTAAGTTATAAAAACTCATCATCAAACAAAATAAATGTTACATGAAGTAGTTTAAAAACATTTAAAAAAAAGTAACAAAAAGTTCACCCTACATAAATAATTGAGGCTGCTTCCAGTAGTATAAATGTTTTTGATTATTGTAAAGACGTCTGTAAAATGGTTAAGCCGTCAATTAGCGTCTTCCCGGGCGAGTATTCACGCATCGCTCTAAGCTGAATCTGATTACCGTCGTGACAGCTTGTTCATTTGATTTTGATGGTGCATGAATACAGCAAATACAGTAGCACAACAAATTCATGTTTTATCTCTTTTGTTCATTACACAAAAAGTGTAAAGTACGGCAAAACGTGTTTACCAAATCACTGAACTCAATTTTGATTTTTGTTTCCTCTATAATGCCTAATCCATTGTACTTAACTTATGTCATGACATTTAGGTACATTAGAACAAGTTTTATTAGGTATACGGTTTATTAACATACGAGTAAATAGAGAATCCAAATATACCTTTCTTGACACAAAGATAGAATTGAATTACTAAGAGCAAATGCTAAGAGCTAGGATTGTAAATGTTAATGTGACATATCAGTTCCCAATCAGGGAGACATATTATTATTATAAACTTCAAATAATAATAAGTAATCTTGGATCATATTACGTATCGTACATTCAAAAAATACTTGCGCTAAGGACATTATATTTAAAATAATATATCAATGGTACACACTATCTATACTGGAATTCAATAAGAGGATGCAAGTTTAACCTAAAAACAGAGTTCTGAAAAATTATTCAATGGAAATACTGTATATCTTAAAGAATATATAATATACAATATATAATTACAATTCTCAAATAGACTTTACCAGTGTGCCTGCAAAATATTTATAATGTGGGTTTATAAGTTAGACTAGGCTGCATTTTAAAGCCTTAAACCCTTAAACACAATTTATTATAAGTATTAATGGGTAATCCCTTAATGGTATAACGGTTTATAACAAGGGGAATTTCCTGGATTTACAGTAAGCTGATTTCATTAGCGTTTTACCTACTCCAACAAATCAAATATATTCCCGACTTTGATTGATTATGTTAAAGTAAGATACATACAAAAATAACGATGAACTAAACGACATAAATTCTATGTCAATGTAATTCAACTAATAGAAGAACTGACACCTCTTCTATATGAAAGACTACAATAACCGTTTTTCAGACCTCAGTAAGAGATATTTGACCTCAACGACAGTTATTTAAAACAACTTCGCTATCTGTTTAACATGACTTATTTATGTTAATCCGCAACAGGTGTCCAAAGTCACATGTGTCAATCGTCTCACTGACACTCAAACATCGAGTGACGTAATCAAAGGATGTCCGATGAATAAAAAGGCTGCTTTGTTTCGTCACTGTCCTTTACAGCAACTGCTTTGTGCCGCAGTCCTGTCAGGAAGGGTGTACTTGCTAGCTAGTGACTGCAGTACTGTGTGGCTGCAAAATGTGAAGATATAACAAAGTAGTAGTTACAATTTAATTCAATATTGTTTCTACAGCATATATTCATGAAATTGTTATATAACTTTCCTTCTCCGGTATATCTGAATGAAAGGATAACAGGTCTTTTGGACATTTGGCATCAATATACTTTACAAATGTATGTTTTATACCTTTATTAACATATAAACAATAGCAAATTTCTGAAATCCTGTTATTCTCATCTCTCAAACCTTCCATTGTCATTAACAAAATTAGACAAAGAATGTACCTATATATTTTTAAAATTACAATACATAAGTGGGCATAGATCCTTCCATAAAACATACCATTCCTATTAAAAATTGTATTGTTTATTCTCTATAAACAACTATACATATTTATGTCAAAAAGTTACTTAAAAATATAAATTTTATGTTAAAATGTACAAAACTACTATTTTTATCAATTAATTTTGGCACAATCAGCCCCGTGTTTTTTCTCCCATTTTTCTATATTTTCAATTTGATGTTGATTTCGTTCCCAATAGAATTATTGCAACACAAGGAGTAACTGTATTATTCCTCTTAAAATTTATGTCAGCAACGCATTTCCTCGTACCTCAACAGCGCTGACGTAAATAGCGTATATTTTCTAACACAACCTTCAGGAAAAGCTGGATGCAAATTTTGAGGAAACTCAGAGTTACGATCAATTTGATACCCTCGCTCAGTATGGCTCACATTGAATATCAATGAGTACTTCATTCAACATCCCAGAAATTGAGATCAGTAACCCTTTAAACAACATCGGCTGAATTCATTAGAAGATATAGTTTCTCTTACCAAACCCGCGACCATCTAAGAATTGAAGGGCTTATCATCTGAAGTGATGAAAGACTCTAACAGTTAAATTTTCAATTTCACAATGGAAAAACTTCAAGTATTAATTTGTTAAGAAAAACACAAGTGATATATACAATTAGGTAAAATATAATGTTGTACTTGTAATTGAAATATAAGATACTTGGAATATAAGATTGGTAAGCTTACTCCTCATATGGAAAATAAAAGTAGTTCGTAATTACAATTTATGAATCATATCAAATCTATAATATATGGAAATAATAAGTCCATTCAGCTTGGTATTACAAGTACATAAAATGTTATAATACCTAAACTATATTGCTAAAGGTTTTTATGAGGTTATGCTAAAAGAAAATATTGAGGAAATTAATAAGGAAATTAGGTCGAAACCTGCAGTTAGATCTATGAAAAGTACACCCAAAAAATTTACAAAATGAACACGTATTTGTAAAACACAATGTAGGCCTAAGTCTAATATAAACAGGTTGGTGTAGAAAATCGGCGAAATAAATTATTCAATTTAACTATATACTTTGAAACTTTACATCTTCACTTCATGTTTTATATCGGCAAGATTGACTTTATTGATGAACCTTGCTTATCTATGAGAATTGATTCAGTGGTAGTTAAACCTACTACTCAAAGAGCTTGCAAAATTGATCCTCTGTTTGTTTATATGCCTGTACTGACATTCAAGTTGGTAACCTATGCCATCAAGTGAGTTAGCTTTGGTTATAGATGGCTAATCTATGATTTTATAGGCAGGTATGATTACAACGAAAATGTACTCCGTGGCTCACACTAGATACAGCAAACATGCAGAAGCCACAACAGAAAGTGCGTAATTTTATAGGTTACATCATCTATACTTGTAGATGTATCCTTCCGTTTTGTTGTAAATTTCATATTCTAGTTCTGAAACCGTACATCGCCGCTCGCACACCCACAGCAAACATCAGGGAAGCGCGCGCCCATGGCGGCGAACGGGATGCCGGATCAAAACTAACTACGTAAAATAAGAACACCGTGGTCAGTATACTCAGGTTCATTCACTAAGACAAAACATAGGCCTATCCAGTCAATAGAAATATATAAGTATATATACTATAAATAAAAAAATAAAAAGTGCCTGCAGTAGTAGATACCTCAAACAATCCTTGTCAGGTGCACCTGCATACAAAAATTAGAAACGCCATAATTTGAAACAAGAAATGCCAATTTCACCCGGTATCCTTCGGCTAAGGGCGGGCTCCTAATGAAATCCAAGAAATAACTAAATATATCTAAAACTAACTTAAAATTAAATAACAAAATATAAACTATATAAATGGCAACAATAACAATAACAAATAAATAAAGAATATAAGTAGGGGTATCACAGAAGACTAGAAGCAGGGTGTCGACTAGAAGAAATGTCCATCATGGTGGCCCTCCTTCAGCAGAGCGCAAAAGCGAAGGTTCTCTGCGTCCACGCATGATGGAGAGATGACAGGAGGAAAACAATTCATCTCTTGGACCTCATCAGTGAGGGGCCGTAAACTTAGCCGCACATGTCAGAAGGAGAACAGCTCAGCAAACTAAATAAAACACTTAGTTAAACAAAATTTTTAACTGGAGCTACTCCTAACTTGTACACCACGGCTCGGAGTCTTTTCACCACTCTGCCGGAAAGGCCAAACGCCTTCAAATGGTCAATGGTCTCTGCAGCCAATAAACCACACACACATACACTATATAAAACACACATGAGCCGGGGAGATATAGGTATTGAACCGGCTCAGACTCCCCCCCCCCCCAAAAGGAGGAACTCCCCTCCTGTTAATTTCTTCAAAATGAAGAACCAAACGAAATGCCTCTCCCCCCCAATGGTTGAAGAATTATAAACCGGAAACCCTGAAGTCTGCAGAAGGTAAAAACCAAGAAAATCCAGTTTGGAGGCAAGAAATCCCTCCAAGAGTTGCGTGGGTACAAAGAAGAAAACAGGAACCTTGATCAGGAAGAAGGAGCAGAGGTGATCAGGCCTCTGGACCTAAAACCCTCCCGGACAGACTAAAGAGAAATCACGGATGACTCCGGCAAGGCTTCAGATGGGATATGTGCGCCTTCCTGAAAATCTTCCCGGACTGAGGATCTCCCAGTCGGGCAGTCACCGGAGTCAGAAACTTCAAGATGCGGTGGGGGACCAGTCCACCTGTAGCAAAGTTTAGCAGCTCTTTTATCCACAGCCGAACTGACTGGGTGAGCCTTGCAGTAAACTAGATCCCCCACCTGGAAGGGATTGGCAATACGACCTCGGTTGTACTTCCTCCTTACTAACTCCCTAGCCCGAATGAGATTCCGCCTGGCTGCCTCCCAAGTGGCTTTCACATTGGGAGTACCAGGAGGTGGCAGAAGATCGCTAATTTTTCCAAAGGTTCGCCAAAGGGTTGTTTGGCGGAAAGCCAAATAATAACTCGAAAGGTACCGCCTTGTGACTTTCATGCTGGGCCGTATTAAAGGCAAATTGGATCCAAGGTAGTTGTTGATCCCAGGTGGTCTGATTTTCCGCATGAAAGGCAATGAGAGCAGATCGAAGATTGCGATTAAAAAACCGTTCGGCGTGAGAAGGCTGAGGATAGAAAGGGGAAGTAGTCACATGGCGGATTCCGTGCCCAAAGCACATTCTTTTAAAGACATTGGAGACAAACTGTGAACCATTATCGGAAACTAAGGTGGCGGGATTCCAAAAGTGTTGAAAAAAAATGGTTACGAAGTGCTTGCACCGTGAGCTGCGCGGTAGCACTCCGCAATGGGAACAACCCAAACAAACTTGGAGAAGGCATCCACACAAACAAGTAGGAACTTATTTCCGGACTTGCTACGCGGGAGAGGCCCAACATAGTCAATAAAAACCTTCTCCAAAGGTTTTTTTTCCGCCACCTCAGATGACAAAAGACCCAACTTGGTATTTTGAGCTGGGTTTTTCTCAGCGAGCACAGTTAACAAGAACGTACTCGAGCTGCAATATCCCGTCCATACCTTTCCAGATTGAACTGATCCCTAATCTTCGCGATGGTCTTATGAATTCCTAGATGTCCGCGCCCACAGGAGAAGAATGAAAATACTGAAAGACCATCGGTACAAGAAAGCTTGGCAGCACTAACTTAGGTTTTCTCCGCTGCTTGTCACGGCAGCATAGAGCACCTCGGTACAGAAAATAAGGAGGGTGGGCACCTCCGTTTTTAAGCTCATTGATGATAGCAGTCAGCTCGGATCCTTAAGTTGGTGTGGAACAATGTCCGAAAAATGCCAGAGGAAAGTCTAGGAGCACGCCACAACATGGCGGCTCTGATAAATTCTGGTGGTCGTTGGGTAAGTGATACATGCGTGACAGAGTGTCCGCTATGATATTTTGGGTGCCTCGCACGTGCTGCACTGTGAACTTAAGGGCAGAAATCTGGACTACCCCAGCGACCAATCTTCCCGAGCTGACGGGGGTGGGCAAGGAGCCAAGAAAGAGCCTGGTTGTCGGTTTCCAACAAAAATTCTTTATGTTCTAGGTAACGCCTGAACTTGTTAATTCCAAACACGAACAGCCAAACACTCCAGCTCATAAACAGAACAACTCTTCTTCTCACAAGGGGTTAACGTGCGTGAAGCATAAGCTATGGGCTGCCGGATACCATCTACTTCTTGCGATAAAACAGCAGCAACGGCTAAGGAGGAAGCATCAGTTTGCAAGACGAACTTACGACTGAAATCAGGCATAGCCAAGACTGGAGGCTGCATCACTGCCTCTTTCAGCTGCTCAAAAGCAGTCTGTTGCGCTTCACCCCCCACTCAAAACTTGGCACCCTTTTTCCTAAGAGAGTTTCAGAGGGGCCGCCACTTCAGCAACATTGGGGGATGAAACGACGATAAAAATTTATCATTCCCACAAAACGGGCAATCCCCTTGGCATCCTTAGGAGGAGGAAACTCCCTGATTGCCTGGGTTCTCTCTGGAATCAATACAAAACACCTCGAGAAGAGACAAGATGACCCAGAAACGATATTTCAGGCTGAGCAAAACTCACCTTTTTCAGGATTGACGGTAAGGCCAGACTCTCGCAGCCTAGTTAGAACTTCCTCTAGATGAGTCAAGTGCTCCTCATAACTCTCACTGTACACAAGCAGGTCATCCAGATAGTTTGAACACGAACTTAAATTTGACATCATGAAAGATAGAATCCAGGAGTCTGGTGAGTGTCTGGGCCCCCACAGCCAAGCCCATTGGCACTCGGGTTGAACTGGTACAAATTCCAAGGCACACAAAAGGCAGTGAGAGGTCGAGACTCGTGTTTTAGAGGAATCTGATGATATGCCTGATTAAGATCAAAAATGGAGAAATACTTGGCCTTACAAAACCAGTCGAAAGCAGAATGCAAAATCGGGGAGAGGCACGGAGTCAATTTCTATCTGAGCATTGAGCTTTCGATAATCCAGGACCAATCTGGACTTCCCATTAGGTTTCGGCACTAGAAAACGCTGGACTGGAAAAATTTGAGCAAGACGGCTCGATTACCCCATCTCTTAAGTAATCATCAATCATATTTTCTCAGAAATTTCCATCTTGGGCGGAGCAAGCTTATATGGATGGGAACGTACAGGACGGGTGTCTGTAAGACGAATCTCGTATTCCAAGAGATTGGTCGTGCCCAGTTTGTCAGTTAGGACTTCAGGAAAACTGGAACAAATCTGCCTTATGTCCTCAGCCTCTTTCGCGTAAGATGTCCTAGTTGGTCAGGAGGAGTCAAGCTCTTATCTTTCCATCTCTAAGGCAGCGGTCCCACGAGACTCGACATCTGAAAAAGGGAACGAGCACCCGCCTGGCGAAAGCAAAGAAAACATGACTGGAGGCCAAATCCAAAATCATGCCAGTTTTTCCGATAAAATCTGCTCCCAAGATGAAAGGAAAAGTCAGGTCCTTAGCCACCAAAAAGCTCCAATCCCAAGAGAAATAATTAATTTTGATGTGAATCTGGGCACTACAGATAATAGGTAAAGGTGTGCGTGAAGCAGTCCAGCAGATAAGTGAACTAGGCTCAACCTGCCGTATTAGCCCAGAGGATTTTAGATCTTCAAAAAACGACAAAGAAATCAGGCTGCGTGCTGACCCAGAATCAACCATGGCCTTCTGCACCACATTCCCCACAAGCACATCCAGTTGTGGGCAGGTTGAGCGGGCAGCCCTTACTCCCTGCGCAGGCCAGAGCAGCAACCTCCCCTCTCGGCCAACGATGATAACTGTCCCCAAGTCTATTTCTTTCTGTTTTCTTTCTGTTCTGTATTAAACCAGCTACCCTTTTACCATCAAAATTAGGTACATATTTTGCCCTCAAAATTACCTTTACGGCACGAGTCGGGCTTACTCGTCCGCAAGCTTACTAGTTTTTTTTTATTAAGTGGACAAAACGGTCTAATATGTCCCACTTGCTTGCAGCCATAACAGGTAGGAGGCTGCCTACGGGAAGGAGCAGCTGCTGGCTCAGACTGCACCGGAGCATGGACCGGCCCCGGAGGCAAGTGAGGAAGATGCCTCGACATGGCCTCCCTTTGATCATCCGCATCCTGAACCCCTCTAGAGATGATGGAGAGGCGGTCCAAAATCCGCAAAAAGATGCGGGACGGCTACAAAAAAATCAAACGGGAGCGTTCTTCAGGTTTAATGCCCTCCCAAAAATAAGGCTCACCAACTCCGTTTCGCTCAAGCTCAAGCGCAACACCCGGGCTACATCCCGTATCTCCCCGACAAAATGGCTCAACGTCTCGTCTGGTGCCTGAGGACGGTAAACGCGTTTCCACCCGCAAGCGCTCCCTAACCCGAGCAGGTACAAAGAACTCCAAGATCTCGGCGTGGAACTGGTCAAAGGTGGCACCTCTCTTAAGGCAGTCTAGAAGGCGATCAAAAAGCGGCATTAAGGAAAACTGCGCTAAAATCTGCATAAGCATGGCATCTGTCATACCACGAAATTCTCTTAGCTTAAAAACTTCCAGAAGGAAATGGATAAGTAAATTAGTGTCAAGTCCATCAACTCTGGGGAAGTGTTGTAAAACACTCCCCAAAGGATGAGGCAGTTTGCCAAAGCTAGAAAAGGAAGGCACAACTATAGATGATGCCTCACCACCGCTTCAGGAGGGCCACTACCCATCGGAGACATAGTAACTCTGGGAGGCTCGAAAGAAAGAGCCGGTGGAAAAGTAATGGTAGTGGGAACCTCCGTAGGAGTGACAGCGGTAAATAGTACCCCCCTTCTCTTTCACCGAGCGCACCTCACTCAAACCATCTAAGGCTTGTTTTAATTTATTACTGGCCGAAAAAGCCCAACTTTTAATATCAGAGTCTAAACTAGGAGCTGACATAAGTAAAACTATTCTGTCACGCCAATGTAAAAGCTGAGATGCCAATCTAGCCTTTGCTGACCCGGACATGGGAAGTGACTCAAAATTAATATCGTCTTCTAATTCCTCCATTCGGGTTTTTACAAAACTCAAATTCTGTGTTAATTTGGAACTCTGCATTCCAGCTGCGGTCCAACGCTATACAAGCCCGTAATTGAGCTCTTAATGCCCTCACATCTCCCTCGGGCTTCTGTCCTCTCGCCAGGACCTCAAAAACCAACTCGGGCTTGCGTAGATGTTCAGGCACCAGGGAAAACGCCATACCAAACAATTAAGACAAAATAAATACAACAATAAACAACAAAGCGTACGCAACAATTACTTAGTAACCTAAGTGGACTCAACTCACAAAAGGCTTACACTGACGAGGTCCAAGTGAAGAAACTCAACACCTGCTACCCAATAGAAGGATACCCTGCAAATATACACTAACCACAACCTACAAACACAGAAGCCAATAAATATAACAAAACAACACATTGATAGGGGAGAAGTAGAGTACAGTTAGATAAATTTAGCGGTTAAGCAATTTAGAGTCCCTTGCTCCCTGCAAAGGGTAAAGTCTGCAGGAAGCAAGACACTAAACCAATTCCACCCGGTATCCTGTGCTAGGGCGAGCTCCTAATGAAAAAAAGTTGTGTACTCTAACCTCCCCCCACCTAACACTAACCTACACCAACAAACAAAACCAGAACTGAGAGACAGCTGAGAGAGCAGCGAACCACGCTCTGCTACCATTGAAACCGGTACATCGCCGCTCGCACACCCACAGCAAACATCAGGGAAGCGCGCGCCCATGGCGGCGAACGGGATGCCGGATCAAAACTAACTACGTAAAATAAGAACACCGTGGTCAGTATACTCAGGTTCATTCCACTAAGACAAAACATAGGCCTATCCAGTCAATAGAAATATATAAGTATATATATACTATAAATAAAAAAATAAAAAGTGCCTGCAGTAGTAGATACCTCAAACAATCCTTGTCAGGTGCACCTGCATACAAAAATTAGAAACGCCATAATATGAAACAAGAAATGCCAATTTCACCCGGTATCCTTCGGCTAAGGGCGGGCTCCTAATGAAATCCAAGAAATAACTAAATATATCTAAAACTAACTTAAAATTAAATAACAAAATATAACTATATAAATGGCAACAATAACAATAACAAATAAATAAAGAATATAAGTAGGGTATCACAGAAGACTAGAAGCAGGGTGTCGACTAGAAGAAATGTCCATCATGGTGGCCCTCCTTCAGCAGAGCGCAAAAGCGAAGGTTCTCTGCGACCACGCATGATGGAGAGATGACAGGAGGAAACAATTCATCTCTTGGAACCTCATCAGTGAGGGGCCGTAAACTTAGCCGCACATGTCAGAAGGAGAACAGCTCAGCAAACTAAATAAAACACTTAGTTAAACAAAATTTTTAACTGGAGCTACTCCTAACTTGTACACCACGGCTCGGAGTCTTTTCACACCACTCTGCCGGAAAGGCCAAACGCCTTCAAATGGTCAATGGTCTCTGCAGCCAATAAACCACACACACATACACTATATAAAACACACATGAGGCCGGGGAGATATAGGTATTGAACCGGCTCAGTTCACTAATTTAAAATTATCATGAAAAATAATATTGTGCCCAAGGTTAAGAGATGTTTTATAAGCAACGCTTCGGGTTTCTCATTGCTATAGTTTATTTTTTTGATTATTGTACATGCAGTTAACCTTTTTATAAGATATCATTAAATTTGTCACTAATCTTAGATAAAGTAAAATTTCCGAAAGCCAAGTTACCTGGATGAAAGTTAATAATAGAATTCAGTGTGTAAATAAGCAATTAGTTACATACATATATATTTACAATACATATCAATATATGGGTATGTATATACAGGGTGATTCATGAAGTTCTCTCCCCCCACTTCTACAGCACATTGTACTAGTAAAAATAATGAAAAAATGTTATATAAACATAGGTCCGAAAACGCTTCGTTTAGCGAGTTACAGCTAGCAAAAGATTTCGCCTGAATTCCTGGGTAAAGAGTAAAATAAAGCCATACTGAACTTTTGGAAAGGTTAATTAAGTAAGAAATATCGTGGATTCTTATGTATTTTTATCTGATAAAGCTAATAAAATAGGTTTCAGAACTGTACCTGTAGTAGTTTTTGAGGGATTCAAGGTTAAATGCAAAAAAATTGGGGCACGAAACAATGTTTTTTTAAGTTTGATGTACAATAACTTTGTTAAATTGGTAAAAAAATACATAAAATCAACAAATATTAATTGTAGAGAATTTAATTCTGAGAAAATTGATATAATCAAAGTCTAAAATAAAACAGAAATAAGTACCAAAAAATCGATTTTATTCAGTATAATACCATTACTAGCTGTAAAGAAATACTGTACGGTATTTAGTTAAAATAAAACAAAAACAAAATGTTTGTTCCTTAATGATGAGATAAATTGAGAAAACAAGATTAACTGTTAAATAAATTTGTTTTTAAATAAAAAATATCATGTTTCATTACGTTGTATTTTTTTTTAATAACAATTTTACATCAAATGTTCGAAAATAAATGAAGCAAACATTTTCCCATTATTGTTTACTAATCATCGAAATGCAGTTTTTTGTTTTATTAATTTCTAAGTTGGTAACGCACGAATAACAGCTGATCAACAATGGTATTTCTGTACTGTTACGTTAGAAACTGTGTATTAGTGGTGTTTTGCAAGCTACAGCAGGAGATCGGGTTCTGTGAATCGTGTTATTAAATGCAATTTTTCTGTGAGTTATAATTCGATTGTTTATTCAGCGAAAAAATGCCTTACTTATTTACATCAGAGGAATACGCTGATATGGTTTTTATTTTGGGTTACTGTAATGGTAATGCTAGAGCTGCTGTAGAAGAATATGAAACTACGTTACCCTAATAGGAGGATTCCAGATACCAAAACAATTTTCAGGAACTTTTCGTACTCATCGGGAAACAGGATCACTAACCAAGTACTAGAAACCAATTAATGAACGACCTGTCCAACTTGATGATGATATTGTTATTAATGCTGTTCATCATCAGGTCAGTCCAGGTGTAGTAAGTACACGACGTATTTCTAGGCGGATAGGAGTTTCGCAGTCAACGGTGTGGAGGTCACTTAATCGATAAACAAATTTTATCCGTTTCATAAACAAAGGTTAAACATCTACAGCTAGGGGATGGTCCGCTTCGCTTGGAGTTTTGCAACTTTTTGAATATTAATAATCAACTCTACAAGCGTATTTTGTTTACGGATGAGGCACAATTCACTCGGGATGGTGTCAATAACTTGCACAATGAACACTCAATGGGGCAGAAGAAAATCCACATGAGGTAGTGGAACAGAACTTTCAACACCGATTTAGGCGTCAATGTCTGGTGTGGCCTTTTGCACAATCGGCTGATTGGACCTTTCATATTACCTGGACGCCTAAATGCTGAGTTCTATTTGCATTTCCTTCAAGAAGAGTTGCCGCAGCTGTTAGAGAATGTTCCTTTACATCTCAGACAAAATTTGTACTTCCAAGCATGACGGAGCACCTCCCCACTTTTCACGTGCCGTTTCTGCTTACTTAAATAATCAATTTCCTGGACACTGGATTGGTCGTGGAGGGCCTCACCCCTTGGCCACCAAGATCACCAGATCTATCTCCATTGGATTATTGCATCTGGGGATGGATGAAAGACATTGTATACAAGACAAAAGTGAATTCTCGTGATGAATTAATTGCCCGTATTATGGATTCGGCTGTGCAGATACAGGGAAGTCCTGAAAAATTAAGAAACGCAACAAAAGCAATACACAAACGTGCTGCAAAATTTATTGATAATGATGGCCTAATTTTCGAACATCTATTATAAAAAGGTGCGTACGCTTGGCCCAACCTGGTTAATTTTGCTTAAACTAGTAATGTATTATACTGAATGAAATCGATTTTGTGGTACTTATTTCTGTTTTATTTTAGACTTTGGATTATATAAATTTTGTCAGAATTAAATTCTGTACAGTTAATGTTTGTTGATTTTTATGTATTTTATTACCAATTTAACAAAGTTATTGTACATCAAACTTAAAAAAAAAACATTGTTTCGTGCCCCAAATGTTTTGCATTTAACCCGGAATCCCTCAAAAACTACTACAGGTACAGTTCTGAAACCTATTTTATTAGCTTTATCAGGTAAAAATACATAAGAATCCCCGATATTTCTTACTTAATTAACCTTTCCAAAAGTTCAGTATGGCTTTATTTTACACTCTTTACCCAGGAATTCAGGCGAAAATATTTCGCTAGCTGTAACTCGCTAACGAAGCGTTTTCGGACCTATGTTTATATAACATTTTTTCATTATTTTTTACTAGTACAATGTGCTGTAGAAGTGGGGGGAGAACTTCATGAATCACCCTGTATATACCTATATATAAAACACACATACATATGTATGTAGGCCTATGTATAATTTAAAAAAGGTGAAGGTATTTATATGAAATAGTTTACTTTTGTGTTTCTTATTGTTTTTGACGTTTTAAATAGTAATTTAACACATCAAAAAATAGATAATTTTTCAAAAGCAATAAATTGCAAAATAATAGCGTATTAAATTGGTAGATGCTTTACAAAGGCTATTAAATACAAATTGTAATATACAGTTTAATTATAAAGTTGACTTAACTAAGCCATAAATACCTTACAATATCCTCATATTAAGGCTAGAATTTTGCTCATAAATTGACAGTTCGATACACTAGTATAAGTAACGATCCAACGTTAATGGGCTCTGACATTGATGTATGACGCGGAGAGGCGGTGAGCGGGGTAGAAGTGAACGCAATAAACACAAGAGCGGCCAAGCGAGGCGTGAGTGATGTGACGCGATCCATTGATCGAAATAAACTGGAGCTATAATCAATGGTGATATTTTATTGTGTTGTATGGTGGTCATTATAGTTCTACTCTGTTGTGAAGATAATATGAAATATGATCATCCATTTCAATTAAATTGTGTTAGTATTTCCTATTTTACTCATTTGTATTAACAAAAATATGTTAGTTGAAATGTATTAGGTTCATTAGGTTAAATTTAACCTAATATATTTTCATAAACCCTTTTTTATTTATATTTTGTTCCAGATATGTTATCTTCATCCCAATTCATATGATGATATTCAGACCAAGAACTATGTGCAATTTTTTCTTTATCTTTCAATATTTTCTCGTGTTCTCTTTGTGTTCAAATCCCCTTTCCTGATTTTCGCCGTTTTGGTTGTGCTTTTAAGTCTAGTGTCATAAAACATATTTTTATTTGCTGAGATATTGACTAGAAACTTAAAATAATATAAAACACGTGATTATTCCCGGACTTATTACGTCATTAACAGATATACCTTTCTTATTTCATTGCGAAAAACATTCAAAACCTTCTCTTTACTTAAGTCAATCCATTTCAGCAAATATTAAAAAATAGTCTAATTGGTCCAACCGCATATTAAATTAGCATTTAGCAAAACAATCAGGGATAACATGTAATTTATAAGACGAGCTGTTGCCCGCGGCCTTTCACGCAATATTGTTTTAATCGAATACCTTAGCCTACTTGGATCAATCATTTACGATATAATATGATTATTTCCTACGATATTTTTTAACGTAAGTATATATACACCAGGTAAGTAGGCTATTATTTCAGTTTTCATGGTTAAGACGATCCGAGGAAAAGGGACTGACTCATAAGAGTCATATAAATTTGGTATTTCGCATATAGGAGCGTTTCTGGTTCGAATGAATTTATATTTCCATCTTCACAGCTGGGATTGCCTTGTTGTACCAATTAATAAAATATAAACATAGCTCTCGCAAAACCACTTATATAAAACATGTTTTTTACCAGCCCTTATAATCAACTTCCGGTCTAAGACTTTTAGTACTATATTTGACTTTGCCTTTTTGTCTCGATGAAGAAAATATATGTACATATGAAGAACTGAGAAACCTACTTCGGACTAAAAGGGTCATATTTCTGGTCATAGTTTAGTTTGATATTATTGTCTCGATGAAGAAATTATACATAGAATTATACAATTATACTCAGAACTGAGAAGCTATCTACTCAAGAGAAATAGGGAAATCTTTTTTAACCTCATGCAAAATTTCGAAAACACCGTAGCCTATCTAACAGTTTTGCGTGATAGAGAACCTGTTGTTTATGGACCTACAGTTCTAGGGGGAAATGGCTCGTTGACGCATGTTAGTTTTCATTTCTCTGTTGTAAGCCATTGTAAAATAGGCTTACAAAAATTTCAAATGAGTCAATCAGTTTTGAGAACTTAATGTGAAATCAATGATATCTTTGTTCATTAAGACATTTTTATAACAGTGTTTTAATATAATAGTATTTCCGAAAAGAATATTTAAACAACGTATTGAAATGCATTACACCTTTTTAATTTTTCATGGGCGCAAATCTGAATTAAATTGATAGGGTAACGTTGTATTTGTTATCTGCACTACGCTGCTGAATAAGATAGTGTACCTAATATTTAAAAACCATGTAAATCAATACTTCGGCTTCTTTAACGATCTTCAGTTGAGACACTAAAAGAAGTTTTAAAAGTGTCAACAGCTGTTCAGTGTCGGTTAAATTTGTATTATGAATCATAAGTATTATTATTGTTAGTGTTCCGTGAAACCTTTTCGATCTTTCCTTCTACACAAATCTTTCTTGAACTTTAACGAATATAACATCAAAAACGAATTACTCAAATTTATTCAGTCGTTTTTGACATTAACGCTTAGTAACAAATTTATCGATTAATTTTTATATATAAAATAAGTTCAGATCAATAAACTTACCACGTTCTAAATCTTTTACGATATTTCAGGCTGTAATGTCCAATACACTAATTATTCAATTCAAATTTATATAGTTACCATTAGAGGAAGAATTAGACTCCAATAGGATGCCGTATCTATAAAATAAGTATCAAGGAAGGAAATATCGGGGAAAAACACAGAAAAAGCATATTACAATTTTAATAAATCATGAGATATTGACATGTAAGTCAGACAAAAATTCACAGAAATCGTTTCATTTAAATGTATGAAACTGCAATAATACTACGCAATAGTTCACTAACCATGGTATAAAGTTATAAAATAAAATTCTGATTGGGTAAAAAAACCAAATATCGACAAATTTACATTTCCGGTAAGTATTTTATTTATGAAATACCGTACAGAATACTTACGTTGGCTCACAAGCACAACTGTATTTTCCCCTTAGATTGTGGAACAAAGCTAACATTTACCCACTCTATACAACTACCACATCGCCTATACTATAGGCAACGTTATGTTTAGTGATAGTTGTTATAATGATAACAAAATGATAAGATAACTTTGAATGGAATAGACAAAGTCAGATAAAAATTGCGGAATACAACTTCGACGACCAAGATAGTAAAATACAGAAATACATGAGTTTCGAAAGTCCGGCTGACATTGATAAGTAGTTCTTCACAGCTCCAATGGTTCTCCGCCAATTTCTCAAGAAATGCTGGAGACAGTGTATTATAGCCCGTTCTGTCAAGATGAGAGTGGCTGTGGTTGATACTTTTATATGATTTTTTTAGAAAAAAAATGACACCGCAGTGGATACCTGTTGTTGCAAAATTTAAGAGAAATGTGTTACATTTAGTGAAGAGCCCCATATTTTTTTATGAAATGTTTTGAAAAAGAGCAACAGCTGTGGACTGGACAACATGTAGTACTAAGTTGATAAAAACAAAATAGTAGTAAGATCCAAACACATGTTTTAAAGGCACGAATGGTAGTACAGCAGCTTTCCTTAGACACATAAATATGCCGTGGGGTTTAATACCACATATAACTACACTGATAGATATCGACAAAGTTTCTATAATATAAATATAATATATAATTAAAACAACAAAAAGTTTCATGAAAGGTTAAACAATGAACCAGCAATTGTGCTGTACAAACAACGACATAAGACAATCAACATTGGCAGATGAAGGAATGCCATGCTGAAATACTTTCTACGTTTTGCTGAGTTTATCGTTTGGATTTTCCACATGACCGTTCCCAACCAAAATCACTGGAAACACTCCAACCTTTTGCAGCTCTTTTGTGATCGTTACTACAGCCATTATTTATCTATAGCATATTTTATACTACAGCCAAAATCATAGCAAAATAAATACAATAGATAATCGTCGTAACAACCGGTGACAAAATAAAGTTCTCAGTGTTAAAGTGAAGTTTAACTGAGTAAAGCTTAATATAAAGAAATTATATTTATTTGAAATAATTTTTCTTCCAATTTCCAATTTAAACTTATTGTGAAGGAAACAGGATTTTTCCGGACATTTGCCATCGTTCAGTGAAACAATAAATCAGTAACACTACGTTTCGAGATCTGCAATCTGATCTTTTCTTCAGGTAAAGAACTAACCTAATACATAATATTACAAACTAGGTTAAAATAAACAAATCTTACCAAAGCGTTGTGGCACGCCTAAGTCAGGAATCACAACCTACATGTTGTTTGTCAACTTCACTAACTCTATAGGTCGTAGGTGGTTAGTAGACGAATGAAGACGTATTGTGACCTGTATTCCGTAGTTCAGTTTTAATGATTAGTGTTTTGTATAGTTTTTTATTAAGTGCATGTTTATAGAGTTAGTGAAGTTGACAAACAACATGTAGGTTGTGATTCCTGACTTAGGCGTGCCACAACGTTTTGGTAAGATTTGTTTATTTTAACCTAGTTTGTAATATTATGTATTAGGTTAGTTCTTTACCTGAAGAAGAGATCAGATTGCAGATCTCGAAACGTAGTGTTACTGATTTATTGTTTCACTGAACGATGGCAAATGTCAGGAAAAATCCTGTTTCCTTCACAATCCTTCCATTGTCAAAAATAATCTTCAAACAAAGAATTAAACTTATTGTTCTTGTGTAATGCCTGCCTGATACATTATTAAAGAAAGAAACTATTTCGTTTGATTTATTGACACCTGATGTTGAAAAATCAAACATCCCTGAACATGTGTCTGGATTATTAAGAGCCACGTTGTTATATGGTTTCCTTGTCTGTAATATGCGATTTACGATGGTCACTAATCAGTTGATGAAAAAAGTACCAGTACGCTAAATACGTGATTAGATCTAGAAAAGACAAGGATATGATATTTTAAACGAGGAACCAGCGTTGGTATTACTAAAGAAATAAATGTTGACAGGTTAAGTAATTCTCATGAGATGAGTAATATTTGTAAATTGAATGAAACTTAAAATAACCATGTGATCGAATGGCTAATGGAAGTGTTTGTGAATTATGTAGGGCTAGCAAATTTGAATAGTGTCATTACATTAGGAGAAAAAATATGAAATACTTCCAATGGGAACGTTATATCACCTGTGCTATATATAGATGAGACGAGCAGAAACATCCAAGTAGTTGAACCTTCAGTGAAGTTTGCTAGGATGAACTCCGGGTAAATCACCAAATCACATTGAGAGGTAGAATTGATCGATTACAGGAGTTTTTCTATATCCTCCAACTTTTGAAAAAACGAAGGACCTTTAAGACTAAACCGAGAGGCTTTAACGAAGTAGATGCTACTAATAGAGAAATTTGAGAGAGTGCAACATTTACTAATGTAGTATCAATTTATGAAAATAAATAGACTGAAACTGGAAGAAAACGGAAAAGCAAGTGCTCTGCATCCCTAAAAAATTTTCAATAATATCGTAACTTGTGTGTAGGAGATGATTTTAAAGCCAAGGGTATTGTTAAATACGAATATTATAACAAATAATAAACCATACATTTTTTACCTTGTTGTACATTTTATAGCAGTGGTTGTACGTAAATTAAATTTATAAATCGGGACGTAACAACCGATTAATTTTCTGAAAAGGGCAATTTTTCAGTCTACATGTCTTGTTGCCTGATGGTGATATAACCGTACCCATCAATCATCCAACGCCCAATAATGTTTAAAACAAAACAGAGGAAGTGTACAGAATACATTTCAATGGAAAACCCACACGAAATAAACAAGCACTCTACCAACATGTCATCACAATTTTTTTACTTGAAGCCTGTCAGATTTCATTTATGTAAATAAAGTTATAGATTTCGTTAAAAATGTTATTAACACCTGCACTGAAAGAGAGAATGTGATTTAGCTTGCACCGTTAGTCCTTGACAAATAACAGAAATATTGCTAAATTCTACTCGGTTCAATTTATATTACCATAAATGAAAGTCAAGGAAAAGGTTGTGATATTCAATGCTTTAAAGGTACAAAAATTGAGAAAAAGTATATTCTTTAAAATGATTGAGATTAAACCATTTAGACACCAATTTGGGGAGGAGGGTTTTTATAGTTTTATTCGTATTGCACTACCTTTAAATAATTAAATCTTAGAATGTAAATAGCACAGGACAAAAAATAACAATCACAAAACACAATAACGCTGTCTGCAACTTGTTAATAACACGTTATAACAAAAACAATACTCTTGTTAAAATTGGAGCCCTGTAAAATTTTTACATCCACAAATATTATTGACAAACTTACTGTATTGATTTTTGTAGTCCCAAAACATACATTATTTAAAATAGAGAAACATACAAAAATTGCAAAACATATTTATTTCAATAATGCCGTCTGAGGATCACGAAACAAATCTATCATGTAATAACAATTTTCTGAAATAATGAATCTATGATAAACTCAGGCACATAAGGTTAAGAACATAGAAATGTCTAGTTTTAATCAAACCTCTTCTTCTTCTTCAATGGGGCGGCCTATTGCCATGCACTTAAGCCTCACACTGGCTAAAGAAATTTACAGGTTACGTGCCATACTACTGAAGAATTAGACATTAATTATCGGTCCAAATACTTACTAACAAACCTTTATACTTGTTTAGATTTTTTGTAAATCGCTTCTTAAAGCGTTGGTTCGGTTCTCATTTCACATCTCCACACACTAACGCCAGTGTTGTTACTCTGCCTGCTGCTTGATTTTCTCCCCATTAGAATTTGTTAGTTAGTAAATTATTTGCTTATAAATAAATTCTTATAACTTAAAATTACTTTTATAAAGTTTGTTGGTGACGATGGAACATTTTAAAGGAGAAAATATAAGGACATTAGCATCCTTATATGTTACATGTTCAACGCTTCAAGGATTAAATCTATTGTATTTGTCAGGAGAAAAGACAACTAGTACATAACAGTTAGGATGTGCGGCAATAGTCTGCCACTAAAAAAGGACGAGAATAAAGAAAAAAAGAGATTAACGTAATCGAAAACTTTCCAGATGAGGAGAAAATGAGCCCAGACGTTGTCACTACACAGTTGAAATTTTCTTTAATTTCTTAGTGGCACTCCATTGCTAGTAGCTGTTATATACTAGTTGTTTTCTCACCTGACGAAGAGGATAGATTTAAATCCTTAAAACGTTGTGTTATACATTTTGTTTTATATAACGATGGCGAAATCCTATTATCCTTTCAAACTTAAAATCTTTGTAGGAAATGTACTTGAAGTTTGGTGATCTCTAGGGACTATCTGACCACATACTCTGAGTGTGTTTGTGTTTGTTTCAAACAGTCTGTGTTACATCCAACCCAACCCTATGTGGCAGTTACTCGTGTATCTCTCAGACCACTTGTTAATTTTATGTCCAATTGTAGATTAATTGGCAGAGGAACATTCAATCGCGATTTCGGGAAAACCAATTAATACACATTTTCTGTTCTTCGTTAAATTTTTAGATCGACTGCGTTTTGCCCAATTATTATATTTCTCTACCTTTTATCAAAATAGTGGCAGTTTACCGCTTTTAAATTAAGTTTTTAAATCAGATCATTTGAATTTTAACTGATAATATTTTAAATGTCAAAGTGGTCTAGTGCATTTAAAAAATGTAAATTGAGAGTGGGCACTCTGAAATAATGAGTGCTTTTTGTCAGTGGTTCTCGCTCAAGGTAATTAGAGTAATTAGAGAGAGAGCGATATAGAGACATTTAAATAGATTAGTCTTTGTTTGTTGCATTGTGTACATTATTACCAGTAAAACACGAATAAGTCATATTGTTTTCTAACTTGCTGAGCGTTATCGAATTGGAAATTTGTATGATAAGTAATACAAACATTTTAAAAGGTTTTTATGAGTGCCATCGCTAATTTACGACACACTAATCGAGTTATTAATGCTGTAACTGTTGTATAATGATTAGCTCATTATTACAACCAACGGCTGAAATTTAATTATTATTTTATTTTTACTAAATTGTTTTGGGTTAATTAAATGTTAGAAACAACTTTTGCATCCAAGCAAATTTCATAACAAACGATCAAAAAATGTTAAAGTAATATTTGAATTTAAACATAATTAATAACTCGATTAGTGTATTGTAGTAAGATATGGCGTTTGGAAATATCTTTAAGATTCCCTTATTACTTACCATAAGGAAATACTCTTGGTAACATATGTTTATAGGAATATTTTGCTTGTAAAATTCTTACAAAATCTCGTGTTTCTGACTTATTTTGAAAATTGTTTTAAAATTAAAATTTTACATTTCTGAAACCTTTATTAAATATATATCTTAAATAAAAAAATACATTTTGCATAGTTTGAATGTAAACTTTGAATTATATGGTATGAATTATAAACTTAAATTATACAATTTTGCTTCCTCAAATACACAAACAACCTGACATACGAGGAACTAAACAAGATAGGATTATACCTTATATGACATTTCTGACTTTTACGCGATGAAATACGTATTATGATATAGCTTACTTGTTTTACCTGATATATCATTTCTTAACTGAACCGACTATAAAATTCATCGGGAATTAAACTTTCAGCAAAAGGTTAACATTTAAATGTTTAATAAAATAAAGTAATAAATAAACATACTGCTGTTGGAAATCAATCTAAAGTTATCATATTTATATGAATGCATACAGGCTCCCATTAGACATTTTTTTTAAGTATCTAACTTTTGAAAAACCGGATCTAAATTGACATATATATTTGAACCAGAATATCATGGGAAATGAAGGCACAGAGAGCTGGAGGGTGTTTACTGATCAGGAACTCCTTCAGGCTTAAGGTTTTAGATGTTTTGGCGGACCAGTGCTAGGAATGAGGCTCGTAATCGATTAGTCTTTATACTGTTTGTAAAGGGAGACCAGTCACTTTTTTAACATTATTTCGGGCCTACAGCCTTAGAATAACAGGCACCAAAATTATATATCTGATGAAGGAAAAAGAAAGAGTGGAGTTGCACAAATGAATGCACTCGATAAAGTTCGTTGTACAACTAGCAAGTTTGGTTACACCTTTTCATTATAAAAATCCATCATCATATAAAATCATTTCTTATAAATAAATTAAGCAAACAGTTTTTAAAAACCACACAAAAAGAGCAGAGTTCAGCAATCAGAAATAATAGAGGCTGCTTCCAGTTGTATAATGTTCTGGATTATTGTAAAAAGTAAACATTCGAGGTGAAAGACTGTTCGTACAAACGGAAACATAAAATGGTTAAGCCGTCAATTAGCGTCTCCCGGGCGAGTATTCACGCATCGCTCTAAGCTGAATCTGATTACTGTCGTGACAGCTTGTTCATTTGATTTTGAAGGTCGCGTGAATAAAGCAAATAAATTAGTTACGACAAACCTTAATATTGTATCTCTTTTATACATTATGCAAAAACGAATGTACGCTTTGCGTACTTTTACTTATATTATTTTCTATAATACCTAACTAATGCACTAAAGGTACCTGAAACTTTCTGGTAGTTCAGCTTAAATCATCATTGTTCTGTTTTATTGAAAAGTATATATTCCGATGCTGTGCAAGAGTATTTAGAAACATTGTGTGGTAGAAAGAAACATGAGGAAGGGTACCAAGATGTTATGTATACCAAGCATAAATATGGGAAACTTGACATGTGATAACAATTGCCTACATCCCTATGGGGAATGTTATAACAAATTATTTGGGTGCCACTAAAACGGCATCTGCCACACCAGAAATTGTGTCTAGAGTATTTAAGGTAAAGCTAAACCAAATAAAAAACTTTGTTGTTTGATTTTTTTATAATAAACACAGTATTCCATATAAAATAATTCAGTTTCATGACAATTTTAAATCTTTAAGTCATTTCCTTCTTCAGATATATTGCGGGCAGACAGAAATATACCCACAAAGACAGGCAGACAGAAGTTAAACTTTTTCCAGTTATATAGTATAGTATTCTCTATGTTTATAATCAAAATTATAAATGTCATAACTCGTTTATAAGTGTAAGGTATCACGATGAGGCACGCTGTTATTATATGTTATATATCATATGTATATATGAAGGTAACCATTTATTTTTCACTATATTAAAAAAGTAAAGTAGATATATAAACATTTCAACGTGGATCTTTAAAACCCAATGAAAGTTAACTTTCAATAGAGTTTGACATGATTTTGATTTTTTAAGCTTTAAAATCTAAACAAAATCTATATTGTTGTTAATTTTGAATACCTTGAAATAATGTATAAACAATTTTGTAGCGATATATAATATTTTACGAATTACAGTTTCAAAGGTATTGTTTTTTTTTTGCCAAATGTTACATATCGACAAAAAATTGTATTTAAGCTCTTCGTACAAGTGTGCTGGATATTTAAGCTTATTGACTGAAATTTCATGGCAAGTTTACAGTAATTTGTTCAAATGTTTGACGCTGCAAGGTTTTTAAAAATTTTACATTAAAAAGTCAGTATTAAGGTTGGTCTTGTATCTTGGTCTGTAAATCCTGTATCTTGTGTGGTCTTGAATCTTAATCCAATGCGTCATGAATGTTAAGATGAACCCCCTGTGTAGATTACTCGTACATTTAATATTCGTAAAGTCAAATGTATTGAAGAGTAACTGGTTGAATAATTAGACTGATTGGTGAGACAATGGAGTAGAGATAACAATCCTCGTCTCAGCTACCAGGTGATAAGGATCACTAGAATCTATCTGATTTTCACAACTAGTTATTTCTATTTCATCAACATTTAAAATTATTTTTATAATGCTTAATTCTCTGTCTCGCATATTATATTATACAAATTTATACAATTTTGATTATGTAACAATATATTTGTAAATAAAATCATTATGAATTGTAATACACTTTTTGTTGAAAAATATATTTTTTACTAAATATATACAAATGTTGGTAGATGTTCAGTGGGTCATATTTTCTATTAATAATGGAAATATACTAAAGCCACGCTCGCACACGCACATATGCAATTTTCAAAGATTAAGTTAAACTCTTCCTATAGAGAACTAAGGCTTCAAGTAAGATTTCATGACCATACCTCTACTTTTTCTTGGCGTATTTTACACATAGATAAACAAAAACTCATGGTAATTGTTACAGAGAGGGCTTCTTAGCCCTAACGTCGTCAGGTGACATAAGACATTCCATATTTGACAAAAGCTATTTTTTAACCTCCAAAGTGATACCGTTGAATTCTGATTTAGATACGTGAAGCATAGTGGCACTCCAGCGTCCTTCATATTTAGGCATATATAATTAAGTATAGTAGTTTTTGGACTAAATGTGCTAGTAAGCAAATACAACATAACAGTTAATGGATAATTATTAAGGTTTTTTATTTTATCTATAAAATGTTTTAAATATGCTGAACACCACTTTTAATGCAAAAAACAATGCAAAACTTCTACACTTGAATCGTCAATACGTTTAACCTGAAAGCATAATTAGTTAACCTTTGTAATGTTGTAATTCATCCATATAGGTTATTAAATTAAAACACAAACTTTTTCCTTTATAAAAACTAAATTATACTAAGCGGCCAACTTTTCCAATAGTGATCTTAACACCTAACATTACACTAGTAGTATTTGTTAGTGTTAAAAAGAAAATATAAATAAATTTAAAATAAAATCATATTTACATTTCATTGTGCTTGTATTAGGCATTACTTTGAATATGACAGTTACGAAATTAAAATCCAAGAATTTAATTCTTTGAGGCGTAAAAACTCTGTGTTCTTTGTAAATGCACGTTACTCTGAACGAGTGCTGGAATCGCTCCCGTAAACAAACACGGTTGGAGCCAAGTGGGCCGTGCCAAAAATCAGTTGATATATCTGGTGGGCAATCACATGGCCAGTGGAACGGCAGCCTCTGATTGGCTCTCAGTTTCATTAAAGCCTGACAACGTTTAATTAGTCTCTTTAATTAAATCCGTGACCAAATTGTCAAACACACCTTATCTTGGGGAAAATGTGGATAATGTAATTATTATCTATTTGAAATATAAATAATTAATGTACACGTCAATGAGCAACGGCAGCTATCAATCCATTAGTGTTTTGTTTTATATTTACTCAGTAATAATCCAAGTAACTTATTACATCCTTATTAATTCAACAACTTTGTGTGATACTACGTAAGAAGTAGTATTATTTGAACAGCAATAAATATTATTAATTATTCTTGTACGCCGACTTATATAATGTCTGTTTTAAAATGATTAACTGGTTAATAATAAAGGATAAATAAGATAAAATTAATGATTATACTCCATCAATTTTATTTAAAACTAGGAGTTGTGTTTCTTAATACTAAGATATAGCTACTTAATATCTTATTTCTTCATAACGATCTAATACTAGTGAATACACATTTGTAGAGTATATTGAAGATTCTTTCAAATCGTAATAATAATATAAATATATATTAAATTAAAGCGGAGTTAATGTTATATAAATTACAACAAAACATAAAACGGTGATGTGTTGCTAATATTTAAGATTTACCGAAGTTTCTGAGTATACAAAGACAAGAATTTATTGATTTCAACTTAATACTAATATTTTTATTTTCCTTCTGATAAAAAATATCTTAGAAAAAAGTCATGCCAACGATTGGTGGATAAATTTCCTTTTTCGTTCGAAGTGGGTTTTACTCCAAGGCTACTCGTTTTATTTAGAAGTTGAAATTTCACTCTCATCGATTCCCACTGTCAATTTGAATCGGTTTTAACTAAATTGGTAGTAAATTCTATTCTATATGACGAATAATAGCATGAGGATTAGGAGGAAATATACTGCGCAGGATCTAGCATTTAAACAGATTTTAAGCTTTCATCCTGTAATAAAGTAAGCAGTATTTGGAAATCTAGATGGAACGAGCATCTTGAAAGCATATCTATTTGACCACCCATTTTTAACACCGGATCTAACAACCTGTGCTTCAGAGATCATTGTTAAAGCCAATATCGAATACGCCACTATTATCCTATTATTTGTTAACATAGGGATCGAACATCGAACATCGTTGATATTATGAGTTTACTGTTGTTAGTTGTGTGTACAAGAAGTTTTGAGTTCTTTTAATTTGTCATAATCAGGTAAAAAAATAGCTCTAGGAAATTAGTCCTTACTTGAATGTTTCCCTCAAATTTCAAATAACTAATCATTAGTACTTACATGAAACAAAGTATAAAACATTATACTTAATGTTTAATGCTGTTTAATGTCTTTTAATGTTTTGCATACTAAATGAATATAATTAAAATATAAAAATGATTGAGTTAATATCATAAAGGGCTAAAACCATACGTGACATGTGTGAATATTACACATGCAAAATTCTGCTCTGTGTTCTTATAATATGTTAATATTTATTAACCAGTAAACAATAATTGTTTCATTCGATATTTGAGAGTTAAGTACATTGAGTGTATGTGAACATAAAGAAACTGATAATATTTCATAAATTGTAAATTAACTGCTGATTGTATATTCTTTCCAATCGGATATTGTTAGTGAGCACAAGTATAGATAGTTCAAAGGAATCTCCTTCAAACACACTACATAATTGTTCTCAGGTGAACATTCTAGGAAAGTATATACACGACATTAGTTGCACCAAAAAGAACATGAATAGAACTTCTTGGTAAGCGATATATTTATATAACTTATTCTTTCTTGTGTGTTTCGGTCTTCTATTTGCAACTATAATTCTTGAGGTACTCCTGCTTTATTAAAGGCTACATATACTTTTCCATGAATACTTTCTAAACTTCCAAATAGATACTAATTTTTGGAAATATTTGACCTTGAGCTTTATTTATCGTCATTGTAGTGGTATTCGTAACTTAAATTGAATTCTGAGAATAGAAAAATGCATGCTTTTGACTCCTGTTATTAATTAAGTCAAGAATAACTTGGAAGATTTACTGATTGCTCTTTGTTTCTACCATTAATTATTTCCAAGTTTAAATATTTTTAAAACATAAATTTCACAATTAGTTTTGCTCCATTTAACATTCCAGAAGATGAATTCGTCTTTCTGATTTACATAACTACATATCGAGTTTTTTATTTTAAATTGTGTAGTGGCATTAGTAACACTAAGTAACACTAAAAAGTGTTACTGAGTTTAAATATTCCAGTGGCATGTTTAAATTCTCTGTTACATCGTCAGATATTATGAAATCTATAATTGAGTGCCAAGTTTCCAGCATCTTCTACATTTTCAAATCTAAAATCTTCGATTATGAGTTCTGTAAACCTTTAACCATAGATATTGATAGTTTGCATTTCTTCCAGGCAATTTTCTTCTTTCTTGGCGGTCTTCTAGTAGTCCTCAGGCAATGACTGATTCTTTACATACACCGCTATATGTTTCTTTAATATTTCTCCATTTGAAGGATTTTCCTCCTTCGACATGAAGAAGTAATATTCTAATGTAACATCGCTCTACATCATTTGGTGCAACACTATATATCCGCCCTATAATTTAGTTCCTAACCCTTTGCCTTTTTGATACTTTTTTTATGATAATTTTTAATGGTCATGAATTTTTGAATACAGATATTTATGAGCTTCTTGTTTTTAATCAAAAGTCTGTCAAAGTTGTGTATTTGTTATTGGCGTTTTAAAGAGCCAAATCCTCTTTTCCAGATTTTAAATAAAGTTTTACAATCCCTCTTGGTGTGCAGCCAAACGAATAATAGTAGATGATGTTTGCAAAAATTCACTATTACATCATAGTTTGTTTAATTCTGGATAAATTTTTAACAAGCCAAATCATTAATTTCGATAAAAATATTTGATAGTTTCAATGCTTCATCAAACCTCCAAACTTATGTGCACGTTGTTGGTGCTTCTGCCACTTTTAGTCTATGTTTGTGGAAAATGCATTTGGGAATTAAATTAATAATGTAGGAATTAAATTAATGCCTATGGGAATTGGCTGGGCGTTAATCAATATTATAATATTGGTCTTATGGGTAACCCAGTAAGAACACAACGAACGAGAAAACACCAAGCAAATATATTTGTAAACAAACTGAGTACTATCATAAAATTTTTGTACACGAAACACGAAAAAAAATTTTTCTAGTGCTAACAGGAAAAATAGAGTTGAAAAACCACGTCATGATTTGGAAACTAGATTTGATTTCAGCTTACTCTTCCGTTCTAGTACCCTCCCTTGCTAACAGAAACTTCTAGAGAAAGATTAAATCTTTATACTTTTGATATGCATGAAACCTACTTTCGACATAAACAATAATGAGTGCTGTGATCAGTGCATACCTAACCATGGAACTTTGATGGACGTTAATAAAGATAAACAATTCCTCTATTGTACACTGAAGAGATGTTTTTTCTTATTATTTTTTTTATATCCATCTATCTTTCTGCAGGACAACTCAACAATGGAATGAGTCATATTATATGTCAAATTTTGCCACTAGCCTCAGCGAAGGAACAAGTTGTGTAGATTATTCCTAACTTATTTAAAGGGTAATAGAGAAAATATAGATTAGAAATTCAACCTTAAAAGTCTGTTACAAGTTTTGATTTTGGCGCACTCGTGCGCTCTGTTACCATCCCTAGCTCACGGCACTTTTATTACGAATATTGCTATGAAACTTAAATTAGTAAAAAATAATAAATAAGCTCCCTAAAAATCATAAACATCCCCAAAAAACTATTTCGAAACTCATATCAAACTCCTTTTGGTATCTGTTGCGATTTACTTTGCTGGTGAGACCGTAACCAAAAACTGCGTGTTTCATAGTAATTTAATATTAAATATTGCTATTTTTATACATCTTTTATACAGTTTTAAGTAAAATACAACAATATTTTTATTATAATAGGATATTTCAAATGATTAATGTGATAAAATTTTATTTTTATTTTCATAAACACGTTTTTCTTTTAATCCGTATAAGTTAAAGTTATGGAAGAAGTAGGGTTTTCCTTTAGTGTAAAAGTATCTCCCCGGGTAAGTAGATGATCACTGCAAATTCCGAATTTAAAGCTAATTCTAAATGAAGTTTAAAAATCTTACTCGTGTATACTGATTATCTTTGTACAAGCAATGACGTCATCCTATTTTTTCTTCCGTTGTAAGCTGATGATATGTATTAGGTACTTTTTACTTATGTATATGTGCAACGAACACACAATGTTTTGTTATGGTTAAAAAAGTAGGAATTCATAAAAAGAGAAATTCCGAAATAAAAAACCACGAAGAGAAAGCAGTTAACCATGAAATTTACAAATCATAAAAATGGGATCCAACCAATAGGTTGAATAATAAAACGAAAGTAGTTTCACAATATATAATCGTGTAAATACTACTATTAAAAATTATATTCATAATTTTTTCTCATGCCCCATTTTCTAAAATTGTAAGCTATTTTAAGCCTACATTTATAATTGCTTTTAATAATCAAAACTAAATATAGATGAAGTATGTTAAGTTTTGAATAGTAACAAAATACAAAATTTAAATGTTTACTTGTATGTATTTTTTTTTCACTATAAATTTTTCTTAGACGTTTAGTGGCAGTTCCTATGTTAACTGAAACGTAAGTATATTGATTATGTGAAAACATTGCTAAGTCCACGAGTTCACAGTAAGGCTCGGATATGCCCTGAGTTCTTGGATCACACAATTGAATGCTGGCATTTAGAAGAAAGTTCACGTTGTTATTGTTGTGTGTATAAATGAGAGTGGGAACACGCCATATTGCAGGGATTCCAATTACTTGATGAAGCGCGCGCTCTACAGCCTGGTCACGTAACTACTGTCCGGAAAGATCAATCAGCACTTCGTCTCGTAGAAGAAAGTTCACGTTGTTATTGTTGTGTGTATAAATGAGAGTGGGAACACGCCATACTGCAGGGATTCCAATTACTTGATGAAGCGCGCTCTACAGCCTGGTCACGTAACTACTGTCCGGAAAGATCAATCAGCACTTGAGTCTCGTAGAAGAAAGTTCACGTTGTTATTGTTGTGTGTATAAATGAGAGTGGGAACACGCCATACTGCAGGGATTCCAATTACTTGATGAAGCGCGCTCTACAGCCTGGTCACGTAACTACTGTCCGGAAAGATCAATCAGCACTTCGTCTCGTAGAAGAAAGTTCACTTTGTTATTGTTGTGTGTATAAATAAGAGTGGGAACACGCCATACTGCAGGGATTCCAATTACTTGATGAAGCGCGCTCTACAGCCTGGTCACGTAACTACTGTCCGGAAAGATCAATCAGCACTTCGTCTCGTAGAAGAAAGTTCACGTTGTTATTGTTGTGTGTATAAATGAGAGTCGGAACACGCCATACTGCAGGGATTCCAATTACTTGATGAAGCGCGCTCTACAGCCTGGTCACGTAACTACCGTCCGGAAAGATCAATCAGCACTTCGTCTCGTAAAAGAAAGTTCACGTTGTTATTGTTGTGTGTATAAATGAGAGTGGGAACACGCCATACTGCAGGGATTCCAATTACTTGATGAAGCGCGCTCTACAGCCTGGTCACGTAACTACTGTCCGGAAAGATCAATCAGCACTTCGTCTCGTAGAATAAAGTTCACGTTGTTATTGTTGTGTGTATAAATGAGAGTGGGAACACGCCATACTGCAGGGATTCCAATTACTTGATGAAGCGCGCTCTACAGCCCGGTCACGTAACTACTATCCGCAAAGATCAATCAGCACTTCGTCTCGTAGAAGAAAGTTCACGTTGTTATTGTTGTGTGTATAAATGAGAGTGGGAACACGCCATACTGCAGGGATTCCAATTACTTGATGAAGCGCGCTCTACAGCCTGGTCACGTAACTACTGTCCGGAAAGCAATCAGCACTTCGTCTCGTAGAAGAAAGTTCACGTTGTTATTGTTGTGTGTATAAATGAGAGTAGGAACACGCCATACTGCAGGGATTCCAATTACTTGATGAAGCGCGCTCTACAGCCTGGTCACGTAACTACTGTCCGGAAAGATCAATCTGCACTTTCGTCTCGTAGAAGAAAGTTCACGTTGTTATTGTTGTGTGTATAAATGAGAGTGGGAACACGCAATACTGCAGGGATTCCAATTACTTGATGAAGCGCGCTCTACAGCCTGGTCACGTAACTACTGTCCGGAAAGATCAATCAGCACTTCGTCTCGTAGAAGAAAGTTCACGTTGTTATTGTTGTGTGTATAAATGAGAGTGGGAACACTCCATACTGCAGGGATTCCAATTACTTGATGAAGCGCGCTCTACAGCCCGGTCACGTAACTACTGTCCGGAAAGATCAATCAGCACTTCGTCAGTATTTACACAACATTCTTCTTACAACTAAAACTGTATTTTCAGTACATTTTTATTTATTTTTATTGTTTTCTAGCAAATATATGTACAGTATATTCTATGTCAATATTCAATGATAATGGTAGCATATTAATAGTTAAAAATATAAAAATAATAATCAACGCTTATTTTTGTTTTCAATGCCATTACATAAACCTTAGGAACTTTATAAGATATGTTAATCGGTTAAAAAGATAACAACATGCATGTATGAGGAATTTCTGTTCTTAAACCTTTATATAATCCCATTTTAACGTTACTTTAGTCTAATAGATTTTACATAGTGAAATTTAGATGTTGTGATGTCTTTTATATCAGTTTTCTATAACTAAGCTGTATACGCATTGGATTTTAAATGACACGAAATATTTTCTAATTGCGGAAAAGTAACTTTCAACTACAGCCTGAAATCGGCTTAGTAGGCAAGTTCTGAGAGCCTCCAGGGATAAACAAATCCTCGGCTTCCTATTTATCTATCGGGGATCTTAATTTGCGCCAGTGACCTAAAACTACCTATTTGAAGAGAGCTCCTTTGGCCAAATCCTATTTATACATATGCTATGTACTTGTATATGCTAACATGAACTTTATATGGAATAAATGTTAACCCAGAATTGGTTACAGTATCCTTTAAGCCAAAAACCATAGGAGGTTTCTGCTGTATTACCTTACATATTTTAGTAATATCATCATATATAGATTAAGTTTCATCAACATAAATAGTCTTGGCAGCCATGGCATGAAGGACTTCAACCAAGGATTACTCTTTTGGAGCTATTGAGGATTAGCCATTGGGAAAACTTACTTTGTATGATACAATAACAGACGTTTTATGAATCTATGGAACATGAGAAATATTGGTAGAACTATATACATATTTTGCAAATTTCAGCAAATGCAACAAAATTATTGAGACCTATTTCATTATACCGGACCAAAAGGTCAAAGCACTAAATGTCTGAGAGCTTCGATAGACCATGAAAACAGAAGCCAAGATCACCCAGAGGGTCATATATGTCTTAGATCATTTAGAGCTAAGAAGCTTCCGGGTGCCACATTGTGAGGGCATCTATATATAGGGCGTTTACCAGATGGCGAAACATCCCGTTAGGTCTTAAAAAATCCAACATTTTTCATCATCCTGTTTTACCTTTCTGTGATACTAACAACGATAGATTATCTAAACTAGACTAACAGTAGTTTAGATAATCTCACACTGTGAATTGTTGTGCATGTGGATTGTAAGTCTTTGTGTACACAATACAGTGAACGAATTTTTTGTCACCACCAAAGTTTGTTTTCACTGCTATTATCCATCTACTGTACTTCCGGTGTAAGGTATTTCCGGTGCCGGAAGTCTGTTAAAAGCATAATAAAAATGTGTGTATATTTTCACATTTTTATGACGTGAGAAAGTTCAAGAAACATAAATAAAGTTCTTCTAGGAGTTGCAACCTTATTACCCTTATGTTTCATTGATATGGTATGCTTTTTTTAATTTTTGTATTTAAGTAATGGGGCCTTGTGTGGAAAATTTCATTTTATAGGACTGCGGGAAGGTAAAAAACAAAGATCAGCCCTTATGGGTAGTTGATCTGTATGAATATTTAACTTTTCAGTTGAGAGCATAACGTACATGTGTGGCAAATTGCATCGTTATAGGCAAAGCAAAATACTGTTATACCAGGCAAATCAACATTTCAATCCATATTGATGTTTATTCAGTATGAAAAAACGTTTGTTTTGTATTTGTCATGAGGCGTACCAAATATCAACATTTTGAGATATCGGGAAATAACTAAGCATGTTTTGCAATGAAAAGGCAAAGGCTCATAGTTAAATATATAAATAAAAGTGGTTTGGGATACCGATAGATAAAAGTAATTTATAAAACTCGGCAAAAACAATCTCTGGTTCGCAAAAAAAACTCTTTATTTTAAATCAAATCCAAGAGTGTTTTAATAATTATAACACATGTAGATGAAAGACAGTGATTACATGACATTTTATACTCGTAATACAGTAATTTTACCTTAAACAAGAAAGCTATTGTAGATGCAGTAGTTCATGCTATTGACTGCGGCAGACGCTTTGCGGCGGCATTACTCACTGTCCTCATTAGTAAATATGGAGACGCAGTAGAGGTGTTAATTACATGTGGTATTGTATAGCAAGAAGTACATTGTATACTATGTTAACACGTTTACTGTTCTAAGGGCTTTACAATTAACACTATCCTCATTAGCCAATTTATCTCGTTTGTAGATAGTGGTAGGGTAGAGCAAGAAATATATTGTATACTTCAGTATGGTGACACGTTTACTGTTCTATGCACTTTGAAATTAACACTGTTGTTCAATAGCTAATTAAATTATGTCCTTATATTAGTAGGATATATAAAAAAATATGTTGTATACTATATTAACACGTTACTGCTACTCTAAGCAAATTGCAATTAACACTGTTGTAAATATCATTAGCCAATATTGTTGTGTATAGCAAGATAGTTGTATACTATGTTGACACGTTTACTGTTCTAAGCATTTTGAAATTAACACTGTTGTCAATGCTAATTTACGTCCATATATTAGTAGTATATAGTAAGAAATATGTTGTAACATGTTGACAAGTTTACTGTTCTAAGCATTTTGCAATTAACACTGTGTTCAATAGCTAATTAAATTTATGTCCTTATATTAGTAGGATATGAAATATATATTGATAGTATATTAACACGTTTACTACTCTAAGGAAATTGCAATTAACAATTAGCTAATGTAATATAGCAAGAAATATATTGTATACTATGTTAACACGTTTACTGTTCTATGCACTTTGCATTTAACACTGTTGTCAATAGCTAATTTATGTCTCGTATAACAAGAAGGGTTTAACAAGAAATACATTACGTTTACTGTTCTAAGCACTTTGCAATTTACACTCGTCTCAATAGCCAATTTATGTCCTCCTGTACAGAGCTGCAGTATTTGCATTACACTGCTGTACTTATACTAACTCGTATACTAATATTTCTAGTTATATTATTTGTGGTTACGTACACTTTCCTGTCCCCTTTCATGTGTGTAACAATATTTAATAGTGTTACTCCTTTCATATTTAGGTTGTCCATACAGTACCTAAAACGATAAATAACTTAAACTTTCTTTAGACATTCTCCTAACATGAATTTTAAAGTAATGATTGTATCGTTAATGTGAATGTAATTGCTTGTTTTTGTGTGTTTGCGCATACATTTGTTATAATTGTTTCAAATTTAATTTTGCTTAAGAATGTATTGTTATCACTGGGAATCACAAACAATATAACAAATATTAGGTAAAAAAATAGTTGTATAAATCAACAAAATGCAAGATATTGAAAAATCCAACGCCACAGAACAAAATAAATAGGAATTCGATGATTATGGTATTTATAGGATTTCGTGTGGAGGTTGTCTATTATAGGAAAAAGAGGAAGATCCTTGAGGCCCGTTCTTAAGAGCACCTGTCAAAATGCTCCGAAATCCAGCATTGTCCAATAATGAATGTTGCACAGACATAGTTTTAGTAGAATTCAATATAATTTAGATATACTCCATAAACATAAAATGAGTATTATAACTGGCATGGAGAACCTCGAAATTTATAAACCAATAAATGGGATACAACTAACAGCTTGAATGACAAAATAAATAACCAGTATGAAACAAAGATACCCGTATAAACACAAATAACACACCTGATCCATGTTATAGTCCACAGATAAAATGACGGTGACTCATCAGTTGTGACTAGGCGACCATAAAACGCGCACCTCGGATGGGAATCAAAATTGCTCTCAATTTTAAACGGGAAATATGTGATAAGTGTAATTTTATTTATTTTTCCTTACATGTTTCTATTTCAATTTTAATTTACTGATAAACCGTTATGATGCAAGACCCGAAGTTACTGATGTGCCGATAAAATATGTCGTCAAAGTGAACGATAATTAAAATACTTACAGGGAGCAAACATTTTGTATGGTTTAAACCTTCCTCAAATTGGTTTGCATTCTTACTCATTCTCTGTGCTATTCCTATTGTTTCAATTTTCATACTTCCGTTTAGAATAATACTTATGAGAAATCATATTATTTTATGGCTGTTCAAACTTAGAGGAAATAAATGTGTTAAGTTAGTTTTCAAATTAAATTATTTATTTGTTTAATTTTCTGTAACAATAAAATCAATCGAAAAAAACATCTGCTGGTGGCATTGAAGATATTTACCTATTTAATACGATTTTTTATTGAGTCATATAGTTAAGCTTCATGATTTTAGGTAAAGTAGATTAAAGTAGTGGTGTGCCAGTACAGTGGTGCTCTAATTCTTTTTAAATTTCTTTGATTTGCTTAGAAATGTAAAATTACAATGTGAAGGTGTCTTACCAAGGAATTATGATGCAACCTCTACCAACGTTGGCATGGATGTCCATTCATAATCATATTCGTATATATAAATTAAAAATACTCATTCTCTCTCAATTTCTTTTTGTTTTTTAGGGTGGAGGCTATTGCTGCTCAGGTTGAACTTCAATATCTTAATTACAATCTTTTTGAAATCATTTGTTGAAGCCATAGGACCTAGAGCCAATTTCCACTGTATAGGCAGCCTGTGTACACTTGAAAACGACACTTTTCTAAAAGAATATAGTGATCAACAGCTCAGCTAATATTTTTTGAGATAGAAACGTTAGCAGGTGAAATTGTAGAGTACCAATTTAATCTTCTGATGCGATTGATGACACATTGTTTCCTTGGAAATAAATGTTTTCTATAAATTTCAAGAGATATCAGGGTATCTCGTATTCTGGAATTAAATGTACTTGTTGTGATGATGAGTGGCTGATGTAAAACTCATCGTCGGAGCCATGTTGAGGCAGCAAATTAAGACCTGACTGCAGGAATGGGGCAGCTGATGTCTTATTCTTGTAAACATCGCCAACGAAAATACGCAATTTGAAAAATACCCTAACATAAGGAAATAATAAAAGGAAGGACAATTTTATCAACAATACTTACTCCTTTTAGTAAAAAATATCTTACGAATGTTGATCGTTTAAACTATCTGACCCTACAAAGTACTCTCAGCTCAGGTAATGAAAGTTTTTCACGTAGAAAAATCCGTGATGCAACTTTATTATAAGCTCTATGATCTGAGACATCCAATCATATGCTAAGTGAACGGGCACGACGACTACAGACAGAGCTAAGTGATCATGCACGACGACTTCACCTTCTCCTAATTATCGTGCGTGATGACTAACTATATCCTGCGCATAGTGTAATAATAATAATAATAAATTATTTATTGCATAGAACATAAAAACAATGTTATAGCAATCGTCAGGTATATCGAGCTAAACTTTCCATTCGTTCTACCATCGAAGTCCCTTCCATACATACAATTTTACGTTCACTCTATCTCACTCATTCGAATTGATCCACCACTTCCCCGGTCAGTCAACTAATTGAGAGGTCTCCCAATTGTGTGCCATAAACTCGTCTATACTGTAGAACGCATGTGTAATCAATGTTGTTTTTAGACGAGCTTTGAATGCCTTCAGCATGGGGACACGTGCGTGATGACTAACTATGCGCATAGTGATCGTGCACAAAGACTACACAGACAGCGCTAAGTCATGCACAACGACTTCACCTTCTCTCATAATTATCGTGCGTGATGACTAACTATATCCTGCGCATAGTGATCGTGCACAAAGACTACAGACAGCGCTAAGTGATCATGCACGACGACTTCACCTTCTCATAATTATCGTGCGTGATGACTAACTATATCCTGCGCATAGTGATCGTGCACAAAGACTACGAGTTATATATCATGCACGGTAAGTGATCATGCACGACGACTTCACCTTCTCCTAATTATCGTGCGTGATGACTATATCCTGCGCCAAGTGATCGTGCACAAAGACTACGAGTTATATATCATGCACGGTAAGTGATCATGCACGACGACTTCACCTTCTCCTAATTATCGAGCGTGATGACTATATCCTGCGCCAAGTGATCGTGCACAAAGACTACGAGTTATATATCATGCACGGTAAGTGATCATGCACGACGACTTCACCTTCTCCTAATTATCGTGCGTGATGACTATATCCTGCGCCAAGTGATCGTGCACAAAGACTACATCCTGCACTATGATCGTCCATAACGAAAAGATATTATTTTCCAATGATAGTGCGCTTTTAGGAAAATAACTCACATGCAATGGACGGTTTTCACTTTATTGTATACCACTTAGCGGAAATACTTCACTTACCAAAGTGATATCAATCAACACAGGACAACGACTCATTGACCAACCTGTGTATCATATACACAATATCAATCTAAGGTATTGAGTAGCTGCTCCATTCTTCACAATTTATCCAACATCAGACTACAGCTATCTAGTCGCTTACAGTACGATGACGTTTGATGCAACCGCAATGAGTAATGGCACCTCTACCAACGTAAATTTCTAGGTTTGACAGATAGCCAACATGTCAACACTAGATATCAACCATATGTCGTCAACTTTTTACAGTATTGCATATTCTGTTTGGGTGGCAAAGGGTTTGTTTTACCATAAACAATTTGTTGCAAAAACACATTCCATATCTTTATTCTTTGGACAACTCTTCTTTTTCATTTCTCTTGTTTAATATTCTCTGTGTGTCACATATAATATGTACCAATGGCAGTGTGAAAGTTTTATCGCCACGTATTAATATTTATTAGCAAGCTTTAAAAATATAAAATTGCAAGGCTTAGTAGATGGAGAGTGTAAAAAGTAACAGAAGAAACAAATGCAAAAACATTTCAACAATTATTAAAGATTTTAAGTAAAGGTGCTACAAATATATAATAATTTCGGACACAATAATAACATTCATTATAGCATTATTTACCATAGCATTATTCGTATTGAAAATGTACTTATATAATATAAATTTTACATGGAGTAGTACTGGTGTAATCGCTAAAAGCAATTTGTTGAATTAGATGTATACTGGAATCCATTGTTGTTAAACATAGAAGACTTCACATTTTAATACTAAATAATGAGTACAGAATACGAAATGAACTTTGGCCACTCGGGAGCTGAAACATTATTTTAAAAGGCCAGAGAGTTCCAGCCTATGAATAAATTACGGAAACTCTTTATTGCAGTGGTCGGATAGGCATGTAAAGTAAGTTGATAAATTTTACATAAAAATTTTGTTAAAATTCTCTAATCTTATCTTTTGAAAAACATAATATGAACAGTAATTAGTTTTAAATATTGATGAACTGAATTTTTCAATAAGAATAAATGAATTAGAACGAATAATGGAAAATAGCACTAATAATTTCTATCTATTATTTAAGAATAATACTTTTTTGCATGGTACTGCACCATTATTTATGGTTAAAAGAGTAATCATACTATATAGCCAATATTAAAATGTATTTAACAGACTAACTCTAACCAGATAACTCTTGCAGTTGTGCATTATTTGGTGATATTGGAAATGTAGTTAGTAAGTTACATGTAGATTATGTAATCATAAATATTAAATTATAATTTTAGTAAAATATAATTGTAGTAATCGAAATTGGAACATAATTATCTATTTAAGAATATTTATTCAATGCTAACAGATAGTTTTATTTAAATATCTTTCATGTGATCAATAATGTGAACACCATTCTTACACGGCAAACTAAGCTTAGATTGTCTGTGTGAATACCCTTGACGATAATGGAGTATATCCCTATTAAGTTTATTGTGTTCAGCAATCTCGTTACGGGTCATAAGTTTCTCTCAGATTTGCTAAAGGTTCCCATAAAGTGCTTTGCAGAATGCGATTGTTCGTTTCCATGCGGAAACCGTCCATGAGAAACAAATTTTGAGAGAAGTTTCTTTCTAGTGAACAAATAGTTTCTAGTAGAACAAATATCCAGTACTTCGATATATTTTTTTAATAAATTCATGTGTCTTTATGTAAATGAAGTGCCAAAGGTATAGCGCAATGTTCGTCTGTTAAATACCTCTATGTATCTAAACCGCAGTACACCACGAACTTTTTGTTGACTGCTTCTTTTAATACTGCAGATACAAAGCTGTCAAGCTTTTAGTCGCTGCAGCTGGTCACGTTGACTTTAGGTTCGGAAGATTTTAGAAGTGCTTAATTTTATTTCCGCTCTATTTATCGCATGAAGGTCTTTATATCGCCTCTTGCTACCACCTGTCATCTAGAAAACTTCCCGGTGAGTTCCCGACTTTGTGATCTGACGTGTATTGTAAATAACAATAAAATATATTTTTCACCGATAATGTTATAAAACATGTTGGTAAATGTTCCAAAAAATTGTATACTCATACTTTTAAATGAAATATATAACATGTTCTTTCTGTCCTGCTCCCTAGAATTCTTGACATGGTAAACGAGTTATTTTAATAGATTCTAGACTTTGTGTTGGTCTACTTACCTTTGTGAACTAACTTATTATTACCAGTACACTTTTACATTTTTCGCGCTTAATGCACTTGGTTTGTTACGTCTATATTATTAAAATCTTTTTATTAAAATATTAATTCATAGTGCCAATGATTTTTGTTACAGTTTAAAGCCTACTGATTAAAAACATAATTAATATTGCTATGTTTAGTTTTACCTATGTAATATTAGACACATTTTGACATGTTTGCTGAGTCCAAAATGATATAGCTAACTTGGACATCGTAAGTTTACAGAGGTGCCTAAGTTGAGTGAACGCCACGAGGATATTCAACTACAACTGAGCGAGAATACCGTTGTTAAACTTCATCCCCAAATACTTCGTAAATACCAAGCATCGGTAAAATTGTATTACACTACTGCTGAAATATATAAAAATAAAGAAACCTTTTCTTTTATTACACGACCTGGTTTCGAGAACACGTTTTAAATTATTATTCATCAATGTATTTAATACGATACTATAATTATTGTCATCGTCAATCATTTCATTAAGTACACGCCAGCAGAGTGGCAAGGAATATGAAGATGTTGGTTTATAGCCGGCCTCATAATTAAAAATGAGAAAGGGATAAAGACTGTATCCTATTTTAACTATTTTTTTGGAAGTATATAGTGACTGTGTGAGAAATGAATGACATTTTTAAGGAACATTATGATGTACCTAAGTAGATCAGTGCTTTGTAAAGGGTTTATTATTATACTTGATGCAGTGGAACTACGAATTTTTGTTTGGGTAGAAGTTTGGATTGAGATTTATACAGATCGTGGAAATTTAATACGCAAGGAAAAGTCCAAAGGTTTGTGTATTCTTGAATTCACTGCACTCTTGTACACTCTGCATACTTCTCTTAGGAATCTCAGTTAAATGTATGTTGACAGTTAATTCATATAAATATTCTTATCATAGGTTTATTTCAGTAAATTTAAAATTATTAAAATAATAGCTGCAAGAGAACCAAATACATTGCTAATTGCGCATTGTAGTGGGAGATAACAGAATCAAGCAGTGTCGAGTGTGGCAGCTGCTTGGATGGAAGACCACTGAATCATCCTGTCCTTGCAAGCAGTCCGCCTTCCCGGACATTGTTGTTGGTTCGGAGGTTACCTTTAAGCCGTTGGTTAAGAGCCTATGTTAAGAGAGTGTTACGGCGGGCTCTTCAGCCCTAATTATTTCTAGTAAAATGTAATTCTATACTTTTTTACGTAGCTGGTTCATTTTTATAATAGTGAAATATTGTTACAATAAATCGTGTCCAATGTTTTCACAACCAGCTGTATCGTATTACTATTTTACTCTTAATTTTATATTCATTTTCACAGTTTTATCTCATGTATTCCGAACAAATTTACATCTTAAATACGTTTCGTTTGCAATGTGATTAAAATTGGTATGTATATGGGTTTGGGACTGAAACCAATTAATACTACACTATTTTTACACTTTAACTTCAATTATTGGATTTTAAACTATCCCTATTGATATGCAACGCAACGTGTATGTAATAAATATTCAAAACTTTTGTATTGTAAATAGTACGGTTTTTTATTACTAGTAGTTGTTTTTTATCGTATCTGATTAGTACCAATTTGGTACACTAAATAATTTTGGCAAATAACTTCATATAGACTCTTAATGTTGCTGAATTGTCTGTGGTGTACAAAGTCAAATTATGGTATTATGAAAGTGTTCATTTAGATAAATTTTATCGCATTTTTAAAACTTCATGGGTATACTTTATTTCTTTTGAAATAATAGGAACTATACGCAGCGAAATTAATAATATCACTAAAAATATTTATAACTAGTAGTTTATTTTTTAAGGTACCGTACGTATCTGAGTAGTTCCAATTGTGCAGTTGGAAAATAACTTCATATAGTTTATTAATGTTCAAAATACAGATTTTGCTGAATTATTTGTAGTTCACAAATTTAAATTATTTTATTTTAAAAGTGTTCAAGTAAAAAATACATTGCATTTTGTTATAACTTCATAGATATATTTTATTTATTTTAAAATTATAGGAACTATATCATCGAGCGAACCAAATAATGAAATTAATTATCACAATTAGCGTTCTGGAGCTAATGGTATTATAAATTGTTTAATCTCATTAAGACGCAAATTGGTTTTCTGGGGTTTCGCAAGAAATGTCTTTTAGAGGAAAACGTATTGACTTAAATACAATCAAGGGTATTTTATCGCTCCAGTAGGGCGCCAAGTTGGAGTAAAGTTTACTGTGTTCAGCTTGTGTTTAGTAGACGTTCGACTACTTTAAGTGTACTAACGGCGTTAATAGCGTAATAGCGTTACAACAATACACTACCGATTCTTTCATTACTTCGACTTTAACCCGTTATATCCCAAATTATTAAAGTTTTATACTTTTTTTTATTTTGTAAGTAATTTTATATTAGTATGTGTTATTGTATGATTATACACCGATAAAATTATTATTCTATGAATAATCATGCCAGAACACGTTGTTGCTATATGGCAACACTAGGACAATGCACTGCCTTACACTACCTTACTGTACAGGAATAGGTAAGTAAATAAAACAGAAACTTCTAAACATTTTTATCAGTCTATAATGAACAAAACATTGTTACCTCTCTATAAGAACAAAAATTATTAACAATATTAATATGTAACCTCATGGAACATTGCCAAGCACTCGATACATAGTCCTACATTGCACTTTTTGCAAATAGTGCGAATTATCGATGTACACCCTTCTCCAGCACACCTTTTTCTTCTTTTCTGGTGTTGCTATCACCAAACGGTCTAGTCCATCGTATCGTAAATCATCTGAAACTCGGCTATTGCTTAGAGATCTTTTGGAAGCCACGGGTCTTCCCGGTTCTTTGTTAGTCACACCATATCTGGTAATGTAGCACTGCACTAATTCTCTTCGGAAGTCAAGCTGTGGTTGGTTGTTTCCAGCATTTCTTCTTAATTGCCATGCATTCTATTAACCATTTATTATCTTACATCTATTAACCAAGTTAAAATTGACCAGTACCATTTTTTTTGATCTGACGCTGATGTCAACAAGAAAGATATGGATTACTTATATCGCATTACTGGATGAGCAGAGCAATAATAACATAGGAGCAGCTGCGATGTTTAACAAATAAACAGCCCGTGTTTGAGTCAATGAGGACATAATGAGTATCAGTGTTTGGTTACCATTGTTGTGTTTATGTAAGGACATCATTAAGCTTTTAAAAACATTTCTAGAGATAATTGTTCGTTAGTGCTAAGCTTCTCTGAAAATACTAAAAACAAGAATCAACGTTTAAAACAGATACTAATAAACCAACTGAGCTGAAAATCCAATTGGTACTGGATACAACAAATATAATTGCCAGTAATATACAGGTTAGGAATAATAAAAATAAAAAGGAAAGAATTATACGATCATAAACCGTTCTGTCTAGCTTCTTTAGTGTATGTTCGTTAAGGTTATCGAAAAGTTTAATGTGTAAAACTTGAATAATCACTCTTTCCTCTTCCAAACAATGACGTTTTAAAATATTAAAAATATCTATAATATTCAATCCGAAAGGTTAATAAGATAAGGAATTTGTTACTATAATCATGGTTTTGTTGAATAGTTTATAACAAATCTAACTGCATCCAACTTACTCCAGGTTGAACGGTTGAAAAATTGTGTTTTCTGTTTTACGAGTGTTGGCTGTTTTAGTTGTTCTTTCATATGAAAACAAATTTAACTGTAATAAAAACATCAATTTTTTAAGTAATTTGTGAATGATGAAAATCCATTAACTGAGGAAGTTAGCATTTGAAATTTTAGAATACCCTAGCCATACTTAAGTAAGGCTAAATACTCAACGAAGACAATAGACGTAACTCAAAGATATTTTAAGGTTTCCGTTAGCGAGCATAACTCTCAGGGGGCTTTCAAATTGTATCTTTCTACATTTTTGTTTACTTAGCATTAGGCTATAGGCTAGATATTTTACTTGAAGCTTTTTTTACAAGTGACATGGAGTTCAATGGTATTGCATGTCCTCCTACGTGAGTTTTTAAGATTTTGATTTTATTACTGTCTACAGGTTATCTCTATAATGAATTTAACTATGGATACAAACTTTTAATTTTTTTAACTCAAGGAGCTGAGGAAATTCTCCTTCTACTTATTTGTACCAGTTTTATCTCCCTCCATTTATAAGTCATAGATTTGAAATTTAGGATAAAATTGTATTATAAAATATATGACACAAAGTCCTTCTATGCAACTTAGCTAAGCGTCAGAGAAACGCAACTATCCATAGATATCCTAAAAAAAAGATATCATAAAAAACTAACTGAGCCATAGAATTGAACTTTTGTGAGGAATTTCATTTTCCGTTGTGTGGCATACTCCTATTTTATATTATTGACATCCTAAGTTAAACAGAAATAAAGCTAAAGACTGTTTATGTAATATATATTTCTATGTAACACCCTGTGTAAGTGACTTTATGTAGTAAATGTTATATATAATATAGACTATGCTAGAGGTGTTTCATGTATCAATATGGTAAAACGTTTGAATAAATGTCATAAAACGCAAATACGCATTGTTGCTAAATATTTACCTATTTGTTTACAGTATACAAGTAGAATGTAAACTCATATTATAATGATAGAGCTCAATATTAATATAATGAAATTACTAACGGAACGCCAAAAATGTATGCTGAAACACTTTTTTCAGCATGAAAAATATGCTGAAAAACACTAATTTCTAAAAATGTATTTTACTTACTGTATAGTCAAGTTTATTTGTAATTTTATTATTTCATCTGTTTCGAATCCTACGTAGAACACTTGTCCATTTCTACTATGTAACTTCGAAACCAATTCTGTCCGCATTTTAATCATTTAAATAAATATTTCAAAAGGTGCAAAACTTCTTAAACTAGTTAATTAACTAACTGGGTCTTCCCAAGTTGTTTTCTGCGTTAATAAGCATTACAGACAGCTATATGGTATAGTAAATTGCGTCTGCACCCCAATAAACAGTATTTTCAAATTTGAGGTTATTTTAGTAATTTAAAACTTATTCTATGGGTTTTAACCTAACTTACATGCATTTTATACTCTCTGGACACTTTAATAGTATAGTGAAACATACGCAATTTATTAGAGTTGGGGAAGTATACAATAAAACCTTGAATCATTTTGTTCTTAAACAAACAAATATATTAAACACATTTATTTTAATTAATAGCTAGTATGAGGATGTGAAAATAGATAATCTCAGTTTTTAAAAATATCAAACATAATATCAGACATGGTTCACTAAATAGTAACTAAATATGTTGAAATCGTTACTATGTATAAATTTTCATACTTTAAAACATCAATAGAACCTTAATTTCATTTATTGATAGCTTAACAATTATTATATTCGTAAAAATTTAATGCACAGGAAGCAATTATTAAAGATGCTATCACTTAATGTATGCAAGACGACGCGCAACGGTCATGTTTGCTGACGATGTGGCGAACTCAGCCTAGTGCTGAATGCTGATGCCATCACTTATCAGCTGCCCTGTTTCAGCACTCTTTGTCTTCAGCAAACCCCTCACAATATGCATAGTATGTTTCTATCGATTGTCAAAGCCTTCCTTCTTAACCCTAATCCATGCAATTTTGAATACTTAAATACGAACCGGTTATTTTACAAGTACAAGAGCATCATTGATGATGTATCAATGTACATGTAATAGTAGACATTCTCGTTCAAATATCAATCACTAAGTATTATCAAACAAAATACTTGGAGTATAGTTTTTTCACTATAATCTAGGTGTTTTCCACCTGAGTGATGAAACTTTTCGATATACGATATTGTTTTCGTAAAATAAGGTATATTTGGCAATTTTTTTTGAAAAATTGCTTTAATAATTAAGACATAAATTGTGTAACGGCATTGAGTCCAAGCAACATATAATAAAGATCAAAAAGAAAATATATGTAAACTAGTATATATCCAAACAGTTCATTTGATCAAAATCAGTGTATCACTTTTGTACCATCACTTTTCATGATTCCAAACATCACCTCCTGGCGAAATTTTACGAATCTATAATGATCTACCTTGTCTGGAATAAAACTTAGTAAGAGGGTGAATTTGTAAAACAAATTATATTAAATGCAAATAAAAGGAATTTCTTGTTATTTAGTGATAATAACATATATCATCACTAATATATCATCTACAGTTGTTTAAACATTTTAATGAAATAAATGAGTTCAAAAATAATTTTTAATATATCGTCTATCGTTGAAGAATATTCATTTCAATAAGTTTAAATTCATCTATTATAAATTAATAATAATCGAATTTCTAAATATATAAAATTAAATATTCTTCACATACAAAATACCTTTATAAGCCGTATAAAGCTGGATATTATGTGATTTAACGTAATATATTATCGGCACAGCAATAAGGAGTTCATTCTTTTATTGATATTGATATAGTACACATATACGTTGATCCCAATGCCACCATACTTTCAGATTACATACGATTTTATGTTATTTAAAAGCTATCCCGCTTCTGATGTATTATTCAAAAATACGCCAAATTAAATTACAGATTTACTGGTTAATAAAAACTTATTTTATTTTAGTAACTTATCTTTTTCTCAATATAATTTAAATAATCGAATGTAAAAACTATTTTAGATCGGATAATGTACAGTACATTATTGTATGTTATTATCTATATGACACCTATTAATACAGAATCCCAATTTGATATATGTAGATTCATGTTATAACAAGGTGGGACTACGTCACACAATGTATCTAATGAAATTTCATGAAGAATTTCAAATCTATAGCTAATTACATCTTTGCGATATACTGTAGACAGATAGATAGGCAGGCAGACAATCCTACAGAACAGAAATGTTTACCTTACCCGGCAGATCACACATAAATTGTGTGCCTACCGAGTAATAGCATTCAATGACGCTCAGCCCAATTCCTTGGTCCGACATGCAACATCATATTCTCATTCTTCTCAATGTAGAAAGTTGTGTGACAACTTTAAAGTATACAGATAACAATTTTTCACGTTATAACTTTCCTCATGATTCTATATTATTTTTGTTAATTGAAGTTAAGTTTCATAGCAGTGTTTAAATAATAAAAGTGCAGTGAGCTAAGGAGGATATTACAAAGCAAGAGTGCGTTGATATCTAATCTTGTCAAAAACTTTTAACATTGACTTTATACTTTATTATTTTTCTATACTATATAGGTATGCCAAATGTGTCAATATATCACTTGTTAAACGCCAAATCCAAATAGTTTTATGCATGTTAAGATATAAAGTTATAAACAAGTGTTTTGATTACCTTCACGAACTTAAGATAAAAGGAGCTACATATAACGTTTGATGCTTGTATACGACACACACGAGCATACGGTTAGTTTAGGTTGTTTTGTTGTTGGTGTTGTTTTTATTATTGTTACCCAACCAAGTTATCGTATGTATTTTATATATTACAAGTTTGTTTCTTATCACTGTTGGTTTACTGGTATTTGTTTAGATGATTGTTCTCGTTTATTTATTTTCAGAGCAGCTAAGCACGATCCAACAATTCTCTCTACAAATGCTTTTAAGAGCTTAATGATGTCCTTCTATAAACACAACAATAACAACCAAACCCTCATTATATTCTTATTGACTCAAACACAGGTTGTTTATTTGTTAAACATCGCAGTTGCTCCTATGTTAATATGGCTCTGCTCATCCAGTAATGCGATATAAATAATATTCATATCCTTCTTGTTGGCATCAGGTCACGCAAATTAATACTAAAAGTACAATTATTTTTTCTTAGACAAATGTTATCATGTCATAGAAAAAATGGCTTGGCTTGAGTGAATATTACTATTATTAACACAACTATTAAGGAACTATTCTATTATTCACTAGGAAAATGAACTAATCTGTTTAAATTTGATGATACCTTAGCGAGATTCTTTCACTGTAAAGAATGGGAAGGTAGATCAGTGTTTCAGAGGGAATTTCGGTGTCAATATGGGGAAATATTTAACTAAAAAAGATAACACAACATATGTAAAAATTGCGCTCATGTATTGCTTTCGACAACCATAATACTCTACAATTAAAACCATATTAAACAAAACAGTAAAAATAACAGCCATTGAAGTCCTTAAAAGGTGTTGAATATTCAAAGCTGTGAGTGTCAAGATTAATCAACGCCTAATACATTCAACCGCTGCTGTTAATTGGTTGTGTCTGATGACTAACCGCACGACAAGTGTATTATTGCTGAATGCTTAGTTTTCAAGTTGATGCTTGTTGAGAAGCATATCTTATTACCTTGTCAAGTCTTTATTACTATATAAGTTGACAATTTTAACAACTAAAATATAAACTATTATATTATTTAAATATTTAATTCTTTGAAGTACATTATAACAAGCGAAAGCTAAAGGAGGATCTCTGAAGCTTATCTTGTATCTTCTCAGTTTTATAAACACATTTCATTGTTTAAAGTTCTTAATTAACGTTGTATGAGTCGAGGCCACAGTATACTTACGGACACTTACAAGTATGCAATGAAAGTATACCATACACGTACATGCCATATGTCACAATTACAGAAACATTACGTTTTGAGATCTGGTGTATGTTATCTTCTTCAGATACAATACTCGTGACAAAAGGTTAAGTATGAAAAAGGTAAACGATTCAACAAATACTGATTACACACTGTTTTTTAAAAAGCATCATATGAAGTGAATGAAAACAACATAATACATCGTGAAGAGATTGTTTTGAAAAGATATATTTCTTGGAGTGATTTGATCTCGCTATATGGTAAAGAGGCAGGCGGGACATCAAGACAGCGTGCAAAACAATACACCACTCTACAGTATTACTTCATATGTAAAAATCACACAATTTTACTTTCCTGACTCAGTGATCTTCGCAAAAGATCACCAGATTAAGTTAATATAGCGTTATACCTAATTGACGTTAGATATTTATATTATGGATTAAGTTATTAATCTTGTGAGTAGGGGATTCCATATTTTGTATTCCAAATAAAGCTTTAACCTTTGGTTTGAAAAATATAGACTTGATCTTTCCTTCTCTTTTAAAGTTTTACAAATATTCTCGTCGGCACCCTTACACCCCCTCCCCCCCTATGGTCGACGTTACCCTATGTATTTTCAACATATGCACCCCTAGTGATGCCGTCTCTGAGAACAAGCATCGTGTTTACTCACATAAATCAGAAATGCTTCTCTTCATCTCTTATTTACATCTCTGCGTAACGTACTTTCCTGTACACGCAATTGGCTGCCAACCAAATGTTTAACGTAAGGTTTATTGTAAGGATAGGCTCGTGTAATTTGAATGGATTCCAAGAGCAATATTAAGTTTATCTTACTTTGACATACTAATACTGTGAATTACTAACTAACTGTATATTTTAATTTCAACACACATAGTTCTAGTTAGATTTGGTATAATAATACTCTTTAAAAAAGTATACATTCAAATTGTATTAAAGTAAAATATATTAAGTTTATATATATATATATATATATATATATATATATATATATATATATATATATAATATAACTATTTATTAGGATTAAAGTGAGTAGTGTGTCTTATTATTGGGAAGTCTCTAATCGGGTAAATGTGTTCAAAGCTGTCTGGATACAACAGGATCTCCTTGTTGGGAGCTCTGGGATCTAAACTAATTTTCACTCTAACAAGTTGCTTTTATATGACTTTTAACAAGCTTCTTTCTCTGTGATAGTCTTTATAGCTTCTTTACACTGATTCTGATGTACTATTCCAAACAACTATATCGTAAATAAAAAGGGTTCAACAGATTTGTGCACGGATTACTTTGTTTCTATTAAGACCTAAGCATACTAAAAAGGAATAAAAATGTAATAATATTTACATTATTAAGTATAAGATTAAAATTGTAAAAGTATTTAAAATGGATTAAGCAATTAGTGAAACAAAATTCATTTAGATCCCAGGAGTGATCATAAACTCATATAACAACACATCTTTATAAATCGAAGAAAATAATTTATATATATATATATATATATATAAAGTAAAAGTATTTAAATATACATATAATATATGTAAATAGGCAGACAAGCTCAGCAAACGAAGTTAGCTAAACTAGAGACTGTAGACTAGGGACAAATATCCATTGCTATCACTAACTATGTGTTAAAAAGTCCTTTAAAAATTTATATTTTTGATAATGTCCACCTAAGAATAATGATAAGTATTGCTGTATGTCAGTTCAGCTCTTGTACAAAGATGCATTTCATGTAATGAATATTTAATAATAATCTTTAGCACATATTTTATAAAAATTTTGTAATAAAATGTTTACAATTTGTAGTTTTCAATGCGAAATTACTGAAATAAAAGACATTATTAATATTACGTCTTTTAGCAAAAGATATTTTGTAAGAAACGATGAACTACACAATAGATTTGCTCATTCCAACGATGCTTTGTTTATGAAATTGTAATAAATTTTAACGGAGAAGGCTGAAGCACTGCGTAAGTAATGAAAACTGGAACAGTTACCAGATACATCGCGCTGCGATATTCAGTTGTGTCTCGTCGCCAACAATGAAAGTGGAACATAAACTGTTCATTACACATTTACAATCCCGATAAGAATAGGCGGAGATATTTCTAAAATTAAAGACTGATATTATTATAGATACATGCAAATGTATATTCTTAATATCAATAACGTAGAGAAATACATAAAATTTTCCTCTTAGTGAAATATTTTATTATAAAATATCTAGGCTTAACTTTACAAAGGCACTACCTTAGCAAAATATGTAGCTTGGGTGAGTTCGTTAGCCAGTCTTAACTAATGAAATATTTCAAAGTAGCGGACATTCACATTCAAGTAAACGTTTTAGGTCAACGACTTCCCAACACAGACCCAAAATTATACATTTTTTACATATCTCACTTAATGAAAAAAAGAAATGGTTCTATAATTTTGTTTGATATCCTTTTCGGTGGTTTAAAGATGGTAGGTCTACATGCTATTATATTTTCTCAATATCAGTAATGTAGTTACTTTCATTTCTCGTAAATATACAGTTAAATGTTTTCAGAACAACAATTCAATATGTAAATAAACTTGTATTTTGATTAAAAAGTACGTATATACGAAAAAATAAAACATATACCTAAGTAAAATAAGAGTTCAGTTTGTTCGATGAACATCGAGAACATGATAAAATGGGAATTGTAGTTTCATTACTGTCAATGTGGTAAACTTATACAGATGTCATTTTCCCAACCTTGTCTCCCCGTAACTACCTCCAGTTGGGGTTGAGGTTGATGAGCCGTGATGTTTGGAGTTGTTAGAGCTTTACCAGTTTTCAGGGGAAATGTCACCCTGTGGACAACTTTTGATGTTGATAATGTCACACTGCTAACGAGAATATCCTATACTCTCTTGTACGTGTCGTTATAGACAACTAAGAATTTCTTTCTGAAATGTTTGAAAAATTTTTAAACCAACATCTACTGAAAAATATTAAATTGTTTATTTACTGATAACTTTATCGACAAAGAGTATCAAATCCACAATAATATATTTTTAAAAAATGTGCAAACAGTTATCACTGCATGTTTTAAAATCTTTAAATCTAAGCAAAATTATACTACATTGCTTTCTAAAGAGGCTACTGTTAGGTCATCACATAAAAACAATGTGTGTGTATAGTTTTTTATTAAGTGCATGTTTATAGAGTTAGTGAATATGACAAACAACATGTAGGTTGTGATTCCTGACTAAGGCGTGCCACAACGCTTTGGTAAGATTTGTTTATTTTAACCTAGTTTGTAATTATGTATTAGGTTAGTTCTTTACCTGAAGAAGAGATTAGATTGCAGATCTCGAAACGTAGTGTTACTGATTTCTTGTTTCACTGAACGATGGCAAATGTCCGGAAAAATCCTGTTTCCTTCACAATCTTTCCATCGTCAAAAGAAACCTTCAAACAAAGAACATAAAACAAATCACGACAAATGAGGAAATATATCCATGTTTTGATATGTTTGATTTCAATAATGAGCTTCATATAAAATGCATGAATATAGGAATTATTTAATATATATGCAATCTTAACAAATACATTTTACAATAAAAACAATTTTTTCCAGAAAATAATTTGAAATATAACGGTGCTTCATCCATAAAGAAAAGCAGTGTCCTTGGGAAATGATTCTGCCCGGGCTACCAAGCCTGTGGGAAGACTTGAGTTGCTCTTGCTAAAATGAATAGCGAACAGAATAACAACACAAATTAATTTAAATTTTATTAATTTAAAATATAATAACAGAGGTAAAGATTGTGCAAAATTAAATTGTAAATGATTAGTGTGAAGTAATATTAGTTTAGAAGTAGTTTACGATAGGATATTTAAGCAAAAGTATAGCAGGATTGTAGCAGGTTAAAATGGGACTTCTGTGATATAGAACGATGAAAGGAATAGTGATAGTTTACAGGTCAGACTGTCAACGCGTAGTTTGTCTTTGCATCCTAAATAGACAGTAAAAACAACAACTGGTTAACTTTTATCGTAAAAGTGTTTAGTACAGTAGTATCGAGTGTAAACTGTATGGTTTCTAACCTATTTGCAGTAGGAATAGTGATAGTTTACAGGTCAGACTGTCAACGCGTAGTTTGTCTTTGCATCCTAAATAGACAGTAAAAACAACTGATTAACTTTTATCGTAAAAGTGTTTAGTACAGTAGTATCGAGTGTAAACTGTATGGTTTCTAACCTATTTGCAGTAGGAATAGTGATAGTTTACAGGTCAGACTGTCAACGCGTAGTTTGTCTTTGCATCCTAAATAGACAGTAAAAACAACAACTGGTTAACTTTTATCGTAAAAGTGTTTAGTACAGTAGTATCGAGTGTAAACTGTATGGTTTCTAACCTATTTGCAGTAGGAATAGTGATAGTTTACAGGTCAGACTGTCAACGCGTAGTTTTGTCTTTGCATCCTAAATAGACAGTAAAAACAACAACTGGTTAACTTTTATCGTAAAAGTGTTTAGTACAGTAGTATCGAGTGTAAACTGTATGGTTTCTAACCTATTTGCAGTAGGAATAGTGATAGTTTACAGGTCAGACTGTCAACGCGTAGTTTGTCTTTGCATCCTAAATAGACAGTAAAAACAACAACTGGTTAACTTTTATCGTAAAAGTGTTTAGTACAGTAATATCGAGTGTAAACTGTATGGTTTCTAACCTATTTGCAGTAGGAATAGTGATAGTTTACAGGTCAGACTGTCAACGCGTAGTTTGTCTTTGCATCCTAAATAGACAGTAAAAACAACAACTGGTTAACTTTTATCGTAAAAGTGTTTAGTACAGTAGTATTGAGTGTAAACTGTATGGTTTCTAACCTATTTGCAATAGGTACATTAAAAGAGCCAGTATTTATTTGTCCAAAATACAAAAATCTGGAGCGATTTCAATGTTTCCAGTTGATACTATAAATTAAGAATAAACATTAAGAATATTTACCGTGTTTACAGTAAATTTTTACCCATATTACCTTCCAGAGAACTTATGTGTGGTATTTTTTGTTACAATTATGTAAACGTTTTCCTTTATATCTAAGCAGTGAGAATGCCAAATTATCTCTAAATATGGACTATTTGTGGCATTTGTATGTTTCAGTATATACACATCTTCACAAAATTTAAGTTTGATTGTGAATACAATACAAAATAATAATTTTGGTCGATAAAACAATAAAGATTGAATGTAAAAGCATGTGAATAATAAAACAATAGGGAGATAAGCTGTTTAAATAATCAGTTTTGCAAAGTGGTAAACATGAAGGTTTACGGCATGCTTTATTAAAACTTGGAACTTGCATACTATCCTTGCATGAATAATCTACATTGAATACTCGTATGTTAGATCGTTTGGCACAAATACATATCTGGTTCCGTTATGTTAACAAGTACAATAATTATTCATAAAAGTATATTTTAAACGATTTATTTATTGATTTAGTTATTTTAAAATTAAAGTGTGAGTGTAATACTTTCTTCGTCTGTTCCATTTGATTGAGGGAGTCATCGAATAAAACATTTTTAGTATACCAGCACTGTTGCAGTTATGTTTCTTATTCATAAACTTTTCAATGTCCTTTTTCGCATAAAGAATTACGATTCGAACTTATGCTGCAGATTTCCGAAAACATTTCAGTTAAAAATTTATATTCGTTGTAAGACAGTGGTGAAAATTTCTCTTTCAACTACATCACATTAAAAAGCGTTTCTGCTGCCTAGAGTTAAAGAGAGGTAGATTTCAAACGTGGCTCTCGGAATAAAAAATAGGAGATACATCGTTAGACAGATGGCTAATTTGTACAATACTGACTCTAATGATTGGCATATTAATTTAATCTTAATAATTTTAATATTTGGAAACCCCATCACCCTTAAATATAAAAAAAAACATTATAAAAGCTTATTTACGAAACATGTGGATTTATTTTGTTATTTTGGTTGTAATTAATGATTATGCCTATTTTTGTAAACATATTCTTTTAATGATGTTTCGTAGTTTTTATACTTTCAAGAAATTTTGCACGACCGTTATATTGAATATATTTTTGCTCAAAAATGTGTACATAATACCAACTGAGTTATAACAATTCATTTTCAAACTCTTGAACGGTTCTCCATTAAAATATTAACTAAAAACAAATGAAAACGAGTACGTGTAAAAGTTCCCCTAAATTGCATAAACAAAAACTATTGTTGCCAACTTTGAACTATTATTGTACCATTTTTCAGTTTGACTCCGCTAGAAATTACAACATACAACTTATTTACAATCATTTTTGCAGTGTTGAAATGTACGTTCACTATCTGAAAACCTTTCGAGATATTCAAAAACTTATTAGTAGTTTTGGAATAAGTGTCGTAAATGTATTGTTGATTAATTGCTTTTCCATTATTAATTACAATATATTTGGTTACGGATTATAATAAGATAATGCCTAAGTAACCACAACGGAAATCAGTTTAAGTTGTTATTACAAGGAATAAAGTCACAGAGGTAATCTGGGAGATGTGTGATAAAGTGATAAGAGTTATGAAGCACGTGCTGTAAGATGTGGCCACCGCCACCGCGTTGTAAAAATTCAAGTGCTAAATGTAATAAGTGTGCTGGTTCATTTTAATAAGATGTAATGCTGAGTAATGTTAAAAACCTTATCTAACAACAAAAATAACACGTTAATTGGCTGAGCGTTAGCGAAGCCTATTACTCGAGGGGCTGGAAAGAATTTATTTCATTGACTGTCTAACCATAAGGTATATCGAAAACGAACTGACCAGTAGACTGCGTAAGTTTGTATGCAGGTTCATTTTCCATATAAGTGAAGTACTTTAATATTAATTCCACTCCATTGGATTTGGCTACACTTTATCGCACATATTTATATTTATCTTATGTGCATCATTCAATGACAAAATCGTAGAATGAATAAATTTGAAATAAACTAAGTATTGTACTTGAAAGTTTCACATAGAAATTTACAGCCCAACTATCTGCAAGATATCTCGATAATTTTTTCAGCTAAAAACTTTAAATGTGTATGGCTAATTTGTTTATATGTAGACGAAAATGAGTTTATGTTTATTTATACTTAATTATATATATTATACACATTTAAAGTTTTTAGCTGAAAAAATTATCGAGATATCTTGCAGATAATTGGGCTGTAAATTTGTATGTGAAACTTTCAAGTACAATACTTAGTTTATATATTATATATATATATATATATATATATATATATATACAAACTTAATATATTTTACTTTAATACAATTTGAATGTATACTTTTTTAAAGAGTATTATTATACCAAATCTAACTAGAACTACGTTTCGAAATTAAATATACAGTTAGTTAGTAATTCACAGTATTAATATGTCAAAGTAAGATAAACTTAATATTACTCTTGGAATCCATTAAAATTACACGAGCCTATCCTTACAATAAACCTTACGTTAAACACTTGGTTGGCAGCCAATTGCATGTACAGGAAAGTACGTTACGCAGAGATGTAAATAAGAGATGAAGAGAAGCATTTCTGATTTACTTATGTGAGTAAACACGATGCTTGTTCTCAGAGACGGCATCACTAGGGGTGCATACGTTGAAAATACATAGGGTAACGTCGACCATAGGGGGGAGGGGTGTAAGGGTGCCGACGAGAATATTTGTAAAACTTTAAAAGAGAAGCAAAAATCGTGGAAAGATTAGGTCTATATTTTTAAAACCAAAGGTTAAAGCTTTATTTGGAATACAAAATATGAAATGCCCTACTCACAAGATTAATAACTTAATCCATAATATAAATATCTAACGTCAGTTAGGTATAACGCTATATTAACTTAATCTGCTTATCTTTTGCGAAGATCACTGAGTCAGGAATGTAAAATTGAGTGATTTTTACATATGAAGTAATACTGTAGAGTGGTGTATTGTTTTACATTCAGTCTTGATGTCCCGCCTGCCTCTTTACCATCTAGCGAGATCAAATCACTCCAAGAAAAATCTCTTTTCAAAACAATCTCTTCACGATGTATTATGTTGTTTTCATCCACTTCATATGATGCTTTTAAGAACAGTGTAATATATTTGTTGAATCGTTTATTTTCTTCATACTTAACCTTTTGTCACGAGTATTGTATCTGAAGAAGATAACAGACACCAGATTTCAAAGCGTCCTGTTTCTGTAATTGTGACATATGGCATGCACGTGTATTGTATACGTCCATTGCATACTTGTAAGTGTCCGTAAGTCTACTGTGGCCTCGACTCATACAACGTTAATTAAGAACTTTAAACAATGAAATGTGTTTATAAAACTGAGAAGACACAAAATAAGCTTCAGAGATCCTCCTTTAGCTTTCGCTTGTTATAATGTACTTCAAACAATTAAATATTTTTATAGAAACAAGGAGAAAAGGTTAAAAAAACTCTTCCTAATCTGGTGTTTGCAGATTGGTTACACTTTTATTCTCGATTTTCATATGCACTTTATTCAATGAAATTTATTTATAAAAGTAAGGAGACAAAAAATGGTACTTTGGGATTATACCGACCACACCCAGACATGAATCGTTATTTGACATTTTGCTTCTACTGATTACTAGATTAGCGTAAAACAATATTTCGTCAATATAAAACAGGAATTGTCTTATAACCCCTCCCCATCCTCAGACAGAGGTCAAAGTCGAGCGGTCTAGTAGATAACGTGATTACAGTCTCGCCACCCGTTCAGCTGGTGCGTCGCTTTGTTGTACTTCCGTGTTTTACCCCTACATTTCTCCAAAAACAAACATTACCAAACAAAAACTAAACTCTCTATTGAAAAAAACACACAAAACTTGTTTTTATTCTTGATCACACTCCGCCACCCAAAACGCGAGTGTCTCCGGCCATCAGCGCGGGTTTCGGCAGCACCTTGGGTGCTGCCCCGCGCCGATGTCAACGAAAGAAAAACATTCCTCGAGATAGTACCTATCAGTAAAATATCAAATTCTAGAGGGGCTGATCAGAAATATAAATTGAATTGTAATGGAAAGGCAATTATGTACCGTGCAAAAAACTTAAATAATCATGTGATGCCGCGGCCTGTCGTAATCGGGATTCTCGAGAAAGATAACAGCAGATAAGATAACAGCGACAACAAAACCGATCACAATACCTGGAAATGCTTGTTGATTGATGGAATGTTAGTTCTGTTACTCAACTACATCGTTTTATAACGTCTAAGTTCATTGAAAAAGTTTAAGCGTTGGGGGCATATAACAGAATCAGACCCCATTAACAATTGATAATCGTTGTAAGTTTGTAATTTTGTAATTAAAGAGTTGTTTTTTCGTTCTACCATGTTTGTTTCTGTAAATTTATACTTTTGTGTTCTTCATACTGGTGTGGTCGGTATAATCCCAAAGTACCGAAAAAATAAATACAGAGGTCCTACTGTGGTGTTTGCGGATCGATTACATTTTTGCTTTTGCTTGTGATACTGTACTTTGATTTAGATTATATATGTTTGTTATTAATAAAAATAGTGCTTTTATTGACAAAAATATTGATTTTAGTGTATTTTAATTGAACATTTACCAGGCCGAAAATTTGTCCTGAATTGAGTTAGAAGCTTTTAAATTGAGATGATGATTTACATTTAAATATATACTCCCACTTTTCTATATAGCGCTGATAACAAAGCTCATATATCTCAAAAACCATGATTTATACTTTTGTAACAATCCAACCTTGAATATTAGATTATATTTCTTTTCAAAATATATCAGAGAGGAAATTTACAATCATTATTTTTTTTAGTGTTTGCTATAATGTTTTACACTGATTGCATAGCTGATATTGTGTGCTTTTATCGAGTACCAAACTTTAGATTAGGTTTATGCCAATAAGTATAGTAGAGTGCCATACGGAAACTAACCATTAATATAAGATAAATAACACTTACACACTACCAACATAATATGTAAAGCCTCATCGTACAAAAAAGAGAATCCTTTTATTAAAAAAATCCGATATTATAACAAGGTTTTTATATCATAAAAAGCATCATCTTAAAAGGATTTAAATAAAAGTTTTGCATAACTTATTTCCCAACGATATTGGTTCATTTTATTTTGGACAGGTAAGTAGGGGCTGCCTCATAGTCTTTAGGAATGGGTTTTTCAGAAGTTAACCTTAAACACGGAATGTAACAGTAATATGGGAACACAATACTAAATAAATTGCGTACGACGGATCTGATGAGAATGAAGCAAAGTTCTAAACACTAACACTGAACAGCAGCTACATCTGTACTGTATAAGAGACATAGATAAATAATAGACAAGGCAGGAAAGGTTCCCGAGTGGCTTTTGAATGCAATTCTCACATTGAGGTTGAGCCTGGTTGTGAATTTTCACACCATCTTTGATTACACAGATTTCAAGTTGGGAGCTATACGATTGCTACTTTGCGCCTTTGATGTTCAGCGTGGAAGCCATACTTCCCGACTGGTCTTACAAACCACAACAGACGTGCAAATAACACGATTTTCAGACCATCATTGCTAATTTGTGCCTTTGAGGGTGCTCAGCGTGGAAGCCATCGTCCCTGGTACAACAAGCGTGAAAAACACACGGTTCTACCAGGTGATCTGGCATACTGGCCACTTTAAGTGGTGATTACCACATTCCTTCCTGAAAATTCTACATAGTTTTCTCAGTGACCGACCAGTTTTTCGCGTGGTTGGATGAACTGTTTTTCATTAATTTAAGGGATACTGGAATTACGACTTCAATTTAAACCTCTAATCAAAGCCTAAACGTGAAATAAAATGCTACATAGCTAGGTTGATTGGAGATCTTAGGCTTAGGTGAAATAGCGAGTTAGGGTTTTACCAAACTGATAATGGTAATCATATAAATTCCCAAACATCCCACTATCATGATGAATATGGACTTAACTCTAGAAAAACAACATAATATACAATTATATATATATATATATATATATATTATATATATATATATATATATATATATATCAATAAAAAACTTTTACCTAAGCAATAACAATTAATGACATATCAACAGCTAAAATAAAAACAGCTAAATTGTTAGTTATTTCATCTTTTGCCGCCTTTTGAGGGGGATTACCGCAATATATATATATATATATATATATATATATATATATATAATATATATATATATATATATATATATATATATAAGGAAATAATACAGATTAGAATTGTTTAAATTTTAAATTTTTAAGAATTAATTCACAATTAATAGGGCTGTGACGTCTACAATATTTAATCGTAGTGTTGTTCCTTTTGGTTGTCCTTGATAAGCATCGGCATCTCTAGTGCTTTACTAACTAGTAATTTGGATCCCGAGAGTTTTATTATGTTTTACAGATTTAAGATCAAACATTTCTTCATAAAGGGAGATATATTTTTACAGTTATTCTGATTTACATAAAAAATAGTTTAATTAGTACTGTAGTTCGAAAAAGGGAAATCTGACTATAGCAACTATTTAAATAATATAATAGTTTATATTTCAGTTGTTAAAATTGTCAACCTATATAGTAATAAAGACTGACAAGCTAATAAGATATGCTTCTCAATAAGCATCAACTTGAACACTAAGCATTCAGCAATAATACACTTGTCGTGCGGTTAGTCATCAGACACAACCAATTAACAGCAGCGGTTGAATGTATTAGGCGTTAATTAATCTTGACAGTAACAGATTTGAATATTCAACACCTCTCATGAACTTCAACGCCTCTTATTCTTTACTGGTTTTTTATATGGTTTTAATCGTAGAGTATTATGGTTGTCGAAAGCAATATATGAGCGCAACTTTTACATATGTTGTGTCATCTTTTATAGTTAAATACTTCCCCATATTGACACCGAAATTCCCTCTGAAATACTGATCTACCTTCAAATACTGATCTACCTTCAAATACTGATCTACCTTCAAATACTGATCTACCTTCCCGTTCTATACAGTGAAATAATCTCGCTAAGGTATCATCAAATTTAAACAGATTAGTTCATTTTCCTAGTGGCAATAGCCCTTTGGGCAGGGTGAGTTAAACCAAACTGCAGAGACTTTACATCACAGACATTTTGCTATAAAAGTACAGGAAAACATCCACCTGGAGTGTTTGGTTAATGTTACTTAACTCCTAGACCCTATTATTATCGATGGAGAAGTGAATCTTAGGTAAATCCAAGAAAGTGCAGAAGATCTGATATAAAAAAATACGAGAAGAGAAAAAATTAAACCTTTACAGCAATCCATCTGGTCTCAGATAAAATAAACAGAAGATAAACATATTAACCTCCATATATACCATCTCGCACCATGTACAGGTTACTTCTTCGCAATAGTACTTTGCCATTGGGTACATTTATTTAGACCACACGTCTCGCGTGGACTATAAAAAACGAACAGATGAACTTTCGAATTACTGTATAACAATGATTATTATTTACTGTGGTTAGAGTTTTACTTCTTTTAACTGTCCTAAACTTGTGATATACACGGTTGAAGCACTACTTTTAACGTAGATAATTTTTTACAAGAGTGCAACCAATGGCATTGCAAAATCTCGTATTTCCAAATATAAAGTCTAATAAGACTATTTGCTAATTAAATTGACTTACAAAATTAAATTCTGAATGCTCATTTACCCTCAACTTGTGATAAGAGTAAGATCATTTTAACCGTATCAAGAATATTTTCTAGTGTACCAAGAGCGAATAATCCCTTAAAGACCTGCTATTCTGATTTCATCACACTGGTTTAATATAAGAAAGCCAAATTCTGGATAAGGAGAAATAAACAAATAATTGTCAAAGAACATAACCTGACATATACCCGTGTACTAAAAGAGAAATTCAGGCAAGTGTGTGTTCATTACTTTCTTCGACAGTGACATAAAGAGTTTTCCTCCTATTTTTAATGATCTTTTTCCTGTTTCCTGAGAAATGGTCCCAAAATAATACGTGAGCATTTGCACTCTTTAACCACACATCCTGGTTTTTCTTGAAATCGACATAAAACTTTCCCCCGAGAGTGAAATTGATGAGCTATACTATTTTTGTATGGAGTCAAAAGGATTAAAAACGTCAATAATTAATTTCACATTTACATTTTTCCTAGCTTGGTACGTGTTAAACCGATCGTCAGACATAAATTAATTGTAATTATATCACAGTCATACAGTATATAAAAAGGCTGAAACTCACCGCTTGAAAGGTCCGTATATGGTACACTGGACATATTTAATGAATTAAATTTACGTGCCTGACGATCGTTTATGCTATTATTTATATTAGCCTCTTCCAGCTGATTAGAGGAGGGTGGCATCTCAACTTCTTCGTAGTACAATGGGTTCCTACTTGACTTGAATGTCAACCGACTTAGGAAAACTTCTCTTTCATGCCCCTGTAGTAATAATCGTTGTTATTATTTTCTAAAAAATAAAGAGACACATATTATGATCGTTTTTAAGGACACAGCAGTCAATTTTAGTAATTTATATAACATAAGTAATAATATTATAGAGTTAGTTGAAAATATCAATAACTTGATAGGTAATTTCACTTCTGTAAAAAAATTATTCATTTTAATAATTATGTCCAGCAATTTTAAATTTCTTATAGTTTTTGCAGTCTCACCAAGCTGTTCCTGGTAAATATGACTGGTCTCCAAAGAAGGCCAAATGAAATTATAAGAGTCTAATGTAGGAAATATTGCTATAAGAGAGGTAGTGCTGAAGATATAAACGTTATGTATTATAGTCGTTATATTAGAGACAAGATATTTGTATACGGGAGAAGTGTGCGTTTATATTAGAATCGTATCTATTCTTACCAAAATGTGTGTGTGTATGTGTGTTTATATATATTTCTCTCTGCTAAATTATTTATAAATTTTAATCCTGGACTAGCAAAATATTTTTTCTTGTCTACAACTTATATGAACATATATAATTTTACATTATTATTCAACCCAGTTTTATGAACATTATTAAAGCTTTTCCTGCAGTATTGAGACCTTAACCAATTTTATTTTACAAATACTCATTAAATCATAAACTAAAACACAAGGCACAAAATAAGACCTTGTCTATTTAAAACGAGTCGCTTAAAAAGTCACCGAATAAAATAACACATTTTGTTGATCAGTATATCCCCTCTAGGTTATAGAGTATTGAAGTCTTGTTTGTTTGAAAACTTCCATTCACACGGGTATTCAGCTAGCATTATACAAATATTAATTTCTCTTGCAGTTAGTTTGTCACATATTTCATTTCTGATCCTAGGCGTTATTTTTGTTTAACCATGTGGAGTTCAGAAAAAATTTCCTATTATTACATATATAGTAAGGGTTGTCTGTTGGAAATAAAGTCGTTAGGTGCACTCAAATGCTTTTATGCAGTTGGAAAATATTATTTCTAAATGCTTCATGTGGTAATTGAGACCAGTCCTGACAGATATCAACGTACACATTTTTCTATAAGAGTATAAACGTCCCTCCCCCCCATCAGTTGGGGTTAATCAGGGAGGGGTCTGCAGTTGTTTGGACCTTCCCAGTGTTATACCTATGGAACAGGATAGCTTTTGCTACTCAAAGTTTCAAACTCTATTTCAATGTATTTCCAAGTACATTGTACATTTTAGTTGCTATCGTTGATGAGTACACTTAGCACAGTGGCTGTCAATTCTGGGAGCTCTGAGAATGCCGATGGAGAATTTCATTAACGCTTGAAATCCCACACTAACATTATAAACTTTCATTTTACAAGACAACACTATCATATGAATCAGATTACTCTATATATTATATACTATAGTGTTCCATTAAGTTTAATTAATATACTCGTATTGTAGTATCACTAGATAAAAGAATAACGACATTTTCCAATATATAATTTTTTTATTTTGTGCAAGGCCTTTCTGAATCAAAGATTCCATCATCAGGCACTTCACAAATTATCAAATGTTTACATTTTTGTAAATAATAATTAATTTTATAAGATAACATATGTAAACAATTTGGATGTATGGTTAGCCAGTATCAAATATTTCATCAGAATTTAATTTTATTTTTTTTATAAATTGAGATGAGAGTAAAACTTAATTTTGAATTGGTCCGTCTTCATTATTGATAATTTTTTCTTGATTTATGGTAATGTAAAATGTTTTCCCAAGCATTTAAGTGTGTTGTGTTTGTAACTTCTTTTAATAATCGTAAATTTTTATTAGAGATTGTGTGTCCAGATTCAATACAGTGATTCGCCACAGCAGATTTTTCATTTCTTCCATATTTTATGTGTGCAAAGTGTTCTTTGAATCGTGTTTTAATGTTCCTTTTAGTTTTGGCCAATGTACAATTTATCACAGTCGTTGCATTTAATTTCATAAATTCCTGATTTGTTTTTCGAATGTGGTTTTGTCCTTGGGATTTCCTAATATTTGTGATAGTTTGTTTTATAAGTGATAGATTTGTTTGTATGTTTTTTAAAAATTTTCTGCAATTGATTTGAAATGTTACTGTATGTTGTACAGATGAATTCTTGTTTATTATCTTGAAGTGGTAGTAATGTTGTTCTAGATTTTCTTAATTTTCTCTTGATTGATTTGTGAAGTATGTTGTCAATAAGTTGTGTGGTGTAACCGTTAAAAATAGCAATATCTTTGATGTAGTTTAAACTCTTTGTTGTAGTTATCGATAGATAGTGGAGTATTCAAAAGTCTGTAAATCATTGAGTTGAAACTAGCTCTTTTTTGTTGAGGTGGATGGTTAGATTCGTTGACAATAAATCTATTTATATGCGTCGGTTTCCTGTAAATGTCAAATTCAAATTTTGATTGGTTTCTAATTACTAACACATCTAAAAAATGGTATACTATTGTTTTGCTCAATTTCGTATGTAAATTTAATGCTAGGGTAAAACGAATTTAGGGTAGAGATAAAGTTTTGTAGGTTTTCATTTTTATTAAATATTGCGAAGATATCATCAACATATCTTATCCACTTTCTTGGGAAATATTTCATTTTTGTTTTAGCCGTAATTTCAAAATAACTCATAAATATATATTTGCAATGAAGCATGAAAGAGGATTTCCCATTGCTGTACCATCAATTTGAGTGTAGGTATGATTCTTTAAATTGAAAAGTAGTTATGATTCATACACAGGTTTTATTAAACATGGAATATTCATCAACTATTTCTTTTTGTAAATTTATGGAAGAATACAACCAATTCAATATTATTTCCGTTGTATCTCTAATTAGAACATTAGGATACAGTGAAACTACGTCAAAGGATATTAGATATTCGTCTTCTCTATAATAGTGTCCTTTAATTGATTGTATAAAATCATATCTATTCTTGACCGAAAATTAAGGAAGAGGTTTTAAAATTTTGAAGTGTTCTTGATAACCATTGTGATAAGAAATAGGTTGGAGAGTTTATGTTTGACACTATGGGACGCATTTCCATTTCCAGGTTTGTGTATTTTTGGAAGACAATATAATTTTGGAATTGTAGGATTGGGAGAACTGTAAGTTTTCTGTATAATTGGTAGTCGATTAAATTTTTTGCAGTTTTTTAAGGTTTCCGAAAACAGATTTTATTTTACTTTAGTATAGGGTTTTTTTAAACATTTGCTGTAAATGTCCATTATTTAAAATTGTTTTTACTCTTTCAAAATATTCATCTTTGTCCATAATAACAATAGTATTACTTTTGTCGGCTTTCAAATAAAATACATCCTTTTGTTTTAAACTCTTTACAGTTTAACTGTGCTTATTGAATATTGTATACGAAGATTTTGCTTAATTTATACTTTTAGAAACAGTAGAAAAAATATCAGATCTAATTGCAGTTTTCTTACACTCATCTAAATTTTTGAATGTTACTTTCTATATCTATTATCATATTTTCGTTATCATTCTTACTTTTTAGATTAAAATGTAAACCTTTATTTAAAAGATTCATTTTCTTCTTTGGAGAAGCTTTCTGATGACAAGTTACATACCAGTTGTTGATCTTCAAAAAAGCGATTTTTTTTTCTTCATAAAGAAGTGGTTTCATTGCCATTCTTAAGTGATTTAAATTTGTTTTCCAAATTTTTTGTTGTTTCTTTTTATATTTAAACTCAATACTTTCAAGAAATATTAAAGTATTTCTCTTGAAAAACCTCATGTTAAATAGTTGATAAATGTTTAGTTATTTCCATGATAAATGGTAATTTACATTACCATAAATCAAGAAAAAATTATCAATAATGAAGACGGACCAATTAAAAATTCAGTTTTTACTCTCATCTCAATTTATAAAAAAATTAAAATTAAATTCTGATTAAATATTTTGATACTGGCTAACCATACATCCAAATTGTTTACCATATGTTATTATAAAATTAATTATTATTACAAAAATGTATACATTTGATAATTTGTGAAGTGCCTGATGATGGAATCTTTGATTCAGAAAGGCCTTGCACAAAATAAAAAAATTATATATTGGAAAAACGTCGTATTCCTTTATCTAGTGATACTACAATAAAATAGTTATTCCAATGCTCCAAGATTCTACAATATACTCGTATATTTAAATCTATCTCAATTTTGTTTACTCGAACTTTTTTCACTTACGATTTATAAAAAGGAAAGTTTGACTAACTACTAATTTACTGTCACAAATTCAATCTACCGGAAAGCTGATATTTTGCAGGTGACTATTTTCATCCCATAAAAAATTATGATTTTACAGATTTTAACAGGTTAAGGTTATTTGCTATTTTAAAACGATGAGAATTTGGAATTGTATTCAAAGGCTTAATGAATAATCAAGAAGAATAAACAAAAGCGTGTATAAAAAGATTTCGTGTCTATCAATTTGAGGGTGAAATTTAGAATTTTAATTCAGTTAAAACTGTTGTCCCCAGATCAATATAAATACAGAATAAATCAATTAAATACAAAGTAATTTTAGGAAAGCAATATGTGCTATACATGTGCTGTATGTGCAAATACTATGAATGTGGACTAAAAATTCATAAATATAACTTAAACTTTTTTTAATACTATCGTAAGTCTATATTTATTTATTTATTTTATTTATTTATTTCTAAATAAATAATTAATATTTGGGATGTTAATATATTATAACAAAAATAAACAAGTTTTTTTATTTTATAAACTACACCTGAATGCGATATTAAAGAATATATTTTACAGATCTAAATTAAGTTTTATTCTTCTTCTTATTTTTTTCTATGCGTTTGAGATAAGAAAATGTAGAATGATGATAGTAGGAAAGAGCGAATTTAAACGGAAGACAAGTGTATTTTACAACTGCCAATGTATCTCGCTTTTACTGCATATTGAGCTCTATCTGATTTAAATTCTTTCAGTAGAACTCTGCCGGGTGTCGTACATTCTTTGAAGGAGAACGTGATAGCCCCCATGCATAAGACAGTTTTGTTCAACTTTCCAAAAACTCTTACAAGAATATTCGTTTCGCAGCTAGGAACGTGTAGCGTTTTTACAGATACATTGATTTATTGTTTTAATTAAAACTTAAATTAAATAAAAATTTTGGGATCGAAACATTGGGACTTAATTTTAGATTAGATTGTGAAATGTCAGGGTAAAATCGAACATGTAATCCTTTGGCAAGTTAGCACTGGTAGTTTTAAATTGTTAGGAAGGCAGGTTGACTGCCTTGAATTGATTAGAACTTGTCTTATTGTGAGTATTGTTCTCCTGGTTTGATACAGCTGGACCAATGAGAGAGCTCCACGGATGTCCTGCAAAGGTGATTGGAAATGGAAGTATTTAAGCGCCTGCTAATAATTTTCGCCCTTCTTTTGGTTATTTTCGTGAGTAAAGTTAATTGCAGTGCGCCGTTTTTCTTAAATTTTTTTTCCGCGATCTGATTTTAAATTAATTTTGTTGTCTTTTTTATAGGAAAAAATTAAATTCATAGAAACTACAGAGCAATCTGAATAACTTATTCTCGAAGAACAATAGAGCATAATAGAATCATACAAGTTACATTTGGTTCATGCTTGCAAGAGAAGTGAATTAAAATTGAACTTTGTTAATAACTTTAATTGAGATTTGAAAAGGTAGTAATTTATTAATATTTAACTGGTACTGTTTTATTGTGAATTATTAATTGAAAATTAATTGAACTTTAATAATTGTTAGAGAGAGACTTGTAATCTGAATTGCAGAGACTTGAAAGTTAAGGTTCAAATAGTGTAAAGAGAAGTTGAAATTTTTTGAATTTTGAGTGAACTTAGAAGTGAACATTTTTATTTTTATTATTTCCAAGTGGTATTTCATTCTTATTTTAAAACTTTATTGTTTTATTTTAGAAGAGAGCTCTGATTTTTAGTTGGATATATTTGATTAATATTTTTATTTCTTGCCAAAGGAATTTTTAAATTTACAAAAATGTTTGTCAATTCTTTGTGGAAAATAGAGTAATAAAAATTCTGAAACGTTGAACTTATTATTTTGCCAGTTAAAAATAAATCCATTGTTTTTATTTAGAACTGTGATTTTTATTTTAGACAAATCAGATAATACTTAATAGTTAAAAAATTTAGTAATACATTGTACTTAATATTCACTAGAATCTTTACTAATCAAAAAATATTTTATATCGTCTTGGATGTATTATTGATGATTTAAATATTAATACTCTGGAATATTAATATCAACAATCCAAGTCGTTATAGAACGCAACCACGATTAAAGACAATTAATAAGGTATAAGATACTAGCTGTTACTCGCTAAAACACAGTTGTAATAAATAGCCAAGTCAAATGTTATTTAAAAAGGTCTTGAAGTAAACATTTCTTGTCTAATTGTTTTTTTATTGTTTGAAGATTTTTAGTACTTTTTCAACAAATACTATGTCGGTAAGTATGAACAGTTTTTTAAATACACAAAAACCAATTTAAATTTTAAAAACTTTCGCAATACTCTGAAAATAAACATTTTAACAAAATCCTTCAATATCCTTTAGTAAATTATGAGTGTAAATTTCATAAAAGTTTTTAAAATACCTAAATATAATGTGGAAAGCGCAACGAATATATGGGAAAATCTGATGACAAAGTGTGTAAGCAAAACCTTCATTTTATTCAGCGACATTTAGTAATGAGTATTTATTTTGGTATAAATACCATTTTAATGAGTCACTTACACAACATTAAATTAACATTTGTTGGCTCCATTCTTCTTTCTGTATTTAGACTTACTTAAGATAAAATGCTGACTACTAACTTGTTCTGAATAAAATAGTTATTTTCTTCAGACACTCCGATATTAATAATACTAAATTTAAAACGCTGTTATACACGTTTTACTTCCTCATATTTTTTTCTATCCAACAATGCCACAAAGGGAAATTTACAAAGAAATTACCACTCGGCTCGGCTGCTACGAGAATTATTCTAAGAAATCTAATAAGTATGTGTGTGAATTCACTATTTCAAGCAATATCTCACCAGTACCAACGGAATTAGACAAGGTCAGTTTCTGTAACCACCCATCCAACAAAAGGAAGACTACCTATCTTAGTGCTGCTTAGATTACGTTGCCGGTGTAATAACCAACATCTGTCTCCCGGTAGATTCCGCGTTGAAACATTACTTACACAATTATCTTCTTGAAATATTGCGGATAGCCATCTTCAGTCAAAATATGATAAACCGAAACTGCCAATAATAAAAGTCGTCTGTATAGGCGAGTTAATTGGATAAAGCCACCTCGTAATCAGTTGAACCTTAACCAACTAACTAACAGCTAAGAGCGATATCTTTCTTTTACACAATTACAAGCTGAAAGAAAATTTCAAGCTATCTTCTTTTATATTCGCTTTTGACTGTTTCTCTTATTACGCTCGGTTAATAGTGGGACATTTTTGCAATTACTTTAACTTTGTCAAGTTCTGTTGTATGGTTTACCTTCAATCTGTTTTTACTATGATCTATTTTTCCGTATCTTGAAGTTCCGTGTGTCTAATGTATTCACTCATTCGTATGGATATTGAACATTGTATCACCACAATTTAAACTAAGCCACAACGACATTAGGTTTTTAAATATCTTCTTTTTTACTGGCCTTAAATTCTTCCAACTTTTCGGCTGGCTTGAACATAATTTGATATTAGTCTCTTTAACATATTCCATTTTATCGAACGTTCCTTGAATATAAGGAGGACAGGTTATTATTGGATGTTCTTCATGTTGGCTTTGATCTAAATGTGGTACATCTCGACAGATAACTCTCTAAATTTGTATTTTAAAATCAAAATGATATTCTCTTACTAACACTGAATATATCTTTATCTAACTGTGAATTCAAAAGTCCAACAAGACGCAAGATATATTAAAATTCTACTGTAGTAGGTATTTAAATTAAAAGGGATTACCACCATTCATTTGGCCATTTTCTAATAAAATAATATATTTAAAAATGAAGTATCATACGGTGTTTAATCTTAGTTCCAACTGTATGCAGAGCAAATATTCCGGCTGCGTAATCATGCTTTGAATTCATACTATTCTAAAATACGATCAAGCAATTAAGTATACTTTCGCTCCTCTTTTTAAAATGTAATAGTTCTTTTCGATTAGTAAATGCAAATAATAATTGGCATTACTCGGAACATTACCATGACATGAAAAATTTTACATCCATCAAGTCCATAAAGCAATAAAACAGTTTAGAGGAGGCACTATAAAGACAAGTGCCAGGAGTAGCGCTTGGAGGTTTACGACATGTTTTATGGCATCTCGGATACTTAACGTGATGAGGTAAAGCCCATGGGAGTGTTTGGTGTTCTTCGAGTTAACGATACTCGGCTCGTGTAAATTAAAGCCAACAACTGCCAGACACATTACACTAGCTTTAATGAATAAAGGTATTAAACTATAATTAAAAATACGAAAATTAGTTGTTGTTATGCTGGTACGCGTAAACTATTCAACTGATCATCGTGAAATGTTACATGGACATGAAGATCTACATTCTGTGGACAAACAGATAATCATAAAGAAAAGAAATAATAGTTCAATTTCATCTTCTTCCAAACCAGGATCGATCACGCTCAGCCGAAACCCATTAGTAGACATATACTATTGTGGAACCAATTCTTGTTAAATGTATAAATAAAGAGTAATTTAAAATCTATAAATGAAATATTTATCGAGATATCTAGCAGATATCTAGGTTACGTGGGTTATTAAGTGTACTCGTTAATATTTCACATGATTTTACTCATTTTACAAATTTTTTTATTCCGCGATTTTCTTATTGGCGTCAAGCCCATAAGCTTAGTCATCCAAATTCCATGAAGTGGCGTGTACTATTATCCATCTTTGCCTATATATAAATGAACCTAGGTAAAAATATACAGGTCGGCTCGACGAAACCTTGCGTCAGACAGACAAAAAAATAAAATTTTTCCAGACAGGAAGACCAGGCTTCGCAAATGCTCAGCCAATTAACACTTTTTCTGTGTAATTACATATATGTTTTAAACGTTCCTCAGCATTAAATCTTATTAAAAATAACAAGGTCACTCATTAAATTTGTTACTTGTATTCTTACGACGCGACGGTGGCCACATCATACGGCACGCCAATTCATAACTCTTATCACTTTATCACACCTCTCCCAGACCTGGAGTTACCTCTGTAACTTTATTCCTAGTAACAACAACTTAAACTCATTTCTGCTGTGGTTACTTAAAAATTATCTAGAACTAGAATGTAACCAAACTTTACAGTAAAGATACGTAACCAAATGTATTGTATTAAATAATGGAACCGCAATTAATCAAAAACTAATTCACGTTTTCCACAATTACTAAGTTTTTAATATCTCGTAAGGTTTACCAGATAGTGAACGAACAAAGGTTTATAGTTGTATATAAGAACAGTTATAAATAGGATAAAATCATTGATTAAAATATTGTAACACATAAAAAAGAGTTACACTTGCTTTAAAACTAACAATAGATTTTAGTGACTTTTACACTGTTTTTTTGTGTTATATTTTGATGTTTTAATAAGGCAGCCGTTTCAAATTTGGAAAATTAGTTGTCATATCACGGTTGTGTATATATATATATATATATATATTCGAAGTTAGTGTATACTTATAAAGATTTTGTATTACCATTATATTAATTCTTTATGAGACATCATAAACCATGTAAATACAATCATTGTTTGAAACGACCTAGGTATTCTAAAACTTATTAGATTTGCTCGTATATATATAATAACCGTGTGTGAAATGAAGAAATATATATATATATATACACACACACACACATATATGTGTGTGTGTGTGTGTGTGTGTGTGTGTGTGTGTGTATTTCTTCATTTCACACGCGGTTATTATATATATATATAAGAACAAATCTAATAAGTTTTAGAATACTTAGGTCGTTTCAAACAATGATTGTATTTACATGGTTTATGATGTCTCAAAAAGAAGTAATATAAGGGTCATACAAAATCTTTATAAGTATACACTAACTTCGAATTATCATTAAGTGAATATATTTACAAAAAGATGCCTAACCATTAATTGAAACCAAACTAACTCCACAAGTTTGGCAATAAGTCCCAAACACGTTTCTAGATGATGGGGTTTCTAAATATTTAAAGTATCACGATTACATTAATATGTCATTCATATAAAAGTCGTCACTTTATCAGTATTGTACAAACTAACCTTCTGTCTAGTGATGCATCTCGTTTTCGTTATGTGGAAAAACTTGTTTTTTTTTACATGTTTTTTGACATTTCATGTTTTTCAAATATGAAATCTTTAATTTTTTTAACTTAGCTAGAAGGAATACTTTTTAAATGTAATTGTGACGTAGTTAAAAATAAAATGATCGCCACTTTATCATAACAAATATAAATATTAAACTGGATCTTAATTTTCTTACGAAATGAATAGGAACGTGGAAAAGTACATAAATAGGAGAATAAAAATAGTAAGGGTGCGGTATACTAAAACATTATAATGTAATGAGTCCCTCACCCCAAGTGGAACAAGTATTTACCTCAAGCCCTGCAGCTCTGGTTGTCTTCCTATTAAACCTAAAAAAAGTTCTTGTAGCTGTCAAGGTGAAACCTAGTTGTAATGATATATGTGTTTTTAAAAGTATGACATTGTACATCAAAAAATAATATGGCGTTTAAAATTTGCTTTTATGAATAATTCCTTCTCAATATAACCAAACTAGAAATGTGTTGGTTAAAACGATCCAAACATATTACTAAAGGTTATTCATATAAAACAGTATGCAAGTTCCAAGTTGTAATAAAACGTACCATAAAACCTCTACGTTTACCTCTTCGCAAACTGCTTATTTGAACAGCTTTTCTCCTTGTTGTTTTATGATACACATATTTTTATACACGATCAATATTTTCTGTCGACTAAAATTTGTATTTTGAATGGTCCTCACAATGAGATTGAAATTTTGTGAAGATATTTCAATGTTTGATACTCTATCACACAAATGCGCCTTAATTAGATGGATATAATTTTGCATGCACATTGATTACATATAAGGAAAAGTACCACCTATAAATTCTCAGAAAAATTATGTAATGAAAATTACTGTAAACACGGTAACCATTCTTGATATTTTTATACAACTGATTTAATATTACAAACCATTTATTTAGTTTACACTCGATATCATTTTACTAAACATTTTTACAGTACAGATTAACCATTTGTTTTTTTTATGTATTTTGACGAGGAAGGAGGACAGTCTGACATGTGTACGACCACCCCTCCCTCCTTTCATCATACATTATCATAACTACAATCCCATTTTAACCAGCTGCAAAACTGTTACCCTTTATGCTTGTACATCCAACTGTAGACTACTAAACTAATAATATTTCGCGCTTTAACACTTATAATTTAAAGTTACAAAATGTTTCAGTTCGTTATTAATTTTAGCAAAACTAACTCGAGTTTGCTCAGAAGCATCATAGCCCATGCACGATCATTTCTCAAGGCCAATACTTGTCTTTATGGTGCTTTTTATTTTTTTTTCAAGCTAATTTCTGTAATAAAAAACTTATTGTTAAGTTTATTTGTTATTCTTTCAATATTTTAAATATATTTGGGTAATAAATAAATAAATTACTTCATTCATGCATTCCATGTCATGCTCGTTATTAAAATCAAAAGCAGGTCAAAACTAGCCTTTTTAAAATACAATGTGTCACAATTTTGTTTAGATAATTAAATATTTAAAACATTATTCAAAGTTGGGATAAAAAGTGTTATGATAAATGAACCTACCTTAGTTATTATATATATTAGATACTATATGTCAATAAAATTATCATTTAATAAATCATTTAATATTTTTCAGTAGTTTTTGGTTTCAGGAACGTTCAAACTTTTCAGAGAGTAATAAATAATTAGTTGTCTATAACGACACGTACAAAAAATGTAAAAGATATCCTGGTGAGCAGTGTGACATTATCAACAGCAAAAGTTGTCCACAGGGTGACATTTCTCCTGAAAACTGGTAAAGCTCTAACAACTCCAAACATCACGGCTCATCAACCTCAACCCCAACTGGAGGTAGTTACGGGGAGACAAGGTTGGGAAAAATGACATCTGTATAAGTTTATCACATTGAAGCAATGAAACAATTCCCAATTCCCATTTTTTCGTGTTTCTGGTGTTCATCAAACTAAACTCAGTAATGTTTTATACTATTCAAATGAACGTACGTATTCGTTTTTTGTATCTCAATATATATTTAATTAGATATTGAATTATTGATCTGACAATATTACACTTAATATATATATGACAGTAAATATCTCCAGTCCCAAGTGTTGTTTTAAAGTAGTCTTTGTATTGATGTTTTCGGGCTTTTATACAAAATACAATAAGGACACAATGGTTTAATAAACTAAAAGTAATGTATATATAAATGTTGAATCATAGCTATCAAAAAATCAAAACATAATCATTACATTACCTGAGAATTTTAAAACACATTTTGTGATGTAATGTATAACTTAAAAACAACCATTCCTTCCCAAAATGTTGAATGACTTCCTTAAGGGATATAAAAATAATATAGAATAAATTTCGTTTATAAATACGTAAAAATGGTGTACAAAAGTGCTGCACGGGCTTTAAAATGTAAATATCTAACGCTATAGTAACCTGATCTGCTGTAATTTTGGGAAATCACCGAGTCGGTAGTGTAAATTTCTGTTTTAGTGACATATGAAGTAATACTGTAGAGTGGGAAATTGTTTAATATGCAGTCTTGATGTCCCGCCTGCCCCTCGCCGTAAAGCGAGATCAAATCGCTCCAATAAAATTTTCTTTTGAAAACATTCTCTTTACGACGCATTATGTTGGTATCATCCACTTCATATGATTCTTTTCAGAACAGAATGATCACCATTTGTTGAATCGTTTACCTTCGTCATATTTAGCCTTATGTTTCGAGATTTTTATCTGAAGAAGAAAACAGACACCAGATCTCTAAGTGTAATACTTCTGTACTTGTAAAATATGACTCGTAAGTGTCCGTAATCCTACCTGCTCTGAAATCGTAAAGCTTTAATTCAGACCTTCAAAAACAATGAATTGTGTTTACAAAAACTAAGAGAGCACAAAATAAGTTAATGAGATCCTCCTAGCATGGTGTTTGCAGATGAATTATTTTTTTGCTTTCGTTTTTGATACTTTTATTTAAACAATAAAATGTATTTACAAAATTAAGGAGAAACAAATTAAGTATAGATGTCCTAGTCTGATATGTTTGCAGATGATTACACTTTTGCTTCGCTTGAGTTATTGTACTTTAATTTAGTTCGTATAATTAAATTCAACTTTAGTGTTATTTATTATTAATAAAAATATTTATTTTAGAGTATTTTTAATTTACCAGGCAGCCATTTTGTACTTGATTGAGGCAGAGGCTTATAAATTGAGATGATGATTTACTTTTTAAAATCCAACCCACTCTTTTTTATTGTGCTGGTGTCTAAGTTCTCATACATCATAAAACCCAAAATTTGTAGTCATATAATAATCCACCTATAAATTTTGGTTGATGTTTCTGTTCAAAGTATATATTGGAGGGGTACTTTGGTTAGTGTTTATTTTCCTGCTTGGTATTGATTGTTTAGGTGATATTGTGTGCTCTTATCATTTAATAAACTTTTGATTCCATACATGTTAATTATTTATAGTAAAGTATCATGAGGAAACTAACTATTAAGATCAGGATAAATCACACTTGCACACTACCAACACATATAAAGTCTTATTGTACAAACAGAGAGAATCCTTTTATCAAGTACAATGTGTTCCAGACAATCCTGGAAAGTACACAACGTAAAAAGAAACTGGTGTTTGGAGAGCTCGAGGAATGAAACTAATTTTGACTTTTAACAAGTTCCTTCAAACACTAACTTATTTTCTTGGACAACCAGAAGATTTATATTATCTCAGGCACATACTTCTACTAGATTACTTCTCGATGTCTTAACCTTAAATTCAAAGCTAGCAAATAACCTTTATAAATCTACAGGTGTAATTATTTAACAAGGTAGGATTACGCCACACCACGTGATGCGTAACAGTCTTCTCCTAAGTTGCATGCATAGTTTAAAATATACAGGATACGTGTAAGACTATCCTGTATAACTTATTTCATTTTCGAGATTTTTGCGGGTAGATGGACAAACATACAGAATGTTACAGGACTGAAATTACTGTAATGAATTGAAATTACACAAAAAATTACTCTTAGCCCAATACCACAGTTGAGAATGAGCAGCTATAGACCACATTTTGGCCTATAGCTGCCTATAGCAGAAATATTTGAAAAATTTCTATTCTACGGATGAAATGCTTCTCGTAGAATCTTACTCATAAACATATTCGCTAAACGCTTAACCAAATGCCATGAAGTGACACGTACCATCATCAAACCCAGTGTTCCTCATTTTTAAATGAAGCATCATACGAAATTTTAATCGTTAAATCATTTTGCTTTCGGGATTTTGTGTTCCTAAAACACGAACTGTAACCGTAGTATATGAACAGAGGGTGATAATGTTGCTCTAGGCGAATCTGTTGAGAATGAAGATAAGTACTAAACTCTCCAGTTGTTCCCGTGTTTGAGTGAACTGTTTTCCATTAATTTTAGAGAGCGGCAACACAACTTAAATTTATACCTCTTTTCAAAGCATGAATATGAATTAAAATATTGTTGAATATCCAGGTTGATTGAAGATCTTTGCCTTGAGTAAACTGGTCAGTTGGAATTTCACACAACTTCCCAACCATCCCACTATCATGATGAATATACAATAAACAATAGACAACATCAGAATCTAAACTATCAGTAAATCATAAAATATTCATGTAATCGGAATAAGCTCTCAGGGACTATAAAAAAACCAACGTAATTAGCCGCTATTTAATCATTTACATGGACGTGACGTTTGTTTCCTCTTTTGCTATTTTTTTTTTTTTTTTTGGGGGGGGGGGAAATGCCGCGAAGAGCAGTCTAGCCATTATGTAAACAAGACAAGTCAAAACATGGCACACACCAGAAACACTGTGTGTTTTGCAATTTTATTCCAGAGAAACTAAAAAATTTAATTTTTTCAGTCAGAAACCACCTGAATTTGACTCAAATCATTCAACTTGATTTTGCTTAACTATAGTACTGTTTTTAGACGTTAAGAATGTTTTTCTCTATATTTAAGGAGATATTTACGATTTAAGGTATTTAATGTTGTTAAATGTGTAACGTCTGCATTGGACATCAAATTTTTAAACATAGTGGTGTTGCAATTGAATGGGAATGTTGGATTCTAGTTTTCCATAATAAACAGCGATATCTTTAGTAAGTTACTTATAGAATGGATGAGAGATTTTTATTTTAAAGATTAAAAACTAAACATTACCTTATAACTAGGATGTTTTTTTAAAGCTATTGTGATTTACATACATAAATAGTTAATTTAGTATTCTAGTTAGGAAAGGGGAAATTTAACTACGGCAAATATTTGAATAATAGAATAGTTTAGTATTTTTTAGTTATTTAAATGTTCAACATGTTCAGCATTAATTACAGACTTGACAAGCTAATAATATATGCTTCTCAACAAGCATCAACTTGAACACTAAGCATTCAGCAATAATACACTTGTCGTGCGTTTAGTCATCAGACACAACCAATTAACAGCAGCGTTTGAATGTATTAGGCGTTGATTAATCTTGACACTCACAGCTTTGAATATTCAACACCTCTCATGCACTTCTTACTTATTACTGGTCTGTCTTGTATGGTTTTAATTGTAGAGTATTACGATTTCCGAAAGTCATACATAATTGCAATTTTAAGATATTTTTTAATTTTGTATAATATTGAATCAAGTAAGGACAGGACAATTTATAAAAAGACTTTCATAACACAAAGAACCGACACAACGGATGGTAGTTCGTCGCCCGGGCATTGCAGTGAATTAGTCCGCGTAAAACGTGACATTTGGATTTAGATTGAGCACCTAAAGGCCTCAAAGATATCGTCGGATGACTGCTACTAAAAAATAATATGTTTTAAGGTATTAAACAAACTGTTTGATCACTACAGACCACAATATTGCTTAAAAGCCAGTTTACCATAACTTAGTGGCAAGATTACAACCCTACTAAACATACGAGGACATGTATTACAGGACATGCAGCACAAAGAAGGTTGATTTTTGTGTAGAGGTTAGACTTTTTCCAATTATTATTTCCAACCAAATGATTAGAATCCTTTTTTACACTCCTACTGGAAGTTAAGAACTACCCGGATTCTTAAAAAGGAAAGGATTGTGTACCTATTTAATTGAGATATTTCCCCAATGGATACACTTTTAAGGGAGATCACTAAACTACCTGGATGTAAATGGAAGATATTGTACGTAGAATAATTTTTTTTTTAATGGATACAGGTAATAATATTCCACTACACTTCTACTGGAACTCAAAAACTGCCTAGATCAATGAATATGGAAGAGATTGTATATATATATATATATATATATATATATATATATATATATATATATATATATATATATATTTATATTTATATTTATATATTTATATATATATACATATATATATATATATATATATATATATATATATATATATGAATGTATGTGTGATTTCTCCAACTTGGATACAGATAATAATGTTCCTCAACACTTATACTGGAAGTTAAGAACTATCTGCATATGGAAGTGATTGTATGTAAAAATGTAAATTGTCTCTAAGGATGGAATTGGCCTAAGAGGATATCATGACGTATAGATAATGGTCATGCTACTTCTATTAAAAGTAAGTAGCATATGACATAAAAGAAGTTAAATACGCAGACCCTATAATATTGAAATGAATAGGGAATGTTTAGAAATAAAATTGGGGATTATCTGATAAAAAAAATAACGAGGAGAGAACAATACTTAAATCTTAATAGCAATACATCTGGTCACAGATAAAATACAAAGAATAGAAAAGGTGAGTATCCATCTATGCCATCTCCTTCGCGATGTATAGGTTACTTTGGCGTTGGGAATATTCTGAGTACTACTTCCGTCTAGTTCGGATTAATAAAACTAACAGATAAACTTGTAGATTAATGTACTATAAATACATTGTATATTATTTACTGTAGTTAAGGATTTTACTTCATGTTACTGTACTACAAACTTCTGATATAAACGGTTATATCACCAAATGCAACGTAAATAATTTTGAGACTTATAACGAATTATTGATAAGTTTACCTTATCAGGAATAGTATTGCATCAAGATATAACACTCACCTACTAGCCTAAAATTCTGTTTTTATCACATTTGTGGATAAGGAGAACTGAAAAGAAACTTTCATAGAAAGCCTGGACATATACTCATTTACTACAAAATAAAATCAGACAGGCTTGTTTATTACTTTCTTCCATAATGACATAAAAACTTTTCCTCGTATTCTTATCGCTCTGCTTCCTTCCCAGCGTTATTTATTAATATAGAATCAGTAAAAAATTAATACATGATGTTTTTCTAGCAGCCGGGTGGCTTTTTACACCGTTTAAGCATATAACCAGGTTTTCTTGAAATAGATGTTACATTTTTCCTCAAAATGAAAAAGACACTCAATTATGCTAATTTTTCCCAATCTTCGAAATGGAAGGTTATCAAAAGGGTTAAAACATCAAAAAATAACTTTTTCTCAGATTATATAATTTCCTAGCTTGATATGGTTGAACCGATCGTCATACATATAAATATAGTTACATCACCGTCATACAACTAAGCAAACGTGCTGAACGTCAACTCTGACATGTCTTATGAGTAACTTTCTCTAGCTTGTCTGGTAATGCTCAAACAAGACCCGGGATATATATCGACTCTACACAGGAACAGGAGCTTCTGAAAAGATCATCACCTCAGATTCTGCAGACTCTCTTGCGGGGGTGACAGAAGCTAGGCAGGCTGAGGGTCAAGAGACCTTATCATGGTTCAGCAAAGAGAGGCCGTAAGGCCACGCTCGACTACAGAATTGAAGACGGGACCCGGATAAACGACGAAGGGGCTTAAATAAGGAAAAGGGAATACAGGAAAAGGAGACAGGACGCACCACGGTCAATTAAGTAAGCAGCTTTGTTGGCTGCGGCACGGCTCCTGCAGCGGTTATTAAAGAAGGTAAGGACGTCTTATATAGGGAAATATCTGTCACAGAAATTGTAATTGCCACCGAAGGGTATTCCGAGGCTATAAATACTGCAGAACAGAGAGGTCATCGAGAATGCCGTCAGGCGTGATCTAATCTCTATTCCATAGTTTAGAGGCAGTTACCTTAAAAAAGCAAAACTGTCACTTGCATCAATACAGGTGCCTAAATATGGCTCTAGGCTGAGATGCCATTTACTCCATCGCAGTGGCTGGGGAAACACTGACACGAATCCTAGATGTGAGTCTATTCTTCAGTATCTTAAATCTAAAAATCTATAAACATGTATTTTTGGTAATTTTCTCTGTCTCTCTTTTATAACACTAAACAGGAGGGAGGTTTTTGACCATTACTATATACTCTGAACATATTTCTAAGAACATTGTAAATTGGTAGTTTAGTCAAGATGCCTCTATCTCAGATCATCAGCGCATTTGTTTTAATCTGCAATGCAAAGTTGCCATCTCTTGCAACCGAAATCCTAAGTTAACAGACTGGGCATCCTATAGTACGAATAAGATTATTGTAAAAATAACTAAGCGAATAACTAAGGTTATGGATCTGTATCGAACAGCATCCGAGTTACAGGGTGCAGTTGTCAGTTGTTATTATCACAATCATATCATAGTATCAAAGGAAGGTACAGACCAGCACTAGATGGTAAACTGACAGGGCACACGTCAAGAGGTTGTTTAGGTATTGTAAGGTTAGCCGTAACTGGGAACATATCATTGAGCCCTTACAGATTACAGCTTAAGAATTAAAAAAACAAAAATAAATCATATCCTCAAAAACAATCCTCATATGAGGTAGCAATCTCAATACAGTTTTCGGCTAAAACAATTACTTGGCTTCTGGCTCAAATATGTATATGGACATGTAATCTTAAGAACATCAGATGGACAGTTTACCTAAAATCCGGAGGATGGGTTTTAACTTCTCTTTGAGACTCATTTCCCGAACTGCGACTTTCCAGACAAATGTATCAGACTTGCCGACTGAAAGTGACACAGGCTCAATACAAAGGACCAATTACGAAAAATAGGCACTGGCCAAACGCATTGTAAATTGTAACTATATAATAAGCAATTTAGTTACCATATGCTAACGAACAAAAATTAATAACAATATAAATTAAAAGTACAACATGAAATATAACTTCATATCATTAGTCGCACACCCAATACTTGAAACCTGTATTTCATTCTTCGCCATTCATATTAATATAATATTGTAAATATATATTTAAATATTGTGATCGTATTGCCGTATTTAGTTACCAAAAATAAGAATAAATTATATTGTGCATCTATAAGAGAGAGGATATGTGATACTAAGACTATAATTTTCCGTATACATTTTGTCAGTATAAGTTATATAAGTGTTGGGTATTTTTCTATAATAGTATGTATTTGGAATAAAATCACTCACTGCATGGCAAAAGTGTTTTGCAACAAAAAGGGTATTCTCTAAAATATTAATTTGTAAGATTGGTGTATAAGTTTAGAAGAATACAAGTAATCAAGAATGTTAACTCATATAATTGATCATTCCCTACACCAATTTTATTTTACGAATACTCCACGCAACCATAAACAGGGCACAAAATGAGACTTCGACTGCTTCACGAGTTGTTTAAAAGTTCGCAAAACAAAATACATTTTGTCGCTCAGTTTCAAACAAAATTCATACATCATATCACCTCTCAGGTGTAGAGTAGGTCTGAAGTCTTGCTTGTTTGAAAACTTCCATTCATACGGGTATTCAGTTTGCATTATATACAAATATTAATTTCCCTTGCAGTTATTTTTTCCCATATTTAATTTCTGGTCTTTAGTAGTTAATTTCATTTAACCATGTAAGTTTCATGAACGAGTTTATACTATAGTATATTTAGTAGGGGTTGTTTGTTGAAAATTAATTTAATTCGTTAGGTGCAATCAAAAGCTGAATACGTTTTGAAAATATTATTTCACAATACTTGATGTTATAAATGAGACCAGTTACCGCAGACATCAGAGCACAGCTATTTTTATAAGAGTATGAACGCCCCCCCCCTCGTGATTTCATTCCCTACCGGAGGGGTAATGAGGAAGAGGTCTGCAGTTGTTTGCTTCTTCCCAGTTTTCTGAGAAAATATTACTCCAACCAACAGGACAGTTTTTCCCCATCAAAGTAACAAACTCCCTTTCTCTGTATTTCAAAGCAGATTGTACCGTTTAGTTACTATGATTGATGAGATGCTATCACTTAGCGCATTGGCTGGCAATTCTGGGAGCCCGGAAAAAAGGCGATTGGGAACATCGTTAACGCTTGAAATCCCATACTAACATTATCAAACATGTATTTTACAAGACAACACTGTCATATGAAACTGAGTACTCTACATATTATATACTATAATGTTCCATGAAATAAATTTAATATACTCGTTTATTTGAATATATTTACTTTTTTCAGTAATTGTTCGTATGAAAGGAATGCTTTGACTAGCTAATTATTAGTTTACCTTTCTAAAAAAGGTAAATTGAAAGCTAATAATTTTCAATTTACCTTTAAAGCTGATATTTTACACGCAACTACTTCCATCCCTATAAAGAAATACTTCTTTACACATTTACCAGTTTTGCGTTAATTACTACTATATTACTAGTACTATATATCCATACCTAATAGATACAGCATTCCTTAATTGTATCATAAATATATACATTCCATATTATACATTTACAAGTATATAAGTACTGATTTATCTATTATCTGTTAAGTAAATCAAATGAGCTTTCTAAATTGATTAATAATGGCACCTTTTAAAATATATTTTTATATTTTAATATATTACAATATAAAAAGAAGCAAGCTTTTGTGCTCAAAAACTACGCCCCAATGGGATACTCCATTAATGAATAGGTTAAGAAACACGGATCTAAATTAAGTTTTATTCTTGTTGCTACTTCTTCTAATCCGTTTGAGATAAGAACATTTAGAGAAATGTGAGAAGGAAAGGGCAAATTTAAACGGAAAACAAGTGTATTTTACAGCTGCCAATGTATCTCGCTTTTACTGCATATTGGGCTCTATCTGATTTAAATTCTTTCAATAGAACTCTGCCGGGAATCGTACATTCCTGAAACGAGAACGTGATAGCCGTCGTGCACAAGACAGTTTTGTTTCCAAAACTCTGACAAGAATATTCGTTTCGTAGCTAAGAACGCAACCACGATTAAAGGGAATTTCCAGGATATACGATACTAGCTGTTGCCCAAAGCTCTACTAATTTCCCACTTTTGCTAGACCATCCTACAGTTATAACAATCATTCCTGTCAAATGTGAAGTTCTGATGGAAGGTAACTACATACTACGTAATATTCTGAAAAGAAATAATTGCAACAAGAACATGATCCTTTAATAAGTTAAAAGTGAACTCTTACTCCTACTCCACTTTTGCTAGACCATCCTACAGTTATGACAATCATTCCCGATAAAGTGAAGTTCCGATGGAAGGTAACTACATAATATATAATATTCTGAAAAGAAAAAATTGCAACAAAAACAAGATCCTTGAATAAATTAAAAGTGAACTCTTACTCTTACTCCACTCCACTAGACCATCCTAATAGATCTTACAGTTGTCATAATAATTGAGAAAACTCAAGGAAAATCTATTCTATGGTTAGTAATCGTTATGCCTCCCCAATCTAAACTGAGCATCAACAACATCTGGTTTCTTAGATATAGTTGAATCTTGTTTTTCACTAGTCTCAAAAGTTTTTCAACTTTTCGGCTGCTTGAATATGAATTGATATGCGTCTCCTTAATATCCTCCTTCTTTATCGATTGTTCCTTAAATCTAAGGAAGAATGGTTACTTTTTATGTTTTATGTTCGATATGTAAATTTCCACATAAATGTGTAATATGTATTTCTTATATAAATTTATTTAAATTTTAAAGCCCCAATAATATATATATATAATTATATATATATATAGTATATATATATTATATATACTATATATAGTATACATATATATAGTATATATTATATATATAGTATATATATATTATATATATACTATATATAGTATATATTATATATATTAAAATTTCACTGGAGCTGAGAATCAAATTAAAGGAGACTATGATGGTTGCCAATATTCATCAGGCTATTTTCTAATAAAATATAGATTTCAAGCAAAAGTGCCAGGTGGTGGTTAATCTTACTTCCAATCACATTAAAAGTGAGTATTCTGGTTGCACAATCGTGCTTCGTCTTCATCCTACTCTAAATACAATGAGGCAGAACAGAATAATTTTTCTCCTATTTGTAAAATTTATTAGTTCTTTTGGATAAGTAAATGCAAATAATAATTGGTATTACTAGAAACATTATCATAACATGAGAAATGTTACCTCCATCAAGTCCATAAAGTAATAAAACAGTTTAGAGGAGGCACTATAAAGACAATGGTAGGAGTAGCGCTTGGAGGTTTACGACATGTTTTATAGCATCTCGGATACTTAACGTGATGAGGTAAAGCTCATGGGAGTGTTTGGTGTTCTTCGAGTTAACGATACTTTACAGACACATTACACTAGCTTTAATGAATAAAGGCATTAAACTATAATTAAAAATACGAAAATTAGTTGTTATGCTAGTACGCGTAAACTGTTCAACTGATCATCGTGAAATGTTACATGGACATGAAGATCTACATTCTGTCCACAAACAAATAATCATAAAGAAAAGAAATGATAGTTCAATTTCATCTTCTTTCAAAACGAGGTTCGATCACGCTCAGCCGAAACCCATTAGTAGACATATACTATTGTAGAACCCATTCTTGTTAATGTATAAATAAAGAGTAATTTTAAATTTAAAATCTATAAATTAAATATTTTTTAAGATGTCTAGCAGGTATCTAGGTTACATGGTTTATTAAGTGTACACGTTAAGATTTCACATGATTTTACTCATTTTACAAATTTATTTATTCCGCGATTTTCTTATTGGCGTCAAGCTCATAAGATGAATGTAAGAATGTTCACCAAAACTTAGTTATGCATGAAGTGGCGTGTACTATTATCCATCTTTGCCTATATATAAATGAACCTGGGTAAAAATATACAGTTCGGCTTGACGAAATCTTGCATCTGACAGACAAAAAATTAAATTTTACCAGACAGGAGGACAAGACTTCGCAAATTCTTAGCCAATTAAAATTTTTGTCTGTTTAATTACACATTTTTTTAGCGTTCCTCAGCATTAAATCTAATTAAAAAGAACAGGGTCACTTATTAAATTTGCCACTTGTATGTTTACGACGCGGCGGTGGCCACATCATACAGCACGTGCTTCATAACTCTTATCACTTTATCACAACTCTCCCAGATTACCTCTGTAACTTTATTTCTTGTAATAACAACTTAAACTCATTTCTGCTGTGGTCACTTAAACATTATCTAGAACTAGAATGTAACCAAACTTTACAGTAAAGATACGTTACCAAATGTATTGTAAACCGCAACTAATCAAAAACTAATTCACGTTTTCCACAATTACTAATTTTTAATATCTCGTAAGGTTACCAGATAGTGAACGAACAAAGGTTTATAGTTGTATATAAGAACAGTTATAAATAGGATAAAATCATTGATTAAAATATTGTAACACATAAAAAAAGTTACAATTGCTTTAAAACTAACAAGCAGATTTTAGTGACTTTTACACAGTTTTTTGTGTTATATTTTGATGTTTTATAAGGCAGAGCCGTTTCAAATTTGGAAAATTAGTTGTCATATCACGGTTTTATATACATATATATATATATATCTTCATTTCACGGTTATTATATGTGTGTGTGTGTGTGTGTGTGTGCGCGCGTGTGTGTGTGTGTGTGTGTGTGTGTGTGTGTGTGTGTGTGTGTGTGTGTGTGTGTGTGTGTGTGTGTGTGTGTGTGTGTGTGTGTGTGTGTGCATTGTAGAGCAAATCTAATAAGAGTTTTAGAATACTTAGGTCATTTCAAACAATTATTGTATTTACATGGTTTATGATGTCTCAAAAAGAAGTAATATAAGGGTCATACAAAATCTTTATAAGTATACACTAACTTCGAATTATCATTAAGAGAATATATTTACAAAAAGATGTCTAACCATTAATTGAAACTAAACTAACTCCACAAGTTTGGCAATATGTCCCAAACACGTTTCTAGATGATGGGGTTTCTAAATATTGAAAGTATTCCGAGTACATTAATATGGCATTCATAAAAGTCGTCACTTTATCAGTATTGTACAAACTAACCTTCTGTCTAGTGATGCATCTCGTTTTCGTTATGTCGAAAAACGTGTTTTTTTACATGTTTTTTGACATTTCATGTTTTTTCAAATATGAAATCTTTAATTTTTTAACTTATCCAAAAGGAATAATTTTTAAATGTAATTGTGACGTAGTTAAAAATAAAATGATCGCCACTTTATCACAACAAATATAAATATTAAACTGGATCTTAATTTTCTTACGAAATGAATAGGAACGTGGAAAAGTACATAAATAGGAGAATAAAAATAGTAAGGGTGCGGTATATTAAAACATTATAAAGAGTGCTTCAATGAGTCCCTCACCCAAGAGGAACAAGTATTTACCTCAAGTCCTGCAGCTCTGGGTGTCTTCCTATTAAACTTTAAAAAATTGTTGTAGCTGTCAAGGTGAAACCTAGTTGTAATGAATTATGTGTTTTTAAAAGTATGACATTGTACAACAAAAAATAATATGGCGTTTAAAATTTGCTTTTATGAATAATTCCTTCTCAATATAACCAAACTATAAATTGTTGGTTAAAACGATCCAAACATATTACTAAAGGTTATTCATATAAAAACAGTATGCAAGTTCCAAGTTGTAATAAAACGTACCATAAAACCTCTACGTTTATCTCTTCGCAAACTGCTTATTTGAACAGCTTTTTCTCCTTGTTGTTTTGTGATTCACATATTTTTATACACGATCAATATTTTCTGTCGACTAAAATTTGTATTTTCAATGGTCCTCATAATGAGATTTAATTTTCAATGTTTGATACTCGATCACACAAATGCGCCATAATTAGCCTAGATGGATATAAATTTGGATGCACGTTGATTACATATAAGGAAAAGTACCTCATAAGCTAAAATTCCACCTATAAATTCTCATGAAAATAATGTAATGAAAATTACTGTAAACACAGTAATCATTCTTTATATTTTTATACAACTGATTTAATATTACAAACCATTTAGTTTACACTCGATATCACTTAACTAAACATTTTTGCAGTACAGATTTTTTTTTTTTTTTTTTTTTTTTTTAGGGAAAATGCCGCGTAGAGCAGTCTAGCCATTATGTAAACAAGACAAGTCAAAACATGGCACACACCAGAAACACTGCGTGTTTTGCAATTTTTTCAGTCAGAAATCACCTGAATTGACTCAAATCATTCGACTTCATTTTGCTTAACTATACTGTTTTTAGATGTTAAGAATGTTTTTCTCTATATTTAAGGAGATATTTACGATTTAAGGTTGTTAAATGTATAACGTCTGCATTGGACATCAAATATTTAAACGTAGTGGTGTTGCAATTGAATGGGAATGTTGGATTCTAGTTTTCCATAATAAACAGCGATATCTTTAGTGAGTTACTTATAGAATGGATCAGATATTTTTTATTTTAAGGATTAAACACTAAACATTACCTTGTAACTAGGATGTTTTTTTTTAAAGCTATTACATACATAAATAGTTAAATTAGTATTCTAGTTAGGAAAGGGGAGATTTAACTACAGCAAATATTTGAATAATAGAATAGTATAGTATTTTTTAGTTATTTAAATGTTCAACATGTTCAGCATTAATTACAGACTTGACAAGCTAATAATATATGCTTCTCAACAAGCATCAACTTGAACACTAATCATTCAACAATAATACACTTGTCGTGCGCTTAGTCATCAGAACACAACCAATTAACAGCAGCGGTTGAATATATTAGGCGTTGATTAATCTTGACACTCACAGCTTTGAATATTCAACACCTCTCATGCACTTCTTACTTTTTACTGGTCTGTCTTGTATGGTTTTAATTGTAGAGTATTACGATTTCCGAAAGTCATACATAATTGCAATTTTAAGATATTTTTAATTTTGTATAATATTGAATCAAGTAAGGACAGGACAGTTTAGAAAACGACTTTCATAACACAAAGAACCGACACAACGGATGGTAGTTCGTTGCCAAGGCATTGCAGTGAATTAGTCTGTGTAAAAAGTGACATTCGCATTTAGATTGGGCACCTAAAGGCCTCAAAGATATCATCGGATGACTGCTACTGTGAAATAATATGTTTTAAGGTAGGGGAGAGTGGGGGAATTGTGCGCACCTAAGGGAAAATATTTTTCATATTTTTTTAATGGCTTATTTTGTGTCATCCGTTACACCAAAAGTTGAAGTGGTTATCATACTATACACTGGTGTTTTTTTGAAAATAAAATACCCTAAGGCAAACTATGTACATTTATTTTTCTAAGAGTATGCAAGAGCGCACAATTGCCCGAACGTAGGGTAATGGTACGCAGTGGGTTGGGTAATGGTGCGCGTTTTGAGCACATATCGGAATGTGGAATAAAAGTCACCATTTATAGTAAACACTTTATTATACAGTGTGTAAGTAAAACATTATAGTGAATAAAGTATAAAATGGTTATATAAAATGTTTTTGGTTACAAAGAGATATTTTTAATATGAAAGAGATAATTTTTTAAACAAAGAGGATAAAAATTATTTTAGTATTTACAGAATTCGCAAATAAAGTCTTTAGCTGATTCTTTCATTGTGCATGCTGCGTGATACCACTTTCCGCACAATATACATCTGTACCACAGTTCCCTGTCTTTTCCATGATCTCCACAAAAACCACACAACTCATTGGGCGCCCCCTCAACTGCGTCTAGATCGATTACACTTCTGTCTACATCGTCAAACTCGTCATCATTGCAGATGGCTGAAGGGTCTATGTCTGATTCATCTGATGTGTCCCAAACGCTTTTCTCTAGTTTGTGATAAGGCCTAACTTTGGTCTTTTTTACCTTACTGGCAGTAGGCCCATTGCTTTTATTAAGTTTAGGAGACAAAGCTAAACTTTGAACAACTTTCTGGTTTTTTTTGGTCAGTCTCTTTTTTTTCAGTTCTTCTTTTAGTTTTTTCTTTTCTGCATTAGCTTCTAGTTTTATTTTAACTGGAGTGCTAGTTAGAATTTCTGAATGTTGTTTTTCCCTGGGTTTTTTCTGATTTGCAGGCTTATAAACCTTCTTATTTGAACTCAAGAAAGGAGCGTATGCCAGAAAGGAGTTGGAAGCTTTGGTCGATGTGCACGGTAACGGATCATCAAAAAGACTTGGTGCAATTGCAGTTGACTGAGGACTTCCGAAAGTTGATGGTGTTGACACTTGACTTGTGGAAGGGAGTGTTTTTTCTGGACAAACAGTGATCCTAGTTGGTGTAGGCATTTCATGCTCTGGAACTCCTTCTACTGGAGGGATAGGCAAGTCGCGCATTTCAGCCATTCCGTTGTCAAAAAACTTATCAGGGTTGAAAGGGAAAATCCCAGCAGAACGGAAGCCTGACGCAGCATTAGACATGGTAGCTACCTTTATAAAAGCTTGATTAAGGAGTCCGGCAACATCATACTCGGTTATCTTCTCATGACCGGATCGCATTAGATGAAGATCATATTCTCTATACAAGGCGTTTTTCAATGGACCGAAAAAAGTCAGGTCCAGTGGCTGAAGCCGATGGGACGTGTGAGGGGGCAAAGATATCATATGAATGTTGCTGTCTTTGCAAAACTTGTAGGCCGGTATGGATATATGACTGTTGTGATTGTCCAGGATTAGAAGAACAGGATCCTCGGGTGTAGGGTGTGAGTGTTTTTTTAAAGTGAGCTAGCCACTCCAAAAAACAGCTCCGAGTTTGTCCAGCCGTTGTTAGAGAGGCAGTAAAGTGCACCATGTGGTCCATTCACTTGAAGGTTGGGGGTCATTCTTTTGCGTGGATATATCAGCATTGGTGGGATGTAGTGGCCACCAGCACTTACACAAAAAACTGCTGTGATTGTTCTTCCCCTTTCCCCTGAAGTAGCCCCACCTACTCTTTTAGCACCCTTTAGTGCCAACACTTTTGGGCACTTCTTTTGGACGGTTGTTATACCGGTTTCGTCCTGATTGTACGTACGGTGGGGGTCTATTTCAAAATTTATGTATCACTGCTTTCAAGTTATCAAAAAAAATCTTAACCTCTTGCTCATTGAACGCTGAAATTCTGTTAAGACTTGTGTTTTCAGGCTGGCGTAACTTCAGGTTTGTGTTGCGTTTCAAGTAGCTATATAACCAGTCTTTGCCTGCCAGACAAGTTTCTTTGTTGAAAGAGTGCTTAAGACCATTGTCTTCAGCAAATCTGTAGGCAATTCGGCGAAGCTCTTTGGGTGTGTTAAACCATAAAAAAGACTACTTAGCAGCAAAACAAATTCACTAAGTTCAGCTTCCGTCTCTGCCGGGAAAATAGTTTTCCGACCTAATCGAAGATTGACGTCTCTTAGGCCTATTGGTTCCTGAACGGCAAGGTATTTTCGTAAGGTCGCCTCTGGAATGTTGAAACTTCTTCCGACTTCTCTGATTTTCCTTTTCTCTTCTTTGACAGCCCGCAAAGCATTTTTTAGGTCATCTGGCGAGTACTTTAGGGCGATCACCCTTTCGAATGTAATTTCTCGGCATCTGAGAACAAAACCACGAAAAACAAAGATTAGGCAAACCTTTGTATATAAGCGTGTGAGGGGGAATCATGCGCGCAAACGCGTACCATTACCCGACTGCGACCATGTGCGAATAAACCTAACCTAAAATATGCAACTGAACTAATCTAAAGACCAATCATATACCGAAACACGCGTAAATTAACGTAGTTTAAGACTATGTACAGATTATTTAGATTGGAGAAATGATGTAGGCTTACCTTCTTATTTCCTGATGAGAGAAAATTATAAGAAAATCACGATAAAACACTTCTTTCACTCTCACTCATTAACAACTGCCAGTGGCGCGCCGGGTGTTGTTGTCTAGTAGTTCGCATAGCAACCGCTAGGTGCAGCACTTATCAGACATCGGATTACTATGTCCGTTTGTCTCAAACAGTGATGCGCACTATTACCCACTGCGCAGAATTACCCCACTCTCCCCTATTATAAAAACTGTTCGATCACGACATACCACAAGATTGCTTAAAAGCCAGTTTATCATAACTTAGTGGCAAGATTACAACCCTACTAAACATATTACAGGACATGCAGCACAAAGAAGGTTGATTTGTGTGTAGAGGTTATACTTTTTCCAATTATTATTTCCAACCTACTGATTAGAATCCTCTTTTCCACTCCTACTGGAAGTTAAGAACTACCCGGATCCTTAAAAAAAGGAAAGGATTGTTTACCTATTTTAGTGAGATATTTCCCCAATCGATAAACTTCTAATGGAGATCACTAAACTACCTGGATGTAAATGGAAGATAGTGTACGTAGCTGAATTTTTTTCCTCATTTAATACAGATAATAATATTCCACTGCACTTCAACTGGAAGTCAAGAAACTGCTGCCTAGATCAATGAATATGGAAGAGATTGTATGTAGATGTATGATTCCTCTACATATTCTTAATTTTCTCCCATATTATATATATGTATGTATGATTTTCCCACTTGGATACAGATAATAATGTTCCTCAACACTTAAACTGGAAATTAAGAACTATCTGGATATGGAAGGGATTGTATATAAAAATTTAAATTGTCTCTAAGGATGAAATTGGCGTAAGAGGATACATTATATTATAGATAAGGGTCATGGTAACACTTCTATTAAAAGTAAGTAACATATAACCCTATATCCCTATAATCCCTATAATAGTCGAATGTATAGGGAATGTTTAGAAAAAAAGAAATTGGGGAATATCTTATACAAAAAATAACGAGGATAGAGCAAAACTTAAATCTTAATAGCAATCCATCTGGTCACAGATAAAATACACAGAAGATAAAATGTGAGTATCCATCCATACCATCTCCCACACGATGTATAGAGGGCGAGGTTACTTTTGCCGTTGGGAATATTATGAGTACTTCCGTCTCGTTCGGATTAATAAAAACAAACAGATAAACTTGTGCATTAATGTACTATAAATACAATTGAATATTGTTTACTGTAGTTAAGTATTTTACTTCATGTTACTGTACTACAAACTTCTGATACAAACGGATAAAACAACAATTGCAACGTAAATAAATTTTCTTGCAAACATTAGTATAAAAAATATTTCCAAATAAAACGCCTAATAAGACTATTTACTTACGAATTAATTGATAAAATTAAATTCTTAAAACTGTCTACAAACTAGAGCATTATATTCTGAAAATACTTCCAAAATTCAATTCGGAATGCACAGTAATAAAAATTAAAGGGGTAAGAATTGAGGAAATAATTTAGACACATAACGAATCATTGATAAGGTGTACCGTATCAGGAGTATTATCGTATCGAGACCTAACACTCGCTTAATAGCCTACAATCCTGTTTTCATCAAATTCGTGGATAAGAATAAGGAGAACTGAAAAGAAATAGCTTTCGAGAACTTAACCCGACATATACTTGTTTACTACACAATAAAATCAGACAGGCGTGTTTATTGTTTTCTTCCATAATGACAAAGACTTTTTCTCGTATTCTTATCGATCTGTTTCTTTCCCAACATTATTTGTTAATATATAATAGGTTAAAACATTAATACGTGATGTTTTTCTAGCAGCCGTGTGGCATTTTCCACCGTTTCAGCATATAACCAGATTTTCATGAAATCGACAAAACATTTTTCCTCAAAATGAAATAGATTCTCAGTTACGGTAGCTATTGAAGCTACAAACGGCTATAATCATAAAGTGCAGTAATACACTATTCCGCAGTATGAAGTCACAGACGAAGGAAGCAACATTAACAACATCGTCAACAAAACTGAGTACAGTCCCTTTGGTGATCGGCAGAGTTTTCTGATTCAGTTCTTGCTTTTACTTTCGCTCCAAGCAGCGTGTTGGGTCCTCCTCAAATTCTTTTATATTTAATATATATTACAAACTCACACTAGTTTAACATGATTTGTTACTAAATATTTATAAAAATGCGGAGTTAATGAATTTATTTATTTTTTTAATGGTAATCGTGTTCATTTTGATTTATCCTCATCCTTAAGTTTCCTCACATGACCGAAGAAGAATAAATCCTACAAAGATTCTAGTTTTTGTCGGCCAATGAGTTGGGTCCTCCACTTGAACATTCTTACTGATGTCGAAGAGGAGTAGCATCTTAATGTCCTCGTGTGCACGGGTCTTCGGGTTTAGCGAAGAGAGGCCATAAGGCCACGCCAGTTGAAGATGGGACCCAGCCAACCGAAGAAGGGGCTTAAATAAGGAAAAGGGAAGACAGTAAAGGATACATGCAGCACCAAGATCAATTAAGTAAGCAGCTTGGTTGGCTGTGGCACGGCTCCTGCACAAGATATTAATGAAGGCAAGGATGTCTTATATAAGGAAATATTTGTCACGAAAATTGTAATTACCATCGAAGGGTATTCCGAGGCTGTAAGCATACTGAAGAGCAAAGAGGTCATCGAGAATTCCGTCATGGATGAAATCCACATCATTAACTATGGAACTATTCCATGGTTTAGAGGCACTTACGTTAAAAAAGGAACACTGTCACTTGCATCAACACTGTCGGGGACTGTTCTATAACATATATTTTGTATAAAATCACTCACTGCATGGCAAACGTTATTAATTTGTACGATTGGTGTAAGTTTAGAAGAAAAAATAATCAAGAATGTTCTGTCAACTCGTATAAACAATCGTTCCCTACATCAATTTTATTGTACGAATACTCCATGCAACCATAAACAAGGCACAAAATAAGACCTCGACTGCTTCACGAGTTGTTTAAAAGTTCGCAGAACAAAACACATTTTGTCGCTCAGTTTCAAACAAAATTCATACATCATATCCCCTCTCAGGTGTAGAGGTCTGAAGTCTTGCTTGTTTGAAAACTTCTTTTCACAAGGGTATTCAGTTAGCATTATATTAATATTAATTTCCCTTGCAGTTATTTTTCACATATTTCATTTCTGGTCTTTATTGTTATTTTTTTAACAATGTAAATTGCATGAACGAGTTTATACTATAAATTATGTAGTAGGGGTTGTCTGTTGAAAATTAATTTAATTCGTTAAATGCACTCAAAAGCTGAATACTGCTGGAAAATATTATTTCGCAATGCTTGATGTTATAAATGGGACCCGTCCTAACAGATATCAGGGCACAGCCATTTTTATAAGAATATCAACTCTCCCCCTCCTGATTTCACCCTCTTCTGGAGGGTTAATGAGGAAGAGGTCTGCAGTTGTTTGCACCTTCCCAGTTTTCTGAGAAAATATTACTCCAACAAACAGGGCAGTTTTTCCTCATCAAAGTGACAACCTCCCTTTCTATGTATTTCAAAGCGGATTGTACCGTTTAGTTGCTATGATTGATGAGTACACTTAGCGCATTGGCTGGCAATTCTGGGAGCCCGGAAAAAAGCCGATTGGGAACATCGTTAACGCTTGAAATCCCATACTAACATTATCAAACATGTATTTTACAAGACAACAATGTCATATGAAACTGAGTGCTCTACATATTATATACTCCATGTTCCATGAAATGTAATTAATATACTCGTACATTTGAATTTATTTACTTTTTTCAGTAATTATTTGTATGAAAGGAATGCATTGACTAGCTAATAATTAATTTACCTTTCAAAAAAAAAAGGTAAATTGAAAGCTAGTAATTTCAATTTACCTTTAAAGCTGATATTTGGCACGCAACTACTTCCATCCCTATAAAGAAATACCTCTTTACACATTTACCAGTTTTGCGTTAATTGATATTCTAAAGCGACACAAATTTTGAACATTAGTTTTGTGAGTAATAGACAAGAATGAACAAAAGCGTGATTACCTAATTTCTATATCTAGGGTGATGAGGGTGAAATTTAGAATAAACCAATGCTTAATGATAGAGTGCATTAACTGTACGATATTATAGTCTAACAGTAAAACGCGGTAAGCTATTATGCTATGATTATGGATATGTACTTATAAATTTACGAGTATAGAAGTACTGATTTATCTATTATCTGATAAGTAAATCAAGTGAGCTTTCTAAATTGTTTAATAATGGCAAGTTATAACATTTTTATACTTTAATATATTACAATATAAAAAGAAGCAAGCTTTTGTGCTCAAAAACTACGCCCCAATGGGATACTCCATTAATGAATAGGTTAAGAAACACGGATCTAAATTAAGTTTTATTCTTGTTGCTACTTCTTCTAATGCCTTTGAGATAAGAAAATTTAGAGAAATGTGAGAAGGAAAGGGCAAATTTAAACGGAAGACAAGTGTATTTTACAGCTGCCGATGTATCTCGCTTTTACTGCATATTGGGCTCTATCTGATTTAAATTCTTTCAGTAGAACTCTGCCAGGAACCGTACATTCCTGAAAAGAGCACGTGATGGGCCCCATGCATAAGACAGTTTTATTCAACTTTAAAAAACTCTGACAAGAATATTCGTTTAGCAAATAAGAACACAGCCATGGTTAAAGGAAATTTCCAGGATATACGATACTAGCTGTTGCCCAAAACTCTACTGATTTCCCACTTTTGCTAGACCATCCTATAGGTATGACAATGGTTCCTGATAAAAGTGAAGTTCCGATGGAAGGTAACTACATAACTACGTAATATTCTGAAAATAAACATTGCAACAAGAACAAGATCCTTTAATAAAGTAAAAGTGAACATTTACTCTTACTCCAATTTTACTAGACCATCCTACAGTTATGTGAATCATTCCTGATAAATGAAAAGTTCCGATGGAAGGTAACTACATACTACGTAATATTCTGAAAAGAAAAAATTGGAACAAGAACAAGATCCTGTAATAAATTAAAAATGAATTCTTACTCTTACTCCACTTTTACTAGATCATCCTAATAGATCTTACAGTTGTCATAATACTGTAATTCCTGAGAAAACTCAAGGAAAATGTATTCTATGGATATTAATCGTTTTGCCTCCCCAATCTAGTCTGACCATCAACAACATCTGGTTTTTTAGATATAGTTGAATCTTGTTTTTCACTGGTCTCAAAGTTTTTGAACTTTTCGGCTGCTTGAATATGAATTGATATGCGTCTCCTTAATATCCTCCTTCTTTATCGATTATTCCTTGAATCTAAGGAAGAATGGCTACTTTCTACCTTGTACTTTTATGGTTTTTTATTATTGGGGCTTTAAAATTCAAATTATGAAATTTACATATCGAACATAAAAAATAAAAAGTAGCTATTCTTATATATATTAAAATTTCACTGGAGCTGAGAATCAAATTAGAGGAGACTATGATGGTTGCCAATATTCATTACGCTATTTTCTAATAAAATATAGATTTCAAGCAAAAGTGCCATGCGGTGGTTAATCTTACTTCCAATCGCATTCAAAGTGAGTATTCTGGTTGCACAATCGTGCTTCGTCTTCATCGTACTCTAAATACGATGAAGCACCATAGAATAATTTTGCTTTTGTTTGTTAAATTTATTAGTTCTTTTCGATTAGTAAATGCAAATAATAATAAGGTTTACTCGAAACATTAACATGACATGAGAAATTTTACCTCCATCAAGTCCATAAAGCAATAAAACAGTTTAGAGGAGGCACTATAAAGACAAGTGCCAGGAGTAGCGCTTGGAGGTTTACGACATGTTTTATAGCATCTCGGATACTTAACGTGATGAGGTAAAGCCCATGGGAGTGTTTGGTGTTCTTCGAGTTAAAGATATTCTGCTTGTGTAAATTAAATCCAACAACTGCCAGACACATTACACTAGCTTTTATGAATAAAGATGTTAAACTAATATTATAAATGCGAAAGTGGTTATGTTACGCTATCACGCTGAAACTATTTAACCGATCATCATGATATTTTGAAAACTCTTCCGGACTACGCCCTACTGGTCTGTAAAGTTGAATTGCAGTAAAAAAAATTGTATTAATTGAAAGAGCCGGTTAAATGTAATCACGTTTTCTGTTTAAATATTGTTATATGACAGCACAACCAAATGTTTAATTATTTAACGATTGTTACAAATTGTTTACATGTATAGTTTCAAAAGCGTGAGTAAGCTTGTTAGTAACAACACATTTTATTTCAAATTTGTCTGAAACTGTTTTTGAGCACAGAGTAAGAAAATATCCAGATTAAATATTTATAAGTTTTAGTAAAAATATACTTTTTTACCAAGTATGCAGTGCTTGGTCAGTAGACTAGTAGTGCACATATCACAAAACAAAGTTACTTTCAAACCTTGACTATGAATTTAAATACTGTTATGGAACCTACCTTAGTTTGATAGGGGTATGGACTACCTCCTTTCTTTTACGGCAGTCGGGTTTTTTTAGTTTTTGTTTTATATTTTAATAACTCGTGAATAACTCAAATTCGGTACAATTATTTTTCATGCAGTCTAAAATTATAAATAAAATAATGTTGTATTGGAATATTACGATTCAAAATGGGGGACAGTTTAATTACATAAAAACTAAAACATTGTGACATTTTTTATAGAATCATACGCGATGCTAAATATAAGCTAAATTTTTAACTGTTGTAATAGATGGCAAAGTTCTATTTGTTTACACTACAAGCATTACAGTTCTGGAAGTAAATCAATATTTCAATTACTAAACTTTAAGGAAACCCTAAAGTTTTTAATGAATTTTTATTAGGAGAAAGACAAATATTTTTATAACAATACCTGTCATATGAGTTGTGTAAATTCTGAGGTTGAATTACTTGAGGGGAATCTTTGAAATAATATATATTGGGGTTTTAAATTAACTGCATAAAAAATAAATTGTTTCTTTATATATATATATATATATATATATATATATATATATATATATAAAGACATAATTGAGGTTCCAAAGCGCTCAATTTTACAAAAACAGATTCATCCTATTTAACCTATTAATCCTATTATTGGTGAATTTATTCAAATAATATAAATATTATTCATGTAATATTCCTGTACCTATTAACAAATGTATTACTTCTAAGTTTCTATGAGAAATTTGAAGTTACTTCTATACTACAGCAATTTAATCAATTTTATTAAATACTGGAAACAAGTTCATGACGATTGCATTCCTTTATTAATTATTTGGTTAGCAAGCGTATGGAACAATCATTTTAAAAAATTATGAAATGAGAATTATTTGATAGAGCACACCATTTTAAAGTAGTATTATGGTAAATTAGTGGTAACAGGTGTCTAAAAAAAAGCGTTCAGCAAAAAAACAGAACTGCGAAGATAGCCCATAGATAACCGTTTTGGTAAAAAGGAATCGAGCCCCTATGTCCTTAGAAATAAATAATATTACGCACACAAAGCACTCACGTTATGTAATCTTGAATTTGGCTATTTTATTACGTGTTGAAACACCTGAAGTGTGGGGTAAACTGTGGTGGATTGTCAGGAGAAATGTACCTCAGCTATTGTATTGAGTGATGACACACCTAAAGAGTGGGGTGTAATGTCTACCCTAAACTGTTACATTGGCCCTTGTGCGTATTTTTCGCAAATGTATATATGTGAACTTTATTCGCTTCGCACTACTCTTACATAATCTTTTAATTTCCTTCTGCACCCCTCACCCTACATCCTCCAGACAGACAGATTGTATATATATATATATATATATATATACATATATATCATTCTTGTCTTTTAAAAAGTGAAGAATTGTGCAATATTTCAAATTTTCACACGAACGTTTTACAGACATATCTATCGGATAGCTAGGCTACATGTCAAATAGCCTGTTAATATTTTTTTGTGATTTTACTTAGTTTATATACAAATTTTTTTATTCTGCGATTTTTTCATTTCCATCATGTCCATAAGACCAATGTAAAAATGTGCATTAAAGGTCAGGCAAATCCTATAGAGTAGTACGGATCCCACTACTATCATTGAACTTAATTTGTATTTAAATAAACCTGCATGAACACTTAAAAATCTATTTTTCAGTTATTTCTCGAGAAATCTTACAGACAGTCAGACAACGAAGTAAAATATTTCCAGCCCCTCGAGTAATAGGCTTCGCTAACGCTCAGCCAATTAACGTTTTATTTTTATTGTTATATAAGGTTTTAAACATTACTCAGCATTACGTCTTATTAAAAAGAACTAGCTCACTTATTAAATTAAGCACTTGTATTTTTACGACGCGGTGGTGGCCGCATCTTACAGCACGTGCTTCATAACTCTTATCACTTTATCACAACTCTCCCAGATTACCTCTGTAACTTTATTCCTTGTAATAACAACTTAAACTAATATCTGCTGTTGTTACTAAGACATTATCTTAGTGTATTCCGTAACCAATTGTATTTTATTGACTAATGGAACAATTAATCAACCACTCATTGACAACACTTTAAAAAAAATAAGTAATATGTTTTTGTATACCTCGAAAGGTTTCCAGATAGTGACATTGCAAAAAATGTATTTAAAAAAGATAATTGTTCTAATTACTAGCTAAGTCAAACAGAAAACGTACAAAGATATTTAAATTGGCCTTTGATAGTTTCGTTATCCTGTATCAACATAAAAGTTTTAAAAAGAGTAGTATTTTCGCTTAAGGAATTCTACTACATCAAAAAAAGTTACAATTGTTTCATAACTAACTAGAAATTTTAGAAGCATTTACACTTAGTTTTTGTTATATTTTGACATTATAATAGGACAACCGTTCAAAATTTTAAAAATGAAACATTATATCTCAGTCATGCGTACGCATTGTAGAAAACAATGCTTGTGTTTATATAATTTATGATGTCTCATAAAAAAGTAATATTTGAAAGTGAGGTCGTACAAAATTTTTAAAACTATACTAGGGGATACCATAAAAATAACATTAAGTGAATATGTTGACTAACAAATGCCTAACCATTAATTACAAACTAACTAAATCCATAAGTTTCGCAAGAAGTATTAAAATAACTTTCAATCAGCATTAAAATGAATATGTTGGACTAACAAATGTATAATCATTAATATTACAAAATAACTAAATTCCACTTGTTTAGCAATAAGTATACAATAACTTTCAATCACCATTAAGTGAATATGTTGTTTTACAAATCTCTAATCATTAATTACATCCAAACTAAATCCACATGTTTAGCAATAAGTATACAATAACTTTCAATCAACATTAAATAAATATGTTGACTAACAAATGTATAATCATTAATATTACAAAATAACTAAATCCACTTGTTTAGCAATAAGTATACAATAACTTTCAATTACCATTAAGTGAATATGTTGTCTTACAAATCTCTAATCATTAATTACATCCAAACTAAATCCACATGTTTAGCAATAAGTATACAATAACTTTCAATCAACATTAAATAAATATGTTGACTAACAAATTTCTAATCATTAATATTACAAACTAACTAAATCCATATGTTTCGCAATAAGTATACAATAACTTTCAATCACCATTAAGTTTCTTTGTTGACTAATAAATTTCCAATTATTAATTACAATCAAATTAAACCCTCATGTTAAGCAATCAGTGTCTATAACTTTTCTGTTTCAGCATCATTGTGTTTTTAAATATTAAAAATATCACGAGTACATTATTATAAAATTAAATGAAAAAAACAGTTTAATGAATCCCTCACTCTAGTGAAACAGGTTAACCTCACACAATTTCTGCAGTTCTTGTTGTCTTCTTCTTACACCTACTAAAAGAGTTCTTATAGCTGTCCTAGTGAAACCTAGCTGTAATAAAAGTTGTGTTTTTAAAGTACGAGGTGGTACACCAATACACAATGTTGTGTTAAAATGCACTTATATCCCTATATGACGAAAACAGGAGTGTATTTGTGCCAAACGATCCAAACATATTATTGTAGGTTATTCATATAAAGGCAGTATGCAAGTTCCAAGTTGTAATAAAACATGCCGTAAAACCTCTACGTTTATCTTTTCGCAAACTGCTTATTTGAATAGCTTTTCACCCTGTTGTTTTATGATGCACATATTTTTATACACAATCTCTATTTTCTTTTGACTAAAATTTTTATTTTATATTATTGTCAAAATGAAATTGAAATTTTTTGAACATGTTTGAAATGTTATTACATAAATTCTAAAGACCATATTCAGATCAAATTTAGAATGCGTAAATGCTAAGATATAAAGAAAACTCTCTTAATCGTTTTTACCCAACAAAATACTGCCTACAAACTCTAAAGTTTTTGCAAATCTGTTTGCTATAGCCTCTCCTCCAGTAAAACTCCTTACCTTAAACATTCATTACAGCTGGCCCTTTATTTACACTTTACAGTTTGTTAATTTTGTTCCAAATAACACTAGTATCAATTTTGAATCAATTTCCATATTATTGTTATGATTAATAATAGGTTTTTTTTTTATCGAGTTATATTTTCTTCCATAGTTAGTTGTACCCTTTTAAAAATTGAGTAATGTTGTATTTTTTTATTTACCATAATTTCTTTCTTTCGTTATATTTAAAATTATTAAACGTTTACTAAACGACCAAGAAGGAATTTGTTTATTGGGAGTTTGTTTATTTTCAAACAATCGCAGCATTTTCAATGTGTATTATCATGTACAGTCTAACCTAGATGTACTGTACAAATCGACACATAAAAATTCACAAAACTATTAAACATAGGATATAATAGTTTATGGAAAACAATAATTTTTTCCAAATTCTATTACACAAAGCCAAATTGTAAGATACCACAGTTATTGATAGTTAAAATCCCCCTACTATAATAATTCTATCGTTCTTCACATTAAAAAATTCCAACTTTTCAAAACAATTGTTTTACACAGAAATCATAAAGTTAGATGGAAGATAAACAATTACACATTAGCTACAATTAACTCCTCAAGAACTAAGAATGCTACTGTTAGCCTTAGTGTGGAGAATGCGTGGTACACCCTCAGACTATCCTTTGGCACCCTTGTTCCAGAGAACAATCGTACCAATTTTAATCTATTCAACTATTGAGCAAATTAGAATTTTTGTTTTGCAGTTCTTCCCTCTAGTGCCCGAGTGGTCTCACATGGCCATCTACTCATACATTTCAGGGTCGTCCTTAAAATCTGAAATTACAATCACATTCTTGATGATATTATTTCCTAATATTGATTGTTAATATACAGAGCAACAGACTGGTTAGAAGTATATAAATACCACTCGTCTAGGATTTATCACTCAATCATAAATTATACGGTCCACGAAGAGTTCAATAGGGGAAAGAATTCAAATTGGATGGCGCTCAATATGCAGTAAAGAGAGATATACTGGCAGCTGTGAAATACTCCGGGTGACTCTGCGAATCCCCTCTTTGACTAATAGCTTACTAAAGACTATTTTGTCAGACGTTATTGAGAAGAAAATTCTTGTTTCTTAAGCATAATATTTTATTAAATTTAAAGCACTTGTGTTTATTAACCAATCTAATTGCATTCGAATATTGTCTCCAAAAACAAAAATAGACGATATTAGAGTAGGCTTAACGCAGAACACTTTTATACGTATAATTTTAAGGAAAAAGAGGCGAGACTCTTCTTAACATCTTTACCAACAATTAAAAACTTTTCTCGTACAATATATTTTTATTTATAAAGTATTTAGATTATTTTTTATAAGAATTGTAAATGAAAATAATATTGAACAGCAAAAGCAGTACATCACGAGAAGTTTGCAATGAGGTCTTATCCAAAAACCCAAAGTTAATAAACTAGCGTTTAGGCGTTCGTTTTCCTACATGGGTCCACACTTATTTAATCAAATTCCGAATAAAATAAAAAAATAAAAACCTTAAATTCTGTTTGCAATGCTATAAAACTAATTGGTTACTTATTCAAACTGAACAGATAGATATCATACACAACAGAGTAGTCTAAAATATTCTTAACTGAATTCTTTCTTTTTCTCATCTACAAACTAAAATTCGTCCCCATTAAAAACAATTTTTAATTAGTAACCAACATAATATATCATTTTATAGAATCTTAATACTATTCCATCAGTATAAAATGTTAAGATATATTCTCATTATATAAATTGTATCTGTAAAATAGATTATTTAAAGTCTTCAATATATTAAGAGTTTCATTTTTTGGTATATTTAAACATTGACTAGTAAATAAAAATAAGATTAACAACAGTTTGAATTGATTAAGTTATCATCGTATCAGCTCTTATCATCGTTAATGTATTTTTCTTTAAGATGTAATTTTAGTTAAATGTAGTGAGAAACTTTCAATATTACCGCAGCGATCTGCAATCAGCAAGTCCTTATCAGAGAAGACCGGACTGTTATCAGACCTTCCCTTGTCCATTGTTTAGTTTATCTAACCACGCAACTTGGTAATGTAGTTAGATTCTATTCCATAATAATCTTGTTTGTAAAGTTTGTATTTTTTCGGAATAAATTTCATTATTTAATATTAAGGTTCCTAAGAGTAAACACTTCTACTCATTGAAATTCCTCTTCCATATTACCAAGTTAGAAAAAGTCTTAGAATTAATTTATCCTGTTTATATTACGATACAATCCTAAATTCTCATTCAATCATTCAAGTCATTGTATAGATGCCACTGTTATGTTGGTATACAATACTGCAATATAGCTGATAGCTGAGGGTAAGTAAAACGCCAAATAGTTTTCCTCCTATTTTACACGCTTAAATTAAGAAGTTAGGATCCCTGGTTAACGCATAGGTCTATTCCTATTTTGAACATTCTCCAGGGCTACACCGTAGTGGTGTCTAAAACTGCGAAAATTCCATCTTGATCTCTAAAGTTGCATTACAGCAAATAAAATGTTATTAATTGAATGAACCTGTTAAATGCAATCGACTAATTTGTGTAAACGTTGTTTTATTATAGTAAAACGGTGTGTGTTTCATTACTTTACCCACTGTTTTCAATTTATTCACATTTACAGTCTTTTAAACAAATAGTAAACTTGATAATGATAGAACTTCTTATTTCAATCCTTACTGCAGGAACTGCTGAGCACAAAAATATTCAGATTCTAAATTAAAAAACTAGCCAAAACATACTACTAATTCTACACTTTAGAAAATAATACGTGCTTGGACAGTACTGTAGTGCAAATATAAAAATCAAAGGTCCTATCTAACTTTTGCTATATATATATATATATATATATATATATATATATATATATATATATATATATAGTTTTGGCTAGTTTTTTTTAATTTCGAATCTGGAAATTTTTGTGCTCAGCAGTTCCTGCAGTAAGAATCGGAATAAGGAGTTCTGTCATTATCAAGTTTACTATTTGTTTAAAAGACTATAAATGTAACTAAATTGAAAACAGTGGTTAAAGTAATTAAACACACCGTTTTACTATAGTAAAACAAGGTTTACACAAATTAGTCGATTGCATTTAACAGGATGGAATTTTCGCAATTTTAGAGTCCAGTGGGGTGTAGCCCGTGAGAATGTTTAAAATAGGAATACACCTATATGATATATATATATATATATATATATATATATAGCAAAAGTTAGATAGTACCTTTGTCTTTTATATATGCACTACAGTACTGTCCAAGCACGTATTATTTTCTAAAGTGTAGAATTAGTAGTATGTTTTGGCTAGTTTTTTAATTTCGAATCTGGATATTTTTGTATATAAGAATATATATATATATATATATATATATATATATATATATATATATATATATATATTCGTGATCGTGAACAAGGCAAACTCAACTTCGGAAAACAAGGCAAACTGAAACAATCTTTTAGCCATACAAAGATTTCATTTATCATAACGATTATTTTTATGAAATTTCTCACAAAATACATAATTTATCCTGCACAAAATTGCAAACCGTATAATAACAATGCTAGTATATTTGTGCAAAATTCACGAAATAATTCGGTGATATCTGATATTATGCATATCAAAAATCCAAGTTTACATCATTCTTGATTTGTTAGAAATTACCTATCGCAATTTACCGTACTGGTTCTGAAGAAACGTCAAAACATAAAACAATGTAAGTACTAACAGTAATATCTGTTACTACTTAATACACTTTTGTTAAAATGTTTTACAATTGTTAAAATTACAATACGTTCTTGCGGCCATAACCTAGTTTAGTTTCTTTTAATATTTTCGTGAATACACTTTAGTAGTTGATGTTGCAAAATTGTTCTTATTTAGACCTTAATGCAAGAAATAACAATTTGAAAAGATTCAGATTACCCATAATTAAAATTAATCTTCCATTTCATAAGAAGTATTGTAACTGCAAGCAAATGTACACAGTCCGAAAATAATACACAACTTGTTATACTATTTTTATTCTAATAACAAAAAGTACAGTGCTTAATATTTGATCTTGTATTTCCGAATTTACTTGAACTAAAAAAAATGAAATTTTGCACATATGATACAGTAAAATATATTGAATTGTTATCAGTCTGCATTAAAATGACGTAATCAGATTATTCCTTATCAAATTTTCTATTTTTAGTTTTTATAATTAAACATTTTCTCAAAAAGCCTTGCATTTTTTCTGGAAAGACAAATACCGTTTATTAAAGTGCTCCATAATACAGGATTAACACAACCAATAATGAATTATTGTTTACAGTATATTTTAAATGTTACCATAATACACATATACGAGACGTTTTCGTACTGTCATAATACACAATTGTTTGGGTACTGAAATATAACGTGAAGAAAAAAGTATATAAGTTAAAATCGAATTTGAATTGAATTTCAAGAAAGTGATTGCATAGCTAAATATTAAACTTTATTCAACCCAGCATTGATTTTATTGATCAATAATTAAGATTTTTAAAGAGCAAAATTTCCATGTGATAATTCAGTGTTAAATTCATTCGTAGTGTGTTTGTTTGAATGCCAATTAAAAGAGAAAGGTTAAATTTTAAAAAAAAATTAAAAAGGTAAAAAGAGATGGTTACATATCATCTTATGAACAGAGAACAAAGGTGATCCTTTCAGTTGACAAAACGCATATGTACAGTATCATAAAAGGGTTAAAATGAAACATTGTGTGATGGACGAAGTATTTGAAGTACATGAAGATAAATCGCAACGGTTTTTATATTAAGCTAAATAACCATTTGGTAAGCGTTAACAAAATATTAATATGTAAAGGCTAAATATTTTATACCGAAAAGCTTAAATTTACTCAAAACACAATAGAAAAATAAAAATGTACAGGTAGGTGTAACTATAATAAAAACATCACATAACATAATATTTATGCTACTGTATAACGTGTTGCTAAAATAAGGGGAGGAATAGAAGTATTTAGATTTCTACTTTAATATCCCTATGCACTTATTATTAATCACTTCTAATAATAAGAAATATCGTTTTATTTAAGGGAAACGAGATTTACTAACTCAACACGTTACTGGTATCAAAGACGGGAACTAATTTTGGTGCGCTCACGGTGGCCAAGAATAGAATTAACTAACTGTTGCGTCAAGGCGGCTAAAAACAGAACAAACTGCTGTGCCCTTGTTGGTGAAAAAGAACTTAGCATTACATTGATTGTAGTAGCATTGGAAGTATGATATAAGTTTCAATCAAATTCGTGCTGAATTTCAAAACTTGTTTACTAAACATTATTGATAAGAGTTACGACTTTTGATTATATTATACCCTGTGATTATTTAATTATCTGGTTTTCTAGCCTATAAGATTTATAGTACCTGATATGTCATACCTGTGAGAAAAAAATTCACAGTTTTATACCAGAATTCCTTATGTGTCTTGTTTACTACATCGTACTGGAATGGGGAAACAATTTTTAGTGAGCTTTTATATATATTATCCGTATATTTTCTTGGTTTATAAAAATATAAGCTAAATAAAGTTTCGGAATTAAAAACAACTACATTTTAACAAAACAATCCAGTAATATATAGAAACGAAGTGGGTTAGTCATTTTAATATATAAGTACATTTTATTTTTAACGCCCTACCAGTATTTTCCCAGCCCTATTCCTATCTCTCCTGAAAAACATTCATCTATTTAATCAGTTTATAAAAACACAATGCAAACGAACTAACCTAATCTTAAAATTTTGAAGACTTGATGGGGCCAATCTTGATTTTAAAACATAATAAACACCGTTATAATCTTATTTATTCTAATATTTATTCTAACTTTTAAAAAGTTTATTGGACATAAATATTTATAATTTTATAATTATAAATATATATATATATAAACTTTTGTAAAGTTCTAGTTGGTTATTAAAACAGAATTCTCTATATAGAACTTCTTTATATAATTGTTGAGAATGAACGAAGTATACACTTTGCAAGAAAAACTAACAAGAGATTGAATGCTTATAAAATTATATATACTACTTGAAATTATCCATTTCCCGTAATAAATTATTCGACCTAAAATAATAGCGTGAATGAATCTGAAGTGTAACATTGTTCATATGTATGTTATATATATAATTATGTGTCCAAAGGATATGTTATATGAAATATATATATAAACATTTTTTATATACTCGTGTGGGGTAAACAAATTTTTGTATTAAAGTAAAAAAAAACTATATTCTACCTTAGAGCATTTCTGTCTCATATAAGAGGCTGTCAGGATCTTACTCTAAACTTTGCTTAATTGTTTACTGAATCATTTTTCATATCTAAGCATAGCTTTCTCAGCTTTCGTTATTCATTACTTATCAAGTTCCTTTATTGTACGAAGGTAATTTGATCAGAATAAATGCCAAGTTTGTCCAAAACTGTACACTTGATTACATTATCAGAGTTGTTAGTGGTCGCTGCCTTATACAACCCTAGTTCCTTGGTGGTCTTCATAACAAAAATTTTTTTGTATTCGGGACCAGATAACGTTGTTGAGGATATCACTGGGATATTGAATTACCCCATCCAGACATTTTGCAACAGATTTTCTGTAGAAAGATCCCTGAATACAGGTTTTATATTCTCACATGGCACATGACAAAAATACTTTGCTTGTATGAGGGCTGCCAACATAGCATAAGCAAATTATCAATACCATCACTTTTGTGTATATAAAAATCTCGTTGAAGCATCTGAAAAACTTAAATACAGTGCTTCATTAAATAATTCGTAAAAAAATAAATATTGCCAAATTATAATATAATAGTTTTTATATTTAATTAAAGTTAAAGCGATTTCAAAAAGCTAAAGTCGATAATTTTGATCAAAACACGTTTCTTCCTCCCTTAAACGGGAAACCATTACAACTTTCAGAATATTGAGTTCCACAATGTTTCGGCTAGTGTTTTTAAAAATATTTGTCATATTTTAATATTTTTGTTATAATACTGCATAGTGCACTTGGACTATATTAATGATGGGTTAAACAAGTAAATTATTCGATTATATAAAAATGTGCGATGTTTAAATTATGTTGAGAAATTAATTGATAACCATAATAACAAAAATGGATTAACAAATAATTTTATTATAAAACTAACAGTCAAAAGAAACGTTGTGTGCAATTTTCTATTTGACAACATATAGTCATATGCATATACATTTTGAGCATAAGAAATATTCCTGAGGTTTGTGTTATAGAGATTCTAACCACTCGATCCATTACGGTATAATTGGGATTTAGGTTTTAAGAACATTGTTTTTACGCTCTTAAGTTTGAAAGTAAAACAGTTTTTATAACAAAAATTATAAAATAAAAAAACATTCTCTGTCAGATCAGATTTCTTAATATTTGAAGGAACAGTTCCAACAATTTCAGTTACACTTTATTTTTAGGTCAATGGAAAGGAAGAAATGTAAAAGTCGAAGTCCGCAGTCTTCTTTGTGAAAGTACTTATGATGTAATATGATCGAATCATATTATAATTTGGTTCTGAAGTAATCATATTTAAGGTATCTATTATTTCATTGTTCATAGTTAAAAAAGTAATAAGTAATGTTCATATTCGAAATTGTGACTAACCTTTATTTCAAGGTGTCCTCGTGTATGTGGTTTGAAATTACTATATTTCAGACATCATAGTAGAATTTACCTTACTGTCATGATAACAAGAATACACTAGTTAGAGAATCCTACTTCAGTCACAAGAGTCTATTTCCAGCTCTTTTAATATACTAAGGTACTAGTCTAAGGTAGTTGCAGTGAAGTAGTATCGTTTGTGTTGTGCCCCGATCAATAATATGTATACATACTTAAACTGAGAAACCTATTTCAAGTCATATGTTTTTCCAATGTCGTAATACAGTTTATGTTATTAATCCGATTAAGAAAAATATATACCTAAGTATATCTAAGAAGCCTATTTCAGTCAAAAAGCGTTTATTTCTTACCCTAGTTATCTACTTCCTGATTGGGTATTATCAGTGACATAGTAGCGTTGACATTGTTGTCCTAATCGAGAATATATTTGTAGGTCCAAAAAGCGTCTGCAACTTTCTTATATGCCATCATATTTTTTTAATTATGGATTATGGCATTCATCATTCATGTCCAAACATAATAATAATAATTTATCAATATGATAAGAATAATTTTATTTTCTTATAAAAACTTATTTCAATCAAATTTCATCTTTTTTTATATCGGGAAGGTAAAATACAACAATAAAGATAGTCAAAGGTTGCATGTCTATTTCTCTCCCTATTTGTGTTTGATCTTCATGAAAAAGGTTATTTTCAAGCTAAGAGTCACCTGTGTGTAAATTTTCATCTTATTAGGATATAGGAAAATTGAAAAATAGCATATTTCTTTCAGTTGTGCAACACCCATGGTAGTTTTATCTTCATCTACAGTAACTGGTTATTGAGCGTGGCTTAAAGTAACTTTCAATTTGTCCAATTATATTTTACTTTTAGTTCCTTGATTATAGTCCAGTTATTTAAGTCTAGTACACAAATTGTAATCTAATACAATTATGTACAAGATTATAATACATTTTTATTTTAAAACTTAAATATTATTCCTATTGAAGCTATGAGGCATACGAATGCCTCATTACAACTTCGTGAGGCATTAAATGCTTGGAGAATTAGAGACTAGTGAGGTTGTTGCCTTATATTTATAGAGATATTTCGTTTATTTATAAATTAATTGAATGCTTTTGTAAGAGTGCATATCAGTGTTACATATTTAATTTTTGTGTTATGTTTAAACCAAATATAAACCAAGTTATTTAACTATTTTTCTAAGTTATATTTTTGTATAATTTTTTGTAAATATATTTTAATAATCTTAGTCTGATATAAAATAAGTAATAATATAAACAAGCAGTATAGCCGTGTGTAACTGATTTGGAGTAAGTTATAATTTTCTTTTGAATACCAGACATCAATCATGACATTGGTTACAAAATCAATTGTAATTTTTCCAATTCATCCCTATCAATGTACTACATGATAAAATAAACAATAATTGTTTTCGTTCGATTTCAAATAATCGAACCAGAAGTTTAGGTTATGATATATGCTCGATTAATTGCAGCATTATAATACGTATGGTAACCGTGCAGCTGACTACCAATTCCCAGGTATGAGAAAATGAGTAACAGCTATCAAAATATATTATTAAAGTTTAACTATAAACCATCTAGATTAATGAAAAATGATGTTATAACTACCACAACAATTTTATTATTTAAGAATGATAGCGTATAAAATAATACCAATAATACTATTTCCTTTATATACACATGATCTCTTATATAAAACACACCTTTTTAATAAAAAAACTTTAAAAAAATTTATTGTTATCTTTTCTTTTGTAAAACTTATTTCTATAAACTTAATTATTAGATATTAATTATTTATTTCAACAGAAATTGTGTATCTACAACAGCGCACCTAGAAGCTGCACACAACACTAACTCCAAAGAACACTTAGTAGCAAAGGATAGAACTAATTTTGCAGCGCTCATGGTGGCTAAAGACATAACTAACCGCTGCGCTATGGGTGGCCAAAGACACAACTAACTTGTTCACTATTGGGAGTCCAGAATTATAGGAAAGAAAATTTTCAAAACTTTCGTTGACGGGACCTATCCAACTGACCCAAGGATATGACATTTTTACATTTTTACACTCTAATTTCCCTCTCCCTTCAAACGCCAATGGCTTATTGACTGCGAGTGATCTGTGCCCACTGGCTCAGGTACGCAGCTGAAGAATAGGTGAAGAAACATACTGACATAACCCAATGACGAATACTTGCCGGTTATTGAGACCTAGAAAACAGAGATTAATTGTTTCTTTGGGCAATACTGACATAAGAAGTCAACTTTGTACTGAATGAGTATTAACTTACTACTACAGTATAGTATTTATAGATACAACGGCTGAAGATGAAAATGTGAAATTATTACAATATCTACTTGAGTTATAGCTTCAGCGAATGAAATGTTTTATTTATATAAAAATTGATATTGTTAAGGAAATATGTTTTAAAAAATGTAATTTTATAGCTTTTAATTTAAATTAAATTACTATGATAAATATAACTATTAAAATTTAAATATCATAACTCATGAAATAACTTGCTATTCCCTAAACTTAAAACTTAGAAGATATTGAGAAAATTTCATTTTACCTTCATACGTTGTTTTTTTATCCTGCTTAATCCTACAAAACTGCTTACTTATAATACCTAAATACTTACATATTCTGATAAAATATATTCTAATTTTTCTGTATTTTAAAGGGGTATAAATTAACGTAAAATAATTTCCAAACCAAAAATTGATTCTACCACCTTAACGCCTTGAGAACGAATTCAAACTTATAATTTACTTTTAGTTTGTAACCAATAACCAACTTTTGTTAAAATTCTCTAAGAAATGTTAATGTGTGTAAATATTTTCACTATCATTATTGTATCACAGAGATAATGGAAGATATTTCTCTGTGTATTGCAGAACCAAGAATTACAGGGCGACTGGTAAATCTAAATATGCCCCACAGCCAATTATGATGTCTATAAATTAAGTTATTCTTTCTTTAATGTTTTCTACTGACGATATGGTTTGAAAGAATAACAGAAGTTTGGATATGTGTTATACATTTTGTAACATATAACAATGGCAAATATCCGATCTCCTATTATACTTTCAAATCAAGTAAACCATATCTTATGAATTTATTGCAATAAGAATATTTATTTGGTAACTTATTAATTTGTTACATTTTTGCTGTTTGTAAACTTTAAACACAGTGCCGTAAAATAATAAAACGCATATACCACGCTTAACTGCACTGCGAGTAGTGTACACAGTTTGCAGGAGCCAAATTTCGATCTGTACTCACGGAGCCAAAGCTTTAAACTAATGTTTCTAATTTTATACATAATATAAAACTTTTTTGGATAACTTAATGAATATGGATTTAAGAATATTTTATTATAGCCTACAGTACAATTTATTTAAGAATAGTCCAATTTAAAAAAAAAAACTGAAAAATACTTATTCACAATCAATTATGAATATGCTTAATCCAGCAATTTATTCTCCCTTACCGGTGAGTTCTAAATTAAACATTTAGCATTTCGAAAAGTATAATAAAAACATTGACGACAAAATATAAATAGATCAAGACGTGTAATCATTTATTTTTTAGAATAGTACAATTTAAATTCTTTGAATTCAAATTAACAATTACTTAACACTATTTGTAGTTACTCATATTTAAAAATACGATATTATGTTTTTTTCTGTATTTCAGTTCCAAACATCTTAATATTAACGTTGTAAAATTCCACCGGAATCGTAAAGGTACGTAGATAAGAGATATAGATTTACACCTAAACAGTGGTATTGCTTACTTTAAAACATTTTATTATAAACTTTAGACTCAAATAGAAGGTCGAAAAGGATTAAAAATTAAAGAACTATAACTTAAATATAAGTTAAATTAAGTTGTGTAATATATTCTTATTTTTATAATACTACACAGAGTACATTGTATTTACGACTTACACTAAGTATGATTAGGTTTATAGCTGGCCGTTAATTCAAAAGTATGAGAATTTATCAACAGCTTTCAAAATTATAATAGGTTACCTTTATACACCTCCAACACTAATACAATATTCAAGGTGTTCATATTCCTCTCATTAACACGATTCGTTCTGTAATTTAATTTACGGCTGGGAGTTTAAAAAAAAACCAATACCAATAATATTATTTTCTGGTCTGTGTATTCATTACATGTAATATGACACGGTTATTTTTGTATGTACACCTTAAATAAAAATTTATAAAATAGTAAAATAATTATTAAATTCAGCAGAAGCTGTTTTCAACAGCGTACCTAGAAGTTGCAGACAGTACTAACCCATCACGAAACCTGGCATCAAAAAACAAGAATCAATTTTGCAGCGCCCTTAGTGGCCAAGACTAGAACTAACTGTTGCGTCATGGTGGATAAAACTGATCAAATAGCTTAGCTCTTGGTGGCAATAAAAACTAAAACTTAAATTGCCCGTAGCATTGCAGGTATGACATATGTCCCCAAGAGACATTAAATCACATGGTTACAACTAAATTAGGTAATTAGTATCCAGGAACTAGAGAAGGCTATAACATAGGGAAATGTTTTAGATAAAACACTCCAGTAATGTCTAGCAGGAGCGGTTTGCCTTCTTTGGTAGTTTGGACAAGGGTGATGAATTTTCCCAGGAGGACCTGATAGGTTGTTTTCAGCGGTTTTTTGTGGAACTGCTGAAATCATAGACTGGTAGGCCTCATGGTGTGCTTCCGGGGTGCGCAAAAGGCCCTTGAGGCTTAAGTGCATGGCAGCAGGCCGCCCCATAGAAGACGAAGAAGAAGAATGTCTAGCATTAAAAGGGCTTAGTAATTTTAGGTATAAGTATCTTTTATTTTTATTATCCTATTACTATATATCCTATCCTATTCCTGTATCTCGTAAAAACTTGTACCAATGTAAACAGTAAAAAGCTATCTAAGGAGCGACTGAAATGAGCTAATCTTTTGATAAATTGACTATTTTTATGGTAATCTTCAATGTTCTTTCAATTAAACTTAATACACTTCAAACACCTTTTTAGCTTAATTTATTGGTAAGATTATAGACTATGTATAACTTTTAAAATGATATACATCCAATCATTTTTTCTATATTTAGTTAAATAAAAAGCGTATATAAAAAAAAACAGTAAAATTGTAAAAACTAAAACATTGTACTTTTGGGCTTTCTTGCCACTGAGATATAGCATTTTAACAATGTGTAATGGAAAAACAGACATAAACACAAACATACCTCAAGTATCCATTCTTTCTCAGAGTACAGTACGAAAAATAACAAGACTTCTATAACACAAAACTATAAAACGATTATATTGCTAGAATCCTAGTCCTAAGTTAGTCACTATGACGAAAGTTGTTTAAGGAATGTGAGTCCAGGTGACGTTATTAAGTGATTCACTGGGATAAAAAGTTCCCTAAAAATAGATTTTACATTCTCAAAAACAAAATATACTTCCAAAAAATAAATAAATACAAAAATACTTCCTTATAAAAGAGCTGCTAAAATAGCAAAAACAAATAACCAATAAACATGAAAGGGGAGTACATGAAGATTCGGGGCGCATCTAAGAACATAATTGCAGTGCTACGTTAAATATTTTTGCAAAAAAGGAAACCATCAGCCTTCAGAATATTAAATAGCACAATATCTCAGCTAGTATTTGTTAATTATTCGCAATCTTCTAATACCATTGTACCATTGTCTGTGTACTGCACAGTTCATCTAGACTATATGAATTTTGAAACGGATGAGCGTAAAACAGACAAGATCGCTCTGCCCTTTTACTCGCCTTTTACTTACGTCTGCAAAGATACTGCGGTCTATTCTAACCCGAAGCTGCACGGACACCAGTTGGAGACTAAAAGAGTTTTTATAAATACCAATACAATTTCCATAAATGTATGGAAATAAATACCAACTCGCAAATTGTAAAACAGCTCCAACAATCGCTGAGATATATATTTCTGTTGACGACCATAACTTAACTCACGATGGTAGTAAATATACCATCATTCTTACATACTAACCGTGTGCGTGACATTTACAGTGTGTTCGCCCACTGTAACTGTATGCACACTGGAGAGATCTCAGAAACTATAAATAGTTGCAGCAAATACTAATTGGACAAATTATAGCGTATCAACATGACCAACGTAATGAGGTCAAGTTGATTGTTGGTTGCGTTTTTCAATCAATGCACTCAAAAAACTAATTTTGGTTAAACATTACAAACTGTCAAAGCTCTCTTATTAGCACCTATATTAGAAAGCTTTTTACGTGAAATCTGTTTAAAATCTCTTCTAGTTTTGAAATATTGTATTTTAACATTTTTCAAAACCAGCTAGATAAAGGTCTAGGGTTCATGTCAGTTCATTTAAATTTAAAGAACCACTTCAACCTGATGAAAATAAAGTACATTTGTTACTGAATTAAAAAATAACATATATGTTATCAGCGCTTGGTTTTCATCAAATAATTCAAAAAATCCCGTTTTTTTGTACGGTTTTGTAAAGGGAATTTTTATTCTACTATGCGTATAGTTGGTATACCTGACAGAAATTTCAATGCACACAGTGTTGGAATCGGCTTTTTAGTGAAAAATGAAAATATCTAACAAGGTTTAAAATAAATGTTTATGCCAATAAAATTTTCTTTTTTGAAATTTATTTGTTACTCTGGGACTCCATAGCATACATGTTTATAACAGTACATTTATTTATATGAAAGATTTTTGTGACTTAGGGACCCAGCCGCTTTTACCCCTACTATGTCTACGAACTAACCTCGGTTGATATGTATTTCATACACCGTTAAAGTATGTATGAGTGAATATCTCAGTACAGTTCTCTAATCTGCTTGTGTAATACTTGTGTAAGTGGATGCGATATTTGCTTCGCCGCTTCAATCCGATTAACCAAAAAGAGACACTTTTTCAAATCTTGTGTTTTTCTGATTTTCAGTATCAAATTTCGTAAAGCAACGTAATACATTTCTGCCATAATCAAAAGGGTACAGAGATATTTATACAAAAACAGTAGCAATATGGACGTTAAGGATATGCTTATTAACAGGACAAAACGCTATCATGCACAGTTTAGATTGATTGACATAATGATACTTGTTACAACCTTGAAACGATTTATGAGAAACTTTTTGTTGGTAGATTCGGATTCGGTTAGGAGTAAAATAATCCTCAAACTGTAATTTACTTAATTGTACTTGTAATTTTCAAATATCGCATTTCGAACATAATTAATTTTAATAAAAACGTTACGATTTTGTCTTGTACGTTGTAAAACACTTTTACTTTACTTTGAACAATACTAATGGGTAGCTTTTTGATATTTTACATTATGTACTAGCATATTTTTATGAAATTCCTTTATGTTTTAAACTTAACTTATTTAAAACGGGTAATGATTCAAACAACTTTAAAAACTTTTGATTCTTCAGCAAAATGCATTAATTGACCTAGCTTCGCTAGAACACTCATCTTAAAATAATATTTACCGTACTTAATTCTTGATCTAAAACATTCTAATTTAATGAAATATCACTTTAATCCAGCCACTTGTTTTTGTTAATCGACTTACAATTAGGTACAAAGAACTGATTTTCACAGGAAAACATTACAACTTTCAAAATACTGAGTGACTCAATAATTCAGGTTTCACCAAGCTTTCTTCAATTAATAGTAGTCTTATGTTATTGATATTCTATAATAATGAACATATATTACATAAGATTATTAGCAGCTGACCGTCAATTCTCAGGTAAGAGAAAATGACTGACAGCTTTCAAAATTTAAAATTGTAGAATCGTGTGATCTGCGACGGTAGTGTATCCTCGTTGCACGTTATAATGCCTGTGGACTTATAATTACTATCATAATTTAATTTACTTGTGAGAATTAAATAAAACAATACAAATAATATTATATACTGTTTGCTTGTGAACTATAATTTAACATGCTTCTTTTTACATGTAGAATTTTACTATATACCTGTGAATTGTACATCTTTAAAGCCCATTTTTAATTATTATAATATAAAATGAATATGTATTTCACAAGAAGATATGCCTACAACAGCGCACCTAGCAGTTGCAGACAGAACTACTTCAACACTATTCCTGGCAGCGAAGAATGGAATCAATTTTGCAGCGCTCATAGTGGCCAGTGCTAGAACTAACTAGTGCGTCATTGTGGATATTAATTAAACGAATAGCAGATCTCTTTTTCAAATTTCAAAAACAAACCAAAAGTTACATTGCCCGTAGCATTGCAGGTATAATATCCATTCCAAAGAAAAATTAATAACATGTTAATAAGTAAATATGTATATTATGTACAAAATATTTTCTGTGTTTTTTATGATCTGTAATATGACACGACTTTTTACAAGTAGAATTCAAATTGTCTTAAAATATTACATGTATAAAACCCAGTCATATGTAATAAAATATAAATTAATTATTTAATTCTACAGAAAATATATATACAACAGTACATCTTGCAATTGTGTGCAATACTATTCACCACCCTACCTGGCAGCAAAGAACAGAAATAATTTTGTAATTTAATAAGTTATAAATTAACGGGAAAAAACATGTTACTCACTAAACCTATAGGTTATGTACACACTGGGTAAATTTCACATTTTTACTAGAGCAAAAGCCGTTCTTATTTAATCCTAATTACACAAAATAATGTAGACTTTAAATGTCTCCAGTATTACATGGAGAAGTATTGTTCTATTGTCTGTATCCACGTATGTTATTTTAAGGCGGTATAAATTTGACACCACAATATTTTTAAACCAAAATTTGACTGCATTGCCTTATGCCCTGAGAAAGAATTAAAACGCATTTACTTTTAAAATGTACTTGCCAATTTTAGCTAACAATTAGTTAAGAATCATTAATATACATAGATGACAATGTAAGATATTTTTCTGCGATATTTTAAACCCATTATATTGTGTGAATGGTAAATCAGAATATAATTACAATGATATACCGTTGAATATCTATAAATTAAGTTATTTCTTGTTTAACGTTTGTTATTGACGATGGATGGTTTTTAAATTATAGAAGATCGGACATGTTTTATACATTTTGTAAAATATAACGATGGTAAATTATCGAACTCCTACTATCCTTTCAAATTCAGTAAGCTATAAGTTTTGTATTTATATTAATATATAATAAGAATATTGATTTACATACTTATTCATACGTATCATTTTTGTGACTTGTAATTTTCCACACAATTAATTCTGAGTTTACCAGTTTTTCAAGTATAATTTTTATAGTGCTGGACAATAATAAAACATTTGTGTGGCATAATTAAAAACCTTTTTCCTAACACTGTAAAGTTCTAATCTCATTCACAAACTAAGTGAATAACCCCACCGGAATAAAAAAGGTTAAAAAAGTCTTATATATCTCTCTTAAAAACAATATTCTGTCTAGAAATTAGTTGCTAGAGTAAGATGTTCAGACGTACTCACAAACTTGTCCGAAACATTACTTGGAATCACCAATCAGACAGTTCCTACATGATATTCGACACAATCATATTGTGCAAATATTACAAATTTACAAACTTATTAAATTACATTTTTATTACGTGCATGTTTTTTGAGAAATGTATTAACACAATCAATTTGTATACAAATAAAAACATGTTATTTCACGAAGCTACAACTTAAGTAAGTAATAGGCCAGTTTATAACCACCAGACGTGACAGTCAGTTGAAGTCTTAGCTACTAAGAGCGCTGCAAAATTATTTCTGTTCTTTGCTGCCAGGTAGGGTGGTGAATATTATTGTACACAACTGCAAGATGTACTGTTGTAGATATATTTTCTGTAGAATTAAATAATTAATTTATAAGTTACTAAGTATGAATGGGTTTTAGACATGTAATATTTTAAGACATTTTGAATTCTACTTGTAAAAAGTAGTGTCATAATATAGTTCATAAAAGCAATAGTATTCATTGCTTTTAATTTATTTTAACTCTGAGACTAAACTGAAATAATGTTGTATTCAAAAAGACATCCCCTGAATCCTGAAAGAAAAAGAATTTTTCCGGACATTTGCCATCGTTCAGTGAAACTAGAAATCAGTAACACTACGTTTCGAGATCTGCAATCTGATCTCTTCTTCAGGTAATAACTAACATAAAACTGTACATAATTACAAACTAGGTTAAATTAAACAAATCGTACCAAAAAATACTCTAAAAAAAGTGCACGTTTTTAGAGTTAGTGAAGTTGACATGGTGGTTGTGATTCCTGACTTAGGCGTGCCACAACGCTTTGGTATGATTTGTTTATTTTAACCTAGTGATTGATTCCCTTCCTTGCTGTTAGGTCTCGCGTTGAAGTAGTACTGTCTGCAACTGCTAGGTGCGCTGTTGTAGACATATCTTCTTGTGAAATATATATTTATTTTATATATAAATAATAAAAGTTGGGTTTTAAAGATGTACAATTCACAGGTATATAGTAATATTCTACATGTAAAAAGAATCATGTTATATTATAGTTCATAAACATACAGAATATAATATTATTGGTATTATTTATTTTAATTCTCACAAGTAAATTAAATTATGATAGTAATTATAAATCCACAGGCATAGTAACGTGCAACGAGGACGGATTAGCGTGGCCCAATTCTTCAGATTCAAAATTTTGAAAGCTGTCAGTCATTTTCTCTTACCTGAGAATTGACGATCAGCTGCTAATAACCTTATGTAATAAATGTTCATTATTATAGAATATCGTTAATATAAGACTACTATTAATTGAAGAATGCTTGGTGAAACCGGAATTATTGAGTCACTCAGTATTTTGAAAGTTGCAATTTTTACATCTCTCAGTATTAAATAAAATTATGGTAGTAATGATAAATCCAAACGCCTTTAAGTGTCCTTCCATCGTAAAAAATAAGCTTAAAACCCTGAATATTGTGTTGGCATCGGAAGACCTCAGGGTTGTTTAAGCTTTTAACATTTTAACATTTCTCTTGCCTTGGAATTGACGGTCAGCTATTAATATGCTCATTTAGTCTACTTACAGTACACTCTGTATAGGATTATAAAAATTAGAATATTATTAATTGAAGAAAACTAGCTGAAACATGGACTATGGAGTCACTCAATATTCTGAAAGATGTAATGTTTTCTATACATAAGAATTACATAAATACAAATGTATGGTGAGTTTTTTAGCGAAAATAGGGCGAATACTATATGTTACATACATACACCATTATACTTGTTTGATTTTTTTAAGACTCGGCAGGACTCGAAGCTGGGCGCTTATGCTGGGGGCAGAGGTTGCTTCTGCAACAACGGAGGAGCGTGCGTCAAGCTCCTGACTGTCAAGACTTCATAAGGTGGAGAACATGTTGAAGGCTGGTTTCAAGTATAAAGACCTCTCCTTTAGCTCCTGTCTGATATTTTCTATCGAAGAGTTGCAGCCTTCATTACCACCAATGTGCTCAGACATTAGCGGAGATACCCTTTCTCCCCCTCTCTAGCCACAGCAATAACGGTCTCATGATTATATTCAATTCGTGTAGTTCAATTGTAGTGAAATTTTGTATTTCAGTTTTAACAATTAGTGTTTTGTTTAGTTTTTCTATTCAGTGCACGTTTTAGAGTTAGTGAAGTTGACACACAACATGGTGGGTGTGATTCATGACATATTCTCACAACGCTCTGGTATGATTTGTTTATTTAACCTAGTTTTTAATATTATGTGTTACGTTAGTTATTTACCTTAAGAAGAGATCAGATTGCAGATCTCGAAACGTAGCGTTACTTATTTTTTGTTTCACTTAACGATGGCAAATGTACAGAAATTCTTGTTTTTGATACTCTGGGATACCGTAGCAGACATGTTTATAACAATACAATTCTATATTTAAAAGATTTATTGTAACTTTGGGACCCAACCCCTTTTACTTCTAATCTGTATACGAAATAACTTCGGTTGATATTTGTTCCATACAATGTTGAAGTATGTATGAGTGAATATCTCAGTAAATGTTTTTAAAAACTACGTTTTTGATTTTTACGTTGTGAAGACGTTTTTATTTTACTTAGAATAATACTAATATGTAACGTTTTGATATTTTGCAATATGTACTAGCATATGTTTCTAAAAATCTTTTATGTTATAAATTTAATTTATTATAACAGATAATCAGTATAAGGATTCAAACAACTTCGATAGTTTTTGATCCTTCAGCAAAATGAAGTAATCACCTCAGCTTTGCTAGAACACTCATCTTACATTAATATTTCCTCAATTCTTGAATTAAACATTCTAGTTTAAAAACATTAATTCAGCACTTTTTTGTTAATCAACATGCAATTAGGTACAAAAAAATGATTGCCACAGGAAAACATTACAACTTTAGAAATATAGAGTGACTCAGTATCCCATTTTTCACCAAGCTTTTTCAATAAATATTAGTCTTATATTCTTGTTATTTTTTAATACTGAACGAGGATTTTAACAGCTAACTGTCAATTCTCAAGTAAGAAAAAATCACCAACAACTTTCAAAATATGAAATTAAATTAAATGAGTTATACCTTACGTACACATTTAGGGGCTTATGTTTTTATGACTACCATAATTTAATTTACGTCCGAGAGTTAAAAACATTAATACAATTAATATTATATTCTGTATGTCTTTTTAAATGTAAAATTAAAATATAAATCCGTGAATTGTACATCTTCAAAACCCATTTTTTATTATTATAATTTAAATAAATATTTAATTTACAAAAAGATGTAAGTACATCAGCGCACCTAGAAGTTGAAGACAATACTATCTCAACACGAATCCTGGCAGCAAAGAACAGAATTAATTATTTTGTAGCGCTGTTAGTGGCCAAGACTACAACTAACTGTTGTGGCATGGGGGATAAAAATTGAACAAATTGCTCAGCTCTTGGAGACAAGACCTACCAAATCTTACATTACCTATAGCATTGCAGCTATAATATAAATACCAAAGAGAAATGAATAACAGGTTAATAAGTAAATAAATATCTTGTTTACAAAATCGTACTGGAATGGGACACAAATTTAAGTGAGGTCTTTTCATTCGGACATTTCTTTGTTTTGGAATGATACGTGAACCTGGAAGGCTATTCAGGGCTGCACAACCTACGGCCCGCGAGCTGAATCCGGCCCGCGAGTCAGTTTTATGTGCCCGCCTTGTTGCCAAAACAACCAAATTTGTTTACAAGCATTTGAAATATTAAATAAATACAAATTTTGAGAACCAAGCAGTCCAGCCGATTTCACGTAGAACGAGCCGTATTCATTTGGTGGAGTATGAGTGTTGAAAGAAGTAAAGTAGTTGCAGACAGATTTCACTGACTACGGTGGTAACTGCCGGCTGGCGAATGGAGCGCGCATAAGGCACGGCACAACGCGCGGTGCGGCGACCGGAAGAATATTTCAAGAACATAAAGAAGTTTGCTCGAACCATGGTTTCGTTGTTCGGTTCGACTTATGTATGTGAGCAGGCATTTTCCAAGATGAACTTTATCAAATCAAAATTTCGGTCATCCCTTACTGATGAACATTTAAAATCTTTATTAATGATTGGGACCACTAAGTTTGAGCCTAAGTGGAAAGATATTCTCAGCACTAAGCAATTCCAAGGATCTCATTGAACTTTTTGTCAATACTGGTATTTTGATTTTAAAATATGTAAAACAAAACAACCTCACTTTTTGTCATTTATGGTGGTAATTTGTATGTCCTAGTATCCTAGTAGGATTAATTAAAATCAGTGTATTCAATTTATTGGTGACTTTTTAATTGTTTCCTCAGAATTAGAGCAAACATCCAAAAGTCTGGGTTTATATTGATTTCTACTAAAAGAAGCTAAAAATAATATATTATAAACCTTTACCTAACAACAAATAAATAATAAAAATTACAACAATCAGGAAACAAGGGCCAAATAACCTTAAAACTCATATTTTAAACAAGATTTCTGGAACAAACCCTGGGCAATACGTTTTGTTTGGGGTTCCAAATCCCCTAGGATGTTGGCCGGCCTGGCCATAAAGGCTTTACAATGTGGGCCTTGGGTAAAAAAGGTTGGGCACCCCTGGTATATCTGAAAGAAAACATTTTTAATAGACCACTACAACAATATTTAGAACTAAGGGGCTTATATTACTGGAGATTACAATAAAAAACTCAATAACCTTCAAACAACTTTACGACTCTATTTGTGTGTAAGATTATGCAATATGTATAATTTTAAAGATAATCTCTCTCTCTCTCTCTCTCTCTCTCTCTCTCTCTCTCTCTCTCTCTCTCTCTCTCTTTTTAAGTGTAGAGTAAAAAATTTATATTTAGCAATTTTCCATCTTTAGAACCCATTTTTATTTTTTAACAAATCAAATACTTATTTATTTTAACAGAAGATATGTCTACGACTGCGTACCTAGGAGTTGCGAACAATACAAACTCAACACGTCGTCTGTTAGCAAATATGGTATAAATGTCACCCTGGCCTAGAATTGAACCAACTGCAGGACTATGATGGCCAAAAACTGGACAAATTTCTCACCTTCAGTTGGTAAAAACAAACCTAAAATTACATCACCCGTGCAATGAAGGTGTGACATTTATGGGTTTTTTCTAGCTTTTATTATCTGATCTGGCTTCAACGTAAACAGTTGAAATGTGATATCTATAATACGAGCACAATGTCATGTAATGAAATACCAAAGAGAAATTACCAGTTTTCTGAATGCAAGTAATGTCTCCGATAGTTGTAAACCAACTTTACCTAGTTGTTCGATCATAAATAAAATACATTGTTTCTAGAAGAGAGGAAAGACATTCTTTCTTAAATATATTCGAGTGGGGAAAATAACTTTCAATAATAATGTAATTTGATAAATGAATTTTTATGTTTGAAAAGTTTTATAGTTTCTGCAAGTAATTTGAGAATACTTTTTGTTATTTATATCGTTAAAATTAGGTAATTAAGTATAGTTTTCAATAAATGCTCGCTAACGTAATCAAATAACGATTTAAAATGATGTAGGAATAGAGATTAATATGGTTTGCAATATTTTGCAGTGCTAATGGTTAAGAGGAACAATAATAATAAACAAATGAATCGAACATAAAAAATAAATTTGCCATCAGCTAGTATGTAGAATATTTTTAAGCATCGACAGTCATAATCATTAAGAATTATAGACTGATACATCTTATTATAACCCCCCTAAGTATGTCTATATTTAAAAATTAACTAAGCTGCACAATTTCTAGTTTCCTTTCAATAAAAAAAAATTATTGAAGGTTCTAAATAAAAAATATTTGTCGGTGATGGATATCAAACTGATGAACCATTAATGAATGATTAATAATTTTAACTCTTCAAAGAGTTATTGTTTTCCAGTATAAACTTGGATAGACACTATATATATATATAAGTTTTTTGCCATATAAGTTGTGAAAACACTTTTATTTTACATTAAACAATACTAATAGATAACTTTTCGATATTTTACATTATGTCTGTAAAAACAAATACCGTTCATTAAAATGCTTCATAATACAGCATTAGCGCAAGCAATAATGCATTATATTCTACAATGTCACTATAATTACATATATATTACAACAGGTTGCCTTACTGCCATAATACTCAATTGCTTAGGCAATAAAATGTAACGTGCAGAAAAAAGTATAGAAATTAGAATCTAATTTGAATAGAATTTCAAGAAAGTGATTTCATAACCAAATATTGAACTTTATTCGAATTAGCATTGATTATTGACCAATGATTAACATTTCCAAACAGAAAAATTCCCATAGGATAAATCAGGGTTAAATTCATTCACTACTGTTTTAATGCAAACTAAAGGTATTTATTGAACAGCATAACCATCCAGTTGAAAATACGCATACGTACAGTATCATAAAAAGGGCTATAATGAAACATTGTGTAATGACGATTTATTTGAACTATATGATATATTACAACACATTTTATTTTAAGCTAAATAACCATTTGGTAAGCGATAACAAAATATGAACCTGTGAAGACCATATAATTTATACCGAAAAGCTTACATTTACTCAAAACACAATACGGTAATAGAATATGCGGCTAGGTGTAAACTATAATCAAACTTATCACATACCATAATATTTACGAGTATATTTACATAACTACTGTATAACGAGTTGCTAAAATCAGAAAAAGAACAAAAGTATTTGTATTTCTACGGTAATATCCCTATATAGCCTCAATAATATTAGACACGTATGGATTAATAATAAAAATATTTCGTTTTATTTAAGGGAAACGATATTCAATAACTCAACACGTTGCTCGTAGCAAAGATGGGAACTAATTTTTCGTGCGCTCACGATGGCCAAGAATAAAACTAAGTAACTGTTGCGTCAAGGCGGCTAAAAAACAGAACAAACTCCTGTGCTCTTAGTGGTGAAAACGAACTTAATATTATATTTCTTTTAGCATTAGTAGTATGACATAAGTTCCAATCAGATTCGTGCTGAATTTCAAAAATATTTTACTAAACATCATTTATAAGAGTTGGTGGTTTTGACAGTTTTGTACCGTGTGATATTTAATTTGCTAGTTTTGTAGCCTATAAGAATTTACCTGATATGTCAATACTGTGAGGAAACAACTCACAGTTTTATACGAGAATATGTGTCTTGTTTACTACTCGTACTGGAATGGGAAACAAAATTCTAGTGAGCTTTTATCTATCCATATATTTTCTTAGTTTATAAAAATACAACAAAGAAATAAAGTTTCAGAATTAAAAACAACTTTATTTAATAAAAAAATTCAGTCATATATAGAACCGAAGTGGGTTAGTCATGTTAATCTATAAGTACATTTTATTTTTAACGCCCTACCAGCATTTTCCCAGCCCTATCCTTATCTCTCCTAGAAAACACTCATCTATTTAAACAGTTTATAAAAAACACAATGCAAACGAACTAACTTAACCTTAAAATTTAGAAGACTTGATGGGGCTGATCTTGATTATAAAACACAATAAACACCGTTATTTATTCTAGTATTTTTGGAATATTTCTAATTTTATAATTACTTGCTCCGCCGGGAGCCGAACCCGGATCTCTCACTTGCCGGGTGAATGTGCTACCATTCACAGAGCGCTTACTTTTTTCCGATTCAATTATTTTGTATTTGGCCGTATCTGTCACATATGCGTTTTAAATAAGCAAACTAACATATGATCGGAAGACCAAATACCTGTCAAACGACTTTTATTTACATTAAATTGTATAAATGGCAATTATTGAAATGTTTATAAGGCAATTGCCATTTATACAATTTAATGTAATTTTATAATTATAAATATATATGTCCACAAAACTTTTGTTAAGTTCCACTTGGTTATTAAAACAGAATTCTCTATATAGAAACTTCTTTATATCATTGTTGAGAATGAACGAAGTAAGAAATACCAACAAGATATTGAATGCTTCTAAAATTATATATACTACTTGAAATGATCCATTTTCTGTAATAAATTATTCGACCTAAAATAATAGCGTGAATGAATCTGAAGTTTAACATTTTTCATATGTATGTTATGTATTATTGTGTGCCCAAAAATATGTTATAGGAAATAAATATATATACACATTTTTTAATATATTCGAATGGGGTAAACAAATTTTTGTATTAAAGTAAAAAAAACTATATTCTACCTTAGAGCATTTCTGTCTCATATAAGAGGTTGCCAGGATCTTACTCTAAACTTAGCTTAACCCTTTTAACCCCAGCCATTTTTCCATGGACTTGCCAGAAAGCCCATGGCGATAAGGGACCGTAGTGCAGAATTGAGGGAAAATTCATCTAGTTTTCTTATTTTTGAAGATTAATTTTTTTTAGAAGGTTGTTGTTTTAAATTGTTCACAAATAAGAGTACTATTAGATGTAATAGTTAAAAAGTACTTTTACAGAATGATTAGTTTTTTTTAGCGTATTTATACATAAAATTTTTTTAATTTTTTTTATTTTTTTATAGTTTGGACATACATAAACGGTAGAAAAAAAAATTGTAGCCCCTGAAAAATGAAGCAATTTTGTTGTACACATATTTCTTACTACACACACAAAATTTTAAGAACTTTCCTTGATAAATGCAGGAGATATATCCAATTAATTGTATTGCTGCATAAGCACTTCTTCATATATTTCCAACATACACGTCAGTAGAAGTATACAGATATGTTTACTTGTTTTTGCACTTTTGAAATAACAATTGTAAAATAACACAAACTAATTGTAATGGTTTGTAAGACTAAAACTTGTTTAATTTTTCAAAAAGTAAAAGAAATAATATTTACAATATATACATTTTATGGTACTTTGGGAATGGGGTCAGATTCCGTTATATGCCCCCAACGCTTAAACCTTTTTCAATGAACTTAGAACGTTATAAAACGATGTAGTTGAGTAACAGAACTAACATTCCATTAATCAACAAGCATTTCCAGGTATTGTGATCGGTATTTTTGTCGCTGTTATCTTATCTTTCTCGAGAATCCCGATTACGGCAGGCCGCGCGGCGGGACTCTGCAATCACTTATCTACTAGACCGCTCGACTTTGACCTCTGTCTGAGGATGGGGAGGGGTTTGCGATAAGACAATTCCTGTTTTATATTGACGAAATATTGTTCTACGCTAATCTAGTAATCAGTAGAAGCAAAATGTCAAATAACGATTCATGTATGGGTGTGGTCGGTTAATCCCAAAGTACCAGTGTTTATCAAAGTGTTTTCACTCACTGGTAACTTTTCTCTACGACGTTTACTCATGTTTTTTACTAATAATACAATAAATCACACGAAAAACAACCGCTTTCAATTACGCAAACTAATTGAGGTTATAAGTCAGCATACAACAACAATGCAACTGAAGTCGTCTGACAACTGACATCGACAAATAAACTACGCTCAATGACGACGAAATACGATGCCAATTGGAAGGTTTATTGTTTTTGCATGTAGCCCGTTTCTTCACCGACTACTATACCGAAACTGATGGCATTTGGACATATTATTAGCCAGCTACATTAAATTCTCGAGACGTCCGGTATATCGGACGTTGGGCATTTTAGCTAGACCACCTCTGTCCGATATAGCGGACGCCGGGGCTAAAAGGGTTAATTGTTTACTGAATCATTTTTTATATCTAAGCATAGCTTTCTCTGCTTCCGTTATTCATTACTTATCAAGTTCCTTTATTGTACGAAGGTAATTTGATCAGAATAAATGCCAAGTTTGTGCAAAACTTAACACTTGATAATATTATCAGAGTTGTTAGTGGTCGCTGCCTTATACACCCTAGTTCCTTAGTGGTCTTCATAACAAACATTGTTTTTGGTATTCGAGACTAGATAACGTTGTTGAGAATATCACTGGGATATTGAATTACCCCATGCAGACATTTTGCAACAGATTTTCTGTAGAAAGATCCCTGAATACAGGTTTTATATTCTCACATGGCACATGACAAAAATACTTTGCTTGTATGAGGGCTGCCAACATAGCATAAGCAAATTATCAATACCATTACTTGTTTGCATAAACAATATAGGTGGCGCACCTAAAAACATAGGTGCAGTGCATCGTGAAAAAAATATTGAACGGATTGTAATGTAATATTTTGCGTATTCAATTAAAGTAAAGTGACTTCAAAAAGTCGATAATTTTGATCAAAACACGTTTCGACCTCCCACAGGAAACCATTACAATTTTTTAGAATAGAGCTTCACGATGTGTAGACTAGAGTTTTTTTATTATTTGTCATCTTTTAATGTTTTTTGTTTTAATTCTGTACAGTGCACTTATACTATATCAGTGGTGAGATGATCAAGTCCATTATTCGATTATATAAAAAAATGTTTAATTTTTGACGTGACAACGTCTTAAATTAGGTTGCGGCTCGGAGTCACTCATGAAAAAGTGTAACGCCCGGTAACGTTACGATGCCCGTCCAGTGGGTCCGCCGCACGGGATCCGCACGGGATAAAGCAGATAACTGTGGACCCGCCGCACGGGATAAAGCAGATAACTATGTTTATTCGTGAAAATGTGGAGTGCTTAGATTCGTCATTTACAACAACTACAATAATAAAGGTAAATAATTGTACACTGATATTTCATTATCGTAAACTATGATTGATTGATTAATTGTTAGATTGACACAAAAGTTGAGAAACTGAGTTTATAGGTTATGTCATACTATTGACAAATGTTGATAGTGTTAAGTAAATTATTAGTTTAAATCACTCTGCAATCAATCGTAATTCAGTCGATTGAGAAGAAACAGCGCGTATTGCTAGTCAAACATTTAAAATAACAAATTACCTCTAACCTGTCATAACAGTGCGACCAAACAAACGAACTAAACCGACCAATCACCACGCGCGGAGTTAGAATTTAACTGTGTTTAGCAAGAATTTCAAATTCCAATTTTTGTAAATGTTTTATTCAACTTTACCATTTACAATAACAAATTTTAATTAATTTCAAATTATGTACAATGTTTTAGTAAACAAAATATATTTCTATAGTGTTAAAATTTGTGCAATTCTTATTTTCATTCAATTCCTTGTTCCTATTGTGCAATTTAATAATATTCATATCAATAAATATTCTACCGAGAAAAAGACGTTGTCACGTAAAATCTTCGCCCGTAAAACCGACTTTACAGGCAACCATAATTTTTTTAATTTTTAATTTGTTGCCAGAGACCGTTGCATGCAATTTCCTATTAGACAACAGAAACGTCATGTGCATACTCCTTTTTATCATAAGAAATATTCCTAAGGTTAGTGTTATAGATATTCCAACCACTTTTTACATTTCAGTATAATTGGGATTTAGGTTTTAAGAACAATGTTTTGACGCTCTTAAGTTGGAAAGTAAAACAGTGTTTATAAAAAAAAATTATAAAATAAAAAAAACATTCTCTGTCAGATCAGATTTCGTAATATTTGAACGAACAGCTCCAACAATTTCAGTTACACTTTATTTTAGGTCAATGGGTAGGAAGAAATGTAAAAAAGTCGAAGTCCGCAGTCTTCTTTGTGAAAGTACTTATGATGTAATATGATCGAATCATATTATAATTTGTTTCTGATGAAAATCGTATTTAAGGTAGGCTATCTATTATTTCAATGTTCATAATTAAAAAAGTAATAAGTAACGTTCACATTCGAAATTGTGACTAACCTTTATTTGAAAGTATCCTCGTGTATGTGGTTTTAAATTACTATATTTCAGACATCATAGTAGAATTTACCTTACTGTCATGATAACAAGAATACACTAGTTAGAGAATCCTACTTCAGTCACAAGAGTCTATTTCCAGCTCTTTTAATATACTAAGGTACTAATCTAAGGTAGTTGCAGAGAAGTAGCATCGTTTGTGTTGTGCCCCGATCAAGAATATGTATACATACTTAAACTGAGAAAATCTATTTCAAGTCATATGTCTTTTCCAATGTCGTAATGCAGTTTATATTATTACTCCGATTAAGGAAATATACACCTAAGTATATCTAAAAAGCCTATTTCAGTCAAAAGGCGTTTATTTCTTACCCTAGTTATCTACTTACTGATTGGGTATTATCAGTGACATAGTAGCGTTGGCACTGTTGTCCTAATCGAGAATATATTTGTGAGTCCAAAAAGTGTCTGCAACTTTCTTATATGCCATCATATTTTTTAATTATGCATTATTGCATTCATCAGCCATGTCCAACATAATAATAATAATTTATCAATATGATGAAATAATTTTATTTTCTTATAAAAAACTTATTTTTATCAAATGTCATCGTTTTTGTATATTGGGAAGGTAAAATACAACAATAACGATAGTCAAAGGTTGCATGTCTATTTTACACCCTATTTGTGTTTGATTGATTGATTGATTTATTTCCAAAATTTATGTACAGAGTAAAATATAATACATAACAAAAATCTTATAGGAAATTATCCCCACATGGGCATCAGTGTGTGGGGAAACGTCTGCACTACCAATAACACACAAAAAACTTAAATTTAAATAAGGAAATGAATTGTCATTAATAAAAACATTTTCATTAACAAATGAAAAATGAAGATTTTAACCCTCTAAAATAAACCATACAAGGCCAGAGCATGGAATACATGAGTAAATCTAGTTAATAAATAATCTAAAATTTGAAAGGAATATACTTATTTAGAAAATCCAATTTAAAGACTTAAAAAATGTAATTTATAAAAACTTGTGACTTACATAAAAAAGAGCAATCAGAAAGACTTAATTAAAAATTAGCCGATATAAGTAGAGAGAGATTTGGACCACACCTGCACACCCACGCACACACACTAAAAAAAACACACACACACACACACACACCAATCACGCACCCGCACACTTGCTCGCACCATGTGTCCTTGTTGGCCTGCAGTCAAAACGATTGTACAGACTCACCAAACACTCAGACTAACATTGATTGTAATACAAAAATATAACAGAAATTTAATACATAAAAAAGCATATCTAGGTGTAGATTGAGGAAAAATACTGACGAAATCCATCTCGCCCAGAATCTACAAACCATTTATTGACTAATTTTTTGTACGTACTAATAGTGCAAGGTCTTGGGTTTTTTATAAAGTATGGTAATTTTGAGAAAATTATATGTGCAATATAGTGAGATGATATGAATATAGTGTGTGGTGTGTGTGTGTGTGTGTGTGTGTGTGTGTGTGTGTGTGTGTGTGTTGTGTGTGTGTGTGTGTGATCTTCATGAAAAAGGTTATTTTCAAGCTAAGAGTCACCTGTGTGTAAATTTTCATCTTATTAGGATATAGGAAAATTGAAAAATATCATATTTCTTTCAGTTGTGCAACACCCATGGTAGTTTTATCTTCATCTACAGTAACTGGTTATGGAGCGTGCCTTAAAGTAACTTTCAATCTGTCCAATTATTTTTTACTTTTAGTTCCTTGATTATAGTCCAGTTATTTAAGTCTAGTACACAAGTGTAATCTAATACAGTTATGTATAAGATTATAATACATTTTTATTTTTAAAAACTTATATTATCCCATTGAAGCTATGAGGCATACGTATGCCTCATTACAACTTCGAGAGGCATTAAATAATTGGATAATTAGAGACTAGTGAGGTAGTTGCCTTATATTTATAGAGATATTTCGTGTATTTATAAATTAATTGAATGCTTTTGTAAGAGTGCATATCAGTTTTGCATATTTAATTTTTGTGTTATGGTAAACCAAATATAAACCAAGTTATTTGTAATTTTTCCAATTCATCCCTATCAATGTACTACATGATAAAATAAACGATTGTTTCGTTCGATTTCAAATAATCGAACCAGAAGTTAGGTTATGAAATATGCTCGATTAATTGCAGCATTATAATACATATGGTAACCGTGCAGCTGACTACCAATTCCCAGGTATGAGAAAATAAGTAACAGCTATCAAAATATATTATTAAAGTTTAACTATAAACCATCTAGATTAATGAAAAATGTTATAAGTACCACATATATTGTATTTAGTAATGATAGCGTATAAAAATAATACCAATAATACTATTTCCTTTATACACATGATCTCTTATATAAAACACACCTTTTTAATAATAAAAAACTTAAAATTTATTGTTATCTTTTCTTTTGTAAAACTTATTTCTATAAACTTAATAATTAGATATTTATTTATTTCAACATAAATTGTGTATCTATAACAGCGCACCTAGAAGCTGCAGACAACACTAACTCCAATGAACACTTAGTAGCAAAGGATAGAACTAATTTTGCAGCGCGCTCATGGTGGCTAAAGACATAACTAACCGCTGCGCTACGGGTGGCCAAAGACACAACTAACTTGTTCACTATAGGGAGGCCAGAATTATGGGAAAGAAAATGTTCAAAACTTTCCTTGACGGGACCTATCCGATTGACCCAAGGATATGACATTTTTACACTCTAATTTCCCTCTCCCTTCAAACGCCAATGGCTTACTGACTGCGAGTGATCTGTGCCCACTGGCTCAGGTACACAGCTGAAGAATAGGTGAAGAAACATATTGACATAACCCAATGACGAATACGTGCCGGTTATTGAGACCTAGAAAACAGAGATTAACTGTTTCTTTGAGCAATACTGACATAAGAAGTCAACTTTGTACTGAATGAGTATTAACTTACTACTACAGTATAGTATTTATAGATACAACGGCTGAAGATGAAAATGTGAAATTATTACAATATCTACTTGAGTTATAGCTTCAGTGAATGAAATGTTTTATTTAAACAAAAATTGATATTGTTAAGGAAATATGTTTAAAAATGTAATTTTATAGTTTTTAATCTAAATTAAATTACTATGATAAATATAACTATTAAAAGTTAAATATGATAACTCATGAAATAACTTGCTATTCCCTGAACCTAAAACTTGGAATATTTGGGAAAATTTAATTTTACCTTTATACGTTGTTTTTTGATCCTGCTTACTTATAATAGTACCTGAATTTTATCAGAATATGTAAGTATTCTGATAAAATATATTCTAATTTTTCTGTATTTTAAATGGGTATAAATTAACGTAAAACAATTTCCAAACAAAAATTGATTCAACCACCTTAACGCCTTGAGAACGAATTAAAACTTGTAATTTACTTTTAGAATGTACTTGCCAATGTTGGTTAAAATTCTCTAAGAAATGTTGATGCGTGTAAATACATTCACTATTATTATTCTATCGCAGACATAATGGAAGATATTTCTCTGTGTATTAGAAACCAAGAATACAGTGTAACTGGTAAATCTAAATATGCCCTACAACCGATTATTACATCTATAAATTAAATTATTCTTTCTTTAACGTTTCTTATTGAAGATGCATGGTTGAAAGAATAACAGAAGTTCGGATATGAGTTATACATTTTATAACATATATCGATGGCTAATGTACGATATCCTATTATACTTTCAAATCAAGTAAATCATATATTATGCATTTATTAGCCTACAATAAGAATATTTAATTGGTAACTTATTCATTTGTTTCATTTAGCGTTTATAAACTTTACAGATATTAAAGCGTAATTGTAATAATGCCGTAAAATAATAAACGCACATACTATGCTTAGCTGCGCTGCAAGTAGTATGTACAGTTTGAAGGAGCCGAGCTTCGACCTGTACTCACGGATCCAAGAGACAGATAGACAGCTAATCGTGGAGTTCATCGCAGCGCCAACACATTAAAAATACACATACTGACTGGAGCTTTATAACTAATGTTTATAGTATTATACACAATATACAACTTTGTATATGGTATGCAGGTTAGGGAGAATAAATTACTGGATTAAACTAATTAAATATTCATAAATGATCGTGAATGTTTATGTTTCAATTTTTTTAACATTGAACTATCCTTAAATAAAGTGTACTGTAGTCTATAATAAAAAGTTCTTAAATTCATGTTCATTAACTATTCTTAAATTTTTATATATTGTATAAAATTAGAAACATTAGTTTTCGTATTTTTTTATGCATTCGGGCTGCGATGAACTCAATAATAACAGATGATTAGGGGTCTGACAGGCTCTTAGCTCCGTGAGTACAGATCTTAGCTCGGTTCCTGCAAACTGAGTACTCTACTAGAGGCGCAGTTAAGCAAAGTATGTGCGGTTTATTATTTTACGGCACTGTAACAAAATTACAGTAATGTGTGTAAATTTTTACAAATCACAAAAATTTAACAAATGAATAAGTTACCAAATATGACTTAATTTATTTTAAAATATAATAGGAGATCGGATATTTGCCACTATTATATGTTACAAAATGTACATAAAATATAAGAACTTCTGTAATTTTTCAAGCCATAAATCGTCAATAAAAAAACGTTAAAGAAAAAATAATTTAATTTATAGATGTAATAATCGGTTGTAGGTTATATTTTGATTTACCAGTTGCACTGTATTCTTGGTTTCCAATACACAGAGAAATGTCTTCCGTTATCTCCGTATTAGTAAATAAGTAAATCATGTAAAGAATGTTAAGCAACATTGACAAGTGCATTCTAAAAGTAAATCATAAGTTTGAATTCATATTCCAGGTATTAAGTTAGTGATGTCAATGTTTAGTTTGGAAATTGATCTACGTTAATTTCATGCACCTTTTAAATACAGAAAATGTAGAACATATATTTTATCAGTAAATCGGAATTTTCATGTATTTTAAGTAAGCAATTGTGTAATCAGGATCAAAAAAACAATGTATGAAGATGTATGTTAAATTTGTCCAGTATCTACAAAACTTTATGTTCAGTGAGTACCTCACGTTATTTTATTAATTTATGAGTTATAACACTAATTTGTATTACATATTTTTATAACAGATATTTAATTTATCATTAATCATTTTTTTATAAATTAGAAAAAACCTTTTATTTCTTGTAGTTATAACTTAAGTACGTAGGTACTATAATAATTTAATATTTCTATGTTTAGCCCATATAAATCCCACACTGTAGCAGTGAATACTCATTTAGTACAAAATTGATTTGTGATTTCATTGTTGCTCGAAGAAGGAATTATTCACTTATATTACATTTTCAAGTATTCATTGTAGAATATGACTGCTTTTAAGAATCGGGTTTATTAGGCGAACATAACATTATTTAGAAACATACATGTATAATTAAGTTAGGTTGATTGTTTGTAGGTCTTGTAGCTAATATTAAACATACTATAGGCAAGAAAACCCCGCTAATTAATCAATAACCACAGGGATAAAATAAAGGCCAAACTCCTACCAATTCTTAACAATATTATGAATATAGACTATTACTATTTTTCACCCCAAACTTCAGGCCTATTATTAGTGAAGAAGTTAGGTAAAATAAACTGGTATTTAATATTTTCATGTAGAGAAATAGGAATTTTGATAGAATATATAGGCCTGATTAGCCCACAGCAGTTAAACAGCGTCTATTTATTTCCTGCGTTTATTCCACATCTGAAATAACGGGTAGAGTGGATTATTTTAACTTTCGGCCTCACCTTACCCTTTTTATTTAGAGATAATATTAATGCAAAGCCTCTTAACTAAACTACAAACTGTTTATGAGAGGGCGTTTTGGTTTTATGACTACTACATTAATTTGATTTACGTCTGAGAATTAAAAATATAATACAAAAAATATTATTTTATGTACCAGATCATGATCTATGATACGCCATGATTCATTTTATATGTCAAATTGAAATAAAATATATGTAATTTTGTAAACCAGTTTTAATTATTCAATAATCATATAATTTAACATAATATGTGCCTACAAGGGCGCACCTAGCAGTTGCAGACAATACTATTTCAACACGGTACCTGGTAGCAAAGAAGAAAATTAATTTTACAGCGGCCAAGACTAGAACTATGCGTCACAGTGGCTTTAAACTGAACAAATAGGTGAGCCTTTGGTAGTACGAATAACCTAAATCCCACTATTAGCACTGCAGGTATTATATATGTCCTAAAGAGAAATCAAAAGTATATCTACTAAATTGTACTGGGATGGGAAATAAATCTAAGCGAGGTTTGATTATCCACACGTTCCTATGTTTTTGAATAATACATTAGCCTATATAAAGTCTCAAAACAAGGAAGGCTATTATTAGGAAAATGTTTTTAACTGAACATTCCAGTAATATGTATAATTAAAGGGCTTGGTAATTTTATCTATAAGTATCTTTTTTATTTTAAGGGAAGAGTGAAATGAAATAATCTTTTGTTAGAATGGCTAAACTGGTGGCAGTCTTCAATGTTCTTACATACAACTTAATACACTTCGAACACGTTTTCAACTTTATTCATAAGATTATGCGATATGTATAATTTTTTAAATGGTATAGGCCTATATCTAATCATTTTTTAAATCAATATTTAGTTACTTAGGATAGAAGTTTTAAACGCCTTATTTCATTTTTTTCAATATTAAAAAAGCATATATTTAACTAAAAAACACTAAAAAATTGTACTTTAGGATTTCCTTGACACTGTGATATGACATATTAACAATGTCATAAAACAGGCATAAACGCAAGCATGCCTCAACTATCCATTCTTTCTCAGAGTACAGTACGAAAAATAACAAGACTTCTATAACACAAAACCATTAAAACGATTATATTGCTATACCCCTAGTCCTAAGGTAGTCACCATGACGAAAGTTGTTTTTAGTAATGTGAGTTCAGGTGACATTATTAAGTGATTCACTGGGATAGAAAGTTCTCTAAAAATAGGTTTTATATTCTCACATGAAAAACAAAATAAAATAATACTTCCTTATAAAAGAGCTGCTAACATACCAAAAATAAATAACCAATAAACATGAAAGGGGAGTACATTAAGATTTGGGGCGCATCTAAGAACATAATTACAGTGCTACGTTAAATATTTTGCAAAACAGGAAACCATCAGCCTTCAGAATGTTAAATGGCACCATATCTAAGCTAGTATTTGTTAATAATTCGCAATCTTCTAATACCATTGTACCATTGTCTATGTACTGCACTGTTCATCTAGACTATATGAATTTTGAAACGGATAAGCGTAAAACAGACAAGATCGCTCTGCCCTTTTACTCGCCTTACTTACGACAAGCAAAGATACTGCGGTCTATTCTAACCCGAAGCTGCACGGACACCAGTTGCAGACTAAAAGAGTTTTCATAAATTCCAATAAAATAACTCGTAATTTGTAAAAAAAAACTCCAACAATTGCTGAGTCATCTATTTCTATTGACGACCAAACTTAACTCACGATGGTAGTAAATATACATACCATCATTCTTACACACTAACCGTGGGCGTGACATTTACAGTGTGTTCGAAATTCTATGCATACTAAAGAGAACTCAGAAACTATAAATAGATGCAGCAAATACTAATTGGACAAATTATAGCGTATCAACATGACCAACGAAATGAGCCAATGAGCAATGACCAATTTTACGTGAAATCTGTTTAAAATCTCTTCTAGTTTTGAAATATTGTATTTAAACATTTTTCAAAACCAGTTAGATAAAGGTCTAGGGTTCATGTCAATTCATTTAAATTTAAAGGAAAATTTCAACCTGATGAAAATAAAGTACATTTGTTACTGATTTCAAAAATAACATATACGTTATAAGCGCTTGGTTTTCATCAAATATATCCAAAAATCCCGCTTTTTGTACGGTTTTTGTAAAGGGAATTTTTATTCTTCTATGCGTATAGTTGGTATACCTGACAGATATTTCAATGCACACAGTGTTGGAATCGGCTTTTTAGTGAAAAATGAAAATATCTAACAAGGTTTAGAATAAATGTTTATGCCCATAAAATTTTCTTTTTTGAAATTGATTTGTTACTCTGGGACTCCTTAGCATACATGTTTACAACAGTACATTTATTTATATGAAAGATTTTTGTGACTTAGGGACCCAGCCGCTTTTACCCCTACTATGTCTACGAACTAACCTCGGTTGATATGTATTTCATACACCGTTAAAGTATGTATGAGTGAATATCTCAGTACAGTTCTCTAATCTGCTTGTGTAATACTTGTGTAAGTGGATGCGATATTTGCTTCGCCGCTTCAATCCGATTAACCAAAAAGAGACACTTTTTCAAATCTTGTGTTTTTCTGATTTTCAGTATCAAATTTCGTAAAGCAACGTAATACATTTCTGCCATAATCAAAAGGGTACAGAGATATTTATACAAAAACAGTAGCAATACGGACGTTAAGGATATGCTTATTAACAGGACAAAACGCTATCATGCACAGTTTAGATTGATTGACATAATGATACTTGTTACAACCTTGAAACGATTTATGAGAAGCTTTTTCTTAGTAGATTCGGATTCGGTTAGGAGTAAAATAATCCTCAAACTGTAATTTACATAATTGTACTGACTTGTAATTTTCAAACATCGCATTTCGAACATAATTAATTTTAATAAAAACGTTACGATTTTGTCTTGTACGTTGTAAAACACTTTTACTTTACTTTGAACAATACTAATGGGTAGCTTTTTGATATTTTACATTATGTACTAGCATATTTTTATGAAATTCCTTTATGTTTTAAACTTAAACTTATTTAAAACGGGTAATGATTCAAACAACTTTTAAAAACTTTTGATTCTTCAGCAAAATGCATTAATTGACCTAGCTTAGCTAGAACACTCATCTTAAAATAATATTTACCGTACTTAATTCTTGATCTAAAAATTCTAATTTAATGAAATATCACTTTAATCCACTCACTTGTTTTTGTTAATCGACTTACAATTAGGTACAAAGAACTGATTTTCACAGGAAAACATTACAACTTTCAAAATACTGAGTGACTCAATAATTCAGGTTTCACCAAGCTTTCTTCAATTAATAGTAGTCTTATGTTATTGATATTCTATATTAATGAACATATATTACATAACATTATTAGCAGCTGACCGTCAATTCTCAGGTAAGAGAAAATGACTGACAGCTTTCAAAATTTAATAATGTACAATTGTATCACCTGCCACGGTAGTGTATCCTCGTTGCACGTCATAATGCCTGTGGACTTATAATTACTATCATAATTTAATTTACTTGTGAGAATTAAAATAAACAATACAAATAATATTATATACTGTTTGCTTGTGAACTATAGTTTAACATGCTTCTTTTTACATGTAGAAATTGTACTATATACCTGTGAATTGTACATCTTTAAAGCCCATTTTTAATTATTATAATATAAAATGAATATGTATTTCACAAGAAGATATGCCTACAACAGCGCACCTAGCAGTTACAGACAGAACTACTTCAACACTATTCCTGGCAGCGAAGAATGGAATCAATTTTGCAGCGCTCATAGTGGCCAGTGCTAGAACTAACTAGTGCGTCATTGTGGATATTAATTAAACGAATAGCAGATCTCTTTTTCAAATTTCAAAATCAAACCAAAAGTTACATTGCCCGTAGCATTGCAGGTATAATATCCATTCCAAAGAAAGATTAATAACATGTTAATAAGTAAATATGTTATTATGTACAAAATATTTTCTGTGTTTTTATGATCTGTAATATGACACGACTTTTTACAAGTAGAATTCAAATTGTCTTAAAATATTACATGTATAAAACCCAGTCATATGTAATAAAATATAAATTAATTATTTAATTCTACAGAAAATATATATACAACAGTACATCTTGCAATTGTGTGCAATACTATTCACCACCCTACCTGACAGCAAAGAACAGAAATAATTTTGTAATTTAATAAGTTATAAATTAACGGAAAAACATGTTACTCACTAAACCTATATGTTATGTACACACTGGGTAAATTTCACATTTTTACTAGAGCAAAAGCCGTTCTTATTTAATCCTGATTACAAAAATGCCGACTTTAAATGTCTCCAGTATTACATGGAGGAGTATTGTTCTATTGTCTGTATCCACGTATGTTATTTTAAGGCGGTATAAATTTGACACCACAATATTTCCAAACCAAAATTTGACTGCATTGCCTTATGCCCTGAGAAAGAATTAAAACGCATTACTTTTAAAATTTACTTGCCAATTTTAGGTAACAATTAGTTAAGAATCATTAATATATACACAGATGACGATGTAAGATATTTTTCTGCGATATTTTAAACCCATTATATTGTGTGAATGGTAAATCAGAATATAATTACAATGATATACCGTTGAATATCTATAGATTAATTTATTTCTTGTTTAGCGTTTGTTATTGACGATGGATGGTTTTAAATAATAGAAGATCGGACATGTTTTATACATTCTGTAAAATATAACGATGGTAAATTATCGAACTCCTACTATCCTTTCAAATTCAGTAAGCTATAAGTTTTGTATTTATATTAATATATAATAAGAATATTGATTTACATACTTATTCATTCGTATCATTTTTGTGACTTGTAATTTTCCACACAATTAATTCTGAGTTTACCAGTTTTTCAAGTAGAATTTTTATAGTGATGGACAATAATAAAACATTTGTGTGGCATAATTAAAAACCTTTTTCCTAACACTGTAAAGTTCTAATCTCATTCATAAACTAAGTGAATAACCCCACCGGAATAAAAAGGTTAAAAAAGTCTTATATATCTCTTAAAAACAATATTCTGTCTAGAAATTAGTTGCTAGAGTAAGATGTTCACACGTACTCACAAAATTGCCCGAAACATTACTTGGAATCACCAATCAGACAGTTCCTACATGATATTCGACACAATCATATTGTGCAAATATTACAAATTTACAAACTTATTAAATTACATTTTTATTACATGCATGTTTTTTTTAGAAATTTGTTAACACAATCAATTTGTATACAAATAAAAACATGTTATTTCACGAAGCTACAACTTAAGTAAGTAATAGGCCAGTTTATAACCACCAGACGTGACAGTCAGTTGAAGTCTTAGCTACTAAGAGCGCTGCAAAATTATTTCTGTTCTTTGCTGCCAGGTAGGGTGGAGAATATTATTGCACACAGCTGCAAGATGTACTGTTGTAGATATATTTTCTGTAGAATTAAATAATTAATTTTATATGTTACTAAGTATGAATGGGTTTTAGACATATAATATTTTAAGACATTTTGAATTCTACTTTTAAAAAATCGTGTGTCACATAACACAGTTCATAAAAATACTGAAAATAGTATTATTTGCTTTTAATTTATTTTTAACTCTGAGACTAAACTGAAATAATGTATTCAAAAAGACATCCCCTGAACCCTGAAGGAAACAGGATTTTTCCGGACATTTGCCATCGTTCAGTGAAACTAGAAATCAGTAACACTACGTTTCGAGATCTGCAATCTGATCTCTTCTTCAGGTAATAACTAACCTAATACATAATTACAAACTAGGTTAAATTAAACAAATCGTACCCAAAAATACTCTAAAAAAAGTGCACGTTTTTTAGAGTTAGTGAAGTTGACATGGTGGTTGTGATTCCTGACTTAGGCGTGCCACAACGCTTTGGTATGATTTGTTTATTTTAACCTAGTGATTGATTCCCTTCCTTGCTGTTAGGTCTCGCGTTGAAGTAGTACTGTCTGCAACTGCTAGGTGCGCTGTTGTAGACATATCTTATGTGAAATATATATTTATTTTATATATAAATAATAAAAGTTGGGTTTTAAAAATGTACAATTCACAGGTATATAGTAATATTCTACATGTAAAAAGAATCACGTTATATTATAGTTCATAAACATACAGAATATAATTATTGGTATTATTTATTTTAATTCTCAAAGTAAATTAAATTATGATAGTAATTATAAATCCACAGGCATAGTAACGTGCAACGAGGACGGATTAGCGTGGCCCAATTCTATAGATTTAAAATTTTGAAAGCTGTCAGTCATTTTCTCTTACCTGAGAATTGACGATCAGCTGCTAATAATCTTATGTAATAAATGTTCATTATTATAGAATATCATTAATATAAGACTACTATTAATTGAAGAATGCTTGGTGAAACCGGAATTATTGAGTCACTCAGTATTTTGAAAGTTGCAATTTTTTACATCTCTCAGTATTAAATAAAATTATGGTAGTAATGATAAATCCAAACGCCTTTAAGTGTCCTTCCATCGTAAAAAATAATCTTAAAACCCTGAATATTGTGTTGGCATCGGAAGACCTCAGGGTTGTTTAAGCTTTTAACATTTTAAAAGCTATCGATCAATTTCCCTTGCCATGGAATTGACGGTCAGCTATTAATATACTCATTTAGTCTACTTACAGTACACTCTGTATAGGATTATAAAAATTAGAATATTACTAATTGAAGAAAACTAGCTGAAACATGGACTATGGAGTCACTCAATATTCTGAAAGATGTAATGTTTTCTATACATAAGAATTACATAAATACAAATGTATGGTGAGTTTTTTAGCGAAAATAGGGCGAATACTATATGTTACATACATACACCATTATACTTGTTTGATTTTTTTTAAGACTCGGCAGGACTCGAAGCTGGGCGCTTATGCTAGGGGCAGAGGTTGCGTCTGCAACAACGGAGAAGTGTGCGTCAAGCTCCTGACTGTCAAGACTTCATAAGGTGGAGAACATGTTGAAGGCTGGTTTCAAGTATAAAGACCTCTCCTTTAGCTCCTGTCTGATATTTTCTATCGAAGAGTTGCAGCCTTCATTACCACCAATGTGCTCAGACATTAGCGGAGATACCACTTCTCCCCCTCTCTAGCTACAGCAATAACGGTCTCATGATTATATTCAATTCGTATAGTTCAATTGTAGTGAAATTCTGTATTTCAGTTTTAATAATTAGTGTTTTGTTTAGTTTTTCTATTCAGTGCACGTTTTAGAGTTAGTGAAGTTGACACACAACATGGTGGTTGTGATTCATGACATATTCTCACAACGCTCTGGTATGATTTGTTTATTTTAACCTAGTTTTTAATATTATGTGTTAAGTTAGTTATTTACCTTAAGAAGAGATCAGATTGCAGATCTCGAAAACGTAGCGTTACTTATTTTTTGTTTCACTTAACGATGGCAAATGTCCAAAAATTCTTGTTTTTGCTACTCTGGGATACCGTAGCAGACATGTTTATAACAATACAATTCTATATTTAAAAGATTTATTGTAATTTTGGGACCCAACCCCTTTTACTTCTAATCTGTATACGAAATAACTTTGGTTGATATTTGTTCCATACAATGTTGAAGTATGTATGAGTGAATATCTCAGTAAATGCTTTAAAAACTACGTTTTTTGATTGTTACGTTGTGAAGACGCTTTTATTTTACTTAGAATAATACTAGTATGTAACGTTTTGATATTTTGCATTATGTACTAGCATATGTTTCTAAAAATCTTTTATGTTATAAACTTAATTTATTGTAACGAATAATCAGTATAAAGGATTTAAACAACTTCGATAGTTTTTAATCCTTCAGCAAAATGCAGTAATCACCTCAGCTTTGCTAGAACACTCATCTTACATTAATATTTCCTCAATTCTTGAATTAAACATTCTAGTTTAAAAACATTAATTCAGCACTTTTTTGTTAATCAACATGCAATTAGGTACAAAAAAATGAATGCCACAGGAAAACATTACAACTTTAGAAATATGGAGTGACTCAATATCCCATTTTTCACCAAGCTTTTTCAATAAATATTAGTCTTATATTCTTGTTATTTTTTAATACTGAACATTTATTACACGAGGATTTTAACAGCTAACTGTCAATTCTCAATTAAGAAAAAATCAACAACAACTTTCAAAATATGAAATTAAATTAAATGAGTTATACCTTACGTACACATTTAGGGGCTTATGTTTTTTATGACTACCATAATTTAATTTACGTCCGAGAGTTAAAAACATTAATACAAATAATATTATATTCTGTATGTCTTTTTAAATTTAAAATTAAAATATAAATCCGTGAATTGTGCATCTTCAAAAAACATTCTTTATTGTTATAATTTAAATAAATATTTAATTTACAAAAATATGTAAGTACATCAGCGCACCTAGAAGTTGAAGACAATAATATCTCAACACGAATCCTGGCAGCAAAGATCAGAATTAATTATTTTGTAGCGCTGTTAGTGGCCAAGACTACAACTAACTGTTGTTGCATGGGGGATAAAAATTGAACAAATTGCTCAGCTCTTGGAGACAAGACCTACCAAATCTTACATTACCTATAGCATTGCAGCTATAATATAAATACCAAAGAGAAATGAATAACAGGTTAATAAGTAAATAAATATCTTGTTTACAAAATCGTACTGGAATGGGATACAAATTTAAGTGAGGTCTTTTCATTCGGACATTTCTTTGTTTTGGAATGATACGTGAACCTGGAAGGCTATTCAGGGTTGCACAACCTACGGCCCGCGGGCCGAATCCGGCCTGCGAGTCAGTTTTATGTGCCCGCCTTGTTGCCAAAACAACCAAATTTGTTTTACAAGCATTTGAAATATTAAATAAATAAAAATTTTGAGAACCAAGCAGTCCAGCCGATTTCTCGTAGAACGAGCCGTATTCATTTGGTGGAGTATGAGTGTTGAAAGAAGTAAAGTAGTTGCAGACAGATTTTCACTGACTATGGTGGTGGCTGCCGGCTGGCGAATATAGAGCGCGCGTAGGCACGGCACAGCGCGCGGTGCGGCGACCGGAAGAATATTTCAAGAACATAAAGAAGTTTGCTCGAACCATGGTTTCGTTGTTCGGTTCGACTTATGTATGTGAGCAGGCATTTTCCAAGATGAAACTTTATCAAATCAAAATTTCGGTCATCCCTTACAGATGAACATTTAAAATCTTTATTAATGATTGGGACCACTAAGTTTTGAGCCTAAGTGGAAAGATATTCTCAGCACTAAGCAGTTCCAAGGATCTCATTGAACTTTTTGTCAATACTGGTATTTTGATTTTAAAAATATGTAAAACAAAACAACCTCACTTTTTGTCATTTTTATGGTGGTAATTTGTATGTCCTAGTATCCTAGTAGGATTAATTAAAATCAGTGTATTCAATGTATTGGTGACTTTTTAATTGTTCCTCAGAATTAGAGCAAACATCCAAAAGTCTGGTTTTATATTGATTTCTACTAAAAGAAGCTAAAAAACATAATATATTTATAAACCTTTACCTAACAACAAATAAATAATAAGAAATTACAATAATCAGGAAAACAAGGGCCAAATAACCTTAAAAACTCATATTTTGCACAAGATTTCTGGAAACAAACCCCGGGCAATACGTTTGTTTGGGGTTCCAAATCCCCTAGGATGTTGGCCGGCCTGGCCATAAAGGCTCTTTACAATGTGGGCCTTGGGTAAAAAAGGTTGGGCACCCCTGGGTATATATTAAAGAAAATGTTTTTAATAGAACACTACAACAATATTTAGAACTAAGGGGCTTATATAACAGGAGATGAACTCAATAAAATAAAACTCAATAACCTTCAAACAACTTTAAGACTCTATTTGTGTGTAAGATTATGCAATATGTATAATTTGAAAGATAATAGAAGATAATCTCTCTCTCTCTCTCTCTCTCCTCCTCTCTCTCTCTCTCTCTCTCTCCCTCCCTCCCTCCCTCCCTCACTCCTACCCTCCCTCCTACCCTCCCTCCCTCCTACCCTCTCTCCCTCCCTCCCTCCTTTTATTGGGATTAGGTTATTTATACTACCAATAATATGCTACCAATTTTATTTTCTGTGTCCATAAGCTGTGATATAACACGGTTCTTTTTAAGTGTAGAGTAAAAAATTTATATTTAGCAATTTTCCATCTTTAGAACCCATTTTTATTTTTTCACAAATAAAATACTTATTTATTTTTCACAGAAGATATGTCTACGACTGCGTACCTAGGAGTTGCGAACGATACAAACTCAATACGTCGTCTGTTTAGCAAATATGGTATAAATGTCACAACGCTGGCCTAGAATTGAACCAACTGCAGGACTATGATGGCCAAAAACTGGGACAAATTTCTAACCTTCAGTTGGTAAAAACAAACCTAAAATTTCATCACCCGTGCAAATGAAGGTGTGACATTTATGGGTTTTTTCTAGCCTTTATTATCTGATCTGGCTTCAACGTAAACAGTTGAAATGTGATATGTATAATATGAGCACAATGTCATGTAATGAAATACCAAAGAGAAATTACCAGTTTTCTGAATGCAAGTAATGTCTCGGATAGTTGTTAAAAACTTTACCTAGTTGTTCGATCATAAATAAAATACATTGTTTCTAGGAGAGAGGAAAAATACATTCTTTCTTAAATATATTCGAGTGGGGAAATAACTTTCATTAATAATGTAATTTGATAAATGAATTTTTTATGTTTGAAAAGTTTTATAGTTTCTACATATAATTTGAGAATACTTTGTGTTATTTATATCGTTAAAATTAGGTACTTATGTATAGTTTTCAGTAAATGCTCGCTAACTTAATCAAATAACGATTTAAAAATGATGCAGGGGAATAGAGATTAATATGGTTTGCAATATTTTGCAGTGCTAATGGTTAAGAGGAACAATAATAATAAACGAATGAATCGAACATAAAAAAATAAATTTTCCATCAGCTAGTATGTAGAATATTTTTAAGCATCAACAGTCATATTCATTAAGAATTATAGACTGATTCATCTTATTATAACCCCCCCCTAATTATGTCTATATTTAAAAAATTAACTAAGCTGCACACAATTTCTAGTTTCCTTTAAATAAAAAAAATTATTGAAGGTTCTAAATAAAAAATATTTGTGATATATATATATATATATATATATATATATATATATATACATTAAATTGTATAAATGGCAATTGCCTTATTTTAATTTCAATAAACATTGAAATCGCAAAAAGTACTTGCTCCGCAGGGAGTCGAACCCGGATCTCTCACTTGCGGGTGAATGTGCTACCATTACACCACAGAGCGCTTACTTTTTCCGATTCAATTATTTTGTATTTGGCCGTATCCTGTCATATATATATATATATATATATATATATATATATATATATATATATATATATAATATTATATATATATTTTATGTATGACATATTGAACTTTTAATCTGCAGAAAAGTGACAAACAGTTTTACGTATTTTTTAATACACTAGGGTTGCGATTAATATCTTTTCATCCCGCATACAAATGATAGCTGTCTGTCTGACTCCTGGCTCCGTGAGTACAGATCGTTGCTCGGCTCCTGTAATCTTTTTGTACTACTAGCATCACATTTGCGCTTTGTACATGCGTTTTATTATTGTACGGCACTACAAAACTTAAACTTGAAAAACTAGTAAACTCAGAAATCTGTGGAAAATTATGTCACAAAAATGATACGAATAAATAAAGTATATGAATCATTATTCTTATTACTATAAATAGAAAAGATATCACTCACTTAATTTGAAAGCACAATAAGAATTCCGTAACTTACCATCTTTATATGTTACAAAATCTATACAACATGTCCGATCTCCTGTTATAATTCCAAACCATCCACCTTCAATAACAAACGTGAAGAAAGGAATTACTTAATTTATTAATTTAGAAGTGTTTATCCTTGTAAATATATTCTAACTTACCATTCACACTATATAATGTGAAAATGGTTGCGATATTGTGCTCCGCCGTTTCAGTCCGATTAACCAAAAAGAGTCACATTGTCAAATCTTGTGTTTTTACTAAAGTTAAGTACCAAATTTCGTAAAGTAACATAGTATATTTCCACCGTAATCAAAACAGGAAGTATATAAAATTAAATTATAATAAAAACAGTTGCAATATGGACAATAAGGATATGCTTATTAACAGGACAAAACTTTATCATTCGCAGGTTAGATTGATTTACGAAATGACACTTGTTGCAACCTTGAAACGATTTATGAGATGCTTTTTCTTGATAGATTCAGATACGGTTAGGAGTAAAATAATCCTCAAATTGTAAATGACATTTTCAAATACCGACTTTCGTATTTAATTAGTTTTAATAAAAACTTTACGTTTTTGCCATATAAGTTGTGAAAACACTTTTATTTTACATTAAACAATACTAATAGGTAACTTTTCAATATTTTACATTATGTACTATCACATGTTTCTAAAATTCCTTTATGTTTAAGCTTAACTTATTTTAAACGGGTAATGATTCAAACAATTTCAAAAGTTTTTGATTCTTCGGCAAAAATGCAGTAATTGGCTTCGCTAGAACACTCATGTTAAAATAATATTTACTTCTTGTTCAAAACATTCTAATTTAATGAAATATTAATTTAATTCAGCCACTTTTCTGTTAAATCGACTTACAATTAGGTACCGGTACAAAGAACTGATATCCACATGAAAACATAACAAATTTCAAAATATAGAGTGACTCAATAATTTATGTTTCACCAAGCTTACTTTTGTCTTATAATCTTATTATTCTACATTACCATTACAGTACATACATTACATGAGGATACTAACAGCTGACCGTCAATTCTCAGGTAAGAGAAAATGACTGACAGCTTTCAAAATTTAGGTTGTTAATGTAGGCACAACGCTAAGCCACCCTTCATCTTCTTCACGAGGCGTTTGGATTTATCAATACTACAATAATTAAATTTACACCTGAGAGTTAAAATAAATAATAGCAAAAATATTATATTCTGTATGGTTATGAACTAAGATATAACATGATTATTTTTTAATGTGGAATATTACTATAAAATATCTGTGAATTGTACATCTTTAAAACCCAACTTTTATTATTTATATATAAAATGAATATGTATTTCACAATAAGATATGTCTACAACAGCGCACCTAGCAGTTGCAGACAATACTACTTCAACACGCAGCGCTCATAGCGACCAGGACTAGAACTAACTGGTAGAATGTACATTCCGAAGAAAAATGAATAACATGTTAATAAGTAAATACGAATGTTTTTAATAGACCATTCCAACCATATTTAGTATTAGGGCTTAGTAATGTTATCTATAATTATCTTTCATTGTTTATATCCTAACATTATGTCCCCAACCCTATTTATATCTCTCCTAACGAAACATTTATCTACATAAACAATTTGTCCAAAGCTAATGAGCAATTCATGGGAAGAGTAAAATGAGGTAATATAATTTTAAAATGGCTAATTTGGTGACAATCTTCAATGTAATTACTATAAATCTCACACACGTTTACGCTAAATTATTCCCATGATTATGAATATGTATAATTTTAAAGGTGCTATGAATGTACATCAAAACACTTTTAATTTTGTTTTGAAATTTGGTAACCGCTATTTTAATTTTTTTATTAATATTACAAAAGCATACATTTTATAACAAACACTAAAATTGTAAATATTAAACTATTGTAGGAATAATCATAACACAAATTGTGCCCAACTCACACCGGTGATGTGAATTACAACAAACTTTGTGCCAAGATAAGAACTTGACATTAGTATTTGGTGTGTTTCGTGGTGTATCCACGAATGAAATAGATTAATATCCAACATCAAATTTACGATCTCTGTTACGACAGATCTTGTTGCCAAAAATTATTGGAAACGTACCAGGAATTAAGCGAACTGTAAGTATAGATTAGATAATCGGGAACAATTATACAAGTATTACAGAGTAGTATTCATAATACGACAAAATATAGAATGTCAAAATTTGTAAATATAGAATGTCAACATTTGTAAGATGTGCATAATATGATCGTGTGAATCATCAAATAGAAACTGAATGATTGCTGCATCAAGTAATGTTTCAGACAATAAAATTGTGAGTACGTGTAAACATCTTATCCTAGAGACTAATCCATAGACAGAATATCGTTTTTATGAGGGATAGAAGACTCTTTTCTTTTTTATTCGGGTGGGGTTATTAAACATTGTTTATGAATGTGATTAGAACTTAAAATGTTAGAAAAAGTGTTTAATTTATGCTACAATATGCCAAAACGTCTTCAATAAATAAAACCTACTGAGGGTGGATCTTTATATAATAATAATTTCTAGAAGTAGTCCATGCATATTTGTAAGTAATTAGCTTTAATGTGGATTCAATTTTTCTAAGTAAAGTTTTCAATATCTTAAATCTTATTATGCATGATGTCTTCAAATGCATCGGGAGAACGGTCATTCAGCATTCTCAAACGTGTGAAGAATTACCTACGCACCTCAACCACTGACACCAGGCTGTCCAGCCTAGTTGGGTTTTCTGCAAATGCTGAACTGTTGAATGAGCTGATTTTTGATGATATTGTAGACGAGTTTACTGCATTAAAATCTAGAAAGGTTTATTTGTAAGGAAATATAAAACATAAAACTATTCATGTAATCAATGTATAATGTCACTAATGTGATTTGAATATTATAAAGTGTACAAAGCCACTAACTTAGTTTTAATTGTAAGTCCCAACCTTTTTTATTTTGTGTAGTTCTGTTTTTTTTAGGTAGGGGGGGGGGGGCCGCAAGTTAACATGTGCTTAGGGGCCGCTAAGGTCATAATCCGCCACTGGATATATTACAACACATTTTATATTAAGCTAAATAACCATTTGGTAAGCGATAATAAAATATGAACCTGTAAAGACCATGTAATTTATACCGAAAAGCTTAAATTTCCTCAAAACACAATACGGTAATAGAATGTGCGTCTAGGTGTAACTATGGTCAAACTTATCACATAACATAATATTTATGCTACTGTATAACGAGTTGCTCATGTTGCTAAAATCAGAAAAAGAACAAAAGTATTTGTATTTCTACGGTAATATCCCTATATAGCCTCAATAATATTAGACACGTATAGACTAATAATAAAATTATTTCGTTTTATTTAAGGGAAACGAGATTCAATAACTCAACACGTTGCTCGTAGCAAAGATGGGAACTAATTTTCGTGCGCTCACGATGGCCAAGAATAGAACTAAGTAACTGTTGCGTCAAGGCGGCTAAAAAGAGAACAAACTGTTGTGCTCTTGGTGGTGAAAACGAACTTAATATTATATCCATTTTAGCATTGGTAGTATGGCATAAGTTCCAATCAGATTCGTGCTGAATTTCAAAACTATTTTACTAAACATCATTTATAGGTGGTTTATAGAGTAGGTGGTTTTGACAGTTTTGTAACGTGTGATATTTAATTTGCTAGTTTTGCAGCCTATAAGAATTTACCTGATATGTCAAACCTGTGAGGAAACAATTCATAGTTTTATACGAGAATATGTGTCTTGTTTACTACTCGTACTGGAATGGGAAACAAATTCTAGTGAGCTATTATCTATCCATATATTTTCTTAGTTTATAAAAATACTACAAAGAAATAAAGTTTCGGAATTAAAAACAACTATATAATTATTTAATAAAATAATTCAATCATATATATAACCGAAGTGGGATAGTCATGTTAATCTATAAGTACATTTTATTTTTAACGCCCTACCAGCATTTTCCCAGCCCTATCCCTATCTCTCCTAAAAAACACTCATCTATTTAAACAGTTTATAAAAACACAATGCAAACGAACTAACTTAACCTTAAAATCCTTAATCTTGATTATAAAACACAATAAACACCGTTATTTATTCTAGTATTTTTGGAATATTTCTAATTTTATAACTACTTCCTCCGCCGGGAGCCGAACCCGGATCTCTCACTTGCCGGGTGAATGTGCTACCATTACACAACAGAGCGCTCACTTTTTCCGATTCAATTATTTTGTATTTGGCCGTATCTGTCACATATGCGTATAAATAAGCAAACTAACATATGATCGGAAGACCAAATACCTGTCAAACGACTTTTATTTACATTAAATTGTATAAATGGCAATTATTAAAATGTTTACAAGGAATTGCCATTTATACAATTTAAAGTAATTTTATAATTATAAATATATATGTCCAAAAATCTTTTGTTAAGTTCTACTTGGTTATTAAAACAGAATTCTCTATATAGAACTTCTTTAAATCATTGTTGATAATGAACGAAGTAAGAAAAACCAACAAGATATTGAATGCTTCTAAAATTAAATTATATATACTACTTGAAATGATCCATTTTCCGTAATAAATTATTCGACCTAAAATAATAGCGTGAATGAATCTGAAGTTTAACATTTTTCATATGTATGTTATGTATTTATTGTGTGCCCAAAATTATGTTATAGGAAATAAATATATATACACATTTTTTAATATATTCGAATGGGGTAAACCAATTTTTGTATTAAAGTAAAAAGAACTACATTCTACCTTAGAGCAATTCTGTCTCATATAAGAGGTTGTCAGGATCTTACTCTAACTTTGCTTAATTGTTTACTGAATCATTTTTCATATCTAAACATAGCTTTCTCTGCTTTCGTTATTCGTTACTTATCAAGTTCCTTTATTGTACGAAGGTAATTTGATCAGAATAAATGCCAAGTTTGTGCAAAACTTAACACTTAATAATATTATCAGAATTGTTAGTGGTCGCTGCCTTATACACCCGAGTTCCTTGGTGGTCTTCATAACAAAAATTGTTTTTGGTATTCGAGACTAGATAACGTTGTTGAGAATATCACTGGGATATTGAATTACCCCATGCAGACATTTTGGGATTTTCTGTAGAAAGATCCCTGAATACAGGTTTTATATTCTCACATGGCACATGAAAAAAATACTTTGCTTATATGAGGGCTGCCAACATAGCATAAGCAAATTATCAATACCATTACTTGTTTTGCATAAACAATATAGTTGGCGCACCTAAAAACATAGGTGCAGTTCATCGTGAAAAAAATATTTAACAGATTGTAATGTAATATTTTTCGTATTCAATTAAAGTAAAGTGACTTCAAAAAGTCGATAATTTGGATCAAAACACTTTTCGACCTCCCTTAAACAGGAAACCATTGCAATTTTCAGAATAGAGCTTCACGTTGTGTAGACTAGAGTTTTTTTTTATTATTTGTCATGTTTAAATTTTTTTTTTATTCTGTACAGTGCACTTATACTATATCAGTGATGAGATGAACAAGTCCATTATTCGATTATATAAAAAAATGTTAAATTTTTTAATTTTTAATTTTGAGAAATTAATTGATAACGACAATTGAGTAACAAATTATTTTATTATAAAACAAACAGTTACCAGAGACCGTTGCATGCAATTTCCTATTAGACAACAGAAACGTCATATGCATACTCCTTTTTATCATAAGAAATATTCCTAAGGTTAGTGTTATAGATATTCCAACCACTTTTTACATTTCAGTATAATTGGGATTTAGGTTTTTAAGAACAATGTTTTGACGCTCTTAAGTTGAAAAGTAAAACAGTTTTTATAACAAAAATTATAAAATAAAAAAACATTCTCTGTCAGATCAGATTTCGTAATATTTGAACGAACAGCTCCAACAATTTCAGTTACACATTATTTTAGGTCAATGGGAAGGAAGAAATGTAAAAGTCGAAGTCCGCAGTCTTCTTTGTGAAAGTACTTATGATGTAATATGATCGAATCATATTATAATTTGGTTCATAAGTAATCATATTTAAGGTATCTATTATTTCAATGTTCATAGTTAAAAAAGTAATAATTAAGTTGAAAAAGTAAAACAGTTTTTATAACAAAAATTATAAAATAAAAAAACATTCTCTGTCAGATCAGATTTCGTAATATTTGAACGAACAGCTCCAACAATTTCAGTTACACTTTATTTTAGGTCAATGGGAAGGAAGAAATGTAAAAGTCGAAGTCCGCAGTCTTCTTTGTGAAAGTACTTATGATGTAATATGATCGAATCATATTATAATTTGGTTCATAAGTAATTATATTTAAGGTATCTATTATTTCAATGTTCATAGTTAAAAAAGTAATAAGTAACGTTCACATTCGAAATTGTGACTAACCTTTATTTCAAAGTATCCCGGCCGATATAAAATTGCGGGAAGTAGCTAGCCCCTTCCACGCGCATCACGGCCGCGCAGTGTCTTTGTGTCCGTCAGTCTGTCATTGACCTTGGCTGAGACAAAAGGCGTCCGTACAGACCCACCAAGTGATTGACTTACTTCAATTTACCTTTGCGTAGTGATTGCAGATTTAGCGTTAGTGCAAAGTATTGATTATATTATTTATTTTGTTGTTATGTGATTTGTGTGGTGTTGATTTATTACCTTTGGTATATAATGTCAAAAAAACTAAGTGGTGCTGAGTATCGGAAACGAAGGTTAGAGAAAGGTCACGCAGAAAAATCTTGAACTTAAGAAAGTAAAGAAGTTATCTACCTACTTTTCGAGGGACACTTCAGTAGTTGCAGTTTCTCAAGAACCCACTTGTAGCTCACAAGTACCTACAAGCGATGAGGACTTGGAGCAAACACCTGTAGGCTTACCTGAAGATGCAGAAGACCACGTCCTTCTTCAGGAACCTATTTCTAAGGTAGGCCTAGTTAAAGCTGAAGGTACCGATTGCGAGTTGAACCTTAAAGAAAATGTAACAGCTGTTATAAGTTCTTCTGATAAGGGTAATTTAGAAAACACTCTTACAGCCAAACAAAAACGGCAAATAATAAAATTAGGCCCTCATCAGCCTAAAGGGCCATTTTCAAAAGAATCAGAAGGGAGAAATAAAAATAGGGGATTTGACGAGAAATGGTAACTTATTTTCAAAAGAATAAAGAAAACCAATTGAGAATAAAACGTAATTGTTTATGCTATTCAAACATCCTCAATGTTTGCTATTGTCAGCCATGCTGGCTTTTCAATATGGCCTATACTGATGTGGGATTTTCGAAAGGTACGTCTGATTGGGAACATTTAGGTCGAAACATAAAAGACCATGAAGAAGATTCGCAAAGTCATGCAATTGCGTGTGAAATATACTATCGCTGGCAGTTAGGCCTAACAGTTGATAGTGAGAATCTGGAGGAGATTAAAAAAGCCACTGATTACTGGAGACAAGTTTTAAGGCGAGTGGTGGACGTCATTATTACGTTAGCTACAAACGACTTACCACTGAGAGAGCACAGATTGAGTAATGACGATGAAGATGCAACTAAATCGAAAGGAAATTTCCTTGAGATAATACATATGCTAGCAAGATATGACCAGGTCCTTGCAGATTTAATTAAGTTACCAAAACGTAGTGTTAACTACCTTAGTCCTCAGATTCAAAATTAGCTGATCAACCTGATTTCCAAAGAGATAAAAAAAGAAATCAAGGAAGAAATGAAAAAAAAAGTCCCTATGTGTCTATTATCTTTGATACAACTCACGATATAGCGAAAACCGATCAGCTGAGTACAGTGTTTCGTTATATAAAGATAAAAACTGACGAAGGCGACAGGCCAGTACAACTAGTCATAGAAGAAGCGTTCGGGGGCTTTTTGGAAGTGGAAAGCCAGAAATCAGAATACTTATCAAATGTTGTTTTCAATATCATAGTAATATTGATAGTTATTGAAAGTCTGTTGCTTGAAACTATGGACATGATTTCTAAAAAACTGCAAAGTACCGAAGAAGACTTGGAACACGCAACAAAAATGCTCGTAAATCTCAAAACAAAAATAACAAACTTAGGAATGAGTGGCAAACAGTTAAAGCAGATGCAACTAAGCTTTGTTTGCAATGGAAAGTTGTACCACATTTCATTGACTCAAGAACAAAAAAGAAGACAAGAATGTTTGATGAAGTGCAAGTTGATGACCCTATTAAAGACAATGAGAAACGTTTCCGGGTTGAGGTGTTCAACCGTAGCCTTTACATAATCACAACACAGCTGACAGAGCGTTTTGAGGCTGTTACTCACATTACTAGTAGTTTCCAATGTCTGAAGCCTTCTGTTTTAGTTGGAGCAAGTGATGAAGAAATCTTAGAATCAAGCAAAATTTTGATATTAAACTACCAAGATGACGTCTTCCTTAACTTAGGTCCACAGCTTGTAAGGCTAAAAACTTGTTTTTTAAGTCGCGTGGAAAAACTCAAAAGTATAAGGGATCTTGCAGATACTTTAATAGTGCGTGCTCAAGTTGGTTCCAGCTTTCCAGATGTTGTGAATGCTTGTTTGATTTTTTGACACTACCTGTTACAAATGCAAGTGCAGAGATATCATTTTCAAAACTTAAACTGATAAAGAACTATTTTCGCAGCACCATGTCCCAAGAACGTCTGAGTGCCTTGGCAACCATATCTATAGAGCGCAGCAGAGCCAGGCACATCAACTTGGACGACACAATAACACAGTTTGCTAGCATGAAGTCACGAAAGAAGATTAGTTAAGATAGTAATATGCGAGTTGGTTTTGTAACTACTTAACTACTATGTTCACGGTTTAGATAATGTGCTCAAATTTAAACTAGGGTTTTCAATACATATTTATTAAATATATTGAAATTTGTACTTTCATTCCAAACCCTATGGAATTGAATTGAGATTTAAATACATATTGCTATACACGTAAACTAGGTCTCTTACAGGGAACAAAACTTTATAAAGAATAGTAGACTGTAAGTTATTATAAAAAATGATGTTTGGTCAAAGACGCCTTACATTGCTGATGAAATGATGGCCAAGAAAGGTTTGTTACGGTAGTGAGGTGAACTGTCGGCACTGATTGATCATGTAGGTAAAAGTTGGGGAAGGGGCGCCAGCGACTGAGTCGCTCCATGGCGCCAAAATCCTCACTACGCGACTGGCCCCGATCATTAATATGTATACATAATTAAACTGAGAAACCTATTCAAGACATATGTTTTTCCAATGTCATAATGCAGTTTATATTATTACTCCGATTAAGGAAATATACACCTAAGTATATCTAAAAAGCCTATTTCAGTCAAAAGGCGTTTATTTCTTACCCTAGTTATCTACTTACTGATTGGGTATTATCAGTGACATAGTAGCGTTGGCACTGTTGTCCTAATCGAGAATATATTTGTGAGTCCAAAAAGTGTCTGCAACTTTCTTATATGCCATCATATTTTTTAATTATGCATTATTGCATTCATCAGCCATGTCCAACATAATAATAATAATTTATCAATATGATGAAATAATTTTATTTTCTTATAAAAAACTTATTTCCATCAAATGTCATCGTTTTTGTATATCGGGAAGGTAAAATACAACAATAACGATAGTCAAAGGTTGCATGTCTATTTCTCTCTCTATTTGTGTTTGATCTTCATGAAAAAGGTTATTTTCAAGCTAAGAGTCACCTGTGTGTACATTTTCATCTTATTAGGATATAGGAAAATTGAAAAATATCATATTTCTTTCAGTTGTGCAACACCCATGGTAGTTTTATCTTCATCTACAGTAACTGGTTATTGAGCGTGGCTTAAAGTAACTTTCAATCTGTCCAATTATTTTTTACTTTTAGTTCCTTGATTATAGTCCAGTTATTTAAGTCTAGTACACAAGTGTAATCTAATACAATTATGTATAAGATTATAATACATTTTTATTTTAAAACTTATATTATTCCATTCAAGCTATGAGGCATACGCATGCCTCATTACAACTTCGAGAGGCATTAAATAATTGGATAATTAGAGACTAGTGAGGTTGTTGCCTTATATTTATAGAGATATTTCGTTTATTTATAAATTAATTGAATGCTTTTGTAAGAGTGCATATCAGTTTTGCATATTTAATTTTTGTGTTATGGTAAACCAAATATAAACCAAGTTATTTGTAATTTTTCCAATTCATCCCTATCAATGTACTACATGATAAAATAAACGATTGTTTCGTTCGATTTCAAATAATCGAACCAGAAGTTAGGTTATGATATATGCTCAAATAATTGTAGCATTATAATATATATGGTAACCGTGCAGCTGACTACCAATTCCCATGTATGAGAAAATGAATAACAGCTATCAAAATATATTGTTAAAGTATAACTATAAACCATCTAGATTAATGAAAAATGATGTTATAACTACCACATATATTGTATTTAAGAATGATAGCGTATAAAAATAATACCAATAATACGATTTCCTTTATACACATGATCTCTTATATAAAACACACCTTTTTAATAAAAAACTTAAAATGTATTGTTATCTTTTCTTTTGTAAAAACTTATTTCTATAAACTTAATTATTAGATATTAATTATTTATTTCAACAGAAATTGTGTATCTAAAACAGCGCACCTAGAAGCTGCACACAACACTAACTCCAAAGAACACTTAGTAGCTAGGATAGAACTAATTTTGTAGCGCTCATGGTGGCCAAAGACACAACTAACTTGTTCACTATTGGGAGTTCAGAATTATGGGAAAGAAAATGTTCAAAACTTTCGTTAACGGGACCTATCCGACTGACCAAAGGATATTACATTTTTAAATTTTTACACACTAATCTCCCTCTCCCTTAAAACGCCAATGGCTTACTGACTACGAGTGATCTGTGCCCACTGGCTCAGGTACACAGCTGAAGAATAGGTGAAGAAACATATTGACATAACCCAATGACGAAAACTTGTCGGTTATTGAGCCCTAGAAAACAGAGATTGATTGTTTCTTTGAGCAATACTGACATAAGAAGTCAACTTTGTACTGAATGAGTATTAACTTACTACTCATTATCATCATCATCGTCAGACGTTTCCGTTCTCACGGGTCGTCGTACACAGCCTCCTCCACTTTAGTCTATCGTTCCAGGTCTCCTCTTCATCCACCTGTATTTTCTGTAGTCCCCTTCTCTCTATGTCTTTCCACACTTGGTCCTCCCATCTTCCTCTCGGTCTTCCTCTTGGTCTTCTTCCTCCTTCCTCCTTCTCCAGTGCTATTCTAGGCATTCTATTATCTCCCATCCTCTTCACATGCCCCATCCACTGTATTCTTCTTCCTTCCATTGTCTCTTGCAGTGAAACTACCTTCAATCTTTCTCTAGTTATTTCGTTCCTTATTCTATCTCTTCTTGTAGTCTTCTCTATCCCTCTTAAAAATCTCATTTCTGCAGCTTGCAATCTGCTTAAATCATTTTTAGTCCACGTCCACGTCTCTGCTCCATATAATAAAAATTGGTTGGAAATAAGATTTATACATCAATACTTTTGATTCTTTCCCAATGTTCCAACTCCACACAATCTTCTTTACCATATTGAAAAACTTTCCACTCTTCCATATTCTGCTTCCTATCTCTTCTCTTATTGTGCCCCTATCTGTTATGATACTTCCTAAATAACAGAATTCCTTCACCTTTTCAAGTCTTTTTCCTTCAACTAACACGTCTTTGTTATTTCCATCCCTTCTCTCTACTTTCATTACTTTACATTTTTGTATGTTCATCTCTAAACCATATTTTCTTCGCCACTTTTGCCCATTTGTTTAACTCTCGTTCTAACTCTTCTTCCCTATTTTCCCATATCATTATGTCATCCGCATATGCTATTGTCTTAAGTTCTTCTGCTCCTCTGTTTCCTTGTACTTCTAGAATAATTTCATCCATTATAACATTGAAAAGGAAAGGTGACAATATGCTTCCCTGCCTTACTCTTCTCTCTGTTTTAAAAGTATCTGTATATTTTTCTTCAATTCTTACCCTGTTTTTACATATGCCGTACAGGTTCTTTATTCTTTCTACTATTCCATCACGCAATCCTCTCTTTCTCATACTCTCCCATATCCTTTCTCTCAGTACCTTATCATATGCCTTCTGTAGGTCTATAAACGCTACCATTGTATCTTTTCCGTATTCCCACCTCTTTTCTAACACTTGCCTCATCACAAAAATAGCATCCACCGTTTGACCTACCTTTCCTAAAACCACATTGCTCCTCTCTTCCTGTTTCTTCCAGTACTGGTCTAATTTTCTGCAACAGTATTTTTTTCATAAATTTTTTGTGTATGGCACAACAAAGTTATTCCCCTGTAATTCTCGCATTTTTGCTTATTGCCTTTCTTAAAAATCGGCACTATTATTCCCATTTTCCAGTCTTCTGGTATCTTCTTTTCCTTCCAAATCACTCTCATCACTCTGTACAACCATTGAATTCCCAATGGGCCCGCCGCCTTTATCATCTCAGCCGTCAGCTCGTCTATTCCCGCAGATTTCCCCTCTTTCATCTCTTTAACCGCTTTTTCCAATTCGCATATACTAAAATCCTCTTCATCTTCTGTCTCCTCTGTCATATCTCTTCTTTCCTCTTCATTTTCTGTTCCTTCCAGTAGTTCCTTAAAATACTCTTTCCACGTCTTCAAAACCTCTTTCTCCTCCCATTTGGGAGGAGTTAAGATACACAATTAACTTACTACTACAGTATAGTATTTATAGATATAACGGCTGAAGATAAAAATGTGAAATTATTACCATATCTACTTGAGTTATAGCTTCAGCGAATGAAATGTTTTATTTATACAAAAATTGATATTGTTAAGGAAATATGTTTAAAAAAATCTAATTTTATAGCTTTTAATCTAAATTAAAATTACTATGATAAATATAACTATTAAAAGTTAAATATGATAACTCATGAAATAACTTGCTATTCCCTGAACCTAAAACTTGGAAGATTTGGGAAAATTTAATTTTACCTTCATACGTTGTTTTTTGATCCTGCTTACTTATAATAGTACCTGAATTTTATCAGAATATGTAAGTATTCTGATAAAATATATTCTAATTTTTCTGTATTTTAAATGGGTATAAATTAACGTAAAACAATTTCCAAACAAAAATTGATTCAACCACCTTAACGCCTTGAGAACGAATTCAAACTTGTAATTTACTTTTAGAATGTACATGCCAATGTTGGTTAAAATTCTCTAAGAAATGTTTGATGCGTGTAAATACATTCACTATTATTATTCTATCGCAGACATAATGGAAGATATTTCTCTGTGTATTGGAAACCAAGAATACAGTGTAACTGGTAAATCAAAATATGCCCTACAACCGATTATTACATCTATAAATTAAATTATTCTTTCTTTAATGTTTCTTATTGAAAATGCATGGTTTGAAAGAATAAAAGAAGTTCGGATATGGGTTATACATTTTATAACACATAACGAAGGCTAATGTCTGATCTCCTATTATACTTTCAAATCAAGTAAATCATAATATATTATGCATTTATTAGCCTACGATAAGAATATTTATTTGGTAACTTATTCATTTGTTTCATTTTTGCATTTATAAACTTTACAGATAAGATATTAAAGCGTAATTGTTATAATGCCGTAAAATAATAAACGCACATACTATGCTTAGCTGCGCTGCAAATAGTATAAACAGTTTGAAGGAGCTTCGATCTGTACTCACGGAGCCAAGAGACAGATAGACAGCTAATCGTGGAGTTCATCGCAGCCCCAACACATTAAAAATACACATACTGACTGGAGCTTTATAACTAATGTTTATTATACACAATATACAACTTTGTATATGGTATGCAGGTTAGGGAGAATAAATTACTGGATTAACTAATTAAATATTCATGAATGATCGTGAATATTTATGTTTCAATATTTTTAACATTGAACTATCCTTAAATAACGTGTACTGTAGGCTGTAATAAACATTTCTTAATTTCATGTTCATTAGTTATTCTTAAATTTTTATATATTGTATAAAATTAGAAACATTAGTTTTAGTATTTTTTTATGCGTTGGGGCTGCGTTGAACTCTATAAAATTACAGATGATGAGCTGTCTGTCTGGCTCTTGGCTCGGTGAGTACAGATCTAAGCTCGGCTCCTGCAAACTGAGTACACTACTAGAAGCGTAGTTAAGCAAAGTATGTGCGGTTTATTATTTTACGGCACTGTAACAATTACAGTAATGTGTGTAAAGTTTACACATCACAAAAATGTAACAAATGAATAAGTTACCAAATATGACTTACTTTATTTTAAAATATAATAGGATATCGGACATTTGCCACTATTATATGTTATAATATGTATATAAAATATACGAACTTCTGTTATTTTTTTAAACCATACATCGTCAATAAAAAAACGATAAATAAAATATCAATTAATTTACTGATATAATAATCGTTTACAGGTTATATTTTGATTTACCAGTTGCACTGTATTCTTGGTTTCCAATACACAGAGAAATGTCTTCCGTTATATTAAATAAGTAAATAAATGATGTAAAGAATGTTAAGCAACATTGACACGTGCATTCTACAAGTAAATTATAAGTTTGAATTCATATTCCAGCTGTTAAGTTAGTGTTTGGTTTGGAAATTGATCTACGTTAATTTCATGCACCTTTTAAATACAGAAAATGTAGAACATATTTGATCAGTAAATCTGAAGCAATTGTGTAATCAGGATCAAAAAACAATGTATGAAGATGTATGTTAAATTTTCCCAGTATCTACAAAACTTTATGTTCAGCGAGTACCTCACGTTATTTTATTAATTTATGAGTTATAACACTAATTTTATTATATATTTTTATAACAGATATTTAATTTATGTCAAACATTAGAGAATTGAATGTTTTTAAACATATTTTCTTTTTTTTAATAATTTTTTTATAAATAATAAACTTTTATTTCTTGTAGTTATAACTCAAGTACATACTATAATAATTTAATATTTCTATCTTCAGCCCATATAAATCCCATACTGTAGCAGTGAATACTCTTTTAGTAAAAAGTTGATTTGTGATTTAATTGTTGCTCGAAGAAGGAATTATTCACTTATATTACATTTCAAGTATTCATTGTAGAATATGACTGCTTTTAAGAATCGGGTTTATTAGGCAAACATAACATTATTTAGAAACATACATGTATAATTAAGTTAAGTTGATTTTTTGTAGGTCTTGTAGCTAATATTAAACATACTATAGGCAAGAAACCCCGCTAATTAATCAATAACCACAGGGATAAAATAGTGGCCAAACTCCTACCAATTCTTAACAATATTATGAATATAGACTATTACTATTTTTCACCCCAAACTTCAGGCCTATTATTTGTGAAGAAGTTAGGTAAAATAAACTGGTATTTAATATTTTAATGTAGAGAAATAGGAATTTTGATAGAATATATAGGTCTGATTAGCCCACAACAGTTAAACAGCGTCTATTTATTTCCTGCTTTTATTCCACATCTGGAATAACGGGTAGAGTGGATTTCTTTAACTTTCGGCTTCGCCTTACCCTTTTTTATTTAGAGATAATATTAATGCAAAGACTCTTAACTAAACTACAAACTGTTTATGAGATAATGTGTGGAAAAACCTACACGGACATACAAAAATATACGAACTTTTCAAAATTTCCCATATAGACTGATAGTATTTACGATTACTTTTAATCCTCTAAAAGGAAATGGCCATTTGGCTTCATACCTTTTTTCTACCATTGGTTTAACTTCTTATGCAAAGAACATCTATAAACCTGGTACTGTACATTATATGCTCATTTTTCCTAATGGTGTGCTATTCTATTTACTTGGTTCAGTCGAAGAATTATATACATATTTTTAATTAATTCTTCATCTAAGCATTCTAATATACAGAAATACGACATTAATACAGTCTGTTGTTATTAATAATCGACTTACTATTAGATAAATGTCCATCTTTCAGATATCTCCAATTAATAGCTGTCTGATATTCTTCGTATTTTACAATACAGTACAAAAAGCTCTGTATTTAGACTACATTTGGTTATCAATTCTCAGTTAAGATAAAATGACTGATAGCATACAAAATCTGAACGATGATATCAACACGATTTCCGATTTTGAATAGCCTACAATTACACAATTTTGTTCTTTGAGTAAATGTTGTTCAACATTTTTGCATCTACAATAAATATTAGATAATACTACATGTCATTACTATTAGTACCACACTACGACAGATGATATTTATTAATGCCCTTAAAAATACTGGAACACTGCATGAAACGTTGAGCACTGTAACTCAATCAGCTGTTTAAAATTTTGCTTATCTTAAATCAAAAATAAGTAAATCAATTGTATTTAAACTAATATTTATAGTAATTTTGTGTAATATTTTGGAATAAAAACAGGTTATCTATTCTGATTGAATGTAATAGATAATAAATATTAATGTACATCCGCATTTTATTACACATATGCACACTTGGTTTTGGGGATTTACATAAGGTACTACAAACTGATGGACTTTCTTGATACCGCGATATGGCTTTTTAACAGCCTATTATGAAAAAAACAGAGAAATGAACACAAACATGCCTTAACGATCGATTCTTTTTCAGACTACAGTCCAAAAAATTACAAGACTCTAAAACTCTAACTTTAAATCGATTATTTTGTTTTACCCCTAGTTCCAAGGTACTCACTATGACGAAATTTTTTTTTGAAATATGTGTCCAGATTCCGTTATTGTGCGACGTATGGGGATAGAAAGATCCCTAAAAATAAGCTTTATATTCTCACAAAAAACATTACAAAATACTTGCTTATACTTCTTCAGAAACATTTAATATTCACCCTAACTTCGCTATAACACACAGCTAAAATTATTATTCACTTAATTCTTCATCTAAAACATTCTAATACAAAGAGATGTAACTTTAATACAGCCTGCTTTATTATTAATCTACTTACTATTAGGTAGAAAGTCCACATGAAAACATTACAAATGTCAAAATATTTAGTGAACAAAGAGTCCATGTTTCAGATATATATTTAAGAGGTATTAATAGTTGTCTGACATTCTTCTCAATTTATAATACTGTACAAAGACCACTGTACTTAACCCCATGAAGTTTATTAACCGTGAATACTCAGGTAAGAGAAAATGACAGGCAGCTTTCAAAATTTACCCTGTTAGTATATGACGATTCCAATACTCGATCGTTTCGTCTTATCGTAGAAACCGTCACTAGTATAAGGATAGGGTTGTTCCTATACAAGTGAAGTAAAGTATCGATACTTTGGTTTCGATATCAAGTAAATTTGGTATTGATACTCTTGTTTCGATACTTACTTGGTATCGGAAGACAGTACTTGGCATCGAATCATATGAATACTTTTTCCTGTTGTTTAGTGTTGTTTAAAATGTAAAACACTTTCGCACTTACAACTTGAATTACTTTTATTGTAAATTGCCATATTTGAGTTGAGATGTTTGCCAGAATAAGTGTTTAAAATGGCTCCAAACAAATCTCTTAACTCCTCCCTAGTACAATGGGAGGAGATGAGGTGTGTTTTCTAGGGTTGTACAAAGAAGCCAGAACGTTTCTGTTGATTATTTTATTCTCTAGGCCTTGTGAAAGGTGATTATCCAAAGCTAGTGGTACAATAACTGACACAAGGAATAGGCTTTTAAGTAAGCACTTAGACACTTTTGTTTCTCGGAGGGTTGCCAGCCGATGAACTGTTCAAATAATATATTTGTTAATTGAATATTTTGAAGTGATTATAAACATAATTTGCAACTTATCGGTCAATATCTCTAAATACAATTTGTAACTTATACGTAAATATTACTAAATACAGTGTTTTAAATCATTTTTGCCCCTCCTACTCCATAACACGAATAACTAGATACGGACGTGGGTTGACTCCTTGAACCATATATTATCAAGTATCGATACTTTTCATCCAATACCTGAATGAAATCGAATACCGATAGAAGTACTGATATCGATATTATTGGGGTGCGGAATAACCCTGTGTGAGGGCGTTTGGTTTTATGACTACTACATTAATTTGATTTACGTCTGAGAATTAAAAATATAATACAAAAAATATTATTTTATGTACCGGGTCATGATCTTAGATACGCCATGATTCATTTTATATGTCAAATTAAAATAAATGTAAGTAATTTTTTAAACCAGTTTTAATTATTAAATAATCCAATAATCATATAATTTAACAGAATATGTGCCTACAAGGGCGCACCTAGCAGTTGCAGACAATACTAATTCAACACGGCACCTGGTAGCAAAGAAGAAAATTAATTTTACAGCGGCCAAGACTAGAACTATGCGTCACAGTGGCTTTAAACTGAACAAATAGGTGAGCCTTTGGTAGCACGAATAACCTAAATCCCACTTTGCTATTAGCACTGCAGGTATTATATATGTCCTAAAGAGAAATCAAATATGTATCTTTACTAAATTGTACTGGGATGGGAAATAAATCTAAGCGAGGTCTGTTTATCCACACGTTCCTATGTTTTTGAATAATACATTAGCCTATATAAAGTCTCAAAACAAGGAAGGCTATTATTAGGAAAATGTTTTCAATTGAACATTCCAGTAATATGTATAATTAAAAGGCTTGGTAATTTTATCTGTAAGTATCTTTTTTATTTTAAGGGAAGAGTGAAATGAAATAATCTTTTGTTAGAATGGCTAAACTGGTGGCAGTCTTCAATGTTCTTACATACAACTTAATAAACTTCGAACACGTTTTCAACTTTATTCATAAGATTATGCAATATGTATAATTTTTTTAATGGTATAGGCCTATATCTAATCATTTTTTAAATCAATATTTAGTTACTTAAGATAGAAGTTTTAAACGCCTTATTTCATTTTTTTTCAATATTAAAAAAGCATATATTTAACTAAAAACACTAAAAAATTGTACTTTAGGATTTCCTTGACACTGTGATATGACATATTAACAATGTCATAAAACAGGCATAAACGCAAGCATGCCTCAAACTATCCATTCTTTCTCAGAGTACAGTACGAAAAATAACAAGACTTCTATAACACAAAACCATAAAACGATTATATTGCTACACCCCTAGTCCTAAGGTAGTCACCATGACGAAAGTTGTTTTAGCAATGTGAGTCCAGGTCACATTAAAGTAATTCACTGGGATAGAAAGTTCTCTAAAAATACGTTTTATATTCTCACATGAAAAACAAAATAAAATAATACTTCCTTATAAAAGAGCTGCTAACATACCAAAAATAAATAACCAATAAACATGAAAGGGGAGTACATTAAGATTTGGGGCGCATCTAAGAACATAATTGCAGTGCTACGTTAAATATTTTGCAAAACAGGAAACCATTTCAGCCTTCGGAATATTAAATAGCACAATATCTCAGCTAGTATTTGTTAATTATTCGCAATCTTCTAATATCATTGTACCATTGTCTATGTACTGCACAGTTCATCTAGACTATATGAATTTTGAAAGGGATAAGCGTAAAATAGAAAAAATCGCTCTGACCTTTTACTCGCCTTACTTACGACAAGCAAAGTTACTGCGGTCTATTCTAACCCGAAGCCGCACGGACACCAGTTGAAGACTAAAAGAGTTTTCATAAATTCCAATAAAATAACTCGTAATTTGTAAAAAAAATTACAACAATTTCTAAGATATATATTTCTATTGACGACCAAACTTAACTTACGATGGTAGTAAATATACATGACATCATTCTTACACACTAACCGTGGGCGTGACATTTACAGTGTGTTCGAAATTCTATGCATACTGAAGAGAACTCAGAAACTATAAATAGATGCAGCAAATATTAAATGGACAAATTATAGCGTATCAACATGACCAACGAAATGAGGTCAAGTTGATTATTGGTTGCGTTTTTCAATATGCACTCAAAAAACTAATTTTGGTTAAATATTACAAACTGTCAAAGCTCTCTTATTAGCACCTATATTAGAACGTTTTTTTTTTTACGTGAAATCTGTTTAAAATCTCTTCTAGTTTTGAAATATTGTATTTTAACAGTTTTCAAAACCAGCTAGATAAAGGTCTAGGGTTCATGTCAGTTCATTTAAATTTAAAGAACCACTTCAACCTGATGAAAATAAAGTACATTTTTACTGAATTAAAAAATAACATATACGTTATCAGCGCTTGGTTTTCATCAAATAATTCCAAAAACTCCTTTTTTGTACGGTTTTGTAAAGGGAATCTTTATTCTACTATGCGTATAGTTGGTATAAATGTCATAAATTTCAACGCATACAGTGTTGGAATCGGCTATTTAATGAAATATGAAAATATCTAACAAGGTTTAAAATAAATGTTTATGCCAATAAAATTTTCTTTTTTGAAATTGATTTGTTACTCTGGGACTCCTTAGCATACATGTTTACAACAGTACATTTATTTATATGAAAGATTTTTGTGACTTTGGGACCCAGCCGCTTTTACCCCTACTGTGTCTACGAACTAACCTCGGTTGATATTTGTGATATTTGTTTCATACACCGTTGAAGTGTGTATGAGTGAATATCTCAGTAAATGCAGATTCTCTAATCTGCTTGTGTAATACTTGTTAAAATGGATGCGATATTTGCTTCGCCGCTTCAATCCGATTAACCAAAAAGAAACAGACTTTATCAAATCTTGTGTTTTTTTGAACTTCAGTACCAAATTTCGTAAAGCAACGTAATACATTTCTGCCATAATCAAAAGGGTACAGAGATATTTATACAAAAACAGTAGCAATATGGACGTTAAGGATAGGCCTATGCTTATTAACAGGACTAAACTCTATGATGCACAGTTTAGATTGATTGACAAAATTATACTTGTTACAACCTTGAAACGATTTATGAGAAACTTTTTGTTGGTAGATTCAGATTCGGTTAGGAGTAAAAAATCCTCAAACTGTAATTTACATAATTGTACTTGTAATTTTCAAATATCGCCTTTCAAACGTTATTAAATTTAATAAAAACGTTACGTTTATGTCTTGTAGATTGTAAAAACACTTTTATTTTACTTTGAACAATACTAATAGGTAACTTTTTGATATTTTACATTATGTCCTAGCATATGTTTATAAAATTCCTTCATAATTTAAACTTAACTTATTTAAAACGGGTAATGATTCAAACAACTTTAAAAACTTTTGATTCTTCAGCAAAATGCATTAATTGACAAAGCTTCGCTAGAACACTCATCTTAAAATAATATTTACCGTACTTAATTCTTAATCTAAACATTCTAATTTAATGAAATATCACTTTAATCCAGCCACTTGTTTTTGTTAATCGACTTACAATTAGATACAAAGAACTGATTTTCACAGGAAAACATTACAACTTTCAAATTACTGAGTGACTCAATAATTCAGGTTTCACCAAGCTTTCTTCAATTAATAGTAGTCTTATGTTATTGATATTCTATATTAATGAACATATATTACATAACATTATTAGCAGCTGACCGTCAATTCTCAGGTAAGAGAAAATGACTGACAGCTTTCAAAATTTAAAATTGTACAATTGTATCACCTGCCACGGTAGTGTATCCTCGTTGCACGTTATAATGCCTGTGGACTTATAATTACTATCATAATTTAATTTACTTGTGAGAATTAAAATAAACAATACAAATAATGTTATATACTGTTTGCTTGTGAACTATAATTTAACATGCTTCTTTTTACATGTAGAATATTACTATATACCTGTGAATTGTACATCTTTAAAGCCCATTTTTAATTATTATAATATAAAATGAATATGTATTTCACAAGAAGATATGCCTACAACAGCGAACCTAGCAGTTGCAGACAGAACTACTTCAACACTATTCCTGGCAGCGAAGAATGGAATCAATTTTGCAGCGCTCATAATGGCCAGTGCTAGAACTAACTAGTGCGTCATTGTGGATATTAATTAAATGAATAGCAGATCTCTTTTTCAAATTTCAAAAACAAACCAAAAGTTACATTGCCCGTAGCATTGCAGGTATAATATCCATTCCAAAGAAAAATTAATAACATGTTAATAAGTAAATATGTTATTGTGTACAAAATATTTTCTGTGTTTTTATGATCTGTAATATGACACGACTTTTTACAAGTAGAATTCAAATTGTCTTAAAATATTACATGTATAAAACCCAGTCATATGTAATAAAATATAAATTAATTATTTAATTCTACAGAAAATATATATACAACAGTACATCTTGCAATTGTGTGCAATACTATTCACCACCCTACCTGGCAGCAAAGAACAGAAATAATATTGTAATTGAATCAGTTATAAATTAAAGGAAAAACATGTTACTCACTAAACCTATAGGTTATGTACACACTGGGTAAATTTCACATTTTTACTAGAGCAAAAGCCGTTCTTATTTAATCCTGATTACAAAAATGCCGACTTTAAATGTCTCCAGTATTACATGGAGAAGTATTGTTCTATTGTCTGTATCCACGTATGTTATTTTAAGGCGGTATAAATTTGACACCACAATATTTCCAAACCAAAATTTGACTGCATTGCCTTATGCCCTGAGAAAGAATTAAAACGCATGTACTTTTAAAATGTACTTGCAAATTTTAGCTAACAATTAGTTAAGAATCATTAATATACATAGATGACAATGTAAGATATTTTAAACCCATTATATTGTGTGAATGGTAAATCAGAATATAATTACAATGATATACCGTTGAATATCTATAAATTAAGTTATTTCTTGTTTAACGTTTGTTATTGACGATGGATGGTTTTAAATTACAGAAGATCGGACATGTTTTATACATTTTGTAAAATATAACGATGGTAAATTATCTACCTCCTACTATCCTTTCAAATTCAGTAAGCTATAAGTTTTGTATTTATATTAATATATAATAAGAATATTGATTTACATACTTATTCATACGTATCATTTTTGTGACTTGTAATTTTCCACACAATTAATTCTGAGTTTACCAGTTTTTCAAGTATAATTTTTTTAGTGCTGGACAATAATAAAACACTTGTGTGGCATAATTAAAAACCTTTTTCCTAACACAGTAAAGTTCTAATCTCATTCATAAACTAAGTGAATAACCCCACCGGAATAAAAAGGTTAAAAAAGTAATATCTCTCTCTTAAAAACAATATTCTGTCTAGAAATTAGTTGCTAGAGTAAGATAATCACACGTACTCACAAACTTGCCCGAAACATTACTTGGAATCACCAATCAGACAGTTCCTACATGATATTCGACACAATCATATTGTGCAAATATTACAAATTTACAAACTTATTAAATTACATTTTTATTACATGCATGTTTTTTGAGAAATTATATTAACACAATCAATTTGTATACAAATAAAAACATGTTATTTCACGAAGCTACAACTTAAGTAAGTAATAGGCCAGTTTATAACCACCAAACGTGACAGTCAGTTGAAGTCTTAGCTACTAAGAGCGCTGCAAAATTATTTCTGTTCTTTGCTGCCAGGTAGGGTGGTGTATATTATTGTACACAAACTGCAAGATGTACTGTTGTAGATATATTTTCTGTAGAATTAAATAATTAATTTATAATATGTTACTAAGTATGACTGGGTTTTAGACATGTAATATTTTAAGACATTTTGAATTCTACTTGTAAAAAGTCGTGTCATATTACAGAATTCATAAAAACACAGCAAATAGTATTCATTGCTTTTAATTTATTTTAACTCTGAGACTAAACTGAAATAATGTTGTATTCAAAAAGATATCCCCTGAATCCTGAAGGAAAAAGAATTTTTCCGTACATTTGCCATCGTTCAGTGAAACTAGTAATCAGTAACACTACGTTTCGAGATCTGCAATCTGATCTCTTCTTCAGGTAATAACTAACATAAAACTGTACATAATTACAAACTAGGTTAAATTAAACAAATCGTACCCAAAAATACTCTAAAAAAGTGCACGTTTTTTAGAGTTAGTGAAGTTGACATGGTGGTTGTGATTCCTGACTTAGGCGTGCCACAACGCTTTGGTATGATTTGTTTATTTTAACCTAGTGATTGATTCCCTTCCTTGCTGTTAGGTCTCGCGTTGAAGTAGTACTGTCTGCAACTGCTAGGTGCGCTGTTGTAGACATATCTTCTTGTGAAATATATATTTATTTTATATATAAATAATACAAGTTGGGTTTTAAAGATGTACAATTCACAGGTATATAGTAATATTCTACATGTAAATAGAATCACGTTATATTATAGTTCATAAACATACAGAATATAATATTATTGGTATTATTTATTTTAATTCTCACAAGTAAATTAAATTATGATAGTAATTATAAATCCACAGGCATAGTAATGTGCAGCAAAGACGGATTGGCGTGGCAGGTGGAACAATTGTATAATTTTAAATTTTGAAAGCTGTCAGTCATTTTGTCTTACCTGAGAATTGACGGTCAGCCGCTAATAATGTTATGTAATATGTGTTCATTATTATAGAATATCAATAACGTAAGACTACTATTAATTGAAGAAAGCTTGGTGAAACCTGAATTATTGAGTCACTCAGTATTTTGAAAGTTGCAATGTTTACAACTCTCACTAACTTGTAAATTAAATTATGGTAGTAATGATAAATCCAAACGCCTTTAAGTGTCCTTCCATCGTAAAAAATAACCTTAAAACCCTGAATATTGTGTTGGCATCGGAAGACCTCAGGGTTGTTTAAGCTTTTAACATTTTAAAACTATCGATCAATTTCTCTTGCCTTGGAATTGACGGTCAGCTATTAATATACTCATTTAGTCTACTTACAGTACACTCTGTATAGTATTATAAAAATTAGAATATTACTAATTGAAGAAAACTAGCTGAAACATGGACTATGAAGAAACTCAATATTCTGAATGATGTAATGTTTTCTATACATAAGAATTACATAAATACAAATTTATGGTGAGTTTTGTAGCGAAGTTAGGGCGAATACTATATGTTACATATGTTTTGAAGACTCGGCAGGACTCGAAGTTGGGCGCTTATGCTGGGGGCAGAGGTTGCTTCGGCAACAACGGAGAAGTGTGTGTCAAGCTCCTGACAGTCAAGACTTCATAAGGAGGAGAACATGTTGAAGGCTGGTTTCAAGTATAAAGACACCCTCCTTTTAGCTCCTGTCTGATATTTTCTATCGAAGAGTTGCAGCCTTCATTACCACCAATGTGCTCAGACATTAGCGGAGATACCACTTCTCCCCCTCTCTAGCCACAGCAATAACGGTCTCATGATTATATTCAATTCGTGTAGTTCAATTGTAGTGAAATTATGTATTTCAGTTTTAATAATTAGTGTTTTGTTTAGTTTTTCTATTCAGTGCACGTTTTAGAGTTAGTGAAGTTGACACACAACATGGTGGTTGTGATTCATGACATATTCTATTCTCACAACGCTCTGGTATGATTTGTTTATTTTAACCTAGTTTTCAATATTATGTGTTACGTTAGTTATTTACCTTAAGAAGAGATCAGATTGCAGATCTCGAAACGTAGCGTTACTTATTTTTTGTTTCACTTAACGATGGCAAATGTCCAGAAATTCTTGTTTTTGCTACTCTGGGATACCGTAGCAGACATGTTTATAACAATACAATTCTATATTTAAAAGATTTATTGTAATTTTGGGACCCAACCCCTTTTACTTCTAATCTGTATACGAAATAACTTCGGTTGATATTTGTTCCATACAATGTTGAAGTATGTATGAGTGAATATCTCAGTAAATGCTTTAAAAACTTTACGTTTTTGATTGTTACGTTGTAAAGACGCTTTTATTTTACTTAGAATAATACTAGTATGTAACGTTTTGATATTTTGCATTATGTACTAGCATATGTTTCTAAAAATCTTTAATGTTATAAACTTAATTTATTATAACGAATAATCAGTATAAGGATTTAAACAACTTCGATAGTTTTTAATCCTTCAGCAAAATGCAGTAATCACCTTAGCTTTGCTAGAACACTCATCTTACATTAATATTTCCTCAATTCTTGAATTAAACATTCTAGTTTAAAAACATTAATTCAGCACTTTTTTGTTAATCAACATGCAATTAGGTACAAAAAAATAATTGCCACAGGAAAACATTACAACTTTAGAAATATAGAGTGACTCAATATCCCATGTTTCACCAAGCTTTTTCAAAAAATATTAGTCTTATATTCTTGTATATTCTTATATTGTTTAATACTGAACATTTATTACACGAGGATTTTAACAGCTAACTGTCAATTCTCAATTAAGAAAAAATCACCAACAACTTTCAAAATATGAAATTAAATTAAATGATTTATACCTTATACGTACACATTTCGGGGCTTATGTTTTTATGACTACCATAATTTAATTTACGTCCGAGAGTTAAAAACATTAATACAAATAATATTATATTCTGTATGTCTATGAACTATGAAATAACATAATTCTTTTTAAATGTAAAATTAAAATATAAATCCGTGAATTGTACATCTTCAAAACCCATTTTTTATTATTATAATTTAAATAAATATTTAATTTACAAAAAGATGTAAGTACATCAGCGCACTTAGAAGTTGAAGACAATACTATCTCAACACGAATCCTGGCAGCAAAGAACAGAATTAATTATTTTGTAGCGCTGTTAGTGGCCAAGACTACAACTAACTGTTGTTGCATGGGGGATAAAAATTGAACAAATTGCTCAGCTCTTGGAGACAAGACCTACCAAATCTTACATTACCTATAGCATTGCAGCTACATATAATATAAATACCAAAGAGAAATGAATAACAGGTTAATAAGTAAATAAATATCTTGTTTACAAAATCGTACTGGAATGGGACACAAATTTAAGTGAGGTCTTTTCATTCGGACATTTCTTTGTTTTGGAATGATACGTGAACCTGGAAGGCTATTCAGGGCTGCACAACCTACGGCCCGCGGGCCGAATCCGGCCTGCGAGTCAGTTTTATGTGCCCGCCTTGTTGCCAAAACAACCAAATTTGTTTACAAGCATTTGAAATATTAAATAAATACAAATTTTGAGAACCAAGCGGTCCAGCCGATTTCACGTAGAACGAGCCGTATTCATTTGGTGGAGTATGAGTGTTGAAAGAAGTAGTAGTAGTTAGAGACAGATTTCACTGAATACGGTGGTGGCTGCCGGCTGGCGAATAGAGCGCGCGTAATAATAGAGTGCGGCGACCGGAAGAAGATTTCAAGAACATAAAGAAGTTTGCTTGAACCATGGTTTCGTTGTTCGGTTCGACTTATGTATGTGAGCAGGCATTTTCCAAGATGAACTTTATCAAATCAAAATTTCGGTCATCCCTTACAGATGAACATTTAAAATCTTTATTAATGATTGGGACCACTAAGTTTGAGCCTAAGTGGAAAGATATTCTCAGCACTAAGCAATTCCAAGGATCTCATTGAACTTTTTGTCAATACTGGTATTTTGATTTTAAAGATAATATGTAAAACAAAACAACCTCACTTTTTGTCATTTATGGTGGTAATTTGTATGTCCTGGTATCCTAGTAGGATTAATTAAAATCAGTGTATTCAATTTATTGGTGACTTTTTAATTGTTCCCTCAGAATTAGAGCAAACATCCAAAAGTCTGGGTTTATATTGATTTCTACTAAAAGAAGCTAAACACATAATATATTATAAACCTTTACCTAACAACAAATAAATAATAAGAAATTACAATAATCAGGAAACAAGGGCCAAATAACCTCAAAACTCATATTTTGCACAAGATTTCTGGAACAAACCCCGGGCAATACGTTTTGTTTGGGGTTCCAAATCCCCTAGGATGTTGGCCGGTCTGGCCATAAAGGCTTTACAGTGTGGGCCTTGGGTAAAAAAGGTTGGGCACCCCTGGTATATATAAAAGAAAATGTTTTTAATAGAACACTACAACCATATTTAGAACTAAGGGGCTTATATTACTGGAGAGATTACAATAAAACTCAATAACCTTCAAACAACTTTACGACTCTATTTGTGTGTAAGATTATGCAATATGTATAATTTGAAAGATAATAGAAGATAATCTCTCTCTCTCTCTCTCTCTCTCTCTCTCTCTCTCTCTCTCCCCCTCCCTCCATCACTCCTTTTATTGCGATTAGGTTATTTATACTACCAATAATATGCTAGCAATTTTATTTTCTGTGTGTCCATGAGCTGTGATATAACACGGTTCTTTTTAAGTGTAGAGTAAAAATTTATATTTAGCAATTTTCCATCTTTAGAACCCATTTTTATTTTTTAACAAATAAAATACTTATTTATTTTAACAGAAGATATGTCTACGACTGCGTACCTAGGAGTTGCGAAAAATACAAACGCAATACGTCGTCTGTTAGCAAATATGGTATAAATGTCACAACACTGGCCTAGAATTGAACCAACTGCAGGACTATGATGGCCAAAAACTGGACAAATTTCTAACCTTCAGTTGGTAAAAACAAACCTAAAATTACATCACCCTTGCAATGAAGGTGTGACATTTATGGGTTTTTTCTAGCCTTTATTATCTGATCTGGCTTCAACGTAAACAGTTGAAATGTGATATGTATAATATGAGCACAATGTCATGTAATGAAATACCAAAGAGAAATTACCAGTTTTCTGAATGCAAGTAATGTCTCGGATAGTTGTAATGTATCCACCTTTACCTAGTTGTTCGATCATAAACAAAATACATTGTTTCTAGGAGAGAGGAAATACATTCTTTCTTAAATATATTCGAGTGGGGAAATAACTTTCAATAATAATGTAATTTGATAAATTAATTTTTATGTTTGAAAAGTTTTATAGTTTCTACAAATAATTTGAGAATACTTTTTGTTATTTATATCGTTAAAATTAGGTACTTAAGTGTAGTTCTCAGTAAATGCTCGCTAACGTAATCAAATAACGATTTAAAATGATGTAGGAATAGAGATTAATATGGTTTGCAATATTTGGCAGTGCTAATGGTTAAGAGGAACAATAATAATAAACGAATGAATCGAACATAAAAAATAAATTTGCCATCAGCTAGTATGCAGAATATTTTTAAGCATCGACAGTCATAATCATTAAGAATTATAGACTGATACATCTTATTATAACCCCCCTAATTATGTCTATATTTAAAAATTAACTAAGCTGCACAATTTCTAGTTTGCTTTAAATAAAAAATATAATTGAAGGTTCTAAATAAAAAAATATTTGTCGGTGATGGATATCAAACCGATGAACCAATGATTAATAATTTTAACTCTTCAAAGAGTTATTGTTTTCCAGTATAAACTTTGGATCAACTTGGATAGACACTATATATATATATATATACAGGGTGATTCGGTTAGTGTTACCGGCACTTTCTGAGCTGATTGTACTATAAAAAAATAAAGAAACAAGTTCATATAAACATGGGTCCGGAAATACTTCCTTACTGGGTTATGGCCAATTGAAGATTTCACCAAGGTGCAATATTATTTATCAACATGATGGTGCCCCTGCCCACTTTTCCCATAATGTAACAATGCACTTAAACGAGCAGTTTCCCGGGCGATGGATTGGTCGCGGTGGACCACACACTTGGCCACCAAGATCACCAGATCTAACTCCATTAGATTTCTATATATGGGGTTGGATGAAGAATCTGGTGTACCAGGAAAAAGTAAATACACGTGAAGAGTTAATAAATCGAATTGAAGATGCCGCCGCACAAATCAATAACAATCGTGCAGCGTTGCGGAGGATAACTCGATCAATCAGAAAGCGAGCTGCTAAGTGTATTGAAGTACAAGGACTGATTTTTGAACACCTGTTATGAAAGTGGTACGTAGTATTATAAGCTTTAGATGAAAAACAATAATTTATTTAAAACTTAATTTAAATTGCATCCTAATAAATCTTATGTGTAGGCTACTCTATGTCATTAAAATGCGGTTTTCCTTTGCTTTGGAATTTCTTGCTTGGTAGAATGTTTGTTGTAAAATTAAATTCCAGAAACTAATACTTCGCTGTTAATAGCCGTGTGGCACATAATTTTATTCAGAATTAAATTTTCTGCAAGTTTCTTTGTAAAAATGTGGGTCTTCAATGCCTATTTAACAAAATAATTGTCCATTAAACCTTAAAAAAGTGTTTTTCAAAATTATTTTATTTCTGTTTTTTGTAGTATAACAAAAAAACTAAATGAGATACAGCTATGAGATGAACTTTATTCAATTTCTCATCTAAAAATCCGTTAGAAAAAGTTGCATTCGCCTATAAATATCTCTTCATAAATACGCGGCAAATCATCATTTGACCTCCTGCACACAATTTTTGGTGAAATCTTCAATTGGCCATAACCCAGTAAGGAAGCATTTCCGGACCCATCTTTATATGAACTTTTTTCTTTATTTTTTATAGTACAATCAGCTCAGAAAGTGCCGGTAACACTAACCGAATCACCCTGTATATATATATATAATGTATGACATATTGAAGTTTTAATCTGCAGAAAAGTGACAAACAGTTTTCGTATTTTTTAATATACTAGGGTTGCGATTAATATCGTTTCATCCCGCATACAAATGATTAGCTGTCTGTCTGACTCCTGGCTCCGTGATTACAGACCGTTGCTCGGCTTCTGTAATCTTTTTGTACTACTAGCATCACATTTGCGCTTTGTACATGCGTTTTATTATTGTACGGCACTACAAAACTTAAACTTGAAAAACTATTAAACTCAGAAATCTGTGGACAATTACGTCACAAAAATGATACGAATAAATAAGTATATGAATCATTATTCTTATTACTATAAATAGAAAAGTTATCACTTACTTAATCACTAATTTGAAAGCACAATAAGAATTCCGTAACTTACCATCTTTATATGTTACAAAATGTGTACAACATGTCCGATCTCCTGTTATAATTCCAAACCATCCACCTTCAATAACAAACGTGAAGAAAGGAATTACTTAATTTATTAATTTAGAAGTGTTTATCCTTGTAAATATATTCTGACTTACCATTCAAACTATATAATGTGAAAATGGTTGCGATATTGTTCTCCGCCGCTTCAGTCCGATTAATAAAAAAGAGTCACACTGTCAAATCTTGTGTTTTTTTGGAACTTCAGTACCAACTTTCGTAAAGTAACATAGTATATTCCCACCGTAATCAAAACATTAAGTATATAAATTAAATTATAAAAAAACAGTAGCAATATGGACATTGAGGATATGCTTATTAACAGGACAAAACTTTATCATTCGCTGGTTAGATTGATTTACGAAATGACACTTGTTGCAACCTTGAAACGATTTATGAGATGCTTTTTCTTGATAGATTCAGATACGGTTAGGAGTAAAATAATCCTCAAATTGTAATTGACGTTTTCAAATATCGACTTTCGTATTTAATTAGTTTTAATAAAAACTTTACGTGTTTACCATATAAGTTGTGAAAACACTTTTATTTTACTTTGAACAATACTAAAAGGTAACTTTTTTTATATTTTACATTATGTACTATCATATGTTTCTAAAATTCCATTATGCTTTAAACTTAACATATTTTAAACGGGTAATGATTCAAACAACTTCAAAAGTTTTTGATTCTTCGGGAAAATGCAGTAATTGACCTGGCTTCGCTAGAACACTATCTTAAAATAATATTTACTTAATTCTTGCTCAAAACATTCTAATTTCATGAAATATCACTTTAATTCAGCCACTTTTTTTTAATCGACCTACTAATTAGGTACCGGTACAAAGAAATGATATCCACAGGAAAATATTACAACTTAAAATATAGAGTGACTCAATAATTTATGTTTCACCAAGCTTACTTTTGTTAATATTAGTCTTATAATCTTAATATTTTATATTACAGTACATACATTACATGAGGATATTAACAGCTGACCGTCAATTCTCAGGTAAGAGAAAATGACTGACAGCTTTCAAAATTTAGTTCATTTATGTATGCATATGAACAATTCAACCATAACCATCTTCACGAGGCGTTTGGATTTATCAATACTACGATAATTATATTTACACCTGAGAGTTAAAATAAATAATAGCAATAATATTATATTCTGTATGTTTATGAACTAAGATATAACATGATTATTTTTAAATGTGGAATACTACTATATATCTGTGAATTGTACATCTTTAAAACCCAACTTTTATTATTTATATACAAAATGAATATGTATTTCACAAGAAGATATGTCTACAACAGCGCACCTAGCAGTTGCAGACAGTACTACTTCAACACTATACATGGCTATATATTAGGAAAATGTTTTTAAGAGAACACTCCAGTAATATTTAGAATTAAGGGGCTTAGTAATTTCATCCATAAGTATCTTTTATTCCTAATGTCCAAGCAATATGTCTCCAATTCTATATATCTTTAAAACCCAACTTTTATTATTTATATATAAAATGAATACATATTTCACAAGAAGATATGTCTACAACATCGCATCTAGCAGTTGCAGACAATACTACTACAAAACTAGACCTGACAGCAAAGAAGGGAATCAATTTTGCAGCGCTCGTAGTGGCCAGGGCTAGAACTAACTGGTGCGTCATCGTCGCCGTTGACTAAACGAAAAGCAGATCACTTGATGTTAAAAACCAGCAAAAGGTTACATTGCCCGTAGCATTGCAGGTAAAATACAATACATTCCCAAGAAAAGAGAATAACATGTGAATAAGTAAATAGATGTGTATATTGTTTACTAAATCGCACTGGAATGGGAAACAAATGTAACAGGTTTGTTCATTAGGACGTTTCTTTGTTTTAGAATACAACAACCTGGAGGACTGTACAATAGTGAATTTTTTTTTAAATAGAACACTCCAGTAACATTTAGTATTAAAGGGCTTAGTAATTTTATCTACAACTATCTTATATTGTTTATATCCTAACAATGTCTCCAGCCCTATTTATATCTCTCCTAACGAAACATTTTCTACGGAATCCGTTTGTCCAAAATCAGCAATATATGGGAAGAGTGAAATGAGCTAATCTAATTTTAAAATTTTTAATTAAATTTAATTTTAAAATTTTAAATTAATTTGGTGCCACTTTTCAATGAAATTACAATATAACTCGAACACGTTTATGACCTTATTTATACTTTCTGCCAAGATAAGGAATTGACATTAGTATTTGGTGTGTTTTTCGTGGTATATCCACAAATAAAATATATAAATATCCAACATCAAATTTATGAGCTCCATTACGACAAAAATTGTTGCCAAAAATTATTGGAAACGTATTAGAAATGAAGTGAGCAGTAGGTATAGATTAGGCTGTATATATTAGATTAGGCTTCATCGTAATCGGTAACAGAATACTTGATTTTTTATTACCCAATATACAAGTTTGCCAGACTAGTATTCAAAAGAAGATCAAATATAAAATGTCAAATTTGTAAGATGTGCACAATATGACCGGCGCTGGAAATGGGAGTATTGGCTGGATGAATGTGGAGTGGCTGAAGATTTGTATGTTTGAATGTGGTTTGAGGCGAAATGAAAGCTTTAAATTTTAGATATTTAGTCTTGACTATTGCTATACATGTGATAATGTCCTGGCAATAAAAAATTGATTTGATTTGATTTGATCGTGTGAAAAATCAAATAGGGGCTGAATGATTGCTGAATCAAAGTAATATGTCGGACAGTTGTGAGTACGTAGGAACATTTTACCCTAGTGACTAATTCCTAAACAAAATATTGTTTTTATGAGAGATAGAAAACATTTTTCTTTTTTATTCGGGTAGGGTTATTAACTTTGTTTATGAATTTGATTAGAACTTTAAAATGTTAGGTAAAACGGTGTTTAATTATGCTACAAAATGGCAAAACTTCTTCAATAAATAAAACCTACTGAGGGTGGATGTTTATATAATAATAATTTCTAGAAATACTTCATGCATATTTGTAAGTAAGTAGCTTTGATGTGGTTTCAATTTTTTAAGAAAAGTTTTCAATAAATGCTTACTGACCTAAGCAAATTAAAACTAAACTGCTATATGGATTGAGTGTGTGTTTTGCTTTGTAGTCTGGCAAAGGCCATGTTTTTAAACAAAAATAGATATATCCTATATATGTAGTAGATCAGTTACGTATTCAGTTGTAATTGTTAAGAAAAACCAATAATAACAAACGAATGGAATATATATATATATTGAATATATATATGGAATATATATATATTATATAATTTCAATAAACATTGAATCACAAAAAGTACTTACTCCGCCGGGAGTCGAACCCGGATCTCTCACTTGCCGGGTGAATGTGCTACCATTACACCACAGAGCGCTTACTTTTTCCGATTCAATTATTTTGTATTTGGCCGTATCTGTCACATATCCGTTTAAATATTTTTTGTGATTCAATGTTTATTGAAATTAAATAAGGCTATTGCCATTTATACAATTTAATATATATAATAATAATATTGATTTAGATACTTATTCATTCGTATCATTTTTGTGATTTGTAATGTTCCACATAAATCCGAGTTCACCGGTTTTACCTAACATTTTAAAGTTCTAATCACATTTATAAACAAAGTTAATAACCCTACCCGAATAAAAAAAATATATATATATATATATATAAGTAGATATGTAGGGTTAACACTAGTGCACATTTGGAACAGTGCATTTTTTATTCGGGTAGGGTTATTAACTTTGTTTATAAATGTGATTAGAACTTTAAAATGTTAGGTAAAACCGGTTAACTCGGATTTATGTGGAACATTACAAATCACAAAAATGATACGAATGAATAAGTATCTAAATCAATATTCTTATTATTGTAAATACAAAACTTTTCAGTTTCTTAATTTGAAAGAATAATAGGAGTTCGGTAATATCCTGTCTTTATATTTGACAAAATGAATAAAACCTGCCCGATGTTCTATTATCATTTAAAACCATTCATCGTAACATTGAATTACTTTCTTATGAATTACGTCTTAAAATAACGCTATTCGTATTTAATTAATTTTAAATAAAACCTTTACGTTTTTGGCTTGTACGTTGTGAAAACGATTTTAATTTACTTTGAAAAATACTAATAGGTAAAGTTTTTATATTTTACATTTTGTACTAGCATATGTTTCTTTATATTTTAAACTTAACTTATTATAACGGTTAAACAGTATAATGAATCAAACCACTTCGAAAGCTTTTGATTCTTTGGAAAAATGTAATATTCGCCCAAGATTAGCTAGATTACTCATCTTAAATTATTATTTCCTTCATTCTTTATCTAAACATTTTTATTAAAAAAAATATAACTTTTATCCAGCGCCTTTTTTCGTTAATCGACTTACAATTATGTACAAAGAACCGATACCGGAGGAAAACATTACAACTTTCAAAGTATAGAAAGACTTAATAATTCATGTTTCTCCAAGCTTTATTCAATTTATAGTAATGTTATATTCTTGTTATTCTATTATAAAGTTTATACATAGCATGAGGATATTATTAACAGCTGACTGTCAATTCTCAGGTAAGAGAAAATGACCGACAGCTTTCAAAATTAATAATTTTCCATGTAACACCACGTTCGACCGTCCTCAATGCAAAATTGAAAGCGTGTGGTTTTATAATTACTATCATAATTTAATTTACATCTGAGAGTTAAAATCAATAATACCAATAATATTATATTCAGTATGTTTTTGAACCATGATATAACATGATTCTTTTTAAATGTAGAATATGACTAAATATTTATGAATTGTACATCTTTAAACCCCATTTTAAATTATTATAATATAAAATGAATATGTATTGCACAAGAAGATATGCCTACAACAGCGCACCTAGCGGTTGCAGACAGAACTACTTCCACATGGGACCTGACAGCAAACATTTATATACATAAACCATTTGTCCAAAGCTAATACGCAATTTAAGGGAAGAGTAAAATGATTTAATCTAATTTAAAAATGGCTAATTTGGTGGCAAACTTCAATGTAATAACTATAAATCTCAAACACGTTTACGATCTAAATTATTCCCATGATTATGAATATGTATAATTTTTAAAGTTGCTATGAATGTACATTAAAACACTTTTAATTTTGTTTTGAAATTTAGTAACCGCTAATTTATATTTGTTTAATATTACAAAAGCATAAATTTTATAACAAATACTAAAATTGTAAATAATAAATTATTGTAGGAATAAACATAACACAGATTGTACCCAACTCACAGCGGTTATGTGAATTACAACAGACTTTCTGCCAACATAAGGACTTGACATTAGTATTTGGTGTGTTTCGTGGTGTATCCGAGAATAAAATAGATAAATATCCAACATCAATTTATGAGCTTTTTTATGACAAAACTTTTTGCCAAAAATTATTTGATTATTGGACTTGTATTCAAAAGACGACAAATATAAAATGTCAAAATTTGTAAGATGTGCACAATATGATCGTGTGAAATATCAAATAGGAACTGACAGATTGCTGAATCAAAGTAATGTTTCTGATAATTGCAAGTAAGTGTGAACATACATCTAACGTAGCGAATAATTCCTAAACAAAATACATTGTTTTTAGGAGGGGTGGAAGACGTTTTTTTACATATTCGCATGGGTTTATCTTTCTTTATGCAATAATTGGAACTTAAAATTTTAGAAAAGGTATTTAATCATGCCACAACATGCCGAAACGTCTTCAAAAAATAAAACCTACTGAGGGTGGATCTGTATATAATAATAATTTCTAGAAATAGTTCATGCATACTTGTAAGTAAGTAGGTTTAAAGTGGTTTCAATTTTTCAAAGTAAAGTTTTCAATAAATGCTTACTGACATAAGAAAATTAAAACTAAAACTGTTATATAGATCGAATGTGTTATTTGCTTTGTAGTCTGGCAAAGAACATTTTTGAAACAAAAATAGATATATCGTATATACAGTATGTAGTAGATCAGTTACGTATTATTCAGTTGTAATTGTTAAGAAAACCCAAAAATAACAAACGAATGTAATATAATAATAATATTTTTTTAATTTTTTCCATCAATAATTTACAAAATATAATTCAAAATAACTTTTTTCGGAACTTACTGACCACTATTACCAGTAGTGTGGCCAGTGGTATAATTTAATAATAATATTAAGACACTCTAGAGTCCAGCAACTTAAGTAGTTATTTAAAATGAGCCTTCAATTGTAGTGTTTTCTTTTTATTTTATTTATTTTTTAATACTACTGACGTGAACCAGAGCTGATAGGTTTCTATGAATATCCAAATATTGTTGAATAACGCAGGCCAACAGTGATTTTATTTTCATTGGTTGTCCAACCTGTTCAGAGAGCAAAGTTCAGTTTTGCTCTCCGACAGAGGTTTGTCCAAACTGTGCCTGACTCAGTCATACATTAGCCGGCATCATTCTGGATATTTAGTGACACAATTCATCAGAAATAAATTCTAAACTATCCATTTACAATTTACTATCCTATCCACATTGTGTTTTCCTATATTTTGTTGAAACTGCCACAAGCGGCTGTGATGTGAAAATTAATAGTTGTGATTGTGTGGTAATTAATACAAGTGATACAAGTGTTGTGTTGTGTGTAACTAACCTCTATCTGGGTAAGCTAATCCAATTCTAACTTTTCCTTCCTTCTTGTTACTGAGTGCACTAACTAATTTTACTGTAGAACATATAAAATATATATGTCGGTATTCATTATATTAATAACTCAACACAGAATAACAGCCATTAAACTACTAGTAACACATCAACAATAATAATAAAATCTTAACAATAACATTTTAACAATAACAATAACATTGTACAATAACCGTACCAAATCAACAATATATCATTCAACACATGTAACAAATAAATCATGAAATAACAAATATATAACTTTTCCTTCCTTCTTGTTACTGAGTGCACTAACTCATTTTACTATAGAACATATACAATATATATGTCGGTATTCATTATATTAGTAACTCAACGCAGAATAACAGCCATTAAACTACTAGTAACACATCAATAATAATAATAAAATCTTAACAATAACATTTTAACAATAACCGTACCAAATCAACAATATATATTTAACACATGTAACAAATAAATAATGAAATAGCAAATATATAAATATAAAATAATATCTAAGTATACAAATTCAAGTTGGACAAAAACAAATATTGAAGTTAAAAGATGAGAAATCCAAACTTCAAAGTGTATTTGATGAATATGACCTGGAGCAAATGAAGATCATTCAGGATAGGGACGTGGAAATACTACACTTAAAACGGAAAATCGAGAACTTTGAAAAAAAATACAAGGAAGTGTGACGAAACCCCTGAAACCCTAATGAACGATCAAGGAGTTAGCAGTTATCATGTACAGAAGCTGAACAACGTTTTGAAGGACTGGGCAACAAATGATGGACCAAAGGTTATCTTTAATGGAAATAAAGCTAAGTTCGTTTAAGAAACTTATTTTGAGGACTGCGCCCAAGTCACCCGCTCCCCAGATTCCTGATGATCCTTATTTTATTGTTAAACAAAAAAAATGTGTCAAGAGGATACCTCCTTGCACGGCTAAACTTCTTAAAGAAGGCGAAACCTTTGAGGATTTCTTCAACAACAACTTAGAAGAGTTCTTACGCATGCAGAAAACATCCAAAGCTGTAGAAGAAAACGGGAAGAAACGTTCAGAATTGTTAAAACAGTCATGTAAACGGAAAGATCTACCTCCGACATTGTTGAGGAATTCCATGAAAAACGTGTCGGCACCAATACCTAGAGAAGAGTCAATGTTGAAAACTTCTTTTTTGGGGGAGGCTCTGACCATCAAAGAGAAGTGGAAACAGCGAGCCAAACGAGGCAGGCACTTCGTGAGCTCGGGAAAGAAAGACGCATCAAATCTTATCATCTTTCACCAAAATACAGACAGAATCAGCAACAAGATAGAAAGGACTCAACCACCTACTTGCATCGTTTTCACCTGATATAATAGTTGTCACTGAGCATGGTCAGGATGAGGAAAACTATGAAGAACACTCGACTGGAGGAGTATAACCTTGTATCAGCTTTCTGTAGGCAAAAACATTAACAAAGGTGGAGTAGCGATTTTCAAACATGTAAATAATGAAAATGAAATAAATTCACTGGAAATTGAACACCACAGCATCCCCTTGATAGTGGAAGTCTCTGCTGTAACCATCAGCCTAAGTAAGAGCAGATTCGTTTATATCCTTGGGGTTTTATAGGAATTATAGGGCCACCACGAAAGAATAAAGCATCGATAACCCTTGCTCTTCAAAACGCTGGAAAATACCTTGAAGCTCTGGACCTCCCCAAATGTTTCCATTGTAAATCATCGGGGATTTTAACATAGATTGTCTTGACCCATCGACAGAAAGAAGAAGGAACTTGAAGATGTACTAGCGACCTTCAACATTCACAGACTACTCCTCCCACCAACCAGGATAACCAGTGTCTCGTCTTCCTCCATAGACATGTGCTGTGTCACCCAAGATCTCAGCGACATCGTCAAGGTCCGGGTCGTAAACGAAGGTATTTCAGACCACAGTGGTCAAATATGTGAGTTAGGGCTAAACAATGGTTAGGAACCTGAACAACAAGTTCCAACAGTATGCCGAAACCATCAACTCCAATAACTTAACAAAATTTGAAGACTCTACTTGCGAACCAGGATTGGAGGGCCGTCCTAACAAGCGAAGACGTTGATGAGGCTTTTAATAGCTTTTTGTCAATCATCACGTTAACTCTTAATGCTTCCTGCCCTCTAAAAACGGTCTAGGGAAAAGCGACTCAACCCTATTAAACATGTTTTCGACGAGGAAGCTGCTAAACTGAGAGATTCTTTCCTTCGGGCCCTTGATATTTATGTCCTAACAGGAAGCAATGAAGACAAGTGGACTGCTAATAATTTGAAGAAGACTTACGATCTAAAACTGAGATCATTGAGGCAAGAGACAACATCCAACTATATTTCCCAATCTAGCTGCAAATCTAAGGCAGTCTGGAGGGTCATAAATAGTGAAAGGTGGTCCAGGAGCCATGATCCCATGGTTACTGATTACGTGATGCTTCAGAATGGCACAAGGATAGATAATCCAGCTGAGCTCGCCGACGTATTTAATATCTACTTCACATCAATTGCTGAAGAAACCTTGAAGAGCAGTCAACAGGACAAGTCAGGAACTGTCAGACCTAGCATGCCCACCATTGCTTTCCCAATGACAGAGCTGGAACCAACGACCGAGAGTGAACTTCGGAGGATCGTCGGTGCAATGAAGAGCAAGACCTCATCAGGACTTGACGAGTACTCTTCTAAGATCGTCAAAACCTGTCTACACGAACTGATGGTGCCTTTGTTTCACATAATAAACCTTAGCCTTGTCGGTGGTCGCTTTTCCCAGTAGACTGAAAACCGCCAAAGTAATTCCTTTGCACAAGAAAGGAAACAGGCACGAGCTTGGGAGTTTCAGACCAATCTCCCTGGTGTCTGCCTTTTTCCAAGATCATCGAGAAGGTCGCTCTGGCCAGGATTTGAAGATCACCTGAAGAAAAAACAAACATCGACTTAGAAGAACCAACACGGCTTTCGTAAGAAGAGGTCAACGATGACAGCTCTGGTTGAGTTGGTGGAGAGCATCCTTGAACACCTTGAGGATGGTGATGATATTGTCAGCATCTACCTTGACTTAAGTAAAGCCCTTTGATTGTCTCAGTCACGATCTCATTCTGCGCAAACTGGAAAACCTTGGATTTAAAAACGTGGCTTTGTCCTGGTTTGAAAGTTACCTGCGGGGTCGGGACCAACTCGTTGAACTGAGGCAGAAGATCAATGGAAACACTTACGGCTGTCAGATCATCTTTACTCCCAGTGACCAGGGGCGTGCCTCAGGGATCCGTCCTTGGACCGGTCATCTTCATACTTTTCACCTTAGACCTTCCGGCGCACATAGAGAACTTTGCCAAAACGATCGTGTATGCCGATGACACGGTATTGGTGGCAGCCAACAGAAATGTCGAAGAGCTAGAATTGAGGTCATTCATATCCCTCGAGCTTGCCGTCGAATACTGTTCTGGAAATGATCTAGTGTTCAATGAAGGTAAAACCAGACGGCTCATAATGGGCAAGAATAAAGAAGAAGTTGCTGGAATCCCTAACATCGATTCTGTTCAAGCCATTAAACATCTAGGGATTACACCTGGATGTCAATCTTAAGTGGGATGAGCACGTCGAGGTCCTCTGCAGGAAGCTGAGCAGTAGTATTTATGCCCTGAGACGCATTAAAGCTGTCAGCACAACAGAGGCGGTTAAAACTGCCTACTCGGCTCTTCTGGACAGCCACATAAAGTATGGCATTAGTGCTCTGGGGTGCCACAGCACAACACAATTTGCAGCGGGTTTTAGTGCTGCAGAAAAAGGCTGTGCGTGTGATGGCTGACTTGGGGTGGAGGGTGAGTTTGCAGGCGGGCGTTTGTTGAGTGGGAAATTCTTACTGTAATAAATGCCTACATTCTAGAAATGGTGACAACAGCCTGCAGAATCAGTCCACCAAGAAATGAAGACCCTCCACCAACACTACACTCGTCGTGCCCGTGACTTCAAACCTACCAACGCATCACAGCAGAAGATTTGAAGGCAAGCCCTCTTACATTGGCGCCAAAACTGTTTACCCAGCTGCCAGAGAATATTAAGATGTCCAACCCTGAGAAGCTGAAGGCGGTGCTACACCATTGGCTCCTGATCAACCCCTTCTACAGTGTGGAAGAGTACCTGGACTGGCACAACCGTGACTCCTAACTGTGAACTTTTTTTTTTAATTTTTTTAACTGTAAAACTATATGTCTTTTGATCAGTTTATAAAAAATGTTTTGTTTGACGCCATTTCAATCTTGAAGATTGTCAATAAAGATTTCTCTCTCTCTCTCTCTCTCTCTCTCTCTCTCTCTCTCTCTCTCTCTCTCTCTCTCAAGTTCATGTTAAAATGTGTGTGTAAAATGTTAATAATGTGTGCGTGCGTGTGTGCGTGTGTGTGCGTGCTTTTGTGTGAGTAGATATTAATGTGGGGTTACTAGCGCACATTAGGGACAATCCTTAATTCTACATAAATTCCTGTTCAATGTACCATAAATGAATCTGAGAAATCAAACAGTAAATCACGTTTAAAAAATAATGGTTAATTGTTGGCTACTAATTTCTTAAGCTGTTTTAATGCCAAATATACTTAGAATCAATGTAAAATATTTAAGAAATGTTGGCAAATGTCCTTAGAATCTTTGTAAAATCTATTGCTAATGTACTCATATATACTTTCAATCAATATAAAATCTATTGCCAACGCTTCGTGAGCTTGCTTCGTAAGATTCGACAACAATTGTAATACATTTTACTTTATTCAAAGCATATATGAGAACATTGGCAATAGATATTACATTGATTGTAAGTCTCGAAAAAGAAATATTTTTCAAAGGAACTACTGTCATATTAATTTGATATTCAAGCCGTCTGGCCGATTTTAAAATTAGGTGATTTCACACATTCCTTAAATATTGTACATTTAAATTAGGTGCTAAATAAAAAAATATGTTTTACATTGAAGCTACTTCCCAATTGATTTTGATCACGTCAGATTACATGTGCAGATAATGTTCTTTCAAAATTTCTGTGAACAATATCAACCAATGATTATTATTCTTAAAGGAGTAATTAATTGTTTTCCAATTTAAATAATGTACATAGTACAGTGTACTTTATAGGTGGACGGTGTATAAAGTATTATTGCCAGTAACAGGGTTATTAGAGGTGATCTATTACCGGGGTAACGTATTACCAGTAGCACTCCATTACTTCAGTAACAGGTAGGTCGAATGATTCCGTGTCAGGATTTAAATAACGATGCTCGTGACCGAAGACTTCAGTTTCGAGAGGAAATTGTTGGCAAAGATTAAAGAGCATGTTACTTTAATATCACACATATATTTTAGTAATAACAATGAAATGTATCACATTACCTGGATTGTGAAGGAAACAGGATTTTTCCGGACATTTGCCATCGTTCAGTGAAACAATAAATCAGTAACACTACGTTTCGAGATCTGCAATCTGATCTCTTCTTCAGGTAAAGAACTAACCTAATACATAATATTACAAACTAGGTTAAAATAAACAAATCTTACCAAAGCGTTGTGGCACGCCTAAGTCAGGAATCACAACCTACATGTTGTTTGTCAACTTCACTAACTCTATAAACACGCACTTAATAAAAAACTATACAAAACACTAATCATTAAAACAGAACTACGGAATACAGGTCACAATACGTCATCATTCGTCTACTAACCACCTACGACTGACCAAAGGGGCTAGCCAATGGTAATCGTGACGGCAGACTAAAACAAGATGGCGGAAATAAAAAGGAAGGGGGACAGGAATGGGCCCTTTCGTTATTATTGGTTCATGCGAGATGAACTTCTTAAAACTATATTGTGACTCCGCATTGGTTTATTACAAATATCTGATCCGTTTGATACTTTTGGTTTTCTCTTTAGTTCATTTTTTAGAATTGGCAACCAAAGCGGCCTAATCTCGACTGATGGTTGACTGATTGTTTGGTCTGCCGATTTAATGTATGTTGCCTCAATTAATTTCCTTTTGAAGAAATGTGGTTCCCGATGTATTATGTTGGCTTCATCCCAATTCATATGATGGTCTTCGGACCAACAATGGTGTGCAATTTTTGACTTCTCTGTTAGACCCTTTCTCGTGTTTTCTTTGTGCTCTTTTATCCTTACGTTTAGTGGTCTTTTTGTCTCGCCTATGTATTCCCTATTGCAACTACATTTTATACTGTAAACACAGTTTTTGGAATCCTGTGTGCCATTTTTTGGTTTTGTTTTTACGAGACTTTGTCTAAGAGTGTTGTGTGTTTTAAACGCGGTTCTAATGTTGTACTTTCTACCTACTCTTCTAATTTTCTCCGATAATCCCGGCACATAAGGGATTGACATAAACGCAGAGTTATCACAATTCTGTTTTTCTGACTCAGGAATGATTCTTCTGGTTCTTTTGCACTTATTTATTACTAATTGAGGGTATCCATTGCTTCTGAAATCCGATTCAACTTTCTTAAATTCTTCTTTTAATCCATATTTATCTGAGCACAAGCTCTTTGCTCTATCAAACGACGAGTAGGCTACTCCTTCTTTGACAGATTTTTTATGGTTGGATTGATAATTTAAATATTTTCCTGTGTGTGTTATCTTTCGAAAAACAGTTGTCTTAAGGACATCCCTATCTCTTAATACACACACATCCAAAAAGAGAAGCTTGTTTTGGACTTCCACTTCCATTGTGAGGCGGATGGAAGGAGAAATACTATTAATGTAATTCAAAAAATTATTTAATTCAATGTCTCCATGAGAAAAAATAACAAAGGTATCATCCACATACCTCCACCAAATCTTCGGTTTGAACTGAGCTGAAGCCAAAGCTTTTCGCTCAAATTCCTCCATAAAGATATTGGCGAAAATAGGAGACAGTGGAGAACCCATTGCCATCCCCTCATCTTGACGGTAAATTTTACCCTCTAACTCAAAATAATTGCATTGAGTGCATAGTTCTAACAGTTCCATAATTACTGGCACGGGAATTTTAGTTCTATCCTTTAATGTTTGGTCTTCTTTGAGACGTGATTTAATAATTCCGAGAGTTTCTGGAACTGGTAAATTTAATGTGTCTCACATACTAAATGTTAACCAATAAGAGATAACTCCCTATTGGACTTCGGTGACACATAAGAACACCTAATAAATGCTATGTTATTCATGGTTGTTGATGATCTTGTAATACTTGCTTTACGACTTGGTGTTGTAAGTTCTAAAAATAATTAACGAGTGAATGTTTATCTGCCTCAATAACTTGTAACTTAAATTGCGGGGGATTAATAAAACAATTCAAATTTCTATTAACCAAAAAAATTTCATTAAGTAACATTAGATACCTATAGTTTCTGCCATTCTTCTTATTTTTTTATAATATACCTTTAAAATGTCAACCTTTGCTAGAGGTTCCTAGTTAAAAATGTTTACATACCCCCAAACTCCCTTATTTGGGCGAGGGAGGGATCAACAATTTTTATACAATCAAACACTTTTCAGTTAATCATATAACAATATACCAAATTAAATCACTTTATCTCTATTCATAAGAAATTTAATTGAAGGGTAGGGGTGTGGTTCCTGTTAAAACACACGGTATATTCGAAACATGACGAAACATGGTCAATAAATAAAATTTACTGAGAACCTACGCGGATCTTTTACTAATGAACATTTTAAAATTATTTCTACAAGTAGTTAATGCATAATTTTAAGTATGTTGTTTAAATATGGTTTCAATTATTTACGTAGAGCTTTCGTTAAATGTTCACTGACAAAATCAAATTAAAACTAGATTGTGAGTATAGAGATTTGTTATTTGGTTTCCAGACTTGCAATAATCATTTCAACAAAAGTAAGTATATATAACGTAATTCAGGCACATAATGTTGGGAGTTCATGATTAATATGCAACAGTAATAATGAAGAAATGGATATCATAAACAATAAATTTCCTATCAGGTGTTATATAATATATTTTTGAGCCTCATCAAAGAAACAAACATTAAAGGGATTTAGACAGATTCATCTTATATTTAGATCGTCTCATTGTCTAGATTTTAATATGAGGTGATATTCAATTTTTACTTTCCTTAAATTTACCAAATTATAATTAAGTTCTAAATTTAAAATATCTGTCAGTCCGAATGTTGGTGAACATTATCAAACCAATCTGTCAGTTTTCTAATATAATTCTTTTCCCAAATTTAAAGATAGACTATACATATACACACTTTGGACTAAGAAACCTAACAGTTGAAAACTATCTACTTCCTGCGCTTTTATTCCATTTCGAGTATAAAGGGAGTGAAACAATTCTAAATTCCGGCTTCGCCTGAGTTTTCAATATTGATAATATTGGGGCTAAATATACGTATTTACGTACGTCAAACGGTTATGGAGATAATGTGTGGACAAACCTATGTGGATATATACAAAAGGCACGAAATTTTCATACTGCCCCAATTTACTAATAATATTTAAGATTAGAGTTAATCCTCTAGGAAAGGCAAATGGAAACTCGGCTTGCTACCTTTTTTGTAACCTTACTATTAATTTGTTTCTAAGAATGACTATCTATAAAACTGATACATTACAGTATATGGTTCTTGCTTTCCAATCCATGTTTTCTATATCATGATATTTCTATTTTCTAGGTTCAGTCTAGGAATTACATAAATTTATATATATCCGTATCGCATCCCACATGAGTGTGTAATGGACATGATCGCTTTGTGATTCCACTTCCTATAGAGACACACTCATATAAAATTTAAAATTCTCAATTATTTCAACAGAATATATGTATACAACAGCGCCCCTAGGAGTTACAGATAAAACTAACTCAACACGTTCCCTGGCAGCAAAAGTTGGAAACAAGTTTGCAGCGCTCATAGTGGCCAAGAAAAATACTAACTGTTACCTCACGATGTGAAAAACTAAACTAATTGCTGAGATTTTAGTGTTGAGAACAAATTAAATATTACATAGCTCTTAACATTGGATGTACAATATAAGTCCCAAAAATCATTTAATATTCATCACTGATGAGAGTTACAGCTTTTGACACTATTTTGCACCCTGTGATTAAACTTACATGGGTTGTCTTGCCTTTGATATCTGATTTGTCACGCCTGTGACAAATCAAGTTACAGTTTTACAAGTAAACATGTAACTTATTTACTACAACTGATTAGGATGGAAAAACTATTAGAACTATGGAACTAATAGAACTATGGACCATTGTCATTCTATAGGTAATATCAATATTCGAATTTAATTTTAAAGAATGGTAACCAAAAGTTTCAAAGCCTCTTTTTCCACTCAGCTGGCACATTTTCGCATTTTTCCATACAGTCTGTTTCTATTCCACTCGTGCTACCATCGCTAGAGAATGGATACACGTAAGATGCCTGCAGAGTGAATTTGCACCAACTTCTGCAAGGTAACATTCTCCAGATTCCAGTTGAGATCATTTTACACTGTTTACAACTTCCGCAAAGATTATATCTCAATACATTTTACAAGTATATAGAACATTTTTACTAAGTAAGCATAAGTTCATTTTCAAGGCCCTTACTCCGTCTTGTTATGCCACCCCGACTAGCTCATTTGTGGACGATAAATCTAAATATGACATTGCTTGTTGAGGTCGTGTATTTTGAAAGCTCGGTTTTTAAAGTTTGGCCATAATTTCCATAAAGATGACTACCTAGAGGTTCATTTAATAATGAGAAATCAGGATAGTGGATCATTCATTAGCTTCTTCCCTCTGGATAAACCATAAAATCAAACTTGGGTTAATTAATATTTTAAGCTATGTCAAGGATCTTTACTAACAAATTTTAAAAAGGTATTATTGCAATTTTTTATTCAAGGACCTTTACTAACAAATTTTAAAAAGTGTTATTGCAATTTTTTACTCTTAAGCTCTGCCTCTCTGGCTGCTCAGAGTTAATCCTGGAATAGTCATGTTATATCTAGATAGGTCCCTGCAATATTATATACATGATGTACAATAAGTTCTGATACGCCTGGATATATACCAAACGGATTGAAATATCGATGTACAATCTTCACCAAAAGAAACACAATGACAAGAACAAAACATCTCTACGGCAATTCTAGCTAAAGTTATGGGGAAACAGCCCCTTACATCTAAGGGTATAGATTAAGTCCTGATACACCTGGATATATTCCAAACAGATTGAGATATTAATGTGCAATCTTCACTATACTTATTAAATTACTTTTTTTGGATTTTTTGGTAATTAAAATAATTTTTTGGGTAAGTCTAAATTTTAAAATTGCAATCCCTATATTGTGACATGTTATTTTGAAGGTATATTCGATGGAAACACAATGACATGAAGAAAACAGCTCTATACCATTCCTAGCAAAAGTTATGGGTAAATAATACCTTACATTGTAATGCTACCTAGAAAAAGACTCATCTTACCAAAACTATGAACACCAAAAACATTAGATACTACGTAAAGGGATAAGCTGGGCACCTGAAAGTCTTACTAAAAGATATCACGCATGTATTGTGTTGATACATTCAATATTTAAATTTAGACTCAAGTCCTCATTTCACATTATTTACTATGTATATATATTTATGTGAAGTTGGCTGACGAATCTTTTATTCGAAAGGCCTCGCAAAAATAAAATTAGTTGGAAAATGTGTAGCACTTTACTAGTGGTATTCGATTAAATTCTTCCAATGCCCCAAGAATCTTCATTTACCATATTGTTGTTATACCTATATATACTTATATTTTTATGTCCATAATTAAACTATTAATATTTAATTTGTATTCATACTTATTTAAAAACGTTTTAAAGGCGTTGCCGTTAATCAAATAAATAACTAGCAAGTGACCCATACGATTACTTTGATTCACAAAGTGAACAGGAAAACTGGATAAGTCTACTAAATGGGACCTAGATGAAGAGCGCGAGACTGATTATATGCTAAAGCTCTGTCTCTTCAGACCATATAGACTAAACTTATTCCAAACCATAAAATTTTTAAATTTTGTAAAGTCGCACTTTACTCACTAATGTCGCAGAACAGTGTTGTTGAGAATTCTTTTCACCCAATATCTATATTATAGATAATTTAGGTGAGGCTGATTCTAATTATGTCCGTCCTCACGGGCCATTGGCTTGTGGAAGAATCTTATTTAACAGAATGTGGGGTAATATCAATAAAGTACAAGGCACTAATAAAATAGTATTGATAAAAAGAGCTACGGTTACAAACAACATTTTAACCTGCGCTAACTCTAACTGAGATCCAAATTCAGTAGAATATCACAAACATAGATAACATTTATTATAAATTTGTAGTCATATCTCAACTCTACAATAGCTTTGTATGAGCAATATTTTGTTTATTTTCTGCCCTTAGATGAGTTGATTGCGAGACAAGAAAGTAGGAGAGAAATTGTATAAATATGTATACTTGTCCAATTCCAATGACAATTCCCAATTTCCTATTTTGCAATATTAAAATTTATTTATGCAAGACCTTTCAGGTCTCCAGATCGTGACCGCATATGACATGTAATGAAATACCACAACACAATAATTCAAAAGTAACCTACCTCATGTGCTGCAAAATGTGAAAGTCTGCGAAGCACGAAAATTCTAGATCAGATTGTTTCTCCCTGTGCCACATTATCAATATGGCATAAACTATTCAAAACCTGTTTATAGGTATTCACAAACACGTCTCTTTGTACGCAAAACAAATCTGAACATTACTGCAAAATACTGAAATTTATTGTCCTTCTACTTTTAATGTCAATAAATAAGGGTATTCTTATCAGACTAAGGACTAAATAATTTTCCTGAACCACTGAAAAACTTAATTTTTTAAAAGTATTGATCTCCATGACATTACGATGTTGCTCGTCTATTACAATTTACTTGTCGTCTTTATAACAAAGGCCCAAGTACGGATCCCTAGGGTACGCCAAACTTAACAGTCAGTACATTAAAACATTCTTACCTCTGCGTTTTTCAAAGAACTTTCAACAAGTACGCTAAAATAACAGGAACATCATTTTGTTTGCTACTCTTCATACTCCATACCCCAAAGTTTCTCCGAGACACGATTAAGAGTAACCAAAAATGAGGTCTTTTACAGATTAAAGAATACTCCAAAAAAATGAATGTATCGAAATCTTAATGACTTTGTCTTTGAACATATACATTGGCGGTGGATCTTATCGTAATTTGTTGAGCGTTAGCGAAGCCTCCAGAATATTGAAATTTAATTTCTGTCTGCCTATGTGTCCGGTTGATATCACGAACATTAACTAAACTAAAGACTAGAAGTTTTACTTGTAGCTTCATTTCTATATCGACAAAACTTGGGTTCGATGATGGTTCATGTCACTCCATGGGATTTGGCTGAGCGTTAGCAAATCTTTTTACATTTGCTTATGGGTAACTGTGACGGTTACGAGCAAATAAAATTAAAAAAGTACATAAACAAACAGAGTACAATCATATGACATTCTAACGATGAAAATTGTAGTTCATTCTAACAAGAACCTCTTCTTAACTATTTCCTTTCACATGTTTAATGCTCATAAGGTTCTTAAAACACTGAGGTCTTGGTGAAGTTGGGCTTGATATGTTGACTGATTTAGACGAGTTTTCAAAGGCATAAGAACTTAAGGAATGGAATCAGATGCTAACAGAGCTACCATAACTGAGTCAGATGCCTTTATGTTTGGGAATCAGTGAATGTGTCCTTCATTACTCTATGTGGGTACCAGGGAACGTCTTATCTTACTTCATCAATCCTACTTGTATATATTTTCGGTAATTTTTTTCACATTGACAGCAGTGTAAGAAAGAAACGTTAGTGTGGATTTAACATTCTACCGAAATTGGTAAAATGTGCCTTCCAAATCCGAACTCTAGGATATATCTCTGGGTTGATGAAACACGAATGCCTATGTATCCTGTAACTGAGGGGGTGGATGAATTAATTGATCGAAGGTCAGCTCTAATCACCTACAATTGGCAATGCCCCCTGAGAGGAAACTGTCACCCTATTACCATAGGCCGGCTGGTTGAGTAACGTGAAGCAATCTGTCATGTGCTCTCTCCAGGGGAGGTCGCAGAAGACAATGCGATGTTTCGACACCCAGGAGGTTTAACCGCAATATTCGACGAGTCACAGCGACAGGGTATATTTGTACGTTTGGGATAACAACACCCTCTTCGTACACAAATCATAAGAAAACTCCATCGGCGTCATGGAAGATTGCTCCTTTCGTGAGGATTAGCATTTCGGACCAACAATGAAACACACGTAGCCATCAAGAAAAGAATGTATAGGAGTGAAAAAAAGGAATAATCAAAATCACATTTATTTCCACAAGTTATTGAACATACAGACGTAAATATTTTATATTAAAAAGGAAACAAATGTAGCATTAGGATAACAAATGATTAAATAATAATTGTAAATAATTAACATTAAATAACTTAATGCTAAATAATAGAAAATATCTTGTATCACAAAAATTAAATCCATTTATCAAAACTAAGAGGGATAATTAAAATAATTTTTAAAAAGCAATGGAAACATCAGTTATGCTTATAATTAGTTTGCTACCTAATAAGAAAGAGAAGCACGATAAGAGCAACAATAATGGATAGAAGAAAAGAAATTGCAGTATTAAAGAGCGAAACAAGTAGAAAGAGGAAGGGGTAAACTGTGAAGTAAAAGTATAAAGAAAACGTGATAGAAAAACGGTCATAACTTAACATTTTTACATTACGATGTGTAAAAGATGAATAATAGAGGAGAAAACAGCGGAAGAAAAAGTACATTGGAATGTAAAGAATATTGTAAGAGAAGAAACTGGTTACAATTTTTTTAGTGGATCTAAGAATATAATAAAAACTTGAATGAGACTGTTCCCTTTATTAGTATTATGGAATAATAAACTCAAGGACAGAGTCTAACTTCACCCCTCCAAAAATTAATTGACTTTTCTATTATGAGTCGATATAAAATTAGATAATCAGTAGTCTATAAAAAGCAAACTCTCCCATATATTGGCTTAGAATTGGCGAAGCCTATCACTGGAGTGGTTAAAAAATCTTATCTGTCTGTCTCAAAAATGGACTGACTAGACTTGAAAGTTTGCTAAATCTATCTCAATGATCATAAATGTGAATGCATCATTTATCGAGATATTATGAGAAAATTTGCAATTCGTAAACTTTGAAGTTTGCATGAAACTGTATACCTACATAGACAAGAATGGGTTCTGTGATCGTGCACGGCCAACCATGGCATTTGACTGAGCGCATTGAAGACACAATTGCTTTTTTCTGTCAGGGGATGTACACATTTCTGTTCTTTACGATATTCTGTCAGCAGGACATCTCGTGAGTGAAATTATCTATAGATTTGAAATTTTACAAGTAACATCAGTGAAGCCTTATACGCGACACTTAATGTACTATACTACCATGTAATACTAAACTAGAAATGAAAATAAATACTGTCCTGATTTTTGTGTGATCTGCCCAGTGGTAAAGCCCCAGATTAGCCGTTTCATGTAGCCTACTGCTTAAATATCTACAGTTGACATTATCCCTAATTCAAAAAACATTTGCAATTTCCCTGTTACGAAACCTATCACTTCCACCTTCACTAACATTACTTTTTTTACCAACAGACAAACCATTTTACAATAAATTACGCAATAGCTGATACGAGCGATAAGATAATATAAATACAAAATAGAAAGTAGAAAGTAGGCCTAAAAAGATTAAGTGTATAAATCGAGAGAATGTGATACAATAGCAATATGAAGCTTATAAACAACAAGATGTAAACAAAAATATAAACTATTGAAACATAAACAATGAAACTGCAAGATGAGTTCTGTAAAATACAGCAATTAGCAGCGAGCCATGAATTAGTAAAAACTAGATACTAATAACAATATAGTGTATATAATCATAAAACCCAACAATAATAAACTATATACAATTGCAATAACAGGAATAAATAAGATATAAAATAATATATGAAACCACGACAATGAAAATTAACAGCTAATAAACCATATAATATAGCAAAAACAAGAATACCATAATATTAAGATTAAAATGATAAAACATTAATATGTTATATTTTTATTTTATTACGTTTCTTGAATGTAGCTAGGTAATAAGTTATATGTAATCGGCAGTACCTGGAACAAAAAAAAACAACATTGATTAAAAAGAACTAACATCTTAATGCTGTTGGATCCCCGAAAATCTAAGCTGATTAAATCTGAAATGTTTCTCAAAGTATCAGTTTGTTTCACAACAATGCGGCGGCGGCGGCGTGGCTGTTGTGGCCAGCTGAGCATTGTTGCGCGATGCGGCCTGTGATTGGTCAAGTAAGTCACGTGGGTTCCCCCACTCCTCATCTGACAGCTGCGGCCAGCGCGCGTTCAGTCGCTGTCCGATTGTCGTGGTGTGCGTATAGTTGGTCCGCGTGTGTTGTGCCGCTCTGCCTTGATTGGATTTATTATAGCTGATCCTAAGGTAAGTTGTCTTATATACTAATTAATAGCCTACCATATTGATTCAGAATAAAGAGCATGTCCTTATACTAAAAAATAATAATTGTTAACCTGGATATAAATTATAATTTACATGTTTAAAATACATTTTTATAGGTAAGCCTAAAATTAAAAAATATTGCATCTTTTCACAAGAGAAAACATTTTAAGTGCTGTATTTTCTTCAATAATGCTGAAGTATTGTTTTTCAGTTTGGAAAAAAATGTAGATTTAATTCATACAAGTAAGTCTTGTATACAAGTACAAGTCTTCATTCAAGTACTCTTAACATACACAGCGAATCACTGTGTAATAAAATAAATTAAAGTGAAAATAAATTCAACCATAACTTAGAAACTTTTATTACTGTGAATTAATTTTTATTTTCCGGGTTAAATGCGTGAAAAGTACTTTAAAATGTCTTTACTAACTAGATTTATAACGTTAGGTTCCTATATATGTGTTCCAACGCAACAAAATATTCCTGCATTAGATTAAATATATGAAACGCGAACAATACACACCTAAAAGTTAAAACCGTTCAAAGTTTGTAAATCTATTATTAACGCTACTTGACATGAGTAACAATAATAATTATCAGTTAAAAGTTTGCTAACATATTTTTTAAGAAATTCCTTGCCGTTTTCATACGTGTGGTACTGAACTTCCATTAATTCTGTCTGTCAAATAAGATGGCCACTGATCCTTATGTATATAAACAGATTATCTAGCCTATCCCACGGAAGACAGGTCAATTAAATAGGACCCAGTATTGAAGCTACCAGCACCTTTCCTATCATTACACCTGCCCTTTCCCATTTATTCAAGTGTTTCCTTTTGCTTCTGTTGGTGCTCTTGGTAGTATAAAATAAAATAAAAACCAAAATCCAGCCTTAAAAATGTAGGAATATATGGACGCGCAGAACAATGTATGCACTCATTATTACATAGTACTTTATTCTGTACTCTGTTTACTTCAAGGTATCAACTGTATAATTTATAGTAATTAAATATTAATACATAATATTAATAATGAATAGTTAAATTTAACACCGAAAACATATTGTTGCCGTACTACAGAAATAAACTAGATATATTGATATTATACACTTTATAATTATTATATCTGGACGAAATATGACATGTTGGTCTCATCTCGAAATATAAAATTAAAAAAGCGTTGTTAATTTCTACTGTTAATTTGTAATTCCAGCCAGCTTTTTGGCAAATCGTTAAGCGTTGGCTGTTCAAAAATTTTAAAACCTATCGCCTTAAAGATTTAATATTTAAATAAAGATATCAGGACCTTTAAAATCTGTGGATTTGGATTAGATGCAATAGTTCGTCTGAAAAGGTATTCACTTGTATTGCTCCTAGAAAATTATAAAAACTTTGTACAACTCTATCTGTACACCTTTCGAAATATTGAAAAAAGCAAGAACAACAGTTGACAAAAATGATCATGGAATTCTAAAGACTTTTGCGTTTTTCCTCTACGATGCATAATAATAACCGGGATATAGTTATTTCTTTACACAGCCGTGAACAGCTGATATATTAAAACCCTAAGAGTGACCACAATATTTGAGGGAATTTATTTATTTTGAATTGTTGAAAGTTTTTATAAATATTTAAATTTCCATTCTGTGACAGAATAGTGGCGATAGAATACTGCACAAATAAGAACGGCCTCCATCTTGAAACCTTTTATTGGTTGAGACTAGCAAACAAACTTAGCATGTGGTAGTACTACTCTATCTATTCGGTTGAAATCTGTATGAAAATTTAATTTTGTTTTATAAAAGTGTTCGAAATTTTATTTTTTTGTGTGTGTGTGTTTTGGGAACAGTGATCGATGAAAAAAATGAAATCTGCAGCAAGTTCCGTTCTGAGAACAGTATTCGCAAAAGTATTGATTTTTTGTCTATAAATAAACATTAATAAAAGCCCCAATCAGCGACTAAAGGGTAGGGTTCGAATTAGATGGAGGAAAACCCTTCCATGTTTAATAATTCATTAATAATACAGGACGACCAACAGCTGGCCTCAGGAGCAGGTATAAGCCCCAACCGAATCCGTTACAAGCCCTAGCGTGTCTACAGCAGCACAGGTCTGAAACCTATTTAACATTCGTCTAACACACTGAAACTGAAACTGTTAATTGATAGTCGTTCGTGTCTGTGTTAACAGATAATTCAACTTTGAGAATACACTTACTACGTTGGAAGTTGTATACATTGTTACCCAATGAGTACAGTATGTTATACTTGAATCTGTTATAAGATAATGTGTGTGCTAGAATTTAACGGGCATTTGGATACCATTGAATGTTTTTGTTTTTTGTTTTTTTTATTAAACAACGTTTCAATAAGTCATAATATTTGCTTCCTTCTTTACATAGACAATATAAAACATAATATTGTGATTAAACTAACCTTCCCCTTATTTCAAAATTTTCTGTCGTTTCTAAACAAAATCATATAAAAAAACTAAAATATGTTCATTATTAAATCTCTGAGAGCTCACCCATGTTAATTAATTTATAAGTGTCACAATTGAGGCAGGCGTGGGAAAGTTTTCTAAAGTGTAATAGTAATTTAAGTAGTTGGAACTTCATCACTTAAATGTTCTTGGTAAAAATTGTATAATGTTATACCATCAGAAAATGATTATAGGTCACATTAATTATTTGGTGTTTATTGTTTTTATAATTTCATATGCCTCTTGCTCTGAAATTGTTATTAGTAGCTACAAGTCAGTTACAAAACATATTTACTATAAAAACAAGCCGAGACAGAAACTTTGGGAAATATATAATTCGTCCATATTGCATTATTTAACAATACAATATATATATATACATATGTATACATATAAGTTCAGAACATTTTTTTTTTGAGTAAACATTACATTTATATAGCCAAATTTTAATACGACAAAATCTTTTTACTACTAATCTTAGAAACAAATTGGCTCCTATTGGTTCCACAGTGACAAACAGGAATACCAGGGTTTTCAAATAAACATGATAAAAACTATTTCAATCAATCTTATTAAGTATAATTAACTATGAGCATTGTTGCATGTTGGTATCAAAAATAATAATCAAATAGACTTTTAATTAAGGTTTCATAGTTCGGTAGTATAGTGAATGGCCAAATGTGTAACGTATGATATTTCAAAGATGGCGAGTATACTGTAAATTTTCTCAGAAAAAATCAAGAATATTTAAGAACATTAAATTGGATATTTGAAGTCAATAATTTTTAAACGATATCCAGACTTAGACTCTTTCCGTTGATGATCAGAAATAAAATTTAACCAGAGGTCCATACGCGATGTTATCAATATTTAGGATGGCCGTCATCCTAATGGTAGGCGGGCCTCATCGATATGGTACGGTGTTATGGGCCCGTATCATTTATTACTCGATCGTTATGTAACATGACATTGTATTATACAACTGATTTTTTTCATTAATTCTGTGTTGTAAACTTACATAATCAAAATTTAGTAAAGAAAGTTTAATTAATGTTCAATTTAATTGCAACAACGGGCGCGGGCTGTTCTTTATGCAAGTACAAATGTAAGTGCATGAGTTCCAGAAATTAACCTTGAAATTCATTTAATGAGGTCACGGACTGTTAAAAGTTCTAAGTGTTTGCTTTCGTATCGTGATCGGAAATAGACATATCGACCGTGAAGTGGTTCCAGTCGGCCGCAAGACACGTAGACCTTGGGACAAGGAACGGGACACGGAACTGAGGACCGGACCAGGGGCTGGGCTGCTCAAGGAACATATGAGTCCAGTTTACTCTCTTTGCATCCAAGGAGATTAATCGTCCGAATCAAAAGTACATAGAACAGTACTCCGCCAAGTAGCTCACAAAGAGAAATGTGTTTCAATAAATGTTTCTTAGGTATTTTTAAAGCGCCACCCAGCAACTGGTAGTCGGAATCTGACCAACCAGAGGCAAAATGGGCTTAATGATAATATACTATGCCTTATTAAGAGTAATTAAACAATAATAAATTACCATTATACACAGAAAAATAAAACCTGAATGACAGCGCTAAAACTGATAACGTTTAAGATATCAAATATAAGATAATTTAAAGGATCCAATTAAAACATCTGGTTGTTCCTTTCGTGTTTTTATGGGCTTATAAAAAGTGCTCTCCTTTTTTAAAAAAGACGTAAATGTGAGAACTTTATTTTCTGATGTATATATGCTAAGTGATGTTTCTGAATAAGACATTGGGTTTGCCACTTATTTCATGCACAATTATCGTGCACCAAAAATATCTATAGTCATACATTTTTTATTACTAATTAATGCAAATGGGATTGAATATACTGGATTTTATTTGTAAGTAATAATTGTGTATTATGTTACTCGATTATGAATTAACAATTTTAATCGTTTTTGTAAATCACAAAGAAGAGTAATTCCATGGTTGTAATTTGTAGTAAGGTCCGGTGACCTGATGTCTCACAATACACAAGAGAGAGGATGATGAACTAGTTCTTGGTGCCATAAAACGGAGCCGGGCCTAGACTAGAGACTGCAGGTTCGATTCCCACTTGGACCAGAGGTCATTTAGTTTCGCCCATCTTGCTCAGTGTCGACTGCATTCCCCAATCTGTATGCTTTTAAGGTTTCGCTGTCTCATTTTATCTAAGGAGGGGGTAGCGCAAAGAATGCGGTAAATTGGAAATCTGCATTTTGAAAATGAAATTAATAGTTTTGAGCTACACATAATAGTCACCCACGATCAGGTAAAGACATCGCTATGGGATACAAACTGTTTAAAATGATTTAAAACGTATAATTCAATTATGTTGACAACAACATACATTGTAATAAAAGTGTAGTCAAAATGACCTTCTTAAAAATTAAATAAAGAAATAATTTTGTGGAAAAATAGAAACTTTTGAGCATGGCAAATCCAACATGCAGTAGAGTTTTGTTTTAAATTACTCAATCCTTGTAAATTTATATATGCAATACAATTCAAAATCAATTTGATCACAATCGGCGGTCTATATCACTGTTGCAACTAAAAATGATCAAAAACTCAAATTGAACCTCTTTCGAACGGATATAGTCTGAGGAAATAAGAGAGCGGTTGGTATGACAATTTGCTAACCACACAATGATTTTATTTGTAATTAAACTTTTAAATCATTATTATAGTTTTTATTGTTGGCTAAAATCTATAAAACGTTGAGATGAAAAAAGGAACAGGAACATCTGGGTATTCATAAACTACAGCCGTATGCGAAAAGGACAAAGTTGATCCATACGGAAGATCCTCATGGAAGTGTGTAAAGACATGCATTAAAAACAGTTTTAAACTTTAAACTAAAAGGAGACCCCAATTGGATATCTCCGCTAATACTTCGGGGATTTTACCATTCGGTAATCTCCTGTATAATGCAACTGGGAAAAATAAAAGTAAAAAATATGCCCTTGCTCGGGACTAACAGCAGCTACTCGCGTGTCGTGCCGCTTGTGCGTGATCCTTGACACCCCCTCCCCCCCCTCATCTGCACAGCTGTGCGTGAGACTTAACAGCCTTATCGGGGAGAAGTCCTCCCCAGGATTCCTTACAACTCTGATTTACAGTCGGCACAGTTCGGCTGCAGAAATCTATAGACTCGCGTCTATACGAGGCGTCTGTACGAGGAGTCTATACGAGGCATTTCTATGAGGCGTTTGTACGAGGAGTCTGTACGAGGCGTTTGTACGAGGAGTCTGTACGAGGCGTCTGTACGAGGAGTCTGTACGAGGCGTTTGTACGAGGCGTCTGTAGGAGTGTCTGTACGAGGCGTTTGTACGATGCGTGCTGTACGAGGCGTTTGCACGAGGCGTCTGTACGGTGACGAGGTCGGAAAGGGCGCAAAAATCTATTATACAGCTTCATTACTATTTAACCGTACTTTTTGGAAATTTTCATTAATTGATATTATCAATCATACGTTAACCATTGTGTTCGAATATATTACTGTTGGCTAATTATTAGGACAGCTATCCAGAATTACGTCATGTTCAATCAGAACTAATATGTCCATATCAAGGACATTTGATAAATTAATACACTCTAATTTACCAATTATTTGCAAATTAATTTATGAGTATTTTGATAAAGTGTCAAAAGGTGTGAAACAATTACGTTATTTTTTAATGAGTGAATTAGATTGACACATATTTCTCTTTAGTGATTAAAAAGTAAGGAAACGTTACATTTTTCAACATTACTGTTCACAAGCCCTAGAATCAATAGCCTGCCAATGTAATTAGTGTAATGAGAACTCGTTGTAGACGTGTATGACGGGAAAGTACGTAACGTTGTATGTTATTACGTAACATGTAAGCTACGTTCTGTCTTCACGCCGTATACGCCCGGCACTTCGATTAAATTCGAGTAAATTAAATTGTTACTTTCCAAACTTCAGCCATATCAGTTAGGATTATACATTTTTTGAATAACATTAAATGTTTCTATATAATTGAATTTTCATTTTGAAGTCCTTTTTTCTTGAATATATTAAATGTAATACAACTCTACAGTATCATACTTGAAAGAAAATTTGTTTTTAATTTCTTTAAATACTTGATTTTAATTTGATACCAATAATAAATATACTGATTAAGTATTTTTTAAACAAGTACTAAAAAACTGTTTAACATATAAGTCTAGCAGTCACAGTATCTCAGGGTGTTAGTCCACAGTTTCGTTCGATAGAAAGGGATAATAAAATCAAGAAATTTAAGTTCTATCACAAATAAAAGGTTTCTAATAGTAAATTGTACTTAATTACGCAATACCACAATCTTAAAGTCTTAACAATACAGGCGGAAATATGGAATTATAAGAGTGTTTAATTGTTTCTGTCAATACACATTAAATTGGATTTTAAAATATATAGTTTTTGGACAATTTTCTATTTTTCATAACATAGAGTTTTTTAAAATATTTCACCAACAAAATCATAAAACGCATGAAATATTTTCTTACATTTTGAAAACGTGATAAGTACGGTATGCTATTTCGTAACTTGATAATATGATTTTGTTCAATTCCACGAAACACACTTTTCCAAGATAAGTGTTTGAATTTAAATCTCTTTATTAATTAATCTTGTTTGTTTTAGAAAAAAAACCTTTTACAATATAGTTTATTTTTAAAGTTAAATTAAAATATTTTAAATTTTCTGTGGTTATTAATATTTGTACGGCATTTATACTGAAATGTCTTTAAATTCGTATTTGATGAAATCACTTTTATTGTATTGTACTTTAATTTCAACATGATAAAAATTTTGCAGGAAACAACAAAGAAATGGAAGCTTTATTATAATACCTGTAAGTAATATATAGGCCTTACCATCGCAAATTATAAGTAAAGTATAAATCACGTTATAATAAAAGTGCAATGTTATGATGTGGTGAATCTAGTCAAGTTTATTTTTATTGGAGTCATTAGTTTACTGTTAGGCCTACTTAGATAGTGACGCAACCCATATTAACTAAAGGTTTTAAAAAACACAAATAATTAATTTATGTTTTTAGTTAACTTTTAATTACAATTGCTATTATGCTGCCAAAGTAAATCCCATCTAAACATTAGTCCTGATCGTAATGATATGATTCATGGTAATTACAATTATATCCTTGCAATTTTATCCAATTATAATTTTTCTCATAATGAGGCTACAAACGAAACAGTATTCTTTCCTGACAATAGGTTTTAATTGTTTGTAGCTTAACAGTCGTAGTATATAATATAACTGCCATAACTAACAGTCGTATTGCTAGTAGAATTGTGTTGTGCCTTATAAATGATACAGTGTATTGTGGATTATTACCTGGATCTAAATGGCGGCTTTCTCATTACAAAACACTGTGACAAACTGAGAGTCTTCTAGGTTAGGTTATGTTCTCACAGCTGATTTACTCTATTAAACAGCTGATTGGATAGTGACCGCAACCGATTCCCGCGTAATGCCTTGGCTGACCTTGCTTCGCCTGTTGTACTTAATTAATATCTAGTTCAATTTCAATGCGTATTAACTTATTTACAGAAGGCTTACCAACAATGATAATCTAAGCCGTGGTGTAGTTCAGCCTACCAGAGACATTTAATATAAAAGTGTAAACAATCCAGAAAGTATATACAACATTTCCGGTCCAGACATATTTAATATGTGGAGCACATTCAAGGCTTCTAGCATTAAAATCTTTTTTCAGGTGTCTGTTAAGTGTGTATCATCCCTATTAACGCATAAAAACCGCAGTAAAAGAATTTAAAAATGTCTTTACTGAAAGATGTTTGGCAACGAACTCAATCCCAGCACAATTTTGCTTCTGCTTACAAATTATTATTATTCTCCAGAGACACAATATCATATTTAATAATGGATATAAAATGTTATTAAAAGAAACAAAACATCAAGGGAAAATTTTATGACGAGGTATATTTGGAGTGTGAAAAAATAGTACTGAACCTTATAAACCAAATAAAAATATATCGCGTACAAGGTTGAATAGGGTTTAATAAAGAAGGCATTCTATTGTTTAAAATTCAATTCAGAGAATTTTGATAGATTTTTTGTGATATAATTTGTATTACTCCTTTTATAATTTAAAAAGAATTTTAACTGATTATAAATAACATTGGTAAGGTTTGTTAATTATATGGAAAACTATGTTTATATGTAAAAATATTTGTTTGTTCCCTTATTTCCTCAAGATTTAAATTATACAAAATATGCCATATTTTGTATTATACTCTTAAAAATATTACATCTGGTGATCGCACACGATGCAACAACACTATATTTCCGTCAATATTGAAAGAATAGAATTTCGGAATAGAATTTTCAATAGAAGTTTGGTTTATACAATTTCCCAATCCATTGTAAAGGCAGATCCAATATCAGATATTTAGTACATTTCTAAAAGGTATACCAAAATCTTTAGATGGTATCATTGCAATCTGACTTGGAGTATTCATATGTAGCTTAATAAAGCTTTCGAGGTTCAAATCCAGCTCCATTGATCGATTGAGATGAATTGACATCTCCTCGAAGAGAATTGGGTAGAACAACACCACTGTACTCACTATTTAGTCATATACGGTGGAGATAGGAATTGTCGTAATGAATCATTAAATACGCTTAATCCACTTAAAAATCTAAGCGTACACTACAAGCTAAAACTACTTACGTGATAAAGAATGCGCTCAAAGTAGCAGACTGGCCACTACAAGGTATAATAAAAATATAATTAATATATTAAAAATGTTTGTGAATAATACTCTTTTTCAGTTCGTAAAGCTTATCAGAGTACCAAAGAACTTTGATCGTATACAGTACCCTTAAAGCTTTAATTTAAATTATGGTGACATATGTAACAAATGTAGGACTATTCGTTCAACAGACTTAATTTCCGAGATCACGTTTACACTTTCTACATATGATACTCGTATAAGAAACAGTATATATCCGACCACATACCAGCCTGACCTGGTAGAGTCTCAGAATCTGTCTGGCCCCAAAACTTGTTCGACCTGTCTTCAATTTATACTGTTTGACTTCAGTGCCATTTGTTTGAGATGTCTAAACGTTCCCAGGTAGTGTGGTTTGTCTGGACCAACGTTCGATTTATTACTTCTCGGTAAGTACTTCTAGCATAGAATTTACAACAAATAATGTGCCTTCAGTTTTTTAGTCAGACAATAATAAAAAATGTGGCTTAAAGTTAAGTGTTAAGTTGATCGGATTTTACGTAAAATAAACTAAAAAGTTTGATCAAATACGTACGTCCCAGACCTGCAAGACTACCAATATCTAAGATATCAGACAAAATATGCAAAATTCTGTCTCGAAAAACATGCCTTTGAAGTAAACATAGATTTAGAGCACATTAACTCCATTGAATTGGTAATAAACATGCAACATTTTAAACAAAACTTGTAGGGAATTTAATTCTGTAGAGATTAATGTAAAATAGGGGAATACTAAACAAAGTTTAAAAATTTACGAAGAAAGTTCATTTAACAAACAGATAATGCATTTCTGTCTTATTTTAAACTTTGTATTTCTTTGTTATTGACTGACCTACTTCACTTATTATTGTCCAAATTAAATTCTCTACAAGTTTTGGTTCAAAAGTTTGCGTGTTTATTACCCATTTAATGAAGTTAATGTACTTCAAATATAAACAAAGCATGTTTTCGAGATTGATTTTTTCATATTTTACTGATATCTATATATGGTTGATCTTTCAGATCTGGGACGTATTTTATTCAATTTACAGCTCATTTTACATAAAATCAGATAAATTTAACACCAAACTTTACGCCACAAAAAACATTTTCGCTTTATTTTCGTTCTTTTCCAGAAAATCGGGCGAAATATTTCGCTAGACGTAGCTCGCTAACAAAACATTTCCATACACATGTTTGTATGAAATTATTTTATTATTTTGATGAGAGGAAACCACCTTATCAGCTTTTTTGGTTACTCGTGGGACACTCTTTAGAATATTTGTTAAAGGAGAGTCTAAACTCCTTATGTTACACTGTTTAATTCCGAAAGACTATATATTTGCGCGTAATAATCAATAAGCAGAGTGAGAGAAGGGAAAGTAGAATATGAGAGGTTTCTTCCAAAATTTAACTGGAAAGTACGCCTATGTCATATTGGTTTTGTAAAAACATCTCGGCTTCTGATGATTTTGAAATATATTAAGAAAGAAGGAATTCGCTCATACAAAGTACCTACAAAGTATCTGTTCATTAGAGGTTAATATCTATATTTAGCTTGTCTTCATGGTGTATAATCCCAGCAGAATACTCCTTGGAGAATTGAGAATGGTTGCATGGAGAATTGTTATCCTCTCCCCACTTGTTGCAAGGAGAAGGTGTGGCAGTAGCCCACGAACATTGAGAAACTGCTCCACTACTAACGAGAGCAACGATTGTCCAACGACTGAAAAACATCGAAAAAAGAAAACCACATAAATAAATCCAAGGCTGTATTCAAATGGAGCAAATACAAAAAGTAGAAGCGACCAGTCGCATCGCCTTGTATCGACTGTTCGAGAGTTGTAATCGACTCGGCCGACAGACCGGGATTTACATAAGTGTCATCAATTACGGTTAGTCAGATACTCTTTGCTTTATCCTCTTTGTCTGTACCTACGTAAAAACTAATTTACAACACAGCAGTTTCCTCTCGGACTTCCGCTTCTCATATGGTAATGCGACGGAAGCGGAGGCCATCTTGGTTGGTCACCGACTCCCCGCGTCTCCTAGGAGATGTAATGTTTATAGCAGAGCTGAAACTGTCCAGTCACCGCGGCTCAGGAGATGGACGGTCGTGACCGAAGACTCAGAATGAAGAGGAGAAAGAGGATGTGTAAATGGACATTGACATCGTTGGGCGATGGGGTCTTTGTTCGTGTGACCATTTCTGCTTCTAAGAACGTAGTCATTCATTTAATGCACGAGGCTGGAGTGTCAATTGTGATCAAGCTAACACTGACAAAGAAGGTATGATGCCAAGGTATCTTGAAACATCTTCTTTTTCGAAAAAAAAAACAAAGAAAGTGTTAAAACAACAGGTGTCTGATTGACATTTATCCAATTTTCAATAGTCTCCATTCTTGCATTAAACTATAATGACTTGTTAACTCCAATAAGTTAGTAAAACCACAATTTTAAATCTTAATAGTCCATATTTAAAAGTGAGATTAACACATTTAGATAGAAATACTGAGCATACTAGTGTGCCCTTACGTTTACATTGAGTTATTACGGGTTGAATATGTTTAATAAAGACAAGACCTAAATATTTCTAATCCCTTTGTAGTTTATTTCGTTTGATTGTAGCATCAGGCTTTCAGAATTCCTGGAAGATATAAAATGGGGCTGCTTACAGTTAATTGGAGAACCTTCAGCAGTCTATTATGAATGTCAAAAGTGTATTGATAATATCGTCGAATAATATTAAAAGTTTCTTTATGATGTGTGGTTTTCGGTTTGCATGCCATTCTTCATTCAGTAATATGAAGATTGACCGTTAAAGATATGTGTGAATTTGTGAAGTTATCTGAACTTCGTCAAAAAAAACTCCGGTTTCACGCTAGCATTCTTAATCGTGATGGATCTAATTTTGCGAGAAACTATTAAATCTTTGAAACCATACGGTACTTAAGCTATTAGTTTACCAATGGCAGATTTGTTGATATTGTTCATATATGTATGTAAAATCATATCTTCGACGATCGTGTTAGATCATTAGATCGTGTTCTCCAATCATTTTAAAGTCTCTAGCTTTGAAAATGAACAAAACGAACCAGTAGCGGAGTGACACAACCTATCTTCAAGCACATCCAAATTAAAAGCATCTTCAATAGAGAGAGGTCTCTGGGATATAAATTGAATATTTCAATTCCACCAATAATAATCACTGCTCTTGCTCTCTGATCCTTCGTACTCAAAATTCTTTCAAGATTTCGTAATCTCGTTTGGTCAAGTGTTATTCCATGATCGCCTCAAACGTGGGTACTGTCTGATCTCCAGTTCTCCAGCCGTAGGGTCAGCTCCAGCTGGAGCCTGCTGGAGACTCCAGGTCGAGTGTGGACTACTGGGCCAGCAGGTAACGGTCGGAACCGGTTGGCGCCTTGCGGTTACACAATACCGATCATGAGTACGGAATGTGCCTTCTCCCATTGGCCGTGGTTGCACAACGACGACCAAGCACTCCACAGCGAGTGCATCATTCATTAACCAAGCACTCCACAGCGAGTGCATCATTCATTGTCAGATAATGGCAGGCGGGTGCTGGTGGATGGGGAGGTGTCGAAACATAACACTTTCGACCTGTTGTGGACCTCTGGTCTCTCAATCAGAGCACTCAATGTTCTGTTGTTGATGGTTCGTTCTGAGTGCCAGTCCATCTTATGTCATTTGTCTACCTGGTGTTTTCAAACTCAGTGTCCAGTATTAAGTTCACGGTTTCATCTCGTTGATTTTGCCCATCACTTATGAAACATTTTTATATTTAGAGAACTGCTTTAATAGTAACCTAGTGAACTAATTGTGGCAAATAAACATAAAAGCACCGCTTATAGATGTTGAAAATAAAATAATGTATTGTCACGTTGCTGTCATATAGAGTGATAATGAACTAAATGATATCATAGGGGTGGGCCTAATGGCTCCAATGTTCTACGGGAATTTTGCCAATGGCACAGTGTAGCGGGTACGGCGGTTATCGCAACATAACTAGACAAAGCAACGTCGAGCATGGCTGCTGCTTGGAAGGGGCGACCGCTGAGCGATCCTGTCCTTGCAAGCAGCCCGCTTGCCCGGCCAATAGTGGTTCGGAAGTCACCTTTGAGCCGTTGGTCCTCAGGTTAAGTGTTAGAGAGGGCTTCCTAGCCCTAACTTCGCCTGGTAAATTAAGACATCTTTACTTTACTTTAAACGTAATGTTCTTTAGCGTATACCATAATGCTAAAGATTATGGCATATGCCATAAGATAAGATTATGGTGTATGATTATTTTTGTTGTTGGTGAAAGAGATATAAAATTCACAATGGTATATTAACATTATTACTTGAAGAATAAAAAAATAACTGTTTTGCATTACCATCTAATATAGTAAAAATCTAGAAAACATTTTTCTAGAGCTTGTTTTTGCTGTATTTTGGATCCATATGTAAAATATTCCATTTATATAAAAAACTGATTTCATAGGCTAGTAATAACCTCTCAGTATATTAGGTGAACCAAGAGAACTATTGTTACGCAGAGGTGTCAAAATTAGGTCATCATTCTGTCGAACAATTTTATTTGTTCCGGAACAGAAGGTTTCCAGCTGCGACAGAAATGGAGCATTACTTCACCACAAACCGCCACTTCCTTCATCTGGTATAAAATGCTGGAAAGAGTCCGAGACTTCCGGTCTTTTAGAGGCAATAGAATCGAGACTTTTCTTTTCCAAGCCATTTTGTTGGCTTTGGATGGAACATAATTCGATGTCGCGAACAGTAGACCACTCAGTAGAGACAGCCAATACCCGTAAAGGTAAACTTCCAATCCCAAATATTCCAAATCTGATAGCTATCTGAAGCTATATACTACTGACCACAGATCAAAGAAAAAATAGACTGAGCGTAATTGAGCTGCAAATCAAGAAAGTTGAGAGCGGTTTTACCAATGAGGAGTGGGAAGGAAAAGCATGAGTCTTTTTCTACCTAGCATCATGAGTTCACTAGTTGACTAATTTTGCCTACTACTGTAAACCATTACGTTATAATAATATTATGTTAATTTCTACACTATAAGTTAATTTGAACATAAATACCATGCAACTTGCTGTATTTTGAATATTTTATGAAAACAATCTCAAATTTTTTAAAAATTTTTATACAGTCTGATTTATTGATAATATGTTCTATAATTATTCCTAATTTTTGAAATATGTTTACTTCAGTGTTTTTATAATCTACTCATACATATTATGTAAAGACGAAAAAATATTTCTACGATATCCCATTCAACAGGCATTGAGGTATTTAATTTGAAAAATCCATACAACCACTTTTATCGAAATGGAAATTAAAAAATTAATCTTAAATTTAATTGAAAATTTAGGTAGGAAAATATACTGCAGAATAGTTAATTGGATAGTTTGGTAACAGTTTAATAGATTTACAGTAGGCTACTGGGTAGGACACGTCGCGTCGTAGAGAGGTTCGAGCGGCCAACTCACGTACGGTGACGGCATGTTTTCGACCTCATTTTTAGACAAACTAAATAGTTTAAGAAAAATTATGATAATTACAAATATTCTATTCAGGTCCTTTCCAACAACATTCCAGCTTACAAATATCGCCTGACCAAATAAACAAAAATTTTCTCACATGCAGACTCTGTCTTTGGTTACTAATGTTTGTAGTTACTATAATAAAAAGAATGTTTCTCATAATGCTAACCTAATTTTGTGAATTATGTTTTATCTTAGTGTTAAACCAGCGAAAACTGAGTACCAGTGTTGAACACAAGTTTAATCACCACATTTATATATCATTCAAATCATCCAAAGGAGGAACATATTTTTAATTCAAAAAAATATAGAATTAATATCTTTCGTAAGATTTTATACATAGTGGAAAAACTAACTCGTATTTTTCAAAATAAATATTATGTCAAGCCCTCAGCTCATACTATATATATATATCACATACTTACTGTAAAAATCAGAAATCTTTATCGACAGCAGTTTTCAATTGTGCTTGATTATAAGATAGCCCAAAATGACTACTGTACTTCAGATGTCTATAATTCCTTGCGAAGCGATCCAAAATTTGTTTCTTGTTTCTCTGCATTCAAGAGGGGTACCTTGAAAAATTATGGCAGTAAAATTAAAAAAAGATTACTCAACCCAAAATAGATTGCACCACCTTAAGGGGGCCGTGGTTCGGGGGGGGGGGGGGGAAGTGTTGGTTCTCGGTACTGTATTTGCCCTTATATGAGAATGCTCATTCTATTTCTTTCTTTGACAACTTTCTATTTCTTTCTCTGTGACAACTTCTAAATAAAATTAGGGAGAAATTTTAGTTTGCTTTGGATCGGATATCATCCTCAATAGGGCATTCCCAGCGTTGACTGCTGACATTCCATACTGATAAACCTCTACTCGAAAATTTCCCAAATGTAAGACCCATCTGAAGCTGATACTACTGACACATTTCCACATCGGTGTCAACAAGAGTACAGTTATTTTTGCAAGATGGTAATCAAAGTGCACGTGCACACCTGAGCGATTGTCGCGCTCCTCTCGACAGTTAGCTTAACTAACTGCATTGTCCCTGCTAGTTAGAGACCATTGTCTTTGTGAAATGTTCATCCTCTCCGTTCCACTTGGTACTGTGCTGATGTAAAACACCACATAGTTGTTTGGTTCTCCTCTATTGACTGTTGTTCGCTTGCCGAAGGACGACGACCCGTTGGAGGATTTTAGCGTTACAGAATGTTGTGTTGTCAAGTCAAGTGGCCGTTTTATTGTTGTAGGAGACTTAGACCCTTTGCAATATGGAAAGGATTTTCAGAGAGTAAATCATTCGAGAAAATAAGTTCGTGGGTAGGTTTACCATGTTGTAAAAGAACAAAGAATTTGTTACATGCTATTTTTTACTGTTGCTATTTTAGAAAAGAAATATCAATCCAATCTAAGGGCTTAGTAGAATAAATGCACAAACTCAAGTACGACAGTGGTAATTCTATCTTAATTAAAAGTTTTTTTTTATTATTTCTATCTACCATTTCAAATGACAGTGACATAATCCTGTATTCTGACTTGTGCGTAAAGTTCTGAAATAGTTATTGAACAATTTTGGAATGGGGAAAAACGAATGAGTTTAGAAACCTACTTTTGACAAAATAGAACTAAGATGGCTATTAATATCAGTCTTTAAATTTACAGTAACATTTTTTTAGAACATTTAGAGAACGAATTGGTATATTAGTTAAAAAAGCGAGATTTCATCTTGCATAGCTCTTGTCGACTGTTTCAAAGGGAGTCTTCGTAATCAAATTCTGACCTAATGTTTTAGGATATTTTCTAAGGTAGTCTACCTAGTACTAACCTAATCGCTGAAATCTAAAATGGTGTAAAGAACTATGGTTGTTCTTTCGACCATCTACTCACTGTAAATGTAAAGAACTCACTCAGAAATGATTGAAAGAAATAAGGCAGGCTTTCAGTAAAGGCAGTTTGCTTTAGGCTTGGACCATCAAAAGATGTGATTCTGAATCAAAATCAACATTTGCAAATCGAAGATGAAGGCAACAGTGAAGTCCATAGCGGTTTAGACGTCTTCAACAGTGATGAACGTCGCAGACCAGTTGTGGTTCCACCCTACTTGTCTTCGGCTTTCCGGCCCAGTTCGAAGGCTTGCTCACGTGTTTACAGGTATTAGAGGGTTCACACTTCGTAACGGCTTCATCAATCAGGAACTAAGTGATTCCATAACTAAAGAGGAACAAATTTATTAACAATAAAGAATTAATCATTTCAAATATACATGACTGAACAAATGTATCAATACACTATGCTATTTATACAGTTAGGTCATGAGTCTATGACCGTTGTAGTTGGGACTAATCACTACTAAAAGATTAAACAATTTCCAATATTATTTTATTTTTGACGATGGAATTTTAGATTTCAACAGGCTTTAAAAAAATAAAATTAATATTAGAAAATGTGTAATTATTTACCAGTGATATTACATTACAATCTTTCCAATGCTCTAAGAATCTTTATTTAATGTTCAGACCCTTTAACTTAAAATTGAAAATTTGTATGTAACTAAGGAACCAAAGACTACTTCGACTAATTTGGTGATTATTAGTAAGCCTGGAGGATCATGATAAGTGGCATCGTTGGACCATTCTCTTCGCGATTCGGCAGACGATGAAGGAAGCTACCCAAGTGTATGTACGGTCTTTTTGTGCTGAAATAAATCTCTATAGCTCTAATGAGCTAATTTGTGGCTTTGGTGAACAACTACTTACTAATAATTACCAATAAGAGAATTGGAGGTCGACATATTAAATTGAGCATTCTGAGCTAAGGAAGACTCCAAATGCCACTGCCCTATCTGCCTGGGTGCACTTTGATTCATTGTAACAAAAGGTTGGACTGTGTACAATTCATTCATGTCAACTGTCTCTCCACAAGAATACTTACTACAAGGCGAAGGTCTCGCTTGTGATACAAAGATGCCAGAACACTCGATGATCACATTAAGAGCCATGATGTGACGGTTTTTTGCGTCAGAAAAATTAAATGCGTCACGATGAAGTTGCTTTTATTTCATTCTGTCTGGCCGTGTAACAGGAGCGGTGCTTCTCTGACGAGTGACGCTCTAGACCAAATATAGTCTGCAGAAGAAACGGCGATGACCTCTGAGTGTCATTGACAGGTGAGTAGCGTTCCCCCAGTGACTGGTTTGTGATGTTGTCATGTATAAAGATAACCTGTGATCTCGGATGACTCTGTATGTGCAATAATTTCCTTTTTTTTTCAAGAATTTCTATGTAAGTCAGTGCAGTTTTAATTTACTATGATATATGTTTTAACGGAATTTGCATTTTTTATGAATGCCGCGAGAACTGATCACGTGACTTTTGGGTTAGATAGTGACTGCCGTATCCCTACGATACGGCGAAGGTCATTGATATATTGACAACGATAGCTTAGGCCACTTTACTTTGCCGATAAAAAGCAAAGTTTCTAATCAGTTAGGTTATCACGTGTACATGCTTAGGGTCATACATTAGAGCATTCCAAGAGAGCTGCATGACTTTTTCTTGATAAAAGCATATAATTTTAATGCTGCGGAAATTATGCGCTGCCAAGTATCCGTCTACCTAAGTAAGACGAGAGAGAAGAGGACGATGTAAGTAGGAGTTTGCATAAACAAGGCCAGGTTATTGTGGGAATCAACGCATTTAATATATTGCGTTTAAAAGCGAATTCTAAAAACTGCCACACAGGAAATTTCGCTTTTCACCTCAGAAACACTCTATAATCGTCTTAACCAGAGAAATCCGTCATAATCTCTAATATATTTTCTTCGTATACGTCTTGTACTCGTATACTTCATTGATGTTTAAAGTGTATGATATGTGCATAATTCCAGTGCATAATATGTGCACTGGAAAGACATTCATGAGTGACATTTGTGTATGACAAAAATTGTTGTATACAATTTGAATTGTATCCACTGTAAACTGACGCTATACATTTCTCTAAGAAATTTTGTAATAAAGAGTTTCTGATTTCCTGATTATGTTCACTTCCGGTTAGAACCCGGTAGTAAACATCCTTTGACTATAACAGTAAAACTGAATCATGACGAGTACAAATGTCTTATGGAAATATTCGTTTGTCGTTGTTTCTAGAGTACGTTTAGTTGGTTAAATCGTGAAATCGTGAATAAATTTATGCTAATTAAGTTATGGATAACAATAGAACAAATTATACGTCACAAATCCTATGCAAAGAATCGAACTGAACAACATTCGCAGTTATGGATAACAACAGAACAAGTTGTACGCCAAAACTCTCATGTAAACAATAAGCGCAATGAAAGCCTTATCTTCCAGCCTAAACCAGAAGTGCATTTATAATAATATATATCATTAGACACTTCCTGTAAAGTGATAAATCCAATGAGCAGTGATATATTAAAATTTGAAAATTGAAAATTCGCTAAGTAATAGTTATGAAATAAACTTCTGTAGGTTGCTGAAGACAACATTATTCTTTGGAGCAGTCGATTAATTAGGATGGTCGGGGAGAAATCGGAATCTATATAAAATGTTCATTGCCTCAGCTTATAAAAGCTTACTATTACTGAGGTCTCTATTTAGAGACTGCGATGCCACTCGGTAACCAGAGTGTTCAATATAGTAACAGAGCCAGAGAGAAATGTTGATATATAAAACTTTTACTACCGCAGACTACAAAAGCTTACTATTACTGAGGTCTCTATTTAGAGACTGCGATGCCACTCGGTAACCAGAGTGTTCAATATAGTAACAGAGCCAGAGAGAAATGTTGATATATAAAACTTTTACTACCGCAGACTACAAAAGCTTACTATTACTGAGGTCTCTATTTAGAGACTGCGATGCCACTCGGTAACCAGAGTGTTCAATATAGTAACAGAGCCAGAGAGAAATGTTGATATATAAAACATTTACTACCGCAGACTACAAAAGCTTACTGTTACTAAGGTCTCTATTTAGAGACTGCGATGCCACTCGGTAACCAGAGCGTTCAATATAGTAACAGAGCCAGAGAGAAATGTTGATATATAAAACTTTTACTACCGCAGACTACAAAAGCTTACCTATTACTGAGGTCTCTATTTAGAGACTGCGATGCCACTCGGTAACCAGAGTGTTCAATATAGTAACAGAGAGTCAGAGAGAAATGTTGATATATAAAACTTTTACTACCGCAGACTACAAAAGCTTACTATTACTGAAGTCTCTATTTAGAGACTGCGATGCCACTCGGTAACCAGAGTGTTCAATATAGTAACAGAGCCAGAGAGAAATGTTGATATATAAAACTTTTACTACCGCAGACTACAAAAGCTTACTATTACTGAGGTCTCTATTTAGAGACTGCGATGCCACTCGGTAACCAGAGCGTTCAATATAGAAACAGAGCCAGAGAGAAATGTTGATATATAAAACTTTTACTACCGCAGACTACAAAAGCTTACCGTATTACTGAGGTCTCTATTTAGAGACTGCGATGCCACTCGGTAACCAGAGTGTTCAATATAGTAACAGAGCCAGAGAGAAATGTTGATATATATAAAACTTTTACTACCGCAGACTAAAAAAGCTTATTGTTACTAAGGTCTCTATTTAGAGACTGCGATGCCACTCGGTAACCAGAGTGTTCAATATAGTAACAGAGCCAGAGAGAAATGAGAAATGTTGATATATAAAACTTTTACTACCGCAGACTAAAAAAGCTTACTGTTACTAAGGTCTCTATTTAGAGACTGCGATGCCACTTGGTAACCAGAGTGTTCAATATAGTAACAGAGCCAGAGAGAAATGTTGATATATAAAACTTTTACTACCGCAGACTACAAAAAGCTTACTATTACTGAGGTCTCTATTTAGAGACTGCGATGCCACTCGGTAACCAGAGTGTTCAATATAGTAACAGAGCCAGAGAGAAATGTTGATATATAAAACTTTTACTACCGCAGACTACAAAAGCTTATTGTTACTGAGTTTCACATAAGACACTTCTCCTCTTGGAAGTCGAAGTGTTAAGAGTTTTGCGTGTTGGTATTAAATTCCTTACATTTTACCGTTATTCACATATATCCATCGACAACTGTATTTAAAAAAAGGTTAGGATATATGAGTCGGTTTTCCTGAGAAGTGTATAATTTTGGAAGTCCCTTTTTTTAGAAAATCCCAATATTATTAACATCTTTTATGTGTTACCACTTTCTAACTTATCTAAGAACATTATGTGAAATTTTGCAACTAAACAATACGTTGAGTTACAATATGTAGTTTTACAGTTATACGTTCATAAAGTATGATTTGAAATACATCACTTTTATGGTGCGACGCTTTTCTCATAAAATACCATATGATTGAAAGACAAGCGAGAGATGACACTTAACTGAAAACACAGAAATCAAGTTTGTTTACCTTAACCGCAGGCAAACTGGCAGAAATGAATGGAATCATTCTGTGGGCGAAGCGTGGACAGATTACTACGCTGCCACAAGTCAACCACAAACCGTCCCGAAATACCGTAGGTTCGTCCTACAAAATTATGTACAATCAACAGCTCAAATAATATGGACACTACTCCTATCCTCTCCATTGTTAACCTTTTTGTTGTAGAAAGGGCAAGGCTGAATGAACTAGGTCGCTGACATTTTGGAAAGAAAACTCGTTTGTAAACAGATAGTTTGATAACAATAACAACATAAATTACAGTCACATTTAACAATTGAAGTTTGGTGTTTAACCTTGGATGTGATGAAATTTGGTTTATTCTATGCTCTTTAATAACAATTTATGTTTGCAAATGAATCCGGGTTAAATGGCTTGTATCTGATGTTTTTGGCCAGGTCATATTCTTGTCATGATCATGAGGTCATTTAAGCTGTTTGTACTAAATTGGTGACTAAGTTCTATAATCCAGATAGTTTGAAGTCGGTCATTTAGATTTGAGCTTTTGAGAATGGTTGTATTTTAATCATGGTATCTATTTCTTTTCATCTTCGGTACTACTTCAATGACGCATATTTTTACTGGATTTAAATTCACTCATCGTCGGTGAAAACAAGACTCAGCATTTTAAACTGAATTTCTACAGCCATTCAATACTGTAAGGACTAGAATTTAAATGGCTTGGAATCCACATGAATCTGTAGGATTTCCTTAGTGACTATAGTAAAAGTAATTAGATTTTCAATTCTTAGTTATTCGATTAGCATTTTTTAACATTTCATCTATTCATTTTCACTTTTATTGTTCCCTACCTAATAATTACATACAAACACGATTTCTTTTAGGGTTAGCTCAATAGTGAGTTTGACCCAGGATACTATAACCTGCTGTAATAATTCCATAGAATGTTGTCCATACGACGTAAAATGTCTTGGCTTGCCTAGATTATAATCTGAATTCAACTTAAACCTATCAATAGGCATACATACTTATAGTCGGAACCAAAAACCTGTTCATATTTTTTATCAGATCTCTCCCAGATTTTGTGTATATTAAAACGGGCGTAGTAGAAATTTAGGGATTTCGCAAAGGAACATGATTTGCTTTCATTTGGAGACCTTGGCATATCAGAACTCTTGGTAATGTGCCCTTTTGTCATCCACTCGGTGCTAGTTAGGCTCTTAGACTGCATTGAACTCGGTTTTACTTCTTATATCTTCAATGACACTTAACTATTGTGTGACCCTAGAGAAATCCAGATGAAAAAGTTATTGTAAGATACAGATATTGCGCACTCAATTCGTCAACATATCAATACAAAAAGGACCGCTTATTCAAGTTTTAGACTGATTGTTAAACTGGAAGTCTTCCTAGGGAAATCCACGAGTGAGAAAGCTGTTTTTCAATGGTCATTCATAAGATCTTTGATTATGAGAGTTACATCCTTTAAATCTTTGTTCATGTCATCATTTTCATTTCTATCATTGCAATAGGCCATTGCAACAATCGTTATATGCTGTACATGTACATTCCATTCATTTAGGAATTGTAGAACTTGTATATCCTCTTAAAAGAAACAAATCTTGACCGTAACTCATTCTAAGGGATAACACTGAAATCCTAGTTTTAAAAAGAATGATTAAAAAGAAGGATTCAGGAACAGTTCATTAGGGTTTACTTTCAAGTAGGTAAGTTTGAATTCCAAAATTATTGTCTCAAATGGTTTTGGAAAGATCTGTGTGTAAGGCTAGGTCGTCTGGGGAGAACGGTTAGCCAAGGATAGTAGAGGTCAGGACAAGTTATGTATAGCCTGTGTCTCACCATAACATGATTGCAGCACAAAAGAGCTTCTCAGTGAGATAATCGATGATCATAAAGTCACCATACTTTGTGCAGAAGAACTGCAAAGTGGCGGCCAGCAGACTAATGGGCTTGTTGACAGTGGTTGGAAGCGGTAAGCAGTAAACAAGCAGTGGAGTACAGACGCCGGGCCGGGCCACGCCGCCGACCAGGTAACGGACTGTCGGCCCACATCCACAGTCCATCCTGCCGCAGCTAGCCATTGTTTGTGTCGACTGGAAACTAGAATGTAACCCTCCGGTTGTAGGAGAAATGTACAGGATTTTCAGTACGATCTTTTGTCATTTGTAGCATCAGGAGTCCTGCTGACAATTACATTTCATAATAATGGACTTTTTACGTTAGTGGTGATTGTAGCCCGTTGGCAATATTGCATCCTCTCCTCTCCTCTTCTTGGATATTTTACCCTTATGAAAACGAATCATACTTTTATGACGGAATAAAGCAATGGACATCAACTGTGTTTGTTATTTACTTAACTCGTTTAATTTTTGGACTTTAAATACGTCACTGAATTACTTAAAAGTTGAACGTTCTTACTCTGATTGACAATAAACGATTTTTAATTTTTCCACTACATTTTTGCACTTTAACATATTTTTAATTCTATATCATATTTAAAAATATCCCTTAACATTCATTACTATGATTTTAAACTATTTTGAATTTTCCACATTGGTCTGTTTAGAATATATTGGAAAGACACAAATTATTTTTCATCGCAAAAGAATAGGCTAAACTTGCTGAGAATTATCTTTTGTACAGTAATGGTTTTCTGATTTGGGCCTACATCAATATTTTAATTACAATCGAATACAAAACCAATGGATACCAATATTCTGGATACTTTTTGTAGGACCCCACACTAGATGCTTCTACAGGTCTATTCTAGCAAGCAAGCAAGTGAATAGAAAAGTGAATTTGAGTATGTAATCAAATTTTTGGGATTGAACATTCTAGTGAACACCGTCTATAAAAATTCCAAGATCTTGTTATAAACAAAAATTTTAAAATTGTTCAGTTCACGAACAATTTTTAGCGTTAACTCCGAACTCCCGATTGGAGTGAAATCTGTTCTTTCGTCAACACGAACCAATAGCGTAGGCAACGAAAGAAGACTCGAATAGTCCACTTCATCGCTGGAGACTCCAGTACTTCAACTTCCAGGAGGATATGTAGGACGGCGTCACTCGCTGCGCGATCACCATTACTACTCTGCAGAACACTAGAAGATAACGTCTGCATGGTGTGTGTGGCTGGTGCCGAGAAAATCGGCCTGATTCGCGCGGGAAAGTCGATCACTACAGGCTCACTCAGTCTGCGGTCTTTTTGCCGACCGAAGCTAGAAAGTGACCGTCGACAATGCTCTAGATGGCGTCGCGAATTGCTGCAGTCGGATGACTATCTTCCATCTAGGGCTAAGAACCCAACAAGCGCGGAGGAGAAACCTCTTGACGGAACGATTTCCGTCCACCGACAGAATATTAGTGTAACAAGTTGTCTAAGAAATAATACACATTGACAGATTTTAAGAATAATGTGCATTCTGGTGATTTATATATAACCCTGAACTTACTACTTAAGAAACTATTTTGTCCATCTTCCTTAGACGTATTCTTAAGAGCTAACACCTTGTAGGTTCATGGATAGGCGCGAACTGGAAGAGTCAACACAGCACGCTTATTATATGTAGATCTAAAATTTTATCTTGTGTGGATAAGGTATACCTCTTACCTTTTCCTTGTATTTCTTTTTGAGGGATGTTGAAGAATGAAGACAGGAGGCCTTATTTCTGAACACAAAAGGTCCACATGTGAGGTCAGATATTTTAGACAGACATGTTTACGAAAAACAAATGTTACTAAGTGTCACAGTCCATGTCGCAAAACCACTGGTTATGATCTCAGTAGTACATTTTTAACTACGCTCAATCGTATCTTTTTTCTTCTCAATTTTCCAGCCTTATTCTTACTCTATGGGCCACGAAATTTATAAACAGGCCAAAAGGATGGCGTGCGTTAGAAGATAATTACGTTGTTCATATTAGAACACAATTTGAACCTAGACTATTCCCATTCTTTATTAGTATTCTCGTAAATCAAATTTTACATCTTTACACCTCAAATCATGTTGCTCCTTTCTCTTTTCTTAGTTAATTCTCGTGATATCATAACTGCAACCCTCATAGCCTGGTAAGCATCTTTTTACTTGCAAATAGAGGGTGCGTTTTTTCCAGATATGTATAAAAAGAATTTCCTTACTTTGGAGAATATAAACTTGATGTGTAGGACTTGAAAGGCCTTCTTATGATAAGTGAGACACATTTTTCCCTTTAATTTCAAGGCGTTAAACTTTATATGAGTACATGGTACATAAAATGATAATAAATAGTACATTAACTAATTAAATGTAATAAATATGACGTTTGCAAGAGGCGTGAACCGATGGACCGAGGAGGCATCAGTATTACCGAGCGTCGAAGTCTCCAAGTCCAAGAGGCGTTGACGCTGGACAGAGAAGTGGGTCGTTATAGTGCCTCACTTTCCCGTCAGCTGGCAGCAGCAGCAGCAGCAACGACAACCGTCCATTCCCTTCTCTCGGCCAGAGGACTGAGCAATAAAATACGTTGACTCGCGAAATGTCATTGCAGAGAAAATGGATTGCTCAGTATATCTTCCAATCAGCCTTCCCTTATGTTATTGAAGTTTTCACTGGAACAATTTCCACTCACTCGAATAAAAAAGAACAATTTTACTTTCCCTGCCGGTAATGATTTTTAGGTGATTAAGGCAAAAGGCATTCAATCAAGTTTGTGAACTGTTGCTTTCACCTTACAGAATCGTAAAATGTTTTTATATTATCCAAATGGTAGTTATTTAATAAAATGTATACTGAGATATTAAGAGCTTATGAAAATTACTAAACCTTTATCAGTAGTCCTTTGGTAGATTCTGATGGAAACATTATTGATGACAATAGTCTATGAGGTCTTTTTTAAAACTTGAAGGCAGTGATGACTGTAGGAGCATAACAACAAATTGAACACCTGGGTGAAATATAATAGCCATTACCTCTAACATCATCACCTGACCATCGATGCTATAGCAGTCCAGCTCCCGACAGCCATAATGGGAGCAGCAAGCGACAAGCGACAAGGATAACGTGTATGTATAACGACATGCTCATGTCCCGCAAATGTCTCCCACACAAAGCAACACCTCTTTGCCAAGGACGGCGGGTCGAGCGATCAACTGACATTCCTGCAGCAATTAGATATCAGCTGGACGACCGCCACTGGTTGTGCAAGAAGAAGTGATAACATGCCATATACAGAAGAACCTCATGTGGCCGATCTTGCGTGAAGAAAGAGTTCTTGAAGAAGAACGGCTATAAAACTGATTCCTTTAGTTCCTGATGGAATCGATTTACAGAGTTTAGACCGAATTCTAAATATTTAGAACCTTATTTCCTAGCACTTTAGTTATTTTCATAATGACTTGACGGGTAAAGTAAAATGACCAGAGAGAGTTGACTAACTTCTTTGTGATCACGACAGATCGGCCCAACACCTTCTTCCAAATAGCCTCTTCAAATAGAAATGACTAAGACATAATAGGAATTATTTAAATGTATCGATAGTGTAAATTTCCAAGTTTTATCTCCAAATCATACCTTTATATGTGTAGCAATATCCGAAAAGAGACGACTGGGAAGTGAATTTTATATGGTCCTGAATGGATTGTGTGTGTTAAAGATATCTGAAGATTAAGGTCATGAAACGTGAACCCTTCTAAATAGTCTGTTTTACACTAGTTTTGTGTGTGTGTGTGTGTGTGTGTGTGTGTGTGTGTGTGTGTGTGTGTGTGTGTGTGTGTGTGTGTGTGTGTTTCAGGTAAATTCATTAATATATTAAACTACTATTGGCATATTGTAATACATTTTAATAAAATTATTTGTAGATTGCCGTGGATATTGCATATGTTGATCATGTATATTATGCAATAGTTTAATCCAAGCAATATTTTTTTGAAATTGGTTTATTTGTAGTCTGGTTGTGCATTCCATTAGTAATGGCTGAAATCTCTGACGCCAAAAGCGCGTTCAACGTTTATCTTTTTGTTAATTAGAAAAAAATTATATTTGGATAATGTGGGTACTAAAGATGGGAACCCTACGATAAATTATCTGTAATTTGTTGGGACCCAAGATTGTGAATGTATATTGCAAATACATTTCTTGATTTCTTAGAATGTTTTGATATATACGTTTTTAGACGATGGAGCCAATAGTAGACAATCTGTGTGATATCAATCTCGAAAACCTTCCCTTCCCATCCTGGGATTCAGGCCGAGATACCAGGATAGCCAACCGTCCGTGATTCCGCCCAAGAACAACTACCGTGCGTCGATCAGGCGAGTCTGAGCTGTTCTTGGCTCAACGTTTCCGGCACTTTCACCTCCGATCGGTGGCCTCATCTCGTCAACAATAGTCTCTGTACACTTATAGATCTTTAGCCGTCAGCATTGTTCGGATGCCAAAGAGGTCAGAAAGGTAGAGGCCACATTAGTGATTAGTTCCAGCAGCACAGTGGCAGTGGGGTAATGCTGTGCACACTGCGTGAAAGTGAACAGGGCTTTGTCTCTGACAACTTATTGTAATTCGAGATTTAACCAGGTCGTCAGAGAATGAGTCCGGTGTGTTTTGTAAGAAAATTGGCAGTGATTTGTGATTCATAGTGGTTTATTACAATTATCAGTGTTGTAACAACAGTGTTTCAGAATTTTGCAACTCGACAGTTTTTATAGATCCGAAATACTCAGTACAAGTTCCTTAATCCTAAACGGTCTTGAATAGATTACTACTACCAGTTATTTTCTGTTTTTAATGTCTTAATGAAGTTTCTAGTTAACACTTACGCTTTCGCTTTTCCAAGGACCAATTGGAATTCCTGATGAATCCTCCGCAAATATATACTTTAAGGCCAATTAGAACAGCATTACAAGTATTTGTAATCATATTTTAAATATGACGTCTGCAAAATAATTTTACAATTGTGTTCCGTCTTAACTTCTTCACACATTTCCCTCTTCTTTCAAAGAAAAGTTAGTAGTACTTTTCAAAGTAGGATTTGTATACCGTACCACAAAACCCGTAAAAATGTGGACCATGGATTGAATTTAATAACATAATCAGGTAATATCTTAATAGAACTGTTGAGGAGGAGAATATTTTGCGATATAAAAATAATTGAATATAACGAATTTATAAAACGGAATTATGATTGTTCGAGAATACACAGATCTTAAGTGAATGTAGAGTGGATAATGAGCCAGTAGATAGGAGATTCTTTGGAAATATATGGCAATGAAGTGAATGTAGAGGAGGGATGGTGGAGAAAAATAGAAGGTGGGGAATAATATAGGGAAGGTAGGTGGATAGGAGAGTCTTTGAGAATACATGAACGTGACATAAATGTAGAGGGGAGGATGATGAAGAAAAATAAGAAGGTAGATAATGAGATCAGTGCATAGGAGAGTCTTTGGGAATATATGGGGTGGCTCTGAAGTGAATGTAGAGGAGGATGGTGAACGAAAATAAGAAGGTAGATAATGAGATCAGTGGATAGGAAATTCTTTGAGGATAAATGGATCTGAAGTGAATTTAGAGGGGAGGATGATGAAGAAAAATAGGAAGGCAGATAATGAGATCAGTGGATAGGAGATTCTTTGGGAATATATCGCTCTGAAGTGAATGTAGAGGAGTATGGTGGACAAAAATAAGAAGGTAGATAATGAGATCAGTGGATAGGAAATTCTTTGTGGATATATGGATCTGAAGTGAATTTAGAGGAAAAGATGATGAAGAAAAATAAGAAGATAGATAATGAGATCAGTGGAAAGGAGATTCTTTGGGAGTATATGGTTCTGAAGTGAATGTAGAGAGGAGGATGGTGGAGAAAAATACGAAAGCGAATTAGACCCGTGGATAATGAATGGGATCAAGGAAGATTTAGCAGTGTGCACTATCCGCCACAGTGTTGCATGGCGGATGCGGTGGGACAGGTAATGCCGCTAAACAGGATCTGAAAGCGGTAAGGGCAATTAGCTTGGGTAAAATGTCGCACAGCTACGAGAAAGTCTGAGTCGTACGTCCAAGCTGACGGATAGATGGCGGTCTAGTGTAAATATGTGTCTCTGTGCGTAAACTTCAGAACACATCACAACTTTAAGTCAGGATGAACAAGTTTTCTCCAAAGTTGTTGCAACACCGCTTACAATAATTATTATTTGATAACGAGAGTATAACTTATGCAAGAGTATACTGCAATAACTGCATTAATAGTGAAATATAAAACATTTTGATATTTAGAAAATAATTATTTTCAATTTCTTTAATCATTACATTTTAAATTATATTTGCATGATTATATTTTGAATTATATTTGATGACGATTCAGATATTTTCTCCCCCACAACTTTCCTAATATCTTCCTTTGATTTTTACAACCTTCCTTGCATAAATTAAAAAAAAAGTAATAACCTCTTTTATACACCCGTATTTTGTGTTGACTCAATCACAAACTCTGTTTCAGGTCAGACATTATCCGAACTGATTTTAAGACGTTATAGTATTCTAGGAGTAATTGTGATTTTTTTTCTAACGGATTTATTGGTTCCAAAATAAGTCTAGTGTCCGGTGATTCAGGATATGTTAATCGGATCATTTCCATTAGGACTCACCTTGTCAGATTGATACATACAAGGTTCGGATCCCGCCTTAAACTTGTTTTTCTAAGTCACTATTAATGAGGATTTCTTAAAAATAAGTTTATTGTAGAAGGAATGTATAGGCTCATTGTACTAAATGTTTCGACTACAAACTCTATAGTCTTATAAAAGAAACAATATTACTAACAATGATTTTAGACTCCATTGTTAAGGTTCTGCATCAACACCGAGATGGCGTGTTGGTCTTATAAGACCGACAGCGACTATTTACCGCTGTACCGAGATAACCTAACCACAACAGACCTTCCAGCAGCTGTCTTCAAGGTAACGGTCAATGATTCTGACACAAACCACAAGAAAGGAGCGCACTAACCCGTAAATCAGTATAATTTGCTTAACAGTGGGGAATACCGTTATCTCTCCACAAATCTCACCAAAACCTAAATATTTAGTATAAGTTTGAATCTTGTACATTTTTACGATTGCGTATTCTATAATCATCAGTTAGAATGGAGATTTTGTTGTATTTGTTTGTTTGATTTATTTCAGAATCACAGCACTTTAAGATAACGTACCTGCAGATAGAAAAAAGAAATTTTTAATATAATATTGAGGAGTTTTTACAGTTTGTAGGCTACATGAGGATGTAATAACTTGTTCTTCTAATTATTTAAGACTTTATGAAGCTTTTTAATGAATTATAATGTAAGAAATGATACTTTTTCAAAAGACATCTCTCAAAGAAATCTAATTTTAAAACATGTCAAGATCTTGTTGAAACCTGTTGAAATCGAATGAAGTTGGGCCTTGTTAAGATAAATAAAACATGTTTAAAGCATTCGAGTGCTAAATAAAATTTTAAAGACGTTATTGCTGCATTTTATTGTGCCACTCAAAGAAGCAAACATATACAGTAAGCTATGTCTCCTAAAGCCGTTATTTTTATCTTCACAGTTTTAAAAACAACCATTTTTTATATTAACAAAATACTATTCTTTCTACCCTTAAATGAAATTATTCAACCTTCTTCTAAATTGAACAGCTGTAATAGTTTCAATTGAGAAACCTCTCACAAATCCCATCCCTGCATCACTCTTTGTCCAGCAAGGTCGTTACGAATGCCATTGAATGCACAGTAAGCCAATAGCTCAATAGCTCACGAAGTTGTTAAAGCAGAACGTATCTAACGGCCTCTATCGGATAACAAGTAACTCATTATACCGGATGATATGGCCGTGGTGGAATGGATCTACTGAGCTCTTCGTCGTGTGAGAATGTCGGCCTCTCTGATGTGGACTACGGACCCGAGGTCTGCAATGTACCTGAGGTACATGCCCCTGTAGTTCTCCAGGAATCTCTTCCCTTACTGGGCAAGCAGGTCATCCAGGAGTAAGAAAGTACAATTTATTGTTCTTTTCTTGTGAGTTCAAATCCGTAAATCACGGAGAAGAAACTATCTTAATCTTTATATCGATTGCGCTTACAACGATCAATCATATTTTACGAGGAAGAAATCATATTCTATGTGTAGAAATCTCTATTGCTTCGCCGTGCTTTGCGATCGTGCCTCAAACATCGTAAAGGACTTAATTGTGCATCTTATGAGACAGTGAGAACACATTTTCATCTAAACTACACTTGATTATGTAGTGATGTCAAAACGATGCAAAAAGTTCTTTTTGAGTTTCTTCTTCGCCGAAGTTTTTTTTATCTCTTCAGACAAATGTGGACTCAAGATGCAAGAAATCAATTCTGTGGCAGCTGCAGATTTCTCTGCATTAAGCAGAAGGTGAAATAGAGGTAAATTCAACATTAGCACTGAATCAACCCTTTCCTAGCTTGGTACAATTAAGAACGAGGACCAGGTATTTAAATAATACTTATATTCATAGCCATAAACTAGATAGAGATTGAAAGATTGAAGACCTTGAAAGTCTCCACTTCAAGGTTATTTATAAATAGCTCACGTTCATTTAAAATTTATTCACGTTGTTACGTTGGTTTTATGGCTAATAGAAACATAATATGAGGAAAACATTATTACTTCATATTTTTGACTCTTTTGATGCCCTCCCATTTCGATTTTTTTTAATTGGTGCCTCTACTGAATAGTTTCTTTATCTGGAGAAATTTCTCTATACATTTAAAAAAAATCAGGTTGTATGCTGGTAAAATATGAATTAGTTCTTGGCTCTGGCCTACAAGAACCAATATGGCTGATTTATTTGGGAATTTCCTCTAAAGACAGTAATTTCTTATAAACTGCAATATGAGTCTTTTAAATATCATTCAAAATTTAAACTTTTAGTGGTAGTAACATGCCTAACATAAAAACTTAAAAATAACAACCAAGTTGTTTCAGTTCAGCTCGCTGCTAGCAAAGTTGCGAATTAGTAACGGTCTGAGAAAACCATCGTTTATAACTAGTTAAACAACTCACATGATGACCTCAATCAATTTTATACGACTGTAAATAAAGGACGAGCACAGGAAACACCGACTGCAAGAACACTTTTAATACTTCCGGTTACCATTAGAGTAGGAATGTCTATAGATTATTATATTAACATAGAGATCATTGTGAACTTTAAATTCTCGCATTAGCGCAATTTCGACTCAAATTCAAGATATTTTGATTATATCTTTGTCTAATTACAATGCAAGTTTGGTGACGTCATTCGCAGCTTATTACAGTAATACAACTGCTTTGTACGTCCTGTTTTGGAGTGCTAGTTACGAACGGAATTCTACCAAAATAACTGCGTTTTTAACATTTTACACAGATGAATCCACATAAAAACCCGATTTCTGATCGTTACATAAGGACTATTCTTTAAACCGACTGTCCAGACGGGTTACTGATTTGGGCCCGGTTTTCGTTTTTGTTCATTACCATTGTCACCACGCAGGCTTCATACTGACACAGTTTGAGATTTCTGCCATCTCTGTGCGTTAGCTTTTTATACAGTAAAAACTCGTGAAATGGCACTATTTTCGCTTAACCGTTAATTATTTGGGACATTGACACTGGGAAAATAGTTATCTGTTAAGTAAAATACGAGATAAGAGTATGCCAGATCACGTGTCGCGTAACAGGCTTTGCTAAGTTTGTGTTGAAATTACAAATCTATATAGTTTCATTTTATTCTCTAGATGGCAGACAGGTAGACAGACTGAGAATATTTTATGAAAATATCATAAAACATAAGAAGGTCAGAATTTGACTCCGAAGACTCCTTTGACGCAGCCTAGAAGAACTGTCCTATATGAAATTTCATTGGAGAGTACTTTTGAACTAATGTACCATCCCCGCTCTAAATGCTCTAAAAAAATTTCAAAACACATATTTATAAACTGATGTAACTTGATAGAAGTAGGCTTCTCTGACCTGTAATGTATATTTTCTTGATCGGGGAAAAAAAATTACAATGGCCATAAAATTATAAACCTTTCTGCGTATTTTTTTATCATGGTAACAAGGCGTCTCAACATAGGCGTCGGAAATATAATTTACTCGAACCAGCAGTGGTCATACACATGCTTTACATTTAAATACTGTTATGAAACATAAATTCTTCCTAGAGCTTTGTGTGTGTGTGTGTGTGTGTGTGTGTGTGTGTGTGTGTGTGTGTGTGTGTGTGTGTGTGTGTGTGTTTGTGTGTGTGTGTGTGTGTGTGTGTGTGTGCGAGCGCGCGCGCGCGCCTGTGTGTTTATTTATTTTATTGAGAAAGAGGCAAAATCAGCTATGGAACAAATAAATACTAAGATCAGAGTAAATTACAATTACCATAAATATACATATTTTCTTTATCGTGGGAAGAAGCCAAACTCAACATTGGCGTTGGAAATATAATTCACTCTAACCAGAATTGCTCATACATATGCAAAATCTACGAAATTGTAGGCGAAGCCGCGGGTAACTGCTAGTGCATATTTAAAGCTCTCTTTTACCTGTTCTTTTTTCAACTTTTCAATTGCTTAAATCCCTCTACATCGCCTTCCTCTAACCCATAAACAAGTAAAACTTTATAACGCGTATTAATACACTTATCTCGCCTCAGAGGAAGGGCTATCCGCCTTATAACGGTACTGTTTGCTGTAACGGGGACCAGGAGGAGATAAAGTAAAGCACGCGCACAGCTCGGCCGCTACCCGCTGGGGTTAGTGCGGGCGAACACGTGAACACGCTCTTACCCGTTATATATGGCGAGTTGCATCATTGGGTTTGCGTTATGGGGGTCACCACAAGTATGCGAGTTTAGTACAGGGTGTTCCAGAGTTCCTATTGGCGGAGCTCAACAACTGGGTTGAGTGGGGCAGTTCCTGTTGATTGTTTATTGTCGAAGAGTGGTAACACGTGTTTGTTACCTAGCTCAATTAAAACATCTATAGTAACGGAGAAAGTTGGTGAATATTTGTTATGTTTTAGTACATTTTTGCATGTTTACTTTGAGATTTGATCAACATATTGCGTTGTCCATGTATCGACACGATTGTAACCTTGATCTTAGCTTAGTTCGTATGGATTTATTATTCGTAAAAGGCCAGTTCCAGTCCATTTGGACTAAGAGAGCTCCAAGGTCAAAGGTCAAAACAATTTACCTTCCAAGTAAACTTAGTCTTATTGATGCGACTTCCTTTGATTGGGCTTCAAAACAAAACTGTCATAAGCGTCCTATTTAACTAATCAATCGAATTAAGTCTCTTAGAAGCCATATATATATATATATATATATATATATATATATATATATATATATATATATATATATATATATACACACCCTGATGGGAGAGGGTATTTATACTTGTCTCATACCGATTGGAATTGGGTAGGACATCGACTGCTTCTGAATCGAAATCATGCAATCCAATCACACTATATTACCAGTGCAAATTTGTTAGTTAGGAACATGAACTTAATTTTTTTAAGAGTTAAGAGACAGCTTTTATAAGTGTCCATTATTTGAAATGTAAAGGGAAAAAATCTATGCTATTGTTTTGCTTCTGAACTTTAAAGATATAGTAACTGCCAATTTTGATACGTAATTTAATAAACACATTGTATGGTTTGGTTCAGATAGTTTAATTTGGACCCCGCTGACAACTGTTGTACTTAGCGGGGCCATTGAAATGTAAAATTTTATAAATAAACCAATTCAAAAGGAACCGTAGGCTAAGTCCTGTCTGTGACTAACGTTCCTTCACTTCTTGACATTTCCTCTTCTTTCTGTGCCAAATCTCTAATTTTCTTGCACCATATGGATCAACAGTCCACAGAAGAATCATCAACCAAAGTCTATGGAGGTAACTGAAAAATGAAATCTTGCTCTCTTGAAGACAAAAAGTTGGATCTCCGGGACAAAAGCACTGGAGCGCTCAGTTACAGTTGCTGACGTTGGCTGAAGAGAAAGCCGCTGACTAATATGAAACAAGGAAGGCTGAAGGCGTAAGTTTTGTACGGCTATGAATATGTCGACCCACACAAGCGTGGTCAGCTATACGTACACCTACATGTCTTTACTCTCTGGGACGGATTAGGTTGATGACCTTTCGGCACTAAATGGGTCTATGAATGTTAACTATTTATTTTGTCTTACGGTTCCTTTGCAGGTTCAGGACCGTTGGATCTAAGAGCATTCATGGATAATAATCATTGCCTTATTTAGTAAATGAGTGACCTATTCTTATGACAAAAGTTTAATAAACCTAGAGTACGACAGATTTGCAAAAATAGAAACAAATTGAGGTAAGTTTGTTGTTGGAAAGGTATGAGTTATTTTTTTATGTAGTGCAGTTTTAAAAAACTTCACAAGCATTTTTAGAGTATTCTTTTAGTTCTTTTATGTCTTCCTCTAACCAAAACAATTTTCTTTGGCTCACTTTAACGTTTTAAAGAAATAGGTCAAACACAGTTATACATATACATTGACCATGCCTAGAAATTAATCCATAGATTTACCATAAATTGCAATCTACACATCACACAACACATCAACCTACAGGTCAGACACTCTAAGAAATTATGTGGATCCAGATGTTCCTGACCAGTGCTCTTAAAGCAGATATTCAGTACATAAGCAGTTAGTTAAAGCAAAAGAAGTCAAAGATGTCAATGTTTACTAAAATCTAGGTTGATAAATAATTAGGTGATAATGATAACCGGTAGTGCGATGACTCCAGAGGATATTTTGTCCCAGAGGATCATATTCCTGTACACCTTCAGACCAGAGGCTTTCGAACTTCAGGATTCGAGAACTGCAACGGACATGTATCATGACTTTGGCTAGTGATTGTATCACTAGATTTTTTTACTCTTAATGTAGTGCAATAGCAGTTTCGGTTGAATTCATTTTTAATTTAAGATAAGCTTGGAGACGAAAGTAAGATAATTTTTATCACGCGATGAGCTTTTATAGACGTTTAAAGCCGACAGTACATTGGGTAGTTTTATTATCAGACTCAAAGAAAACGACTGAAGGTAATAATATGATTTTTACAAGTTAATATGACTTCAGAGGATGTTCTTTATGTATGACTTAAGAAAACGTTACTTTTATTGAAATTTAGATGATTTTTAGTTAAGTATTAAAATAATTAAAGTGTTTAAATAATAAAAGTCTACACACCAAGTTACATGAAATTATGATGTTGTATGTGTTGGGATAATTAGACCACATGTGTTAATATCTCACATGTATGAATTCATATCCATGTTTTATCCATAAGACCAGTGTAAAAATATTCGCTAACGCTCACCCTCAGTATTCTTCATATACAAATGAGGCCATCAACTTTATACTTATTTATGATTATTGATAAATTTATCACATTTTGGACTTTGACTTTGATTATTGATTATATTTATCCCTAGTTGCTGTTCTCTTAGAACTACTCTATACAATTGCTCTTGAATTAGTGCATGCATACCTATACTTGTTTTGAAATATTTGTCTTGTTAATTATGTAGGTATAAGTATAATTTAAACGCTTGAATTTTCTATTGATTTATAATTATGTACTGGTTTTTGACCGTTGGAAGAAATAAATAAGCCTCAATTTCAAGTCAATAGGTCATTTCGTTTGCGAGATATCGTGCGGACAGAGCAGACAGACAGACAGAAACATGAACGAGAGGCTTTACTGAAGTTCAGCCAATTAAAAAGAAAGAATAATTCTCTTTTTAGCTAAAAATAAATAGAATAAGAATAAGAAATAAATGTAGACCTTTTCTGATATTGATGTTACGTTTCGGAAAATCGAGACTCTCGGTTAACCGGATGGCTGAAATACACCGAGTAATTACCGTTTGGGACAGTATTTATTCTCAAAGTATTTCCGAGGTGGCGGTATAAAAATAACAACCGCATACCTTCGCGGTGTCCAGGACACGCCCGATGTCCAGCTGCCAGTACTTGCATCAGCTGTAACTTAATCCGTCAGCTGGAGTGTGGCTTCGCGCGTAAAAACTGGCGGGACCGTTACCGGTAGAAGAGGTGGTTTTGTCCGCCCCCACTACCGCCACTCCCTGTCGCCTTGTATGTGAGTGTTATCGTTATAGCAGCGCTGTATAAGGCTGTCTTTGTAGGTGGGGCCTATGCCTGGTCAAGGAGAAAAAGTCACTTCATTTGTATTCACAAATTATCCTTCTCGTTCCCTTGAATCTTAGATTGAGATAAACCACATCTGTAGGCTAAGTTTTCTTAATTTTGACGAATTCGATATTGGAAATTTTGATTAGAAATGTAACTCTCCGAAATCAACAATTAATGTTTCACTCAAAACATTCCACCAGTGATAAAGTGGTCGGAAATGTATTGTATTTGTGTTATTGGGAGTTTCTCATAAAACCCACCAATTGAGATATCCTAATGAGTTATCCCATTTAAACAGTTTGAAGTGTTGTCAGACAGTTTTGTATAAACATGTTATCTCAGAACACTTCAGAGTGTGTTCTGTTACTTATGGTATAATGGTCCATCTATTACTATAACCACATTATTCTCTTAAAAGAACTTATGAAATTTAAAGCAACTACAATAAAAAACTCCATGCGGGATTTTTAGATGAAATTTCTTGCTTAGTATTAAGTTATTTACCATGGGATGACAACATTGCTTGCAGCAGTGTACTTGTATCGCTAATGATATTTTCATAACTTTCTATTGACTTTTGTAACAGCTCTCAGGTACATATTATGATTTGTGTTTTTACGTACAATTATTATTCTTTTATGTGTGAATTTAGCTCTTCATCACCATATTTTGTTCAATTGTCGAACTTGTGTTAACGTTATAGTTAGGTTTTCACATCTCACCAAAAAGACAGATAGTTAGAACTATTTATAGAAATGTAATGATTTGTATAACGTCCAAAATTCTGTCATCATTTCAATGACAGATTGTTTATAACAGGACGTTTCTCTTTTGCATGGGTTTAATTTATGATGATTGACGAGTTCCGAAATCCACTGGCCACGACTCGAGAACACCCATCGAGGTCGACTCTTAGTTCGCGATAACCAGAGGATCTCGTGACCACAGGATTGGGTCGAGAGATTGAGAGGAGAAGATCATGCCCCTCCGCATCCGCAGTCATTAAATAGCGATTAAGGCGGCCTTGTCACACATCTTGAGATCCTTGCTAAAGCTGTCATCCGCAGAAGGACTTCTTCCTTGCAATCCGCATACAGGTCGGTTCGACTAAAGTGGTTTAGAAGGGGAGCGGATGTTGCATCGCCTTTTTGCAATCCACAGGACGTCTTCTACTTGATGAGACGTTGGTAACAAAGATGCAATTGTTGTGTTGCAAAATATATTGTTTTATTGCTGTATTACTTTTACTTATGCACACTCATTCATTTTTTAAATGGAATAAAAACGTCAGCTATTTTAGTTTCATGCTGGATAGGAACTCTACTACCAAGTGAATGGACCTTGGAAATAACTTATGTGGTCGATGCAGACGAAAAAGAAGTAATGGTACTTTGGTATTATTCAGAGGTAACACCGTCTACCTACTATTTGTTATTATGCTGTATAAGTAGATAAATACATAAATAGAAAAAGTTAAAATTTACGAACGCTCACTTGATCTGATCTTAAATTTACATACTATTTCGGGGGTTGTTTTTCTTTTATCATCACAAAAAGCGCCACAGAAGCCTATAGTGATGGCCTCAGACCATGTCCCAGATGTCCAACTTTCCGTCGTCAGATCACGTTGGACGGTTTGGCACGTGATCTGGCGTCGGGAAAGTACTGAACGGAAATGGCCTTTCCACTTTGGTACTACTATTAACAAATCTATGAGAACCTAATCTAAACCTATTTATTTCGCGTAATATCAACTAGTAGATAGAACCAGAGTGGCCCCCGGATCATACCAAAGTACCAAAATAACTATTTCGATAAACCAAAGCGCTTACTGGCCAAACCAGATAAGTTCGCATAAAAGGTCCGTTCACTTCTGGCCGTTAGCAATACCAGAGGTTATTGGCTGGAGGAAATCCTGCAAATCTCAGACTTCCGTTATGTCTCTAATGTCCGTGGACGCGGAGGACGCTGTCCGTGACTGATTAACGTCGGATACACGTGTGTCTTAAAATGTGTAAGACATTACATTTAATGACGAAATTGATTGGATATAAACACGGAATAAAAGAACGGACCTCTGAAAAGTGCAACTCCTCAAAATTTGTTGGAAGGAAACGGTGAGTTTCCACAGAGTATTTCTATGAAAGATTTCCTTTACCAATCTGTCTCTATCCATTTCTCGTTACTAAAAAGGGATTCAATGGTAGTAGATATTAATTTATTATTTAAAGCTATGAACTAGTTTTTTCCTCTTTGTGTTACGCTCCTACAAGAATGTGTTAAAGTAATACAAAAAGTTCAGTACCTAAATGACGTCTTTTACTTACAATCACTGGGGAACTATCTTACTGCAATTTAAATAATGAGTAGCTTTGGCCCTGTTTGAAATTATACCTTTCTTATAAATGGTATTATTTTGGGCAGAAGATTACATTTTAATATGACACTTTAAATCTTATCAAGAAGATGCTAAAGACAGCAGAATGATTATACGTAGTGAAGGAAGTAAAGGCGGAAAAGGATTTAGGGAATATGGATATTCCTTAGAATACCTATTTATGAAATGAAAGAACAGGTATCAGGATCTAAGATTTAAAGGAATGGGTTATGGGTTAGGTACACCAGATTTCCGAAGGGATATTGAGGTTACCGGAGTTGTTCACTGAGCTGAGGTTGATCACGAAATAAAGGAACAGGAATCGGGATCTAAGATTTAAAGGAATGGGTTATGGGTTAGGTACACCAGATTTCTGAAGGGATATTGAGGTTACCGGAGTTGTTCACTGAGCTGAGGTTGATCACGAAATGAAGGAACAGGAATCGGGATCTAAGATTTAAAGGAATGGGTTATGGGTTAGGTACACCAGATTTCCGAAGGGATATTGAGGTTACCGGAGTTGATCACTGAGCTGAATTTCATCACGAAATGAAGGAAAAGGAATCGGGATCTAAGATTTAAAGGAATGGGTAAGGTAGAAGGGATTTCCAGGAGTTGATCACTGAGCTGAAGTTGATCACGAAATGAAGGAACACGAATCAGGATCTAAGATTTAACGGAATGGATTAGGTATACCAGATTTCCAGGAGGGATATTGAGGACCACTGAGCTGAAGTTGATCACGAAATGAAGAGAGAAGAATCAAGATCTAAGATTTAAAGGAATGGGTTATGGGTTAGGTACACCAGATATCCGGAGGGATATTAAGGTTACCGGAGTTGATCACGGAGCTTAAGTTGATCACGAAATGAAGGAGCAGGATTGAGGATCTAAGAATTAGAGGAATGGGTAAGTTAGAAGGGATTTCCAGGAGGGATATTGAGGTTACCGGAGTTGATCACTGAACTGAACTCTGGAGACGACCACAATGAGGTCAAAGGACGAGCCAAGAGATGTGGAGCTTGTTAGCGGATACCTCCCACAATGCTGCGCAGGAGAGAATGCTGCTAGTCTACTGTGTCAACCACCTTCAGCCATTAAGGAGGTCGTTATCTTTTTTAAATTGCTAAAGGAAAACGGTTTCATCAAGTTTTAAGGATTTCAAATTAACGGTTATCTTGCAGTTCTTATGACATTTTTATAACCGCAGGCGGAAATGGTCTCTTCTCTGCCAATTAAACATTTATAGTCTATAATGTAAAGAACTGCGCTTAAATATATATACATCCGACTACATGCGTTTCATCAAGAATAAAAATGAGATTCGATTGTAGAAATTTGAATTTGGATGTTTCGTTTGTTTTATGTATGTAAATAAGAACATTTGTAAAATGTAGACTAGTAAAAAGTACAACACACAAGTTTGTAAAACCCTATAGAATATCAAAACTAAACATCATTATAATCATCAAATGATTAAAAATTTAGAATTTTTATAGTTTTCATTGACTGTATTATTTTAGCATAGCCACTATCAGAAGCTCGATATGCAAATATAAACTAAGAGATACAAAGAAGTATGTATAATTTGTATAAGTTATTTCCTGTGTATTTTAAATTTAAATGTTCACAGTAATATAAGTAAAAATGGGATTTAATATTAATTACTATTAGTTTAGTATTGCTATTGCTTTTCACTTATAGGTAGATTTCATTGAAAAATTGCAATCGCCCTCTTGATGGAATTTCCGGGAGATGTTTTGCATTTTATCCGATCATGACCCCTAGAATCTAACACTACTATAAAAAAAAGTTATATATGTGTATGTATGAGCACATGCAATATAACGCAAGCTTGCAAATGCAATAACTGCTGTAATTATTAAAATATCCAGACTAAACTTGGTACAAAGGCATAGCTTAAATTATTTAGTTATTCAGTCATAACCAATAACAATTTTGAAGATGGCGACCATTCGTACTCGAGCAAAACTTTTAACTCGTCTAATTCTCAACATATACCCAAAATAGTAAATTTTAAACATATATCAGGTAGTTATAAACATATTTTATTTGTTTTACTTTTTCGATTTTCTTAAAGTTTTAAGATAGCGGCCATATATTAAAAAGGAATGGTTATACATAAGTTATTATGCGTTATAGCAGAAAAGAAACGTGTGTTAGAACTCTCAGGTCATTTACGTTTGCTCTGACGTGGTTTTTGATATCTCGTGATTAGGATAGCGGGTATACAAAGCTTGAATGGTGTACCACATTGCGTGAACACGATAACTGCCGTAGTTCATAGTAGTTTCAGACTGCAGTATTGATATATAGCTTAGTTGAGTTGTTACATGGTCTTAACCAATAAAACGTTTCAAGATGGCAGGTATTCACATTTGAGCCGAATTTCTTTTCTCTGGTATAGCATAAATTAAAATTTGAAATCTTTCTTAAAATTGTAAATGAATTTTAAGCAACATTTATTTCTACCTATTTTTCGAAATCTGTTAAGGTTTCAAGATTGTGGCCTTTATAGAAGTATACAATTGAATAGCTTTACAAACAATTTAAGAATTATTGTAATTAAATCGAATCACTTTTATACAAAGAAAGTTACGTTTATAGCAATGTTTGTCTTGTAAGTTATAGAGATTATGAACATTCAAAGTGTTTGAAGGTGTTACGATTACATTAACATTTCAACATTGAGAGTTATTGTCCCATCAATGTTGTGTATATTAAACATCTATACATCATATAACGATCATCATGCAAACATCATCTAAACATATATAATGCATCTTCAGTTTGACATTTAGAGACGACGGCTACATTTGAAATTTACATTCCAGCTGAGCCGGAGGGGATATTTTTACTATCGGAACCATCGCAATAACTGGCCACCACAATATGTACATATTACACATGAATATATATATATACATTCATTTAAAAAACCCCGTCAAGCAAAATGTAAAATTTAATGTTTTTTTTTACTCCGTTCTGATCAATTCATTAATGTAAATTTAATATTAAAAAAATCTATAGTTACGAAAATTAAAAATTTGCATTTAGATTGGCCAGTACAGTAAAACGTCTTTTAATACTTATCTGCATTCTTTTCTTGAGTTTTACAAACAGTTAATTGGGAAGACAGTTAATTTTTAACGTTTCACATTATTATCACTCTTTTATTACTTTCTAACGAAATATATAAACAATTATATATTTTCACTAAACTTTTGCAAATAAAGAAAGAACTTTCATCGTAAATGTTTATATATTCCTTATTTAATATTACATTATGCAATTAAAAACCAGTAACTCGAGATGTATTATGGCAAAATAGACTTTGTCACTTTGATGAACAATCGACAAGAGACAACCGAAATAGTCCGACGGTATTTGAGGCGGTGTTGCCAAATCGCTGCTGGCCCGCAGCTGTTTCCGCTATGACTTAGCTATGGCAACTACTGTTTAATTTACATGATGTCTGCTAAACATATGAATGAAAACAAACATGCGTATATTTATTTACAGTAACAACTGTTGATTTTCTTATTTGCAACATATGTAGAGAAGACTTTAATTTATTACTCGTGTAAAACTGGCAACGGTGTTGAGGCGCGGGGTGTAGAGGGGAGGGGAGACTCAGAAATACTATTCACTATTAAACTGGTTTGGTACATGCTGCTTTACTTAAATATGTGTAAATGTAAGAAACTCATACAGCGCTATCCAAAGGCTGGTTCTAATACTACCGATGACAATAGATCAAACTCAGTATTAACATATTTTATTGACCTATATCAGTACATCATGTCAATAATTACGTTCAGAGGTTCACAGACCTGACACTCCAAGACCATCGTTAGCAAGAGGCAGCTATAAAAGTCAAAACGAGCCCCAAAGGTTTTCTCAACGACGGAGGCAAATGCCTTGTCTCAGAAGTGGGCCGGGCCGTCACGGTTGGCGAGGGACACTGACACCGCTCTCTGACGTCACGGGTATAGGATATCATGTATCCAGGTGCTGAGGCGGGGGCCTGAGGAAAGGTCCAGATTGAGTATTGGCGCTGCAAGAAGTGTAAAAATGTATTTTTTTTTTTAACCAGGCGAAGTTAGGGTTAAAACGCCATCTCTATAACACTTAACCTGGGGACCAACAGCTTAAAGCTGACTTCAGAACCACCACCAACGGCCAGGCAGGCGGGCTGCTTGCAAGAACAGGATCGCTCAGCGGCCACCCATCCATGCAGCAGCAACGCTCGCCGTTGCTTGATCCGGTTATCTCGCGATAACCGCCGTACCCGCTACACTACGCCATTGGCAGAAGACGGTGCGTTATTATAACTCATGAGACCCCTTCCGAATAAATATATCTGATCTCCTGAGATTATCAGTATTTTGGTCCACTCAAATTTAGTCAGACATTTATAAAAGCTTGGAAAGATAAATGTAAATTCAAAGCTTTTTTGAAAATAAGTGAAGGGAAATCTAGAAAACTCAAGTCTGCTGCTTTTTGTTACGATCTTCCACTTATCTCTTGAACAGGAGATCTGAAATAGTGAGCCTAAAAATACTATCGGCTCTCTCACAAACATAAGTACCAACATAGTATTTTCTTAAATGTTCACTGTATGGACAATTTATCTGCGTAATATTGCTCCGTTCGGACAATATCTTTTGTTGGAGCTATTAACCATCAAGCTGGATTACAAAACCAAAGAATAACTTTGGTGGTGTTATTTGAATAACATAAGTAGCGTAAGAAAGGCCTGTTCGTGAGAATACATCTTCCGTTGAAGTTATCCCGATTAAAAAACACTTTTCGTTTTTTTAGGTCTTTAGCTGAAAACTTTAAAACTCTTTCAATTTTAGGATCATAATTTAATGGAAAGATATGGTCCAACTGGGCTGAGTTAGCAAAGTGAGCGTATAAGCGGGTCTACTCATGTGGACCCAGAGAATCACTGAAAAAATATTCGTTTGAGAGTTATCCGCTATTTCAGGGTGAAACTCAAAATTTGAGACTCTTAGTTCTGACATGATTGCGGGTGAGACGTTCTCTTGTTGTGGCCAATATTGCAGTCTGTACTGATAAGAAATACTTAAAATTGAAACACTAGAAACCTCAGTGCATCAACTTTCAACGTGAGTCGAATGTTGACCAATGCGGGTACTTCATGTTGTAACCAATCCCTCTGGTAAAATCTGTCATTTCCTTGAAGCCCTCAACCAATAATCAGAGGGAATTAAATTGAACCTTTTTCTTATCATTGGTTTTGAGGCAATAAAACTATTCATTCAAACTATGTAACCAGAAGCTAAACATGAAGAGACAAACGTAACCAAGACACGTCACGTCCTTGAGGAAGGTTAAGGTCGCTGTCGAAACGTCGGAAAGTGATTGCGATGATTCAGACAACACGCAAACTCTGCGGGTAAACTTGGCTTGTCCAGGCTTCGTGACTCGAGAAAGCCCAACACTTCTTGTTTACAGCTTTCACGCCCTGTCTCGGCACTAACAAACACTAACTGCTTTCCAATTGTTTTTCCCCAAGGGAATTTAAAACCTTGGAAGAAGATTGTTTTTCTTCCTCTGCGGAGCTTTTCTTTATTTCCTCTGTTTGATAAATATTATTAAAATACGGTATTCGTAATTTATTGAGGATTAAACTTGTATTTTGGCCCAAATAGACACAGATGTTAATGCTAGACCTATATCCAATTAATGAAGGAAACAGGATTTTTCCGGACAATTTCCGTCGTTCAATGAATAAAAAAATCAGTAACACTAAGTTTCGAAATCTGCAATCTGACCTCTTCTTCAGATAAATAACTAACCTAACACAAACTAGGCTAAAATAAACAAATTATACCAGAGCGTTGTGACGCGCCTAAGTCAGGAATCACAACCACCATGTTGTGTGTCAACTTCACTAACTCTAAAACATGCACTTAATACAAAACTAAACACTACACTAATTATTAAAACTAAACTACAGAATAGAGGTCACAATACGTCTGCATTCGTCGAGCAACTACCTACGACTGTGGCGGTAATAAAACATAAAAAAATTTAAACAAGGAATCCAATTAATATTTCCAAAAAATAAATGTTGAATTTACTAAAGACTGAAAATTGGATGTTGTCTTTTTATAATTCACTTTGACAAGTTTAAATTAACTAAAAGTTTCCATTTGTATCTATCAGCTCTTTTAGCTTATCTATATGTTTAAGGGGACAAAATACTAACATGCATAAGAAGGTTAAAATGTGGATAAGTATTGTTGGATTTAAAATCTTTACATCTTTCATTAATTTGGAAAAATTGCCATTCATCCAACAACAATTAAATGTAATGCTTTATCTACAGTCTGTCTTGTGTGCCTTTTGAAAACTTAAATATAGATATTGAATCCATCTTACGTACCTAATCGTGAATTTTAGTTTTGTATGACTTTTAAGATACGTTTAGTTGGGATACCATAAAAAACACGTAACACTTGTTCCCAATCCTCATGTGGCATTTCTGCCCACAATATAAGTTGTTCCAAGGGATGTCCTGTAAAAGCTAGAGTAACATCAACCCTAGTAAAGACCTTGCTGTAAAGACTCAGACTGTACCTTGGCTGAATCTGGGTCAGCTCCGAGATAGTGACAGGATTTGGCAGCTCTTCTAAGACCTTAGACTGCGAGAGGCAGGACCCCAACCTTGTGCCCATTAGTATACTACCGGACTTGGAACGGGCTGTGCGTACGTGTCTGGTGCTGACACAGTACATTACTGTTTCATTACTGGAACTTTCTACCATCCTAGACATCAGATTTATCTTTCGTCAGTGTCCAGTTCCTTCTAAATGTCACGAAAAAGATCAATAGAACCCACTATATACAGTAATACCCCACATTTTAAACATAAATACTATTTTGCTAATGCTTTCCGAGGGTATGAATAGGTTCACGAGTACACATAAAATATTTTTGGATATTAAATACTATAATATTTTATACGCAAGTCTTGTCCATAACTGAATTTGGTGTACGATGGGTTTTTATGAGCAAGTTCTTTTTATTATAGATAGAATTTATTTATTATATTAGTACGTTTTTACGGGGTAAGGATAGTTCGTAAAATGGATAATGGGAGTAAACTCTCCAATTAACGATTTATTATTCGATGAAATAGGCTATTTACTCGATTCAATGACAGCAACAAAAGAACATGTGTGCACATAAAACAGCTGATGAATATAAAAAGTAAACATATGTGCACATAACACAGCTGATGATCATAAAAAGTAAACATGTGTGCACATAACACAGCTGATGAACATAAAAAGTAGTTATAGCTGCAGTACTCATCTACTGCAACAGCATATAAGGTTGGCACATGTCAGTTGTAAATAAATATTTTGATATTATTAACTGCTAATGGACTTTTACCGAATGGACGGAACACAAGCGGTGGAGATATATGAGGTCATATTAATAAATACAAGAAAATGCAAAGTTTACATGCAATATTAATATGTGGCAAGAAAAATTACACACACCACTTCTAGGTATTAAATAAAAATAGAAAGTTCTATCTATGCTTCCAAATTAGAATGAAAATCAACCAAAATGTTATCTGGAGGTGGGTATTGATTTCAATGTTCTTTAGAATATTGGTTACGAAACCTAATCATTAACAAAAAGCTAGAATTGGCTTTCCTTAATACGAAGTTGGTAGACTTGGCTCGACATTGACTATAGGTCATAGCTCAACAGTTTGTAGTCCCAAAAGAATCGAAGTCAAAGTGAGAAGAAACTTGCCCAAAACAAAATGGTGACACGATAGATAATAATTTACCTTACCTTAATACGAAGTTGGTAGACTTGGCTCGACATTGACTATAGATATCAGAGCTCAACAGTTTGTAGTCCCAAAAGAATCGAAGTCAAAGTGAGAAGAAACTTGCCTAAAACAAAATGGCGGCACGATAGATATTAATTTTACTTACGGACTAGGCGCCTGAGGTCCTTCCCGGTAGGCGGGTTGCCTTCTACAAAGTTCAACAGAGAACAAAATTACTACGCGTGCCAATTAGGTTATTATTCCGCAAAGAAGTTAGTTCCAAGAACATTGGAAAAATAATAATAATTAGTAATGAGATTGCGAAGTTCACATACAGTTCTTAGCCCCAGGCTTACTACCAATAGTAGGTAACTGCAGCTTGTACCGTTAATTTTATTGTTCGATATGATCTCTGATTGTAGAAAGCTATGTGCAGTTCAACCATTTCTGGGAATAAACGTCATTGTGATCTCAGTTTATTCAGATTTCAGTTCAAAATTAGCCATCTTCCCGAATGTGGATCCTAGTAGACTTTTTTTGGAGATAAAATTACCTTTTCAAGGGTCCTGTTAGAACTTAATTAGACCACCAAGAGCCGTTTGGCTCTCCTGGTCGTAGAACTCCTGCGTCAGGTGAAGAAACAACCGCACAACAATGCGCTACTCCCACGCCACTCTCCCACGGGCTGGAGGTCCGTTGTCATTATTTACCTCTCGTACACGATTACACCTATAACAGACACTGACTAATTTGGTAGGAACAACGGTTTCGTGGCCGCCTCCATGTTTTATCCGTCACGTCTGGCAGTCGTTGAAGCATTAGATGACCTGCAGCACTGCAGAATGGCGCAACGTTAATTGATCATTAGAAGTAGCAATAATCTTCACCAAGCACATGTAGTAACTGAACCATAATATTACTAAGTTTTAATAACGCTCATAACAATGAAATACGCCAGTATTATAAAACGATATTCATCGTTTGGGATCACGCATAATTGATTAACTTTTATAAAGTCAGTTTGGCTATGAAAAAGCAATTTCACGAGATGCAAATTCCATTTAAAAATGCGAATTGTTTCCTATTTTTTTGAAGCTACTGGAGAACTATTTTACAGTTAAAGTAAAATACTTCATACAAGTATACAATCCAGACAATTGTGGCTCTGTAGGATGATAGACTTTTACCGTGAAGTGTTGTCGAAGGCACAATCTCTGCCATAGTAGTCCTGTGGGATTACAGACCTTCTCCGAATCAAGCATTGTGGAAGGTACAATCTGTGATTGCCATTGTGATTCTGGAGGATTATGAACTTCACAGATTCAAGCGCTGTTGAAGGCACAATCTCTACCATAGTGGTCCTGGAGGATTACAGACATTCACACATTCAAGCGCTGTTGAATGCACAATCTCTACCATAGTGGTCCTGGAGGATTACAGAAATTCACAGATTCAAGCGCTGTTGAATGCACAATCTCTACCATAGTGGTCTTGGAGGATTACATACATTCACAGATTCAAGCGCTGTTGAATGCATAATCTCTACCATAGTGGTCCTGGAGGATTACAGACATTCACACATTCAAGCGCTGTTGAATGCACAATCTCTACCATAGTGGTCCTGGAGGATTACAGAAATTCACAGATTCAAGCGCTGTTGAATGCACAATCTCTACCATAGTGGTCTTGGAGGATTACATACATTCACAGATTCAAGCGCTGTTGAATGCACAATCTCTACCATAGTGGTCTTGGAGGATTACATACATTCACAGATTCAAGCGCTGTTGAATGCACAATCTCTACCATAGTGGTCCTGGAGGATTACATACATTCATAGATTCAAGCGCTGTTGAATGCACAATCTCTACCATAGTGGTCCTGGAGGATTACAGACCTTCACAGTTTCAAGCGCTGTTGAATGCACAATCTCTACCATAGTGGTCTTGGAGGATTACATACATTCACAGATTCAAGCGCTGTTGAATGCATAATCTCTACCATAGTGGTCCTGGAGGATTACAGACATTCACACATTCAAGCGCTGTTGAATGCACAATCTCTACCATAGTGGTCCTGGAGGATTACAGACATTCACAGATTCAAGCGCTGTTAAAGGCACAATTTCTACCATAGTGGTCCTGGAGGATTACAGACATTCACACATTCAAGCGCTGTTGAATGCACAATCTCTACCATAGTGGTCCTGGAGGATTACAGAAATTCACAGATTCAAGCGCTGTTGAATGCACAATCTCTACCATAGTGGTCTTGGAGGATTACATACATTCACAGATTCAAGCACTGTTGAATGCACAATCTCTACCATAGTGGTCTTGGAGGATTACATACATTCACAGATTCAAGCGCTGTTGAATGCACAATCTCTACCATAGTGGTCCTGGAGGATTACATACATTCATAGATTCAAGCGCTGTTGAATGCACAATCTCTACCATAGTGGTCCTGGAGGATTACAGACCTTCACAGTTTCAAGCGCTGTTGAATGCACAATCTCTACCATACTGGTCCTGGAGGATTATGAACTTCACAGATTCAAATCTTGTCAAAGGCACAATCTCTGCCATAAGTCCTGGAGGATTACAGAGCTTCACAGATTCAAGCGCTGTTGAAGGCACAATCTCTACCATAGTGGACCTGGAGGATTACAGACATTCACAGATTCAAGCGCTGTTAAAGGCACAATTTCTACCATAGTGGTCCTGGAGGATTACAGACATTCACACATTCAAGCGCTGTTGAAGGCACAATCTCTGCCATAGTGGTGGGGATTCTCTTTTAATCATCGACTGTTTTATCAATGTGCAATGACCAATTGTGATGATTCTTAATTGATTAACATAATATTATTACATGTGTAATATTCATACCAGAATGAAGCCTTGTATAAATACGATGAAACGGTACACCTGACATTTAAATGTACAGGACTCTATTACAATCGCCATTCCTTTACTTTTTAATAGCAGAGAGCCAGGTTTCCTAGACTTGGTAATTGCCTCTCAGCCATCCGGCTTATTGTGCATCCTCTTCCAGGTTTAAGCTGTGTCAAATCACTAGCCGTTACAAAACCTTAACATCTTCTGTACAATGCTTACATGCTTCAATATCGTCTTCAGTACGCCTAAGTATAGCAAGTGATCTTGAGTGTTTGCTCTGTAACTTCAGGATTTCGAATATGACGTGCTCAGTAAAGTTGTTAACAGCCTCGCCAAATTTCCTGCACAGGATTTCCTAAACGTGAATGCCTATTCTGTTCAGGTGTTTTCGAAATATCCAATGTCCTGTAATAACACCAGTAATCGTACGAATCTCCGTTTCCTTTATATCATATATCATATTATACTGTGTATAGACCAATTTTATTTAACTTTACATGGAGATAGCCTAATTTAACAAATCATTGAAACAACATACAGATTTTAAATTAGTATATTTCATAACTAGTGGGGAAATTTGGATTATTTTAGAGCAAGTCATTGGACGAGGACCTTAAAAAGACGAGCACTAGAAAGAGACATTTTTCACACGAGTTTCGAACACGGTTTTCACAATCATAAGTACTGTGATTACTAATGTGCATACTTTATATCAAAACACATTAAAATAATACCAAAATGATAATTAGTTTCTAGCATAATAATGAATTTCAATGGTTTTTGTTATTAAAGCCGATGCAGCATTTAATAAAACAATGGCACTAACTTCGGAATTTTCATCACTAGTGAGAATATTATATTGCTTATTATTTATACTAGTGGGACATTTACATTCTTTGGTACTATACGATTCGAAAGCAGCTAGTATCATGGTAGTATCTTGAAAAATTATTTTCTGTTCGCCATGGCACTAGGTAATAACAGAAGATAGGTAGTAAGTTTTGCGTGTTTATAGTGGTGAAGATCTACGACCGCTGAAAAAATTACCGCTGGACAAAAATAATATTTTTTCCTCGCGATCACCGGAAAAAAATATACTTATGTTGTTTGCATTTAACAGTTACGGAAATTCATTGAGTCTTTATCACAATCATTAAATTTGCTCAAGGAAACGTTGCTACTGAAGTCCAGAAGAGCAGAGCCAGAAGGACCTTCACTGATAGTGTATCGTTGCTCAATCCTCTGGAGCAACAGATATGACCTTGACTCGTTGATAATGAGATCGTGTAACTGATTTCTGCTTGGCAACCATCCAACGTCACCGTTGCAGAGTCCGTAGCCATACACAGGCGGTCGCCTGTCATCTCGTAATCTCAGTATAGCACAAGGATACTTGCACTGGTGCTATAATCTGGAGATGATGCTACTTGTGTTTTCTGTCCTGTGGATTTAGGAAGATAAGTGAACTGTTTTCCGATCAATCAACTTCGAATAGCAAAAAGAAAACGCACGCATTTACAGGACTATGATTTTTTTCAAAACAAATTGAAAATACAAATACCGGATAAGTGACTTAGCTGTCATCTGTCACTAACTCAATTCCTTCTCAATATTTTGCATTAGCAAAAAGCTATTTGAAGCTGTTTAAACTAGTTGTTTATACGTGATACCTCATAGTATATAAATTAGATTGTCTAAGATTAAGTCTAAGATTTCCTTATTAGACTTAATAATTGGTTTGAATCCTTGGAAACAAACTTTACGTCTCAAGGAGATGTAAATACCCAAGGACCTTAAGTGCAGTCCATTCAGTGCAAACGCAATAATCTTTAAATCAAATGCAAAAACAGATTTGTTTAGACCCACCCACATTTTAATACATTATAATAACACGATCTCCTCCTGATAACCACAACAGTTCAAACTCATCTAGTACCGGAGATTCTAGTACATTCTGTACACAGCAGGACAGCAAAGGCCTGTTTTTAATTTATTGGAGCAGGACCCTCTAAAATTATTTTATAGGTTGAGTTACTTTCATTTGTGATTGTTGTTTGCTGTCCATACAACAGTAATGATTGAATCTTGTGAGTCAGACTATTCTATACCTGACAACTATGTTTTAAACATCTTGCATTTGTAATCACATGGTTTCCGTCATTTACTTCTTAAATTTAACAGGGTTCCGTAGTTAATTTTTGTTAATGGTTGTCTACATCTATGACTGACTATGACAATGGTTACAATATAAGTCTAAGGCCCCTAAGGTAGCCGGAGGTTTTCCTACTCGGACCTTCTGGAATTGTTATATGTCCATAACAGATACTGATTGTCGAAGGTATTCCTAATCAGACCTTCTGGAATTGTTATATGTTCCTAACAGATACTGATAGCCGAAGGTGTTCCTAATCAGACCTTCTGGAATTGTTATATGTTCCTAACAGATACTGATAGCCGAAGGTATTCCTGATCAGACCTTCTGGAATTGTTATATGTTCCTAACAGATACTGATATCCGAAGGTATTCCTAATCAGACCTTCTGGAATTGTTATATGTTCCTAACAGATGTTGATAGGTATTCCTAATCAGACCTTTGTAGAATGGACCATTGTATGAAATAACAACTTGTTTAGAGTATCTCAATAAGAACCTGTTCACTCTTCCTTGGAGTTCACCGACAACTTGATTATAGCAGCAGATGAGATGGAGATAATTGGAGTGAGAAAGTCTGAAGTAACGACAATGAGCTCATGGCAAGGACGAGTAACGGCGATGTTAGGCCAGAAGGGCGACTCTGGTAGCGGAACTGATTTGAGACTTGTGGGAACTCAGCGGGAAGTCCCTGGAACGGGATCTGGATGCTATGGTCTTCTCGGGAGTCTCCAAGAGATGGACATCTCCGTTATCTGTAGTGAATTCTGGTCTCATAAAAGGTCATTGGAAGTAATGGATCCATTTGTCTACTGGGTTTTAGATCCGATTTCTCTTTCAATATTTGGATGTCCTATTCTACCTTTATTGTTTCTGACATTTAGTCCATGGCATAACCAACTTATCTGACATACTGATTTCGATTTCAATACCAACAGCATGATTTTTTTAAATGTGAACATTATTTGGTGTTCTTGTCTTAAGCCAAGATAAAATAAATTCATCTGATCACTAGTGACGAAATTACTTCATTATTATAACATACATAGTCCGATTGAATGTTCAATTAAATTCAAAATTTATTTTTTGATAATTTCATAATTAAATTTGATTGGCCCTCAAAATCTAATTAACTTAATTTAAATCCGACACCATTGCACCACTAGACCATCCGCAGGCTGTATGCTCTGTTAACCATAGTATATATGCGTACTTCCCGAACGTTTATCTTGTATATTTATCAGAGAAATGTGCAATTTCCGGCCTTATACACGACATTTGCTACGGGATGGAGACGGGAGAAGGTATAGATGGAGCAATGTATCCTCGGTGTTTCGTTAGGTACTCGATACAAATCTGTGACTTTCTATTTCTTCAGAGATGCAATATAGATTAATATCTCCAAATAAAAATTTGGAGATTAGTAATATCTCCTGTTAAACGAGATGTAGTTTCTGAAAGCTTTTTATTTTGTAGTTTATGAAATAAAAAAGTGGTTTATTGTAAAATAAAATTATAATTCACATTAATTTGTCTACAGGAATATCAATATTGTTTTCTACACGTCTTGTTATATTGCATTCATGTAAAACTTGACATAGCCTGGTAAATCCGTCGGTTTTGGATGGGCTACTCTCACAATAAGAAATATCAATGTTTCTCTTTGTAAAATCAGTAAACATATTACAAAACCCCTTGTTCCCTTGTTTTTCCCTTTTTACTTATTAGTAAAGTAACTGGAAAAAATGAAATGAAATAAAATGAAAAATTATTTATTTAAACAGGCAAAGTTAGGGCCACATAGCCCTTTCTTACGCTTATCCTGCGAAAAGAAATTAACAAATTAAATATTATTATATGAATAAACATTTTAAAAAATTGCACTTATATAACATGGAGAACTTTATGTATTTTAACACGTAAATGAAAATTTTACAAATTATTAAATTAACTACTTCTGTAAAACTTTAATAGGTATTAAATAAAATGATACTTTATAGAAAATCAAGAACAGTAAAATAAAAGAGAAAATATTAATAAAACATTACAAACCAAAAACAAATACTGTACGTTTAAACATTTTTTGATTAGAATTAGAAAGGATATTAATGTCCTTGTGATTATCCTTTTACCCTGAAATATATTGCATAAAAATTTAAGGAATGTAGTTCGTCAAATCTCCAGATAAGCTCCGAGAATGTTCCAAATCCCAAATCCGTGGTTTTTGACCATGATTGGTCCATAATTCGAGTTCCATACTAGGGATGAGCTTGAGGCAATTTATCCGGTGTCTAAGCTTGTATTGGACCTTTATAATTTTTTTCTCAGCACCATCTATATTATCATGAATAAATATTTTACCCTACTTTCCAGAATCATGCAAAAGTTCGTTGACAATGAAGGAAATATGTTCTTGGAGACATTGCAAGAAGATGCTGATTCGGATATCTCTTAGAAATCTGACCTTGAATGAACAGGCCAATACTAATGTACATTATGATATTTAAGAAAACCAATAAAAGGCGAACGAACAATTCTTACAGCAGATTATTACTAAGCAAATCATCTTCTGCTTTTATGGTAACTAGCCAGAGCCGACGGGTGAAAGTGACCGAGGCCTTCTTCTTGCAAGAAACACGCGTCCTGTAAATAGTCGACCTTACACGTCCTGCCGACAGATGACGCAACCGAGTTGAACTGACATTTGCTGAGGTGTTATCCTTGCTTGGTGAACACCCGCTCTCACTCCAGGGGAAACCCCTGCAAACCGTCTCTCACCATAGGTGATCTACCAAATTTTTTGATAACAGTCTTTATCGGAAACTGAAAGTATTTCAGTATGATGTGGAATTTGAACAATGTATGTATATTCTAAAAGCTCTCTTCTTATTAGAAATTAGTTAGTAATTTAAAAAATACACTCCAATAATATATATTTTTATTTCAGTGACGCCTTTCGTACTCAATGAGCATGTTTGTAACCACTTTTATTTTATTCAGTTATGTGGGTCTGATGATGTGCTCGTCGAGCACGAAAGGTCTCACAGAAATATACAAAATTTTATTATTGGAGTTTGTGTTTAAAATTAATAATATTATATATATATATATATATATATATATATATATATATATATATATATATATATTATATTATGCAGGATACTTATAAATAATACATCTAGTGTGTGTCATGCATAGTAGATTAAAGTTTAATCTTAAAATACTGTCTAGATATGTGACGTATGTAATTTATTCAGAGTTAGAATAGTGTTGGAATTAGATTAAAAATTCATCATCTTTTTTAAAATCTAAAGGTTTGACTTAAAATTCGTTTTATAATCCTAATCGATATTGATAGGTAAGTAAGTGGATGGTAAGAATATGTGTACATATGGTACAGTGGACTGCGTCACTCCACCATCAATGATACAAGCCTTTCACTTTCAGTATTGGCAATATATGGCAATGTATAATTAAAAGGTTTACCCTACTCCGATCAGACTATTTGGCATGATTGAAAGTGACAGCTGTGGCTTTGCAAGCGGAGAAAATCCAATCGAATTGTTTCGCCATAGGAGCGGATTTATAACGTGGGAGAACAATAACGCTTCCTTGGAAGGAAGAACAGAAGGCTGTAAAGAGGCCAATCAAACCATTTCCGTTTCGTTATCACAGGCATTACCATTTATCATCAGACCGTGGACAATACAAGGGGAGAAAGTACGAGTAAAGTTGGTATGGGTTTCCATGCACTTAGACGTGTGGCGCTGGATAAATAAATGACGGCCACCGACAAAGGATCCTGCACCGACATCCTGACTTGTCTTCACCTGTAGCTTCCGCCAGGGAAGTAAAAGTGGGGTGCGGCAGAGCGTGGTGCAGTTTCTCCGCTCTGGAGGATGAGCATCGCCCATCCGTCCTTAGTTTTTGTTGCTGAAAAGTCTTATACTGAAAACCATATATTTGTGTATAGTTCATAAAAGAACTAGGAAAGTCCAGAACGCAGAAATTTTTCTGGTGCGCTGTTCACAGCACCATCCGATAGCCAGATCTAGGAACTATCAGCGGGACATAGCGCATCACAAGCGAATTCTCTTCACTTGGCCTTGTTACTAAAGTAAATTTAGATTGACTTCGGTCTAGATTGTACAGTCTTCAGGGATTATATTTGTAATCTTCAATCGTTAATAAAGCAATGAGCTCATCTCCCAATTAGCAATCAGAAGGAATTGCATAGAAAGATACAGGTCAGAAGTTCCTGATTGACGCAAAGCCTACATGGTAGACGTTTTGAAATGACGCAAATGGTACACGATAGAAGCTTCAGATTGATGCGAGGGTTGAGGAGAGTAGATGCTACTGAGAGACGCAAGCACTAATGGGGAGAGGACCAAGGGCTGCTTCCGACTAATGCAAAGGTTAAAGGGTACTCCTCTTCTCCTAAATTCTTCAGATGCTCCAGATTACGCAAGAGTTTCAGAATGGACGTTACTGCCCAGTGCAGGGTTACAAAGTAAAGTAAAGATGTATTATTTTACCAGGCGAAGTTAGGGCTAAGAAGCCCTCTCTAACACTTAACCTGGGGACCAAAGGCTTAAAGGTGACTTCCGAACCACCACCAACGGCCGGACAGGCGGGCTGCTTGCAAGGACAGGTCCCTCAGCGGTCACCCATCCAAGCAGCAGCCACACTCGACGTTGCTTGATCCGGCTATCTTGCGTAACCATTATTTGGTTACAATATTGGATCCTCACGCCTGATGCTTCATCATGCTTGATGATGAAAAGTTTGGATATTTATTTTCTCTTTTGAAAACAATAGCTGTTGGGTGGGATTCCTAACTGACGTTAGTGAAACACGGTGGTCACTTCTATCACTTCGAGAACTAAAAAAATGCGCTCGGAAGTAAAAGTAACAGTGGGGAGGGGGGGGTGGCGATGGTGGAAGACCAAAGCCCAGTTTCACCTTTAGCTCTAGGGATACACATGGGCTTCACTTTCATCCTTTCCCCGCACGACTGGACATTATCGTGAATACCAAATCGGACTAGAGATTGTAAGATCTGGTGCGGCGGTGGAGGTCGACTTACCAGTGAAAGTGAAAGGGGCAGGCTATTTCTGTGTGCACGGTGGTCAGCTTTAATTATGGCGGATTGGTATCAGCAGAATTGGACCGGTGAATTGATCAGATGATTAACTACATTGTTTATTGCAGGAATCTGAATCCCATGATAACCTCATACCACAGAGGTTATGTACTTCAGGTACTAAGGGTGCATTTAAAAATAAACCCATCAGTATAACATATACATCGTATTTTTACATCTCGATAAAGCGTCTATATGCAATATAAAGTTAAATTACAACAAAATTATGTGCATTAAAATAATGAAACAAGAGTTGTTTTTAAAAAAGTGGGTGAAGACATTTATAAATCGGTGAATGTTACTACTTCAAAATTAAGTTCTTTAAATAATCATCAGGGATACTTTGTTAAAAAATATCCCTGTTTAATTATGAGCAACTTATAATAGCAAAGTGATGAAAAAAACAAAATGAACACTAACTTGATTTTAATTAGTAGGTACTCTATTAAAAAAACGAGAATTGAATATATGTATTTTATTAAGCGTAATTAACATATGTTTATGGTGTAAAATATGTATTTCGTTTACTATTTACATTTTTAACGCTGAAATGTATTTCACCTTGTTATCTAAAGAATATTTAGTTAACTTTAAAATATTTTGAATGAGTAAAATATATTTAATTTTTAATTTGAATGTGTGCGATCAGCTGTTTACAGTGCAGATCCTTTGATTGTGGAATATCGTCTAGCGGCAGTCCAGTTGCAATGGGATTGGCAGCACTATATAACAAATGTAGCATAGACCAATAACACGTGTATAGTAACTTATTTTTAGAATATATTCAAGTTGTGGTGTAAGCTTTTCATTTACTTTGTGTGATACATTTTTAGAAACATTATTAGTATAGGAATTATCAACTTTAAATTCTTTATGGTTCTTAAAGAACATTACAATCCCCTAAAAAACAGAGTTGAAAGTATTATTCCGGAGGCTAAACCGTAACACGTGAGTTCTATTCAATTAGCTATATTTAAGAATTATTTAGAAACAGTTTGAAAAATATTAATACTGTTGTCTGGGAACAAACCTTTCAAAGACTAGCCGCAAGCATTGTCTATCTCAAACTGGACTGACTGTTCCTCAAAAAGGTCATTACTTGGGTATGCTGTCTTACAAATACTCATATAATACAGTATCTGTGGTGGCAGTTGAAATTTAATTTTTTGAAATTAGGTCATTGACAGTTAGGTATAGGCTTCTTTGAAATGGCGCCTCATATTTTCTTGGAAGGTAAGTTTTAGCACTCGGTGAAGTTTTAAAAACTTCATGTCTTTTTTTAAAATTCAATCTAATTTTATGTAGAAGTTACTTTGTAAAGAGTTTCTCACTTTTATTAAATTTACCTATTAGTTAGTCCTCTAAATGCCAACGGTCTAAATCCTGAACTTAACTTCCCACTTAAAGAAGTTTGTATCTATCGAACGGTCAGCCTGCGACAGGATGGATTAGTATTCAAGACATATTCAGTGACAATAACGGACCATAGGTGGGGTGCTATGATTACATGTGCCGGAGTGGGACATAATGACGGCCCAACACGTGACGTGGCGGTCACGGGTTATTGACATACTGACATACCGGTGACAACTGATGTCACGAATATTCAGTCATGATCCACCAATAATATTGTTGACCGTCAGTTTACTGTCCTAATGATTGTTTACTATAATTTCTAGGAACTGAACACGACTTGGGAACAGTATTTTGGTTGGATATTAGAATTGTGAATGTATTTGTTTACAAGCAGAAACGGAAAAAACCATTTGCAATGTTTAAAAACGTTACTTAGTTTATAAAAATGATTAAATTTTGTGAAAATTATTAAGTTTAAAGTGTATATCTCGCTTCTTAAAACAGCATCCCTATCGGTTCAACAGAAAAACTTTGTAAAGGAAAAAGGATTTTTTCCGGATATTTGCCATCATTCAGAGATACAAAAATTCAACTGAAGAAGAAATCAGATTGCAGATCTCAAAACGTAGTGTACTAATTTTTTGTATCACTGAACGATGGCAAATGTCCGGCAAAATCCTGTGTTCTTCACAATCTTTCGTCAAAAACTAACTTCACACAAAAAAAGCTTTTTCAGACATTTTACGGATATCCGAAAACTTCGTTTTTAATGTTGAGTTAAGCTCCAGTTCACTTTCCTTCTTAGTGCAGCGTCTGAACTCTGACGCTGTAGCAGACTAGACTCCTGGATTCCTGACGAATTGAGTGCTCTACGATGTTTCTGACACGATGTTTGCTCTACCGCGTTTTGGGATCGTGTCTATCGTGTCTAAAACATCGTATTGCACTCAATTGTGCAGCTGATGAGACGATGAGAACACCACTTCATCTAGATTATACTATATTTTGTAATATATGTGTCTCTGATTTCGAAACAATGCAAAGAGTCCGTTTTAAAATTCTTCGTTGCCGACTCTTTTTGTATCTCTTCTGACGAACATTATTCCAGATTCCAGGCGTTAAGTCTGCGATAACGTCAGATTTCAGACGCTGCAGAGGAATTGAAGCTAACAACTCAACAATTAACATCGAATCAACTCTTCCCACCATAGCTATTATGTGTAGAAAACTTGGTTACTTCGTTTTTAATTAACTCTACTCCCTAATTCGAATCCTTGACTTAAAAAGAACGAATTTTCTGTAATGTCACAAATAATTTATAATCGGATATTATGTTGTCAACTAAAATGAAGTTGATAATTTTCACTCCGTAATTTGTATAGTTTTTGTTTCATTAATATATGTGTTTACTATACTCTTCACTATACATGGAAAAAAAATTGAGAAGTATACAAATTTACACATTTGTAAATAACGGCCAATAATATCCTCCACCTGTACATGCGAGTTGATGATGCAACGTGATTGGCTGAAGTTTAATCCATCACTGAACTCCCGACCATCAATAATAAACATTATTTTTATCGCATGCTGCCAGCTTTTTGACAATTTGATGCTGTCTTCTTACTTGAATATTTCTAAAGTTTCTATTAATATTCATTGATAATAATGGATTTATTGTTCATTTATTTTATTGTTATATATACTATTTTGCAATTATTATCCTTAATTGAAAATTATTGCATGTTGGTTCAGTAAATATTTTTTTTGTTAAACCCATTTTGTGTATCCTGACCTTTCCGTCTACCCAGTGTGTTCAACTTCACTAAATCGTGTTTTGAGCAATTCATGTTTCTTAATATTAATTTTTATTCTAATTGGAATACCATTCATACATTATAAGTCCAATTCGATAAGTTTGGATTTAAATTTATTATTCTTTTTAGTCAAGAATTAGTACTTACCAAAGTATTGACATTAATGTTTTTGACTGCTCTATTGCTTTATTATATTAATTGCTTTTTATATAATTTTCTAAAATACTCTACCACCTCAGATGTGTTTTTTATAACAATTACTCGTTCTGTTTCAGGTAAGAAACTGCATGACATGTCAAAATAGTGCTGTAAACGCAGGTAAGTAAATGTTGCAGTTAAAGTATGAGTAGTTACATTTTTAAGTAGGTGAAACCCCTGCCCGCTGAGTTACGATACGTGTTTCTTTCACCTTTCGGATTCGGAACTATTTGTATGTTACTTTATTTATGGAGCAATAATGCGTACGCTGTAATGTTCTAGTGCCGTACTCGCTAGGCTCCTTGACCTCCGGCCTTGGAAAGTACACTAAGTCACTTACATGTTGTGTAACGTAATGTATCCGCATTACATGCCAAGTCCGGCTCACCACTTTATTACAAACATTAATAATATTTATTGCTAAACGAAAGTAAACATATTTTAACTTTTATTTATCTAGCAGTTTCAAGATATAGCTAATAGGATTGTTTACCTCGCCGATTTTAAGATGGTTGGGAATATTTGAGCCAACAATATTAAACTCTAACCTCACCCCTCTTGAGAGTTAAATTTGTCTCAATAGCTCTAAGCTCTAAAAATAAAATGCCGGTCACCTTTCAATTTCTTCAATCCTTTGGGTTTTATGTCAGTTGAAAAATATTTTTCATGCATATTTAATCTTTAATACCTATTTCAACCAAAGCAAAATATTGTCATATGTTTAAAATGTTAAGTCGACAAGAAATATTGTCTCTCTAGAATGAATTGGGGACCAGATACCAAATGCCACTGAAAATTCATGGTCTACAGTCCTTGAACTGTATCTAATTAACTAAAAATATGGCACAGTACCTTTTGAAAATAGGCACAAACATTTTGTTTGGGTAACATTTAAATGTGTGTTTTTTTCTTTCTCTCTAGGGCATTAATCTTGTCATGTCCCCTCGAAAGAAGGGGATGCCAACTCTGAACCAGCCTCTCCAGTCAAAGCAGGCAGGGGGTGGCACACCCTTATGTTGAGGCTAGCAAGAACCTCTGAGGTTAGGGAACGAACCCCACCACCTCCAAGAGTCATCTCCCGCATTAGACTGGAGCCATCGAATTACCCTTGCACCCCAGAATCTCGACATTTGCGGTTAGTGATGTGCCGCTCCTGAATATCCATAAAGTTGCCCAGATTTAAGTGACACATCGGTTTTTTTCTCTTCCCATTGATAGATTCAACTGGAAGGTATTAACCAGCCAAAAGTTATCCCTGCTGGGTGTAAATTAAGGGTGCTGGGTGTTACATTACTTTGTAAATTCAAATATTGTGCTCAAAAACATTACATTAATTATGCTGTTAGTTTAATTTATTTTATTGAAATGAAAAATTTCTTTAATTAAGTCGTTAGGGGAGCGAGTTAGGGGACATTTTAGTCCTCTCTTCCACTCAACCTCGAGAAATTATCCATCCCCATATAAACGATACCATTGTTTATGTAACATTAAAAAAATTGTAAGGATTATTTGAATTTGGTCCACATCACCATATTATTCTTCGAACTATTAAATATGGCCTATTTGGTGTACAGACTGTAATTACTTTGTCAAGGATTAATGCAAAGCGCTCTCTGGTTGTGTTGCTGAATAAGTTGAGTCATTTGACAAATTTCCTATAAAATTTTAAACCACGAACTTTGCCTGAGTATCCCGTACACCGTACCGTTAAAGTATGTCGTATGCGGTATTTGTTATGCAAATTGGAAGCTATCCAAAAAACGACCAGTGTCGTTAGTATCCGGCTGCCCCGCCCCGCAAGCTACGTCACTTCACGCCGTGTCCACCTCGGTTCACAAATCAGGTTGTGGGTGCCGAGGTCAGAGCACCAAGGTCGGGCATACCAGATTATATGGCACTGCTGTGAGTAGAAGGCTATAGTTTACAGAGTGCTTACATTATTGTTGCTCCTTTATCTTAATAAAACTTAAAAACCTTGTTAGTGTTGATAACTATCAAAAATTCCTAATATTTTTAATTGCTAGAGATGACTGCCTATATGTGTATGTAGTCCGTAAAGGAATGTAAACATGTGTAGATCTGAATATTATATCATCTACTGACTAAAACAGTGAGGAGTCATTTCAGTAAATATAGAATCTCAATTGTGTTCCTTATACAACAACTGTTATTTAATAACATTAAAAACGACGACTTCGGCTGTAACAATACAGCGTAATGTTTTGCTGCACTCAGGAAACGGTCAACAACAAAACTTATCATAAAAATACAAAATTTGAACCTGTTTCAAACATTTAAATTTAAATATTACTACGTGAATTAAGCTGAATTAATAAATATTGAACTAGTGAATGTAATGACAATTCATCAGAAGAATAAATCAGTCATTATGAGGAGAAGCGCTCATAATAGTATTGGTATTGATAGATTTCACTCTTCTCTTTGGTTAAAAACGTGTTTTCGGTCGGACCAAACCAGTTATCGCCTGAAGAAAGAGGTAATAAACCACACATTGAACCAATCACAAACCCACACACCACAGAATCGCCAGGGGCCGGGCCCATCAATAAATAGAAAATGTGCCAATGAGGATCCCTGTGAAAGTCCACAACACACCCTACGCCGTGCGCGCTAACAGGAGGGGCGTAACCGGGGATTAAATCCCCCAAGTGAGAGTGAAGGTGAGTGAAAACTAGGCCAATGTGCCTGTGGATCCCCTGGGGCACTTTGTGTGTTATGGTGGGGGGGGGGGGTCGAGGGCAGGGCACTCTCACTCTTCCCAAACGCCGCCGCCGCGCCGTCCGCCGACTTTCATTGACAAACAATGTCCGATCCTGCCCCGGATTCTGGCGGTTTTACTTTCCACGTGGGAAACTCGCGAGTCCTGCGGGAAGTTACGAGAAGCGGACAATGTGAAGTAAAAGTGATTTTGTTTACAATGCCCCGCTTAATGAGCATAAACATAACGTTAGCTAATGGCGTGGGAGCGGACACTCGGAGTGTACACAGTCACGATATTAAAATAAGTTCTGCATTGGAATTGTTGGGTAGTATAGTCTTTGGGAAGGGGACAAGTAGGTCTAGAGTGTTTTTTTTTTTATTTGTTTGAACGAAAATATTTCCGTTTAAGTTTGAACGAAATGTATACAATAGATCATTTGATTGTGGATACCCATACTGTACATGTTTACGACGCATAGTTGTAACGTCTTTGATAACATTTTAAGCACAAAATGTTGTTTCAAATAGTCAATAGTCAAGTATTTTTGGCTCAATGAATATTTTGTAACGTATTTTGGTCAATGAACATTTGGCTGGTTTGCACAAAGGCCACGTGGTTACAGTAAACAATTGATAAAATCCTGTTGAATACTTCCAGTTACCTTGAATGAACAACAGATATTGTTATTGATTGTGTTGCATCTCGTGTATATCAACCGGAGTATTACCAGTGTTGTCTTTTTGGATGGATGTATAGCATTTGCCACTGTTTACTAAATAGTACGGTTGGCCATTTATTAATTAGTCGCATCTTGTTTATCATTTACAACTTGATGTGAGTCATATTCTATTGATTAGATAGTGCATTCTCATAACTATTTTTTATGTTAACATTGTCTTTCACGTTAAGTATTTATGGATTACCGTTATTAAGTTTTTGGACATATTATGTGTCATTGTTGACAGCGACTTATTATACTTATACAGCCACGTTTTTTGTAAAGCCATCTAAGCACATTAGTTTTGTAAACATTGGTTTGAACCGAGGGAATAAATAAATGGAGACAAGCTTTTATAATTACTTAAATCCTCCATTATGATTTTATGTATCCTATGAGATTAATAACTACACAATCTTTAATTAGTTGTGACACCCTATAGTCTTGTCACGTAAACTGCCAATGTTAATCCATTAACTGCTGCAGACGCTTTACCACGCAGAATAATAAAGTAAAGATGTCTTATTTTACCAGGCGAAATTGGCTAAGAAGCCCTCTCTAACACTTAACCTGGGGACCAACGGCTTAAAGGTGACTTACGAACCATCGCCAAAGGCCGGCCATGCGGACTGCTTGCAAGGACAGAATCGCTCAGTGGTCTCCCATCCAAACATCAGCCACACTCGACGTTGTTTCACTCGTTTATCTTGCGATAACCGTTGTACCCGCTACACTGCGACATTGTCACATTGTTTGATACTAAATATTAGGTAAAAAATTAAACGTGCAAACTGTTAACGGACGAAAATAGTAAATTACTAGTAAAACCAAAAATCAAGGTTTTCCCCTCTTTTACTTCACAATATAAAGAAGTCACAGTAGCGCTGGCTTCATGGTACCATTGCTTGATCCGATTATCTTGCGATAACCGTTGTACCCACTGTACTACGACATTATCAATATCTTCCTCTGTTAGTAGGGCCGGTCTTAGTCAGTGAAGAGCAACAGTGAAGGTATTAAGCAGGTTATCTCGCAAATCAAAATCGTATTATTCTGGGGAAGATAGAGATATGGATTCATTGTAACGGCTAAATGGGTTCGTTGTTGGTGAAGCTATTGGAAGAGGACATTGAGAGTCCAAAAGGTTTTACCTTGGCTGATTAGAACATGCCTTTGCGTCTAATAAGTCGTAATCCCTTTTAATACCATTATATTCTGGAGATGACTCGGTTCGTGTTCGACAAAACGTTTATTTATCCTCTTACCAATATTGAATTGGACTTATCTAATGGCATAGATCCATCAACTTCAGGATTGCAACTGGAAAGTTGTAAAGTTACTCCAAAATGACCATCTCATAGGTCTACTCCGGAAACGGCATCATAACGAGGATTCAGCACCATGTTCACTTCTTCCGATACAACATCTTCTCCTTCTATAATCAATTCATACGCCTATTTTCCCAGTTACGCCCCTTGACTTATTACTATACGTGCGATCAGAGCAAACATGTAAATATACTTTTATTTATGTCTTATACTCTTATACTACTGTTATGCTCTTACAAGCAAAATGATATAATAAGGGATTTCGACATGTTAGAAGCCCAAGCTTGTTCCCATCACCACAAGAAACCCTTTTTGGGCTCTTAATATTCGTCATGGTTATTGTCAATGATTTCTTGTTGGCTTTTTCTTTCACTGTATATTGTGGTGATCATCTTTCTTTTTTACCTTGTTTAATTTGCCCCCCCTTTAAAATACTTCTTAATAAAATTTTTCTATTCCCAATTACAACAATTTCTTATTTTATAAATTTGATTACATATTTCGTATAAATTTATACTTTTAATTTACTATTTAGTCAGTATAACGTAAAAAATTAGAACAATTTTACAAACTTGACGGAAGTCCGTTCAAACAACTCCGTGATCAGACAACTCTAATCATTTCACTATATTGGCAATCTATCTAAATTATCGTTTTAAATTTTATATCATTTTGATTTATCCAATTACCATTATTTGAACCAGTTACATTAATCACGATACAGTAAATTCAACGTTACATTACTACATTGCATCGAGAGCTAAAGTATTCAAAATATGTTTGCATCACCGAGGTTTGTGTTTAAGTAATGAATATAAGACTACCCTTTTTCGAAATACTTTTTTTGAACATTGGAATTTGTAAGGTTTTTTATTACTCATACATGCATTGGAACAGAAAGGCGTGGAAGGTTGCAACTGAAGTGAAATCAGCCGTGGAATAAATAACGCCAGTAGGGGTGTACTTATCTTCTGATTGCGGTCTCATCAGAAGTCATCAGTTTCTGATTAGTGGGCTAGGAACCAGCTGCTAGACCAATATCTAGCGACTCCTGGTTATTTTAGGTCATCTTTGAATTGGTTATTTGAGATATTTCGTGCCTAATTCTAAATCCCATCTCATTTTATCTGTAGACAAACCGGAGGGTTGAAATGTACTCATTCTGGTGACCCATTCTCCAGTCTCTGCTATCCTGAAAAACACAAAATCCAATTTTCAAGGTATTTTGTTGAATGGCCTCACAAAAAAGGTGTTGCAGTTTGCAGGACTAAAGGCGAGCTCTCGTTTCGCGTCTGTTGTTGAGCATGTGAGTCGTATGGCAAAACTAGACAGTATCTTCAGGACGAAAACGGTACGAGGATGTCCTCGGATGGCTTCAGAAGGAGAGCCAGTTCTCGCACTACTGCGATCCGAGGCACTACAAAGACTGCAATATTGTAACAATGTAAATAAAACAGGTCTATGCGTTGATTTCCTCGATGTCTACTAAAGGAAATTCGTTTACTAAAGTGGTCATCTAAATCCTAAAAATAAATTTGACTAGGAAACGTCCTTAAGGTGACGATGTCTTCGCACGGTCAAAGTTGTAATCGAGATTTAGTATCGGAAGAGCCAAGGGTGACATCTCGTTGACATTGGTGGCCCACTCAACTCCTTGGACCCCGCAAACTACACGCTTGTAACAAACATTCGAGTAGGTAATGATACACCTCGTAATTACACATGGAATTTACATTAAAAAGGTGCCTACACTAGGATAAAGAGTTGGCGTACTTTAAGTAAAAGAATTTATAGAATCTGCTTACATTTTCTGAATTTCAAGTATACAGAATCTGTCTGTGTCAAATCCTCCGTGTTATCTAATTACGTGTGTCAAAGTTTTACTGTACAAAATCTGTCTGAACCGAATTGTACTTTTACACAATATGTCTATATCTCAGAATCTTACCTTTACAGAATTCTACACATTCAAAATATATTCCTTTTGAATCTCACAAAAGAATTTATAGAATCTGCTTGTGTTATGATTTTACATTTGCAGAATATGTGTCTCAGAATCTCACGTATACAGAATCTGTTTGTGTCAAATCCTCCTTGTCATCGTATTACGTGTCTCAAAGTCTTACTGTATAAAATCTTGCTGAACTGAACTGTACGTTTATAGAATCCGTCTATATCTCTTAATCTTACCTTTACAGAATACTACACATTCAGAATATATCCATGTTAAATCTCACAAGTGTGCACAATCTGTCTACGTGTCACAATAATGTGTACAGAATCTTTCAGCAAATCTTACATGAGCAGTGTCTGTATGTTTATTTATTTCTTCCAACGGTACATAACCATTTAGCATATGTTTTAACCCTTTCATATATTCTCAAATTTTATGTGATAAATAATAACACATTATTACTCTTTTAGCCTTTTACCTTGGACTATGCTCACATTTTACAATCTTAACATAAATTATAAAGTTATATATTAATACATCTATCAATACCACTGCAAACCGCGATCTTTAAAATTTAGAGGCATTCCTCTGGAAAAAGTATTTGACAGAATAGTTTCTTTACTTACTGTTCTTTATCCTTCTAAATATCCATACTGATAAGAATTGACGCGGTATTTGTGAAATTGAGCATTTCGTGAGTGGTTTAGTCTTGTGTTCAATTTTATTTGTATTAAAGTGCATAAAGAACTGGTTTATTAGCTGAGCTTTGGCGGAATTTCTACCATACGTTGGATGTAAAACGCAAAATAATGTAAAGCGTAAGGGCTGAAAGTTGAAGAGATCACAATCGCTCATCACAAAATGAAGACTTTTATTGAACTGAACTTTAGCTATTCAAACGCTGTAATGAAACGACAGTTTGAGTTTTCCCCAAAAGTAAAATATTAAACCTCATGCATTTTTACAATCTTATTTTGGATCATAACGTTATGGGAGATGTGTTCTTTTAAAGATTATAATTACTAAGCATCCATACACTTTTTAAATGTTCTTGTAATTTGTACAACGTTTTAAAAATATGGTTAAACTAAAACGAGTTTGGATACATATTAATTGTATTTTAAAGTGAGTAAACTACCATTACCATACGACAAATATAACGTCGTAAACAGTGCATGGGCTTCACCACTGTTCTTATGGGGTTACAATCAAGATGACCGCCAGTGCAGCAAGTTCTTACCGCAAGGACATGTTTTAGAGCAGGTGGTTTCCCTTGAAACGAGAACTGGAACTCCTGAAAAGTTTTTCAACACATCGCGTGGTTTAAAAATAAATAAAAGACTTATTTATACCAATGTTACTATCAATTAACGTTATATACACTGATTAAATAAAAATGAAGTTTTTGGGATTCCAATAATAAATTACTATTTAATACTATTCTGAAATGTTAAATATTTAACTTACAACATTGGGTGCACTATAAATGGCAAATTCACGAATGGCTTTGTTCACCACCTACCGTATTCTAGGCTGTCAATAAGGATGGAAACAACGTGAAGTAATAGGTTTAATTAATAAATCCAAAATTGCAATACAGTATTAAATAAGGTACATGCTTTTAGATTAACACATTTTTGTATTTTATTCCTGAAACTCCTCCCAGAATTCAGTTCTGCAAAACTGTTTGTGATTTGTGTTTGTCTTTAAAAGGAGAGTGAAAATTAACTTTAAACGTTAGTAAGAGATGTGAAACCGTTCAGGATTTTATACATTTGCCATCGTTATAGTTACAAAAGGTACAACACAACATTTCGAGGATTGGAATCTACCCTCTTCGTCAGGTGGGGAAGGTATTAGTAGAAGATGAAGAAAAATTTATTTATTTCAACGGTTGCAATAACGTAACATGATATTCATCTTGTAATCTTTGCACAACAAACGATAGTATTAAATCGTCTGTTTGTTTGGTCGCTACATGTAAACATATATTTTTTCTATATTTATTCGGCTTATAGAACATATCTAACAGAAGCACAACAACCAAAAATCTTTTGTTTTATGTCTTATTTAAACTTAAAAATAAATCAAAATTAGGCGGTATTAGTACATACAAAATAAAAGAAACAAACAGAAAGAAGAAAAGAAGGGGAAGAAAAGGGTTCAAAAATACCCAAAGCTGCTTGGAGTCTAGTCCAGCCGATGTCGCTAGTTTTTATCAGTAGTATATTTCAAGAATAGAGAAAGGAATGCTCTCTTCAAAACCGCTAGAAAATCCATTCAGAAACCGAACTAGTCAACTAAAATTTAGAAACTTTATGTGGTAACGCGAGGAAGCGTACACGCGGAGTCACCTAGAGCGAGGTTATGAAGTCAGGAAGGCGAGCATAGCCGTGAAGACACGCTAATCCTAACTATCCTAATACGACAATCAAATAGAAACCAATTTCAAATGACAGGTTCTCTTCTTTCTCTAGGGACAGGTCAGATCACGCCGGACCGGGAGGGCTTCGATCCACATCACACCGAGAGAAACCTGGGATCAGGATTAAAAGCGTCACGGGTAACAGGATTAGGTAAAAGTGAGAGAGTGAAAGGACGTGTCACGGTGTAGGCGATACTGTAATGATACCTGGGGCCTGCACGATCAGGGGTCAGTCAGCTGCTGCGTGGGTGTCAGTGAAACCGAGAATACTGGTTTGTTACTGTGGATTGTTTCCATATCTATCTCCACAACGAGCCACCTAAACAAACATACGCCAACCACCCTTCTACTTTGGTTGGACGATAATCTTACTATGGTTGGATGATAATCTTACTATGGTTGGTTGATAATTCTTACTATGGTTGGTTGATAATCTTAGGACGGAACCGATAATACTGATTTATCCTTCCATGGTATTCTTTTAGACCTTTCATTCCTATTGGTGCCTCCCTAATTATTATCAACTTTTGTTGGGTCCACAAATAGGAAAGATGAGCGCTGGACCTTCTGTCTGTTTTGGTTGTAAAATCTAGAAAGCTGTGGTAGTTAAGGTTCTCCTGGTTCTTTCCAAATTATGCTCCTATTGATTGTTTTCAGTACATTAAAAAAACGCTTAGAACTACCTTTGGGATCATGTTCTGTCGATTTTATTTGAAACAACTCTATTAATTTGCTGGAGCTGTTGAATGAAACTGCGCAATTTATAAAATTCATAAAGAACCGATTACGGTAATTCAAAATCATGATGCGATACGTAATACGGTAGCTGTGACTTGCTCCAATGTCGGTTGAACTTGGTACGAGAATAAACTATAGAGACATAATTCTTTAAACGATACTGACGTGGTATTGTGATCGATACTGTCGAGGTAATGTAAACGTTACACGTCGTTAATGACGTTTTTATGTGGTGATAATAACGTGATACTAAAATGGTAGTAATATTTATACTACTGTGGTACAGTTATCGGTACTAAAGTGATACTGTGATCGATACTGACGTTATACTGTGATTTATATTGACCTGATTCTGTGATCGATACTGACCTTATACTGTGATCGGTACTGAATTGATACGAGACCGTTACTTAAGTGATACTGTGATTGATACTGATCTCAAGCTGTGATTGGTACTGGCGTGTGATCGGTTCGATTCTGACGTAATACTGTGATCAATTCTGCCGGGATACTACAGGTATGATCGATGTTGACCTTAAACTCGGTACTGAATTGATACCGTGACCAATACTTAAGTGATACTGTGATCGATACTGATCTCAAGCTGTGGTTGGTACTGGCGTGTGATACTGTGGTCGATTCTGACGTGATACTAGGATTGAGACTGACCTCAAAATGTGATCAGGATTCACGTGATACTGTGAACGGCACTGAAATTATATCGTGATCGATACTGACGTTATACTACGATTGACCTCAAGCTGTGGCCGGTACTGACGTGGTACTTGATTGTTACTGACCTAAAGCTGTGATTGGTACTTGCATGATATTCTGATTGGTACTGAAACTATACTGTGACCGTTAATGACGTGATATTGCGATTGATACTAACTGACCTCACACTGTGGTCGGTACCGACGTGATACTGTGATCGGTATTGAAGTGATACCGTGACCGATACTGACGTGATACTGTGATCAGTAGTAACGTGATTCTGTGATCTTATTGACGCGATACTGAGATCTATACTAACGCGATTCTGTAATAAGACACGCCTCAGCTGTAGGTCAGTCCGAGTGGGCAATCAGGTTTCCAGTGGACCATAAATTTGCGTGTGGGTCGGGTGGATTAAGTGACGTGCGCAATGAGATTTCTAACATCCTTCCAATAAATCCAAACCTCTCCATGTAATTTTCTAGTTTTCTTTATTTATGTAGCTATCAATTTGCACTAAAATTAAAGTGAGTTACATTCCTTAAGAACTAATTATTTTGGATGATTGAACCTTAAATATTGTATAAGAAGAAAAACTGAACACGGAAATTAAGAATCATTTAAAAAAGGCAGAATTATATAAAACTTAAGGACAAAGAACAACTCCAATAACTGAAACAAATCAAACGAAAATTTTAAAAATCTGATGGAAGACATCTATAACTGAAAAAAACCACCATGTTACCGACATATTTGAAAAAGCACTCATTTAAAACACTGCAAATAAAAGTATAATCTACTAAAGACATAAATAAATCAGTTGCCGCTTTAGATAATGTGTGATCGCCTTTAGGTTGTTTTATCTTTACTTTTCTCATGCACGATATTTAGAAGGCCCAAACCAAAGTAAGATGACATTTCAAGTGGTAATTATTTAAAAAAATCTTGTGGTAGATTCACCTCAGAATTGAGAAGGACGTCATTTTGTCCAAATGATTCCAGCAAGCAGAGGCCGCCTCGCTGGAGTTCATTTACATACAAGAAGATAGGCCATTGTGGTTATTCCGGGTCGTACGTCGGTTGTTAACGCCTATTATTGTCACTCCTTAACAGTCAACAAAGGGTTTCCATTCTCTGAGGACAACTACTCAGAATCATTCGTCACATATGTATCAAAGTAACATACGTAGTTTCTACTGTTCAGATTGAATTCTCAGACCCATGTAGCCGATTTTCTGTGTTGAATAGGACTGCAATGCCAAGTCAGAAGTAGACTCAACGTGCAGTGTATTTTAACATTCCACTGTAAGAAGTATCAATATTGGATGATGGCGAACAATTTAGGCCAATCTCTTAGAATTAAGCTAACTCCACTCTTAAATTAGTGGCAAGAGCATCAGTGCACCTATATCTAATGGTATAAGGAGAAAGGCTTGCAAACGTAAAAATTGCTCCTACTAAGTATTTGGTAAAAACCTAAAGCCAAACAATAAAATGTTATTATGTTTTAATTCAATTAATCGATTTAACATACTGGATTTTCAAACTAGACATGTGTTATAATTTCGGTCGACTAATATGATTTTTAATTTTTTACCCAATATTTTCAGTTTTGACTATGGGAAATTAAAACAGTTCTTGAGGATGAATTAATTTAAACACAAAAGCAAAACCGAAACTTAAACAAAAAACAATGTAAGTTTTGATGCTCATAACATCAACAATATTTTCAAGTAAAATTATCTATTTAAATATGAAGTTTAAATTCTAAGGACAGATAACACGGACGCCCTCGAGTTACGAAGAACAATTAAACGAATTACTTAATCTACGCGTTCATTACTTGTTCCTTACTTAGGATCTGCTAACTTGATTTTTTTAAAGGTTTCTTTTAAAGCTAACGAAGTTATTATTTTATTACACTAAACGATTTTAAAGCACAACGGTCTAATCCCCAACGGATGCAAGTTCTTATTAATCTCCCCGGAAATCGAACATTTGACCTCTCGAATGTAATGTGGCAGCCCTACCCCTAAGTTGAAGGTCAAATGTTATCTTATTTCCAACGTTTCTAAGAATGTGTGATATAAACAATCAAATCTAAACTCAGATCAGGTGGATTTCCCCGGTAAAGAACAAAGTGCATGTGATAAAGCTTACACAAAAAAGGGTACAGACCGAGAGATTCTGTGTCGTTCTCGGCCCGACGGTGCGCAGTAGCCTACTCATGTGGAGTGGAGGGGGAAGTCGGGAGCTCAGTCTGTGAGCCGGCTCCCCTCCACCTCCGCTTCCCCTTCCTTGCCATCCTAGGTTCCCCTCTCGGGCATCTAGAATACCACGTAGAATCTCTCGACCTGTACACAGAATTATAGGTTAAAATTGTCAATAAAAAACGGTGTTTTATGCAAGTGACCAACAATATTGATCACAATCGGTATCCAGTGAAAGTGAAAAAATCTTCGTCGAGAAAGACTTGATGATAGCCAAATATATCTAGTTGATTACGAAGATTTTATCACTGAACAATATATTGCTTAGGTGTGCTGGGTTACAAGAATGTTTGGGTCAGATCGATGTATACTTTATTCTAGATAGTGACATCAAGATTTATTACTTAAAGTAAGCTTGTTGTTTTTTGTTAACTAAACTATTTCACTCTCCAAAATTGATTTTATTCTTGTAATTAGAACATGATATATTAGATAAAGCATAAAAATTCCTGCTATACAGTTTTAAATTCGTTATTAACCACAATTTATTAACCTCAATTTAAGTGCTAAAAATATTACTACAACACTTTTGAACTAGTAGAACAGATCTGAAGCTTGAACTCTCTCATCATCCTTTACTTTGTATACACCACACACTTCCGGCAATGTAATTTGTTCATGTCAAGGTAGAGAGGTAGGTGGAAGCTCTGTGAGTGGACAGGGAAAAGGCAAAATTTGTAATAATCCTGCTCGGGGTCAACAAATCTCTAATTACGTCCCTGACGACTTCCCTTGATCAGCTCCCGCACCAGGTCACGTGACCTCCAGCTGTTCTCAGTTGATTGATGACCTCGGCTTGATTTATTGGGACAATGAGATTTCCTACATAACAACTTAATGTGGTGGTCAGTGTAATTGACTTATCCGTTATTCAGGCATTATTTATAGTCTCTTGTGACAAAGTTTAGTCGTCGACATATGACATTTTTCCTATTGTGTAACATGTTTTAAATTGTATAATTGTTCAAAAAGCAGCTAAATTCTTTGTTTAAAGTTTTTATTGGACGATGGAAAGATTGTGAAGGAAACAGGATTTTCCGGACATTTGTCATCATTCAGTGAAAAAATCAGTAACCCTACGTTTCGATATCTGCAATTTTATTTCTTCTCCAGGTAAATAACTAAACTAACACATAATTACAAACTAGGTCAAAATAAAGTAACCGTACCAGAGCGTTGTGACACGCATAAGTTAGGAATCACAACCACCATGTTGTGTGTCAACTTCACTAACTCTAAAACATGCACTTGATATAGATTCAACACTAATTAAAATAATTAAAACTGAACTACAGAATACAGGTCACGATAGGTCTGCATTCAACGACCAACCACCTACGATTGACCACTCGAAATGTATAAATTAATTTAAAATAAACAATAACAACGGATTCAACTATAAATTAAACCAGAAAATTTAAATATTAATGCTCAAATTGAAACTTACTGAGGTAAATAAAAATTTGTCTTTAAATATTCTAAAGTTACAGGAAGCTTATTTTAAAATAGCGGGCTTTCCATTAATGATCCTAGATGTATAGAATCACTGAATTGGAAAAAGTAGATGAATTGGTTAAATTCTTTCCCTTTAGTAAAAAAATCTTCGTGAATATCACTACAACTTATATCTTTTCCACAAACTTAAGCTTTTTTTATAATCCACTGAAGGAGGAAAAACACTAGGATCAGTGAATTCTTCAGTGATTCTTCTACTATTACTCCAACTGTGTTCCAATGAGCCAACCCAGCAGACAATGGACTACTAAATAACTGTTCTACAACTAAAACGATCGATGAAACCTCCAAAATTAGAGTAAATCTCTCTATCATCGTCACAGTTGCTGGACAGCGGGTTCTCCAGGACAAGCCGGCCGCTGGAGCAGAACTGGGTACTGGAAAAAGTGGGGTCAGAAGCCAATGTCAGCGTGTTCAAGGGCAGGCCGCAGATAGGTTGGTCTTCGACACCCGCAGTTCTCCAACTCCCATTATCTCCACGGAGTCGATTTAAGACGTTTCTCCTAATTAAGGACTTTCACGCTCTTTTCTAACATTGATTTCATAACATTGATGATCACATTACTGATGATCCCTACTACTTTCTTACTTCTGTATTCCTTCTCGTACTTATTTATTGTGCACCGTTCTATATTTTCTCTCGACGGGAAAACGGAATCAAACTGTGGATTTCTCTTCAGGAGATCATAAGAATTGAAGATACAAACTAGCGAAACATTGTCGATAAACACTAGCTGAGAATAAACCAAAAGTTATTCCTTCCAAAGGAAGTTTGGAAATGTTTATCCGGTATTTCCACTTATACTTTAGTTTACTAAGATATTTCGAGTTGCCTCTCATAAGAGGATCTGTTAAAACAAAAAGCATTCCTCATTTTGATCTTTGGAGCATCATAAAAAAATGTTTGTTATAAGTCTAGTTCCTTCCTATAAGATTCAAGCATTTAAAATTCGTTATTAGTATACAAAACGCTCTGTCTAGAGCGGTGATGAGTTGTACAAATTTCACAAGACTAAACAACCCTTCCCTTCGGGACCGTTCTCCTCATTACTCCAAAAGGATACCTACTAAATCCTTAAACGGCTCCTCCGATTTGTTCTTTCGGACTTATTAACATCGATGCCCCATTGTTTTTCTTCTAATGTCTTTGTATTCAGTACCATTTCCACAAATTTATAGATTTTTATCCAAACTTTTCGTTCGTAGACCATTTTCGTAGTTACTGAGTCTGACAAGAGTTGGGTAACAGTGTCTTCAGCAAAAAGGGAAATAATTGTCATCGTTGTGCTTCAAGTCTTGCTCTTGAACTCCCGAGTTTCCGAACTTTCCGCTTGTGTGTAACAGGAAAGATCAGGAGTTGACATGACTAATGGGAAATTGGAAACGTCAAAGTTTACCTTGCCATGTCCCACTCGTTATGTCTACATTAATCTTACCAGACATCCATGTCACTCACTGGAGGTACAGGACAGGTAGCCTTTGTAAACTTGCTAAAATATTCAATAATTCTAATTAAACATACAGAAAACCTTTACTGACAAGTTAAAAATTCAACCATGACAATGCGGAATCTGAACTATGAAGATGATGTAGATGAAAAAAATTTCACTAGACATTTCAAAGTTTTTCCTTTACTTACTATTAAGAGTCTGAGTTGAAAGGATTATACTCCATATTTCAATCATATAAATAAATATTGCACATGTTTAATGGGTCCTATATAACATTTGCATAAACGAGGACGGAACATTAAAACAGATATTTATATATTTTTAAAACAGATGATAGCCTATATTTTGCGCCAAACTCATGCTATTCGAATGTTGAGTTCAGCTCTGTTGAGTTCTGTTCCTTTATTCTGCTGCAGCTTTACCAAAGATTTATCACAACATATGATCTATTATTATTGGAAAATGTTGAGCTCACTATACCACTTCAATTTTATATATATTTTTTTCTATAGAAAAATTACCCTAATTTTACTATTCTTTCATTCTACTAATACAAGCACTTACTTATTGTTGTTACTTTCTATGTGTATGATTAAATTCTACTAATACTTGGGAAATTTTGCGTGAAGACTTTGAAACTCAGAATTTTTATCCTCAACTTTGTGTGAACTTGTTCTCCAATAACTTTCCAACATTTCTATAGTAATAATAAAAGTAATTCGGTGTCAACAATTGTCTATTGTTATGTATTTTGGTATATCTGTTCTTTATTTTGGATTTATATCTGTAATTTTTGGAAACTTCAATAATGTTTCTTTCTTTTAAAACTTTCACAAGATTTTCAATTTTAAAAGATCCGAAAGGGCTAGTGATTGATTTCTGAAGCCAGATTTACAGATCTGGATTCTACTGGATTATAAATGCAAATAATCAAGAACTGGTCTTGTTGCCAAATCAGAAATTGAAACGGGTCTGTGCGAATCTGATCAATTACTACCGTTAAAAATGGTCTTTTGCTACTTATTACCAATTAATAAGACAAAACGTTTAAGATCGATAAATAATTATTATAATAAGGGGAGAAATCTCATAGTCCGAATAACTAAAACAGCAGATTTAATTAATATTTAACGCTCATTTTCATTAACAAACAAACAGTCACAGGAATCTTTCACTTTTACGGAAGATTTCACCAGGAATTCAGGAGGGAAGATTAAAACTGACATTTGAGAGGGAAAGTGATCACAGGTCCTGCGGCACGACCGAGAAGTGCGTCGGGAGCTGATTCTGAACTCGTGAAGTTCCCAGAGGCGTCTGACAGGTCTGGTCGTGTTGAGGAAGGATCCCATCATCCAAGACTTTGGCTGTGGGAAAATAAATAAAACCAACTCTCTTGATAGCCATGAGCAAATCATAGTGTGCTAAACTTTCGGGGTGCAGTTTATACCAAAATAATGGTAAGAATGTTTGAAACTTTGGATATTTACGGTATGGTACGGGATCATTTTAAGTATCTTCTTCTCGAGTGGATTTCAATCTTTTATGATAAATGGAAGAAGGCAAGCTCTCAAGTTTCTCTTGAAGAAACAAGGCAGGACTTTATAAACACATACGTATCCTCAACTAAAATTCTCTACATAACATTCACATTATTAGGTATAATACGTGAACTCTAGACACTGTATTAACAAACGCCTAAGTGCATTGTTCCCAGATTGATCCTTATTGACATATCATTTAAACATCATCTGATATCTTATTGGTGCAACCATCTTATTGACTCGTGCGGTATGACTCTGCAAGGAAGTGAAGGTGAGGGAGGAAAGTAAAAGTCGCGATGATTTAGATCCCATAGACAGATATGTTCCACCGTCTGGTGAACAGATAAGTCCTTGATATTCTCGATACTGCTGCATGTGAACGAACACTCAGGAAATGTTCTGGGATACCTCTTTATCTACATCTCCTTTCACCTATAGAGAAATCACATATGCGTGTTTGCCCTTTTATCACCCAACATAATTGTTTTAACTCCATTGGAAACTCAACAGCTGTCTATAAAATATTAAAAATGTAATATTTTTGTAAAAGCATTATTTTTAAACTAACCATAAACTTCTTCTAAAATGTAGTAATATTTATTATTGGCTGAGCTTTAACGAAGCTTATCACTTGGGAGGCTAGGAAAACTTCATTTCTGTCTGTCTGTCCGCACGATATCTCGAAAACAAAATACCTTATAGACTTTTAAGTTTGCACGAAGCTTCATTTTTATGAGAAATACTGAGTCTAATCTATAATTTTTTTTCCAATATCAATTACCATTATTGGGCCCCTTTTGTATCTTTAAGAATTACAATATAACTAAGGTAACAAATAAAATGGTTTACTAAACGAATAATAACTATTTAATAGTTTTGAAACTGATACATAGAGGCTTCGATACCTTTCTCAAATTATTTTTAAGCTCTTTTGAGATATAGATAGAATAAATGCGAATTTTTCTAAATCCTAGTTTTTCCAGGTATATTATTAAATACTCAGATTAGGGGTTTTGTTGTATTGGATATAAAAACGGAACACTTAGATTCTATCAAAGTGAACACGATAATGGTGTTTCGGCATTATGCCATCTTCACAGTGAACAAATAACCCATTTAGTAAAATAATAAATATTTACTCAGTTTAAATATATCTCGTTTATAGTGTAAAAATTAAATTATTTTTCTTTAGCAGAAGAAGTTAAACTCTGGCCTTGAGTTTATAATTTCATACTACTATGCGAAAAAAACTGTTCATGTTCAAGTTTTGATTATATTCTTAGATCCAATAACCAGTTCATATTCTTATTGTAGGCTTTTATTCTTACAATATTCTTTACATTCCATTGCATGTCTTCTTCTGTTTTTCGTCTTTACACATACCTATGTACCTACGTATAAATTTAAAGTTATGACAATTTTTCTATCATGTTTGTATCATTCCACCTTTTCTTTACAGTTCTATACCTGTCCTCAATGTAGCTGTTCCACCAATACTGCAATTGCTTCTCCAAGAGGATTTAGTTCTCTCTCAATGATAGTTGCTCTTATTGCTATTCCTTTCTTATTGTTCTCTTTCCCATACCTCCACACCCTTTTCTTGAAGCGTACATGTGTATCATTGGTGGTCTGAAACCATAGTCCTCACGAAAGGAGTAATCTTCCAGGACGCGGACAGAGTTTGTTAATAATTTGTGTACGAAGAGGGTGTTGATATCCCAAACGTACAAAATATACCCAGTCACTATGCCTCGTCGAAGATTGCGGTTAAACCTCTTGGGTGTCGAAACATCGCATTGTCTTCTGCGACCTCCCCCGGAGAGAGCACATGACGGATTGCTTCACGTTACTCAACCAGCCGGCCTATGGTAATAGGGTGACAGTTTCCTCTCAGGGGGCATTGCCAATTATAGGTGATTAGAGCTGACCTTCGATCCATTAATTCATCCACCCCCTCTTTAGAGGACACACAGAGATGTGAAGGCACTTTTAGTAATGTCAGTAGAATGTTGAGACTACATAAACTTTACACTCACGTCTGAGTTAGGACATTACTTTCTTATATTGACATAAAAATAAAATAAATAGGCTAGTAGGAATGATAGGATGTTCGCTGGTACCCATATAGAGTAATGAAGGAAACATTTACTGATTCTCAAACATGAGGCGCCTGACCCAATTGTGTTACCTCTGTTAGCATCTGATCTCATTCCTTAAAGTTCTTATCGTTGCCTTTAAAAATTCGTCTAATCAGTCGATATATCAAGCCAAAATTCACCAGGAACTCAGCGTTTTGAAAATCTTGTCGCATTGACCATGCTTGGTAATACTTAAAAAAGGTTCTAGTGTGTACAAATATCACTTACGATTGAAGCCAGCTTCAATAACTGGGTATCTCAATAATTAGGTGGATTTATTATTGACCACAACGTGTTTGTTGTATAATTTTTTCTACGTTGCATTTTAATGTAACACGTAACTATTTTAAGGTATAAGTAGTAATATCAGTTCTGCATGGGGTCGAATCCCTTGAAATACATTTCTTTGTGAATTCTAGAACCAGTGAGTTCTTCAGAGATTTATTCTTTTGTAAGTTTCCTTTAAACACTATCTGATGTCTTATTGATGCAACCATAACGTTGAGTTACGAGGATGAACAGAACATTTTAACTGCTAATGCGAGGTCACTTGAAATGAAGGTTCTGGAAATTATGACTCCATTCTAGGGGAAGTCAATTAGATGTAACTTCTTTAGAGTTAAAACAAAGAAAAGATCGTTTTTCATGTTTGCACTGAACGTAAAGTTAGATGAAAACAGATTTTGCAAAGTTGTTAAATCGCTTTCCCCGACACCTTGCGGACGGCGGCTCCCAGGCGTGTAATGCTGTCTCACGCCCTGCCGCCGGAGATCAAAGTCACCGCAGTCTGTCAGCTATCAGCACATCAGCCACGTTCAGCAGTACGGCGCTCCACGCGAGGGCGGTCATTAAAGTTCCCTGCACGTCATGACGGGGCAGGGGTGGATGGGTGCGTGGGCACGCCAGAGTCAAACCCCGACCAACGTACCTCTGCATCTTCTCCTACGACATGATGATTATTGTGAGTCATCACTCACCACTTTCTCCTGCCAAACTAATGAGACTCTGTGTTTTGATGAGCACTAAAACTGACTTTTCGTTGCTGACTACCAGCTAGTGCTGTATGCCCACGCGTCTGAAAACGTTGTTAGTATCGAAAGGGTATGGAAGAATGCAAAGAAAGTCTTGCCAAACAGTGCAACAAAGTATCACCATCACACAGTTTACTGAAACTTGATAAATAAAATTAAAATAAATAAAATAAAAAAATTTGATAGTCCTCAGTCTGTTTACAAATCTTGCAATCTTTTCGTTATCAAATGGCTATCGATAAAACCAATATAAAAATGTATAATAGATATGTTTGGACCCCAAAATAGCACATTTCATCCTTAGATCAAAATAGTTCAGTTCTTCCTTAGACCATAATAGTTCAGTTCTTCCTTGGATCAAATAATAGTTCAGTTCTTCCTTAGACAAACATAATTCAGTTCTTCCTTGTACCAAAATACTTTAGTTCTTCCTTGGATTAAAAAAGTTAGTTTCTTCCTTGTACCAAAATACTTTAGTTCTTCCTTGGATTAAAAAAGTTAGTTTCTTCCTTGGACCAAAATAGTTCAGTTCTTCTTTGTACCTAAATAGTTCAGTTCTTCCTTGGACCGAAATAGTACAGTTCTTCCTTGGCCCAAAATAGTTCAGTTCTTCCTTGGACCAAAATAGTACAGTTCTTCCTTAGACAAAGATGAATGTGTGCACCAGTATTCCAGCCTCTAAGACCTTTCCATCAAGAATTATAGCACTGACGGACAGTCACACAACAAGAACAATATTGATCAATTAATCTAGAAGAGAACCAAAAAGAATACTTTCAATATCTCATAAAACAAGAGCAGGTTATTCCGTATTAGCGTACAAAGGATGACATTTAGATATTTCAGAATGAATATTAGCTAGATTTGAGAGTAAAAAAATTCCTTCTTTCGCGCTTTGGGAAGCAAGCTCTTATTTACAGGAAGAAAATGTTCCCTTTCTTCCTATCATTTTATGACCAACCATTTTTCCCACATTTACAAAAAGGATATACCACTTTTGATTTTATTCTTGGTCTAAAACGTTTTCCTACTACGTTTGTGTTGTGTTTGTCTTCTTATACACGTAGTAGATTATATTCATAAATATACATTTACTAACGTACTTTTAATTGTGTTTCCTTTAACCATCCCCTTCGCATTTCTCCCTGTCATTATACCGAACTAAAATATTTCAACGAATATCTGTGTCTTCACTCTCTACGAAACAAAGATATGTTTACACCCTCTCCACTTTCTTACCAACGCTAACTTATTATCTGTACTTTCATCCGAAGTATTTACTGCCTTCCACAACTGACTGAGCTAGATATCAATTTGGTCATCTGCAGTAGTAAGATCAAACCATTTTTTTTTTCATCCGCACGACTCGGAGCAACGTCGAGCGTGGCTGCTGCTTGGATGGGTGAACGCTGAGCGATCCTTTCCTTGCAAGCAGCCCGCCTGCCCGGCCATTGGTGGTGGTTCGGAAGTCACCTTTAAACCGTTGGTCCTCAGGTTAAGTAGGAGAGGGCTTAGCCCTCACTTCGCCTGGTAAAATAAGAAAACTTTACATTACTTTTTTACTTTAATACTCTCGACATTCATTAATTTACAGTTTTCTGCCATAATGGAGTTTACTTTACTACTTGAACAATAACGAAATGTCTATGGGAGAAATCATAGGTTATATCAGTAAATTTTCTAGATGGCAGACAATCAATTGTAATAGTTAATATCATATCGTAGACAATGAGGTAAATAAACTCAAACAAATGTCAACACCCTTTAGTAAGGACGGAATAATACTGTTCCGACAGAGATGGAAAGAAGAGTTTTGTAGAAGAACATCGTGATTGAGGTCATTGAATCGGATGCCATCGATCAGTGTGGTGGTCACTGGTAGAAAGATCGCCACCGGCGGTGGGAAGCGAAGAGGTGGAGGATAAGATGGGATCTGCGGTAGAGATGAAGACGAAAGTCGATGGCCCACTGTGATCCTGATCCTTGCAATAACAGACGTCTGATCCTCCCGTGTGATCTACTCTACAGACCGACTCCGGTCCTGCCCAGAGTCATCGGCTGAAATTAGTATAGATTTCCTCTTATCTCAGTTACGAAGAGAAAGTTGGAGTAAAACCTCTTCGTAAAGGAAATTTTGACCATGATCCAACATCGATCGCGGTATTGATCCCACAAATCTATTTGCCTCTGGTAGTACAGAAATAGACAAAAATTGTTTCCTCGAGCATCTAAATCATTATTGATAGTGTAAATCTGCATTTAAAAACGATAAAAGTTAAGTTTGTAAATTAATTTAATTATTAGAATAAACGGGATTTTAAACATTTCTTTTAGATGCTCGGACTACTCATCGTCGTAATCGCTAAATATTGATACATAAAGGTTAAATTTTAGAAAATGTAGTTATTGGAACAATTTGTTAAAGAAGATAGTGTTAGTTATACCTCCATATTGATTGTAAAAATGCTGTTTAATAAATTACAATTTCATTATTGTAACTTGGTAGTTTGTTCAGATTTTGAGTTTGGTAAGATCAAAGCCTATTGTCTCAAGGGAAAGATTGACCTTTTTGTTATTATTATTTAAAAAATCAATTAATAATTAAATAAGCATGCAGACTGGCGAGAAAGCATAGACCAAAACTTCTAGATTGTTTCTAAATTCTATGTCGATGTGCAGGACATATTATAAACAGAACCTCCTACGTTAACGTAGAATAATTGTATTTATTATAACTAATACCAATTTTAAAATGTCAATACGTAACAAAACATCCATATTTTATCATAAAAGTATAGTCTTCTATAAAATACAGACTTCTGCTATTTATAAACAAGTGTGTCGTGATGAAGATGCACTACGAAAGATGCTGTGTTTAAGTAAAAGTAGAATATCGTCAAACTTTTGGAGTTAATGACACAATAAAAATCTCCATTAAGCTGTTCGTTAACATACAGCCAACTCAGGAAATGCTGGTTGTCTAAGAATAGCCAAGTCACGTTTCGCCGAAAATACTTTTGGGTAAAAATTATCTATGGCTCCACTTCTTAATTTGACTCGCGAATTGTAAAAAAAGTGTTGGCGAATCGACAAACAAGCGGCGCCACGGCTGACCAATTAAGACCAATTAAGTCGCTAATGAGTTCCCTCCTGCATGTCACCTCTGAGAGATTATTTAGGGAAATTATGGATAATGATGATTAGTTGAGATTGTCCTTGGAACGACCTTCGACGGCGCCACCGAAGAACCTCAAGCGGCATCTGTCCATTGTTGGACCATTGTCTTCCCTCCTTTATCTTCACTCTGTGTATTGTCTTCGGAGGATTCCAGAAGCGTCCTTTTAAATTAATAAATGCGCAGTCATCTTGTTATTGGAGCAGTTCGCCAGGGGGAGCGGTTTTGTTTTAAGAGCGACCGGGGCGAAATTATTAATAATTGCGGTTGCGAAATGCTGACCAACACGGTAAAGAAATTAAAAGGATTTTCTTCTGAATCTTAGTCCAATCTTAGATTAGGAGATTAATTGATGCAGTATGTAAGACGGTAATGAGATAAGCTTGCTTCATTGGTCAAAATAATAAAAAAGTAAGTTAAAACGTGTAATTCCTAGTTGTCATAAAACGCGCGGAGAAGGTTACCGATTCCAATATAAAAAATTAAATAATTGTAGAATAATGTTCTAATACAATTTTATTTTTAGTCATTTTATATCAATCCAATTCATAACAGATACAAATAATAGAGGCTATAACGAATATCATGTAGTTGTACATGTTTTTAAATCGTCCGTACTACTTTTTTAAATTGAATATTCTAACTTATTTTATGTTTGTATCATAAAATTAAATAAAATGTTTAGATCACATTCTTCTAAGATTCTACCCTTCAATAGAACCCTTTTTTACAAACTTTTCTTAACAAGTCATCACTACTATTCATTTTTCATTATTCCTTATGTCGGTGGACTCTCCCTCTCTCTCTCTATCTCGTGTGAATCCCATTAGAATAAATAATATTTAAGTTGTCAGAAAATATACTTACTTCTACTAAGCCGGAAGGTCTATTGTAATGCTTTTTGGATTACTAACCACCAAACATTTTTTTGGAAATATTAACTTGAAACCCTTAACTGTCGATAATTTTTAATTATTCCATGAATCATTTATGTCCACGTTGAAAGATTTTTAGAATAACGTTTCGAGAATTGAGTATCCTACCTTCATCCGTGCCGGTGTGATGTGTGATTGTGTTTCTCGTATTCGTGACTTGTGCTCGGGACTTGCATTCTCTGCAGTGACAAGGTCTGGACTAGATTCCAAGCAGCTTTTGGATATTTTGAACCCTTTTATTTCCCTTCTTTTCTTCTTTCTGTGCTCTATTTGTGTATGTACTAATACCTCCCCCACCTGACGAAGAGGATATCAATCCTCTAAACTCTGTGTTATACCTTTTGTAACTGTAACGAGGGCAAATGTCTAAATCCTGTGATCCTGTCATATCTTCAAACTTGATATAAATCAGTTGAAGAATATAGCTGAAGAAAATTAAATTTGTAACTGTGAATGCTAGTTTCTTTACTTAGAACATCAATTTTTGGGGTTTAGTCATGCACGGAACAGTAATAATATTTTTGAATTTTGACAGAAGACGTCTTTTGATTATTTATTACTGACATAATTAGGAGAAAAAATCGAAAATATGTATTCCCTAGTAGTAATTAAAATTAAATTTAAAATGTTATAAGAATTACGTAGCACATGGGAAAGCGGCATCGGCAATCCCTTTTTATTACTTTGATTCTTGCTTATATCTCGTGGTTAGGTATAAACTAGATCACGTCCAGTAGTAGCGGCTGGAGGACAAAGCTCTGTTTAATCGCGCGCTCCGTCACGTGGTGTCACAATTCCTTGAAGCGGTCACCAGTAGCCGGAACTCTGCAGTAGTTTTCTCTCGGCACGTAGTAACAAACTGCTGCAGACTAGATAGTGCCTTATTGCCGCTGCCCGCGCCTTCACCCTTCTACCTTACACCTCAATAAACAATAGGGAGTGGACGGATTTGTTTAGGAGCTTATTTATAACCGATTATATCAAACATTTTTAATGACATTTTTATTGACTTTCTCGAAAATCGAACTCGTGACATCTCTGTTACAGCTTTCTTTCTATGCTATGGGTCAATGCGAATAGATTAATCTGATTGCCCCCTTATAAATAGTAGGCTACTGCATAAGTGAAAAGGACTGAGTTATAGCTGTCCAGAACTGTCCCGTACGATTATTTATCTTTCGTTCCAGTATAACCTCTTTATATTTCCGTACCAAACAGTGACAAGGAACAAGAGGGGTGTGACGAGAATATAGGTTTACTCAGCGGGAGTCCCGTGTTTAGGCCTACAACATGTAACATTCGTGTCAGGATTCAAGGTGGATAGATGGCTTACAGGGCACCGGAGCAGGCAGCAGCCATCGACTTTCATTATACTTGTCGAATCGACGATTGTTGACTATCAATAATCGAGACATCGATATAGTTCATAGCGATCCAACAAAGAAGTTGAACTTCTCATCGCTGATATTAAGATTCCATTCGATAACAATAACGCAATCTGACAAGATTAAAATGTAGAAACCATTGATAGAAATATCTATACTTTACAAACTGTTTGTAGAAAAGTCATCTAATTCATGATTTGGTGGGTCCTCATTTTAGAATAGCCTTACTTATTTAGGCTTACATTAGTGACAGTACATAAATCGTAATGTCCCATGCCATTCGTAAATAAAATTCAGAATAGTAATCAAGAAATATGAAAATTGTGTGTGCACTTGTTTTGTATTGTGGTGATACGTTAATATCAAATTTTGTTTATACACATACGGAAATGAATTTATTTGTAATAATAACTACGAGGGTGGTTTTGTGAGTGCACTTGTTTTGTATTGTGGTGATACGTTAATATCAAATTTTGTTTATATACATACGGAAATGAATTTATTTGTAATAATAACTACGAGGGTGGTATTTAACAAATAATCCATAAATGGATGGCAAAAGCTATTTATTGTATGGATCGATATAACAAGATGCAACGATGTGAGTGGCAATTCGGTTACGCTGCATGCAATGTGAATGTTTGTTTACCCGCAGAGCGTCAGGTGTACATTCACAGCCTTAGATCAGCTGATCCTTCATGTATCGAGGTCGTCAGATCACTGCTGCTGAACACCAACCAGTACTACCAACATAACCTCCATTCATTACAAATTACCGAACGACGTAAATTGTGTAATTTATAGTTCTAATTCACTGACATTACACTTGATATACAGTATACGGTATACAGAAACAATATTGTTTCGATTACGTAAAAAATTAAAAAATTTTTATTAAAATTCTCGGAAAAATATGTATTTTTGAATATACTTATTACCACGTTTTTATTTATTTGGGTGTCAGACAAATTTATGTAACTGAAAAGGAGCCTATGAGAAGATGAAAAACCAAATAAATGTAATCTAAACGTCAGTTTTAATAACTTAAAATTGTATTTTTTATTATATTTGGTAAAACTTAGGACCCGAAACGCCCATCTTGAAATGGAATCGTTGTCCGTCCGTCTGCTGTGCGATAACACATTCTTTCTGTCCATACGTTACGTCGGGTCCTTTAATAATCCATTATATCAATTTATTTATTTAAATTCTCTTCCTCTAAGAAAAAACTAATAGGGTAACGCTGCTGACAGCCACACTTTAAAAAATAAAAATTATTAAAAATTAGGAGCCAATCAGTACTATACCGGTAAACCAATATTTCAATTTGAACAATTTGAGGACTCTAAAAAAGGATTTCAATTTCAAGACTACGTTTTATCATAAATATTCTACACCTGGACCATAATATTATGCGTTAAGAACCCAACAATTGACCAAGATAACATTTTCTAAATAAAATAGCCACTTTATGTTTATACGATTTCGGGTTGACATATGCTGTACTAAACTTTCTTCCTTTTGAACAATTTTATAGACTATTGAATACAAAATATGGAAAATTTATTAATGTTTATATTTTATAGGTTATTGTATCAATTGAAAGACTATTATTATTATTATTACGAGTAATACATTTCGAATTATGATTTCTTTTACTGTAAATACAAGCAGGGAGCCTATACTGTATGATACTCGAGCAAATTTTTAAAGATGTTTGTCGGGAATCAATGTATTTTCCTTACACCATGTATTTTAAAATCACGGTCACAAATATCCTCCACTGTAAGGCTGGAACTCTCTCGGTGAGGGGTCCAATTCCCGAGGAGGTCAATCTAAATTTAGAAATTATTTTGGATTGTTTTTTTTCCCTTAAAACCAGTTTAGTGTGATCGTTTAAATACGTGAAAAAGGGACAGGATTGGCGACGAAAGAAACGTCTTGAAAAAGAGCCGCCCAGATAATCCATGCGGAAAATTCTGACTCGTCTCCAAGAATTGGCGAGTGAACTCAATGCGCACGCGCCGTGCTCGAGGGACCCATCGCGATAATTACGCAACAGGGCGGAGCCACCCACCAGCCGAGTCCTCGGCCCGCGGGCCACAACCATCGTCGGCGTCCGCAATTCGCACCCGAGATCCCGTTAGAGGATGCAATACCGTCATTATCTCCATTAGCGGATGACCGCGGTCCCCCATCGTCTCTATTACCGGGATAACGCTTCTCGGCCCTCTGCAGCCTGCGTGAAGGTCAAGGCAATTCACGATAGGAGTAAAGGGCACTCATTCCCTGTAATACAATGCCATTATTCAATTCAGTAACTCCGCGTCGGTGTTAAAAACTGTTGTAGTGCCGCAGTACATTAGATACATTTTGCTCCTACGATTGCTGTTCATACAATAATATACTAATACTGTATATAATGTAGATTTGAGATCTCTGTTACTCAGAATTCTATTTATAGCGTTACCAGTGCAAATAAAAAGACTTTCTAATCTTATGTCTCAGATATTTATAACCCTGAAACAAATCTATTGAAGATTCTCTGTCGTTTTAGGGTTTACATTTCATGACCTCGATTTTCTATTAGATTTAGTACTGTCTCGTTTAAAAATAATGTTTATAGGTGATCATAAAATATTTTTAGTAGTTTATAATTTACATATTTGCATCTCAAGTGAACGCCGCGAATTTTACTGATTCTTATCATCCATTACTTACGGTACTATTAAAAAAAGTATCTGCTTAATTTGGAACAATCACAAATAAAAAAAGAATATTTAGGAATATTTGTAGGTTATTCAACCACCTTATAGCATATTCTAGGTTTTGGTTACATACTAAATCTATCCGGAGGAAAGTTTCCCAAAATCAAATAGAAAGACTGCCCGGAAACACATTATTATATAGAAAACATATACCTAATTTACATTCTCAAAAATATAGAGGTATTTACTAATCATAATTTTGTCAAAGGTTAACGCCAAGATTTAAGTTTGAATGGAGATACACGTTTATATGCTTTATTTCTAAATGCTTTCCATTAATTAAGGACCATGAAAGCAATTATGAAATAATTCTTGAGATACCTTGAAGTTACATAGAAATTTAAAACATCAATATTTTGAAGAATGGATCATTTAAAATAAATAAGGTAACTTTAATAGCTTTTGAGTATCTAAAAATGGGTTTCAAGAACGTCTAGCTTGATTGCATGCATTTCAGAGTTGTCTTAATATTTAGATTAATATAAGTGTAGTCCATTCGTTATAATAATCATTTATATATTGGCAAAGCAAATGAAACATTGTTAATTACAAATTAAGTCACTCCTTTATATTGACCCTAGGATTTTCGTCGGTTAAGGTGAATTTCAATATAAGTTACATCTTTAGTCTTAGACAACAAACAGATATTTATGGTTTGGTTCGATTACTCAGTCGATGGATTTCCAACAACCCAAACATTAAATACAGTTTTTAATTACTTAATACTAAATGTAATGTTCCTTACGACCTAATGGAACGTAACGTCTTCGTGAAATTCCCTTGCCGAGTTGCTTGCAACCTTGCAGCCCTTTGAAGGTTTTACTCCAAAATCAATACGGGTTATTCCCTTGACCAATAGGAATATATATGTACTAAGTTTCAAGTCTCTAGACTCTTTCTATAGAGAGTTATCGCACAGACCCTGTCAGGCCCTTAATATAGCCCTAATGAGTGACGACACTCTAAACCACTAAAAGATTTGTCAGTTCAGATACAGTGGCCTTTCCGGACCACATTCCGCGTTAATACAAGAGAGCACCAACAAAACTATTAATAGAGTAATTAATTTCTTCAGAGGTGTTGCATTCGTCTTACAAGACCGAGTGACCAAACTGGTTGCGTAAACAGTTTACGACTTTGTCAGATGCCTTTATACGGCACTGATAAATCTCCCATATGAAGACAGTTGTACTCCTCTCTCTATCCGCTGGACGGTGAGAAGCACAGTTAGTATGGGCATTTTGAAAGTCGTCTATCCATTAAAAGAAACACCACTCTCTAACGGACATCCTTGATATATGCTAACAGTGGCCGTACATTGTGTTTACTAGTAGTACATCTGTTCCGGTTGAGTGTACGTTGGTATTTAATACTGAAATCTCATTCAATGGAATCTCAATCTCAGAACCTCGTTTATCCGAAATGTCTATTTATTACCCGGACTCTCTATTATCCGGACATTCGTGTTGTATGTTTTGCAATACTAAGAGGATTTATTGCAACTCAATCTTAAATATTTTATTCTCAGTTGATCGCAGGATTTAGTACTCCAATAGTCAATCACGTTTTACGATCTTTTCCAAGCACCATTAATTGTTTGCGTTCATCGATAGAGGAAAAACGGATGGAATCGCATTTGAAACATAATCTGAAATTAGATTCTAGACGATCTCTAATAATAACGACGATAGTTTTAGTATATATGCACTCTCCAGAACTGCTTAACCAACTTCCTAGAATTAAATTAAACTGAATTAATGCTTATTAAAGAAAAATAACAATACAAGATGCAGCTATAACTTATTATTTCTCACTGTATTCTGAAGATCTTCTTTCTTGGATTTTTTACATATTTGTTCGTAATAATTTAAATATGTTTCTATATATATTTTTTTGCAACTGCTGGTATGTGAGGCATCAACTTTTAAATTTGTCTCAATCATGCATGAGTTCATTCCTATGAATGAGGAGGAGCACTTTGGACTGAGATATTTTGCCCTCTTCAGACAAATGGCCTACAACCATTGGTTTTGGTTCCAAGGTCACCACTTTAAGAACCAGAGACTGATAAAATAAGATAATTTTAATTTAGTTTTTACTTATTACAAGTGCTTCCGTGTAAATAATTTTGAATATTTTCGTTGTGTAACCATGGTGATCCATTAAAAATTGCAAGACAATAAATATCATTAGACTTTTGCAACTATTACAAATCTAAAACCCAAATTGTGTCGGTGTCACCAGTCCTGTCTGCTGCAACCCGTCGCTTCTGCACTGTCTACTGATGCGAAAAACTGCTTTGATCATATTTTGAAACAATACATTTTGTAGTATTAATAATCCACGTATTTTCGTTCCAAAGTACTACAGTAGCTTACATAGATGTTAAAACAGTAGTCAAAATGGTGTAAAGAAAGATATCCCTGTAATTTTATGTTTACAAGGATCCCGAACTTTTCACAAAAGATCTCCATACACAATGCCTGTATGGGATAGAAGGGTTATCTTGACATTGACCTCCGACTTGCCTTGCTACTTGCATGTTCATCTCACTCTGATCTGAAAGACTTCAAGGATTCCCAGAACCTTCGTATCTTCAAAGGTCACGCTGAAGATCTTCCAGGATCAAGGGCTGCACGTGGACTGAAAGATCGTCCTGCCAGTGACCTCCGACCTCTGCCTGACTCTCTCCGGGCATCGCTCCACTCTATTGTCAACCTTTCGGTACTTTCTATGCCTTGTTTATCGGCTGCAGGCGCGATCGGTCGCTGCGAGCAGTTCCCGGTGAAAACAAAAGATACGCGCGATATCAGAAGAATGTCTTGGCTAAAAGGGATCAATAAATCCCTCTCTGTCCTCTCTCTCTTGGCGAGTTATTTCGCTCCTTTCACATTTCTTTCTCACAGTTACAAATGTTATCTCCTCTGTAGACAAGGAGGGCCATAAAAATACAATTGGCGTCTTTTGTCATATAATTGTGGTAATAATGTACTACTCAGACAGTTTCGATTATTTTAATCACTACATTGAAAAATCCCTGCAACCAATATTGCATAAATTTAACCAAAATACAATATTTGGATGTTGTGATATTTCAATTTAGTGATTAAAATAAGAAATTCTCCATCTTCAATAGTTACAATCATGTTTTTGTTAGTGTCACCTTCAGATAATGTATAGATTACCTGATATTCTTTCTGTGGGGAATGATATTGAGGCGACTATAGGACGGCCAGGTGGTGATATTTTTATTTTGTAGACTTTAGGTAACAGGTAAACAATTTTGATGATTTATATTTATTAATATATCAAGTATCTCTTTTTGCAATCCCACTTTAATAATGTTCACTCTTTTAAAAAATTGTTTTCAATTTAAAAGTTATATTATTACTATCATTTGAAATAGGCCACTCAATATAACAATACAACATCTTAACATCTTAGTCGATACAATCTAACCAAACTTGATCGATCATCGCTAGAATTCAGATAGGAAAGTGCATTATTTTTAATATTAGTAGTGATTAAAATTATGAATAAAGAGCTGGGTGAACATGCGATCTTGAGGTTAGCACAATAAAAACAATGTTAAGTAAGGCTTGCTCTGCCTGATAAATTGATATTTGGTGAGGTTTTGGTACTTCAATGGGTCGATTTGAGCGCTTATCCCAGAAATCCCACCAATCATACACCAGATCCCGTTAGCTATATCTATCAAAGAATTAATTGGTTAAGTTGGTAAGTAAGTTAAGTGGTACAACTGAAAATGAGGTTTTCATACACACTTTTCCATATTCAGCCTTATCTAAGTCGTCACAGTCAAATTCAATTTTTCAAGAGTCAGTACATATAATAGGGGGGGGGGGTACTGGTAGGGGTAGTTATTGGGTATCTCCTTCAAAATTGACACAAAACGAATGGATCTCCTACACTAAACATAAACTCCGAAATGCATATGTATATTTTTGTTGATACATCGACTATACACAGAACTGTGGAAAATCTACCGGTGGCACGCTACGCTTTGATAAAAGAGAAGGAAGACAAAATCCCTTAGAAGGAAGTTGTAGACTTCGGTGGCCTCAGACGTAGAAAACTTAAAGCACGTGACAAGATTGTTTATCGGTGAAAAACCGGACAAGCCACATAACAAGACCCATGTTCCTTCTAGCCTTCGTAACAACTCTGCTTGCATGTCCAGAGACCAACTCGTAATCTACATTGTCCATGCATTGTATCACATAAACTCTCTTTATCTTACACCCTTGAATTCTATAATCAAAGGAAAAAGGACTAGTTTTTAAATATTATCAATTAAAAGCTATTCAAATATTTCTCAGACGGCCCACCCACACAATGAAAACAATTAACCATAAGAATTTTGAAGGGTTAAATTTAATGGGTGACCATTACAGGGGATATGTAGTATGGTTTATATATGTCTGTATGTCCACACGATTTCTAGAGAACGAATTGACATATAGGCTTGGAGTACGGCATGAAGATTCATCCCACTAATATTATAATGCGAAAGTTGAAATGAATGTTTGGATATTTGGATGTTTGTATGTTTAAATGTTTAGATGTTTGGAGGTTTGTCCTCGAATCACGCTGAAACTGCTATACGGATTGTGCAGAAATTTGGAACAGGTATAGCTTTTGGTCTGAATTAACACTTAGAGTGCTTTTTACCACCCATAACACATTCATTTCACCAAATAAAGTCGAATTTAAATTGAAAAATTAGTTTGTTTACATTCGAATGTTATGATATTGGAGTGTTTTACATTGGATCCGGCAGATTGCGCTACGACACGTAATATAAATTGAACTGATACTTAACAGCTGTTAACACTTTCAGCTGAAGTTCATCAAAGAGGCAGAAACTTGTTTACATTTAAATTTTGGTAAATATTGAATTATTGCAAAGTGCTTAATCAGTAGTGTAATGCAGATTGCAAATACGAAGTTATTTAATTTTAAATTTAGATTGCGCCAATGATCAATACATAATCCATCTAGTACAATAGAAATGCTATTTATACGTTGTTATAACAACTACCTTATTGTATAAAGCTGTGAATGTTTGCACATAACGTAATCTAATCTGGTTAGTTCCTTTAACATTGTGTATGGCCTTTTTACTGTAGTTATTGAAAAGCAAATGGAGATAACATTGCCCTAATACATATTTAGTGATCGGTAAAAATATCAAAATCACTTAATCGTCAAAATTTAATTTAAATTTGAAGTTAGATTCCGAAACCAACATATGAGACCATTGTTTTGGTTAGTGGACACAGCATAAATCAATTGTGAAACTGTAAATAGATTAGACCGGGGGTGAATTTAAACGACCAGAACAGACCCATATTGACCGCAGCATCTTTTTAGTTGTACGATACACTTTCGTCGTTGGGATAAAATGCTAACTCTTATTGTTACTGAAGCCATCGAAGAACTTCAATAAATTATCATGGAAGGATCCCAAACCTCTGTTCTTTAAACTTAAATCAAAATTGGATCAGGAGATTGGAATTGCTTTGAGTGACTATCGATTATCTCTAGACTGTTTATTATGTCATAGAAAAAGAATACATAGATATATTGTCCAGTTTTTCGACAGAAAATTGCGTGCGAAGCCGCGGTTAAAAGCTAGTTTTTATATAAGCAACATAGAGTCGATGATGGTGCTTCATGTCACTCAAATGATTTGACCCTGCTTTAACGAAAATTTCTCACAAAGAAAGAAAGGTTTCGATAAAATTGCAGAAAAAATCAACTTGTTAACTAATTGAGTACAGTCATAAGAAATTTTAATATGTAACATAGTAACCCATATGAGTTCTATGATAGTGCATGTCCATCCATGGAATTTCCTTGAGCAACATTTACTACTGAGTAGGCTGGCACCCTACCCTTACGTTTTGGACACAAGCCTTTCCTCTCCTCCAGCCATTCTAACCTATATACCCTCTTGACCCTCTATTATCCTGCCTAACTAGCCAAGTCATTAACGGGAATGGGGTCATCTTCAAAATTATTTTTTTGAAAGTGGTATAGATCTATACAGAATAGATCTTGGAGAAAATCAAAGTTCCCTTTTTTACATACTGAGACATTCTAAATATATTAATAAACAAAAACCATTACTTATGGTCTTGTTTGAGGAAAATAAAACCCTCTTCGTCTTTTCGCTATACAGTGTAATTCTATATACGTCTTCAATAAATAACATAGAAACTACAAAAACTAATCTCTATTCCGAACACTGTATTAGTAAAACGTGTGTCGAATCACATAATTCATACAATAGACTTGGCTCCAAAACCTAGTAACTCCTAAACTAGGATAACAACGGTAACCGAGAAATGTAAACGGGTTCCGCCAGCCTCTTAATTACCTGTGGTCACAATTAGTCGACAAATATTAGCTGTACTACCCGCATTTTTATACCCACATTTCGTATATACCGTTATAAACTCGTTAAGTTTCTAGGTAAAAACATTGGTGGAAAACAGGCTTATTAAAGATACCTGAGAACTAATGAAATGAAATGAAAAAAACTTTATTAGAGGCGAAGTTAGGACTATAAAGTCCTCTCTACCACTTAACCTCAATGTAGTGTAGCAGTTGCGCTAGTTTTTCTATCATTTTCACAGAGAATATCCGGATAAAGTTCCTGGAATAAACTCTAGATAAGGATACATTTCTATCCACGATTTTTACGTATTTACTCCTTATATTTATCAATTTTGTGTAGTTTATTTTAATTTATCCCCCAAGTTCCCTTCTACTGTGTCTTTGTTAGATTCACGATCCTACAATTTGAAACATTTTACAACGAAATTCCAATTCATTTTCCTACTAATTGCGATATTATTTTAACAAAGTTTGAAAATTGTTACAAGTTATATTTGCCTTATTTCCTTTGTATTTCTACCATGTATAACTAACTGTAGATTCTTTAAAAAGTTGTTCCTGTTAAAAAAAAACTCCCAATCCTAGATCCCACCCTGCTAGATTACAACTAACATTTCAAAATAATTAATAACACGTTTCTTAATTATTTAATAAAAAACCTCTGAGTTACAAAATTTTTAATAAATTCTTTGTCATTCTAAATCCATTATTGAGCAATTATATTAAGGAATATACAAAGTGTCTCAAATACCCTAAGAATAGAAAGTTTCTTCCACACAGACAAGATACATATTTAGGAAGTTGGCAAAATAAAGGCAAACTTGTGTTTGTCAGATCGTATGTGGAAAATTTTAATAGATGAGGACCTATTATAGAGGAGCGTGGTAATGACTTTGATTACTGTTCCCTTGCTTACTTGAGCATAACGAATTCATTTGAACAGGAAGGCAACTCACTATGAATTCTCCGATACTATATAGCATCCTTTTACTTACAAACCTTTTTTGTCAAATTAACGTGCCATTAATGAAAGCTGTACTATAACGACAAAAGCTTAAATTGTCAAAATATTGGGATGAACTCAGTCAAGGATGTCACCCCATTTCCTCAAAAATAGCTGTACGAAAATCCTGGATGATGAGGCTCTCAGATGTATCACCGCAACCACCCGGCCCCATGCCCCAGCCCGACGTGCCGTGGCCCGTTATGCGAATCCAACTCCCGCTGAAATTGCTGTCATTTGGACCGTCCATTGAATTAGCGAAGTGAATTAAGCCTTTCTCGCAGCACGACCGTGTCACTTGTCTCACGCCACGAAGCCATCTGGGACAGCCGCGTCCGTGTTTAGATAATTCGGCGGTTTATTAAGTTTTGTGAATGAGCCTTCTTCCGCTTCGCGAGCTCAGAACTTTTGCATTAGATTCATTCTCAATCTCAGACGTGATGATCACGTAACGCCCTACTTCGAACAATTATCTATCTTAATATTACAAGATCTTCGAGACTATGACTCACTCACTCTGTTGCACGCTCTTTTAAATACAAATTGTCCCAGTTATTTGTCAAACAATTTATATCTGAAATTAGTGAATGAAGTACAAGGAGGGATATGTCCTTATTATCTAACCCAATTCATCGAACCGTTAGTAAGTCGTTTACAATTTCTGCCTGTCGTTTGTGGAATTCTTTACCTGTAAACATCAGAACCGTCGATAAGCGCGCTCGCTTTGGGGCGGAGGTCAGGGCTTTGGAGTATGGTACTTGGCAAAATGGAATGCAATGAAGGCGAGTGTGTCTTGTAATAGTAGTTTAAATATGTATTAAGTTAGTTACATTAATTATTGATTTCTTAAAAGATAATGTTCACTTAATATATAATTTAAATAAATGCATTTATGTTTAGTTATAAATGTATATGTGTTAGTTTAATTTTCTATGGGGTTAAGTGGTAGAGAGGACTTTATAGTCCTAACTTCGCCTTTAATAAAGATATTTTTAATATTTTCCTACCCGTAACGCTCCGTCTATTGAGACATGTCCTGAATGATCAAGGATATCTTTAGAGTTCCAGATGTCGAAGAAATGATCTTGCAATCATTATTCTGGAATTAGTAGCTTGTTGAAATAACAGACTTATGGCGAAAAAAGTAATATAAAAGATTTGTTCAATCCCTTCTTCGTTTCTTGTGGATGTGGTGTTATGTATAGCTCTTGGTAAGCATTTAATCGTAAAGAGCATTTTATTTTTATATAAGCAGAAAACTTTTTCACCTTTTTCATCTAAAAGCATTTCCTCACGTTCTATACATTTCAAACAAAACAGTAAAACCACTGAACAATAACGTGGGCAATGTTTGCATCAGCATTTGTTTACACCATCTGGTATATTTACAACAAATTATAAACAAAACAACAACTGTATTAATTCACAAGTATCTTTGAACACATTACTACAGCTCAGATATTTATTCACCAAGGTATTTATGATGGTGATTTCTTCAAATTTAGATGCTAGTGGTGGGGCGAGGGTAATTTCGTTACAAATATTCTTTGGTTTTAATAACGTAACGCGAGTCTACATGCACAATTTAAGGTCAATCGAGTAATAAAAATAGGTTTAATGTGAGGAATGTTTTTATACGTCATGATGGTATAGACACAGAGTTTACAAACAAATAATAGGGTTTGAAAAATTTCTTTTAACTATGCATCTTTTACGAATTGGTACAGCTTCAGGGTTCTATTTGAAATTAAAGCAAGTATATTCCAAAGTATCCATTACATAGTGACTTCAAGATACTGGAAATGGTCATATATACCATTATCTGGCCGCAAGATCTTTAAAGCCTTAGATCTGTGTGATCTCTCCATATCTGATTAGAAAGATCTCGCATGACTATTTTAGGTACGTTGATATTATACGAGGACACTATTTGTGGAAGAGATTTTCTTACCAGGGATCTACATTATTAGAAGTAACAGACTTTTACTTACTGTGAAAATTATATGTCATTATGACTATTGGCTCTCGTGTTTTGCATCTCTCAAAAAGGAAGCGATGACGGCGAGAAGGAGACCACTCTGTCCCTATCTACTAATTGTTTGTATGCTATAAGTAGGCATACATAAATAGGTACTATAAATATAAAAAGTAGACAAACACACACATCCGCTCACATCTTGAGGGATGTTTTCCTGTTTTCACCAGAATTTCTGGAAGCGGCGCTGAAGGCTCCACCGAACCCCATCCTGATGGCCAGGGAATTTTCGATCGGAGCTATAACGACCTTAGATCACATGCCTGATCGTCCAACGTCATTTAACGTCGGAAAATTTGGACGATCTAGGTCGTGATTTGAGGTCGGGAAACTACTGATCCTTTTTGACAAAAAGCGAAAAACATCCCTCGAAATAGTACCCAAATGCGAGCTGAGATCCCGTGAGCGCTCGTAAACGTAACATTTATCTATGGTACTACTAGTAACATATTTATGATAACCTAATCTAAACCTACTAATATCACGTAATAACAAGTAGTAGATAGGGACGTAATAGCCTCCTTCTTGCCGACATCGCTTCCTTTTGGGAGGCAGAAAACAAGCCTGTTCTATCTAAAAATGTAGTTTTTGGGTTCATGACTAGGAAAACTCTTCGAAAGTAGTGACCTCTAGCAGTACAAAAATACTCTGTTTTATACTAATGGTAGACGACGTAGGATAGTGAGTGCTTGTAGTTGGAAGTCCGTTATCTAAACAGCGATAAGACATTTTACTGGGAAGGTTTCGCTGATAACGCCTTAAAACTGATTCTTAGTAGTAGTCAACAATGTAGAATAGCGCATAAAAATATTTTTAATTAGATAACCTTATATAAATAGGGTATTTTGGTATCATCCGAAAGCCACTCGTTACGAGTAACCCTTTGCGAGCGCTCATGTGATCTGATCTCGAATTTTGGTACTAGGCTATCTCGACAAATGTTTTCCTTTCTTAGCCAGAAGTTCGGGGATCCAAGCCCGCATTAATAGCTAGGGGCATTTTGATCGCTACTCTCCCGACCTCATATCATGTTCGGAAACGTGATTGAACGTCGCAAAAGTTGGACGATCTGGGACGTGATCTGAGGTCAGGAAAGTATCGATCGGAAATGCCTCTGGCCATAACCGCGGGCTCCTGTGGCACCTTCTGCTATCTAGTGTACCTTGTTACCAGTTAACTCTTATTTTTTAAGATCACAAAATTAAAAATATTATCATGTGGTATATCTGTAATATTGTTAAAACAAGATACAATTAAAAATTACTAACAGATTTTTCGAATGATGATTATTTAAAAAACACAAATGTTGAATAAGAAAACTGTAGTGATGATATAAAAACTTAGAACACGCTCTTTGAATTTCGCATTACGCTGAACAGAGGAATCCATGAATATTCTGGACATTCTATACTTGTATTTTAATCTCAAAAAACCCGCTAGGTAAAGTCCCTACTAACCTCAATGTTATTATATAGTAACAGTTGATATTGTTTAGCACTCAGCTTTTAAAAACGAATTATCTCCCTTGTCTACCATCCGATTGTCGTAAACTTGGTATCCATCAATTTTTAATAAAATTTCTTAAAACTAAAATAAAATAACTAACTATAAAATAAATAATTAAAATGTAATAACTGTACATGTGTCTTTTTCAGATATTTCGCTTAAGGTTTTATAAATGTCGTTTTGAAAAAACGGCCAGATATTTTTTCTTTAATCAGGAGTTATGCACGTTTAAATCAGGAGTATGATTAAACATTTTTCTATAATTTGTGCATTATTGCCTCAAACTTATTCCATTAAAATTCAACATTTTTTTAAAGTCAAATTTGTTACGAAACATGTCATTCCCTTAAATCATAATTCGTGTAGCTTTTATTAAAAAAACAATATCCTTGTCTTCAATCCTTTGTTCTTGAACCGTTAAAAATTGCTCAAGATGATTTTGCTGTTTTTAAGACCGTTACAAGGAAGGTATCTGAAGAACTGTTGTTTTATTATGACATTAATGAAACATTAAACGTTTGTGCTAAATCAAGCCAGTTAACTACGGTACATTTATTGAAGTGAAATAAAGCCCAATCTTGTGTAAAACGTTACTTTGAAGATTTAAAATGTACTTGAACACAAATGACACTAGACACTTATACATTCCATACAGCATTTATTACAACAAGTATAAATTTGTATTTTATTAAAGATGGGAGCCAACCTCATGGGAAGCCACAGACAATTGTAACATTTTGACAGGTGGGCGGAGGGATCAGATTGTATCTTTGCCCGGTAACAACAACATTTCCCAACACTTCTACCAGTCCGTTGCCCAGCTGCTTTACTTTTCCATTGTCTTTTCCAGCAACACGCAAATGAAATCTTAATTGTAATTTAAGTACCTTTGCAGACATTACTTTCCATCCATTAATAACAGACACATAAGGCTTCACATTTCTTCTTCACCAGGACCGTACAGTGTTGCCCAGACTTTGAAAAGGCATCATCAAATCTGTCTTTTTCAAAATAGTTAAGGTATATACAGTACCGTTTATAGTATTGCTTTATTTGTAGTAACTCGAAAGGGTTTATTTCTGGTCGGTTTGTACCTTCCAGTTAAACTTGCAATGGGTGCAGTTCAATCCCATGTTTACTTACATCTGGGCAACCCCATGGTTGTCCAGGAGTGGTACACTATCAACCGCAAATGTATTGACAATGTAGTAAAACAGTTGATCAGTAGGGCTAGATTATTGCGGAGGAGTACTGTTGGAATAGGTAGGATATGACTTTCTTAATGTTAAAGGTTTTACAAGCTTAAGCATGAGGTAGTACCGTCCACCGCATGCTTTGGTTGGAAGACACTGGAATAGAGCAAAACTCTCCTTCTTCCAAGGTATAATATTCCTCATCATGGCGGATGTAACATGTGATCTGACAGGAAGAGATGAGTCCTACTCATCCTGAATATCCTGTTGCTCATGAAGTAAAGCAAAGGTTCTTTTAGGACTATTCTCAATGAGAGGTTTCCTTAACTTCTTGTCCTAAGTGAGCAGAACAGTACCTGTGTATTATTTAGATACGGTCAAAGTTTTAAGTGCATATCCCCTTTTTAAAATGCTACGCATGTAGTTTAGGTGAAAAGTATTGGCCTTATGAGACATGTTGAAGTGTATAATGTTGTAATATGTAAAAATTAGTAACTAGCCCATATGCGATACCATGGATTGTAATGCTCTGTAGGCCTACTCCATATAAGATATGAATCAAGAGATTAGTCGATTCTTTTTGTCCAATATGGATTTTTCCATATTATTTAATACGTGGGAATTCAGAAAACTGATGAACCTTTCATTTGTTGTCAGGGATTGTAAATGTAAGCATGATCATATTTATATTTTGATAGTTGAAGTGTTGTAAAAGGATGCCAAGTTCTTTTCATTTCACTTGATTTCGTACAAAAAATTTATGGAAGTTTCAATGATGAAAGTGTCTTCCAAAACTTTGGCTGGGCATTGCATTTATGAAAATTGTAACTATACACATAACAGAAATTTACCACCACTAAGATTTACCATCAAAACATAAATTTTCACTTCAAAGCCTTGTCTTAGTGAAATTCCAGACATCTCTATCGAATTCTTGGAATGGCAGTATCCGATACCATCATGCAACTTCGGGGATTTTCTGATTCAGCGGAACAAAACTGGTAATTGGCTTACATAAGTGAGAGCGCCACTGCCGGAGTGAAAAACAAGGCGGTAAGTACAGAACCTTGAGTTCACCTGTGATGTGGATGGAGATTAGCCTCACTTTCCCTAAGCGGACACGCTGAGGTGAATGTGAGAGGAAGTGTGTGAGTGTGAAGGCCAACACAGACTACAGCGAGACACCCTTGTGCTGTTCAAGTCATGCAGTTGGTGCAAGCAAGGCTGAGGTTGTACGTGATTGAAATCCTCAGGGATAATCTTGCTACATCAGGAATTACAGCTGAACATCATCTAGAAAGAGGGTCAGGGAACAAAGTAATGTTCTATCGTGACATTCGAATCCTTCCTCTATGTTCCACAGGAATCCCAACGATTCCCAGGGTGACCGGAAGTGCTCTCCGGTTACCACGTGTCCAGTGGGCGGATCCGGTAACCGCAGTACCACGGTTTCAGCTCCCCCCCCCCCCCCCCCCGATAAAACCCAAGGCCTATCATCCATTTAATTGTAATGATCTGTCACACGATTCCTTTTCTTAAAACTCTTTGTGAAGTTTTCTCCTTCCTTGCATTTCTATCTACCTCTTGATCATCAGGTACCTATCATCATTTTATTGTAATGGTCTGTCACACCATTCCTTTTCTTAAAACTGTTTGTGAAGTTCTCTCCTTCCTTGCATTTCTATCTACCTCTTGATCATCTGGTACCTATCATCCATTTTATTGTAATGGTCTGTCACACCATTCCTTTTCTTAAAACACTTTGTGAAGTTCTATCCTCTCTTGAATTTCCTCCTACCTCTTGATCAAGAGGTACAATTTATATATTATATTGGAAGTACATAATGATTAATGATGTCCCTTCTGTTACAGGTGCACGAATCTAGCAATTATAAGGTAAGAACCATCCATTGTCATTATCAATAATTAGTCTTTTGTATTCTACATTTAGTTAGGTCCGATAATCAAAATATTTTAAACCGTGAATCAAAATGATACTTTACGTAGACATTTTGATTTCGCTTTGTTCGTATTGAGATAATAATTACGGAACAATGTAGAACTGTCTTGAAAATTTTAAATATGTAAAAACCAACATGTTCTGCCATAAAAAATCATGAGCTTACTTGGTATATTTTCTTGGCTTTTGTATCATGTTTTATGATGGAATTTGAAAACGTTCACACGCGAGAACGCAAGTAACTATGAGAGCCAAGTACGATGTAGAAATTGGGTTTCGAAATGTTCGTCTTTTTTACCTATTGGGAAGAACAAATATCTAGTCCATACGTCGATTTTCATTGGAAATCCCCTAATATAGGTTACAGTGGACTACACGGCATAGTTACGCAAGAATATGTGGGCTGGTCGGCATAACCAGTCAGGCTACTTAACTTGGCCCAGTCTCGTTGTTGGCGAAATATATCCCCGGAGTATGTAGAAAATGCATTAGAACGAGCGTCATAAAAAGTGTAAAATAGAGTACCGGTATCATGGAGTTACAATAAACTAAATGATAAACGCAACTGTGATCCCATATTTTAACAAGACGTATGAGCTGTCTGACATATCAAGGTAGTATAACAGCTGAGTAGTTGGTGATTCATCCATCTTGAATTTCATCAATAAAATTGTCTTTAATAGAACACCACTATTACTATTCCTTTCTTTGCAATGTCAAGAAATGTATATTTTCAAATTGTAAATCTACTGCTACAAGTGATCTTTTTACATTAAAATATATATAACTAAATGATTAGGTCTAGTAATAATTTCTAAAATGTACCATCTTGCCTTGTATTTATCGGTTGAAAGAGTCTAATGCAATGAGCTTGCACTAGTAAGAAGGAATGACCAATTTATGAAGAATAACCTCGAGATAAACTCACACAAATAATACTATCTATGTTTCAAAATACTGCGTGAAGGTACTTTATTTCTGTTAGTGATTTAAATTTAGCAAGGAATCAGTATAGACAGTATTTATGCAAACCTTTCCAAAGTTTCCTATAATTTATATCCTCTTTATACCCAGGAACCTACTACGGAGAGACTTTTTAGACATTGAAATTTAAAAGAAAAAGAGTATTCAGATCTTCTCAAATCTGCAGATTTAGAGGATCGTGCCAGAGAGCTAAGGCTGTTGATATTATAGTGGCTCTAAAAATTCTTATACTGGTAAAGATAGTTTCAGAGAAAGGTGAGAGGTACATTATCAAACTTAACAAAATTAGAAGCAGGAATACGGGATGACTTTAACAACATAGGACTGTAATCTAAGCACGCTTGCTACCTTGGTTGTTGTTGTTGTAATCGCTTATCTGAAAAGATTTAACTTGCCCAGAGGTTCAAAGCTCGCTTGACTCTTCAGCAACTTCAGTGGATGTGTTTCTTTCTCACAACCTTTAGACTGGTTATAAGTGGTTTGCACTTTAATGTCCAGACCAAAAATGTGTATGAGTATACATATAATATCTAGATTTTGCATGTCCGATTGAGAAACATGTCGCGCATTTTATACAACGTGTTATACTCTTGCCGCAATATTGGAATTTAACTTTGACTCCGTGGCTATGCATTAGCACAAAGATGTTATTGACTGAATTTTCTGACATATTCAATACAACTCTAAGGTAACGCCAGCTCTGCTGTCGATAAAGTCTAGTACATGTTTTGGTAAGTTAGAAATTCATTTATTTGCTCTCATAAACATGGTCCAATTTAAATATGCTGTGCAAACGCACCGTTATAAAAATCTAGATCCAAGCCAGTTATTTCCACTGGATCTGATAGGTAAAAAAATACCACTTCACCTAGATTACATTATATATTGTGGCCTAAGTATATCTGATGAAGAAACGATGCAGAGTTCATTTTGAGCTTGAGATTATTTTAGATCTCTTCAGACGATCATGACTCCAGATTCCACTTCTGTGACAGCGTCAGATTCCAGACACTGCAATAAGAGGAAGGTGAATTTAAGCTAAAGCCGACATTCACATTGAATCATCCCTTCCCTCCATAGCAACCAATTAGCGCATACCAGTTATTTGAAGCAGAAAATAAATAAAACATTTTGTTGTAACACTCTCCAGATATTTGCTGTACGCGTACTAGTCAAAATCACGTACTAATCACGATCCTATCAAAGTAAGGGACTATCCCTTTCGCAAAAGCTACGCCATTGCTGGATGATATGCTGGCAAGTATTTATTGGTGAAAAGTGAAACCATCGCCTCCCAATGTGGGGCAGGCTAGGCCCGCGGAGGTGTGGCTGCAGCATCTCATCTTGCACAGGGTCTCAGCAGGCCAGCACGTGAAAGTGAAATGTGCACTCGGGACTCATGCATCATTGGAAATTAGAAAATTTATTGAATATTCAAATTAGGATCAGTGAAAGATTTGGCTCCGAGTGGAAGGGGACGCGTGCTGACTGAAAATTAGCGCTGAATTCTGGACTGGCTGAGAAGATGAAACCAGGCGTAGTTTTTTGGTTTAACATTGTTACGCTAATAACTCCTAAAACAGAAGTGTAATAACTTTTAACAGAAAGGTGTTATTGTATCATCGTATCTTGGGACAATTGTTAGAGTATCTTGGCACCAGGTTCGCCGGCAGGCCTTCTCTCTTCTTTCTTGACAAACAAGGGATGGACGCTAATCTCACGAGGCTGCAAAGAAGTTCTTTAACGGTACGTTGACTACCTATCAGAATGAACGGACGAATGAGGGCTTACTTAACAGATTTACTTTCTAAGTCGTTATATTATATTATTGTTTATAGTGTTGTATACCTTATCTTCTATATTTTGTTATTATTATTAGATTCGATTACCTTATATAGTCTATTAATGTTATTTATTACCACGAGTTTACTGGTTGCTTTATGTTAATGTACGTTAGCGTTGTTTCATTGTTACGGTTATGTTTGCTATTATTGTTAATACTGTTATTGTTATATAAATGATTTTCCTAGTGTTAACACTATTTATTGAACCACTGTTTCAGTACTAAGTTTGCTTATTGATTTGGCTTATAGCTACACATGTTGGTTGGCGTGTTTGCAACATGTTATTGTATTGTTCCTTATTTATACTTTTGTATTTTTTCTATAATATATATTGTTATCTTAATATCCTTATGTGTAAAATGATATATTGCCGTTAATAAATAAATAAATTAAAGAAAATAAATAAATTAAAGTACTTTCACTACTCTAAAGAAATAAAATGTATATCACGTCATAATGATACATGTATAAACATAACTACATTATTTGAGCCTTGTAAATGAATAAGAAATTCAAAAATTGGTATAGAATCACTTAAACCAATCACGAGTCATTATAAAAGCTTTGATATTGTGAAAACTGACTTGGTGAGCAACTTATGGCCGGATAAAACGAAACTGTAGTAGACTTTACATAGTAATAATACACAAAACCTAGAACATAATCCAAAACTACATACAATTTCTTGCCATTGTTGAAAATATTCTTTTATTTGAGAATTCAAAGGTAACAAAGCATGCTAGTGTAGATGTCTTAGCCGGGGAAGTAAATTCCTTCTTATATTTATCGTTCTCTATACAACAAGAAATATTTAATGGACAGCTGGCCAATTTGATCATAGCCCCATAAGAACAATGCAACAATTCAAACACTATTAGGATCTTATTTTTAATTGTAAGATCATGGGCGTTGTCTCATTCTACAGATGCATCCAGATACTTTCTTCAATATTTATTTGGTATTAAAAAAAAAAAACTAAAAAATTCTTGTATTTTCTCATTTGAATACTCAAAAAGTATACAATTTGTAAGAAAAACAAACCGTATTCAAGATAAACATCTTTAACCCTAGAACACTACCGTGTTTTGATATACCTTTGTTACTACCGATACGTAAATTTTACGTGCCATGTTTATTTTTGTTTTTTAGCTTATGTAAAGGTTTATTTTCATGCCTGTGTATTGTGATTGTGTATATTCTTGCCTATGTGCTTACTTAAGGTGATGATGCGTGTGTTTAAGCGTGTGTGCGTGTGTGTAATGCGTGCATGTGTGATACATGGTGTTTTCCTAACCTTATCTTCATATCTACAATGCCATAGAAACTCATCCTTTCCAAAAAGCCTACAAATTGTCTACTAACTCCAAGGCTTTTATTTACCAAAAAACAACCTAAAATAGGTTTAGTTACTTAGTTTACTATACACACTTATACGTAAAATATACGTATTTCATTTATCAAGCATTACTACCGCTCCGTAAAATTGACGCAAGGCTTAAATAAAAAATCAATATTAAGATAAGAAAAAGAACTACACACACCCTTAGACTTCGGAGCACGAACGACCATTTATCAGTAGAAGCACTGCCCAAAGCTTAAACCGGAAGGTTGGGGGGGAGAGTAGGTGTGACTATAAACATGACGCATATACGTAAAATTTACGCACGGTAGTGTTCTAAGGTTAATGCTGTTTTTAACAATGAGTGGATAATACCTTTACCATAATGAGGTGTATTCATTAACTTAGCATGTATCAATTTCGATACCAGCACCATCATCCTAACTGTGTCTGTTCTCAGTATTGTCACACCATATGTGGCCTAGAGAAGAGCATTGTTATCATGGGGAAAATTCAAGGTCGTTTCTCTAAAGCTCTTTGCATAGCTTTACATATGGACTAAGAGAACTGTACCATATCTTCAGTCATATGAAGGAGAATGCCTTCTCCTGACATGAAGATCACAAGTTAGTGCAAACGTTTTAAACTTCCATCATCCTCAGTTTCTGCATATTAAAGCATTCACATCAATTTTCAAAACTACTACTGGATTAAAAGTTTTCGGGATAGATCTGATTTTAATTCAATCGACACTGTCTGGGAGGTAAAAAGGACATGCCTAAATGAATGGAATGGAAATCATTGAACTAGATGCTAGATTGACCCAAATAGCAACGCTAGAACTGTAAGTTTATTGCGACAATTACAATAAAACATTCAGAGAGAATTGTTCACATTTCAGAGACCTATTTAGGATTCCATTTTCGACTTTCAAAGCGTCACGTACGCCCTTGATTAAAACCGAGCAATAAAATACGAGTTTTAACTTCTAACTAATCTTATTCATTACTCGTATTCGGTTTCTAATAGTCGGGTCAATAAAGTAGCACATTAGACTGCGGTCATTCTGGACTGTTGCTGCATATTCCGGAGATATCTTCGGATTTGTCTCATTCTTTAGTGACTCCACTCTTTACAGCTCTCATTATGTGGACAGTAACATCATGGAATGAGGAAGTAAACCTGTTCTTGGCCCATCAATGTGAATGAGAGCCGCTGTATGACCTTGAAACTGACTGAACATGTCCCTGATTCTTTTTATTGAGCCGGTAGGGTTTTGAAATTTGGAAGAACACCTGCCAGTAATGTTTAGTGGGCCATTTTGTGATGGTACAGTAAATGTTGTGTAAGGAAAGCGTTTTACACAAATAATAATAATAATAAAAAACACATGTCCTTACAAATTTGTTTTTCACATTAATCACTGTGTGTGTTTTCTGTTTAATATTTTATAAGCCATGAATCAAGTTAACGTATTATATCTTTGCATCGTTATTTGTAATAATAAAAACCACAATTACGAGTATTAAGGCTGGAAAAAATATTATTATCTTAGAATTGGATGACAATTAAGTCAAAGTAAATTATTTTATATACCCTCTTAATCTATCTACTAGATCTGCATTGCATTTTAATTTATTATACTATCAAACACATGTCCTTACAAATTTGTTTTTCACATTAATCACTGTGTGTGTTTTCTGTTTAATATTTTACAAGCCATGAATCAAGTTAACGTATTATATCTTTGCATCGTTATTTGTTATAATAAAAACCACAATTACGAGTATTAAGGCTGGAAAAAATATTATTATCTTAGAATTGGATGACAATTAAGTCAAAGTAAATTATTTTATATACAACTCTTAATCTATCTACTAGATCTGCATTGAATTTTAATTTATTATACTATCAAACATTTCTTCTTGTAATTCCAACCCTAAAGTGGGAGTAATAATTACCACAAAAGTATCAAGTATGTACCAAACCTTTGGAAAAACATTTTACAGTATTTACACTCCTTTTAGTCTAACCATAAGCCTATTAAATTATATTTTCCTTGTTTGTGGACAATATTTGGATTTCAAATTCTTGCCCTATTCATTTCATTTAAGTATTTTAAACTGACTAAAAACATTACTAAATAAAATCATCGGTAAATGGTTAGTGCAAGTCGTGGTATAGTTTGCTAAAAAGAGTTCTTTTACACATTGTACAATACATTTATTTTTATATTGTGTAATTAAAAATGAAATAGCAGTTTATATAAAATTCCAGTACTTAAAGTCAGGATGATTGAAAAGTAAACGAAGTAGGAGCAATTAAAGAAAGCTAAACTAGTAAATTCTGAGTAACAGAATCTTGTTGCATTATCAATAAGTTATGGCTAAGAAGATTTGGAATTGGCACTTTATTTGAAAGCCTCTTGTGTTGTCCTTATGAAAAAGGACGAGAAGAAAATGGAAGAGAGATTAGGATATCCCCTAGGAAAATCCTTGATGATCCTGAGATCTTGGAAGAACTTTAAGAAGTAAGCTAAGCAGAGGCTTGATTTAACAGTCGAGTTTTGGTAAAGAATAAAACTAGCTGATTTTCCACAAAGTATTTGATATCCTACCAAAAACATATTGCGTTTAATTTTTGTCCTTGAGGTAACTAGGTGAGTGACCTTGCCAGTTAAAGGTCTAGTGACTGTGACAGGTCATTGAGACTATTTACCTGACAGTTCCTCTGCGTGGGGTTAATGACGCGGCAATAATGATCTCATTAATTGCCACAGCCTCATTAAAGTATCAAACTTTCACGGCGGCTGTCCAATTAAGTTTTTGCAACAGTATTTATTCCAAAGTAAGTATCCGTATTTCACGAAAATTGCATCACAGACTTTCCAATAAGATGGAAAATGCAAACAACGTGGATAATGTAATTTCTGTAATTTATTAAATCATAGTAAGGAAAACATTTTGCATTACTATATTTATTTGACCGTATAAACATTGTTACCAACCGTTTTTTAATCAAACGTGACAATGTACCAGCGTTTGGATATTTTAAAGTACATTAATATCAAATCGAACATTTGATACCACGTTGTATCTACATCGTAAGAGAATAACAAATGTAGATTTCAATGATTGCTTCACTAGAAATCGCTCACTGCTGAGAAGCTCATGAATTTCTTCCGATTTTGAGTTCGACCGTCACGATGACGGTGGTGAGAATGCTGATTCGGGTGGAAAGTAAAGTGAGCGAAGTAAATGAGCAGAGAGTGATTGAGCGGTGCTGAGGCTGTTGCACGTAATATATAGCGAGGGCGTGAGAGAAAGTGACGTGTTGGGGGAGATTGGTGGCAGGTGATGCAGCACTGGGTGCTGATAAGGGGTCTTCAGCGAGAGGTCTTCTTCAAACGAGCGAGTACGCCGGTTATTGCGTGATAACCCAGTCAAGCAACGTCGAGCGTGGCTACTCCTTGGATGTGTGACCCCTGAGTAAACACACCTAACCCACCTGCAAGGCCATTGGTGGGGTTGAGAAGTCACTTTAATATGCCGTTAGTCCCCATCCTATGTGCTACAGAGGGCTTCTTCGTACAACGTTGCCAACCATTAACTATCATGGTTTCTTTATAAGTGTTTATAGAATTTTCTTTATTCGTTATTTTACTCTTTCCCTCAAGATAAGGTTTGTTTATACAGAAGAATCATTTCATAAATTACTAGACAACACTTTTTATACATCTTACTTCGTAGTAAATGTCATAATTAACATCGGAGTTTTATTAACACAACCATTAATTCCTTGAAATACTTCGCTCTCCAGCGAGAGTCACTTTCTATCAACAGATATTAAACCGAATCTGTCCATTATGTTTACCCAAAAGTGACCAAACTAGTTTGCTATTTAAAAAAAAAAATAAAATTTAACTATATAAACTGTTCTAGTAAGGTTATAATTGATGCTATGAACAAAACTTTTGCTGGATAAAAATTAAGTAGAATGGTTATCTAACGATAGTATTTGTATTACTGATACAACAGAGCACCAAATTCGAATATGTTTTTATGAAAAAAAAAATAAAATCTACATATTTTGTATTCTAATTAAGAAGTAAATTCTTTTAAATAAAATTTCTGAATCAAAAGTGAAATTATTTCGAGAGTATTCTGTATGTTAAAACCCTTATAATGAAATATAAATGTATACTTTGTCAATTAAGTTAAGGGCACAGTAAGTTAATCAATGATTATTTAAGCAACTAAAAATACAATTTTATTGATTTTTGTCAAAAGTTTCGTATATATCTCAAAAATGTAAATGTACCAAACCGCTATTTAATTAGTAGTTTATGCCAGGAAAAGATTGCTTCCTTGGTAAGTAGATGTTCTGTTTATCAAGTGAATCCAAATCCACTCCACGACAACTAACAGGCTTGAATACATTGAATAAAACAGTAGAGATATCGTCGGGCACTATTCATTTGATGCCCAAGTATAATAAGAAATGCCAAAGTAGATTACAGAAAAACGAAATAGCATATGCTAATATGGATGTACTACTAGGAATTGTCTAATTAAATTGCTAGGTATAGATCTGTCTCAAAACTGTACACACGTTTATTAAAAACTAAAAGGGTTTTCTGGTAAAAACAGAACACCTGTTAATTGTATATATTTTTAAATGTACGGTTATAAGTTGTCTTAAAGTGTTACACTATATCTCTTCATATATAAACTACGTACTGAAATTGCTACAAGATTAGTCATTAGAAATAAAAATGCAAGTCTACCAACATCTAAAATTGATTACTTAATGAAGAAGCATACTGTAGTTAGTAAAAACAGTCCATCAAATCTAATTTCTTTAGAAAAAGCCAAATGACCACGAACAGTTCCTGCTGTTCAAGCAATTTAATGTGGCTTATGCAGAAAACAGCAAAATCACAAGGACTAATGTTGAGTCTAGTGAAAGTAAAAAGTCTAAATGAACGGCAGCCGAGCGCCAGGAATGGAAGAACGACTTTATGTGGGGGCTGAAGATTGCTGATGGAGCTTTCGAAATGCCGCAGAGACCTTTTTCTTGCGCGAATGTGGTCTTCATTTATGCTGATTTCTATTTAGATTTAGCTGTCGTTATTAGAACTGGGATTTAAAGGAAGCACTGGGAATTAATCAAGGTCTTAAATGCAAGACTAGGAGAGAGAAACTGGTTCATGCAAAGTTTTTTGTAGAGACGTTAGTTATAACCATGCCTTATAGACGTTTTACAGTCAGTCTTATTAAATGAAATGTTTCACAAAAGTAGAACGTTCACATTTATATCTGGTTATTAGACAGCACATGTTTATGGTAATATTCTTGCATTTGTTTGTATATATAAAGATGTTAAATTATGTAAGTTAGAATGTAACTGTACGAATTTAATTAAATAAATTTTCTAAAAATTAAACTACTAAATCAAAATTATTACAAAAATTCCGCGTACAAGCAAGAAAAATTAACGGATAGTCGATGATAATTTAATATTTATTTAAAAAATAAGCTATTTCAGAGGAATTTTAATTTATGTGTTACGTGAAAGGAATAGGCCATTCCGCGAACTGAGTCAATGCATTATTTCGTTCCACTTATTCGGCTTTATTATTTTCTGTGCATAACCCTCGATGACAGTGGATATAATGTTTGACAAACTTTAGTCAAACTGACCAACATAACAATAGAAGTAGAGTAATAAATCATTCATTAATATGAATTGAATTTATTATTAGCAATTAATTTAAATATCCAAAACAATATGGGGAAATGTTGTTTGAAACCATCAATAATGGAGAGCGAAGATATTCACAATGCTTGAACGTTGTATAATTTAGTATAGTCAAGGATTTCTTTAATTATACTAATTTATTCTTTTCATGTGGGCCCGCCAAAGTGGCAACTCAGATAATATTGCAAAATCTAACAGGTCTTTTTCTAAGTTAATAAGTGACCTTGTAGTAAGATAACTTGTTATTAAATAGGAATTTTAAGTAACTATAACGGAAAATACCTTTAAGTATACTATCATTAATTTATACTTAAAAATTAATTATTTGACTTCTGACTCCACCAATGTGCGGCAATTACAAATTAACGACTTCAAGACCCTCTCAAATTAATAATAACTGATTGTCATCATTTGGGGTTGCCATCGAGGGACTGGAAAATTCAACTTCATCAAAATTATATCTGATGAAGATCACTTTGTAGAATAGTGTGCCTTAGGTCATCAAACTGGAACACCTCAGCTATGCAATGAAGATTGAAACGAAAAATTGCCGAAGAATTCTTATGATATTTACAACGTTTTATGCAATGTGGATGATAACTCAGATGATAACATGTATACAGTGAAAGTTTACGCTCATATTCCAAAGAGTAAGAAAATTTTAATCGCCATTTCTCTTTCTTAACCAAGTAATTATCCAGAAACAAACTTGTAAATAACAAATCTTCCGCTTTTCTGATCTCTTACTTAAATTGTCGTAAATAAACAGACTTACTTATTGCTTATTAGTAAGTAATGAAGAGGTTTTTGTGTGGAAAATCCTACAAAACGAAAAGAAGTATCTCAAAGAACATTTGATAACAGTTTTTGGATTTTATATGGGTACTCAAATATGCGCAGGATGTGTAGTAGTAATTTAATATATTTTTCTCTGAGTATTGTTATACGCGCAGCTATCAAGTGAACTAGTGCATGTCAGTTCTTACAAAAATAGCACACACAACTTTTCATCATGTTACTTTTACAACTAACTGTTGGCATTTCCTTCATTTATTTCTTCACCACTGTCGTCATCCTCGCTATCTCTCCGGCCCGCAATAGTTACAGTTCAGCGCCATGATGCAACGCGACTATTCGCCAACACCTAGAAGAGCGTAACCGTGCGCATGCGCAGTGAGCGGGTAGAACAAGCAGTGGCCCAGCGGTGATCCCTGCGGCACTCCAGACATTGGGCAACCCTTAATTACCACTGTTAATCAACCGATTGTAACTTCTTTCCACGGCTCTCTTCCCCCGATATCAACACGAGATAGGGCTGGGAAGCGATGGCCCCTTATTGTTACGTGCTGCCAACTCATTGTTTTGAGCCCGAGAGTTATTATTTCTTGCGCAATTCACGTGGTGTCCGCTTTCTCCGATTTGAATGCCATGCTGGTAGTGTCTGTTTCCAATTGGTTTTCACGTCCTCAGTGAAAATGAGTAGGTACACTATTTACTTCCTTGCTACCGAAGTAGAGCACGATTCATTCTGTTATTAATAAATATTGTCGTTCCGGTGATTTTACAAAACTGTTGTAAAAAAAAATTATTTCTGCATTGTTTAACTATGAATGTCAAAACGTACAAAAGCTATTAACGCCCATTCTAAATCTACATATAATTTCATATGACCTTTAGTCATACACGGATCGATTTATATCTTACAATATTTTAAATTCCACAATTGACTTATGCAAAGTCTTATACAGAGTAATTAAGGTGTTATTATATTCGTCATTGGAAGAAACCGTGGTTAAACCAAATTTTTCACAAAACAATTTAAAAATAAGGTTTTATAAATATTTTATCATAACTGATTTGTAAAGTTCTAATCTCGAAATTGGTTAAATAAACGATAGTTTTTATATCCGAATACATTTTTGTAACCTTACAACATTAATACTCTACACATTAATTTTCATTAGAACAATTTTGCTATAAAATCCCAATATGAAAAACTTGGAGATTTCGACCTTTAGAGTATCGAATTCACTCCCCAATCAGGTTTAGCAGAACACACAATTCCAAGTAGGCTGTATTGTTAAGTGCATGCTCTCAAAAGCTAAAACGACGTCTGAAGTAAAGAAAATGAGGTTTAAGATATTTTGTTTATGTCAAATTTTCGGTTTTACTGAATTTTATGCTATGTATATGAAAAAGGATTGGACTTACAATGTCTATCTCATGTATGTCTGATGTCTGACAATGTATGTCTCAAAGACTCTTCGACTGATGTAAGTGACCATTACTTTTTGTAAACCACAGCAGATCATTACATAATTTAACATGCTTTCGTTCCATTGATACTTAAATAGCATTCTGTTGAAGCAAAGGACCTACTTATCCAACATCCTTGTAAAGCACACCTTACATCCCTGTTAACAGCAAGAAGGCTGTTGTGTAAGTCTCGTCCAGTACTTCCATCTGTCAACCAGCCAGAGGCTAATGGGTCTGTGACAACTACTGTAGCCTGGTTATACTGTTATGCTGGTTACAGTTCTGAGTTGCTGGTTACATAACCCAGACTATTCACCCGGTAACCATGTAACCGGCCAGTTACACTCCTACTCTATAGGTAGCTCACAATACCTGTTACGGATCACCGGCTATACACCTTGCTACTGCATAGAGCGAAAGGTGTTGACTAAATGTTAGAGCTTTCTCATGTTTCAACATAAGCTAGATTAGTACTTCCGGGTTGGAGTTGACAATTAAATATTGTAATTGTTCTAAAACCATTTTAATCCGTTGCTAAATAATTTTAAGTGAATTATCATAATATATTAAAATAAAAATTATTCTGGTTCCGAGATCAGAGTGAATTTTCAAAGCTTATCATGGCATATCTGCCCTCAAGCTGTGTTGGTTACAAATTTCATAAACAGCAGCGTATCTAAAAGAATCAATTCTTTACTTTTACAACAGATTTAATTATTTAGATTCTTAGATATCCTATTATGTTCGTAATTCACCCAGCGTGTGGCCCAAATTCTCTAATACATTTTTAAATTTCAACTTAAACTTACATTGTGGGTAGACCCACACTCGTAGCAAGTGTGTATTTTTCTCTATTTAATATGTAATACATTTTACAAATTAAAAGTAACATAAAACATTGAAAATGTAGAAAATTAAATGTTTTAAACTTTTCTTCCTCTAATTTGGTTTCGTTGGTCAAAAAACTCATCTATAATTATTTAATGTTGAAGATTGCATCGAAATATAAAGAAAATACGGCCTGTAAGGTAGAAAATAGATTCACCTCCAATAACGCATATAGGCTACTATATTGAAATATCATTTTTCAAAATTTGTTCTAGAAGCTACAATTGGTGCATATTTTACTCTCTTTTGGGTTACTATGATGGGGCTAACGGTATTACTCAATTTACGTATGTAAATTTTGCGCATAACCTACACATAATAAAGTCTTTGGAGCTTTTTAGGAAAAATGTGTTACTATGATGGGGTTTACGGTGTTACTCAATTTGTCTGTGTAAATTTTACGCATAACCTACACATAATAAAGTCTTTGGTGCTTTTTAGGAAAAATGTGTTACTATGAAGGGGTTTACGGTGTTACTCAATTTGTCTGTGTAAATTGTACGCATAACCTACACATAATAGTCTTTGGTGCTTTTTAGGAACATTTAACGAAAGCCGTCTTTTGTGCGGTATTTATATTTTCAAACATTTGAAAAAAATATTCTTTTGGAGTTATTTTTAAAATCCTTTTTGATCTAGAAATTATCATCATTCTATATTTAAACATTACTTTCAAGGATTTGAAATGCTCTATTCGCAGGTCGTTACTTTCTTTCTACTACAAAGAATAAATTTAATGTTTCCTGTAAAAACTGTCAGAATGATAATTCCAACACCTACCCAACTATTGTTTCACAACTACGAGTTGTGGACATCCGTGTAGGATCCTGGCCCACAACTGGAATATCATTCACAAGCCTACGTTTCTTGTCCTTCGTCCATCTGGTGTTGCAGTAAACTAACACAAATATCCTTGGCCGCCAGAGCCATCGACATGGCGAAGAGTCTCTGTTAGGGATTTCTCAATTAAATGAAATCTTTTACAGGCAATCCCTGAAATTTTTTCCCAGAATTTTTCCATGTTACGTAGTAATAGTGAATATCGTGGATTTCCAAGAATTGTCAAGGTTATTTGAGATATTCTTGTGTAACACAAAATCGTAAGTAACACATAGGCGAGGAAGATAGGTTTGTTATTCACCCTCAGAAATCACCGCTTGAAACTTTAAGACTCGTCAAAGTGGACCCTTAATTTACCAGCAGTCAATTTTGGGTTTGGAACATATTTTTTAGCTCTTTATATTCATTACTCCTAAACATAACTTCACTGAATACTAGAAAAGAAGGAAAAACGTTTTTAAATCATTCCACGTGAATTACAGCTATTTAAAATTGGGAATTCTTTCTGTTCGTTATTTTTGTATGTATTATTCTCACCTAACGAAGAGGATAGATTCCAATCCTCGAAAAGTTGTTACATCTTTTGTAACCATAACAATGGCAAACGTGCGAAATCCTGTTATCCTTTCAACACTGTCTTGTTTTGAAAAGGTAAACGTTTAATCTGTATCGTTCATCTAATAGAAACACCTGTGAGCTTACGGAAGAATTTCGTTTTGAAAGCGAACGAACCCAGTGTGTAACAGAATGCCTAACATGGGTGTTGCCACTCCTCTCGGAGACTGCGCTCGTGCTCTCGCAGCGCTAGCGTCACGACGGCGACCTAACGGTTACCTCAAGCCCTTGTTCGCCGCGATGTCTTCGTGTCTCGCACCTCGTGTCTCGTGTCTCGTGCGCTGTCGTCATCATTATAAACACACAGCCACAGTACAGTCCGGCCGTGGAATAGCTCTTTGATAATGGCGGTGGGGAATCGTTTACTGTCTCTTTGCATACAACGCGTCAACTCCTTTCAGACATGACTAGGGGTCACGTGTGCCTACGTGTGTCCCACAAACCACCGCGATAGTAGGCCTTTCCTCTTCAATGTCAGGGGGGTCCAAATTATTGAATTTGACTGCATTGGTTATAAAACACAAACAAATTTAGAACTTACGGTTGTACAATGATTTGCTTAGATTATCATTCTTTTTTAAAATTCTAAAGGCTAACTTCACTTGAGATTTAAAATGTATATTTCTAGAGATTTTTAAAAAAATTCCTCTATACTGTGTTCAATACTCCAAACATAGTATTTGCGAGACATAATCTTTTTTTAAGAATCTCTCTGTATATTTGTCCAAATCTTGTTAGTCAGCAATATTTTCAAAGTTTTCAAATACGTACTAAAAAGCCTATATGTGGATAGATTTGAGAAGTTCTCACTAGTATGAGCGAAGAAGAAGCTCGTGTAATGGGTTCGAACGTGGATGGAATACGGAACGTTTGGTCGCAGGGAAGACAACTTATGAATTCTTACAATCAGTGGTGTAGTGGAGCGAGAATGCGTGGGAACTATGTTTCCACAATTTTTAAACAGTTTTCGGCAGATAGAGAAACGAGTTTTGCTGAATATTAATTTGGATAAAATTATTGTTAACGTAAACTTCCTGAAGACTCAATGTTATTTATTGAAATTAGATACATTTATTCAGCCCAAACATAGTATTTGCGAGACATAATCTTTTTTTAAGAATCTCTCTGTATATTTGTCCAAATGTTGTTAGTCAGCAATATTTTCAACGTTTTCAAATACGTACTAAAAAAGCCTATATGTGGATAGATTTGAGAAGTCCCCACTAGTATGAGCGAAGAAGAAGCCCGTGTAATGGGTTCGAACGTGGATGGAGTACGGAACGTTTGGACGCACGGAAGACAACTTATGAATTCTTACAATCAGTGGTATAGTGGAGCGAGAATGCGTGGGAACTATGTTCCCACAATTTTTTAACCGTTGTCAGCAGATAGAGAAACGGGTTTTGCTGAATATTAATTTGGATAAAATTATTGTTAACGTAAACTTCCTGAAGACTCAATGTTATTTATTGAAATTAGATACATTTATTCAGTCCAAACATAGTATTTGCGAGACATAATCTTTTTTTAAGCCTATATGTGGATAGATTTGAGAAGTTACAATCAGTGGTATAGTGGAGCGAGAATGCGTGGGAACTATGTTTCCACAATTTTTAACCGTTGTCAGGAGATAGAGAAACGGGTTTCGCTGAATATTAATTTGGATAAAATTATTGTTAACGTAAACTTCCTGAAGACTCAATGTTATTTATTGAAATTAGATACATTTATTCAGTCCAAACATAGTATTTGCGAGACATAATCTTTTTTTAAGCCTATATGTGGATAGATTTGAGAAGTTCCCACTAGTATGAGCGAAGAAGAAGCCCGTGTAATGGGTTCGAACGTGGATGGAGTACGGAACGTTTGGACGCAGGGAAGACAACTTATGAATTCTTACAATCAGTGGTGTAGTGGAGCGAGAATGCGTGGGAACTATGTTCCCACAATTTTTAACCGTTGTCAGCAGATAGAGAAACGGGTTTTGCTGAATATTAATTTGGATAAAATTATTGTTAACGTAAACTTCCTGAAGACTCAGTGTTATTTATTGAAATTAGATGCATTTAATTTTATGATAGTAGCTTTTGCAGGTATTTTAGGAAATCATATAGATTCACATTTCCCTATAATTTGTCAAATGCACGTAGCGTTCTCACAGTTATAAATTTGCCACTAAATCACTGCCTACAATGAATACATGCTATGGAATTAATCGTACAATCATCATATCATATAACTGGGATGTTGAGAAGAGAATATTATACAAGATATTAAAGGAGTATGGGAACTCAAAAAACAATAAAGCCAGAAAATATAAAAGTTAGATTGTGCTGAAATTAGATACAAATGAAAGTGAAAACGTCAAAAACTGGTCAATCTTCCGTACATCAAGGAATTTTTGATAAGTAGGTGGAATATTAAAAAGACTAACTGTACTGAGACCGGCTAAAACGTTTAAGAATAAAATTATTGTCTTGAGACAACCGCGAACAAAATTGCAAATATTTTTTACCCATTCTGTATTGATGAAAAATCTTTTTTTATCTACACGAGTTGATAAACATATTACACACTTGGAATTTCACGACCATGGCGAAATACAGTTATAAAACCACACATGTTATCAAAGGTAATGTGGAAGAGAGGACTTTTAAGTCCTAACTTGACCTCTACAAATAAAGAAATTTTTCATTTAATTTGATTTCATACGGTAGAATTTTACAAAACAAAAGTAGTTGTCAAAATTACATACCTTATGTTAGTTAGATGAGTTAGAACACTCAGAGATAACCTAGGCCTAATCAAGAAGGAAACATGTTCAACAATGATAATAGCGTGAAATTATCAAAATCCTGGCAGCCTGTGAAAAATAAGCCATACTATTTTAACCTCGGGACTAAAACTTTAAATTAAAGTAATAAAAGTCGTATTTAAGTGGGGACAATGTTGTTTTTGGGCGTTGATCGGTTTAGCTATGCCTCCGCCTCTGTACACACCTGTATAAGGAGATAAGTATTATTTGCAGTTTCGGTTGAATATATTCTGTTAACTGAAATTATCTTACAGAATATCAGCGAGGACAGAATATGTCAAGAGCTTGAATGTGATTCGGTGCTGCACGAACTGTAAGATGTATGATAGTTGTCACAATAAACTTTAAAAACCATCAACATTATCCTTTACTTGAGTAGAAGGTGTCACTATGTCTTTTTGGAATATGTGCTTGTAGAATTATTCCCTCCACACACACTTGCCGACGTTACGTTGTACACGCTTCGCACATTATTATGGCAAGGATTAAAACATTCACCGCGATGGAAAGTGACACTGTTGGCTCTGGAGCCAAGTCTGGAGAACTCAGGATCGTCGCCTGCTGGGCGCCAAGTTATGACAAACTCAATCCAACCAGGACGACCACGCCTCGCCCGCGACGTGTAGGGAATTAATCTCATAACGGGCTGGGCTGTACGACCCTGTGACACCTTTGTCTTTTCACGAGCCCTTCCGTTTCCGTATCGCCGTGCTCCATTTCTACAAGGGGAAAGTTTTCAATACATGAGTTCCAACCATATTTCTTTCTTTTTCCAAAGTTTGTTATTTACGATGGAAGGTTTGAAAGGATAACAGGATTTCGGACATTTACCATCGTTATAGGTTATAAAAGGTATAATACAACGTTTCGAGGGTTGGAATCTATCCTCTTCGTCAGGTGGGGGATGTATTAGTATACATACAAAAATAGAGAACATACAGAAGTAAAAAAGGAAAAGAAAAGAGTTTAATAAACATACACAAAAGCTGCTTGGAGTCCAGTCCACCACACGAAGAGGATAGATTAAAATCCACGAAACGTTTTGTTATACCTTTTATAACATATAACAAAGGCAAATCCTGTTATCCTTTCATATTTCTGTCTTAAGGGCTACGCTATTTGGATCTATCACTGTCCTGTGCATTACTGCGGAATAAAACATTGAAGCCATGATTGTATTTCCTTTTTTTAAACTCCTATCACGAAATGGAAAATATCATAATAGCTAACCCTCCCAGTGCAAAGCATTCCTTTATGTAACTCGAATATCTGCCCGGAAATTTATTTGTCGTGTGTAGTATTCAATGTCAACAATAATCGTTAGAATTTAAATTGTCGATTGTTAAAACTTGTATGTGATTTACTTTTTCTTTGTTAATAATGTCACATTGCTTTATCGCCTGTTGAATTGTTTATTTTAGCCGTTATGATCCATAATGTCTTATTCACTTAGAGGTGTCTTTCCGCTTAGTGGCAAAAGCTTTGATATTTTTCTAATTATTTGTGATTTTGAACTATTGTGTTTTGTAATATTATTAGTCCTGCTTATGAGATTGTTGTTGTTTGTTGCTTGTAGAACATTATCTTTCTTCTGAAATTCAAGTGGAAAGTTTTGTCTATATTTTTGTTCTAAATTATATTTTATCTTGGCCTAATTACATTAAAATAGTATAAACATACACATTACTTGTTTTTAGGAATATTTTGAGACTTACTGTACTATATCTTACTAATTTAGCGCTGTTCAACGTAATACAATAAACATTATTTTTATTATAAATTACATACAATAATTTAGTATAACTTATATATCTTACATTTATTTCTTATTCTGTAGTATATTTTCAAGGTAGTGTATGTTTTCTGTAGTGTATTTTTCAAGCGCCATCTTTATTTCTGTTCGCGTAAAATGTGTAAATAAATTAAACTTTTTTTCGGTTTTTAACATTAATGGTTCTTCTAATAAATAGTTATCGTTCTATTCTGAGTAAAATCATATATAACAAGTTTCATATTCGTAGATATTTCAATTTTATGTATATATATATATATATATATATATATAAAATATTTATAAAATTTATATTCTTACATTATATAAATACCTTTTTATATATATAAAGGATTTATATGAAGTGTTTAAAGAAGCCTCTCACGTGCATACAGTAAAGACTCTCACGTGAAGCTCAAAAATTATCCGCGATTATGGGAAATACACTTCCAGATAATTCCAAGTTAAACACCTCTAATTTTTTTTACATATTTAATATCGCCATTCAGCAAAAGGCGTAATAGTAACTCAAATTGTGGGACATAGTAATACATTCTTGCCACAAACAATGCCTGATTGGTTTCAAATGGCTGAGTGTTTACTATTTTAATTATATGAATTAATATTAGTACTTACTGGTAGAAACTTTAAAGACATTTAATCACATAGAAACGCATAGTTTAGTAACCGAAATCCATTCTCATGAAATTGGTAAATGTTCTCGAAAAAAGCTGCGATACTTTTAGTAGACGTTCAATGGAGAGCTTTTAAAAAGGTTAATTTTTTATCTTGAGATAACGTTAAATTGCCATTAGTTTGTTTCACTTAAAACAGTTAGATAAGTAAATTAAAGTTAAATCACCGTCAGATAACACTATAAAGATCGCCATTTTAATGAAAGTGGCGAATTATAAACCTTTCATCTCGTATAGTCTGACGCCTTTGTTATTATTATTTATGTGTCTTATAGTAGGTTTAAAGTCGTCAAGCTAAAAATATATTATATGAGAAAAAAGTTATAATTATATATTGTTAACCCTTTTGGTACCATCCTATTTCGACCTCTTTTTCGATTTATGTTTTAGCATAAATTCCTCTATCGACTTTAAGAAAATCAGGTTTTGTGTCTACACAATACAAAGTGGCGCTCGGTTTTTAGACTAATAACCAAAAATAGCTCCTACTTAACATACTCCTAGTCCGCAAACATGACCTACAAAGTCGGTGAAAATCTGCTGTGTCACCTAAACTGTGACCCTGTGACAGTTTCCAGCCTACGTCCTGTTCACACCTGTGACTGACAGGCAGGAACAGCACATCCGTACTTCCACATTGTGTTCCCATGACGACAAATATCAACAAGTTTCTCCGAACCGCTTCGGTTGATGATGGCCTCTCCAAACCTGAATGGCCACCGAATCCCATCACGGTTGTCGGGAAAGTGAATAATTTCAGGCAGATGATTGACACTCGACTGTTTACAGTGTCCACTGCTCGGTGACTCGAGGTTTCTGAGAGACATCAAGTAATGTTTCCTAAATTTGTAAATGCGAATCTCCTATTTTCTCTCTTTTCCGTTGTATAATTTGTGTGAACATTTGTTGTTCTGAGTCTGTTTGGTGTATTTGAACGGTTGAACGTATCTTTGCTCTTTTCGTTTTGCTTCGTTAAGTCTCTTTTGGATTTGTTACAATATTTGGAAAATAGAAGAGTGATTGAGTGTTGTTTTTCCTTTTTACATTTTGAAGGGTTCATTTCAATATTATGATTTCAATTTATCTTATTTAGTATATGTTGAGCAATTTTGTAAATGATGGTATTACAAAGTACAATATGTTTATAATTTACCGGTTTTGTTGAGTTACCTATTAATATACATTTAATGGTTTTGTGGTTTGAGTATGTGATATAAGATTGAGTGTTTTTTCGTAAGGAGAATGCATTTAGGCACAGGCTTAACCCTTTCAACACAGGTAATGCTCATTAGAGCCCATATGGACCACAGGGATCCAGGCTGGGAATCTTTTTTAGGATTACTTCATGCCTGGCCGCATGTCTTGCGCCCAATAGAGCCCTGCTACTTTTCCGGGAGCCTACGGGTTGGTCAGCCTAAGTGCAGTGTTAGATAGGGCATGATAGCCCTCATTCTGCCTCTTTAAGCTTGCTTAGTTTTATTTCCTAATTTGTTTTGGGAATTCCACATTTCCCCACTTTTCGCCAATATCTTTCTTCAAATCATAGCTACTTTCTTTCCTGATTTAGGACTGCTTTACTTCTAGATACCCTTCTATTCAAAATGCACTTCCCTCTCCTTTATATTTGTAAAATACTTTAATATACTGCTATAGAATATTTTCATCTGTACTTTATATACTATTCATTCTTCTTTACCTATCTGCTTCGTTTGATTGCGGTTCTTCTGTAATATCATCATTCCTTTCTTGGCTCTTAAATTCCTATCTGGGCTTCTCATTGAGTATTTCTTATGCCAATGGCGCAGTGTAGCGGGTACAACGGTTGTCGCAAGATAACCAGATCAAGCAACGTCGAGCGTGGCTGCTGCTTGGATGGGTGGCCGTTGAGCGATCCTGTCCTTGCAAGCAGCCCGCCTGCCCGGCCAATGGTGGTGGTTGGGAAACCACCTTTAAGCCGTTGATTCCCCAGGTTATGTGTTAGAGAGGGCTTCTTAGCCCTACTTCGCCTGGTAAAATAAGACAACTTTACTTTACTTTTTTACTTTAATACTCTCGACATTCATTCATTTACAGCTTTCTGCCATAATGGAGTTTGCACCTGAATTTTATAATTTTCACCTGGTGCCCTATAATGACAGGACAGAACAGTTCCAGATATCAAAGGTACGAACAACAAGTGACGTCACCAGGGCAGGGAAAGCAGACTGTTACTGCATGTCAGGTACTTAGCGTGTGTGAGTGTAGAGTTAGAGGGCAGGTGTGAACGTCAGGGGACACGCCTGCGTTAACTGCCCACATCCGGCAGACGTCGCAGGTGCAATCTAAGTTGACATGCTGATGCCTCGAGTGTAAATCTAGAAATTTTGTGTGATACTGAATTTAAATTGGGTTGGATTAACGATTAACGTGTCAAGTTCTCAATCGAAGGATTTCTTGCTTGATATGATTTTTTACATTCTTAGGGATTATTGCTCGTATCCTTCTCGTGAATTCCGGTATTCTTGGAAGAAATTGTAAGTGATCAGAGATTTTGGCCTGGAACCAAGAGAGTTATAGAGACAATATCAATGACAGCATAACAAGTACAGTGGTATTGTCTATTGAAGAAAATGTCTTACTTCTATAAACATGCCCAGAAACTATCTCAACGCTACTAGGGATTGGAGATATGATATTTTACAATAAAACAAAAAAAAGAAAAGAAATTTGAAAGTCTCATTTGAAATAATGAATTAAATAAATCGGAAGAACCTCTTCAAACAGGCTTAGATTAATACTCCGTACCAATTCTTAGAAGGAACCACACCAAGGTTGTGACATAAAACAAATGAGGTCAAAGAGTATTGTTGGATCTTGAATATTTTTTAATGATTACTGGAACACCTGTCATAGTTTAGTGTAAAACTACTACTAAAAATTGGGGTTTTGAGGAGTTAGTTATGTCTGCTTTCTTTCTTTAACTCTCAATCTCTAACACATTAATAGTATAAAACACAATCCTAATGAATAATATAGGTACTTTTATTTTCAGATAGCTTAATTCCCATCAGTAAGATGGTAAATACCAGTTCATAAATGTCAATTTCAGTTTTTTTATGACACCTTAAGATAACAATGTTTTATAATATTTCTGTTTTCTCACCATTAATATTTATATCAACATACTATAATGCCATTTTTTTACATTTGGTTAAATAAATAATTATAGTCAAGAGTTTCATTTTTCCCATCTCCCTTTTTTTAGTATCTGTCTATTAGCAACGCAGAGCAGTTTCTTTTATTTTAATAATACTATGTTTTCTTCACCTTCTTTCAGATAAACTTCAGATAGAAGGTCTCTCCTATTATGGTTCATCAGTTTTTACTAAAAGTACTTAGATTTAAAAGTTTCCAATATATAATAACAAAGCAGATCATGGATTACTAACCAAACGAAAAAGTATTTGCGTATTCGTCCATAAAACATAACATATTGATTGCCACAAGGAAATAGGTTCTGGCAAAGAAAATAGTACTCTAAATTACAACTACTTTGTAACAACTTGTGTTACAGCTAATCTAGATGCGTCGCGCCCTTCGCCTGACCTACTAAGGGTTAGATAAACGTAATATTCAGCGTATTTGTTTGTTGAAACCTAATACTAAGAGTGCGTACAATGCAGATGTAGATTAAAAGTTAATTGAAGAAGTAGACTTTTGTCAGAGGATCTTTTTGTAGGATCGGGGGCCCTTGAACTCCCCCCTCTAAGTACGCCCCTGGTACAAGACAGTCACTATGTGGTGATGTTCACCGTTCCACTGATACCCGCAATCCTTTCATCTCGACCCGTGCGGTGACCGGACAAAGTGGGATCCAGTTGCCCGTGTGACCGGTACACTATTTATCTACCTGCTCTTTATCATCTACCTTGTCCTGCCGTGTATTGCCAGCAGAGAGTTATTGCTACATTGAGGCCGCTGAGCTGTAAACAGACCTTCCTCATTTTCTGCCAGGTTACTGCTCCGTTCCCAGGGTCATGTGTAATGTGATAAGTAGACGACATCAGCAGTACTCGACGCAGTAACCCCGATACATCCCCTGGGGTTACATCGCGATGCTTGGAGAAACGACGTAGATGAGTCAGATCTATGGTTTTACTGCGATAGTAACTATATCTAAATTCCTTACTAAAACAATTATGTTTCTGTAAACTTTGTTTTAAACTCCGTCACTAACTAAACATATCGATTGTAAGGATAAAGTTATGACTGTTACAGTTTCAACACTTCTTATAATATTCTTATTTAATATAAATTTAAATTATTTAACGAATTCATCAATAAAAATGTATTATTCAATTAATTATTTAAATATATTTCTATTCAAATGTAATGTTTGCACTCATCAGAAGACGTCCTATTGCAAGAAATTTTAAGTACATTTTCTTACCGTAACGAATAAAAAGGTATATCTGTCTATTTTGTGTAGTTGCCAATACAAATATTAAACTAGTTGATTTCAAGTGGTATCAAAGTAATCAAAGGGTCAGAGGTGATACTTCTGAGAAATCTCAATTTTTGCATTCCATCTTGCAGTCTTGTACTCTTTGCTAAAAGTTGGCAAAGTAGATTCCTGAAGAATTTTCCTCGAACATACCAAAATGAGCGATAAGTTCCCCGTAAGCCCTTCTGAGTCAGGGGTATTCTTAAAGTTTGGTAGACTCGAACCTTCCTTTCTACGAAAAACTCAGATCCTCCATTCAAATTAGTTAAATTTGGTACATAAGTTTATCTAATTTTCCTAATTCAGTTTCTCGACACTAAAAATTCGTCTTCTGACCTAGTGTCAGAGGATACTTGTTCTGTTACTGGATCCAAAATGAGCTGGATTGTCTATATCACCAGATCGTTTGAGTGGACAGTACGATGATAAAAATTTTTCTGGAGGCACCATGTTATCCAATGGGCTATTGCAGAGTGGATTCACGAAGAACAATCCAAAACAATCTGAGTTAAAGCCATAAAAAAGCTCCACTATTACTTATTTACACGATCATGCCAAAATGCCAAATCTTTTCAAGACGTACATCAAGAGTTCTGAAGTATGCAATGTAGCTCTTTCACAATGTGATCAACACTTTACGTCATACTTGCAACAGACCCAGCCAGAGCTTGCCAAGTTACGCCCAGCAGATGCGCCTGCGCCTACCACAGCGGCTGTCTGACTGTCTACCTTAATATTTATGCAACTGTCAGCAATATGCACGCACTGGCTTGCCACGTCTGCCAAATTGAGAATGCTTCTCTCTATTGAGCAAGAAGTCATGTTCTGACACTTTTATACCCGAGTTTCGCTCAAGTTAAAGTAATTTTAGTGCATCAAAAGAAAATAATGTCTCCTTAAAATAACCTACAAATAATGTATTTTATTGAAATCTTCCAAACCTAATGGTATAGTAACAGGTAGGATATAACAGATGTAAAGGTGTTTACTATCAATCAGTATTTCTTTCATTATCTTTATAATTCAACTTTTAAAGTGTTATGATTTTACTCTGCTAACACTTTTTCTCTGCCCGATTAAGTCTCACATGAGTTAGAAACAATGAGTAAAAATGAACAGTGACCAATTGAAGACCTACAATTTTTCTCCACGATTACCATTCATAAAAATTTTAAGAATGGTAATAAACTGAAGTCGATTCATTCATAATATTATTGATATTACATAAAATGTTCATGCATTAGGAAAATCATAATGTGATAGTATCTTTATTTTTTACATTTCATTGAGTATTAGGAATAAATTATAAATTATAGCATTTTTATTAAGTGTGATCAGAGAAAAATTACTGGGCAATCGAGACGGCATCTATAGCAAATGAAACTGGTAATGGTACGGAAGGAGTGGCTTAAGTTATTCAAGAATCTAAGAATACCATTAAAAATCGGGTGTTAAATATATCATTGAAATTTAGAATAGGATATACTTATTTCGACACCCTGAATGTTGTTCTTTTAGTTAATAACGAAATACCCAACTTAAATTTTAATAGGTGTTAATTTTAGTTTATAAAAGTAACAGGAGTTTTTCTGAACAATGGCCACATTAGTCATACGTGATGCGTGTCACAAAGTTTGTAATTTGTTTTCTTTAAACCTAGATAGTAATATTATGAATCAGGTTAGTTATTCGCCTGAAGAAGGAATCAGAAACGCTGTGTATCACTGAACGATGGCAAACGTTACGAGACCTGATATCTATTATCCTACTCATATAGATACATAATTTAACACATAAGATATCGAATTATCTTGAATACACAGACCATACCACGCAAAATCGTGTGTTAGCCGTCAAAAACACTTTCACGTGTACTGCAATTAATCTACTATTAACTTTATATCACATTTTACTCTGGCTTATTTTGATTTTACTTACCACTCAACTCGCCATATTGAGTTTTTTCACATTATGGCCCATATTCTTTGTGTTTTAGACATATATAATTGCTGTAGAATTACAAAAACATTACACACCATGATTATAAAAAGACGTAGCGTATAAAAGGTTGGTTGCAGTGGAAACGAGGGCTTCTAGGAGTTCATTTTCTGCGTTGTATATTTTATGGAAATCACCAGGTTTTTATATAAAAGCCATTTAATGTTAAATTAAACCTAAAAAATTTTCTACTATATTAAAATTCTAGGAGTTTCTCAGGGATCTATACTAGTTCCTTAATACTTATACTTTATATAAAGTACTAAACAATGTTACCTTTAACATGTACAATGACAATCTATTAATATAGAGTTTCTTTTCCAGCATAATCACCAAATTCAATAAAGTTCTGAAAGGGACCAATTACCAGTTATGATACTGTAGTATTTTTATATTCATACCTTTTTATATAGGCTTGATTATAGAATTTAACCTTCCTTAAATATCTGTAATTCCTCGTAGAGTAGTCTGGATTTAATATATATATATATATACGTTTATTATTAGCACAGTTATTTTAAATGCACCACCTTAAAAGAAAATAATTAAAGATATAAATATAATTTAATATACTTGTATAGTACAGTAATTGCATCGATTATACTGCTGCACTATAGTTATAAATATCATAAACTGACCACAAATACCAACAAGATGTAGTGATGCAATCATGCAAACATGTAATCGTTATTTTCTATCTTGTGTTGAAAACAACAAGCCGTTTGAGAGACTTCTTATCTTATCTCTCTTAGGATTTAAACAAATAAGATAACAAAACTATATTTAACGGGATTTCGGCCTCAAATGTTCTCAATCATTTATAAATCCCCTCCCATAGTATAGGAAACGTTTTTCATAACATTGCTAATTGCATGACTGCATATTTGGCGGATAAACTACAGATTGTGTTTCAAGAGTCAATAATATAACACCTTATTTAAAAAAAATGCTAAAGTCATGTGCAAAACTTCATGCCTACACCTCATTTTATTCTCGAGAAGTCCTATGGTTAAATAACCGGATATATCAAACAGAAAAGAAATTCCTGGCGGATAAAAAGAAAATTGTGTAAACATACTGAGTGCCAAGCTTCAATGAGGCTCAGCCAAATTCCATAGTTGGGCAGCCACTGTTATAAAATTGATTATTCTCTATATAGAAGTTAAGTTTCATTCACAAGTTTAAACTCTGCAACTGATCTTAACGAGGTATGCTCATGATTCATTCAAATTTTTTTCATTCGGTTAGTGTTTAAATAATAACAATTCAGGAGAGGTATGAAGGGAACTACAACACGAGATCCTGTCACTAACGTTCACGATTAACTCTTACTCTATTACTTCTCTTTTACTGTATGAGTAATCTACATGTGCTAATATTTCACACGTTTTAAAACACATATGCTTGCTCTCAGCTTGTTTACAAATCTATTTATTCTACTGTTATCTTTGTTGCCATCATGGTTAATCATAAAAATAATGTGAAAATGTTTACTAAACGCTCAGCCCAATCCCGTGGAGTGATATGCTCAATCATTGAACTCAGCTAACTATACAGAAAATGAAGCTTTATTCAACGTTTCAAGGTCAGTTCGGTCAGTTCTCAATTTTTGCATTCCATCTTGCAGTCTTGTACTCTTTGCTAAAAGTTGGCAAAGTAGATTCCTGAAGGATTTTCCTCAACCATACCAAAATGAGTGACAAGTTCTTCTTAGGCCCTTCTGAGTGAGGGGTATTCTTAAATGTTGGTAGACTCGAACCTTCCTTTCTACGAAAAACTCAGATCCTCCATTCAAATTAATTAAATTTGGTACATAAGTTTATCTAATTTTCCTAATTCAGTTTCTCGACACTAAAAATTCGTTTTTTGAAAGTCGTTACTTGTTCTGTTACTGGATCCAAAATGAGCTGGATCATATAGATCACCAGATCGTTTGAGAGGACAGTACGATGATAAAAATCTGAAAATTTTTCTGGAGGCACCATGTTATCCACGGGCTATTGCAGAGTGGATGCACTATGGACAATCCAAAAAAACCTGGGTTCAAGCAATAAAAAGCTTACTTTTACTTATTTACTCGATCATGCCAAATGCCAATCTTTTCAAGACGTACATCAGGAGTTCTGAAGTATGCAATGTAGCTCTTTCATAATGTGATCAACACTTTACGTCATACTTGCACAGACCCAGAGCTTGCCAAGTTACGCCAGCAGATGCGCCTGCGCCTACCACAGCGGCTGTCTGTCTGTCTGCCTTAATATTTATGCAACTGTCAGCAATATGCACGCACTGGCTTGCCAAGTCTGCCAAATTGAGAATGCTTCTCTCTATTGAGCAAGAATTCATGTTCTGACACTTTTTACCCGAGTGTGGTTCAAATTCAAGTAATTTTAGTACATCAAAATAAATATTCTCTCTATTGTCTCCTTAAAATAACCTACAAATAATGTATTTTATTGAAATCTTCCAAACCTAATGGTATAGTAACAGGTAGGATATAACAGATGTAAAGGATTTACTATCAATCAGTATTTATTTCATTATCTCTACAATTAAGCTCTAAAAGTGTTGTGATTTTACTCTGCTAACACTAAAAGCGCGTGCAGCTCTTTTGAGAAATTATTCGTTCTCAATACCTCCTCTGTCTAATAAGTCTTAAATGAGTCAGAAACAATGAGTAAAATTAACAGTGACAGTTGAAGAGCTTAATTTTGACTCCACGATAACCATTCATAGAATTGTTAAGAAAGGTAATGAGCACTGCAGTAATAAACTGCAGTCGATTCATTCATAATATGTATTGATATTGACATAAAATGCAGTACATTAGGAAAGTTATAATGTGTTACTGTCTTTAATTTTTACATTTGATTGAGTATTAGGAATAAATTATAAATTATAGCATTTTTATTAAGTGTTATCAGAAATTACTGGTGAATCGGGACGATATCTTTAGCAAATGAAACTGGTAATGGTGCGGAAGGAGTGGCTTAAGTTATTCAAGAATCTAAGAATACCATTAAAAATCGGTGTTAAATATATCATTGAAATTTAAAGTAGGATATACTTGTTTCGACACCTTAATTTTGTTCTTTTGGTTAATAACGAAATACCCAACTTAAATTTTAAAGGTGTTAAATTTTAGTTTATAAAAGTAACATGAGTTTTTCTGAACAATGGTCACATTAGTCATACGTGATGCGTGTCACAAAGTTTATAATTTGTTTCTTTAAACCTAGATAGTTATATTATGAGTCAGGTTAGTTATTCACCTGAAGAAGGAATCAGAAACGTAGTGTTACCGTAGTTTGCAAAGTCCGGAAAAATCCTGTTTCCTTCACAATACTTTCATTCTCAAAAATGTGTTTAAATGTATATAAAATATAAAAAAAGTTTAGGCGCAATTTCTTTTCTTGTTTCAATGAAAGATTCACAATTGTAATTCAAATAAAACACAAGTTTTCATAAATATTCCTTTTTTAAGTAATTCCTTGAATTATTTGCTTTATGCCTTAATTTCCAACAATTTTTTTAAAATTAACCCTCTGCCTACATGGGCTGTGGTAATTATTCCTATTTACAGATCAGAATATTCCACTGCGAATGTACTAACCATAAAGTCGTGAAGCACTGTAGCTCGTCACTACACCGCTATCGGTACCGATAGACCGTCAAGGCCACGGTCCGGCTGGCTGAGAATGGCCGCCTAATCATTACAAGATAATTTGGTGATTTCGGCAACTTAGCGGTCCTGGCTTGGGAAACGCTTTCCGCTCGTGCCCACTCGGATATAGTCGGTTACACTCGGCTATTTTAGGCTTGACTGGCATATCAATTGGTAAGTACCTCTGCAGGGCCCTTGTTAATTAAGTAGTTTCACAAAAAATGCCCTCTGGCGTGTTCTACACTCTTAACAGTTTTTTTTGAAGATGGTGGACTTTTATGTCTAACAGGATTATTATATTCCATCGGTAAACGTTTCGAGACCTGATATCTATTATCCTACTCATATAGATACATAATTTAACACATAAGATATCGAATTATCTTGAATACACAGATCATACCACGCAAATCGTGTGTTAGCCGTCAAAAACACTTTCACATGTACTGCAAATAATCTACTATTAACTTTATATCACATTTTACTCTGGCTTATTTTGATTTTACTTACCACTCACTCGTCATATTGAGTTTTTCCATAATGTGACTTATATTATTCATGTTCTAGACATACATAATTGCTGTAGAAAAATTACATAACATTACACAGTATAATTATAAATAAACGTAGTGTATAAAAGGTTAGTTGCAGTGGAAACGAGGCTTCTAGGAGTTCATTTTCTGCGTTGTATATTTTATGGAAATCACCAGGTTTTTATATAAAAGCCATTTAATGTAAATGAAATTGTGGAAGAAAAAACATTGTCTTCTATATTTAAATTCTAGGAGTTTCTCAGGGATCTATACTAGTTCCTTAATACTTATACTTTATATAAAGTATTAAACAACGTTACCTTTAACATGTACAATGACAATCTATTAATATAGTTTTTTTTTTTTTTCAGCATAATCACCAAATTCAATAAAGTTCTGAAAGGGACCAATTACCAGAAAGTATACTGTTTATTTTTATATTCATACCTTTTTATGTTGGCTTGATTATAGAACCTTCCTTAAATATCTGTAATTCCTCGTAGAGAAGTCAGATTAAATTTATATACATTTGTTATTCGAACAGTTATTTTAAATGCAACACCTTAAAAGAAAAAAATTAAATATATAAATTCTATTTAATATACTCGTATAGTACAATAATTGAATCTATTATGCTGCTGCACTATAGTTAAACATCATAAACTGACCACAAATACCATCAAGATGCACTGATGCAAACTTGTAATTGTTATTTTCTATCTTGTGTTGAAAACAACAAGCCGTTTGAGACTTCTTATCCTATCTCTCTTAGGATATAAATAAATAAGATAACAAAAACTATATTTAAACGGGTTTCGGCCATAAATGTTCTCAATCATTTATAAATCCCCTTCCATAGAATACGAAACGTTTTTTCACGACTTATTCCAATTACAGTACATTTTGCTAATTGCATGACTGCATATTAATTAGGCGGATAAACTACAGATTGTGTTTTAAGAGTCGATAATATAACACCTTATTTAAAAAAAGAATGCTAAATTCATGTGCAAAACTTCATGCCTACACCTCATTTTATTCTCGAGAAGTCCTATGGTTAAATAACCATATATACCAAACAGAAAAGAAATTCCTGGGGGATAAAAGGAAATTGTGTTAATATATTGAGTGACAAGCTTTAATGAGGCTCAGCCAAATTCCATAGTTGGGCAGCCACTGTAATAAAATTGATTCTTCTCTATATAGAAGTAAAGTTTCATTCACAAGTTTAAACTCTGCAACTGATCTTAACGAGGTATGCTCATGATTCATTCAAATTTTTTTCATTCGGTTAGTGTTTAAATAATAACAATTCAGGAGAGGTATGAAGGGAACTACAACATGAGATCCTGTCACTAACGTTCACGATTAACTCTTACTCTATTACTTCTCTTTTACTGTATGAATAATCTACATGTGCTAATATTTCACATGTTCAAAACACATATGCCCTCACTCAGTTTGTTTAAAAATCTATTTATTCTACTGTTATCTTGTTGCCATCATGGTTAACCATAAAAAGAATGTGAAAATGTTTACTAAAGCTCAGCCCAATCCCGTGGAGTGATATGCTCAATCATTGAACTCAGCTAACTATACAGAAATGAAGCTTTATTCAACATTCCAAGGTCAGTTCGGTCAGTTCGTTTTAGAGATATCGTACAGACAACAGACATATAGAAAGACGAAAGTGAAATCTTTCCAACCCCACGAATGACAGATTTCGCTAACGCTCAGCCAATAAAGTTTAAATTACCGATATTTTCGTATCTGGGAAAATCCAAATTCATCATATTACTGTTCACCAATGATTTTTTTTGTATACTTCCGGATGTGGTGAACGAATTAGTCTATTAAATCCCGCCACGGGAGTGCGTTGTATAATATATCCTTTACAGTTACCACAGTCTCCGTTACCTTCGCAATTCCGTGAAATCGGTTGAATAAGTCGTTCTCTATCTGGAGGTTTGAAGTGCTTGTTTTTACCACAGCCTACTTGTGTGAACTGCGGGGAAATTGTGGAGTGGATGATGCAATGAATTTTAAGTGTAGTTCTGTCTTATGACACACACACTCTTCAGGATTGATCGCCTTATCGAGCTATTAGAGGGTCACATTTAAATGGAGAAATAGCCTATGGGTCTGGGCTAGGATGGAATCGGTCTTTTATGAGACCGGATGCTCGCTCAATCCACATCCGGTAACATTGACCTTCTAATGAGTCCTGACCATCCTTAGATACTGAGGAATCTGGAAATATCGAAAACTGGACTTCAGCAACGTACCGAAATGATCAAGACCGGAATCTGCCTGGTTCGGAATCCTTGTAAAACCGCAAAACTCTTGTTGCCCAGCCATTTCCATTGTAGACAATGCTAAAAATATATGAAGTCAGTTAGTAACAAGGTTTACACCATTCACTTACATTAAGCTCTCTTATCATCATCACTTGAATACTTCATTCATGGTCACTTTTAAATAATTACTAGGGAATATCTTTGAATTTAAGAGCAATGTTGAAGTTTTAAGACTTTTTTGGTATTACTAAGTTTATTGGTCTTTATCTCATAATTCAAACAAATCTCAAATAATTGTTCATTTTACGTTCAAAACACAAAAATATTCGTACGTTTATCAATTGTATATTAAAAATGGAGCTTCTTCGTTAATGCTACGAGTAAAAAAACATAGGGTGTTAAAGTGATTGAGGTGTGACATTATTATTATGACGTGAAAACCTCAAAGTCATTTCAGTACAGTCGGCTCTTAATTATTGTGCGGTAAACTAATTACAAGGCTTTAGGGCATAAAGAAAATTACTTCCCAGAAAAAACAATACTAGACCATATACTGTGAAATAATTTTGAACAATTATATTTTAAACAAAATTCTAAATTTAATAGTGCATTGTGTATTTAAGGAATCATTGTTGTATCATTTGTTTTTGAAGATCCTTCCCACTTAAGATGTGTTGTTTACCAAACATGCAACTATAAGTTCAAACAACAGGAAATATAATCTGATCCTTACAAGACCACCCACTGTGAAGGTTGAATGGATGATAACTGCTTCTAGTGTTACCACAAGTGATTCTAAAACAGGTCTACAATTCTCTGGGATTGGAGACAAATTTCCCTGCAGACAATTCCCTACTTGGTTAATATCCTCTGTTAAAGAAAACAATGGTCTTGCGCATTCCAGAAGACTATAGGGTTTTATCGGCGTAATAACTCTATGTACAAATTGTACATTGTTGTTATAATGTTATGGTTTGAGGTTTCCCTCTGATTCTTCAGTAAAAGCTTTCCTTTGTGTGGGAATAAATTAAACTCTAGTATCTACTGTTGCAAATAAAGGCTTTTACAGCATAGGATCATAAATTAATGCCATAACTATTCCTTCAACGAGAAATTTGTTCTTCTTCGGTTGTAAACAGTACGGAAAACAGTAAATTCTTTAATTTAATTGATGCTTTTAAACATTCCAGCATTCCTATTCATGATTAAAACTGTATTAGTGTTAATCGCCTAAAACTGTGTATTTGTAAATGTTATTAGGAATGTGTTCCTTATTTTGGTTTCATAACCTAACTTTTGCTGGATGGTTTTATTGTTATTTATTTACTTCTACGGTTCCACCATTTTTACATAAGTAACACTAAACACAAAATAATTAATTATAAGATGGAAATTAGTACAATAAATCTATATTTGAGTAAATATCCAATATATAATGTGATTATATATTGTATATATTGAGTAATAATATAATGAATGAATGAGAATCAAAATAAAAGTTTTTATAAGAAAATAATAACAGTATAACTTAAAGAAAAATTACAATTCAATTATAAGCATTATACAGTAACAATATTTGATTAACTTGAAAATTTAAGATACCAGAATAATTTAGTGCGTGTTAATAGTATGTTAAGAACGAGGCAAAAACAATGAATAAATAATTGTAAGTAACAAAAATAAATTTAAACTATAATATAAAGTATTCATAGCATGATAATATTAAACTAATAACTAAGAGTAAAATAAATATATTTTATTTATTTATATATATAAATTTTGCCGTTGTTGTGTTACAAAAAGAATCCCGACGTTTCGAATACTGGTACCTGATCTCTTCCTCAGGTTTAAAATCCTAAACGTAGGATAGTTATGCTAAAAAGCAATGCAATCACATAGAGCTAGTTGGACACTTGAAATTAACTACTAACAAATAAATTTACTTTTCACTTTTGTGCTCATCGCTATGTGGTTGTATTGTTTACTTTCTTACATACAAGGAAAATTTACTCCCTAAACCACATCCTCAGGCTCTTATTGAACCTTGAACGTACCTGCGAAATCAGTGAAATATAATCGTAATATGAACTGTGGAATATATCACGTCAAGACAGAATCATGAGAAAACCGGGTTAATATTTGAAATCGCTATCAAATCGCCAATTGCGAGAGTCGTATTGTGAAAACCCTGAATTGGGAAAATAAGCGGGAAACGAGGACAATGGAACCAGATGATCCGAGGGAAGAGTACGTGCGTGCCGAGGTGATGTAACCGTGAACCACGGTCGTGGTTACGGTGACGGGTATGGTTACGTGTTGGTCAGACTGACCCGACAGCTCCGGGGAACTAGAACTAGGTAAGGAGGCCGTGATCAGTATGGACAGTGCAAAGTTCTCCAATTACGTGCCAATGCTAGAGAATTTTAAATAAAACAGGAAAAGTCCAAAAACATTACCTTGAGGTATACCAAATATTAGATATTGAGTTCTTCTCCCCCCTATTTGTTTATTCCTTAAATAAAATTAAAACTTATTAAAATAGAAACTTCCATTGTTTCAGCTTTCTCTACGCATTTCGTACAAATATTCTTTGCCATTGTGTTTATTAATAAAAATATATTTTTAGTTTATCTCACATTTTTATTTATTTTTCAGGTGCATAAACGAAGGATTTAGGAGAGAGGAAAAAGAGGTAAGAACTTTTTATTGCTTTCATAATGTTCGATCATTATAAAATACAGCAACAGATTATTGACAACTGTAAATAAATTAGTGTTTGTAATGTATGATCCAGGTAATAATAAACGTAACTTTAACAAACAAATCGGAAAATATACGTAACACATGATTTACATATGCCCACCATAAACTTGAGGAATATCATCATGGGTATATTTTCTCGCGGGAAGGCAACGCCATCCGTCACAGATAAATCGGTCCTACCTGTGAGGTAGGAAAAATTATTCAAATTTGAACGGGAGGAAAATTCACTGTACCGAAATTACTAATCTCGTTCCTAGATCAGTTGTTCAGAAAACAGCTTATTTCCATTCAGAACTGGACGTATTTCCCATTGTTTACCTTTTCTAAATGCATCAGATAGAATAAGTAATAATTTAAGTAATAGTTACTTATGGTTTTGTATTAATTGGGTTCTGTATAGTTTTGCTGACATTATTGTCTGTATTTTACTATGTAAAACAGTTACAGCAATTTAAATAAAAATTTGAAAACTCGGCCTAGAATTGATTTCCGTATTCATATTTCGATTCCATTCACAATTTCCTCTCACACAGCGACAACCACCTCGTTCGATGAGCAATACTCGGCTACTTAAATTAGACGAATAATATATAGTTCTGGAAAGAATTGAACCAGCTATTCGATAGGTCAGAATATGAGGATAACTCTTTAACAGTATCAAATTGTTCTGTATCTTATAGGGAAATTGATAAAATTAAAAAAAAAAAAAAAAAAAAAAAAACAATATAAAACTAATTGAAAACTCGAACCTTTTAAGATTATTTTCTTTTACATACATTTGGAGGAAAATGGTGACTAGTTTATGTACATAAATTACTATATAAAGTTACAATGATAGTAACTGTTGTAGCTCACTAACTACATGTTAAAACTGGTAATCGTATAATAAAAATGTAATGTAATAATTTCTTCAGTTTGATATTCAGTATAGATTAAGGCATCTTCAGACATAATAAAGAAATGGGGTGTTTTATTTTTTATACAAAATACACTATATATTAATTGTCGAAACCAATACTCAGCTCTTATGAGTACTCGTATATCTCAGATAAAATAACTACAATAAAAATTCCACACTCGGTATGATGTCACATTTATTAAGTGTAGTTTCTGCATATTCATTCCCTTGAAATTAATTACCAATATAGTATTTCACTCATTTCCTTGTCATAAAGTGATGTCTTTAATTGTACCTCAGAAAATGGCTTATCATTGTTAATAAGAAGTTAAAATGCACTTAAGAGTGTTTGTTAATCCTTCTCAGACGAGGAAGTGTTATCTACTCCCTTTACCCGAACTAAATTGATCTTGATTTTCTTTAACTGGGTTAGTTTTCTAACATTAATTAACGAACTTGTATGGTTTTTGCTCTTGTCTATTGCTTTACAGGTTTAAACACTTATCATGAGTTCATCGAATTATCTTTCCACAATATGTGCACTAGTCTAATAGAAACAGTTGCTAATTTTTACTATATGTATATGAAAAATATTGTACTATAATTTTTTTAAATGTACAAGTGAACTACGCCATACGCATTATCGTATCTTAAGACACAGCAACTAACTGTCTATGCTGTTGGCAAAGGACGTTTAAATTGAAAACCAGCTTCAAGGAGTTCCTCAGGGATGTATATTAGGTCTATTCCTTTTTACAATACATTTAAACTACAATAGATACTTTTTATGTTATTTTATTTTACATGTTTGATGACGATGTTCCATTAACATTAACATCTACAATTAAATGCCATTCTGCCATCAAACATTAAAAATACAAAGTTATCAAACTCATTAAATGGATAAAAATGTTTATAAACACGGTCACCCAGAGAATGTGTAACATTCGAAATTGACATAATGTGTATAATATACCAGTATTAAAATAAACAAAAATTATATGGTTTTATAATAATATTAGTTTGTGACGGTTTCATTTCACTCATTTACACTTCTGTGTGGTGAATTATTTATGTAATTTGTTCTAGTGTAACTACACACACACCGCAGACCAGGAACTAGTCCAAGCGAGCGCCGAGCTCACGGCACATGACGTAACAACGTTCTGCTATTCTGTTACTTGCTAACATAACCTCAAACTCCGTGCCTTCTCACGACGCGTCTCGCAGCACAGTCTGTGACGGTCAAATTGAGTTATATACTTCCGCATAAGTGTGTAGAAACACTTAATAGATATGTTCGTCGCAACAATTCTTGCATGATAACCTCCTCTTATTAGGTTTGGAGCGAAACTTTTCAGTCAGAGAGGCAATCTAAGAGAGTTCTCATTGATTTGTTATGCCAATTCGTGCAATTGGTAATTTTGATTGAGTAATTGTGTACCTATTTCAAAGTCACAGCCTTTAAAGATACCTGCCCTGAAGATAAGAAAATTGTGTAAAATTGGTTTTATACCTCCACTAGTAAATATTTTAACTTTTAAAATCACCTTTGTAACCAAACCTAATAGAGACGGCTCAAGAAAAGGATATAACTTTTTCATATTACATTATATATATATATATATATATATATATACATTTTGACTGCAAAAGACGCCCTAGTGTCTTATTAGAATACTTATCTTCACTCAGTATAGACCATATTGTACATTGAAGTCCATACCTGTATTGTGGAAAGATAGCAACATTTGTTTTTTTTTTCTTTCCTGTCTTCAGGAAGGTGTCTTAAAGGAGTCTTTAAAAACACAAACTCTCTCACATAAAATTTAAAATATAGTTGAAATACGATCCCTAGTTTTGAATTTATTTAGATAAACACAGAACTTTAATTTATCATTACAGAGCACTATTCTGTCTCTATCTTCCACTTGTTATTACGTGACATAAGTAGGTTTAATACCAAAGTTAAGCTTCACCTTTACAAGTGCTCACGTGACCTAAGCTTGAATTTTGGTACTATCACCAGCAATTTTTTTTTTCGCCAGAAGTGTGTATTGGAAGACGTTACCAAAGCCCGCACTGATGGCCAGGAGCCTTTCCGATCGTTACTTTCCCGATCTCAGATCACGTGCCAGATCGTCCAACGTGATCTGCTATCAGTTGGACGGTCTGGGACGCATACTGCATACCTTCTGCCGAAGGAACAAACCATCCTTCGACATAATACCACAAATGTGATAATAAAGTAAATGTTAACTTTAACTTCTTTTATTTATAATACCTACGTATGTATTTACCGGCTTTTATAGCTTAATAACAAATCGTAGATAGGAACAAAGTAGCCTCCGGATACTACAATACTACCAACATATCCACGATTACTCCGGATACACTATTTCCCGGATTTGCTCCAACCCGTAGAGGCCTCACCGCATCCTGGTAGTGGCGGCATGTATCGTGTGTGTAGCCTCTATGATCCCAGGCCGCGAGGTCACAGGAAGTTATGGGGGCACCGCTAATTATCAGCCGCTTCCGCCATCATACTGATAACAGTGTGGCTGGCTGATAACACCGCTTTATTGTGTCCTTTACATTCTCTGTGTGATGTCATACGTCACGATCCGTTTAGAAATTCTCTGAACTGAATCTCCTGTGACATTAACGGGGGATGTTCTGCAGAGTATGTTTTCGTTTCTGGTGCATGGTTCCATGAACCTCTTCACCAGCAGTTTCAGAGATTAAAATCTACAAAAGCCGATTTAACAAATCATAGCTTAAGGACAAATTTTAATTAAGATTAAGTGTGAAGTAAACGACGGATGGAGTCAGCTTCTTTTTGACTAGGAGCCATTATTCTTTTTAACAGGTAATTAATTACTACTAATGACAGTCAGGGAGGTCTGCACTGTACTGGGAAACTACACTGGTAGTAGCCTATTACATAGAATCCAATTCCCCATGTTAAATTCAAACATTACATTAAATGGTTCTTGAGATGCATTTTCGAGATTTGGAGTCTTCTACAGGGGTAATGGTAACATGAGAAACACTTAGGAGGAAACTTCGGAATTAGAACAAACTTTAATTTGCTGAGCTTTAGCAAAGCCTATCACTCGAAGAGCCGAAAATATTTCATTTTGTGGTTGATGATCCCATGGGATTAAGGAAATATTATTTCATTGGTCTGGTGTGTAACCATTATGGCAACGATAAAAATATTTGTAAAAAAACTGTGTACAATTATATAACACGTGTTTTAACAAGCGAAATTTTTTCTTTTTCTTTTTTTTAATCTTATTTAAGCATCAGCGCCGGCTTCGAAGTGCACTGGCTTTTGTTATTATTACATTATTGGACCTCCCCGGGATTCGAACCCGTGATCTCTCGGTTAGAGAGCCGAGACTATAACCACTAGTCTACGGAGGAGGATAAGCGACACTTATCATAGAATAAAAAGAAAATATAATAGACTGGAGACAATGTTAAAAGTCTGTAACAATATTTGACTTCAGCGCACTCTTGCGTTGTAGCACCCTCATTACCGGAAATTTTAATTTTTAACACTGCTATAAAACCTAATTTACTGATACAATTTGTGTATGTATCATGCAAGATATCTCGAAAAAGATTTCATTTGTGCAGTTAGAATTGTATATAAATAAAAATAAGAAAATCAATTATTTCCACATAGACAAAAATGAGTTCTGTGATCTCCAACCATGGATTTGGCTGATCATCATCATTGAAGCTAATCACTCAGTAGACTGACACAATTTATCTTTTTTCCGTCTTAGATTCTTTTCAATACGCTTCTTATCTGAGGCAACACATTGTTTCCCTCAACAACAAATTAAACTTTTCACCAAGACTAAGTTTCCAATTTTAAGCGGTCCAAACTCACCATTTTCTGCCCTGACATTTCGAAAGATAGTCCGTCGATGACCCCGGATCTGCCCTACCTAGACGGCTTGACAAACAACACCTTCCTACAACCCTCCTAGACAAACAACATTCGCCAGTAAATGGTTTCGATACGCTTCTTATCCTGAGGCAACGCTTTTTTTACCTTATCAACAAATTAAACTTTTCACCAAGATTAAGTTACCAATTTTAAGCGGTCCAAACTCACCATTTTCTGCCCTGACATTTCGAAAGATACCCTGAAAGATAGTCCGTCGATGACCCCGGATCTGCGCTACCTGGACGGCTTGGCGGCGACGGGACTGTCCTTGACATTTCTTAGTCATGGGTTTCTGCTCACTTTCCTTGACCGTTGGGGGCAGCCGTAGCCTGCGGTGATCTTCCTCTATGTATTTGTTGATATCGAGTGGAATACCTACCGAGGTAGCTATGATGGTGAATACACTTCGGATATTATTTTTATATTACTCGCAACATAAACATAAAAAATGTAATGTTGAAAAATATATGAATATGGAAGGAAAGATCAAATAAAAATGGCACTGATATCAAATGTCCTAGTTCCTTTTTTCATGCCCTCCTGCAATGTGGGTTACATTGACAATGCAGATTCTGATTGCAGCCAATAGAGTATTTATAACAGACAAAAAAGCTGCCAGAATCATTTCGAAATTAAAAAACCCAGACAGTTGTGTAAAATTGTCTTCGGGGAGCTTTGATTTCTAACCGTACCCAGCCTCGATATTCTCGATGTCAGCTTGTACTGCCGACTAAAGTGAGGCTGTTTCATGTACTGATTCCACCAGTACTGATTATCATAGAGCACTTCTCAAGTATTAGTGAAGATAATCACTAAGCTCTCTGGAGATTTCAGATGAATAAATGATCCCAACAACTCAAATATAGAGTATGACTCTTTTGTCAAGAAGTTTTACTCTGTTAAGGAGTAAATGATGGACCGGTACGATGCAAACTAGCATTTTATCATTATTTATATTTTTTTACAATATACGAAACATACAAATAAATTGTATTCTTATACTATTGATTAAAATTATAAAAACTAATTCTTTTTAATCTATCAGAGGAACAGTCAACTCCACTTGTTATTGTGTGAAGTTAACGATAACATTTCGTCGATTGTTTACTGCAACAAATAATATAATAAATATTATTAACCCCTGCAGGTATGATGTTCATATTGTTCCAACTGCTAAAACACACATGACTTGGATGGCATTCAGCATGATTTCGCAGAGTGAGTTGAATTATAAGAAGAGTTCCGCTCTTTTCAACAATCAGATCATAACATTGTATAACACGAGTACTATGTAAAAACAGTATTTTAAAGTTAAAGAAAATTCAACTGTACAATACCTGTTCGAAATTATTAAATTCCCTTTGTTATAGATCGAAGTGAACTTTTGGGATCTGCATAATATTTGTTTTGGTGTGTTACTAAGCAAAATAAATAAACAAGAAAATTTCTCAACAAGGGGTTCGGATAGAAAACACAATAGTTTCCTGAGTGTCCACATCTTGCAACCTCCACTAGCATCAGATTTACCGCTTTATGATTACCGACTATATGGTCTCGCTTACTTTATCGCAAACGAAACGAAACGTAATGTTCTGCCATTTGCCGTACTCGTTCTGCATGATCTTTTACAATGCTGTATTCAATAGGTACGCTGAGAAACATTTACAAATGTGGAACACTGACAAAATGAGTGTATTAAAAAAATTATAGCTGAGGTTAAAGAAGAAGCTGAGAAAATACAAGGTTTGAAAGAGCCTTCGTCGTCGAGAAATACTTCCAAGGGCTTTCACGCTGAAAGTCATCAAGCATCACATGTTGAAGGCTTGCCTTGGCTGGTACACGGATCACCGAGGAAATACTTTGAGCTTGAGGTCGTAATCAACAGACCACAATCGCCACTATTAAAATCTGAATTGATCTGCAAAATGGCTGTATCCTCTAAGTCATGCTTGTAAAATGATTCAATTGCAAATAATCTGAGAACGTTTAACCTCTGAAGTTGGTCAGGTCTGTTGTGTATGGTAACAAGGGAGATTCGAAGTAACTATCCAGAAGTATCAATACATATTGCCCGCAATGGTTCTGTGTATCCTATCCAACCCGTTAGACCTAACCCAGTGTAACAGACTCCCAAAGACAAATTCTTGTAAATTTACAGTATATCATTATGAAATGAAGATTTTTACCAATTGCAAGTTGTTGAACATCAGTTATTGGTATGTTCCACCTACCCTTGTTCCTTGCTTCGAACAGTTACTAAACCAAATATATTCACTAAAGTCCTATGTTTCCGTCTGAGCACTGTTTGAAGCTTCGTCAGTCAAAATGGCCTTTATCCGCATCTACCATAATTGGTCACATAATCTCAATATTTGGATACACTCACAGTATGTACACCACTAATCCCACATTAGATAAATTTAAAACCGATGTACCAAATAGCATACATCATCATTAATAGCCGATGTACAACATAGCATACATCAACATCAATAGCCGATGTACAACATAGCATACATCAACATTAACAGCCGATGTACAACATAGCATACATCATCATTAACAGCCGATGTACAACATAGCATACATCAACATTAATAGCCGATGTACAACATAGCATACATCAACATCAATAGCCGATGTACAACATACCATACATCAACATTAACAGCCGATGTACAACATAGCATACATCATCATTAACAGCCGATGTACAACATAGCATAGCATACATCATCATTAATAGCCGATGTACAACATAGCATCATACATCAACATCAATAGCCGATGTACAACATACATACATACATACATCAACATTAACAGCCGATGTAACATTAGCCGATGTACAACATAGCATACATCATCATTAACAGCCGATGTACAACATAGCATACATCAACATTAACAACAGCCGATGTACGACATAGCATACATCATCATTAACAGTCGATGTACAACATAGCCTACATCATCATTTATTTACAAGCAATGTACCACTTAGACTACATCTTCATGACGCTTGACTTGACAACATCAGATGTTTGGCAACATTTAATCACGTGACTGGCGCTTTCCATTATATACTATCATACACTCAGAGTTTTCAGACTCCAAAAAAAAGCAATTCGAATCATCGCAAAAATCAAATTCAGAGAGTCGTGCAGGCAAGTTTTCAAGAAATTGCAGCTGTTGACTCTGCCATGTCTCTACATATTGGAAACAACTATGTTTTGTGTGAATAATTGTGCTTTAACCAGAGGACAAGACGTACACATGTATGAGACACGTGGCAGAGCAAACTACCGAACTGGTAGACACAGAACGGTGGTTTATGAACGCCTACCTTCACAAGCGGGTGTTCAATTCCTCAACAGACTGCCCAATCCAATCAAAGATGATCCAACGCCAAAGGCGTTTAAGACTCGCCTAAAACGCTTCTTGGTGTCTCAAGCGTTTTATAACGCAGGTGAGTTTTTGGCTTTCAACTGGGAGGCCGCCCAATTTGAAGAATGACACCGCTGTTCGAAGTGGGTTGCATAGGCGATGAATGAAAGAGGTGTGACTTTAAACATTGTATGTCTGTATGTGTATTATAGTATGAATGACTGAAATTTTAGGATATTATTATTAATTGACGTTTGCCATACGATGTATTATTGTCTCAGCAATAAAACAGAAAAAAAAGAAAAAACAAATATAATAAATATGTGGAAAGAAATTCTACATATTTGACCAATAAGCCACTTATCGAAGAGTCCGGGTACTTCTAAATCTTAGCTTCTAAATCTATAGTGCTAACAGCAAAATGTTCGTTTAGCTGATATGTAGATTGTTGGTACTATGGAGCAAAATAAAACTGCTAGTGCTGTGGTATTAGAAGCTATGAAACCCTACTATCATATTAAGCTTTGGATATTTTAGGCTCAGAAAGTTATCACACAAGTTTCGATAGCTTTCGATACAGCTCTATAGTTTGTCACGTCTCGTTATTATCTCTTCAGCATCACAGTAATATTTTATATTGATTACTAATTTTAAGTACTGACAGGCATAAGGCATACGAACATTATCTGTAAGAGATAAAAAGTAACACGGGCAGTATAGATGGCATCAATACTATTTCCCCACCCTTAACACTTATTTGTGTTTGTGTCTCTATAGAGCCTTTCTCTCTGCCCCTGCTTTTTCTGCAAGCAGCTTCCCAGCAGGAATCACTAACAAAAATAAATGACAAGAATTATTAACAACAAAACACTATGCCTCGTTCCAAGCTTTGTTATTGACAATTCAAATTTTAAAAGAGTAATCAGATTTCTGACATGTTTCATTGTCTTTGCGTTTATTACACACCCAAGAGGGTAGATTTCAATCCCTTAGGGTTTTATTTTTTCTGTAACATATAACGATGGAAAATATCCAATTTCCTATTATTATTTCTAACACATAATGACGTTGCAACTCATTATCACATGAACCTGTTCGAAAGTAATATTAGTAGTCTAAATTGTTGGATTTGAATCACAGTCTTTATAATATTTTCACGCACGTTTTGTTAAAACGGAAACAAATATTAAACACTACAATTAACCGAAGATTTCATTCTTATGGACATTTAAATTTATAACTATGCGTACATTAAAGTATTGCACTTAAAGTACAATTGTCAGGGCTAACATTCTTGATTATTCACAAAAATTTGTGGTTGCATCAATACCAGTAATCAATGCTAATATACAGAGGTATAATGTATGATTGCATCATACTAAATTTAATTGCTAAATTAATACGTGTACATTACTTACAACTGTTAGGCAAATGAAAGTCATTAGTGTCTACGCTCAGGCCAAGCGCGAATACTTCCTATTCTTTTTTCTGAAGGAGAGAAGAAAACGATGCAACGGGTTAATCAACGTCAAAATCTTCTTCCCACGTTAAATTCCGCTCTGTCACCACAGATTTAATTCACTATTAATAATTTTCCTCGCTGTCACGAATCCTCCTGTCTGGAAACCTTCATGTAATGTCCAAGCTCTGCAGCTCCACACTCCATACTAATGATAACAAATCGTTCGCTCACTTAACTTTGTCGTTTGGACGTTTCCAAGAATTGATGTCAAATTATGGGTCATTTTAAACATCGATTGCGCGGTACATTACTTTTGAAGTATCTGCCAATTTTGTCAGATTTCACTTCACAGTAAACTGAACATCATAAGTTGTAAATTCCGGTAGCAGACCCCTGGTTGTTGTGTCGCAAATTGAAACTAATGGACTGACTTTTGTTTTTGACAATGGAAAGATTGTGAAGGGAACAGGAGTTTCCGGACATTTGCCATCTTTCAGTGATACAATACAGACAGTAACACTACGTTTCGAGATCTGCAATCTGATGTCTTCCTCAGGTGAATGGCTTATCTAAACATAACTAAAATCTAGGTTAAAAAGTAAACAAAACATACCAGAGCGATGTAACACGCGTACGTCAGGAACCACACAACAGCCATGCTGTGTGTCTATTCCATGCACAGTAACTCTAAAACATGTGCCTAATAATAGCAAAACCTAAATTATTATAACTGGACTACAGATTACAGGTCACAGTAGATCTGCACTCACCGACCAACCACATATAGTACATGGCGATCGTCACGGAAGGATCAAGATGGCAGTAAAAAGGGAGGAAACTGGAGTGGTCGTTTTTTATTACCATCGAACGCTGGCAAACGTCTCCTTCACTAATGGATTATTTATATAAACTAAGATACACATCCGGATAAAAGAGGACATGTACCATGTGGTTATCTGGACTGCACCTATTCAAATCATCACAAAGAGTAGTATGCCGGGAGCGGTGGGTTGGCACGAAGCTTGATTTGACGATGGTGTCATCCAGACGTCATCTGACAATGGAATGCAGTATCGCGACCTTATCATCAATTTCTCGCCTATGATCATCTCATTGTCTCAGGCCCCAGAAATCGACCAAGATCACAACAAAAGCTCATAAAGTGAGCTCATTTTTGGTTCTGGTCTTGTCTGATGACGATCAACTGTTGGGCTCCAATATGTAGTAAATTTGAATAGATAACGCTCTCGTAGCATTATAATTACCATCAATTTAAAAATTAGACTATCCTTTAAATTTTAGTAAGGTATACAGAGTGTTGTAGACTGTTTTTACCCTACCACGGTATTAGTTGTTATTAAAAAAATTTAAACTACATAAAATATCAAGTGGTTTCCATGATTGAAGAAAGGTTGAGAAACACTTAAATACTGGAAGGAGTTGTCTAATTTCCTGAATCCTGTCTCTATGTCGTAGATATCCTATATCGAAGTATCGATTTTATGAAATGAATGGTTCGAGCAGCGATATTTTATCTCCGTGTGGCTGGCATACAAACATACACTGTGAGTATTACGATATGAGCCAATAATATAAACATCAAATATACTCTCGAATACAGAAAGAAAACTAAGGAGTAATATTAAACCTTTAGTTTGGTACTACGCAAGAGTATAAGTTAATTAGAAACAAGCGTCATATAATACATTTTGTATTAATAGCACACTAAAAAATGTAATTTATCTGTTAGTTTCATAAATTACCTGTTATATAAGATTCTAAAGGCCAGTTGACACTGCTTTTCCATCTGGAATTGCGTATTTCGTGTTCTTGTGCTTTGGATTGTAAAATAAGAGGTTGAGAAATGATTTTGCAGTGGTAGCCTTGTAACCAAGTAAATATCGGTATGTTTTAAAATTGTGTTTCTATGATTCATACTCATATTTTATAAAACTTTTCCATGGAAATGGTAATTATATAATTACTAAAACATACATGTATACATTGACAATATACGATTTAGTGTATAACTTGCATTATAATTATACTCGTATAATAGAACAAGAACAAAGGATGTAATCAAATTTTAATTATATATGATTTAAACCTTATTATTATTGAAGTGTGCGAGAAAAACATATATGAACAATACATTTGTATCCAAACCAAAAAATGAAATGCAGTGATTTACTCCGTATTAAAGACATGAATATAGCCTATGCTGGCATAGGTTACATCGCCGGATGTATAAATGTTTCGGAATGAGTTAATTTATAATTCTATAAAACCCTTATCTTTATTATGGATAAGTTACTGTCTAAGGTATATACGATTTACTATTGATTTGGATATAATGAGAGGTATAACTAAGCCTAAGGAGGATTACATTTGTTACATTAATCCATTATGGTTCATCATGTCAGATTAGTTATTCCTTTTTTACAGTTTAGCTTTTAAGCAATATTTTCTTTAAAATCTAAATCGTAATTACAAACACGATCTCTCCTAGTGAATGAAATGCAATAGTAAACTACAATAAATCGAATAACATATTCGATGAAGTGTTTGACTGCAAGGACGTAGGCAGCGAAGGGGTCCAGAATAACCGGACCACCCCACGTTTCCAATGTTTTCAATTACTTTTTTAGCAAACGATTTAAAAATTCAGTATTATTGACATGCACTGCTGAAAGATCGTTCTCAACGTTGAAATGGGCCAAGAACTTTTTAAGGACCAAACCGGGGTATGTGACATTGTCTAAACTTGCTTTACTTTCTGTCCTATACGGGAAAATATCATTCGTCTTGACCCCTCCCCCCACCAAATTCTTTTCCTGGCTACGTTCTTGTATGAATGAAACACAGCAGGCCTACTACGCCACAGTTATGAATGAGATACAGTTATTATGGATTCTATGGATACTATCGATATATGCGATCTACAACACTGCATAATAAGTAGTAAGTCATGAAATCCATCAATAATATCGATCTATCCTTTTCATTCGGATGTCTAGGATGCATGTCTGCCACTAGCTTCTAAATCATGCAATCTGTGCAAGACCGTTATGAGCACCAGGTCCTTATGTCAGATTTACAGGGAGTAAATAGCACACTGTGCTACATAATTGATTGCGAAGGTACGAAGTTCGATAAGGTCTATTTACTTCCGTCGAATCAAGGAGTGATAAACATACAGGAGCTCACGAATCCTAGTGTCACTTTCAAGGCACGATTTCTGGCTAGAATCGTGGGCTCGTGTAGGGTGTGGCTGGGAGCAGGAACCAGGCGCCATCAGCTGGGCGAGATCTGCTGAATATTCCAGAGGCAAGCGCAGCTGGCTTGTGGAAGGTGGGGAGTCCCTAGTGGATTATTCAGGTTCCACGCTCCACCTCAATATTCTAATATGATGTTTTAACTAAGTCGTGACTCTCTTAGCTACTATTTCAGAGGCACCTCTTTCAACACCAGTGTCTGAGATGAACAGAACTAGATACACAAACATACACCGTCTTACGTCATTTAGTATACTTAAAATTGCTTTCCACAATGGTACAAGCATGAATACCCATAATTTGGATTCTCATGTTGAAGCTGAAAAACTTTTACGTCTGTTACTGGTTCCTCTAACCCTAGTGGCGCAATTATTGTCAGTATTGCGGTGGCGCAATAACACGGAAAGTCGCCGAGTCTACCTAGTGACCGAGAAACGACCACACATGAATCGCGTCTGTAAAAATAGTGTCACAAGTTGGGGTTATACAAGGGGTCAGAGGTTAGAACGTCATGTCTTGTATAATGCTAGTACATGTCGCCAAGTCTGAGTGTGTCGTAACCGGATTTGGGCGGCCAGTGGGCAACTGGACCTAGGATGTCGTAACCCTTTAAACTTTCGGAATAGGACGTAAGAGAATAACGATGGTTGAAGAATCTGAAATCCTCATAAAGAGCAAAATTAGATGCTGGAGTTGGTAGTAGTCATTCTTGCTGAAAGAACTGAGACGATAAAGAGGAATAGCCTTCTAATGTGAGCAAATGTTTAGTCTAGAGTGGACTGGGATTGTAAAAATAATTTGTAGACCTTAGGCTTATACACGAAGGATGTCACGATCATTTTTGGATCTTGTAAGGATCGTTGTGTAACAGAACTAAACTAAATTAATTCAAACATGAACAAAGGGTTTGAAGAATGTTGGGAAGGTTTTCAGGATAAGATTTAAGAGTGCTGCCAGTTATGACGAAATGGAGTGTTGAGGAAAAGTACAGATTGGATGTAGAAGACAGTTTCAAAATTAATCACATTGTATAAAGCAGAAGGTTCAAGAAGCTATTATATAAATAAATAAAGGGAAATCAAAAGATTCCGTAAAGTGGCAAGTACGATATGTGAAGAAATGTGCACATACCGAAAATAATTAGGTAGGACTAAATCTCGGTTGATAAGGTAGAAAATTTAAATACCAAGGACCACTGAACAAAACGCTGAGTTGTAGCAGGAATTGCAGTGGTCACGATGCATTAATGTGTAAGATTATAATTATTGCCAAATTGTTGGACTATAAATCAACCCATCGCAGGATTATTCAAGAGCTTGCCAGGTTACTAACATATCCTTATGAGATTTATTAATAATTATGTTAAGTTTTATAAAATAAACAGCCCGTTTGAGAATACCATTCTGTTTAATATGCAAAAGAGTACAATGTATATGAAATTGATTCTCATGCAAAAGAGGTATGATAAATACAGCTGTAATCTCATTTTAATGTTATAATAAAGTTAACAGAGCACTTTATTAGGACTGGAAAGTAGACTCTGTGTTAACTAGCTAATTACCGTAACATTATAGCCGTGGTTCCTGTGTAAATATTCATGGTTAATTTCGATCCGATTATAACACATCTTTCCGTGCCAGTTTACCGGAGACTTCAACGCCGGGTTATACGGAAGTAGCCTGACTCGCTTTTTCTTCTGCTCAATACTGTGGACCATCATGATTTTAGCCCCATGAGATGAATGATAAACTTTAAACACCTTTACGACATTATTTGCAGTCGTAGAATTATAGGTGTATCATGTTAAAAATATGAGTCATATGCATCTAAAATAGTTTTAATTTTTTTATTTATTTTTATTAGTGATTCAGAAAACATACATCAAACGTTTTTGTTTTCGTCGTTTTAATATTAGAAAAGTTTATACTTTACAATAAACATTTAAAAGCTTTTGGATGCGTCACATCTTTAAAAAAGGAAACCTCCAATTAATTTGGCGACAAAGATAAGGGCGTGAATTGTTCTTCGGGGTGAAACGCAGGACCATGTCAATTAATTAGTTAACCAAGTTTTTGTGTTTTGGAGAAAAATCTTTAGAAGAAAGTACATATTATCACTATTAAACCGTGTCCACTGGTGTATAGTTAAAACACTAATTGCACATCGCTTACAATGTAAGTTATGCTTAACCCAATGGCGTAGTGTAGTGGGTACAACGGTTATCGCACGATAACCAGATCAAGCAACGTCGAGCGTGGCTGCTGCTTGGATGGGTGACCGCTGAGCGATCCTGTCCTTGCAAGCAGCCCGCCTGCCCGGCCGTTGGTGGTGGTTCGGAAGTTACCTTTAAGCCGTTGTTCCCCAGGTTAAGTGTTAGAGAGGGCTTCTTAGCCCTAACTTCACCTGGTAAAATCAGACATCTTTAGTTTTTTTTTTTTTTTTTTTTTTTTTTTTTTTTTTTTTTTTTTTTTTTTTTTTTTTTTTTAAATCCATATGATGACAATACTCTAGTGATTAGCTAAGAGTAAGGAATAGTTCACATACATGCTAGATAGTACTCAGCATACATGTAGGTCAGTCTGACGTCACAAATGTATGGGCTACCACGCCGGCTACTGAAACGGCAGTCTTATGGAAATTTTACAACCTTTAGATACAATACTGTGGTTGATTTTATCAGGTATCCTACTACTTTGCATATCAACATACGGATTCCTGGCTTTTACGGCCTCTTTCAGTGTGTAACACTAAATATATCGTTTTACAACTGACATATTTTTTAAATCCTGTTAAGAATTTGACAGTAATATGCCTGTGTCAGAATCTGTAGGCAAAAAAAATATTCGATGCCCTATATTTTAATTCAGAAACTAATAATCCCGTCAAGCTGATATCGTCATTTATTGGTCATCGTTTGAAACTCCTTTGAAACGTTGTCGTGGACTAAATTAGGATTTAGGCTACTGAAAAGTCTTCAGTTTCGATCGTTCTGTTACATTACGTAGTGTGGAATAATAATGAAAGTGTAAGCAATTAGTTCTTACTAACAATAGCATTCATTTAGAATAAACATATCATTGTAACGGCATAGCCAAAGTTTAAAATGATAATTTGAGTTATTCATAACATACAAATATGGGTTTTCCGCCTGTATAATATGTAATATTTGAGTGTGTGATAAGATTAATCACACACGATAAAGTTGAAACTATAAAAATACCAAAAAATTAATAATATGACTACCGTCAAACTTACTTGAGCGAAATAATTTTATATTGTCATATTATTTATAATTTCATATAATTTCAATATAATCACAACTCCCTCGTGATTTATTTAATAGATAATAACACTGAAAGACTTGACTATTCAGGTTACTGTTTGAAATTAAAAAACTGTTCAACCAAATAATGTCCTAATGGTATATGTTATTGTGGTTAGGGGGGAAGTTTTAGCGAAGCCTAGCTTTCATAGCTTATATCTTCACCATTTAAAATGGTAAATCTAGGCACGGCTAAAGCACATAATGCTACCATTAAACGAATGAGCCTTTATATGAACCCCCATGTGATTTCGATCATTGTCGTATCATTAATGTTGTTATATTCCATACCGATATTTTACAATCATTCTTGAAGTCAGTGATGGTATTGAGAGAAATTGCCCCATAAGTTCCGTTCAGCCTAATAAGGAAAAGATGGATGCAATAGCAGCAAGTTCAGTGAAGTGGTTTTCAAGAGATAAGTCTTCAAGCACAATTACCTGAATTACTTAAGGGGAGATGTACGCCTATATTGTAAAAAAAATCTATATTTTTTTTATATTTTTATCTTAAAGTATAGATTTTTCTGAGTTCGGTGATATATAATACATATATATTTGGGTTCTATTTATATGCTAAAAAAAAAATTATAAACATGCTAGTCGGGCGCACGGATCCGTGGTCAGACGTATCGAAGACGTTCTGAACGATACGATATTGTTTTGAGCATTTTAATATACATAACTTGCACTTTTTAATATTACTTAATATTATTTTAATAATATTTTAATATTATTTTCACCAGACCTGCTTAAAAAATGTCTCCATGGTCAAACACAGAATGTAAACGAAAGTTTTAATTCTGTGTTGTGGACGCGTATACCTAAATTACATTTTGTAGGCCTGCAAACACTAAGATTTGGTGTTTTTGACAGTATTATTACTTTTAATGAAGGAAGTCAAGGCAGAATAAAAGTGCTTAATGATCTAGGTATAAAGCTAGGCCAAAACTGTGTTTATACCCTACGTCAGATTGATGAGGACCGAGTGAGGAAAGCCGAAAAAGCTGGTGAAGAAGAGACAAAGCAAGCTAGGAAACGGGCAAGAATGGTGAGGAAGAAACTAATTGATGATGATAAGGCCAAGGAACAAGACTATGAAGAAGGAATGTTTTAAAAGGTACTTTTCAATCATATTTTTGTATACATAAAAGTGTTTTGTGAATTACCGAAAATTTACTTTTTTGACATAAATGTTCCTTTTTCTCAGGAACTAGTTGTCCAATCTTCATGAAATTTATATCATATATATAACGTACCTATTCATACAAGCCCTGCCACTTTCATAAGTCTAGGTCAAAATTTAAAAAAAAAATAAAAATTTTTTTTAAACAAATAATTGAAAAAAATATTGAGTATCCTTAAAAAATTTCTAAAGCCAAAAATATTGATTGTAAATCTTTAAAAGTGGCAGGGATTGTGTATAATAGTATGTTTTAGAAGTGCTAAAAATTTCAATTCGTTAGGTATCATAGTTCTTGAGAAAAAGGAACATAAATATTTGAAAATTAACATGAGCTGGTATAGGGCGTACATCTCCCCTTAAGCATACTTTAGCCACTATTCTCTTTAGAAGTAAGCCTACTCCTAATGCCCGGACCAAATTCCAACCCACTGTATTAGGCTCAGATATTCTTGCACTTCAAAAAGAGCGTATTTGGAAACCTTTGCCTGGACAATATTCGTAGCAACTACTTTTTTACTATAGTACTTAGGCTGCAGCAGAACTCTAGTATCGTCATTACCAACAGATTACAGAAATAAAAAGGCAGTGGGACAAAGCCCTAAATTTAGAAAGAGCCTCCTTTCTAACTCATCACCTAAGAGTTGACACAGCTGTACGTAAGTATTAGTGTCCTAATTGTGATAGAACTTCCATTTTAAGCCTAAACTCTGATCCGTTAAATGATTTTGGGGCGCACGGGTTAGATGATTAGGTGGTACGTTAGGTTTACTATATCAGTCAAAATCACCTGTTCCATGCTGGAAATTATTTTAACGTGTTACTGTACTATTTGTAATCACACCAGATTCTGCTGGCTCATAAAAACTCAGTAAATCAGAGGTAGGGTTTATCTCGCAGCTAGTTTTTAATGTTGTGTTAATACTGCTGTATAAGAAACGTTTGTTCCATTTGAAGCCAATCTTCATTACACTAAGGCTAAAATCATATCATAGCCATAATGTTAAAAAATATTTTCTTTGTACTCGTGGTTCCATCCCGTGAAATCCCAAGGGAGTCCAATACCTTTAGATTGCTCAGTTGGCGGCAGAGAGAAAAGCAATGAGAGAGCTGAAAACTCGGGATTGTACGAATCGTAACTACAAATCGTATCAATCCCACAATTCCCCAGTTCTCCATTCATCGACTCGCACGTGCCCATTCCGCTCCTCGTGACACAATACACGAATGTACAAACTATAACAGCGCCACGTGACCGTGAAGCGGCCCGCTCCGACGCGCGTCCAGTCGCGTTCCGCCTCGTCATCGAGAATTCAATAAAGAAAGCCGCTTGCAGCAATTTTAACGCTTGCACTCGGCTTTCTAGCGTCTCGCGTCCCGCCGGTGCAGTGAAAGTATGAGGGTCAGTGGTACGTCCACGGGAGCATAGGGTCAATCTGGAGTTTTGCGGTGGGGTAATCATACAGTGGAGTCCCTCAAGGAGCCATCTTAGTTCCCCTGATGTCCTCAATTTCGCCACGTACACTTTTCCACGGGAAACCATTAATACGTCAAGTGGTTTGTTGAATTTAATTAAGAATTTGTTCGGAACCATGTTGGGAATAAGTGAACACATAGTTAGAGAGATTAAAAGTGTGTAATTTCACTTCCGTTTAATTTAATGAAATTAGCTTCTTGCGGTGTTAATGAATAAGTGAATGTTAATTGATTCTTTAACCACCACAAATTTCCGTTTATAGTGTGGCAATTACGTTCCTTTTATTGATAAATCTTCTACTATAACATTAGGTTTTATTATGGTTTTATGGTAACAAAGAAACATCAAATGCTATAGATACGTATTACATGTGTTAATGTGTAGGTAATTAGTGTATGTAACAGAAACTTAATTTTGAAAAATGTATGATATAAATTAATACTTTAAAGTGCTACAAATTAATTTAAAGCTTACGTTTTTTACGGTTTTATAGTAACAAAGAAATACTTACGTATTTTTAAACTTAGATATAACAAATTTTGGGTTTGCTCAACCTACCAATTAGTTGAAAAAATAACAATTATATATTTATAATTTTTATTATTTAAAACCTTAATAATGCTGTTATTGGCTTACATGTTTTATTTCGTCTCAAATTAACTAATATTTGATTCTAAATATGATGTCTCTCTGCCCATCGCCTGATACTAAATCACTATTGTACAAAATCACTTAAGGAAATCTTCTGCTGAAGTGACTCATAGCTCAAATTATTTTCTGTAATTCATTTAGTTTTACAAATTACCGCAACAAGTTTAAATCAATACACATAATCTTAATTCTACATCTGTAGGCTATCATGAATCCTTTCCTGCAAGATTCCAGATAAGGTATCTTCCCTATGAGCGTTATTCTATAAAAAGATCTATTCAGGTAAGGGATAACGTCGGTACAGCGCAAGGCTAACTGTAGTACCAGTGACAAGCAGGACATCAACCACTAGTTCGACCTCTAGACCATTCAACGGCACATCACTAACAGCAAATGTCGAGATTCTGGGTTTCAAGGGCAATTCGATACTTCTAGTCCACTGCAGGGGATGACTGTTGGAGTTGGTGGGGTTTTATTCTCTAGCCTCAAAAGGTTTTTGCTAGCCTCAATAAGGGTGTGCCACCCCTTGCCTACTTTGAATGGAGAGGCTGGTTCAGAGCTGGCTTCTCCTTCTTCCGGGGAGACATGACTTGGAGATTTAGTGCCCTAATTCTTCCTCATGGATCTCGATAGGTGGCGGTCCCTACTCCCTAACCTTACCCATCCTGAATATCCTGTCACTCCGGAAGCAGCGCTAAGGTTCTTATAGGACTAAGTGCAATTTATAATATTCTTGTCCTAAAAGAAAAAAAAACTGTATGCACTTGCTTCCTCCGTGAGTTGTCAAACTCAGTCTGCACCAGAAGCTAATGAAAATACATTTTTACAATGCATTTTCACGCTTAAACTATTGAATTGTATTCTATCTGAAAAACGTTGCTTGAAACAGACTATTGCTTAATCTTTCCCCTAAGATTTGCAGACCTCAAGAGCTCAACTCTACTCTCACGGATGGTTGGCGGAGTCAATCGAATGGTTGATGGCGACGCCGCGAGGAGCAATTACAACATCAGATGAGATGAAGAAACGAAGGCCAAACGTAATTATGCCGAATTGGGTCAGAGATGACACGGATATGAAGCTGGCTCCAGGGGGTGTCTTGCATTTACAGGTCTTGAATTGGACTCAGAAAATGCGTTTTTATTAAATATCGCCCTAATTATTTAAATTTAGATAGCAACCTTTTTCCAAATTTAATTTTAACCGGCTGCCTACTAACGATTTTTGGCATGTATTAGCATCCACAGGGCTCGTGTTAATTTATAAACTATTAAATTCGCAGTTGTTCTGAACAAATATTGAAAATTTTTCTGGAAAACCTTATTGTGATGATGAGTGCAAACGCTCACTCTGGATATGTGATATCCTAAATTAAACAATGTCCTGGCAATATTTTCTATTTCTGATCTCGACAACTCTAAGACTCATATTCTGAACCCCAATCTTTCTAATTACAAATGTAGTAACATTTACAAAACTTGATCTACTTAAGTCCTGTAATTTACTTCAAGTAACGATAGACTGCACATTAACCTTTTAGTGCAAAGGGACACAAATTGTATCCAACGTCAACTTCCCAGTTAAGATAAGATCAGAGCAGTTTAGTTGAGCTGAACTTTGTAAAGTCTTTGTGACTTCTTGTAAATATTCTTCTCTCGAGAACAAACTTACCTATATACTTTATATTCTGCGTGAAGCTTCACGCACAAGTCTTATATGTAACCGTGATTAAATGAGAAAATACCAGAATAAGTAAATTTGTACACTGAGTAAAAATATTATATTTTAACATATGGTGTAGTAATACATGTAACAATGGATGCAACTTTAAATGTTGCATGCAACGTTATCGAAGCTTGCTAAGCAACACGTGGTGTGGCGAACTCCAACCTTGTAATAAAAAGTTCAACTTTTAAATATTTTTAATAAAAATATGTATAATACAAAGATAAAAATTACTATTTTTTGAGTTAGCTTCTGTTGTACAGACTATGAATAATGCTGTAAATGTAGTATATTAAACTATATTTATATCACATCACCAACCCGTGGTTATTCAGTTAGCGTCACAGTTACTGAAACTGCACAACGCTGTGAATGAGGCATAATATATTAAGAAACACCCAAACTAACAAGTAACATTGACCACAATTAATGACTTAGACGTTAATGATAAACTATAACATAATGAATATGCCAAATCACGTGTTACGTAATAAGCTTCGCTCAAGTCTACAGCTCATGTTACTCTCAAGATGTACTGTGGACAAACATACCGACTGGCAATAAGATAGAAATAAAATTTGAATACTTCCCATGCAGACGTAAGAGAACAAAGAAAGTAATACATCGGAGTATCGTAGGACCCGACAGAATGTAACGAGTGTTACCAACCTACCCAACAATAAATTTTAAATTGTCAAATGACGTTACTTAGTTTCTTTACATATTTATCAAATCTATTATTTTTTCCATTATAGCTACCCACAAGACCAATGTAAAAATGTTCTCTAACGCTCAACCATGTTGATTTTTCCTTGTAAATTGTAGAAAAGTAGCTTCATGCAAAATTTAAAATCTAGAGGTCTGTTCGTTTTTGAGATATCGTACGGAAAGACATACAGAAATGAAACCAGCTACTCGAGTGATATGCTTCGCTAACGCTCAGCCAATTATAAAATTACTGTTCATATTCAGGTAAGGTTTGGTACTTACAATTATAAAAATATTGAGTACTATATAATTAGAGTATTTGATAGTTACATAATTACCATATATAAGTTATTTATCCATTCTCTGATTCTTTTGTTGCCATTATAGCTACCCACAAAGCAATAAAAATTGTTCTCTAACGCTCAACCAAATTCCATGTATATTTATTCCATGGAATTATAGAAAAGTAGCTTCATGCAAAATTTAAAGTCTGGAGGTCTGTTCGTTTTCGTACAATATATCGTACGGAAAGACGTACAGAAATGAAACCAGCTACTCGAGTGATATGTTTCGCTAACGCTCAGCCAACTATATGATTAGTGTTCGTATTTAGGTTAAGTTTGATACTTATAATTATTAAAATACTGAATACTAAATAATCATAGTATATATAATAGTTACATAATATCCATATATCGCATAGTATCGATAAAATAACCGAAGTATCGATAATGAAACTAACAAACTGGAGTTGGCCGGAAGGAATGTAGATGGGCAGAGACGCCCACGCCCTCTAACGGCTCCTGAGTCGCTCTAGGACTTCACCCGCTAAAAATATCGCATGGTAATCTGTTCTTGCAGACAACCACAACCGGTTGTGGCGTTCCTCCTACGGAAGAAGAAGGACGACTAGTTTATTGGATGGCGGAGAGGGAACTTCAGATCAACTCATTTGGTTACAAATCTGAATTGGTGATTCTTCTCATCTTTACCACAAGAAGTGTAGACTTATTTTAACGATTGCCTGTAAATTCAACTGATCTCACGTTTTGTCGAAATTTTGTTTGCTTCAAAACTGACGTAATCTGATCTTGGAGGAATTCAAAGTAGTTTAAGTATCAAAAAAGATTCATGGTTGCAACAGTTAGAGTATCCAAAGAAGGAAATGTGAGAAGATAACTACAGACCTTTTTTTGAAGTTCGTTTTTGAAGATGAAAGGATTGTGAAGGAAACGGCTTTTTCCGGGCACTTACCATCGTACAGTGATACAAAAATTGATTCAAAAACACTACGTTTCGAGATGTGCAATCTTATCTCTTTTTCAGGTAAATAACTAACCTAACACATAATTAAGTCGTAGGTGATTGGTCGCCGAATGCAGACCTGTATTCTGTAGTTTATTTTTAATAATTAGTGTTGTGTTTATTTTTTTTATTAAGTATATGTTTTAGGGTTAGTGAAGTTGACACACAACATGGTGGTTGTGATTCCTGACTTACACGTGTCACAACGCTCTGGTATGACTTTTAACCTAGTTTGTAATTATGGTTAGTTATTTACCAGCAGAAGAGATCAGATTGCAGGTCTCGAAACGTAGTGTTACTAATTTTTTTTTTTTTGCCTGAACGATGGCAAATGTCTGGAAAATCCTGTTTCCTTCACAAATTTTACTTGTGTGTTTATTTAAGTCCAAGTTACATCCAGGAGAGGTAATGGTGAAACAGATGAAATGAGGAATTCTAAGCTAGCATTTTATAATATGAAAAACTTGTAAAAACATGGAATCCTAAGAGTATTAATCACTTCATGGCAACAGTTCTCACAATTACATCTCTTCTTTTTTTTAAATTTTACTTGTAAGAACGGTTGATCCCATCGTTCTCATATTTTTAACACCACCTTAAGCCCAGTTGCATTCAAATCTCACGCTGAAGACAAGGTCAAGATCACCTATTGACCTTCAATCAGCTGATCTAACCTTGCTCGTGTGATTGGTCCTGCTTGCCATAGACGTGTCCGGAACCGTGACCTGGTGGCCATCATGGTACTGCCGCGCCCTTTCAGTCAACCTTGAACTGAGCACCAATGAAACGCCAGGAAGAAGCATTATTGGCTTCTTTAACTGACAAAAAAGATTCAAAACGCATTCTGAAGTTTATTTTTTATTTTTTTACGACCCAATATTATATTAATAATTTGCTTCATTCCTTAACATTAAGCGTTGTTTTTAATCGAACCCCCTTCTTTAATTCCCATATTAGCTCTTTTGCGGAGATTTAATCTAAAATTGTTTATTTAAAACTGTTTGCTGCTATAAAATACTTACCGTATGAATGTGCAAATCTTTACAACGATGCAAAATTCTTTGGTCTCTAGTTTAAGCTTATCAAATTTTCAATAGTTTTAATTCTTCATAAGATTGAATGTTTATAAAGTTTTCTAATAATTTATAGATATTAAAATTGTTTAATCCTTTATGTTCGATTGATGTCCCAAAGGTAATATGTATTGTCCCAGTTATCTTTCAAACAACTTTCATGTCTGAAATAAGTGAAGGAAGTACAAGGAGAGGTAGATCCTTATTATCTATCCAACTACCTTTAGTAAGTCGTTTTCAGTTTTTGCCTGTTGATTGTGGAATGCTTTGCCTGTAAACATCAGAGCCATCGATAAGCGCGCTCGCTTTTGGGCGGAGGTCAGGGCCTTGATGCTGGGGGCTCAGGGGGTATAGCGATTGGCGACTTTGGGGTACGGTACACAGGGCAAAGGAATGCAAGTTGAATGAATGCGAGTGTGTCTTGTTATAGTAGTGTAAATATGTATAAAGTTACATTAATTATTGATGCTTGTTTTTAAGCTAAGTTTAATTTAATATATATTTTAAATAAATGGATTTATTTTGAGTTAAAAATGTGTACGATGTGTGTGTGTGTGTGTGTGTGTGTGTGTGTGTGTGTTTGATTCTCTATGAGGTTACGTGGTAGACAGGACTTTATAGTCCTAACTTCGCGTCTAATAAAGACATTTATCATTTTAATTTTTTTTCAATAATAAAATTTAATGAGATAAATTTAAGGTTAGCCAGATAAAATCTAGGTTACTTACTCTATTCCTTGGAGTAATCCTTTGACAAAAATTGCCAAGGGGATAAACTGTAGTGTCTAGATGGTTTCGAGAACTCCACATCAACCGAGAGTATCCACCGGTTTAGTCCACAATTTCGGCTGGACCTGGGATTTCTCTGATGGATAGCAGAAAGCGGCTCAGCGGCGGCGGTGAAGAAGTCAAGGTCTGTGACCTGCAGGCTGTAGCGCCGTAGCCAGGACTACGACTAGTCTCACTTTCAGCATGTCGGGACCTGTCTGGACCGGCTGATGTATGTGTCACGATTGGCGGCTCAAGTGTCTTCCTCTTCTTCTTCTTCTCTCCTCATATGTGTTTTCTCATCGTTTCGTCAATAAGCATGGACTTCCTCTCGGTACCAAAGGTATCGTTTGGAATTACCTTACATACTTAGCGAGGTAATTCAAGGTTGAACAGTTTTAAAAGGTAAACCGTCTCTTTTTTAATTTGTCTGATAGAAAACGTAGAAACGAGTGGGTAAAGACTTGCACATTCCGTGCAATTTGTTAGATTAAATTCTCTTCGGCTTTAAAGCTATCGCATTTTCTAAAAAAAAAATATATATATAAAACTATGTCGTGTCACTGTATTTATTAGCCAAGTAGAGTGGCTACAAATAAATATGGACAGACTCTACACGTAACTTTGCAATTATTTAGTTTTCAGATATGACCATGTCTGCCTGTGCTTTGGCTTACATCCTTAGAAAATATATAGCCAATAGAAAATGTCTACTTTTTAGATCTTCAAATTATGTAAGAAGGTGATCGAATACGAAATCGTCCCTACTCGTCTAACCGATTTTATTTTATCAAATACAATATATACAATGTACAACATAAACTAGGTCTCGTATTATGTTAATGGTTTATTATAGAAATTAACAATTTTATCAACATGGTGAGCTACTTCATTTGATGAGTTTCTTGAGGAAGACTTTCCACTTTGTATAGTAGGTATAGTATGATATTATTTTGAATGTCTTAATAATACAAGGATTATACTATAAAAACAATAAGATTCGGTAAATTCTGCCACAGAAATACACTAAATACCATCATACACTTTTGTTAGTAGGCTACAAAAAATGTGTATTACAGTGGATTTTCTTATACAAATAAGATTTTCTATACGCCTTTACGATCTTGGTATGAAATTAAAAATAACAGGGAAAACTCACTTTGTCATGCGTTATATTTAGCTTTTACTTACTCATTTACAGGAAAGTTTACTTCTAGCTGGCTTATACGTTTCAGTTCAACCTGTAATGGGTGGAGCAAAAACCGACGTACCACTTTCATCTTGACAACCCCATGGATGTCCAAGAGTGGCAGATTACTAACAGCTAACTTCGAGATATTGCGGTGAAAGGGTTGATTAATAGGTCTGGGGAGGATGAGTGGATTTAGCTCCCTTAGTGTTAAAAGCTGTTGCTAGTCTAAGCATGAGGGAGTGCTTTCCCTACCCACTTGGACTGGAGGAGGCTGGAACAAAGGTAGCCTGCTCTTCTTCCAATGTTCGAAGGTTGACATATAAAGCCCACTATCCCTCTCATACGATTTCGAGAGGAGGTGGATCCTACCACCAACCTTACCCATCCTGAAAATCATATCAATCGGAAGCAAGCGTAAAGGTCCTTTTATGCTTGAGTGCAATGATAAGTTTCCTCAGCTTCTTCACCTAATTGAAAAAAACCTACTTAGATTCTGCGTTTTATTTCTTGTGAATCGCACTTAATGCATACAAGTACAATAAGTCTTTGGAATCTAACAACCATATACCTAAGTTACTGCCACTTATAATTGTTACTTGTTACTACCTCTGGGAAATTCAAATCTGATGCCATATAGCTTTGTTCTCATATGTTCCAAGAATAATTTGACCTTCAGAAAAGTTAGAAAGTCACCAACAGTGAAAACTTTTAAGTGATTTAGTCAAATATTTTTTAATTGAATCATTCAAAGCTGATTTAGCTGCCCAAGTGCGTTTATATCATTTTGTATATGAGCTGATATACATCTATTTAAGTAAGCCATTTCGGTGTATTTCTGTAGATACTGTTTATGTTTCAACGCATTGACGATAATTCTAAAGTATGCCTATCGTAGAAATAAGCGCCTATTACAAATGACATACGTGCGATGGAACGTTCATTCCAGTTGTACTCCCTCATTAGAGAACACCATAACGGTTGTCCCTCAGGTTCCTAGAAGGTAGTTGTAGACAGTAAACAGGTCCTGGCATTCAAAAAACAAATAAAAGAATGTTACGAGGATATGATCCTCGTGCAGGATAAGGAGAATAAGGATAAACTAACGTTGTAAATCAAGCGATTATGTGATTTACTGGCTACAGGTGACTGTTGTCACAAGGTGATAAGGGGTGAGTGTTGGTTTTGGGCAACCCTCTGAGATAAAGTCTTTATCATTTTGGACGGCTCGGTTGTTCTCTGTTTACTCTTGTGGGACATGTAAAGCGTTTGCCGCCCGACACGTGCATGTGTGGGACTGGAATTCGTGGTCTGTTTGTGGCAAAACTAATAAATCAGCCCATTTCTTTTAGCTCCTTGAATTCTATTTCACAAGTATAAAAAAATATAGTATAGATCATAAATCCATAGCTTTGCTGTAAGTTTCGAATGATTTTAGAAATATTTTCCAACAAGTTGATCAACGGAAAAGACATTTTTTATTCTTCCACAATGTTAATTTATTTCAATCTTCAAGACATTGATGAAGACTTTTCAAGACACCTTGTACGTAGGCCTAGTGGCTCTTTGTTAATGAAAAAAACGACATAATGAGTAATGCAATATTATAATTTCAATATATTTATTTAATATTTGGGAAGTTTTTCTTTTGTTTTCATGATAAAATTCTTTTATAAGTGTGTTACTGTTTAAGTATATTTCAATTTTTTTTTAAATTTAAATAGCCCCTCCACACAGGCTTGGCCTTGTAAGTTCACCGTTATTTTCTCTTCAAGCTTTTTATGTGTTTTATATCATTCTAATATTAGTATATTCGGCTGCATTGTACTGGTCAGACTTGGCATTTAGGTTAAGTTAAGTTTGTACTATTTGAATTTTTATGTACTTTTGTAATGCTTGGTTGACAAAATAAATATATTATTATTAATTGAAAAGCGCTATGTTCAGAAGAGTCCTTTGTTTGAATTTTATTTTTGACGATGGAAGGATTGCGAAGGAAACAGGATTTTTCCGGACATTTGCCATCGTTCAGTGAAACAATGAATCGGTAACACTACGTTTCGAGATCTGCAATTTGATCTCTTCTTCAGGGAAATAAATAACCTAATACATAATTACAAACTAGGTTAAAATAAACAAATCATACCAGAGTGTTGTGACACGCCTAAATCAGGAATCACAACCACTATGTTGTGTGTCAACTTCACTAACTCTAAAACAAAACTATACACAACACTAATCATTAAAACTGAACTAAAGAATATATGTGACAATACGTCTGCATTCGTCTACCAATCACCTACGACTAACCAGAGGCTAATAGCAAAGATTAATTTCATTTTTTTTCAATTGTGTATTCAATTAATAGACACCAGTGCTTCGAATGGTGAAGGTTGGTCGTGGGAGGGATAAAAATTTTAAGAATCATGGCATTTGAATCATCACGTCAGAAGATCCTAATGTGAAGATCTCGAAACGTAGTGGTACTGATTTATTGTTTCACTGAACGATGACAAATTTCCGGAAAAAATCCTGTTTCCTTCAAAAGAGTCTTTACGCGCTCAAGACAATGGAGAGTGGACGGGTCGTTACGTAGAACTGTATGCACCAGCTCTCTACAGTCGCTACCAGCGGACATTGCCCCGAACTCCGTGAGGCTGATAGGAATCTGTCCATGAAACAAACCGTTGTCTGAGATCCCCGGTGGGAAGATCTGGTCATCGCTTGTGAGTGCTAACAGAAGAAGAAAGCAGGGAGAGGTGGTAAGTGGTGGCCGGTACAGCATGGCTGCAGTGTGGTTAGCACGGGTGTGATAACAGCCAGTGACATTGGTGATAAGGTACAGAGTGGGTGCACGTAATGCTTCTGAACTGCAAGCATTGCCTGCAATGTCCATTTCATCAACAATTTTAGGCCATCTCATTCGATTCCATGGTGTGACAACAGAAGAAATATTTCATCTGTAAATGTGTAGTGGTGTTTCTAGGCCTAGTGGTTTGGTAAAATTCGTTAGTGAGCAAAACTGACCTAAGGTATACTGGTTTGTGCTCACAAATTCATAATATACCTTCTATGGACTGTCGTTAGATACTTAAGTTTCAAAGTAATACACGTGTGGTACCGTGAGTAAAGACCCTGTATTATCGTAACTGACTATACGTTTGTTACTATGGTAACTGAAAGGGTAGAAACTTGAGGTTGGAGCTTGAATGGACTAAAAGGTTTTTTCTTTGATGAATTCAATCTTTGTCAATTATGTATTCAATTTATAGACACCAGTGCTTCAAATGGCAAAGGATGGTCATGGGAGGGATAGATATTTTGAGAATCATGGCATTTGAATCATCACATGAAGTGTTCCTAATGAGTAGTCTAGAAACCGAGAGCGAATTTGCATGGTATAAATACATAACCTGGTTTTTTGATCGTCGAACCATCAGATAGTAGTTTTGGTAGAGGTTTACACTGGAGAATATAAAAAGGGTTAAAAATAAAAACTATATTTTTTTCTCAGGTCGTATGTTTTTAAGCGATAACCTTAAACCAACTGTGAAACACGTAAATAGAAGTAAATCGGCGTAAGCTGACCCTATGTAGATCCTTAAAGTCCTGACATTAAGTCTTTTTGTGAACGATGATATAACATTTTATTATACATATTTGTATGAACAAACATTCAACGGTTCAATGGTTCATTGAACATTCATTTCATTTTTGTTGTATTGAACGGTTGGTTTCAGTGCATCAAGCTAGGACAAATATAGTCTAAGAACAACTATCGTTTTATATTTTTAACTCTGTTTATACCATTTTACTTTTAACTGTACCAAATTAGCACGGCTGTCTTTGTCTGATTTTTATTCTTATGAAAAATTCCTGAATTCGATTTCAAGAAAACCTAGATTTTGTGCTTATACAGTGCAATTTGGTTCTGGGCTCCTGGACTATGTAGTCTTTTCACTTTATCATAGTGTCAACAGTTCAGAGATTCACTAGGCATTTGAGAAATGGTTGAACAATCTATTTATAATGCAGGCAAGTGCTATCATCTTCCATAATTTCTTATTGAAGACGTTCTTCTTAACCCTCACACAAATTACTTTCAACTTCTGCTTTTCTCTCCTATTCAGGTAATCCTTTAAATAAGACAAGCCAGCAAGACAGCTTGTAGTCCATGCCAAGACTGATTTGTGAAAAAATTTCCCTCAGTTCTGAACAGAAGCAAGATTTTTTAAAGGGATTGATGAAAAAGAATTACCTTAGGGTGCCCTTCATGAAAGAGGAGTTATAAATCACTTTCAAAACTAAAAGTTTATCTTTGCTAGAAAGTTTATGGAAACAATTCAGATTATTAACAGAGAAATAACTCTCAGATTCCGAAAAAGACTCCGAATCATAAAATACTTGGGCTTTAATTTTTGGAGTGATATGGGGTTCGATGGCCACCTGGATAACATTTGCAATGAGGCAAACAAGATGCTCGGCTTCATATCCAGATTCTCCAAAGGCCTCAACAGACCAACTCTCCTACATTATCTTTACTGTTGTCTGGTTAGACAACTTGTAGAGCCAGCCCTGTGTGGTCCCCTCATAGGTGCCAAGACTGGTTTGGTGGTCCTACAGAGGTGCTTTATTCGTTTGGTTGGAATAAGAATTGGCTACTATCTGGAGGTTCCAGTAAAGAAACTATGTGAAGAACTAAATCCAGCTTTCGCATTGTAGCGTGGTGTGGCAGACGTATTCATGCTACGGAAGATTGCAATTCTCATGTTCAGAGCAGAATGTTTGGTTTAGATTAACTTTAAAATTCCTATAAAGTCCAGATCTTGTGAGATTTTTAGCCGCAAATACCACACTACTAACTTTGATTTCAATGACACTCTAGCTAGATTTATCTGGAATCGATTGGCTTCGGAGTGTGGCTTCTTTTATGATCTCCTCCAACAAACAAAAGGGCCTCATGTGTTCTTGCATTGAGCGTCCAACGTCTCTATGACATACTTCCTATTAGCTACACTGTAAATCATCTACATTCATTTCTAAATTTATACATGTTTAAATTGTAATTACATTTATTACTTACTGTATTGGTTATTGTTGTGTTTTGGATTGATATGTCATCAGCGTTTCACATTTTTGTATCGGTTATACTATTGTAGCTTAATATATTATTACACCAGTATTATTTACACATTGCTATTGTCACCACTACTATCTATGTAATATCATGCAATTAGCTTAAGCGACCACCATCATCATTGTTGATGTTGTACAGTGTTTATTTTTGTTAGTACTCGTAGTATGTGATTTCGTAATGTTAGGTTAAAGTAAAGTAAATTAAAGATGTCTTATTTTACCAGGTGAAGTTAGGGCTAAAAAGCCCTCTCTAACACTTAACCTGGGGCTTAAAGGTGACTTCCGCACCACCGGCAATGGGCAGGCGGGCTGCTTGCAAGGACAGAATCGCTTAGCGGTCACCCATTCAAAGCAGCAGCCACGCTCAACGTTGCTTGATCTGATTATCTTGCGATAACGTTGTAGGTTCATTTATTTTATTATTATGCTGTTTACTCTTTAAACTTGTGTATATTTTGCTATTGTGCTGATTGTAAATTGGCTGCTGGATGTTAACAAGCAAATAAATAAAGCAGACCGCACCAAAATAGTCCAATTACATTTAGGCGGTGTTGCCGTATCGCTGCTGAGCATCAGCTGTTCCCGTTATGACGTCATTTATTTATTCGTTATTCGTGTTTCGTATGTCTATTTGATTTACGCGTTGTCTTAAAAACAGATGAAAGAAATCAAATGTACGTATATTTTTTTATGGTAACATCTAATATAGTCGTTTATTGCAACACCCTTTGAAACGGATCAGTAATTTTTAATACACGTAAAACTTGCAATAGTATTGGGGGTATAAAAAGGAGATCGAAACGCAACATCCATCATCGGACTACTTTGGTGCAGGTTGCTATAGTAGAGAAAATAATATCATGCCACGTTTACAAGAACACCTTTTTATCTACAGGAAATATTTGTAGTTAAGTAAACGTTAGCAAATCATTCACCTTGTTACCGCGAGCAGTGAAGCGTGTCAGATCCTCGCTGTACCAACACGATACCTCCAGACAACCGAGGCCGTGGACACGCAGGCGGCAACCGAGGTCGGGCCTCGGCCGCTAATGAATTCCTAGTTAGTTCATTACTCCTACTTGCCATGATAATGACCCGACATTCCTTCGTCTGTCTGCTCTTCCGGGTCCAACCTCTCAGACTTCCAACTGCAGTCGGTGACAACGACCTGCAATGATCTTTTCCAAAATTTGTCAAAATTCTTTTTAAGGAGCCCAATCCTTACCAAACCCATTTGCAAATTGTTATTAACCTCCCCAGGAATCGAACCCGCGACATCTTATTAAGAGAATCACAGTCTTCCACTGCGGTGAAGGTTCAATTATTTTATTTGATAAAGAAAGGTAAACTGTGAATCATTAGGATGAAAATTTCAATTTGTCAATAACATTGAATCAGTGGAGCTTGGAAGACGTGTCTTGGAAAGCTGCATTATTTTATAGTGGTTGACCACACCCGTAGTTTGATAAGCCATGAACAGCTAAGCACAGTTGAATCCAGACTGAACTTGCTATTATTTTTTAATTTTATGTTCTTGTTTACATGTATTTAGAGAATTAAGAATTAAATGTTTTTCTAAAACGAACCAGAGGGTACCAAATAATCTATGAGCACTCAATAAAACACTAAATAATCTGTTTATAATAAATTTAGAATTTTGAGTATTTTAAATTGTTGTTTTTCTAATTTGGTTTTCTGTGAAACCATTGTGGAAACGATTGTGTGTGGAATTCGAAATCCTCCATGAAGTGTGGAAACCAAACTTTAGGCTTCCAACAGTAGTTACTGGCAAGTTCTAACATGTTGTCTTCTCTTGCAGAATGTGATGGCCTAGGATGGAGTCATGCGACGACAACCCGCCTCACCGTACGAGAGTCCGCCATCTAACTTCTACGTCAAGGTCAGTAGTCTATTATCACTCACTTTTGTTGTCAAATTTAATGTCCGCTGTACATAAAATTCCTACCGTGCCCAGAAATCATGTTTTGTTAAATAAATTTTCATGTATGTAGTTTTATAACTCTTATAAAAGTAGCACTTGGCCTTTTTGGTGATGAAGATAACTTATGACCTAAAAACTTGACCTTGGCCATTTTAAAAGGTTTTATACTATTCAAGAATGTGAATTTCAATAGAGCAATAAGTGATAAGAGAATTATAGAACCAAGTTGGTCATGTTCCAAATTAACTTGGGAGGCAGACAATCTTGAAAACTAATGACTTCTAAAGTTTTTAAATTTCAAGATCTTAGTTGCTTAGTACTTTTTTCCTTATTCCCTTGAAATTTTTATCCTTTCCAAGGGAGCCTTACATTCCTCAAATTCTCTTCTTTACTCCCTAAATTCCAACAAAAAATGTTAACATGAAATAAACTTCAGTGCAAGAACAAAACTGGTTAGACATTAGGGAAATTTATAGCTTAAAGAAGAACGGATGTATTTATAAACCTAATGAGTCATCATCTCAAATAGCTCGAGGAAGGTTGACCTTAATTGATCTACCAAAAACCAGTTGTTGAATTTAGACTTGTAATTGGTTTGTGACTGTGATACATTTTTCAGTTAGCCTGTTAGTAACTGTTCTAAAATTGAAAATAATCTCAAATAGAAGTTATCAATAAGTTATTTGATTTATCTTGCGTTTGAAAACTTTCATTTGAACATTTTAAGTTCAAACAAGTTTTTCTGGAAAGCTTTTTTTATTTTAATTAATTAAGTTTCATCAAATAAACCTTGCGTTTAACATACCGTAAAGACTTTATTTGAAGCAATTGAGGTTTACAACCTGTCTCTGGCCTCTAAACCTAATCCTGTGCATAACCTTGAAGACGATTTTCTCTCAGGTACTTCAAATCCGTTAAATATATCCAAGTGCCTATAAAATATGCTCTGTAAATTAAAACTGCGGGTTTTTTTATGTTAATCTTAGAAATTCAGGTGAAAGGTAGATCGAAGTGATAAAAACATCAGAATTTTACACTAATTAAAGTTTGATTGAGTTCTAATTTTAATTATTATTTACACAACAACTGGGTGTATTCTAAGAATGAGAGCCGAAGTAGTTACCAGAAATCCCTTACCACACCCACTCCCTATCCCTTATCTTTCTATATAATAACTCCATAAAAATTATAAAATAAATCGCCGGGTCAAAGTCTCAATAAAGTAGGAAGCTTTAACAAATATATTAATAATTTACATAACACTTTTTTTGTCCTTCATCAGATTTAAAACCATTCATGTTGAAATGAATGTTCTAATCAGAGTAATGAGTAGTAAATTTAATGATTTTTTACAGACTCACTTTGCTACTATTATTTACTGTATTTTATTAAAATTCCCAATTAAGAAATCCTATTCACTAACGATAATAAACACAAGGTTACTCATATAAATTGCATAATATACTGGATTTTTACAAATAATTAGTAAAGTTTACTACGTGTATTCTAGTTAACGACCTTTTGTAAAGATATTCCGTACTGGGCAACTGCAGAATGTGCGTCACGCATCCGTGAGAATATTCCGTGTGTTTTCCCATCCCATCTATTGGTAGCTTGTAACTTTGTTTCACCATAACCTTCCCCACAGTAATTGTGGGATAATTTTCCTCAGGAGGTATAAAATTAGGGGGCATTCTAATCCTAGGCGCCGCGCTGCCTGAGGCTAACTTGCGTGCTCACTTCTTTTTCTTTTGCCCCCTTTAATTATTGTTCTGATTGCTTGTGTTTCAATTTTCTTACTCCAGAAATTGGTAGCGTTTCTTTACGCTTTGGATTACTAATTTTCTTTTCTTTGTTGTGCTTTCTGTAAAAGACTCTGTTGCAGTGGCACTATCGTATGTCTTTGTTTTACTATGGAACGATGGTGGTGTTGTTTTAGTGCTCATCCTGGTGCTTCTTTTTACAGTACGTAGTGTTGTAATGCGCATCGGTTGTCAAATTTCCATATCTAAAAGATCCCGAACTTGATAATAGCGACTTTTGTGAGTTAAATCTCTTCTGGGAATAATACCAGGAGTCACTGAATCTTCTAAATAGTGACTTTATACAATCAAGATTTTGCACAAGTACAACTGGATGTCCAGTTAGTAAGGTACGAATATATACAAATAAGCTCGTCTTCTTTAAACATTATGTCACATCCTTGAATCTCCTTTGAATTTCTCAATGGATCAATCGGTAGTTATAAATGGGTCAGCATTTGCAAATCTCAACAGGGTAAGTTGCAGAAACATTATTTACTAATTTACTTTTCTTTACTTTAAAAAGGTTAATTATTGTAACCTCTATCCGAAATACGGATAGCTATTTTTATACGACTCCCCAATTGCCTCCATTCACTACTGTTGGCGAGAGAAAAGAAGAGACCTGGCCCGTACCGGCGCACAGCTGTGTACTAGTGTGTTGCCGCGCGGTAATTTCAGGCGCTTCGCCCCACAGCCAACCCTGCGAATTGTTTATCCTGGCAATGGAACAGTGAAACAATAATGGAATTACGAAACAAGGCGCGGCAACATACTAGTAGTAACGCCTGCAAATTTCAGATAGGCCAGAATCCAGGTCTCTTCTTTTCTCTCGCCATCAGTAATAGAATTCTCATTCTTCTATGGAATGGCCTTCGCAATTTCCCCATGTCTCAAGACTTTGACTGCGGAAGATATTCACTGAATTATTGTCCGAAGCGTCAATATCGTTCTTACAGACACATTTAAGTACCATTACAACAAGGTTACTAATTTTCTTGCGGTCTGTTAAACTGACTCAGAATAAATATTATAGACTGTAAATAAATTAAACTGGCTTGTCAACAGCCTTCTATGAAAATGTACTGTTTTAGTATTTATTAGCCTATTTCATTTTCGTTATTGAAGACGAAATTCAATGTTTCCTTATCACTATGTTTCTCTAGTTAAAAATTTTAAGTTGGTGTAGTATAAATTGCCCAATATTAAAAAAATACGTTTTTCTAACCCTCAATAATTTATCATGCCTGTATTAAATGAATTTTGTGGACACAATATTTAAATTTGTCAGCTCCATTTTATTTATTTATTTATTTGTCTTTGCTCTTACGCACTCAACTAATCATTTGCTATTGTCTGGATATATGTTTTTCTTCTTGCCTTGAGCAAAAAGTCCATAAATTCACCTGACAATTAACGTATTAGACATGTACCAACATGAATGGCCTTGAGGTTCTTCAACAAATTCCAACGCAAAGCCTGTTATTTAAATAAAACCCCATTTATGCTCGTTACAGAGTGTGAGAAAGTTTACAAGGAAGTTTTTATTCGGGAATGGACATAAAAGGATGATTATTCCAAGGTTACATTTCCCGTTGTATCGCCGGAGAGCGGCAGCGGCGTGGTCGGCATCTCAACGGCCTGAGCCAGAGAGGAAGTTCTCTTCCAACCGCTGGCCTAACGAGCTGGTCTCCTGCCGATTCCATCGCAGCTGTCCTCGACTCTAAGTGACGTATTTTAAGTGACGTGGTCGAGCCGACTAGCTATTCAATCCGGTGGTAGACTGCCATGTGCGGCCTCAAGGCGAACCTTATTGAAATGCAATAAGGCAATTTGAATAGGTCACACAGAATCACCGGTTTCTGGAATCATTCCAATCAATTTATGGCTAAAAACATGATACAGAGTCATTTGGAACTCTAGAGTGTTCCAACTTCCTCCAGGATCACTTGTTTGTGGAATTGTTTCTATCTATACGCTTTTACAGCTTAATGAGATCTTTAAGAATGTCGGATTTTGGGAAGTCTAGCAACTATTGGTAGCGCTATCCAACGGTTAGGCCTAGTGCTATCACCGATGGGACACTATTTAATAGCCTCAATGAGACATTTAGGTTTGTAGTGTCTTTGATGTACATTTAAATGCACATAAAGTATCTTTTACTACATACTTTTAATGTTCAGTAAACACCTGATTATCTCCTGGTCCTGGAAATATGTCCTGGTCTAGAAAGACTGCGATTTCTGCAACTAGTATTACTGAACTATTAGCAGCGCTATCCAACGGTTAGACCTAGTACTACAACTTATGTAACACTATTTAATAGTCTCAATGAGACTTATAGGTGTGTAGTGTCTTTGATATACAATTAAATGCACACAAGTTATATTTACTAGATACTTTTAATGTTCAGTAAACAAGTGAGTAGGCCTCCTGGAAATACGTCCTGGTCCTAGATCGACTACGGTTTCTGCAAAGAGTTTTACTGTATTATAATTGATACTTCTTATTCTTTGCATTACATAATCTACTTTATAGTCAAATAAAACTTTACTGAAGCTAATGATTTCAAACAGTATAATAAAACACGTAGTATATTACTCGTCTGGGAAGTGATTTTTGAACGCCTAATGATCCGCTCAAGACGGGAGAATACCTTATTGCCATCCTTGTAACTTAATAAAGTAATTTAGGAGTTTCAGATAAGTTCAGCATTTTTAAGTACACTACTAAACTTTTTTGTCAAAGATATTTGACTCTTAAATAGTTTCAAAGTCACAGCTGTTACTAGACTCATATCTATGTTACTAACTGGTTGTAGTTGAAGCAGAAACAATTTCTTCCAAACTAATAACTGATGCCTCCCGAAGCTCACCCTCGTATCGTATACCGCACCTTCAATACGATGGGTACAATACGAGTCAGGACGAGACCTCTCACCGCACGAGATCGTGTTGGCCCATCCCTTTCCGAACGCCTCTTGAGCAACCCGAGTCCTTGTGATGAAACTGGCTGGAGTACTCAGAGGAGGAGAATGGAATGGGGAAGAGTTCCTTTGGACAACACTCACTATCACTTGAGACATTCTAGAGCACTCTATTTGGAGCAGGCGAGATTGGAATTTTCGCAAGCACCTGAAAGGTGCTACAGTGAGCACTTCTAGTTTTAAAGCGTATTGTTTTAGATATTTCTGTGCGATTGCTCATATTGTATCTGAACTTGGGATTAACGAGGCTCCAAGTAATGTAGACTTCGATTGTACTGATTGACAAAGTAGACCTCTAACTTGGCTTAGTGAACAAAATTGTTGATGTTCCAATTTTGACGACCAAAGGTTCTTCCCCACCAACAAATACAAAAGCAAACTCACTGAGTGGCGTAATCCTAGTGACAGTAACAAAGTTACGGTATTTCACCCTTTCACAAAATTGTATTACCATCTTTTCTGATAGACATTACGATCATTTCTTGAAATTAAACTTGTTTGTATTAAAGTTGTTTGTCTTATCCCTTTCAACTTCTTGACTCCTTTCAATTCCAACTTTGGTTGCTACATTTTCTTCTTTTTATATTCAATATAATGTAATTTCTATACCAAGCATTATTCTATTGGAAAATGTATAACTAATAAGAAACTTTTAACTTTTCTTTTGTTACATAATTGTTGACATTTGATTTCATCCTGTCTTTGCTGTGAACAATATTCTTTTTAACATTATTAATGAATTTATAATTGTTTAAGACTTAATGGCTTATCAGATGTTGTAACAACTATAACCGTTGTTGTAAATATACTCGTATTTAATAAAAAATAAAAGAGTTAATGATAGAAAGATTGGAAGATCATATACTCTTAAATTTCAAAACAGTCACCAAATTTGTCTTGTTGTGTCCATTACACAAACTAGGCGACCGCCTAGGGCGGCAGATTCGGGGAGGGAGGGAGACAATAAGAGGGAAAATGACAACATTTGTAAAATTACTGTACTTTCAATGAGCAAAACATTTAGATAAAAAGGCGTTGTTTTTCTTTGAAACTCGACATTAATCATAATCTAACATTACTTTAAGTAACATTTCTTGGTCTATGGTATTTTCCCAATTAATACTAGCAGAGATGCGAGTATAGTACAGGTTTCTGTAGCTAATGATGAGCACATTTTACCGAAAAAAGTTAAGTAAAACTTACATTCGTTTGACCCTGACCCTGGAAAGACTTTAAACACTATCTATTCTATCAGTAGAACAAAACTAGGCCCGAATCTTAGATTTAAATGAGCTTATTTTACAAAAACGAAACCACGAAAAATCTAAATATAGATCAATTGTATGTAGACTGTAGGAAATATAGTTCTTTCTACTGAATTACAAACAGTTTTTCTTTTGTGTTTATTTATTAAATTAATATGTGGAATAAAGTACACAAACATATAATATCATGTTGTATCTGTAATTAATACCTCACTATATTTAAAAACATGCCATTAAAGAGATCTTGTTTTTGTAGCATTTCTGTGTAGAGGGGAAAGGATGAGCGATTGAGTTGGTGGTAAAGAGTGGTGGTAAAGGACATTTTGCCCAGGGCACCACAATACTATGTGCCGGTCCTGCTTATCGCATTAAAAATGTCAATTGATGGTGCAAGTTTCTTAGGATTTTGAATAAAAATGATGTTGTCAAAAAAGTTGTTTATGCAGTGAAAACTTGAATCTGAATAATTTTTCTACAGTTAAAAAAACTTCATCATCTTCGGTCGTAGAGACGTTTCGCGTTTCTTCTGAATCTTCGAACGGATGAGGACAGTGTTGTAGAACATTCCCACCATGCCACAGTAAGTCAAGAGCACCGGTCACGTCTCGATCATTCAATTGTGTAAGTACAATGGCCATCGATAGTATCGAAGATCGACCGAGAACGTGACCGCTTACCTGGTGCGCCTAGAGCTGATGAGCTCTAAGTGGGTTACGTGGTCGTGGACAGCTGAACGTTACCAGACTTGACCTTTCCTTCTTGCACAGCCATTGGCCTGTTCCTTCTTGGCCCATAGCTTCTTCTTCTTGGTTGTTTGGGTTTAAAATGTTCATATGATACCTGAATTCATGTTACAGTATATCTTATTAATACCGTTTATTTATTAGATCATGACTCGTACCAGGCTATAAGAGAATCTGTGTCTAAATCACCACCTGCACATTACACTGGGAGAATACTCTTCATTATTATTCACTAAACATGGTTAAGGGTCGTAAATTCTCTTTTTTTCTAAATCCTCTAATTTTCCTCCTCTAAGTAAACTATTAATTTTTCGAAATGTCTTTTAAAACTATTGAGAACGTCCAAATCTATTGTGTTTTTGTGAGAACGGTAAAATACCTTAAGGCTACCCTTTAACCTAGAATTCACGAGTTCAATTCTAAGGGAGGGCATACAATTTGACAAATGGTTTTGCTTCGTTTTCTCCTAAAAATCTTATGTATAATAATTTAAAATGCCACAAGCGTTGAAATAACCCCCTTAACAAGATACAAAAATATTTATTGTATGACTTCCGTATCATTTATTATTCCCATAACGTACCATTTAAGACATATTACGTATGGTAGGTTGGTAGATTATGACGTATCTGCTAAATATATTTGTTTAAACAATCTCATAAACAGTGTAATCAAGTTCGATTGATGAATGAGCACAGAAAACCCTTCTCCGTGCATAAAATAGAGAGAAAAAAACTGAAGAATATTTGAAGTTGATGAGTTTCTAGATTATCTCAAAATGAATTCCATTTTTAATGGATTTTACAGCTTTGGGAAACAGATTGTTGGATAATTGTACACCAGAATCAAATTGAAAATCTGTTTTACTCTAATGGGTGTAATTTCTGAGGTTAGAATCACTGTAGAACATTTAGAGTTGATGAATTTCTAGAATATTCTAAAATTAATTCAAAATTTATTGGTTTTTACAGACTTTCATTTCATTGTATGAGCAGATCCTAAAACTTGTGTGATGGATCTTCAAATTTTAGTAACGCACGGCACTGTACATTCATATATAACCAAGAGCATTAACGTTTAAAACAGCATTCTGATAGAACTGATTCATTCATTGACTAGTAGTTTTGTAGCAAAGAATATTGGTGAGTTTTCTTATTTTATTTTGATTTTGGTTGGATCTTTATAATAATAACCAAATGGTACAACTGTGCATTATTTGAGTTCCTTTCCGAAATTTAACTCCAGCACTGCAACATTGTGGTCCACCACATCATGGACTCCTGATATCGATACCATGTGGGCGTCAAAGTGGGCGGTGTCCTGACGGCTCCGTCACCTTCAGTCGACCACAACAGTTGATTCGTTGACCCCACTGACTGTCGCAATTTTGTGGGCAGCTGAATGACAAGCAGAACATCATAGTGTTCAGGACAAATCGTGTAACAGTACGAGCGAAGTTATTGCCATAATGGTCGCTCAAGCTGAGAGACGACTCCGCTCCCTCCTGTTCCCCGCCCACAACATTCCGACTGCGACCGCGGCTAGAGGCTAGAGCAGCACGCCTACAGACCCAGACGGAGTGAATTAGTAGAGATAATCCTCACACCACACCTCTGCTCTCGAATTGGTTCAGATAATTCTTTGTTCAAAGATCAGAGTACTCTAAGGCTATGTATGAACTTGTTGTAGGTACGTTAAAAATTCCCGTTTACAAAGCTAGAAGTTCCACTGAAAGTTATGAAAAACACTTCTACATTGTGTGCTAGTGTAGGATTAATACAACAATTTTAATTCACATTTAGATAACTTATGTTTTCCCATCAGTAACAATATTTGATCAGTGATTTTCTCAGAATTTTTCACGAATGATACTAGCTGTTTTTACAACATATGCTCGAAATTTAAGTTTAATCATTTAATGATGTTAATTTCTCACGGAGAATACACATTACCGCAAAGTATTTTGGGGCACTACTTGAAGTGATACTTTAAAGTACCAAAACAAAATCATTTGGAGTTAAAAAAATCTTACCCCACCCTGAAAAAGTGCTATATTTAAGTACTTTATTTTTTATGTTACCTTATTAATGTAATTTTTCAATTATAATTGTGACCATGAAAATGGATTGATATCGCAGGATCTATTAGTTCTATAAATCCCTTTTTTACTGTAAAGCCCTGTCGAGGCGGTGATGAAATCACTATCCAAATAACAATATTATCGTCAAGTAATGAGAAACTGTCTCCAATCCAGTTTAAAATTTCCGTCCCACGTCATGATTAGAAAGCCAGGAGCTGCTCTCCTAGAAAGGTATAGTAGCCATATAGACACGGTGTAGCCATTACTGCAATATTGGTATTGTGGGTGGGTGCTGGATAAGCATGTCTCACCGTCACACCGGGCGAGAGCGCTACAGGCTGGCGAGCAGCCCGGGCAGCGACACTTTCTCCGGCCGTTCTCTGTAACTGACCACTGAGCAGCTGCCTTATTGGTTACAAAGCGTAATAAGCTGCCTTATTCGTTACAAAGAGTAATGCTGCCTTTTTGGTTACAAAGCGCAATAACGCGTTGGTGTTCAGCATAAGTGCTGACAACTACCAACCGATTTCGTTTGTCACGCTAAGCGGGAATTGCATACTGGATAAAATTGCAGGCGCTGTCCGTAATTATTTTAAAATATTCTCATCATGAGAAAAGTTATATTTATTATAGATTTCAAAAATCGATGTATTTCTCTGTGTTACAGTTGTAGTGTGTTGAACGAAAAATACTAAACTTTATATCCTGGAATATTTGTATCTACGAAATTTAATTTCTGGTCATCTAACAGACCATTGTGGGCTGATTTTAGATTTTAATTTTTAATTTATAACTGTAAAAACCCAAATATAAAAGTAATATCCTTCACTTTATTTAAATTTTGGCAACAATTGTGAATTTTCTATTAATACGGGATATTTAAGCTTAAAGAAAAAAGCCTCTTCTCAGCGGAACGCTTTTGTACGTCAGACTCTGGGTTCTTGTACTCAAGAAACTTGACATTTGCGGACACATTGTTTTATAAGAATAAAGTCTTATTTTTACACCCTCCCATCACCCAAAAGTACCTACACGAATTATAAAAAACGATTGTTTCTAAACTTTCAACAAACAAAGGATTGACAAAAAGTTGGGCAGGTATTTATTCGTCTATATACAAGCCATAACTTGTCTCCATCAATAGTTAAAACAGAATATGCGCTCTTTATAACTTCGCAGCCATATTCTTTTTATATTTAATTATATACATTATATTTACTGCTGCTGTTTTTAAACTCAATATATAAAGAGTGTTTAGAAACAGTGGATTTAAATTATTAGAAATAGATAAATATACCACAACAAAGTTCTACCCACAAAATTTGTAATCTCTTTTAGTACCTATCAAATTTCTGTTTATGTATTACATATTTATAAATAATAAACAGTACATGTACATGCTTAAGTTTGAATGGCTTATTACTTATTAACACCAACCGAGTTTTGAAATAAAATAATGTCTTTTTGATTTCAATATATAATTATTCAAAATCAAACATAAGGGCAGGTGATGACCAAATTAAGCAAAATACGTTATACTTTCAAAGAATAAACGAAGTACAAATTTGGAATAAGTGTCTATATTAAAAGAATTTTCACTGCTGTTTTTTGAAATAGTTTATTACCACGAAAAAGAGGTTCCGAGCCAACAACTATTCACTTTTGAATTTGTATGGATTCTTGCAATATTGTCATCATTTCCATCACTAGGTTTTAAACACAAAGGAGTTTTCATAATGTTTCGCTGACAGAGCCAAAAACTGTGTTACGTAAAAAACGTCAAACTGTAAAGTTATTATCACCACCAGTAAAGCCGAACGTTCAAATTCAATCCGTCAACTGCAAACCGCGCAACCGCACAATAATTGTGTTGCGAGCAGCGACAAAATAGTTGAAGGTCCGAACTGAGAGAAACCGCAGAGACCCTTCCGGCAACAGAGGTCTGGACAGCAGTGGCATTATTACACTTAACAATGCCGATAACAATGGGCGTTGTAATATTGTAATGTGAAAGCTAAGGCTGCTCTTAGACGTAATGGTAGGTTATTATGTGTTTATGGTAGTGACAAGGAGTTACGCTTTACTATAATCGATTATTTATGGGAACACATATTTATTTTCTCTACATACAAACATGCATGGTGTATAATATATGGATTATGGAACTACTACAGCCAAGCAAGTCTTCAGATGATCTATGGATACTATGATGTTTTATCTATTGAATTAACGAAAAGGATTACTATCAAGTAAGATTACTATAACACAGAGTCGAAACATTGCTAACAAAGATATTTCGACCTCGGTGTGGAGAGCTATATAGTCAACTGTTGTGAAACTGAAACATAATTTTAAAATAGGTGGGAAAATTATAATGCATAACATCAAAACGGCAAGGCTCAAAATAAGTGAATACATATTTGAAACTAGTAAAGAACATGATTACACCGTGCACACCAGGAATCTACAAAATTCCGTGTACTTTTGGCTCATCCGAAAAAAGAAGTCTTTTAATATCTGCACGAGTTTGTAAGCACATTGGACAATCAAAGTAACAGAATTCAGAAAAATAATAGATTCTGGTTTGTAGAAGCTATTGAACATAGCGTTTATGAGATAGTAACGATTGTTCGACAGGACACCGACAAAGTTTCAAAGATCTACGAAATCTGTGTTTTCAGTATATTACACTGTCCATCGGAATCTCTCAAATAACAATGGCAAACTGTTACAAGCCGCCAAACGCGCAATTTTTCCATCAGATTCCATGCTTCCATCATTTAGCCAACTACTATCTATGTCGAGGGACTTAACGGTCTGCACAGCCAATGTACCGGCGATAACAATGGTACATGCCTTGTCAATTCCTGTTAAGATAAGAATTTATCTCTCGTCCTTAATTCTCAAGAGGCAATTTCTGGTAACTCAGCTCGTTGGAAAAGAGGTTACACTCCTCACTGCGCTTGTATTCATGTAACTGATCATTTGAGCAGATGATTGAAAGAATAAAGTTCATTTTTCACACTCCCAGGACAGACCTATTATAAGTTCGGTTGGAAACCAAATTCGTTTGCTCCGATCCGCGGCGAAGGTGAAATTTTAACAAAATAGATCGTCATTTCCTAAGTAAATATATTGATACATTTCACTTGGATAAAGGCACCTTATTAATGTGGACTGTTTTAGACGCCGGTGTACATGTTTATAGCACATTTGCAAGCAAGAAGTGTGAAAAACTGTCCGTGTTTCAAGGCAAAGTTGCTGCATGTGGGTATAGACTAATAACATTAGATTTAGAGAAAACTGCGGTATAGAATTAAATTAACGCCAGTTTGTGGAGTGAGAGTAAATTCAGCAACCGTAAATTACTTTACTATTTTTTACATCTAAGTGAATACTGAAACTACTTAAGTTATTATTAAGAGAAACAGCTCAAAATCTCCACAGCAAGGCGGTGACTCCCCGGGACCTCGACACAGGCTTATTGTTATCGACAGATTGGTCGGGTCGGGTTATGTATGCAAGAGTCAGCGACTTGGGGGAACCAGTTTCGAGAAAGTGTTGGCCCCTTTTCGGACCACTCTCTGTTTCGTTCTCCACCGACGCCTAACACTCTGCCTGATCAATCTCTCAGCGATATATCTCTGTTATCTCGCCGCCTCTCCTCGACCCGCGTACAGTGCACTGTTACGTGTCAATTACAATGTAATTAACTGCGATAGCGAAATGTCAACGACGTAATGTCATGCTAGAGGTTTTAATTTAGTTTACTGTTTTAGAAAGTCCAAGTGGCAAATAATCAAACTTGCGGACCCGCGTGGTCAGGAATATATATGTGATATTATCATCCTACATCTAACGTTTGAGACCGTGACTGACATTTGACACATATTAAGGTTAATGAATTTGTATTAAACCTTCGAACGCCATCAAATACCGTACAACTATACTTCCCTGATTACTTTCATTACTAGAGAAACACTTGAAATATCGATCGATCGATCGGAATTGAATATTGGATGGATATGCAAAACACGCTTATAACGAACAACATTTATTGTTATATTTCATCCTTGTAATTCCTTAATATAACTGAAACATGCAAAACGTTGCTTTAATTGCGCATTGGATAAAATTCTATACTAAATGCCTCTTCTTAGCAATGCAAACTAGTATTATGCTGACAGAAATTGTATAGCGTCATTGTCAAAGCATTACAACAAATTAGAATAATGTTTTTTTGTTAATTTCTCTCTTAATTAAAAATACTAAAGCAATTAAACTTATTAAATAATGTGTGTAGTAAAAAGTAACGCATTAAAAAAAATAATCAAGGCCATGCGGGCTTGAATTAACATTTTAAACCTCCAACGCGATCTGAATCTCATTCCTATTGTGTAAGGACATAAAAAACAACATAAAAGCATTGAATAGCAGAGTTTATAAAATTTAATTTAATATAATACAGTACAGTACCTACAATTATTTCCGTATAAACTCGTGCATCCACAAGAAACAGAATCGTCACCACGCACAAGCCTCTGTGGCCCATGCGTATTTAATGTTGTGTAAAAAAAGTGTACTATGTGTGTTTGTAAGTTACAGAAATAAATTTGATTCGATTTGAAACGTCCTGTTCAACCTAGCGCTTACGTCGGTTGTAGTTCAAAACACGGTACAATGAACACAAGCCTGATGGAAAGAAAACCAAATAAAAGTACACATTTGCGCAACACCTGGTGGACTGTGACCAGGAAGTAACGGCCTCGAGGCGTTACATACGGTATATATCTATAGAGCAGGAAACTGGATTCCTTAGGTAAGTTTTAGAAATACCGGCTCTTTCAAAGTGTGGAAACAAAAATACAGTGTGTTTAATGAAAGCTGCATTTCAAGTGTAATTGTTGTACAAGAGATGAAAGAACTGAAGGGGAGGGGGTCCCGATGAATTGATCATTACCCATGTAATAATGACGATGATAATTGTACTTCCAACATTGGAGTTGTACCATTAAGCCTAACAGACATTATTTTTTTTGAAGGTGGTTCTTTCCACGACAATGGCATTTCAACTCAGGATACTAAACGTTTTAAAGAGAAATCGGTCCAAATTAACTTACAAATATATATATATATATATATATATATATATATATATATATATATATTGATCTCCCCGAGAATCGAACCCGTGACCTCTCTGTTAGAGAGCAGCAGCCTTACCCCTGCGCTAAGGTGAAGGTCATCTTAAACTGTATGTGCGTGAGTGCTTTTTATTGTTTTATTACAAAGACAATGTCAAGTTTTGATAATATTTTTATTTTTTGTTGCCCATTATTTCATTTCATTTCATTTCATTTATTTATTTCCACGGCAATCGCCATTATAAAAATTGTGTTAAATTGCAAAGCGGTAACGTAATGTTGGTTCTGAATTTCTCATTTAAAATGTGTACTAAGCATATTTAAGTAAATGAGTTTGTTTCCTACTTCGGTACATTGCAATTACATAGATAAGCCATGAATTAAGTATAAATGTAGTATTTAGTACTTGATCTTCAACGCTATATATATTCGTAACAAACGGAACTTTGCAAATTTATAAATTCTATTAACAACTCTTTTGTATTCAGGCATTGTTAGTTTGATAAAATGGAAACTGATGGATGAATATGAAGTTAATTTTTATCCTGGATTTTTTTCAGGAAATGCCAGGCTAACATTACATAGATGGTTGTAAATCCAAGTTATCTCGTGTTATACGCAAACATTACATGGGCAAAACAATCTCAGAGTTGAATTCGAGCCTAAAAGTCGTGTTAACTGCCTCGGGCTGCAGAAACAACAGACAAGGTGACATTAATTAGCTAGAAGAACGCGGAACGATTGTACGCAGCGTGGTTAATTACCAAAGTTGCGCAGTGGTAGCGCATGCGCCTGGACTGTTGACAGTGGACAGCGCATGCTCAGGAGACGCTGTACTAGGGAAAGTTCTTCGCGCAGACGCAGTTTTTCTCACCTGGGCGCTTTGTCAAGAACAGTTAATTAGATTAATTCCAGTCCTCGTCCCATTAGACGAGAGAGTCCAGTGAGTAAAAAGAAATGGTGTAATTCGATATACTTCAGTGCTTCTGACGACTTTTAGGATTATTGTATGTCTGTTACGACAGTTAGTTATTAATATATCAGAGAAAAGTATGAACTCTGGATCAGTATTGTAAAATTTTATTTATAATTTATTTGTCATGCATACTAAATAAAAAAAAGAAAACCACTAGTATGACACCAGAGACAGAGATAACTTTCGAATGTCATTATAATACAATGATGTATTTACAAAACACTGATTTTTATTCGCTAAAATTACTCAGATTAGTCCTATTTACCAAATGCAAGCAGTGAATCTATAATTCTTTTTTACCAATTTAATATTTAGTATATTATATTAAGTATAATTACATACATACATATTTATGTGTGTATATATATACTTATATTTTAGTATACATTTAGGACGTCATTGAAGTCCTTCACTCAATATATATATATATATATATATATATATATATATATATATATATATCTGTATATATATATATATATTTTATATATATATATATATATATATATATATATATATATATATATTATATATATATATATATTGAGTGAAGGACTTCAATGACGTTCTGTCAAACCCCATCGATAAACATGCACCACCGCCATAGAACGTTTAGTTATCTATGTAGAAATGAAACTTCATGCAAGCAAACTTTATAGTCTACAGATGAAATCTTTCTAGAGGTTTTTGTGCATATTCAGACTACGTAAACGTTCAGCCAAATACCACAGAGGAACAGGTTCACAATCAATCATGACGTTATCTGAAGTTAAGCGGAAAACAGACACAACTGCAAATACGCAGAGAAGTGGAATTTCATCTATAGACCTCCGGAAATTCCATGGGTTTACATGTGCCATCACCAAACTCTATCTTCTTTATGTACAAACTGTTTCAACGGAATATTGAAGGATCCAATAGAACGTAACACAAGCCTTACTAATACAATAAAGTAAATTTATTGTGTTACTGTCACATCTATTATATAAAAATGAAACTGTTCGTGTGTAACAGCATCACTCACAAACGGCTGGACGGATTCGCCTAATTTTTTTTTTAATTTGTTCGTCTTGATCTGTAGAAGGTTATAGGATACTTTTTATCCCTTTCCCGATTCAGGATTCCGCCCCACTGGTTACAGAAATACCCGTAAGAAATGCATTGCAGCAAACATATGTTATTAAGTGAAAGAGTCTTTTCAAATTTTTAATCAGCTGTTCTTTGTAAACATATATAATGCGACAAAAAATATATTTATATATAATTTAATTACTACACTTATAGTTTTAAAGCATAGAGTAAGCTTAAGAGAAACGACAAATTTTGTTTAAACTGTTTCTGCAATCACTGTTAAACATAGACTTTACTATCCAGATAATACAATTCAAATTTGACGTAAAAATTCACCTTTAACTGCAATATTTATTTAATATAAACCATGCTCATGCTTGATCAGAAGAGCAATGCAGATATCATAATTACTATCTTACGTTGGCTACAAATATAAAGAATGTTATAAAATCAACCTTAGTTGTTTTTTTTTTTTTGACAGAAGTATCAGGAATGTGGTACATACCTTCATAATGCGCCCAAGAAGCTCACGAAGGAACGACTATCAATTATCTCAGCAATGTTTAGAATGTGATAGAAAATGAATAAGTGAATATAGTGTACTGTTTTCAACGGAAATTGCGTGCGAAGCCGCGGGAAACTTATTGAAATGCGCAGCGAAGCGCGCCGGGTCCGCTAGTACCATATAATTATGCTTAATTCGTTAAAATAGTGTTTGTTCTGCGATTTCTCTTTGTCGTTATGGATACTTATGTCAATTTAATAATGTTCGTTAACGCTCAGCCAAATTCCATTGAGTGACGTGCGCCATCTCCGACCTCGGCTTTGCCTATGTGGAAGTGAAGCTTCATGCAAAGTTTCAAGCCTATATGCCAGTTCGTTGCGGGATATCGTACAGACAGATCATCAATCATTGTACGTTTGCAATCACAAACTCAAAACGGTATTTTTATAGGTTTCGATCTGTTTTGTAATCGCGTCCATTCATGATACCTATTATTTTGAGATAAGTATGATAGCATTCCTTGTTGCTAATACCTGTTACCTGGAATAGCTTCGATAACCGTTGTGTCCTGGCACTTTTTACCTGCTCGCGGATGACAGTGACTCGGCCGGTTCTCCCGTTACTACTCATAGTGTCCAGCTGTTACCCGCTACTCACTCCGGTAGGCTGCGGGCTACTCAAGGTTACCGCTACATTGCACGCTCCTCTTCTTGTTCCCAATCTATGCGGTGACGGAGTGATTCCATAGTGGTTCCACCATGACCAGCTGAAAGTCTAAAATTCTCTTCATCGTTTTTCTTCCCTAGTATAGGTTCTTCCTTCTGCATTTTTTTACTCCGTAACCAGAGGCGGATTTGAATATTTGCCGCCCCTGGGCTATCCACAATTTGCCCCCCCCCCCCCCCCCCCACCCACCAACCATGTAAGCTTATCTTGGTAGTATCGCGGTGGGTCGACGGCGACGTCGGCGGCAGCGAGGCGGCCACGCTAAGTTCGTAATCAAACTCAAATAAAGTAGGGTTGTTGAAGTTACGCTTCTTATAGTTGCAGTTATTGTTTTTACCATAAAATATGATAAGTCAAAACATTTTTCAACTGGAAAATTATTAAAAACAATCATCAAAAGAAAGTCGATTGGATTAAGGACTTTAAATTAAAGAAGATATGTTTAGGAATTACCATACAATAACTTGACTCTGATTTTAATAATACTTAGATTTAGGATTTAGATCATCTGAAATTTATTATTTTGTAATTTGCATATATTTAATTAGAATTTAAATAATACAACAAAAACGGGAGAAAATAAAATTCTGGATGAGAATGAATTGAGTTGCAAGTTTTATAATGTGAAATAAAACTATTGAATATTACGAATGTAATGTAAATTAAACACACAACACAAATCAAAAGGTCAGCCTAACAAATAAAAGAGTCGTATTTTCCTAATTTTCCTACTACTTACGTCATACACACATTTGCATAACCGCTAAGCATTAAATCGTATCAATAACAATTAATATTAATTACAATTAGTATGTAAAAGAGATACATATATTCCTACCAGATACGAACTACCCAATTATTGTAACAAATTCCCCTAATTGTATTGCATTATAAAAGAAACTCCTGTTTTCATATTTTGCACCAAAATTCGCCGCCCCCTGAATTCTGCTCCCCTGGGATATAGCCCATTCAGCCCATATGTAAATCCAGCCCTGTACGTAACAGCTCCCTTCATCCCAATTATTTTGCACTGGTTCCTCTCTTTATCCCAAAAGTCTTCCTAAGTTAAAAGGAATGTCCGAAGTGAGCGTAAAACGACCTGTAATGTCCAACTTCCTGGAACCCACCGGAAGTTACAGCAATGTAAGTAAGTAGGCATCATTTGTCCCCTCACCAATTACAAAACAATTACCTCAACTACGAGGAACACGTAAACCCTATCCGTGATGTCACTGTGGGACCGATTCGCTAAGAGTCGCTTTCTTTTTGTTGAACCTGGCGGTAATTCACAATGTACACGCAATTAATTGCCCTTCACTGTAATGTTCTTCAGTAGTACATTCAGTAACCACGATGGAGTAATAATGCCTATACTTCAAAAAGTAAATTTGCAATATGTTCTCAAATTGTTTACTTCTTTACTCTGAAGCTAAGATTTTGTCTGACTACTGACTTAAATTTCATTTGGCGAGAATAGAAATCAACTTTTGAGAGTTTGTAGATTAGAGTTTTTTAATTGATTCTTTATTTGCATTACTGTGGTATTTAGTACAATTAAATGGGGGGTTTAATAATTGAGTTAAACTCTAAAAGTGAGAAAACACATAGCTGAAAAATTGAAAGGATAGTAGAATTTCAGGCATTTTGCATCGTTACATGTAGTATTTTCGTATGATACTTGAATGTTACACCTAATAATTATTATAACTTAGAGTGGCAATACATTGCTGCAATTTGTTAGTTTTTTAATGTATTAGAGATTTATACACCCGAGGAAGTTGGTAGATTTCAATTCACGAAACGTAGTATTATACTTTTTTAACATCATAACACTGGCAAATGTCAAAATCCTACTATTCTTTCATAATCACCAATTGTCAACAACAAACTTAAACAAATAGTTAAATTATTGTTTTGCAGAAATTGATTTCCTTCACCTCTATCTCATAACCATGACTTTTTCTGGCGTTTTATAAGTTACAAACATTAAAAAAACTTAGCCTACTATAGGCTATTAATATCCTATAGTTTGTAAATAATCTATTTGTAAAAATTTTTATGTCAATATGTTTACTATTTGTCAACCTTTTGAATTTGAAAAAGTTTTAAAATACGAATAGTTTCCTGCTGGTTAGATTATTCCCACATATGCAATTTCGTTAATACATTGAAACCGATATATGCGCTTAATAGCTACAGCAAAACACTAGGATCCAAACGTTTAATTCAGCTTATAACAAAGTGTTATATAATAATGGTACAGTACATTTCCCTTTCTTAAAGCTATTCTTAATTAACTTCCGCACTCAAGTAGATAATGAATTCAAATCTTTATTGATGTATGAATGTAGGAAATATCTGCATTAATTATCATTGAATAAGCGTTTACGCCCATGAATGCAACAGTATTTTCATAAATTATAAAACCATTAAAATCTCAAGGACATGACCCTGAGGAATTCCTCAGTGGATAGTTCAGATTTCACTGATTATTTCATTCATAATTAAATTTCATAATTCACTTGTCGCCGATATAATTGAAAAGAATCTGTACATCACATAACATGTTAATGACAACAAAATGTTGGTGAATAAATAAGATTGAGGTAGGAAACATTTAAGGAGCTGCTATGCTTTAGTTTTATCACAATTTACTCCTCACACAAGAGCAACTTTGATTGCGTATTTTTCAGCTACCAAATGAACAGTAAAACACAAGACGACTAGGTGTGCGATTTCCAAATTGTGAATATTGCAATAACGGAGGATATGAGTGTTACATCATATTTTTACATTAAAATATCATGTAAAAGATTATGTTTTTATTATTGCTTTGCTTCTCCGTAGATTACCATACAGGACTCCGAGTGAAATATTTCTAAATGTCATATTACATTTATAAAATAGTCATATAGATTCATTTATTATTTTTGTTCTACGAGCGTTTATTTGAAAAATATTTTATAACGCAAAAACGTAATATGTGTACAGTATATTTAATTTAAAATATTTTTGAATGAAACCATTGTCTGTTATTTTAAAATAAATTTGTACTATGTTCCAATCACCATTGCAATATTTTATTTCATTACTGTGATAAGAGCATCAAAAAGTATGGGTTCCCATTTCAAAACCAAACTGGTTGAATTTAAGAAAATTTAAACATATGTTGGGTTTAGTGATAAAACTCATGATGATAATAACATATTTATGCTAATAGAGAAATAAGATGTGAGGATATTTATTTACATTGTAAGGTAAAGACTCTACTTGGACACTACTTGGAGTTTATGAAGATATTTACTAATGACCGTACAGTATTTCGTGCCAAACGTTTAAGACAAAGTAGACTTTCTGTCCGCTCAAGGCTCGGGCGGTACCTCATATCTCTAGTTTTCTACACACCCTGTACAGTACAGGTTGTAAAGTCTCTCGCTCCAATAGAGAATATGCCCGCCGCCCCGCTCCAAGGAACCGTTATGTTATGACCGGTGCTTTCTCTGGTTTGGGTTTTATTGATTTTTATGAAGTGAGCAGTAAAAATTATGGTTATAGACCTTCTCACGCCTCTCGACCGCCAAAGTGAATATGGGGGAAGGGTATCGGAAGTGGGACAAACATCGATGATTAGTCTGCAGGGTTGCTGTGGAGAAATTTGGACCCAGTTGATAAACTTGTCATGCATCATTAAGTACTAAAATGTTTATTATTTTTATGTTTTTATTTTAAATTGTATTAGATTTATTGATTTATTTTAATTATTCCTTTTATATTTTATTGCTTTTTTTTATTATTTTATAATTATTATATATTTGATTGTTTTATAGTTTATTAATTAATATTATTTTAATTTTTTATTTCGTATATAATTATTTATATTCTTGTATAAAGACTAATTTTTGTTATTAATAAGTATACCATGCCTGAATGAATATTGTAGGAATTCTATGAGATAGCATGAATATCTTAGTAATATGTCATGGTATTTTTACTAGCGTATTTTCTGAGAATTATTATTTTTTTTTAATACCAGACAGGAAAAAACTACACAGTTTCCAAGTAACCAATATGTGACATATACTTTTGAAACATGTGCACTAGTTTGTAAAATGTATGTATTTGCAATGATTTTGCATTTACGACTACGTTTTTGCTCCAGTAAATAAACCATTTTTAAATTTAAACATGTATTGATTCATCATCTATTTTTTATTGCAACATTTTTAGTTTTACAGTCAATAGAGAAACAATTAAACAAATAACTATCATAGATGCTTTATTGAAAGAGAAATTCTCGATAAATATTTTTCTCCGTTGAAAATTAATACTAACGTTGCAGAATAGATTAACACATATGGACAATTTGGTAAGATAAGTTATCTTACAATCCGAAATAAAACGGAATTTGTAAAAGAGGTTTAACGGTAAATGTTAGGTTATCTTTTGATTAAATTGAACTATTATTATAATATTGGGAAAAATCGATAAATATTATCGAAAACGATAAACATATTTATATGGAGTGACAAGATGTTATTTTATGTAGTGTTTTAAGTTTATTTCCAACTTTAAGTTGTGACATGTTTGATTATTGTTTAACATCTTAAAAGAAGAATTAATGGACATCAAATACAATAGTGATGAAGACGCTACACTTTTACAAAGTCTCCGTTTCGGTTAGAGCGTAGAAACAACTTTTCGTTCCTTTTAGAGAGCTTAAAAGATATTTATTTAAGCATTTTCTTAATAGAAAAGTCTTAAAAGAACTAATCGAAGATAAAAAACGGTCGTCATCGCGTTGTAATTACATTTTTATAATAAGTTCTTATGTTTTCCTACATTTTGTCTATTTTTCTTTACATGAGCAGTTCAAGCATTAACAAAATCTACATTGGCTTGGCCAGCGCCGTTGTCGGTTAAATATACTTCTGTGTACGTGGTATCTCTTCGGAATTCATTATCTCTTCTTTCTTTTTATATTTCTTAAGAAATAAACTTTACCTTGGCTGATATTCTTCAAAGAGAGACTCTAATAGGTGTACACTTTCATTTTACTCTCAAATATATAATTGTCTAATACTGTATAGAGCTCACGAGTGAAGTAGCGGGAGGAACTCTGCCTGCCAGGGCTCCCTGTCAATCACTTATCATGTGTTTCTAAAAACATTGACTATGAATAATTTACTTGCGTTTTTTAATAAAGTAACATTAAATATTTAATTTGTTATTACAATACACTATTGTTATTTAGCTATTTTCTTAAATTGGAACAATTTTATGTTTCCATAGCATTAACCATATTGTTTCGGTCATTATTTTTGTTTTATTTTTGTCTATTAGACTATTTTCATGTCAGTAATTCTAATGTCGCTAATTATTTTAATATGATTGTAACATTGTTTAGTATTGTTAATTTTATTGTTACTTTTGTAGCTATTAACTTATTTCATGTGTTTAATTAAACTACACGCATAAAAAATGTATTGATAACAAAAATACAAAAATGTTGGCCACCTTGAAATTGCTACCATGAATTAGAAAATTTAGCTAAATAATAAGTATACATTTAAAGGCACACACTATACATGTACGTATGTTAAACATACTATAATTATCAATACATTTCGTTAACTCCTAAATTACGAGTACTGATTAAATATGCACAGGATAAAATATACTGTTAACAGCGCCAAAATTACACTCTTAAGTTGAATAAGGCAAATGAACACAGTGCTGATAAGTTTATACTGTGGCGGAAGGGTGGGGAAAGTAAAACAGCATGTTTTTGGAATGGCTAGTTCGAGGAATTCGCTTGAATCTACTCCGCTACCCCGAACCCCTCACTACACTACTCGTGATCTCCCTACAGTAACAGAGTCCAGCTTGGAAATTAAATCCCTGTTCATTAAAGGAAACGTGTTGTAAGAGTGACACCTGCCTGTCAGGTGGAGGAGTCGACGTTTTGCCGGCAGGTCTACAACATTCCTCAGGTGCCTGTGCGGCGGCCGTGGCGAGGATGATTGTTAACCGGAAGCGGCCGCCGACCGGAACCCATCTCACCGCGCTTGAACTGGCCAGTGTTGCCAATATTCTGACCAGTCATACCAACTGTTCAGCGTAAATAATCAAACCAAACTTAAAAACAGCTCTTTGTAGTTGTTTGTTAATGATATCCAAATGGATAATGTTTACAATGATTACGGAGTACATTTTTACTATATTCCAGATAGTTTATTTTACACTAATATAACTACTAGAACTATAAATGGCAATAGTTTCTATTTTATTATCTTAAGGCCATGTCACACTGCCGTGGCGTTGCGTCCGTCCATCCATAGTATGAACGTCCGCGTATGCCGCGACGGTCTCGAATCCCGTCAAACTACCAGACACGCATCCAACGTGTGGCCAACGCCACGTTTTTCTAGGAGGGTGGAAGCTCAGTACCGTACACAATAAAATGTCGTCTGTGCCGGGGTTTTTGTAGTGAACCAGGAGACCCTACCTTACGTTCACCAGTTCCTTGGCTGGGTGATTCCAGCAGCGCTAGTAGCAACAGTGAAGACGAATTGGAGTTATTATATTCAGTGGCACAAAGAGATCACTGGGTACATCCTATCAATACAAAACGAAGGATGTTTGGCGAGTACCATCATTTAATGCATGACCTTGAAGCCGATGATGACAAATTTCGTACTTATTTTAGGCTAAACAAGGAAACAGTTTGACGAAGTTTTAGATTAATAATTCAATAATAACTGTTCGTGAAACATGGTGAATTATTGACCAAGGTGCCTTATGCGCATGCGCGAGCCATCGCAGCTTCGCCGACGTCGGCCAAGAATCGCTCCAGCCGCACATCCCAACAGACGGCGGCCGACGCGGCGAACGTTGCGCTACGTCGGTTATGTCAGTGTGACTTGTCCTATTTGATAACATGGTTAGCGATTATTTAAAAACTCCATCCGCAGATGGGCGTACGCGACGCCACGGCAGCGTGACATGGCCTTTATGAACATGGTGTATTATATAATTTACTTTTTAATCTAGTTTTAGTTTTTTTACAATCGACTATATCCGTAAAATTTACCTTCTTTCACAAATATCTTGCTTTGTATTGCTTTTTATTGGTTACTTTTAATTTGTGAGCAGCATTGTATGTAACGGTCATACATTTATTTTCGACACTATTGAAACTATGAAACTACTGCCATTAATGTTTTTTAGTAGTTACACTTGTGGAAATAAATAATCTAGAATATTCGAAAAATCTATTACGTAATCATCGTAAATATTTCCGTTTCTTATAATAAGCAAAGTACTAAAGACTACGTCCTGGTCAAAAAGAAGTGATAGTGTTTGGAAGTTAGTTTGGTAATTGGTGTTCAAGGGTTGGCACGACTGGACAGAAAGAATATTGGCAACATGGGCCACTTAATAATAAGGAAAATCATACGATGGGATTACGATACCATAATTTATCAAGGACGTGATATAATGTCAACTCATTAACAAAAAACAAACGCTGATAGGCAATACTCGTAACGGCCGCGACCTAACAATTACAACGTCATTTCGTCGATTGTTTAAATCGATACCGCAATAACCGACACAGTAATTGTCTTGTGGGCGTGGCCTACATTCTATCTTCACCGATGGATATTTTATGTGCCAATAAAGACACCCGGGGCAGGGTATCGGTGTACCCCGTATTGGAGTAACGGGGCGCTTGCCAGCGGCGGGAGTACGAGCGTGGACCCCGGTCAACGCTAATGACATTCCGACTGTTCAAGGTTATCGATACGGTCCTGGCCAATTTGCTGTCTGACCCGTTTGAAAACCGGCTGTTGTTTTACTAATGAAGATATGTAATTTGGAGTTGTGGTGCACTACTTAGCTGAATTATGAGATGGTCATTGCTGACTCCTCAGGTTCGATTGCCAGACTAAGATAGCCCGTAGAGGGGGGCGCGTTTAGGACTCGGGATCAAGAAAGGGACAGGTATCACGCTGAGGATAAAATGTATGATCAATTTGTATTGGGATTTTTAATTCAAGTGTACCAAATTACTTGGGAACAGAGCAAATGTAACATATTTTATAACGCGCCTTACGTCCCACCTGGCGTAGAAGTCTCCTGGGCATTACGAACCACGTTCATTCATAATTCATAAGATCTATATCGAGTTAGTGAATATTCATAATCTAGTTTGTACCGTTACTACGTGAATTCCTTGAGGAATACCATTCAGGGCTTTGTTGAATCATACTGAAGTGTAATGTGACTAATGTTATAAGAGTAAATTTTACCCATCCTTATTTGGGGACATTTTGATTTACTGTTAGATGTAGCTGTAATTATTTAAGGGTTTGAAATTTTTAGCAGAGTTTGACGTACCGTAATCGACGTGGCATCTGGTTAAAAGTGCGACGTCCGTTGTCATTTTTTAGTCAAGGAACATTAAGCTTTTTGTGTTTTTGAACAAAACTGTGTTGACCCTTTATAAACTGCCAGTTTTTTCCCGTGAAGTGTCTGATAATATCCAGTGAGATCTAACCTACAGGGTTACTTATACTAAAGTTGCTCAGCTCGTAATAATAATACGTCCTTCGCATGTTGAGGTTATGTTACTTTTTGCTACCAGCTGATCCAGGTCTCTTGCGGCAAGGACGCCGGATTGTATTACAGCTGATTATAGTAGCCTCTTACACAACACTGTTGTCCGTGGCAGAGCCAGGAATGCCTAGATCATCGATGTATATACTAGTAACGTGATGGTTCATCTGCTGCAGTCCCACAATTACTCTTAAAATATACAAATCCTCAATCAGAGCTGCAAAAAATCATCATGACATAAAAAATATTAAAAAAATAAATAATATATATTTAATTAAATATATACTAAATAAAATAAAAAAATATAAATATATACATATGTTTAAATATATATTTAATGTTTAAATGTATATTTTATATGTTTGATCATATAAAATATGATCAAACTAGGTGTTCTTTTTTATATCTCCGATTTTAATTGATATTTATCAGCTACCATGCTTTCACTCTAGGATTTCCAGTTTTCATCACATTTACATTGGTCAAGGTATATCAGAAGTCATTCTCAAAATTATTATATTTCTAACTAATATAGACGTAAAATATAAAAGTGGTGTCTTAACAACACAAATTTCCGTACTATGTGTCATGTTAAAACTTTTTCACAATTCTTGAAAACACTAAGAATACTAAAATAGATCTCTGCGTATTATAGAATTTCAAATTTCTTGCATTGCCAATTAATAGAAGACTTAATTTCTTGTATGCGCCTTGTTATTCGAACACATACAATAAATAATGTTATAACTACTTTCAATAATTTTAAAATTTTAAGAGAGGTTTTTGGAAATCTGGTAGAGGTTTTTGGGTAACTTTAATGGCACCCTCTGTTGAGTTATTCCAATTATTAGACAAGCTAGCTATTTTATTCAAGTGACTGGCATAAATTTCTCTTCTGTATATCCGCCTGTCCACACGATTAGTCAAAAACTAATTGAGCTATACAGACTTAAAAATATATGTGGAGCTTCACTTTTATATAGTTTTTGTACTGATTTCGTTGATGGTGCATGTCCATCCATGGGATTTAACCGAAAAAATGAGAAACGAGTTTTGGATTTGAAATGTGTATTTTGGTAGTACCTAGAGGACTGACAAAACTCGTTTTTATCTGTTTTTTTTTCTCTCTGTCTGTCTCCTACAAGATATATCGAGAACAAATTGAGCTAGTTACGTGACATTTTTCATAAAAACTCAATTTGCAATATACAATTATGCTTATATAATATCTCACTGATGCCGAATCATGCGCCTAGAGAACGGATGCATATTTTGCTATAGCTAAAGGAGGTGGAAAAATTCTTTGTTTGGCGGTTAGGCTGTCTGTATGTTTCCCACACGATATTCATATATTATTTGGACTTCAGACCTGAAATTGTGAATAAAGCCAGTGAAACGTATGATGCAAAATGTGGTCTAGCGTACTCCACATTTTATTTATTGGATTACTACATCATTAAATGAGTTTATAGGAAACTATATCTTTAAACGAAAACTTGTCTTGCTCAGACCTAGTGTATTTATATCAGTGCTTTAACCAAAGTGCCAGTGACACTGTGCCAATTGAATTACAACAGTGGCTGTCAATTACGCAAACCGTGTGGTTCGTTAGCTGTTCCCGGCGAGTGGTAGTTGGGTAGAGTTTAGCGGTTAGTCATGCTCGTTGGTGGTCCGATTGTGCATAAGGCGACGGCCTCCTTTCACATCAATTGCAAGGTTCTTAAGGATGGCGTGATAAGGTTTTACTCGCTACCAAACATACATTTTATATGGTATATTTTTACATTATTGAGATTATTCATGGAAAACATTCCTTGAGCATTTACCTTCATTGCATTGAACTTTGTCTGGAGTGGTATTATGTATTGTCTGATAAGAAGTCTGGCAGCTCTTGTTGTTACACCTTTTGAAAATTCGTATCATTTAGTCTTTTTAAGAGAACGTACTAATAAAAGATTAGTTTACTTTTAGGAATAGTTAGGATTGTGTATCGAAGTTCTTACAGACCTTTTTGAGAAGCCATTTGTAAACTTTGATCTGTATCGAAACACCTATTGCTTGAACTTCTACAGTTTGATTTCAAGGTTTAGGACCTTTCGGAGATAAACAAATTGAATCGAATATTTAAAATTGTGCAGGGTGAAATAAGTTTGACATGCATGACTGTGATAAAAGGTCTGATGATGATTTGTTTGTTGCAGAGCGGGCTCGATGGAGTGACGATGCATGACTACAAGCACAAGTACGGCACGCTATCTGGGGGCAGCGCTCTTTCCAAGTCTATGAAGTACGCGGAGACATGGCTCTACGGCTCCATGAATGCTCGCCCCCAGAGCTCACGCCCGAGTCTCTTCATGTATCCGGAACCGCCGGGTCCCAACGTGATCCTGGGCACACCGCAGCCAGGGGGCTACGCCCTGGTTATGTGTGCTTGCGCGGACTTCCTCTCAGGGACTACCAGGAGTAAAAAGTCCTCAACGGCTGTCTGCAAGAAGTGCGGAGGCTCCAGGAGAACGTCATGGAACGTGAATTCTCCGACCGCCATCAGAGGGTTTGGGACGGTCCGGCTGACTCAGCCGAAGAGTCGACCCGAGCTCCCTCTCTTGGAGGACTTAAAGGACCCCTACGATATCATGAGGAAGTCTCGTCTAGCCACTGTCTCATCTACCCTCAGGGTGCCACCAGAAGGGAGATCCAGAGCTAAAAGCAGTTCACCTCCCGGACGAAGAAGAAGACGAAGTAAATCTCCTCCTAGACACAGGTCTCCCGACAATCGATTCGTCGATAGGAGATCTTTAAATCTAAATAGTGTAGTTGACAAAAGTGACCTTTCTTCTAGAAAGTCAATTTTAGAGTGCGATGTTAACCCTTATGAACTGATTTCTCAGTACCTAAAGAACAGCGATCCGGTTGACTCGAGGTTTTCAATCGAAGAGGACGAGTTTAGTGACAATTTGAGTGAGAATGCGTTGGACGATGGCACGTACGGGGGCAGGAAAAGTGTGAAGTCTAGAAGTGTAGATGATAAAAAGAAACCACGAAAATCAGTCGCTCCTGGTAGCATCAGAAGCAAAAAAGGTTTTTTGGATACGTACAAAACTAAATGGGAGGACCCTTCGAGGGCATCAGAGCCTCTCCCAGGAGGTGTTAGTATAGGGGGACAGAGGATACGGCTGTTCAACAACAGTGATCCTCTTCCAAATGTTGTCAGCGCCAATGAATTTGTAAGCGACTCCGACAACGAAGAAGAAGAAATATACGACATGGAGAAACACAAAGCGTGGTTTTCCGAGAAAAAGGATGTGGAATCCATAAAACCTAAAGGTTCGCAAATTCCGAGGTTAACAAATTCTCCGAAAAGGCCACCAAGGAAGGCAAAATCCCGTTTGGAACCTGTAAATAGTAGCAAACCTTCTGCAAAAAACTCCAACGAGACTGGTGGAAAAAACAGAGTTAATTTTGCGTTAGATGTTCCTACCCAAACCAATCGAAGATCAAACTCTCTCACATCTTCGGCGTCTCTAGAAATAAAATCTATTCTGAAAAAACCTAACTCGACTTTGAACCTATCCGAAAGTACAAACCTCTCCCATAGTCCAACTACTTTTGGTAGTGTATCACCGAGGCAAGATGGTGAAACAGGGGCTCGATCTGTTACGCCCTCTGCAACAAGAAATGTATATCTGCCGACTTTTAAGGATTTCAAGCAACAACAGAACCGGAAGAAAAAACAAGTTCAGTTCAAGGTCACAGAGGGTTCGGATGACAACATTCTGGAGGGTCCCGCGGTGATAGCCGAACGTGAGGAGGACATGACCTCTGCAGTGACTACAGTAACTCCAACAGTCCTAACACCTGACGTGGTGATCACCAATCCAGAGAGCTCTGAGGTCCTCAGGCTCCAATTTTTTGGCGACAACCAGGAGGATGCTCAAGCTGTCAACCAGACGCGGTCTGAAGACAGACCTCATAGCTCCCTGGACGCCCCACGGATGATGGATGAAGACTCGTCTGAAGACCAAGGTAGGCCTCCCTTAAAATCTGTTTTACCTTTGATAGCTTATCATTGAAATTGCTCAATTCTTTATAAACATATTCTTTGGAGTCATCAACTTTCAAAACTTCCAATTAAATGCAAGTTTTTGCCAATGGCGCAGTGTAGCGGGTATAACGGTTACCGTGAGATAGCCAGATCAAGGAACGTTCTTAGCCCTAACTACGCCTGGTTAAATAAGACTACTTTACTTTTTACTTTTTTATACGCTTAATTTAAAGTTTACAATTTTTATTTTATTTTGGGATCAAGAAACAAATAATGAGAAATTCGGATAACACAGCTGAGAGTTTTTTATTTACAATTAGTTTTTTACATCCACTAAATATAAACTAAATGGTAATTCCGTGGACAGTCGACTATCGCGAAGGAGAAGGAAGAGTTGGTCGGAGCCAACATTCAAGGTTATCCTTTCACAATCCTCTTTGCCTTTCGTTCACCTTTCGCGGTGTCGTGTCGCAACCTGACATATCAGCTGTAAAGGTGAGTTCGGGTGTAGGAGGGAGAAGAAAAAGAAGTAGAGAGGGGCTGTCGCCTTCCTCTCTCGCCACGACGCGACGGACCAGTTTTTGCATCAGAAGTTGTCATTGTTCCTTGCCAATTACCAGAGAGATTTTCCTGCCTTGGAGGACGTCCGCCTTTAGCTGATCAGAATTTCTCCTCGACTAGAGATTATCGCTCAATTATTTATGAGGTGGCGCGACTAAACCCCTGTAACTCTGGAAACCACTTAAATCTGTCTTCTTCATAGAGTACTTCTTCAATTTGCCTTCCTCAATTCTCTTCTGGATGCCACTCTTGTGTCTGGTTAAGGACTGCATTTGCAATTTTTATTTATGTAAATTCGCCTTTAAACAGCCCTTGGATATTTAGGTCGGTAGGAGAGCCAGAATAGAAAGTATGGATGAAATAAGTAAATGTAGTTATTAATTCGTATTATAGATAATAAATCGAAAAGCAAATGTAGAAAAATAGGTTGAACAAGGAACCAAACACCAAAATAAAACTGTAAATTTCAATAGCTGTTGACCAAAGTACACAAATTATTATGATTTTGTAACCGAATTCAAGCAAGAATGCGTAAAAGCTATGTTGAATGTAATTTGTAACAGTTATAATAAAACTAATTGAAATCGTTGCTTAATCCACCATCGCTTGTTCCTGAAGTAATTACGAGAATGGCCATTGGGCTTCCATCAAAGATTCTGGACCTACTTTTATTTAACACAATCAGACCTAAAATTGTATGGTTAAGAATTCTAAATTAGTCTCTTTAAAGGAGAAGTTGATTGAATTAAGTTATTGGTGTTGGAAACCCTGTACTGAACGCACACATTGAGGAGCCTCATAGATACACTACTGATAATTCACGACTTATATAACTTTGCTTCTTTCACAGGTGCTGACATATGTTTACTTCTTGATCCCAAAATCTATAAAATATAAAATTTTAAAATTCGTCTAGAATTCGTACAAGGAACATGACAAAATATATTCATCGTAAAAGTACGAATGGCGTAAGTGATTAAAATATCGAACCCATAGTGCCATCCGCCATTTGCAAAAAAAAACTATGACGAGCCAAAAATAAGTAAGTCATGTTCCAGACACGTGAAGAAATTCAAGTTGAGTGTATTGTGGTCTATTATTTCAGACCAATTATTTTGTTAGAAACTTTTAATTTTACCAAGTGTGAAACTAAATAAAAAATAGCTTTGGATATGGCAGAATATGTTTACCACTTACCAAGCCCGTATTTAGACGGGTTTTTTGGACAATTTTACCGGGCCCCAGGCCAGGCTCTACCACACCTATTGAAGGACTGTGTTGAGAGACGCGGACGCGGAGTAGGCGCGGTGGCGGGGCACGACGGGGCCCAGCCGAATATATATTTCCGGGGGCGCCAAAGCTGAGTACCGCCCTGCCACCTACAGAAAACAGACTCATACTCATATGAGAATAACAATTAAGATACTTTTGTCGGAACTGTTGAAATATCTACTAGTTTTATCTTAGGGTCAGTTGTTTTGTTGTTTTTTTTTTCAATAAATAGTAAAATGTTTAACTAAAACACTCGTTTAGAAAAAAAGAGAAAATGTTAATTTCATGTTAAAATTGTGATATAACACTGTTGTGCATTACAGAAGTAAGTTTAAATTGTATCAGATACAATAGATCACTTATCGTACGTACGCTTTTCAGATCATACTTTTATAAAACAATAATATTCTTATCACTCGTTTTGTTACCGGAAAATGTGTTAATCCCACTTTTAAGTAGGTGTCAAGCAGTAAAGTAATTCAATGCCAGGCTGCCAGGGTTTATCTTTTTCCTTTAATTAAAAGATTTACCATTTCTCAAAGCGTTTGCCCATTTTTTACAAATACACTGTCCCTAAAATCTAAAATATTATTTTAAAGGAGATAAGTACACGATCAAGAAATATAAAGATGATTTATCAAAATAAACTCAACAAACTTATATCCAAAATACACGTATGCAGTAGATATTTTGAGGAGCAGTATCCTCAGAGTAAATAGCTGTGACATTATCGTATTTTGCTTCCAGCTACCCAAGCGTTATTGCCATAAGTCTCTCACTGAGGTTTCCATTCTACAAAATTCTTTACTAGTGCGTTTAGTCCCATCAATACCCATGGATCAACCAGACTCGTTTCCTCAGATCGAATTTTACTTTACAGTGTTCCATTTAACTTCTGTGTTGCATCTTTTCGGTGGTTTAAAGACGCGAAAAATTGAAAAATACGAAATATACAGAATATTTGTGTTTAATTGGAATGCTTTTTGAGTTCTAGGAAAACACAAATCGACATGTCCAGGGACCCATAATTCTATTCCATTGAAGACCTAGTTGAAAAGGACAACTTTTACATAATGGCACTAAACTTGTTGTTCTTCAGCTTGTGCCGTTCCCCAACACTGGTTTGCCGATGATACTTCTGCACCTCCCTCACCTATGACCTCGAGACCCACTATCTCCGCACCTTTAATGCAGTGTACCCGGGCCGTTCTTTACCTTGACATTTCAGTTGCCTCACTAGGCCCTCCCACGCGCATTCCGGGACATAGCAGATGGTCATAATGTGGTAAACATTATTCGTTTGGTCACACTCGGCAATCCATCATTATAGATCGAAATGAGCAATTCTCAACTGACAACAGTTCTTTTATGCAGGCATACATCAGTTTAATAGATTCTTAGTTGAGTTTGGTAGTGATTTTATTGTTTGAGGATAAACCAAAATTTAAAATGAAGGCAAAATTTCTTATTGTAAACCTCTCTTTAATGTAAATGAGTTAAATTTTGTGTGAAAACTATTATTGATTCGTTAACGTATTCATCTGTTATATTTTTTGATTATATAAATGTTAGAAACTGTTGTTGAATTGTTGTTGTTAGTCTTTTTGCTATGTTTGTTTGCTGTTATTTATTTATTATTTCTTATTGTTGCACCGGTATGGGATCAGAAGTATTGTATATTTGTTATTATTTAAAATTTGTTATTATTTGTTTTATATTAATATTAAATTATTTAATCGAGCGCCTGGAGATATGCAACAGGATAAACACGAGATGGACTGAAAAATAGTTGATAAATTATGGACTAATTGCGAACTGTAGGACAGGCTTGTAATTAATGTATTAAATAAAATATATTTACCTTTTTTCACGAGTGCTCTGCCAAGCTCTTGGAAATGTACATCGTTTGTTGATTTATGGGAAATAAAGGATTTTTTAACTCTGAACTGTGAACAACGAATTATTTTTAGTCTTGGATTTTAAAGACTTTTGGATCGGCTGAAAGACAAAGAGCAAATAAGAGTAGATTCATACAGTATAGTTTTAATGGAGGCTTCTGCAAGTAATACGGGCATTAGAAATTTGGATTAGAAGATTGAAGATAACAATTCATCATCAGGACGAAGCGATGGTTACAAGTGTAAATTCTTTTGCACATTCTGATGAAAGAGTAGAGTGTTACTTAAACCATAATTTCAATCACTACAATAATCTCTATACCTTGCAAAATTAGATTCGTGGCTTACTTATTAGCTTCATTCTCATCGGTTAGAAGATCGGTTGGCCTTTCTCCAATCACAGTTCACTCTCACTCGTGGGTATTTAAAAAGTGAAAATCCGCGAGGTCAAAGGAGTTGGACTGTGATCAATTATCCAGGATCACGTGTGAGACGCTAAAGTGACAGCCTGTGACCTCTCCACCTTCTCTCCTCTAAACGGTTAGCGTGTAGAAAATTGTAGCAGACCCTCCAGATGCAGGATGTAGGAGCGTCATCATCTACAACAAGAAGGATAGTTAATGTCTGATTATCCATGATTTTTACAATTTCTTTGCCTGCTATGTACTTATTTTTCAAATCTGTTGGTGGCATGAAAAGTCTAAAGAGAGGATTAAATCAGTAAGTGTCCTCCAAAATCTTCAAGATAGGTGCCAAATCAACCCAAGACCTAATAAATTTACTCTTATAGTATTTTGTCGATTTATGTTACAATATTTGCACCGATTAGGTATCTAATTTTGTAAAATCAAGTTCGTTAATCTCTAAAATGGTATCTTCAACTTCATGGAAATCTTTCATTATTACGGAAGAGTAGCCTAAAATAACAATAGGACAGAAAAACACCGTAAAAATTTGAGAGCTCTCGCATAATATCAAGTAAAATTTTGGTTTACAGATTTCGTATTAATTTATCTGTAGATCTGCGATTACAGTTAAAAATGCTTTACTTCGAAAGTGCATTGCGATTCACACCAAAGAGGTATTGATGCATCTAAACTAGTGAGTGGAATTTATTGTATCTGAAAATGATTAAAGAGATTGATTCTTCTTTATCACTATTCCCTCTCACTGGGAGCGGCGCGGCACCAGAGCGGAATTAAGTACGTGACGCCGTCACGCTCAAGTTATCCCAAAGCGTTTCCTTATTAGTTCTCCCGCATATCTTGTATCAGCTGTACTGTACGTGACATGCAGTGTTCTGTCTGGAGATAGAGGCGGCGGTGGCGGCGGCTGTCGGTGAATGCGGAAGGAAGAAAGGAGCGAAAGTGATTCCAATCCGATTGAATTGAAGGCCCAGTTCGGTTCCGCCTTGCCCTGCAGCATCAGATGGAGGGCGCAATGAGTTTCGGGTGTTGAAACGGCGGCAACTGCGAATGGAGGGCGCAATGAGTGTTGGGTGTTGAAACGGCATTAACAGCGGATGGAGGGCGCAATGAGTTTCAGGTGTTGAAACTGCGGCAACTGCGGATGGAGGGCGCAATGAGTTTCGGGTGTTAAAACGGCGGCAACTGCAAATCGTTATGGTTTCCCAATTTATTGCCCACAGATGAGGATATCGTAAGAGATTCCTTTTCAAGAGTTTTATCAATTTTGAAGAAGGTAACTAATTCTATCTCAGAAAATTGTTTACACTAGAAGACACAGAGCTACATAAAAATACTAAAAAACATACAAACCGAAATATCAAAATACCGTAAATGTTTGCCGTAATACAGGTAAACGGAAAATGCATCCTCTCAGGCCTACTAAAACCTAATGAAGAATTATCTTCATCATTGTTTAAAGGTAAGACTACGTTCCTCAAACCATAAAGACGCGCTTTCAATTTCTGGGAAGATAAAAATTTGCAATTGGTTTAAAACTGTTTCCCTCAAAAATATTTAGAAATTCTGTTCGAAAAAGGCTACGCGTAGAGAGAACCCTTCTGAAACCGTAGTTTTGCTCATTGATTTTCATTGTGATATACAGAAAGTTTAATAATCTGTAAAATAAATAATCATGAAACATTTGTTAATTTCTTCAGTTCGGTGATATTATTGTAGACGGACCGCCGATATTTTTACACTTTCCTCATCAACACAAAAAGGACGGGCTATCTTTAAAATAGATGCTTATGCTTCTCTGAAATGACTCATCCCTTTTGTTCGGTTTAGGGTTTTGGAGTGACTACATTACATCCTAAGGTTCCCAGACCACGGACTTCAACTTTACGAAACAAAGTTGTTTTTCATTTAGGGTGGAATTCAATTGGAGTTTGTAACGTGCTGAGGTTTGCGCCAGTGGAAGGTTACATGACGACAGGAACATGCAATGATCACCAGCTCTATAAATATAATGCCTTCGTGATCCTTTTGAGTGAAGGAGCATGCGATGTTGTGTGATGACTTGTTCCTTTGTCGGTCTATCGTGCTAATCAATAACAGCTTAGTTTCTCCCAAACCTCTAAATCCTGATGTGAGCATTCTCACGGAGGCTTCAAGAACTTCATCTCGAAGGAATGCTCCGAGTGTGGTGTTATAAACTTTTCATTGTCTGGAGTGCAAAATTGGCCACTTTGACAAAACTACCGACCACTCAGAACAAACGCCATTACGCAAATTAACCTCCTTGGCATTTTCAGAGGCAAATTACACCGCAATCCTCGGCTTACTCCAGTTCGCCATAGTGTCTGCTCCGAGGTAGTCTGCCTGGAGGCGGGGAAGCTGGAGTGTCGGGCGAACCTGGAACAGGTTTACATTTATGGTCCTAGCGAAGGTTAAGGTCAGTGAATTACCGATTCGGAAACCGGAAAGTAATCAAGAGGACAAAACCTGCTACTCTCCTCTCCATCCCCGGTAGTACGACAGGACGGGCCCGCCACTTTCACTGGGTCCTTAGGCGGTACGTTCACTTTCTACAGGCTGGTCGGGCGGAACGCAGTCAGTTCTTCTGTTCGTGTGCCAATATTTTTGTTGTGAATTTTTTGTTTTTCAGTTTCGTTTTTTCGTCCGGTCGTTGTGGCGTGTTATTTTTGTGCCTTGTTGGTCCTTGGATTGTGCGACATGTGAGGTAACGGAAGTATCAAGGTAACGTCATTTTAGAATGTCCTTCATCTTTTCTGTTATCTACAGTGTTTTATACTGAACTATTGTTTTACTTTGTTTCATGCATCATATGGATTTCTGTAGTTTTCATAATCTTTTACAGTATGCTGTTTTGTTTTCTTTGTTGTCTTTCCAAACGATACCTTCGTTTCATATGTAATACAAATTTTCTTAACTTTGCAATAACATACAATGCAATTTGATTCAACTGCATTGCTATGTATTTCAAAGTATTGCAAATTTCAAAATATTGCAAATGCAATAGTATTGCAAATTGCAAAGTATTGCAAATTTTAAAGTACTTCAAATTGCAAATATTGCTTGTCGTTTTCTAAATAACATTCAAATGTTCCGGATAAACCGTTATATTCACCTTTTCTCTTCATAATTCAATGTATTAAAATTTTTTGAGAAGATTTTTTTTGATTTTGTAAAGAATTGTTTCGTATTAGTAGACATATAATGGTTAAACTTTATTCTATCACAAGTGTTTTTCGTTCGAGTACTTTCAAGATTCATGAAACACTTTGTTTATTTTGCACAGTTTTAAATGCGGTAAAATGCCTATTCTTGTCATTGCATTTAGCTAAGAAATCAAACATAAAAATCGGTCATGTTATAATATCATATTTATGTACTTCAATCTCCATTATTCATTTGAACACAGTACTGAATCAATGAAGTTGTATCAAAATGAATTTTGGATTAGAAATTATTTATATTATTGTTACCTTTAACTCATTACAGCACTACATAAAATTTGTCTTCCCAGACACATGAATATATTTCTTCTTCAGTGTACATCTTGTACGTTTCGTACGTATTCATAAAAACTCGTATATTATTCACACGTAACCTTCCTTATTCACATATTCAACTTCTTACACATCTTTAGCCTCTTATATGAAGTAAGAAATAAGAATTCAGTACTTATTTCTGGAGCTGACACCATAACAGCCACTTTGAAATATGTTACAGTCAATGGGCGTGCAGTTCATTTGACCAAACATTTGCTACTAAATTGCCAAAAAAGGTTCGTAGCGTTTTGAGGATATTTTGAAACTACAATCATCATGTATGTATATAACAACTTTGAATAATTAGTTGTGATATTTTTACAAATCGCACATTAAGTTGTTTGTATGCGTGAATAGAAAGCGGAAGAGGGAAATCTAACTAAACATTTCTCTTAATAACAATCAACACACGTCTCTGTGTGAAATTCTGTCTGAGTGCACCACCGTCGCTGTGGCTGTGAGATGTGAAGAGGGAAAGTGATGTGGGAATCTGTGGTCGCCGGGTTCATTAACTCTGAGCATTTCTTCATGTATTAGTTACACTCTGAGATAATCGCTACTCGGTAACCGAGACTTGAGAGGTACGGCTCAATCTTGAGAGGCTATCATTGAGAGTAGTTCTGAGCTAATGGCGCAGTGAAGCGGGTACGGCGGTTATCGCAAGATAACCGCGAGATAACTGAATCAACATCGAGCGTGGCTGCTGCTTGGATGGGTGACCGCTCAGCGAACCTGTCCTTGCAAAGAGCCCGCCTGCCCGGTTATTGATGGTGGTTAGGAAGTCACCTTTAAGTCGTTGGTCTCCAGGTTAAGTGTTAGCAAGGGCTTATTAGCACTAACTTCCCCAGATAAAGTAAGACATTCTTTGACTTAGAGTCCTAACAAAATTGCAGAAAGGAGCCCACTATCGTTCTACAGATAGTAGTAAAATACTTGTACTTTATAATAAATCCCTGTATTGTCTAAACGTACATTTATTATAGCCACATAAAAAACAACCAGAAACATAGTTATATGCGTTTAAACAAAGATAAACACAGTTGTTCAAAGTCATATCAATTCCATAAATATCCTCTCAATTACATAACAAGCAATGATACTTTTTTCGATCAAGAGCAAAATAATCGTTGATTAAAATTATAGGGTACAAATCTGGCGTTTGGAAAATGAGCTAAAATAACAGAGAAAAATGTACGTAATGGTTGGCTGAGGATTATCGAAGTTCGATGATGGTGCATGCCACCCAATGGAATTTGGCTAAGCGTTAGTGATCTCATTTCTTTTTTTATTAAGTTAAATGTAACACCGTGAATATAGTGTAATTACGAAACACAAAATAGCGTAATGTGAAAATTAAAAAGTTCGCGTAACATTTTTGTGTGTAACCTATAGAAACGAGAAAATCGCAGGATAAATAATCGTGTGACAGTAACACAAGTTAGCCTAATGAAATGAGCAATATTCTTGCTTCAAATTTTTTGCATGCAAACTCAGCGGAGCCAGTTTTGCAACACATGGTGTGGAGAACTCCATTATGAATTTGAAATAATACGGATAGCTTTCCAATACTGTTAGTTGAGTAAGTTGCTAATATTTCATTAAAATAACATTTTTTAATTTTATTATAATGTTTAAAGTGTTTTTCTAAACTCCTGGTCAGCTCTTCCAGAAATATCTCATATCTTCCTATATTTGCAGACTCCAATAAAATTGTACTGCATTTTGCTTTTTTATTGTTATTTTTTATTTAAACTACTAAATTGAGGGAATTATATACTTTAGGCGCTGAATTTATATTTAACCAAGAGATATATTAGGTAACTATCAGTTACCCACGGCTTCGCATGCAATTTTCTGTTGAAAAACTGGACAATATATCTATGTATTCTTTATCTATGACATAATAAACAGTCTAGAGATAATCGATAGTCACTCAAAGCCATTCCAATCTCCAATTTAGATTTAAGTTTAAAGAACAGAGGTTTGGGATCCTGAAGTCGTAAAGTGAAACAGTATTTATAAGATTAGTATTTCCCTCCCACATTCCATGATAATTTATTGAAGTTCTTCGATGGCTTCAGTAAAAATAAGAGTTAGCCTTTTTATCCCAATGACAAAGTGTATCGTACAACTAAAAAGTTGCTGCGGTCAATATGGGTCTGTTCTGGTTGTTTAAATTCACCCCCGGTCTAATCTATTTACAGTTCCACAATTGATTTATGCTGTTGCGCTAAACAAAACAAATGTCTCATATGTTGGTTTCGGAATCTAACTTAGGTTAAATTTTGATGATTAAGTGGTTTTGATATTTTACCGATATTTATTAGATTTTGATATTTATTAATCACTAAATATGTATTAGGGGTATATGCTTCAAGTATTAGGGCAATGTTATCTCCATTAGCTTTTCAATAACTACAGTAAAAAGGCCATACACAATGTTAAAGGAACCATCCAGATTAGATTACGTTATGTGCAAACATTCATAGCTTTATACAATAAGGTAGTTGTTATAACAGCGTATAAATAGCATTTCTATTGTATTAGATAGATTATTGATCATTGGCGCATTCTAAATTTAAAATTAAATAACTTCGTATTTGCAATCTGTATTACACTACTGTTTAAGCACTTTACAATAATTCAATATTTAATCAAATTTAAATGTAAACACATGTTTCTGCCTCTTTGATGAACTTCAGCGGAAAGTGTTAACAACTGTTAAGTATCAGTTCAATTTATATTACGTGTCGTAGCGCAATCTGCCGGATCCAATGTAAAACACTCCAATATCATACTTCGAATGTAAACAAACTAATTTTTCAATTTGAATTCGACTTAATTTGGTAAAATGAATGTGTTATGGGTGGTAAAAAGCACTCTAAGTGTTAATTCAGACCAAAAGCTATACCTGTTCCAAATTTCAGCACAAACCGTATAGCAGTTTCAGCGTGATTCGAGGACAAACCTCCACACATGTAAACATACAAACATCCAATATCCAAACATTATAACTTTCGCATTTATAATATTAGTGGGATGTGGTAAAATTTGTTATTATCTGTTTATCTGTGTTTCAAAATTTCAATCTTTGAGAACACATAGTTTTGCCTGAGCTTTGCATTTATACTGCATTATCACGCATTTTATTTACATTTTAATTTCACTCTGCTGGCATTCGTTTCCTCTTTGTATTCATAATATCATTTTATTTACACAACAAAACCATTGTCGTTTGAATTAAACAGTAGAATCAATTTTCCAGTACCAATACACCTTCCCCAATCGAATTGCTTGTGGAATGTTTGTTGACTTGAAGGCGTGGGGAATTACAAATGTCAGAGTGAACAATTCTGATTGCAAAACTTCCTTGCCGACATCGCCATCCACCAGCGGGTGGTAATTAGTTTTGTGGTGTGGCAGTCTCGATGCATTTACAAATTAAATAACTTTATATCATAAAATAGATAATCAATCTTAGAATAAAATTGGTGTAGTTATCCTTTTTTATTATAGATCGAATATATCTGAGTTTATAACATACGGAGTCGGAATGTGACAAATAAATGTGCCTTTATTTACAGTGACTTTGTTACTTGACTATTATATAACTTTTTGGATTGCTCATGTACACTGAGTTCCTCTATGTTGCCAATATTCCAGAGATAATCATGCAAGAAGTTTCCCAATTTTTGTAGTACAACACACTCGGCAACAACACCTTCGTTGCCAAGTCATTTTAGCTTCCAAGTTGAAAAGGTTGTTGCAGTTGAGTTTTCGTATCATTTATTGTAGCAGTTATGTAGATAGTCAGTTTAAAAGAACTCTTATACGAGGTAAAGGTAATGAATTATTTATACATTCTGGGAATATACACACGTTTCCGAGAAAGTGATAATCTTTTCTAATAAGAAAACACACTACACATTTTCCACTCTTTATCAGGTCTTTAGTACATTCCACTAAAAGTGCTTTGTTTATTTAAGACATTCTGGCTCTATATAGCAATGCAATTCATGCTAAATTTATTGTTTTAAAATTATTTCAATGCTATTTCTATTTTTCTTCAAATGTTTGATGCGCATTTCTATATCTTTCAGTTGCTTTCAATTATATATAGATTGCTTGGACGTGGAACTACTCGTTATCTGAAAATAATATGCTGATATTCTATGTACTAAAACAGGTGTTTCTATGAAATATTTAGATTGCCTACTGGGATTTAGGGAATTGGGAGGTGTAAGAGATGAAATAGTCAAGGGGTTCGTGCAGTTATTTAGACGTCAATAGTCTCCACAAATTTCTGTCATAGTGATCTCACCAGCAGACGGTACAGGTATGATCTGTCTCAGGAGGTGCGAACCATAATAGTACGAACTGAAAGTCCTTATACCATAAAATGTGAGAAACATTCTCATATTTGTGTGTGTCCTAGAGTGCTTGCTTTTTTCTACCTGTCTGTACGTCATTACTTGAAAGTTGATAAATCTTCAACACGGGTACGACATTTATCGCAAGATAACCGAGCCAAGCAATTCGAGCGTGGCTGCTGCTTGGATGGGTGGCAGCTGAGTGATCCTGTCCTTGCAAGCAGCCCGCCTGCCGGGCCGTTGGTGGTGGTTCGGAAGTCACCTTTAAGCCGTTGGTCCACAGGTTAAGTGTTAGAGATGGTTTATTAGCCCTAACTTCATGTCGTGAAATAAGACATTCTTTACACTCCTGTATAAATGTTTTTGTAAATGTATGAGTTAATATTCTAAAATCATGCCTTCAAGGACTATAGCCATAGATAAAAGCATACATGAGTTGAAACTTACTCAAGGTCTATTTCCGAGTACCTCGGGCGTCAGTCCTACAGAAGATTTAGGTGGCGAGGAGAGTTACCTAGAGTACAGTTCTATCTAGAAAGTTCTCACGGTTTGTCGCCGTTACCAGAACTCACCGTGAGATCCTGAATTCACAGCTTGACACTCCCAGGGCTCTGCATGGAGGAGAAAGTTGCCATAACATAACCGTGATCGTTGACCATACCACGGGTTTACTTTAATATCTTCAATGCCCAATTGACCGTGTCGAGCGCTGCGAAGCGCGGCGAATTGCTCAATGAATCGCGTACTGCTACTTCTGCCGCTGGACAGAGTTTGTTCTGTATGTCAGCAATTTCTTGACATGCCGTTTCCTAAAGAAAGCTGCCAATGTCGACGATATCTCGGAATGCTTTCCCCGACTATCGATTTTACTTAGCGAAGGAACTATTTCTTTCTGTAATTATGGCAGCAATCGGCCTAACTTAGTAAAAGATATACCTAGGTATTTTGCCTTTGCATCGTCTTATTCAGCCATACAAATATTATTGTAACGCTTGTGAATATTGTTGCATAATGGAGAATATTACTTTGAGTTGATTTTACATCCCAATTGTGAGTAAAATCAGGATTCATGCTTATTACGTCACACAACAATGATCCATTGCGACTACCTAGCTGCCGTATTAGATTCAAAATTTCTCTTACGCATGTATCTCAAATTCCGCTTTTAAAATATTGGTTTAATCCACTGATATGAATATTATTCTGTATTTAAAAATTCTAACCCTATTTCAAAATAAACCAATATGTAAGACCAAAATTTTGTTTCATATTAAGGATTTTTGTTTTTTTACTGTGGTGTTCTAATACATTTAAACAGGTTATGTTATTCACCATACATTACCTTCTCCTACTATCAAAGTGTTGTAATTTTTTGCATAGTTAATTGCATATTTTCACGTTTTAACATTACGTCAGAATTCCTACTCGAAGTTACACTTGAGTACCAAGTAAGTTTTCCCTCAAAATAAGAGTCCCTCAAGTAAGAGTCCCTCAAAATAAGTTTTTAAAAAATGAAGGTAACTACAAAATGTATTGTAAATTGATAGTATTTCTGGCTTTAAATACTATATTACAGGTAGTCTAAGAATTCAATCTGAAGAAATGCAGTCCTTTGGTCAGTTAATATTAAGCACATTTTCGCTCTGACAAACGTATGCTAATTTAGACTTTTCACTACGGAGCATTCGTACTTTTGAACATCCACTAAAATTCGCTACGTATGCGATTTTCACTAATAGTACCATCACATCTGAGAAAAAACGTTTGTTTTATTTACTTAAGAGTATAAAAGTACTTGTACACATACATTGTGATACTTACCAAGTAAACATTGTGCACTTACCAGAAAAATCTACCTCAGATGTTGTTGGTTTAGGCAAAATAGGATGTCGTTAAATTCTATTTGATCAACTAACATGTTTGTAGGCAGTGGCAGAAGACATGGAAGAATAAATCAGTTGAGAAAGATCGTTAAATATAGTAGGCGCTTTCTGATGGGTCAGATTCTCTTGACCTTTCGTACTTTCTAGACCTCAGGAGAGCTGACACTCATGAGACCTGAACCTGGGCCTAGTAAGCGGTCATACGAGTGCTGGACATAGAAGAATGTGGAATACTCCTAGGATCGTGTCAGGTTTTTATTCGCCGACTTTTAGTAACTTGTATCAGTCGTTTTTACTAAGCAATAATTTATATCCGACTGAAGGTTTTGTTGAGGTCTTCAATAAAGGGTTTTTAGTTCCATAAAGTTCCACAGGGTGTAAATTGAGTCCTGATACGCCTGGATATATTCCAAATGGATCGTGATATCTTCACCATACTTATTAAAATACTTTTTTTAGGAGAAAAAAGCACAATTTTAGACACAATTTTTAAGCACAATTCTGCTTAATCGCTAGAAAGCACAAAAGTACCTGAAAACCAGCAATCTCTTCATTTAAGTTACTCTAAAATTTCATAAAACATGACCAGTGCAAATTAGAGTTCGTAGTTCCAATCTGAGGGCGTAATTGTTCGTTAATTTTAAATTTTCTACAAGAAAGGTCCGGTCACTTTTTGTCGTATCACTAGTGGTTAAGTCAAAAAAACGCGTTTAGAGTCAAAAACTTTAGTTAAATGTGGGACATTTTCAGTATTTATTTGTGTTCATTGGCCAATTGTGATTGGACTAGAGGTTGGGACATAAAACTAACGCAATATCTGTATTGTAAATTAAGCGACCTTTTTGGTTAACTGTAGTAAATTCTTGTCAATTTCATAACTTAAATTCTTTTTCTTTATTATACTACTAAATTACCGTCCAATTAGATTCGGTCTCGAGATTAAGTTCGATTTAATCCATCGATTACTTTTGTATATCACATATCATTTGGCTGAGCGTTAGCGAAGCATTACGACCCGCACCATTCTCAATAACGGAGGCGTAGCCCCCAGCGAGCCGAAGGCGAGTATTAGAGTATACAACTACGAGTGTTCTTCACTTGTGATCTTTATACACGTTGCTACACCAGCCCTATGTGCATGTACTTCTGCCATGCCAGATACGACTTGAAAGTAAAACCAGTCAGAGGCAGGTTATGCGTTATCCACACCAAGGTGAATCACTTTCACTGAACGGTCATGTCCAGATCCCATCACATTCCACAGAAGTATGTTGTTTGGTCTGGCCACCCATTTGGTCCTTTCACAGCAACAAGGTTTGACTCTAATACGATCTGTGGTTGTCGAATATCTGTGGGGTATTCAGATTTTTGGTTTGGAGAGCGGAACAAATCATACGCCTCGTGCTTCATGGAAAGTGGTAGATGACCTATTTAGTTGATTTGTTAAACATACTATAGGCCGTTATTAGTATTATAACATATGGATCAAAATAATATTATATAAAATAATTTCTTGCACCACACGTGTCCTACATTTTGTTTTAGCATCACTCTGAATTAGTTATTAAAACTTATTAATTCAAACACTTTTGCAGCCTTGTAATGTCCTCTGTGTGTGTATCTTTGAACTTAACTTACACAAAAATATTAACACAATATTTTCATTGGTTTATAAGAGGAGCCCATTTTTAAATATTGATATTTTTAACAATGTTGACATTTTTATATGTTGATAAGAAAACAAAGCTGTGATCTACATAATCAACATGATCAACACTGACTTAATTTGTTATCAGCAAGGGAAAACAGCGAGATGATTGATGTTTTTTAATATGTAGATACATTTAAGATAACATTTTAGTAAGATTTGTATTTGAATAAGACAAATAATACATTCTCAACAAATCGCAAAAATCATAGTAGGTAATAAAACCAAACGATAAGCTATGGGACATGTTCCAACAGACATATGCTATTGAAATTTGACGTTTATGGGTAGAATGTGGAAGGATAGATAAATAGATACAGTAATATAATGAGACAGCTCATTTTAAAATTATCCGTAGTTAAAATTATGGCTTGTCTGATGGGCTTAATGTTTTCATTGAAATTATCCGATTTCTGCTAATTTACAGATTATGGTTTGCAAGTTTACTACAAGTAATGCCAAACAATTGAAAAATTAATTTCCATTTTTTCATCAAATTTAAAACACAACAGGATGTAACAAAAAAGGTTGGATTGGCTATGTATTTTAAAATTCTGTGTGTGATTCTAAGCTAAAAATGAAGAAAAGCTTTTTCTAATTTCCACTTAGTTTAGCCGCTAGCCACCATTTTGTGTTTTTACTAACAAATTATTATTTATAAAACTAGTAAAGCTAAAGAAACCAAATTTGGCACATAGGTTCGAATAAGTAAGAGTCTGTGGAAAATTGTTAAAGTTCAAATAACAAATAAATATCCAGTATAGCTATACAAAAGGTACTAATACACTTACTATTTGGAGAATTTTATTGCAATTCCATCAGTAGTAGTTTTAACGAAATCCGTCCAGGCATAAGCGAGCACAACCACTTTTAAGGTACACATGCACAAGCCAGAAGCAGAAAACATTTTATCTTCTGATAGGCATTAGCTGTATTACATCCTGACCGGTCCCCACCAATGCCCATCCTGAATATGCTGTCACTCTGGAAGCCTCATAGAAAACCTTATAAGGAACTGTATAAGTGCAGTGAGAGGTTTTCACTAAGCATCTTATCTAAGTGGAAATACATGCTTGGACGACTCAACTACGGGCAATGTATCTGACCTGTTTGTAGTAGTGACAATTTAACATTAACAAATTTGCATATTTACTTTCCCCAACCTCATAAAAGAACTTTTAGGAGGAGCAATATTCTGCAGGAAATCCGTAACACTTACAGTCTAACAGATTCCGTAAGCAGTTAATTTTACGCTGAAATTGTTTTTTTTTTCAGATTTATATGATACTCTGATGAGTTTATAATAAAGATTTTGAATAATAGTTGAATTTCGGGTCTAATTAAAACCTGCACTGATATCACAGTCAAGGAAACAAACTCGATATCACTCATTGAACCAACTCGATGTCACTCATTGAACAAACTCGATATCACGTATTGAACCAACTCGATATCACTAATTGAACCAACTCGATATCACTCATTGAACCAACTCGATATCACTCATTGAACCAACTCGATATCTTTCATTGAATCAACTCGATATCACTCATTGAACCAACTCGATATCACTCATTGAACCAACTCGATATCACTCATTGAACTAACTCGATATCACTCATTGAACTAACTCGATATCACTCATTGAACCAACGAGAAGCGCGGGGCCATCCAAACTAAAATAAACTTTCTAAAAGACGTTCATCCTGCATTAAATTCCTGTGAAATAAATAACACAAATCAGTCCTACTTAAGCACAATTTGATTTTGAGTTTCAAAATGAAAAATACTTAAAATGTATATGTGAAATAATTAACAAAGTTAAAAGGCTTATCAAGGCTTTTTAATTTTTCTCCAATGATTTTGGGAGAGTCCTCTCCTGAATACACTAAGCTTGATACACTGTCATTCGTGTTTATTTAGTGCCACTAACTATTCCCTAAGTGCAAATCTAAAGGTAATCTCCAAAGTCTGTGCATTTCTCATCTATAGGATTTGCTTAAATTTTGCAACGGCGTGGTTTTCTTTTACGAACTTTTTATACTCTTCACGCTGAGTTACAAACGCTTCCTCCTGTCCTATTGAAGATGGTCTAATAGCATGACCGACCTTGGGCCAGTATTTGGGTTAGGTAGAGCGACTTGTGTAATCCTTCTTACCCGTGGGAACTCAATTAAGTACAGTCTGTGCTCGCCCGGCCTTGGGTTCCGTCTTTCTCTCTTACACTTCTGCTGCATTATTTTTATACGCAATTCCTCTTATTTATTTTTGCTTGTTTTCAGAAAACTTAGAGTGAAATTTATTTCTCTGATTTTAAATTTTGTTAAGTGAAACCAGTGCTGTAGTGGCAGAATGTTGTGTTATTGTTTACTTTCTGTTCTATTCTGAAGCTGAATTTCCGGGTTAATTAAAGATTTGCTCTTTGGTATCACAATAGTTCTTTCCTTTTTTATCAGCAGTAACTACCTTTACTTTGGCAAGATTCAAATATAATCTCCTCCATTGTTATGGCAAGAACACACGTCACGAATTATTTTGTTCTTTTACTTCAAAACTATTATTTCAAAATATTTATCAATATAAATGTGTATTATCACGTCAAGTTTGGATTGATTTAATTGACCATTTTTCAGTTTTTAAGTATGCACCCAAAGGCATAATTCTCAGCAAGCGAATTCCTTTCAGCTGACAAGCCCTAATGGAAGTATTTGCACCGTAATAATTCTATTACATAACATAGCTTTCTCGGCTAATGATAAAGCGAAATATTTCTCCATAACTCCTAAACAAAACCCATAATGTGATAAGAGTAAGGTCTAGCTCATGAAGAAAAGTTCATCTGGAGTGCCATCAAAAGTCATCATTTCTCCAAGTGATGGACACTCAAACAAAAATTAACAGTGAATATCAATTATATGGTGCAGTAAAGCCATAATATTTAGTCTGGAGATTGTTTTTGACAGCTGCTCTACTTTTCATCTCAATTACGGTTTCTCTAGTGCCAAATGACACTTCTACCTTTAATAGTACGTTATCTTTCTTACAAGGTCAGTAGAGTCTGGCCTCATTAAACTTTCGTTGGCAGATGGGGCCACCCTCGCAGCGCCCAACATAGCGGGTCTAATCCAGGAGTTTCTCTCCTAATTCAGTGACAGAACCATAACAGTCCAATAGTGGACCACCTCCCGTTGCAACTGCAGGCTGCAGTGAAAGCACAGTCTGTCCTGCAAGTAATGGAGGGCTGCGGGCTGCCCAGGGCAGTGTAATTGCTGTGTCTAGAGTTGCAAGTAGCCATTTGTCCCTGAATTACAATTAGCCTCGGCCCAATTACCTGTTGTCAGGATGCGGAAATGCAGGGTGACGCTACACAGTGCTATTGTATTGGCCGTTAAACATGGTCACATAAAAGTGTTTAGGGTTACTTCTGCTGTTTTACCTCCTGGTAAAGAAATAGTTACGAGCCGAAAGCTAGCTTGCACTGTACAAACACTCAACCTGGTTTTTCTTGAATTTAATGTAAAAAATTTCCCGTTAGACATTTTTCGTCAGCGGCGCTAGTTTTTGTGGAGGTCGAAATGGAGAGATGTCAAAAGGGTTCAATATATAATATGATAATTTTTTCTCTGATCATGTTTTTTCAGTTTGACACACATAAAACCAAGTGTCAGAAACGTATTTCAAATCAGCGTAACTATTAAACAAACAGTTTTTTGTCAGATTATTATTTTTTAATTGCCACATGCAAATACAAAATATTATATACATTTAATGTGTATTAACAATTGTTTAATATCGTAAAGTTTGAAAATTTGTGTCTGTCCACTATTACAAAGTCAAAAAGATGATTGCATTACAGAAAAATGCCAAAACTCTTCAATATTGTTGGTGGGAAATATGTGTTTAGTGTGATGTTGTTTTGTACTACAGAATTGTTTCCTTTCCTAAAGCAACGTTTTTCATATTGTCTCAAATTATGTTGAATACTGAGAGAAAAACTAATAAAGTAGACGTAACGTCGTGGACACACACACACACACACACACACACACACACACACACACACACACACACACACACACACACACATATGTATAATATATATATTCATTATTCAAGCAAAGAATGTTTCATTGGCAGATTGAGCCACTATACGATTTTTTTAATTTGACTTTTAATATTTTCAACATACGCCACTTTGTTAATTTTAAAGAAAATGATACAATTATTTTGTTTATTGATCTATTATCTATTCAAATCTATGTGCCAAATCTGGATTTCTTTGATAAAATAATTCTAAGGATACTAATTTTTTTATAAAAATTACAAAATGGCTGCTAGCAGCTAAACGACACATTTCTTGACATACTTTAAATTGCTTTAAATGATGACTACTGTCTCCCACAGAAGTTTGTGAACACTCTGTATATGTGCCCATGTATGTATGTTAATTATTAGTAAAATAGTATATTTTTTAGAATATTTGTATTTATTGACATATTGCGCATTTTTAGTTGTGTAAGCAATTACTGCTGTAATACATTTTTATAGTCATTAGGATTATTACATAAGAATCTGTTAAATTATTCATAATCATTGACCTTCACCTTAGCGTAGAGGAAAGGCTGCGGCTGTCTACACGAATGGTCACGGGTTCTATTATCGGGGAGCTCAATACTTGCAAATTTGTTCCTCTTTAAAAAAGTTTAATGTAATCAATTAAAGTGCCATTGGTGTAAAAAATCCAACTTCGAAAGGGAATTTAAGTTACATTTCATGTCTCTGCCGTGACAAAGAGCTTACGACAGAGCAGTGTTCCGACACGTTCAATGCCGACATTTCCATACGAATGGGTGCCACAAAAATGCAGGAGCATGAAAGCGTAGCGGCCGTGCGGCAGGCGCGGTGTAGCTGGCGCTGGCGTGGTTCAGTTATGTAACCACTTCGCCACCACCTTGCGGCCAAACATTCCTCACCTTATTATTACACGTATTTAGATATAAATTATGGAGAATATTCTACAAAATTATAAATTAAATCACACCTTTCTGTGTTTGGAAACCCCGTTTTTGGGATTAAAACGTGTTCATTGTGTACTGGTTCTATGGCAATGTCTCGTATAATTTCAAGCGTATATTACAACGTTTCTTACTTAATATTGCCTTTATTCTACTTAAAATATAACTAAATGTATGTACATCATTCTTTGTGAAATCGGATCTGTGACTTAATTTAATATTAGAATCAGTTAAAAAAATATGTTCTACACACACACACACACACACACACACACACACACACACACACACACACACACACACACACACACACACACACACACACACACACACACACACACACACACACACACACACACACACACACACACACACACACACACACACACACACACACACACACACACACACACACACACACACACACACAATGTAATCAATTTTATACCAATATATAGAATATATATATATATATATATATATATATATATTCTATAAAATGACATCAAAATGAAAACATTTAAATCCCAAAACAGGGTTTCCAAACTAAGAAAGGTGTGATTTAATTTATGATTATATATATATATATATATATATATATATATATATATATATATATATATATATATATATATATATATATATATATGCACACTCACACAGAAACAAATTTCTCTGATCATTTAATGACGATTCCATTTTAGCCAATCAAGATGTTACTAAACAGCATTCCGTGATACAGAGACAAGATAGATATTAAATCGGCTAATTTGTCCTTTGTTTCCAGATGAAGGGCGGAGCACGAACCGACTCCAGAGGAGCCTTAGTGACCGCATGTCTCCAGGAGCGGACCCAGGGTCCAAGTTCAATGACACAATGCGCCTGCGGCTACGAGCAGGTCGCAGAGACTCACGGGACACCTTCACTGAGGGAGGGAGAAAGCCTGAGCGCAGAGTGTTGAGTCCAGGACGTCCTAGGCCTAGAGAACCGCCACCACCGCCTCCACCACCCGCTGCAGAGAACTCTCTTCTCCTCGTAGATTCTAATCTTCAGGACTTAACAAACTGCGAAGATATAAGCATCTTTCAGCAACACCATATGGCGAATCAATCTATCGCGGATTCGCCAGCACCTGAATGTTCCCCTCCTCCGCCCCCTCCTCCGCCAAGACAGATATTTCCCTTCACAAGAGAGCAGATCGAGAAGATAAACCAGAATAAAGGAAGGAGTTGTGATCTGAGGCCTAGAAGTTCTTCCAACTCTCCGGTCAGAAATAGAGCAGATTCTTCTCCCTCTGGGAGATTATTCCCGAGGAGGACCTCTCTCACGTTCCCCATATCTGCGGCCACAGATGATGTAGAAGAGGGCCCATTGTGGAATCGGGAATCGAGCATTGCGAATGAAAATTTTGCCACTTTGATGCCCTTGGAAGAAAATGTACCTGCAATGGAGACACTCTCCAGTGTAACGGAGGTCTATGAAGCACTTGAAAAGAATTCTAAAGGAGTCGATGAAAGTGAAGACGAAACGGGAGCTCAATTGGAAGAAACTATTGTGGAGCAATCTGTCAAACTGCATATCCCTTTGGCATCAGACTCCACGGTCACGAATGATCAAGAGGTTACTCAAAATTGTACGATAGTGACGGTGTCCTCTCCCTCGCACAAGATGTCAGTTACCAGTCCAAAAACTCACCCTAACAGGAGGACATCAATCATGATCACGGGAAAGGAGAATGATCAGAGTGAACATAAAGTCATCAAAACATCAGTGGTGATTGGGGATTACAAGCCTCCGGTGAGCAACACAGGAAGTAACAAAGTAACAATAAACGTGGGTGGGTTTGATTACCATAACAATAAAAATAAGACTGCTAAAAATAATACGCAAATTGAAATAAGAAGTGAATACAAAAGCAATGTGACTATTGGTCCCAGTGATAACAAAAGCAGGACACTTTTGATCGTCGAACCATCCGTAGCTCCCGAAGTTGATACTTCTACCAAAGAAAATGAAGCAGTACTTAGAAAGAGCGATACTGTAAAAGAAAACACAATAAATAAAGAAGCTCAAGAAGAAATAAATAAGTTGATACGAAGTAACGTAGATCCTGTAGAAGCAGCAAGGAAAAATATAGTTCCACATGTTTGTGGACTCAGTAAATCGTCTCAAGAAGAAAAAGAAAGGCAAGGTACCCACGATTGTCTTGTAACAGTGAAAGACGAAAAGTTTACTACGAAAGGTCCAGAACATATTGAAGACACAACGGACGCCCAGATAATGCCTGACATTCAGTCGTCTATAGAGCCAGAAGAAAACTTGGACGATGACGTGTTCGCATCAAAGGATGACACAGATGAAAACTCCGATTGTTACGTCTGTGCTAAGAATCTGAAGAAATCCGGTAAGGTCAAGTCGGATGAGGAGGAAGAAGTGAGGATAGGGCTGGAGTTCGATTCTGATGAGAATCACTATGAAATCATTCGCGATCCTATATACGAGGAGATTTCAGACACACCACCTCCCCTTCCTCTCTCACCGCCTCCTACCACCGTGGATATCAACGATTCTATCCCGACCAGGTCGATATTTGAAGGCGCCAGCAAATATGATATTCTGAACTACTTGGAGACAGCCAAGGAGAGGGGAATTGTTGTGGAGTCAGAGGATGACTCTGAGGTCAGAAGTCCAGAGCACTCTCGCATCAGTTCATTAGATCTCAGCAGCCGTATCAGCCAGCTGAGCAATGCCAGTGACTCAAGTGAGGACTCTTGTAACCTCATCATATCTCCAACAGACACTGCCTCTATTACATCCGATAAGGTGAGTAGACCAAATATTTCTTAAGGACTAAACGAGTTCAAAGGATGAACGGGCAAAACGTTAATCACTAGTCCCAGTCGTAAAGTAGTCAACAATGAAACATGTTCCCACATGCTTCCTTAGGAAATGTTACATAACGGCTCACTACTTAGTGAAGAGCTTGGTAGCAATGATGGAGTTGTAAATGGTGCTATGAAGTTGTAAATCACAGCTTACCTCAGGGCTATCCATTGTCTTCGTACCATTTGTACTACGCTATTATGTTGTTAAGCTGATAACTATGTGAATCGTACCTCGTATGTTTCACACACCTATTATTTTGATTTTTATGTTTCTATTTCGCAATTCTGCCCAAAAATAGAAATAGATATTGTTCAGGGTCTTATTTTTGAACACTTGCATAACCCTTGCAGCCACGACTTTTCTGAAGATTCTCAACCGTTTACATCAACTAATTTTTAATTATTGTTCGTAGCAGTGTCTTATCTTATATTAAGTGAAATATATATCTATAATCAATATTTATTTTTAGTTGTTCACACGTTTTTTAGGATTTCCATCATCCAAAGAAGACTAATGTTTTAATTCGTTTTTATTTGGTTCACATTATTACTTCCAGAAAGAAGAAATATCCTTATAAATAAATAAAAATGCCTTTATTTCTTAAGCGTTTCTCAGTACATAACTGTTTTTCAGAATAACTTGCGTCAAATGTTATATGCCTAATAACTACTTATGGACTAAATAACAATAACATACATTGCAACACACAAAATATAACAAAGATTATAAAAACAGTTAAAACGCTATTAATTAAATATTTTCAAATACAAAAAAAGCAAATACAAAGCAAATACAAATGAAAATAGCAAGTCAAATACAGAAATGAAAATTATGTAAATAAAATATATAAAAGTTCTAAAACCTACAAACTAATACAAAAAGATCGCTACTTAATATGCAAATCCTTTATTAACATCTTAGTTGCTGCTGTTGTATACTTTTTTCATTTTCTTTTTAAACATGCTAACAACATAAGACTCTATGGTGTTAGGGAGGTCATTATACAAGGTTGGGCCAAAGTAGGTGAAGCTTCTCCTCCCGACCTCAAGCCGCACTTGAGGAAAGTGAAGCTTTCTGACTTTGCGGGTGCTCCTTTGAGTGATCTCTTCCCGATATGACAGTTTGTGTCCAAGATACCGAGGCTCTCCAAGACATTGGACTTTGTGAGTCATGCAGTTTGTCAGGACCCTGCATACGTCTTCCATTGGGGCCAGCCCGACTTTCTCTATAAAGGGGGATACATGTTCCTGCCGATTCAGGCAAAAATTAACCTTACTGTTGTGGAAAGGTAAATGTGTAATAGTCAACTCCAAAGCATACTTTCGTGTAACATTCCATGGATGTTATAGGTACGCAAGAGCAGTGTGGAGATAGAGAGAAATGACTCTGGAGTCGGCTCTGAGACCAGCAAGTGCTCCAGGAGCAGATGGCAGCATCTGCCAGCCAGTCACCAACATGGCTGCGAGGACTGCGATCAACCGGTGGAGACCCAGGTCACAGACAGGTCAGTCCAACAATTGTCTTTGAACATAAAACTCGAATATCACTCTGATGTGTATAGTCAATGCCGAGATCAAGAGACTTTTTGGATATTCAACTTTCTATGACTCAGTTTCTTCTATGGCCATTAGCCACTAAAATAGTGCTGCTGCAAAAAGGTGTTGTGAATTTCGCCCAATTAAACAATTCCACAAGGTAGTTTCAGTTCCTGGATATGCAGATTCCAAGATAAACCATGGGAAAGCAAAGCAGTCCAGTTTTTGTGTAGGAGGTTGTGAACCTTGAGACGGTTGACTTGCCAAGTGCGACGGTGGAGACTCGGTACTCGCGTCTCACTTTCCACAACCGACCAGCGAAGGAAGTACCTTGTCCTGCAATAAAGTACTACAGTATTACACTCTATTACGTAACCGATGCAAGGAATTGGCTGAGTTTTAGACGAAAATATCACTCGAGGAGCTGTACAAAAATGTTCTGTCTGGCCATAAGACATCTCAATAACAAACTGGAATGTACACTTAAACTTTTTCATGAAACCAATTATGAACTCGCAGTTCTATGATTTAATCTGTCACTTCATGGAATTTGGTTGAGCGTCAGAGGATTTTACATTATTCTCATGGGTGACCACGATGGCAACAAGAACCTACAGAATAAATTAATGTTTAAACAAACTGAATACAGTCGTATGACACTTTAACTTGTGACGTAGTAAAACACAGTCTAAGTCTCCGTAAGATATCACGAGAAAGACTTCTGAGAAACACCATGGGTTCTATGTTGGTATATACATGTCCATCCATGGGGTTTGGCCGAGCGTCATTAAAACCTATCACCTAGGCTGGCTCAATTTCTCTTGTGTCTGCCGAGGAGATGTAACATTTCTTTTTTCCATGATTGCCTGCCTCTCAGTCCGTAGGTTATATCGAGATTTAAATTATCTACGGTATATATTTAAATTTTGTCAACCTCGCGAAGTTTTGTTCCGCGGCACGATTTTTTTTGTATGGGTGATTGGAAGCCGAAGCTCCGATTTCATTTCTTCAGGCTAAGCTTAGATAATTATTTGTCAGCTTGCGAAAGCTACTTCCAAACCGGGATTCGAACCCGGGTACCTCAGGTGATACGTTAGAATGCTAACAACTAGGCTACCGGCACTGTTATGAGGATTTACTATATTATAAAATATCCCCTGATTGTCAATACACTGGCTATTAGAAAGGCCTCGAATTTCTAATAATCTTTGTCTCTTTCCACTTATTTTACTTATCTTAGAAACCATAACAGACTTTCCAAAGAAAATCAAAATATGAAAATGTTAATATCTTGATTCCCAATTGAGATTCTGCTTGCCTAGAACAAAAATTTGTTTTAATTTGTGCTCCTTTGGCTACAGGGCATGGAATTTTACTTTAGGGCTAAAGCATTAGGGTTATTGCACCCCCTCCAAAACTACATTCTCGATGCCTCTGGCATTATTTTGAGTCACTCTTTCGAATAAAAAATAACTATGTACTTGTTTTAGATTTGTCTCTAAGTTATAATGCTCTCTGACATTGATCAGTTGTGCCGTGTTGGACTAATCAATAATCAAAGAAAGAATCGCTAGTTGGATCTTACCGCTGGCTCATTTCTCGAGGATTCCTCCCGTCTGGTAGACTTGTATTGGGTAACACATAAGACGAAAGTAAAGAATAAAAGGTTTAGAGGCCACTTAGTATCAGTATTGTACCAATTAACTGAGTAAACTAATAATGAATTTTCACTAATTTGACAGCTATTCGTAAAGTTATATAATTTACCAATTACGTATATTTCCGTGGGTGACATCCTTACCAACTGTTTAATAGGTAATATGCATTAATCTTCAAAGCACCTCATTTCCCTTTCGTTGTTCCTGGTTATCAAGCCAATGATTTATCAAGCAACATTTTTCACCCACCGCAAGTCACTGCCCGATGCTTTCTTATTTAGACGATACTATCATACACCTTATACCTGTTCAACACTGACCAAAAATGTTTATTCCCAGTGGCCTGATGTTCGCCCCGCTGGTGTGCCGGAAGTGCGCCAAGAGAAGAGCAGAGCGGCGCGAGATAATCACCGAGATCGTTGAGACGGAGGAGAAGTATGGCAGAGATCTCAAGATCATCCTGGAGGAATTCTACCGGCCAATGTTGGTGGCGGGGTTGCTGTCTCCGGAGCAGCTCTCGGCCATCTTCCTGAACGTGGAGGAGCTGCTGGAGAACAACGCGGCCCTAGCGGAGAAACTGAGGGACGCTCTGGAGATCGCGACTGACCAAGGAGACGAGGACCTGCTCACCGTCAACATCGGCAGCATCTTCTTGGACGCTGTGCCCATGCTGCATGCCTTCGAATCCTACTGCACCAGACAGGTAACTGCTATTGTCTGCCTCTGAAAGACTCGTTTCTTTAGTTTTTCATGGAGATAGTGTATGACAGAAAACTACTTCAATGCCTTTACAAAATATAAAAAATGGTGTTGGGTAACTATGATATACAATGGTGACTCTTACTGGCCTGCAGTAAGATGGCGGAAACCAGCTGTGGGAGTGTGTACATAGTGGTTAGGGTCTATGATTTCTCTAAGGTACAGCTCGCTAGACAAGAGTATAGTGAAGTAATGTAAAACATACTTATATTCTTATACATGTCGCCAATGGCCCAATGTAGCGGGTAAGGGTTTTCGCAAGATAACCGGATCAAGCAACGTCGAGCGTGATTGCTGCTTGGATGGGTGACCGCTGAGCGATCCTGTCCTTGCAAGCATGTCTGCCCGGCCACTGGTGGTGGTTTGGATGTCGCCTTTAAGCCTTTAGTCCCCAGGTTAAGTGTTAGAGAGGGCTTCTTAGCCCTAATTTCGCCTGGTAAAATAGACATCTTTACTTTACATCAAAGTTGTTTTTTATTAATATTTCGATATGGCGACTATTCTATGTATCGATACCTACTCTATTTTCAAAACATCAATGGGACATTATTACACCGATGATTTGACACATTGGGAATCTATTGTGGATCTAGTAGATCAGAATCTAACATAAACTATTTTGTATCTCCGATTTAGCCGATTATTGTAACAAAAAAGTTTGCGGGTTTTCAACTGTGATTATAAATTTGTAAGCCCAATTCTCAGAGAGAATCTTTGGAATTCCGGAATACTCAATATAAGTTCTTTAACCATACCTGACATGAATTTAATTAGTATGTATATTTAAAATTTAGGAAAGACATAATAATTAGATTCCAAAAAAGTGATGACAATACATCATCCATTATTTATTGTGTGTTTATTTTAAGTTTATGATTTGCATATTATAGACTATCTTTCAAAATATATCGAAGACAATACGAAACACAAAAATCTTACCAGAACACTTTACAGCGCAATCCTACGGCAAAATAGGCTACCATATCACTAGCGAATTCTATTGCCTGGTTCTAAACTTAATCAACTATAGTAATAGCTCTGGGCTTGGTATTTTGTTGGTCACAATAAAATTGTAACATGCAGTCTCAATGAAGGTTAAACAGACGCTAATGAACTATTTAGCCCTTTATTAACAAATATATTTGCATCAAATTCAATAAATTTCCATTGTTACGTATATTCTTGGAAAATATTTTATGTATGTATCTCATTGTATAGTAATAAAACCAGCAAAATGTAATTTTTTGCATATTTTCATTCAATAAAGTTCTACTTATTAGTTATTATTATAATAGGGATAGGAATAAATTATCCAATAAGTAGGCTGCACTGTATGACTTTGAAATTCAAATAATAAGTAATTTCCTAAACATTGAAATTACTTATACACTTAACACTCAATTTCATAATGACGTAAATAAATGTGTAATTTCCAACATTGGTTGTCCAATGTTATAGAGACCCGCTTCCCTATGTCATTTTCATCTGCGTTTGTTTCTGTGTCCCCTAAGCAAGTAAAGTCTTTTTCTAACCTTTTTCCTATAACCTTTTTCTATTTGCATTGTAACTTGAATCCTTTGAAGCTGGAATAACTTGTTTCTACCAGTCTAAGAATAAGATGTGCACATCACTCTAATAACACCCAGGTCAGGAAGATTAACCTTACGAGTCATTTCATTACCATAGGCTACTCAGGCTTATGCCTAATGCATGTATGATATCACCAACACAGACCAAACCACCTTGGACCTAGTGGTGCAATCAACACAGAATGGCTCCAGGTTTGATAAATTGGATGAAAAACAAAAATTTTAATGACTTTTGTGATAAATTGGTTGACTCTGGTAACTACTGAAATGCATTAAGGGAACTTGTAAATTGCCAACTATAGGCCGGAACCATAAATTGTACTTGGTTGTTATCACTCGTGGATACCAATTTATGGAGAGTTTGATTTACCGGCTATTTTCAAGACCATTGCAAAATTGGTTATACAGTGTTTTCTTCTGTGAGTTTTAGAAATCTTTTATGAATTTTAAAACTGGAAAATAAACACTGCAACCTCTGAGTCTCACATAGAATGCTAGATTAATCCAAATTTATGAGCTTTTTTGTTAATGTAATTTCAAATTTTAATATGGATAATTTAAAACTTTTTCTCAATCATAAATTTATAATAGATACCAAATGGTATTGTGCTACGCTAAAGACAAGAACATTATAAAGAATTTATGTTACTTTCTCTAATACACAATGAACCAGTGGCGTATATAGAAAAATATTTTGGGGGGGGGGGCTGAAATAACGGGGGGTCTGGGGGGTATGGAATACCCCCCATTAGAAGGGGGGTCCGGGGGTCGTCCCCCGGGAAAATTTTGCCAATTTAAGTCTTAAAAACACAGGTTTAAGGTTTTTGGCATGTATAAACGCTAAAATGGAAAGAATGAAAATCACTCTTTCGGAGAGATTTTTAAGTTTTTCATGGCGAGTTTCCTTCTTTTCGAGCAGGTTTCACTTTTCCATTTTAGCGTTATTATGTTTATATAGAAGGACCTGTATCCTTTGTATATTAATTTTTGTATAAAATAAAATTCAAAACTTAAGTGTCTGCTAGTTTTGGTAGTTTTCAGTTGTTAAAATAGAAAATAATAGAGGCTATAAAAGTCCTATTTTTAAAAATCTTTGGTTTAAAATAGTTGTTATACAAAGAAATATATTGTCCTAGCCTACGTATCTAAAACACAACACACCACAATATTATAAGTTTGAAACTAATAAATGTTGACTATATACTATATTTATTTTAGCAATTGAATTGTTATTTTAGTTTTTTTTTAATTTTACCTTAATGAAATCAGAAATAGTAAATTTCAGTATGCACACAATTTAAATATTTATATCGTTAAAAAACTAAAATCTCAAACAGCCTTCCAAGCTACAATAACCAGTTATTGTAGGCCTACTTTTATGAACTGTTACAAGGGAAGAAAATGAAATATAGCTAAAAGTATTCATGAAACACTGTTTATTGTCATTTTACAAAACAAAATCCAAATTTCTAGACTTCAGTGAAAATTGTTTTAAAACTTCCTCATCAGTTATGGTAATGTCTCTATGAATAGATAAAAGTGCAAGACCATTCAACCTGTTTTCCGAAGTTGTGTTTCTCAGATACGTTTTAAGTCTTCGGAGAGATGAAAAGCTCCTTTCTGCAGAAGCCACTGAAACGGGAAAAACCGCTAACAATTTCAAAATATTAAACATGTTTGGGAAATAGTCTTTATCACATTTTTCAAGAGCAGAAATTGCAGTTTTTGGCAAACTTTCTTTTCTTCACGATTCCACTTTTGTTTCCACAGTAGAAATTCACTTCGTACCTCATCTCTGAAAGATAGATCTTTTTCATAAAACGTCAGGGCAGGTTCCAGGGATGAAAATTCCGTTTTAATGCAGTGCTCAGGAAGAACATTCTGTAGTGAGTCGATTACTTCCTGTGGTTTTTAAAACGCTCCTGAAGTGAACAGCAGAAATCGTCAAGGTATGGTATATACCACTACACGGCCGGTAGTATTCTTCCACGTTTGTATAAGGAGTATTGCAGCGATTAGTTTGCTTGCGACATGTACGGGGGGTTTCCTCTTTGATACCTAATTTGTCAGTGCTTACTTTTAGCTCACTGAATAAAGCCTGGAATGTCTCTTCTGCTTTGCTTCGCCTTTCCTTTACTAGTTCCAATACATTGGAAATCTGTTTGTTGGCTTGAGCAAGATCTATATCTTTCTTTTGGAGCATCTCTGAAAGGCGGATAGTCAAAGAAAGCAAGTTGTTCAAAATAAAAAGACATGCAACAAACTGAAAACTGGTCACGGAGGCAATTAGTGTGTGTGCTTTTACAGAAGCTTCTGCAGTCGATTCTTCTTCAATAGTTTGATAGAGCGGTAATTATAGGCTCCAAAGCTTCTTTTAAACATTATAACTGAATCGTGGCGTTGCACCCAGCGAGTCTCACACAGACATATAAGTTTTTTTTCTTTTCATCTCAGGGCAGCATTCAGAAATACTTGACTTAAGTATCGCAGTTATCTTAGCTGACTTGTGAAAGAAACTACACACCTCACTGATGACACCCATACAATTCCTTATCATAGGGATTTTTGATGCATCAGATAGACATAAGTTAAGAGAATGTGTGTATATGGCTGAGGGTACTTTTTCACTTATGTATGCTTGTACCCCTCATGAACTGGCCACTCATGACAGAAGCCCCATCATATCCTTGACCACGTAAATTGTTTAAATCAAGTCCAAGACTGGTTAGACTTGACATTAATGTATTGGCTAACCTTGACCTGTTACATCATACACGGGTACAAAAGCCAGAAAATCTTCCCTAATTTTAAACAATTCCTCGTCAACATATCGGACACAGAGGGAAAATTGTTTCAATTTGGCTAATGTCTGTTGTCTCATCTGCTAATACTGAATAAAATTACAGATTTTCTCACGTTGGATACAATTTTTGACTGTATTTGGGAACCAAAAATACCTATAATTTCATTTTTGGATAACAGAACTAGTATACATAGTTTTGCCACCACCAGTTTTCTAGCTGTGTTTTAAGATTATTGTCCCCGTAATTAGCCCTTGTACCTTAATAAAGAGCGAAAATTACCATCATTTTGTATAGGCTCGTCAAGATCCACTCTTCCACCATCACGATGCCCCTCTAAGAGCAATTTGTTGCCTTCCACAAAATCTAATTGTCTGGATTATCGGTATAATTCTATTTTGTTTTCCTGAACATTCATTTTTTCTCTGCATGTTGATACTGTTTATCACACTTTCTGTTTTTTCCATGTACTAAGGATTTTACGTCTTCAGCCATTAACATTGCAGTTTTATGATATTGTTTATTTCATGTTGCATGAAAACCTCCCTAGCTTTCTTAAGCTTTGTAGTAAGTGGTTTTGATACTAATACTCCTAAACTCTGATGGTTTCCTTTCCCACCTGTGTTTGTGTGAGAAAAAAAACACAATATTTACACAGGGCCCCTTCCTTTGCTTCCGAATAAGCTAACCATTTGAAGTCTTCCAACCACTTATATTGAAAACTTCTGTTTATTTTCAACTTTAGGAAATTCGTAACTACGTTGAGGCTTCCAACAGTTTTCTCAATAATTGAAATTTTCTCTTCATTTTGAAGTGAAAAGGAAGTTGAGGAGCAGTAATGACCAATATCATTGATATTGTGAACTAACAAAGTGTGATTACTCTCGTTAAGGTTATGTTCAATTTCACCTGTGTGATCCTTGATCTCAACAACGCTGCCAGTTGATGTAGCACAAGTGGAGGGACTCGGTGTTATTTCAAACGATGTCTGCTCGTCGATCTCAGACGAAACACGTTTTTTCTTCACGAAAAAAGCTTGAATCGAACTCTGTCTCTTCATTTTAAATGTTTAATGTAGCCTATGTACTTCACACACGTAAACTGTCAACTATAAAGTAATCCAGATCATGTTTAAATAACGCGACAACAAAACATATCACTTGATAACAGTCCACTACAATCACAGCACATATGCATACAGCACTTAAAATGTTCACCACGGGGTGATACGCACTAGACAACAGCAGACAATGGCGTGGTAGTGCGGAATGAGGTCAGGTGTGGTGGGAGTGGGTGGGGGGTTGTAGGAGGAGGAGGGTTGCTAGGCAGCGGGGCCGCGGCGACACGTCATCGTCATATACGCATGCCTGGCGCTGGCACTACACGAGCGGCCGACGCGACAGTCAGGAGCGTCAGGCTACCTCGCACTCTTTACAGTTGCAACGCTTTACAGTTGCAACGCTTATTTGCATGCTTACAAAATATTAGTAATTTCAACCTCTGAAAAAAAATAAATATTGAATATTGTTAGGTATCATAATGTATTCTTAAAATTCCACTATAAACTATAATACTAATGTAGTCGAAAGTATAGAAGCACAGCTTATTGAAAATAAAAATAAATTATCGTATATAAGTTTATAATATTTTTTTTGTGTTTCAAATTTCGGGGGGGGGGCTCGAGCCCCCTGAGCCCCCCCCCTTATATTACGCCCTTGCAATGAACTATCTTGTCAAGGGAATATCCATTATGGATTATCCTGAGCTTTGGATTCTATGAACATTTTGTCCATGTGCATGTGTTCAATATCCATAGTTTTTGCAAGAGACCACACATGATTTGGTTTTTATGAAATTCGTAATTTTAGTGTAAAAATTTCCAGACTATTTACTGTATTTAGGGTGATTGTTATTCAAAAACATTCTTGTTAGTCAATTAAATATTCTCAAAAACAACTTTGTACCTCATTTCATAACAATTTACCACAAACCACATCTCTATAAAGATTTAATTCAAAAATTGTTCAAGATTAAATTTTTATGTTGGAAAAATATGTAGTTTACCATGGTAAGAAACCAAAAGGATTGTGTGACTGGTGAAAATTGGCTTGTATAAAAACTAATTTGAATGCCTTAACATGGTTATCAATAAAATTGATAAGTTCTTGATCACCTAGCAAAGAGATAGTTTTCCGATTCCGAACCAAGGCTGGCAAGATAGGACTGTGGAAGAAGTCCAATACTATGTGTAGCAGATGGAATAGGATCCTAGTGAATTCTGTATATTCCATGCTTGTCTATAATTTAGGATCATATTCTTAAGTAAGGGGCTTAGGAGGTTATCCTCAATCACAATAAGAAATAAATTAATATACAAATTTAATCATAATGATATATTGTTTAATCACAGCACCAAATATAGAAATATTCAAGACTAATATAGCTGACATAAATTGAGTCGTTGACTCCAACTCTTCATACAATCAGACATGTGGATATGAGGATACTATGCAAATAGAACCAGAAAAGCCAGTTTATTCACAATATCACCACGAGGTTGTAAAATATGATTACTGGACAAGTCAGTTTATTATTAATACCATATTTTGAGATTGGCTAAACGTGGTTCTCATTGAGGTAAGTGCATTTTAATAATGACAGGTTGGTGCGATATGGTTAATGTGAATTGGTTTTTTTCAATAACGCTGTATAACTGATGAGATTGCTGGAGAAGCACTATTATCATGACCCTGGTAAGACAGAAACTTTTGGTAAAGCTAGTGCATTCCTCGTTGTACTTCAAGGCTCGAGAGAAAAAAGAGCACTTGAAGAAAACATAATATAATTGTAGAAAAAAATGCTTGTAGATGAAAAAGCCAAGTCTTTCTTGAAATATTATGTAGTATTGTGTAGGAATAACAATTAATTGTCACTTACTCCACTGTATTAAAAACTGAAAAGTGAGCACAGCCTTCAGACCAATAGAATATTTAGTATGGGTTTGGAGTCTCCTATAGCATAATGGTATGTATGGTACAACCACCATGAGAGAGGGTAATGGGCACCATCTCAGTCGAGAGAGGATAATGGGCACCATCTCAGTCAAGAGAGGATAATGGGTATCATCTCAGTTGAGAGACGATAATGGGCACCATCTCAATTGAGAGAGGATAATGGGCACCATCTCAGTTGAGAGAGGATAATGGGCACCATCTCAGTTGAGAGAGGATAATGGGCACCATCTCAGTTGAGAGAGGATAATGGGCACCATCTCAGTCGAGAGAGGATAATGGGCACCATCTCAGTCGAGAGAGGATAATGGGCACCATCTCAGTCGTGCAGAAGAAGGGGAGGATATTTCTGTTCAAGTCTCTGCCTACCAAAGTGGATAAAGGAGTCTCCATCATGTTTTGATTTGATGAAGCCTTTAACACTAATGGAGCCTCACCTACCTCAACCAACATCATCTACAGAAAACAGGACTCATTTACCAAGCTATCCATATACCCCAATCTCTTGATTTTTGTGGTTAGTGATTTGATGCTACTGAAAATTCATGGGGTTGCCCATAAGTCTTTGTTTATCCAGTGTTTAGGTTCTACTGACAGGAGAAGTGAACCCTTTTGGGGGTTTTCGTTGGGTGGTACCAATTATTGTAATGATTATTATAATCATTTTTATCAAGTTCTATACAGCAGAAGGAATAGTATCTGTATATAAACTCTAATACATTCAAACAATTTTTTGATTTAGCCAAAACTTGAACTTATATTACTGCAGTCTCTCTCCATGGAGATTCTGTTTGATTTGTGCAGCTTTTCATCGTTGTCATATTCCAGTGGCATAGATACAGGGGATGGGAGATCAGGAGATTAATCCCTTCGAGTAAAAATAAATAAAGAAAATTAAATATGTGTTTATATATGAACTGTTTTTGTACATCTCAATTTCAAATAACTTAAATCAGATATTCACAATCGAATTTCCCCAAAATTTCACTTGCAGTGTACCAAGGATCTATCCCTTCCACCCCTAATAACAAAAACTGGGCAAACCCTATGTCCGAGAGCGGCACATCACTAACCGCAAATGTCAAGATATTGAGGCGCAACAGTAGATTGATAGGTCTAGCCTACTGCAGAGGAAGACTGTTGGAGGTGGTGATGCTCCCTAGGTGTTAAAGGCTGTAGCTAGCCTAGACTAGGGTGTACACCCCTGTCTGCTTTGACTGGAGAGGCTGGTACAGAGCTGGCCTCCCCTTCTTCTAAGGACACATGACTGAGTTTAATGCTCAAAATCATTCATCATGAATCTTGACATAAAGCGGCACCTACCCCAAACCTTACCCATCCATAATATCCTGTCACTCCAGAAGCGGTGCATGTCCTTTTAGGACTAAGTGCTTTCCCAGCTTCTTTTCCAAAGAAACAACAAAAATCATCATTTCCATTCACTCCCAGACGGATTCCGTTTACTTCACTGTCATAATCCCAATAATTAACAAGTTTTATTTGTGTTCTCCATCATATTCCTCCATTAATCTAGGATCAATAAATTTAAGGAATCATAATATAATTGCTGCATTACCGACAAGTAACAGACCACATGATATTTTCCTTTAGGGAGCTGCTTCACTGCTTCTAGCCAATTTGGAGAAGGAGAAGGAACTGCTCCGGATATTCCTGAGGGTCTCACAGATGGAGAACTCTGTCCTCAGGAGGATGAACCTCAACTCATTCCTCATGGTAAGTTACATCCTTTAAAGAGTAGTCTAGCAGCGAAAGCAACCAAGCTATCTATTTTTTTGTAATTCTTGAATTACATAAATTCAATTATGGATATTACCCATATCCATCCTTATTTTCTTATTCAGACAGTCAATTATGATTTTGAATATTTAAAGGAGGGGAAAAGCTGGTAGTCAATTGATCTGTATTGGATTTTGACATAAGATAGCTCAGGTTCAATTATATCCAGGACAATAGTTAGTTTTATCAGTAATGCTCAAATCTCACAGGTGCTGGTCTTTTATTTCTGTGTTTTGAGATCCTTACACTATCTATAGTCACAATTAGATCCTCAGGGTTGTGATGATGGGGGATTACATCTTTTGCCCTTACAATCCTTGAGTATCTAGGAATCATTGTATCATACACTGAGGTCTATGGCTCATGGAGATTGCCAGAATAAGGCTCAACAGACCACTAGCGTTTTATCTAAATCAAACATTTGATTATTACTGAATCCACAAGGGTAGTAAAAGTAATTAAATAGAATATACCAATAACCATGAACGCCTAATTGCTTATTGAAGCCTTTATAACTTACCTTATTCAGAGAGCAAAATCAGGTTATGACTTGTATGTAGAATAAACAAAAATATGAAGGGGTATTGAAGAGTGTATAGAAAATATGTTTATTCAAAAATCAGCAAACTTCACAAGCAGTTAGTTGGTACATCTACTTGATACTATATAAAACTTTGCTGTTATTGTTAACTGGAGACATTTGAAACATATTTTTCTCAAAATCTATGGGGAAAAAACATGTTGAATAATATAACCAGATCATCATAAACATGGATTTTAAAATGTAAAAATCATTTGTCTGACTGATTTAATACACTTATACACTGTATATTCCTTCACTGAGACTAATGTTTTTGGAATGTTAGTTTTCAATGATCACTGTAAGTTTTTAATTCATAGATTCTTAGAAAGGACCTAAAGTATAACAAATTTTTGTAAGCATAATTACTGACAAATATACACGTATGGCTTTCCTACACATATGTTTTCAGTAAAGTTCTTTGAGGAAACACTAACCAATTGTGTTGTAATTTCGACAACAAGGTAATAATGAAGTAGGAGAATCATGTCACATAGAAAAATATTAATAGTTTTGTTACTTAACTCAACTTGGTTTTCTGTCTATAATTGGTTGTGTTAACGTTCTGTTTGGTGCAGGTGCCAGTCCAGCGCGTGACCAAGTACCCGCTCCTGCTGGCGCGCCTGTATCGTGTCACTCCGGGCCACCTGAAATCTAGGGAGGCCCTCCGAATGGCACAGACTAAGATAGAGCTTCACCTGGAGCATATCAACTCGGTAACCTCACTATATGTGTATTTTGGCTTTGTACAACTACGAATAATTTAAACAAAAATTCTGTACTTGCCAAAACAAATAACATTTATTTTAGGCATAAAATGTTAAATATTACAAACTAGTGCACATCATTCAGGTCCAAATATAACTTTTTATTTAAAATTATTGTTTTCAAGAGCTGGTTATAGTGAAACAATCTTGAGTTGGGATAAAAAGTACAAACACTTTTAAGCCTCTATTATTGGTCATAGAATTATATGAGATGTGTCATTTTAAAGATATAATCAATAATCAGCCAACGCTTTTTAGTTTTTCTCGTTAAGTGTATACGTTTTTAGTATTCAAACAATAAATTACATAAGAAGTTTCAAATTTTTTAATAGGCAAAAAAATAAAGTCTAAAAAACATTTATATAAATACTAGGTACAATTATTGATCTTTAAAAGGATACATCTCACATAACTGTTTGACAATAATATTAAGAAAGTAAAAGCGTTTTCAGTTTAACATTGTTCTTATGAGACTAGAACAATATTCTGTACATCCGGCTCTTAACAGTTATGTTCCTTAGCTTTTAATAACTGCTGAATAATACATACTCTCCTAATATTTGTTGTTGATTTGTGTGTTCGAAAATTCTTTATTTCTCAAACAAACAATAATAACTGTTATGGATTATTTTAACAACGACAATGTATAAAAATATTAAAAACTTATAGTATAACAAATAGAAACAGGGTAACAATTTCAAATTATGATTGATAAAATTCATATAATTGACAATCATGGTTATCAATTTAATTTTGTACTAACCTCAGCTGGATCAATAAGGTGATTTGAACATCACACACTTGGTATTGCTGCCGCACTGAATTAATTTAAGTAAAAGAAAAAACTTGCAGTTTTAAATAAACTGCCCTGTCTAGTAATTGGACTGAAATAGCTTTTGCAGTAATTCCTTACTTTTAATTGCCTTAAATAAAAAATAACTTAAGTTTAAAAATGAACTTAATCACCAACACATTTTATTTGTATACAGTACAGTATCAAGATAAGGATTTTATTTTTTATTCATGCATGCTATAAGGCCAGTCTATAAAAAATAAAATCACTTTTAACTATTGATGTGCACCTATATTCTTTCTCAAGCCTTTAAATTGCAAACAAAAATAATGTATATCCAGTGTACATATAACATTGTTACCATTTAGTAGTATAATTTTAATAATGTCAACAAAAATAATTACTAAAATAAATTAAGATGCATTTTCTGGCACTGGCTTATCTAGGGCAAAGTGGATTTTAAAATATTGCAAAAAAAATGTAAGAAGTTTGAGAGAAAGATGAGTAGTGCGCCCTTATTTGGTTCTTTTTGGAGGTGTTATAATCAATATTGGGTTTGAAAAAAATATATTTCTGTACTTTACACTCATAGCTATTTAAGAGAACTTCTCTAAAGACATACTGTAAAAATGTCACATTTTTATCTTCAGCTTTTTGATTTGGACCTGGGTACAAAATTGTCTAAACCTCCAACTTTTAATGTCTATAATTTCACGTGGAATAATCAATAACATTCTACTTTTTATGTGTGCTGGATAGTAAAGAGCTATGAATTCAACATAAAAAATATATTTTCCAAACCCAAAATTGATTGCACACCTTAATGTATCCAATCCCATGTACAAAGGGCACAGAGCACGTCAATTCAAGTGGTTGTTTTATTCTAATCTGTTTGGTAGTAAATGTTTTTAGACTTAGTTGATATGGCCTTTGAAACCTCTAGTCATGATTCCTCTCAAGATCAAAGACGATATACCCAAACTAATAAAAAAACTGTGCTCCAATATGTCCGCCCTAAATGATAGTGCACAACAAGAAGTGGATTTTGATGGCGTCATCATTTCTGAAACAGAGCCAACATCAATGATGGGCTGGTTATCTTCATCCTAGGCAAGCTTTTCCTGCAAACCATTCAATGCTTAGTTCTGTTTACTGAGTCTCTTTAATCAACAGTTGCATCCTTTAGATTAAAAGCTATCTAACCGCAAATTCCTCTTGGTTTGGAAATGATTTTTGACAGCTTTGATGACAATGTTGGGGTTTTGCTTCAATAATTACCAAATGGTACTGTGTACTCAATAGTTGTCATGATTAGCTTTGCTTTAGGCCTTTTTGAATTATATCAAAAATCCTTAATTGATGCCTACTGACTTCTAGGAGTAAAACAGACTGATATTTTCTGAGATATAACTCTTTCCGAAATGGTAAGCATGGAAATGTAACTGCTCCAGGACTATACTAACAAACTTAATTAAATTGAAACTGTCAAAATGTTATACTTCAATACAATTGTTGAACAACAGTAGTGGCCTATAACTTCTAACCAAGTGAATTAAACAGAAAATAAATTTGAAATATAATCAACCAGTGGACAGTTTTCTAAGAAAAGATTATAAATTTTTCAGCCTATAACCAGTGATTAGTATGAACACTCCTCCTAATGTTAAACTGTTTTTCAGGTTCTTTCAATATATAAAATTGGCTGTAACGTTTTCCCGTAAATTCAAACTTAACAATTGACTGTGACATACATGCCTTATGGCACCCAATCATATTTATGCTAGTAGGCCTTACTCAGTATAGTGCCGCAGTGAAGGTTCTTTTACCTTCTTGGGCATCCCCAGACTCTCCAGGATAAGCGCTCAAATGTGGCAAATCATTTCCTGATGTTTTTCTGTAGCCACACCATTGCTTTAGCTACTGACATATTGGTTTTGACTTGCAGCTAGCTAAGGACATCAGCACAACCAAGTTATGGCGCAGGATATCGATTATCAACGGGAGAAGGTCAAGCAGTGAAACTGACATGATCAATATAAAATTGAGGAAGGTAAGTATTATGAGTTTTTATGACTTAAATTATTTTTACAATGGCTCAATAAAACTACACTTAAAGTACAGATTAAAGCAACAGGCACAGATAAAATAAGAATGCCAAATCCAGTCATTGAACACAATCTTCTAAGAATGCTTGTGTTGTGAATCCTATTTCTCCTCTTTCTAGAATTCATTTTTTTAAAGTAATCTATAGATAGAAACAAATAGAGTAAAAGGGTTCATTCTATTAAGACATTTCAATAGTAGTACTGGATGTTTAGTAACTCTGTGGGACATTTTCTTCTATTAACCTTGGGGTAATATAAACTTATAATGAATATTAGCAGTTACCTGCAGCTTCACATGCAATTTCCTGTTGAAAAACTGGACAGTATATTTATGTATTCTTTTTCTATGACATAATAAATAGTCTAGAGATAATCGATAGTCATAGCAGCCTAGGTTTATAGTGCATTTTATGCAACAACTGTCAATAGACATCAGGTTCTCAGTACCTAGCTGAAAATATGCACATGTCTGGCATATCACCCAGAGTGAAATAAGCGTATGACGATTGCTTTTGCAAATTATTAAAACTTACAAGTCCACATTTGGGCAATTGGTGCAATATAAATTAATATATTATCATAGTGCCGATAGCCACACGGACTAAAATGTTGACTTTGTGGATCTGAGTATTATCTTAAGAATGAATTAAGATATAAATTTGAAATTTAGTATATTTTGCTTATTTATAATTAGGCTTCTGGCAAAATTACTCCTCTGTCTGTCAGTCTATCTATCTGTCGGTGTGTGTTTTCAACTGGATATCTCAAGAACAAATTGAGCAATGGACTTAAAATTTTGCATGCAACATCATTTCTACTTAGCAACGTAGTGTTTGATGATAGCAAGTTTCTCTGTAGAATTTGGCTAACTATTGGAAGGATATCTCAAGAACAATTTCAGAAAACTTGAAATTCATGAAAATTTTGGCATGAAAATTCCTTTTCTACAAAAACAAGAATAAGTTCGATGTTCATCCAAGGAATTTGACTGAGTGTCATTGAAGTCTATCTCTCAGTAGACAAAAAATAGGAAAACATGAGGGCAGTAAAAATTTCTTTCCTATGCCTCTTAGTACCAAGGACATCTCGAGCATAAAACGAGATATGGACTTGAAAGTTTGCATGCTTAACTTCAACAAAGCCTTTTATACAACGCGTGGTGTGGTGTACTCCTACCTTGTAATTATAAGCATGTGGAACAGATAAACATTTATACACACATGTTATAAGTAAGATGTTGTATCTAAATACCAAGAGTGTATGTTTTGGGTTCTCATATTAGTGAACATATGCAGTGCATAGAACTCACCAAATCACTTTATTTCCTATTGTCTTTTCAGTTTCCTTTAGAAGTATCTTTGCATTATTTTCTGTGTATACTCTTTAATCAATCATCGTTTTACCTCACTCAGTAGACTTCCGTTTTTATACCGAATTGACACTAATATCTAATTTTAAATCTCAACTAAATTCTAAGAAAATTTTTCTAATAATCTTTCCTACATCCAGGACTTCTGCTTCTTTAGGTATCTTTAACATCTCTCAAAGGTCCAGTAGTTACCTCTTAGAACTCCAATTTAATTTACAGGAACCAGTCAACATAACTTATGCCCCACTACGAATGTTGAGTTCAGCTCCATTTCTTCTTCCACTTAGTGCAGCATCTGAAACAGATTTGATGTGATGTTGTCGCAATCTTGACTCCAGGAATCTGAAGTCAACATCCGTTCGAAGAGATTCAAAGAAGTCTGCGACAAAGAAGCTTAAAACAAACAGGAGGTGTACTGGAGCTGAAATCAACATTCATATTGAATCACCCCTTCCCACTATTCCCGTATCTCCCTGCAGTGTTAAATGTTACTAAACATAACCATTTATGTCGTCCAGGTGGCAGTGGATGTGCTGGAGTGGAACCATGATGAGGTGAGGTTTGCAATGGAAGGGAAGCTTCTGTACACTCAGCCCACAGACAACAACTGGCGTCGTGGTCGCACAATCAAACTGAGCCCAGTCAACGCCATGTTGGTCACCCTTGGCAAGGTTAGTGTTAAATTTTAACCATCTTTCAATGGTCATGGTCAGGGTGTGCTCTCCCTTTGACACTAAAATGTAATTTACAATTCACTTTTCGTTATCCGTAAATTCATAGATTTATTTTTTGTCAATGGTCACATTGTTGATAATGGAAGTTTAATGAAGGTTATGAATGCAAGTAAAAGATTTAAAGGTCTACTACCAACACCTAGAAGGCCCTTGAAAACAGTTTTTCTCAGTCTACTCAAAATTGGTCTGTTACAAAACTAAATTTTCAGCTATAAAAACTATGACTAATTGATGTTGAAGGCCTGTTTTGAAGATTCATTATTTGAGTATAGCCCGCTGAGTAATTTAATATTAACTGTAGTTTTGACTTCAGACAACTGATATTCTCTTCAACTTTCTCTACGGTAGGTTAGGGAAGAGCTTAAGAGTATATTTTCAGTATTATTTGTCTTCAGGGATATGATACATGCCTCCTTATGCAACCTATGAGTTTCCTATAAGTCATTTTACCATAGTGAAATACGATACCTTGGAAAAAAAGCTAAGCTTTGAATGAAGCTTATTATTAGACTGCGTTCAGAGGTATAATACATAGAGATACAAGTTCAATGATAAGTCTGGTATTTAGTGCATACAATATTGGTTGTTAATTTGTTTACTTGCTGTACGATGCCCATATTACATTTTACCTTTTACATTTTCTTCCAATTTGCCCAAGAAGGATAATTACAGTTACACTGTATCTATGGTATCTTTTTTGTGGTTGCCTCTGTAAGATTTACCATTTTTCGGGGCTTATGAATTTCAAAATCTAATGTATAACTGAATAAAAAGTCTTATCAGTGTAAGACAGGGATTGGTTACCAAATAGAAATTGAAGGGTTACAAACTTACCAAATAGAAATTGAAGGGTTACAAACTTACCAAATAGAAATTGAAGGGTTACAAACTTACCATTGTAAGTGTTCTCTGTTAAATAAAAGATATTAAGGGCAGGGAAGATAAGACCTCCTCTAGGGATAAGGTCCATTACTTATATCACTGTCCCAAACTTTCCAGCTCCACAGACAATTTTAGCTAAAAGAATAACAATTATGGCATATTACATAATTTTTGCAATTATTCTCAAATCCATCCATATTTTTTCCAGCCCACGGAAGACTATCAACCAGATTCTGATGAGATCTTAGCATTTCCAAGGAAGAACGGAATCAGAGATGCCACTCTGCTGTTGGTTAGAGAGAAGAGCGGACGATATGGACTACTAAGGGTAAGAATCAGCCATGTTTACTGAAGTTATAACATAAAACTATGTTTGCCTTATCAGTAAAAGAACATAAAACTATGTCTGGCTTATCAGTAAAAGAACATAAAACTATGTCTGGCTTATCAGTAAAACAAGTACAACAGTTTCAACTGAAACTGAAAGTCTGAATGACATAGTATCATCAACTGAATGGGCGGACTCTGCTTCTCTTGGAATTGCAGGATGAGATTTTGTTCATGTTTCAATCAACTGTCATAAAAGTTTGATCAGTAAATTAAAAGTAACTGCTAGACCTGCAGGAACTGATCAGGGTCGGTTGAGTTATTCGGTTAAATAAAACTATGTTGAAGGTACCAGCACCCTTTCATTCTTTTAATTCCCTATTTATATCATTGCACCTTTTCATTTCTATTTATGTTACAGGAAATGTAAATACAGTTAGGAAGTTCAAAATCTCAAAGGTTAGCTCTACGTTGAAAGGTTAATAGTTACTTCAGCAAAACCCACAAGATAAGGTCCATTGTCAATCTGATATCAGGTTCCTGGTACTGGATGTTACCTTATCTCATTTTAAAAGAACAGTCAATCTAGATAACGACTAGACTGCACCATGCATCACCATCAGTTAAGTCATATAAAAGACTGTCAGTTTTTTACTAAAAAGAGTAAGTTAAAGGAATTAAAATTTTAAGAACGGAAACCATTTTATAAGATTGTAAATTTTTCTGTGTTTTGGTGTGACCTTACTCAAGACAAAAAGAATACAAAACATTGACCGACAATTCCTTCAAAAGTCATGAACACTCTTTTGAAAATTTGTTTGATGACTGTTTCTTTTCAAAGTTACTCTCTTTTTTATAAAGGCTTGGAATTATATGCATATTAAATGGGAGCAGATAGAGCCTTAGCTCTCCCTCCAAAATTTTCAGAGGCAAATCTTAAATTTCAACTGGTACCGTAGCTTGTTACTGACCACTAGCAAACAAAGAGCTTCCTTCTCTCAGTATGCAGGATTTTTTGCTAACACACATCTATTTCAATCAATGTTCGATTTATTAGTTAAAATCTATTATTTTAAATCTACTATTTTTCTTTTAACCATTAAACCATAATTTTTGTTCAGAACACGTCACTGAATACATCTTATTGAAAGTACCAACTCTCCAACCCTTGACCAATTTGGAGATAGATTTATTTATAGACCGAAAATGACTAGTAGTCATCTTGGAAGGTATTAAACAACATAACCATCTTTACATATCTTTTCATTTTATTTATTCCTAACTGACTAATTTACTACAATATAGCCAAATCTTGTTCATTCATACACCTTACTGGAGTAGCTGGAATACACTAAGTTCTGACATTGACGATGTCCTGCGGATGTGTTGCAGGAGCCTCTGTTCCTTGACCGGTGCATCATCTGTTCTGAGGCTGATGTGGAGGACTACTTCGAAGTTCAGGAGCTTGCTACCAAAGACACCTACTTGTTCAAGGTAATTCTTTAGTATTGCAAGAACAGTCCAGCAAAGTTAATGAGATTTACACTTTTAAAGTCTCAGAAAAAAGAAATTATGCCTTAAATAGAGTAATTCCTTTAACCTCTTTAATAATGGAAATAAAAGAAAAGCTTTGGGAAATTTTTACTACTACATCAATCAACTATAAAAAAATACTTACGAAATATTCTTTGACTTCATGAAAAAGGAGACGATTCATAACTGTCATCTAGCAACTACCATGTTGTAGTAAAGAATTAATAATAAATTTAACAATTTTCTTACAGTGACGGTTCATCCATAAATACAAAGCCCCCACCCCTAGCCAGTAACAATAAACAAATAATAAAGACTATAAATAATATTTATACACAATCTGAAAAATATCCTGCCACTCAGAATGTGCCAAATCCAATTTTTCTGTGATATAAAAAAAAATAGAGGCAGAGTTCTCACTGCAGTGCTGCTGCTATCTATGGGAAGTCAAGAGAACTATGCAACCTATTAAGTACATGCAGTATGCAAGGTTGACAGTGATGTGGTGACAGCAATGTTTGGTACTATTTCTATATTTCTGCTACAAGCAGTATCATTTATAAAGATAGGGTCATTTACGTTTATTTAGCTACGCCAGCTTTAGATTATAAATAATAATGCATGTAAAACTAAAGAAATAAACTTCTTATAATAGGAGTTTCATATGACATGTTTTGCCTGTAGATTATTAGTGCATTGATAGAAGCAATTATAAAACCGTAGTCTCTCTTCTTCTTATGTAAAATTATCCATGTTGCATCAAAGAAAACTATTATTTATTGAATAAAAACATTTAAACTTCATTAAAGGTATTAATAAAAAGTAAACAGAAACAACACAAAATATAGAATAAATGCAGGAAATATTTGTACAAAATGTGTCTGATGGACAGCTGCGGATGTGACACACATTGGACAATGAAAAAACGCTTCTTGATGGCAACACGAGTGAGTAAAAATGGATTGACCTTAGAAGTTCAGTAAAGGAGATGCTTACTGAAAGGTACAAAGTTTTAAAGTAGACAGTGTTTAATTCCATGTTCTGCAGGTAGGTAACAAAGGAGTGCCCCTATGGTGGAATCCACCTCTGCCTCAGGATTAACAAATTTATTATGCTTAGAAGCAATAAACTTAAATAGACAAGTTTTTATCATAGGCCTACTGTATAGCATTTATCGAGCAAAACATGATAATGTTCATACATAGAAGTAATGTAGTGAAAATATTTGTTTTATATTTGTTGATAATAAATTTCTAAATGATTAAAAAATCACTTAAAATTGCTAATTTTAAAAAGCTCCTTTCGTATTTGTTAGATTTTTCTAACTTTTGTAACCCCAAGTAAGGAGCCCATCCAGAGTTCACACTGATCTATTACAAAATCTTGTTATTGTATCCTGAAACACAATTAGGCCATTTCAGGGTTAGACACTAATCAATCTGGAAACATACACATATTTCTCATGTATATTAGCTAATTAAGTTGTGAAAACAACAACAGACAGCTTTGGGAATATATATTTTAACATTTGTTGTGAAGTTTATGTTTATTTTAAAAGTATAATCCAAAGCTATAAAAAGGTTATAAACATATTTCTAACAAGTTGTTTAGTGAACATAATCAAGTTTTGCATATAACTTTCATTATTAATTAAGTTATATTAAATCAACTTCATTAACGTCTTCACCGTTAATACTGTACCTGTTATAATATTTTAAACCATCGTTGATATGTATAAAAATACTTATGAATGTACATACCTTAAAACGCTATAAATTTTACAATATTAAATGTATGCTAAATTGTTTTAGGCAGAAGATGGTGACCAGACAAAGCGTTGGTTCCGACAACTCCAGTACCACGCGCAGGGGCTGGGAGCTTGGCGTAAACGACGTAACGCTCTCGCTAACATCATGATCAACGGTATGCAACTGCGGACGTAGCGACAGTGGACACCCCTGCTGACCCTACGCTATCCAGAGATCACCATCAGTTGGCAGACGAGAAGCAGCAGGTATCGCAACTAAACACGTCTAGGTGCCCCGGGCCTCGGAACTTCTACTTACACGCCTGGCAGTTTAAACTAACATTCAGATTGCTGTAAAGAGTCCAAGTTTCTCATGCAGGCTTACAATTCTAAAAATATACATTCTTATCCTTCTTCAACGACAGGAGTACAAAAATCTTATCAGCACCTTTCCAAAGTGTTTATTGTCTTAAAGACTGTAAAAGTTTTTCCTACTTGCTTTTATAAAATAAAAATAGGTTAAATTAAATTATAGCTTTCTTAACGAGTGTGTACTTGTTTCATGGTTGTATGATAAAATTGTATAATTTGTGGATACCTTGTAAATTTTTCACTGTGATACCGTAAGTGTTATTCAGTGTGTAAACATGTAATTTCATGTAACAGGCTAAGAGTAATTGTAAATGTACTGTAAAAATATTAACTTCTCAATGTAACTTACATTTAGTGCTTATTGACTATTAGGTATAATTAAAGCGATAAATTACGGTTGCGTGTTTCACTTTTGTTTAACCCCACAATCATTCATTTGCAAATCTATTCAGAATCTTGTCCAACTTTAATCCAACTAGTAGGTAAATAATTATAATTTTAGGGCTTCACATTAGAGTGCAGATTAACACATATGGGGATTTTAGAAATTAAAAATTAAGATTGGGAAGTGCCTTTAGACAGTTAAGTGATATCGTTAGTGAGAAATCAACCTACCATATTTTTTTTTTCTTTTTTTTTTTTTTAGGACAAGAAGCTTATAAATTGATCTTAGTCCTGTAAGAACCTTTGTGCTGCTTCCGGAGTGATAGGATATTCAGGATGGGTAAGGTTAGGGACTAGGGGCCACCTCCTATCGAGATCCATGAGGAAGAATTAGGGCACTACATCTCAAAAGTCATGAAGAAGGGGAGGCCAGCTCTGAACCAGCCTCTCCAGTCAAAGCAGGCAGGGGGTGGCACACCCTTGTTGAGGTTAACAAGAACCTCTGAGGTAAGGGAACAAACCCCACCAACTCCAACAGCCATCCTCCACAGTAGACTAGACCTATCGAATTGCCCATGAACCCCAGAATCTCAATATTTGCGGTTAGTGATGTGCCACTACTGGACATCCATAAGGTTGCCCAGATTGAAGTGGCACATCGGTTTTTGCTGTGCCCAGTGGTGGGTTCAACTGGTAGGTATAAACCAGCCAGAAGTGATCCCTGCTGGGTGATCAACCTGCTATATTACACATACATCTAGTCTTTTTCAGAAATTTTCAGAGAACTGTGTTAACAATTGGATTTTAAAAGTTTTGTGGTTTCCTACTTATATACGCTATACAATGAAACCATTGATGTGATACCCAGTCATTCCTTGAGGTAACAACGTCTAAGAAAAAGTTTTAACTATTTAAAAAAACTGAATTCTATAAGACGTTTTAAGCATTAAGTAGATGCTTTTTTCAAAATGGATCAAATCCGTATTGAAAACAGAAATTCGATGGAATATGTTTATGCAAGAGATGCACAGAGACTTATGCAGAAAAATTGAAACTGGAGGGGGAAATATAAACAGTATAAAATATAATTAGTACAAAAAGCACGCACATACTTACATACACATATACATAAATCCTGCTCCTTGTGCATTAGAGTAGAATAAGGGGCAAGGTTGGTAGGGGCCTTACATAAAAAAACTCCTGTATATAATTGGACACAATAATATTACCTCCCCTTCCAAATCAATAAGCCAGTTAACCAGTAGCCAATTTTTATGTTATGAAAATCAGGTAATGGTAAAGGCAATATTCTAATCAAAATTTCCATTATATAATGAGAATTAGTTAATGTGAAGCTTTTTGTTAATCGGTCTGCTTCAGGATATTTACTAAAACCGAACTCCAAGTTCCGTACCTATGGTTAGTTTGTCTAAAAATTGTGTTATTGTTCTTATACATATACAAAACCAATGTTTTTAGATAAATCTGCCTAACACCAAAATTCCCAATCATTAAAAAGTGCTGGTGATGCATAACGGTTACCTTTAAATAGGACAGCCTTAAGAATGGCCCTTTGGGCAACATTCTAAGGTTCTAATACGGATTTATAGGTACTCTCCCTTCCCCCCTCTCAAGCTGTGATATCGGCTAATAACAATGATTGACAATAAGCAAAATAAGCAATTTTCAATTCATTCAAATTAAAAATTTCACATAGCTGCCCAAATATAAAAATAAATGTTCTTATTTTGTTTTTCATGTAATCTACATGCCCGGCCAACACATCTGTTTATCAAACATAATTCTTAGATATTTATATGAATCAAAACTGCATATAATGTCAGAATCGCATGTTTCACTCATAAAATTGCCACAGGAATGAAGTTTTAGACCATTGTCATTAAAATCATTATTGGTTCATAATGAAATTGGAAAGAATTTCATTTTGAATCATCTGGTAAGAAAACAACGCACGCTCCATATGAAGATTGGCAAGGTTGTTAATATAAATGAAGAAAAGAATGGGACCAAGTGTACTTCCCTGGATAACTCCATAATCTATTTGTTGTTCATAGCTGTTCACTCTTTGCTCCACTGATTGATACATCTTACTTCCTATCCGACAGGTAGCTCTCAAAACATAAGTATGTACTACCTCAACAACCTATACAATGTAACTTTTGTAAAAGCTTACTCCATGAAATGGAGTAAAATGCTTTAGCCAAATCTAAAAATACTATGACATAACGCCCATTCCAACTGCAATAATAATGGCCTGCAGTTTCTAGTCTCTAGGAGTATACCATGAGGTCAAATGGTACCAGAAACAACTAGCTTCCAGAGTTGGAGAGCTTTTAGATTATAGAACTCCCAATTTAAACTTACTAGTGTGTACAAGCGTGTTAAATTCATTTCACAAATACAAAAAATTCAGCTGCGAGGATGGCAGCATTCTACAGCTAGAAAGGTTATAATATACGTACTCAAAAAGAAGTATTTAAAGGTGATTAACAAAAAAGTGTTTTAGTAAATAAAAACTAAAATTTGTTATTTTAATTTTAGTGTAAAATATTTTTATATCAAAATTCACTTATCCTCTGTGGTATAACTATTTCTTTACTTTATCTTATTATTTTCATTTTTTTTTTTAGTTCCTAATTTTAGTACTGATTTATTTTTTAGTTATCTTTTAACGAGTGGAATAATTAGTTATAATATTAATATTTTTATTTTAATCAGTTTAAAACTTTAAAAAATAATGTATTACGCTATCGTACATGTTCTTTATTGGTATTTATTTACATGATTTAGTAAACAGAAGTTGTGTAGTTCTTGAAATGAATTTAAAAAGATGATTTTGGATCTCACTGATTTTGCTTAAAAGAATACATTTTTGAATGTATATGAATAGTAGATTATTTAAAACATTGGAACTTATCTATAAAAAAAACATACTGTAGGCTTCATTCATTAAACAGTGTTTCAGTTGCATTTTACTAATGAAATATTATTAAAATTTTAATCTTCAGAAAAATTACAAATGGTATTCATTTATTTTTGATATGTTGGGGATTCAATGAACCCAACTGCAACCTGAATCAGATGATTAGCTCTTGGCTCAGTAAAGAATAGTATTTGCATTTTATTATTGTAAGGTACTATAAAAATTACAGTTAATAGAACTGGTTAACACAGAAATCTATGAAATTAAATCACAGAAATTAAATGAATTAATAAGTTTCCATATAAATATTCTTTTTTTGTAGATGCAAAAGATATGACTTACTTAATTTGATATGATAATGGGAGTTAGGAAATTTACCATCGTTATATGTTAGAAAATGTTTAACACATGTCCGAGCTAAATAAACTTTACTTCCATTTTTTCTTCATGTCCTATTAATCTTTCAAACCATTCATTTTTAACAACAAACATGAAATAAAGAACTACTTAATTTATTGATGCACAAGGGAGTACGTACATATGGGAGTATGTACATATCTTCCATTCTCTTTGTGATAGAATCAAGACAGTAAATACAGTATATCTATGTATATTAATGATTCTTAACTAACTTTAATCAAAACTGGCAAGTGAATTTAAGAGAACATTATAATTTTAAATACGTTTTGACTCAGTGAATTTTTGGTAATTTTTGAAATTTGATAAATTCATACTCATCTAAATTAATTTCCATTGATGCAGAAAAAGTAGAACAAAATTCCTGCATCCATCCATGTGAAAGAAGTTACTTTAACGGGGTAGTTTTGTAAGCAGAACCAACTAAAATAGCTGAGGATAAAAATGTGAAATTTACCCAATGTGTACATAAGTTATAGGTTTAGGGACTAGTTATGGAGGTAGATGCATTAGTGTGTAAATATTATCTATATCCTAGGGTCAGATGGATAGGTCGACTTGCCATCAAGGTAACTTTTGAAGATTTTCTCATCCACTAGTTCTGTTCTAGTAATAGTGAAGAAGTTGTGTCTTTGGCCACCCATAGCGCAGCGGTTAGTTATGAATTTAGCCACCATAAGCGCTGCACAATTAGTTCTATCCTTTGCTACTATGTGTCCTTTGGAGTTAGTATTGTCTGCAGCTTATAGGTGCGCTGTTGTAGATACACAATTTCTGTTGAAATATACTGATATTAATAATTAAATACAGAGAATTATGATTTACAGCAGAAAAGTCGATTTTTACAATATCTAATACTATAAGTAAAAATTTGTATTTCATATCAAAGATATTGAACTCAAAATACATAACGTTGTTAGCATTACTTTATTTTGCTCTCGCTTATAAATAATAATAGATATGGTGATTATAATAACACTCTCCACTGACATCTTTACAGGTTATTGATTGGATGTTGGTCAGAAAACATTGAAAATTTTTGAAAGCTGCCAGTCATTTTCTTTTACCTGAGAATTGACGGTCAGCTGTAAGCCTTTGAATCTTGTACGCCGAAAGTATCGCGTTAGAATCATCGTTCAGATTTTGTAAGTTGTCAGTCATTTACTCTTACCTGAGAAGTGACTGTCAGCTGTAAGCCCTTGAATCTTGTACAGTAACCGAAAGTATCGCGTTAGAATCATCGTTCAGGTTTTGTAAGCTGTCAGTCATTTACTCTTACCTGAGAAGTGACTGTCAGCTGTAAGCCCTTGAATCTTGTACAGTAACCGAAAGTATCGCGTTAGAATCATCGTTCAGGTTTTGTAAGCTGTCAGTCATTTACTCTTACCTGAGAAGTGACTGTCAGCTGTAAGCCCTTGAATCTTGTACAGTAACCGAAAGTATCGCGTTAGAATCATCGTTCAGGTTTTGTAAGCTGTCAGTCATTTTCTTTTACCTGAGAAGTGACTGTCAGCTGTAAGCCCTTGAATCTTGTACAGTAACCGAAAGTATCGCGTTAGAATCATCGTTCAGGTTTTGTAAGCTGTCAGTCATTTTCTTTTACCTGAGAAGTGACTGTCAGCTGTAAGCCCTTGAATCTTGTACAGTAACCGAAAGTATCGCGTTAGAATCATCGTTCAGGTTTTGTAAGCTGTCAGTCATTTAATCTTACCTGAGAAGTGACTGTCAGCTTTAAGCCCTTGAATCTTGTACAGTAACCGAAAGTATCGCGTTAGAATCATCGTTCAGGTTTTGTAAGCTGTCAGTCATTTAATCTTACTTGAGAAGTGACTGTCAGCTGTAAGCCCTTGAATCTTGTACAGTAACCGAAAGTATCACGTTAGAATCATCGTTCAGGTTTTGTAAGCTGTCAGTCATTTACTCTTACCTGAGAAGTGACTGTCAGCTGTAAGCCCTTGAATCTTGTACAGTAACCGAAAGTATCGCGTTAGAATCATCGTTCAGGTTTTGTAAGCTGTCAGTCATTTAATCTTACTTGAGACGTGACTGTCAGCTGTAAGCCCTTGAATCTTGTACAGTAACCGAAAGTATCACGTTAGAATCATCGTTCAGGTTTTGTAAGCTGTCAGTCATTTAATCTTACTTGAGAAGTGACTGTCAGCTGTAAGCCCTTGAATCTTGTACAGTAACCGAAAGTATCACGTTAGAATCATCGTTCAGGTTTTGTAAGCTGTCAGTCATTTACTCTTACCTGAGAAGTGACTGTCAGCTGTAAGCCCTTGAATCTTGTACAGTAACCGAAAGTATCGCGTTAGAATCATCGTTCAGATTTTGTAAGTTGTCAGTCATTTACTCTTACCTGAGAATTGACGGTCGGGTGTTAATAACCACATGTAGTCTAAGTACAATAATTTTCGTAAAGTATTATAATTTAATAAAAATATAAGAAAAATTATTAATTTAAGAAATCTTTCTCAAACATGGAATGTTGAGTCACTCAATATTCTGGAAGTTGTAAGTAGATTTATAATAAAACAGGCTGTATTGGAGTTATATTTCTTTGTATTAGAATGTCTAGATATCAAAACCACGATATTTGTATATTTCTTCCGATATTATGATAATATCGGATAACTTAAATCTATATCAATATAGGAAATATCGAAACGATAATATCGATATATATTGATATCGATAATATCGCAACATTCCTGGCTGTAAGTCACCATACCTGTATGTCTTAAGAATGAATGGAATAATCGAGCAGATTGCATTACCTGAACTTTTGGTTTGATTATTTGAAATCTAATGAAATAATCGATTATTATGTAATGTTGTACATTGCCACGGAAGAATTGAAAAAATGTACTACCGATTTTTTATCCAATGAAAAGTTAGTTCTACCATTATTAGTTTCTGGCATTGAAAGAAAATAATAACTTACTGTGCATCAGTTACAGAAGGCTATACAATGTACATTTATTTCATGATTTATTTTACATTTACACTTAGATTATTGAAATATAATTATAACAGATTATTAAAAAATATAACTTTATAAAATAGCTAAACGACTTGGTTTTTATTGGTTTTCAAGCATATCACAAACATTAAATATACAAGACTGGTATAATCACTTACAAAAATCGTTCAATTCGATTGTAAATAATCTAAATATCTCTTTTTATAAGGGGTAATACCCTCACTTATCACTTATTCTTTTACTACCCAATGTCTCAGAAAATTTGCATATGTATGCCTCATAGCTTGAATAGAGTAACATAATTTTTTAAATGAAAATAAACCGACTTAAATAGTTGATGGTATAGAGAGAAACAAAGGTATGAAGGTGTCTCTAAAACGCTAAAAATAGCTAAACAAACCTAAACAAACGATTCCACAAGTTTTTGGCGTATTTTGGTTAATGGGTGCCGCCAGCTCACACAGCTGCCACAATAGGCACTAACGGCCTAGGGAGTGGTGGAAGGGGCTGTTTCTTGGAAATAGTATGACTCATCCGTCTGGCTCTCCGCAACTGCTGTCTGGAGCGGCTTCTGTTCACAGGTATTTCACTCGTTGCCTCCATGTTTTCGCTCGTCTGACATCACCTATTATATACTGTGTAAAGTAACAGTTACTTTTGAATTGTAGAAGAACGTGCATTATAGAAATACATGTGCTACATGATACCATTACCAACTGTTGCCTGTTTAAATATTTAAATCATCTACGCGTGAAAATAAATTTACATAAAACAGAGTGAAGACCATTCATACCCAGGTGCGAAGATACTATCAAGTGCTTATAAATGTATAAGACCCGAAGTGCGTAACAAAACTGTTACATTTGCCATCATTCAGTGATACAACAATCAGTAACACTACTTATTAAGTGCATGTTTTAGAGTTAGTGTGCATGAATAGACACACAGCATAGCTGTTGTTGTTCCTGTCACAACGCTCTGGTATGTTTTGTTTACTTTAACCTAGATGTTAGTCATGCATTAGTTTAGTTATTTAGTAGCCTACCTGAAGAAGAGATCAGATTGCAGATGTCGAAACGTAGTGTTACTGATTGTATTGTATCACTGAACGATGCGATGGGTAACGTTCGGAAAAATCATGCTTCCTTCACAATCCTTCCATCGTCAGAAACAAACTTCAAACAAAAAATCGTTACGGCAACAATTTCAGCCGTTGTGCACTTAAGTACATTTTTGAAAATGGGGGTATATGTCAGACATGTTTGATAACTTTCTTAGGAAATTGAATATTCATCAAACATAACATGACTACTATGTACACATTGAATGCGTCATTATATAGTAATGATGCTTGTGTTATATGTTAATGTGTTATTTTTTTTTTTAATTTTTGTTTAGGCTAAAGCTTTTAATTCCAAGATCTTTGCAAAAGGCTGATATAAGACAATAATTCTGTTCAGCCCATTTATCTAAATGTTGTAATAAGCCATAGGAATGTACTTTTTAAAATTAACGTAAAATTATATTTTGTAATACGTAGTTTAAGATAGCTCTAACATTTCTTTAGGGCGAAACTGTTAAGTAATCTAAGTATGCTATACTCGTGCGGTTTGCGGTTAGAGCGGGAATCAAGTTTGGCAATGTCGCTCATTTCTCGTTGGTCAGCTGCTCCAAGGTCAAGGTCACGGGCCAACAGGCTCTTCCAACTGCACTCTCTCGTGGTTTCTTGTATACAGTAGTTAAGTTTCGGAAGGGTAGTTCCTCAACTATTTTGGGTAACATAGAGAGGTTCAGAAGTTGTTCAATAAGTTAACAATAAAACAATTCTAAAGTGGTTTTATTTTAGATTACTTAACACCCTGTACATTTACAGCAAGATAAATTGAAAATATTTTTTTCGAAATTATCTGTGTCAAGTGATTTTTAAAATGATGTACCATATTTTGGTAGATTGTAGGACTGTAGGTCCACGCCTAGTTTGACGAGGGTGGCTGACGTCACTTTTCTGCAGGGTAGGACAGTTAGTCCACGCCGACACCTGTGGACTAACTGTCCTACTTTTCAAAACTGACCTGGCCGTGCATTAGTTTTTCTACCTGTACTTATTCTTTATTTTGGTCAGTGATGCTTCCACTACATTCGCACAGCGTACTGCTAAAGCAGCAAATATTAACAACGGGTTACTCAAGCTATCACATATGAAGTGGATTCCTAATAGGGATTATATCTTAACGAATTCCATATAGCATTATATTACTATCTGATTAATTTGGTTGGCATTGTCCTAATGAATCATAAACATCTACAGTAAGTTTGTATTAGTTATTCCTTATATTGGACCATCGTTTGTACAATACTGTATATACCAGTAGACACTATAATCGTTACAGACATTCTTAAGTTAGAAATGGCGTAACTAACCTGACTTTATTTTATGTATATAATTTCGTTTCATTCTTTTTGCAGCTGTCTTATGTAGTGTACTGAAAATTATTTAGCAGATATAGAGTTTAGTTCTCGAAACATCCATTCAAGTGCTGCAGTGTGAGTACGACGATCCCTTATCAACCCCTCGTCAAAAGAAACCCGTGAGTCGGACAGTGGGTCCCAGGCCGGGACCGTGGACCTACTGTCCACCCCTTAAGAAGTAGGTAAGAAATGCTTCCGGCAGTTTTATGACGTGGACCTACAGTCCGTTTACCATTTTGGTAAAACAAATACCCCGTCCCCCAAAAATACCCCTTACAGATTTTTGAGGGTTCAAAAAATGGTATCGAATTTTTTTGTCACAAAATAGGGGGGGAGTAAAGTTAAAATGGAGTTTCTACCTTCACTTGCTAAACCGATACAATCATTGGCCCAGGTTGTCTAGTTCACCTTGTATAACAGATAGAAAATAATTTTAGATCATGTATTCCAGCTGATTAGATATAATACAAAAGGCAAATTAAGTAGGGCTTTAAGGATAACGGGTCTCAATTTCAATCTTTCATTTTGAGCTGCAACAGGAAGAATGTGGGACACCAGCAGGAATCCTCAATTTGAGAACCTGCTGTACTGATAAGTAGAATTTTGCGAGATTTATTTAAAAGACAATACATATTTGAGAACGACGAAACAGCAAAATTCTTATCATTTGCGCAGCACTCGAAAAAAATTCATACAGAATGTCTCAATGCCCTGCATTGATGGGATTGAATCATACTGAATCACAAAGACCGACCTTTTAATAGAGAAGCAGGACGATGACGACCTGCTGATTACAAAATGTTGGTGATTGAAATCTATTTGATTACTTTAGTGATGATCAGACAGTAAGATGTGAAAGAGCGGGTAATTCCTTGAATGTTACTCTGTCCAGTAGCTGCTGAAACCTAGCGGCAGCGAGTGCAACTATTCTTTCACAGTCGCGAATCGCGAACTCTGCCGGCAATAACAGATAAAAACAGAGTTCAGCTAGGGTAGAGTATGATAAAGCCAGCGATCACATAAGACCAATAGATGGAGCACTCCTATTCCTACAGCATTACTGGTGTTGAAGCCAGTGGCGGCCATCTTGAGAACGTCTAGAAACGCCAAACGCCGTCCAGAAAAGCTTAAAAATTGCAGTCCGCGCGCATAAATAAATCGCCACCTAGCCCACTTAGGATTAAGCCAAAATGTTCAAATTTGGTGTACGTATATCTCATAAAACACCGATTCCAATGGCGCAACTCAAATTACCAGTTTTGATCTCTATATAATTTTAATGAGCAAAAAACTTTAAAAGTTTTATACACATTTGAAATCGTAACATGAAAAAGTCGGTCTGTGAGGATTTTTTTTGTTTTTAGGACAGGCAAGTTTTGTAAGCGGGAAAGTTTGAGATAAAGAGTTGAATTATTTTTTTCATTCGAAACTTTATTTTCTAAGACCAGTCGTTTTCCTGATATTATCGGCAGAATATAGGCGAAAACCCTGACCGCATCGCCCGACCTACAACAGATCGCCTACACTCCAGGCCGCTCTCGGCTCTTAAATTAAAACTCAACATATCGTTAATTTAAAATTCATTTTAAATGTAATTAATTATTTTTAATATGTTAAACATTTTTTAATCCCCATTTATAAGGCAATTCGCTTATCATTTCATGTAAATAGAAACTGTCATTCAGTGCAATTAAAATATTAACTAAACTTGAGGCAATATAAGGTACAATAAAGTAAACCACTAGACATAGACTTATTTATTTATCAACGGACAACCATTTTTTATAAGAATAGTGCAAATTAATTAATTCAAGACAGACAGCATAATCGAACAAATTTATAATAAAACATGGTGTGTTAGTTTTGACTATGCAATAATTATAAAAAAATCATAAATAACACTAACCAACTCGAAAACTAATATAAACTTGAGTATAATAACAAGAACAACAACAACAACAACAAGATAAAAGAAAAATAATGATAAACATTTAAGAATTAAACAAGATAAATTTAGAGCAAATAACAAACAACAAGAAATGATGTAGCAGATCTACTTGGAAAAATCTATACATTTACAAGAAATCAGGTAATTAACAATGTACAATCTCATTTAGCAGTGCAATTTTAGAAACAAATATTAATTCATTAAAAAAGTACAAAACAAATAAGTTAAAATTTACCACCAAGCTATTAGAAAAAAATAACGTAAAAAATAAATAAATTAAGTATCATTGAGCATGATGAAAAGACTATTTCTAAAAAAGCTATAGCTACATGCGAAATAGTCCAGATGCTGGCACACCAAATTACCCAAATGGGTAATTCATTATGTTTATAAATAATGAATTTAATATAATGGAAATTAAAATATGAAAATTAGAAACATAAATATCCAAAGCTTACAATAAAACGTACCTCTCTACTGTCCTAAAAATATTACAGTTTTTAATAGATGACTGCGTATTCTGGTTTTGTGTAATGATGCACTGACATTTTTGCAGTGGTGATGTAGTCGCACTTTGAAGTATTGTTTACAAATAGCTTTTTGAACTAATATAAGGTGATTTACCCAGGGATCTTGTACAAAACAATGCCCTCCTGGGAACAGATTTACACCGATACACTTTCGTAACCCTGAATTTACCATTCTGTCCTCTAGTTTTTCACAGTTGTCACGTCGCGCCTTTCTTAATACGCAACTTTACTTCTGTTTCACATAACAAACAAAGTTTTCACAACACCTTCAGAAGGTTGTAAAAGTCCTTCTCGGTTTTTACAACTTATCAAACTGTTGCGGTATTGCGTTTCCTCATTACCTGTAACAGCTGTAGGTACCCGCTACAGGCTATTTTATTTCTTAACGTTCTTACTACAAAACCAGAAAGGTACTCCACAATATGCGTCGTTATATTTGAAGTGTTTCCTACAATATCATAGTAATAGTCGAGATCTTCATCTTCCTTCCTCATGTTCTAAAACCTGCCAGACAGCAGCGAACACAGTCTGAGCGCTCGCCACTAGGGTGAATCATCCCAAGGTCGCCGCCATTGTTGTATCATCAGGCGACAGAGGCGGCTTCAACGGGCAACCCCACTGCTCCATCTATTGGTCTTATGTGATCGCTGGATAAAGCGGACCCGGTTTTTATATCGATTAGTATAATCATCCATATTTAATATTCATATATCGAATACGAGTCTATCAATCTCTATAGTCTACCAACACACACACACACACACACACACACACACACACACACACACACACACACACACACACACACACACACACACACACACACACACACACACACACACACACACACACACACACACACACACACACACACACACACACACACACAACACACACACACACACACACACACACACACACACACACACACACACACACACACACACACACACACACACACACACACACACACACACACACACACACACACACACACACACACACACACACACACACACACACACACACACACACACACACACACACACACACACACACACACACACACAACACACACACACACACACACACACACACACACACACACACACACACACACACACACACACACACACACACACACACACACACACACACACACACACAGTTAAAAGATCAGCCATTACATTTGATTATATACACCTTACTAATTTCAAAATATTTAAAGCATATCGAAGCTGTAATTACTGTTATCAATAATGTATGGATAGCTTTACTAGATACAACTTTTATATATATTATAATTTATTTAGCAACTAGTTGTTTCCCGCGGCTTCGCACGCTTTTCGTAAGCTTTGCCCGTGTATGTGCACTTCTGGTTCAAGTTAATTATATTTCCAAGGCCGATGTAGAGTTTGTCTTGTTGCCATGATCAAGAAAATCTGTTTATAGTCATTGGACACGTACGTGTACTTTATTATAAAGTGGTCTAACACTCAAGCTTTAAGTTCAAGACAAATATTCGTAATAATTTAGCGCCTTCAAATTGTGTTTGGCTATTTAATATACGTAACTGTTTCGTAATTGCAGTTTATAATCTGCAGGCCTTTTAAACTTTTATCTTTTGCAGCACTGCCTGGGGGCAATTTACATCAATGGCCACAGCATACAATTCTTTTCCGTGGATAAATATATATACATACAAATTTTCATAACGATCGCTCAAATAGTTTACGATCCTATAAAGGACTTACATAAAAACATTCATTAATATTGATAGATTCACATTTTGTATAGTGCTGCTATCTCGTGGCGATCTATGGAACTTCTAGAGGGTCAGCGGTAACACTAGCGCTACAAGGGGAAACTTTGTGAAATGATACAAGGTCTTGGTCAAGGCAGCACACGATACTCCTCCCTGAAAGTTTTCATATCTCTTGTAAGAACAATAATCTTTATTTTATGAGCGAATTTCACTACGCAGCTACTTTACAATTTGACTCAAATTATAAACTAATACGTAACAAAAATATGTATACATGAAAGGCAAAACCCTCACTAACTCATCACTAACTCCCCTACCTACTTTCTGATATTCTAGGAAGTTGAAATTTAGCACACGTATGCCTCATTACTTAAAAAGGAAACTAAATCATTTTCATGAATATCGAATATTCACAGGGGTGCGACCCTCAGAAGAACAATATTTTTGTCTTACGTCATTCTGATGGCCAATAACGATGAATTTTAAAACACACGTACGTTATGCTCTCAACATACAGAGAAAAGAATTTTATTGAAGATCTAACATCGATGAAGATTGAGAAGAACTATATTGTGTTTTCAACTTCTCGATGTCTTTGAAAGATTAAATTTGACAAATAGTCGTAAGTGTCTTATGCCATAAACAGAGACAATTAGAGATTATTCATGGGGTTGAATCAGGTTCCTCATCATTGCCTTATGGTACACTCAATAGACTCCCGAACCGGAAATATCCGGAAGAAGATTACAATAGTCGGAATTAGTCGATTTTTTTTACCAAAGTAGACTTTTTAGACTACCATACGCATATACTTTTGTTTATCTGGACAACAAGGCAAACGCTACTATAACGCCTGAAATACCTTTGACCGGAAATTAAAATACTATGAACGAAAATATAGCACTAAACTTTTTGTCTAAGGATGACTCTCCAAACCAATGTAAAACTGTATTTTCTTGACCAGGGTAACAGCGTAAACGCTACTACGGCACAAAAAATACCTTAAACAAGAAGTGAATGACCGGAAGTAGTCACTCCTTGGCCAAACTAGAATTTGCGGGGCGACGTACGTAAATATTTTTTTGGTGCAGCAATGCAAAGAAAGACTATCAGGGCATCAGACATATATTGCAAGGGTCAAAAGGGACTCCAGTAGGCTTCTCAGACCTAGTATTTATATATTTTTTGTGGTGACAACAAGGAAAACTCTAGCGAAAATACACCAAAACTATGGCATGTAAAATATAATTGATTTTAACTAGAAATAATTCTTTACACCGAACTTAAACCTTAAATAAGAGCCAGTGGCAATTCTGTTTATCTTTTGATCCTTATCGCAACACTGAAATAATACGTATAATAAAGATGTCTACGTTTGATTAAAAATATTATGAGGCTTCATCATATTAAAACATGAGTTTACCTTGGTCTTTATTCATCCATTCCTTCAATGTGACTTGAAATATTTCAAGTGTCACAAAAATTGTTCTAGCTATTCATTCAAACATTATGGCATGTTTTAGAGAAATTTGTGTATATCATTGGCACTCTCATCATAAAAAAATGTTTCACTATCTAACGTCAGGGCCCAAAAAATTTCTCTTTTAAAACTTGAGTGGAATCAGGAAACTGGAATATCTTGCAGTGACAATAACTTATTTCCAGGAGTTTGTATTAAGCCATTTGACTTGTATACTATTTGACGTGTATAAAAATGTATAAAAATGACGTGCTAGTTATTTTTACTGGAGGAATAACAGTAGTTAATGTTTTATGAACAAATGTAACTGTTTGTTTTTTCATTATAAATCAAGAGTAAAGAGGTAAGACCTTGGGTATTTTCATGATAACGTGATAAGGGCATGGCCAAACTTCCCTTAGGTCGTAAACAAATCTTAGAGCAGTATATTATACAGTTTAATGTTTTGAATTGTTTAAATTTTAACTTATTTAATATATATGTTAGTTAAAAAAAAAAGAACTAAGAGTACAAAACTTCGGGTTAAAAATTACGCAAACATTTATTTAAATTTTAATAGTACCCCTATTAAACGGTAATGTTAGCATGCTGTACATTTGTTGAAACTTAAATTGTGTTTGGTGTCCAATTTATTTTTACCAGCAACTGGCAACCTAAAGATAAGAAGAGAGGTAGCGGCGATAACGGGATAGAAGAGATAACCTAAACTTCATCTCTCGCTAAAATACGAGCAGCTAATTGCTAGAAGAAATGTAACAGAAAAAATCTGTAATCTGTATTCTGTAATTGAAATCTTTAGTTATGGGGCTTCAATCAAGTGTGATACGCATTTCTCTCTAATAAACAGCTCACATTACAAAGCTGATGAACAGAACAAGGACAGCGTACATGCTAGTAATGTATTATCGGTCTGTTGTAAAGCGATGATAGGCTACGTTATTGAGTTGCAATGGGGATCTACATGGAAAAGACAAAAACAAAATGGAGTGGCGGTCCTGATTCTTCCCCTAGAAATTGTAATATACTGTATAGGTCTACACGTTATCGTTTTTATTATGTTATGAGTAATCACCATTATATTAAGGTTCATATACAGCTCAAGATTATTTTTAATGTTCTTATTTTACGAGTACAAAGTTATCAATAATAGCTTGTTAGCTTAGCGTTAGCAAACCCTATCACTTAGGAGCTCTTTGTTTGAAGGTTATTTTTGACGATGGAAGGATTGTGAAGGAAACAGGATTTTTCCGGACATTTGCCATCGTTCAGTGAAACAAGAAATCAGTAACACTACGTTTCGAGATCTGCAATCTGATCTCTTCTTCAGGTAAAGAACTAACCTAATACATAATTACAAACTAGGTTAAAATAAACAAATCTTACCAAAGCGTTGTGGCACGCCTAGGTCAGGAATCACAACCACCATGTTGTTTGTCAACTTCAATAACTCTATAAACATGCACTTAATAAAAAAAACTATACACAACACTAATCATTAAAACTGAACTACGGAATACAGATCACAATACGTCTTCATTCGTCTACTAACCACCTGCGACTGACCAGAGGCACTTAGGAGCTGAAAAATTTAATTTTTGTAGTCTGTCTGTCCGCACAATAATCTGATCTATGGACTTGAAGGTTTTCATGAAGCTTCTTTCTACATAGGTAAGAGTTATTGCGATAATGGTGTATTTCAATCTTGGGGATTTGGCTAAGCGTTAGCGAATATCTTTACGATGACAACGAGAAAATAGCAGAATAGATAAATTTGTAAACAAACTTAATAGAATCGTATGAGATAATACCACAATTAAACTGGAATTGTTATTCATATAGTAAAAAGGAAATTAATAGAGTGGAAAGTTTAAAAGTTTTTGACAAGATTGAATTTCAGCTCACTGGTGTGCAGTATATTACTCTATTATTATTATTTGAACACTGCTATGAAACCTAACCTAATAAAGAAAATATGAATGAGTCATGTGACATGATATCCCAAGAAAGATTCATCTGTATACTTTAAATTTTCCAAGAAACTTAATTTTTACATAGACAAGAATGATGACATTGTGATGCCTGTCCATGAGAGTCTATCCCAAAGTAGACACAATCACTCTTCTGTCTACCGTGGTATGTAAAAATTTCCCATTTGAGCTCATATAATTGTTCTAAGTTTGTTTGCAAATTTATTTACTCTGTTATTTTCTCGCTCCACCATGGTTACCCATAGGATCTATGTAAAATTATTCGCTAATGCTTAGCCGAATCCAAGGAGTGACATACACCACATCAAACTAAATCATACCTATATGGAAAAGAAGCTTCATACGAACTTTCAAGTCACATAGGTCAGATCGTTTTCGAGCTATCGTGCGGACAGACAGACAAACAGAAAACATTTTTCCAGCTCCTTGAGTGATAGTGCTCACTAACGCTAAGCTCACAAGGTATTATCGGGAATTTTGTAAAATAAGAAAATTGAAAATGATTTCATAGAGTCGTATTTGAACTTTAATGTAATTGTGATAAATACATACAACGATGACGTGAAGACCTACATGTCAACATATTCAGAGGAGGCACCAGGACTCCCTCCACGTTGTTTTTGTTTTTCCCGTGTAGATCCACATTGAAACTCATTAACTCATGAACGTTGTCCGCATTCTGTTTATCAGCCTTGCAAATGAACTGTTTATCAGAGAGAAATGCGTATCACTCTTGATTGAAGCCCCATCACTAAGGCATCACTAAAGATTTCAATTAACTGGCAATTAGCAACTCGTATTTTTAGCGAGAGGTGAAGTTTAGGTTATCTCTTCTATCCCGTCATCGGCGCTGCCTCCCTGCAGAGACTCCTGTTGCTTCTGTACGTACAAACAAGTAAGTACGCACTGTTGGCTCATGATAGGAAAGTTTCTTAAGATTTACTTGTTTCCTCATACAATTCTTGTCAATATTTTCGGCTTTACAACACTCAAGATTTACTTGTCACGACCCATTAAACAACTGAATCGCTAACCCATTGTCTTAAAAACAGTTCGAAGTATTCTAGCCATCTGTGATTCTTGCTTTCTAGGTGTTGTATTTTCCGCACGCGCTATTACAGCACTATAATAGTTTTAAGTGGAATTACAGCAATAAAAAGAACCACCCCCTTTAAAAATGGTAATATTCTACGTACTTAAACGTGTAAACACAATCGTGTATATTATTTTAGTTTGGGCTGTATGTAATGTAGTTATTTTTGTGTTCAAAAAATCAGACTCTTAGAAAATTTGTTTAATATTGCTTCAAATACCCAGATAAAATTTTACGAATACTTCCGCGTTCAAGAATTAAACTGATTGACTTGAACCAGCTAAATCGCGGAATTTTCTTCAAAATCATATCGGTAGCTGATCATATTATTAATGAAGATTATGAAGATCACCCCATTTCCTCGTTCATTTTGTGATTGAACATGTCCTTGTTCATAGAACTTATTTTTAGTATATAACACTATTTAATCATATAACCTCATGTATACATCCTAAGGTTATAGGAGTCTTGGTCGTCTGAAAAGGTCAAAAAAAGTCACTACGATATGGACAAGATTTTTAAGCACGGCTTATGTATACATGAGCGTAGTTCCCTACTCCATGGCAAAATAAGACCGTGATGAAATATCATCAGACAGGTACAATGGTTAACCCTAGGTAATACTTTAAGCAAAATCCATTGATATAGATAACTGCTACTTCTTTTTATGAGCAATTTTATAATCTTTTTACAAAGTTTGCAGTTCAGATTTTTGCAGAAAAGGCATATTTGTAATGCAGTATACAGATAACCAAATTAAAGCAGGTTTATTCAGTTTCCAACAGTATGTGAATTGACTTGGAGCACCGTCGAGCTAATCAAAACTTTGAATTGTACATATGATACCTAAACTATATGAATGGAAGCACGTTTGGGGAAGTAAAGTGGAAGTGCATGCTTGGGAAAAGTGTTCTCGAAAAAACAAAATTCATAGATGTGAGCATAAACTTGTTAGTAGCTTTTAGGACAATGCATTTCAGCGGGCCTGACTAAATTACGACTTTAAGAATTAATAAGTCGGTCTTTTTTACTTTCAGTCAGTCAGGTAAAAGTAGGTCAGATAGTGGCACACTGGCATCGCCAGTAAGTTAATTGCTACAAGCAATTTAATACTCACCCTTTTTACATTATACCATTGCAAATAAGGAATATGACTTTTCAATCCCACTTAATAATTTAGGCGATAAGGAATATGACTTTTCAATCCCACTTAATAATTTAGGCGATAGGTATATCGTGTAATTAAAAAATTACATGCATTAATTGAATTTGGCTCTGTTGTAAAAATTAAATGGAATTTTGAAATTAGAAAAGAGAGCATCATGACAATGAGCGTTCCGGACGACTGTGTAGGTATCTTTTACTACACTACCTTTTAGTCCACCACATTATTCTGTAGAACATTCATGTATGTTTAACAAGGTGTGCTTTTTACACACATTTAGAGGATCAATTACCTCGTTATTAAATCGAGGACTCGTCAATTTTCTATTGCTGCTTAAGACAGAATGAAACCGAGATTCGTTTATCTACTCTATTATACATCGATGGACTTGTCACTGTCTATTACATCTTGTCGGTTTCTAATAATCTTTTAATTTATACATATTATTTATTATAATAATATATATATAATTTATATTATTATTTATTATATATATATATATATATATTTTAACGGAAATTGTTATAAGGATTGGAATGAGGATTTTATCTTGATTAAAATCACAAACAACTTTTGCAGTTACAAAATATTTTATTGGAGTTGCAGATGGAGATAACCAATATCTCGGAGGATCTAGTCACCGACACAGCGATGAACGACACGGGCACATCTACAGAGTTCGTTGAGACTTTCTGGATGAGATTTCAGACATACATGGTTCCTGTCGTTTTTGTTCTTATATTCACATTGGGGTTTGTTGGAAATGGGACGGTGATCCTCATCTTCTTGCGACACCGGAATATGAGGAGTATTCCCAACATCTACATCTTCTCTCTGGCTCTTGGGGATCTTCTGGCCATCATAAGTTGCATCCCCTTTATCCTCATCGTGTACACTTTTGACTCGTGGCCTTGGGGTGAATTCATTTACAAGATATGCGAGACTATCAAGGACCTTTCCATCGGAGTCTCCGTGTTCACTCTGACAGCCCTCAGCGTTGAACGGTACTACGCGATCGTCCATCCGATGAATCAGAAAATGTCTACTAAACGTTTTGCAATCAGGATGGCCTTGGCAATTTGGGTGATTTCTATCGCTCTTGCAATTCCTGCAGGAGTATTCTCTAAATGTGAACAAATTTTTATCCCAACAGTGGAAGATCCATTTTATATCTGCTTACCTTTCCCCTCCAGGAAGCATGGGAGGTTCGTGATTACTTTACAGTTCTTGATTTATTACCTCATCCCGATCATCATGATCGGTTTCTATTATTCCTTGATGGCCAGACATTTGGTGTTGTCCACCGGTCGCTTCCCCCAACAGCACGGGCAGGGCCAGTCAACTCAGATGTTAACCCGAAAAAAAGTTGCAGTCATGGCTTTAGCTTTCGTGATCATCTTCATCATTTGCTTCTTTCCTATGCGGATGTTCATGCTGTGGTTCTATTACAATCCAGATTGGGCGGATGATTACAATGTCTTCTGGCATTTCTTCCGCATCATTGGTTTCTACATGGGGTACTTCAACTCTTGTGTGAATCCTATAGCCCTCTACTTCACGAAGTCCTATCGGAAATACTTCAACTATTACCTGTTACGTTGCTCTTATGGGACCTTAGACAAGAGTGATCTTATACAAACACGTCACTGTTGAGAGCCATCAGTTGTTTGATGCTCTCGGCTTGTGCAAGCGTACTTTTAAAGTTGCCGTGCTTGCTTGTGTGTTGACGGATTTCGTTGAAAAAAGTACCGTTGGAATTGTAATAAAAATTAGTATCTGGTAAATAAATATACTGTTTTTATTTTGTTATTTGGCTTCAAACATTTTCAACGGTTGCCATTTTGTTATTATTGAGGAAATTCATACATTTTTGTAGTTTGGTGATTGTAGATTTACTAGTTCTACAGGTAAAAATTTTTTTTAACAAAAATACTAAATGGTGGTTAGCCAAAAGACACATTTCTAGACATACATGTATAGCAAATTTTTCAGTTGGAGTCATAAGTAATATAAGCAACAGAAGGTTGTGACACCCTTTTGTAAACGCCCTGTAATGAATATATATTGGATAGGTATATATCCGGGTTGGAACGGAATAATCTGTATGTGTAACCACTGTACGCTGAAGTCTTGCGATTTCCAGCTGGTGCAATAGTTTTTTGTGGTGGGAGAGACCGTGGAGGGGAGGACGTTAGGAATTCATCCCTCTTCTATGAACACTGCATACGGTATACCCTCCCGTGATTCTTATACCAAATCATTATAACTATAATAAATGTAAGCTATAACAATTAATTTAGAATTGTAATATAACATTGCTATGAGCAGGTGGTGTACCAATATCTTTTAGATTAATTTCAATGGTGACGGCAGTAAAGATGATATACATATGTAGCCATTTTTTGATCGTTGTTATGGATTTATCCACTTGTGCCACTAGTATACTCCATAGATTGTACTTTTCTTGCACTTACACTTACGTTATATAACAATTTTATATATTTTTCCTCTAGCATATAAAAAAAACAACTTAACTTAGCGGGGCCAAATGCACATATTAGTGAATAAATGAATTCTATTATATTATATATATATATATATATATATATATATATATATATATATATATCAATACCAAAATGTTTGTAAATTCGAGCTAAACAATTATGTACTGACAGCTCTGATTGTCATCAATATATACATAAAATGAGCACGATTATTTTACTAATAGAAAATATTCTGCCAAAATTCTTAAAATTGTAAATATAAAAGTAAAAAATAAAAACAACAAAAAACAGTAATAATAAATATAAGTATTATCCAAAATTCATTACACGGTACAAAACTAAAAATATTTTAATGCAGCATACAACGTCTTGGAATCATTCCTACTGATTCTTCTACATTTGTTTTCAAGGTTGATTCTAATTATTCTTTTTTAACACCCAATATAATAAATTTTCTGGTTCGGTATAAATTATTACCCAACCAAATTCAAAATTTAGATACCAGTAAGAACTACATAGGTTATCATTCTAGTCAAGATCTCAAATCATTCAAAATCGTTTACTACTAGCACAACCAGGAAAACTTATAAAATTCGTAATAATATCAACTGCAAATCTAAAAATGTTGTTTATAAGCTATCTTTTAAATTTCATCCAAAAGACTACGTTTGACTACAAATCGCTTATACAAAGGAATAAATAACCATCGGTCTTCTTCCAATTGGAATGATTGATGAATTAGTTTCTCAACATGCATTAGTCCATAGAAACAATTTTAATAAATGTTTTTTAAAGGGATTTGTAACGTACTAGAAGATTCCTCTAAAATTCCAGTTGATTATTTAGAACAAGAGACCTTGCATTTAGACTAAATAAGAGATAATTATTTGTGTGCAAAGTTATGTTTAGTTTTGCATAGGCTACATGATAAATAAACTAAATATAGGGGTGCTGAAAAGTCCCGGGACGGTCTAATAACTTTTGAACTAATTACAATATAAGAACCAAAATTTACATCAAGCTTTTGCTCATATAAAACTATTATTTTATGTATTTCACCATGATATCCTGCTTATGGGGGACGTCCCGCTAGGGGTTGGTGAAAATTCTTAAATAGAAGCATAGGTCGAGTCGTACATTAAATTAAAGCTCTTTTAATTAGAAACATTTTGGCGAAAAGTCTGACGTAAAACAGTTGACGCATTACAAAATGGCGGACACTCAAAGATTATAAAATACAGAATTTTTCAAATGCAAACATTCTGGTTGTTAGAGAAAACTGAGACACTTAACCTTTTATTTTACTTCTTTTACTTCATATCACTTACCAAAACAGTTATAACAAATGTTCAAAGTGTTTGCCTTCAGTTTGCTGACAATATCCCAATCGATTGTAGAACGCTGATATCGCATTGTTTAAAGCTTGGACAGGAACACCCTGAGCTTCTCTTACAATACGGTTTCTCAACTCATCCAAATTTTGAGGTTTTGTTTTAAACACTTTTTCTTTGAGGTAGCCCCAAAAGAAGTAGTCTAAAGGGGACAAATCTGGAGAACGGGCAGGCCATTCTATTGTTCCCCTTCTACCAATCCACTTATGTGGAAAGACATTGTCTGAAAAATGTCTTACATGTACGCCATAATGTGGAGGGGACTCCATCTTGCTGAAACCAGATATTTTCATTAAACAGATGCCTTACCTCATCACATGATCTAATACGGTCACCAAACCCGCGCATCATTAATAAAGTTATTCTTTCTCTCTCGGAAAGCGCCATAGCAAAATAAACTAGCACTACTGAAACTACTTGCAAAATTAGGGCTTGAAGACTTCTAAGTGACTGAGTTGATAAAACAACTGTATCTGTCAGCTGGCAATTTCATTGTTGCCTTTTTGGTCTTGTTTGCTCCAGCTGATTACCTTCCAGATAAGGAAGGTAATAACCTTACCTGCTGATAAGGAATTTCCAGATAAACAATGCGATATCAGCGTTCTACAATCGATTGGGATATTGTCAGCAAACTGAAGTCAAACACTTTGAACATTTGTTATAACTGTTTTGGTAAATGATTTGAAGTAAAAGAAGTAAAATAAAAGATTAAGTGTCTCAGTTTTTCTCTAACAACCAGAATGTTTGCATTTGAAAAATTCTGTATTTTATAATCTTTGAGTGTCCGCCATTTTGTAATGCGTCAACTGTTTTACGTCAGATTTTCGCCAAAATGTTTCTAATTAAAAGAGCTTTAATTTAATGTACGAATCGACCTATGCTTCTATTTAAGAATTTTCACCAACCCCTAGCGGGACGTCCCCCATAAGCAGGATATCATGGTGAAATACATAAAATAATAGTTTTATATGAGCAAAAGCTTGATGTAAATTTTGGTTCTTATATTGTAATTAGTTCAAAAGTTATTAGGCCGTCCCGGGACTTTTCAGCACCCCATTTACCTTGTTTGCCCATTCATATTAGGTGTTAAACCATAACCTTTGTAAACTTGTTCATAAATTTAATTTCATATATAATATTTATAACTCGGATTTATATACTTTCAACAGACGAATAAATTATTTTTAGTATGTATTTCTAAATTTTGAGCTGGCACTAAAATGTATTGGGTTTACATTTTTTATTTAATTTGTTTATTTTACAACACTTTGCGTGGTTTTACTTTTTGATTAAGACTAAGAAATCAAAACATTTAAGGAATTAAGAAATATTTTTGTCTTTCTTGTGTATATTTGTTTTAATATTTTTCTGTATTTTTAAATTTTCAAGACAGTTTTATACAAGCTAATTAATTTTCTGTAAAATATAATTGATTGTAATTTAAATGAAAATATTATAATTTTTATTTTATTATTTACATATTAGTGTATACTATATGTGTGTAGTGTTATTGTATAATGTGACTATGTGTTTTTCATACTGGGTGAATATTTGTTAATATTTTTAAGTTGAATACACCCTCACTCTTATTCAAGATTATCAAGAGATACAAGGAAAATTGTATAGTTTACATCATATTGATTGGATAGTCTTCATTTATATATTCGTATTTGGTTTAGTTTTAAGTATTTACAAATCGTATTTTCTACAATTATTAAGAGTGGTGGAATTGTTTTAATCGTATTTGTTATTTTAATTAATTTAATTCTGTGTTTTTCCACTTGTTAAATGAAAAATAAAATTTTTATTTTAAGTTACAAATATATTTTGATAACATTTTCTCCTGAGATATGATGCAAGTTGTTTTATTTTCATTGTGGTCTACATTTGCATATAATTTATTTTATTTATTTAATTGATTTGTAAAATGTTCAAAAGGACCAAAACAATCAAAACGTATTTTATTAAACAAAAATGCGACTTCAACAGAGCAAGAATCGCCCTGCCAGAAATATGAAGAAGATACTATTCTAGAACCATGAACAAAAAGTTTTATGCATGTTGTGGAAAAATTCCGGACGCCTTTTGAACAACTCCGCCAACTACTTGGTTAAGCAGAGATGATATTATGATCCCTGGATCATAACTTTGATCCAGCAATTGGCACTAATTTCAACTTTGAATTACTTATAAAAACAGTGTGCAATAAATAATCTCTAGAAATTTGAAATTTAGGAAATTTGAATACGTCTGCAACATTCCCGCTTGTTGATCATACAATAGGAGTACGCCACACCACGTGTTGGTAGCAGGCTTCGCTGAGATTGCATGCAACATTTCAAGTATGTAGCTTATTTCATTCTCGATACGTCCTGTGACAGTTAGACAGGCAACCAACCGTACAGAAAGAAATGTTTACATTCCCCCCTGTCTCCAGCTCAAAAACACATCCATTTGAATCAGAAAAGAGATTTTGTCAGCCTACTAGTGATAGAATTCAATCACGCTCAACGAAATTCCATAGTTGGTAATGCACCATCATAGGACTCTTTCTTGCCTATAGAGAAGGTTTAATGCAACGAAAGTCTGCAGATAAATCTTTTCTCGTGATATCTTACCAAAATAAACAAAAAAAAATCAAATTGCACAAATCAAAATTTTTTGTTTCAAATTTATTTAGGTTCTATAGCGGTATATATACACAATGAAAAGTTACGCTCAGCTATGGATGGTAATAATTTAATTTAATAATAATTTAATTTCACCGCAAGAGTGCGCTGAATTTAAATCATGACACCGACTTTAAGTAATCACTTTTCACTTCATTATTTCTTATTTCACTCTATGAATAAAGAGGTTAATAAGTACAGTAACATGTTACAACCTCATGTAGTTGTTGTACCCAAATTGTTTTTGATATCTTCTCGTTGTCATCATGGTTACCCATATACACCCTCATGGAACTCAGAGTTAACTATATAGAAATGAAGTCTTATGTAAACTTACATGCCTGCCTGTAGGCCAGTTCGTTTTCGAGATATTGTACGAACAGAGAAACAGATAGACAGACAGAAATGAAATTTTTCGAGTCCTACTAATGATAGGCTTCGCTTACGCTCAGCCAACAATACAAATTCTTGCTCATTCATACTATAAATTTTGAATATGAGGACACTCAAATTGCATTCAAAACCGATTTCTCAAAAAGTATTTAGTTTATATTAGAAGGAAGTACACCACACTATGGCTTCGCTGAGGTTGAATGTATAAAATTACAAATCTGTAGATATTTTCACTCTCGAGATGACTTGCGGACAATATACGGACCAAAACACAATTTTTACATTCTCGGCAGTAAAAAGAGAAATTTCGTCAGCCTAGTGAGTAATAAGCTTCAACGACGCTCAGCCAAATTCCATGGTTGGACATGCACCATCGTAGAATAGTTCTTTACAAATAAAGTTTCTATGCAAAATTTAAACTCTACAGATGAAATCTTTCTCGCGTCGTCTTCCCTCATGATACATTCGTATTTTTATTCATTAAGTTGCTTCATAGTAGGTTTAAATAATAAAAGCTCTGGTGAGCTAGAGTGAGTACTTTTAATATCGACTTCCCACTCTGTTAATTTTCCTTTTTACTCTTTGAATAAAAACGTCACATGTCAAAATCTCACATCATTGTACTAATTTTGTTTACAATTTTATTTATTGTAGTATTTTCTCGTTACCATCATTGTTGCCCATAAAACCAACGTAAAAGTATTCACTAACGCTCAGCCAATTCCTATGGAGAATGTGCTCCATCATCGAACTGAGTGTTGCTTATATTGAAATGAAAATTCATGCACATTTTCATATTCATATCCTACTTTGTTAAAGATGTTGTGCGGACGGACAGACAGTCACAAATTAAATTTTTCCAGCTCTGGAGTGATAGACTTCACTAAAGCTCAGCCAACAAATAGTAACCATTTTTGTAAAAATTAACGATATTTAGTTATGTGGAGATTTGTTTAAACAAAGTACCCGTTGAAATTACTTTTATTGTATTGTTTGGAAATGCTTGAAAAAATTATCCTTGAAAAGGTTCCTTATGCAGTCTACGCCATAGATATACAGGGTGAGGCAGACCACCCGTACAGTAGGTATAGCGGCCAAACCAAACGGAGTAGATTATCCGTAAAAACTTAAACCCCCTATTTCCACCCCAAAGAATTTGGAGAAATTATTTTGAAATCTCTAAAACTTCCCAAAAGGGTAGTTTTTGGGGGGTAGGGGTGGTTTTTTGATAATTTTCAAATATGAAAATATGTAGGTATGTTGAGTTATACCTAATTTATAGGTATTTCTTCACTGATTATTTTGATGCAAAAAGTTTGAACCTATCTTGCCGCTTATGTACAGGGTACACCAAAACGTTAACAAATCACTGATTTGTGGGTAAATTTATTGCAAGTACCTGCACAAATGTAGAGAGACGATATTTTTATGAAGTTCTCTAAAAGAAACCCAGCACAGTCTAATTTTGCAATAAATTATTGCAACAAATATATTGCATTTTTCACATAATTCTGACACTAAAGTTAGCAAGCGCAGTTTTCTAAAGAATTTTGACTTGAATGGCAATAGCCTCTATCAATAACAACTTATTACTTTCTTAAACTTTCAACAAATGAAGATATGGCGTATTTACGCATATGTTGTTATTGAAGATCATACAATAAATTAATAAATATTACGTCACCCTTAATTTTGGGTATAGAGAATCATATTTAACTGGAATATTACATTGTATCAAGTTCTTATTAACCCTCCTCACGCGTCTAAGTATTAGAAAAAATTACCAACTTTTGCAGTTTTGACAGTTTAAAAGAACTATATCTTTTCTTTTCCATTCTCCTATGAATTTTTAAACTGGGTGTAACATCAAAATATAACCTGGATATCATTGTATTAAAATAGAAAACATTTAAATTAGGATAATTGCTTATAATCTATAATTTAAAGAAAATATATACGGCGAAGTTTTTCAATTAAAGATATTGATTTTTTACTGTAATTAGCATGTATTGTTTAAGATTAAAATATTTAAAATAGTATTTTACCGATACAGAATATCACAGCTCACTACAGTAAAACACTATGTAAGATGGTATTTTAATATTGTAGAATGTTTTTCAATTAGAAGGCACGTGGTTCAAGATTCTATACTTGCTTTATAGACACAATGATCAATTCTTTAAAATTTAAATTATGTCAAAACAAATTCTTGGATGGAGAGTAGGGGTTAAATACTTTAAGTTCCGTTACAAATTGTATTAGGTGGTTTACTTATTTTTATACGATTATACAATATGATGCTGATTAGTCACTAAATATAACTAACAGTCAATTTCAGACTGAACTTCAAGATCATTTCTGTTTCACTGAACAGCTGATTCTAGCACTATATGCAGTGAAATATCCAGTCAGGTTTCCAACCATCCGAATAGTAGAATAAAAGTCCCTTCAGCCAACCATACAAAAAACGGGGTTCTATTAATTATTTCATATTAACTAACTCCACAATGGAAATGTTTTATATATATATATATATATATATATATATATATATATATATATATATATATATATATATATAAAGAATATTTTAAATCAGTAAAAACTAAATTTTTTAAATTAAGGACAAAATTGATCTTCTGTCTTGAAAAATTGACTCAAACAACACATACTGTACTGCATGCTAATTTTGAAATTGTTCCTTTATATTAAATAAAAACAAGAAATATGTCATGCAGATTGCAGTAAAAATAGTTTCATTATAGGTACTACCACAGACTAAAGGTATAGAAATATCTTTGGTCTGTGGTACTAATAAGTGAACTGTGGCAGTTTTTTGAGCGCAGCGAGTGAACTACGCATTCAATAAATTAACTTCTCCATATTGATTTCATGGACTTGTTATTACGCACAACCGAGTCCATTTAACTTTGGCTGTATCTTTTATAGTTTCCAAGATCCCTTAAGTGTGCGTTAAATTGAAACACCCGGAATAAAAAGTTACGATTTAGCCTGGTATGCACAAAACGTAATCCGCATGTCAGTGACCGTGAAAAGTATACACCTGAAATGGTGAACTAGACGGTAAAGTGGTAAGAGACTTGTTTTAGAGTTTTAATCAAAATTGGAGAGAAATATGTGCTACTGAAGTTGAAAACAAACAAATTCATACTGTAAAGGTAATTTTAACATTAGTATTATGATTTCAAGGGGGTTAAAAATGGACGTGTTATTAAGAAAGCTGTGCTAATGAGGGGATTACGTGAAAAAAGGCTAAGTGAATAGAGATATATTTCCGAAGAAATCGCTTAAGTGTCAATTTTTTAATTTAGGTTGGGGTTATGTTAGCAGAAAGTAAATGAATAGTTGGATTTGCTTGGAGGTGAGTCATCACGCAATATAATAACATTCCTCCTTCCCATCCACCACAGTTCACCCCACCCTTCAGATTTGTCATCACGCAGTACAATATATTAGGTACATTCCTCCTGATCATCCACCACAGTTCACTCCACCCTTCAGATTTGTCATCACGCAATACAATATCTCAGGTACATTCCTACTGATCATCCACCACAGTTCACCCCATCCTTCAGATTTGTCATGACGCAATGCAATATCTCAGGTACATTCCTTTGCACTGCCAACTTCTCAGACATTGAAAGAGCGTGTTGTCTTGAATGTTACCTTGAATGTTACCTTGAATGTTACTCTGTCCAGTCGCTGCTGAAACCTAGCGGCAGCGAGTGCAACTATTCTTTCACAGTCACGAATCGCGAACTCTGCCGGCAATAACAGATAAAAACAGAGTTCAGCTAGGGTAGAGTATGATAAGTGGACCCTGTTTTTATATGGATTAGTGAATCATCCATATTATTAATATTCGTATATCGAATACGAGTCTATCGATCTCTATAGCCTACCATCATATATATATATACTCATAATAACAATCGTATTTGAAATGAAAATAATTAATATAATACATACAGTGACAATCTTATAAATAATAAATGAGATAACGATCAATACTTATTTATCAATTAATTAAACAAACAAACGATTAGAATTGGAAATAGGAAAACACATGAATAATAACGAAATGAAAACGACATAACAAACATGTATAACAGAAAATACGAAACATGCGAAACTATTTATGTTTTCTCCTGGGTAGCAATGATAACCGCTTTCAAGAAGTTGTTGAAAGCGTCTAGAAAACGGTACTTCTCTTCTGTACAGATATTCACATAGATCTGCAAGGAGGTCGGCTGATATGCAAAATTTTAAACTTCGTCTCGCGATCTTCCACGAGCTTTCGAATGTGTTATTGTCTATGAAAGACAACACGTTTATTATATAAAAAAGAGTGTAAAGTTAATAGAAGTTAGTTATTGTTTAAAATACTGTATTGTCTATTATATCGATAGTTATAAAATATCGTTTATCAATTAACTATAGTTAAGTAACAGCTTATGTAGTTAAACCTGTTATAGTGGATCCTTGTTGTAGCTAAAATGTCATATATGTTCATGTAATATTTAACACTTACTTCTTTAACCGAGTAGTTAAAAGATCAACCACTACATTTTATAACTTATTTATTTCAAAATATTTAAAGCATATTGAAACTGCAATTACTGTTAATAATAATGTATGGAGAGCTTTACTAGATACAACATTTATGTATTTCATAATTTATTTAGTAACTAGCTGTTTCCCGCTGCCTCGCACGCTTTTCGTAAGCTTTGCCCATCAAGTTAATTATATTTCCAAGGCCGATGTAAAGTTTACTTGGTTGCCATGATCAAGAAAATCTGTTTATAGTCATTGTACACGTACATGTACTTTATTACAAGTTCAAGACAAATATACATCATAATTTAGCGCCTTCAAATAGTGTTTGGCTATTTAATATACGAAACTGTTTCGTAATTGCAGTTTATAATTTGCAGGCACTTTGAAAACGTTTGTCTTTTGCATTACCGCCTGGGGGTGATTTACATCAATGGCCACGGCATACAAATCTTCTCCGTGGAAAAATATATACACATACAAATTTTTATAATGTTCGCTTAAATAGTTTATGATCCTATAAAGGACTTACATGAAAACATTCATTATATATTATACTGTATTGATAGATTCACATTTTGTATAGCGCTGCTATCTCGTGGCGATCTATGACACTTCTAGAGGTGCAGCGGTAACACTAGCGCTACAAGAGGAAACTTTGTGACATAATACAAGGTATTGGTCAAGGCAGCACACAATACTCCTCCCTTTAAAAGTTTTCATATCTCTTGTAAGAACAATAATCTTTATTTTATGAGCGAATTTGACTACGCAGCTGCTTTACAAACTGACTCAAATTATAAATTAATACGTAACACTAATCTGTATACATGAAAGGCAAAACCCTCACTCACTCATCACTAACTCCCCTACCTACTCTCTGATATTCCAGGAAGTTGAAATTTGGCACACGTATGCCTCATTACTTAAATTGAAAAACTAAATCATGTTCATGAATATCGAATATATTCATAGGAGTACGACCTTCAGAAACAAAATTTTTGTCTTACGTTATGCTGATGGCAAATAACGATGAAATTTAAAATACACGTACCTTATGATCTCAACAAACAAAGTAAAGAATTTGATTGAAGATCTAACGTCTATACGGGTTGAAAAGAACTATATTGCGTTTTCACCTTCTCAATGTCTTAGAAAGATTAAATTTGACAAATACTCGTAAGTGCCTTATGCCATAAACAGAGAAAAGTTAGAGATTATTCATGGGGGTTGAATCAGGTTCCTTACCATTGCCTTATGGTACACTCAATAGACTCCCGAACCGGAAATATCCGGAAGAAGATTACAGTGGTCGGAATTAGTCGATTATGTTACCAAAGTAGGCTTTTCAGACCACTAAACGTAATATACTTTTGTTTATCTGGACAACAAGGCAAACGCTACTATAACGCCTGAAATACCTTTGACCGGAAATTAAAATACTATGAACGAAAATATAGCACTAAACTAAAATATGACTCTCCAAACCGATGTAAAAGTGTACTTTCTTGACCAGCGTAACAGCGTAAACTCTACTACGGAACAAAGAACACCTTAAACAAGAAGGGAATGACCGGAAGTAGTCATTGCTTGGCCAAACTATAATTTGCGGGGCGACGGACGTAAATATAGTTTTGGTGCAGCAATGCAAAGACTATCAGGGCATCAGACATAACTTATACCGTACAAATATTGCAAGGGTCAAAAGGGACACCAGTAGGCTTCTCAGACCTAGTATTTATATATTTTTTGTGGTGGCAACAAGGAAAACTCAAGCAAAAACATATCAAAGCTATGGCATGTAAAATATAATTTTAAAAAATAATTGAAATATATATAAGCTTTTGAACATCCTCTCAACACTTAAATCATAAGTGCTTTCACTAAGATTACTATCTTAAGTGCTTTCACTAAGATTACTACCACGCGGTTAATTCGTCCATTCCATAGATCTGACCTGAAATATTTCAAATGCTACAAAACCGTTGAAGCTATTTATTTAAACGTTATGTTATGTTTCAGAGAAATTTTTTTATATTATTGGCAATCTCTCATAAATAATGTTTCACTATCTAAATTCAGGACCGCAAAACGCTGATCATTAAAACCTGAAGTGGTATCAGGAAACTGGAATATCTTCCAGTGACAATAACTTATTTTAAGGAGTTTTTACTAAGCCATTTAAAAGAACATGTCTATGACTTGTCAGTTATTCAATAGAAAACCACGTGCAGAGCTCCTAGTTTAGTTTATGTCAGGTATTACGTTATTAACAAATGTACGTACTTAATATTTTTGAATACATAATCTTATAGAGCTCTTTTAAACTGAGCATAATTACTTGTAATACTTGGATTCAAAGCACGACAATTCATCTTTTGCAGCTTTTAAACGAGCACTGTCTTATTTCTGAACAGAAAATCAGTTTACTTTTTTTTTAAATATGGAGGAAACCCATTTGGTTATGTTTAATGAACAAATTTAACTGTTTGTTTTTGCATTATAAATTAAGAGGAAAGAGGTAAGACCTCGGAGATTTTCACGATAACGTGATAAGGACATGGCCAAACATCCTTAGGTCGCAAACAAATCTTAAGTAGTATGTTAAACAGTTTTATGTTCTATTATGTTAAAACAGATAATATATATCTTACTAAAACTAAGAGTACAATACTTACTTAAGTGTTAAAAATGACGCAAACATTTATTTAAATTTTAATACGACCCCTAGTAAACGGTAATGTTAGCGTGCTGTACATTTGTAGAAACTTAAATTGTGTTTGGTGTCCAATTTATTTACCAGTAACTGTCAACCTAGAGATAAGAAGAGAGGTAGCGGCGATAACGGGATAGAAGAGATAACCTAAACTTCATCTCTCGCTAAAATACGAGCAGCTAATTGCTAGTTAATTGAAATCTTTAGTTATGGGGCTTCAATCAAGTGTGATACGCATTTCTCTCTAATAAACAGCTCACATTACAAGGCTGATGAACAGAACAAGGACAGCGTACATGCTAGTAATGTATTATCGGTCTGTTGTAAAGCGATGATAGGCTACGTTATTGAGTTGCAATGGGGATCTACATGGAAAAGACAAAAACAAAATGGAGTGGCGGTCCTGATTCTTCCCCTAGAAATTGTAATATACTGTATAGGTCTACCGTTATCGTTTTTATTATGTTATGAGTAATCACCATTATATTAAGGTTCATATACAGCTCAAGATTATTTTTAATGTTCTTATTTTACGAGTACAAAGTTATCAATAATAGCTTGTTAGCTTAGCGTTAGCAAACCCTATCACTTGGGATGTGAAAAGTTTCATCTTCTGTTTTTCTGTCTGTCCGCACAATAATCTGATCTATGGGTTTGAAGGTTTGCATGGCACTTCCTTTCTGTATGAGCAAGACTTATTTCGATAATGGTGTAGTCACTCTTGGGGATTTGGCTAAGCTTTAGCGAATATTTTTACGATGACAACGAGAAAATAGCAGAAAAAATAAATTTGTAAACAAACTTAATAGAATCGTATGAGATAATACCACAATTAAACTGGAATTGTTATTCATATAGTAAAAAGGAAATTAATAGAGTGGAAAGTTAAAAGTGTTTGACAAGATTTAATTTTAGCGCACTGTTGCAGTAGAGTACACTTTTATTATTATTTTAACACTGCTATGAAACCTAACTTAATAAAGAAAATATGAATGTGTCATGTGACATGATATCCCAAGAAAGATTCATCTGTATACTTTAAATTTTCCAAGAAACTTAATTTTTACATAGACAAGAATGATGACATTGTGATGCCTGTCCATGAGAGTCTATCCCAAAGTAGACACAATCACTCTTCTGTCTACCGTGGTATGTAAAAATATCCCATTTGAACTCATATAATTGTTCTAAGTTTGTTTGCAAATTTATGTACTCTGTTATTTTCTCGCTCCACCATGGTTACCCATAGGATCTATGTAAAATTATTCGCTAAAGCTCAGCCGAATCCCAAGGAGTGACGTACACCAGCATCAAACTAAATCATACCTATATGGAAAAGAAGCTTCATACGAACTTTCAAGTCACATAGGTCAGATCGTTTTCGAGCTATCCTGCGGACAGGCAGACAAACAGAAAACATTTTTCCAGCTCCTTGAGTGATAGTGCTCACTAACGCTAAACTCACAAGGTATTATCGGGAATTTTGTAAAATAAGAAAATTGAAAATGATTTCATAGAGTCGTATTTGAACCTTAATCTAATTGTGATTACTCATAATAAAAACATACAACGATGGCGTGAAGACCTACATGTCAACATATTCAGAGGAGGCACCAGGACTCCCTCCACGTTGTTGTTGTTTTTCCCGTGTTGATCCACATTGACACTCATTAACGTAGATAGCATGTACGCTGTCCGTATTCTGTTTATCAGCCTTGCAATGTGAGCTGTTTATCAGAGGGAAATGCGTATCACTCTTGATTGAAGCCCCATCACTAAAGATTTCAATTAACTAGCAATTAACAACTTGTATTTTTAGCGAGAGGTGAAGTTTAGGTTATCTCTTCTATCCCGTCATCGGCGCTGGCTCCCTGCAGAGACTCCTTTTGCTTCTGTACGTACAAACAAGTAAGTACGCACTGTTGGCTCATGATAGGAAAGTTTCTTATGATTTACTTGTTTCCTCATACAATTCTTGTCGATATGTTCGGCTTTACAACACTCAAGATTTACTTGTCACGACCCATTAAACAACTGAATCGCTAACCCATTGTCTTAAAAACAGTTCGAAGTATTCTAGCCATCTGTGATTCTTGCTTTCTAGGTGTTGTATTTTCCGTACGCGCTATTGCAGCACTATAATCGTTTTAAGTGGAATTACAGCAATGAAAAGAAGCATCCCCTTTGAAAATGGTAATATTCTACGTACTTAAACATTTAAACACAATCGTGTGTATTATTTTAGTTTGGGCTGTATGTAATGTAGTTATTTTTGTGTTAAAAAATATCAGACCCTTAGTAAATTTTTTTTGAATATTGCTTCAAATACCCAGAAAAATTTTACGAATACTTCCGCGTTCAGAAATTAAACTGATTGACTGAGTGACAAAATCATATCGGTAGCTGATCATATTATTAATGAAGATTATGAAGATCACACCCATTTCCTCGTTAATTTTGTGAATGAAGATGTCCTTGTTCATAGAACTTATTTTTAGTATATAACACCATTTAATCATATAAACTCATGTATACATCCTAAGGTTATAAGAGTCTTGGTCGTTTGAAAAGGTCCAAAAAAGTCACTACGATATGGACAAGATTTTTAAGCACGGCTTATGTATACGTATGAGCTTAGTTCCTTACTCCAAGGCAAAATAAGACTGTGCTGAAATATCACCAGACATGTACAGTAATATATCCTAAGTAATACTTTCAGCAAAATCCATTGATATAGATAACTGTTACTTCTTTTTATGAGTAATTTTTATAACCTTTTTACAAAGTTTGCAGTTAAGATTTTTGCAGAAAATGCATATTTGTAATGCAGTATACAGATAGCTAAATTAAAGCAGGTTTATTCAGTTTCCAACCGTATGTGAATTGACTTGGAACACCGTCGAGCTAATCAAAACTCTGAATTGTACATATGATACCTAAACTATATGAATGGAAGAACGTTTGGGAAAGTAAAGTGGAAGTGCATGCTTGGGAAAAGTGTTATCGAAAAAACAAAATTCATTGATGTGAGCATAAACTAGTTAGTAGCTTTGTGCGATGTTCTGCACCGAGCGTCGAAGTAATCACTATGTTCACGAACATTAACGGAAATTGTTATAAGGATTGGAATGAGGATTTTATCTAGATTAAAATCACACACAACTTTTGCAGTTACAAAATATTTTATTGGAGTTACAAATGTTGCAGATGGAGATAACCAATATCTCGGAGGGTCTAGTCACCGACACAGCGATGAACGACAAGAGCACATCTTCAGAGTTCGTTGAGACTTTCTGGATGAGATTTCATACGTACATGGTTCATGTCGTTTTTGGTATTATATTGGGGTTTGTTGGAAATGGGACGGTGATCCTCATCTTCTTGCGACACCGGAATATGAGGAGTATTCCTAACATCTACATCTTCTCTCTGGCTCTTGGGGATCTTCTGGCCATCATAAGTTGCATCCCCTTTATCCTACACGCGTACACCTATGTCTCGTGGCCTTGGGGTGAATTCATTTACAAGATATGCGAGACTTGCAAGGAACTTTCCATCGGAGTCTCCGTGTTCACTCTGACAGCGCTCAGCGTTGAACGGTACTACGCGATCGTCCATCCGATGAATCAGAAAATGTCCACTAAACGTTTTGCAATCAGGATGGCCTTGGCAATTTGGGTGATTTCTATCGCTCTTGCAATTCCTGCAGGAGTATTCTCTAAATGTGAACAATTTTTTATCACAGTGGAAGATCCACTTTATATCTGCTTTCCTTTCCCCTCCAGGGAGCATGCGAAGTTCGTGATTACTTTACGGTTATTGATTTATTACCTCATCCCGATCGTCATGATCGGTTTCTATTATTCCTTGATGGCCAGACATTTGGTGCTGTCCACCGGTCGCTTCCCCCAACAGCACGGGCAGGGCCAGTTAACTCAGATGTTAACCCGGAAAAAAGTTGCAGTCATGGCTTTAGCTTTCGTGATCATCTTCATGATCTGCTTCTTTCCTATGCGGATTTCCATGTTGTGGTTCTTCTACAATCCAGATTGGGCGGTTGATTACAGCGTCTTCTGGTACTACTTCCACATCATTGGTTTCCACATGGGGTACTTCTACTTTTGTGTGAATCCTATAGCCCTCTACTTCACGAAGTCCTATCGGAAATACTTCAACTATTACCTGTTTCGTTGCTCTTATGGTACCTTAGACAAGAGTGATCTTATACAAACACGTCACTGTTGAGAGCCATCAGCTGTTTGATACTCTCGGCTTGTGCAAGCGTACTTTTAAAGTTGCCGTGTTTCCTAATGCGTTGACGGATTTCGTTGAAAAAGTACCGTTGGAATTGTAATGAAAATTAGTATCTTGTAAATAACTATACTTTTATTATTTGGCTTTAACATTTCTCAACGAGAGGCATATTTTAATATTGAAGCAAATCACATAATTTATTTAGTGTTTCTCTATGCGCAAAGTTTGGTATTTGTAGATTTACTAGTTGTACAGATAACAATTTTTAAATTAGAATTATTACTTTGAACGTCTAATCCAATAAATTTTCTGGTACAGCCTAAATTATTACCCAATCAAATTCAAAATTCAGATACCAGTAAAAATGATTTAGTTTATCATTCTTGCATAGATAAACTTTGTGCTACATGCATTATTCCAAATCATTCAAAAACTTATACAAGTATCACAACTAAGAAAACATATAATGTCAACTGCAAATCTACAAATGTTATTTATCAGTTATCTCTGAAATTGTATCCAAAAGACTACGTAGGTCTGACTACAAATAACCATCGGTCTCCTTCCAATCGACAAATTAGTTTTTCAACATGGATTAGCTCATAAAAAAATTAATAAATATGTTTAAAGGGATTTTTAAGGTACTAGAAGACTCCTTCAAAATTCAACTTGATAATTTAGAACGAGAATTCAGTTAGTATAACAATATTCATTGCATTTGATCAAAATAAGATATAATTATTCGTGTGGAAATTTACGTTCTGTTTTGCAGACACGATAAATAAATTATGTGTATATTTATCTTGTTTATCCATGCATATTATGGTGTTTATGGTGTTTTAACCATAATCTTTTTTAAATTGTTCATAAATTTAATTTCATAAATAATATTTATAATTCGGTTTTATATACTTTCCGCAAAAACGTATATAAATCCGAATTATAAATATTACGATAAACAGTCGAAATATTTGAGGAATTAAGAAATATTTTTGTCTTTGTTTTATATATATATATATATATATATATATATATATATATTTGATTTGATATTTTTATGCAGTTTTAAAATTTTCAAGTCAGGTTTAGATAGGCATCGTTTTTCTGTAAAGTGTAATTGATTGTAATTTAAATAAAACAATTGGACAATATTTGATAATTTACATATTAGTGTGTACTGCATGTGTATAGTGCTATTGTATAGTGTCATTCAGTGTTTTTCATACTGAGTGAGAATTTGTTAATATTTTTAAGTTGAATACACCCTCACTCTTATTCAAGATTATCAAGAGGTACAAGGAAAATGGTATAGTTTACATCATATTGATTGGATAGTCTTCATATATATTCGTATTTGGTTTAATTTTAAGTATGTAAAAATCGTATTTTCTACAATCATTAAATGTGGTGGAATTGTTATAATCGTATTTTTTATTTTCATTTTGTGATTTTCCACTTGTTAAATGAAAAATAAAACTGGTGTCTCATGTTGATAACATTATTCCTTTAGAAATGATGCAAGTTGTTTTATTTTCCATGTGGTCTCCTTTGTGTATAATTTGTTTTATTTATTTATTTCATTTGTAAAATATTCAAAAGGATAAAAAAATCAAGAAGTCTTAAATTTTATGAAACAAAAATACGACCTCAACAGAGAAAAAATCACCCTGTCAGAAATATGAAGAAGATAATTTTCTAGAACCATTGAGAAGAAGTTTTATGCATGTTGTGGAATAAGCTCGGACGCATTTTGAACAACTTTGCAAACTGGTTGGTTGAGCAGAGATGACATTATGGTCCAGGTACTTGTATATTATACACTTATATTTGAGAGGGTAATGGTATGCTTGCGTAACTGAGGGAGCACAATCATAACACATTCACTGCAGATATACTGGAGTTGTCTTTATTTTATTATAACATCAGCAAGGTATAGAATTTTGAGAAATAACAATTGGAACTAATTTAAACTTTGAATTACAAATAAAAACAGCGTGCAATAAATAATCTTTAGTAATTTGCAATTTAGGAATTTACGCGTGAAACATTCCCGCTTGTTTATCACACAGTAGGAGTACGCCACACTACGTGTTGGGTAGCAGGCTTCTCTTAGATTGCAACATTCCCGCTTGTTGATCACACAGTAGGAGTACGCCACACTACGTGTTGCGTAGCAGGCTTCTCTGAGATTGTCTGCAACATTCCCACTTGTTGATCACACAGTAGGAGTACGCCACACTACGTGTTGCGTAGCAGGCTTCTCTGAGATTGTCTGCAACATTCCCGCTTGTTGATCACACAGTAGGAGTACGCCACACCACGTGTTGGTAGCAGGCTTCTCTGAGATTGTCTCAACATTCCCGCATGTTGATCACACAGTAGGAGTACGCCACACCACGTGTTGCGTAGCAGGCTTCTCTGAGATTGTCTGCAACATTCCCGCTGGTTGATCACACAGTAGGAGTACGCCACACCACGTGTTGGTAGCAGGCTTCTCTGAGATTGTCTGCAACATTCCCGCTTGTTGATCACACAGTAGGAGTACGCCACACCACGTGTTGGTAGCAGGCTTCTCTGAGATTGTCTGCAACATTCCCGCTTGTTGATCACACAGTAGGAGTACGCCACACTACGTGTTGGTAGCAGGCTTCTCTGAGATTGTCTGCAACATTCCCGCTTGTTGATCACACAGTAGGAGTACGCCACACCACGTGTTGGTAGCAGGCTTCTCTGAGATTGTCTCAACATTCCCGCATGTTGATCACACAGTAGGAGTACGCCACACCACGTGTTGCGTAGCAGGCTTCTCTGAGATTGTCTGCAACATTCCCGCATGTTGATCACACAGTAGGAGTACGCCACACCACGTGTTGGTAGCAGGCTTCTCTGAGATTGTCTGCAACATTCCCGCTTGTTGATCACACAGTAGGAGTACGCCACACCACGTGTTGGTAGCAGGCTTCTCTGAGATTGTCTGCAACATTCCCGCTTGTTGATCACACAGTAGGAGTACGCCACACCACGTGTTGGTAGCAGGCTTCTCTGAGATTGCATGCAACATTTGAAGTATACAGGTATAGCTTATTTCATTCTCAATGCGTCCTGTGACAGGTAGACAGGCAACCAACCGTTCAGAAAGAAATTTTTACATTCCCCCCTGTCACGAGCCATTTGAAAAACGCATCCATTTGAATCAGAAAAGAGATTGTATCAGCCTACTAGTGATAGAATTCAACCATGCTCAACGAAATTCCATAGTTCATAATGCACCATCATAGGACTCTTTCTTGTCTACACAGAAATTTTCATCCAACAAGAATTCTATAGATGAAATTTTCCTTTTGATATCTTGCTAAAATAAACATTCAAATTTTTGTTACTTAATTTAGGTTCCATAGCAGTATATATAGAATGAAAGTCACGGTGAGCTAGGGATGGTACTATAACGCAAGAGTGCGCTGAAATCAAATCATGATACCGACTTTACAATTCATTATTTCTTATTTTACTCTATGAATAAAGGTGTTAATAAGTAACATGTTATAACCTCATGTAGTTGTTGTACCCAAATTGTTTTGATATTTTCACGTTGTCATCATGGTTACCCATATGCACCCTCATGGAACTGAGAGTAGCATGTATAGAAATGATGCAAACTTACATTCCTGTAGGTCAGTTCGAGATATCATACGGAAGACAGGTAGATAGACAGACAGAAATTAAATTTTTCGAGTCCTACTAGTGATAGGCTTCGCTTACGCTCAACCAACAATACAAATTCTTGCTCATTCATCGTAAAAATTTTGAATATGAGGACACTCAAATTGCATTTAAACCCGATTTCTCAAAAAGTATTTAGTTTATATTAGAAGGAAGGAGTACCTACGCCACACCATCTTCGCTGAGGTTGAATGTATAAAATTACAAATCTGTAGATCTTTTCACTCTCGAGATGTCTTGCGGACAATATACGGACCAAGAAATCGTGTAGAACAATTTTTACATTCTCGGCAGACAGAGAAGTTTCGTCAGCCTAGTGAGCAATAGGCTTCAACGACGCTCAGCCAAATTCCATGGTTGGACAAGCACCATCGTAGAATCGTTCTTTACAAATAAAGTTTCTATGCAAAATTTTAAGTCCACAGATTAAATCTTTCTCGTGTCGTCTTCCCTCATGATACATTCACATTTTTATTCATTAAGTTGCTTCATAGTAGATTTAAATAATAAAAGCTCTGGTGAGCTGGAGAGAGTACTTTTAATATTGACTACCCACTCTGTTAATTTTCCTTTGTACTCTTTGAATAAAAACGTCACATGTTAAAATCTAACATCATTGTGCTAATTTTGTTTACAATTTTATTTATTGTCGTTACCATCATTGTTGCCCATAAAACCAATGTAAAAGTATTCAATAACGCTCAGCCAATTTCTATGGACTATAGGCTCCATCATCGAACTCAGTGTTGCTTGAATTGAAATGAAAATTCATGCAAAATTTAATATTCAGCTTATATCCTAGTTCAATTTCGGGGTATTCTCCGGACAGACAGTACTTCAATGTTCCACGGGTCACTGCTAGTAGTACTATACTTATTTATACTTTTCTATGTACTAATTTATATTGCAGTACAGGCAATAAATTCAACAAAAATGTTATAAAACTGCTTCACATTATAGGCACAATGTTATAACGCAAGTGCTGACGTCACCTTCAGGTTGTCTTAAAACCGGATTGAGTGGAATTTTGCCTATTTTACTAACAATACGACTTCAAGTTATTCTTCTGTTTGATTATCTCTCTCTATTTGTACGTCTTTCTGTCCATCTGTTTCTAGTAAGATATTGAGAACAAATTGTGATGCAGACATGAAATTACTTACGGATCTTAATTTCTATATATCCAACATTCAATTTTATGATTGTGCATGTTTTCCAAAGGATTTGGGTGAGCATCAACGAAGGCTAACTGTCGAGATTAGATTGAGTTACAGACTTCATATTTTTCTACCACTCAAGAATTTAGCAAAATTCCTCCACTGTCTGCTTTCCGCAGGATATGTGTAAAATAAATTAGGTTTTATATAGTTTTGAATAAACCTCGACGAAGCCTGCTATGCGATGTACTCTGACGTACTCGTACCTTGCATAGTTGTATACTTGATCTTTTTGTGTATATACCTCCAATTTGGTTCATACTGATGATATCTTGTCACTGTTCAAATTGAATCTAGGGCCCAGTTCTCTACATCCTCTCAGTCCTCATTTATGATTTTCAATTAATGATCTCCAACTAAATGTTGATAAGAATAAGGCTGTAAAATTTGATCTGGTGAATATGGGTCACGAGACATTTCATTACAATGGGGATTCTCTCGTTCTTTCAGATCATGTCTCGTTCTTGGGTATTAAAATTGATTCTGTCCTAAAGTGGAACACTCAACTTGACCAAGTTTGCATTAGCCTTGCCAGGGCGATATATTGATTTTAGTATCTAGCTAGTTTCTTAAAAAAAGAAACATTAAAAAGTTGTATATTTCGGACAAATTTACGCTGTTCTCAGCCATGGGGTCACGTTTTGGGGGGCGGTTTTTGAATCCTCTTTGGCGAGGGTTTTTGTGCTTCAGAAAAGTGCGTTTAGGATTATCTGCGGCGTCAGATGAAGAGAAAGTTTTAGAGGATATTTTCATCGAGATGAATTCTTAACTTTTACCTCCCTTTTTGTCAAATCTTGTTATATTTTGTGTTTTCAATAATAAAAGCCTATTTCCTCAATATCCCCATCAATAACAAGAAACAAAAACAGTTCCATCACTCGTATGCACAGATTAAAGCTCTTCCAAAAATCATTACTATTACTGAGACCAAAAATATTTAATTTCTTGCCTGACACCATAAAGAACTACTCTGACATTCGTCCTTTTAAATCTATGTTGGAATCATTTTCTCATGAATGGTGAATTTGATAACTTATCAGACTTTTTAACTCTTGTTCATAGTCTCATCATTTCAAGAGTTTTTAACAGTAGCTTAAAAAAATAATATTTATTCCACGATATGACTATGTTTAAAAACAGTGTATTATGTCTATGAACAACAAAGTATTCTATTCAGTACATTCTCTACTTTCACTGCAATAACTCTACTTAATTTAATATTTATTATAATTTAATTAACGTACCTCATGTTCCATAGTAATTTGCTTGTCAATATAAACAAATGATAATGTCAATAAGTGCAGTTCTCTAAAAGAACTCCAGCATGATTTGGGGAGAAATGGAGGCGGAAATAATAAATTATTTCAACAAATATATTGAATTTTTCGCACTCAATTCAATTCACTTCAATTCTGACTCTAAAGTTAGCAAGCGCAGTTTTCTAAAGAATTTCGACTTGAATAATATCTGAATAATAACCTGGCAATAGCCTTCATCAGTTTCCATGCAATAACAACTTATTACTTTCTTAAACTTTCAACAAATGAAGATATGGCTTATTTACGCATATGTTGTTATTGAAGATCAGGCAATAAGTTAATAAATATTACGTCATCCCTAATTTTGGGTATATAGAATAAATTTAACTGGAATATTACATTGTATCAAGTTCTTATCCACCCCCTTATCGCGTCTAAGTATTAGAAAAAATTACCAACTTTTGCAGTCTTGACAGTTTAAAAGAGCTTTATCTTTTTTTTCCATTCTCCTATGAATTTTTAAACTGGGCGCAACATCAAAATATAACCTGGATATCATTGTATTAAAATAGAAAAATTTAAATTAGGATGATTGCTTATAATCTATAATTTAAAGAAAATATATACGTTGAAGTTTTTCAATTAAAGATATTGATTTTTTACTGTAATTAGCATGTATTGTTTAAGATTAAAATATTTAAAATAGTATTTTACCGATACAGAATATCACAGCTCACTCCAGTAAAACACTATGTAAGATGGTATTTTAATATTGTAGAATGTTTTTCAATTAGAAGGCACGTGGTTTAAGATCCTATACTTGCTTTACAGACACAATGATCAATTCTTTAAAATTTAAATTATGTGAAAACAAATTCTTGGATGGAGATTAGGGGTTAAATACTTTAAGTTCCGTTACATTGTATTAGGTGGTTTACTTATTTTTATACGATTATACAATATGATGCTGATTAGTCACTAAATATAACTAACAGTCATTTTTAGACTGACCTTCTAAGATCATTTCTGTTTCACTGAACAGCTGATTCTAGCACTATATGCAGTGAAATATCCAGTCAGGTTTCCAACCATCCGAATAGTAGAATAAAAGTCCCTTCAGCCAACCATACAAAAAACGGGGTTCTATTAATTATTTCATATTAATTAACTCCTCAATGGAAATGTTTTATATATATATAAAATATTATGTATATATATATATATATATATATATATATATATATATATATATATATATATATAGAATATCTTAAATCAGTAAAAACTTAATTTTTTAAATTAAGGACAAAATTGATCTCATGCCTTGAAAAATTGACTCAAACTATACACCTACTGCATGCTAATTTTGAAATTGTTCCTTTATATTAAATAAAAACAAGAAATATGTCATTTAGATTGCAGTAAAAATCGTTTCATTATAGATACTAGCACAGACTAAAAGTATAAAAATATCTTTGGTCTGTGGTACTAATAAGTGAGCTGTGGCAGTTTTTTGAGCGCAGTGAGTGAACCACGCATTCAGTAAATTAACTTATCCATATTTGTTTCATGGACCTGTTATTACGCACAACCGAGTCCATTTAACTCTGGCTGTATCTTTTATAGTTTCCAAGATCCCTTCAATGTGCATTAAATTGAAACACCCGGAATAAAAAGTCACGATGTAGCCTGGTAAGCTCAAAACGTAATCCGCATATCACGTGAACAGTGGGGGGAATAGGGGGTTCATTCATGACAGTTCTTTGGCCGTCGCGTCGTTTCCGCAAAAACATGTCAGTGACCGTGAAAAGTATACACCTGAAATGGTGAACTAGACGGTAAAGTGGTAAGAGACAGTAGTAGGAGAAATCCGTGCTACTGAAGTTGAAAACAAACAAATTCATACTGTAAAGGTAATTTTAACATTAGTATTATGATTTCAAGGGGGTTAAAAATGGACGTGTTATTAAGAAAGCTGTGCTAATGAGGGGATTACGTGAAAAAAGGCTCAGTGAATAGAGATATATTTTCGAAGAAACCGCTTAAGTGTCAATTTTTTTAATTAGGTTGGGGTTATGGCACCAGAAAGTAAATGAATACATGGATTTGCTTAGAGGTGAGTCATCACGCAATATAATAACATTCCTCCTGCCCATCCACCACAGTTCACCCCATCCTTCAGATTTGTCATCACGCAGTACAATATCTCAGGTACATTTTATTTTTTTTTATTTCACGATATTGGTGTATTTTCTGTTGATTTATAATGACTAAAATTTGTTATAGTATTTATTACAGTTCGTTATTTGTTATATATCTATTTAAATGTTATTGGTATTGTTATTATAATTAGAGATTTTATAATGTTATCTGTTTATTTATTGTAATTCATATGAATAGTTTTTTGTTTGACTTGTTTATTTATTGTTGTTATTATAATATATAGATGTATATTGTTGTTATTTGTATTAATAGTTTAATATGTACTTATTATTGGATTATGAATGTATGTGTGAATATGTAGACTTGTTGTTGTGGTTGAAATATGTGAAAATTGGATCTAGTATGAGCTGAGAGTCTGTTGGCATTTCTTTAGTTAATATATACAATGTTTATATACCATATAAACATTGTATAATAATAGTAGTAGCAGGATTATTTTGTTAATTTAATGTGCAGTCGACCAAATTATATAAAAATTTTATGTGATAGGTGTAAAGATTTATCAAACGTGCATACTGCACTTGACAATATGTATATGCTACAATAAATTGTAAAAATAAAGATTTTTGAACTGTGAACTGAACTGAACATTCCTCCTGATCATCCACCACAGTCACCCCATCCATCAGATTTGTCATCACGCAGTACAATAATCTCAGGTACATTCCTCCTGATCATCCACCACAGTTCACCCCATCCTTCAGATTTGTCATCACGCAATACAATATCTCAGGTACATTCCTCCTGATCATCCACCACAGTTCACCCCATACTTTAGATTTTTCATCACGCACTACAATATCTCAGGTACTGATCATCCACCACAGTTCACTCCATCCATCAGAATTGTCATCACGCAGTACAACAATCTCAGGTACATTCCTCCTGATCATCCACCACAGTTCACCCCACCCTACCCTTCAGAATTGCCATCACGCAATACAATATCTCGGGTACATTCCTCCTGATCATCCACCACAGTTCACCCCACCCTACCCTTCAGAATTGCCATCACGCAATACAATATCTCGGGTACATTCCTCCTGATCATCCACCACAGTTCACCCCACCCTTCAGACTTGTCATCACGCAGTACAATATCTCGGGTACATTCCTCCTGATCATCCACCACAGTTCACCCCATCCTTCAGATTTCTCATTACTCAGTACAATATCTCAGGTACATTCCTACTGATCATCCACCACAGTTCACCCCATCCTTCAGATTTGTCATCACGCAATACAATATCTCAGGTACATTCCTACTGATCATCCACCACAGTTCACCCCATCCATCAGATTTGTCATCACGCAGTACAACAATCTCAGGTACATTCCTCCTGATCATCCACCACAGTTCACCCCACCCTACCCTTCAGAATTTCCATCACGCAATGCAATATCTCGGATACATTCCTCCTGATCATCCACCACAGTTCACCCCACCCTTCAGACTTATCATCACGCAGTACAATATCTCGGGTACATTCCTCCTGATCATCCACCACAGTTCACCCCACCCTTCAGATTTGTCATCACGCAATACAATATCTCGGGTACATTCCTCCTGATCATCCACCACAGTTCACCCCACCTTACCCTTCAGATTTGTCATCACGCAATACAATATCTCAGGTACATTCCTCCTGATCATCCACCACAGTTCACCCCATCCTTCGGATTTGTCATCACGCAATACAATATCTCGGGTACATTCCTCCTGATCATCCACCACAGTTCACCCCACCCTTCAGATTTGTCATCATGCAATACAATATCTCAGGTACATTCCTCCTGATCATCCACCACAGTTCACCCCATCATTCAGATTTGTCATCACGCAGTACAGTATCTCAGGTACATTCCTATTGATCATCCACCACAGTTCACCCCATCCTTCAGATTTGTCATCACGCAATACAATATCTCAGGTACATTCCTCCTGATCATCCACCACAACTCACCCCACCCTTCATATTTGTCATCACGCAATACAATATCTCGGGTACATTCCTCCTGATCATCCACCACAGTTCACCCCACCTTACCCTTCTGATTTGTCATCACGCAATACAATATCTCAGGTACATTCCTCCTGATCATCCACCACAGTTCACCCCATCCTTCGGATTTGTCATCACGCAATACAATATCTCGGGTACATTCCTCCTGATCATCCACCACAGTTCACCCCACCCTTCAGATTTGTCATCATGCAATACAATATCTCAGGTACATTCCTCCTGATCATCCACCACAGTTCACCCCATCATTCAGATTTGTCATCACGCAGTACAATATCTCAGGTACATTCCTATTGATCATCCACCACAGTTCACCCCATCCTTCAGATTTGTCATCACGCAATACAATATCTCAGGTACATTCCTATTGATCATCCACCACAGTTCACCCCATCCTTCAGATTTGTCATCACGAAATACAATATCTCAGGTACATTCCTATTGATCATCCACCACAGTTCACCCCATACTTCAGATTTGTTATAACGCAATACAATATCTCAGGTACATTCCTCCTTATCATCCACAACAGTTCACCCCATCCTTCAGATTTGTCAGCACGCAATACAGTATCTCCGGTACATTCCTCCTGATCATCCACCACAGTCTTCAGATTTGCCATCACGTAATACAATAGCCAGGGGTATTTCCGATCGGTACTTCCCGACCTTAGTTCATGTCCCAGATCGTTCAACCTTTCCGCCATCAGATCACGTTTATGAAAGGAAGGAAATTACTGTTCCAAAATGCCCCTAGCCATTAGTGCGGTTGGTGGGTTGTATTATAGTCAAAAATATATTCTCCATCAGAACTTAAAAATTGTACTTTACTGTATAGGTAGAATGTAAAACGGTGAAGTTTATTATTCAGACTGATTGAAACGTATATAAACTTTGCTGGTGCTTTTTAATACTTGTTCAATTACGTTCTTTGAATTACACAATTGCAAAAATATCATGGTCAGAGTTACTTTTTTACCAAGAACTACACAATTACAGAAATTGGGCAAGAAGGCAACTATATCGGCAGAGTGTGTCTTCAGCTCATACATTTTCTTCAGTGCAGTGTTGCCCAGACCTTATAGCCATTAAGATCATATTAGATCCTTCATCAAGGTTAGTACGCATTTTAATTTCATTTCAAGACATGATTTAACATTTGTTTATATAACTATAGTTGAGTATTTTAAGTTAAAGGTACAGCGGGAAAACAATTAATATGACTGTTAGTATTTAAAAAAAAGAACGCGTCTGTTTTTATCTATAATTCCTAAATAGTTTGTAATTTTTAAATTGGTACAAATATTTGACATTGCTTTAAATGTACGCATATTTTGCAGGGAAAAATATTAGCATATTCAATTATGTACTATTATGTATTATTGATTTATTATTTGATAAAGTACAAAATTAAGGTTTTTATTACAAATGTATTTAATTAGGATGACCAGCAACAATACCAAGAACAAACAATACCAGGTTTTAAGAATTAAACGTAAAATTACTTTATTACTATAAGCTACTTAGGTTTTAACACACTTAAACAGATTCCAGGCCTTAACAATGAACTTACGCAAGGGCTTGTGTTTTGCTGTCATTCACCATCTAGATGAATGTCATCCAGCTTAACATTCGTTAAGTTGTGACATTTGAGATTAAGTTTTAAAACCTAAAAAGACTCAAGGACATGAGAAAAATAGAGGGTTACTTAAGAGCCACACAAGCAGGGGTTTAAAATGTTTAACAATAAGTTTTAGTTTTTCAGAGCTATGTTTTTGTTTTCAATAAATATTCTGCACTGTATTATTATTACAATTAATACACATTTCCAGAATCTAAATTTTCAATAACAGAATTTTTTTATAGATATCAGGTAAAATTTACGGCTCATTACCTTAGTACAGTAATTGATATGTTATCAATTCATTTATTCATATTTTTATTAAAATTATTCATATAATTATTATTATTATCTTTATTATTAACTTGTTTATTATTACATTTATTATTATTCAATTATGTATTCATTTTATTGCGATACATGTCAATCAGTTCACTTTCCTTAACTAATACATAATATGTACAAAAACATGAATAAATAGAGCATTTACATGGAACATTTTTTGCAGTTAAAACATATTGTAAAACAGTCCAATATTTCTATTCTGTTATATAACAAATCTATGAAATACAATTACAATGATTTATTTGGATCTCATCGTATAAAAACTGTCAAGTGTATTAGAGAGTTATGGCACGATTAAATAGTGATAAATTACATGAATATTTAATATAAGAATTAATGAATACAGAGAGTAATTCTTTGTTTGAAGTTTATTTTTGACGATGGAAAGATTGTGAAGGAAACGTGATTTATCCGGACATTTGCCATCGTTCAGTGAAACAAAAAGAATCAGTAACACTACGTTTCGAGATCTGCAATCTGATCTCTTCTTCAGGTAAATAACTTACCTAATACATAATTACCAACTAGGTTCAAATAAACAAATCATACCAAAGCGTTCTGGCACGCCTAAGTCAGGAACCACAACCACCATGTTGTGTGTAAACTTCATTAACTCTAAAACATGCATTTAATAGAAAACTATACACAACACTAATAATTAAAACTGAATCACAGAATACTTGTCTTATGTTTAAGATTTAAAAGTATATAGAAATTAAATTAAATTTCAATTTTAATAAAATTACTCATCATCCGGATTCGTTAATATACTTTGCATGAGTTAAGGTAAGAATAAAAAATTGTTATATAGTTAATTTATGTTATCCATTGTAACATTTTAGATAAGGATAAGCTGTATAGACGTTATAAAATTCAGGATTATATGCAATAGTAGAAGAAACTTTATTGCTCAGTGGATGTAATACTTTATCCATTTCTAGTCAGTTTTGCTCAACATTTATTTTTGCTGTCAACTGTACTTTAACCATCTTCATCACACACTCCTCCTCCCCCCCCTCCCAAAGAAATATGAACTATTAGCCGAAGGTTTTGGACACAACCCTGATGTTGTGGCTTGATTGCAGAGGTTTTTACTTAAAATATAAATATTTTATTATAGGCCTCCTCATGAATTCGTTTTTAAAATTTGCCTCTCTTTACAATTGGGTTTTATATTTGTTATTGGAAAACTATTGCTATACTAAACCTTGTGCACTTTTGAATTGTTGAAAGTTGTTTCATTTTCGATTTTATACAACTGAAAGTGATGAAAGTGCATTGCATCAATTTGAGGACATCGAGAGACTCAACTAATTGCATCGAGTACGTAATGTTCAACCTCTGACTTTTGTTTGTTCTTGACCTGATAACTTTGCAATATGGCTTTTGTAAATAAACATCAAATTCAGAAACCACCAGTTCTGATTCATAATTTTATATATTAAACATTTTCCGCCAAGTATTTGCCGTAGGCATTGATTCCAGCTGTATAATATGTTTCATTGCTTTTTATCATCCACTTTTACTATTTTAATTTATCATTGGTGTTACTAGAGCATAATTGTATATTTACTGTACAAATAAGCCTTTTAAAAGCCCAATAGCCGTGGAGGGCCACGGATATAGATATTCTATATAATATCTAGATATTCTAATATATAGATATTCTATATATTAAGTATAGATATTCTTACTCCGCGATGTTGAAGTATTCAAGAAAGATATTGCCTCATAATTAAGTGTTTCATACTCGATTCAAAATATGTAATTATTTTCTACGATGCCCTGCGTGGAACGACTGTAAGGGGTTGCAGGCAGTGAATTTTCGTTAGACTGACAATAGTGATTACAGGGTTCTCTGATAAATTATGAAATATTCTGCATTGCGGTGAGTTCCATTACACAAGTAAAGAGTTCAGGAGTGATTTCTGAAGAACGTGGTTTAGATAGATAATTTCTTTACCAACATTAAATATTTATAATTTTGAAATGAATTAAATTATCTGGGAAAAACTTAAAGCCATTGTTTGTTGAGACACTTTAATTTTAATGACACACGCAGTTTTATGTCTGACGACGGCTCAGTCCAAATTTAGACACTGTGTCTCTTGAGATCCAAAATGGAGCAAACCATCTTTTTTGCCAGTTTTCCACTGGAATTACAAACGTTAACAATTTACAACTTATATTATTTACAACTTAATGGGAAGCAAAGTTAACACAATAAGTTCCCGCCCTAAAACAGATTGTTACGGTCAAAATCACGTATATAAATGTTTTTTTTTTCATAAATAAAATAAAATATTTCCATGTACAACGTAAATGGCCAAAGAACCGTTATTTGAATAAATTCAATATAAATATTATGTTATTAACTCCACTTATAGGGTTATCTATATATATTAATGTAATGAAAGTAACTAAAACCCTTTAATTTAAACCCTAAAATTTAAAGGGTTTTAGTTAATTTCATTACATTAATATCAATATACATAATTTTTTCCAAAACATTAGTTAAAATACAATTATTAATAACAAAATTTCAAGAAATATTTCTCTTTCCTTGTTAAAACTAAAAATAAACACTTTTTTCAATATTCAGTTTATTTTCACTCAACTCTACAGTTGAAATGATATCAATACTTCAATGTCATGTAGCTGGCACAAAGATTTAGAAGCTTTGGTATTCTTAAATACAGTATACAATAAAATACTCAGTTAAAACCACAAAGATGACAGTTGCTGACCCTAGACAGGGGCTATGGAGATCACGGCCCTCTTAAGATTAAAAAAGACGTTCTTGTGAGACAAAAAAAATATTATTTTCGTATTAGAACCATAATAATATTAACATGAGGTTTTGAACTAAGCTCTGAATTTGAGTAAGTTTCTTTTGTAAATGTTATTTTTTGCATTGAAATGCAACATGTTCTATTTTTAGTGTTGGTATACAAAAATTCAGGCGACTCCCCCAATTAGGACTGGATCCGCGGACAGAAGATGACGTGTGAAGGGAATTATGATTTGAATCACAATTTGTAGACTAGATTAAAATTGAAAAACAAATTTAGGAATTACAATTTTTTTTACTTACGACAGTTGCAGGTTACAAGATGACAGACCTAGAGGACTACATCCCCTTCTGGAGGAAACTTGAGGTGTACACGATGCCATTCGTCTTCACACTCATCTTTGCATTAGAGGTTGTTGGAAATGGAAACACTGATCCTGATCTTCTTACGACACAGAATCACGAGAAATGCTACCAATATCTACATTTTTGCTATGGCTCTTGCCGATTTTCTAGTCATCATAAGTTTCCTTCCCAACATGTATATGATCTTTACATTAGAGTTTTGGCCTTGGGATGGTAACGTCTACGCGATGATCGAGACTATCAAGGCAGTTTCTACCGGAGTGTCTGTGTTTTCCATGACAGCCTTCGCTGTGGAACAGTATCGTGCGATCGTCCGTCCAGTGGATCAACAAATGTCATCTAAACCTTTAGCAATCAAGATGATCTTGGCCATTTCGGTGATTTCTATTGCATTTGCGATTCCTACAATACTATACTCACACTGTGAAAAACTATATATGCCAGGAATAGATGATTCACTTTCCATCTGCATGACTTTTCCTTCCAGAGAGTACGGGAAGGTCATGATCACTTTTGATTTCGTGACTTACTACCTTTCCCCGATCATCGTGATTGGTATCTTATACTTCATGATGGCCAGACATTTGTCACTGTCCGCACGTTGTTCCTCCAATGAACAAGTACAAGATCAACCGACTGAAATCCTAGCCAAGAAACAATTTGCAAGCACAGTCTCTGCTTTCCTGATCATCTTCACCATCTGCTCTTTCCCCATTCGAATTTTCACGTTGTGGTATTTCTACAACCCAAACTGGGCAGAGAATTATAACGAATACTGGCATTTATTTAATTTTATTGGATTCTGCCTATTTCTCTTCAACTTTTGTTTGAAGTCTGTTGTCCTCTGCTCCACCAGCAACTCTTACCGGAAATACTTCAACTACTACCTGGTATGCCGCTTTCATAAGACATTAGACGAGTTCACCCTTATACCAGATACCAACTCCACCGAAACAGGTGTTTTATGATAATGTGGCTTATGTCAAGCCGCGAGGAGATTTAACAAGACATAACGTTGAACTATCTGATTTACTGATTACGTTAACTGATTTAGAAATTAAGTGGTTGTTGAATCTTAAACGTTCAGTTCCACCGTATTAAGGCACTGGAATAATATTCAAATGCTTTACCTCTTGTCTTTATTTGTATATTAGTCAATATAATTTTTGAAGTTGTGTATATTTGTTCAAAAAGGCAACTTCCTTATACAGTACACATAGGTTTAGTTTGAAATAATTATATTATATACAAAACACTTTTTTAGCTGTCTTATGCTTCTTTGTTGGCAAGTTTTAATATTCTTAAAGGCATGAATTTCATTGCATGTTCGATTATTTCGAAGATTGTTTATATTGCCGTCTCTGTGAGTTGGTTATTTATCCCATTTTCTTTTTCTATAATTTATTGAATTAATATCATGTTTAATTTATAGGTAGTTTATGGGATATAAATTATTGTTATGTATAATAAATGCCTTTACGTGCGGACATTTAACAATTTCACAGCTAGTGATAAAGTTTGTCTTCATTTATCTCAAACCAAAGCTCACATAAATTTGTTGACATGAAAGATTCAAAAGCGTTAGTTGAGATTATGTTTCACACTTCATGATATAATTATGTAAAGTTTCAATTTTATACAATGTATTTTATATAATCGTTTATTGTAAAAATTGAAACATTGCATTATTGTATCATGAAGTGCGTAAGTACTTTAGTTTGATATATACAGTTTTAAACCAAAAAACACCACAGTGTGAAAACTTTATTAGCAAAATCTACCTTTTCACTTTATATCAGTATAGTTCAGTTTTTAAATAATGTGATTGAATATTGTTGTTAATACAGAAATACTTGTATGATTTGTACGATTATAAAATAATAAACTCTATATTATAGTATAATATAGTATTGTTTCTTTTATCCCGTCCTTACGTCATTACTAATAATCAGCAGTTTCAAGAATTTCATTAAAATTAGGATAATTATTATCGGATCAATTCGGCAGTCTTATTTTATCTTTGTTATTATATAATAAGCTAATCATAAAACCATCCTTCAATTCAAAATTTACAAATATATTTGACTTATAAATTTTCTATATACAAATTATGATGATTATCTACTTTATATGTATTTGTATAAAGCTAAATATAAACTTAGTAAATTCTTAAACACTTGTAATCCTAAACATAAACATATTTCTAAGATTTATAACAATAATAATAACAACACTTCAGCCATTCCGTGGCAGGTAAAAAAGTGCAATCAATTGTACACACATTTATTTTTTAATAGATAATAAGTTACAATTATTCAAAAGATGATCATTCTCTAAAATGTAATTTACTTATGTGTTTTTTAAATGTAAACAATACAAATTATTATGATTTTCTAGTTTATATGTATTCACATATAGCTAAATATATATACTTTGTAATTCTAAAAAACTTGCAAAGCATATTGTTTAAAAATTGGATTGTAAAAGGTATTTAATTACCAGTTATTTACATTTATCTCATTTTGCAACGTACCCACAAGTATATATAAAATATATTGTCTTTGCTAATCTAAATTATAAAATATGTAAATATACAAAAATATAAATAAAAATACATAAAAATGTGTTTCTAGTGTATTTGTAATTCCATTGTTTTCTGGAAACTGATTTTTTATACCCAGTGAAAAAATAACAAGGAATCAAAAGAATAAATACAAGATTCAAAGAGCAAAAATGCAGATAAATTTATACAAGACTAAAAACTTAAAACATGCAAGGAGATTAACAAACTGTGCAACCTCTGATGTATAAATAAACAGCCTGCATAAAGCTTGATGAGGGTAAGATTTTGACAATCCTATTAGACGTAATTCCATCCTATTTACAAAAAGGACTTTTATAATGAAGTTTATAGAGACTTTGAAAAAAAGATTTTTAGGCTGACGCTTACGTTCAGAGGATTTCAAATGATAACATCGAGCCAGACCTTCTCATCGAGCAGTTAAGACAAAACAGGAATAATATAAACTATAGAAATATAGTTTTGGTATACAATATAGTAGAGAAAGACGAAGGCAGAGTTTTTTTTTCATATTTCATACTTCTAGCAATTGTAGGTCCGCAGTGGGATGCACAGATAATATCTAGAATATTACTCAAAATTATGTTATCGTTTTATTATACCTATTATTTTTATCATTAATGGTATAAACCCAAGACCTTGAGGACTTTGCAAGCGCCCGTAAATGTCAGTAGTGTTTTGTTGCCCCAATATTGCAACTATGGGCACATAGTATTTGAGTTTGAATCTAACTTATACATTTTGACGGACTATTATTTGATTTTTTAGGTATTAAGAACTTATTCAAGAAACTGTTGTTGTTAAGGTTTGTGATATTAAGGCTGCGTAGACTAAAGGTCGTGCCATGGGGATATATCCATGGCACTGTCACGCTCATTGATTCATTTTAAAATACTTTCACTCTTACAATCTATTTTCTCATAAAACACTACTAAACTGCAAACAGCTGACAAAAGACACGCAACTGTGGCTGTTTGGTGCTACAGACAAAGATAAGTCACGAGTCACGTGTACAGTGTCGGGGAGGAAAAGGTTTCATGTCTTGACCTGTAGCCAAGTCGTCACTTCGCGTGTTTCTATAGAAACACGTCACAGACCGTGAGTAATGTTCACCAGAAATGGTGAACACGTCTTGTAAAGGTTTGATTTTTCAAAACGACTTGCTATAGAGTCAATAAAATTTTAGGTAAAATACGTGCTATTGGTGTTTAAAAACAAAAAAAGTTGTACTATAATGATACGTGTATTCAAAAATGCACTTGTTTTTGATAAAGTCGTGTAGTGGATCGAGTTGTGAGAGTCGACTGTTGCATGTAATCTAATTGTACGTAACATACTTATCATCCAATTTGTAAAAATAATTTAACAATTTTTCTTTTGAAATTTAGCACAGAAAGAAAGCGAACTTTTTATGTTTATTCAATGTAAGAGTATGTACTAATTTTGTATTTAGAGGCCAGTGGTTAAAGTTAAATTACTATCTAAAATATATTTTCCATCAGAAAATGTACTTTGATGTAAAGGTAGAACATAGAAAAGAGAAACTTATTTGTCAAACTGATTGAAACATATGTAGATATTGTTTGTGTTTTATAATGGTCAGAGTTACGTTTTTTTACCAAGAACTACACAATTGCGGAAACTGGGCAACTATTACGGCAATGTGCGTCTTCAGCTCATACATTTTGTCTTCAGTTCAGTATTGCCCAGACCTTCTAGCTAGTAAGAACATCTTAGATCCTACATCAAGGCTTGTACACAATTAATGTTTATTTATTGTATTACATAACACTTCTGGCTCATTTAACGAAACCATGGAACGGTTTTATTTGTGAATAATGTTTAAGAGTATGATGGTAATACATACGTTTAGGCTGTTTAGGATGGTAGTAATCCCACTGTTTTAGGCTGGGAACGTTTTCTTATTTATTTGCTTCCCATTAAGTAAAAGTCGTATTAATTATTAACGGTTGTAAATTAAAATTATTTATTACAAAAATTCAATAAATATTTCTCTTCTTTAGTTAAAATTCGAAATAAACACTACTTTTCAATATGCAGTTTACTTTTCACTCAACTCTACTGATAGGCTGATGTTATTGCAATACTTCAATGTCGGATCACAAACCTCAAGGTTCGTGCAAGTACCTTCCTATACACTATAACATATCCTACACTACTCGAGTAATATCATATGCAGGATTTGTAAATTAATTTAACGCTCTTGTTTGGCGTAAGTCTCATAGCATAGAAACCGGAAATAATGTGGCTCTCCTACTTTTTAATGTACCCCCACCAAACTTCGTATATGGATACATATTTTATCATAGTTTCGAATGATCACTGCAAAGAGGCATGAGTTTACTTCTTATACATCATCGTATTGGCCTGCTTCTACTATCTAATAAATCTCTCTTAGCACGACACAAAGCAAATTGAAATGCATATATAATAACATCAATCTTATAATGCCTGATTGTTTCCTAATATTTTTTTTTTATTTCATGTATTGAAGTTTCACTAATGTGTACTGCAGTACCAGAATTTGTATCCAATGAAGTAAAAATCTATAAACAAAACGAATTGACCAGTAAAAGTACAAACTTGGTTACTAAATGACTACTAATTCGTGGTACAAGTTTTTCATGAAATTCCGGCACGGCCGTGCCAGAGACGTGGACATACGAACCCATCATGTAGTCAAGCTGTATTGTGACTGGCTGAAACTAAGCCAATTTGATCAATAGTGACCAATACGGCTTCTCTTTTGTTGATTTTCTTTCTTGATTACTTCTAAGGGTTTCAAGCTGTCCTTGGATTGTTAGGATATTTATTTTACAAGTACCATGGATTCATACCACACACACACACACACACACACACACACACGCGCGCGCGCGCGCGCGCGCTTTGTATATTTGTTATATTTTGTATATTTGTTATATTTAGTATATTTGATATTTATATATTTTATGTATTTGTTATAGTTGTATGAAACAAGTAATTATATAAAGGATATAGACTGCTTAGCCTGTACCGCTTGTGGGTCATAGTGGTAAACAATCATAGTATGTGGTGTTGTAGTATTGAGCTTGATGTTAGCATTTAAAATGTAAGAAAAACTAAAAAAAAAAACCAACTGCACTCCCGCACGCGCATGTTGCGCATTGGGAGAATATTGTTTATTTGTATTATATGAAAATTTTTTGAATAAAGTGTTTTGAACTTGAACTTGAACACACGTATGTATATATGCACACACACACACACACACACACATGTGTGTGTGTGTGTGTGTGTGTGTGTGTGTGTGTGTGTGTGTGTGTGTGTGTGTGTGTGTGCGCGCGTGCGTGCGTGCGTGCGTGTGTGTTCATATGCATGATTAATTTTGAAGTTGAATTTTAAATTATTGTGAAATCTGCTATAAACTTAAATTTACAAAATTTTTCAGACATTACAAATTTAGTTTAATTTTGCAGATATTAAAAATTGAATGTTTTACAGATATTACAAATTTAGATTCTCCAATTTACATTGAACCACAACTCCATGGAATTTAGTAGATCCTATAGACAATTATGATATTGTGTCTCGTTAATATCCTCCCTAGTTTATTAGTTATCTATTAGATTATTATTCCCCTAGTTAGCTAAGAAGAGAGAGTGGGAGAGGGTGGAGGGGTGAGGAGCGGAGGGAGAGGGGGAGAGAGAGCCAGTGTGTGTGTGTGTGTTTGTGTGTGTGTGTGTGTGTGTGAGAGAGAGATTGATTAAAATTCAAAATACCTTTTCTAATAAAAAATATTTTATTATACTTATATCCTTTGCAGGTGATAGCATGACAGACCTAGAAGACTACATGCCTTACTGGAGGAGGCTTGTGGTGTGCATAATTCCATTCGTCTTCACACTTATCTTAGCGTTAGGGATTGTGGGAAACGGAACACTGATCTTGATTTCTTTACGAAACCGAATCATGAGAAATGCTATCAATATCTACATCTTTTCCATGGCTCTTGCGGATCTTCTAGTCATCATCAGTTTCGTTCCCAGCATCTATATCATCTACAAATTTGAATCATGGCCTTGGGGTGTCATCGTCTACGCTATCATCGAGACTATCAAGGAAGTTTCCATTGGGGTGTCTGTGCTTTTGATGACAGCCTTCACTGTGGAACAGTATCGTACTATAGTCCATCCAGTGGATCAACAAATGTCAACTAAACCCTTAGAAATCAGGATGACCTTGGTGATTTGGGTGATTTCTATTGTATTTGCGATTCCTACAATGTTATTCTCAGACTGCGAAGAAATTCATATCCAAAAATCGAATCAAACACTTTCCATCTGCAGTACTTTTCCTTCCGAAGAGCATGGAAGGTTCATGGTCACTTTTCAGTTCTTGACTTACTACCTTTTACCTATCGTCGGGATTGGTTTGTACCGTAGTCGTAATTATTTATGCTGAATCGCAGTAGGAAGTAGGCTCTTTGTTAACTAGACGCGGTGCGTGGACATTGTTTGTTGGTTCGAGACCGGTCAATCAGCTGATCGTGTTATCTACGGTGATACGTTCCGAACCTGTTGGGCGGAGAGAGGGAGCGCAGTCTTGGAGTATCCACGAGAAGGCGTACACGTCCTGGTGAGAAGCAGCAGCTCTTCCTCTAACCCTATAGTTTGGCATTTAGAGTAATTCTTTTGTCGGGTGTAAAGTTAATTCAAGTATTTAATTTTTCTTCAGTGCGTATTAAATTCCTATCAACCTCCGTAATCTTCAAAGTAGTAAGTCCCGTACCAGCGTTTAGTTAATATCTTTTATTTTTTATACTGTTGTAATTAAATTTCTAAAGTTTCCCATCTTACAGAGTCTGAGAATTTAATTCAATTTTTGGAAGTATTGTGAATTAAATTTTGGTCGTAAAGTTAGTATCAAGTTTTGTGTTATATTGATTTTTTTGAATATTTTGAGAAGAGAACTTTTTATTTTATTTTGTTAATTTAAACCGTTTTTGGAGAAGTATACATTTTTAGTTTCATTTTAATGTTAATTCATTTTTGATCAGACTCTTAATTAGATTTGTTCGATTGTGTGAAGTTTTGAAGAAAATCGAATCTAAAGTTTGTAAACTTTGTCAAATTTTGAGTGAACTTTAATTTCGGAATAAATCAAGTATTTCCGAAAAGTTGTTTTGATTTACGAAGTATTAGCTCCATATAAATTTAATATATGTACTATAATAACGGTACAGGTTTCTTATACTTCTTTATGGCAAGGCAGTTATCGTTATCCTCACGTTGTCCCTCCAAAGAACAAGTACAGGATCAGCCGACTCATATACTGGCCAAGAAACAATTTGCAAGCATAGTGTCTGCTTTTCTGATCATCTTCGTCGTCTGCTCTTTCCCCATTCAAATTTTCACATTATGGTATTTGTACAACCCAAACTTGACAGAGGACTTTACCAACTTCTGGCATTTTCTTAGCATAATTGGTTTCTACCTATTTATAATCAACTTCTGCCTGAAATCTGTGGTCCTCTACTTCACCAGCAAGTCTTACCGAAAATACTTCAACTACTATCTGGTTTGCTGCTCTCATAAGACATTAGACGAGTTCATCCTCATACCAGACACCAACTTCTCCAGAGCAGCTCCCTTATGACAATGTGGCTTGAGCATAGCTGTGAGGAAATTTAGCAAGACAAGAACGTTGAAATATCTTGAAGATTTATTGATTTAATTAATTTATTAAGAAATTAAGTGAGGTACTATTATAACATTTAAATGCTTCACCTCTTATGTTTTATTTAAATATAAAATATATACAACAAAATGTTAGTAATACTGGTGGTAAATATAATCTTTGGAGTTGTGTCAACATTTTAATATAGTACACAGGTTTAATTTCAAAATAATTATATTTTATATCTTGGCTAAGAATTTGTTTAGCTATATAATAGAATGTATCAATGAACTTTGCTCAATAATTTATTAGCATATACATAGTTTTGGTATATTGTATTAGTTCTATATAATTATTGTTGTGTAGAGTACATGCATGCAGACACCATACACTTGCCGGACGAAAATACTATAGTGGGCCTTTGCGTACAGACATTTCACATGTTCACAGTTATTGCAAATGTTTGGCATTGATAAAAAGAAAGCTAACATAAATTTATGATCTAAAAGATACACGCCGAACAAATTAATAAACTCACTAATAAACGTTTTAGGCACAGTATTCCATTTTATATACACAATATTTTTATAAATTACATTAAAATGACCACTAGTTAAAACTAAAGCGAGTATTGATACGGACATGCTGTTATACTATTAATAAGTTTAATTACTTGATATTGAAAACTCTTTATCTCTTTAATAACTCTTTGTTAGTTATAAACTAATATGAATAGTATGTGAAAAATGTATAAACTTTTAAACGATAAAGTTATACGCATTGTAAAATCCTTTAATTGTAAAAAGTGCCTATTTACTTATTTAGCCTTTATTTACCCTCGCTATTACATAAAAATATGTTATAGAATCATCCTTCAATTAAAAATGTAAAAAAATATTGGCAACTGTATTTATTCCTAAAAGGACCTTTGCGCTGGTTCCAGAGTGACAGTATATCCGGGATAGGTAAGGTTGAGGATGGGACGGCCACCTGTCAAGATTCACGAGGAAGATTTTGGCCATATATCTCAGTGTAGAGAAATAGTGGGTAGCGTTAATTCAATAAGAATGTTAAGTTCAGCTCCAGTTCACCTTCACTTAGTGCAGCGTCTGAGGTCTAACGCTGATAGATTGACTCATGGGATCTGGAATCAACATCCGTCTGAAGAGATCCAACTCAGCAACGAAGAAGCTCTAAATGAACTCTCTACATCGTTTCAACATCAGAGACACCTGGACTACAACCAAATCTAATCAAGATTTGTACTCTATTTCCGTTAATATTTATTTAATTTATTGTAATGTTTCTGTTATGTCCTCACTGTTGTTGTTCTTGTTGAGTTATTGTCAATGTTTTACACAGATCTATTTATTGTTACTTACATTGTTGACGGTATGTCAGTGTTTTTATTTGGTTGCGGTAATTATCTTTACTAGCCACAGTTTTAATTGGAATTTTAATCCCTTCCAGTGCCATGTACTAATAGAGAGAATGAATAAAATAATAATAATATAATTTAAATACATAAAAACTTATTTAGATTGTATAACTTTTTACATTGTGTATTGGGCTCTGCTGACAAGTTATATAACTTAGCAGAACCAGTAATGTATAAATAAATAAATAAAGATGAGGTGGTGTTCTCATTGTCTCATCAGGTACACAATTGATATAAACTACGGTTGCATGATTTTTTAATCATTAAGTACAATAACGTAAATTTTATTGTGTTAATTGTTAAGTACATATGTTGCTTTATTTGTGTAGGAAACCTAATATAAATAAAAATGACTACTACTATGAAACCTACTATGTAATAAGGCAAAAATTGAAATGAATTGTATTTTTATTAATGTGTATATGAGTTTAATTAAGATGTTATCCATTTGAACGGTTAGTTTGTATCCCAATATAATGCAATAACTATAGTAGTCTTTGAAGGTCAACACAAGGCAGAGAGGAAAAAATTATATGACTCACCTTTGTAATTTGTTATTATTCAAATTTATAAATGACTCTACGTATAGGAAAAGGCAAATTTTCCCCAATGTAGAGAATTCCTCACAGGACCCAAAACATCCCGTAAGGAACATGTAAAACAAATTTAATTAAGTATAAGTACAAACACAGGGACGAAGATATAACAAATTAAATTCGGACAAACATTAATAAATGGCAGATGCCTAAATGTTTTGAAATTGGGATATTAAGTAGACCATACATACTGTTTATAAAAAGACAAATCAATTTTGTGTGTATAAGATTATACAATGACGTCACAAGTGGGATTTTTAAGTTTCATACTGTAATACGAAATTTCAATTCTCAGAATAAAATGGCTCATATACTCGTATAGCTACAGCCATAACCATTTAACCATAAGCATTTATTAAGAGATCTTAGCTAGTACAATTGTAATTAATTACAAAAATATCTATTTGTCATGGGATAATTCTACACTATAGCTTTAAAAAATAGAGTTTTACTAAAATGCCATGTAGCCTAAACATTCATGACAACAGTACTTTGTATGTATTGAAAATGTTAAATGATTGCTTCTTAAATAATAAAATGGCATTTGTATCATCCAATCCGTAAAACTCATCCAACTAGAATTCAGCTTTTTAAATTTATCAGAAGGAGTAGGCAGACTATACTCTTCATGATTGTAAAGGTTTTCTAATTTGTAAGTAATTATAAGTAATTATTGTAAGTACTGATTTTTATTGAAAATGGTGGTTAGGTTATTGTAAAATAAAAAATATATTTTCCTTCACATCTTAAAACAGTGTACTTTGCTATATAGGTACGACATACCAAGGCAGTTTACCTATTTGTCAGATCGATGGATATGATTGTATGTAAATACTGCTGATGTCTTTTTATGCTCAGAGCCAAGTTGTTTGTAAATACACAACTGTGACAACTGGACAAAAGAGGAACTGTTACAGCAGAGTGTGCGTGTGTGTGTGTTGATCTGACTTGATTGGTAACACATCTTTTATCAGTTCAGTGTTGTCCAGACCTTCTAGCCAAGAATATCTTGGACCCTTCAAGGTTAGTTACAGTGTTTTTATAGGTGTTTTGTTTAATAAATTGATACATAAAATAGAACACATAATTCAATTCAATTCAATAAATAACAATTGGACATTTATTAAGAGATCTTAAAATGCATTCTTGAAAGTTTACTGTTAAAAGTACAGTTGCAAAATATTTTCTGTATTTTGATGTTCCTAAAATGATATCAACCTGTTTTTATCTGTTGCTTTGTAATATTTTGCTATTTTCAAATTGTAATTACTTATTTTTGGAAATGACCTGTGTTTTAAATTGTAATAATTATTTATTGTTTTGTGCCATTGTTTATATCTATATATCCATGTTTATATTTAAATAAAAACATACGTATGCATATACACACGTATATGTGTTATTTTTGATTAGTTTACTTGATTTTGGGAGCTTTCTCAAGGTGTTTATTTCATTAAACTCAAAATCATTGAATTTCTTAATAATACGAAAAGATGTTATTCGTAAATCTAAGTAGCTTAAAAACATTATCTTAATCATGTTAAGATGTACACTGTAATTTCATGATAGAACATTGAACACAAAGAGGATATTTCGCTTAAATTTTGTCGGTTACATTGTTCTGCAGAGTTTGAAGTTGTTATTCTCTAGACAGTGTTACCCACGAAATTATTTTGTTACTTCGGAATTACAAATTTTTGTACCTTAAAGTAATAATATAATTCCTTATCTTATAATTTTATTTTTATGTATTTTTAATTGAAAACATTTAAAACTAGGTCAAAGCATTGCTTTAAAGCTGAACCGTTTAACAAATGTTTCATTAAGGTTTTTATCATTCTCACTTTTACTATGTATTTATCATTAGGATGACAGCCAACAATACTGTACAAGATAAGCCTTTTAAAAAGCCCAATAACAGGTTTTAAGATATTGATATTCGTATATAATTTCCTTGATATTCTACTATAAGCTATTCTTTAGTTTTAACACACTTAAACTCCGCGATGTTGAAGTATTCAAGAGAAGATATTGCCTCATAACTTAGCAAGGGCTTGTGTTTTGCATACTCGGATTCTAGATGAATGTCATACAGCTATATTCGTTCTATCGTTGCCCTGACGTGGAACGACTGTAGGGGATTGAAGGCAGTGAAATTTTCGTTAGATGACAATAGTGACTCAAGGGTTCTTCTGATTAATTTGAAATATTCTGCATTGTGGTTACTTATAACAAGTAAAGCCAGTTCTGGGCAGTGGATTTCTGAGAAAACGTGGGTTAGATAGATAAGTTCTTAGTTCCTAACTTCAGTAAGATATATTTTAATTGTGATATGAATTAAAATTATCTGGGAAAAAATACTATGAAATAGCAATTTACAATGATTTATTTGAGTCTCATCGTTTAATGTTTGTATTAGACACACGCACGTTTTATATAGATGACGGCTCGTCCAAATTTTAGGACACTGAATGTCTCTTGAGATCCAAGAATTAGATGCAATACCATTCTTTGTTTGCCAGTGTTTGGACGACTGGAATGTGAAGGAAAAGTGATTTATCCGGACAAATTTGCCAACTTAATGGGAAGCAAAGGTTAACACAATCATGATCCCCCCCTAAAAAAGATTGTTACGAGTCAGATCACGTATATATATGTTTCTTCAGGGAAATAACTTAATAATAAATAAATTTACCAAATAGGTACATAAGTAATTGCCAATGATAAAACCGTTATTTGGCACGCTAAGTCAGGAATTTCACATATACACAATATTGTTTGTTATTAACTTCCATTAACTCTATAAAACACATATATTATTGTAATAGAAAGTATACTAAAACCCTTTAATTAAAAACTGAAAAATCCCTAAATACTTATCTTAGTGTTTTAAGATTAAAAAGTATATCATTACATTTATATCATTATACATAATTTTTTCCAAAATTACTCATCATCGGATTCGTTTAATATACTTTGCAAATTATTAAGAATAACAAAATTGTTATAGGAAATATTTCTGTTTATACATTGTTACACATTTTAGATTAAGGAAAAGTGTATAGGACTTTTTTCATAATTTTCAGGATTATTTTCACTCAATCTTATTGCTCAGTTGAAATGATATTCAATACTTCAATGTCAGTGTAGCTGGCACAATGATTTAGATGCTCAATTGGTATTTTTGCTGTAAAAACAGTATACAATAATAATATCAGTTAAAACCACCCTCCCAAAAGATGATAGTTGATGAACCTTAGACCTGGGGCTATGGAGATCAACCTGTAAGATTAAAAAAGACGTCTTTTGAGACAGAGGTTATTTTCGTTTTTGAAACCATAATAAAATATTAACTCATGAGGTTTGAAACTAAGGCCTCTCATGAATTGAGTAAGTTTGCCTCTCTGTACAATTGGTGTTATTTTTTGCATTGAAATTGCAACACTATTTTTTGCTATACTGAAAAACCTTCAGTGCGCTCCCCCCTGAATTGTTGGACTGGATCCGCGGACTCTACAGATGAACACTCGTGATGAAGGGAATGTGCATTTGAATCACAATTTGTAGGACTAGGATTAAAAATCGATAATACTACTGTAGGACTACAACTTTGTAATTTACGACAGTTGCAGGTTACAAGATGACAGACCTAGAGGACTACAAACCTTCTGGAGGAAACTTGAGGTGTACACGATGCCATTCGTCTTCACACTCATAACTTTGCAATAGAGGCTTGTTGGAAAATGATAAACATCAACTTCATGATCGTCTCTTACGACAGTTCTGAATCAACGAGTAATGCTACCTCTCAATATCTAAAACATTTTTCCGCCAAGTATTTGGCTCATTGATTCCAGCCGATAATATGTTAGTCATTGCATTGTTTCCTTACCACATGTACTTTTGATCTATTACATTAGAGTTTTGGCCTTCATGGTAGTGTCTACTAGACGCGAGGGATCGATGACGTATCAAGGCAGTTTTCTACCGGAGTTGTCTGTGTACAAATGACAGCCTTCGCTGTGGAACGTATAGCAGTGCGATCATCCGTCCAGATATTTCTTAATGTAATATCTAGATACCTTCTAGAAATCAAGATGATATTGGCCATATATCGGTAGGATATTCTTATTGCATTTGCGATGTTCCTACAAGTACTATACCACACTGTGAAAGAACTATATATGCCGAATTGATGTGTTCATACTCGATTTCCAAAAATCTGTCATGAATTTTCCTTCCAGAGAGTACTGGAAGGTCATGTAAGGGGTTGCAGGGAAAACCCCGTGGCACGTGAATTACTTCGTTTCCCCGATCACAATAGTTGATTAAGGGTATCTCTGATACTTCATGATGGACCAGACATATTTGTCAATTGTCCGCACGTTGGAGTTCCTCCATTGAAAAGGACAATGTTCAACCGACTGAAATCCTAGTAAGATACAATTTTAGCAAGCACAGTCTCTGCTTATCCTGATCATCTTACCATATGCTCTTTCCCCCATTCGAATTGTTTCACGTTTGGTGGTATTTCTACATCCCAAACTGGGCAGAGAACTTAGAACGATTACTGAGACACTTTAATTATAATGACAACTACGCAGTTTATTGGATCTGACGACGGCTAATGTCACCATAATTTTGTTTGACAGTCTGTTGTCCTCTGCTCCACACAGGGGGCAAAAAATCTTTACGGAATCTTGCCATCTATACTGTACTGCCGCTTTACAATAAGTAACAATTTAGACGAGCTTATCACCTGGCCAAGTTAAACACAGATAAGTTCCATCTCCACCGAGAACAGGTGTTACGGTTCAAAAAATCAGTATATAAATGTGGCTTATGTCATAGCGCGAGAGATTAAATAAAATATTTCCAGTGTAACATAACGTTGAACTATCTGATTTACTGAAACGTTATTTGAATAAATTCAAATAGAAATTAAGTGGTTGTTGATCTTAAACGTCACTTCTAGCGTTACTCTATAGGCATGTATTAATGTAATGAATGCTTTAAACCTCTTGTCTTTAATTGGTATATCTTAGTCTATATATTTTTTGAAGTTGTGTTTACATTGTTCAAATAAAGGCATTACTTCCTTTTCCCAGTACACTTTGGTTTAGTTTTAAAATTAAGTTATATTATATAACAAAACACTTTTTTTGCTGAAATTCTTATGCTTCTTTGTCCTTGTTATATATTCTTAAAGGCTGATTTCATGCTTGTTCGATTATTTCGATGATTGTTTATTTTTGCCGTCTCCTGTGAGTTCCAAATGATATCCAATTTTCTTTTTTCTAAAGTCATTGAATTGATGGCATCAAGATTAGAATTTATAGGTATGTTTATGGGAAATTATAGTATACAACTTGAAATACTCAGTATATATAAGATGCCTTTGCGTGCGGACATTTATACAATGTTCCGCTAGTGATAATGTTTGTCCTTCATTTATTTCCAAGAACGTTCCAATGAGAGACATAAAATTTGTTGACGTGTAAGATTCATAATAATAAATAAAACATGGGGGGGGCGTTTGTTGAGTTTACTAAGTTTCTGACACTTCTTGAGATATTCTCTTTGTAACTGTTATTATTTTGCATTGAAATGCAAAATTATATTTTTAGTATAATCGGTCATTGTAAAAATTCTAGGCGGACTCCCCCTTTAGGACTGGATTATATCACAGAAGATGCAACGTAACATAATCGCAATTGTAAACACATTTGGGGGAATCACAATTTGTAGACTAGATTTAAATGTATATAATATCATTTATTTAGGATATTACATGATTTACTTAATAATGTTGCAGGGTTAAAAATCAACATGACAGAGTTCTCATAGGAGGACTACTACACCCTTCTGGAGGAAAACTTGAGGTGTACACGATGCATTGTCTTCACACTTATCTTTGCATTTGAGGTTTGTTGGAAATGAAACACTGATCCTGATCTTCTTACGAATCATTGATACACGAGAAAATTCTTAATTTTTATGTATTATATTATATGAATCCATATTTCTAGGATTTAATTATATGTTAAAAAATCCTATCCCGAACATGTATAAATCTTTTACATTAGAGTTTTGGCCTTGGGGATTTAAGTCTACGCGATGATCGAGACTATCAAGGGCAGTTTACGGAGTATGGGCCGAGACTGCGGGTGTAAGTTATGGGAAGTCGCGGTATTTAAATAAAAAATGACAGCTTCGCTAGGAACCAGTATCGACACTGATCATCCGTCCAGTGGATCACCAATGTAATCTTAAAACCTTTAGCAATCAAGATTGATCTTGGCCATTTCGGTGAGTTTCGAATTGTCCAACATTCCTACAAATACTATATCAAACTGTGAAAAAAATAATATATGCCAGGAATTGATGAAATTCACTTTTCCATCTGCATGAATTTTCCTTCTCAGAGAGTACGGGAGGTTTCCATGATCACTGGTTAGTATTTTAACTGACTTTTAATAACTCCTTCCCCGATCAGCTATAAAATTAGTGATCTTATACTTCTTGAGTATGTGACATTTGTCATGTAACTTGTATCCCAATGGGGGGATATGTACATTTTCAAACCGACTGAAATCTAGCCACATTGATGAAAACGTTATTTGCAAGCACAGGTCTATGCCGTTCCTGATCATCTTCATATCAGTTAGTTCAGTTTTTTAAATATATGGATTATCTTCACGTTGTGGTATTTTACAGACCCAATACTTGTATGATTTGAGCGATTATAACGAATTACTTGGCATTTAAAAATAATGGTATTATATGCCTATATAGTAGTCTGATTCTTGTCATCCGTCCTTACCAGTCAACTTACTTAATAAATCAGCAGTATCAACTACTACCTGGATGCCGCTTTCTGTGGGAATTAGACGAGTTCACCCTTATTATCGGTTTCCATTGTCACCGAAGAATAGCGTTTTTCTTTTAGGAATAATGTGGCTTAATAAGCTAATCAGATTTAACAAGGAAATTAACGATGCAAAATTCTGATTTACTGATTACGAAATATGATTTAGACTTTTAAAGTGGTCTATCTTAAACTGTACAGTTCCACGTATTTAAGGCACTATAGCTAATATTCAAATGCTTAGTAATTCTTGTCTAAATGTTATTGTGTATATTAGTCAATATAATTTTATAAGTAATAACTACTTTTGTCATTCAAAAGTGGCAGATAAAATTCCTGTATAAATTGTACACACAATTAGGGTTTAGTCTAATAGATCAAATAATTTATGATCAGTCTCCAAACATGTAATTTTAGACTGTCTTATGCTTCTTTTTTGAGCAATGTTTTTAATATTCTTAATACAAATTTATTGCTTGTTCGAATTAATCTAGATTTTTTATATTGGCCGTCTCACATGTGAGCTAAATTTATTTACTCTGTAGTTTCTATAAAAATTTATTGACAAAAAATATCACTTTTTCTAAAATTTATAATAATAATATATTATAACTCTCTGCCTTCAATGGCTGAACAATAATGCCTTTGCGTGCAGGACATTTAACTAATTTTTACAATACATTGTGATTACCACGTATTGTCTCTCAGTATATCTCAAACCTAAGCTTACCTAAATTGGTTAAAACATACAAGATTCTTCAACGCTTTATTTTGAGTATTGTCGTTAAAAATAATGTAAAACTCGGCTACCAGTTCGTGTTGGCTTTTAGCTTTCAGTTGTTAAAGATTCATTTTATCCCCAAGTTACTGATCCTATAGGATATTAAATGTAACTTTGCTATGATTTTATCACGAAGTGCGTTAAACATAATCGCAGAGTAACACAAAGCTTGATCTATTAATTGTCGTATGTGTTTCAATATAACCCCTTTCAGGCCTTTTCTATTTATAAGTTTAATGAAGGTTTATAATAAAATGTATATGCACCATTTTTACAAGCGTTCCGTCATGGAAATACTCCCCCCCCCCCCCCCCCCCCCCCCCCCCCCCCCCCCCCCCCCCCCCCCCTTCCCCCCCCCCCCCCCCCCCCCCCCCCCCCCCCCAGAAGGTAAGGAAAATTTTGCTCATTTAAACAAATAAATCATTGATAGAGTTATATTCTATGTTGTTATTTAGAGACATGATTGTATTATAATTAAAAATTATTCTAACATAATATCCCGAACAGATAAGACCTTGAAACTTATTTGAATTACGATTTATTATCATAATATTTTATCTCCTATTTAAAAATAAAATAGTGTTAGGCACCAGTCTGCGAACAACTTTTGTAATGTACATGCAAAGCATGATTAGTGTTTAAAATTTGCGATTGTAAAAGTATTTGAATTACCAGGATTATTTAAAAACATTTTATTCATTATATCCAAAACTTACCCATGCATGTTATGATTATAGAGGCAAGTTTAATCTGTTTTGTATTATATCTAAATAAACTCATTATCAGCTATAAAATGTGACCTGTGTATTGTGAAAATGTACATTGTTTTCTGGATATGAACTGTTTTTGATAACCAAAGTAAATACACCACATTGTGAATACTATATTGTGCAAATCTTACCTATTCCTTTATTTCAAGTATAGTTCAAAGATTTTTATAATAATGTGCAGATTTAATTTTACAAGATTACAAAATTTAAAACATGTAAAGGACGATTATTACAAACTGTGAACCTCTGATGTATAAATATACAAGCCTGCATTAGTGATTACTTTCATCCCGGTCCTTTGACAATCCTAATAGACGCTTAATTTACATCCTCTATTTACAAGAAAAGGAATTTATAATGACGTTATATATAGAGAACTTTGAAGAAGCAGTTTGAGGCTTTTAGACGGCTTACGTTGAGAGGATTTCAAATGATTAACAGCGAGCCCGACCTTCTCATCGAGCAATTAAGACAAAAACCAGGTATCGATTCAAAATTTAATATAATATATTTGGAACTTTTATAATGTTCTTGATCTACTTTACAATATTTGAATAGAGCTAAAGACGAAAGGTTCAGAAGTTCTTATAATATCTATTAAATCATACAATATCTTGCAATAATAAACACTGAGTCATTCCGCACTGGCAGATGCACCAATGAATATCTTCGAATAAATTACTCCTACACACATTAGGTTATCGTTCTAATAGAATCAAATATGATCAGTCTCCAAAATGTAAATTTTTATCCTTAATGTGTTCTATAAACCAAGTCCTTGAGGTATACTTTGCAAGCGCCGGGTAAACTGTCATTGGAGTGACTCTGTTTGCCCAGATATTTGGATACTATGGGCACTAATAGGAGTTGTGTTTGTATATAAAACTTAAAATTTGATTTTTCAAGTATTATAGACTTATTTACGATGTTGTAATAATGGTTAATGTGATCCTCTTCAGGCTGCGTGATAAAGGTCGTGCCAGGGGGATTTATACCATTGGCATGTCAAGAGTCATATGCATTCACTTTGTAATATACTTTGTCACTCTATACAATCAACGTATTTTCTTAGTATTACAGTACAGGTACTAAACTGGTGCAAACAGTGAACAATGATTTCACGCAACTGGGCTGTCCTATTTTACAGTACGTGTTAAATAATAATGTACACAAGTCACGTGTACCAGTGTCGGGGAGGAATGGTTTCATGGCACTTGACTGTTGACCAAGTCGTCATCTTATTGTTATCCCAAGTTATGATTATAGACCGACTGAGTAATGTTACAACCCAGCATAATACAGAGAGTACAAAAGCTGTTGTTGTATAGTTGTCGTATGTGTTTCAATATACGGACTTGCTTCAGGAGTCAATCCCTTTTCATTAGGTAAATACGTGCTATTCAGAGTGTTTTTTACTAAAAAGTTGTGCACCATTTATGATACGATGTCCATTCAAAGGTAATGCACTTGTTCATTTACGAATATAAGCGTGTTAGTAAATTTTCGCGTTGTGTTAAGAGCGACTGTTGGCATGTCTAATAAATTAAATATGTACGTAACAGACTTTTCATCCTTGAATATTGTTAAAATATCTACGTTTTATTATCAGACAAATCTACTTTTTAAACTTAGCCACAGAAGATAGCGCAAAAACTTTTTTATGTGTGTAATGCAATTTATTCAATGTATGAGTAATTGTACTAAAATTGGATTGTAAAGATATTAGAGGCCAGTGGTGAAATTTAAATTTATCTCTATCTAAAATATTATTGTCCATCAGAGAAATGTACTTTCATGTAAAGTATGTATAAGGAATAGAAATTCTTATTTGTCAAACTGATTGAAAATATGTAGATATTGGTTTTTGTTAATACATTGTTATCATTGCCAGATTAAATGATTTTGATAACCAAGTACTACACCACAATGCGGAACTGGGAATCAAAATAGGGCAGCTATTACGGCAAGATTCAAAGCGCACATTTGTCTTCAGTTCGTATTGCCCAGGAACTTCTAGCTTGTAAGAACATTCCTTAGATCCTACATCAGGTTGGTTACACAGTAATTAATAATAACTAATGAACTATAATAATAAATAATAATAAATCTTTAGTTGTTTGTTCACATTTTGATAGCAAATGGGGATACAGATCGTTCAATTTCCATCCTATTAAATAAATTAAAAGGACTAATTTAATTAAATGTCAATTTTAAATAGCAAGTCAATTCTGTCATTAAAATGTTTTACAGGTATGCAGTCGATTTACGTTTAGAGGATTTAGAACAGTGAACTAAAGAACTAGCCAGACCGTTTTATTCGAGCAATTAAGACTTCAAATTTAATCCAAGCGATATCATATATTTGAACAGAGTAGAAAACACCCTCGACATACCATTATAATCAATCAAAGACGAGACAGAGTTTGTATTTCATTTAGTTCATTAAATTTTAGTTCTCATCAGGGATGCTCCCATTAATATCTATGAATCCTTACGCCAACCTCGGATGGTTAGATCGTTCGAAACATGAGTTCTGTGGGCTGTTGGAATACGGTATAAATTGTCCCGGCCTAATAGTTCCCTGTACTTGGTGAACAGTCCTGCCTTGACAACTGTTCACATTGAATCGGCAGTTACAGTTTTGCAACCTCAAGGATATAGCGACTATGGGCAAAAGTCAGGGAATTCAAGCTCCCTAAAGGAATATAACTTATACAATGGAATCTCTGATATTCTCAATTTTGAAGTATTAGAACCGCTTTCTTTTGAATTCTAAGATACTCTTGTCAAAATTTGTATTGATAGATATTACAGGCCTGCGCCTCAACCAGGTCGTGGCCCGTTATGTTATTATGTGGGATATTATCCAAGGCAAAAACTGTCAAGGCCGTTTCATTGATTCAGTCAATATACTTGGAGAGATTTCGTAAGATACAATGCCGAAGCAAAACCTTTGAATACAGGATGCTTTACTATGTGATTCGTTCCAAATACAGCCTACGATCAAAAGGGAACATCCCTAGGGAATCTGTGGTTGAATCATTTTCTCTTAGGAAGGACATCTCCACCATCACAGTCAAACGCCAATCTCGGGTACATATTGTCGGGACGAGGCAAAGGTTTAACACATTTGATTTGACCGGTAGCCAACTTGTTCACTCTCAGATTCCATGTTGAGGAAATATCGAATACTGAATTCAGTTCTAAAAAATGGTATGAATTTCTAATTGGTTCTTTTAAAGGTTTGTAGCTTTGAATACAGAGTCGTTGCTATCGTCAGGTATTGAACCATTTTAGAAGGTCGTGGAGTGCTGCGTAAAATTCAACCCGTTGCTATGGTGTTTACAAAACAAGATAATAGTAATGGTCCATACGTTATCAGAAAATGCACTTGTTTTCGGGACACCATAGGCCATTTGTAGTAACCTCGTTTTTGAGCAGGGAATTCGCAATAATGCACATCCTGGCTCTTATCTTGAGATAAGGACGTAAAGCATACATTCGTGCGGCCAGACCTCGAACACCCACATGTCTTCAAACGTGGCTCAACAAATCTCTCTTGAGTGTACACTTAGTCGAATGCTAGAAAGATCAAAGCGAATATGCTTAGCACATGTTCCCGTCTCTCCAGTCCATCGACAACCGGTTTCGATTAAATTTGTGACGGCATCGAGTAGTGGCTATTAATGTTTGTATTCTGAAGCCGAATTGAGAGAACAAAGTTAAATTACGCTCAAAGAACCTCTCTAATCTCGACCAGAAATAGCTTTCAAAAATTGTGCTTATTGACTGGTACTAATAGGATTGAATATAGGACGCTTAGTTGCTTGTCAACTGATTGAAAACATATGTAGGTTATTGTCTTGTGTTTGAAAATTGGCTGGACTTTGCGCTGTTTTACCAAGGGTGGAACTATCAAAAATTGCCTTGAGCGAAAGACTGCGGATCAAATAGGGCAGCTTTTACGGCTAGTGTGCGAGTACATAAATGTGTCTTAAAGTTCAGCGTTTGAGCAGCCACATAGAACATGCGTTAGATGTCCTACATGAATGTTTTGGTTTGCATACTACTGATCTGACGTGACACTCCTCCATAATAATGGAGACCAATAATGGAAGAGACCTGTCCCACGAATGACAATCTTGGTTGTGTCAGCATTTGAAAGCAAATGGATAGGATACAATCGTCAATACCGACATGTATTAAAATAAAGGTTGAATTCACCTGCTACATTTAAATGGATCAATGTATTAATTCAATTCAGTATTAAGAGTTTTGGAATGTTATATGGTTGTTTACAAATTAGACACAGGGGTACTAGCCAATGTCGTTAAATTGTTCAATTATGATGCACCAGCAGTTTTGGAAAACTTTTCAGAATTTGAGTAGTACACCCTCGATTTCACGTGCTTTCTGCATCGAGTTTTTGAATTGCTTTTAGGATAATTGGTCTTGCGAAATTTCTTATCTCATCAGGGAGATTCTGAATTGTTCGTTATTTTGTTTACGCCAAACGTAGATGGTATTGTAAAATTTCAAACGTATCGTAATTTCAAAATGGCAGTTCTGTGCTGTTCATCCAACGGAAATTAGATTTTTGTCCCGTATTGGTTTCGCTATGGACTAAACTCAGTGTTTAAACGGGAAGCTATGTTCAAAGAAAAACCTCAAGGATACGTTCGTGGCAAAGTCAGTAATTTCGGGAAAGATCCCTATCGAATTTTTACATGAATCTCTGAATTTCAATTTTGAAAATTCGTCACCGGGACCGCTATTCTTTTAGAATGATTCATAAAAATTTGTATTCGAACTCAAGCTGCCACACAGTTTCAGAACGTATTTGGCTGAATGAGGATATTACAAGGCCAAAATTATTAATTAGTGGTCTCCTGAGCTATAGTGGTTCAGCTTATGGCTAGCATAAATGGCCAGTACAGATACCTTGTGGCGTTGGAGCTTTGTTTGTGATGACGTCCATGTCGATGGCCTCGATCAAGGCAAATCCCTAGAAATGTGGTAAGTCACTCGTGTTGGAGGTGTTTACATGACACCAGTTCTATAGCATATGAATCCTAAGAATATTGTCACGAAAGCGCAAAATGGGGTTAAGGGGTTAGTGATTTGGTCCAAACATGTTCGCTCTCAGATTCATGTTGAGAAAATTACTGCAGTTATTACATGAACTTCGAGCGACTTAACTGAGAAGAATTTAGAAGTAAATTTCAAATTTTCAAAAAAGGTTCTTTGTTTTTAGCTTTGATCCACTTGGACAATGCGATATAAACAAGTTATTGATAACCATTTTACCTGGTTTTCGGGATTTAGGTTGATTTGTTACTCAACACTTCAGAAATCTAAGTACTGGGTCACAGAGGACCTATTGAATCTCGATCTGAAGGGACCACCATAGGCATTTCCATACCAGTTTTGACAGGGGAATTCGCAAATCTGCACACAACTGCTCCTTTTTAAAAGGTCTGCTGGAGATTAAAAGATGGTTGCCACTTCAAGTTGTGCGGCAGATACCTTGAAATTTCACGACATGGTCTTCAGATCTGGCAAAACAATGGTCCTCATGTATGTACAAAGTCGACATGCAGGACTCAAATCGCACTACCATAAGTGACAACTCGTCAGCTATATTGGTGGCACCACTGTGCATTTAGGTGTAACCACCGATAAATGTTTTGGGTTGAATTTGTGGACGGCATCGATTGTGGTTAATTTGGTTTTGTTTTGATTTTGCACGAATTGATGAGAAACAAAGTTAACATGCGCTCAAAGAACCCTCTAATCTCGACAGAAAAATGCTTTTACAAAATTTTTGCTTATGAACTGTGAAGATTGAAATAGGACGATAGTTGCTTGGCAAGGAATGTCAGTGTTCACTATGTGGACCTTTTTAGTGTTTTCAGGGTGGAAGCATAAAATGCCTGAGCGAAAAGGCCAGACATGTTGAGGCTCAAATTTTTTAGTTCGGAACTGTCGATGTATTATTGTATTGAGCAGCCACATAGACACTTCTGGCTCATTTTAATGAAACCATGGAACGATGTTTTGGGTTAGGCTGGTAACTCCAACTGTATTAGGCTGACGAGGACGTTTTCCTCACTCACTGGTGGACTTTCCATTGGAAGTAACCCAAGTCCCACGTATTGAACTTATTAAGCGGTGTAATTGAATGATTGGATTTCGGATTACCGCAACGACGAATTCAATAAGCGTTGATATTTCTCTTCTTTAGTTTAAATGGATCAAAATTAAGTTCACTACTGTATTCAATTGGAATGCTGTTTACTTTTCACTCACTCTACTGATAGGCTGATGTCGTTAAATTGCATGACTTCATGTCGGATTAACCTCAAAGGTTCGTGCAAGTACCTTCCTATATTCTATAACATATGATCCAACACTACTTGAGTAATATATTCCACGTGGCAGGATTTGTAAATTAATTGCTTTAACGCTCTTGTTGGTCTTGATAAGTTCTCATGGCATAGAAAGCCGGGAAATAATGTGCCTCGTCCTTACATTTTATGCTGTAAACCGTAGACCCCACACCAATACTTTGTTCATATGGAGTTCACGTAATTTTTTCACTAGTTTGAATGATCCACGGAAAGAGGATGAGTTTACTTCTTCTACTCGCTCGTATTTAAACGGCAAGTCTATGTTCCACAATTCTAATAAAATCGTCCTCTTAGCACGTACACAAAGCGGAAATTGACATGCATATATAATTACTTTTCAATCTTGATCTAAAAACGTCCTTGACTTGTTTCCTAATATTGAATTCATTTATTTTCACTGTATTGAAGTCCATTTTCACTAGGCTGAATGGAGTTACTCCAGATTTTGTATCCAATGATAAGTAAAATTATCGTATAAACAAAACGAATTGACCAGATAAAGTACAAACTTGGTTACTAATTGAGAAATAAAAATTCGTGGTACCAGTTTGGATTCATGAAATACGGTGTCGACGGCCTGTGCTCAGTTGTGGCACATACGAAGGTTCCACTCGTAGTTCAAGCGTGTTTTGTGACCTCCCCTGATTTATAGCAAAAGAATTAAATCAAATTTCACGTATTGCTATGGGTTCATGGTTTAGTGGTGGTCACAATCATTGACATTGATATCCGCCAGTTATAATAAAAAAGACTTTAAATCGATGTGAAGTAGAAAGAATTTCAAAGATTTTTCAACATTAATTGGTGTTGCGGCACCTCCAAAGAGCACAAAATATGAACCAATTATTTGCACAACCATAACAACACTTGGTTTCGGGATTTAGTGTTGCATTTTTACTCCAATTTTCAAAATGCATACAAATCACAAAACTGGTCGACTCACAGAACAAGCAACAGGAAACTTCCATACCCAAAGTTTTGGAAAATTGCCCTAGGATCAAATCACCCTTTAAGATAGTAAATCGGGAATTTAAAAATTGGATGCGATGCCAAGTCATAGTTGACATACTGAAATTTTTAATTTTATTGGTCAAACGATCAAAGAACCAATATAAAACACGATTTACAAGATGGAACATCATCACACTACATAATCTGGCTACCAAAAGATGTTGACAAACGTCTGCTGAGCAAGCTCTGAATTGGCACACTGTGCATTTTGGTGTACACACGATACATCCAATTACAAATCTAAAATATAATAATTTGGTTTTTGTTTTGAAATTAATGCAAAACCAAGTTCTGAACTTCTACCTTTGGGAACACTTTACATAAACAAATACAGTTTTTTTTGTAAAGGAAAAAAATGTCATGTTTATCACAATGAAGAGGGCCTATTGAAAATCTCCAATACTTCTTTCTTCAGCATAATTTATTCAAAGGCCAAGGTGTAAACTCAGTCGGAATGTCAGATCTATTTATTGTATTCCATACTTCTGGCTGAATATTAAATGAAACATAACTATTTTTGTATAGGGCTTTTACATCCCTAATGTATTATCACCATATGTTATTCTGATTTAATTTGCTTTCCAACAAACAATGTCGTATTAATTATTTATTTGTGGAGTTGCCTGAAAATTACTTCCGATTGTTTACGAAAGGCCTCGTCCGATAAATTTCAATTTGGAAAAAGTAGTGGTTTTATTTACACATTTCAGTAATACTTTTCAATATGCATTTGTACTTCTATCTTTCCAACTAAACTCTACTGATTGGCTAATGTTCATGTGCAATGGTTACTGTTCAATGTCCTCACGGTTGTTGTTCTTGTTGAGTTATTGTCTATAGTTTTCACAGATCCTACACTACTGTAGTTAATATGTTGTCGAGTATGTCAGTGTTTTGTAAATTTAGTTGCGATTAATTTTGGCGTCAAGTTCTCATGGCATTAGAAACGGACAGTTGTAATGTGCCTCTCCTACTTTTTCTATGTCACTTCAGTGCCAAGACTTCTATATTGAGAGGAATAAATAAAATAATAATTATCATAGTTTGAATGATAAATAAAAATACTTATTTAGATTGTATAACTTGTTACATCATCGTGTATTGGCTCTGCTTGACAAGTTATATAAATTCTCTCTTAGCACGATCCAGCAAATGACATGCATATATAATTAACATCAATCTTACTAAAGATGAGGCTGGTGTTTCTCTCTAATTGTCTCATCAGTGTACTTCATATTGATTTCACATCGTATTGCATGATTTTTAATATTTAAGTACAATAACGTAATTTTTATTTATGTCATGTTAAGTAATATGTTGGCTGTATTTGTGTAAAACGGAAACTAATATAAATAAAAACTTGGTTACTAAATGAGTACTAATTCGTGTACAACCTACTATGTAATAATTCCGGCAAAAACGGCCGTGCCAGAAGACGTGGACATACGAAGCCATCATGTTTATTTAATGCCCTCCCTATTGTTTTGAGTGTGAAATTAAGATTTTATCTCCATTTGAAACGGTTAGTTCAATGGTTTACCCAACATTATTAATGCTACAATATACTATATAGTAGTATTTGAAGGTCAACACAAGAAGTAGGAAAAGATAAGGACAAACATTTATATGACCACCTCAAGACAACAAAATTTGAATTTTTTTGCACAAATACAAACACTTATTCATTCAATATGCAAAACTTTCCGTTTAAAAAGCATTACAAATAAAACCTCACTTCACAGTATTGGAAAAGGCAAATTATTTCCCCAATGTAGAGACCCTAAGGACAAAATTAAATGTAGTAAAAGGATTTCCTCACAGGACTCAAAACTTCCCGTACAGGAACATGTAAAAACAAAATTAATTAAAGTAAAGAACATTTAAGTACAATAGGAAGATGTTGACAAACAGGGACTGAATTGATATAAACGGAACATCAAAACTCGGACGAACATTAATAATATAATTCAGATGCCTAAATGTTTTGAATAATTGGGAGTATTTAAGTAGGACCTACTGTTTATGAAGAGGGCCTATTGGAAAATTCCAATAACAATGATTCAACAATTTAGGTCAAATATGTGTTAAAGATTATTTCAAAACAAAGACGTTCACAAGTGTTATTTTAATTAGTAATTTGTAACAAAACATGTGTAAATATTTATTTGTGGAGGTTGCACTGAAGATGAAACCTTTGGTTTCGAAAGGCCTCGTTTCCCCGAAAAATATACCAATTCTGGAAAAAAGTAGTGTTTTTATTACCATTTAGTAATATTTAAGATTTCTACTCTATTTCCAGTTTTAATTTTTATTTAATTTATTGTAATGTTACTGTTTATGTCCTCACTGTTGGTTGTTTCTTGTGAGTTATTGTCAATGTTTTACACAGATCTATTTATTGTTAGTTATTAATTCGTTGACGGATATGTCTGTGTTTTTATTTAGTTGCGTAATTATCTTTACTATCCACATTTAAAGCCCTTCCAGTGCCATGTACTAAGAGAGAAATAAATAAAATAATAATAATATAATTTAAATACATAAAAACTTATTTAGATTGTATAACTTTTTACATTTGTTGTATTGGGCTCTGCTGACAAGTTATTAACAATTAGCAGAACAGTAATGTATAAATTATTGAGGTGGTGCTCATTGTCTCATCAGGTACACATTGATATAAAACTCGATTGCATGATTTTTTAACAATTAAGTTACAATTAACGTAAATTGTTTATTATGTAATTGTTAAGTTCATATGTTCTTTATTTGTGTGGGAAACCATTAAATATAACAAAATACTGATAACTACTATGAAAACCTACTATGTATAAGGCAAAAATTGAAATGAATTGTTATTTTTATTTAATGTGTATTTTGAGTTTAATTAAGATTTTATCCATTTGAACGGTTAGTTTGAATCCCTATATAATGCAATATATATAGTAGTTATTTTTGAAGGTCAACACAACGGCAGAGAGGAAAAAAATTAATCTCACCTTTGTATTTGTTATTATTCCAAATTTATAAGTGACTCTACGTATAGGAATAAGGCAAATTTTCCCCAATGTAGAAGAATTCCTCTCAGGATAAAAAAACATCCCGTAAGGAACATGTAAAACAATTTAAAAAGTATAAGTACAAACACAGGGACACGAAGATATAAACAAATTAACTCGGACGTACATTAATATAATGGCAGATGCCTAATATGTTTGAAATTGGATATTAAGTAGACCATACTGTTTAAAAAAGACAAATCAATTTTGTGTGTATAAGATTATACAATGACGTCACAAGTGGGATTTTTTCTGTTTCATACTGCGTGATACGAAATATAACTTCTCAGAATAAAATGGCTAGTTACTCTTAAAGCTACAGCCATTAACCATTTAACCATAAGCATTTATTAAGAGATCTTAGCTAGTACAATTGTAATTAATTACAAATATCTATTTTGTCATGGGACTATTCTACTACTATAGCTTTAAAAAATAGAATTGCTACTAAAATGCCAGTAGCCTAAACAGTCATGACAACAGTACTTTGTATGTATTGAAAATGTTAATGATTGCTTCTTACTTGCTTTTGTATCATTCCAATCCGTATAAAACTCATCCAACTAGAATTAAGCTTTTTAAATTTTATCAGAAGGAGTAGGCTGACTATACTCTTCTGATTGATAAAGGTTTTATACTTTGTAAAGTCAATTATAAGTAATTATTGTAAGTACTGATTATTATTTGAAAATGGTGGTTAGGTTATTGAAAAATAAAAAATATATTTTCCTTCACATCTTAAAACAGTGTACTTTGCTATATAGGTACGACATACCAAGGCAGTTTACCTATTTGTCAGATCGATGGATATGATTGTATGTAAATACTGCTGATGTCTTTTTATGCTCAGAGCCAAGTTGTTTGTAAATACACAACTGTGACAACTGGACAAAAGAGGAACTGTTACAGCAGAGTGTGCGTGTGTGTGTGTTGATCTGACTTGATTGGTAACACATCTTTTATCAGTTCAGTGTTGTCCAGACCTTCTAGCCAAGAATATCTTGGACCCTTCAAGGTTAGTTACAGTGTTTTATAGGTGTTTTGTTTAATAAATTGATACATAAAATAGAACACATAATTCAATTCAATTCAATAAATACAAATTGGACATTTATTAAGAGATCTTAAAATGCATTCTTGAAAGTTTACTGTTAAAAGTACAGTTGCAAAATATTTTCTGTATTTTGATGTTCCTAAAATAATATCAACCTGTTTTTATCTGTTGTTTTGTAATACTTTGCTATTTTCAAATTGTAATTACTTATTTTTGGAAATGACCTGTGTTTTAAATTGTAATACTTATTTATTGTTTTGTGCCATTGTTTATATCTATATATCCACGTGTATATTTAAATAAAAACATACGTATACATATACACACGTATATGTGTTATTTTTGATTAGTTTACTTGATTTTGGGAGCTTTCTCAAGGTGTTTATTTCATTAAACTCAAAATCATTGAATTTCTTAATAATACGAAAAGATGTTATTCGTAAATCTAAGTAGCTTAAAAACATTATCTTAATCATGTTAAGATGTACACTGTAATTTCATGATAGAACATTGAACACAAAGAGGATATTTCGCTTAAATTTTGTCGGTTACATTGTTCTGCAGAGTTTGAAGTTGTTATTCTCTAGACAGTGTTACCCACGAAATTATTTTGTTACTTCGGAATTAAAAATTTTTGTACCTGAAAGTAATAATATAATTCCTTATCTTATAATTTTATTTTTATGTATTTTTAATTGAAAACATTTAAAACTAGGTCAAAGCATTGCTTTAAAGCTGAACCGTTTAGGATCCAAACGGTATAGATTTTTTAGTCCCAATTTCAGCATGTTAAGCGCAAATAATCGTAAATCACTAAATAAAAGTAATGATAATAAGTAAAATTGAACATTCATATTACAATGAAACATCTGCGCAATCTGATTACTCCGAAACATTAAAAGGTGTAAGCTCTTCTGACAGTTTGATAATATTGCAGCCTCAGGGATGGAACACTTATTAGCGTATTTTATGAAAGTCCATGCGTTTTTCTAGGCATTCACTATAGAAAATCTGATGTTCTTACCGGTATAAATAAACTTTTATTTTATCTCTTCAGACCAAATAGAGGTTATTGTCACACATGTACTTTGCGTATTATTTTATCGTAGCGGGTACTTTCAGCTAGTTAGTTAATAAAGTAAGACAAAACTCTTAGTTAAATCTTATTTTTCAAATTTTTTTATCAACAAAAATACCAGAATCTTAGCCCAAGGAGGGTTTACTTCTGGCTGGTTTATACCTTCCAGTAGAACCTACACTGAGTACAGCAAAAACCCAAAAACCGATGTGTCACTTAAATCTGGGCAATCTTGTGGATGCCCAGGAGCGGCACATCGCTAACCGCAAATGTCGAGATTCTGGGTTGCAAGGGTAGATCGATAGGTCTACTACGGAAGATGACTGTTGCAGTTGGACTTTACTCGACTGATTAATCACAATACTTTCAACACACTTACTAGTTGTAAGGAAATCATTTCCCAACACAGGTTGATTCATAGACAAGTATCTAGTTCTATTACCTTTAAAGTAATTCCTTTGACTCTATTATTTTTGCGCTATATATGTACTAAGATTAGATCTTAGTAAGTCAAATCTGGTTCTCAGATATCTACTAATAATATATTTTGCAGGTATTTCATGCATGTATGCTATTGATATAATTATTTCAATTGTCCTTAAATGCACTACGCATTTTATGTTTAACGTACTTGACAGAGTGTTCAGCCTGACCGTTAGACAAAGGATAATGTGGTGTAGACGTTGTCCGTTTAATACCATTATATTCAAGAAACATTTTAAATTAAATTTAAATAAATGGTGGACCATTATCACTGTGATCCGTGCAAATAAAGATGTTTCATATTCCACAGACAAGCCGATCTCGCAAAGTCATTTAGTGACGCACCAAACTTCTAATGGATTGATAACCGCTTTAAATTGGCGATATATTCAGAGACTGCCTCGAATTCTAACTGGTTTCTCTTACTAAATTCTAACGTTAAGAAATAAATGAAGGTTTTGGATACAAGTGCTCTTGAATAATTTTAATAATTTCCTCATACTTTTTCTTGAACAAAAATCGCAGCGATACAAACCTTAAAATTAAATCAAATCCTATTTCGGCCCATGCAATGGAGCATAACAAAAAATTCGATGAATGCTTTTCTCTAAAAAGTATTAACAAAATTCATAACCCCCATAAACTTAAAATGAATTATTTAGAAATAGCTCATCAGAGGGTGCTACAAACTAAACATCCGGATGGTCTAAATTTAAGATATGGATAGCAGTATAAATTACACTTTACAATTTTAATTTATAACATTACACATTTCACTACAAATTTAATTTATAACTTTATACTCCTTGTATTAAGCAAAATTATTTACTCTTTGTACGTAATTCAAAATTAGTTTTATTAACATATGATGTTTCTTTTGTTTATTATTTTTTGTTGATATATTTACTTATTTACCACCTATATCTCTTGAAAATGTCTTAAGACGAAATATAGAGAATTTTTATGTTCTTTTCTTTTACTTTTTCTATTCTTATTGAAGATACATAACCCACTTGGGTTTTCATCAAGCATTCAACGTTAAAGCCATTTGGTAAATATTACCTTCTTATACACTATACTTCCTACTTCTTAAACTTTACTCTTATTCCTTATCTTTTTTCAACTTTCCTTCATATACGCAAAACATAATGAACTCAAGCAAGTCATATTTTGTAAAACAATACCGATATCACTTAAAAAAGATGGCCGTATTACACTGTCATATTTTATTCTTAAGTGCATGTTTGAACTTTGGTATTACTCCGCATGGACTACGTCCCAAATTTCATATTTCTGCTCTTCCTCCAAGTGTGCACAACGACATTAAAGTATTTGCTACACGAACTAGTTTTGAGCTTACAAATCTAGTTCTACAACTTTATAAAGGATTGTTTAAAGAACACAAACAAAATAGTGAAAAAATTAAACACGAAGCTTTTATACAATTTCCAGATATATATAATCAATTTAATGAAATAATTAATGAAGCTAACAACATTATGTCCGAAAAAGCCCAATTACTACTAAAAAAACTTTCAAAATTGTGCCTCGAGAATATAGAATTTGGTAATTCTTTTCCAACAATATTTAAGGATATGTTTAATCCAAATTCAAAAGATCCTTTAATAATCAACAATCCATCAACCAGTAATACAGTCAAACCAGTCATAGCAAGAAATGATCAACAAAATGCAACAAATGTTAGTGAAAGTTGTAAAAAAGCTGAAAATATCTCAGATATCTGCAAATCGATTGTAAATTTATCTAGATACATACCTTATAAAGCTGAAATGTCTGTGCTTTCTAAAGGATTGACCTTTTCACCTACTCCTACATTCAATCATATTGACTTAGTAACTGATGCTCTTGCTTTCGCAAGAGATGTCCGTGTCAAATTTTACTTCTCGCAAAACCAAATTCCACTTCAGTCTCATATACATGAATCGATTATGAAGTTCAAGACAAATTCTGAGTGGGAACCTCCTAGCCTACCGCCTGATCATCCTGTGGAACAGTATATTAACACCATAATATCAAATATAGCAAATCCCACATTTGGTGATTCACTTAAAAAAACAAAACTTGAGTTATAATGAAAGAAAAGCAATCACTTCATTAAAACATAATAAAAACATTGTCATTTTACCTGCAGACAAAAACAACTTGATTGTTATTCAAAATATCACTGACTATACGTTAGAGGCTGAAAGACAACTCAGTGATACTACTACTGTACATACAAATTATTGTCAAAAGATCCAACTGAACAATTTAACACTGAAATTTCTGAATTTTTGAAAATGAAAGGCCCAACTCAAAATTTATCCGATCAAGAAATCAATCTACTAACACCAGACTCACCTAGAACTCCAGTTTTCTACACGCTACCTAAAATACATAAACCGATTCGCCCTCCGCCTGGACGACCCATTGTTTCCAGCTACGATTCACCAACAGAAAGAATTTCAAGCTTCGTTGACGCTCATCTGCAACCTTTGGCCAAATCTTTACAGTCACACACACATAAAGGACACCAATCACTTCATTGACAGACTTTCTGAAATACCCCAGCCCCTGGACGGTGAACTAATTTTGGCTACAGTTGACGTGGAATCATTGTACACAAATATTCCTCATGACGATGGAATAAGAACTGTAGAACATTTTTTAAATTTAAGACCTAGGAATTCAAAACCTTTTACTTCTTTTTTATCTGCCCTAGTAAACTTTATACTTACCATGAATAATTTTAGATTTAAAAACAAAAATTACTTACAAATGAAAGGAACCGCAATGGGAACCAGAATGGCATCTTCTTATGCAAATTTATTTTTGGGACTTCTGGAACAAAATTTTTTAACATCTCAAAATTTAAAACCGTTAGTTTGGTTCCGATTTATTGAAGATATTTTTATTATTTGGCAACATGGCATGGATAGTGTAACACATTTTATTCAACCATTAAATTCCTTTTCAGTTTTAAAATTCACTTTCAATATTTCTAAAAATCTTGTTACGTTTTTAGATTTCGATGTGTTTTTAGACCAGGGACACCTAAAAACGAAAATCCATGTCAAAGATACAAATCCAATGCAATATTTACATTACTCAAGGTGCCATCCTGGTTACGTTAAAAAATCTATTCCGAAAAGTCTAACTATTAGAGCAAATAGACTTTGCTCTAATAAACACGATTATGATTGTCAAACTGAAAAATTAAAACATGTTTTTAGAAATAGAGGATATCCTAACAAAATTGTAAATGATAACATGCAAAAATAAAAAAAAACTCTACTCCTAGGAACTATAAAAACCAAGGAAAATTTATTAAAACCTATTATCCAGGGCTATACAAAATTAATGGTATAATAAAAACTGCACACAATATTCTACAAGCTTCACCTGTAACAAAAAATGTATTTACTCATCCACCTAAAGTAATTTTTAAAAAGCCTCAAAATTTGAAAAACATTAGTAAGACCAAAACTACCCTCTGATGAGCTAACTCAAAATTAAAACAAACCTTTTGGCTGTGAACCCTGTTTTAAGCCTCGCTGCAAAACATGTAATTTAATAATAAATTCAAAACATTTCTGTAGCAGCACAACGAAAATAAATTATCCGAAAATTTGTAAAATGACTTGTGAATCCAGCAATGTCATTTACCAATTGTCATGTAAAGACTGTCCGAAAGACTACATTGGTCAGACCATAACTCCACTACACATTAGAATGAACAAAAATCGCAGCGATACAAACCTTAAAATTAAATCAAATCCTATTTCGGCCCATGCAATGGAGCATAACAAAAAATTCGATGAATGCTTTTCTCTAAAAAGTATTAACAAAATTCAGAACCCCCATAAACTTAAAATGAATGATTTAGAAATAGCTCATCAGAGGGTGTTACAAACTAAACATCCGGATGGTCTTAATTTAAGATATGGATAGCAGTATGTATAAATTACACTTTACAATTTAAATTTTTAATTTATAACATTACACATTTCGCTACAAATTTAATTTATAACTTTATACTCCTTGTATTAAGCAAAATTATTTACTCTTTGTACGTAATTCAAAATTAGTTTTATTAACATATGATGTTTCTTTTGTTTATTATTTTTTGTTTATATATTTACTTATTTACCACCTATATCTCTTGAAAATGTCTTAAGACGAAAAATAGAGAATTTTTATGTTCTTTTCTTCTACTTTTTCTATTCTTATTGAAGATATATATATATATATATATATATATATATATATATATATATATATATATATGTATATATAAAACACTTCTGTTTTTCCTAAAGCCATAGTAAAAATGCCATAATATAATTTCAAGGAAGCCAACCAGTTTAAAGTACCTTAACATTTTGTTATTCATCACCGGTGCTTTCTGGAGAAATAAATCATAACTTTTTCTTTACTATATGCATTAAACTACTGATTAAACGTCTTCCTCCGTAGACTAGTGAATACAGTCAAAAATCAAAATCAAAATCAAAATGCTTTATTGCCACAAACACATTATACAGAAATGTATGACATCGTCACAATACAATACATTGCAAAGCTTTTACTTAAGTAAGATATTCATGTACATTAATTCAGATTATCTTAAGGGCTTACAGTGATCAATGAATTCATTTACAGAGTAAATACTAATATCTAATAAAAAGGATTTAATCTCTCTTTTAAAACATGAAACAGATAAACTTTTTCAAGCCCTCAGGTAGTAAATTAAAACAACTTGATTCCTACTTCAAAAGGGCTATTGATTGTTCTTTGGAAATTACATTAACTAATTCTGAAATGGCTATTGTATCTTGTGTTATGCTCATGAACATGACTATTTGTAAGCAGACTATGGGAATACATTTTTACATACATTAAACACTGCAGTATAAATAAAGAAGGTACAGTAAGTATTCTTAATTTTCTAAATAAAGGTTTACAATGTGTTTTCACACGAACGTTACATATAACCCTTATTTGCCCTCTTTTGTAAAATCAATAACTTGTTGGCGTGACTATCATTTCCCCCACACAACTGTAGCATAAGACAAGTGGCTCTGAATATGAGAAAAATAAAACTAATAATAATACTTGTAGATTCACAATAAGTTTTAACCTCCTAAGCATAAAAATACCTTTAGAAACTTTACTACACAAAAAATCAACATGGAGCATTCCATTTTAAATTAGGACTGGACAATAACACCTAAAAACTTTACATTTTGCACATTTTGACAGTTACTTAAACTAAATTCAGATTTTGAGTTTTATCTCTATTCAAACAAAGTATGTTAGCTGAAGTCCAATCTTCAATGACTAAATTACATTCATCGGAAAGACTATTGACTAGATTATGGTTACAACAAGAGATCTGAAGGGCCCAAATCATCGGCGTACATAAAAGTAGTTACAAGCTTGTTTATAAATTGCAGCGGATAGGTCATTAACATAGATTATAAACATTGTGGGCCCTAGAATTGAACCTTGCGGTACACCTGTCATCACAGGTAGATAAGAAGAAAATTTGCCATTACATACACAGTTTGAAGCCTATCAGATAAATAGGATCTAAAAAGTTTAACTGCTCTTACATCAAAAACCATAATATTCTAGCTTATCTACCAGTACACAATGTGAAATAGTGTCAAAAGCCTTTGACATATCGTAAAATCTGCCTAAGACATTATTTTTATCATCTAGACTATAAATACATTTTTTCATAAAATCAGTGATGGCAGAAATTGTACTTTTGTTGGTCCTAAAACCATATTGATTATCAAGAAATAAAACAATTACTCTCCAAAATAATCAACTACTTGTCTATTTAACATCACCTCAAAAACTTTTGACACAATAGTAATAATGGAGACAGGACGGTAATTATCATAATCAGATTTTTTCCTTTTTTGTACAAAGGCACAACTTTGGCATACTTTAAACACTGAGGAAAAACACTGTTGTCAATACATAAATTAAAACAGGTAGGCTAAAACTTCCACAATATATGGTGCAGCTATTTTTAAAACATCTGAATTTAAGACCATAAACATCTAAGCTTTTACTATTACTCAAAGTAAAAAATTGCACTGTAAACCTGTTCTACTAAGACATTTTTAACATTAAACATAGAGGTGGCAGGAGGCCTACTTATTTTATCTAAATAATATTGCACATCATTATTAGACATAGGAACATTATTAACAAGAGATATGACATTATTTACAAAAGAAATATTAAAATTCTCAGAGGACAATTTTGAGAACTCCTTATTTACAGGTGGGTAAATCATTATTATTTAGATTTTCCTTAATAATAGACCAAATAACTTTAGGTTTACTATTAGCCTCCATCACTCTTTCTCAGTTGTAGGCAAGCTTAGCTAACCTAACTTTGTCTTTGTAACTTTTTTTTAAGACCCAGATATGTATTTTTATCAGATACCAGACCAAACATTTTAAAGTTATTGTAAGACGCAATACAACGCTCCTTCAGACTTAAAAGTTCATTGCTATACCACTGAGGCTTACATTTATTCCATGATTTATTACTTACTACTTTAATAGGGATAGCTAAGTTAACAATTTCCAAAAACTTTTCAAAAAAATATTCAAACTTCTCATTTATAGAACTAAGACTATACAAAACACAGCCAATTCACTTTGCTCAACAGACTAGTGAAATACAATACATTAATGTCATTAATAGGCCTTACAATTTTTTTTATCTACATAACAATAAATCAGTTTTATTTAGAGATCCATTTATTATTAAAGTAAGATCAGCTTTCACAACCACAGCATTATGATCAGATTACCAACATTGGTTCCACCCAAGCTGAATTTATTCTGTCAAAAGTGCACAGAAGTTGCTATATTATCGATACAAGACCCATTACCAAAATTTAATACATTGGGCCTAGTTATTTCACACACTGTATAATTTAAATTAAAGCTCATCAGCAAATTGACAAAAATACATCGCTTAACACTATCGACCATAAAATCCACATTGGCATCAAAAACCTAACATTATTGACGCATTCACTTTATTTTTATCAACATACAGTACACAAAATATTAAATAAACATTCAACAAAAATGGTTTAAAATTATTATCATCAGGAACACGATATATCTCAATGAAGAATAAATTTACATGTTTTACAAATATTGCGGCCACTTCACATATTGACGGAATCGACAGTTCCACAAGATAGGCTAGGTCATCAACTTCTATTGTTGCTTTGGTTAAAAAATAGCTGTACCTCCTCTTGAGCCGCAAGGCCTTTGAAATACACTGGCAAGTTTGTAGCCAGGAAGGTTAATATCACTAAGATTATAGTTGACGACCCAGTGCTCGCATATCCCAATAATATCAATATTGTGAGGTTACACATAAGCTTTATAAGTTCATCAGTTTTCCCTATAATTCCCTGCACATTCCAATGTGCTGTAGTAAACTGCACTGAGTCATCTGGTGTTTTCACTAAGAGGCTGTCGTGACTTGCCTGCTTATGTTTAAAAAATGATCATTATCTATACCATTTTCTTGCTTCTTGTATCGGGGTGCCCTATACTTAGCTACAATACATCCCCTTGGGCCACAAATTTGGATGCATTAATTCTTCCCCCATCTCCAAAGGCACTCCAATTTTTAAAAGAACTGTATGAGTTATATCTAGTATTCAACTTTTCACATTTATATTGACCAGATTCATCTAGGCCTATGTTCTTGAGATAGGCTACTACTTCATGTTCTACAACCCCAGGGTCAAGTCCAGACAGAAACATCCAAAACATCTTTTTGGCAGGTTTTAAACCCAGCATCAACATTTACTTCCTTAGTACCATGCAATACTTTAGTTGTTCTGACAACTTCACTATACTTAGGTCTTTCAGATACAGGTTGTGGACTAGAATTAGAATCAAACATCAGTTAACTTATTGTCTAAACTAGACCTAGTTCTATGATTGTTGTTAGGATTGGATTCCCTTACCTGATCATTGTAATAAGATCTTGAATTAGATTGACCTCGCCTAAGCCATGATCCTCTTTGCCTAGGCTTACCTCTACTATAGTTCACTTGAGTCCATTCCTTATTAGAATTAGTAAATACTCGTTCACTATGACTGGGAGGCTTAGGCTTATCTTTAACATGATCTAGTTGACCATTAGGTGAGTTACTTTGGTTATCTGGAATAGGCCTTCTTGCCTGTTGTACTAGAGAGCTATCAGTAGTCACATTAACGGGTAAGACCTTAGTAATAATTTGCTCACCTGAGCTTACTAACTTATTTTCTAAATTCAACTTCGAAAGCTCAGCTTTTACTTGATTTTTGAAGACTGCCAAGTCATTACTTAACCTCACATTTTCATTTTCCATTTTAATGAGTTTCTCAGTTACATCAATATTATCCTTTGTAACATTTTGAGTCAACTCAATTAACTTCTTTACATGAATTATTTAGTCCAATAAAATCATCACATTCAGATAGGCCTACCTTAGCTAACATTCGTTGCAACTTCTGACTACAAGGTTCACAATACCACTTTACTTTAGAGCCTAATTGCTCAATATTAGCATATTCATCATTGGAAATTTCAACGCAATGGCTATGATGCCATTTATTACAGAAAGCTTCACATTGAAGCCCTTTATCACCTTCATTTACTAACTTATCACAGCACGGACAAATTTCATCTACATCATCCTCCGCCATCTTGCCCGGCCCCTAGTCATCTAGTCACGGCTCTCTAACTAAGAGATCATGATTTCAAATCCCGAGGACGTCCAATCACGATAGGAATAATAGCCACAGTGACCAAAACAGGCCAGCATAGCCTAAAGCTGAAGTTCAAAAGAGAATAAACAAATACTGATCAAACATGTTATACTTGATATTTTCTAAAATTTAAATGTACACAAATATTACAGCTGAATCTGTCAACAGCTGTTCAGTGTCAGTTGAATTAGGAATGTGAAACATAAATATTAAAATTATATTTCAAATTCTAAAGTGTTTTCTTATAAAAACCTTTTTCCTATCTTTGTTTTCATATACACCTTCCTTGGATTTCAATGTAGATTTTTAAATTGCTGTGGCTATATGGACGGCAACCGGCTGTCGATTAGACGGGCGATGAGTGGTGACGTCAACCGTGACTTAACGAAATGGCAGCTATAACTGTCACCTTCAAACCACTACCTTAGAAATATAAAAAACACAATTTGTAGACTATTTTATTAATTTTATATTATGCATTGGTAATGTATTTAACGGTAATGTAATAAAAGTGTACGCTTAAATAAATTAAAAAGGAGAAATATACAACCAAAAATTAACCATGTACCAGAATCTACACTTCATAGTTAATTGAAATATAGTTTCGTTTTTAGCAATTTTACTGGAATTTTTCAATTTATTAATAGTCATTAAGAGAAATCATAATTAATTATAAATAATTTTTGTCATATTAAATAATGTATGTCATTCAATAGCATAAAATAACTGGAACATTTGTTTTATTTACAAATAACACTCAAATGGTTATAATTTCATTGTATATTGTATGTAAGTGGTAAGAGGGAAATTAGTTCGTTTACACATATATCTCACTCTCTACACGTCTTGAGATATTTTTAAATTAATCCTTCCATTTACCGATTAAAAATAGTTTTATTATTAATCACTTATGACGTATTATCGGACTTTAGCAGGACTGTAAATTCTTGTAGAAGGGATCATGGTACAGTTTAAAGTATATAGCCTACAGTCTACATCACTACCTAACTTTTCTATTCTTTCTAGGCAAAATACTGTCAGTTATACAAACGTCTGGATGAGTCAGACAGATGTAAAGTAACACTTAAACTGAAACTTGAAATGTTATACATCAATTTATAATTCTCATTCATTGTTATAAAACACAGGGATGTGTCATTACGATAACAGATAGGATTATCTAGAAAAGTTGGCATCTTACACGAAAGAATTTTGAGCTGTTAACTTATCATAAAAAGAAGCCTGAATATATATTCATTAAGACGTGACTGGCCAAAAACGGATAATGGCAATAGAGCATTAACAGTCTAGAGAAAGTTACGAGTATAATAGTTGTATACGACATCTCAACGAAACAACTGATGGCATCTCACACCCAGCACAACTATCGTAGATCTAATGCATTTAACGTGGATGATACGGACAGTTCTTTTCATTACCACAATCCCTTCCGCTTTCCTATTACTGTACAATAACTTTCGGGGATTGAGGTGCATGATGTTCCCTCAAGCTCAATATTCTTATTTAACAAAAAACGATCATGAAAATTCCTAAAATTGACTCTAAATATGGAACTTAAATTGCCTACATTAGGAAAGGCAAACTAAAATAAGGCCGTAGAATGCATTGTAAGAAAATTATTAAAATGGAATAAACTGAGAACTTACAATATTTTTAAACTTTTAAAAAATGAGTAAAAATAAGTAATTCACTTAATAGAGTTGTAAGAGGGATAATTAGATTGGACATAAGTTACCAGTGCGGTATAATACTGTTGCTAAAATGTGATAAATAGCTCTTTGTTCATTAATAAATCTTATAATACCACGTTTACGAGCGCACGCAATTGCTCTCGAATCACTTATTCTTAATTGAACATGGTCCGTATTTTCTTTATTATTGATAAAAGTTTTCAACTGGCCAAACGAAAAAAACTTTCTACAACCCGCCATTTTAACAACAATGCACAGTGCCACTTGGCGCTTACTAGAGCTACTTGAAAACATTTGGCGTCACAGTCTGTGACGTCATAGTTGTTCCCGTTCTTTGAAACCAAGAACGGTAACCGGGCACATAGCCACTCCGTTTTTAAATAGCGGAATTGGATCACCCATTTTCGAGATTAGCCCTTAGGAACACATGTAGCGATTAATTTTTATTTATAAGATGAATAAATAATTTTGTATTTGTTAATATTGTATTTGTACTGATCGAATTATTATACATCTGTACTGTGACTACAAAGGATGGCCTTTTTTGTTCAAATACTTACCTATTGGTTTAGTTGTTCGAGAGTAATTGCGAAATAAACATAAAATAAATTTAAAAGTAGACATACGTCTAAATGAAACCATTCCCTTTTTGAATACAATTAAAATATTATCTATAGCTACTACTCACTTTGAATAGCACAATAATAAAGTACTAAAATTAAATTGAACTTTAACCAACAGAGCCATGCAGAATGGTATTGACACATTAATTGTATTACAATTTGTGGACTTTCTTGATCTGAAAAGTTATAAAAACGTTAGCATTACAAATGATTTAATTAAAGTTATAATTGTTGCAGATGGCGATGATGAATGTCACACATGTTGACTCTACAGTTAACATGACGGATACTTTCCAAGAGTACGTCCCAAACCGAATGAGGTTTGAGACCTACTTGGTTCCTGTCGTCTTGGCACTTATGTTCGTCATAGGGATAGTTGGAAACGGAACACTAATCCTCATCTTCTTAAGACACAAGAACTTAAGGAACATTATCAATATCTACATATTCTCTCTGGTCCTTGGAGACCTTCTACTCATCGTCAGTTGGGGTCCCTTCATCTCTACCATCTTTATCTTTGAGTCATGGCCTTGGGGTGAATACATCTACAAGATGTGTGAAAGTATCAAGGTCGTTTCCACCGGAGTCTCTGTGTTCACCCTGATAGCATTCAGTGTAGAACAGTACTATGCGATCGTCCATCCCAAAAAGCAAATATCAACTAAACATATAGTTGTCAGGACGGCCTTGGCTGTTTGGGTGATTTCTATCGCTCTTGCCATTCCTGCAGCGGTATTCTCGCACTGTGAAGAACATTTCTTACTAAGAAAAAGTTATTCAATTTCCATCTGCATTCCTTTTCCCTCTATGGAGGTTGGGAGGATTATAGTCACGTTTCAGTTCTTTATTTACTACATCATCCCGATCATTGTGATCGGTTTGTTTTTCTTCTTGATAGCCAAACACTTGATGTTGTCCACCCGTTGCCTCAGTGAAGAGCAGGGACAGGGCCAGTCAACTCAGATGCTAGACCGGAAAAAGTCTGCAGTAATTGCCTTAGCTTTAGTGATTATTTTCATCATCTGCTTCTTTCCTATGCGGTTCGTCATGATGTGGACCTACTACAATCCATATTGGATGGATGATTACAACGTCTTCTGGCATTTCTTCCGCATCATTGGTTTCTTCCTGGAATACTTAAACTCTTGTTTGAAACCTATAGTTCTCTACTTCACCTTCAAGCCCTACCGGAAATACCTCAACTACTATCTGGCATGTTGTTCTCGTGGGATCTTAGGAGATTCAACGTGTACACCCACAAACAGCTCTACCAGCAAGAAACAAAACTTTGCCATAGTGAACTATCTCGAGAAAAGCCAGGAAAAAAATTTAACTAGTCTTTAATATCTGATTTACTGATTTAAGTTGGATCACTAGTAATTTTAAGTGGATATTGTATGCTCTGTTCTACCATATGAAAGGAATTATATATGTATCACGGTTCTCTTCCTTTCGTGATTTTACTTTACTCCTCTGCCTATAGTGCTTACAAAGAATAAGAGCGGGGTGATTGGAGGAGAGTGTAACAATAAATAAATAAGAAGTAGATATTAGTCCAAATCTTTGTTTTCATCTTCACTACAGCACAAATCTGAAACTAACACACACCAGTCTTATTTCCTTGTAGTGTCGTTTCTTCCTTTTGATATTTTCGTCTTGGAAACTTGTATTTAATTCTTAAAAAGTTAGTTGCTAAAAAACTAGAATTTATATTTGCTAAAAATATTTGGATTTTACATTTTCTTGAGTTGTTGAATACGAAATTGTTGAAAACAGACTCTAGTCACAAGAACCACCATCTTGATCGACTATATTCGATCCTGAGACCGGTATTCTGCGTCAGCGCACTTGTCGTAATATCGAATTTCTTTCACCAAATGGTCCTAAAACATAATTGAACCAAAGTACAATATTTTCAATCCGTGTCTCTCTCATATAAATCGTTTTTAAGCTCCACTGGAGTGAGTTTACTTCATAGTTGGGGTTTTCGGTCTCGCAGACATTTGTGTCTTTCGGTATCTCACTTCTCTCTGGTCGAGTCTACTGAGTGGTGGGACGTTGACTTCACTGTCAATGTCTGAAAACGTGTACCGTTAATTAGTTAATTATATTTTATATAATATAAATTTCACAACCTAGTCAGTCAGTATAATTTAGTATTATGTTTTTATCCAATGTTCCGGAACTAAATTATTGGCGGAGTAACTACCTAATTGGCACGCGTATGAATATTTTCTTCTAACCCTTTGTAGCAGCCCAACTACGTGACCGATCAGATCTCGCGCGCTTTGTCCGTAAGTAAAATTGATCTTTTCGTATTATTAAATTAGCCCTTTGATGCCAAACGTATAAAAATGAATGTAACATAAAGTAAAGTTGTAAATAGTAAAGTAACTTACCCTTGAAGATCTTTTATTTGCTTGATTGAAATAGATAAAAGTTGTAGCGTCGTCCTTCAGGCGAGCACGTTGTTGTAATAAGTAATTTGTATCATTAAATGGCTAATACCGTCGCGAATTTGTTTTAGGCGAGTTCACGTATCTCACGTATTATTGGAGTAGATGGCTACCAGTTTCTTAACTTCTACTCCTCTTCTAGAAATAACCCTTCCCAGACTACAGCTTCAATGTCTCGTGCCAAGACGCCGACACCCGGGTTGTGAGTCTACATTTTGCGAAGGGAAGTGAAATCTTAATGTTTTATAAAGTAAAACATCGTAGGCATGATTCCATAGAACATTGGATATTTAGGCCCACCTATAAGATATACATTTTTAGTTCTTGTATACTAATTGGCAGCAACGTGGCAAGGCAGATATTTCTTTTACCATCTAAAAGTGGTGCTTGTAAGTTTTAGTAAATTAAATTGAACTTATGAGTAAACTTTGCAATTCGAGTATTTATTACTACGACCTCAGAAGTCACCACCCCCATGTGTTATCGTCATTCGGTACAAACGCTAAATGTCTCCTATTTCCCAATTGACTAGGTTCAAATGGTACATCCAGATACCAAAACCACGCAAAAAAGCAAGAACGTCTTCCCCAGAAGCGGCAAGTACAACCAGTACCCTCACGCGTGTTCTTGGACCTGGTTAGTCGATCGACCTATCAGCAGCCAGTGTGTTGAACATCAGACTTCCCCTACGACATTAACGATGAGGATAATCAGTTTGAAATTTCTTTCATGTTTTAAGCTTCGATAGTTTTTGTTCTTGCAACCGTAGTATATACAATATAGTCTATTTTCCCATACACCTGCTCTCTCATACACTGGGCTTTTCTTCAATTCCCCGTCATTAAGGTAGTCTGAAGGTCAACTTTTGCAGTTTACGCAGGCTACTGTCTCTCTGTTGTTCTTTTACTTAGAAACTTTTTACTTATGTGCATCGTTACAGTAAGAACAACTGGGCTTTATCTTACTGCAATTCCAGCTGTCCACGTCTATGAGACTTAGAACTCCTTTCCAGGTGCTATATAAAACCATTGTAAACAACTTTGTTTTTGAATTATTTATATGTGATTGCATATATTTTACAAACAAGAATTTCTTTGATAAAGTATACATAGATTTAACTTAAAACATATATCACTATTACCAACTTCTGTAATAATGTTTAATAGCATTCATTATAAAATTTTGTCGGTTAATGTAAAAAGTTCTTTTGTTATTACGGGTTTAATACAACAAGGCAAATTACTAGTTTTACTGAAATGCATTTCGATGATTGCTTATAAATGTTGGGTCTGTGAGTTGAATATTTATCACGTGTGTATTGGTTATCAAATATTGTTGTTGGGTTAATGTTATGTTAATTAATGGTATATTTAAAATGTTTTAATACTGCATAGAGTACGTTCATTGAATATGTGCGATACGGTAATATTGGGGCGAGCCTTTACGTGCAAAGTACAATCATAACACATAGCGTCAAAGCTAGCTCCAAGGTTTGTGATTTATTTATAAACCAAGGCTTACAAATACTGCTGACATTGGAGATTAAAATTTTTCACAGTTGCATCAATATGTTCATCACTTTATCACGTATTTATGAAATTTTATAACTTTAGAAAGGTCATTAGGGTCTATGTTACGCGCACAAAGTATTGCACTATTCTTCAAAGTTACTCCAACTGTTCAATTGATCTGTCAATGAAAACAGTCAATGTATATTGGATTTATGCACGATTAACATATATTCATAACATACTGTAGACGGTATTGTGATAAATAAATTTGATAAAATATTAATCAAAGGAAAATTAAAAGTCCAATGTAGGTTTCAAAGAAACTATACTTTTCGTCTTTCTGTTTCGTCAAAAACACACGAAATGTATTAAAACCTAGGCCGCACTCAGCTTTGGGGGGGGGGGGGGGGCGGAAAAAGATATTTTGGCCACCACGCTTCATCCCCGTCATACCGCTTCACCACCCCATCCCCCCTCACACGTTATCCCATTGCCAACATCTTATTATTTTGTTAATGATGGAAAGATTCAATATTATGTCGTGTGATTGAAAGAAAAAATCTTAGAAATTTCATCAAAAATTGTATAATAATTAGACTATTAGTTTTCCTATATTATTGTGAGAAAAATCTTTAAAATAAGTGCTTTATTAAACTTATTTCTATTCTCGACTTTTTTATCGACATTCCAGTTATGATTGGTCAGACCGGACATAAGTGTTGAGGTATTTGTTGTTTGATCACAGGAACTATTATTGACTTTTCTGCTTGAATGGACAATATAAATAAACACGATCGAAATTGTAAGATAAAAAGTAATATATAAGTTACACTATTATATATGCACTTGGTTGAAATATGTTCGGTCATACTGTAACGTGAAGTATGATATATTTATAATTTGTAATACTTTATTTTGATTTGCTTGTGGTTATTTATTTGGAAACATAGTGAGACAGTCAACAAAAAAGTAATATTATTGGATATGGTTGACGCAGGGTCATGATAAATTGAATAAAGAAATACACTGCTTAAGGTTTGAACGTGATCGTAATGATTTTAAAAGTAATAGTCACAGTTTCTTTGAAATTATAATGAATTATATTACAAATTTAGTCTATAATAGCGTTACAGTGATTCCGGGCCTGATAAAAACCAGTTATAAATAATGGAGATATCAAACTTGTACTTATTTTAAATTAAGTATTGGATAATCTACACTGATTGTTGATAACCAGTCAGACATAATCAATTCGTTTATTTATTATGCATAGTCTCATGGAACATAGCTCAAGGAAGTTTATTAGTGTTTTTTACAGGTACACAATTTATGTGAAGGAAATAAAGGAAAGGAAGACAAATCAGTCAAGAGTAGTCTATTTATTTTCTCTTCTGGGAAAGTTTAATGCACAACTGGCACTGTCTGAATTCATTATTCTCGTAAACTCTATCAACTGTATTATAATTTAATATAAAAACTAAATTATTTCGTAAAAATCTACTTATTGAAATCACTCTCATAATGAAATATCCGGGAGATGTTTTGCATTTTCTCCGCTCCTGACTTCCACCATAATTAGAAAATGAATATACTGTATATGTCATATATACAGGGTATTCAGAAAAAAGTGAAACAACCTTATATGGCTGATAGTACTTATCATTCAACGCTAGCCAACATTTTGTATTAATTACAAAGAATTATTATCCCTATAACTAGTAAAGCTATCTTTGCAGGTAGGCTGTGACAAGAGGTAGGAAAACTTAAACGACGCATGTCTCTAAAAACTCCTCGACAGAAATTTGGGAGTATGCTCTTACATATACTTTTGTCCTCAGTTTTAATAGGTTTTATAAACGCTTATGAGTTATATTGCAAATAGTGTTTGTTTATTATATTCTAATAAGCCTTTTCAATGTGAAAAGTAATTCTCATTAACATTTTCTAATTTAAGCCTTCTGTGGTTATAAAATTGTTGTGTTTACTTGTATATTGGTTAAGTTTACTGTCGTTTCATTAGTTGTTTTCTTTATCATAAAAAAGCAGAACGTTTTTAATGATCATTCACATTAATCATCATTCATACACATGTCTGCCTACTCACTCCGCCAACGTGATTGAAAATGAAGATGTAACCTTGAAACATCCTATTTTCATAGGCCTGAATTGCAAGTTGTCATTAGGAAGAAAAAAGTAACCATTAATGATAGTCAAGAAACCGAGATGAAGAAATCAAGGCATGGGCTGTGCCCCATTTCCAATTCTAGTGAACTGTAATTCAAAAACCGATTTGTGTCATTTCAAATCTCTAATGAATCGTAACAAACAGTAATAACAAAGACAGCAATTCTTTCCCGGAATCCAAACAACCAAATCGTCCCCCCAAATTCATCCCCAATGTTAAGAGCATAAAATGAAACAAAAGAACCAAATAAAATAACAGCATAAAATCTGTGAAACAATTTATCGAAACAAATGCATCAATGAGAACACAATCAAAATGTTTCTCGAAACCCCCGATTGATACAGATGTGTTGTAAGGTTTCTCAATGAAAAACAGGTAAACCTTCATACCTGTAAATTAAAACAAGATATTGCATATAGATTAGTACTATAAAAATGTCCATCATTCTACTGAAATCACTGATATACAACTTGCCCATTGCTCTGGCACTCATCCTACTATCTACAGAGGGTGGTCTGTGTACAAAAACCTCAAAAAAAAGGAATGCCCTCAACATAGATCAAAGGAATAAGCAATCCGGTAAAGTTAGTTTACCTGTGGCCCCAATACCGTTAGCTCACTTCCTCAACAGCCAGTGAGCATACAACACATAGTATCTGAGAATAAGACAAACAGGACAAGTACTGATGCGCTAATGTTACTGCGAACCAAGCGGCCACTCAAAACCCTACAAGTCAGTTTACTTTGGCTCACGAAATGCGCAGTTTCTTAATATATTTGAAAATATGTTCATGGAGCAGTCACGTCCAACAGTCACTTTTGTAATCCTATTAACAACATTCATTTCAGAAATTAAGTAATTAATGAATTACACTCTTTAAATTGGTGGAATGCTAACGGCTTGATTAGACATTATCAAGATGAAGGAAACAGGAATTTTTCGGACATTTGCCATCGTTCAGTGATACAAAAAATCAGTAACACTACGTTTCGACATGTGCAATCTGATCTGAGTCAAAAACAAACTTCAAACAAAGAATTATCAAGATACTAGACACTTGTTAACTCAACATAGAATTGATATTTTCCTAGTTTCTGAAAAACATTTTACTTCTAGAAGTTATTTTAATGTTCCAAACTTTACTCTATACTTTACAAACCATTCAAACGATAAACCAAGCTGGGGATCAGCTGCTCTGGTCAATAAGGAAATTAAACATTATGAACTTCTAAGGTTGCAACAGGAGAATATGCAGGCTTTCAGTATTGTTGTGTTGAAACTCAACACAGACCTGTTACGTTGTCAGCTGTATAGTGTCCTCCTTCCTTCAACACTCGCAAAAATCAATTTAATGACTTATTCTCTGCTTTTGTGGAGAGGTTCTTGGTAAGAGGTGATTACAATACTATTAATATTAATTGGAGTTCCAGATTATCAACATCAAGAGTTCAGGAACTCAGTGGCGTAGCGAAGGGGGGGGGTCCAGGGGGTCCGGACCCCCCCCGAAATTTTAAGACATATTAAAAAATAAAGCATGGAGCAGGAGAAAAAAGGAGAGTTATCATTATTCTTGTCTCCAAACATTGAATTGATTGATGTAATTGATGAAAGTGACTGTTGTTAAAAATATAATTGTCCTTTCGTTTAAATCAGAAAGTATCAAACGATACTTTTGGGCTCGGTCTTTCGGATAGTGTAGTCAGTAGTGTAATCACGGTATTTCTATAGGGCGCGGTCACGTGACGTCGCAAAGTAACCTGAACCGTAACACGGCGAACAGTTTAAATTAGCGACCACTTCGTTTCAAAAACTCGTCTTGGGGACGTAAAATGGGTGCTTAGAATTAAGTTACGACGTTGATTTTAAGTGTCATTAAACTGTAGACGTGTATCGAAAAAAATATATAAAATCACTTTCTGTCGGAAAATACACTTGAAAAACACTACTGATCAGAACTTAACTAATTTGGACTTCAATGATTGAGGTAAAACTTGGTGTTTTCCATTGAGTTAGGACGACGATTTTTGTTATCATTAAACTGCACACTGTACCTATATAATTATCGAGAAAAAATAACTTCCGGTCGGTAAATACTGAAGAAAAGCTCTCTACAGATTCAAGTTTTGACGATTTTAGATTTTACTGGTTGAGTGGTTGAGGTAAAAGTGGTACTTAGAATTATGTTAGAACGTTTGATTTTAGGTATTAATTCAACGCCGACTAATTGTCAACATATATAATTATCGAGAAAACAAAACAATAAATAACTTCCGGTCGGTAAATACCAAAGAAAAGCTCTCTACAGATTCAAGTTTTGACGATTTTGGATTGCACTGGTTGAGTGGTTGAGGTAAAATTGGTACTTAGATTATGTTTAGGACGTTGATATTAGGTATTAATTCAACGCCGACTAATACATATATAATTATCGAGAAACAAAACAATAAAATCACTTCCGGTCGGAAAATACCGAGGAAAAGCTGTACTGATTCAGATTTTGACGATTTTGGATTTCACTGGTTGAGTCGTTGAGACAAAAGTGGTACTTTTAATTATGTTAGAACAGTGATTTTAGGTATCAATTAAACGCCGACTAATTCCTATATCATTATCGAAGAAAAATTGAAAAAAATCACTTCCGGTCGGATAATACACAGGTAAAACTCTACTGAAGAAGTTACGACTACTTTGGATTTCACTGGTGAGGTATTGTTTCATTTTCCTTAGTATATTCAGATCGGAAATGATTATTTTTGTTTTTTTTTCTCGATAATTATACAGACTGATTATGCTCCTAGAGTACAAATCTTATGGAGTCTTAAAACACAGAAAGACTGGCAAGTCGGCGTTTACGGTAGCGAGCTTGATACTCTCTTTGTGCAGCACGCGCATTTCCATCACAAAACCCGTAAATAAAGTGCATTTCAGCGTATTCTCGAGTAGTGAACTCCATGGCAGCCTACACTTGACTAAATTGAGCAGAAAAAATAGTTTATTGAAGGTAGAAGTAATTCATGTGGACACTGGTCTTACAACACAAGATAAGGAATGAATGTACAATACTGGTGAAAGTGGTAAGATAAGGAGTTAAAACATTGATAAAGGATGTGACCATTAATCCGTAACTAGCATCCACAAATTATTTTAAACTGCTTTACTTTTTGTACTCCAATTCCTTGTTTTATGAGGCAGTTTTATAAAACAAAAAAATTAAGTACAGTTGTTATTAAATTGTTTTGCTCTTTTTGTAGCTTGCATGTTTTTAATATTCAAACCGATAAAGGTAGGTAACCGAATACTTAACTATGGTCACATGGCATACCATTTTAAAGCCTATTAAATGGCAAAGGTTTTAATATCACTTGACACATTCTTGTGTACAGGGTGTGGTAAAAAGATGGGGTTCAATGATATTTCAGTTTTTCTGAAACTTAGCAACTTTACCATCTGAATCGACCTAAAGCTTAATTTTCTTTTCTTACCGTTTTGAACTGATAACTTTTTCAAATTGAAAATTTAACGGAGAATCTAAAAATGATGTAGTTTGCTCTCATATTTATGTCTATACGTTGCTGAGAAATATCAGATTTACATACAAAAAACACGGTTTTTTTTAGAAAAACTGAAAATAATTCATTTCAGGCCTAATTTTTGGAGTTAGACTTTTTATAAACCGCCATTGTATCACATTTACATTGCTTTATAACTCAAAAAATTTTGTCCACACCAAGAGCCACTCACCCTGTATATTTATTAGTCGGCATTGAATTAAAACCTGATATCAATGTCCTAACATAATTATAAGTACCACTTTTACCTCAACCACTCAACCAGTAAAATCTAAAATCGTCAAAAAACTGGAATCTGTAGAGCTTTTCTTCGGTATTTACCGACCGGAAGTGATTTGTTTCTCAATAATTATATAGGTAGTAGTGTTCAGTTTAATGATAACAAAAAATCGTCTCGTCCTAACTCAACCAAAAATATTACGTTTATGTCAATAACTGAAGTCCGAAGTAGTTGAAGTTCTAATAATTAGAGTTTTTTCAGGTGTATTTTATTTCCGACCGAAAGTGATTTTTTTCCCGATAATTATATACTCGTCTACAGTGTAATGATACAAAAAAAAAATCGTTATTATAACTCATTCATAAATACCTCAATCATTGAAATCCAAAGTAGCCGAACTTCTATTCTGTAGAGTTTTTTCCGGTGCATTTTCCGACCGTTAGTTTGATCTGTAACCCGAGCAACGCTCGAAAATTGCCCTCCTTTTCTAAAGGGTTTTCGGCCGCCAGTGGCCCAATGTCCCCGAAGGAGTATTTCATTTTTCTCCACAGAATATAGTTGTATCAATTATAAGCTTGAGTGAAGCTCTGTTTTGTTCTTTTCTTTCTTATCCGTTGAATCCAACATCACTTTGGTGCCTTCTACTCGGCCCAAAATCGAACTTCGTAAGGTTTCTGTACTATACAAGAAAATGTGTGGTACTAGAGTTGTTGTGAGAGTTGAATTTGCCTATTACATCTTTCCACTTTCTAAAAGGCGTAGTTACTAAAGCTTCATATTTTTGGTATTTTACCTTTTACCAGTGAAGTCATTGGCAAAATAACACAGAAAACGTCCCCCGGATCCCCGATTTTCGGACCCCCCCCCGAACGAAATTTCTGGCTACGCCACTGCAGGAACTGTATTAAGTTATATACGAGAATCAGCTAGGTTGGCTGTCAACTGATGAAGCTACCTACTGGCCAACTGACTGGAATAAAATACCTGACCTCTTGGACTTTTTCTTTGTGAAAGGAATTCCCCTAAGAAATCTGTCAGTATCTTCTTGTTTAGATTTGTCTTTCGATCATTCTCCGGTTATATTAAGTATAAATGCTCAAGCCCTAACTAATCCAAGACCATCTATTTTATATTATATATATTATATATATATATATATATATATATATATATATATATATATATATATATATATATATATAGGGGATTTCGACAGAATTTTGAGCTTATCATTAGAATAAATTTCTTTTTTAAAGGTGTTCCAGTCTGTATATATATATATATATATATATATATATATATATATATACAGACTGGAACACCTTTAAAAAAGAAATTTATTCTAATGATAAGCGCAAAATTCTGTCGAAATCCCCTGGAGACTTGAAGGAAGCAGTCAAACACATCAACACAATTATTCAGAACGTCGCTTAGGTATCAACACTAATATGTTAATATGTTTAAAAGCAACCGGGCAATAATATAATTTATCCGGTTTACATAAGAGAACTTGTAGCAGAAAGGCGTAGGCTTACGCGCCTTTGGAAGAGTACAAGAAGTCATGAAATCAAAACAAGGTTTAACCGGTCCTTAACAAATAGCATTCAAACTTTGATTAACTCAAGAGATTATTGGCAATGAACAAGCGTATACTTTTTTAAATAACTTTTCCATTGTGCTTCAACTATATCCACAAACAGAATGATCCTCAAAATGATGGCAATGAAATATTTGAGTTCTTAATATCTCCTCATCAGATGGCATTACCTGTTCCACGCCTGTTTTACGCCAACTGAAGTCATAGAGGGGATAATTCGGGATATACAATATATATCCTCAAAAAGCTCCTGGGTATGACTTGATTACAGAAACTTGTATTAAAAGAACCCTCTATAAAAGGTGTTGTTTTGGTTACCTTAATATTCAGTGCAATATTACGTCTAGAATATTTTCCTAAATTATGGACAGTGGTACAAATAGTAGTTGAACATAAACCAGGGAAACCTGCCAATATTGTGCCATCGTACAGACCAATAGGTTTGTTTCCAATCCTTTCAAAATTATTCAAGAAGCTTTGTCTTAAAATATGGAACAGGCCTACAATATTCAATACCAGTGATTTAGTTCCGGATCATCAGTTTGGTTTCCGAAGGCAGCATTCTACTTTGGAGCAAATCCATAGAATATGTTACACTATCAGGGAAACACTTGAAAATAAGTGATTTTGTTCGGCACCATTTATAGACATAAGCCACGCTTTTGATCATGTCTGGAATCCTGGCCTGCTATTTAAATTAAATGCTGTTTGCCACGCTCATTGTATGCCATTCTTAAATCATATTTAAGTGAGAGATATTTCCTAATTAAATTTGATAGAATTATCACGAATGTTTCACCAATTGGGTCAGGCGTTCCTCATGGAAGCGCTCATGGGCCCGTCTCTTTACTCTTTATGCAGAGTTATAAGTGGACATGCCAACTTCGATTGAGACAACGGTGGCTGAGACAAACGACACTGCTATACTTTCATGCCATACAGATGCTGCGTCTGCTTCTGAAGATTTACAAAATGTTCTTGATGATTTTGCCTTGTGGTTTAATAAAGTGGAGGAATACGTGTCGATAAAAGTAAATCAACCAATGTTATGTTCTGGTTAAGACATGAAATGTTTCCTTAAGTCAGCCTCAATAGTGTTGTAATCTCAGAAGCTCAAAGTGTTAAATATCTAGAGATGTATCTTGATGGAAGACTAAATTAGCATCATCACATATTGATCATAAGGCAATATCTAAATTTAAAATCCAACATTGAATTGGGTCTTGGAAAAAAATCCCAACAAACTATTAAAAACGAATTATGTTTATACTAATGAATCATTGTAAAATTGTATTGACTTACGGTATAGAACTATGGGATTTACTGGCAGCAACCACAACATAAAAATTATTGAGAGGTTTCAGTCAAAGGATTTTAAATAAATTTATGTGCTCTATGGTACAATTCCAATAAAAATTTGCATCATGATTTAAAAGTTCAAACAGAAAAACTTGAAATCACTGTCTAGATACAGTAAGAAATAATTAGTCAAACTAAATAATCATCCTAATCATTTTGTAGTGAATTTATTAAACAGTATAACTACTACAAAGACTTCAAAGATGTTACATACTGGATCTTCGTGACCAGTTATGGTGAAAACAACTGACATAGTTTAATCATTTATACTGTTGTGCGATCAAGATTATTAAACTGGTTGTCATGTAACAATTAACTCATAAAAGTATTTACTTAATGTCTTAATGTTGTAAATAGAATATTGTTCAAAGAACTCGACACACATACACAAAAATCGACGATGCAGTCGTGGAGAAATTATAAAAACAGGATATTTACGGTTGTAGAATTTTGTATTGTAGCCTTAAAATGTATGTTTATAAATAATTGAAAACGCAACAAAATCAATTTAATATTTATGGAATATGAACATGAACTTTAACAAAACTGCCAGAAATCAAATTATGAGCATTGTATTTATAAATGTGTATCTTTTTTCTCCACATGCACTCTGTGAATGTAGCCTGTAAACGATTCTGTTTTTTTTTTAAGAATTTGTGAATTATGACACACGTGGGCTCATGCATTATAATGCGAGCTTGCTAATACTGCAACTGCCATAATTCTAAAATATTCCGGCTAAACTGAGTTAGGCCATTAAAAGTTTGGAAAAGGAATTTGATATTTAAATTATTATGGACCATAGAGCACAAAACGTACTTTAGAATTCTGAGGTCATTAGCAATAATCTTTGTTCTTTTGGTTTTGTTGATGTCTTGAGATTTTCAGATAGCGGCCGTACGAAGTTTTGAGTAGAGTACAACACAGCCGAAATTATTGCGAAAATGACAAATGCCATAAAATTCTTAATAGATCTAGACTGGTCTTGGTACAGAGACAGTATTTCTACATAACTTGGATGTGTTAATCAGCTAGTTTTAACTTGTACAAACAAATTTATACGCACACAGCAATTTCGTTCTTGTAATGCTTTTAAAATACAGTCAGGGTTGAAAAATTACGTATACTACGCTTATTTCATAACCAAGAGTATGCATTTTGACTTCACACTAATTAAAGGTATTAGTTAAATTGTTAAAATTAAAAGATGGATAATGTGCCTCAAGTGTTTGTAAGCTTAATATTATCAAGCAAAGAGGAGAACTAGTCCTTTATTAGACACAATACCATGGTTTCGTAGTACCGTTGGTAGAGGTACGATAACAAAATTTTCCTAATAAATTTACCCCAATGTAGTTGGAATTTCACAATTGCAGCATGCTAGAAAGCGTGAATTAATAGTCCACCGTGTAATAACGTATGTTGAGGAAACTCCTGTTTAATTGAGATCGAAAAATCACATCAACCACTAACAAGAAAGGGCAGTAAAATAGTCCATTCAGGAGTTAGTTCATAAAGAAGGACTAAATCGTTGGTAGAGAGTCTTATTTCCAGTTAATGCAGATTAAGATCGTATTACAGTAACTAGAATGGGATCGCCCTTTAATTGCACATCAAGGCGCACAACCAACTACAAGAAACTCTTTTGGATGGATTCAATCCTCTTCCCAATGAGATAAAGAGACCAAGCGGGGCTCGTCTATTACAGCATCAGACGAACAAGCGTTATATCTACGTGCATGTTGACTACATATCCCACAATTATAGGTTAATAGTAATAATGTCTAATAATTTAATTTAAATTAATGAACAGACAATGGAAGTGAGTGATCCAGATAACTTTTACAAGTTTCACTAATGTGAAGGTCAACTCTATTGTTTACATCTTTTATTAATAACAATAACCATCATGCAGTTTATTCATTCTGTTACTGTAATTTAACTATGTCTTATAACATAAAGGAGTATAAATAAGACGTTATTATAACTTCCATTCCGGAATAAAACAAAGTAAAGTGTATGTGTAACTTAATTTATTATGTTAACATAACATAGTTTTCCTAAAATGTGAATACAGTATCACGGATTAAAGATGATTGGGTGATGGCACGATGCGATATCCAGATTTTAAATTTGGCAACACTACTTCACAAATGTCAAGAGAAAAAAAAATACTACAGTTCCCGCCATAAACAATAAACACAAATTGTGTATGTGTGCGTGCGTGAGTTGATCTGGCCTGGGTTTGTGATTTTAACGTTATCAGTATTTTGCAAAGAGAATTAATATTTGTTGCTTTGATTGTATAATTACTATATTCAAAAAATGAAACTTCAAGAAGATATGTCCAAAAAGTATGGAGTATTAAATTGTCCTCCAGTTGAAGGCAATGCCAGTGCTGCAATGTGTCAGAAGAGGTTAGAATGCAATTACACTGATCTCTCTCAGATTTATCGACAACAAACTAAAGATTTTTCGAAACAGTTTGCTCACATTTATGCAGTTCGTCTCAACTCCATGAGAGATGCATTGAAGATGAGAGCCATCAATAAATGGGGTGAGTGTGGGTAGGTTTCCTATTTAGTCATAATAAACATGGACATGAGATATGATAATTTTCGTGTAAATTCTCTCAATATGTTTTGATTCACGCCAGTGGTCATGGATTTTTTTCATATATACTACCTTTTGTGTCAGTTGCAGTCTCCATTTGCAGAACAGTAGGCAAATCTGCGCATCTGAGTAATGCGCTTCATGTATTTGTGTGTCTGATACTGTTCCCGTATGTTATATGTTCATGTATTTGAAACACCACAAAAGCTATACATAATACACATTTGATCATCAGGACCACTGTACACTGACCAGTCAATTCACCTAGCCTAGCTTGAGGTGTCAACAATTTATGGTTTGTAAATATTCACAAGTTTATTGTACTGTATGTTAAGACTAACGTATGATCCTCCACCTATAATGTTGTGAGCAATTATTGGGACAAATCTGATTTCTTTAATACTTACGTGTCGGAAAGCCGTTTCTGAGCATTAAGAAGGTTAATTGTCCACACATGGTGCGGCTTCTTATCTCGTACAACTTGAAGAGGGGTTGAGGTACTCATGATCTTAACTTAATTTTTAACATTATCTTGAGGGATTTTTTTCACCAGCTCTGCAGGATGGAGCATAAAGCAGCTCTGAAACCTGCACTAATGGCCAGGTGAATTTTTGATCAGTATTTTCCTGTGATCAGATCACATTGATTTGGCATTATTACTGATCACAAATGCCCTGGCCATCAGTGTGGGCTTTTATGGTAAGTAAAAATTACTTTTGACCATCTATAATATGTATTATAGACTCAATATCACGTGCAGGACTGATTTGACTGTGTCCTGGTATAGCAGAGATTATGTATGGACTCTAAACCTTCTTATCGCTTGGTAATGTCAACAATGGCTTTCCAACAATTAATTTTTATGTTTCTTATTTTTCTAAGGATGGTCTAGTCATCATTAAAACAAAAACAAAATATTGAAGTTGACCCAATAATCGCTCAAAATTAGCCTACCTCTTCACAACATGAAACAAACTCCAAACTTCAAAGAAATTAAGCTATCAACTCCCTTTCTGCTGGCTGCATGAGGATAGTTTAGTGATAGTAACGTCTAATTAATTTGTTGTTATAAATATTCAGATTTAATAGAGTCTCAATCTGGAGATCCAAATAAAGCCTGATTTCTGAAGACTTGATCAATACTTTGTGTAATTGTAAAAATGTATTTTCAGGAAAACAAGAACTGGGTTACATTTGACCTACTTTTGCCATTTTACTGACTTTAAAAAAATATTTTATGATCATATTATTGAGAGCTTATAAAGAAATCGTAGCAAGTAACCCTTATGATTTCAATAAATTAAAAATTTAAAGAGTACCAATGTGCAGCATGTGACATAGGCATAGACTATTTAAATAAAGATGAGTGTTTTTTTGGAGAAAGCAGGGCTAATTAATATTTTAATTTTTTTAAGGTCCAGACATAAAAATATGCCGATTGGTCGAATTGCAAGAGGCTTCTGGAGAGAAGTGTGTCATTATTGGGACACTTTTTTTGGACCAGCGATTGAAACCTAGTATTCTCAAAGAAATTAGTGAAGAGGTAAGTCTGTGATTTTGGATAATTTTAAGCATTATAACTGGCTAGTAAGTAGGCAAATTTTGTATTGTACAAAGATGTACAATTATAAAATGTATATAGGCCTAACTATTCCTTTTGTTGCATTATATAATTCACAATATACAGTGTATTGCAAATCGTCAATGAATATATTAAATTTAGTGGGTAGGTCCCTTATTCACACACATGCGGACATAAATTGTTCATACATTTCTTCAGACATGGTCTCATTGACTTCAGATCCAACACTTCAAAAATATTCCAGTGGCTCATTATGAAAATTTATTAACAGAGAAAAGCACATATGATACCAAAAGGCATTTGAGACAAGTTTTAGGACTAATTTTGGTTTTCAGAATTATTTTCACTTTCAGAGATTTTATTGTCTGACATCGACACCAACTTGTTCCGGCATGTTGAGATAACAGTTCATGTTGGGGAATTCAAAATTTACATCTAGGCCTACCTGTGTTTCCTGAATGTCAGCATTGTGAATCAATGCAAATTCGATCACACATATAGAGTCAAGGCATAGTCAGCAATCAGCAATACAGCCTATTTGAATGAATGGTTTTTAATAAAAAAGTTATATATTTTTAATGTGAAGATCATTATTTTTATTAATTCAGTTTATTTAATAAAAATACACAAATAAACATGGATTCCTTATCCAAGGTGATAAGGAATCTGTCTCATGTACTTTGGTGCTATCCATTTAGGTTTAGATTAGATTATTATAAATATGTTACTAGTAGTACCAAAGTTATAATTAACCATTCACGTGATCTGAGCTTAAATTTGGACACTATGGCGTTTAAGACGCTCTGAAGCCTGCACTGATGGCCAGGGGCATTTCCGATCAGTACTTTCCAGGCATCAGATTACGTGTCTGATTGTCCAACGTGATCTGCCTTTTTCTATACATACATATGTATTTCCCTACTTATAAAGCTAATAACAGGTAGTAAATAGGAACAGAGTGGCCTCTGGATAATACAAAAGTATGTACTTGTCACATTACTAAGTTTGCAGGGTAGAACGTAACATATTTTAAAACATTATTCATTGAATCTTGAGTTATATTTTTAAATAATTAGTGATTACACAGCATAGACTATTAAATTCTCAAGTCCTGGCTAAGATAGGTAGATAACACCCTCATAATATAGGAAGGAATCAACATAAGAAACTCTGAAATGAATATTATTGTTACTCATGTTACAGGCCCAGTTGGTGCCCCAGCCTGTTCGTTCCAATTTCGTCTCAGACTCGGACACATTGATCCTGGAGGATGAGTTGCAGAGGATTGTGCTGCAAGGAAGGCTGGATGTCCACAAGGTGTGTAAAACCGGTTCTATCAGTACAATCCAAATAGCAATCCCATTTGTGTTCGTTTGTACTCAAAGTGGTTTCCATCAGCAGTTAATTATGCTAGTAATTACCAATTTCACCTTGTTAATTACCTACTAAGTCTATCAGGGCCTTAAGTATAATAACATTATCATAGTTATTTGATTTATATTAAAAGTTTTAAAAATACTTAACACGTAATTACTCACACTAACATAGTATTGTTACAAAACTGTTAATCGCATTACGTTAAGTACACTAAGGGATATTCATGTTAGGTCTGGTCTGTATGACAGCTGATTATGAGCCGGATGTAATGTATTGACCTTGAGTTTTCCCTGTAGCAATACTATTAAACTCGTACATTTTACACCCTTATTTTAGATTCTAGCGTTATAGTAGATATATCATTTTGAAGATCTTATTAATAAATATCTACACACTTTTTAATTTTTCTTTATTAATATTTAAATGATGGAATATAAAAAAAGTTTGAGATTTTTTCTGTATAAGAGATAAAAAAAATTATCTAAGAAACCTAATAAACATTAGGTTCCATATTAATTATATCTTTAAAATAAGATATCTCTTATAATTCTATAACTAAAAATAAGGTTGTAAAACTGAATGAGGTTTAATATTGTTCTTAAACCTCATTATGGGGGCCAAAATCAAGATGGCCACCATTGCAGCTGGCTCTTTATATATTCTGTGTAGTCAGTCTCCAGTATCAGTGACAGTTGATGTCTTTATTCTTTTATCCTGGATGTTTCCAATATGATTGCGCAGGCTGCTGTTTAACAATCATGGGAAAATTGCCAGTGTGATCATTTGTAATTTCCTTAGCTGCACATGAAAATATAAGCTTTGACTTTAGGAACTCTTCAGTAACTGTTATATAAGATAATAATAGCAAATATTGGCTTCACTGTATTGGTTCTATGTTGTGTTACGTGCAACTTATGACACGATAATTACTGTCATGACATTAACTATTTCACACCCACTGGAACATGTGACAAAACAACTTGATCCCCAATGTGTTAAATTAATCAGAAAGTAATGTATCATAATTTGTGCTGACTTTTAACTTTAGAGATTGTGATAACAACAAGCCATGAGTGTGTATGCGTTCTGTACGTAGGTGGTGACTGGTGTTGTGTGCGCAGTGCTGGGACACGAGGATGCAAATGGGGGCAAATTCCACGTAGAGGACCATTGTTGGGCGGGGCGTTGAATCTGTCGCCCCCACTGTCAGTCCCCCTCGAGATGATCAGTGAGTGCCCTGGTGTTTGATCCCACTTTCTCACCATCTTTTTTAGTTTTATTGAATATTTGTCATGAAGGAGGCTCTGTATATTGTGACGGGTCAAGAAAAATATATTTTTTACTACGCTGTTGATGTAGGACAGTAAAAGTATTTGACACATAGCCTACAGTGTAATTGGCATTAGACAAATTTTGAGGCTTTTCTTAAAAATTTCAATAAGTTTTTGATAGGCAAGGTTTTGACATTAGCTCTACTTTTGTTTTGTTTTTTGGATTGCTCAAATGATACATAAAATATTCTCAAAGAAAATGTAAAAAATTATATTGTAAATAAAGAATTGTAAATACAGTAGAACCTCGGTTAACCGAGCCTCGCTTAACCGAGACTCCGGGTTAACCGAGGCCGTCCTCGGACGATTTTTTTTATTTAAAAAGCAAAAGAAACACGCACAAACTACGTACAGTAATGAGCGTTTGGGTGCTCCTTTTATCGCAATACGCACGCTTAGCCTGCAATGCGTTAAAACTACTGTACAGTAAATTGTTGGCAACTGTTGTGTTTCCTCGGCCAAATATTTGCGTAGCTTAGCGCTTATCTTTGCCGAATGCATACGGCACTGTCACCCGACAACCGCTCGCCAGAGCAGCTGCAGGTGTTGTAACCCGACACCGCTCGCCGCCGGACCAATGCGAACTGTTTCAATGCCGAGACGCGACTGAGCCACTCGCTCTCCCCCACCACCCCGATTCGACTCTCCGTAGCTTATTGCGCATCTAGTGGGCTGTCCTGGTGTACAGCTTCAGCTCGGATGTGTTCGTGCATCATCGGTCTGCCCCGAAGACGCCATTTCGTCTCAGTGGCAGTCCTTTGTTTACTTTTACAAGTCAAGTGTCTATCACTGTTTTTTTATTGTGTGTTTAAGTGCAGTTACAGTAGGTGTAAATGAGGTGCTAAACGCAAACGTGTCGTTGTGTCCTTTAGAGACTAAACTAAATGCCGATTCGTCGTCTGGACAATGGTGAGTCAATAAGAAACAGTCGCTAAAGACTTGGGTGTTTGGTGAGGTTACCGTCGGAGATTGGAGGAGGAAGAGGGCTGAGTTAGAAAAATGGGGTGCTCAGAGCTTAAATTCCAATTGCAATTCAGAGAGAAAAAACGTTTAAAAAGTGTGAGTATGAAAAAACTTCCGAGGCTTTATTCTTATGGTTTTCGGAAATGAGAGCAAGGGGAAGTCCAATAAGTGGGCCTATTTTGCAGGCAAAAGCGCTAGATTTCCATAAATCTTTTGGCGATGGCGATGAACCTTTTACCGCTAGTTCCGGGTGGTTAATGCGATGGAAGAACCCGTTATGGAGTGCGGCAAACTTAATATATCTGGGGAAAAAACTTTTCAGGTAATGAAACTGATGTGACAGTTTTTGAAGAAAAAATAAGAAAATTGATTTTGAGTGAGGGTCTTACATCCGATCAAATATTCAACTGTGATGAGACAGGCCTTAACTTCAGAATGTTGCCCTCAAAAACTTTAGCCAGTCAGCAGGAAACATCAGCTCCTGGGTATAAGAAATCTAAAGATCGAGTTACAGTTTTAGGATGTGGCCAATGCTGCAGGAAGTTTGAAACTCAAACCAGTTGTAATAGGCAAGTATAAAAAGCCACGTGCTTTTAAAAATACTAATGTGGACACATTTCCCAGCACATACACAAACCAGAAAAACGCATGGATGGACTCGCGGATTTTCAAACAATGGTTTTTTGAGGAATTCGTTTCCAGTCGTTGAAGCTTTCTTGGAGAACAAAAAACTCCCTCGCAAGGCCCTTCTTATTCTTGACAACGCTTCGTCCCATCCAGATGCTGATGAGCTAGTCAGCGATGGCATTAGAGCCTTATTTTTGCCTCCAAACGTTACTGCCCTCATCCAGCCTCTAGACCAGGGAGTTCTAGAAACTTTTAAGCGAAACTACAAAAAGAGGCTGCTTAGAAATCTACTGGAGAAGCTAGAGGACGGGCTGGGTGTCACTGATGCTCTCAAGTTAATCACAATGAAAGATGTTGTCTACTGGGTGTCAGAAGCTTGGGATAACGTTAGGGAGGACACTATAAGAAGGTCATGGCGCAAACTTTTCGGAATTGAAAAGGCAAGCCGCCAAGAGACAGCTGCTCCTGAAAACCAGCCAAGAGCATGTCCTCCTGAAAATGAAGAGCTTGTGAATCTTTGTAACCACCTTCCAGTGGCTGAGCCCATCAGTGCAGAGGACATCAGTGAATGGATCAATGGAGATGAGGATCAGGCCCTAACTGATGACGTGATTATCCAGATGCTCAACCAACCAGAAGATGATGACAAGTAAGTTTTTGATTTTTTTATTATGCAAAATTTTAACATAAAAACATAATCCAACATCAATTTTTTAACACAACTACAGTATATTTGTTTACACTTTAGTTAAATGTTGCCCATTCATCAATCCAAAACTAATTTCATACCAATTCCAAACTGCTGCCTTTTGATTGCGTTACGGTTACGTAAAACAAAAGTTTTTTTTACAGCGATGAACCTGATGGGGCGACTGAGAAAATATCACATACAGAAGGTCTAAGAACGATCGAGGGAGCACTGGCATACATTGAACAACAAGAAACCGCAACAACAAAACGATTTAGTTTGGCTGCGACGCTGGCGCAACAGGGCGGCTAGCCTAAGATCCTCTAATCTAAGTCAAAAAACAATAACTGATTTCTTTGGGAAAAAAGATTAGCTTACTTTGTTTATTTTTGTACAATGTACAGTAAATTAATTTTCATTTCTTTGATTTAATTTTGTAAACAGGAATACTGTACTGTAACTAAACTTCTGTACATTGTGTAGCCTATATCATACGTATTCAGTTGTGCAATAAATTGGAGTGTTATATTAAAACAGTGTTTAGTATTGTGAGTGTTACCGTTTCCTCTCACGTTTTATTGCGTACTAATAACATTTCTTGTACTAATAAACTAAAACAACAGTTCAGTTAATAACTTTTGTTCATGTTTTAGTATATCTTGAGCTATTTTTAGCCCCCGGTAACGATTTTTAGGTTACGTTCCGTGTTATTCCGAGGTTCGCCGTATCCGAGGTAACCCTCGGGGTCCCAATTACCTCGGTTAACCGAGGTTCTACTGTACAGATATAATTCAGTGCAAATATGATCTACATAAGTTATTAATGTTTTAGTTGATTTATCATATTGTTTCGTTCTTTTTAAGAGCAAGGAAATTCTTGCTTTGTATGATAATCAGTTAGTATTGGTCCTCTGTTACAGATATATAGTACTGCTAAGTGGACTCAGTCTTGCCAACAATGCTAACCTCCTGCAGGTACAGCTTTTGGTAGATTGGCTCTCTGGATTCCTAGGAGAGCCGCACGACCAGGAGAAGGCATCCAAAGTTGTCAGAGTCATCCTGGCAGGTAAGCAGTTTACTCATGAAGATACTTCCTATTCCCTTTTTTACTGTAAAATAAAATTGGTACTTCGGTATCCTACGAAGACCAATCCGTCCCTATCTACTATTTGTCATTAGGCAAATGTTTACGTACCTATTATAAATAGAAAAAGTTCAAGTTAACATTTACAAGTGATCTCGTGATCTGAGCTGGAATTTAGACGCCAGCTTCTTGGAATGTTTTTCTTTTCTCACCAGAATTATGGGGTGGCACCAAAGGTACTACCAAAGCCTGCACTGATGGTTTAGGGACGTTTCCGATCGGTACTTTCCCAACTTCAGATGACGTCCCAGATTGTCCAACTTTTCTGGTGTTAAATCATGTTTGATGATGTGGCACGTGATCCGGGGTCAGAAAAAAGTACTGATCAGAAATGCCCCTAGCCATCAGTGTGGGCTATTATGGCTCCATCAACCCATACTTCTGGGAAAAAAGAAAAACATCCCTCAAGATAGTACCTATATTCAAGCTCAGATCACATAAGCACTCATAAAGGTTAACTTTAACTTTGTTACTACTAGTGACATATTTATGATAACTTAATCTAAACCTACTTACCTGTATATCGTGTAAGAATAAGTAGTAGATAGGGACAGAGTTGGATAATAACCATTACAAATTGTGATTACATTTACTCATTATGGTTGGTAAATACATTTGTATGAATTTACTAAAAGTAAATTAAACTTTTTGCTCATAGATCTGTCTTATTCTCAACAAAATATTCAATCCCAATAATTCAAATTTGTTCTCAGGATATTTACAACTGAGTTTATCAGGACTAAAAATAGGGCATCTTGTAATGTTGTAAAACTGGATCCACACATAAAAAGGTTTTTATATTGTAAAATTGTTTAAATTTGAAATAAACCATGCCACTGGAAAATGAGAAACCAGATTAGCGAGTCACTGCTTTATTTTTCACTATTGTTTAGAACACTTTAATGAAGAATCAAATGTTTTTAAGTCAAACAGCCTGGGCCTTTCATAACTTTCTTTAAACTTTCACAGAATTTGAATCCAGAACTTCTCACTAAATGCTCAAAAACCAGTCGCTACACCACTTGCTGTTTTGATTTTATACTCCAGGGACCAAGAGCCAATTTGCATTGTATAAGTTCACAATCTGGTTTTTCTTGAAATCAATAGATGAAATTTTCCTAATGAAATCTATCATTACCTTCTATAGTTTGGATGAAAGTCGAAAGAAAATGGTATCAAAATGGTTAAAAATATGAAAAGTTAATTAATTATAAATTAACTTATTTTGTTAATTAATACAGACCTTTAAAGGGGCCTTATCTTATTATGCAGTTGTCTGACTGTATTATAACTATTATTTATGGGTCTGATGATTAGTATTTAAGTGTATCAAGGTATAAAAGCTGTAATGTTTATGTTTTTAATCTCTGTGATGCCTTCCTATTTCAACTTCCACCAAAATTAGCACACCTCCAATATAACTTGATGATTGATTTCTTTCTTTGGATAAATTTCTCTATAGATTGCATGAAGAACCAACATATATACAGTGTGCATTGGCTCTTGACACCTAAACTATTATAATATCAGAGTAGGAAACAATGAAGTGGTTTAACACCTGAAAAATATAGAACTTAGGGGTTTAATAGACGATGATAGAGTTGAAGATAAAAAGATAGAGCAGAAAACTCAGAAATGGGCTAAGAATCAGATCATGTGATTGAGTAGAAGATCTGGACAGACTGGATGCCAAGGCAGAGATGGCCTGAGTGAGTGTGGTTGTCTCCTGTGGAAAAAGTGAGACGGGTGGGAAACTTGTACAAGAAGCAAGAACATTGGACGATAAAGTACGTTAATGAGGACTGCAACACAGGGTGCTCTAAAAAGGGTACCACAAACTTCTGTGGCTGATAGTATTTATGGTTCCAAACAAAAAAAGTCCTCTAAACATGGGCCAAAAATGTATTGTTTAGCCATTAGCTGCCATTTTGTATACAAAAATTATTCTAGAACTAGTAAAGCTACAGAAACCAAACTTTACACATAGATGATGACAAATAAGAGGAAAACTAAAACAATATTGTGATTTGTATTAATAGTAACAAAATGGTTTCTGTTGACAATTTTTAAAGTTAAATAATGTATCAAAACCAGTCAGTTATAAAAAAAATTTACAAGATGCCAACTATTTTGCAATTTTTATTGAAATTCCAATCGTATTTGTTTTTAAAAAATCCGCCAATGAATAAGCGAGCATGACCACTTTAAAGGTATGCTTACGCAAGCCAGAAGCCACAAACATTACTGTCAGTTGACAGGCATCAGCTGTTTTGACATGTTCGTTGTTCACTGCGGCTTTATACTGAATCCACTACTCTCAATCTGGTTCTATGCCATAAGGCATCTGCCGCAGTCAACATCTTAAAAAAGGTTTAGTAACAATATTCTGATTGCAGGTAACAATGTTCGCAGTGATGAGATGAAGAAGGAGGATAAGGTGTCAAAAACTACAGCAGTGGAAAGCTCCAGCAGTTCTCTCTCAGCAGTGCAACTACTTGACGAGTTTCTGCATCAGCTGGTGGTGAGTTCATCTTGAAGTAACAATTGTGTAACAGTCAGTTAATCAGCACAAATGAGCATTGTTACGCTGTTTGTAACATGTTTCAGCTTATATTATTAATGAGTATAGATACTTATCCATCTTACCTGTAATTCTGAATTTGTCTGCAGCAATTCATTGATGTGGATGTGATGCCAGGAGAGTTCGATCCCACCAACCACACCTTGCCTCAACAACCCCTACACTATTGTATGTTCCCGAAGGTGAGTGATATACTGGGTACTGTCTTCTCTCATTTTAAGCCTCAACAACCCCTACACTATTGTATGTTCCCGAAGGTGAGTGATATACTGGGTACTGCCTTCTCTCATTTTAAACCTCAACAACCCTTACACTATTGTATGTTCCCGAAGGTGAGTGATATACTGGGTACTGTCTTCTCTCATTTTAAGCCTCAACAACCCCTACACTATTGTATGTTCCCGAAGGTGAGTGATATACTGGGTACTGTCTTCTCTCATTTTAAGCCTCAACAACCCCTACACTATTGTATGTTCCCGAAGGTGAGTGATATACTGGGTACTGTCTTCTCTCATTTTAAGCCTCAACAACCCCTACACTATTGTATGTTCCCGAAGGTGAGTGATATACTGGGTACTGTCTTCTCTCATTTTAAGCCTCAACAACCCCTACACTATTGTATGTTCCCGAAGGTGAGTGATATACTGGGTACTGTCTTCTCTCATTTTAAGTTTACTTCCATAAAAGTTGATTAGTTTACCATATTTAAAATCGTAAGGAAGATGAAGTTAAACAATATTAATCTTTCATTTGAAAATTCTTGGCCTCGGAAAATTGTTCTTCCTCCTGCTCAATTAAAAATGTATTGTTTGAAATTGATTATCTTATTGTATATTTGTGTCAACTCTCACCAAACAAATGGTCTAATTAAGACCAAATTCTGCAAGGGGAATTGCTGAACATGTAAATGGTGTTTAATTTTGTTTTAAACACTAACTTAAAGGTTTTACCTAAATTAACACGTTCACTGCGGGTGTTACACCGGCGTAACATGTAGGTGTTCCTCATGGTGCGTGTGTTACGCCGGTGTAACAATCGATCATTACACGCATATAACTAAATTTTGAGGTTATTTTCGCGTTGTAATGGCTGTAGGTTGCATCACTGCATAGCTAACTATTGGCGGGAACGAGATTCATCGTCCGTTCTGAGTAAAGGCTGTCAGTCAGTGCGTAGGAGCCACGTTGTTTACTGCTGTTGCGTAAACTGTGTTTAGTAGTGATCGCGCGCTTGACAACGCTTTGTGCCGTGATGGATGTCGACCAACCGGGGCTCTCGGAGCACTCGACACCTGCTCTAACAGTGTCTAGTGACGACGAAGTGGAAAGGGAGATGAGAGATCACAATATTGAGAGTGACCTTGACTCAAGCTCAGATTCAGATGACGAGGAAGTGATCGTAAACCCGGTGTGATCCAGCGCCACAGCTGGTCTCAAGAATATTCCCTTTACAAAGGAAAGTGGCTTATTGTGACCAATTCCCGGACAAGAACCGATAGATTTTTACAACTTATTATTAGATGAAATCTTTCTTGAAAATATTGTAAAATTTACAAACCGTAAAGCTGAGAAATTATTTGTAGAAAGAGGGGTAGACTTCAGTTCCGACAATACATCAAAGGGAAAAAAACAAATATGGGATCAAGTTGTACACTTTAGCAGAACCAGAGGGACTTGTTTTGAAGTTCATGGTATATGGTGGTAAGACTGATGCTACATCTGGGAAGGGTCATGCCAGCAAAGTTGTATTAGAGCTTATGCAGCGTAAACTTAGAGTGGGCCATGCCATCTATATTGACAACTTCTACAACAGTGTACATCTAGCAACAGAACTCCTGTCACAGAATACATACTGTACAGGAACGTTAAGAGCAAATTGCAAAGACAACCCTGAAGATGTCATCAATGCTAAGCTAAAGAAGGATGAGACCTTCGCCCGCTACAGTAACGGAGTCATGGATGGAGCATGGAGGGATAAGCGTAAAGTGATGTACATCTCAACTGAATTCCAAAATGATATGGCTACTTCAATAAATAAGTGAGGTAAAGAAAGAATCAAGCCCCTGCCTATCATCCAATACAATGCCCACATGAAGGGGATTGATCGCTCAGATAAAATGCAAGCCTATCATCCCTGTGACTGAAAGAGTGTGAGATGGTATGTTAAAGTATTTGAACATACATGGACTACCCTGATGAACAACGCAATGCACATGTTCAACATGACTTCAGGAAGGAGGAAGATGTCACTCTACGACTTCCGCTTGGCCGTATTAGAGAAAATTCTTCCTCAGCCCCAGAACCCTGGGCGCACACCTGAATGCGTTAGGGAGCGAAGACACAATATTGAGTTGAGTGGTGAAAGGGGTAACAGAGGCAGAACCATGCGAAAGAGATGCAGGGTGTGCCACTCCAGAGGAATCCAGAAAATGACCCCGTACTACTGCAGTCGATGTCCCGACCAACCCGGGCTGTGTCCAAAAGTATGTTTCGATCATTTCCATGACATTTTGTAAAAGGCAATGAACACTGGGTGGTGGGAGGGGATGTAAATATGTGTATATGAAACATTGAGTTTATTGTGCAAAAATGTAAATATAGTGCACTAATTACAATGTAGTAGGCATGTAATGTGGTGCGTTTGTGACACCGGCGTAACAAAGAGGCTATAATACAGTGCGGGTGTGACACGGGCGTAACATTTCTTTTGCTGTGTGCGTGTGTGACGCCGGTGTAACATTTACTATTACTTCATTTCCGGTGTGATGAAATAATCCCAGCTGATTACAAGCATTGATTCCTGTCTTCTCACACTCTTTGGTAAGTAAATATATAATAAAAAAATTTCCGCACCTGGGTACCCTACCATGTTTTAGATCCGCAGTGAACGTGTTAATTATTTTAAGCCAATTACAATGCAGTTCTGTTTGCTCCTATCACTTGTATAAGTGGATGGTATTACTGGCAATATTGGCTTAACATCTGGTGACAAACTGTACACAATAAAGCTGAAATATTTCAAGATTTTAATTGTGTTACCTATTTTGTTTTGGCACAGTGTCAATCCAGAAAATACCATAGTAGTGACCAACTCCAAAAGTCTGAAACTAAACTTACTATTGTTTATAGTTTGTTAACAGACAATGCTACAATTTGCATTATAAAACATAGTTGTAAAGCTATAAAGAAATTTTTAATATTTTGAAGTGCCGTTTAAACTATTATAAGAAAAACTATATGCATTTGTTGAAATTTGGCATGTGTGTCCAATTTATAAATGTCTCAAAACCTTTTTATTTTTTTAAATTTGAAACTTGTTTTAGATACTTAATGATCTTTTCATCTGTCATTAAATTCTATTCTTGTAATGAAGTCTCACTAATTTTCTCAATAAAATCTTTTTTCATTGTACTAGTCATGTATATATCATTAATTATTACATAAGTTAGACATTGTTATGTATGTAAAAGAATTTTCAGGCAAAGGAACCTCAAATACAAGGTTAACAAATTAAGAACAACAGAACTCTGGCTAGCCGACAGACAGTTGTTTACGTTGTACTCTATGCAGCATTGTGACTCGTTATGTGGATGTTTAAATTTATTCATTTAACTAAGGTAAGATTATCTTGACATACACCATCTCTGTTATAACGTGTTGATAAAACCTCTTATTCAAAGTTACCTGTTTCTGTCCAGGCATCCAGGTATGATAGTCTACATGGGGTGCCCAACCCATACAGTTGTCTGGTGAATGGGCGGAGGTTGACCGGAACAGCGGGACAACCGGTTGATGATATCACCCGCTATAGTCAGCTCACAGATCCAGTGGAGATACTGCAGCAGACACTGGAGTGGGGTCACCTCGCTCCAACCTCCCCTGACACCCTGCGTGAGTAATGAGTGATTTCACACTGAACAGCACATTGCCAGCACAGAGTTGGTAATGTTGGTTTTTAGTGTCGTAACAATGGTGTTAGTTACAACAATCAGCTGATTATTAACAGCAGTTAAATAGCTAACTCGATTAACTCGGTGTTATAATAACTTCATTAGTATATTTTAAATAGGGAATAGTGCTAAGTAAAACCTTTACTATTCCGTTATTATTTGTCGTAACGCAATAAATTTGGTATCAAAATCTTTATTTAAAAGTAATCCATATTTTACTATCCCTATAAACTATTATTAAAATATTCCATTTTGAGCTATTACAGTTTTAAAAATTTGTATGGTGGCCATTTTGGAACCTAATATGATATTTTTCTGAAACTTTTTTTAATCGGTCTTAATTAGACTAAAGATTTTGCAAAGTTTGATCTTTATACCTTTAGTTAAGATTTGGGGCTAAGTTAAAGATAGCTCAAAGAGAGATATCTAAGACAATGACATTTTTTTGGCAGTACCGCTCAACCAATAGTACTGTGTACCAATTCTCTCCCTTATTCTTTAAGTAAGGTCCTTGCACATGCACAAGCTACGTGCCCATGTATAAAATAACTAAAAATGAACTACAATTAAATTATAATCTGTGATCCTGTGCTGCCGGCTTGATTTACACAACCTATAGGCTCAAACCGTTGGTGTGCTGGCTACTTCCTATGTGGTGTGAAATTGCTTAATCTCTGCCTTTTGCAATGTTGTCATAATTTACTTATTAACTATTTGTGAAACATATGCATCTACTCTGTTTTTAAAACTAATTTTGCATTTATGAATTAATTTAAACCACCTGATATATACTAGAATAGAATGAAACTTGAAATGGGGATGAGGATGATTGTTGTAAAAGCTGGTGGCTAAAAATTCCAATTCTAAAGAGTATTGCTTATTATTTGTTTACTAACCATACATGTTTTCTGTTGATTTTACTTTTACAACTTCAGCTATCCCAAATCTTGTTCCTTTCAGTGTAAATTTCACTTTTTGGAAAGTAAAAAGCTGGAGGTAGTAAGGTCTAATGAGCAGGGTGGATATTCCAACATAGCGACGCCATGCTAAAAACAATGACTTGAAGACCAATTCAGTATCTGCTAGGGCATTTCCAGGTGAAGGAACCATGACTTGTTTTTCACTTTCTTCTTATGCATTCATAAAATTTAGAGATAAAAGTCCTTATTCACTGTCTGATGTCTTCAAGCACCCAATTTGCTTTCAGAATCCCATAAATGTAAAAAACTCTTCATTGCTTTAAATTGAACAATCATTTTCAACATCTTTTCCTCTTTGAACTGCTTAAACCACTAAAGATTTCAGTAAATGCCTCAGCAGCAGACTTTCCAAGTTACATTAGAAATTTTATATTCGTTGTACTTTCGTTACTTTTAATATGTGTTTTTCTTACTAAAGCTGAAACATGGTCTGTCATAAACTAAGGCCATAGTTTGACTTTGTGGTCAGCAGGTGCTGCACATGGAGGAGAGTACAGAGGGGAAATATCATGTGATTATTCTGTGGTGTAGTGTTTGACATTGAGTCCTACACTGTCGTTAAGTTAGCAAATCAGTCCAGTTGTTTTAATGCCAGGCCTCGCACAATGAGTAGAATAGGAAACTGCTTTGAATCACAATCACTCACCTTTCAACATGGTTATTAATGCCACTCGACATTCAATAAGGAGAGAAACATCACTCTGCTGTTGACGAGCCTTGTATTGTGAAACTGCTTTGAATCACAATCACTCACCTTTCAACATAGTTATTAATGCCACTCGACATTCAATAAGGAGAGAAACATCACTCTGCTGTTGACGAGCCTTGTATTGTGAAACTGCTTTGAATCACAATCACTCACCTTTCAACATGGTTATTAATGCCACTCGACATTCAATAAGGAGAGAAACATCACTCTGCTGTTGACGAGCCTTGTATTGTGAAACTGCTTTGAATCACAATCACTCACCTTTCAACATGGTTATTAATGCCACTCGACATTCAATAAGGAGAGAAACATCACTCTGCTGTTGACGAGCCTTGTATTGTGAAACTGCTTTGAATCACAATCACTCACCTTTCAACATGGTTATTAATGCCACTCGACATTCAATAAGGAGAGAAACATCACTCTGCTGTTGACGAGCCTTGTATTGTGAAATTGCTTTGAATCACAATCACTCACCTTTCAACATGGTTATTAATGCCACTCGACATTCAATAAGGAGAGAAACATCACTCTGCTGTTGACGAGCCTTGTATTGTGAAACTGCTTTGAATCACAATCACTCACCTTTCAACATGGTTATTAATGCCACTCAACATTCAATAAGGAGAGAAACATCACTCTGCTGTTGACGAGCCTTGTATTGTGAAACTGCTTTGAATCACAATCACTCACCTTTCAACATGGTTATTAATGCCACTCGACATTCAATAAGGAGAGAAACATCACTCTGCTGTTGACGAGCCTTGTATTGTGAAACTGCTTTGAATCACAATCACTCACCTTTCAACATGGTTATTAATGCCACTCGACATTCAATAAGGAGAGAAACATCACTCTGCTGTTGACGAGCCTTGTATTGTGAAATTGCTTTGAATCACAATCACTCACCTTTCAACATGGTTATTAATGCCACTCGACATTCAATAAGGAGAGAAACATCACTCTGCTGTTGACGAGCCTTGTATTGTGAAATTGCTTTGAATCACAATCACTCACCTTTCAACATGGTTATTAATGCCACTCGACATTCAATAAGGAGAGAAACATCACTCTGCTGTTGACGAGCCTTGTATTGTGAAACTGCTTTGAATCACAATCACTCACCTTTCAACATGGTTATTAATGCCACTCGACATTCAATAAGGAGAGAAACATCACTCTGCTGTTGACGAGCCTTGTATTGTGAAATTGCTTTGAATCACAATCACTCACCTTTCAACATGGTTATTAATGCCACTCGACATTCAATAAGGAGAGAAAGATCACTCTGCTGTTGACGAGCCTTGTATTGTGAAATTGCTTAATCACTTTACTTATTGGAATACTGTGTTGTAATTTGCTTATTAACTGTATAAAATCGTTGACAAACATATTACCTTCTGTAGTTTTGCCTTTCTGAATTCCTCCATAAATTTTAAAATTGTGTTGCATAATTTTTGGGATTGTCTTTTGCTAGTTTTGAAGTGTAAAATAATGTATGAAATACGGTAACGGTCAAATCTATAATTACTTCAAATCAGTAACACTACGTTTCAAGATCTGCAATCTAATCTCTATTTCAGGTAAATAACTAACCTAACACATAATTACGAACTAGGTTAAAATAAACAAATCATACCAGAGCGTTGTGACACGTGTAAGTCAGGAATCACAACCACCATGGTGTGTGTCAACTTCACTAACTCTAAAACATGCACTTAATAAAAAACTTAACACAACACTAATATTATTAAAACTGAACTACAGAATACAGGTCACAATAGTCCTGCATTCGCCTACCAACCACCTACAACTGACCAGAGGCCAATAGCAAAATGGCCTCTTATTTATTTCATTACTTCTTATTCTTACTTATTACTTATTCAAATGTAATAGTATTGGAAAATTTAAATAAAATTTGTCATAGAAGAAAAAGAGTGTGAATAGTAGTAGAAATTAATTTTTGTTTTCCTCTGTGTGTGTGTGTTTGATAACAACGTTAAAATAACATTTTCAGCTTGTTATCCGTTCTACGAGAGGGATCCGTTCATTCTGGACGCCAGGCCCGATGTTTACTTCACAGGCAACCAGCAAACCTTCCAGACCAGGATTGTGGAAACGCCAAATGGTCAGTGATCTACCTTACAAGTATTTTAATTTATCCATAGCTAAGATCCATAATATAATAAGCAACAGTTGTTTTAGAGCATTGTTTGATACAGAGCAAAAATTGTTTGCTTAGAAGAATTTAGTCCAAAAGATTCATGTAGATTGGTACATTTTGATTGTTGAACTACATATAAATTAGATGTGCTTTAAATTCACACAAGTGTACAATAGTCAGGAAAATTTCAATTTACTACATTCTATTTGTCTCAAAAACTGAGATGCCAAATTGTTTATTTATTCTTCGGCTATTTGTTAGTGTTTTGAAATTTTGTTAAATTATAATAAATTTGTAATAAATCAAATTATCAAAAAAATGGAGCTTTGTAAATGTATTAGACAATGTCATGATTAAAAAAAAAATAAAAACATAAGATAGATAGAATATTAATGATGATTTAGCCAATGTATTGATGAATTTCTTTTAAAAATTTTTGTCTGCTGTAAAACTTACCCGATACTGTACAATAAACTAATTAGTATTCAATGTTTACATAATTCACTATTTATAAAATTTAAAAAAGTATAAATAGGCCTATATAATTTCAATAAAGCCACAGACACTCTTAAATAGATAAGGATTTTTTGTTTGTCTGTTTTGCTTTATTTGTGAAACATACTTATTCCACCGGAAGTTAGTTTATGTACTATAATAATATACTATGCAGATAACGTTGTTCATATTCAATTATACAAGGTTGTTGGTAAAACTTCATTACTTAAAAAGAATTTAGGAAAATAAATCAATGACATTTTCATTAAACCTTTTTTATTCAGCCTGCGGACTATTTATTGTCCCTAGTACCCAGAGGATTAACTGACTATCAATTGTAAAGGATATTAAAGGCTGCTTTAGAATTAAAGTTTCAATATGATTTTCTACAGGTAGTGGAGACACCCACAGAGTGAGGTTGGTATGTCTGCCCAGGTTTGCAGAGACCTCAACTTGCGCCATTGTCAACCTATCCACCCTGGACTGTCAACCTATGACTTTCGGGGCGGCAGGGATGTAGCGAAGCCACCCATCCCTCTAATATGGCGCAGGAAATTTAGTATTAATTTAATTCTTAAGTAAACCCTCCACTTTTAACTGTATTCATATAAAGCCTTAAAAAGTAAGTATTATTTATCCACTTTGTTACCAGACTTGCCTTTATGAAATGAACATGATTTTATATTGATATAAATTTATTCCAATTGGGTAATTGAAGATAATCTCAAAAACCATTTTGCTAATTCTATCTCCCGTTATACAAAAGCAGGATATCTTTTTTAGAAGTGGTACGTATGATAACACTACGCCAATGCAGGTTCTGAATGCAATAAGTACCAGAACAATGTTTTTATTTATCTCAGTTAAACCCTCTAAAATTGTATGTATCAAATAAGAAAAAAATAAATGAAAATACATTTGTTTATAAAACTGAATAGCCATTGTAATTATAAATTCAGTTTCATTATCTTGTATATTAATAAATATTATTAAAATATTAACAAAACAGCCACTGAAAGCTGTGAAAATCATTCATGAATGAACTCTGGGAATTAGGATTTACTTCATCTTCTCAGTTCTAAAATTAATACCTGTGAAAGTACATTTCATGCTTCTTTCTAACTGTGCAAAAAATTATTAGAAAAAAACTAAGAACACATTTTTAATGTGTTGTTTAGTTTGGAAATAGAAAGTAGAATAACCATTGCAATGAAACTATAGGTCTTTTTGTATGGTTTTCGAAGAGAAGAAATATAAGAAATTGATGAAGGATGAAACAGAATGGTCTGTCTATGTACTCTGTAAATGGAGGAATGGAATTTTCCAACCTACACCATTTTGAAGGAGGTGTAATTGCTGATCCTATCCGGGTGAATTGGGTATCACTCAGATTCAAGTCAATAAGCCCTGAAGGTATATAGCCTATAAGTCTATAATTTTGAGACTATATTGTGCACAAACTTATTTTATAACTGAGATCTGATTAGGTTAATTTAAATTTAAATTTTTTATTTTATGTTTTTAGTTTATATTGTTTAGATGAGATTTATCTTATGTAACTGAAGTGATAAGAGACATAATACTTATTAGAACCAAGTTCACAGTCTAAAACCGTGTGATATTTAAATAGTTTTGTGCCTTAATAGAACACTTTAGTCTATTGTTGTTGTTAGTGGTTAAATTTCAATTACTGTACCTGTGCTCATTTATAATTAATATAGTAAAGAAGATTGTGAAAAGCCTTATTTTCATTTAATCCTTTTATTACATAAACAGTTCCTGTATACTTATATTCCATAATATCGATAACTTAGTAACATATACTTTTTTGTTTCAAGTATTACTTCTTTCGGACATAATTTTGAGTTTGTTTTGGTAATAGTAATGATCAATAATGTTGAAACATTACAGATGTAAAGAGAGACAAAACAATTTTAATCAAAATCATTAATATTGAATTATATTTGTAACTAACAACTTTGATTCTTTAGCAAATGTGTAATGATTTAGCGCAATTATTTTTTTTATATTAATAACTTTTATAAATAATACTGTCAAAAAGTCAAATATATATTTTCATAATGTAATATTAGACTAAAGAGGGCTCAAACAACTGAAAGTTTTTGAATAGTGACCTCTCACTCAATTTCATACGAAAAAATCAAAGTCTTAATTCAAAGTTGCAATAGTTTTATACTTTCTGGGTTTAAAAAATAAGCATTATCTATTTTTGTAATGGAGAAATTTATGATTAATTTAATCCTTAGAGCGTCAACTGTCCGTTTTTTGGGTTATCTGTATTCACAGAAAAAATTGATGTTCCATCCCTGTTATTGGTAACATATGTTTAAATTTTGTTTCCAATGAAAGGCTGTGAATTGTAATCCTGTCTATTGATCTTTGACTATTTTTAATCGATAGTAGTTTATGATTGACAGTATTTTTTCCCATCTTTCTTAATTGTTCCTTCCGCCTCGTGAGCAGCTGAAACAGTAATAGTTTACACAAAACAAACTGTTATAGTTTGTCTTATTGTGTGATTTTATAAGTATATTCAAGGATGGTTCTTACAGATCAAGTGACTGTAATTAGAGACAATATCAGGAAACTGAGCTTAGCTCGTTGTTTTTCTGGTAAACTGTGTTTTGGGATTTATTTTATTATGTACTAGTCCGCAAACGATAATGAAACGCATGTCTATTAATTATTGTTGTATCATCTTCTGCATTAAAGGATGCTAGAGCAAAAGATGCGTTTATGTTTCGTATTTTTGTATGAAACTGTTCCGAACATGGGTGACCATTTAAAAAAAGACAATTGTTGTTGCTTTTAAAATTTGTCCATGCAAACAACAGTCACCGAAAGAATTTCCATTTATGCGATTAGAAACCCGTTCTTCAGGGTAATGCAGTGCACCGCAATGGATACACAAACTTTCAAATGTTCTTAAGACGTGATATTGCACAGATGCAGCAATGGCACATTTATATGTCGGTAAATAATTATTAAGTTCTAAAACCGTATGACATCTTCCGTCTCGACGTCTTTGTTCTTCTAATCGGTATTCTCGCTGCTCGTCATTTTCGGTACCTACACGTTAAGACATAAGACATTTTATTTATCCTTCAGCATGTTACATACATTGCAATAGATATTGTCATTTAGTTTAAACAGTCATTCTCAGTTTTTATCCTTAGGTATATTCAAGGATTAGAAAGTAGATATAATACAAGTACTAATATTCAGATTAAATGTTGTACAACTTTTTACTACTTAATAAGTTACAACTTCATATCATATCTTTTATGGCTTTATAATATTCGTCTAATTTATAGAATGGATTTCTAGATAGCCAGTCATGTAACACTACTGAAAACTTTTTCTCTGCTAGATTTTGCCATGAAGCAGGTAGACTATTGTAAATTTTTAAGCCTTGATACTTATGGTAATTCATGGTTCTCGTTAACCTATACCTAGGTAATTCGAGCTTATTACTATTTCTGGTATCATGGTAATGTGTCATGTTTCTTAAAAGGTATTTGTTAAAATCTTTCTTAACTAAAAGTAAAACGTCAAATATATACAAATTTACAATGGTTAAAATACTGGTTTTTACAAAAAGTGGTCTACAATGAGTTAATGGCTTAGAACCAGTTAATATTCTTACTGCTTTTTTCTGGAGGATTAAAATCTTCTCTATGCCTACCCCATTCCCCCATACCACTAAACCATACCTTATAATACTTTCAAAAATGAGTAGTAGGCCATTTGTACATAACTGGTAGTTACATGATTCCTTAAATTAGCTAGTAAAAATATTACTCTAGACAATTTTTTTTAAAAACACTATCAATTTGACATTTCTATGAAAGTTTAGAATCAATATTTATTCCTAACAAGGTAACTAGATTATTAACATCATTTTTTATATTTACAGATCTTAAAGAAACAAGTAACTTTTGAGTTTTATCTTTGTTTAATCGAAGGCCATTGATTTCAAACCAAGAGGTTGCCTCCAACAAAGTGCCCTCAGACAACAAATTAAGCTGTTCCATATTTTTATATACATTAAGGAAAGAGGTATCATCGGCGTAAATTGTGGTAAAGTTTAACAGATTGAAACTTAAGTCATTTATTAAAATTAAGAATAGTAATGGCCCCAAAACCGACCCTTGAGGGACTCCAATATTTATTTCAACAATCTTGGATCTTGAATCTTGGATCTCTTTCCTCCTATCTCAACTAATTGTTTACAATCTTTGAGATAAGATTCCAAGACAGCTAGGTTTGTTCCATGAAAACCGTAAAATTGCAATTTTGCCAACAATACATCATGCTGCACAGTATCAAAGGCTTTGCTAAGATCACATAAAGTGACCTGAGCTGCACAACCGCCTTCTAAAGTTAATAAAATTTGTTCCACAAGAGTATCTATGGCCTGTACAGTTGATCTTCCAGTGCGGTAGCCAAATTGACTGTCGCTAAATAGATTATGGGATTCAAAATAGTGACAGATCTGAATCTTGAGCACTTTCTCATAAATTTTAGCCAACACTGGTATACATGAGATCGAACGATAACTACTTGGTTTGATAGGATCCCCTTTTTTGAAAATGGGTACCACTCTACTTAACTTTAAAAAATCAGGAAATGTCCCTTCTATAATATTACGATTTATACAATACGTTAGAGGCTCCAATATTTCCAAAACAACTTCTTTTAAAAGATCACTGGACATACCATAAACATCTCTCGTTGCTGAACTTTTAAGAGATACAATTATATTATACACCTCATTCAAAGACACTGTACAAAAAGTAAAATTAAAAAATGACTTCATTGTAGTGCATGATCCAAGACACCTCACTGCTGAGCTGGGAAGTATTCATTTTAGAACTGATTTCTTCCACTGAGGTTTTACAAAAACTGTTGAACTCATCTGGTTGGATATTTGGTTTTTTATTGGTTGAAGAAGTCTTCCCTGCTGCTCTGTTGATGATGGTCCATGCAGCTTTACATTTGTTTGAAGAACTTTCAATTATTTCCTCATTTTTCGCCCTCTTGGCTTCCTTCAAAGCAGGTCTATAATGGCCCCTCAAATTCTTCAATAGAGTTAAAAGCTGATCATTTCCTTGTTTTCTGCACAAGTCTTTACACAGTAAAATATTGTTCTTCATAATAGCAAGCTGTGGTGTATACCAATTCAAAGTTGGCTTACTCTTTTTGTTAAGCTCCAGATTAGACTTACACACCTTTTTTTGGAAAGACTTTTCAAATAAAACCAAAAATGTATTGAAAAATTTTTCAAAACAAATACAGGCAGACTCATTCTGTTGCAAAGTTGCCATAAAATCTTCATTCGCCAACATTTTTCTAAACTTCACTATTTTGATTTTTGTTATTGGCCTAAACACAACCTGCGTTTGATTTTTTACCAAACCATTAGTGGACATATATAAACTATCTAAATATATTTCTAAATACAGAGCATCATGATCAGATAAATCTGGTCTCAGAATCTCACACTTATAATTTTGTAAATTTATATTGGTAATTATATTGTCTAAACAAGATTCACCTCGTGTGGGTTTGTTATTTGTGCAATACATATTATATTGTCTGAGTATATTTAAAAAACTATCAACACTATTTTTTTGAGTTAAAACGTCAAATTCTGCATTTATATCTCCACCTATAACAATTTTACATTTTAGGCCTACTAAGTATCTTAAAAGCACTTCTAGGGTTTGCAGAAAAATATCAGTCCTTCCCTTAGGTGATCTATAAAGTGAAACTATTATTACATTTTCATTAACGAGTTCTATACCAGTCACTTCAAAATGGAGTTCTTGACAATACATGCTTAAGTCTATTGTTTTAAAAATAGAATTGCTCTCAACAAAAATGCTCACACCACCATGGGCTGGCTGCGACAAAAACTGTTTCCCAGTAAAAAATGCTCTGGAACTAGAAGCCCAACTTCTTCTGACTGCAACCAATTTCAGCTTGTAAAAGATAACCTGGAAACTTGTAATACTGAACTGGAGGCAAGAATTCAATTTCTTGAGCTCACTCTATCCTTACACACACCAAGCCAAACAAGAATGAAGCTAGCAATAATGAAAACCACATTAACATACTTAATGGTGTACCTTCCACCTACCACTCATGTTGCTTTTCCTCCAGATGAAGATGTTTCATGTACAAGCCAAGGACTTTTAAAAGAAATACCTGGTGAGAAGTTTGATGAAACTCTACAAAAACCTGAATAACCAACCTAAAACCTTATCTCCACTTTTAGCTGACAATGAGGACATCAACATGTGTTATTGAAAAGAAATTGAAGACCGAATTAACTCTCAGACCTCTGTCTCTCGAGAAGATTATTATAGTTGAGGCCCAATGATACACCGCTACTTTGATGGATCCTACCCAGTGCTCAGGGACAAGAAACAGGGGGGAAACTTCTTAGAAGATAACCACAAAGCAATAACCGCGGACATATACGAAATTGAGGAAACTCGGGCTGAAGAAGTAAATGGAAACTCCGTAAAATAAAAACCTACCATCCAAAAACGATAAATGCAGAACAAAATCTTAAACCCCATAGAGAAGGACAAAAAAGGCAGAAATCAAGAATCTTTTTAAACTCTGCATACCACAAACGTAATAAGCAAACACTACAGGAATTGGACCAGCATTGCACACCCAAGGCAGAGAATATATTTTACTGAACCAACACTAAAAAGTGCATTCAACTCCTTCGGTTACATCTCAGCTCCAGCCCCCTTGCACAGCCTACAAATTGGACAAAGAGATGAAACTTTCATCGACTTCTTTAATAATAACATAAAAGGACTACTTAAAAAACTTAAGTAAGGCTTCTTTTTCCAACAGTTATTATGGAAATGATATAGGGAGAGTCAGCCAAACTCCCTTTAACAAAAAACTGAACCACGATATTTTACCTCAAGATGGACAAATACTAACCAAGACATAGGAGAGTCAGCAAAACTCCCTTTAGCAAAAAAACTGAACTACAACATTTTATTACAAAATGGACAAATACCCGACCAAGACATAGGGAGAGTCAGCCAAACTCCCTTTAACAAAAAACTGAACCATGATATTTTAACTCAAGATGGACAAATACCCAACCAAGACATAGGGAGAGTCAGCCAAACTCCCTTTAGCAAAAAAACTGAACTACAACATTTTATTACAAAATGGACAAATTCCCCGACCAAGACATAGGGAGAGTCAGCCAAAACTCCCTTTACCAAAAAACTGAACCACAACTCTCTATCCTACGCAACAGAAAATGAGCTACAAGAGCCCCATTAACATTATACATGGTAATGGTGCAAATCAAAGTTTTTTTAGACCTCTGCCAAAAGATAAAAGTAAAACTAAAAACAAAATAGTCTCTGTGCACAGAAACACAGGGGAGAAATTTAATGACACAAGTAAACTGACTATATTACATCAGAACATCAACTCCATGTCAAATAAAGTGAACAGACTAAACCACTTGTTAGACGAATTCCTCCCTAGTATTGTTGTGCTAACGGAGCACGGACTAAAACATGATGCTCTTGAAAATACCAAAATTCCTAACTATGAACTGGTAGGAAGTTTCTCTAGGATGCATCATCAAAAAGGAGGTGTAGCCATATATAAACACTTAAATCTGGGAAATAAAGTGGACAGGATTGATACAATTCCAGCACTAGTGAGATGATATGTGAGACCCAACTTATCAAAATCAAAGAAGGTCAAAAGAGCATCTATGTGTTGGGTGTTTATAGACCCACCATCTGGGAACTTGGATGAGGCAATCGATCACTTAACAGAGATCTTGAACACAATCCCCTTTCAACAAAGCATTATAATTGGCGACATAAACGTGGACAACCTAGTTCAAGACAGTCCCTGTTTGAAACTTAATGACGCTCTTGCACAATATGGTGTTAGGAGATTATCACTGCCACCTACCAGAGTAACCAGCACTACATCAACATCAATTGACTGTGTCTGCTCCAACATCCCTTTACCAGAAGTCACAGTAGATGTCTTGACCACAGGGCTTTCGGATCACAACGCACAGCTGTGTTCAACGAATCTGAAGAAATCACCTGTTCCCACAACTTATTCAATTAGAAGACATCTTAATAAAAATAACCTTGACAGCCTGAGTGACTACTTAAAGGGACTTAACTGGGGGATTAGTGCTTAATGCACCAGCTGTGGACACTGCTTTTAAAAAATTTTAGCCAAATACTTAACTCTGCAATGAACCTAACATGTCCTTATAAAAAAAAAACCAAAGCAAAGCGTAATGCAAGAGCTTGTCACTTTAATGATCCAGAAGCTCAAAGACTGAAGACCGAGTTTTTAGAAGCCTTAAATAGAGAAGAAACCACAGGTTGCGTAGCTGCTAAAACCCAAACAGCAGAAAAGAAAAAAGCCTATGATATGAGACTGAAATATCTAAAAAGGCAAGCAATAGTAGAACCGCATAAGCAACTCAGAAAACAGGTCAAAAGCAGTCTGGGACACAATTAATAATGAACGCCATAAGAAGAAACAGGACACTCCACTTGAATTGACAGTCAATGGCAACAAATTAAACAATCCATTCGAAATAGCTGAGAGCACCTAAATACTTATTTTACAACTATAGCTGAGATAACACTAAAAGAAGCAGGTCAAACTTCAGATATCTCAAGGAAGCCTCAATGCACCACCAATGCACCTGAATTTGTTATTCATAGCACTACACAGGCAGAAGTTAAGAAAACCATCATGGCAATGAAATCAAAGCCATCAGCAGGCATAGATGATGTCTCATCTATCTTACTTAAGCACTGTGTTGATGAAATTACACTGCCTCTGACTGATATTATGAACAAGTCCTTAGCTCAGGGTATTTTTTCCAGCTGACCTCAAGATTGCCAAAATAATCCCTATTAAGAAACAACCACAAAGCACAGAAGCTGGCCACTTTAGACCAATATCTCTTGTATCAACCATCTCCAAGATATTTGAAAAAATCGTTTTAACAAGATTAATAACCCACCTCATGGACAATAATTTGCTCAGTAAACACCAGCACGGATTTTTATCCTCTAAATCTACAACCACAGCTATCACTGACTTCTTTGAGAATGTAATTGACCAAATTGAAACTGGAAAAATAGTATCTGCTATTTTCTTGGATCTAAGTAAAGCTTTCGACACACTGGGACATAATTTTACTTCTTACTAAGCTAATGACTTTAGGAATCCAAGGTAATGCAATAAACTGGTTCAATAGTTATTTGAAGAACAGGACTCAACTAGTAGAGCTGAAATATACAGTTAAATAACACAGTTTTACCATGCTAGGTCAAAACCCCTCAATATAACAAGAGGGGTCCCTCAAGGCTCAGTACTGGGGTCCAGTATTGTATGTATTGGTAACAAATGACCTCCCAGATACCTAAAGGAGCAAGCCCCACACCACAATGTACGCTGATGACACAGCTCTTATACTTGCTGAAAAAGGCCCTAATGATTTAGATTGTCAGGCCTTCATTGCTTTCAATATGGCAAAACAATATTGTCAAGAGAACGATTCTAGCACTAAATGACAGCAAAACTAAACAAATCCTGTTTACAAGAGCTGCAAACTTAACCGAGGGGTTGCCAATGGTGGAAGTAGAGGACGAGACCAAATACCTGGGAGTGATCATTGACCAACATCTGTCCTGGACCCCTCATGTGGACATGGTGTGCAGGAAACTGAGTACTGCCCTGTATGTTGTAAAAAGAATAAGGTCTGTTGCAGATCTGTCAACGGCCAGGGTCGCTTATTTTGCCCTATTTGAGTCTGTTGTGAGGTATGGTAATGGTTTGATAATATGGGGAGGGTCAAGTATAGGAAATATGACTAAAGTCTAAAACTTCAAAAGAAAGCGGTAAAGAATATTGGCAGGTCTAAATCATCTTGACTCGTGCAGAAGTGCTTTCAAAGACCTTGGAATTCAGGACAGTGGTGGCTCTTTACATTCAACAAACCATTCTACATGTATTTAACACTGATTACAATAGACTGGGCGAAATTTCATTCATATGGAACCCGCAATGTGACAGACTTCGTCCTTACAACCTCATCGACTCACCATGACTACCAAGAAGCCATCTTATGCAGGTGCAAAATTTTACAATCTCCTACCAAGACACCTCAAAAGTATAACAAGAGAGTCAGCGTTGAAGAGGAATCTCAGTGCATGGCTTGCTGACAGGACTTTTTACTCCATCGAGGAAATTTTTTAAACTGGACATGACATTTTTATCTTGATCTATGTTTTTAAACTAGATTAAAATTTTTTACATACATATTGACACATATTCTGTACTCGATGTATATGAATAAAGTTCTCTTTGATTGATTTGATTGATTGATTGAATGCTCAGCAATGCAGACCACTGTGCAGTTATTCTTGTTGATCACCACTTCTAATTCCTCCATTTTGCACTTAATTCCTTGTATATTTATAAATAACAACTTAATATTTGCAGAATTCTTTACAATAGTACGCTCAAAAGTATCTGTGTTATTATCACATAGTGCTATTTCGTTAGCTCTTCTTCCTTGTCCCTCAAGTTTAAAGTAATTTCACTGTCTGTGGTCACTTCAGCAGGATTACTAACTAACTAACCCGTTGTGCCGCATGCTGCCGCAAATCTTGTAGACGTCGAAACATCTAAATCTTGAGAACTTTCTGCTCATATAATGTTAGTTAAGGTTTGCAGGCATTTGAATTTAGCAGTATGTGTGGGACGAAGTATATGAAATAGATAAATAGATTTAATTTTAAAAGGAGTGAAATTATTCACCAACTTATATTACAATCACATTTTCCTTTCGGTTTGAACCTTCATTAATTTATACAACAATTTTTATTTTTACTCGCATTTCTGATAAAATATCAGCTTTGAGGATTGGCCTACTACTCTTGTTTTGATGCATAATTACTATAGAATTTAAACAAAGAAATAAAAAAATAAATAAATATTGACTTTATAACAGTTTTTCATTGCTTGAAAACACGGATAAAACAACGTTTTATAAAAATGAAACCTAACTAGATCGATTTATCACCCCCAAAACCCCCACTAAATTTCATGAAAATTGTTGGAGCTGTTTCCAAGATTCCGATGGAATATGTACAAGAATTACTCGTTTAAAGATATTTGATTTTTGTAGAAACTTACATGAGTGATTGTGCTTGTTATATTATGTCTTATTGTTCAAACTAAGCTGTAAATCAATCCCAAAAATTGCTTAAGTAAACTACAAATAACTATAAAAAATTACCACTTTACCTTTATATGGAAAACGCAAAATGTATAATAAATTTTCAATAAAATCTCTTAAGAATCCTTTGTAACCTCAATACTAAATTACATATCTTTAATTAAAGCAATATTTCCTACAGTTTGGCTACCTATTCTTGATGCTCTCTAAATTTGATAGCATTGAAATTTTTCATCACATTTTTTGTTCTACACCAGATGAAATTTTTGTTTTGTACTGCTACCTTACTTTAGTTTTTGAGTAACTTGGGACCGAATTGCCTGTAAAAACTTAGGATTTCACAAATGTACTCATAATGGGTTTTCAGGTTGCTTACTTTGAACACCAAATAAAAAAGTCTGCTCTTTATTATTTATTTGTTGATATAAGGAAAGTGATCAACTTTTAGAGAAAATTGTCACAGGGAAAGACATACGTGCTATTTGACATCAGAGTCTGAACGTCAGTCAATGGAATGGTGTTACAAGACATTACCAGTAAGTCAAGGCCAGCAGGCCATCTCAGCATGTAAGGTTATGGCAACTGTTATACTGGTTGTGCAATAAGGGACAACAATAAATGCTACAGTTCCCTGTTCCACCCTGATTAAACTGCAACATGCAATACAGAATAAGTGACATTATCTTATGTTAGGAGGTTTATTGTTTCATGACAATGCCAGTGTTAAATAAATACATTATTGAGCATGTAGACAAAATAAAAATGCATATGCCAAGTCAAAACACAAATATAAAAAGAACATGATAAGGGTTCCTTCTCATTCAAAACCCAAATTCTAATCAATTCTTTTGGATGGGAACAAAACAACCACTCCATTTTTCCCAGACCTGACTCAGTTCCTAGCAATTTTCACTTGTTATGCTACCTATAGGAGTTTTCTGGCAGGAAGAACTTAGTGAAAGAAACACTTACGCTTGTTTTGTTTTATATAATCAGCAGAGTTGTATGACTGCTATTCACAAAAATCTTGTAGAAAGTCATGATAAACCTTTAAAAAATGGAAACTAAAAGTATGTAACAAGTAGAAAAAGAGGTAAGGAATTAATTAAAAGGAAAAATCTGTTATCATTTATTGGCTGAATGTTAGCGATGCCTATCACTCGAGGAGCTGGAAAAATTTCACTTGTCATCTCTGTCCACACTATATTTTCAAACGCAAACTAACTTAGACTTGAAATTTTGCATGATGCTTCCTTTATCTATATACATACATGTAACACTGAGTTTGAATCATTCTATGGAATTTGGCTGAGCATTAGCTGATATCTTTACATTGATCTTATGAGTAATCATGATGACAAAGAGAAAATAACAGAATAAATAATTTTTTAAAGAAGCTAATTACAAGTATATACAATTTTAGCATGTGAAAAATTAAACTGTAGCTTATTCATAGGCTAACAAATTGAGTGTGAAGTCCATGTTAAAAGTCGGTGGCAAGATTTGATTTCAACACATTCTTGCATTTTAGTACCCTCCCTACCTCATCCGATCTTTTTTTAATTTAAACTTTACTAGGAAATCTAATGCATTAAATAAAAATTTGAAATTTTCATGGTGTAGAATATCTTTGAAAGATTTCGGCTTTAGAATTTAATTTTTGCATGAAATTTAATTTATTTGTAGACAAGAAGAATTCTATGGTGGTGCATGTTCAACTTTGGAATTCGGTTGTGTGTCATTAACCAGGCTGACACAATTTCTCTTTTGTCTGGCGGAGGGATGTACAATTTTCTTCTCTGTACGATGTATGTCTATCTTTCCGCAGGACACAAATGAAATGAGCTACAAATCTGAAATTCTCCATGCAAAGCCTATGGGGTGGCATACTCTTACTTGTCTTTTTATAAAACAGGACCATTTTTTCTGAATAACTTAGGTATATACAGAGTGAAAAGTGTCCTGGGACAGCTCAGTATATTTTAAATGGTAAATTGCATGTAAAGTGAAACGGAACACAAAAGTAAGACATAAAAGCTACTTTTCCACATTATCGATGTTTCTTCGCAGATGAATTGAACATCTCAAATGTGAAAAAAATCTTGATTAAATATAAGTCTAGATGAATGTCACTAATCCTTATCGTGCTAAACCAGTTAGACACGTCAAGCTGTATGGAGCAAGTTGCTCCAACAGGCACTAGGCTTTGGTCACAAAGTACGTTGCAGCATTACCAGGTCCTATTAGCACTTATTATTCGTGTATGCATAAATAATCATAGCTTTATTTTTATTGTAATAAAAGTATGATTTTACGTTGTTTATTCCATTTTTAAATATTAGTACAATTATGTACAAACGTATTTTAAGATTATTCAATTAAAAGTAACATATATTTATAATAACCTTAACTAGTTTGGAGTAATTTTATCTCTAACTTTACAATACAATAAGTACATGAATAAATTTTACCTGTAAAATCTCTATAGATGATGAGATCCAAGGTAATGTATTGATAAGTTCTATAATATAACATAAACATTTCTAAAAGGAAAAAAATGTTTGTCGGTTAAACAAATGGAGGTCAGACAATACTTATTATGAATTGTCATGGCATGTTTCTGCGTTGTGTATTAAGCTTTATAAACTAGGCAAAACTGTTTTTAATTTTCTAATATTTAACTTACAGCTGATATGTTATCAATATATAATGCGGATAAAAACAATACATCTACATGTTATGTATCTGTGTGTGTGATGTTTGAGAATTTTAATTAACTAAACAATTCTTTTAGTATCTAATTTGTACAATTCCTTTAATGACAGTACCATTTTTGACATTTTTAGAGAAAGAAATTGGTCTTTCCTCTTTGTATTTTTACAAATTTAAAATAAATGTTGTACATATTGATTTTTGTTAAAATTCCTGAAATTTTGTGATTATTCTAGCATTGAAAATATATTTTTCACAAAATTGTAATTTGCTATAACGAAAGGTAGAATGGAGAAATGTGCAGTTTATTTGTCGGATTGATGGACATATGTAAACACCATTGATGGACTGATGGGTCTTCTGACGCTCAAGAGTTGAGCTCTTTGTAAATATACAATTGTGGCAACTCACAATAGGGGGAGCTATTATAGCAGCATGTGTGTGTGGGTGTGTGTGTTGGTCTGACTGACGACTGCTAACACATCTTGTGTTCAGTGTTGTCCAGACCTTCTAGTCGACAAGATCATCTTAGAACCTTCATCAAGGTTGGTTATCGTGTTTTATGAACCTTTGTCCAACAATGTAAAAAAAGGATAGTAACCAAATTTTTAGTCTCATTATAAAAAAAATGTTATGTATTCTAGGGATAGTAATAATACTTATTAACTTAAATTTAATTTTTGTGAATTTCGTTAAATATAAAAAAATATCTTTTATTTTGCTATATTTCTTTAATAATCTCTTGTATCTGATCTAATGCTCTTAATTGTTTTGCTATTTTAAATCATTGTGTTATATTAACTTCTTTCAAGACTTGGGTTCGTCTTTAATTTCATTATTTATTATTTTGTATCATTATTTGTATTATTTTCATAATAATAATAATATTAGTAATAATTTGTAATATTAGTAAGGCTCAAGATTACAAATTATTTTTTAATAACTGTAAGAGTGCCAGAAACGGGGAATATATCTGGGTTGAAAATGATGTTTCCATTATAATAAAAACAAAAAAGTTTATCAACAATAGTGCTCTATCATTGAGTAAATTGGAAGACTAACATACAGAAATACATATTTTACATTGAATATGAATGATAATCGGTGAATGAAGCAGTGATGGGGAGGGGGGAGATATAGGAGTGTATTCCCTTTGAAATTTCAAGATCTGTCTATTACATATTTCATATTCCATACATTTACACTCTACAGAAATCTTTTGGTCCTAAAATAAATCAACTTTAGATCCTTACATGATTTTTGTTATGCTATTGGAGTGCAATCTTGTCAGTAGTTAAGGTTACAGTTTCCTACCAAGTTTTCTACCGTTCCTACAACAACAGTTTTAGTCCAAACAATGGAAATTTTGTTTCTAGCTATCATAGAGTATTTCCTTAGAGAAACTCAGATTAAATGGAATGCTCTTTTCTGATGTTCTTAACTAACATATGCAAATTTATCATTATGCAGTTGATAATCGTATTGGAGGTAAGAATTTTGTGCTGAAGTTTGCAAGTTTCTTTCTAAATAAGGACAATGAATTCACAAGGAGGGGTAGTTACAGACTATACACACATAATTGGAAATAGAAATATATATATATTATATGTGTTTATTTCTTTGAAATAATAACTAAAAGTAATTCACTTTATATATTAGGCTTATAAGACGATACAAATCTTCAATTTTTAAGAATTAAGACATGTTTATCTCTTATTATTTTATACAATATTTTTATTATTACACTTAGTTGTCAATATAAGTACCTATTCTACGTTTTTATTTAGAAACAAGTTATAAACCTACAACATTTTAAAAACTTTTAAAGCAAACATACACATAAGAAACAATTAACAAACAATAAAATTATTCATTATAACGTAGAGAAATAGGAAAATTATAAAAATGTTAATTACTGATTAATATAAAACTTGATGTCTGGTGAAAGATCAAAGATCAGATGACTGCTATCACTTAGCGGAATAGAGGGAACTATAATTAATTCAAATATGTACTTTTCATAGAACTCTGACATTGTATAATATAATTTCCTGATGAGATTATGTTTAAAACTTTCAAGTAATTTATTATTCCATTTTCTCTTCTAAATCTCCATCATAATATGATTCACTACTTCTCAAATCATAAGTGAAGTGATAATAAATAGAGAGTTTACTCATTTTAGAAATATTAAATTAATTGTGTTCTTTTACAAAATATTTTAAGGACTTCATTGTTTTGAAGACGTTTTATAAAATTTTATTTTCCAGAAATAATAACCCACAAATCAAAATATACATTCCTGATTATTTTACAACTAACAAAGCTCGACTACTATATTTATACTAATATTTTTAGTGAAAAGCAGAATTTAACTTATTTGCAATGTAATATGTTTACAAAAAGTTAAGTTTGAAATCTAATGTACCAGTAATGTCTAAGAATTTCTCTCCTCATCTCCGTAATTCTTTCAATAATTACATACATTTTTCACAATTTTTAGACGGGACAATTAAGCATTTTGCTCATTTACTTTGAGGTCATTTATCTTGTATCACCAAATAACATTATTATCATTACAAAAAATTAATATAAGAATTAAACCTAAAACCTAATTCATTAAAATAAATTATTTTATTTTATTCTATTAACATGTTTATTATGGTGCATGTATTACATCAGTAATGTGAAGGAAACAGGATTTTTCCGGACATTTCCTATTGTTCTGTGATACAAAAAAATCAGTAACACTACATTTCGAGATCTGCAATCTGATCTCTTCTTCAGGTAAATAACTAACCTAACACAATTAAAAACTAGGTTAATATAAACAAATCATACCAGAGTTGTGATACACATAAGTCAGGAATCACAACCATTATGTTGTGAGTCAGGTTCACTAACTGAATCATGCACTTAATAACATACAATCAATCAATCAATCAATCAAAATGCTTTATTTACAATTTCATCAAGAAAATGTAATGGCGTCAAAATACAGAATTGTCTTCATGCTTCTTGCTTTACAAAATTAGTAGGTTTGTGTCATGGTGAAGAATTCCTCCAATGTGTATAGCGGTCGTTCCACCAGCCAGTCCTGTAGTTGTCTCTTCAGTTGTTGGGTGTTCAGGTTCTTCAGTGATTCTGGTAGTGCATTATACAGTTTACGTCCGATGTACGACGGCTTCTTGCTGTACTGTGTAGTGTGGTGTAGTGGAAGTATGTAGTCTTTTGCTCGTCTCGTGTTGTAGTGGTGGATATTCTCCCCTCGTCTGTAGTCCTGCTGGTGTGTGTGGGTAACAACAGTGTGGATATAGAGACTTATCACTGTTAGAATTCCTAGTGCTTTGAAAGATTCTCTACAACTCTCTGTTGGTTTTAGATCAGCAAGTGTTCTTATTGCTTTCTTTTGTAGGACTAGGATTCTATTTAGGTTTTGTTTGGTTGTGCCACCCCACACTATCAAACCATACCTAATGTGGGATTCAATCAAGGCGTAGTAGGCTGCTTTTGCTATATCGAGTCCTCCAATCCACTTCATTCTTCTCACAACAAAAACTCCTGATGCCAGCTTCTTGCTCAAATTATTGACATGAGTAGTCCAGGAAAGATCAGAGTCTATGGTAACTCCCAGTAATTTGGCTTCTTTTTCTACCAAGAGATCAGGAATTTTTGGTATACAAAACAATACTAAAGCGGAACTACAGAATACAGGTCACAATAGGTCTGCATTTGTCGACCAACCACCTACAACTGACCAGAGGGCCAATAGTAAATGGCAATTGTCATGACGGAAACAAGATGGCGGCAAAAAAAATAGGGAACGGGAGTGGGCCTTTTTTATTGTTGGTTCATGCTAAATAAATTTCTTAAAACCATACTGTGACTCCGCATTGGTTTACTACAAATATCTAATCTGTTTGATACTTTTGGTTTTCTTTTCGGTTTGTTTTTCAGAATTGGCAACCAAAGCGGCCTAATCTAAACTGATGGTTGACTGATTGGTTGGTCTGCCAACATAATGTACAAAGTCTAGATTAGTTTTCTTTTAAAGAAATGAGTTTCCCAATGTATTATGCCCAATTTATATGATGGTCTTTGGAACAACAATGGTGTGCAAGTTTAGACTTTTCTGATAGACCCTTTCTCATATTTTCTTTGTGTTCTTTTATCATTACATATAATACGTTGTTTTGTCTCGCTTATATATTCCCTGATGCATATCTCTTGTCATAGTGATGATGTTAGCAACATATCCTATTGCTTGAGAAATATTATAATTAAATATGATTGTGACAGAAGCAACTAGCATGCACTGTACTCAAGCAACAGTGAAGATGTTAGCAACATATCTTATTGCTTGAGAGGTATTATAGTTCAACATGATCGTGGCAGAAGCAAATACTATGAGTTGTGTAGATGTTGCAGTGAAGATGTTAGCAACATATCTTATTGCTTGAGAGGTATTATAGTTCAACATGATTGTGGCAGAAGCAAATACCATGAGTTGTGTAGATGTTGCAGTGAAGATGTTAGCAACATATCTTATTGCTTGAGAGGTATTATAGTTCAACATGATCGTGGCAGAAGCAAATACCATACAACCAATAACCAACCAATTTGACCCTGCCAAACATTTTTTAGAGGCATGCCGTTTAATAAAGTTCAGGGAAAAAACAGGACAAGAGCTTCAAAAGGAGCCGCAAACCCAGAGCCACTAAAAGACAAAACACCTCCAGTTTCTCCATCAAAATGTTGCAGTAAACACAGAAAAACCAACAGCCACCTCAAGTTTAACAAATCCTTTAAATAAACTCTCCATCCTGCACCAAAACATGCAAGAAAATGAGCAACAAAACGAATAGGCTAAACCACCTACTTGATGAAATAAACCCAGACATTATCATTCTTAGTGAACACGGGCTAAAAAAAGGACCAAATAGAAAACACCAGAGTGCCAAACTATTGCTTCACAACACACTTCAGTCGCAAGACTCACAAAAAAGGAGGCATTGCCATTTTTGTAAAGATGAACTGGAAACATCAGTACAGGCTATAAATATCAATAGCCATAGCCAAGAACTGACACTTGAAATGGCAATGATCAAACTAACCATGGGGGAAAAGGCAACAGTACATTCTTGGCGTGTATAGAACTCCAGCAGGACGGCTGGAAGAAGCACTGAGTCTACTTTCGGCAGCAATTGAGGAGACAAAAGCAGAAAAATCACCCACTTCTAGTAATGGGGGACATTAATGTTGATGGTTTTGACAACAAAACAGGGACAAACCAAATGCTAAATAACACTTTAAGCAGCCACAACATCTCAAGACTGCCACTCCCCCCAACCCGGGTCACCCCCACGTCTAGCACATCAATAGACTTTATCTGCACGAAACCTACACAAGGAACAAACAACCTCAACTGTAATTCATGCCGGAGTCTCAGACCACACTGCTCAACTCTGCGAAATAAACCACGCAACATCAGTACCAACCCAAAAGAAGACAATCTGCAGGAATACTAAATCAAGAAAACCTAAATCTTCTGAAGGTTCAGCTGGAGCAAGAAGACTGGGAAAATGTACTTAACTCGGACTCAGCGGAAATAGCCTACAACAACTTTCTATCAACCATTATCGGAACCATGAACATGATATGCCCTAGGAAGACCGTGAGACAAAAGAAAAGGAAGGCACCAATATATATGGGATGAGGAAACCAATCGTTTAAAGCAACATATCTGACATGGCTCCGAACGTACGAGCTCACAGGTGCACAAGCAGATAAAAATGAAATGAGCAAGGCCAAAAAAGAATATGATATCAGGCTAAAATTAAATAAACGGCAAGCAGCAGCAAATCACATAGCTAACTCCGAAAACAAATTAAAAGCCTTATGGCAGGTTATAAATAGTGAGAGAGGAATCAAATGTTCTAAACTATCCCAACCACGAACTTAACATTGGAGGAGACGTCATCACCAACCCTCTTCAAATAGCTAACCACCTTAATGAATACTTTGCAAATATAGCAGATCACACCCTAAGTCACCAGCCAAAAGAATAGGAAAACAGACTGCAAGCCAAACCCCAAACCACAAACCACGATTTAACCCAGCTGCCCCTCACTAATGAACATGAAGTCGAGGCCATAATAAAGAGTCTTAAACCTAAAACCTCAGCAGGGATTGATGAAATTTCATCAAGAATGCTAAAACACTGCAGTAAACCACTGATACAACCTCTAGTTAAAATAATAAACCTATCCCTTGCTCATGGCCATTTTCCATCAGCCCTTAAACAAAAGTAAAGTATACCCAAAGCTCAAAGGTGGAAGCCACACAGAAGCCACTAACTACAGGCCCATTTCTCTGATCCCAACATGCTCTAAGGTGATCGAGAAAGTAGTTCTGAAAAGACTAATGGACCACTGTGAGCTACACCACCTCTTAACAGACAATCAACACGGCTTTATTAAAGGAAGGTCCACAACATCGGCCATTATTAAACTTGCGGAATTTATCAATCGACAACCTAGAAGAGAAAAACATAGTCACAAGTATCATGCTGGACTTCAGCAAGGCATTTGACTGCCTGGGCACGAGCTGATCCTCTACAAACTCGAACAACTTGGAATTAAAGGACATGCTAAAGAGTGGTTCAAGAGCTACCTGGAGGGGAGAAGCCAGACAGTTGAGATTCAATGCAGACACAAAAAATCTCTCACAAACACTGAGATTCAAACCCCCTGCCTGTCAAGAGAGCGTGCCTCAGGGCTCAGTGCTCGGACCAGTCCTATTCATCCTCATGACTAATGACATGCCGCAGTACTTAGGCACATACTGTGCGCCACTGATGTACGCCGACGACACAACACTTTTAATGTCTGAGTCAACACCTAACAATATGGCAGTCAACTCCTATACTGCGCTAAACTTAGCATACCAATACTGCCACGAAAACGATCTGGTTGTCAACACTGAAAAGACCAAACAACTGGCTTTGGAAGGAGACGAGAGGACGTTCCCGCACTGCCTGATGTATCAATGGAAAGCCAAACCAAATTCCTCGGGATGACCATTGATAACAACCTATCATGGAACAATCACCTTGACACACTCTCAAAAAAAAACTGAACACATGTTTATACATCTTAAAAAGAGTAAAAAGTGCCAGTGATGACGCAACTACAAGGATCGCCTACTATGCTCTGATCGAGTCACACCTGAGATACGGTCTCATGGTCTGGGGAGGCACAACAGCAGGAAAACGTAAAAAGAATCCTATTGTTACAGAAAAGAGCAGTCAGAATTATGTCAGGTCTCGGTCCAAGGGAAAGCTGCAGAAACGCCTTCATTCATGAAGGTGTCTTAACGATCATTAGCCTTTACATTAGAGAGGTAATAATGCATGCTGTCAAAGAGGAGTTACAACGAGGCCACAACCTTCACAACTATAACACGCGCCAAGCTTTAAACTTCCACCTGCCACAACCACCGCACTGCTCTGTTTACGAGGAAACCATCCTACATTGGCAGGAGACTATTTCAACCACCTTCCGGAGGACATAAAAATGCTACAAGGAAATACATTGAAGACCAAACTAACCCAGATGGCTGGCCGGCCGACCATTCTACTCCATGAATGAGTTCATTGAACTGGAAAGGAGAAGAACAGGGATGGCAGATAAAGAACCAACTTTGTAAAACTTGACGCCATTGCAATTCTTGATGTTTTGTTAATAAAGAGTTGTCTATTGTCTATTGTCTATTGTTGTGTAGATGTTGCAGTGAAGATGTTAGCAACATTGCATTGCTTGAGAGGTATTATAGTTCAACATGATCGTGGCAGAAGCAAATACCATGAGTTGGGTAGATGTTGCAGTGAAGATGTTAGCAACATAGCATTGCTTGAGAGGTATTATAGTTCAACATGATTGTGGCAGAAGCAAACATCATGAGTTGTATAGATATGTTGTATATATAATGAGTTGGTCTCGTATATATATATATATATATATATATATATATATATATATATATATATATATATATATATATATATATATACCAATAGCAACCAAACTTTACTATCTATTAAATTGTGGTACAAGATAAATAACCTTAAAGTAAATGAGTAAAATGTTTCATTGTCCCATATTCAAATTGCGGAATATTTTACGTTATGTTATGGAAATAATTATGGAGGAGAAATTCTTAGTCATTACCAATACCTTATATTCCAAACATAAACTCCTTGTTTCTTGAGGTATTGTTATATGCTGAAGAGTCCTCAGGATGTTTATTGTCACAGGCCCTTAAGAGAAATAGAATTTCCGATCCTGATTATGTCCTCGGTTTCAACCAAGAACACAAGTTTCCCTAATAGTTTGACTATTAAATTAGTAACCTTTTTAATGATCAGTTAATCTTGTATATAAGAGTACATAATGCACCTATGTCCATTCTCCATATTTTTCATCTCATATAAAGCTTGAACTCTTCAAAATCATAATTTAATTAAATCTCTCCATAGACATAAAATTCCATCGAGCAAACTCAGAATGAGATACATGTTAAGTTTCTTCTGTTTTGCAGGATTATATAGATCCTTTACTACCGTTTCATTTACCATGGAATTATGGGTTGTCAAAATGGGTTTAGACTATACCTATTTTAATAAAGGTATTGACATAACTGCATCATCAACTCAGTGCATTTACATTCCTCTCTACACTCATAATATTCCTGATGTTAATAGACACCAAACCATTACAATTCTCAATTATAGTCCAAAACAGTCATGATAATTTTAATCATCTGAAACTTGTAAAGTTTCGTTTTAAAATAAATTGATTTTTAGTATCCAACCACATATAGTAACAAATCACATAACACTACCTTGTTTCCTGTAATCCTTTATCATTATCAAAACAATCTAGATTACAGCTGTTTGCGAAGGTAGCTCATCTTGTTATTACTGAATCATAAAAGGACAAACAGTGTGATCTTGCAACAAACATTTTACCTGTATTATCTGTTGTTGAAATATAATAGGCAGCACATGTACAAGTATACTCAGTCATTCCAATGTACTTGTACGAGTGCTGTATATCATAGTTCAACAACATCATGTAGCTTCAAGTTCAGATTGTTTATAATTTTTTTTTTTAATCAGATAAATATGTTAAATAAGAGATAAACTTTTCATCTCTTAACTTGTTGTTGACATCAAGATTTTGGCTTGAGGCCATCAAGAAAACTGTAACTTCTGATTTTAAGTTAAACAATCTAGCAAGTATATTGCCTTTGGACAACCAAAAAACCTAAGTGTGATTAAGTAGATTTACTTGATTGTTGTTTAATTCTTGACACAATGTCTTAAAAACTCTATTGTTTAAAGCCTAGATTTAACATAACTTGCTATTATAATTGCTTTTTCTAAAGCAACATTGAGTATCTCAGATAGAGTTTAACAGGCTAAAGCTTGTCTGTGTATGTTACAATGAGAACCAATTATTTTAGAGTTGCTTTTTTGGCCAGTTCTCTAAATCCTGACGGGGAACCTGTCATAACTTGACATGAGTACATATTCTGAAAATTTTATCCCAAGAAAGGTCATTAGCTGCTATGAAGGTATTAAGGGCAGAAAATGTATCAAAAGCTTTAGTTGTAATTTCTGGAGATTTTGAGATGAACATTTCAAAAATGTTTTTCTTCAACAAATCTCCATTAAATAAATCAATTACTTAAATTATAAATTAAGACCTTTTACAAGTATTTACATCAGTATTGCAGCACAACTCTAAGTCTAGATATACTTATAAATATAGATATACTATAAATTACAGATAAACTATTACATTTCAAATTCATATTCTTTTATAATTTGATAATTTAAATAGAGTTGTTAAAATAACGCCTTAAATTAGTTAAAATAAATTACTTCAATTAAATGACAATTAAAAGATTTATAACAATGGAATTAATCAACAAAACTAAAATTCAAACAATTAATACAATATTTATAAATAAACTAATAATAACCACAAATAAATAATAACAAGAGGTTATAGACTAATTTAAAATAACAAGAAAAAAGCAAATGTAAAGAGGAGACAAAAACAACATCAATGAGTAAACTAACTCCAAAATACCCCAAAGGCTGTAAAAAGGATTAACCACTACCACACATAAAGCTTTTTTTCTGAAAATTGAGTCAGGATATTTATCAACCAATTATATTATTTTATTGAAAGTTGGCCGTGTTGAAATTAAAACAGTAACTGGGCATTTTTTGAAATGTCGAAAGAAGGTTTTATTGCTCCTGGCTATTATTATTGTGTTTACTATCTCTGACTTTTGTTGTTGCCAGATGTACAAATAAAACAGTGGTGTTATGAAATATGGAGGTGGCCACGGATCTGGGTTGATTAGTCTCATTTTTTTATTATTTTAATACACTGATACCTCCCTTGAAAACCTTTGCCCCCAAAGGGGGTGTGTGTCCCCGACTGGGAACTGCTGAAGTACGTAATGTTTGACCTCTAACTTGTATTTGCAATAGATCTCTTGTTGTTGAAAGATTACTGGTAAATAAACAACTAGTTTACGTGTCATCAGCTCTGCAGTTCTGGTTTATAAGAGTCAATACCACACCTTTGGAGAGTTTGCTAGACACAATAGTCCAAACAAAAAAAAAAATCTCTTATCTGAAATTGATATCTCTTATCTGATTTCCCTTATTTTCAAGTATGCACTTTTCTTCATACTTATATACATATCATCGGCATCCCATCTTAAATCTATGAGCCAGTTTAAAGTACCTGTCAATTATGCTATAAAAGAGTCACTTCTTGTTTGTCTTTTGTTTAGGTTTAGTAGGTTAGGTGAGGCTGAGACATAGTTTTGTGTAACTCCCAAAATGTTTTTGTTATAACAGCTGTTGCCAATTAAAATCCTAGTTATTTTTTTTAATTTTATATCAGATTTTACCGACTGGAGTAACTTTGGCAACACCTGATACATTTTTATGCCTATGTGTTCTGGCTTTCTTTCAAACAAGATAAGAATGAAGAGAGTGTATTGTGTTTTATAGAGATGGACTGTTTATACTCAATCTTTTCTTGGCGCTTGGGTTCAAGGTTTGACAGAAACATTCCTGTTGGTTATGACTTACTTTTATGCTTTCACCAACATATTCGATTTTTTTTTACTTTGATGGATTTTTACTTTAATCAAATTTATGTTTTGGACCTACTTCTTCCAACATGCAAATTAGGGTGGAAAATATTTGGTCTTGAGAGAAAAAGTTGTATGCTGGTATACGATTTGAATTTACTCAATAGTTTATCAATTCAGAAAGTACTTGGTATGTTTTTATACTATAGCCGATCTTTTATATAAAATTAGTACATTTGTGGATTGATAAAGTACTATAAATCTATAACTATTGAGACATTATAGGTCTTTTGTAGGAGAGCTGATGATTTTATTAAAAATTGTGTATTGAAAAGTCTTTTTAGATTAAGTTTTGTTAGTGTCTGTGATCTGCCATCTTCTAGTCATATTTTTCATGCATTTAAGTGATTGTATATAATTACAAAAAAATGATACTACACAAAAGAGCCAACTTTGAAGGAGCCGTTCTAAGAATTAAGAGGTGTTAGATTAAGATTGAATAGTGTTATGGAAAAGTACTCATCACACAAATCAAATAATATGATTTTATATAAATATTTTTTTAAATTTATTACACAAAGTGAAAAGATTTTAATAAGAAACAAAAATCAAAAGTGTAAGAGAGAAAGTACTATTTTTGGGTTTAAAAAGTAATTCTGTGGCAGCAAGAAAATCATTGACTTTTCTGAGACAGCACTTCTATCACTTCTATCAAGACCATATATTATTTCCTGATCCTAAGTGCAATCATATGGCAGGTTTTATTGCTTGTAAAAACACATTTCCAAACAAATGTCCAGTTTTAATGTATTACATAATAATTGCACACAGACTGTCAGAAATCGTAATGCCGAGAATCATATCATGTTTGACATCATTTTTAAATCACATCTATTGATGTTTCAATACTTTGTATAAGCACATAACAAAGACCCTGAAGATCATTATTTAACTACTATGCTAAGAACACAAGTCTCGAATGTTTTGAAAAGTTTAAATGTTTTGAAAAGTTTAAATGTTTTCAAGAATGAATGCTTACAATCACATTTGAGTGACTGAGAAAATTAAAAAAAAGTACAAATAAATTGAGAATTCACTTGTAAACAAACAAATTTCTAAATTTTGCGAGTAGGGCTTTTTTTAATCCTCCTGGATGTTTAATCCACCCTCGAATGTTTTCTAGCTACGCCACTGAATGTAACGAGGTTACTTTGTTACATTAGACTTCCTTACGTCTTTTTGGGTCTTTCGATGCTCCGTTGTATTGGTTTATTTGTAGACAAGATTAATTGCCTGTCATTAATTACGTTGTAAAATCAAGGTTTAATGAAATAAATTTAATTCCGATGCATCCTGCAGCATTCAGCTTTGAAAATGTAATGTATATGTATGTTGTACCAAATTACTGAAAGGTGTTTAACTCAGAGTAGAAGCTAAAAACACAGTGGTACATTTTAAGAGGTTTGTCAGATTAATTGCCTGTAATTTAATTATGCTGCATCCAGCAACATCCAGCTTTGAAAATGTAATGTATATGTATGTTGTACCAAATTACTGAAAGGTGTTTAACTCAGAGTAGAAGCTAAAAACACAGTGGTACATTTTAAGAGGTTTGTCAGATTAATTGCCTGTACTTTAATTGTGCTGCATCCAGCTTTGAAAATGTAATTTAAATATATGTATGCTGTACTAAACTACGGAAAGGGGTTACGGAAAATACAGTGATACATTTTAATAGGTTTGCCAGGTACTGAACTAAATTAAATCCAGAGGAGTACAGAGCGAGAACGCGCGGACTGCTCATTCCACTATTCCAATACACGGGCTATCTGTAGTTGGCAGGAGGGGCCCCTCCATCCCCACTCTTTCTCTTCGCCTGGCTTGATCGCCCCATTCTTCATATGCTTGAGGAGCTCGTATACCAGCAATGGGTAATGTAGCAATGTAGCACTTGCAAACAAAAGCATGAAATACCAAGCTTTCTCTGAGGTTCATTTAACTTATGGAGTGTTATCAAAAGAAATCTCAGTTACTTCATTTGACCTAATAATATATGTCTATTGAAAATAAGTGGTCTGTCCTAGAGACATGGTAATAATGTCTTGTGGTATTTATGGCTTTCAAGAAAACTCTTGAGAAATATAATGATGTCAATAGATCATGGTAATGATACCAGTCTGCCAACACATCCAATATCCCATTTAGGAATTTTGCTGAAGATCACATTGGATATCACAGAGGAGATGATTTTTTGGAACAAGGTTCAAACTTAACATTAAACAGATTTATTCACAATGAGGCTTATGTCGTATTCAAACTCTCATACAATTTTAAGAACTTTGAAAGATTAAACTCTAAGCTTGATGACTTTAACTCTTCAAGGCCGTAGAGGACATTTTCTACAACCATGAAGATTTTAAGCCTTTCATTAGCATAAGACAAGGACGTAGCCTGCGAGGAGGTCCAAGGGGTCCGGAACCCCCAAGTTTCCACTTTTTTCAATTACATTTTATGATTATTATTATTTCAATAATTCAGTATTACTGACATGTACTGCTAAAAGATCGTTCTCAATAACGGGTCAAGAACTTTTTAATAATAATAATAAATGTGTTTATTTTTCTAATTCAATTCATGTAAATAGAATATACAATATACAGCTTGAGAAAAATATACCAACCCCCCAAAAAAAAAGAAAACAAATGTACTTGTGTGGGAATCATCATCAGCTTCTTAATTAAAAGAAAGAAAAAATAAGGAGCAAACCCAAGTTCTACGATAACAATATAAAAATACAAACAAATTTAATTGTAAACAAACTGAAATCACCCTAAATCATTAAAGTTACACAGGTTAATTAGAGAAATCCAACCTTTAATCCACCTTTAATATAAAAACATGCATTTATAAAGTAAGAATAAAATATTTTTACTGAACAACTAAATATAAATTTTCAACATATTCAACACTTTTACTCAACAATCAAATTTTCAGTATTTAAAATATATATATATGATATATATATATATATATATAATATATAAATATATATATATATATACATATGTGTGTGTGGTGTGTGTGTGTAGAAAAAGTCTATTAACACTTTAATTTGCACTTGGAAATTTAATATTAAAATCTTAATTTAAACTGTATAATTTAAAGAACAAGATGGTGCCTTACTCTCTGTCCACTATGGGAAAATATCAATTGTCCTGACCAACCCTTCTTTTTTCCCATGGCTAAATTCTTGGAGTAAGATGAATTTATTAAAGGTCTACCAATTTGAAAATAGATCCATGAATTTGTCCCGTGAATTACCCCAGTAATTATAACATTAATGAGGTTGACATAATTTTTTTACCTCTATGTAATTATTAAAATAAAGAACCAAGGGTACCATCTAGAATGTTATGAAAGGTCCTTTGCTGCACCCAATCATCAAATGTAGGCCTTGCTTCAAGTTCCCGTTAATTGGCAAGAATTTATAGCATTCTACAATTACCACAATGGAGTCCAATTATAGCTAACTACAGCATTGCTGCCACTTCCAGTGTAAATTCACTTGCTAGAACTATTTTGTTTATTTTGGTATCTAGTGGAAATTACTCCGTACTGAGAATATTTCATCGACCGTACACTCTAATGCCTTTATTTACTGCGATAATAATATCAAGTATCTAGTCAGGCTATACAAAAAAATTGGTGCAAATGATAACTTTGCCTATCATTTAGATGGGCTTTTCTCGTCAGCATAAAAGGGAGAAAAATCCTTACAATCTCTAATACAAATCATGTGGAGTATTAACTAGTTTGAAATAAAATGGATTATCCAAATTAATCAATAACAACTCGTAACATAAGCTATGGTGAAAAGTCGATTCATTTTGTTTTCTCTAGTAACAAACAGATACTTATTTTAAATACCTAGATATATGAATTTTAAGAGGATTAAAATTTAGCTGGCTGTTTATAACAAGTGTGACTGAGGCAGACACGCAGTAGCTACTGGTTTGGACATGGTAAAATATGGTTCCTGTGATCCACCAGCATAGAATTCAGGCCTAAGTTAAAGAGTTAAACTAATGTTATAATTTAACACTAGCACGCACCATCCGAGGCGCCCCCACACATAATTTAAACGAGCATTGACTAGACCGACTTACTAAATTATTCCGACTGTCCCTAAAATTTGGTACCTGACTCAATTGCGGCAGGAAGTGTTGAAATCTAAGTATTGAAGATTAATTTAAAATGTAGCAAAATTGCAATATCTTATAAAAGGTTCATATACTAATTCAAAATATCAATCAATAAAAAAATTTAAAAACATAATGTCAAGGTGAATCCCCGTAGATGTGGATCACCTCATAATCAGTGGCAATTTTTATGTTATCAACCATGGCGCACACTGAAAGGGAAAAGTGTGGGGATGAACGGGAACCAGTTCCCCCCAAACAGAACCTTTTAATTTCAAAAAATCTATTGGGATAATAGTAAGTTTTCAGCTAAACAGAACAATTATGGTTAGAAAACTTTGAAAATCAGTCATAATAACAATTATACAAATCTCAAACTTTTATAGATATGTTTTAATTGTCTACAGCATATACATCTCTACACATATTGTTAATTCCAAATTATATTGTTCCAACCATTAAAAAATTTAGAATTTTATCATCACGACGCAAAACTAACTACGAAATTGAGGTAACACTTTTACTATTATCCTTGTGGTTTCTACCTGTACCTGGTATGCTTCAGTAAACGAAACACAAAATGTACTAGTAATGATTTCGAATCTATACGTAACAACGAAGTAGCATAATTCTAAAATGGTGTAGGTTACACATTCAAATTACGTGTTTACTGCTAAACCCAGGAACGACGTAAACCAAGCAATTTACTCGTACTTGTTTAGAATTCATATTGTAAAAGAGAACTCATAAAATTTTCCACCAGCTACTATTAAATGTTTAAACGACTCTGATTACCAGGAACGACAGTAAACATGTAAAGTATGCTGTAAATCATAAAAGTATTAGGCTGTTGATCTTGAATTTGATGAATTTAAATTTAGAATAATTTTCTGTACAATAAACCATATTAATGTTAATAATTAAATTTTCGTGGGTCTTTTTACGTTTTAAGTGGAGCAGCACTAGTACGAAACATACTATACCCTCAGCCTGACGAGTGCATTTAATAGGTTTTTTTTTGTTTTTTGTGTTATTAGTTCGTAGGGCAAATGTCACAGGTACTACTTCTAGTATAAAACACGTCTTATCTCACATCATTGATAAACGCGCCGGCCGCTTTATCTTTAGCCATATAAGGACACCAGCCGGTTTTAGTTTCTGTCTGAGTTTTGTGTTTTTGCAATAAAGCTTGGTAAGTTAGATCCTGGGGCTTGGACTTTGCAAGCTCGAGTTAATTTTTTTTTTCTAAAAGAGCAAAAACAGCGCAAAGGCGCCTGGCGTAGCGGGCAAGCATCTGCAGCTGAGTGAATTATGAATATGCAAGCTAGGGTCATTTGAGCCTGGTCCCTTCAACTAAAAAGACTCAATTTCTGTTTTAGTATAAATATACTTCATACAATAAACTAGTATTTGTTGTCTCAGAATATTTTAATTTATCCCTATGATAAATTATCCATGGTGAATTGGTCGTATAGAGTGGTTTTAAACAGTAAAACTATACACTCGGACTTGATCTCTTGTCCTCCTTTTATTAGTTCAGAAGTACTACAAAATAAAGACTTCTAGAACCTATATCTCACAAATTTTCATGACGGGGAAGATGGCCTATTGTATATCATGGGTTTTCTATGGCTCCCCAACTCCCCCCCCGTGTCCGGAGTACCAGGCAAAACTCTATAAATCCCACCCACACAGAAACCACCGCACCCCCCCCCTCAGACTCCCATCCTCCCACCCCTGCCCTAACCACACCAACGCACCCGCCTCACCCCACCCCACCCCGCCCCCTTCCCCACTCCGACCACCCCCCCCCCTAACCCCCCTCGCCCGCCCCACCCATCCCCCCCCCCCCGCCCCGCCCCACCACCCCCCCCCCACCCACATCTCGGCCCCCCCCCCCCCACCTAGCCATACGCGCGTCCTACCGCCCACCCCGCACCAATCGCCCCGCCACAAAACCCACCAAAAATGCCAACACTCACCCCCAAAGACAAACCTATATGTATCCCTACGAACACGAGAAACCCGGACCCCACCACACACCACCTAACTAGACAGCAGCAGACCGACCAAAAACACAACGAGCAACAAAAAACAACATCAAACCAAGACACAACAACAAAAATACAAACCCTTTCACCAACCACACAACGGTCTGGAAACAGCAACAAAATGAAACACTCCCCCCCAACGCCCACGAGAAGATGTTACGGTTGCTCTCACATGAATTTTTACACTAGAGCTGTGCGACAAATTTCATTGGGCGAGGCGAACGACCTAAGTTTAGAAATACGTGCTTAGGAGTGATTTATTTGACCATTATACGCGCGTCTTAGGGAATTTAATTAGGCCGATAAATTTTGTCAAATAAGCATATTCAAGAGCTCTCTGTTTTAGGGCCTATATGTATTCAGAATCGTTTTTGAAATTTTTAAGAAAGCGCCTTCAAAATTAGAACTGCAATGATTACGCACACAATATTAAATATTACCTAATAACTTCACGAGTCTGGACGACAAAGTGACGCTAATGCAGCGGTGGGATTCACATGAAATAGTAAAATCTGCGATAACCAATGCAAGTTGAAACGGTTCTAAGTAATGTGCTTAAGTATACTGTTATAACAGTATTTGTTGCGATAATAACACCGAGATATTTATTTGACAAACTCTCCTGTTCTGCGTTTGCAGAATGTCCAATAGGTATAATGATCTAATAAATATTACAAATTATGTTACTATACAATGACAAATGTGTTTAATGTTGCATAGCTTGATAACTCGAAAACCAAGAACTGTAAAGAAGTATCAATGACAAAACCACCAGAATTAATTTTGACATTCTGTATGTTTGAACTGGAGGTGTCAATGTGAAAGGGTATAATGACGCTATAATAAACAAATTATTTATAAACAAGACAAACTTTGTTAATATCGATATAAAATACAAACAGTCGTATCTAAAAAACTAGCAAAAACTGAAAAGAACATCTAACTGAAAAACCACCAGACTTTAGTTGGGACAGCTGTTTATTTTGCTACTAATCACTGCATTATAACACAAACTGGCGTTCCTTAGATGTGGTACAAGCAAACCTAACGTCCATAACCAGAAGGAGAATACAATAATTAAGGTCTTGGCCCTTGGTCCCCCAAATAGAAATGTACTATTTCGCCAAGTTTCCTCTTGTAGCGCTAAAGCATTGGTTGGTTAACGAGTACTACTATGGCCCCCAGGAAAAATATTTTTAAGTTTTTTTAGTTTTATATTACATATGTTCCGACCCCACAAGGTAGCATCGCCTATGTTTTATTGTCACATTGTTAGTGAAACTATATTATAATTTTTGAAATATAATAATGCCTGCATTATAGTAAAATCAAACTATACCAAGGTCATATTAGCTATAATAGTTAAGTTTTGTAACTGATTTCGTATATGTTTGAGTTAAATAAGGAGTTTTAATGACAAAGACATTTTGTAGTACTTCCGACATTAAATTATCACTCTACGCTAATACTCCTATGGTGGGAGAGCGTACAAAGCTGTGCATGAAGCGTACACATCGAAGCTATAATACGAGGACAGTATCAATGCAAGACCTGGGTTGTTGGTGCGTTTGTTTGCCGCGTAAAGGGAGAATAGACTAGTGATGGGAAAATCGGAATCTAGAATCCAAAAAATCGAACGATCGTTACTGCTTATCTTTACTTCTCAACCTATCTTCCAATGAACCTTTACCTACACGGTTTTAATTACATTTAACACGTGCTTACACAACGACAAGAATGTCAGCGAAAAATAAATAAAGAAAAAAATTGCCAACAAACATGAATTGTTAAATAAATATAAATAATAATCCAAACACCGAATAAAACAACCAGAATTTAAACAATCGGATCGAAGCGCAAGACACTCGTCGCGTCATGCTGAGAATTGAGAAACAGCTGATATGGCAAATGTTGGCCAAGGGGGGGGGAAAGTGGGTGCCACAACACAGCCCATCGAGAAGGCCCAGACTTGTAATGATGTGTGCCTTACTAAAGTTCAGATTTGTTCTAACAGGCACCCCTACCGATATACGCCAAGCATGTAGGGAAGTTTACTCAATAGCACGGAGTTATTATTAATAGCCTTCCTGCTTAGTTATGGCTACAGATGCTTTTGACTTATCAGCTTGTTTGATGTTTATCGCGCTTATAAAGCTACGGGAAAACGGTGGTGCTCTATTTTTGGTACTCGTGTCCCCACCATGTAATTTTTGATATTTATGTTAAGCAATTTTTGTCAAGTCCTGTGATTTATAACAATTTTTTTGTTAGGTCAGCGGTGTTGGTATAATGGATAGATGATTGTATTAAAATTCAAATCTATATATAATAACAAGTGATTAAACCTCTGTCCCATTACGACGACAGCTATGCACATATTATTTTTGACCTATTTTTTCTTTCAATTCCCTCCAACACTACTTTATCTTGCAGATTCTGAAGCAGTGGATTAACACACCTTAAAAATTGTGTTTGTTGTTCAATTAACAGCTGATTTAAAACAGACTGCTTAGTGGTGATTTAAAGGTCCACATTTGAATAATTAATGTAAAAGATTTACCATATTCACAAAACAAAAGCAAATCAATAAAATTTATCTGAAACATCTCAACTTCTCGATAAAGAAATTGACTTTAAAAGACAATATATTACTTCTCTTAGTTTACATAACAAATTTTGAACAATAACGTTTTTTATATTTAATTTAATTGGTCACACATCCGTTCATCAGGTAGTTAAAATTTTTTATTGTATTAAAAAAAATTTCCAAAGATGTACAGCCTACTATACACTAAGAAAAACATATTTTTTACTTCTAATATACAGAGGAAGCAGAAATTCAATAATTTTGGACCAATGTAAAAAGACAATTTTTTGAGTAATAGGGATAGTCCTGAAGTTTTAATTAGTTACACATGTATTTTCTTGTGTCCTTGTATTGCATTGTAAAAGTGATCTAAAACAGCAAAAATTACTTCTGTTTAAAAAAACGTATTTAAACACATTTAATGAGTAATATTTTGGAAGCATATTGGAAATCCAGTCCCTACCAAAAATGGACTGAAAAATAAGGATTATTTAGTTATATACATGTAGCTATATTAACAATGGGAATGATTTTTCATAAATGTAAAAATGAAGTTTACTACGTGGGAACATTGGTACCTTTATGGGATATTTTTGACTTATTATATTTCCACATACCAATCACTTTCGTGAACAGGAAATATACGTGAATTCCATATTTTAAAATAAAAAACCGTCACTGTAAACTCATTTTCATCCCTATTATAAAGTACAATAACTCAATGTCTATACATGATATTTTTTCTGTATAACCTTTCTTAAAATTGTATAACCAATTTTCAAAATTAATGTGTATTTAACAACCCTAGCAAAAAAATTATTATATACCTCTATTCCATGCAGCAAATAAAACTTTGTAAAAAATTTTTTAACAGGTTATACCCATTAGGATCGGTTTTTCAAAGACAACTAATAAATAATATATATTGCATTAGTTGTGATCAGTATTGAGTTAATAATGTAAAGAACATAACTGGATTGTTAAAACAGTTGCGTCGCAAAAATAAATAATGTCGGGAGCGGTAAGCAACTATTCAACTTGAACGTTCAACAATTTGACAAATTTTGTCCTGAATCTCCAAAAAAGGAGAACTGGACACCTTATCAAAAGAAGACAGCTCACAATATAAAATGGTGAACAATGGTGTGCAGACAAAATAGAACAAGAAAGAAAGTACATAAAAAACTGTTTTAGAAGTTCCCAAAACAAGACGAATAGAATGCCATAATTTTATGTAAAAAGATATTAAATACCGATTTCAATAGCTAATTTGGAGTGCCATTAAGAGGCCCAGTGTCCTCCCCTCCTTAATAGCCCTGGCCACTTTAGTTAAGCGGAATGATTACTACTTTGGTTGGGTAATTATAGTTCGAAGACAAACCAGTGCACCACACCAAATAATAACTCACTCCTTACCGTTTTGTTTTACTCCGATTTCCTTTATAACTCACACTTTGTAGCTAATGCCACAGCCAACGTATCTAATGACGTAAAAAAAATTCTGTAGACCATAATAGAAGAATTGTTTCAATACAATAAAGAAGTCCATAAAAAAGTACATCGGGCGAAAGTAGGCTAATTACTACTGACCAAAAATGTACTAAAACGGTGAAATTTACTCTGTATTTGTATTTTTTAAGATAATCACTTTTTATACAGATTCGTACAAAAAAGTTATACCTGATGTGCCCAACAGCTCGCTTCCTCCAACCTAATAACATCACATTACGTCTCTTTTGTGCCATTTTAAAGTAGTAATGCCCCAATTTCCCCCAATACTGAAAATTTATTCTCTTCAAATGGGATGAACCACCACCTCAAAAAACACTATCTTCAATGTGAGCAAAACCTACCAAAGCAACAAAGAAAACAAAAATTATGATCACAACTGTTCAACAATAGATAACATTTTTTCAACAATGAAAAAATTCAAACTTACAAACGCGTTTGTAAGATTTAAATCAACTAAGGTGACCTATACATTTGTTACCATTATCATCTTTTATTAAGAGACCTTAAAAATGAAACACGATAGGGGTAAAAATGTTGTTATAAATCTTTTACTCCACTCTTACAAACGCCTAATTGTAAGAAAGTTGTTACTCATTACCCAATTCCCAAATTTTGCTGTTGTTATTTGTGTTCAGTGACAGTTTTAAGTTAACCTCTCTGAAGTATTTCTTGTAAGGGAATAAGGTGATATTTGTGATCTTTGGAATAACATTTCTTTCAAATTGAGTGATTTGTTATAATATTAGCCTAACCTTACACGCTTTACACTGCACTACAGAACTTCAAATATTTGGCAGCTACCTGTAAATAACAGAGAGCCTTTGAACACAGCGCCACTCCGCTTATTGTCATAAACAAAGCTTCCTCGAAGACTAATCCAGAAAACATCACAACCGTTTTGTAAGGATCATTGACGAGTTAGTGAGTTTAGTGACGATTGAGATTTATCCTTTCTCTTCCCAAGCGAAGGATGACCATTATCATAACGAGTTCCAAAGTGGGACCATATTAAATATCACGGTTTCTCTGCGGGAAGGTTGACCAGACAAAAACCCACATTTTGGCAGCAGATTTACCAGAACGGCCAAAGAAGGTGGTGGAAAACGTATAATAAGAATGAAGCTCAAAACTGAACTGTTTACATGGTTTCGAACATCTGAGACACCCTAGACTACAGAAATATTGTGGTGTTCTAGGTGAAGAGGGTATTCTCACTTGTCTCATAAATCATATGCATAATTGAGTGCACTACAACTGGTTTTGACACGAGTCTCTAAGCACGTGCTTAGAAGTGATCTCTAAACAAATTCTTTTTGTTTTGTTTGTTATTTTAGGCAATCAATGGGACACTGTTTAATAGTGTCAAAACTGACACAACTATAAAACTCCAACTATGTGTAGGAATCGAACAATTAATTAAAGATTAAGATTTGATTAAACTTTAGTTACTCGCTACTTTTCACACAGCACATGGTATATTTTGAGGAATCAATCAAATGCAAAAAAAAAAATTCAGGAGTATAACACATTATGTACATTGTTTGCAGATGAAACATAACACAATATCACGGAGGCTCAAGTCACGCAAATTCTACTGTCAACGCCACAACAAGTCACAGTCGAAGAGTACGTTTCCCTACGTGGAGGAGGCTAGAAGACGTACATGTTATTCCTGTCCGTCTTCGCACAACTTATTTTCATACTGGGTTTTATCGGGAAACGGAACCCCTGATCCATCATCCCTTCTTACGACACCGGAAATATGGAGGAATGTGCCCAATACCTACTATCTTCTCCTCTGGCTCTTGGAGATCTTCTTGTTGATCGTCAGTTGTGTTCCCCTTCATCTCGATCATGCTACACCTTCGGAGTCGTGGCCTTGGGGCGATTACATCAGCAAGGATGTCCGGAGACGACGAGAAGGACATTTCCCATGCGAGTCTCCGTGTTCACCCTAACAGCCCTGAGCGTGAGAACGGAATTTTGCGATCGTCCCCATCCCGATGTCCCAGGCACATGTCCAACTAAACCCTTTAGCCAATCGTGGGACGGCCACTGCCATTTGGGGTGGTTTTCCATTCCGCATTCGCGATTCCCGTCGCAAACCGTATGCTCCCACTGTGCGGTAGAGTTCCTCAAAGAAAAGAATGAATCAACTTTTTGTCTGCACGACCCTTTTCCCCACCAAGGGAGCACGGGAGGTTCATGGTTACTTTTCAGTTCAGGATTTACTACTTCATACCGATCACATAATCGGCAATCTTCTACTCTTTGAGGGCCAGGCACCTGGATTGTTTGTCCACCCGTTTGCCTCCATCCCCGGCGAACACGGGCAGGGTCAGTCGACCCAGATTCAAGCCCGGAAAAAAGTCGCAGTTATGGTCCTGGCTTTCGTGATCATCTTCATCATATGTTTCTTCCCCTTGCGGATCTTCATGCTGTGGGTCTATTACAACGAAGATTGGCAAAACGATTACAACTACTTCTGGCATTACTTCCGCATCATTGGTTTCTGCCTGGCTTTCTTCAACTCTTGCGTGAACCCCATAGCTTTCTACTTTATCAGCAAGGCTTTCCGGAAGTATTTCAACTACTATCTGGTCTGCTGCCCTTATGAGACCTTAGAAGAGTCCACGATCGCAGCCACGAATAGTTCTATCAGCAGGAGACAGAACTCCGTCATGATGACGAGCCTCAAGGACAGTCACGAGAAAACCTAACTGGTCAGCACTGCTGATGTATCTGTTGACTTATTAAGTTACAATGCTAACAATTTTAAGTGGACCTTGATTGCTCTGCTACCACCGTATCAATGGTGAACTTATAATATTCAATACGCTTTTCCTCCTTTTGTAATTTTAGTTCACTTTTCTGCCTTCACTGTAAAGTCAGTTCACAACTTTGTGCCATACACACATTTAATCAAAGATCACCTGGTTTTTAGTGAGTTGGTCTGTTTGTGCTTGATCATTGAATCGATTCAAACGGAGTGCTCTCAATTAGAGAATGATAATGTTCAGCCATATATTTTTTATTGTGAAACAAGAACGTAGCCAGGAGGAAATTAGGAGGGATCCAGACAACTGATATTTTCCTGTAATGGAGAGAGAGTAAGACCCCATTTTGTTCCTTAAAAAGTTCTTGGACGGTTTCTTTGTTGAGAACGATCTTTCAGCAGTACATGTCATTAATGCTGAATTATTTAAATAATAATACTCGTTTACTAAAAAAATTAATAGAAAAATTAAAAATTTGGGGGTATCCGGACCCCTTAACCCCCTCGCTGGGTACGTCTTTGTCGTGAAGTAGATATATTGAGAGGGATTGAAGATACCAGACAGAGTAAACCAAGTGAACACAAAATAAAGAGCATTGCATCATTTTGTATTCGTCTCTTTGATATTTTTTAATTATATAAGTAAATTCACTACCATTAGTTTTAAGGTCTGGAATTCCGTTAATTCACTACCAATGATGTTTGTACTTAAATTAGATTAAATTTTGGTTTTCTTTAGCCAATTGTGTTAGTTAATAATAGTAAATACCTGGAATGAAGTGATTTAACGGAAAAGAACCAACTCGTCTTATCTTATCAGTGATAAACGCGCGCCGCTTATCTTTTGCCTGTAATGAAACCTGCGTTAGTTCTGTCTGAGTTTTGTGAGTTGATCTGGGCTTGGACTTTGCAAGCTCGAGTTAATTTTTTTTTTTAAAGAGCAAGCAGCGCAAAGCGCTGCGCAGCGGGCAAGAATCGCGTGGTAGTGAATTAACGGAAAAGAACCTAAATTTAAAATGTTTCCATTAATTTTTAAAACGTTAACACTAATTATAGCTAATTATTATTCTTAGCTTACAATACACACACATAAATTTTGTAACGGTTTAATACTAACAAAATATGTGATTGCTGTTTTCTAAACTTTGAGAACAACATACACAATATTGTCTTTGTTTCTCTTTTTTTTAAGTTGGAAAAGCTAACTTTATTGAATGGGCCCCTCGAACTACGTTGTACGTCGAAGTACACAAAGCAACGTCGTAAACACATTCTGCATTAATTTGTTGTAAAATACCATGTTCACATGGATGAAGATTTGAACGTTTGTAACAGTTGTAACGTTGCTACCGAAGATAAGAAAAGAATCTGGATAATGCAAGGGATGCAGGGAACCTATCGAAAATAAACAAGGCTGTTCCTGGAAAATTGAAGTAACGCATCAACGTCTATCACGCATTGTAAGATTTTAGTACTTATACAACACCACTATGCTTTGGAACTAATAATAATATTCATATTACCACTCAAAAGTATTATTATTACTTAACTTTAATTTTAATGTTAATATTAAAGGTAATACCTAATCTCTAGGTTTTCTTATAACAAGTGCCATTTTTCATTGGGAAACCATACTAAGTAAAGACAATTAAACTATTGTTTATATTATTTATGTAGCCTTTTAGTAAATACTATTATTATATTCTATTTCTAACAATAAATTACTTAAACTTACTCTGTTGTCGTTTTCAAGACTCTTACCGGTACGTTTCTGACGGTCGGTTTTGAGTTTGTCGAGCTAACAAACAATATGCTCTAAAAAAACTATCATTTTATATTTTTAACTGTTTTGGTATCCTTCCATTTTGAAAAGTGTTATGAGTGCGTTAATTTTTTAAATTATTTAGTAATATTAATAAATTTAAACATAGCTATTGTTAACACACTATATAAAAGGCTTTCAAAGAGTTAATTGCTATTTTTCGTCAAGATAAGGTAGTATCTTGCCCTGGCGTAGTTCAACACGGCGACAGATTATTGTATAACAATAATCGATTATTGTATTTTGTTTTAATCGAAATCTCTAATACTGTTATTGATGTTGTCTCTGCAGTACCCAGTCCCTTCAGTGATGGTGAACCTCATGCTACTTAACTTCAAAATTTTTTCATGCTTTTGTGCCCATATCACCGTTGAAGCAGCATCACAATAAAACAAAATCTTCTCAACTTAAAAAGTCTGTTTTACTAAGCTGCATTGATGGCTGGTCATTTCTACAGAATAAAGCGGCAATAACGAAAAGCAACAGCTTGGATGACAAGATTATGGTTCTTTAATAGGCCACGGCCACGGCCCCTGCCCCACATCTGTTTTCAGTATTTTATTTGCCTGTTAATAACGGCCTGGGGCAGTGCCCTTTTAGCCATATGTGAGCATCAGTCTATTATCCCTTTGATAAACTGATAATTTTGCCATTTAGTTACTCCAGCCAATAATTTCCTCATTCAATTACAAATCATACGTTTTGAGATTACGCATGCAATTGTTATGTCGCTCTTTCTACATCAAAGGTGGCAGAAAGTACTGTAATGTTCAAAATCCCGATTTTTTAAGCTTTTTGGAATATTTATGTTGGGCAACCAAGCAAAACAATGGGAATTCTGAATTTACATATAATTAAATATACTCAGGGACGGATCCGGAAGGTAACTAATTTGGATGAGGTGGGTTGTACCGACGGGGGTGTGAGTTCGGAGAGGTGGAATACTCCTTCGGGTTAGTAAAGAATAGCTTGATAATTAATTAATTTTTGTATGGGGTTCGGGGCTACAGACATATTCTCAAAACAGCTGAAGCTCTGATGTGGTGTTCTTGTATTTTATTAGAGAGAGTTCCCATCCAAATGACAGTAAATTACTCCAACCATTGAAATGTTGTGCACTTAAATAAAAGTATGCTACAGAAAAGTAACTAAACATAATTTCGTTAACTGCTCTGTATGCATGTTTCCTTAAAATAAATTACTAATAGTTACCTATGGTCGTATTAAACTAGAACACACACACACACACACACACACACACACACACACACACACACACACACACACACACACACACACACACACACACACACACACACACACACACACACATTATAATATTTTTACTTTTTTGATTTGTGTACATTATTTATCCAAATTTTGTTTTCCGACAGACTCTAGGATAGATTTAAATTTAAATGACGTTATATATAACTATTGAGGACTTTACCAATTGTATAATAACACTTTTTGTCAAACTTTTAGTCTGTTTATGCTTAATTTAAGTATAATTAGGTGTACTATTTAAAATTTGTATCAAGTGTATGTATTTAGAAAAAATAAAAATCTGTTAAGTCTGTAAGTTAGAGATTTTATTAATTTCTTAAAATTTTGTTTTAGAATAATGGTATTTTATATTTATGTAAAAATTATTCCAAATTTATATATGGAATACGTGCTTACCCATACATATACAAGCACGGGTAACTGTTAGACCAATATTAGCTTCTGTGTATGCGAGCATTCCCCAATCCAACAGCCAGAATCCGATATTAATACAAAAGCCACAGCTTACACACTCAGCAAATTCAAGTCATAGTCTTCTTTTTAAATCTGTAATTATGTATAGCCTATCAGTATTATGAAATCTTGTAATATTTATAAAAATTACGCATACCTATTTAGATTTGGTATGGCAAAGTTACTACAACATTTTGTGTGTTTCTGTCAATGTGGGTTTTATTGATTTGTGTATTGTTATTTTTATTATTTTATTTAAATAAATATTTTTTGACATACATGTTCAGCTTTATTTATTAAAAATAATCGTTGATTTGTGCAATGCATAGCATCGTCTCCTCCTATACTGTTAACACAATATAACAGTATATCTGATTTAATAAACATCCCACATTTTACGAATATCCAGTAATGCTGTCAGTGTAAACAGGATTTTGGTTGGATTATTTACACTTTTGTATCCCTTAAGTGACTCACATTGGTAAGAACCATACCAGTATCTTGTTGAAACCTCTTTTAAAAACGGATGAAAAATTAATCCTTTACAGGTTTGTGCTCTATTTTATAAACTCATTACTTAAAAATTGTATAACTGTAAGCCAAGGAATAAACAACTATTATTTTTCTTATTACAGTACATATTTGTAAGCGTTTATAACATCGTACTCAAATTATTTAAACAAAATGCTTTTTGTTTTCTTATAAACACACGGAAAGAAATACATTAATTTGAATAGCTTAAATTAATAATAAATATATTTTATTGAAATCTTATATATATATATATATATATATATATATATATTCAATAAACATACAAGAAATGGTATGATGAATATTGTATATGTAACTTCTTGTCTATTTAAGCCATCTTACATCACATAACGGTACGTTATTTGTCCATAATACTGTATTATGAAATTTGATTAAAACAGTGTATACAATTAAAATTAATTGCTAATCGGTTGAATAATTTATTTAGCTAATAACGTAACACATTCTCCCAAGCAATATTTGAAAAGTAAAAGTGTGATTGCGTGGGAACCAAGCCTCAGCCTACACGCTCAAGAACTCTCCAATAATGGAAAAAGAATTGGCAAAATCCATTATGTAATGGTAAATAATGTGTGCTATAGCTTGGCAAAATTGAATATCCTTAATTTATCAATTGGCATCGGTGAGTCTCTGTGAAACCCTGCGATTATTCTCAGATTCTCATTAGTGTCACAATAAAATTAAATACTCGAACCTCCTCTTGCGGCTGTTTACAATAAGTATAAATTTTGAAGTATAATGTGTACTGGGGAAAACCTTATAGTTCACTAGACACATTAATCTCTTGACAGTAACTACATCTATATATTTCTAAACTGTCATCCCCTGTCGGTGACCTAAATATTCAAGTTCTTACATAATTTTGCTGGTTTTATTCGCACAGAAAGTAGGAAAGTATGAATTATTGATGTGAGATGAGAAAACGGTATAATTATACTTATAATTAAGCATGTTTTTAAGGTATCATCATTTTTGTGGCATTTTTGATCGTGAGTGAGTAAAACTTCACTGGAAATCTGCAATGTGATCTCTTTCTCAGCTGAATCTCTTCCTGAGTTGTCTGTGATAGGTTATTGTGACTGACCAGATATATGAAACCTGTTAAAATTTATACTAAATTAGTGTTAGTCATATCGTGTTCATCTTTTATTGATCATCAACATTTTGTTGATATATTCATTTTAAAAGTGTGCTTCTTAGAAATGATACGGCTATTAAATAACCCAAAAATGTATTAATACGAAACAAATTGCAGAGTATTATGCAGTATTATTAAAAGAATAAAATGAATTATCGAATAGCTGGAGGATGTGCCTAGACCTATCAGATTTGGAACATTTCTTGCGCAAACAAAAATTAAAACCTGTAAAAGATAATGTTCATGGCGTAAATCATACGCTACCATATCACAGTTTTGAGACATACCATATCACAAAAAAGTGGAAGAGGTAAAATGTTTTATCATACTCAACTTAAATGACCAGCAAAATATAATTATTATGTTAAATTCCATTGTTAGCCCCCAAAACCCGAACTTTTCTAGAAAGTTATGCGTAGTTATAGTTCATAATCAGACTGACATCACATAAAAAGGATACGTTTGTTCTCTGTGGTGATAGATATTGGTATTATCTCCAGAGATAGTTTTCATTTGTCGCATAGAGATACGGGGGCTGCTTTAGCCCCACTGATAACAGGAGGAGATAATGCTAGCCGCTACAACTGTAAATAGATAAGACACAATTTGGAAAAAAGAAACGTTATCTTATCTTGTTCAATCAGCTTTAAAGACTGTTTTTCTGGGTTGGCATGACTATTTAATTAATTAAGCATAGAAACAAATTACTTTTTGAGACAGCAACGGAATTCACCTAATATAACGTATTGTAAGTATAATGTTTTGATCCACTTCAACCACTTTTAAGTGCTTTTACTAAGTTGTAGTACACACGCAGCTTCAAACAGACTAGAGTACTATACGTAAAGGTATATTTTATTATAAATAGTTGTAAAATTTTTAATAAAAAAGTCTGTGATTATTTTTTGCAATATTTGACATATTTGCATTTTGTACAAATAATTAATAAACTATATTTTAATATACCAAAATATTCTATAAAATATAAATAAATAATTTTTACAATACAAAAAATGTATTTGACTATGTGAGTGCTTTAAAATGTACGATGAACGTTATCTGGCAATTCTAGTCGAACAAAACTGTACATTCTGTGGAACAATTTACAAAAATAATAACAAACTGTACTAATTATTTTAAAACTTGTATGATTTATAACACGTAAATAAATTTATAAAACTTGTTTCTCATAGGTAAATTTAGTAATTAATAATGCTAGTCTCCACATTTATATTTCGACGCGCCTTCAGCGCGGTAAATACTAACTGTTATTTCATGCAAAACGCTTCCTTAGATTGAAGGCGCTAAAAGTTTGCCAAACAATTAGGGAATTAGTATTTTGTTAATTGCATACAATCCTCTCGCCAAAAAGACTTATTTATATCTTATTATTTACTTAAAATTATTATCTGATTGTTATTTCAAATATAATTATTATTTATTTATTTTTAGATAAATTGCTAAAACATATCTGCAAATCTTGCCTTGTCAATGTCCTGTATGGTTTTAACTATTTTTTACTTCTTAAAAAATCGTTATTGATATTGAATTAGTGTTACTTTTTTAAGTGTTGACTTAATTGCTTCTTATACCAAGATTGTTTAGTATAATAGTTTTCCAATAAAAATCCAACCTTGAAATAATTGTTTCCCTAATTTTAGTTGCAGTCTTGCGGGATGTTTTTTGCGTAATAAATATATGAGGTCGTAAGCACAGATCAGATTTTGTGGTTTAAGTATTTATGGTTGTTTTAATTTGAGTTTTAAGTATAATACAATTAAGTTATATATATTTTATTAAATAAACAATACTAATCTCTGAAAAAAGAAAGAACACTTAGGTGCGTACAAGAAGTATGTTTTAAAAGAGATATTTTGTGTGAAATAATTCCAAGACTAAGTAAGGAGGTAACTTGGTATTATTGTTTCTTTAAAAAATCTAAGCAGTTTCACTAAAAATACTTGGTACAATCAAAGGTATCATAAAATGTTTAAGGGGATACGTTTAAGACATTACTTTTGATTTATAGTTATCAATAATCAATCAATGATTTTATTTGTATTAACAAACAGACGATTCTCGGAAAAAAACAACAGTAAAAATATAAACTCATCCAATTGTTTAGTTGCAAAGTAGCGCTTTTAATTTACACTGAGTAAAGTAGTTGTTCTCGTTACTTCTGAAAAATATTTTCAACCCAACGCTACTATATTTTGGGTCTATATTAGTGTTATTAAAGGGTTGTAAGAATACTAATCGTCTCTGATAAACATTCTGATTGGAGTAACACAGTTTCAATCCAAAGCTGAACAAATCTTAGGGAAAGGTTGGTTTAAATTAATTTCACTTTAAATATCTATAAAAACATTTATTTTCTATATTTTATTAAAAATAGTCAACAATTCATGTCTTATTTCTAGCAACTTTTCAAAGTTGTTAACCTAGTTTTATTAGTAAAAATACAAATATTTACATGTTGTTATATTAAAATATTAAATAAGATCACAGCTCTTGATTAGTTCATCTCCAGCCTTTGAATGGCCAAACAGAGAATAACTTGGAATATATTCACTAAATTATTATAATGTAGTCGCACAATAATGTAGCTACCTACTTCGATGTACTCTAGTCAACAATAGCACTACAACAATAGCACCAACGATCTTTGTCAGACTTGATAATCAATTCTAATAATATTATTTCTAATATAAAATCCAGTCTTTAAAACTCTCTCAGGTTTTGTCGTGGTCCTTCAATAAATGATAAAGAATTAAAATTTAACGATACTCTTAAAATTGTGATTTGTTTATAAAATTGTCTTGGATTTAAAGGCTTTTGAAGACGTAGATTTGGAAAAGAGTCTTTGCAGGAGTTTGTCTTGGGATTCAAAGAACGTTTGACTGGATGAATCCTGTTGACATTTCCTAGTGAGTCCAATATTGTTTTGACTAGTAAACCTTCATCAAGGATCTGTCCTGGAGTTCTCTTGCAACATGTTTCTACTGAACTAAACACCGTTAATCACAATCTTCACAGAGTTCTTTTCCTGGATCAGCTTCAGCTCCTCTGGAGCTGGAGCAGGGGCAGGTAGGAAGCGTCTCATGCAGGGTGTGATGAGGCGTGGATCGAGCAATTCCAGAGGCTGAGATTGAGTGAGACAGGTGACAGTCAGGCCTACCAACAACCCCACTAGAGCTCCCAGGCCGGAGAAGTACATATAGGACAGTTGGTAAAGCGGAGGTACACCTTCAGCTATCACTGGAGAACCGATGCCAGCGTAAGAGGACGCAACTGTGGTACTGCAACAAGTACAAAGGAGATTTTGAGATGGAGCAACCACACTGATTGACAATTACAGACCTATTTCACTTTTCTAAAGATTTTGAAAAATCGTATAAAACATTATTAGAACAGGGATTTCAATTTTATAGAATCAAAATGTTCTTACTTTAGAGGCTTGGTAATTTGTTGATACTTACTTCAAGACATTGCTGCCAACTAAACATTGGTCAACACTAAGGATCTTGCTGGGAAATTGTAGCTGTCCAGCCACCATGTAGTATTGGGATCCTGCCACGACCCAGGTCATAGACACCAGACTAGCCACTGCTCCCCACAGTGCACCCTGTTAACATTAAATGCATATTTTATTGTATATCAGAATATAAATATAAAACTTTTCGCTTCTATGTCTAAGGCTGTTATACTCTTTCTTTTATTACTTCTTCGATGTTAAAAGTAAGAAGTGTAACGTCTTTACTAAAAATATAGTGAAATTATTTTTGTTATTTCTTTTTGTTTCTGAAATTGACTTTGCTCTATAAGAAGTGTTTATGTTGTTTAAGAATGATTGGAAATTCTTTTACTTTAAGAGAAAGAGTTATTTAGAAAAAATAAAGAACAGAACCACCAATAATAATTAATTTATTTTGTAACATATATCGGTTGTAAACTTTATGAGTGATTAAGTTTATTTTATGATTTGTAAGACTATGTTTTGAAATGGCTTACTGAGAAATTTTGGCTCACCTTTGAATTCACCCATGGGAAGAAGATTCCGACCGAGAAGATGTAGATCATGGCGCCGTGGGTGATACTAGTCACACTGATCGCCATCTGTACAAATTAAAGTTGTTAAGCCAACGATTATAAGGTAGTCTATTTTAAGTATATTTCTGGATGTGCTTACAAATTATAACCTGACCGGTGAATGTTTATAGTTTGACTCACAAAAAAGGTGGATTGGTCAAATTGGATTGAGAATTCAATTTCAATTTCTAATGATTATCTCACTACGTAACACACCTGCATGATGCCTCCTAACTTTTCAACGATGAAGATGAGCAGCACGCAGCAGGTGCCAACGACCAGAACGATGGCCTTCATGACTAAAGAGGCGGTAGCGTCGCTCTTGGGCGATTTCTTGTAGAAGGGGGCGACGAAGTCTTCGTAGAGGGTTCCGGCTACAGTGTTCAGACTTGCGGACATCGTGCTGGACAAAACACATTAGACAGTGAGCTTTAGTCGTAAACAGCTAACGTTCTGTTACGTAACAGAAAAGTAACAGGGATTACCTTAATCATGCTAAATTATGCCATTAATTTACAGAAATATAATCCGGATCAACGGTAGTGCTGCGTGCAAATACAGAGCACTCAATCCAAGGTATAAACGATTTTTGCACCATTATCGATATCTATGGATGGATTATGTATATCCAACAAAATCCATACATATGTAGACTTAATAATTGTGTAGGTAGATCAATGAAAGATCTGACATTGTAGGCTGAAATAATTTAAAGCACACAATTATTAAGATTATTTTATCGAGCTATTTATGGTTTATACATTACTGCAGTGGCCTGTCTATGGGGGGGGGGATAATGGAACCCCTGACCACAAAATTAAAAATATCTTATAACAGGGACTTAACTTGTTGAGATACATCAGTTAAATGTTTTAATTTGAATTTGGCCTATCTAGTGTGTACAAATTTATTCATATTTACTTCATACACACCTGATGTGTGCGTGTTTTTCAATCAGATCCATTCCTCTCTCCCTCCCACCACCCATGCCTTCCTAGTCAAAGCACTGCAATACATTCATATTTTCTCTTCCATCTACATGTTTTCCTCTATTTTTTTGACTAATATACCAACCTCTATATCCATCTTACAAACAATCACATTCATTTCGACCTTTTATTCTGTCTCAATAAAATCATAGTTACATTAATTAATTTTAATTAAGTTTGAAGTTATTACACAGAGAGTCCGATTGATTTTAAGCCATGAAAATAAATTATGTGAACTGTCCACGTTGATAGTTTATTGTGCCAGTTGTGCTTTGCAATGTTTATTAATATGCTTTTACAAAGAAAGTAGTTTAGGACCTTCAAAAATGTAAAAGAGCCTCTTGTCAACTAATTTGTATTCTCTGGAGTAAGTACATAACACTATCTGAATAAATGAGAGAACATATCAATAAATAACTAAAAAGAGGAGTTCATTTAAACAAAAACATCTTAAAGCGTCTTTTTGGATTACAGTTTAAACAACTTTTTCGTTATTTATGTGACAGATTTCCAAAATTAAAATTTTAATTTCATTAAAATTGATTTTCAATTAAACAGGGTTTTTCAATTTTCAATCACGAAAGAGGGAGTGGGAAAACTGCATTCCAAGCGGTTGTGGTCTGGATTGTTTCCAATGGATTTATGTAAACATTAAATTACGCAACTGCGGAAAATATTCAAGAGCTCTAATTAATTACGTGGTTTACAATGGAATCTACAATCCATTGATAAGTTGATCAACAAGTTCTTAAAATAAATGTAATCTAAACAGGTTTATTTTGTAATGGGAAGAGGGTTTTACCATCATTTGTATGTAGGTATACCTGTTTGTTGTTAAGTTATAGCTGCATATTTTAAAATATAGGTCCCATGACAACTATGATTTGACAACAGTGTCGCTGAGCGAATATCGAAGAGAACAATACATTTTAATCGTGTATTAACTAAGGAACAAAATGATGGAACATTTTAATTTAATAAGCTTTTAAACTTTAAAAAAAGGTTATGTACAAACTTTATGTGGCAGAACAAAAAATCATTATATATCACGATTTGCTGCATTCCTCTACACTCCACAATGCTATTTAACATATAATTTAGTTTTTCTGTATTCTTTATCTATTGTTCTTTAGTGTTTATGCATCAATTGTTTCCTGTTGATTTAGTTATATCCATGAATGCTCTTCTTAGCTTCAAATCTACATACAATTATAAAATGTATACTTGAATTTAAAATAAACCCATACACCAAAGTATCGAAGGAGCTCTCTGACAGAAATAAAAATCTTACCAACAAACTAACAAAAAAACCTGCATTATGTGTGTTGACTACTTACTGAAAATATCATATAATTTTTTATGCGAAAATACGATTTTTTGTATTCTTATAACTTGCTAATTTAAAAGACGCAATCTATCAAAGCTACTGTTTATACAAATTTAACAACCCTAAGAATAAGGCATCCTTGCAAATTTCGTGAAGAATTAATTAATATACAGATTTATCACACCTTTAAATATTATAAATAATTAGTAAACCAATAACCGTACAATTAATTATTAATAACTTATAAAAATAAAAAATATTTATTTATCATATACTGTATTTATTATATGGTGAACTTGTAGGCATTTATTTATTACTTGTAGGCACATAATACGAAAATTGTTTGCACTGAGCATTAATCAATCGAGTTTATTATCTGAAAACAGTTTCTGTTGTAGTCTAATGTAGTTATAATGTTCATTATTTGTCACACTGTCATTATTCGAAAGCCAATGTCGTAAGATTATTGATTTTATAAATTGAAATTAACTCCAGTAAAAATTGAGCATATCTTTAAAGTATTATAAATAATGTACGACAATTAATAGACCATTCTGTAAAGTCGTATATGATGAGGGAAATTTTAATCTGGTTTATTACCTGCTAAGAACGTGTTGTATAAGTTATGTATGGTATTTAAGGTATTTACAAACATGTGGAGCGGTTATGTGATAACAGGCAAGTGCCACCTTCTATAAACAATGTTTTTCAAGTTGACCTTGAAGAGATTTTTTTGTCCACTCCTTGAGAAAATGAGCGCTCTACACGTACTATAAGCAATTTCCCTTCCTCATATCCATCATTATCATGTCATGTACTGAATTAATCATCGGGTCTCGTAATAAAACATCTGTTATATAATGATCCGGCATTGTTACTCAATGATCATTTTTTCTTCCGCTGGGATCATACCATTATGACTATTACATAACAAATTAGTTTTGGTAACATTGGCACGGTTGCAATTAAATGATTCAATATATGAAGCTTTAATTAATTTTATTATAGCTTTATGTCAAATATTCCGTTTTGTGAATTTGTTACGTTGCTCAAGGGCTTCAAGAAGTTTGCAATGATTAGTTTCTAAAACTTCATTACTATTTAAACGTAAGGTCGTCATTGCATCATTGCACAACATATCTTAAAAATTTTCTTTGCTTTGACACGTATATGTACTTAAATGATTTCGGAATAGGCTATAAAGTGTCCAGAAGTTTACTCTCATTACTATTTAGAGGCATGCTTCTCGTGTTATCATTGAACAACATAACCTTAAACTTTTCTTGCTTTGTCACGTATATGTACTTAAATGATTTAGGAATAGGCTATAAAGTGTCCAGAAGTTTACTCTCATTACTATTTAGAGGCATGCTTCTCGTGTTATCATTGAACAACATAACCTTAAAAATTTTTCTTGTTTTGACACGTATATGTACTTAAATGATTTCGGAATGGGCTATAAAGTGTCCAGAAGTTTACTCTCATTACTATTTAGAGGCATGCTTCTCGTGTTATCATTGAACAACATAACCTTAAAATTTTCTTGTTTTGACACGTATATGTACTTAAATGATTTCGGAATAGGCTATAAAGTGTCCAGAAGTTTACTCTCATTACTATTTAGAGGCATGCTTCTCGTGTTATCATTGAACAACATAACCTTAAAATACCTATTCTTACTTTGACACGTATATGTACTTAAATGATTTCGGAATAGGCTATAAAGTGTCCAGAAGTTTACTCTCATTACTATTTAGAGGCATGCTTCTCGTGTTATCATTGAACAACATAACCTTAAACTTTTCTTGTTTTGACACGTATATGTACTTAAATGATTTCGGAATGGGCTATAAAGTGTCCAGAAGTTTACTCTCATTACTATTTAGAGGCATGCTTCTCGTGTTATCATTGAACAACATAACCTTAAAATACCTATTCTTACTTTGACACGTATATGTTCTTAAATGATTTCGGAATGGGCTATAAAGTGTCTAGAATTGTAGTCTGTTTACTATTTAAGAAGCATCATTGCACAACATAACCCTACAATTTGCTTACTTTGACACGTATATGTTCTTAAATGATTTCGGAATGGGCTATAAAGTGTCTAGAATTGTACTCTGTTTACTATTTAAGAAGCATCATTGCACAACATAACCCTACAATTTGCTTGCTTTGACACGTATATGTACTTAAATGATTTCGGAATGGGCTATAAAGTGTCTAGAATTGTACTCTCATTACTATTTAAGAAGCATCATTGCACAACATAACCTTAAAATTTGCTTGCTTTGACACGTATATGTTCTTAAATGATTTCGGAATGGGCTATAAAGTGTCCAGAATTGTACTCTCATTACTATTTAAGAAGCATCATTGCACAACATAACCCTAAAATTTGCTTGCTTTGACACGTATATGTACTTAAATGATTTCGGAATAGGCTATAAAGTGTCCAGAAGTTTACTCTCATTACTATTTAGAGGCATGCTTCTCGTGTTATCATTGAACAACATAACCTTAAAATACCTATTCTTACTTTGACACGTATATGTTCTTAAATTATTTCGGAATGGGCTATAAAGTGTATAGAATTGTACTCTGTTTACTATTTAAGAAGCATCATTGCACAACATAATCCTACAATTTGCTTGCTTTGACACGTACCGGTATATGTTCTTAAATGATTTAGGGACAGGCTATCAAGTGTTCAAAATTTAGTCTCACACTTAGCAACATTAAATAACTATCAGATTTACATAGGCCTGATAACATACTGACTTCTTGAAAACTTGATAAGTGTAAAAATTATTTCTGCATTACTCTTGTACTATCTTTTACTAATTAGTTTACATTTTTTCAGTACTGATATAAAATTACGTGAAACTTACCTCAAGGCGGCGCTGACCACCCCAGAAATGAACAGACCAGAAAGCCCGGGAACGTTTTTGGCGACCTCCATGACGTAGTATGGCAACATCTGGCCTGATTTCTCGATAACCTGAAATAAATAAATAATGTTATTCTATATCATAATACTCTAATCTTAATTTTAAACCAAAAGTAATTTGTTAACGAGGTAATAAAGGAAGGTGTGTACGTGTCTGATAATTCACCATAATGGTTAGACTGCTGCCACTAGACAATAAACGTTATCTCAGACGGTTTTCTTAAAATTTCCCAAGAATAAATCATTCCCAATAATCTTGTTGTATTTCCCTGCACACTTTGGTAATATTTCGTTCTTTTCCTCCTTTCTTAGAATACAAAGTTTTGGTGACAATATATCCTTCCCTTGCTGAATAAAGTCTAGATTTTAGAATTAAACTCCTGGTTTCCAGAGGGTGATACTGTACCACTCGTATATACTGTATTATAATGTTCAGTACATATATCCTATGGGATTACCGGACTTTCTTATCGTATATACTGTATTATAATGTTCATAATATATATCCCATAAGATTACCAGACTTTCTTATCGTATATACTGTATTATAATGTTCAGTACATATATCCTATGGGATTACCGGACTTTCTTATCGTATATACTGTATTATAATGTTCATAATATATATCCCATAAGATTACCAGACTTTCTTATCGTATATACTGTATTATAATGTTCAGTACATATATCCCAAGGGATTACCAGACTTTCTAATCGTAATTGCTCGTATATACTGTATTATAATGTTCAGTAGTACATATATCCTATGGGATTACCGGACTTTCTTATCGTATATACTGTATTATAATGTTCATAATATATATCCCATAAGATTACCAGACTTTCTTATCGTATATACTGTATTATAATGTTCAGTACATATATCCTATGGGATTACCGGACTTTCTTATCGTATATACTGTATTATAATGTTCATAATATATATCCCATAAGATTACCAGACTTTCTTATCGTATATACTGTATTATAATGTTCAGTACATATATCCCAAGGGATTACCAGACTTTCTAATCGTAATTGCTCGTATATCTATATATATAAAAATGAAACTGTTCGTGTGTAACAGCATCACTCACAAACGGCTGGACGGATTCGCCTAATTTTTTTTTTAATTTGTTCGTCTTGATCTGTAGAAGGTTATAGGATACTTTTTATCCCTTTCCCGATTCAGGATTCCGCCCCACTGGTTACAGAAATACCCGTAAGAAATGCATTGCAGCAAACATATGTTATTAAGTGAAAGAGTCTTTTCAAATTTTTAATCAGCTGTTCTTTGTAAACATATATAATGCGACAAAAAATATATTTATATATAAATTTCTTTACACTTATAGTTTTAAAGCATAGAGTAAGCTTAAGAGAAACGACAAATTTTGTTTAAACTGTTTCTGCAATCATAATATATAAAAATGAATGTTTGTGTGTTTGTCCTTTATAGACTCAGAAACTATTGGACCGATCACTATGAAAATTTGTATTTTTCTATGTAGAAGGTTTATACGCAATGCCCATTGATGTAACTAACCACCAGGCTGTACTGCAAGATATAAAAGTTATCAAAGCGCCTGCACATTATAAACTGCAATTACAACACAGTAGTTACGTATATTAAAATATCCAAACACTATTTGAAGGCAAAGAAATATACGGGCAAAGCTTAAGAGACGCGTGCGAAGCCGCGGGAAACAGCTAGTACTGTATTATAATGTTCAGAACATATATCCAATGGGATTACCAGACTTTTTTATTGAATATAATGTATCATAATGTTTAGTACACATATCCCATGGGGTTACTAAACTTTCTCATCGTAATTGCATGTACTTAAACATGATCTGAGTACAGATAAAAGAAAGAGAATGTCTTGGACTTTCTAATGTACCTTGGAAATACATATATCCCATGGGATTACCAGACTTTCTCATCGTAATTGCATGTACTTAAACATGATCTGAGTACAGATAAAAGAAAGAATGTGTCTTGAACTTTCTAATGTACCTTGGAAGTGATGGGATCGCAATCGTGGTACTTAGCGTACATCAGAAGGCCAATGAAAGAGGTCAAGCTCGTGACGCCAATAATGCAGACACAGGTGATCATCATGACTCTGGAATATTACAAAGTACCGTTATATATTTTCAAGAAATATGGAACAAAATGGGTTTAGATTTAAAATTCATGAAGAAATCATGAAGGACTAAATGCTGAAGTTGCCTTAACGCCTGTCTAAGACCAAACTATACTCGTATTGTTCAACTTCTAAAGGTTTTATCAGATAGACCTAATAGAGGTTACTTACATCTTGGCGCCTCTAAGGGTAGGTACACAGATGAACTTCTGGGTGGCACCGGGGTTGACGGCAAAGTTCGAGAGCCAAAAGAAGTGAGTGCCAGCGAAGACGGTCCAGAAGGTGTTGCGAGCAAGAGGGTCGGGGTTGAAGCTGAAATAGACGAATGAAATTAATGACCCTTTATCAAAAACTTATTATCTCTTCTTACACAGAGACTGTAACAATTATAATAAATAATGTCTTCTGTAGAGATTAGAATTTAAATTGATACAACAAATGTAGTATTTTAGTCGAATTTGTGATACTAATAGCGGTAATGAAGTTGATTATTTTGTACATATTCATCATATTCAGGAACTTTGCCAAAGTAGAATGTGCTTGAAAGAATACTCAAGAGAGCACTATCTACTTGTGTCTTAAATTATATGCTGAAATTTAAATTATATAATGGGTAGCCTGATTTTGTGATGCAAATGAATGGCACTTCAAAAAGAATGAAGGTTTCTGAAGGTTGAGGAAAAAAGCAGAATCTCCCTTAGAGCTGAGATGGATTTTCATATACCTAACAAGCGGTAGTACAGTTGTCGATCTTCACTTACTTGAACAGCTCCAACCTGTGGCCTGCTTCTGCAATTCTGAAGACCTCATTGAAGCCGCCAACGTCCCGGACGCCGAGGATGGTGACAGAGATTATGGACACCGCAATGAAGACACTCTGAAGAGCATCTGTCCATACAACCGCTTTAAGGCCTCCCTGCAGAAACAGAGAATGAATTATAAAGGGCATTATGAAATAGAGAGATAACATTGTTTGGAAAAACTCTGAAAACTGTATACTTAAAAGTCTAAATATAATATTGTAAAGTTGAATTACGAGTCCAAGACAACTTATAAAATAAGTTCACGGATTGTGGGATCTGTGAATCTGATTCCTGTCTTTGGTTTGTGTGTAGCTTTTGGAATGATTTAGCACCTTTTGTTCACTTAGAACGCTGAAGAAACTCCTCACTGCACCCTAAAAGTACCTCTGCGCTTGCTTGAATGATAGGATTTTCAGAATGGGTAAGGTTGGTGGTAGGAGTCGAATCCTGTCAAAATCCCATGAGGATTGATTTATATCTCAGTGATGTCACCTTGGAAGAAGGAGAGGCAAACTCTGTTACATGCCCTTCCAGTCAAAGCGGATAGGGGACTCACATGTTTAGACTAGCAAAAGCCTTTAATACTGAGGGAGTTCCACACGAACAATCACCCTCCACTCTAGATTAGACCTATAGATTCACCCTTTTGCTCCAATATCTGTAGGTACATTTTTATTTATTTAGAGTTAGTGATGTTCCGCTCCTGGATATCGATGGCGTTTTTGCACCCAGTGTAGGTTAACTGGAATGTATAAGCAAACGAACCCTCCTGCTAGATTTAGCACTTTTTTTGTTCTCTTAGAACAAGAAGCTTAGAAAATTGCACCTAGTCCTATAAGGACCTTTGCTCTGCTTCCTGAGTCATAGGATATTCTGGATGGGTAAGGTTGAGGGTAGGAGCCACAACCTATCGATTCACGAGGACAAATTTATGTAACTAATCTCAAGTCATGTCCTCTCTGAAGAAGGGAAAGCCAGCTCTGAACCAGCCTCCCTAGTCAAAGCAAGCAGGGGGTGGCTCTTAGGGAACGAACCCTACCAACTCCAAAAGTCATCTTCCGCAGTAGACCTATCGAATTTCACTTGTGCCCCGGATTCTCGACATTTGCGGCTAGTGATGTGCCACTCCTGGATGTCCATAAGGTTGCCCAGATTTAAGTGACACATTGATTTTTGCTGTGCCCAGTGTGAGTTCAAATGGAAGGTATACACCAGCCGGAAGTAAACCCTATTGGGGATTTATCACTTACACCTATTTCTAAACTAATGAAACTTACCAGAGTTGTATAGAAAATGCAGACGATACAAATGATGGGGGCTATCACGTGGACCGAGGCTCCAGTAACTGGAAAAAGAAAAGAAGTAAGAATAAAATACCTGTTCAGTTCAGAAACTCTATATCTTAGATTATTTTGTGCGGCAGTGATTGTTTTTGTAAACCAAGTTTGCTAAGAAAGCTTTTGGCACGAAAGCATTTCCGGGAATACAAAGTTTGGTGATATGAAGTTTCAACCAATCACCTTATTACACTTTGCTTCGGAATTAAAATTGACTACATAAATTTACAATAAAACTAGTAATACTTTATAATAGAAAAAGTCACAAACATTTATATCAATTTTACAAAAACCTGTTAAATTACTACTGATAACACATACCTTGGTTAAACGCTAGGGATGGAACGTAAATCACTATTGGTATGTAGACAATCTGGAACAAAAAAGAAAGTGTAAATTTAATCGTCAAATAATAAGTAATATTAATTGTATTCAAACATAAATATAGGACACAAAGGATTAGATCAAATAAAATCCAATAAAGACAGAATTTACCATTTATTAATTAATGTTGTGACATTAATGCGAAATTAAAATTACATTGTTTATTTTAATGATGTACGCTTTGTGATTTATATCCAGATTTTCATTGCAGGAACGGAAATGGCTGATGGTAGGGATATGAATTGCTGAATGACCAGTTGGCCTTGGACTCTCAAGTTTTATAGGCCATTAAATGTCTAAAATTTGCATTTATAACTCTTTTATTTCTTTATACAGCATCAACAATAAAAGGCAGGTTTGACAATATTGGTATGGGTTAAAATACCCGTGAGGTGAGTATCCGATGGCCGGACCTAGTACTACCATTGTTAGGACATTATGCATCATCAGGGTAATCGGTTGGCTTACTAATTTAAGTTTGCGATTGGGACGTATAAGTTCAGATTGACCAATTCTCAGTCTGTTTAAGGTGAAAAAGCGTTGTACCTCTAATATAAAATATTTGTTTTTTGTGTGTAAATAGACTGAATCCTATTATGATGTTTACCATGTTAAACGAAATAAATATTCTTTAATTAATGCTATAAATTGAAACATTTCAAAATTTTGTGTTCCGGCAAAATTATGAATTTTGGTGTGAACTCAAAATTTACGTTTTTAAATGACGCCTTGTTTTCAAGAGCTCTCTCTAAAAGACAATGTTGGAAGCTAACAAAAATGGTGGCAATTAAAAAATGACGCCTATACACCATTAAATCATTTGCTCTTTTCGTATTTATCATATTTAGTTTCATTTGTTTGTCTCTCGATAGTCAATAAATGGGTTAGATTAATGAAAATCGATTTCTCATATGGACACTAATGCGTAGTTTTATCTCGAGTAACTTTGGTGTTACGGTATTTCCTATCTTGTTATTGCAGCTAGACCCTAGTTTACACTAGATAACCGTGCAATACTAAGGTCGTTCACTACAAATAACTGCGTGTCAGTGTCTTACTAGAGAAATATTTATTCATTGATTAAACCAAAGTTTCAACTCTCTACCACAAACACTAGGAACGTGAGGTCTAAGAAGAAATAAGTGGCGTAAAGGATTTTAAATTTAGATTAGCCACCGTTCCTTACAAGAGAAGACTAACTATTTTTAATAATAGTCACAGTTTGTGTTTGTTTTTAAATTTATTAAAATAAGGGACTAAAAAAGAGAGTTGTGTTAGATTTCAAACAAAACTTTTCATTTTTTAAATAGTTCAAAATGTTTGAAAACGATTATACTTTATCTTACTAGCATACCACTGGAAAAGGATACTTGCAAAACCTATACGAAGGATCGGACTTTATTAATATCCTGTAGTAAAAGTGAATTTATAAAGTTCGATCCAAGTAAAGTTCATGAATTTCTCGTTTTGGTGGTCGACTGAACCTCAGAGTCAATAAAGTCAAATTCACTTCTAAGCTAATTTTCATAAAAATTTTAATAGAGTACTTGCTTACCAAGGATACGGCGAATATGAAGGACCCCAGTGTGCGGACTTTGGAGTTAAACCTCATTTCTAGGTACTGCAATACGAACAATTGGATCAGTTTAAGGCAGACATGATCTTTACACTAGCTTAACCTTAAAAATAATCAGTGCATTTAATATTGGCCATAACAGCCCTTCGTGACTAAAAAAAAAAAAAAAAAAAACTAGTGAGATACTTTTGCTACAGTTTATAGTTTCATAATTATCATGTTAAGCTTGAATATATGTTTGATAAACAATAGCATACTTTCCAAAGCAAATAAAAATACACAGACAAATTGTAATAAAAAGCTATGAATTCAATTTACCTGAAAGGCAGAATTGAGTTGCAGCGGATGAAATACTGGGAGGTAGCAATAGATTATCATAAAGGTGACTCCTATTATGCTGAAGGCTATGACGTAATACTGGGTGCCAAAGAGGTATATCTCGGCAGGAACTCCTAGCAAAGTGATTCCTGATACATGGCTGAAACATGAGAGAATATCGTGATAAAACATGGGGAATTTTAACATTATGTTCTTAAATGTTTTTGGAACATCTCAATTTATCGTAATCAAAGTTGAAGACACTTACCTTGCGACGTTTGACAAGGCGACTGGTATGATCCCCATCTTCTTGCCTCCCAGGAGGTAGTCTGAGACCGTGTTCTGCCGCTGGAAGCAGCCGATGTACAGACCGATGAGGGCGGAGAGGGCCAGCAGGCTGGCGAAAATGGAGTACTCGACCAGACCGAAGTGGGAGTGACCTGAGGTCAGGGTCGAAACTGTGGAGTTGATGACATCCATCTGAAACAGCCCAAGGGAAAATCAGAATGCCTCGGGAGTAGAGAGTATTTAACACTTATTGGGAATGTGGAAATGGAATGCCATTGAAAAATGTGATGATAAAAATTTTGTAAAAATTTATGTAAAAACATTTGAATGAGAGTAAATTTTAGAAGATAATCATAAAATTTCGAGGAATAAAACAATATAGTGCAAGATATGAAACGGTACGGTGTGTAAATTTAGAAATGGGCTCACAACAGAGGGAATTTGGGGAATTTGCTTAGTGACAATATGAATTTTATAACTTACTAGTTCAATGTAAAAGTCGCCCTTCGAATGGGAGTGAGTAGCCCTTCAGTAACCAGAAAAGTAGTAAATAAATAAAAATTATCACATCAACATTCTTGGAAAATTATGTTAAATCAGCGCTTTATTAAAAAGAAGGGTCCAGTAACTCCCATAAAACAGCTAAGGACAATTAATTATAAATGTCTTTGGCATAGGGTTTTACCAATAGCTATAGTATTTCAGAATACTGTGCATTTCACGCATGTTCAGCTATTACAAACAAAACAAAAATATTGATGTAGGAGTAAAAGAATACAAATTATTTACTCTGCAAATACCGGGCCGAAAACCTCTGATATATACAGGAGGACCTGTACGGGTATTCGTAATATTTTCAACGACGAAAAAACGGGATACATTAGACGCATGCATTTAAATATTTGCCCAGAATTCCCTTTCTTTTTATTAAAATATAAATTCGGTAAATCAATTTATTTTTCTATGGAAATTGATTTTAGTTCGTAAACATAAAAAATAATTGTCTTAAAGATGTGTCTTCACCGTATACAAACATGTGTTTTGCCAGTCTACCAGTTTTAATACTAAGCTAAATCAAAATTAAGTAGAAATTCTTGTAGTACTATAAAGAGGAGTTATCATACGACAGTTAGTTAATTAATCTGCTGCCGAGTTACTCAATTAAATGTTAATTGATTTTTTAATCAGTAGAGGGATCATTGGTATCCCTACCAATACGAAATCCGTGTTGGTTTTTAGATCAGAGTATAAAACATTAGACAACATTAGGAAACACTCCTGCCCGCTTCGCTTTCCGTTCACTTGTTACTTTAACGCTTACATTATTTTTAAGCGTGCAACAATTAAGAAAAGGATGTTCATTAAAATTCGAGGAATAAATTTATATGTTTGCAACAAAATCATTTGAATCCAAAACTGCTTAGCTGTTATAAACAAAGTTTGCATTAAAAGTATCGAAATAATTAGAAATTACAAAATGTTGAAATTCTTAAAGAATCAAAACATTAATAATCATTGGTTTTATGGATTTTCAATTTCATTACGAGTATTTTAAAGCTTAGTTTAATATACAGACATTAAATGGTCTCAATTTTATTACCTTAAATTTATGGCACTTGTCTATTTTTGTGGGGTTTTCAGTTAGTGCTCAGCAACAGAGTTATTATTATCTTTCGGGGATGCGGCGCATCGGAATACCACGTGGATTAATATTACCTCAGAAAAGTTGCTGAGAACTGTAAAATTATGGACATTGTTATGATTCACCTACATCGTGAAAAGCCTTTTACGTTAATGGAAACAAGTCATCGGCAATAAAAAAATCCAGGACTGGGTAAACCCAACACAGTCAGAGAAATACAGGTGTTTGATGCCGTATAATTAACATAACTTTCGAATAGAGACCGCGAGAAGTGCACGGATTTGTGATTGTGGTGGGGGGGGGGGGACTCGGGGAATCCCGCGCGTTCATTTCTCCTCCATACAGGTATAATTGAGTACATAACCTCATCTGACCAAACCAGTAAACAATAATTATGTTAGGTTGTTATTTGCGAACCGGTTTAAACCAGTATAATCCGATTCTTTGGGATTTAAAGGGGGATTTTTTTGTAACGGTAAAGAAATGTTCTGTAATATTTAAAAAAGTTTTAGAAGACAGTTCGTATGAATTCTTGTTTATCTTTCCCACGTTCAAATTGTTGATATTGTCTTCAATATTCTAACGGAATAAAACATGCTCGTTAACTAAGTGACATTACAGTAAATTCAATTAATCATCGCTACATGTCGCATTTAATGGCGTAAGTAGAGCTGGAATTAAAGTTTCCACCGTATTTTTAAAACCTAAAGTAATTAGTTTTTTTTTACTTATAAAACAGACGTTTTCGTTACGATTTATTAAAGAGAATAAAATGTAAAGACCAACAGTCCTAATATGGACGTTATAGAATTCAAGTTTACCAATTTAGTATTCAATCTAAATTCCTTTTAAGGTACCCTATAGAGAGAAAATGAAAATCTAAAACGGTTATGGTTGCTCTACTTTAGAAGAGTGTAAGAAATGTTTCAAACAAAAACAAATCCCAATAGTGAAGTTTTTTTAATAACCCCTATAAACCCATACAAACTAAAAGTCGGATTTGGCCAGCTAATGAATGACCTGTTAATTATTCAAGATAATTCAAAAATAAAATATTCACCAAAGATGAAAAAATTGCTTGAAAGTTGTGGTGTCTAGAAATGTTTCTTTCAGGCACTAGTATAAAATTTATATTACAAGAAATCGCTGAACGTTTGTTCAGAGGTTATGATCGGTACTTATTTTATCTCCCCGGGCTTAGCTATTACTGCAAGGGTTCAATTCCATATGGGGTATAATGGTAAAAAATGTATATAACCATTTTTCTATAATGTATCTTCTACTTACCAAAAGGATGAACGAAACGTATTATTTGTTAAAAGTGAAGCAACACAAACACTTATTTTAAAAATAATCCATGATAATCTGTGCCTCAATCTAAATTTAAAAAATGTTACATAAAACATTAATAGTTTTGGATTACAAAAATTTTAATTAAATTTCTTAAAAAGTTTCTTTGCTGTTTTTATTTAGTTAAACCCCTATATGTTTTCCATTTTATAGTAGCATTTAATCTCACAAAACTAAGATCTTAATTGACTTTGGATTCGAAAATAGTCAAAGTAGATTATAACTATAAAATATTAATGACATGACTGCAGAAGCTATCTGTTTGGTACACATTTTCAATATAGTTGTTTGTTTACGAATTTTGCTACCGTAGGAAGTTCAAAACATTTAATTTCAATATAGACAAATATTATTAACCATAACAATTGAGATATATTTGATGCGCTAAATTAACCAGTTGAGAACAATACAATATAACTAAGTTGGTAGGACTGTTAAAACGATACTTCACTAACCTCTTCAGCGAGATCCGGTACGTTGGCAGCAGACAACACTAACACTAAACCCCGAAGAGCACAGACGTCGAATGACCACGAAGGGGTCGGACGCTCGATTATATCCCGCGGGGGGACATACTCTGACGTCAAGAAGCGAGTACGCACGGTGGGATTGCGGGAGTCGGGGGATTTCGCAAAGACCTGCTCAGCGTTCGATGCAGCGGCCGCCACGCCAGGTGCCGCTGCCTCGTTATTGCCAGCCCAGACGAGGAGAGGAGGAAACTGGCGGTTGATCGTTTAATGATTGTATTTGAGCTGTTATGTGTGCTTATTCACTCTCTTACCATCTAGGTGGCTTGGAGATTAGGCTGGTGTAAATTGTAGTACATTTCGTCGATTATCTCAGCCTCATTTCCCTTCAGAAAGTTTAGATTTCACGATCGGAATTTGCGTATATCCCTGAGATCTTTGCTTTGTTTGTATGGCTGAGCGTTAGCGAAGCCCATTATTTGAGGGGCTGGAAAAAGCTCATTGCTGTCTTTCTGACTGTCCGGACGATATATATAAACGAACTGACCTATGTCAATTGTTATATCGAACTCCATTTCTAGGTAGACAAGAATGAGTTCAACGATGGTGCATGTCTATCCATGGAATTTGGGTGAGCATCGTTGAAGCAATAAAACACCTCGACCAGATCAGCAAGAGCAAGACATTCTTCCAAAACCCTCTATGAAGACAAACTTATCTGTAATCCTTCCTCGCGGCAAGTAAACTGTAGTGGCTTTTGAAGCAAAAGAGAACAGAAGCAACTAAGGCTAGTTGTGGGCTGTCTTGTTATCAATAAGATATGCAAGCTGGTACTATGATCAATAATAGCAATACTACCAATGAGGGAGCAGTCACACATACCTTATATAATATGAGCTAATTTCTCCCACATATGGAATGACATGTTACCGTCCTACGGAGCCAGTACCTCGTTTAACTACTGAGGATCCCTCATAACTACTCCAGGCTAACATATAAGAAGTGCTGTTATATATAACATAGTGATATGAATTACGGCGTGTATAACTCAGAGCTAGATCATTTTACCGATCATTTGGAATGCTGCATATAAATAAATGCCTGAAGGGAACTTTCTCGTTTGAAACGACAATTATAACGATGCAGTTATTGCCGCGGGAGCTCTCTAACGACTCGCTGCAGGTGATCAATCCAGCTCAGAGAGCTATAATTTAGAAATCGCAGTGGAGAATGCACCAATTCCTACTATGCAAAGTAATGATATCGTCATCCAGAGGGCTCATAGCCGGGAAGATAGGGAGACTAAGCTTATATAATAACTCAGCGTAAAGTTTGACACCAAGCTCACATTTTGGGGAAAAAAACTTCTGAAGGGGCAAAAAAGGTGTAGGAATCACAGCATTTTTTAAGTATCCTGATCTAAAACAACCTGTGGCAACTCGTGGTGTTACGATCTACATAAGCTGTAAGATTTGGGCAGCAAATATGCTAAATAGGGAATAGAGTGGGAATATGGCGAGGTTCCTAAAAGGTCTTGTAATTTAATGAATATACGTTTTCATGGACGTATTCATTGACCCGAAATACCTTGAGGACTTGGAGTAGCACGACCCAAACAACAAGCAGGACTCTTTCCCTGTAATAAACAGGGGGAAACACAGACTTCGAGATAGCTAGTCCCCAAATATCGTCGTGCTCTATCGTTTGGAAAATGGGCCTTGTTCATCAAGCGAGAGATCAGTGTGTTTGGAAATGTAGGGGAAGCGTGAAAGATAAACGTTATACTACACGTTTATCTTACAGTATTACATAGCTCTGTTGCAAAAGGATCAAAAAGTCCATTTATGTAACTTGGATCACTGAAGAGATTACGAGGCATGTATTAAGTTGCGGAAAGTTACGAGGGCCGCTACATATATTGCATTGATTTATAACAAACTCTTCGTCCACTTTCTTATGATACCAATATTTTATTTTGGGTTCATTCAATATAACATTGTGAGAGGGGCCATTAAAAGCATTCAAAAATACACTGCAAATTTCTAAAAAGCGTCTATTTTATAGCTTTGGAGTAGCCCCACCAAATGCAAACCACTCTAATGTGCAATTACGTCATGGAAATGAGCGCTAAACTCAGTATTGAAACTGTGATGCAGATGCTTGGACGACAGTCAGGACCACTTAAGAAGCTGAGAGGCTGCACTGCCGAGACGAGGTACTGTGGGGAGCTTAGGAGAGAATGAGCCAGTGGGCAAAGGGAGAAGGCCGACCTGATTCATTGCCTCGATGATTGATTGCACTAGTCATTAAAAACGCAAAGCCCAACTCAGTTAGTTATTTACTCGAATTAGTTATGTTTTTAGGAATGTGATTATGGCAGATAATTCGTCAAGGTGTCGCCTACCAAAACCAAAATGCGACGAATATGTCTTGTTCCTAACTCCTGACCTCGCCATAGTAATTTCCCCCTCCCCCCACCACCCTTCATGACAATCTGCTTCAATTCTCAATAAAAGGATGAAAATCGGTTGAAGGAATCCCTCCCACACCAAATTGATGAAGATAAATGGCTGTTAAAAGATATTATAATACACGTTTCACAAGAGTGAGTATACCACATAGTAACGGAGGCACTGTAATTGTGCTTTAATCCAAAATAAAATTGACATGATTACTAAACAAATATACACATTTATAACCGCTAGATATAGTGTATTTTATGATTATGAGAGAGGTCGTAATATTTATACTCTATGCATTCAGTCTCTTTGCATCAGGTACGTGTTTTTTTAAGGAACGTCACAAAACTATTGCCACCCTAAAAATCAGACACTTTTAAATGCTCTAAGATCTGTGATTTGTATGTGTATATTAATTGAACATGATTGGTCTTTCTTGTTTATTTTGCACCCTTTGGTATCTTGAACTGATTTTCCATACATTATAAAAAATATTGTATTATAAAACAATAAAAAGTGCCTTCACACTGTAATTAAACGGGTTTTTAGATTTACTCCATACATAAAATTACATAACATTACTCCAAGATACAGATACATAAAATATACTTATTTTTCGTAAAGTTCTCATAGATGTGTAATTTTAAAGCTATAATACATATACAGATTATTTGGAGTTTTTTGACAGTGTTGTTTTTGATTCATTTTGTAGATTTTTACACTAGTTAAATAAAAACAATAATAATTTTTGATTTCTCTGAATAACCAATACAATTATTGAAATAAATCTTGAGAGTGGCTTGATACGCATTATTTATATCTTTAAGATAAGAAATCTTCCTGTATCCTACATGCAAAAAAGTCATAAAGATGTTTGAAGTTCAACATGGTTTTTTAGGACACAATCAAGATTATCGATCGCTAATACCCTATTGGCATTAAACTGTGATGCATTAAGACATAACGTATAGCTGATTTGCATCGAAATGGCGTTGTTTACCTTTTTCCTGCATATAATTTATATGGTTGCGATGTATCGAATTTTCATCAAAGGATATTTTGAATATATGTTGAAATGAAATAGCTATGACTTATGAATACTACAGCCAGTGAGATATTATTTTACAACCATTTAAAAAACATAATATGCAACGTGAATTCAATCTGTTTTCTTTGTATTATAAATTACAATTTGATTAGTTTAAAATTAACTGAAACATACACTTACTATTTGCAGGGGCACGTGTTCGTGAGTACGGTAATAGTTGTGTTTTCCGTTTAACCAAATTCAAGCAAGTCCAAGTAATCGTCCTACTCTTTGGAACTATTGTAATTAATTAAGAACACTTGCTGGTGAAATTAGTCCAATGTTTCCTCGGACCAATTAATAAAATACAAAATACAAATACTGACTTGTGATTTCAATATTATATGGTTTTAATGGAACATATTTAAGCGAGTTATAAGTAAGGCATATAACAGTAAAAACATTACAATATCACATTTTTTACACGAAATGAATAATAAACATAAAAAGCAGAGGTAAATAGATAACCATTTCACAGCTATAGGACGAGTAGTCTGAAAACAATGTAATTTTAATATTATCATAACGATAAGATATATAAATATATATTGATAAGGTATTGTATAAATATGTGTATATAGTGACAAAATATTGTTTACGACTCTTTCTGCATTAATTTAAATTTCAATTAATGTTTTCCAAACTGTATTTCACCCTCAATATTTATAATCTATCACTACAGACCAATTAGTTTATTCACGGATGTTTCCAAAGGTCTTGAAATACAGTAACCTGTTGCGATCAAATAACTAAATTTGTTCGATATTATGGAACGATCATCAATTAAAACCTACATTCCTGTAGCATAGTAATACCAATATTACCATACTTTGAACAACAGAGGACATACGACTTCCATAAATTGTAAGCAGTTTGCTATTTGAAGTTTATTATAGTTTCGAAAGAGTGCTAAAACACAACTTGCTAATGTATAAATTAGAAAATTTGTAATTTCATTTAGTTATTTCATCTGTATAGAATTTCAGTTCTGAGAAAGACAATATTGAGTATTTATAGACAAAACATTCATCGAATTGGAGAGGTGAAAAATATGGACTGCCACAAAGTGTTATACTTGGCCCACTGCTGTTTATATTTCTCCCAGCCATAAACAGCTGACTGAAATGTAAATAATAAACATAAAAATACAACTGGCATGAAAACATAACTTAGTGCAGTGTGGAGTGAGTATTATTCTTCAGCGCTGTGCAATTAAATCTGTTGTGTGTTTTCTGTTAATTGTATTTGTTTTAGTTTGTTGGTATATTTGGCATGTGTATAGTAAATTCCACTGTTATACTGAAAGTCTGCGCAACTGATTCAGTTTGTGGCAGCCCACGGAGGCACTTATCTTTTAGCACATGTTAACGATCTCCTCTAATGGTGATTAGGCAAACCGGTTCCGTTGGCAGATAATCTGAATATTACAGTGATTATAAAAAATTGGCCATTCAAACTTATTTGGTTATGTTTTATATTGGAGCCAATTTTGCAGCCTTGTAAAAGTGATATGTATTTAGGTTATTATATTAAAATATTTTGTTTTGGATTCTTAAGTAAAATGAAGTACTAGATGGTGTCAACTTAGTCAATATAAATAAAAGTATTTCATCCATTTTGTACTGTCGGTCTAACAATAAAAATTTTAGACTAATCTTTTTGATACATGCAATAAAACTTGTTTCGCGAATATAGAGAGAAATTTCAACAACAGTGTAGCAAACTCACAAGCTAAAATCTTTAAATTGTTGTTTTCTTGTAATAATTAAACACGGAGTTACCTGTTTCATACTTCTTTTTATAATGATCCTACTTCAATAATCTAAGATAAAAAACCGACATAAGCAACAAAGGCTCTAAATAGATTAGTAGGATTAATTTGAGTTAGGTTAGATGAAATAGAGTTAAAACAGCTTTAGTTAATCGGAGGCAGCTTTAATAACACAAGTTTGGAATCATGTCTGTGGTACTTTGCTTGAACCAAAAACCAACTATTGTACTTGAAAGGTTAGCGACTCAGCTTACCATCTCAGGAGTCCGGGTTAAAATCTTAGTTTAAGCGTGGAATTTCCACGCGCAAAAAATTAATTACCAGAGTCTATCCTGAAGTAATATGGTCAAACGATTACAGACGGGAGCTTTATATCCTAATAAAAATAATAAATACAAAGAAGAAAGGTATGGTTCAACAGACGTTTTCCAATAACAAAGTACACATTCGACATTTGATAATGCATATCAATTGTTTAAATTATTTATTTAAACTTTTAACAAACGCTCAACATTAAAGCACCAGTGTATGTTTACAATGTATGCTCTCATACCCCACTCATTCCTGCCAACATTCCCACTTTTAGCGCAGCTTGTCAGACTACTGATTGTGCGGTATTACAGTCATATGCGATAAACTCTTCAGAACTGTCAAATGCTTGTGAAGATAAAAAGCTCTTCAGCCGAGTTTTAAAGCCTTGTACATTGTGGCATTCTTTATTGAATTTGGCATCTTGTTGATAAAACGAATTCTTACCAGTGAAGGTTGACTTCGTTAAATTCCCGTCCTGTGTCTCTCAGTTCGGTAGGTGTCTCTGCCTCTAGTCTCATATCCATGTATGTCTCAGCCCCTTGTTACGGCACATTCAGGCGGACAAAATACTGTTGGTTCCAAAATGTACAGACTAAGCAGAGTTAATTATTGTAACTTGAAGGCTTTCTTGCAATTTTCTCTGAACTTCAACTGTGCAATTACCCGAATGGCTTGCTTTTGCTTCAGCACTGCTCTTTGTTGTGTGCTTGAGTTTGTTTTTGTGCTTACAAGTGAGTGGTGCTATGAATCGTTAAGGTATATGAAAAATGAAACTTCTAATCAAGAAGTACGTCCAGTGCTTTGGGACTCCCCTAGAACTGAGTACTACTGAATAGTGACCATACAAACAAGCTGCGATATCATCGAAAAAATTGTAGCTGTGTGGAATGGCCAGACGCTAGGCAAGCATAACACTCATTCAGCAACGCTAGCCAAGTGCAGTGTGGAGTGGTCTTTATACGCATAGTCGTCCGGAAGTGGAAGTAACAATGAGCAACACCTAAATATATTTTTCATATCTTTTTTAGGGTTTTCATAAACACTTTGTTTCCAGTGAATATTTTGGTTTCTATTAGTATTTTTAATGTTTTAAATAACTATTCTCTTATTATGAACTTACAAAGTAATGTTTATACTCATGTCATCTCTCCTCTCATATAGATAAGTTGTTTTGTTGCTATTTATAACTGGTTGAGGAGAAAAAGCAGTAAATGGTTTTAACTTCAACAGTCAAAAGGAAACCCTACTTCGAAAAATTAATCGTGATAATAGTTATAAATTGTGCAACAATTTATACCTAAAGTTTGTGTGTTCGTCTTTCAAACTATTCATATTTTTTGTCATTTCAAGGGATTTGATAAAATTTAAGGGTTAAGTAAGGAAGCATTATTGTGGTGTTGTATAACTTTAAATGTAATTTAAAACAATACACTTTAATAATTAATTACATTTTAATGATCCTATCAAGTACATAATTTTAAAAGTTATTAAGAACCAATATTTCCGCATTTAATATTTGAACAGGTTTGTTTTAATCTATAAATCTCCATTTCTCTCTTATCACCTTTACCTTATAGAATGAAATGAAAATTTACAACAAACAAGTAATAAATTGTTTAAATGTAATCTGTTTATTTTCTTATTGCTTTAAAGTGACGTACTGTACAAATAAAGCGTTTTTATCTGAATTTACTGGTTTAATTTATTTCAATTACTCTATAGTTTTGAAATGTTTTGTTTGGAATATTACAACTCTTTTAAGAGGAAACTGTAGTTAGCTGCTAGTCACGCATCTAAGTTTCAGCTTTTAACATGAGGATAACGTTAAAAATTTAATTATAAAATGGAACTCTTCTCAAATCTATAAATGATTCGCTTTACACACTTATTTATCAGGGTTTCAATGTAAATAGATGGCTATAAATACGATTATTGGTTAATACTAATGGTTTTTTATTCATATTCACCATAGAGTTTCCCATAAAATAGCAAAATAGATAAATTTGTAAACAAACTCCATAAACCCATAGAGACACGTGACTTATTAACACATGTAGCCTAACTATACCAACACAAACAACATCATTTTATAGTGACTTGGCATATAGCATTTTACTATTTAAATACTGATATAAAACACAATTTATTGAACAAATAGAATGTGATTGTATCATATGACTAGATATGTCGAGATATGACAAAATTATGCATGAAACGTCATTTGTACTAGAACGAGTTCTAGATGTCATTACTTTAATTTTTGTATGAAACTCCATTTCTAAATAGACAAGAATGAGTTCAATGATGTTGCAGGTCTATCCATGGAATTTTGCTAAGCATCATTCAAACTATTACTCAGTCAGTAGACTAGCATAATTCCTCTACTGTCTGCAGGAACTAGATTTGGGGTAACTCTGAGCATTATCGAAGCTATATCACTCGACAGGGCTGGAAGCACATTATTTTTGTCTGTTTATCTGTTTGTCCACACGATAGCCCCAAACTCCGCTAATACTCTTTCAATAGCTATCCAGAAGTATCCAGACAGCGAAACACGACTCAAAATTAATTGTGTTTTCGTGCTATCAAAACCAATTAAAATAGCACACCTAGCAATCAACATACGCCACTTTATATAAGTCGTGACAGATTCTGTAACTTGTTTTCTTGGAATAAACACGTAACAACAGCGTGATCATTATCTATTGGTAATAAATTACTGTAAGTACAATCCTATTTAGTACATACTGTCATTAACGTATTTAGAACTGCGTGTGGGGGGATGTTTATTCGCTGACCTTCAGCGAAGCTTAGTACTCAAAGGCCTGGAAAAATTTCATTTCTGTCTGTCTGTCTATCTGTTTGTCAACATGATATCTTGAAAACGAAGAGCCCTGTACAGTTGGAATGTTGAGTTAAGTCTCTATAAGCCGCGTTTACACCGGAGTTAAAAACACGAGTTGCAAACAGAAATTGCAAACATCTCTAAAAACGCGCATTTTTAGACGAAACATTTCGCTGTTGCAAACAGTTTTTCAGTGTTTGCAATTGAAATTTTTGTTTCCACCTGAAGTAGGTAAAGATCAAAAGGAGTTTGCAACACTGGTTTCGGTCACTGTGCCGTTTGAAACATGAAACAGAAACATTTCCCCGCCATCCCCTACGCTGCCTCCACTCTTATTCACGTAATCATTCGCATCACCTTGTCTCGACTCAAGTGTCATTTCCTCGCACACCTCAGGTACAAACAAAGATATGGTTGATTTTGATATCTTGAATAGGTAATTTAAGCTTGTGTACGAATCTCCGACACACGCCGCTGCGGCTAAAATGACATCCTCGACACTTGACATCCTGGGAAGGACTGATTCCAGTAACCAGAACATAGGCGAGTCATAATCAAGGTCGAAAGTGTTTCAAACATTTTCATGAAACATGGAAATAAAACCATGAAATAAAAATTGCAAACTTTTATTCGAAACTTCTGTTTGCAACTGTTGTTTGCAATAAAAGTTTTGCAATTCTTTGTTTGAAACTTCGGTGTAAACGCGGCTTAGACTGGTTCCTATATAGGCAACGAGTTCGGGTGGTGTATGTTACTCTATGAGATTTGGCTGAGAGTTAGCAAACATTTTAAAATCGGCCTAAAGAATAAGCTTGATAGCATATTATGTTACATAGTAAGACATGTAGGATTACTAAGATATCTCAAGAAGGATTTAATCTGTCAACTTTAGATTTTGCATGAAAATTTATTTCTTCATAAGCAAGAATGAGTTCTATGATGATACATGTCTATCCATGGAATTTGGCATTGTACACTTGCGCTCGTTCTCTTTTGTCTGCCAGTGGATGTTAAATTAATGTTAAAACACAAACGAGTTCCTGCACGCGCTCGTTTTAGTGGTGCATGGGATCTATATTGTTAAAATTGCATGTTTACTGAATAAAGATTTTGAAAAAAAATTTCCTTTCTGTATGTGTCTGTTTGTCCGCACGATATCTCAACAATTAAATGATCTATAGGCTTGAAATTTCGCATACAACTTCAGCAAAGCTTGTTATGCGACATTTAATGTAACGTATTCTCCTTGTCATATAAGTATCTAACAACCAGTTATACCCTTGTGGTTGTCATTTTACAATGAGATGGACACAGGGTGATGGATGATCAAAACATTTAATGTAACGTATTCTCCTTGTCATATAAGTATCTAACAACCAGTTATACCCTTGTGTTGTCATTTTACAATGAGATGGACACAGGGTGATGGATGATCAAAACATTTAATGTAACGTATTCTCCTTGTGATATAAGTATCTAACAACCAATTATACCCTTGTGTTGTCATTTTACAATGAGATGGACACAGGGTGATGGATGATCAAAACATTTAATGTAACGTATTCTCCTTGAGATATAAGTATCTAACAACCAATTATACCCTTGTGTTGTCATTTTACAATGAGATGGACACAGGGTGATGGATGATCAAAACATTTAATGTAACGTATTCTCCTTGAAATATAAGTATCTAACAACCAATTATACCCTTGTGTTGTCATTTTACAATGAGATGGACACAGGGTGATGGATGATCAAAACATTTAATGTAACGTATTCTCCTTGAGATATAAGTATCTAACAACCAATTATACCCTTGTGTTGTCATTTTACAATGAGATGGACACAGGGTGATGGATGATCAAAACATTTAATGTAACGTATTCTCCTTGTGATATAAGTATCTAACAACCAATTATACCCTTGTGTTGTCATTTTTACAATGAGATGGACACAGGGTGATGGATGATCAAAACATTTAATGTAACGTATTCTCCTTGAGATATAAGTATCTAACAACCAATTATACCCTTGTGTTGTCATTTTACAATGAGATGGACACAGGGTGATGGATGATCAAAACATTTAATGGGTGCTCATCATAATTGGTGTCGGTTAACATGTATTTTTATATGTTTTACAACTTATATATGTTTGACGGAAGGAATGCATAGACTACAATGTAGTCTATGATGAAATGTATCCAAGAGTGGCATTGTTGATATTTATAAAAAAAACAATTTCTTCGAATAAGATTTTATAAAAAAATCAACAATTTGAAATCATAAGTAACATCACTGAAAGTATTTTACTCTATCCATTCATAGGCGATGCACGTACTGCAAATTCACATTTTTATCTTTAGCCGTTCTATTATCCTGGATACATAATCGTCCAAAATGTTCTAATTTCTTATACAATAATTTACATGTATTTAAGTTAAATATTTGTCTCAGTTTTTATTTACCACTCTCACTAATTGGTGGTTTTTACTCTTGTTATTCGTTTATACTTTAGTTTTCATTGTTATTTATTTTTATATAGTTTATTTGTCCTGTTATTATTTATCTTTTATATCTATTCATATAATGTCACATCTTATACAGTAATGTATTTAAGTTAAATATTGTTCTAATTTATTATGTACTACTATCACTAATATTTATTATAATTGATACATTTCTTATTTATTGTTAGTTATGCCTACGATTTAATTTAGAGTCCAGTTGCATGTTTGGTTTGGCTCTTTTCTTTTAAGTATTATTTAATCATCTTATCATATTAAGTTTATAAATGTAAATTGGTTTTTGACCGTTGAAAGGAAATAAATAAATAATTTAAATGTCTATAGTACTTTTTAGGGTGATGAATTTAGTTATTTTATGGTCGTAACTGTAAAATTAACCACAAACAAACTCCATCCCCTTAAGGAAGGCTTATTGGAAGAATGTGGTCATTAGAAGGAAAGTTTCACTATTGTTTTAACATCTCTATTAATTTAACTATTGTATTAACACTAAATGGACCTAATGAGACTACCTCTTCATCTAGACCAAACCGGATAGCTGCTGTGTAACCAGATTGAACTTCTTTGAAGCCTGGCTGTCTTTGAAGTTGAAACGATACAAGAAGTTAATTATGAACGTCTTCGTCGCTGAATTTTTATCAATATCTTCACACAGATGTACGAGTAGACTGCAAATTCCAGGAGTCAATCTATACCAGTGTCAAATTTCAGACGCTCCATTAAGCTGAAGGTGAAATAGAGCTTAACTGAATATTCGCACACCAAAATGTATTCAGTTTGATCAAATGTAATATTATAAAATTTTAAATAATGTAATTTGGCAGTCACCATTCTCGTAGTTGCACACGTACTACATATAGCCTACAAGACAACTGGGGGAAAAGCAAAAGTAAAGTAAAGATGTTTTATTTTACCATGCAAAGTTAGGAGCTAAGAAGTCCTATCTAACACTTAACCTGGGGACCAATGGCTTAAAGGTGACTTCCGAACCACCACCAATGGCCGGGCAGGCGGGCTGCTTGCAAGGACAGGATCGCTCAGCGGTCACCCATCCAAGCAGCAGCCACGCTCAACGTTGCTTGATCTGGTTATCTTGCGATAAACGCTGTGCCCGCTACACTGCGCCGTTGGCCGGTGTGGCCTGCACTTAACCCGGCGGGTGCACAGTTTTGCTAAAGTTTCTCCAAAATTCTACTAAAACAATTGAAACAATACTTGAGTTTAATTTTGCACAAAATCGACTATTTCACTACGTTAAAAAACGTATTGTGTTTCTAAAAATGACTGTAAAGTAGATATTTTAGAGGATGATTTTAATATATCATAAGGTCAGAATAAAGACACTTTATAAATAGAAGTCAAGAAAACATTCAGTGACTAAACTTCATAATTCAGACATTTCATACAATATTCATCATAGTGACATATCTTAAACCAGGATCAAAACTGTGCACAAAACTGAATGTAATTGAAAACTGTCCGATAAAGAAAACATTGGTTTCTTCGGTACGTATTCGCTGAAGTATTCCAATCTAAATTTTCTTATAATTCCGTTGTGAAGAATTATAGTTGCGAAAATGTTAATTTTTCTCTTAAAACTCTATAAAAAATTTTAGCCACAATCACATTAATGTATGTTAATTTTCTAAAGGAGGGAGGGTAGTATATTGTAACTTCTACAAAAGAAAAACTCAGTGTTCTCAATTTATAGTGGATTAGTTATCGAAATACATTATAAGACTAAAGTATGATACCTCTCTATATTATACGTTGTCAACCAATGTTTTGTCGTGTGTGTATTTCGATTCAGTTTACTTATTGGAACTGATATAAAAATTCGAACGATAAAACAACAATTTACCCCCTCCCCCGCCGCCGCCACGACTATGTACGCCCCTGCCGTGAAGTTGAGCGATTGAGTGCGGTATCTCTTAAAGCGACAGCTGTCGCCCCCAGCTACTCTCGATTCTGATATATCAGCTGTGGACAGGATAATAACACATTAGAAGAGTCGGCCTCGCCTTTTAGTCGAGAGAGTTATTGAATAATTATGTCCGCTGAGATTTACTACTGACAAGAGCGTAACAACTCTGCTAATTAAAATAGAATACTATTTACTTTAAGTAGTCACAGCATATCTCCCATTTTCAGGTTATAATGTCATAAATTGCAGGTTAAGGTACTTGCTACAGAATAAATCCCACAAAGGTTTGTAGAGAGTACTCGGGATCAACTACATGCTTCATTTTAGGCTATTCAACTTTAAAATATTGAAAACTTAGGTAAAATCTTAAAACCATTTTTAAGAAAAGGGACCGCGAAGGGAAGGAATGGTGCAGAAAGACAGCTGTTTATCTGGAATTCAACTACGATAACTGGTTACAATAGGGGTAGAACAGCTGGAAATTTATTTCTATAACCTTGTGATTGGATAGTCGGAGGCCAATCAAGGGCGTCGGTGATTAGGTAGTTTTGGTTAGGGAAGGGGTCGGTATAAAAAATCCAATTCGCGAATCATGGGGTTTTTTAGCGTTCGGCGTATTATTTTAGTGGTGCACCCATTCTTTCATTTTTCCAAATTCATTCTGCAAGGGATTATACGTAAGTAGAAATTTTGTATTCGAATTACGGTTTCCGTAAGTGAAATATGTTTTCAACAAATGTTAGCTCTCGTATTCACAAGTAATACTGTATTATATTGATACGAATGTGATAAAAAAGTATTGGATCATACTAAACTTTTACCGCATCATTGAGAGATAGTACAAGTTATTGCAAATAAAGTTCGAGTAAAGTTAGCAACTTTAATTTTAATTGTTGGCAATAGAAATTTACTATTCAACAGTCAGAATAAATGTAATACATCAAGATTTCAACTTCGTAGTCAATCATTTTTGAAGGAATATAGTTTAATTACAGTTTTTACTTTGAATATGTGCCAACTGTAACAGAAAGTAATACAAGTGATAGGAAGAACTGTTCAAGGAAGTTTTAATAAAGTTATATTTAGCTTCACTTATGATAGAGAAAAATACATTTTATTGTGAATTAAATTAATAAAACTTTATTTTATATGAATTTTATAAGAATGTTTAATGTTTCGTTAGATTTTAATTTTTAGTTAAGAAGTTAACTTTAATTTAATTTATTTATGACAAGTGGTACTGTAAGCAATTGTAGATTAAATCTAAATATTTGGAATATTATAAAGATTTCTTTATTGAATGCCAATTTTAATTTTGAAGTTTTGATGAACGGTTGTTTAATAAACTATTTTCAGAAAAATCGGGAAATTATTCTCTTGTTCATCTAACCAGTAATCATTATACCAATAACTAATGAATCATTTTATATTTGAAAACATAAGTGCATATAAACTAATCAAAAAATTATGTAAAGAGTTTGTGCGTTTTGCGGATGTCTCTACATTGAACTGCGCAATTCTGCTTGTTTATACTGCGACTTTATTGTCTGGAGGAAAAAGAATTTTAAATAATGAATATAAGGTGTACTGGAGAATATAATTATATTTTGCAGTGTGCGGATTTAATTATGGCAACTGTAGTATCCAGATATGTAACTGTAGTAGTTGCTCGATATACTGCATGTAACTTATTTCAAAATTAAGTAAAAATATTTTAAAATTGAATCCCGAGGTATTTGTAAATAAATATAAATTCCAACAAAAATGGCTTCAAAAGTAGACCTGCTATTGAAGGAGGAACTGTTGTATGGATTATTGTTGAAAAATCAAATGAGGACAAGGTTATTGATTAAAGAAGAACTTTGAGGTAAGTGTAGGGTCTTGACGTCAATAATAAAATTTTGTCAAGTTGTTCAATAAATTAGACTGTAAAATGAATTGTTAATAGCTACAAACATATTATTGCTTCCAGGAATAAATATTAGAACCTTCATTAATTTTATAATATACTGTAGAACGTTCAGTTTGAATCCACTTCATTAACACTTGGACATTAACAATGATGAAAAGAATACCATCATTTCCATTTGAATGACTACGCAGAAAGATCTTGAAGGCCAATAAAGTTAGATTGAATTAATTTAGGGATGGAACTTCGGAATCGTGTCTCGAGAGAGGAATTGATGCAGGCGTGACTTCATGCGCGTGATTTAGTTCCCCATTAAAACAACGCTATTACGAGGATTTAACTAATAGTGTAATATGACCAGCGTAAAGTCACAAACAGACGATTAACCTTGACGTATCACACGTGGAACTATTACAATGAACGTGTATGATTATCTACCGTAATGTAATACCATAGTTATCAATAGACACGTTTATGTTTTATATATTCATGTATCTGGATGGTTGGTTGGCAAAACCTTAAACTGAGTGTACCACGTGTAATATTGTTTGTTACTAAAACCTAATGTTTCCTCGCAAGACGTTAAAGTTCTGTTACAGACAGGAGTGTTCGTCGAAAAGATGCAACTTTAAAGCTACTGGTATTGAAATAAAAATAGATAATTTTAGCTTAGTCACCTTCTTAGACAATTTGCATTCAGTACGCACATCTCAGGTAATAATAAATAATAAAAGTTGTTTATTCTTGGAAGAAGCTGTTACCAAGTTAAATCTCTCGAGCATATTATTAAACCACCTTATAATAGTAGAAGATATTATTTAACTCAATAAAATTCTTATGAAATTGTTTACTTTCTTTTATTTAGTACCTTATCAACCTTGTTAATGTTTAGTTTATATGCTGTTCACCTTCCTCTTAGTACATCGTCTGAAATCTGACGCTGTCACAGACTGGACTCCTAGAATCTGGAGTAGTTTTCGTCTGAAGAGATAAAAAAAACAGTCGGCGGCGAAAAACCTGAAAACGAACTTTTTGCATCGCCTTGACATCATTGACATGTAGACTACAAAATATAGTATAATCTAGGTGAAGTATTCTTTTTGTATCATCAGATGCACAATTTAGTGCACTACATTCTCGACACGATCCAAAAGCGCAACGAGTTTTCAGCACATATCGTAGCTATGGTGGGAAAAGTTGATCAGTGTGAATATTGAACTGTCAAAGACTCATAGATGTAATATATATGTAATACAATAATAATAAATAATAGATTTCCGTCGCTGAACCAAGAAGAAGGTGAATTGGAGCTTACAATTCATATTTAACCAATTTTAAGTTATAACTCCTCTTAAATCTGATTTGTCTTTAGTGATTATGCCTTCATATTCTAGCAATAACAAAGTTTCAATTTTTTCCATGGTAATCTCTTGTTTTAACTTTAATTTTTGTAGTTAATCTTGAAAAACTTTAAGATGCAGTTTTGAACAAAAAAAAATAATTATTTACAAGTATAGATGTTCGAGTGTTGCATAATTAATAACTCTCAGTATATCTTATGGAACCGCGCAAAGAAATTTTCTACTTCTTTTTCAATTCGAGCATATTCTTTTGTTACAACTCAACGAATAACCTGGAGCGGGACATTTTTTTTCATTTCATCTTTTGCATTGAGATAAAACTATAAGTACATCACCATTTTTTTGTTTTGAGCTGCACAAGTATAACGCTAACTCTTTATCTTCATTGTAATAGCATGACATTTTTGGTTATGAGTTTTCAGTAAACACTATCCATAAACATATATTTGCATACTGAAAACAATATGATAAGCCATACAAGATTTTATGTATTGTTTGAATCGTTAATTTTAAAATTTTCAAAAATATTTTTCCCTGGCCCCAGTCACGTATTATATGACGAAAACTACAATGTACCTACAAGAAAATTCCACAACTTTTTGCGATATATTTGGCAATAATATTATAGCATCTGTAAGTATATTAATATTAATTTAATACCCGCAAATAGCTCTCAGTACTAAAAATAAGTTTGACGAATACATGGATAACACGTTCATCAATTAATCCATGGAAAAAGTTGCTATAATATTACAGTAATAGTGACAAAAGTTTTTAATATTGAAAATAATATTTTGCGCCGTATAATGAACCAGTATTGAATTTTATTGATTGGAAACTAATAAAAACAAAACGCGTTCAACGAAAGAAAGCGCATAGAACCCACAAATGTCAATCCTTCTCACTTACCTCAAACGTAGCGCTTTTGCTCATCACCACTGCAAAGTGCTGACAGTGCAATGAATGCTGATTTCGTCATTTTGTAATTTAAACGTTACATTTATGGTAAACTAACGCTTCAACGAGGCATGAATAGCTGATAAACCATGCAAGTAAGTGATTTCATCGTCTTAATAGCTGTTGACTTTTAGATAACGGTTTTGAGATGTGTCATCACTATTTCTTGCAGTTGGTATTTGGTTTCCAGCTAGTTCCACATTTAATTACGGAGGGTTTGAAAGAATGCGGTTTGGCAACAAAAGGTGTAGCCAGAAATCAAAATATGCAATCCTCCTCCTTCGACATTTATAGTGATTTATTTTAGTTGAAAAACAAACTAGACGTGTGCTAGGCTGTTCTGGACCTGTAATGGTTACACACTCGGAACTAGTTCCAGACGTTCCGTTCCGACTGGTTCTTACCTACATTATTCCTGGTTGATTTCGTTCCGAAACGATACAGTACATGCTACGTTTCTGAACGCTTTTATAATTATATTTGAGATATAATATATTCCAGTACATAAATGCATTAATGATATTTGTGTATCATAAACACAACGTCTGCCTACTCAATTGGTTTTCGCCCATTATAAATGTCTATGCTGATGTACAGTACCGTGACAGCAATTAAAAATTCATCTCCTCAAAAAATTATTGACAATTTTGGTAATAAAAGTAAACCAAACAATTTAATTTAACAAATATTTGACATCGCAACAAGCACGATATACTGCTATATTCTGAAATACTGTAAATTCTTAGGCTATGCACAATACAATATCAGAATCTAAACCACAATTACATATTGAGAAATAAAACTAAAAATAGTAAAATAAACTGTTATTTTTAAGGATTTTTATTACTTTAAAACAAAAGCTTCGAAGGATTAACAACCATTATCAATTCCAATTCACAGTACCTCTAAAATACCTCTACGTAATCCAATAGCACGATAGGTTGCAACTTAAAATGTTACCATTACCTGTAAACTAGATCGGAATGCAACACTTATCAACTTAGTCGTTCCGCTTAACAGGGCCAGAATGTTTGGAACTTCGGTAATACACTACTAATCGTTTATTTAACGATTCTTGCTGAAAAATATCAAATAAGGCAGGGTCGATTAATCTTCTATTTTTCTTATTTAGGATTTTCTTCGGTTCGTTGTTAAAAATGCCCACTGAATTGAATGAAAAGCACGTTTAGTAAAGAACATAGAACGTACAAATGTCAATTAATTGTTTTAGCTTACCTGAAACATAGCGCTTTTGCTCATCACCACTTCAAAGTGGTGACAGTGCAATGAATGGTGATTTCGTCATTTTGTAATTTCAACGTTTATAAAACGTTTACATTTATGGTAAACCAACGCTTCAACGAGACATGAATAGCTTACAAACCATGCAAGTAAGTGATTCTATCATCATAACTGATGTTGACTTTCTGATAACAGATTTCAGATGTTATTGTTGAAATCGATAAAGGAATTTTCCTACGACAGAAATCGATTATCCACTGCACTAGTTTTGATGGAGGTCGAAATAGGAGGGCATTAAAAAATAGATACAATGAACAATCTTTTCTATTAGATTATATTTTTAAGCTTGACAAACAACCATCAGATACGCAAATAAACGATAAAACAGCGTTAGCTAATTTGTATATACATTGGCGACTATCACTCTCTTTATCTATTTGTGCGATAAATCTTATCTATGCATCCGACTGTTGTTTTTAACCGTATCAAGTAAGGAAACTTATATCCGAGAAAACATTTTCGCTTCACATCATTAACCATAACATTTCGACCTCCACCAAAATTAACATGGATAACAATCGATTTCTTTCGTAGGGAAATTCCTCCACGGATACTAGAACACGGTAGGGGTCACGCGCAGCTCTGCCGCGACTGATGACGTCAGCCGTTCACCAGCTGCCACTGCCGGCCTATGTAAGCTGCTGTTGCTCGATAATAACCTTTTCTTTTAATTGGACTTTATATTACTATTTGTATTTGTTCAAATGGTGGATATGTTAGTTTTATGCTATAGGCATAAATCTTCGTCTGAATAATAAGCTTTCCTTTGTTTAAAATGTTTGGTTTGTATATCTAGGCCGGTGGAATGTTAGTACAAAGCCTCCGAAGAAACGTCAACCTCTTCCACCATCTCGGAGGTCACTACTTTTTTTCATGGGAAAGAGGATCCCACAGGCTTAGGCCTAATAGACCTGTGGTACGGAGAAAACCCCGATAATCTGATTGGTTTTATTCTATAAACTTGATTAATCACATTTCTCAAATCCGTTTTCTCTATTTACCTTTTTCACAAATCATACATTTGATTCGCGTATCTACTTAGACAATTTTCTTCATTTTTTTGGTGTTTTTTCTTTCGTTACTTTCAGTACGTTTGTGTCTTGTAATAGATTGAATGGTTCTACGTTTATTAAGTGATTTAATTCTAATAAACGTTCGTGTTCCTACAAAACACATTACTACAAAATCATCTATTTCGGGGTTAATTCATCTTGATTTTATCTTTCAGAGTTGTGAAAACTCTAATGTCCTTATTTACAGAACCTCCATGGAACCTTATAAATTCTTCCTCCATCTTTAACACATATTGCATACATTTTTCTGTCGGCTTCATTAGCGATCCTCTTGATAAAGCATAAAGCCAATTTTTTCGCGCTTTGATTTCTACAGAAACTAGCGTCTGAGCTCTTAGACTATAAACTCAAGGTCAATTTACAACATATGGTTCTTAATGTAATATGCTTTCTCAGATCATTGTTGAAGAATCGAGTTCTATCTAGTTCCAGATTAAACCGGATTGTACTCAACCGCCATTTATAGTCCAGGCCGTTTATTTGCCATCGCTTCAAGAAGACTCATTATCGAGGTGCCCGGACAACGTCCAATAATTATAATGTCCATATAAAGCAATTTGATTGCATCGATACTGATCGCTTTGTAATCAAAACACCGAGATAATAGTAAATAAGTAAATATAGTTATTATCGGCAATAAGTTATTCATGACAGTGTGAGAACATCTTTTACCAATGATGAAATGTATTTAATATTTTCAACTTTTTATCAGGTTATCCATCAACGTACTATTATTATAAAGTGTATGGTATTGTTTTATTTTAAAAGTTACGGCTCGATTGCTTTTCATTACAAGTTTTGAAAAAGACAAATTTTTGCCATCCTTATTCTTGGATGCTCGATCTATTGTTACTACAAATAAAAAAAATAAAACATTTAAAAGAATAACCTATTTTCAGCAAAATAAATAAGTGCTTTGAAAGTTGTACAAACTAAAACCTACCTAAAGTTTTTTAAGTAAAAACCTCCTAAAAAACAACGATTAATCCTATATGGCAAAAGAATGCTTTTTATGGTGAAAATAGTACTTATCTACCAGTAAACACAATTTAGATTAAAAGTATCAAATAAATAAATGAGAACTACAAAAATAAGACAATTCTGGTCTGCCCTTTGGGGTCCATAAAACAAGGCGTTAGTTAGTTGCCTTGTAGAGAGTGGAAACTTGGCAACTCGCGTAGGTTGGCGACTTGACCGGTATGCGTGGTTTACCCGGTCTACGTGCGTCACTACGCAGTCAATGCTCTGTCGTTCGCCGGGCCGCCATCATGTCCACCTTGGCCCAGAAGCATTTTTGTAAGGCCTTGTTCTTGACCGTTAGTAAGGAGCCATGACCCATAGGAAAACCGCAACTATTATTAAAATCTCTTTTGTTACTAACGTAACTATTTTTCTGATTTTGCAACGAGGATTAGAAGGAGTCTGAAGCAAAATTTATGGCAATTTTATCACCAGGTCCAAAGAATATTTATTGGCGACAGTTATATGATATTCTTACATCATATATGTGAAGGATGTCTAGAGGAAATGTTTTTATTTTTAAAAGATTAATTTCACTGAGAAACATTTTATTACAAAAACGTGTCATTCTTAACAACTGTATTTTATGTAACAAGTTGAAATTTTCCATAACAACCATAAATTCCATAAATATCCAACATCTCTTTTCCTGTAGCTATACCTTATTAAAAATTGAGCACACTTTAAAAATTACATTTTTTTAACTTCAGTTGTTTTTATTAAGACCTAATTATGAAATTACTAACGTATCCTACATTAAATAAGTCTAATCCCTCATGGAGTGTTCAAAAATTCATTAAACGTTCTGTTTAAAAGAAAGTTATATTTAAAATTAAAAAATATCTCAACCAAAAATGTAATGAACCACCTTAATATTACTGTGTTAACCATATGAATGTATTTTCAATATTTTGTCTTCAATACTGCTATCCTTAATAGCTAATGTAGCATGAACAATTACATTAATCTATTATTTAGACCTACTTTTAAAAATTGTTGTCTAATTCGTAAGTGATTGCACTGCAAGAAGTATTCGTTCGGCACCGAAATCATAGAGGACTCTCTTCATTGTAAACTGTTGCCTACACTTTAGATAGAAATATGCACTTTTTAACAAATTAAATTTTTTAGTTCAAACTTCAATTTTTTTATATTCTTTCCGCGTTGACAGAATTTCTATTGAAAACTGCTCATATTTTTCTTAAAGAATTTAACACGAATTTTAATTCATAACGTGTAAAATACATTTAATGAACTGATCTCATTTAAACATATTTTTGGCAAAGAAAAGTGAACTTAATTTTGTGTCAATTAGAAAATTTGTCATATGTAGACTTTTATTTATTTACTGCCATAGAACCCAACTTAATGAACAAAAAGAAAGGTTTCATCTGTAGCCTTTAAGTTTTGCATTAAAATTTAATTTTATATAGACAAGGATAATATTCTATGTTGGCACATGTCCAAACCTGGGATTTGGCTGTGCGTCATCGAAGCCAATCTGTCACTCAGTAGGCTGGCACAATTTCTCTTTTGTCTGCTGGAGGAGGGGGCGTAAAAGATTCTATCATCATCAAGTTTAGTTGTATTCACGGATATGAGGAGGTTTTAAAAAGATAATACAGTTAATTATTTGCTACAGTAATAAGTAGGGGAACCGATGCTGGTGGGGAGTTGCTTCCACCCCCTCCAGCGCACGCGACGATCGCCTAATAGTCATTTTTACGTGTAAGTGGGAACTTTAACTTCAATAATAATAATATATTTATTTATAAATTCAAACATTATAAATATTTTAATCTACAAAATACACGGCATGGCACCATTAGGTAAGTCCTGTGCAATCTGGCGGTTTGTGCTTTTTTTCGAACAAATGCCGGCCGCGCTACATTAAAGCTTAATTAAATCTGTGTTGAAAATTCAACGTTTTAAATAATAATGGACAAAATTGCAAGCCCAATATAATGACTTTAAAAGGTCCATAACGACCAATGCCAAATTCTTTAGACCACTTGCTAAAAATTACAATTTGTGATTGTACATTAATGACAACTCTTTTACATAATTCTAAAATTTCAAAATTACACACAATTATAGTTCATTTTACCTATCTTGTATCAAAATTTGTTTTGAATAAAAAAATCTTATCATAAGTTTCCGAGTTATGATTGTTTAAAGTTGTAAAGCGTCAAAGTCTGTATCCTTTTTCGTTTTTACAGATTAAAACACTGGAAGTTATTTGAAGTTAAATGATTAGTTTTGTATTTTTTTTAAACCTGAAATTAAACAAGCTAAACTTTAATGTATTTCCTGTTATTGTATTTACTGTATCCTCCATTCGTTAGTTAGTCAACTTTCTAACTCGGATATTTACACTATCCTAGAGTAGACATTAGCATTTAGCTTTAATCTTGATTTATGCCTTAAACTTAACTATTTAATTCAATATTCTTTTAATTAATGATAACCTTTGGTGTAATTTAAAAACATCTAATCTAATACTATTATAAATGTAAGAGTGCCTTTGTTTGTATTGTTTTCACGCGTAAGTACTAAACCAACTGCACTGACATTTTACATGGACATTTTTGCGGTTCCTACGATGAATACAGGCTTATTATTATTTCGGAAATCCCTCAGGACTTCTCCTTGCTGTCCTTTATTGTAACGAAAAATCCCATCTTGATCTCTAAAGTTGTGTAATATTACTTGAATGAGCCTGTCAAATGTAATCAACTGTTCTGTGTAAACATTGTTTATTATTTTTCGATTTGTTTACATTTATAATGAGTAAATTTTATAATAAGTAACCACAATTTTTAACGCGATTAACATTCAGTGATAGGTAAGTAAGTACTAATCTATTTTATAAAATGTCCTAAAACCTAAGAAGGTCAGAATTTTATTCCGCCTTTCAAGCAGCCGAAAAGACCTATGCTAGATACAATTTCGCTGGATTGTTTTTTTGAACTAATGTACCAATTCCAACTATAATGGTCTAAAATATATATACAACTTTTACATATTCTTGGTAGTACCACTGGTAGCATATGTTATAGGGTCAAACGATATCAATGGCCAGAAATACATTTAGTAAAACGAAATCCTAAAACAGATTTTGTAAATTAACAATCACAAATTCTTTTTTTTTTAGTCAGACTTTACCAATCAACGATTTTATTCCAAATAATTAACAATAAAAAACTAATAAAATAATCGGAATTAGTTCATCTATTCTCTGAGCGTTAGCAAAGCCACTCCTGAAGGTGGAAAATTCATTTCTATCTGTCAGTCTATCTGATCTCAATTTTGAATCGGCTGATTATTAGCAAAACTTCAGCGAAGCCTATCGCTCTGGATGGAAACATTTACTGTCTGTCTGTCTAACCGCACGATATCTAGAAAAAGAACTGACATAGAGACTTGAAATTTTGCTTGAAGCTTCATTTTTATACGAGGAACTCTGAGTTAGATTATGGTGGGATTTGGCTGAGCGTTAGCGAATATGTTTAAATTGGTGTTGTGGAAATATATGATGGCAGAGAAAATAGCAGAATAAATAAATTAGTAAACAATACTTGTGAGAGATTTTTAAATTTGATATATTAATACATCTACCCTAATTATTCTAATACATCCAAAATCACTCTATGGTGAATTGTGGTGTGTAGGATTTTTATTATACAGGGTTATGAAACCCAAAATAATGAACAAAACTGTGAACATTATCATGTAACAGGACATACTGGGAAAGATTACATTTTGTAGACTTGATACTTTGCATGATGCTTCATTTCTAAATAGCCAAGAATGAGTTATGTGATGTTAAATATCCTGCCATGCGTCGTTAGATCACTCAGAAGACTAACACAATTTTTCTTTTGTTTGCCGATGGATATACAAAATTATATGCCGTTTATTGTCTGTTTTATCTGTCAATAATAGAATCAACTGTAGACTATAAATTTTTCATTAGACCCCAGCGAATCCTGCTACACGACAAGTGGTATGGCATGCACTTACCTTCTTGTAAATGAAAATGACTATCACATATGACCATAAACCCATATCTAGGCTCTACGTCTTAAGAAACATGTATTATAACTTATCGATCTTCCATGCTTGTTTAGTTTATAAAAACATTTTTTTCCGGTAGTAGTTTAAAGCATTAAACGTAACAAATGCATGAGTTAGATAGGAGAGAACAAAAGAATACAATCAATATAGAAACTGCTCTATGGCTTTACATCACTTACAAATTAGGATCTAACAAAGATTTAGTTTCATTTTATACTTATGAATTTCTTTTTAAATTTTTATGAATTATATTTTTAAAACCAGCTTAATAAATTTGAAACCTTTATATTCTTTCAATATACACGAGAACATTATTATTCTATTGGTTTAAAGTTAAATTACCATTGTTTAATAGGATTTAGTGTTATTGATTTTTTATCATGTTAATTATAGATTAACTGGAGTTAACTGAAAGTCGGTGCAGCTACATTTAATTAGTTTTTTTTTCATGTGAAGCAAATATTAATTTAGTTACGATTTCACAATATTTGGTATATCAAATTTTTGTTTAGCCAGAGCTCTTAACGTGGTTGATAATATATATTTTAAGTTAGAAACACTTGGTTTTGTATGGGTTAAAATTTAATAGCGGTCAACAGATATAAAGAGGTAAACGTCAGAAACTAAACTCTTAACAACGGAACTTCGAAAGTAGGCGCAATTAGTACCTGTACGTAATATGCCTATTATCCAAGAGTGTCCACGCACTACTGACGTCAAACTGTTCTAAATGATTTTCAGTATTTTAAGAAAACAAGTGGGTTCTCCAATATTCTAATTGGCCTCAGAAATGCCAACGTCCTCTGTTTACCCAGCGGTTATCAGTTGACTCAACCAAGAGTTAGAGGCAGACATAACCTGTCCTTTTCTCGGAATCAGTCTGCTACTCACCGAGTAGGCTGACCTTGAACTTGGCTGCCTGCTGGAGTGGACTGAAGTGAATAATGCACTGCTTGTAGTAGATAGTGGCTCTACAATTTTTTCTACACTCGCGAGGGAAACCCAAGACCGGTTTTTGTTGACGTGGAACTTCCGCAAACTGGAATGTCTAAAAATAACTCACTTGGATTTTGTGTGATGCACAAACCGTCATATTGATTGTTGCTTGACTAAACTTGAATGTTGAAAATATTGAGATGTTAAAAGGTGTTGTTCTTAACATCAAAAACAAGGTGAAAACAATCAGAATTAACCTATATTCAATTCAATTCAATGTTTTATTGCATAAAAGACAATATAAATTGCATCGCAATCGTTATAAAATTTTGCATTCTTCATTACAGTGGCCCACATTTAGACTTACAGTTTCTTATTCACTCAAATTGTCAATTATTACATCATTTTCCCACTCTGATCACATGGTCAGTCAGTCAATTATGTGGGTCTCCAATCGTTTGCCATGAATTTGTCTGTACTATAAAACGTTCCATAGATCAATCCGGTTTTCATACGAGTTTTAAATGTCTTAGACATTGTGGCATTTTTTTTATCGAATTTAGCAAATCGTTGACGAACTGAACTCCTGCCTGCGAAGGCAATCGTTGATAAGCCACCGTCCTGTGTTTTCCAGTGCGGTAGTTATTCCTGCCTTTAGTGCCATATATGTATAAATAAATCAATGTGTGTGTGTGTGTGTGTGTGTGTGTGTGTGTGTGTGTGTGTCTTCGTTTAAGTAATATAATTCATATACATTCCAAGTTGATGAATGTATGAATGTATTGATTTTGAATTTTTTCGTATAAAGAAACAAATGCATAGACGTAAGGAAGACGCAACCTAACTTAACGTGTTGATTATCTCTGGGGTATCACATGTCAACAGTGCCGTTTTATTTAAAGTATTCATTGACGTATTTATATACGTAGATCATGTATATAAAATAAATATGCTAGTTAGATCATATCATCATCACTACGTTGTATAGGGATATAATTTCACGCATGTTCCTACGATGACATACAATAAATGATAAAACTGTTTTGTTTAACAAAATCCATTTTCCTTCTCATTCCCCAAACATGCTGGATACACATAACGTAGCTATGGTAGGAACTGTTGATTCAATTGAATTTTGAGTATAGCTCCAGTTCACCTTCCGTTATTTGCAGCGTCTGGTACCTGACGCTGTCTCAGACTTGACTCCTAAAATCTCGATTTGTGTTCGTCTGAAGAGATACAAAGAAAATAGACGACAAAGAAGCTCAAAACGAAACATTTAAATTGTTTTGACATCAGAGACACCTATAAATAGGTGAAGTGGTAGTCTCATTGTCTCATTTGGTACACAATTGTACCTGTATTTGCTCTATATTTAACCACATATTATTAAATAAAAATATTGATTGCCTCCACACTCTCCCCATAAAGAAATAAAGTTTGTAGATGCCAATGAATTCATGTAATCCATTCCAAATAATTCCATCACAATTTATGTTCAGGTTGTATCTACTGGAGATTTTTTTTTTTCGACCCTCAACAATTTCAGATGTAAACTAGTGTAATTTGTTTTAAAGCTTTTGTAAAAAAGACCAGCCTGGTGAAAATTTGTTTGAAATATACGTAACCATTTAAAAACAGACAAATGTTACGGTTAAAAAGAGGCACTTACTATGTTCTACTGTATCAATAAAATCACAAAAGTATCAACATTTACTTTGCAATGAGTGTTACTAACTGGAAATTTTCCGTATCTTTTAAAAACCGCTAAAGTCATTCAAATCTTCAAAAAGGACGATCCCTGCTTAAAAAGCAACTACCGTCCTATTTAAATCCTTTCAGTGTTTCAACAAAATCTTTTAAAAGGATTTCTATGAAAGAATCGTAAGCTTTCTAGAAGACAACGAAATTCTGAACCATGAACAATTTGGATTTAGAAAAAAACAAATCCACAATTGATGCAGTAAATAATCTTGTAGAAAATGTTATCGATGGTTTGGAGAGACGAGAGTACGTGCTTAGCGTATTTCTCGACCTTTCCAAAGCTTTTGACTGCGTACACCATGAGACACTGTTATACCAGTTAGATATATGTGGCGTCCGGGGCCTCCCGCACTTATGGCTCACTTCTTACCTCAAGGATCGAGACCAGTGCGATCCTTTCAAATGTTGTTTCTGAAAAAATCAAAATGGCTCATGGTGTCCCTCAGGGTTCAATCCTTGGGCCTCTTTTATTTCTGATATACGTCGGCAGATTGAATTCAATAATATGCTGGGAAATTTAGAAATCAGGAAATAAACGCCGGATCTGATGTCAGAATGGATGAGTCTGTATGAATTTATAAAATGTATGACTGACTGATACGTCTGACGTTTACATGGTCTTTTTACAAAAAAATATTAAAATTGACAATTGCGATACAATGTCAGAAATTATTTAAATGCAGTAAAGAGATTATTATTATTACTTCACAAGAACAATTTATAATATCAAACACTTTATTAAGCCCATTAAACCTCTTTAAATATTTCTTCTGTAGTGTACACGTTTTGAATACTAAAAAAATGTCAATCAAACTTTTTTTCTTCATACCTACTAAAATTCTAAAAAAACTAAATACCTCTATTAGATACTATAGGATATCCTAAAATTGTTCAACTAAAAAGTTGTAAAATTTTTGAAGAATTTATATTGTTGTTATAGGTTAAACCAAGAAATATTAATTTGTTCGCGCTTCATTCCCGCCAATAGTTAGATAATGAGATCACAATTCGTTTCCGCGGATCGGCAGAAACCGCGGGAATCGCCTATTTCCAGGAAATCGACGCGTATTGTCTGTGAAACCCGTTCTTTGTCGTATTACCGCAAACCTATGTTCGGCACGCGCGTCCCACGTGCAATCGCGTGGCAAAAATGAAAAAAAGGCACCACCTTACACTGTCTGAATAAGTTAGCCTACCGCTGTGGAATCTCCAACCAACCTACGCAGATGTTTTTCTCGGAATCGGGTATAATGAATTTGCTCTTCCTGTGTTGAAATTGATTTAACACCTTACTCGTTCAAGCGTTGAAAGTGAGGAAACTGTCTTATTGGATAATTGTTACTTTGAAATAGTTACATCGAAGAGGCGCTCACTTCTTACAGATGGAAAATACAAAAGGAAGTTGGTTTCTTTGAAATAAATACAGTTTATGTTGAAATACTTTTAAAGAATCAGTACCCTACTGCGATTATACTTCTGGCTATTAATATGATGGACATACACATTAATATGATAGTTTTTCCAATTGGTAAATATATTATAAATTTTTAAATTATTTAATAATTACACAGAAAACTTAAGTCTTGAAATTACGCGAAATTCGTTACTACATTGAATTCGTCATAACAAGGATTGAATATATCTTACTGTATATTAAAGATAGAATAATTTGCAGATACCATATTATAGTTTACTTTTGCATAGTAAAATTTTGATAGTCCAGATAGAATGTTTTACTTAAATTACAAAACAATACTAAAGCATAATGTCTTGACTCCAACTGAAATAAAACAGTTCGTTAACCAAAGCTATTGCACCAATAGTATCAAGGTGTGCGTGTGTTTCGTGAAGCCAAACTGACAAGCAGATAGAATATAATGTTTTGAAATAAAATCACGGTCTCCTGAACAAAATGATTTTCAAATATTTGTAATATCAAAGGTTTAATTGATATCAAAATGTAAGAATTTGAGTCGGATGCAGGGTTACCTTTAGCGATTAGGACCGTTTTAGTGGTATTAATCTTCAATGAAACTTGAAAATAAGCTTTATGAACCTACTCTGTGGCTATTATAAGTATTATATTTAAAATGAATTAAATTAATAATTTGAATAAGAAAATAGACACTTAAAACACAATAATAAATCATATATATTTATTTATTTACTTTACTTATATAAGTACCGGCGGAGCAAGTACGTTTTGTGATTCAATGTTTATTGAAAAAATAAACATTGAAACATTCGTATGTTTTGCACCTCTACGAGCACTCTTGATTAAAGTAGATGATATTTTCGACGCCTTTATACAAATTTGATTGATGTAAATAAAAGTCGTTTGACAGGTATTTCGTCTTCCGATCATATGTTAGTTTGGTTATTTAAACGCATATAAATGTGAGAGATACGGCCAAATACAAAATAATTGAATCATAAAAGTAAGGGCCTCTGTGGTGTAATGGTAGCACATACAGCCGGCAAGTGAGAGATCCGGGTTCGTGTCCCGGTGGAGCAAGTACTTCTTGTAATTCAATGTTTATTGAAAAAATTAAATTAGGCTATTGCCATTTATACAAATTTGATTTATGTAAATAAAATGTCGGTTGACAGGTATTTGGTCTTCCGATATTTGGTGTTCATATATATACCTATCATATTTCTAAAGTTGGCACTTTTAACTGCTTGATGCTTGAATTGTACGATTATTAAATACTAATCAAATACTTTTGTAGTAGATTAAACGTGATTGTTTTTTTAGGAATTAGCTTTTTCGGTACAATAACGGTAATTTAATTCATGACAATAGTTAGCGTAACGCTCCGAGACCTGTAAACAATTACTAAGGTTAAGTCAACTAACTTATCACAGTCCTTGTACGAGATTTTCATTATTTGTTACAGTTTTCATCTGTATAGTTTCTGTTGTAACTGTGCACTTTAAAGCTTTACCAAAAATAATATAATTGTATTACATGTGTCTAATTAGCTACAACACTAAAATATTTAGTAATTTCGACAACCAAGCGTGTCGAATGAGCAAGACCATTTCTAGAAAAATTGTTATGTTTAACCAAATTTAGAAATCGGTTTTATTTTTCTCGAAAAGTTAGTACCGTACTCAGTTCTTAATACTAAGTGTATTTCATTAACCGAGTGGATTTTAGTGGATTTCATTAATGGATATTCCATTAATACTAAGTGGATTTTAGTACTTTCTGTCGTTACGTTAAGCCAATGCTCGTACATATCCATTCTAACATCACATTATGCCTTAACGAAGCATGGCTGATTATATTGAAATTTATTGCATGGCCATAAATCAGTTTCGACGCGATGAAATGAAAATCCAATCTCTATTAAATACTTGTTGTGGCCACATATTAATTATACAATTAATTCAAGACAGGTTGCAAATTATTTGCCTTATAAATTTATTCAAAATTGATAAATTAGAATATATAAACCATGTTTTATCACCAAGATGTTAATTCTTTTAGAATTAAATGCATGAAGTATGATACATCAGGTATACTTTTCACTAAGAGTAAAGCATTATTAAAAAAATTAAAATAATCATTTGTAACGAAAAACTTAGTATTATTTTGTGGATATATTAAGTACAAACCATAGAAGTGTTTCTACTGTACACTTTCTCTGACTGATCTATGACGTAAGTTTTTGTCAATAAATATTCAGTATGCTCACAGGGTTCATGGTGTTGTTTGTGTAAGTGCAAAATATTAAAGTCAATACAATAAGCACGTTTAACACATATTATTGTGTGTGTTTACCGTATGTGGATTACGTATATGTAATCCTAAGCTAGGATTTTATGTAAACTAGCAGTTACCCGCGGCTTCAATTGTAATTTCGTATGTTTTTCACCTCTACGAGCACTCTTGATTAGAGTAGATTATATTTTCGACGCCTTCTTCTCACGACCAAGAAAATGTGTGAAAAAGTATACATTTATGGTCGGATTAATTTACTCCGGTCTTAATATTTTTTGTTCCAAAACTGACTTTGCGTGTCTCCCGATCAAGAAAATATACATACATTCACAGTGCTAAGAAGCCTGCTTTTGTCAAAACACAACTTAGATAAGTTTTATAACAGTCTTTAAATGTAGCCTATAGTAAAAGTTAAAGTATATCGTCTGTTATACCTGTACTGCTGGCCGCGCAATTCTTTGCAAGGAATTTAGTAGGTGTTGCGTTTTAGAACATTTAGAGCTGGAATTGGTAGATTAGTTTAAAAGAACGGTCCAGGGAAATTTCATCTAGCATAGTTCTTATCAACTGCTTCAAAGGGAGTCTTCGGAGTCAAATTCTGAACTTTCTGAAGTTTTAGGACATTTTGTAATATAGAATATTACTTACCTAATCGATGAAACCTAAAACGGTGCTGCTATCAATTATGGTGACTTATTAAACAGTTTTACTCACAATTGAAAATAATAAACAATTGTTTACGCAGAACAGCTGATACATGAAAATAACAGCTGTACAGTATTACAGTTGTGTAATACTGTTATGATGAGTATGTATTAAATTTGACAGGTTCATTCAATTACTATTTCCACAACTTTATAGACCAATGATAGGAACCTTAAGAATGTCCATGTAAGTTTTCAGTACAATCGGTTGAGTAATTTACGAGTGAAAACAAAACAAAGGCACTTTCACATTTGCAATACTCGTATTATTAGGATTACTAACTCAAATTCGAGTAAATAGTAAGAAAACTTCCTGTTACTGCATGCCAAGGTAGAAAGGAAAGACTTAGTTATTTAGTGCTAACAGTAACAATTGGTTTTATTTTCCCTAACAGGTTCTAGGTTAAAATTGTTAGGCATTTTTCGTGTGCATTGTAGTCAAAAAATGGAAAATAAATAATTAAAAACTATCCAGAATGAAGGTTTCAATGAGACGACACGCAGAGCATAGTCTACTATATGCTGGATTGCCCCCTGTATCCATAACTTTTGTAAACCTATGTTAGGTTGGTCCCTTATATAGTACAGAAACTTATATTTAAATTGGGTTTTGCGTTTCGAGAAAATATATTCGCCAAACAATGGTAAAGGTCGTGACTTGAAAATGTGGCCCCAGGGATTTGTTCTGAGTGCAAGAATTTCCTGGTAAAATGAATACTGCTGACCTAACATGTGTATCGCTCTCCAGTATACTTTAAAAAAAAGAAGATAATAAATAAGTAAATAAAGTATACTCAAAATAAATAATATCAATAATCAAATTAGTTTTTAATGTTAAGAATTATATGTGAACACTTAACAAATATGATCGTTGTTTATGCAGTGTATGATATTTTATTAAACGTATACGTACGTATTCGTCTCAAAGAAAAACTACTCATTTTGCTAAAAAATATTTAGTATAGAGAGAGTTGTTACGTCATATGCTATCTTATCTTATGTTATCTATATCTTATGTCATACGAACTTTATGACACTACTGTGATAGACCTTAAAAAATTGGTTTATAATTGCCATGATTATGATGGAACATTCATGTTAAAATATTGGGAGCTCATGTTTTTAATTGTGTTAAAACTTACTTTATCTTATACGAATATAAATTTTCAACAATATGTATAAAAGTTTTACTAAAAAGCGTAGTCAAACTTATTAAAAGATTGAAGAGAAATAAAAGAAAACAAACCTTGAGTGGGTCGCTATAACGCGTTTGCTACTCACTTTGAACAACAAAGTTAAATACTACAGGTCAACTAATGAAGCAGATATTTTTGAACGCGTTCGCCTATTTTGAGGAACACTCCAATTAATATGATTAATGATTCAATAATTGGCTCAGCCTAATTATAAAAATATTCTTGTGGTCTTTCATCCATTAGGACATTATCAAAACATTATCTTAATTTGATTTTAGAGAACCATTTACTTGTAAACTAATGAATGGGACGAGACAAATAATAAAACGTCGTTCAAATCCACTATCGGTACTACAACACTCCATTCATTGAATCCCATTCCAGTGTCACAAATACAAACGCATTTGTTGAACTCATTACCATAATAGTGTGAACAATTATCATGACCTTTCTAATCATTACTATAAATCAATAGATTATGTTTCCCAGTATCGAATACTACAATTTTAAACTGTGTCATTTTATCTTTTGAATTCAATACCATCGTCAAAACACTTATTAACTCATTTAATTAACTACTATTATCAAAAAACACAGTTTCGTCTGATAAATTCCCTACCAGGTTGATGCAGCACCGCCTTATCAGGCGAATTCACGTCCATCTTCACAAAACAAATAATACTTTGAAATAGGCCTAAAATTAACTATATGAAAGAACATAACTATGAATATAAAACAATTAAAACCACTCCATAAAATTATAATTAGGTTAGTTCGCACACTGAAATGTTAACCGCTATCAGAAAAATGGTTGAATAATATATAACATTTTTGTGAAAAAAGCAACATAATAATAATGAGACAAAATAATTTACAGTACTATACAGATTTATTTAATATACGGGAATATAAAAACCAAAAAATATCTATCAGTTGTCTATCTAAAAAATCTGTTGTAGAAGTTCTGGAAGGAAATTACAGAAAATTAATATCGATGGTTGGTTGCTAATAGGTTCAATGCAATTAAAATCAAATCATTTTTATTAATAAAATAAAATTTAAATAAATCTAGATATGAACAAAATTAATATATTTTAAATTTTTGTTTTGTTTAACTAATTTTTGACCGAACTAAAATACTTTGAATAAAATTAGTATTCGCGTCCTCAGAAAAACTAACTACTGACAACCGACCAATGGCCAATAGCTGATGGTGATTGTCAGGACAGAAATATAATGGTGGTAAATCAGGAAACGCGGTAGACCCTTCTTTGGTTTATTCTATATGATTTCTTAAGACCATACTATGACCCCGCAGTCAGTTTATATAGATCTAATGGAGCATATCAACATCACAGTATTATTATATGAGTGAAAAATGTAAAACGTTTCATTCCACTTAGAAATTATAAGCATTTACTCGTAAAGTAAATTTTGAAATTAAGTCCATGAAAATAGATTGGAGATGGGAATACAAAGCTAATACACCATTTATATGAAACTGGAAAGAATATTTTATAAAGTGCGAGTACGGATACTCTCTCTTAAGTTTTTGAAGGATAAAGATGGAGGGATGGAAATCGGGATACCTTCAAGGAAATAGAAGTGAACTTTTTAGTCACTGTTACAACTTTGCCCATTCCCCCACAATGGGATTTGGAGGGCGGGCGCGGCTCAAAATGTTTAAATGTAAAGGCCCATTAAGTGACACCTTATTTGAAAGGTTTTGATAAAAGGAGAAGAAGAGTGGAAAGTAGAGCCCTCTATCTCAACCCAGTATATGAATAACTTATGATTTTCTTTAGTTTTTAAAACATGTCATTTCCTCGAGTTGAAGAATTGCAATTATCGCTTCTCGGCCTTTTGGCTAAGATGTGATTATATAGATTTCATACTAGTATAGTTCATACTGAACTATACTATATAAATTCATCTCCTTATGATAAAAAGGTTTTACTCCATATATATAATACATAACTCCAAGAAATATTTTTATGTGAGTAACCTATAATTTCCTTCAGTAATATTCAAAACATGCCATTTCCTGGAAGTGAAGAATTAGAATGATCATGTAGATCAGAGGTTCCCAGGGACGCACCGACACTGGTGACCGTGCCGAGTAAATGATCTGTATCGTAAAAGTACTTGTAATAGTAACCCGTACCAGGTACTGAAATAACGGGTACAGTCAGGCATACACGTATAGTGCACAGTTGCAGTAGTCCTTGCGTGAACAGTTATCACAGTAGTGAGCGAGTTTCCGAGTTCTGACCAGTACTGTTCTGTTCGTTTGCCTTCTGTTGGTACCACGAGGCAACACCGCCCTGTGTAGTCTGGCGTGCAAACGAGCAGTGTCCGGCTGCGGTAAATTAGCAAAACCTGCTCACTTTAAACTGTGTTGAAAATTAAACGTTTTAAATATTAATTAAGTTACACGCTCGAGATAATGAGCTCGTTGATATCAAGAGCTTCATAACGAGACCAATGCCGAATTATTTAGGCTACACGATCATGACTAAAAGTTGTGATAATAATTTAATGACAACTTGTTTTTCTAAATTTACATACTCAACTACAGTACATTTTTACCTATCGTGTAAAAAATCTGATATTGTACGTGTAAAAAATCGAATTACAAGTTTCTGAGTTATGAATGTTTGAAGGTTTGGTTGAAAAGCGTCAAAAGCGGTTTCCTTTTTCGTTGTTATCGATTTAAAAATTGGAAGTTATTGTTGGTAAATTATTTGTTTTATGTGTAGAAACGCTGAAATAAACAATCTAAACTGTAATGTAACTCCCGTTATTGTACCTCTATTAGTTAGTTTGTGATGTATTTTCGAACTAGGGTATCTACAAGTTTTGATCCAAGAGTAGACATCAACATTTAGCCCAGATATTGTTTATGACTTAAACTTACCTATTTGATTCAGTATTCCGTTCATTACTGTTACGATTACATTTAGCTTTCGTTAAACAAATTTTATATTAACTGTATTTGTTACAGAAGATTTTATTCATCCCTGTACAAGTTGAGAAATACTGTAATAAAATAACGATTTTAGGACCCAAATTTTCAAAAGTTTTCCGGCTGAGGACCTCGAACTCTCTCCCCCACTGAACTGGAGTCATTCCGGACACCCCCAATGAGGATTCCTGGGTGTTCCACTGGTGGTTCCAAATTTGTGGTCCATGAAAGGTTAGATACGCTGTTTGGTATTTTTTGAAGTACGGTAACTAAAGCGAATGTAAAACACTTTTAGATAGTGGAATGTGAGAACACCTAAGAAAATTTAATTTGTTATAATTATTCTCGTTTTTCTAAGTAAATAAGTTTAAGTGTAGCGAGAAACAATGGGTGCATATTTATGTTATTTAAACATTCTTTAATATAACAGCGATATTTAATATTGGCTTCACAAATTCAGAGGATGAAGAAGATCCAAAATCTCATTATTTGTTTTGAGACATGGGGTCCAAAACTTCGTCGGCATCTGGAAACACCCAAATTGTAAAGTAAAGTCTATAGATAAAAACAATTAAATTGAGTGACTTGAAATAAAGATAAAGATAATGGTGTAAGTTTAGATGAAAATACAATTTTGGATTTATAATGAAATCTCTCAACTTTGGAGGTGCTACGCTAAGTCTGCTAACTCACACAATTGCTTAAGAGTTAATACCAGCAGCAGTATCAATTAACTTATGCGTACTATTCCGCTATCTAATAATAGACAAATAATTGCAGGTTTGGCATGTAATTTTGATAATAATTTATTTACAAACTGAGTGAGTAAATTTATTCACCCATGTGTGACATGTTCGCTTTGCGATTGGATGATTCCATAGACATTACGTTGATCTTCATCGTTTTATCTGAGAAAAGCAATTATGTGAATGAAGATTTTGCTGTTTAAATTGCTTCATATTAGACCCCACGTCATTTTTTACGGGTTTGGTAGACGAGTTTTAAAGAAGCACGCCATTATTTTGGGGAGATGTGTAAACACCTCTACAGATGTTATAGTAATAAAATAGTTACCAGTATCGATACAAAGTATATTATTTAACACATTCATTTCAAGCAAACTCCGGTCTGCTCAACCATGGCTGTTTTCTTTGTTGTGCAAAAATGGCTCATGACTATGACTAATTACTTCTTCACAGTCATGTCTTTTAACGTGAAATGGTATTCACCACATTTTAAAGATTAAGCATGTCTTAAGTAAGCCACATGTATTCTTTAGTGGCAGTAATATAATTTCTTTAATGACTTTTCTCAGCATTGTACAGCAGCCGACTTGGCAGATACATTTGGCAATTTGAATATTTTACATTAAAGTCTATAAGGAAACCATGTAGATCTATCTCGAATCCACGATGAATTAAGTGATGTGAAGAAAAAGTGCCATATGTAGGCAACCCGTATCGAGAAAGGATCTAATGCAAATTTTCTCACTTAGCGTTTTAGAAATTTAGCAATCTCCTTCAGACAGTTTTTTTAGAGTTAGACCCTGACTGTTACGGGACAGAAATCCTTTTATATGCAGTGAAATTGAAAATGCTTTACAGAAGATGGTAAATGAACTTGTACAGTAGGTTTCTCTAGCAATGGAACTATGAAAAAGCCTTAAATGATGAAAATATAATTAAATATTGTTTACCGTCTAATGATGATTACCAGGAGAAGAGCCAAAAAGCTCATACCATTTGTGAGCAAGTCTTTGTACTTTGTGCAATATGTAAAATAATTACAGAAACTGGGTTAATTTCAAGTCAGATTTTCATGTCAATAACATGTCAAGCTATGAACCCATCTTATCAGAAATTGTTAAATAAAAGAATACACTAAATTGGTTCCATCAGTGTGAATTTGAGAGACAAGACTTGCTAGTATGATTATACATTACAATTATTCAAAAATTGACAGGACAGTTTTAATTTACAACCAAGTACATACTACTAAATTTAAGACATGATATTTTTTCTTCTTTAATTGTTGGAATTAATTTCCTCCGACATTTTATTACAGAAGAATTAGATTTTGTTTAAATAAATATAACCGGGTTCATAATTAGAATAATTCAAATAATGTTCCTATTAGTAAATACCTTTATAAACATAGTTAAAAGTAAAGATTGATTTCGGTTTTTAATGTAATTTAATTCTAAAATCTGTTGAATATTTGCCCAGTGGTTAATTTTTAATCAATCGGGCATTTTATGTTAAATATTAGCTGTACTTTTGAGAAATATACGTATATCACCTGTTGTTAATTATTGATCCTAATTACTTATGAAGCAAAATATCTCGAAACAATGAAGTATGAATTTGTACATATTGTGTGATTTGCATAATGTAAAGTTATATTATTGACCAATATAATTGCAAGTTGCAGTTATATTATTGCAAAAAATGTAATTTATGCTGCAAACATTCTACTCACAATCAGTATAGGTCCAAAATAAACATTAAAAAGATACCCGTTTTTTTTTTTTTCGAAACCTACGTAAAATATTGTTTTAAAGGTGGCCACCAAAATTGAATCCAGTTTTTAGTGGTCCTCAAAAATATTTAATTGGGAACCATTTATGTAAATACTGAACAAAATCAAAGTAAAATACCATAAAAATTCATATCCTTGTCTTCTTTATATAACCGTGTTACCATGATTCCAGTTATAATATTACTTGAAACGACTAATTCAAATGCTTACTATTTACCCCTAATGACTTTATTAAAAACTCGTTCTCTACGGGTTTTTCCTGTTTTAGGAAGTCATCTTAAAGAGACTTACTGTGAATATAAAACTAAACAAATAGTCGTTCCAATTAAGTTGGAAGGATTAGCTAGATTTTGTGACAGCTAAAATATTAATGTAGTAGTGTATTTTAGAAAAAAAAAAACACTTCTCAAGTGGCCAATGAACTAAGCCGGAATATATATAATATAACATTAGTTACTGTACCGAATTAGAAATTATTTCAGCATTTCTTTCGTCATTTCTTGGTGATTATTAATGAGTTATAGAAATATAATCGTGTAATAATTGTATATAAATATTATACATCGATTTATAATTGTAAATAATAGTATATTGCTAGTCTGTAGTCTCGAGTTTGTGGAAACTCAACAGATTTTCTTAATATTTCGAAACCAACTATGTGATTAACTTTTACTCGTTACATTGCAAGTCGTTCATTAAGGGGATATAATCGGCTTTTGGTTGGTAAATTTTTAAAATTTTAAAGTTGTAGGTCTTAATTTTTAAATTATTTCCCTGAAAAAAAAGCTAAGCAAGTTTCCTATCGCTCCATGAGGGTGGAATGATAATTTTTTTAAATTTTCTCTTTCTGTCTTCAGAAAATTTATCTTTAAGAAGTGTGACCATATTTATATTTATTTTTTTATCCAACCAAAACCCAATTGCACCATTATAACAATGTTAAGCTCATTTCCAGTTCACCAGTTCATTGCTCTACGTTACGTGTAGAAAACTCGGTTGCTCCACTGTGATTTGAGATCGTCTCAGAAACATCGTAGTGCACTCAGTTGTGTACCTGATGAGACAATGAGAACACCATTTCATCTTTATTACACCTGTTTGTAGTCTTGGTGTCTCTGATGGCGATACGATGTAGAGTTCGTTTAGAGCTTCTTCGCCGCCGACTGTTTTGGATCTCTTCAGATGGATATTGATTCCATATTCCAGGAGTCAAATCTGTCACAGCGTTAGATCTCAGTCACTGCACTAAATGGAAAGTAAACTGGAGCTGAACTTAATCAACCCTTCCCATCATTGCTCTACATATGTGCACTATTATATTAAAGTAACTTGAGGTTAGGAATACGCTCTACTCCTTTGTCCAGTTAATTCAAGGTCGCTGGGATAACTGATTAGAACAGGTACAAAAACCGCCAAATTCCGAATCTTATGTCATGCGTGATTGATGTTATGTCTGTTTCGAGGACACGTGGGTAATGATGTGAGCATGCTTATGAAATTATACTGTTGACTTTAAAAGGAAAATGATTTTGTGAAGTAACAGCACAATGCACCATTGCCTCCAGCATGGAATGAGCAGTTTATTACACGTTAAACCTTCCCTTCCCACCAGTCATGTAATCACCTCAATTAGCACTAATGTTACGATTACATTATACTTTAATTATGGTCAATATGAGTGGCCAGTGGCGACGGGTGAATCTACGCACGTGAAGATTATAAACGTTTATACCCTCATGTCCTATTTTATTCTAAAGTAACCAATATTTTCATGGATTTTTAAAGGAACCATTTGCTTTGGAGCATACATTTAGGTACAGCACTGTACCCACACCTATTATTTACAACAAACCATTTTATAATGATGATTACTGGGGCGATCAATGCAAACTTGCTTTTCCCCGTTTTTTCCGTAGTTCTGTAGTAGATGCCATTACATAACTTGTTCAGTAAATGACTATTAATGAACTTCAAAGAAATAAATGTTGTAATACATCTTCATTATAGTACTCTTGGACAAAATTACACGTTTAAGTAAGTGTATGATTTTTTTACAAATTTGGTGGCATAAATAATTTGAGTAGTGTTTATAGAATTGTTCTTCTCAGAACAAAATAGAGCAATGAAATAAGTTAACTGCAGTGCATACTGATACCCAACTTTGTTCCGCGATTTATAACAAAGTTCATCAAGAAGAGCCTTTCTTCATGCAGTGTACTTTAAGATGCACCAAGTAATGCATAGTAAGATTGGATGACAAAAAGTACTTATTTCTCCGGGATACTAACTCAGATGTCTCGCCAACTAATTATACTACTATCGTTGTCTCTCACTTGCCGGGAAAGTATGCTACTTCTACATTACAAAGCCATTACTTTTTTACGATTCAGTTATTTTGTACGAGCACATGCCCGCGGCTTTGCCCTCAATTCTATGCAACATTCCGTGCATTTGTTTAAACAGCTCCCACGATTTCAATAACACTTAAATCGAAGTCCATAACTTACAATAGGGTCCTATGATATTTTTGAACATAGAATTGGTCGTATATCATATATCAGGTACCCATTTTCCGGTGTTCATGATTAAGAGGGCCAGAAGTAAAAGAAAATTGTAAGTAATTCAGGTTTTGCACTTCTAGTTCAAGTTAATTATATTTCCAAGGCAAAATTGGAGTTTGCTATTTTGCCTAGAGAAACAATTATTGTTCTCAATATCATTCTAATACCTCTCGGAATTATAACGGTATTTATATACCTAATCAGTATCGTTTGCCTCATCAGTGAGAAATGCACACGATGTCTCCTTGACGATTTTCTATCATAAATATTGTGTCTCGTGTATTGCTTTGTGATTCCACTTGCTATAGTCCAAAGACTCACTGCGCTCGCTTAAATTGTAGTCGCGGAGCAAAGGTTTGTTGAATCAAGCTAATGCCCAGTCCTCCGTGTTGGTCTTTCAGCCACTGTAAATATAACGTCCCAGAATGTCTAAGGAAACCGGAATTCAATACCTCACATGTACACAATCCCGATTTAGTTCATTAGGTAAAATCCAGAATAAATTATTTAGTTTGCCCCGTTGTCACGTTGTTTAAATAAGAATCGTTGTTACTTTAGTTATGTTTTCACTCTATAAATGTAAACAAATTGAAAAATATTGGTTGGACCTTGCTGTCATAATGCAATGTTTACACAGAACAGTTATATTTAACAGGCTCTTTCAATTCTTATTATAAAACTTTAGAGACCAAGATGGGATTTTTTGCTGCTTTAGAGACAAGTGGGGCGTATCCTGGAGAGATTTTTGAAATAAGAATAGATTAATTAATCTCAGAGACCGTAAGAATATCCATGTAATGTCCAGGACATAGGTTGAATAGTTTGTTCATGAAGATAAAACAAACAAACAAGGGCACTTTCACATTTATAATATTATTAGGATCTGAATTTTCTGCCACATACTGTTTAAATAACCAAACTAACAAATTGCTGGAAAGATAAAATATCTAAATAAAACTACTTTTAAAATTCATTAAATTGAGTATAACCGGCAATAGCCTAGTCTAATTTTAATTCATATTTAATTCGTAAAAAGCACTTGCTCCGCTGGGATGTGACATAAATCTTAATGATATTCAGAAATGTAATTATTACTCTTATGGACTATAATACCGGTACTTAGTTGTCCAAAAAGGTCTTAATTTTAATGCAGTTGTGAGGAACCATAATTTGCTATTACTGAGGCTTTTTAATTGTAAAAGAATTAAAAAAACGTCAGTTATACTTCGATCAGATTATACTGCTATTATTAGTGAAAGAGTTCATTACAAACTATAAACACTAAATTGGAACTATTTAGGATCTCCTAAATTGGATCGATAAATAGGATCTTCTTGAAGTACAGAATTGCAGCTATCTTCGAGCTGTTGAATGGCACGAATTGTATTACCGCATATTCTTATAGTCATCACCAGGTGCATCGAACATCATTCAGGCCGCTCTTTTCTCCAGAAATATCAGTAGACATTTGACAGAATCGCAAAATGTTTATTTTTAAACTGTATTTCCAACCTATATCGTATACCAATATTACACAATTATTAGATATTTTGGTAATACAGATAAATAAAACATTATTATAAAAACCTCATTTTGAAATTTTAAGTCGTCATTATGTAACGACCAATATAGTTAAAAATCGATATTGCACAATCTCATCACTGTTAAGGAGAAGAAGCAATTGAAAAATTTTTATTTTCAATTGGTACTCGAATATTGTTCGGAGTAAATATAGGAATATAATACCAGTTACCTTTGTTGGTAATTTAATTTGAAACACAAACATCACATAAAAGTAAGTTAAAATGATTGACTGTTATAATAATCTGTACACCAATTACAAAATTAAAACTATTACGCATTTAATAACATAATACATTCAATAATTATTATTATTTTATCTCTCATATTATTTTGTCACGAGAAAGTATTTATCATTTTCTTAACAATTCTTATTGTTTCATTCTTATTTTATGAAGCCAAGTAATATAAATCAGACTACTAATAGGCAATAGCCTCTACATTGAATGTTGTTGAATAGGACTAATCAATGTTGACATAAAGAACCAGATCATAATTTTAATTTTTTCTGTTACTTGGAGTTGCCATGGTAGGTTAGGAAAGTATTTTGAAAAATTTCCTTAGCTACTACTGATAGCAAATTTGGTATGTACTCAATGATGATACCAAAGAGTACCAATCGTCCATAATCCCGTATAATTGAACTACATTGACATTACACAAGCCATCTCTCTTGAGTCCACTCGCTGTAACATCATCATCCATTGGGAAAACTTTCGAAGGCCTCTTTTGTGTTTAAGGGGGTAGCAACCACCGAAGTTGCGGCACTATCAGCCGTGGATCGAGATCTCCAAGGGGTGCTCTGGTGAAAATGCTGACCGGAATGCCCACCAGGAAACCCACCAGGGCTCCCAACAGATTGTAGTAAAGGTATGACAACTGGTAGATCTTGCAGTCAGTACAGTCGCTGTGGCTGTGGGGGGGTTGTTCCCCCACGTCTTTCTAAGCCTCTGCCGATTTGGCTTTTACTTAGTGTCTGCAAGGGTCAAAGCCCTAGTAGCTCTCGCTACTTGTCAGTATAATGTTAAGTTATATTATTGACAATTTACTACCAAAAATGTAATTTATGCTGCAAACATTCTACTCACAATCAGTATAGGTCAAAAATAAACATTAAAAAAGATACCCGATTTCTTTTCTAAACCTACGTAAATATTGTTTTTTTAAAGGTGGCCACCAAAATTGAATCCAGGTTAGAGGTCTTTAAAAATATTTAATTGGGAACCATTTATGTAAATACTGAACAAAATCAAAGTAAAATACCATAAAAAATTCATATCCTTGTCTTCTTTATATAACCGTGTTACCATGATTCCAGTTATAATATTACTTGAACCGACTAATTCAAATGCATACTATTTACCCCTAATGACTTTATTAAAAACTCGTTCTCTACGGGTTTTTCCTGTTTAGGAAAGTCATCTTAAAGGAGACTTACTGTGAATATAAAACTAAACAAATAGTCGTTCCAATTAAGTTGGAGGGATTAGCTAGATTTTGTGACAGCTAAAATATTAATGTATTAATGTATTTTAGAAAAAAAAACACTTCTCAAGTGGCCAATTAACTAAGCCGGAATATATATAATATAACATTAGTTACTGTAACCGAATTAGAAATTATTTCAGCATTTCTTTCGTCATTTCTTGGTGATTATTAATGAGTCATAGAGATATAATCGTGTAATAATTGTATATAAATATTATACATCGATTTATAATTGTAAATAATAGTATATTGCTAGTCTGCAGTCTCTCGAGTTTGTGGAAAACTCAACAGATTTCTTAATATTTCGAAAACCAACTATGTGATTAACTTTTACTCGTTACATTTCAAGTCGTTCATTAAGGGGATATAATCGGCTTTTGGGTTTGTACATTTTTAAAATTTTTAAAGTTGTAGGTCTTAATTTTTAAATTATTTCCCTGAAAAAAAGCTAAGCAAGTTTCCTATCGCTCCATGAGGGTGGAATGATAATTTTTTTAAATTTTCTCTTTCTGTCTTCAGAAAATTTATCTTTAAGAAGTGTGACCATATTTATATTTATTTTTTTTATCCAACCAAAAACCCAATTGCACCATTATAAACAATGTTAAGCTCATTTCCAGTTCATTGCTCTACGTTACGTGTAGAAAAACTCGGTTGCTCCACTGTGATTTGAGATCGTCTCAGAAACATCGTAGTGCACTCAGTTGTGTACCTGATGAGACAATGAGAACACCATTTCATCTTTATTACACCTGTTTGCAGTCTTGGTGTCTCTGATGGCGATACGATGTAGAGTTCGTTTAGAGCTTCTTCGCCGCCGACTGTTTTGGATCTCTTCAGATGGATATTGATTCCATATTCCAGGAATCTGTCAAATCTGTCACAGCGTTAGATCTCAGACGCTGCACTAAATGGAAGCTGAACTTAACATTCTTAACTTAATCAACCCTTCCCATCATTGCTCTACATATGTGCACTATTATATTAAAGTAACTTGAGGTTAGGAATACGCTCTACTCCTTTGTCCAGTTAATTCAAGGTAGCTGACTGAGATAACAGATTGGAACAGGTACAAAAACCGCCAAATTCCGAATCTTATGTCATGCGTGATTGATGTTATGTCTGTTTCGAGGACACGTGGGTAATGATGTGAGCATGATTATAAAATTATACTGTTGACTTTAAAAGGAAAATGATTTTATGATGTAACAGCACAATGCACCATTGCCTCCAGCATGGAATGAAAAGTTTATTACACGTTAAACCTTCCCTTCCCACCAGTCATGTAATCACCTCAATTAGCACTAATGTTACGATTACATTATACTTTAATTATGGTCAATATGAGTGGCCAGTGGCGACGGGTGAATCTACGCACGAGAAGATTATAAACGTTTATACCCTCATGTCCTATTTTATTCTAAAGTAACCAATGTTTTCATGGATTTTAAAGGAAGCATTTGCTTTGGAGCATACATTTAGGTACAGCACTGTACCACACCTATTATTTACAACAAACCATTTTATAATGATGATTATTGGGGCGATCAATGCAACTTGCTTTTCCCCGTTTTTCCGTAGTTCTGTAATAGATGCCATTACATAACTTGTTCAGTAAATAACTATTAATGAACTTCAAAGAAATAAATGTTGTAATACATCTTCATTATAGTACTTTGGACAAAATTACACGTTTAAGTAAGTGTATGATTTTTTTTACAAATTTGGTGGCATAAATAATTTGAGTAGTGTTTATAGAATTGTTCTTCTCAGAACAAATAGAACAATGAAATAAGTTAACTGCAGTGCATACTGATACCCAACTTTGTTCCACGATTTATAAAAAAGTTCCACACAAAGAGCCTTTCTTCATGCAGTGTACTTTAAGATGCACCAAGTAATGCAAAGTAAGATTGGATTACAAAAAGTACTTATTTCTCCGGGATACTAACTCAGATGTCTCGCCAACTAATTATACTACTATCGTTGTCTCTCACTTGCCGGGAGAGTATGCTACTACTACATTACAAAGCCATTACTTTTTACGATTCAGTTATTTTGTACGAGCACATACCCGCGGCTTTGCCCTCAATTTCTATGCAACATTCCGTGCATTTGTTTAAACAGCTCCCACGATTTCAATAACACTTAAATCGAAGTCCATAACTTTCTAAGTGAAAGCACTTGTTGTATAATACAATAGGGTCCTATGATATTTTGAACATAGAATTGGTCGTATATCATATATCAGGTACCCATTTTCCGGTGTTCATGATTAAGAGGGCCAGAAGTAAAAGAAAATTGTAAGTAATTCAGGTTTTGCACTTCTAGTTCAAGTTAATTATATTTCCAAGGCAAAATTGGAGTTTGCTATTTTGCCTAGAGAAACAATATAAATAGATCTATATTAATGAGGTTGGATTAAAAAATCGTAAAGTTTTCTAAATTGTATAGATATAGATATTGTTATTGAAAATTAAATACTAAAGTCAACATCATTAATACTGACATATGTCAATACTTAAATTATGACAGTTGCCGTACATACTTAAAGATAATACTTGATGCAGTAAAGTACATGTTCTTGTTTCCCAATATCATACCACTGTTCATATTATTGTTCTCAATATCATTCTAATACCTCTCGGAATTATACCGGTATTTATATACCTAATCAGTATCGTTTGCCTCATCAGTGAGAAATGCACACGATGTCTCCTTGACGATTTTCTATCATAAATATTGTATCTCGTGTATTGCTTTGTGATTCCACTTGCTATAGTCAAAGACTCACTGCGCTCGCTTAAATTGTAGTCGCGGAGCAAAGGTTTGTTGAATCAAGCTAATGCCCAGTCCCTCCGTGTTGGTCTTTCAGCTACTGTAAATATAACGTCCCAGAATGTCTAAGGAAACCAAATTCAATACCTCACATGTAAACATTCCCGATTTAGTTCATTAGGTAAAATCCAGAATAAATTATTTAGTTTGCCCCGTTGTCACGTTGTTTAAATAAGAATCGTTGTTACTTTAGTTATGTTTTCACTCTATAAATGTAAACAAATTGAAAATATTGGTTGGATCTTGCTGTCATAATGCAATGTTTACACAGAACAGTTATATTTAACAGGCTCTTTCAATTCTTATTATAAAACTTTAGAGACCAAGATGGGATTTTTTTTGCTGCTTTAGAGACAAGTGGGGCGTATCCTGGAGAGATTTTTGAAATAAGAATAGATTAATTAATCTCAGAGACCGTAAGAATATCCATGTAAATGTCCAGGACAATAGGTTGAATAGTTTGTCCATGAAGGTAAAACAAACAAACAAGGGCACTTTCGCATTTATAATATTATTAGGATCTGAATTTCTGCCACATACGTGTTTAAATAACCAAAATAACATATGATCGAAAGACAAAATATCTAAATCAAACTACTTTTTTAATTCATTAAATTGAGTATAACCGGCAATAGCCTAGTTTAATTTTAATTAAGATTGAATTATAAAAAGCACTTGCTCCGCTGGGGTGTGACATAAATCTTAATAATATTCAGAAATGTAATTATTACTCTTATGGACTATAATACTTAGTTGTCCAAAAAGGTCTTAATTTTAATACAGTTGTGAGGTACCATAATTTGCTATTACTGAGGCTTTTTAATTGTAAAAGAATTCAAAAATGTCAGTTATACTTCGATCAGATTATAGTCTATTATTAGTGAAAGAGTTCATTACAAACTATAAACTCTAAATTGGAACTATTTAGGATCTCCTAAATTGGATCGATAAATAGGATCTTCTTGAAGTACAGAATTGCAGCTATCTTCGAGCTGTTGAATGGCACGAATTGTATTACCGCATATTCTTATTGTTATACAAAAGCGACGAGCATAGTCATCACCAGGACCAGGTGCATTGAATATCATTCAGGCCTCCCTTTTTTCTCCAGAAATATCAGTAGACATTTGACAGAATCGCAAAATTTTATTTTTAAACTGTATTTCCAACCTATATCGTATACCAATAGTACACAATTATTAGATATTTTGGTAATACAGATAAATAAAACATTATTATAAAACCTCATTTTGAAACTGTAAGTCGTCATTATGTAACGACCAATATAGTTAAAAATCAATATTGCACAATCTCATCACTGTTAAGGAGAAGAAGCAATTGAAAAATTTTTATTTTCAATTGGTACTCGAATATTGTTCGGAGTAATATAGGAATATAATACCAGTTACCTTTGTTGGTAATTTAATTTGAAACACAAACATCACATAAAAGTAAGTTAAAATGATTGACTTTTATAATAATCTGTACACAAATTACAAAATTAAAACTATTACGCATTTAATAACATAATACATTCAATAATTATTATTATTTTATCTCTCATATTATTTTGTCACGAGAAAGTATTTATCATTTTCTTAACAATTCTTATTGTTTCATTCTTATTTTATGAAGCCAAGTAATATAAATCAGACTACTAATAGGCAATAGCCTCTACATTGAATGTTGTTGAATAGGACTAATCAATGTTGACATAAAGAACCAGATCATAATTTTAATTTTTTTTGTTACTTGGAGTTGCCATGGTAGGTTAGGAAAGTATTTTGAAAAATTTCCTTAGCTACTACTAAAGATAGCAAATTTGGTATGTACTCAATGATGATACCAAAGAGTACCAATCGTCCATAACCCCGTATAATTGAACTACATTGACATTACACAAGCCATCTCCCTTGAATCACTCGCTGTAACATCATCATCCATTGGGAAAACTTTCGAAGGCCTCTTTTTGTGTTTAAGGGGTAGCAACCACCGAAGTTGCGGCACTATCAGCCGTGGATCGAGATCTCCAAGGGGTGCTCTGGTGAAAATGCTGACCGGAATCCCCACCAGGAAACCCACCAGGGCTCCCAACAGATTGTAGTAAAGGTATGACAACTGGTAGATCTTGGGTTCTGAACCATCTGACCAAGTTTGGCTGCCAATCCCGGTGTGAGAGGAGATCAACAGATGTGTCATGCTGGAAGGCAACGATAAGATTAGTTCAGGCTTAAAATAAAAAGTTCTTTATAACTTAGAATGTCTATTTATCCAGTTTTTAATTTATTATTAATTAAATTATACTGAATTGAACAATGTTGAAGATGGAGCTTGTATTGGCTACTTGTGAACTTATTTACATTCAAACAACTAACCAATATTTAAAACTTTTATTTTTGTGAGGCCTTTCGATAGCAAGGCTGTCTTCGTCAGACACATCACAATAGCCTTGGTTTATGTGTTTGAATGTAAGTAAGTTGAATTGAACAATTGAACTTCAGCATTAACATGGAATTTGGAGACCTTTGAAGAAAACAGTTTTTGAAGGTCTATGAAAGTGCTAAGGAAAAACATTTTCTCATATTCAGTATCCAATCTCTCCTTTACTATACTCAATTACTTTTTATACGTGGGTATTAAAGGAATGTTCAATCCTGTTATCTTCTCTCAATTTAAATTTACAATTCAACATAGGTTACTCAAACTTGGAATCGTTTGCATTTATAATAATCAGATGGATCGAACAAAATGTTAGTAGAGCTATTTACGGCTGAGACTTTCCCTACACAACATGACTTGATGACCAAGGATCCTGCCGTTTCCTTGGCGTGAAAAAACTAAAATTTGTTTAGTTTTTTGGAATTATGTGCACTGTGAAGATAACCCTTTTGGTCATAATTTGACAAGATGATACTGCACACAAAACTAAACATAACAACTGCGTGTTGTTCTTCTTTTAATTAAATAAACCCTTGACGTACTTAAGGGCACCCTCGCAGCCATCGATGCTCAAGGACTTTCCTGGGAACTGGATATGCCTGTGGGCGATGGCAACTTGTGCTCTGACCACGAAGAATGCCATCACCGCTAGACTCGCTGCTGCTCCAGATAATGCTCCCTGCAGGGCAACATTTGGAATTATTACAATCCAGTAGTAATTCATTGCAATACTTAATCACATAGTATGTTACGTTGCCATAAGATTACTTGATCACATTCTAATACAAACTAATGTCACCATCGAAAAGAAATTAGAGATAGAGTAAAACATACCTTGGTGGAGCCCCAAGGAAAGAACATGCCAAAGGTGAAGAGAAACAATATTGCTCCATGTGTCACTCCAAGCAGACTTAGGGCTAACTGCAAATGGAAAAAGTGTTCAATGAGTTCAAGTGTTCCACTTTGACATGGACAAAATAATAGATAAATATAGTTAAAGATACTCGATACCTATCTCACCTGCAGGATCCCGCCCAGTTTAGATACGAAGAAGACCAGTAGCACTGAAGCGATTCCAAATACGAGGGCAATGAGCTTGACGATCAAGGCCCCGGCTGAGTCTGAGTGCTGGGAGTGGATTCTGAGCACGAAATCTTCGTAGACGGTTCCAGCAGCAGTGTTGAGTCCTGCAGACATTGTACTGTGGACATGGGAGCAATTGGGTTTTCATTTGGAAAGAGTCAATCTATTATTTAGATCATATAAAACCAATACTAAATTTTAATTTTGTTGGTAATATTTTTAAAACGTCTTCTAAGAAATGGCATATTTTGCTTTGCAATATGTATTGAATAACATGATTGGAATGAAATGTTTATAATCATGAACAGAAACGTACTTTACATATTTAATTCAAGCCATGAACACAACACAACACCATCAACATAACCGTCCAATCGTCATCATACACCTGAAATAAACCATGTGGAATAGTGTTAACAATAAAAAATTATAAGGCACAAATAATATGGCATGCTGGACCTACTTGGAAAATATAACATTCCTTCCTCTTGAGATCAAGACTATTCATTCAAGTGATTTTACTTTTCAGCGCCTAATGTGATCAGCATCTCAAGCTCAACACTACCCCAAGAATGATACAGGTCCAGCCTTCATCTACTGAATGACACTGTCGCAAATTCGTTTTTTTTTGTCATAGTCCTTCTGTTTAACCATAAAGTCCCATCAATATTAACCATTACATTGGATTTTAGAAGACTATGTTTAGACAATATTTTTAGATTATATAGTATATCAGCCGGTATCCTGCTTATTGTCTGATGTGTTACAGCAGGGACAGATGCTGCTTCACTGATAACACAACCAGATGAAGACGAATGTGAACTGCCAGCTCTCAAGTGATTAGTCGCTGTCGTTTACTCTGACTCTTAGCCGATCAAACTTGAAACAAACTTCAGCAATGTAATTTTTACTTTGAAACTAATTTCACATTTTACTCTTTAGCTAAATATCGAATTCCAGCATTGTGAATGCTGCCTCCACATCTGAAACAATGCTTTCCACTAAAATTAAAACCTGTTGATGTTAGTCAACAAAAGTGTAACCATCCCGGGTTGAGTTTCAGGTCAAGAACGTAGCCAGAAAAAGAATTTTGGGGGGGGTCCAGACAACAGATATTTTTCCATGTGGACAGAGAGTAAGGCCCCATTTTTTTCCTTAAAAAGTTCTTGACCCGTTTTTTTTGTTGACAATGATCTTTCAGCAGTACATATCAGTAATACTGAATTAGTTAAATAATAATCGTTTACTAAAGAGTAATTGAAAATTTTAAAATTTAGGAACATTCATACGTAGCTAGGTCCTTCAGCTATAGATTTTATGATAACTTTCAAATACATGCGCACACATTTCAAAATATTTCAGACGAGACACAACATTTTACGAGTATACTCTCTAAGAGGTTTTTTGTGTTCTATTTTTAATACCAAGCAGCAATTGATCTCGAAGACTCTCTTCTACAGATGTTGCAGACTGGCAATGTCTTGCAAGAGATCTACGTTCGCTAAGCATCTCCTTTATCTATAACAGGCTATCTATAACATCAGCCAAATGCTACACATTCATCTAACGTACAGTAGGCATCTTCGTAATAAGCCTAAATAACTTTTACGATTCCTTTATAAGACTGTAGAGCGGGAATGATCAGCAAGTAGCTTACGGTTTGAATGAATTTTTTATTCTAAAATATTTTTTCACAACCTCTTCTAGTGTAATGTTTTGTAACTTACTGAAATGTATGATAGTAGTATTCCCAGGCTACCTATTTCAATACTAAATTTTATTTTGTGTTGTGTAATATCAATTTTAATACAATTGATGTTTACGAGGCACCTTATACCCAGCGCTAATTGTGCATATGTATTAAATAATTTGTATGAAATGACATGTTTATAATTATAAACAAAAACGTACTTAACATATCTAATTCAAGTCATGAACACAACATTAACATAAAACATCCAAATGTGTTCAAAACATACACTCTGAATAACAATACAAATTATAAATTATAAGTTAGCTTAACTTGTTTGGTTTGTTGGAGACGACACCTATCAATGCCATATCAAACGATACTCTAGGGAAATAAGTTATGAATGTCGAATTTTTTAGTATTTTCTAATAAAAATACCAGATAAAAACGTATTTTTAGACACTAATTTAAGATATCCATTAACACTATGTTATCCTACTTTTATTCAAAAGATTAGGATAATGAGGTTATTGATGGATAATTGTATCTTTCATGAATCGTCGTAAAGATTAAAAATTAGTCGTTACTGCAATTTAGATAATGTGATATTCTGAGCAGCCATTAAAGCAATCCTAAAATGTTTATTTTTATCATAATTTGAGTGTAAACAACAATTACAGTTTTATAAATATCATATGTCATGCAATAATGTTCAAATTGTAACTGTTCATTGCTTACAATTTTAGAATTATGAATGTCCTGCTATGTTATTTTTAAAATAAACTATACGTTGGGTTGAAGTTCATTACATCAACATACACGTACAAAACAGAACTGAATAAAACGACTTGCTCCGCATCAAATTAATATATGTACATTTGCATAGGAACTTGTGGAATATTGGATATGTGACTTATTATAGATTCCACAAGCTATGAATATTAAATGATGCTTTATGAGGTTTAAGTGGTCATTTATTCCTCCAATTGCTCTGTACTTAAGTGGCCAGAGTGACGAAAGAGTGTTCGGCAGGGAGTTCGAATATTATTTTTAAGAATGTACTTTTAAGTTTTCCAATTGATCTAAGACCATTTAAAGGTTAGCTTAAATGCTCGTTCATCTCTCGGTTTCCTCCAATTTTATCTAATTGTGTACAAACTTTTATAGTTTCAAACATCCTCCATTCGCTTTTTACTAAATAGAACATAAAACAATTTCTAGATAACTTCTAATCTAATAACAAAACTTATAAGTAAACTGAGGATTGAACTTTCCAGGTGTACTCGTATATTAGGAAATAATACTTAATGGCCTCATATTACCTATTAAACAAACAACAATGACTAGATTACACTGGGAGTGACAAGACAAGACAACTGTGATTTTATGTACTAATTACCTTCCCACCTGACGAAGAGGATAGATTCCAATCCTTGAAATGTTTTATTAAACAATCTTTTGACATAATAACGGTGGCGAATGTCCGAAACCTTATTATCCTTTCACACTTTAATTGTTACAAACAATGTAATGTATTAGCTGCTGTAACAGTTATTGAAACCAATTTGAAACTTTTAGAGCTCGACTGACATTTTAGTGTTGTAGTGTTCACATTTAGTGTTCACATGAGAAACTTGCACTATAACACATACCTGAGAGCAGCACTGAATACACCAGCAATGAAGAGGCCAGAGAAGCCAGGGATCTGGGCTCCTAGCTCCATCACGAACATGGGCAGTAGTTGACCAGAGAATTTCACTTTCTATAAGGTACAACGCAAACAAGGTATAATATGAAATACAATACTCCTACACCACTAGTTGACAATTAAATTAGAAGGAAATTAATTTGAAAGGAACTAAGAACGAGACTACCAATATAAGAAAAGGTGATAAAGAAACCTATCAAATAAATATTCTAAATTTGGTAATTCTAAGCAATATATGGGTCAACGTCGATTTTTCTCATATTACAATATAATGTTCCAATAGTCAATTAGAAAAGGAAATGACTAGAATTTCTTGCCGGAAAGCAGTTATAGGGAGCAGGCAACCGCCAGACCTCGTATATTGCTTAGAGTTACCTATTAGTGATCAGGGGCACTGACGTGATCTGGGCTTCAAATTTGGAACTACTCGAGTTAATTTTTTTTCTAAAAGAGCAAGCAGCGCGAAGCGCTGCGCAGCGGGCAGGCATCGTGCGTGATCCTTTTTTTTATTAAACATTTCTGATAAATTGTTATTACATATTACAATATAATGTAGGTAATGTATGTAAAACAATTTTAAACACATAATTACATGCTGGAAAGCAAAGTAAACTAATATAATCCGCCCAATACAAAATCTCCGTAAAAATCTGGTAAAGGAATCTGTGTCATTCCTTTGGCCTGAATCAATTCAGTATAGACGAATATCACGCACGATGCTTGCCCGCTGCGCAGCGCTTCGCGCTGCTTGCTCTTTTACAAAAAAAATTAACTCGAGTAGTTCCAAATTTGAAGCCCAGATCACGTCAGTGCCCCTGATCACTAATAGGTAATTCTCGCGGTTGCCTGCTCCCAATAACTGCTTTCCAGCAAGAAATTCTAGTCATTTCCTTTTCTAATTGACTATTGGAACATTATATTGTAATATGAGAAAAATCGAGGTTGACCCATATATTGCTTAGAATTACCCTAAATTTGAGTTAGACTAGAGACTTTGTGGCTATTGGACTCAATAAAGATGACAAAAAACTAGAAAGGACGATCCCCTATTGATCGTGAGAGAATTCTTACTGATTTCTCTCACAGTTCAAAAAGGATCAGTCTTAACATTATTATCTGTACAATGTTTAACTATTTAAACATCTTCGGGATTTAGATAATCAACAGTAAAATCACTACATATACACGTAAACAGCTGTAGGATTTTGAATGTTGAGTTTAGCTCCAGTTTACCTTCCTTTTTATTGCAGCGTCTGGTATCTGACGCTGTCTCAGATTTGACTCCTGGAAACTGGAGTCATGTTCGTCTGAAGAGATCAAAGAAAGTCGGCGACGAAGAAGCTCAAAACGAGCCTTTACATCGTTTCGACATCAGAGACACCTATGGATAGGTGAAGTGGTAGGCTCATTGTCTCATCAGATGCACAATTGAGTACACTACGATGTTCTGACACGATTTCTAAGCACTGTGGAACAACCGAGTTTATCTACACATAACGTAGCTGTGTGCGCTAGATGATATCAGACGCTGCAATAAAAAGGAAGATGAACTGAAGCTTAACTCAACATTACAATTTAATTAACCCTTCCTACCATAGCTACGTTATGTGTAACTGTAGGATGTTTTTGAAATTATTATTTAATTGATATAACGTCAACAGTGTTTTTTATAATTTAAATGTTCTAGCCAGTGGCGTAGTGTAGCGGGTTACAATGGTTATCGTAAGATAACCGAATCAAGCAACGTCGAGCGTGGATGCTGCTTAGATGGAGTCCTTGCAAGCAGTCCGTCTTCCTGGCCATTGAAGGTGGTTCGGAAGTCACCTTTAAGCCGTTGGTCCCCAGGTTGTGTTAGAGAGGGCTTCTTAGCCCTAACTTCGCCTGGTAAATAAGTCTACTTTACTTTACTTATTCAAAACCACTATTAGTAAACCACGTAGAGTACCTGAGTAGCGATGGGGTCACAGTGATGGTACCTGGCGTACAGGATCAGACCAACCAACACTGCCAGAGTGTTCATACCAATGAAGCCTGCAGTCGACCACATTATTACTCTGCAAGTCCACAGTTTCATTATTTAGTTCTAAGTGTAATAATAATGATGTTTCATCGCTTATATATTTATCAGCCATAAAAGATGTTCAAAATGATATTTCTTGGGGCTAGAACTGAATTTGCATTAAGAATGGACTAAGTACATTGAAACTATTTTAAGAAAATTGAACTCAGCATACTTTCAAATGCTTATTTTGAGACATACTATAGATTTAAAATTATGTTTGATGTTTGATCATATATGATGCTTATTCATATTCAATTCAGTACGTGATTGAGTTCTGGGGGTTTTCAACAGATATAGATAAACTTTGCAAAATTCAGAAGAAATTTATAAGAATAATGACATTTTTTCCTTGGAAGGCTTCTTTTAAGCGTAATGAACATAAAGTTTTAACTGTACCAAGCCTAATAGTTTTAAAAACTCTATTAACCGTTCTAATTACGGCAAATCTTTGTAATGAAAACCATAAACACAATAATAATAATAGGTATAAAACTAACTTTCAATATTCCTGACATCATCAGAAAGAGGTGGAAAAGACACCATCCTACATGGGAAACAACACCTTTCAATAAATTACCTTTAACGTTTAAGGAATTAATGTATTTAGGCTCATTCCGAGATAACATTAAGGAGTTTTTTACTTACAAAAACACATTATAAGGTAAGTGGGTTTTTAAATGATGTTTAAATTTTAAGCACTGCATTACGTTAATGGTTTTATTTTTTTTTTTTTTTAAGTAGTTCGACAAGTTGACACAATTGCTTTCCTATGATAAGTCAATTAATACCCTGTTTTATTTTATGCGTTTTATTGCTGTCTTGCGCGTTTTATTGCATTGTATGTTTGGTTGTTTGGATTTACTCATACAAGAGTATTGTAGATTATACTAATATTTGACAATGTCACCTGTTTTATAGCTGTGCTATATTTTGAAATGTTTGTGACAATAAAGATTTATTTATTTATCTTAAAATGTCTTCATAGAGTTTTCTGAGTATGATACAAAAAGGAAGACATATGAGTTTGTATATAAAAGACCCTTGAGTGGGAAATCTTAGTTCAATCCAATAAAACTTTAACGATAAAACATTGTAAGTAATAAAGTATTAGAGATAGCTAACCTCTTTGCTGCCAGCTGGGTAGGGACGGCTATGAATCGCTGTATTGTCCCAGGACTGCAAGCTTGGTAGGCGAGCAGAGTGAATGTGCAGCCTAGTAGCATGGAGCAGAGTGTGTGACGAGCAAACGGATCAGGGTCCAGACTGAGCAGACAGAAAAAATATGCAAGAAGGCATTTAAATTACGAATTAATTACACTCATAAACCTGAGTTATCATCAATACTGGATATATACGTAATAGCATTAGGGAAATCTGAGCACTACATGTTCATTTCAGTAAGATATTAAAAATTCCCATACACTTATGTAGGCAACCATGAACGTCCTCTATAAAGCTTTTGGAGTGGCATAAATTTCGTGCTTTTTTGGGAGTAGGAGCTTTAAACTTCCACACATTTATAAAACCACAATTAATGTGTGCTTTCTGGAGTGTAAGGATGTTTATTTTCTTGGGAATATCGCCTGCCAAAATCCTACAGGACTTTGGATGAAAGAAAAGCTGCAATTTTTGTTGGAGTACCAGTAAGATCCTGTAAAGATAACATTATCCTATATTTAATATAGGTAAGTAAGAAAACCATAACTCAACGTTTCGAATTCTCAATCTGATCTCTTCATCAGGTGTCTAACTAATCTAATACTTAACTAAACCACGAAAAGAGTTTCAGTTTAACATCACCCCCCCCCCCCCCCACCCCCCCCCCCCCCCACCCCCCCCCCCCCCCACCCCCCCCCCCCCCCACCCCCCCCCCCCCCCACCCCCCCCCCCCCCCACCAGATCCGGATTATATTTCTGTAAATTAATGGCATAATTCAGATCATTCATTGATCTATCAACAAGTTCACACATGTATCGATGGTGTTGGGTACTATCGATAATGGTGCAAAAATCGTTTAAACCTTGGATTGAGTGCTCTGTATTTGCACACAGTACTACCGTTGATCCGGATTATTTCTGTAAATTAATGGCATAATTTAGCATGATTAAGGTAATCCCTGTTACTTTTCTGTTACATAACAGAACGTTAGCTGTTTACGACTAAAGCTCACTGTCTAATGTGTTTTGTCCAGCACGATGTCTGCAAGTCTGAACACTGTAGCCGGAACCCTCTACGAAGACTTCGTCGCCCCCTTCTACAAGAAATCGCCCAAGAGCGACGCTACCGCCTCTTTAGTCATGAAGGCCATCGTTCTGGTCGTTGGCACCTGCTGCGTGCTGCTCATCTTCATCGTTGAAAAGTTAGGAGGCATCATGCAGGTGTGTTACGTAGTGAGATAATCATTAGAAATTGAAATTGAATTCTCAATCCAATTTGACCAATCCACCTTTTTTGTGAGTCAAACTATAAACATTCACCGGTCAGGTTATAATTTGTAAGCACATCCAGAAATATACTTAAAATAGACTACCTTATAATCGTTGGCTTAACAACTTTAATTTGTACAGATGGCGATCAGTGTGACTAGTATCACCCACGGCGCCATGATCTACATCTTCTCGGTCGGAATCTTCTTCCCATGGGTGAATTCAAAGGTGAGCCTAAATTTCTCAGTAAGCCATTTCAAAACATAGTCTTACAAATCATAAAATAAACTTAATCACTCATAAAGTTTACAACCGATATATGTTACAAAATAAATAAATTATTATTGGTGGTTCTGTTCTTTATTTTTTCTAAATAACTCTTAAAGTAAAAGAATTTCCAATCATTCTTAAAACAACATAAACACTTCTTATAGAGCAAAGTCAATTTCAGAAACAAAAAGAAATAACAAAAATAATTTCACTATATTTTTAGTAAAGACGTTACACTTCTTACTTTTAACATCGAAGAAGTAATAAAAGAAAGAGTATAACAGCCTTAGACATAGAAGCGAAAGTTTTATATATATTCTGATATACAATAAAATATGCATTTAATGTTAACAGGGTGCACTGTGGGGAGCAGTGGCTAGTCTGGTGTCTATGACCTGGGTCGTGGCAGGATCCCAATACTACATGGTGGCTGGACAGCTACAATTTCCCAGCAAGATCCTTAGTGTTGACCAATGTTTAGTTGGCAGCAATGTCTTGAAGTAAGTATCAACAAATTACCAAGCCTCTAAAGTAAGAACATTTTGATTCTATAAAATTGAAATCCCTGTTCTAATAATGTTTTATACGATTTTTCAAAATCTTTAGAAAAGTGAAATAGGTCTGTAATTGTCAATCAGTGTGGTTGCTCCATCTCAAAATCTCCTTTGTAATTGTTGCAGTACCACAGTTGCGTCCTCTTACGCTGGCATCGGTTCTCCAGTGATAGCTGAAGGTGTACCTCCGCTTTACCAACTGTCCTATATGTACTTCTCCGGCCTGGGAGCTCTAGTGGGGTTGTTGGTAGGCCTGACTGTCACCTGTCTCACTCAATCTCAGCCTCTGGAATTGCTCGATCCACGCCTCATCACACCCTGCATGAGACGCTTCCTACCTGCCCCTGCTCCAGCTCCAGAGGAGCTGAAGCTGATCCAGGAAAAGAACTCTGTGAAGATTGTGATTAACGGTGTTTAGTTCAGTAGAAACATGTCGCAAGAGAACCCCAGGACAGATAACCCTTGATGAAGGTTTACTAGTCAAAACAATATTGGACTCACTAGGAAATGTCAACAGGATTCATCCAGTCAAACGTTCTTTGAATCCCAAGACAAACTCCTGCAAAGGTCCTTTTCCAAATCTACGTCTTCGAAAAGCCTTTAAATCCAAGACAATTTTATAAACAAATCACAATTTTAAGAATTGCGTTAAATTTCAATTCTTTATCATTTATTGAAGAACCACGACAAAATCTGAGAGAGTTTTAAAGACTGGATTTTATATTAGAAATAATATTATTAGAATTGATTATCAAGTCTGACAAAGATCGTTGGTGCTATTGTTGTAGTGCTATTGTTGACTAGAGTACATCGAAGTAGGTAGCTACATTATTGTGCGACTACATTATAATAATTTAGTGAATATATTCCAAGTTATTCTCTGTTTGGCCATTCAAAGGCTGGAGATGAACTAATCAAGAGCTGTGATCTTATTTAATATTTTAATATAACAACATGTAAATATTTGTATTTTTACTAATAAAACTAGGTTAACAACTTTGAAAAGTTGCTAGAAATAAGACATGAATTGTTGACTATTTTTAATAAAATATAGAAAATAAATGTTTTTATAGATATTTAAAGTGAAATTAATTTAAACCAACCTTTCCCTAAGATTTGTTCAGCTTTGGATTGAAACTGTGTTACTCCAATCAGAATGTTTATCAGAGACGATTAGTATTCTTACAACCCTTTAATAACACTAATATAGACCCAAAATATAGTAGCGTTGGGTTGAAAATATTTTTCAGAAGTAACGAGAACAACTACTTTACTCAGTGTAAATTAAAAGCGCTACTTTGCAACTAAACAATTGGATGAGTTTATATTTTTACTGTTGTTTTTTTCCGAGAATCGTCTGTTTGTTAATACAAATAAAATCATTGATTGATTATTGATAACTATAAATCAAAAGTAATGTCTTAAACGTATCCCCTTAAACATTTTATGATACCTTTGATTGTACCAAGTATTTTTAGTGAAACTGCTTAGATTTTTTAAAGAAACAATAATACCAAGTTACCTCCTTACTTAGTCTTGGAATTATTTCACACAAAATATCTCTTTTAAAACATACTTCTTGTACGCACCTAAGTGTTCTTTCTTTTTTCAGAGATTAGTATTGTTTATTTAATAAAATATATATAACTTAATTGTATTATACTTAAAACTCAAATTAAAACAACCATAAATACTTAAACCACAAAATCTGATCTGTGCTTACGACCTCATATATTTATTACGCAAAAAAACATCCCGCAAGACTGCAACTAAAATTAGGGAAACAATTATTTCAAGGTTGGATTTTTATTAGAAAACTATTATACTAAACAATCTTGGTATAAGAAGCAATTAAGTCAACACTTAAAAAAGTAACACTAATTCAATATCAATAACGATTTTTTAAGAAGTAAAAAATAGTTAAAACCATACAGGACATTGACAAGGCAAGATTTGCAGATATGTTTTAGCAATTTATCTAAAAATAAATAAATAATAATTATATTTGAAATAACAATCAGATAATAATTTGAAGTAAATATTAAGATATAAATTAATCTTTTTGGCGAGAGGATTGTATGCAATTAACAAAATACTAATTCCCTAATTGTTTGGCAAACTTTTAGCGCCTTCAATCTAAGGAAGCGTTTTGCATGAAATAACAGTTAGTATTTACCGCGCTGAAGGCGCGTCGAAATATAAATGTGGAGACTAGCATTATTAATTACTAAATTTACCTATGAGAAACAAGTTTTATAAATTTATTTACGTGTTATAAATCATACAAGTTTTAAAATAATTAGTACAGTTTGTTATTATTTTTGTAAATTGTTCCACAGAATGTACAGTTTTGTTCGACTAGAATTGCCAGATAACGTTCATCGTACATTTTAAAGCACTCACATAGTCAAATACATTTTTTGTATTGTAAAAATTATTTATTTATATTTTATAGAATATTTTGGTATATTAAAATATAGTTTATTAATTATTTGTACAAAATGCAAATATGTCAAATATTGCAAAAAATAATCACAGACTTTTTTATTAAAAATTTTACAACTATTTATAATAAAATATACCTTTACGTATAGTACTCTAGTCTGTTTGAAGCTGCGTGTGTACTACAACTTAGTAAAAGCACTTAACAGTGGTTGAAGTGGATCAAAACATTATACTTACAATACGTTATATTAGGTGAATTCCGTTGCTGTCTCAAAAAGTAATTTGTTTCTATGCTTAATTAATTAAATAGTCATGCCAACCCAGAAAAACAGTCTTTAAAGCTGATTGAACAAGACAAGATAACGTTTCTTTTTTCCAAATTGTGTCTTATCTATTTACAGTTGTAGCGGCTAGCATTATCTCCTCCTGTTATCAGTGGGGCTAAAGCAGCCCCCGTATCTCTATGCGACAAATGAAAACTATCTCTGGAGATAATACCAATATCTATCACCACAGAGAACAAACGTATCCTTTTTATGTGATGTCAGTCTGATTATGAACTATAACTACGCATAACTTTCTAGAAAAGTTCGGGTTTTGGGGGCTAACAATGGAATTTAACATAATAATTATATTTTGCTGGTCATTTAAGTTGAGTATGATAAAACATTTTACATCTTCCACTTTTTTGTGATATGGTATGTCTCAAAACTGTGATATGGTAGCGTATGATTTACGCTATGAACATTATCTTTTACAGGTTTTTAATTTTGTTTGCGCAAGAAATGTTCCAAATCTGATAGGTCTAGGCACATCCTCCAGCTATTCGATAATTCATTTTATTCTTTTAATAATACTGCATAATACTCTGCAATTTGTTTCGTATTAATACATTTTTGGGTTATTTAATAGCCGTATCATTTCTAAGAAGCACACTTTTAAAATGAATATATCAACAAAATGTTGATGATCAATAAAAGATGTACACGATATGACTAACACTAATTTAGTATAAATTTTAACAGGTTTCATATATCTGGTCAGTCACAATAACCTATCACAGACAACTCAGGAAGAGATTCAGCTGAGAAAGAGATCACATTGCAGATTTCCAGTGAAGTTTTACTCACTCACGATCAAAAATGCCACAAAAAATGATGATACCTTAAAAACATGCTTAATTATAAGTATAATTATACCGTTTTCTCATCTCACATCAATAATTCATACTTTCCTACTTTCTGTGCGAATAAAACCAGCAAAATTATGTAAGAACTTGAATGTTTAGGTCACCGACAGGGGATGACAGTTTAGAAATATATAGATGTAGTTACTGTCAAGAGATTAATGTGTCTAGTGAACTATAAGGTTTTCCCCAGTACACATTATACTTCAAAATTTATACTTATTGTAAACAGCCGCAAGAGGAGGTTCGAGTATTTAATTTTATTGTGACACTAATGAGAATCTGAGAATAATCGCAGGGTTTCACAGAGACTCACCGATGCCAATTGATAAATTAAGGATATTCAATTTTGCCAAGCTATAGCACACATTATTTACCATTACATAATGGATTTTGCCAATTCTTTTTCCATTATTGGAGAGTTCTTGAGCGTCTGGGCTGAGGCTTGGTTCCCACGCAATCACACTTTTACTTTTACAATAATATTGCTTGGGTGAATGTGTTACGTTATTAGCTAAATAAATTATTCAACCGATTAGCAATCAATTTTAATTGTATTTATACACTGTTTTAATCAAATTTCATAATACAGTATTATGGACAAATAACGTACCGTTATGTGATGTAAGATGGCTTAAATAGACAAGAAGCTACATATACAATATTCATCATACCATTTCTTGTATTTTTATTAATGAATATATATCAGATTTCAATAAAATATATTATTATTAATTTAAGCTATTCAAATTAATGTATTTCTTTCCGCGTGTTTATAAGAAAACAAAAAAACATTTTGTTTAAATAATTTGAGTACGATGTTATAAACGCTTACAAATATGTACTGTAATAAGAAAAATAATAGTTGTTTATTCCTTGGCTTACAGTTATACAATTTTTAAGTAATGAGTTTATAAAATAGAGCACAAACCTGTAAAGGATTAATTTTTCATCCGTTTTAAAAGAGGTTTCAACAAGATACTGGTATGGTTCTTACCAATGTGAGTCACTTAAGGGATACAAAAGAGTAAATAATCCAACCAAAATCCTGTTTACACTGACAGCATTACTGGATATTCGTAAAATGTGGGATGTTTATTAAATCAGATATACTGTTATATTGTGTTAACAGTATAGGAGGAGACGATGCTATGCATTGCACAAATCAACGATTATTTTTAATAAATAAAGCTGAACATGTATGTCAAAAAATATTTATTTAAATAAAATAATAAAAATAACAATACACAAATCAATAAAACCCACATTGACAGAAACACACAAAATGTTGTAGTAACTTTGCCATACCAAATCTAAATAGGTATGCGTAATTTTTATAAATATTACAAGATTTCATAATACTGATAGGCTATACATAATTACAGATTTAAAAAGTAGACTATGACTTGAATTTGCTGAGTGTGTAAGCTGTGGCTTTTGTATTAATATCGGATTCTGGCTGTTGGATTGGGGAATGCTCGCATACACAGCAGCTAATATTGGTCTAACAGTTACCCGTGCTTGTATATGTATGGGTAAGCACGTATTCCATATATAAATTTGGAATAATTTTTACATAAATATAAAATACCATTATTCTAAAACGAAATTTTAAGAAATTAATAAAACCTCTAACTTACAGACTTAACAGATTTTTTAATTTTCTAAATACATACACTTGATACAAATTTTAAATAGTACATCTAATTATACTTAAATTAAGCATAAACAGACTAAAAGTTTGACAAAAAGTGTTATTACACAATTGGTAAAGTCCTCAATAGTTATATATAACGTCATTTAAATTTAAATCTATCCTAGAGTCTGTCGGAAAACAAAATTTGGATAAATAATGTACACAAATCAAAAAAGTAAAAATATTATAATGTGTGTGTGTGTGTGTGTGTGTGTGTGTGTGTGTGTGTGTGTGTGTGTGTGTGTGTGTGTGTGTGTGTGTGTGTGTGTGTGTGTGTGTGTGTGTGTGTGTTCTAGTTTAATACGACCATAGGTAACTATTAGTAATTTATTTTAAGGAAACATGCATACAGAGCAGTTAACGAAATTATGTTTAGTTACTTTTCTGTAGCATACTTTTATTTAAGTGCACAACATTTCAATGGTTGGAGTAATTTACTGTCATTTGGATGGGAACTCTCTCTAATAAAATACAAGAACACCACATCAGAGCTTCAGCTGTTTTGAGAATATGTCTGTAGCCCCGAACCCCATACAAAAATTAATTAATTATCAAGCTATTCTTTACTAACCCGAAGGAGTATTCCACCTCTCCGAACTCACACCCCCGTCGGTACAACCCACCTCATCCAAATTAGTTACCTTCCGGATCCGTCCCTGAGTATATTTAAGGGGGAGCACTTCGTAAAAAATCTCAAAAATTACAAATTTTTTTTTTTTTTTTTATTAAAGTTTGGAATTTCCCGATAAACAATGGTGGTATTAAATTTTTTTTATGATGACTAGAAGTGTCCGAAATATTTTTTTTTTTAAATAGGCCTGCAGGCAGTTTCGGGCCTGTAGCAGTCACACTTTGAATGGTGCTGTTATAGTACTACTTCGTTGCAGTCATGTTCATGATTTGGTTGGCAGTGACAGTTTGTTATGTCAACAACTTACACTAACCAACAAAACATCTGTTTTTATAACCATTGCTTATAACCTAGGTAGCATTACATGTTTTGGTTACTGACATTTCTGTTTTAGAGAGTGAAAATTACGTAAATGATTATGGTTTTTTGTGAGTTTAGTGGAGAGTTCTGAGTATTTTTTGTTATAAAGTGTAGTGAATTTTATAATGCCACGTTCAAAGCCTGCTTTCAAGAAAACGCGTTTTCAAAGGAAATCAACATAACCCTCCAACTAGTCCTAGGCCTAGTTTCTCAGGATCAAGTAACAATCGAGGTACCAATACTCCAAATGTGGATAGGCCAAGACCTCAAAGTGCATCTTCTATAGGATTGTTGAATGAGGCTCTTAGTAACGTTTCAGTGTGTAAAAATTGCCATGGCCAACTTGTTTACAAAGTAAAACACATTGTAGGCCTAGCATCAAAAATTATAGTCAGCTGTTCTGATTGTGAAAACACTATTACTGTGACAAACTCTGAATTAGTCAGGCCTAACACTAATCAGAATGAAGCAAAGTCTGATAGGCCTAACACATTTTATGACCTAAATCTTCGTTTGGTTTTATGCTATGCGTAACATAGGCAAAGGGTAGAGTGGGCTGCGGAGAAAATTTTGCGCTTTTATGAATCTTACACCTCCGCCTTTGAGATATCATGAACATGAGCATTACTTGGGTTCAATTGCTGAGTTAGTGTGTAAGAAGTCAATGCAAAGTGCTGTGCAAGAAGCTGTATCGGATAATGATGGTTGCAGAGACCTCGCTATAGCTGCTGATGGCTCATGGCAGAAGCGGGGTCACCTTTCACTAAATGGAGTGGTATCAGTGACATCTTTATCAACCGGTAAGGTCCTAGACATCGAAGATTTTATCTAAATATTGCAGATGCACTAATAGACTAAACAACACGCATGGTGATGGCTGTATCGCAAACTTTGAAGGTTCTAGTGGAGCCATGGAAGTTGCTGGAGCAGTCGCAATTTTTCAGCGCTCGCAGGCATTGTATGAGGCTCGTTACTTGAATACCTTGGTGATGGAGACAGCAAGGCGTACTCCAGTGTATGCGAAGCCAAGCCCTATGGTGATACTGCCATAACAAAGATAGAATGCATAGGCCATGTCCAGAAACGGATGGGATCGAGATTAAAAAATCTAAAAGCTAAGACTAAAACACTCCCTGACGGCTCACGACTTGGCGGCAGAACAAGCTAAACAGATTCTGCCATTATTCAGCTCCAAAAATACTACGGATTGGCAATTAGACGCAACACAAACTCTGTTGAAGACATGAAAAAAGCCATTTGGGCAGAGTTTTTCCATGTGATGTCTTCTAATGAAAGGCCTCAACATGGACTATGTCCAGATGATGAAGAAACCTGGTGTAAGTACCGCAAAGCCGTAAAATCCAATGAAAACTATGATCATGGCAGCCATTTTCACTTGCCTGAAAAAACCTAATGACATTTATTAAACCTATTTTTCAAGATCTAGCCAATCAACTCTACTGGGCAAATGTACTAAGGGAAAAAACTCAAAATCCCAATGAGTCCCTCAACAATGTCATTTTGACCTACATACCTAAAAGAACATTTGTGGAGATTAAAACTTTGAAATTTGGCATATATGAAGCTGTTACAGCTTTTAATGATGGCTACATTGGCAAATGCAAAGTATTTCAAGAAATAGGAGTGTCACCAGGGCAGCATTTTATTACAGCAATGAAAAAAGCTTGACCGGCGGCGAATTTGGAAGGCAGAGAAAGCTCAAGAAGATATAGAGAAAAAAATTAGACAGAAGAAAAAACTTACTAAAAAGAAGTTCTGGGAGGATGAATATGAGGAGCAGGAAGGAGATCAGCCAGCCTATGCACCTGGAATGTACTGAAAAAGGTAAATAAAGCAGTATTTTTTCCGTTTTTTGTGTTTTTCCGAAAGTTGCGGTTTTCAATACAAAAGTAAATTTTTCTCAAAAACTACAAATGGTAGGAATATGAAATTTTTTTTGTATGTTTGTAGCACTGTTTTACATATGTGGAACCACTAAAAACATCACATTTCACTGAGTTCAATATTTATATACATACATATACACATATTTATAATAGGTTTTTGACAAGCGTTTATTTAAAACAAAAATATATAACTTTTAGGGTATATGCCAAAAAAAAAAATTTTTTTTTTGGTTCCACGTGTTCCCCTAGAAGCCCTCTTTAAATGAAAAAAAGAATTATGAAGATACCTCAAGTAGTTCTTGAGATAAGTGTACCTATGTTAACATTACGAAGATAGGGCGAAGTGCTCCCCTTAATTATATGTAAATTCAGAATTCCCATTGTTTTGCTTGGGTGCCCAACATAAATATTCCAAAAAGCTTAAAAAATCGGGATTTTGAACATTAAAGTACTTTCTGCCACCTTTGATGTAGAAAGAGCGACATAACAATTGCATGCGTAATCTCAAAACGTATGATTTGTAATTGAATGAGGAAATTATTGGCTGGAGTAACTAAATGGCAAAATTATCAGTTTATCAAAGGGATAATAGACTGATGCTCACATATGGCTAAAAGGGCACTGCCCCAGGCCGTTATTAACAGGCAAATAAAATACTGAAAACAGATGTGGGGCAGGGGCCGTGGCCGTGGCCTATTAAAGAACCATAATCTTGTCATCCAAGCTGTTGCTTTTCGTTATTGCCGCTTTATTCTGTAGAAATGACCAGCCATCAATGCAGCTTAGTAAAACAGACTTTTTAAGTTGAGAAGATTTTGTTTTATTGTGATGCTGCTTCAACGGTGATATGGGCACAAAAGCATGAAAAAAATTTGAAGTTAAGTAGCATGAGGTTCACCATCACTGAAGGGACTGGGTACTGCAGAGACAACATCAATAACAGTATTAGAGATTTCGATTAAAACAAAATACAATAATCGATTATTGTTATACAATAATCTGTCACCGTGTTGAACTACGCCAGGGCAAGATACTACCTTATCTTGACGAAAAATAGCAATTAACTCTTTGAAAGCCTTTATATAGTGTGTTAACAATAGCTATGTTTAAATTTATTAATATTACTAAATAATTTAAAAAATTAACGCACTCATAACACTTTTCAAAATGGAAGGATACCAAAACAGTTAAAAATATAAAATGATAGTTTTTTTTAGAGCATATTGTTTGTTAGCTCGACAAACTCACAACCGACCGTCAGAAACGTACCGGTAAGAGTCTTGAAAACGACAACAGAGTAAGTTTAAGTAATTTATTGTTAGAAATAGAATATAATAATAGTATTTACTAAAAGGCTACATAAATAATATAAACAATAGTTTAATATTGTCTTTACTTAGTATGGTTTCCCAATGAAAAATGGCACTTGTTATAAGAAAACCTAGAGATTAGGTATTACCTTTAATATTAACATTAAAATTAAAGTTAAGTAATAATAATACTTTTGAGTGGTAATATGAATATTATTATTAGTTCCAAAGCATAGTGGTGTTGTATAAGTACTAAAAATCTTACAATGCGTGATAGACGTTGATGCGTTACTTCAATTTACCAGGAACAGCCTTGTTTATTTTCGATAGGTTCCCTGCATCCCTTGCATTATCCAGATTCTTTTCTTATCTTCGGTAGCAACGTTACAACTGTTACAAACGTTCAAATCTTCATCCATGTGAACATGGTATTTTACAACAAATTAATGCAGAATGTGTTTACAACGTTGCTTTGTGTACTTCGACGTACAACGTAGTTCGAGGGGCCCATTCAATAAAGTTAGCTTTTCCAACTAAAAAAAAGAGAAACAAAGACAATATTGTGTATGTTGTTCTCAAAGTTTAGAAAACAGCAATCACATATTTTGTTAGTATTAAACCGTTACAAATTTTATGTGTGTATTGTAAGCTAAGAATAATAATTAGCTATAATTAGTGTTAACGTTTTAAAAATTAATGGAAACATTTTAAATTTAGGTTCTTTTCCGTTAATTCACTACCACGCGATTCTTGCCCGCTGCGCAGCGCTTTGCGCTGCTTGCTCTTAAAAAAAAAAATTAACTCGAGCTTGCAAAGTCCAAGCCCAGATCAACTCACAAAACTCAGACAGAACTAACGCAGGTTTCATTACAGGCAAAAGATAAGCGGCGCGCGTTTATCACTGATAAGATAAGACGAGTTGGTTCTTTTCCGTTAAATCACTTCATTCCAGGTATTTACTATTATTAACTAACACAATTGGCTAAAGAAAACCAAAATTTAATCTAATTTAAGTACAAACATCATTGGTAGTGAATTAACGGAATTCCAGACCTTAAAACTAATGGTAGTGAATTTACTTATATAATTAAAAAATATCAAAGAGACGAATACAAAATGATGCAATGCTCTTTATTTTGTGTTCACTTGGTTTACTCTGTCTGGTATCTTCAATCCCTCTCAATATATCTACTTCACGACAAAGACGTACCCAGCGAGGGGGTTAAGGGGTCCGGATACCCCCAAATTTTTAATTTTTCTATTAATTTTTTTAGTAAACGAGTATTATTATTTAAATAATTCAGCATTAATGACATGTACTGCTGAAAGATCGTTCTCAACAAAGAAACCGTCCAAGAACTTTTTAAGGAACAAAATGGGGTCTTACTCTCTCTCCATTACAGGAAAATATCAGTTGTCTGGATCCCTCCTAATTTCCTCCTGGCTACGTTCTTGTTTCACAATAAAAAATATATGGCTGAACATTATCATTCTCTAATTGAGAGCACTCCGTTTGAATCGATTCAATGATCAAGCACAAACAGACCAACTCACTAAAAACCAGGTGATCTTTGATTAAATGTGTGTATGGCACAAAGTTGTGAACTGACTTTACAGTGAAGGCAGAAAAGTGAACTAAAATTACAAAAGGAGGAAAAGCGTATTGAATATTATAAGTTCACCATTGATACGGTGGTAGCAGAGCAATCAAGGTCCACTTAAAATTGTTAGCATTGTAACTTAATAAGTCAACAGATACATCAGCAGTGCTGACCAGTTAGGTTTTCTCGTGACTGTCCTTGAGGCTCGTCATCATGACGGAGTTCTGTCTCCTGCTGATAGAACTATTCGTGGCTGCGATCGTGGACTCTTCTAAGGTCTCATAAGGGCAGCAGACCAGATAGTAGTTGAAATACTTCCGGAAAGCCTTGCTGATAAAGTAGAAAGCTATGGGGTTCACGCAAGAGTTGAAGAAAGCCAGGCAGAAACCAATGATGCGGAAGTAATGCCAGAAGTAGTTGTAATCGTTTTGCCAATCTTCGTTGTAATAGACCCACAGCATGAAGATCCGCAAGGGGAAGAAACATATGATGAAGATGATCACGAAAGCCAGGACCATAACTGCGACTTTTTTCCGGGCTTGAATCTGGGTCGACTGACCCTGCCCGTGTTCGCCGGGGAGGCAACGGGTGGACAACATCAGGTGCCTGGCCATCAACGAGTAGAAGATGCCGATTATGATGATCGGTATGAAGTAGTAAATCAAGAACTGAAAAGTAACCATGAACCTCCCGTGCTCCCTGGTGGGAAAAGGGGTGCAGACAAAAATTGATTCATTCTTTTCTTTGAGGAACTCTACCGCACAGTGGGAGAATACGGTTGCAGGAATCGCGAATGCGATGGAAACCACCCAAATGGCAGTGGCCGTCACGATTGCTAAGGGTTTAGTTGACATGTGCCTGGTCATCGGATGGACGATCGCAAAATACCGTTCCACGCTCAGGGCTGTTAGGGTGAACACGGAGACTCCGATGGAAATGTCCTTGGTCGTCTCGGACATCTTGCAGATGTAATCGCCCCAAGGCCACGACTCGAAGGTGTAGATGATCGAGATGAAGGGGACACAACTGACGATCACAAGAAGATCTCCAAGAGCCAGAGAGAAGATGTAGATATTGGGCACATTCCTCATGTTCCGGTGTCGTAAGAAGATGAGGATCAGGGTTCCGTTCCCGATAAAACCCAGTATGAAAATAAGTGCGAAGACGACAGGAACCATGTACGTCTCTAGCCTCATCCAGTAGGGAACGTACTCTTCGACTGTGCTTGTGGCGTTGACAGTAGAATTGGTGACTAGAGCCTCCGTGATATTGGTTATGTTCATCTGCAACAATTACATAATGTGTTAACTCCAGATTATTTTTTTGCATTTGATTGATTCCTCAAAATATACCATGAGCTGTGTGAAAGAGCGATAACTAAAGTTTAATCAAATCTTGAACTTTAATTAATGTCGTCCTACACAAGTTGAGTTATAGTTGTTGGTACAGTTTTGACACTATTAACAGTGTCCCATTATTGCATAAAATAACAAACAAACAAAAAGAATTGTTAGAGATCACTTCTAAGCACCGTGCCTAAGCACCAGGCTTAGGCACGGTGCTATCTCTAAAGATTTTGATATCTCTAAAGATCGTGTCAAAAACATTGTAGTGCACTCAATTATGCATCTGATTATGAGACAATGAGAATACCTCTTCACCTAGAACCACAATATTCTGTAGTCTAGGTGTCTCAGATGTCGAAACCATGTAAACAGTTCGTTTTGAGCTTCTTCTTATACGTTTTCACCACCTTCTTTGCCGTTCTGGAAATCTGCTGCCAAATGTGGGTTTGGTGTCAACCTTCCCGCAGAGAACCCGTGATATTAATGGTCCCACTTTGGAACTCGTATGATAATGGTCATCCTTCGCTTGGGAAGAGAAAGATAATCTCAATCGTCACTAACTCACTAACTCGTCAATGATCCTTACAAAACGTTGTGATGTTTTCTGGATAGTCTTCGAGGAAGCTTCTTCATGACAATAAGCGGAGGCCTGAGTTCCAAGGCTCTCTGTTATTTACAGGTATCTGCCAAATATTTGAATTCTAGTGCAATGTAAGGTGTAAGTTAGGCTATATTATAACAAATCACTCAATTTGAAAGAAATTTTATTCCAAAGATCAAAATATCCCCTATTCCTTACAAGAAATACTCAGAGAGTTACTAAAACTGTCATTGAACAAAATAACAACAGCAAAATTTGGATTTGGCAAAGTAACAACTTTCAAACAATAGGGTTTGTAAGAGTGAGTAAAAGATTTATAACATTAACCCTATCGTGTTCATTTTTAAGGTCTTAATAAAAGAATAATGGTAAAAATTAGAGGTCACTTAGTTGATTTAATCTAAAACGGTTTGTAGTTTGAATTTTGCATTGTTGAAATGTTATCTATTTTGAACAGTGTGATCATATTTTAGTTTTCTTTGTTGCTTTGGTTGGTTTTGTCACATGAAGATAGTTTTTTTGAGGTGGTTCATCCCATTTGAAGAAATAATTTTCAGTTTGGGGAAATGGGCATTAGCTTTAAAATGCACAAAAGACGTAATGTGTTGTTATTAGGTTGGAGAAGGAGCTTTGGGCACATCAGGTATAGTTTTTTTAGATCTGTATAAAAAGTGATATCTTAAAAAATACAAATACAGAGTAAATTCACCGTTTTAGTACATTTTGGCAGAGTAATACTTTCGCCCAGTACTATTTTATGGACTTCTTATTGTATTGAACAATTCTTCTATTATGGCTACAGAATATTTTTTACGTCATTAGATACGTTGGCTGTGCATTAGCTACAAAGTGTGAGTTATAAAGAAATCGGGTAAACAAACGGAAGGTGAGTTATTATTGGTTGGTGCACTGGTTTGTTTCGCACTAAAATACCACAAAGTAAACAATCGCTAACTAAAGTGGCCCGGGCTATTAAGAGGGAGACCCGGCCTCTTAATGCATCAATTAGCTCTTGAAATCGGTATTTAATATCTTTTTACATAAATTATGGCATCTATTCGTGTTTTTTGGGAACTTCTAAACAGTTTTTATGTACTTTCTTCTTGTTCTATTATGTTGCAACCATTTTCACATATATATTGTGAGTTCTTCTTTTGATAAGGTGTCCAGTTCTCTTTTTTGGAGATCAGGACAAAATTTTCTATTGTTGAACTGTCAAGTTGATAGTTCTTACCGCTCCCGACATTATTTATTGCGACGCAACTGCTTTACAATCCAGTATGTCTTTACATTATTAACACAATACTGATCACAATAATGCAATATTTATTATTTATTAGTGTCTTTGAAAACCATACTAATGGCATAACTGTAAAAATTGTTTACAAGTTTTAGTGCTGCATGAATAGGGTATGTAATAATTTTTTTGTGGGTTGTTAAATACAAATATTTTGAAATTGTGTAAATTTTAAGACAGGTTACACAGAAAAAAATCTATGAAAGACATGAGTATTGTACTTTTTAATAGCATTAAAATGAGTTTAAAGGCGTTTTTTATTTTAAAATATGGATCCGTATATTCCTGTTCACGAAGTGATTGTATGTGGAAATAATAAGTCAAAAATATCCCATAAGTACCAATGTTCCACGTAAACTCATTTTACATATGAAAATCATTCCATTGTTAATATAGATACTGTATATAATAAATAATCCTTATTTTCAGTCATTTTTGTAGGACTGATTTCAATATGCTTCCAAATATTACTCTTTAAATGTGTTAAATACGTTTTTTTAACAGAAGTAATTTTGATGTTTTAGATCACTTTTACAATGCAATACAAGACACAAGAAAAACATTGTAATAATTAAATTCAGACTATCCCTATTCAAAAATTGTCTTTTTACATTGGTCCAAAATTATTGAATTCTCTTCCTCTGTATATTAGAAGTAAAAATAGTTTTTCTAGTTATAGTAGGCTGTACATCTTGGAAATTTTAAATTAATACCTGATGAACGGATGAGTGAACAATTAATTAAATATAAAAACGTATTGTTCAAATTTGTTATGTAAACAAGAGAAGTAATATATTGTCTTTTAAAGTCATTTTTATCGAGAAGTTGAGATGTTTCAGATAAATTTTATTGATGATTTACTTTGTTTTGTGAATAAGGTACATCTTTTTACATTAATTATTCAAATGTGGACCTTTAACACTAAGCAGTTTTTAGTTTCAGTGTTTTAAATCAGCTGTAATTGAACAACAAACACAATTTAAGGTGTTAATCCACTGCTTCAGAATCTGCAAGATAAAGTATTGTTGGAGGAATTGAAAAAAAAAAACAGGTCAAAAATAATATGTGCATAGCTGTCGTCTAACTGGACAGCGATTTAATCACTGTTATATATCTAGATTAATTTTTTTTTAAAAAAAAAAATATAATTTACATCATCTATCTCACTCGCATTATACCAACACCGCTGCCTAAAAATGTTAATCACAGGACTTGACAAAATATTGTAACATAAATATCAAAATTACAGGTGGGACACGAGTACCAAAAATAGAGCACACTGTTTTCCCAGTAGCTTAGAAGCGCGATAAACATCAAACAAGCTGATAAGTCAAAAAAGCATCTGTGGCCATAACAAGCCAGAAGCTTTTAAAATAACTCCGTGCTATTGAGTAACTTCCCTACCAGGCGTGGTCTATGGTAGGGTGTCTGTAGATTAAACTGACTTTAGTAAGACACATCATTACAAGCCTGGCCTTATGGGCAGTGTTGTGGCAGTGGCACCCACTTCCCCCCACCTTGCCCACATTGCCATATCAGCTGTTTCTCAATCTCAGCTGACGCGACGATGTCTCGCTTCGATCCGGTTGTTTAAATCTGGTTGTTATTCGGTGTTTGATTATTATTATATTTATTAACAATCATGTTTGTGGGCATTTTTTTATTATTATTTTTCGCTGACATTCTGTCGTAGTGTAAGCACGTGTTAATGTAATTAAACCGTGAAGGTAAATGTTCTAGGAAGATAGATGAGAAGTAAAGATAAGCAGTAACGATCGTTCGATTTTTGGATTCAATCGATTGTCCCATCACTAGTTATTCTCCCTTTACGCCGGCAACAACGCACCACAACCCAGGTTTGCATTGATATGTCTCGTATTATAGCTTCGCTGTACGCTTCATGCAAGCTTGTACGCTCTCCACCATAGCGTAGCGTAGAGTATAGTAATAAGGTCACATCTCTCTGAAAAAAAAAACTCACGGACTCATTATGAATTGCCGGGGAAATCATAAAAATTTTCGAATAGTTTTGGACAGTTATTTCTTTAAATAAATAAATAAAATAAAAATACAAAGTAAATAAATCCAAATGTCACTGGTGTAAAATATCCCACTTAAGATTGTTCTCCAATGTTGTAGTCACGTTGAAAAGAGAATTTAGTTCATAGACACACAATGGAGTAGGCTAAGTTACATATTTAAATTAATTTATATTTCAAAAATTATTGTTTTAAATTTTGTAGTGTAAAAATAAAATAACATAAAACACGTTATTCACGTAAGACAATGATTTAGCCAATGGCGCAGTGCAGTGGGTACGGCGGTTATCGCAAGATAACCAGATCAAGCAACGCCGAGCGTGGCTGCTGCTTGGACAGGTGACCGCTGAGCGATCCTGTCCTTGCAAGCGGCCCGCCTGCCCGGCCATTGGTGGTGGTTCGGAAGTCACCTTTAAGCCGTTGGTCCCCAGGTTAAGTGTTAGAGAGGGCTTCTTAGCCCTAACTTCGCCTGGTAAAATAAGACATTCTTTACTTTTTTTTTATTTAGTGTTAAAGTAATTGGTAATATTTTTAATGTTATTTTTGTGATTTAATTAATTACCAAATGTGTCCAAATAATCCAAGCGATAGTTTTCTTAACGAGTTTATAAACCGTCTACGACATCCTCAGATGTTTGATTGGTCAGTTCGATTACCAAGAACATACAGGACGATAAGAGATATTTTCTGATTTCACACTTTAAATAGACTATTTGAGTTAATTTTAAGAACCAAAACAATTGATTAGTAAATAAGAACTGACAATTTCACCGAGTTTGGTAGAACTGTATTAATACATTTTCTCTTTGTTTTATCCGAAAAGTGCTCAATAATTTTAATAGTAATATTTCTTGGATATAACCCAATTCAAGTATAACAATAATATTAATTTTTGTGGCTCTAAGAGATCGAAATGGTCTGAATAGGGCCTGTTACATCTTACTTACGTAATAGCCGTACTGAACATGCCTTTCCTCTTATGTATCGTGTTTATACAAACAATCAGTTTGTCATTAAATCTTGATTCTGCAATATTTTTATCTTTTTGTGATTTTATGGTCATCGTTTTTCTTACGGGACTATAAAACGTGAGTAGTCTTGGTTAAACCATTGACTGTAACTGTAGGATCACATTTGATTTTATATGCTCTAAGTTTTATATTCTTATAGTCAATAGAAAATCTTAATCACTTCGACGAATCCCGGGTCCAAAATGTATGTTACTTGAACTCGGCAGTGTCCTCTCTGGAAGGCTGAGGCTATTAAAGTAGTCTATGGCTTTAACAGCAAATTATCACTTTGCCTTCATTTTTCATAGCATAATACGAGAAACCCCTTTCCTTTGAGGTTTTAGTTCAGATCATCGATGGTATGCTATCGATAATCTCATCAGATGGTGAATGGGAAAATCAGCATGTGTTTTCTATTGGCTACGCCATTATCTGATGTATAAATTTTCCGCTGTTATATGTTAAATTCCATAGTGTTTCACCAAACAAATTCAAATACGACACTAGTTTTGACAAATAAATAAAAGTAACAAATCAATGTCAAGGAAACCCTACAGTAAATAAATAATTTATGGGCACAAAGAAACGACAAGACCAACAATTGTTGAACTAATTGCTGCATGAGACATCGACTAAAGGTTGTTTGGGAGGACTGGAAATGTATGTGGCGCCTTCAAGATTTAAATGGCGCTTTCGCACAGATGAGGTGTTCTCAACAGTCTTTAATTTGCTCATTTCAGAGCAACGACTACAAATTACGATTTCAGTTCATTAGTTCCAATGTGTGTTAAGTAAAGTTACAGTAATAGTGTGGTGAGCAGCGTTGCCAGATTTTTAAAACCTATTATCGTACCAACATCGAACAATGATCTACTTTCGGGTAAAATTTTCGTACCATGTACATTTTACCTATACTAAGTTATATTTACATAACTAATTACGCTACGCCTACCCTTTTTCTTGTTTCATTTGGAACTGGAAATGCACCAATGTCAATTTATTTATTACGTGGATAATGCTAATTTTTATTTATTTTAAAGGGAACCGCACTCAAAACAATATGTTAATAATAGAAACCCGCTAAAAGTACCAAGTAAATTAATAAAGAAATAAAGGTAGAGGTAGATTTTAAAATATATTTCGATATAGAGTTCTGGTAATAGCGTCGCCGACATCGTTGACTTTTTTGTGGACAGTATAGGCCTACCAGTGCTCAAGAGGAGGATCGCCGGTCTGCATGAGTTATCTGCCTAGTAGTTGCACAATGAGGGAAGACACTCGTTCTTATACTTTACCTGTACGTCTCTCATTGCTGTTATTTATATATTGTGTCTTGTTAATTCTTGTCTATTCTTGTTTATTCATGGTTTTATTCTCATTGTTTCGTGCTAATTTATTGCTGTTATTGTTCGTTGTTTTCCATAGTTCAAATCACGGTACACTAATAATTAATTACGTTATTGTTATTCATAGTTTATATCCGTTTCGTCACTTAAATAGTTTATTAATCGTTATTGCTCTATTTGTCACTGTAGTTGTTTACTTTCATTGTTTAATTATTGTTCAAAACTGTAAAAATGGAGATGTCCGTTGAAATGTAAAATAAAACAAAATAAATATCATCTACTCACCAATGCTTTCTTTTACCGTTAGTTTACTGCTAACTCTGATTGTACTATTTCCGGCAAATTCTTTTGTTCAAGACACTATTTACTGGTATTAGTTTTCGAGTCTGTCTTTGCGCTCAGAGGAAAGGTTGTGGGAAGCACACACAACTCTACTTATACCGACATATCCTAGGCTATGTAAACACCATTGGGGTATAGGTAAACAAATGTGCTTTCTAAAGCACATTTGTGCTTTAGAAAAAGCACAAATGTGTTTATGTGTGTATAAAATAATAATTGATGTAGTGTTTTACTCAAAATTCTTTATAAATTGCTAAGAACATAGCCAGGACCAAATTGGGGGGGGGGGGGGTCCAGACAACTGATATTTTTCCCATAATGGACAGAGAGTAAGGCCCCATTTTATTCCTTAAAATGTTCTTGACCCGTTTCTTTGTTGAGAATGATCTTGCATCAGTACATATCAGTAATAATGAATTATTTAAATAACAATAATCGTTTACTAAAAATTTAATGAAAAAAATACAAATTTGGGAGGTTTGGACCCCTTGGATCCCCTCGCTGGCTACGCCCTTGTAAATTATATAGATAAAGGGAAAAATATGACGCCGACTAGTATAGATTTTCAAAATTTTGTTTATAAAATATTGCTTGATTTAAACTTTTTATCAATATTATCGTAGGCTACTTTCAAGGTGCGGTAAAAACTATCGTATATTGTACTGGTTCATGAATTATCGTACCTATCGCGTATACATGTACCTAAGTCGAAGTAACAGGTCGACCTGATAATAAAATAGCAACAAAGGGTAAACCGAAACTTCTCTACTACTTAATAAGTCACCGATCACACCAAGGTGAAGGTGACCTTCAAAAGTTGCGATTATATAGTATTGATAATTTTATTAAAGTATAACTTGCAAAAGAGGTTTACGTAAAATATACTTCATAAACAGAATTGAAGTTTGTTCATAGTATCCTTTGATTTTTATTTAATAAATAAAAATGTATTTAAAAATAAATATTTATTTATTTTTAAATAAATTTAATGTGGAAGTAGAAAAATTGTCTTTTCCATTAAAATCCTTATTTAACTCAAAATATATACGCATCGTACTAAACTTACTATTATAGCTAATATTACTGTATAGTATGTTTACTAAATGCAACATTATTATATTTCAAAATTTAATATATTTCACTAACAATGTGAAATAAAACATAGCGCTGCTACCTTGTGGCGACATATGTAACTATCAGCCATAGTAGTACTCGTACCAACCAATGCTAGCGCTACAAGAGGAAACTTGGCGAAATAGTATTGTACATGTCTATGGGGACCAGGGCCAAGGCCAATAATTATTGTATTCTCCTCTGGTTATGGACGTTAGTGGTGTACCACATCTAAAGGAACGCCAGTTAGTGTTATAATGCAGTATTAGTAGCAAAATAACAGCTGTCAAAATAAAGTCTGGTGGTTTTTCATTGATAGTTCTTTTCAGTTCTAGTTTTTTAGATACGACTGTTTGTATTATATATCCATATTAACAGATTTGTCATTGTTTATAACATATTTGTTATTTATAGCATCATTATACCCTTCTTGACCTCCAGCAACATACAGATGTCAAAATAAATTCTGGTGGTTTTTCATTGATACCTTCTTTACAGTTCTTGTTTTCGAGTTACAACTATGGGCGCTATTTATCCACATTAACATATTTATAGTATATTTAATATTTATAAGATCATTATACCCTTCTTGACATTCAGCAACAGCAGAACAGAGAACTTTTAAAAGTCTCCTCTCGGTATTATCGCAACAAATACCTGTATAACAGTATACTTGAGCACACTACTAGATGTTTCATTAAACTGCATTTGGTTATCGCAGATTGTACTATCCATGTGAAGCACCACCGTGAGGTTAGCGTCACTTTGTCGTCCAGACCGTGAAGTTATTGGTTCTTTATATTGTGTGCGTAAACATTGCAGTTCTAATTTGAAGGCGTTTCTTAAAAATTCAAAAACGATTCTAATACATATAGGCTCTAAAACAAAATTTGAATATAGCTTATTTGACAAATATACGCCTAAATTAAATTCCCGTAAGACGCGCGTATGTGGTCAAATAATCACTCCTGACGCTATTCAAAAATTCGCCTCGATGAAATTTTGCACAAGCTCTGTTAAAACCAGTGGCGCACCCAGAAATCTTCTCGGGGGGGGGGGGGGGTGTCCGGAACACCGGGGAGTTGGGAGCATAGAAACCCATGATATCAATAGGCTTTTCCCCGTGAAAATTTTGAGATATAGGTTCAAGAATTGTTATTTTATAGTACTTTTGAACTAATAAAAGGAGGACAAAGATCAAGTCTGAGTGTATAGTTTACAGTAAAACCACTCTACGACCAATCACAAGGAAATTTATATAGGGATAATTAAAATATTCTGAAACAAATACAGTTTATATGAAGTATATTTAACTAAAACGAAATTGGGTCTTTTTCGTTTAAGGGCCAGCTCAAAAGACCCTAGCTTGCCTATTCAAAACTCAGATCACGCGATGCTTGCCCGCTGCGCAGCGCTTTGCGCTGCTTGCTCTTTTAGAAAAAAAAATTAACTCGAGCTTGCAAAGTCCAAGCCCAGATCAACTTACCACGCTTTATTGAACACAAAACTCAGACAGAACTAACGCAGGTTTCATTACAGGCTAAAGATAAGCGGCGCGCGTTTATCACTGATAAGATAAGACGAGTTTATACTAGAAGTAGTACCTGGACTACTGCCCTACGAACTAATAACACAAAAAACAAAAAAAAACTATTAAATGCACTGTCAGTCAGGTATAGTATGTTTGTAAGGTGCTGGCCCTTAAACGAAAAAGACCCACGAAATTTAATTATAACATTAATAAGTTATTGTACAAAATATTTAAATTTAAATCACAAATCAAGATCAAAGCTAAAACTTTTATGATACAGATACTTTACATGTTTACTGACGTTCCTGGTAATCAGAGTCGTTTAGCATTAATAGTAGCTGGAACATTTAACTGTACCATTTTATGAGTACTCTATTACATATGATTCTAAACAAGTATGAGTACATTACTTGGTTACCGTCGTTCCTGGGTTTAGCAGTAACAGTAATTTGAATGTGTACCTACACCATTTTAGAATTATGTACTCTGTTACGTATGATTCTAAACAAGTACGAGTACATTGCTTGGTTACCGTCGTTCCTGGGTTTAGCAGTAACAGTAATTTGAATGTGTACCTACACCATTTTAGAATTATGTACTCTGTTACGTATGATTCTAAACAAGTACGAGTACATTACTTGGTTACCGTCGTTCCTGGGTTTAGCAGTAACAGTAATTTGAATGTGTACCTACACCATTTTAGAATTATGTACTCTGTTACGTATGATTCTAAACAAGTACGAGTACATTGCTTGGTTACCGTCGTTCCTGGGTTTAGCAGTAACAGTAATTTGAATGTGTACCTACACCATTTTAGAATTATGTACTCTGTTACGTATGATTCTAAACAAGTACGAGTACATTGCTTGGTTTACCGTCGTTCCTGGGTTTAGCAGTAACAGTAATTTGAATGTGTACCTACACCATTTTAGAATTATGTACTCTGTTACGTATGATTCTAAACAAGTACGAGTACATTGCTTGGTTACCGTCGTTCCTGGGTTTTAGCAGACGAGTTACAGTAATTTGAATGTGTACCTACACCATTTTAGAATTATGTACTCTGTTACATATGATTCTAAACAAGTACGAGTACATTGCTTGGTTACCGTCGTTCCTGGGTTTAGCAGTAACAGTAATTTGAATGTGTACCTACACCATTTTAGAATTATGTACTCTGTTACGTATGATTCTAAATCATTACTAGTACATTTTGTGTTCGTTTACTGAACATACCAGGTACAGGTAGAAACCACAAGAAATAGTAAAAGCGTACCTCACTTTCTTAGTTTCTGCGTGACGATAAAATTCAAATATTTAATGGTTGGAACAAAATTGAATTACAATATGTGTAGAGACGTATATTCTGTAAATTAAAACATCTATAAAGTTTGAATTTGTATATTTTATTATGACTATTTTTTTTCAAAGTTACAACATAATTGTTCTGTTTAGCTGAAAACTTACTATTATCCAATAGATTTTTTTTATGAAATTTTCTGTTTGGGGGGAACTGGTCCCGTTCATCCCTCACTTCCCCTATCAGTGCGCCCCTTGTTTATAACATAAAATTGCCAAATATGAGGTGTTCACATCTACGAGGATTCACCTTGACATTATGTTATATTGATTGACATTATGAATTAGTATATGAACCTTTTAAGATATTGCAATTTTGCTACTTTTAAATTAATTTCAATAACTAGATTTCACACCTTCACTGCCGCACTGGTCAGGTACCAAATTTAGGACAGTCGGAATAATAGTAAGTCGGTATAGTCAATGCGTTAAATTATGTGTGTGTGCTAGTGTTAAACTTATATTAACATAGTTTAACACCTTCACTTAGGCTGATTCTATGCTGGTGGATCCAGAACCATATTTACCATGTCCAACCAGTAGCTACTGGCGTGTATGCCTCAGTCAACTTGTTATAAACAGCCAGCTAATTTAATCCTCTTAAATCATAATCAGGTATTTAAAATACGTATCAGTTTGTTACCAGAAAAAACAAAATAAATCGACTTTTCACCATATGTATGTTACGAGTAGATAATGATTAATTTGATAATCCATTTTATTCAAACTAATTAATACTCCACATAATTAATATTAGAAATGTATGGATTTTTCTATTTTTATGCTGAGAGAAAAGCATCAATGATAGCAAGTTATCATTTGCACCAATATTTTTGTATAGCCTGACTAGATACTTTATATTATGCAGTAAATAAAGCATTAGAGTGTACGGTGAGGAATATTCCAGTAGAGTAAATTTCCACTAGATACAAAATAAACAAAATACAAGTGAATTTACACTGGAAGTGCAGCAATGCTGTAGTGGTAATTGGACTCATTTGTGGTAATTGTAGAATGCTATAAATCTTGCAATAACGGAACATGAAGAAGGCCTACATTTTATGATTGGGTGCAGCAAGACCTTCATAACATTTAGATGGTACCCTTGTTCTTTATTTTCATATACATAGAGGTAAAAAATTATCAACCTCATAATGTTATAATACTGGGGTAATTCACGACAAATCATGGACTATTTCAATGGTAGACCTTTAATAAATTCATCTTACTCCAAGAATTTAGCCAGGAAAAAAGAAGGGGGTCCAGACAATTGATATTTTCCCGTAGTGGACAGAGAGTAAGGCACCATCTTGTTCTTTAAATTATAAGTTCTAAATTAAGATTTAAATTAAATTCCAAGTGAAATTAAATGTAATAGATCTACACACACACACACACACACATATGTATATATATATATATATATATATATATATATATTAAATACTTATATATATACATATATATTAAATACTGAAAGTTTGATTGTTGAGTAAAAGTGTTGAATATGTTGAAAATTTATATTTAGTTGTTCAGTAAAAATATTTTATTCTTACTTTATAAATGCATGTTTTTATATTAAAGGTGGATTAAAGGTTGGATTTCTCCAATTAACCTGTGTAACTTTAATGATTTAGGGTGATTTCAGTTTGTTTACAATTAAATTTGTTTGTATTTTTATATTGTTATCGTAGAACTTGGGTTTGCTCCTTATTTTTTCTTTCTTTTAATTAAGAAGCTGATGATGATTCCCACACAAGTACATTTGTTTTTTTTTTTTGGGGGGGGGGTTGGTATATTTTTCTCAAGCTGTATATTGTATATTCTATTTACATGAATTGAATTAGAAAAATAAACACATTTATTATTATTATTAAAAAGTTCTTGACCCGTTATTGAGAACGATCTTTTAGCAGTACATGTCAGTAATACTGAATTATTGAAATAATAATAATCATAAAATGTAATTGAAAAAAGTGGAAACTTGGGGGGTTCGGACCCCTTGGACCTCCTCGCAGGCTACGTCCTTGTCTTATGCTAATGAAAGGCTTAAAATCTTCATGGTTGTAGAAAATGTCCTCTACGGCCTTGAAGAGTTAAAGTCATCAAGCTTAGAGTTTAATCTTTCAAAGTTCTTAAAATTGTACATTGTTCTCAAGTTTGAATACGACATAAGCCTCATTGTGAATAAATCTGTTTAATGTTAAGTTTGACCCTTGTTCCAAAAAATCATCTCCTCTGTGATATCCAATGTGATCTTCAGCGAAATTCCTAAATGGGATATTGGATGTGATGGCAGACTGGTATCATTACCATGATCTATTGACATCATTATATTTCTCAAGAGTTTTCTTGAAAGCCATAAATACCACAAGACATTATTACCATGTCTCTAGGACAGACCACTTATTTTCAATAGACATATATTATTAGGTCAAATGAAGTAACTGAGATTTCTTTTGATAACACTCCATAAGTTAAATGAACCTCAGAGAAAGCTTGGTATTTCATGCTTTTGTTTGCAAGTGCTACATTGCTACATTACCCATTGCTGGTATACGAGCTCCTCATGCATATGAAGAATGGGGCGATCAAGCCTTGAAGAGTTAAAGTCATCAAGCTTAGAGTAATCTTTCAAAGTTCTTAAAATTGTACATTGTTCTCAAGTTTGAATACAACATAAGCCTCATTGTGAATAAATCTGTTTAATGTTAAGTTTGACCCTTGTTCCAAAAAATCATCTCCTCTGTGATATCCAATGTGATCTTCAGCGAAATTCCTAAATGGGACATTGGATGTGATGGCATTGGTATTATTACCATGATCTATTGACAATCATTATATTTCTCAAGAGTTTTCTTGAAAGCCATAAATACCACAAGACATTATTACCATGTCTCTAGGACAGACCACTTATTTTCAATAGACATATATTATTAGGTCAAATGAAGTAACTGAGATTTCTTTTGATAACACTCCATAAGTTAAATGAACCTCAGAGAAAGCCTGGTATTTCATGCTTTTGTTGCAAGTGCTAGATTGCTACATTACCCATTGCTGGTATACGAGCTCCTCATGCATATGAAGAATGGGGCGATCAAGCCTTGAAGAGTTAAAGTCATCAAGCTTAGAGTAATCTTTCAAAGTTCTTAAAATTGTACATTGTTCTCAAGTTTGAATACAACATAAGCCTCATTGTGAATAAATCTGTTTAATGTTAAGTTTGACCCTTGTTCCAAAAAATCATCTCCTCTGTGATATCCAATGTGATCTTCAGCGAAATTCCTAAATGGGACATTGGATGTGATGGCATTGGTATTATTACCATGATCTATTGACATCATTATATTTCTCAAGAGTTTTCTTGAAAGCCATAAATACCACAAGACATTATTACCATGTCTCTAGGACAGACCACTTATTTTCAATAGACATATATTATTAGGTCAAATGAAGTAACTGAGATTTCTTTTGATAACACTCCATAAGTTAAATGAACCTCAGAGAAAGCCTGGTATTTCATGCTTTTGTTGCAAGTGCTAGATTGCTACATTACCCATTGCTGGTATACGAGCTCCTCATGCATATGAAGAATGGGGCGATCAAGCCTTGAAGAGTTAAAGTCATCAAGCTTAGAGTAATCTTTCAAAGTTCTTAAAATTGTACATTGTTCTCAAGTTTGAATACAACATAAGCCTCATTGTGAATAAATCTGTTTAATGTTAAGTTTGACCCTTGTTCCAAAAAATCATCTCCTCTGTGATATCCAATGTGATCTTCAGCGAAATTCCTAAATGGGACATTGGATGTGATGGCATTGGTATTATTACCATGATCTATTGACATCATTATATTTCTCAAGAGTTTTCTCAACATACATATATATTACATTTTCAAAGCTGGATGCTGCAGGATGCATCGCAATTAAATTTATTTCATTAAACCTTGATTTTACAACGTAATTAATGACAGGCAATTAATCTTGTCTACAAATAAACCAATACAACGGAGCATCGAAAGACCCAAAAAGACGTAAGGAAGTCTAATGTAACAAAGTAACCTCGTTACATTCAGTGGCGTAGCTAGAAAACATTCGAGGGTGGATTAAACATCCAGGAGGATTAAAAAGAGCCCTACTCGCAAAATTTAGAAATTTGTTTGTTTACAAGTGAATTCTCAATTTAATTGTACTTTTTTTTTTAATTTTCTTAGTCACTCAAATGTGATTGTAAGCATTCATGCTTGAAAACATTTAAACTTTTCAAAACATTCGAGACTTGTGTTCTTAGCATAGTAGTTAAATAATGATCTTCAGGGTCTCCAAAATACAAAATCAACAATTAAGTTGAGTTTTTTAATTGCATCTTTTGTATTAAAATGTAAATCAATAAAATTGTTTCGTAACATTATATTTGGTTCATTGCATTTTCCAACTGCCTTAATCAAATAAATATAATTTGTAGGTTACATTACTATTAGTTAGAAATTATTCGATAATTGCCATGTACTATAGATCAGATCAGCATTATAATCGCGTACGCCAGACGACACATGACACATATCAGGCTTGGTCGAAGTTGCATGCACAATTTCAAGTCTATAGTTTATTTTTCATTCTAGATATATCCAACAAACGGACAGAGAAATCTATTTCTATTGCTATGAGTTAAAACTTGATAGTAATAATTTGAGGTTATTAAAATATGAATACTTATCAAAGTGTTTCAAATACCTACTAAAGTTCTCAAAAGAAAATACGATAAGATATCAAAGGACATGCCACAGATGTCTATTACACTATAAATTAGTGTAATTGTAATTTTATCATAAATCTGTATATTCGTAGCATTAGAGATCAGTAGGACTAAATTATTTTCATCATCTGTATTACATAAATAATTCTGTAATATAAGTGTAATATTTCTTACATAAATATAAGTGTTTAAAATTGTAAACCAAACATATGCTCATATATGTAACTGTAACTGAATTTGTCAGTTACAGTAATATAATATAATTAGGAAAATTTTGTATTTATTAATGATATCACGTGCTATGTTAGGTATTTAAGTCAAGTAGTTTTCATTGATTTTGTCATATTTCAAAATTATGTTTTTGGTTGAATATTTACTCGCAAGTTTCTTTTTTAATCCCCTTAGTTTATTGCAGATTTTGTAGCGTAATTATTAATTTATTTACTACCAATTAAGGACTCCATATTATAATATGTTGCTTTTGCCCTATTAATTTGAATATATTCCAATAGCACAAAAAAATATATTTACCGTCATTTTAAGCCTATATGCAAAATATGATGAGATTATAACATGTTATTCGTTGTGCACCATCTCACATTTTGTAAAGTGTCTTTGGAGTTATAAAGAAAGTTCAATATTAATATAATTAATTTGATATAATTTCTATGTTTTGCAGATATGTTCGGATATAAAACGACTCATTAATTCAAATATAAAACGACTCATTAATTCGTAAGATAATAGAAATCAGAACCGTTCCGAACTGAGGTCGCTATCAGCCGCATGTACAGTGTTTGTCAGGAATTTTCGGGATTTATCGGTACTGCTTGGCTCTGCCCCCACTCTTTCTCTCCGCCTGACTTGATCGCCCCGTTCTTCATATGCATGAGGAGCTCGTTTGCTGGTATAGTTAAAGCAAACCCCAGGAAGGTTCACTTTGCCTGGTTTATACCTTCCAGTTGAACCTTCACTGGGTACAGCAAACTCAAAGTGTCACAAATATGGACAACCCTATGAATCACGTACCGTAGATATTGAGATATTGGGGTGCAAAAGTGGATCGATAGATAAGTCTCCTGTGGAGATAACTTTTGGTAGGTATCCTAAGTGCTAAAGGCAGTTGCTAGCATTGACTTAAGAACTGGCTGTAGTAAATGACCTTGAGTTTTTCCAACAGGAGATATCTCATTTTGAAGATATAATTAATATGCATTCAAACGCTTTTTAGTTTTGTGCAATTTTTATAGGCTATTCAGAAAAAAAATCTCAAATTTTGTTGAATTTCATTGTTTAAATATAAAAAATTTTTCAAATATATACACTTAACAAAATACTTTACTACAAAGTATTTGGATACATATTAATTATATCTTTAAAATGAGACATCTCTCATAAGGCTAAGATAAAAACAAGAGCATAAAACTCCACAAGGTTTATCATTGTTCTTAAGGCTCAAGGTAATTTTTATTACACATGACTCATCCCCCTTGAGTACCCCCCTGTCTGCTTTTACTGGAGGGGCTGGAACATTGATCCTCCTTATGGATCTCTACCACCAAACTTATATCCTGAATATCCTCTCACTCTGGAAGCAAGTCCAAAGGTCCTTTTTGAACTAAGTGCAATGTACGATTTTCAGTTTATTGTTCTAAGAGATAAAAATGTAAAAACGGTCACAGCAAAGAATGTAATGTTCGTTAATCATGTTTAATTTTAATGAGTTATAGTGACTGGTAAAAATACAGCTCTTAATAGAGAATCTTAAGGTTAATATTACCTTAGTCACTAGTCTATAATTTTTGTACTCTCAACCCTCTTAGTTCTATCAAAAACTTTCCCATCACTCCCTTATTATTTATGCTCTAGTTAAATATTGAGTTGAAAATCTATTGACTTGTTAATTTTTTTATATGACAATTATAGATCTTGACTGAGGTCTAGAGTTTAACGTTATCTGTTTCGCCTCTGTACTTCATGTGAAAATAAAGAAATTATTCATTCATTCTGCTTTGCCAAATTTATGTGCTTATACAAAGTATTGAAACATCAATACATGTGATTTAAAAATGATGTCAAACATGGTATGATTTTTCCGGACATTTGCCATCGTTCAGTGAAACAATTGTAACAATCAGTCACAATTGAAACACAAAATCCTGTTTCCTTCACAATCCTTCCATCGTCAAAAATAACCTTCAAACAAAGAAATTATATGATTCTCGGCATTACGATTTCTGACAGTCTGTGTGCAATTATTATGTAACATATTAAAACTGGACATTTGTTTGGAAATGTGTTTTACAAGCAATAAAACCTGCCAGATGATTGCACTTAGGATCAGGAAATAATATATGGTCTTGATAGAAGTGCTGTCTCAGAAAAGTCAATGATTTTCTTGCTGCCACAGAATTACTTTTAAACCCAAAAATAGTACTTTCTCTCTTACACTTTTGATTTTTGTTTCTTATTAAAATCTTTTCACTTTGTGTAATAAATTTAAAAAAATATTTATATAAAATCATATTATTTGATTTGTGTGATGAGTACTTTTCCATAACACTATTCAATCTTAATCTAACACCTCTTAATTCTTAGAACGGCTCCTTCAAAGTTGGCTCTTTTGTGTAGTTTCATTTTTTTGTAATTATATACAATCACTTAAATGCATGAAAATATGACTAGAAGATGGCAGATCACAGACACTAACAAAACTTAATCTAAAAAGACTTTTCAATACACAATTTTTAATAAAATCATCAGCTCTCCTACAAAAGACCTATAATGTCTCAATAGTTATAGATTTATAGTACTTTATCAATCCACAAAAGTACTAATTTTATATAAAAGATCGGCTATAGTATAAAACATACCAAGTACTTTCTGAATTGATAAACTATTGAGTAAATTCAAATCTTATACCAGCATACAACTTTTTCTCTCAAGACCAAATATTTTCCACCCTAATTTGCATGTTGGAAGAAGTAGGTCCAAAACATAAATTTGATTAAAGTAAAAATCCATCAAAGTAAAAAAAAAATCGAATATGTTGGTGAAAGCATAAAAGTAAGTCATAACCAACAGGAATGTTTCTGTCAAACCTTGAACCCAAGCGCCAAGAAAAGATTGAGTATAAACAGTCCATCTCTATAAAACACAATACACTCTCTTCATTCTTATCTTGTTTGAAAGAAAGCCAGAACACATAGGCATAAAAATGTATCAGGTGTTGCCAAAGTTACTCCAGTCGTTAAAATCTGATATAAATTTTAAAAAAATAACTAGGATTTTAATTGGCAACAGCTGTTATAACAAAAACATTTTGGGAGTTACACAAAACTATGTCTCAGCCTCACCTAACCTACTAAACCTAAACAAAAGACAAACAAGAAGTGACTCTTTTATAGCATAATTGACAGGTACTTTAAACTGGCTCATAGATTTAAGATGGGATGCCGATGATATGTATATAAGTATGAAGAAAAGTGCATACTTGAAAATAAGGGAAATCAGATAAGAGATATCAATTTCAGATAAGAGATGTTTTTTTTGTTTGGACTATTGTGTCTAGCAAACTCTCCAAAGGTGTGGTATTGACTCTTATAAACCAGAACTGCAGAGCTGATGACACGTAAACTAGTTGTTTATTTACCAGTAATCTTTCAACAACAAGAGATCTATTGCAAATACAAGTTAGAGGTCAAACATTACGTACTTCAGCAGTTGCCAGTCGGGGACACACACCCCCTTTGGGGGCAAAGGTTTTCAAGGGAGGTATCAGTGTATTAAAATAATAAAAAATAAGACTAATCAACCCAGATCCGTGGCCACCTCCATATTTCATAACACCACTGTTTTATTTGTACATCTGGCAACAACAAAAGTCAGAGATAGTAAACACAATAATAATAGCCAGGAGCAATAAAACCTTCTTTCGACATTTCAAAAAATGCCCAGTTACTGTTTTAATTTCAACACGGCCAATTTTCAATAAAATAATATAATTGGTTGATAAATATCCTGACTCAATTTTCAGAAAAAAAGCTTTATGTGTGGTAGTGGTTAATCCTTTTTACAGCCTTTGGGGTATTTTGGAGTTAGTTTACTCATTGATGTTGTTTTTGTCTCAACTCTTTACATTTGCTTTTTTCTTGTTATTTTAAATTAGTCTATAACCTCTTGTTATTATTTATTTGTGGTTATTATTAGTTTATTTATAAATATTGTATTAATTGTTGAATTTTAGTTTTGTTGATTAATTCCATTGTTTTAAATCTTTTAATTGTCATTTAATTGAAGTAATTTATTTTAACTAATTTATGGCGTTATTTTAACAACTCTTTTTACACCTTTACATACAAAAATTATCAAATTATAAAAGAATATGAATTTGAAATGTAATAGTTTATCTGTAATTTATAGTATATCTATATTTAAAAGTATATCTAGACTTGTAGTTGTGCTGCAATACTGATGTAAATACTTGTAAAAGGTCTTAATTTATAATTTAAGTAATTGATTTATTTAATGGAGATTTGTTGAAGAAAAACATTTTTGAAATGTTCATCTCAAAATCTCCAGAAATTACAACTAAAGCTTTTGATACATTTTCTGCCCTTAATATCTTCATAGCAGCTAATGACCTTTCTTGGGAGAAAATTTTCAGAATATGTACTCTGGTCAAGTTATGACAGGTTCCCCGTCAGGATTTAGAGAACTGGCCAAAAAAGCAACTCTAATATAATTGGTTCTCATTGTAACATACACAGACAAGCTTTAGCCTGTTAAAATCTACCTGAGATACTCAATGTTGCTTTAAAAAAAGCAATTATACTAGCAAGTTATGTTAAATCTAGGCTTTAAACAATAGAGTTTTTAAGACATTGTGTCAAGAATTAAACAACAATCAAGTAAATCTACTTAATCACACTTAGGTTTTTTGGTTGTCCAAAGGCAATATACTTGCTAGATTGTTTAACTTAAAATCAGAAGTTACAGTTTTCTTGATGGCCTCAAGCCAAAATCTTGATGTCAAAAACAAGTTAAGAGATGAAAAGTTTATCTCTTATTTAACATATTTATCTGATTAAAAAAAAAAATTATAAACAATCTGAACTTGAAGCTACATGATGTTGTTGAACTATGATATACAGCACTCGTACAAGTACATTGGAATGACTGAGTATACTTGTACATGTGCTGCCTATTATAGTTCAACAACAGATAATACAGGTAAAATGTTTGTTGCAAGATCACACTGTTTGTCCTTTTATGATTCAGTAATAACAAGATGAGCTACCTTCGCAAACAGCTGTAATCTAGATTGTTTTGATAATGATAAAGGATTACAGGAAACAAGGTAGTGTTATGTGATTTGTTAATATATGTGGTTGGATACTAAAAATCAATTTATTTTAAAACGAAACTTTACAAGTTTCAGATGATTAAAATTATCACGACTGTTTTGGACTATAATTGAGAATTGTAATGGTTTGGTGTCTATTAACATCAGAAATATTATGAGTGTAGAGAGGAATGTAAATGCACTGAGTTGATGATGCAGTTATGTCAATACCTTTATTAAAATAGGTATAGTCTAAACCCATTTTGACAACCCATAATTCCATGGTAAATGAAACGGTAGTAAAGGATCTATATAATCCTGCAAAACAGAAGAAACTTAACATGTATCTCATTCTGAGTTTGCTCGATGGAATTTTATGTCTATGGAGAGATTTAATTAAATTATGATTTTGAAGAGTTCAAGCTTTATACGAGATGAAAAATATGGAGAATCGACATAGGTGCATTATGTACTCTTATATACAAGATTAACTGATCATTAAAAAGGTTACTAATTTAATAGTCGAACTATTAGGGAAACTTGTGTTCTTGGTTGAAACCGAGGACATAATCAGGATCGGAAATTCTATTTCTCTTAAGGGCCTGTGACAATAAACATCCTGAGGACTCTTCAGCATATAACAATACCTCAAGAAACAAGGAGTTATGTTTGGAATATAAGGTATTGGTAATGTCTAAGAATTTCTCCTCCATAATTATTTCCATAACATAACGTAAAATATTCCGCAATTTGAATATGGGACAATGAAACATTTTACTCATTTACTTTAAGGTTATTTATCTTGTACCACCATTTAATAGATAGTAAAGTTTGGTTGCTATTGGTATATATATATATATATATATATATATATATATATATATATATATATATATATATATATACACATATACGAGACCAACTCATTATATATACAACATATCTATACAACTCATGATGTTTGCTTCTGCCACAATCATGTTGAACTATAATACCTCTCAAGCAATAAGATATGTTGCTAACATCTTCACTGCAACATCTACACAACTCATGGTATTTGCTTCTGCCACGATCATGTTGAACTATAATACCTCTCAAGCAATAAGATATGTTGCTAACATCTTCACTGTTGCTTGAGTACAGCACATGCTAGTTGCTTCTGTCACAATCATATTTAGTTATAATATTTCTCAAGCAATAGGATATGTTGCTAACATCATCACTATGACAAGAGATATGCACCAGGGAATATATAAGAGAGACAAAACAATGTATTATATGTAATGATAAAAGAACACAAAGAAAATACAAGAAAGGGTCTATCAGAAAAGTCTAAAATTGCACACCATTGTTGTTCCAAAGACCACCATATAAATTGGGCATAATACATTGGGAAACTCATTTCTTTAAAAGGGAACTAATCTAGACTTTGTACATTATATTGGCAGACCAACCGATCAGTCTACCATCAGTTTAGATTAGGCCGCTTTGGTTGCCAATTCTGAAAAACAAATCGAAAAGAAAACCAAAAGTATCAAACAGATTAGATATTTGTAGTAAACCAATGCGGAGTCACAGTATGGTTTTAAGAAATTTATTTAGCATGAACCAACAATAAAAAAGGCCCACTCCCGTTCCCTATTTTTTTGCCGCCATCTTGTTTCCGTCATGACAATTGCCATTTACTATTGGCCCTCTGGTCAGTTGTAGGTGGTTGGTCGACAAATGCAGACCTATTGTGACCTGTATTCTGTAGTTCAGCTTTAGTATTGTTTTGTATGGTATTAAGTGCATGATTTAGTTAGTGAAGCTGACTCACAACATAATGGTTGTGATTCCTGACTTATGCGTATCACAACTCTGGTATGATTTGTTTATATTAACCTAGTTTTTAATTGTGTTAGGTTAGTTATTTACCTGAAGAAGAGATCAGATTGCAGATCTCGAAATGTAGTGTTACTGATTTTTTTGTATCACAGAACAATAGGAAATGTCCGGAAAAATCCTGTTTCCTTCACATTACTGATGTAATACATGCACCATAATAAACATGTTAATAGAATAAAATAAAATAATTTATTTTAATGAATTAGGTTTTAGGTTTAATTCTTATACCAATTTTTGTAATGATAACAATGTTATTTGGTGATACAAGATAAATGACCTCAAAGTAAATGAGCAAAATGCTTAATTGTCCCGTCTAAAAATTGTGAAAAATGTATGTAATTATTGAAAGAATTACGGAGATGAGGAGAGAAATTCTTAGACATTACTGGTACAATAGATTTCAAACTTAACTTTTTGTAAACATATTACATTGCAAATAAGTTAAATTCTGCTTTTCACTAAAAAATATTAGTATAAATATAGTAGTCGAGCTTTGTTAGTTGTAAAATAATCAGGAATGTATATTTTGATTTGTGGGTTATTATTTCTGGAAAATAAAATTTTATAAAACGTCTTCAAAACAATTAAGTCCTTAAAATATTTTGTAAAAGAACACAATTAATTTAATATTTCTAAAATGAGTAAACTCTCTACTTATTATCACTTCACTTATGATTTGAGAAGTAGTGAATCATATTATGATGGAGATTTAGAAGAGAAAATGGAATAATAAATTACTTGAAAGTTTTAAACATAATCTCATCAGGAAATTATATTATACAATGTGAGAGTTCTATGAAAAGTACATATTTGAATTAATTATAGTTCCCTCTATTCCGCTAAGTGATAGCAGTCATCTGATCTTTGATCTTTCACCAGACATCAAGTTTTATATTAATCAGTAATTAACATTTTTATAATTTTCCTATTTCTCTACGTTATAATGAATAATTTTATTGTTTGTTTGTTTCTTATGTGTATGTTTGCTTTAAAAGTTTTTAAAATGTTGTAGGTTTATAACTTGTTTCTAAATAAAAACGTAGAATAGGTATTTATATTGATAACTAAGTGTAATAATAAAAATATTGTATAACATAATAAGAGATAAACATGTCTTAATTCTTAAAAATTGAAGATTTGTATCGTCTTATAAGCCTAATAATATTAATAATAATAATAATATAATTATATATTATATGAAGTGAATTACTTTTAGTTATTATTTCAAAGAAATAAACACATATTATATATATATATATTTCTATTTCCAATTATGTGTGTATAGTCTGTAACTACCCCTCCTTGTGAATTCATTGTCCTTATTTAGAAAGAAACTTGCAAACTTCAGCACAAAATTCTTACCTCCAATACGATTATCAACTGCATAATGATAAATTTGCATATGTTAGTTAAGAACATCGGAAAAGAGCATTCCATTTAATCTGAGTTTCTCTAAGGAAATACTCTATAGCTAGAAGCAAAATTTCCATTGTTTGGACTAAAACTGTTGTTGTAGGAACGGTAGAAAACTTGGTAGGAAACTGTAACCTTAACTACTGACAAGATTGCACTCCAATAGCATAACAAAAATCATGTAAGGATCTAAAGTTGATTTATTTTAGGACCAAAAGATTTCTGTAGAGTGTAAATGTATGGAATATGAAATATGTAATAGACAGATCTTGAAATTTCAAAGGGAATACACTCCTATATCTCCCCCCTCCCCATCACTGCTTCATTCACCGATTATCATTCATATTCAATGTAAAATATGTATTTCTGTATGTTAGTCTTCCAATTTACTCAATGATAGAGCACTATTGTTGATAAACTTTTTTGTTTTTATTATAATGGAAACATCATTTTCAAACCAGATATATTTTTATTATTTTATTATTTTCCAACGGCAGCAGCCAATTTACAAATACAAGTATAGATAGTAGATACAGCGGAAAACATATTCTCCGTTTCTGGCACTCTTACAGTTATTAAAAAATAATTTGTAATCTTGAGCCTTACTAATATTATTATTATTATGAAAATAATACAAATAATGATACAAAATAATAAATAATGAAATTAAAGACGAACCCAAGTCTTGAAAGAAGTTAATATAACACAATGATTTAAAATAGCAAAACAATTAAGAGCATTGGATCAGATACAAGAGATTATTAAAGAAATATAGCAAAATAAAAAATTATTTTTTTTTATATTTAACGAAATTCACAAAAATTAAATTTAAGTTAATAAGTATTATTACTATCCCTAGAATACATAACATTGTTTCTTATAATGAGACTAAAAATTTGGTTATTATCCTTTTTTTCCATTGTTGGATAAAGGTTCATAAAACACGATAACCAACCTTGATGAAGGTTCTAAGATGATCTTGTCGACTAGAAGGTCTGGACAACACTGAACACAAGATGTGTTAGCAGTCGTCAGTCAGACCAACACACACCCACACACACATGCTGCTATAATAGTTCCCCCTATTGTGAGTTGCCACAATTGTATATTTACAAAGAGCTCAACTCTTGAGCGTCAGAAGACCCATCAGTCCATCAATGGTGTTTACATATGTCCATCAATCTGACAAATAAACTGCACATTTCTCCATTCTACCTTTCGTTATAGCAAATTACAATTTCGTGAAAAATATATTTTCAATGCTGGAATAATCACAAAATTTGAGGAATTTTAACAAAAATCAATATGTACAACATTTATTTTAAATTTGTAAAAATACAAAGAGGAAAGACCAATTTCTTTCTCTAAAAATGTCAAAAATGGTACTGTCATTAAAGGAATTGTTCAAATTAGATACTAAAAGTATTGTTTAGTTAATTAAAATTCTCAAACATCACACACACACAGATACATAACATGTAGATGTATTGTTTTTATCCGCATTATATATTGATAACATATCAGCTGTAAGTTAAATATTAGAAAATTAAAAACAGTTTTGCCTAGTTTATAAAGCTTAATACACAACGCAGAAACATCCCATGACAATTCATAATAAGTATTGTCTGACCTCCATTTGTTTAACCGACAAACATTTTTTTCCTTTTAGAAATGTTTATGTTATATTATAGAACTTATCAATACATTACCTTGGATCTCATCATCTATAGAGATTTTACAGGTAAAATTTATTCATGTACTTATTGTATTGTAAAGTTAGAGATAAAATTACTCCAAACTAGTTATGGTTATTATAAATATATGTTACTTTTAATTGAATAATCTTAAAATACGTTTGTACATAATTGTACTAATATTAAAAATGGAATAAACAACGTAAAATCATACTTTTATTACAATAAAAATAAAGCTATGATTATTTATGCATACACGAATAATAAGTGCTAATAGGACTTGGTAATGCTGCAACATACTTTGTGACCAAAGCCTAGTGCCTGTTGGAGCAACTTGCTCCATACAGCTTGACATGTCCAACTGGTTTAGCACGATAAGGATTAGTGACATTCATCTAGACTTATATTTAATCAAGATTTTTTTCACATTTGAGATGTTCAATTCATCTGCGAAGAAACATCGATAATGTGGAAAAGTAGCTTTTATGTCTTACTTTTGTGTTCCGTTTCACTTTACATGCAATTTACCATTTAAAATATACTGAGCTGTCCCAGGACACTTTTCACTCTGTATATACCTAAGTTATTCAGAAAAAATGGTCCTGTTTTATAAAAAGACAAGTAAGAGTATGCCACCCCATAGGCTTTGCATGGAGAATTTCAGATTTGTAGCTCATTTCATTTGTGTCCTGCGGAAAGATAGACATACATCGTACAGAGAAGAAAATTGTACATCCTTCCGCCAGACAAAAGAGAAATTGTGTCAGCCTGGTTAATGACACACAACCGAATTCCAAAGTTGAACATGCACCACCATAGAATTCTTCTTGTCTACAAATAAATTAAATTTCATGCAAAAATTAAATTCTAAAGCCGAAATCTTTCAAAGATGTTCTACACCATGAAAATTTCAAATTTTTATTTAATGCATTAGATTTCCTAGTAAAGTTTAAATTAAAAAAGATCGGATGAGGTAGGGAGGGTACTACAATGCAAGAATGTGTTTAAATCAAATCTTGCCACTGTCTTTTAACATGGACTTCACACTCAATTTGTTAGCCTATGAATAAGCTACAGTTTAATTTTTCACATGCTAAAATTGTATAATACTTGTAATTAACTTCTTTAAAAAAATATTTATTCTGTTATTTTCTCTTTGTCATCATGATTACTCATAAGATCAATGTAAAGATATCAGCTAATGCTCAGCCAAATTCCATAGAATGATTCAAACTCAGTGTTACATGTATGTATATAGATAAAGGAAGCATCATGCAAAATTTCAAGTCTAAGTTAGTTTGCGTTTGAAAATATAGTGTGGACAGAGATGACAAGTGAAATTTTTCCAGCTCCTCGAGTGATAGGCATCGCTAACATTCAGCCAATAAATGATAACAGATTTTTCCTTTTAATTAATTCCTTACCTCTTTTTCTACTTGTTACATACTTTTAGTTTCCATTTTTTAAAGGTTTATCATGACTTTCTACAAGATTTTTGTGAATAGCAGTCATACAACTCTGCTGGTTATATAGAACAAAACAAGCGTAAGTGTTTCTTTCACTAAGTTCTTCCTGTCAGAAAACTCCTATAGGTAGCATAACAAGTGAAAATTGCTAGGAACTGAGTCAGGTCTGGGAAAAATGGAGTGGTTGTTTTTTTCCCATCCAAAAGAATTGATTAGAATTTGGGTTTTGAATGAGAAGGAACCCTTATCATGTTCTTTTTATATTTGTGTTTTGACTTGGCATATGCATTTTTATTTTGTCTACATGCTCAATAATGAATTTATTTAACACTGGCATTGTCATGAAACAATAAACCTCCTAACATAAGATAATGTCACTTATTCTGTATTGCATGTTGCAGTTTAATCAGGGTGGAACAGGGAACTGTAGCATTTATTGTTGTCCCTTATTGCACAACCAGTATAACAGTTGCCATAACCTTACATGCTGAGATGGCCTGCTGGCCTTGACTTACTGGTAATGTCTTGTAACACCATTCCATTGACTGACGTTTCAGACTCTGATGTCAAATAGCACGTATGTCTTTCCCTGTGACAATTCTTTCTAAAAGTTGGTCACTTTCCTTATATCAACAAATAAATAATAAAGAGCAGACTTTTTTATTTGGTATTCAAAGTAAGCAACCTGAAAACCCATTATGAGTACATTTGTGAAATCCTAAGTTTTTACAGGCAATTCAGCCCCAAGTTACTCAAAAACTAAAGTAAGGTAGCAGTACAAAACAAAAATTTTATCTGGTGTAGAACAAAAAATGTGATGAAAAATTTCAATGCTATCAAATTTAGAGAGCATCAAGAATAGGTAGCCAAACTGTAGGAAATATTGCTTTAATTAAAGATACTGTATGTAATTTAGTATTGAGGTTACGAAGGATTCTTAAGAGATTTTATTGAAAATTTATTATACATTTTGCGTTTTCCATATAAAGGTAAAGTGGTAATTTTTTAGTTATTTTTAGTTTACTTAAGCAATTTTTTGGGATTGATTTACAGCTTAGTTTGAACAATAAGACATAATATAACAAGCACAATCACTCATGTAAAATTTCTACAAAAATCAAATATCTTTAAACGAGTAATTCTTGTACATATAATCGGAATCTTGGAAACAGCTCCAACAATTTTCATGAAATTTAGTGGGTTTCGGGGGTGATAAATCGATCTAGTTAGGTTTCATTTTTATAAAACGTTGTTTTATCCGTGTTTTCAAGCAATAAAAAACTGTTATAAAGTCAATATTTATTTATTTTTTATTTCTTTGTTTAAATTCTATAGTAATTATGCATCAAAACAAGAGTAGTAGGCCAATCTTCAAAGCTGATATTTCATCAGAAATGCGAGTAAAAATAAAAATTGTTGTATAAATTAATGAAGGTTCAAACCGAAAGGAAAATATGATTGTAATATAAGTTGAATAATTTCACTCCTTTTAAAATTAAATCTATTTATCTATTTCATATACTTCGTCCCATACATACTGCTAAAGTCAAATGCCTGCAAACCTTAACTAACATTATATGAGCAGAAAGGTCTCAAGATTTAGATGTTTCGACGTCTACAAGATTTTGCAGCAGCATGCGGCACAACGGGTTAGTTAGTTAGTAATCCTGCTGAAGTGACCACAGACAGTCAAATTACTTTAAACTTGAGGGACAAGGAAGAAGAGCTAACGAAATAGCACTATGTGATAATAACACAGATACTGTTGAGCGTACTATTGTAAAGAATTCTGCAAATATTCAGTTGTTACTTATAAATGTACAAGGAATTAAGTGCAAAATGGAGGAATTAGAAGTGGTGATCAGCAAGAATAACTGCACAGTGTTCTGCATTGCCGAGCATTGGTTGCAGTCAGAAGTTGGGCTTCTAGTTCCAGAGCATTTTTTACTGGGAAACAGTTTTTGTCGCAGCCAGCATAACCATGGTGGTGTGAGCATTTTTGTTGAGAGCAATTCTATTTTTAAAACAATAGACTTAAGCATGTATTGTCAAGAACTCCATTTTGAAGTGACTGGTATAGAACTCGTTAATGAAAATGTAATAATAGTTTCACTTTATAGATCACCTAAGGGAAGGACTGATATTTTTCTGCAAACCCTACAAGTGCTTTTAAGATACTTAGTAGGCCTAAAATGTAAAATTGTTATAGGTGGAGATATAAATGCAGAATTTGACGTTTTAACTCAAAAAAATAGTGTTGATAGTTTTTTAAATATACTCAGGACAATATAATATGTATTGCACAAATAACAAACCCACACGAGGTGAATCTTGTTTTACACAATATAATTACCAATATAAATTTACAAAATTTTAAGTGTGAGATTCTGAGACCAGATTTATCTGATCATGATGCTCTGTATTTAGAAATATGTTTAGATAGTTTATGTATGTCCACTAATGGTTTGGTAAAAAATCAAACGCAGTTTGTGTTTAGGCCAATAACAAAAATCAAAATAGTGAAGTTTAGAAAAATATTGGCGAATGAAGATTTTATGGCAACTTTGCAACAGAATGAGTCTGCCTGTATTTGTTTTGAAAAATTTTTCAATACATTTTTGGTTTTATTTTGAAAAGTCTTTCCAAAAAAAGGTGTGTAAGTCTAATCTGGAGCTTAACAAAAAGAGTTAGCCAACTTTGAATTGGTATACACCACAGCTTGCTATTATGAAGAACAATATTTTACTGTGTAAAGACTTGTGCAGAAAACAAGGAAATGATCAGCTTTTAACTCTGTTTGAAGAATTTGAGGGGCCATTATAGACCTGTAGCGCGCACGCACACTACTATTTTAATATAGTAATTTTTAGATGGTATTTTAGTAATTACACAGTGTGTAAATTAACTGGACTAACCCAAGTCCCTTTAAACCGCGTGATGTGAGGTGACTGGCCGTGCTGAGGAAATGCAAGGGTCAGCACTCGTCAGCACGGGTCGGCAGTCGAGTTGAGGGCTCGGAGGTAGGCGGAGGGATTGGCAATGTAGAGTGTGTGAAGTAAGTTTATTTTGGTGGAGTGAGATGCGAACACACCGGTACACATATAGTAGTTTGGGTGCGCCTACGAGTGTTTTAGTGCATTTTGAATATAGATTGGACTCAAACAAAGGAGAAACGTGAGTAATTATTTCAAGACCCTTCTCAACCACTATTCTAAATTTCCCTACGAGCTAGGGTGGTGGCAGCAAAACGCTATCCCTTTTATTAACCATGAGCCTCTCTGGCTAATATCGGAGGGCTTACAGTGGTGACCAGCGGTGGGATACGATAATTAAACCAGCAAATTATTTCAAAATGATTTCAAAACTTTAAAAGAACTCTAAAAGAAATAAAGAAGTGTACCACGTGGTTGAGAAAACTATTAGAACATTTCAGTTTACACTCCATTATCCAAATAACTACTATTCACTATTCTAAATTCATTTACAAATTAATTGCAATGTTATATTTCTAAATTTCGAGTAAATTCAACTTATATGAACGAAGATGGACTTGGATTAGTTTCTGTGTGCTTATTACACCATGTGCAACGCCATTACACTATGAAGCGGAAGTTGGACGCCATCATCATACGTCATCATAGAACATAGAAAGGAACAAGGAGGGCATACGTCACCGGACATCCAGTGATCCAGACCGGAACTACCAACTGCCGACCACTGTCTACGCAGATGTTGTCATCTCCGTCAACGCAGTCACGATCATTCCACAGCCTTCGAGATGGCAGCCCTGTCACTATTTGGTGAGCAAGTGGGAACTTTGTTAAATTAAATTAAATTAAATCATTGGCGAAACCTAAGATTAGACTACGTATTATTAGTAAATAGTTGGTTAAATAATATGGTTTCAAAATGCTTTGGAAATAAATGGTGAATGCAGCATTGAGGCCAGGCTTTAAGCATTAAACTTCTTTATTGACAAACAGATTCAGAATTATTTAAATAAGAGAAAATTAAAAGGATAACATCCTAGTATTTTATTTTGCCAAAGCCTCCATGTCAGGTCGTCACCTCCAGGGCATTCAGTCCATCATGTTTTCAGCGTAAATATAAAGCAGAATAACGTGTTGATTAAAATCATTTGCTTGGAAATAGGGATATGCCAATGATTCTATATTAGCTTACTGTTCAATTTGATTGATAATTCATTAATATCTGTATACAAAAAGAAACCCGTAGAAATTTTAATATAAGTGTAAAAGAGTATAATAGCAATAATTGTTGGAAGTAACTTGTTGCTGACTTATAAAAAGGGTAAATTTCGAATTATACTGAAAACAAAGTGATATCAGTTAATGTGATTAACTATTAGAGTATATAAGTAATAGCACATAGTATATCATATAACAAATACGATTAATTTAATATTATTGCAGCTGTATTGAGTCACATTACAGTATTGGATATACTTGTATATCGAGGCATTGTTAGACTATTGATCCATTGATAACTCAATACTACCGATTAGTGATTGGTATCATTTGGAAATCGAAAAACTTTATTGTTTGATTGATCCATTATCGAAAATTGAAAAAAAAAGGGGAAAAGTTATTTTACCTGAAAAATAGGGAAACTAGTTATTCACAATTGTTGCTGTCAATGTCTTTTAGGGATTTCATTTAGAGAGCGTTTAAGTTTAACTATTGAATATCACTGATAACCTAGAGAATTGTATAGCTACTGTATTCCAAAGAGGAAAACCAAATTTTTTTAAATTATTTAACGATGGGCACTGTACACCTAGAAGGGAAGACCGTTGAGGTCCAAGACGCCTTTGATGCCATATCGAATAAAGTGAGGTCGCTTCAAGTAACACTAGATGAAAACGTTAGCCAACGCTTCTACCCTCCGCGGTGAACACAAAACTGAAACATCTCCGTACCCGATGGACATGACCCTTGCAGACAGCAAGCCGTCATTTGAGCTTGTCTCAAGTATAGCCCATTACGATGGAGAGAAAGCAGAATCTAGTCGCCCCCTTCTTTGACAACATCGAAGGAATTGGAGAGCTCAGCAATTGGAGTGAAGCTCAAAAACTTCAAGTTTTTAAAACTTAAAACTAACAGGCAGTGCTCTACAGTTTGCAAAGTCAGACGAAAAATGTAAAAAACTCAACAACTTTAGAAGAAATAAAAGCTGCTTTTATGGAAAGATTCGGCGATAGCCTACCAGATCATTACTACTTCGAGCAATTGGCTAGCATACGACAAAACAGAGGAGAAAGAAACTATTGAGCAGTTCTCTGACCGAGTAAAAAGGGTCAGTGATAAAACTCTAAGAGTTACAAACAACGCTGAAGCAAACCAAATTCTGAGAGAAGAGGCCGATAGAATCCCCCCCCCACCCCCCCCCCCCCCCACCCCCCCCCCCCCCCACCCCCCCCCCCCCCCACCCCCCCCCCCCCCCACCCCCCCCCCCCCCCACCCCCCCCCAAATTTATAATAGTAATGTAGTTTTTTTTTTTAATTTCAAACCTATTATAATAATTTATCAAATCCAATTATATAAAACAATGCAGTTATCGTATATTCTTTAAAGTAAATTTGTTATAGTAGGTAACTCATAAAAAGGCATAACAGTAGTAGGCATAATATATTACTTGCTTTATACAATTTCTTTAAAGCAGCTTAACGTTGAAAAAACTTGCAAAATGTATGCAGAATTGTCAAACAGTAAATTACGTCAATTTTTACTTCTATTGCCAATTGGCTTTTTTTATTCTTTATATAATTATACCGAAGGAAATGTATACAATTATAATTAGACTTACGTTATTGAGCAAGTGCTGGGAAGTCTGCCTTCTACAGACTGCAGGGTCGTTGTGCTGGTCTTACCGATGATCGATCAGTGATAAGGTCATGACTGATAACTGATCACTCTCTTATCAGCGACGGACAAAGAACTCTCTGCTTCCAGGAGTGATGTCACATCCCTAGACGGTTGGTAGTGGCAGTCTGTGTAAGGAGCCATTATACGTATCTAGGTCTCTATAAAGATTAGATGGGATTTTAATGACGATGCAGACTGTGAAGAAGACACGTGCATTTGTACTACCATCAGTCTGGGAAACCTAAGCAAGCATTAATGCTGGCATTTACTTTCTGCTAGGCTGATGTCGAGTTAATGAACTCCAATGTCAGCACAGAAAAACGTATTTGATTTCGCAAGTCTTCCGAAAAACAGTGGTAATGACAACATCAGTAATTTACAATCCAAAGTTGTTGTTGAATACAATTTTTTAGGTCTAAAGCAATTTAGATGTGCCAATAAAAAAAATTAAGCTATGCAACCAGTCAATTGCGCTGCGATAAATGTATAAGCAGAATATGTAAAAGTGCACCGAAACTTCAGGAAATTGTTAAATCAATTCAATCCTCAGTCCAAGTGTTGTATGCCACTTTGGGATCTTTTTTATTTAAAATATTTTTTAATACAATAACAACTTATGCACGAATATAGTTCCATTAGCATCTTATTATAGTTAAGAAAGACTGCATTGTTTTTAAATGGGACTTTCTAAGAATGTTAATGTTACCTGTCATAAAATCCGATATGAAAATTACAAGTTTCCAGGGCATATACCAGTTTTGAAATAACATTATTTTTTCATGAAAGATTTTCATGAAAATTAACTGGGAATATATGTATTTTTTAAATTTTTTTATTAATTTCAAATAAAGCCTGTTTTATGAGGAAAATGGTATTTTTCAAATGCTTTTTCGGGTGATCATAAAAATTACCGGTCTTTGGAGACGAAATTAAATATAATAAAAACATGTATTTTATTAATTTTTAGCCTATCCTTTTCAGCAAACATTTTGTCTGTATGAATAAGCTGGTATTTTTATTCCTTTTTGGAATATCCGAAAAATATTATTAACCCAACTGTCATTTTTGGAAGACTTTAATTTAAATACCATAACAATATGTCTTTTATTATCTTTCAGCCCATCCTATTCAATACAGGTTTTTAAGATAGCGGCCTTATCTATTTGTACTAACATATTTATCGGCTGTTATAGATAATAGACCAAAAATAAATTGGTTTTAGAGACCTCAATTAGCTGAAAACCTCTTTCTTACGTTTCTTAAAAGTCTCTAAATATTTAATTCAATATAACAGGTTATTTCCAATTATTAAAAATTAATAAATGAACAAATACCATTACCTTTATTAGTTAAATACATAATGAAGATAGACACAATTTATTTTTTGTAGGCCGGAAGATGTAAACATTTCGTTGCCGCATGTTGCCTGTCGTTATATGTCTCAATAAAGAAATAGATTCAATATACTTGAGATTTTTACTGAACCTCAGCGAAGCCTGTTCCGTGACATGGGGTGACATATTCCTACCATATATTCAAAGCGGCTAAAGATAAAAACGTGAATTTTTACTGTATGTAGACGAGCAAAAACTTAGAAAATGACTTTTATTAGAATATTACTGCATGAATTAATTTTATATAACTAAGAAACATGTCACCCTCTCAAATAATCTTTTATATACAAACTGCAAGACATTAATATCCTTGTCTACTTCGGCTTTGTTTTGAGCCTCATTAAAAAACTTCTGAAATATTCTAAAAATGTTTATTAATCCTTTCTTCAAAATTAGTATTTTTGAAGGTTTGTTGCTTTTGGAGCTTTGGAAGCTTTTGGTTGAAATGTTTTGAATTATTCAAACATGTTTAACCTATCAAATATTGCATAACTTCAAGAGAGTTCCTATAAAAATTACAGAAGCTAATTACTTACAATCACAGGTTTACTTTTACTAAGCAATCCACTACCAATTTAAAGTAATCATTTTAATTTATATTCAACCACTCGAGTATTTTGGACCCGCAGTATCTAATCGTTGATTGCTTACTGTTATCTAAAATATACATCAGAAGGCTAACACGTAATTAATTGTCATTTGTTTATCTGTTTGTATTTAATTCTATCATATTATCATTAAAACTGAAGATCGATTTGTATGTCATAATCATTAAACTCATGTGCTTAACTATCGAAAATACTGAATATTGAAAGCAATTCATAATTAATTCAAAATTATTCATTGTTTCTATTAAAATTTGTATAAATCTTTGCTTCCGTATTGAATATAAAAATATGGTTACTGTTTCTTTCCTTTTTGATAGTCTTTGTTATTTATGGAATTAATATGAACAAACTAAAAATATGTGCTTCAGAAGCAAATCTTGACAATATTATAACAGAGTTTTTGCTCGCTCATAGAGCCTTCAAAACGTTGATACAATTCGTTTACAAGACTGGAGTAATTTTTTGTAGGCGTTCGACTTTGCGGTGTTTTTGCAGTTAAATTTAAATTCTATTATTAACTTACTGGTTGCAGCATTCAATTCAATATAAAATTTTATAAATCAGAGTAGTTTTTTGTTATCAGACAAACGATTAAAGGCTTAAAATAAACCGAGCATCAACTTGTCCTTTATTTGGTTCAAACATAATAAAATACAGTAATAACATTTTATATTACATATCAATTAAATTTGTATAAACTGAAGTAACCTACTTCAATTTCAATGTACATTGATATACAAAAAGTAATGTAATTACTCCTCGGACGCTCAAAACCGAGTTAATTGCCGGGCGGGTAACATTGCTACAGGTATGTCTAGAAAAATACAATTTAAAACTATACATTAATGTATTCCTGGAAAAATAATTATTATCAATATATGATAGGGAATAAATAATTACAGTTTTCTACTGCAAAACACACCGTTATTTTGTAAAATGATCACAACCTTTAATATATATCAACAAACAAAAACTTGAATTTAAAGGGATGATCAAATATTAAAAGATTTATTAGTAAATATTTATTTAATTATAGAATTCAGAAGTAATGAATCAAAATAGAAGTGACATAATTGTTCAATTTATGAGTGCTTCGGGCTGTAATGTATCACGTGCCAGGTATTACACAGCTTAATTACGATTCTATAGCCATAGTGACGACAATTAGCACAATAACAATAACTCCGAGCTATGCTAGGGAACCGGTCCCATCCTTTCCCTATGACACTGTTCTCAGAATTCAAATCCTGTTCCCGTAGTCCACGCTCTATTACGTCAAGGTGGTGCAATAAATGTTCCGTTGGATTAAAAAAATTAAAACACATGTTGGTGGTAGTTCTTCAAGATACCAGTTTGTCTGGAAGATACCTTCCCTAATAGAAAAGAAAGAAACAATTGTTGACAGTTCCACAAGGAACTGCAGGGATTTAAAGTAGTATTTGTATCTTGTGATTAGACCTACAGAAAAACTGCTGAAGATAACAACATAATCTGTACTGTATACAGGGTAGTTCGAAAGTCCCGTCTTGTATTCAAGATATATATATATATATATATATATATATATATATATATATATATATATATATATATATATATCATAATATAATAATAATATATATATACAAGATATATATAAGTAAAGTCTGGATTAGAAAATAGCGCTTCAAACAAACATGGATCTATGGCAAAACATATGGGCTCCTAATTAGCTTTTGTAAGAAAAAGGACTAAAGTCATAACAATAAAAAAAGTCATACAATAAAGTCATAAACAAATTCATAACACGAGAAAACTATTGAAAGGAGTGAGAGACAGTTTTTATTTATAACAAAATAAAATATTCTGAAAAATAAAAATAGTAAGATTATTTTCTTATAAACGCTTTTTCATTAATTTTCTGTTCCTTAGAGAAAAGCTTAAAAATATTTTGCTCCCTGAAATTTATTACCCATTTTTCCTTTGACCAGATAAAAAAATTGCCTAAGGTCCTACATTAAATGTCTATAAATTCCAGTGGAGTTATAAACATTACAAAAAACTTTCTGCCTTCAGGAATGTTATAATATTTTCATGACTCTCCCATTAAAAGTATTAACCTACTAAAATCATTGAAGCTACACGTGTTGGAGTCCTCATCAACAAGTTAAAATGGATTCTATACTATACATGTGATTAAAACCGGACTCCTGTCAGAAACAGGAATGGCTTTTAATGTTGAACAAAAAGTGAAGTGATGTGCGTGGGCTATTACTTTTAGAAACATTACAGAAGCAATTAGGCAATTTCAGATTGCCTGCCCAGGAATTGAAACGCCTAGCAATCCAACTATAACTAAGTGGAAAAATCTTTTGTTAGAAACTGGAAGTGTCGTAAAAAAATACTCTAGAGGATCAAATGAAAAAAGAGTACTTCTCTGGTAAGCGCATCAAAGCTCCGCTCTCCAGGTAAACCGAAATCGCTAAGGAAGGTTGACTTGAAACTGTGTTCAAAAGTGTTCAGTACAGAGAATAATTAAGAAAAACAAAATGAAATTCTACAAAGTCTCCTAGTCCATAATCTTCTTGAAGATGATCCGGAGAGGAGAGTGGGATTTTGTTTACGTATCATTTAGTTTCATGAACTTGATTCTAATTGGCATACTCAAATTGCTTTTTTTCAGACGAGTCCACTTTCTACCGCAATGGTGCTGTAAATAAGCATAATTGTAATTATTACAACACCGGAAATCCACACATTCTTGAACAGACTATACTCAAATCAAAAGGAATTACAGTTTGGGCAGCTGTCAGTTGTAATGGGGTGCTATCTTACGACATTTCAGACAATACAATTACTGGGAACAGGTATTAAATGAACAGGTATGAACAGGTTTTAAATGAACACGTCTTGCCTCATTTTACAGTTCCAGAAATGGATCAAGCAATCTTCCAACAAGATGGTGTTCCTCCTCATTTCGCAAATCCTGTCAAGCGATTACTAAATGACAACCTTCATGGGCGTTGGATTGGTCGTGGAAGTGATTTTTTAGATTGGCCACATCAATCCCTAGATTTAACTGTGCGTGATTTCTTTCTAAGGGGGTTACTTAAAGGAACAAGTTTATACTCGTAGCTTCATTAATGAAGAGGAATTAAAACAATCAATTGAAGAGGAACTTCTCCGGATGCCGCAGAATTTCTTTGTAAGAGCTTACGATTCATTTGTTTAAGTGCCGTTATCAGTGCTGTGGATAGATTACAGTTCGAATAATTGTGGACTGTAATTGTAGGTTTTTTAAAAGGCTATGTTCTCATTTTCTGATTGAAATGCTTTATTTCTCAAGAATATGACAATAAATAATTTTACAATACCAAAAATACTGTTTTTTTTTACTGTTTGTAAAGTATAATTTTTCAAAATGCTACCATTTTGTTTCAAGAATTGCTAGAGAGCTGAAATTTTCACTGAATATTTTTAAAACCTACTTAATGAGTTTGAAAATGTTCGGTGCATAAATAGGCAAGTAATATAAAATCAAACGTCTTCGTGGGACACCTAGTATTTTAGTCTGTGTTAGCCTAGTATAAGAAGTAGTCACTTCTTTCGGTCAGTCCCGCTAATGCCTGATTTCCTTGTAGGTATTTCAATGCGAGAAAAAATGAAAATGAAATATGCCTTTATTCAAGAGGCGGAGTTAGCGCTATTTAACCCTCTCTACCACTCAACCTCACATAATATACAGATATATATATATATATATATATATATATATATATATATATATATATATATATATATATATATATATACAATAACAAATTACATTTTAAATTAAAATTTAAAATTAACCAAAATATATACTACTATGTAATAATTAAAAATCAAATTTATCAGCTTAATGTGCAGAAAAAATTCAACCAAAGATAAATTAAAACTTAAATTAACAATTTACTTTTTAAATAATTTCTTGTTATTGCTACATTCATTCTCTCAAACACACAGCCTGACCACAAGCACGCCACGAGCACCGCCACCCGTCACCCCTACAGACCGCCCAGCAACAAGTCCCTGACCCCCGCCCCAAAACGAGCTCGACCTTCTATAATACGGATATCATCAGGAAGAGAGTTCCAGAGGCGACATGCCTGAACAGTGAACGACCTACTGAAGAAGTTCGATCGATGAACAGGAATTGAGAGTAACGTGGATCCCCTTCTCGTAGGTCGTTCACTTATATCGGAAATAAATTTGAAATTTTCGGACAGGTAAACAGGTGACTTGTTTTTGGTAACTGAATGTAGAGTTGAAAGAATGTGAAGTTGTGAAGAAAAACAAAATATTTAAAAAAATTTCCTCGAGACTGTTTTTGTATTATTTTGAATAAGTTCCTAAGCTGGGATATCGTAATTAAGAAATGGGATTAGTGAACGTTTGAAGGAACTGAGTACTTTTATAAGTATAAATGCAACTTTTAAACATATTATCAAGGAAGTTTTCAGTTTCATTCCGCGTTGATCACACTTGGAGGAATATAAATACAACTATGTGAATGATTTCAAATCATATAGTGTTGCTTTCACGAATGTTGGACTGTTGGACTGGTCGGTTTTTTTTTTTTTGTTCTTTGGTCATTGCCGACTCCGAGGAAGATTGTGGCTGGGCAGGGAGGATCACGATTACATTACACTAGACGGGCAATTAGATACAGACCGGTATCCAATTAAACTGCAGAGATTGGTGGCGTTTGAATACAGGGAAGGGTAGAGACCATTGATCTCTACTGCACTCTGAATAAGGAAACCCTATATGTGATATTTTTATAAGCGTTAAAAGCAAGGGTGGATCCACTGATTTTCGGAGGAGACTTCAGGGGGTTTCAGCTTACCATTATATAGTATTTACTGTACATAATAGATGTTTTGCTTTTCAATACAACAAATTTACTCATACTCAAAGTTTAGTTCATAAGTTAATTGTATGTCTTAAATACACGCATTTTACAGTCTTATTCGAAAGTAACTTGGTTTTGTTTCCCAACTTATGGATAGACGAATGTTTATTACAACAAATCTAAATACTCGAGTGTAATACGGATGTGTTACCTTTGTAGGTTCGTACTCAGACCGGTTTTTTGGATAATTTTACCTGGGCCTGGGTCCATCACATGTCTATTTGAAGGGACCTTGTCAACGGACGAGACAGCTAAATCTAATAAATGTGACGCTATTATAGACTAAATTTGTAATATCAAATTTATTCATTGCCCTGCATCCGGAGTATCTGTGCGGTGCTGGTGGTTGACTGGAGGTGTGGTCAGTCTTTGGGTGGGGGGGGAGGTTAAGCGGTTAACCGGGGCGCGGTGGTGGTAAATGACGGCCCGGCCGAATATCTTTTCCGGAGCCCGCGGAAGCTGAATACGGCCATGTACCATTGCCCTGTTAAATGTACATATGTCTATTTTTAGGAATAGTATGAATTCGCTAATATTTTTTGATTAAATTAAGTATGAATAACAAAAATTGTCGTCCTAACTCAATCGGAAATACCACGTTCACCTCAATCACTGAAGTCCAAAGTAGTTGAAGTTCTAATCAGAGTTTTTCAGGTGTATTTTCCGACCCAAAGTGATTTTTTTAAATTCTTTATCGATAATTATATAATCGTCTACAATTTAATGACACCTAAAATTAACGTCGTAACTTAATTATAAGCAGTCATTTTTAAGTCCTCAAGACGATTTTGAACGAAGTGGTCGCTAATTTAAACTGTTCGCCGTGTTACGGTTCAGGTTACTTTGCGACGTCACGTAACCGCGCCCTATACAAATACCGTGATTACACTACACTATCCGAAAGGCCGAGCCCAAAAGTATCGTTTGATACTTTACGATTTAAACGAAAGGACTATTATATTTTTAACAACCGTCACTTTAATCAATTAAATCAATCAATTTAATGTTTGTAGACAAGAGTAATGATAACTCTCCTTTTTCCCCTGTTCCATGCTTAATTATTTTTTTTAAATCTCTTAATATTTCGGGGGGGGGGCCGGACCCCCCCTCGCTACGCCACTGGGCTCTAGTAATAAATACTCGTGGCGCAGCTCTAGCACGAAGCCTCAGAACTAACTTAAATAATCCCCCCGACCTCAGCATACCTCATCTTTGTGAATGATTTATCTCCTGGTAACTAATAAAATAAAACCGTAATAGTAATTGTTTCAAACTTAATATAAAAATTGTATTTAGTTATTTAACTTTAAATTTATTAATTAGTATACAATTTAAAAATGTTATCAACATTGTTAAGTGTAATTAGTTTTAAAACTTCAGTTAGTTTGATAAACTCATGTTTAAGAATGTAACAGTCACTGAAGCAATACTTAAACTGTGTTTTGTTCAGTAATCTTTGAGAGCGCCGTTTGCTGAGGTGTCTAAGGCGTCGAACTTTGGATTTGAGTTGGAGATAGTGCAAAACCATGTCCTGTCTGGTCTGAGATCTTTGCGCTTTCAATCAGTACTGATAATCTTGCACTGTTCCAATTCTCTTCCTCATTCTGCTTAGTAAGATTCTCGCGCAAGACCATGATGGTGGATGCAGTAAGGCTAAACGCGGATTGGTCTCTCCTCTTACCAGAAAACTTATTAATACCCATTTTTTGACAATCGTGTACACTCGTTTTATCCCCAGTGGAGATCACTTCTGGCTGGGCTTATACATTTCAGTTGACCCCACCACTGGGCAATCTTAAAGGATGTCCAGGAGCTACACATCACATCACTAACCGCAAATATAGAGATTCAGGGGTGCAAGGATAGTTCGAAAGGTTTAGTCTACTGTGAGAGATGACTGACTGTTGGAGTTGGTGGGGTTCCTTAAGATTCAAAGGATCTTGCTAGTCTAAACGTAAGGGTATGCCACCCCCTCCCTGCTTTGACCGGAGAAGCTGGTTCAGAGCTAGCTTCCCCTTCCTCCGAGAGGATATGGCTGAGAGTAATGCCCAAAATTCTTCCTCATGAATCTCTCTACAGGAGGCGACCTCTACTTCCAACCTTACCCATCCAGAATATCCTGTCACTCCGGAAACAATGCAAAGGCACTTTTAGGACTAGTTTCAATTTCTAAGCTTCTAGTTCTAAGAAAACAGAAAACCAAAAACTTGTAGCAAGAACATGTAAATTTCACATATTTACTGAACTGAATACTGAAAATTGAGCAATACATTTTGTAAAATATACAAAGTCCTTTATAACTTACTTAATCTGAGAAGCGCGTTGAGCTCTTAAGAGCGAATGTTTAGGCGGACATTATAGAGCGCGCTATTATCCTAATTGTACCTCAGCCGGTGATGTAAATAACAGTGGTCAACATGATTAGCGACAGCGAGGCTGGCGTGTTGGCGAATTCCTTGAGTTTGTTCTATAGCTTTCCCTTTCCCGCCAGTGATTTCGCACCCAAACATCTAGCTCCAAGGTCGAACTATATAAATGGCCTGTTTATTTATCTTTAGTGACTTAATAAAGCCTGCAGTGTTGCTAATTTTTTAAGAAAACGTATTAAGAAAAGTGAAGAAGAAATGGTAGCAGTGGCAATGATAATTAATTCGTTGATGAAAGTGCACATTCCCAGAATAAACCGACAGGTTGCGGCAAAATGCAAAATCACAGTTGAACCTATCAAAGTGACAAATAGTATGTTTAGTTGATGCTTTAAGCGAGTGATATACAGTTGAAATTTGTTTCGATTTGTCGACCTAACATTGACTGAATCTGACAAAACATAATGAATTATTATTATAGCTAGATTTACTGAACAATTTGAATCCGCTTTGGAAAAATTTCCCGTAACTCTACCGAGTTTTTCAATAGAAACGAAATTGTGTATTTGGTCATTATAAATTTCCCAACATTACCATTAAAATATAACAGACTTGTACCCCTCTTGATAATAACGATTTCTATTAACTTTGGAAGGTATAACGAAGGGTGGTGTACATAGACGTCAGCAGGAGGTTCAAGAAGTTTTTACGCAATAGTAAAAGTTACACAAAATACAAAACAGGTAAAAAACATTTATTTTCTTATTAAATTATTAGTAAAGTTATCTTCTCTCGTCCGACTGAAACGTGTCAGCCACTTCATGAAGACGTCCAGGAATGGCTCTGACTTCCGTCCTGCATTGTCCATCCTCCTGGAGGTACTAGCAGCACTTGAGGACTTCTGCAACTTCTTCCGTTTCCGTTGCCGCTTCTTCGTTGTTCTCCCAGGATTGCTTGAAGGATCACTTGGTATGTGTGGTTTCCTTCCTTTGCTGGATGGAAGTTTTGAAGGTGGATCAGTTGCATTGACGTGTTCCAATACTTTGTTTTCCTTATGTAGTGGTACTGGTGGGATAGTCGAGGTGGTCAGCTTGTTAAACTTTGCTCCCGCCGCTTTCCCGGCAGATTTCCCGCCCTTTCCGCTCTCCCTTTTGCGCGAAAAGAGTCTCGGATTTGGGTCCGCCAATGGTTGTGTCTCCGATTGTGGTCCTAGCTCCACCAGGATCTGAGCGTCGATGTTCTTTCCCACTCGGAAACCTACCCCGAACCTCTTGTCGGATCCTGGAACACAACAAAATAAATATTAGTTTTTTTTAAACTAAAGTCACCATTTGTCCCTCTATGATACAACATCGCTGGTGCTAATAGAAATTACATTTGTACTCAAAGGAATTATCCAACTGAAGAATTACGATGAGATGAGAGATTCTTTCCTCTTAGTGTTTTTTTTTTCTAAAATGAAATCACTTGATCTTCTCCACAGCCTCAGGTAAAGGCTGTTATGTCTAACTGAGAGATTAAGAGATTTCTTATTCGATACCCGAGGTCGACTTATAAGTTTATCAATTTGAACGACATTCTTTTGAAAAGTTCCTTGAAAAGCGTTTAGAACTCTGTCACAATATGAAAGTCCTTTGTCACAAGATTAGAGAAGCTTCAAAACAACACAGACTGATAATGATATTAATAAAAGTTTCACTGTTGAAAAGTCAACGTAAATTTAAGACTGACCATAGAAGTTCCTGCATTTAGTTGACATAATTGGAACGAATCAAGAAAAATATGAATGTTCCAATAATATCAAAACTATTAAAGGTTTCATATAAGTTAGTAACAAACCTTGAAAGATGTCTGAGCAACATCAGAACACGAAACCAAATTTTCAACACCCAGTCCTGGTCTTCATTCTTAATCTATAATTCATTAATAATCAAGAATGCGTATCTGAACTCAATGTTGCTGGTAAAAATCCAACAATGTTACTAAATTCTGAGTGGTTGCCATTCTACAAATCACAGACTGACACAGCACAACAGGTTTAAAGTTAAAAGGCAGCCCCCCAACCCAGTCATTGTGCAACATGTCGAGATTCCGATATCACATGGCGATGACCAGAGGTTCTAATAGCTGTGACACGACACTCACTCTGCGTGTCACGGTTACGTAACAGTGACAGCAGATGTACAGATGTCACTGTTTGCTTTGTCACTGCTATATGTGGTACACTCATCTCACCCACAACTGTTGGCTTCGCGTAGGCCTGCTGATCAGAGAATTATTGTGTAAGACTAGCGCTAAATATACGTCACTTCTTCTCATCATTCTTATTTACCAGCTGATCAGCTGAATTGTTTCAAAGCTTGACCTTGACCCACCAAGAAAGCTCTGAGTTTACTCTAATCGGGTACTAAGCCTAAAGAAGCGCTCAAGGAAAGTTTTGATTGGCTGAGAGTTCCTACTATTCATTTCAAAATATCAGCAGTTATGAATTAATGAACGTATTTGATTTGTATTAGTTAAACAAGAAATAACTCATCCAGTGCTAAACATTGAGGAGTGACGAATGATTGGTCTGTGAATGCTTGTGTCTGGTGCTCTGTGAAGTGAGAGGTTAGGTAGTAAATTCTTGAACGGCAACAATCAAAGTGGCGCAGCCCTGGCGGCGGACTTCATAACTTGTAATGAAATCTAATGCATCCTAGCCTACAATAATGTAATACTAACTAAACATATACCCATAACTGTCCAAACATTTTTTGTATTGAGGAAACTAAAAAAATAATGTAATGTAAATTAACCTGATTGTCGAGCACAAGCTCAGCGAACCCTAAAAGGGCCTACCACCCTACCAATAGGCTAGCAACCCTATGCAAAATGTCCCTATTTGTGGAGGAATTAGAATGCCTAGATCCACTTACTTAGGATTTTAGATTTTGCCTCACTTTTAATTAATTAACCTATAAACTAAATAATAACTAATAATTGATAAATTAATAATAATAATTGGTTGTAATCAATTAATAGTTACCTATTCGTGTAGTCATATTTACTTCTTAGCAAATTTCGATTCAACAATTTAACAAAACATCGACAAGGGTCTTGTAAGCTATAGCTGATTTTTTATTCTATAAGTTATGGAAATTGAATCTTTACCTATTTTTGTGGGCGGCAAGATTGAATAGATTACGTTAAAGAGAGTCTGTAGCTCCTCAGGAAACAGGGGAAACCTTTTGGCGTCAGCATCTGAAACAGCATTTCACCAAAAATCAGAAAACACTGATAACAATCTCTAATAACAATTAAACTTAGAGCAAAATAAACACGTATTGGTTCCTTGCTTGAAAGGAGGTAAGCAACTTAAGAGAAGGTAAACTTAAAGGATCTTAAGCAGACTGGAGGAACTCACAAGGATTGCAGCACGTGAGGAAGGCACAAACGATGATAAGTTTCATTGCCACGCGGGATCATGCTCGTTATCGTTCGTGAAGTCTGGAAATAAAGGAAATAGCATTAGCTGTTGACTCAGAAGATGCTGGATGGACACAAAGTGGTTAAGAGTTTAACTGTTTTAGTGATGAATTTAACGACAAAGTGAGAGTGTATGTTTATTAGAGTATTTAAAGTTAGTTTCATAATGTTATTTTTATTCTGTCCAATTTTGAAAAATAAACAAGAAGTTATAGGGGACAGTAAAAATTTTATTTTTGACCCATGAAATTCCCTCTTTTTATCTTATTATTATAGATTATTATACAAGATACCTATAAAATCCTTAGTACGTCACAAAAATTTGTTTTGAGTATTTTTACTGTTAGCATAATTTAAAAATTTTCAAATTCTTCTAAAGGAGTTGGATATCAACTTTTTGTGTTCTTTTAATTTTTTGTTTAAATAATTTGACTCCTCTCCCTAACCACATGGAGAACTATTTTATTCCCGAATGGACCAAATTTTTGTAAACCAGTTACACATTATTAAAATTTCGTAAATCAGACTTTGAATACTAAAAGGAAATAAAAAGAAATGTTACCTATTAATTTATAAATTATAAACACCAGATACAATAAACGATTATTAAATTCATATTAATCTATTTTTATAAAAGTTAAAACGTAACTCTTTAAATTTTTGAGCCTTTTACACTGCAGATTGTACATATATTTCACAAACTCCCTTTTCTTTACCGAGGAAGAAAAGTTCACTGATATATCTGTCAGTTTGTCTTTAAGGCTATATAAGCATAAAACCCAAAACGAAGGAAGTAAATGGATTACACAATGACTTGTGATGTTACAGTTGTTAATGTTCTTTTGCAAATAAATGTATCAATAAATAAATCAATATATTCTTTTTCCTAACAGCGTTTTTATTTAAATTTATATTTGGGAAAAGCTAAATTGATTATACATAATTAAAATAATTTTCATTTCACTTACTAAAAACCTGAAAAATGTGTCATAGAGCACTATGCTTTCCAGGATGTTAACAGTGTAAGTATTGTAATCCATGACAAAATTCAGTTGTATGACAATATTTGAGATCGTGATGTTTAATCAATCAATCATTCCATTATCTTTTATTTTCGTTGACATGTATAATTATGACAGATGACCAATTTCAATAGTACACATTATGTACAATAATTGTCAACAATAGTAGGCTAAAATAAAATATTAATATTAAATAAATATAAAATCACCTAAACATAAAAATAGAACGCATCTCACAACTAAAAAATAACACATTGAATAGTAAATCAGGCCAAGTACTCTCCAACTGAGTAGAAGTATCCCTAAACTAAAACCTATCTTAATCTTTTTTTAAACAAAGCCTTTTCTTCAATATTTTTTAAATTATTATAGAGTTTCAGAAAGAATCTGGCCCCCGAATTTCGAGCCAGACCACCAGCCAGACCCGAGTGATGGGCATGTCTCAGGTTCTCACGGGTCTAGGTCGGGCACGAAATCGGTTTTATAAGGGTCTGTAGCACGAAATCGGTTTTATAAGGGCCTCCAGCACGAAATCAGTTTTATAAGGGCCTGTAGCACAAAATCGGTTTTATAAGGGCCTATATTTTTTTCTGGATCCTATAAAGTGTTTTTTAGCCAGTAAATCCTGTAGGGAAAATGAATAATATTACAAGTACCATGTGCTTCAGTTAAAGATAACAATCTAAAATATTCATTTTGGGCACTTTTTAGCGTTATGAGTAAAACAACTGTTTGTTATTGATATCAAAAGTCTATTTATAAATTGTTCAAGGTCAGACTGCTTTTCTGACTTTCCATGGGATTACGGTATTGACGTCTTGGTAATCTTTCAAAAGCGTCCTTCGCCTGTTACTTACCGCATTGTTGACTCCCGAACCAGTCTCTAATCAGAACGCTAATCCCACTTTCACATCCTAGGTAGTTTGTACATTCATCAGTACTTTTCATCTGTTAATATGCACGCGTGTGAGTACTGGTAACTCACGCTCCAATCACCCTGACCGCTGTTCTGAAGGAAAGCGCTACAGTGCACGCTACAGCGCCCATTATAACGCTAGACTTCGCGCTACAGCATTCACGTTCGCACTTTCTTCGCTTTAATTAATTTTCTGTTCCTATTATCACAACAGTCACTCGACTGTGTCCTTGGATCCCTTCGCTGGGCCTTGTGAGAGATGGTAGAGATTGGGCAGTTTTTTTAAGTGTTTTGCAATCCGATATAGCAGGCTTCCAAGTCAGGGCGAGAAAATGCTGTTCGGATGGACATACGAGAGAAGGGGCAAGTTTTTGTGGAGAACAAGTGAAATATTTCTCTAAATCCAGTTCTTACGATTCGATACCGAATATGGTGAAAGGCAACCCCAAAATGTGACGAGGTGTTATTGAGCCACTTCAGAAAATCTTTGGTTTCTGTTCGCTTTACGTAAAACACAAACATGAACAACCAAGGCCATCTTCAAAATAAAGTGAACTGTTTCAATTTGGATATAAAATATAAAACAAAAACTGGCATACAGCGCAAACATTTTAAGAAGCAGAATATAACCTAAAAAGAAAATGGAACTTAATGTTTGTATAGAGATATTTGGGCATTTGAAATGTAGTGAGATAACAAGTGCATACTTACTATACATCCTTTGTAGACTCGTTGCAGTATACATAAAAAGCTATATTAAAGCAAGATGGCGTGCTTGTGTATTACAATAAGCATCCCATAACTACTTGTTCAACGAATAACTTGGTAACATCGTAAAAATAAAGAAGCTATACGTTTTAATGACTTTTTTCAAGTAATCTTTTAAATCTCTCGTCATATTTTTTGTCACGTTGGATTATGTAGAATATATTTATTTTGAAATTATTATCAATTAATTACATTAGATACTATTATAAGTATCACAAGGTTTAAAAAGTTTTCGTAAGTGACATTTTTTTAAAGTAAAAATCTATAAAAATGGAAATTCAAATTAAATAACCCCTTCTTGATTTCAGTTTTTGTATGTTTTTACTGAATACTTATTTTTACCTTTAAAGTGTTTAATTTTTACATTTAATTTTGTATAAATCATAAGAGTTTTTTTTAATAGCCTACCAACATTTTGAAGAAAGCGAAAAGTCTTTTTATGAGTATTAATTACATCTCTACAAAGACACACCTCCCATTATTCTGACTAAAAGTAAAGTGTTTAATGTTTATCATTGTTCTTATAGACTAAAATAAAGATGGCAACCAGTACAACCAGCTAACTAACTGTGTAAAGAAGATTTGTTTCCGTTTAGTTTTTTATGCCAATTTTATTTTAATTGATTACACTAAAGGTATTCAGAAGGAATGATCCAAGCCCATTTGCAAATTTTTAAGATCTCTACAATGTCTGCCTTTTGAGACAATTGTGACTGTTAAGTTCAGCTCCAGTTCACCTTCCTCTTAGTGTAGCGTCTGGAATCTGACGCTGTCACACACATGACTCCTAGAATCTGGAGTCATGTTCGTCTGAAGAGATCCAAAAATGTCGGCGACGAAGAAGCTCGAAATTGACTCCATTCGACATCAGAGGCACCTTGACTACAAAATATAGTGTAATCTAGGTGAAGAGATATTCTTATTGTCTCATCAGATTCCAGGAGTCAGGCCTGTTAATCTCGTTGACCGCTACACTAAGAATAATATGAACTAGAGCTAAACTCAAAATTCACATCGAATCAACCGTGCCCACCATAGCTACGTTAAAAGGGGGACGCTGCTTTAGCACCCCCTGGAATAAGCACCCCCTCGGGCTCTGACGTCACGGGCAGGGGGGTGCTAATTCAGCGCACAGACACGGACCAGGCACGGAATTAGCACCCCCCGGCTACCAAGGGGGTGCTAAAATCAGCGCATGATGAACATGGTCGAGGCCCTGAATTAACACCCCCCTGTTCCAAGGGGGTGCTTATTCAGCGCATGGACATGGCTCAGTCACTGAATTAGAACCCCCTAGCATTCAACCAGCAAAAAGGGTATTTTATCTTTTACATATTCAATTCAATCATAAATATAATAGTTGTTATCTGGATTTTTGTGACGCTGCCTCTTATAAGCTACTATCTACGATTGTTTTGCAATTTCCGATGAATGATTAAATAATATAATAATCAAATATGGCTACTTTCTCTTAAAAATTACCATAGACTTAATATTACATAATAATGCTCCGACTAACAAGGCTAATAGACCTTAGAACTCCTCCTCTCATACGCATTGTCATATTTGTGTAATAATTTTCACTCATGACTTTGCTTTCTTAATTTGTTCTATATATCACCTATTAAAATAATAAATTAAATCATATCCTTCATTTATTCTATTTCAGTTTATTCTTTCAGTTAATATGTTTGTAAATTTAATTAACGCACCTGCTAAATATATATTTAAAAAACATAAAATTCTCGTCGATTCTGAGTCGATTTTTGGAATATTACGGAAGGTAAAATGTAATTATGGTTTTTATACACAATTAGTCTAGTATCTTTGCTGTGTCATTTTTATTGTACAGGTATTGAGTACTGGGCGTCCATACCAATGAAAGATCTAGTCTACTCATAGTCTAGTTAAGGGTATTCACTGTAGCATTAACAGTTCAAACTTAACCCAATCGTGAAAACTCAATGAAACATGTTTCTACATATAATTAAAAACTATGTTATTTGTATATGAATCCATAATTAAAGTATTTATTTCATTTTATAGCTTCACAGAAATGGAATCTTCTTTTTTTAGTTTAATTAACTAAAATGTAAAAAAACAATTACAACAAAAAATTTTGTAAACAATTTAGGCTCGTATTTTAGGCAAAATGGTTCACTGTTACACAGTATAGAATTTTTCTCTGCGGCATTTTTGTTTCATATTTAATTTTAATTAAATTTCAAAATTAGGTTTATAGAATGAAACAGATAAAGTATGAAAATTACAGTTTTTGACTTGTCATTTATTACAGAAATAATTTTTCAGTACCTGCCCTTAAATAATTACTCGTAACCATCTGCAATAAGAAACTAGATTATAATTTTTTATCTTATGCACTATTAGGCGTATAGTGAATAATCTGCACAATGGAACAGCTACATAGACTTAACACTACACAAAAATCCGTAGAATGGTACTCACAAAAATATCTCAAGGTTACGCCCATAAGTATTACTATTGCTTACGTGTAAAATATCCTCTATAGAATCATGCCTAACTATTTTTCATGATTAAAGGAATATATTATAGAAACATCAAATTACATTTCACATGAGGCTACAACTTGAAGATACATTATTAGTTTATGAACTTTAACACTGTGATAAAAAAACTTATGGATGAGGCATTGGTAGCTAAGGATGAAGTATATTAATCCGCAAAGGTTTCTTCCTAACTAGTTAATGTAAAAAAATGTTTGGTCGACTTCTGTCCATCTTACTTCTAGCAGATATATCCCTCTGGTAAAGGATTATACCCTCGATTATATTACTTTTTCTAACGGTATCGATGATAATTAGTGTAATATTACGAGAATGAATAATAGAATTCATATTGGGACTTTCATATTAAGTGATATCAACTATTACATGTAAAGTATTCCCACATATATGTTTTGTTGCTCCTTTTATGAGTAACCCTATTTTTTCAAATGTGGATCATAAAATCTTTTATTACCTACGATACTTCAGGAAAGGAGGGATCGTGATTTTTAATTACTTTAGAACATCAGTTCAAAAAATCATGGAATGTCGCATTGACATTAAAATTGGAATATTTTCCAATGACCATAATTTATTTCATCAGTAGTATGCCATTTTTTTTAAAGACATGAAGGAGATGTCTATGACGTACCAGTTATTCTAGAAAAATTCCGTACGAAGGGGCGGGTATCAGCTAGTAAACATTTAAAAACTTGAAACTCGTTATTTTTGCCTTAACATCGTTGCTCGTTATATATTGGCCGTCTACCAAATATGAAATATACAGAGTGAAATCAACCTGCAAATATCGATTGTAGGACTGTAGGTCCACACATAATTTTGACGAAGCTGACGAAACCCGTGCGTGCACTACCGACCCTACTTTTCAAACTGATGTGGCCGTATCGAGTGGTTGAGTAATAATATCGATGTTATTCTCAGTTGTTATTCCTATATTAATACATAACTTTTTATGTATAGTGAATTTGTTTGATGAAATTTCCTAAAAAATATAAGAAGAAATCAAAACAATGTTTGAGTGTACAGGCCCAAGGTTTGTAGCATATTATACTCTCTAGGTTAACGGATACTTTTACACGAGTAAAGAGAAAAGATAAACTAGAACACGGTAATGATGTATGGACACAAAAACTGAAATCATCGCCCTTTTGTATGCAGTTAAAGAATATTTAACTATTGTGTGTGTTACATTAGTCAGACGTGCACTTCTAACCCCATGTATCTGGAAGTGTCAAACTTAAGAATGAACATTCTTACAATATTGTAAAAAGAAGAGTGAAATCTCAGTGAAGTCTTTAATAAAAGCGTATATAAAAAAGGTAAAATTTTAAATTACACTTCAGCTTAGCTGTACTTTTATTTTAAGGCTATTTATATCGGAAAGTGTAGAGAATTTTGTTACACTCTAATTTTCAATTCGTTGTAATTTTTATAACTGATTTGTAAACTAGGTAGTAAAACAGATGTATAGAAGCATAAATATTACTTCATTAATAATAAAAAAATACTACACAATATACATAATATTTCATTTTGTATACAGTAAAACTTTTATATTTTTTTAATGTTTTATTTTCCGGGTAGAACAAAATCTTCAAACCTCGGTTAGAACAAACTTAACAACTGCAACAAATAGCAATCTTTACTGGTACATTTAAGCATCTACGTTTAACACCGTAATCAATAGCATATCTACAAACTCCGTATAAATTTACAAGCCAAAAAGTAGGTCTGAGGTCTTCCATTTAAAAAACAAAATATTAAATAGACATATAATAACTACAAAGACATTTTTAATTTTTGGTCTAGGGTAATCAACATGTATTAGAGTGTTTTTTTCTGACGTCTCAATCAAAAGAAACTTTGTTTAGAAATAATTAAGAATATTATGACCACAGTTCAGCAAATGTAATGTTAAAATCACTTGATTAGAGCAGCTAAAATCAAAACAGCTGATTGTTGCAGCCAACATTCAGTCATATAATAAAGGCGGATATTGTTTGGTAATTGGTTTTTAAAAAACAGTAATTGGTTTTAAAAAAACAGTAATTGGTTTTAAAAAAACAAACTATCTCCCTTATTTCACAACAATTTTTAAAACTTGGTATCGTTAGAATTTTTATTAAATTGTGTAATAATAATTAGATATTTTTTTCCATATATCGCTTTTAAGATATTTACGCTTAAAGATCTTTTAGAAATCACTATTTTGAAAATAAAGCTTGTAAGAAATTTAAATTTTTTGATTTTCCTTAAGGTTATAAAGGTATATACAAAATTTTAACCTAAACAATCCATCAAATATAAAAAGTAAAGTAAAAAAGACAAAAACAAAACAAAATTGTGGCTATTAGAGTAATTATTGAGTTTTAGAAAGGTGAATATGATTGTTTTTGCATTTGGTCCATGAATAATGTCTGAAAATATTGGTAGAGATTGTGGAACACTCTCTATAATAATTTTATGTACAGAGTGTCCTGTAATTCTTAGGACAAGTCTATTATAACCGCAACTGCTCAGGTCATGGCAAAACGCATTTCAGAATATGGAAATAGATCTTTGGTGCTTAGTTTCCTATTCCGTTAGTCTGTATGTGTTTTTTATATACAAATTCGCTTTAATATCTTAAAACGAATAAACAAATCCTACCTAATTTGGATCAAATATTTGTGGTAATAAGGCCAGTTATAAAAACTATATTCATTAATACTTTCGAAATGGCGGCGATTAAATCTGATTAACTTTGAATGTCTTAAAATCCAGCAGGTATACAAGAATAAATCTGATCGTGGATTGTATCACAAATCTAATTACTCAAATACTATTTCAAAACTAATAATAAATAACTCATTAAGAGCATCTTTACTGTAAAAAAAAAACATGGTTCGTGAAAAATAAATTAATATCAACTTTAGAGTATCTTATCCCTATTTCTTTTATTTTTGTGATATATTATGCAAAAACATTTGAAAATACATGTTTCAGGCCTATCTAAGGATAGAATACAATCATATATTTCATGTTTAATGAATTTATTTTAATATCTGTTGTTTTAGGACATATTTATTTACGAAAAATTTAGTCAAGCGACAATCAGATGTATTTCCAATAAAAACCGCTTATCTTTGATTTTGTCATCTATAAAGCATTATTGTCTGAATATTACTGTACGAATTTTCTTGTTCTTTATTATTTCTTAATATATAACAGATAACCTAGTCACTTTTATTTAGTTTTTTCACATATATTGTGAATAAATGGAAGCTTTATGATAAATACAAAAGTTTATTATTGTTAATTAAGACATTTGTTTTTGTCCTTCATTGTTCATAAAGGCGTTCATTGTTGATACATTTGCAATATCTCTAGTATTTTTTAATTTTATTAGAAAAAAAGTTGCTTGGCAACAGATATTAATGTATTTCCTGTACTTTAAATGAAGGGACTAAGATGTGAGCACGATTGGCATAAGATATTCTGGAGCTGCCGTTTACTCGATTTTTGTATTGTGACCTACTCGTTGAGATTTTCCAAGATATTCCATTTTTAACAACAAAAAAACGCAACACTAACCGACAGAGGGGAAATTAACAATGTAGATCCATAATACTCAGTACATAAATGTATGTTTTGACAGCAATAACGCTTTTGAAAATACGGGTAGTATATTTATTGCTAAGTGTTTTAACATTGTTTTCAACTTTTTTTTAAAAATTATAGTTGAACTAACTGATATGGATATAACTGAATGATATTTATTCTTATAGATATAAAATAATATTTAAATTGTTTGTCAAGTGTGTTTGAATTATACTATTCAGTTTAAATAGTATAATTCAGTTTATGATGCGTCTCCTTAAAAATAATTCGCTCTTAGCCGTCGCAAAATTACAATTTCACGGTTCTAATTTTCCCGCTTTTGATTGGTATTCGAAAAATTAAAATAAATAAATAATTGTTTTTAAAGTGGTTAATAGGTTGATATAATCTCTGACCATGTATATTTATTACACATGCCGGATTTACGCAATATCAGTTCCTCTGCGTTGTTCGTACCACGATTTCAAATTAATTTTACTTTAAAAATAAACCTGTATTTGAATGCCTAGAACCTAGTTTTTTACTTAAGTATATTTGATGCATAGTTATTTTTATAATTGGTAATGAACTGTTTGTTTTTGAAATTTTAAGTAAACCACAGCAATGCAGTAAATATACTCATTGCAATATATATATATATATATATATATATATATATATATATATATAATATTAATATAATTTATATATATATATTATTTTATTTTTATTGAAAAATAAATCGCAATATGGTTAAACGTTTATTACTATATTCCGTTGGAGTAATTATTCATCTCATCAATACGCTGATTTAGCAGCCCCCAGATTCAAGGGGTGCTAAATCAGCACATGAGCACGGTCAAAGCGCTGAATTAGGACCCCCCTATTCGAAGGGGGTGCTAAATCAGCACATGAACACGGTCGAGGCGCTGAATTAGGACCCCCGTATTCTAAGGGGGTGTTTATTCAGGGCCTGGACACGGCCACTGTGCTGATTTAGCACCCCCTTTCGTGACGTCAAAATGACGTCAGTAGCGAGGGGGTGTATGTCCAGGGGGTGCTAATTCAGGCGCACCCGTTAAAAGATTTATTCTCATTGTAGCGTGAATGATGACTTTATTACCACCAATTTTGACAAAGCAGCATCTGCGGGTAGGTCTAAGAAGAACCGGTTGACGTTGAATGAGGAAACTCTCGCAACTTCAATAAAATACATGTGGATGCAACCTGTCGTAAAAGTGAATGGAACATTTATATAGAGGCCCTTTTAAAAACGATTATTGGATTATGTAAGGGTAGTTGAGGCATTAGTGCCATTTCACTGTCTCAAAGGTTTCACAGTTTTATACCAAACAGTCTTATTAATTGCTTTTTACAACTAAGGTTTTCATTACTTTAAGGACAACATAAAGTTTGTTACTGGCTGTATTCAGATGTGCAAATTGCAAAGATCTGCCACACAAAGATTGTTATTTTATTACATATTGTAATGGCTCCATATAATTAGTTATTTAATAATATGAGAAAATTCTACACATGACCAGTGCTTGATGAGACAATGAGAATACCTCTTCACCTATATTACACTCTATTTTGTAGTTTAGGTGTTTCTGATGTCAAAACGATGTAAAGAGTTCATATTGAGCTTCATCGTCGCCGACTCTTTTGTATCTCCTCAGACAAACATGACCCCAGATTCCAGGAGTCAAGTCTGTGACAGTGTCAGATTCCAGACGCTGCACTAAGAGGAAGGTGAACTGGAGCTGAACTCAACATTCATTTATGAAAATTCTTATTTTCGTAACGTTTAGTTGAGAACTATTTCTAAAGTAAGTTCTAGAGAGAGGTGTTTGCTCTTGAATCTTGTCCTGACAATTTTCTATTATTACAACGGCTTTCGTAGTATTTAACATTGATCATTAGGATTCTCTCACAAAGCGGCCTTAACCTTTTGCCCTTGGTAGTGCCTTTTAAGGTTCGTCCTCTCAGATCGAATGGCCAGCACCGCTGGCCGCAGCCATTTCTGTCTCAGCTAGACAAATGTTCTTATGTTTTGTCCTCTCAGGTCGTATGGCCAGCACTGCTGGCCATGGCGGCTTCTTTGTCAGCTCGACGGCAAAGTTACGTTCACCAATCTACCAGGTCGGAAGCTATTTTGTGTTTAAAAGCGTGTGTTTGTACATGAGTGTGGTTTTTAATCTATATTATTATGTTCACAATTTTAGTAACATACAATCTTCAATCATCTTTCAATGTAGTAATTTTAAAGACCAAAATCGTCCTACCTCCATTACCAAAAACTTGCTCCGGAATAAATATCAGTTAGGTGAATTCTCTCTTCAAAACCGTTAGCAGTCGAGTGAATATATATTTATCACTAGATCTCAGATAATGACAAGGTGTACGCAACACCACGTGTCGTAACATACTTTGCTCAGATTTAATAGAAAAGTTCAATCAGATCTACAGCTCATTTCATTCATAAGATGTCTTTAGGACATAAAGTTGACACGTAACGCATTATAGAACTCATTATTTTAAAATGAAGTTCCATGCAAAATTTAAATGTATATATGAAATCTTCCTCTACACATATTGCTACATTGTAAATTCCCAGTTTAGTCCATTAAATTGGTTTTTATATAAATGTTTAAATAATAAAATTTAAACATCATGTCACGTTTGAATGTCTTACGAGTGTATTGATTTTGTTTACAGATTTATTAATTCTTCCAATTTTTTCGTTACCATCATGGTCACTTATACGACTAATGTAAAAATATTCGCTACGCTCAGCCAAATCCCATGGAGTGACATGTGCCATCATCTAACCCAGTGTTCCTCATATAGAAATGAACCCCCTTGCACAATTTCAAAATCTACATGTATAAGTCAGTTCGTTTTTGAGATATCATGCAGATAAACAGACGGATAGAAATGAAAATTTTTCAGCCCCGCTTAGCTAAAGGTCAGCTAATAAAAATAGTTTGTAAATTACAACAATTCGAGCGCACGATTGTTTTCTGTGTATTTTCGAATGTTAGTTCAGTCTATATAAAAATATCACTATATACTTTGAACTATCACATCGTCTTTACTTTTAACAGAGAAGAATATTTAACTTGTTTTTGCTTGATGACTTTAGACCATTTAAAACTAAGACAATGATGGGTAAAATCGTAAAAGTACAGCTATATCAAATAGATTATTACGCCACTGTGTAGGTCTAGCCAATCGTGAATAAAAAACTAATAAGGCTACAATTATTAATTTACTTCAATTCATTATTTAAAAATATTATTTGGTTCATCGGCTACAAGATTTAGGTAGATTTCTGTTGCAGTTTATAAGGCTGGTTCCGTAAAAGCCATAAGAATATACATTACCACTGACTAAAGGCATTTCTTTAAACTAGAAATATCTTTAGTCTTTGATTCAACTAACTTTGAAACACTCAAAACTTTCGTCGTCTGAGAGTTTCCAGGCTCCCTCAGGTCCCTGATTTTAGGCCTCTCAACTAGAAGAGCTCTCAGCTTCTTGGAGATCGTGACCTAAGGCAGGTTCGGCCTAAAGCATGCCCGGCCTTATAAAGCTATGTGTTTTTGCTATTCCATTACAATTTCCTCATGTTACAACCCTATCTCAACCTGCCTACAAACAAAATGCGCCAACTGAGCAAGTGTCCTAGGAGTCTTTCAACAGATGGTGTCATGTTTTCTTCCGTTTACAAACACTGTTACCGCTATTGGTGTACTGAACCTACGTGTTTCTCAACTCACACATCATTGAGTAAATTATCCAAGGCAGGGCACCGCAAATAATTTGGGCCTTGAAATAGATTTATCGCTGATAGAAAATCCGGTTGCCCTCTGTAAGCCATACACAGCGGGCGCCTGTCAATTAATGGGAGTATTGCTGAGTAATGTACGGAGACCACGTAAGTGGACGGCCCTGACCTACTGGGCGGTGTCACTTGCTACACAGGTACTGGACACTGCAGGGGCGGACCTACTGGGGGGCAGCCCCCCTCACGAATATGAATTCCCAGAAATATAAGTTTCAACGTCTTTTATATCTGCTATGACATTTTAGGGAGGCAAAATTTTGTTGTAAGTATTATATAAAATTATGATTGGCTAACACGAAAAAACTATTCTCTACAACAAGTACAAAATGCAAGTATAAAATTTGTACACATTTCCAGGAACTTTATGCAAAAATAACAATGACCAAAGTTTCAAAGGGCAAGCAATTAAAAATTTATATATCTCCAATAATAAGATGGTAAAAATATTTAAGATACACAAATCATGTAATACAAATACTGTTCGTAAAACATATGGTAGCTGATATGTTAGGAACGGTTGAAGAATAATTTAGAAATGTGTTTTATCGCTGAGAACATCATTTAGAACACCAATAAACATAAACTAATGTAAAGATTTTATCGCGTTTAAGCTATTAGTCCTCATCCTCATTGGACATTCCTTACTTTTTTTACTTACAGCTGGGAATAAATTATTTGCTTAAAATCAGTAGTTCAGCCTCCCTTCAATTAAGGCTATGGCTACGTAATAGAATGGTCAAGGACACGATCCCGGGCAATTAGAGTTCAGGAAAATAAATAACAATATAATACAGAATAAACATAACAAACGTAAGGCTAAATTTGAAGAAACTTTTAAGAACTTCTTTTAGTAAATCCTTATTAAAACAGATGTTTTGTATTTGCTAACAGTAAATATGTAAACTTTTGTTATTATAGCTTAGAATGAAAAATCTTTGTCTATGTTACTCAAAATACAGTATGTATTCGTTACGGAATCAATTTATATTACGTTAAATAAAAAAAATATATTACAACATTTCATCGCAGTCTTAGCTGTTTCTATACCATTTAAATGCTTAATTCTACGTATAACATAAATGCTGAGCATTAATGTTTTGCAGATGTGGTCGACGCGAGGCTTCCAGTTTGAATTTGTGTCAACTATGATACCAAGATCTTTATGAGGGATTTCACTTCCAAGCCAGGTAACGCAAGATCCACAGTTCTGTGTTTTGTAGTATAATTTCTATTGTCTTTTATATCATTTAAAACTAGATCATTAGAGTATCAGTATTCTTTGGTGATGTTTACTGTTGTATTTGTGTTTCTATTGAAATAGTCGATAAGAGATTTAACTAGTAGTTTGAAGATCGTGTCATCCGTACACATAACTGTGTGCCAAGAATCTTGTAACCAGTCAGACAGGTCATGGGTCAGCAACAAGAATGGTACTAGACCCAGCACTGATCCCTGCGGCACTCCCTTTGCACATCTGTGAGCTTTGATTGGGTCCTTACTATTGTGTTGTTTCTTTACGTACTGGACTTCTACAAGATGATTTCTAGCACTGAAGAAGCTCCAAAACCAATTTAATTATGTTCGCTCTATGCCCATAGTCCGCAGCTTTCGCAGTAAGTGACTGTTTTTGAGACAGTCAAAGGCTTCACTGTAAACAAGGAACAGGCTCGTTACTGTGCAGCCTACTTCTAAGTGATCAATGATATGTTCAGTAAGTTGTATTAAAGCTGTGTCTGTTGACGTGCCTTTTAGAAATCCGTGTTTTTTGGCTTTTTAGAAGGTCGTGATGTTGGAGATGATACAGAGAATTTCTAGCACAATCTTTTCAAAAATTTGGGGAAATTTGAACTCAGAGAGATAAGTCGGTAACTTTCGGTATTGGTTGGTGGCCCGCTTTTATATTTTGGATGGATTCTTACGATTTTAAGCTGATCCGGGAACATTCCTTGTACTTGTTTATAATATTAGTAAAGGGGGCAGATAATTCTCTTTTGCAGGACTTAATAAGTTTTGTTATAGTTCATCTATGCCAGATTAGTTTTTGATTTACGAATACATTTAGATAATATCCATACATCCGATGTGATTAAGATGTATAAAGATTGCTAAATTGCTTGCAGTAGGATATTACTTTGTCATACTGCCAACATATACAATTTGCTCATATGTATAAGTATTTCTTAGTGGTATAGTAAGTAACTCTATAATTTATACGCTACTTTAATTAAGTTTTTTTTACGGATCCACCTGCATGTTGCACTTGCTTGTAAACTATATTGATGTTGTAATTTTTCTTTTTATTCACGATGTTGATGTTATTTGGCACTTGTTTTGCTTGTTTTTGCTTTTGTTTTCTTTAGCATGTATGCATATAAACTATTTGTTGTTTTTATCAAGTCTCTTGTATTTTCATGATACCTATATCAATGTAAAATGGTGTATACCGTATGTAAATAAATAAATAAATAAATGACCTCTATCTGTAGTTACTTGTTGGAAGAAAAATCTATCGAAAACACCTACTTTAAATTCTGGCGAGTGAAAGGTATTTGTATTTGTTGGATTGTTTTGTAGTGTTTTTGCGCTACTATAGCGAAGAAGTTGTTAAAGTAGTTTGTTACTTCCATCATTTCTTGAACTGTATTTCTATTAATTTGCAGGTGTATATGGTTATCTTGGTTGTGGCTAGCCTTCTGCTTATTATTTATTACTTATTGGAAGGCCTTGGACTGTTCTGTCAATGTGAGCTGCTATATGTTCGTTCTCTTCGCAATGTTTTCAGTTTCTGTTCATAGTCTTTTTCCTGACTGATTTTTCGATCCTCTCTTCCTCTCTCGATCTCAGCATTGATCTCTCTAGTGCCTGGAGGTATAGTTTTTTAAGTCTCGTGCATTCTCTGTCCCATGGTTTGGGTTTTTGGGATGTTTGTTTCTTGTTGTTATTAGAGGGTAGAGGGTTTCTATAATTTAAAAGCGATTGTAAAAAAGGTGGAAGTTGTTGTAGGCTAAATTATTAAACGCGTGTGATTTACAGACTTCCAATTTTGTTCTTCTAGGTTGGATTGAAGTTGTTTATTAATCATTGTCTTAAGAAGGTACTATCAGTTCTTGCATTACCTGTACAGTGATGTAGGATCAATCTTGTAACGTCAAATAAAGTTTAAATTCTTCTAATTTCGTGTTATCTTTGTTTTCCTTCAGATATTCTACGTTTTTTAGGCCAATATTACTATCTGCTTGTTTATAGCAGAGACCTTCTCCAACTCTCCTTCTAGCACGTCCATGGCATTATCTAGATTAGAGCTTTGTGATCTGTAGACTCCTAATACATGCATCACTTCTTTCTGAATTTTATTTGAAAGAGAGCGGTTATGCAGACCAGCTCAGCTTCCTCTCCACTTTTGCTTATGAGTTTTGCATAGTTTTCAAGACCTTGCTTCACATATCCAGCTACACCTCATTTCACGTAGTTCTTCCTTGCAAGGCCTCCTATTAATGAATATCTTTCAATGTAGACTACGTGTTTAGGTTTCCCTGAGTCAGACAATGTTCTTCACCTATTATGACACCAAGTGTGCAGGTGCTAGAAATGGGTTAGTCTATCAGTTTTGTTTGAGAGCCAGTAAATCTGTTGATGAAAGAGTTTAATTTCTTTATTTATGTTTTTAAAAGCTGTAAAGGCTATTGTTTTATGATGCTTCTTGTGGCCAGTGTTCCAGACTATTAGAGGTGCATATTTATGCTGTTTGTGTCTCTCTTTGTGCGGATGTGCGGTGATTAAAATATCGTGTTGTGATGTAAATTGAAAGTTAGGAGTATAAAGGTTAGCGAACATAGAGTACAAATGTTAACGAGTATTTTTAAATTGCTCTGATAGGTTAGCAAATTGAGTACAACCATATGACATTTCAGCATGCGACGTAATAACACCCGTAGCCTAATGAAATGAGCTGTAGACTTTTTGCTTGTCACCTCAATGAAGGCTTTCACGCGAAATGTAATGTGGCGTACTCTTACCCCATAAATAGTGCATAATAAAATTAGCAATAGTTGTTCTTACTGCTACAAACACGAGGTATGTTAAATGCAATTTTAGAGCAGAAATTAGTAATTTCCACAGGAGCTGAAGCAATTGTTGATCAATTGAGCCTGCTATTGTAGATAGGTATGACATCCGAATTCTCTAATTTTATGGGTTTTTCGTCTTATGTTGTTATGAGGCCATACGTTTTTCTTTACTTTGTTTATTGCTCAACGTTATCGTGAGTAAGTGCCTTCAATATTCGAGACGCCACAGATAATACAACGATGTTATCAGTAAGGTCTCATCTCCTGGCTTGCCAACAGTATAGCCTAAGAGCCAAGTGCACAGTGGAAGCACAATCAGGATTGCTTAAAGCTAAACCGTAATCTGGTGGTTCTTCGTAGCTACTGTATGGAGCTTACGAGTGAGTAGAGGAAGGAATGTACTTTCCGCCTGTCAGGGTACCTGTCAATCACTTTTCATGCATTTCTAAAAACATTGACTATTAATAATTTACTTACTTTTTTCATAAAATAATGAGTATTTATTAAATTATATTACTTTATTATTATTAAATTATTATTATTATTTAAATTATATTATATTTTAATTAATAATTAATTTAAATTATATATATTAATAATATTAATATATATAATATATATTATAAATTATTATTATTATTATATATATATATATATATATAATTAAATTTAAATAATAATTTAATTATATTTTAATTAAATAATAAGTATTTAATTTGTAATTATAATAAATTATTATAATTTGATTAACTACTATAATTTTATAATTTGATTCTAAATCTTAAATTAGAACAATTTTATTTTTGCATAGTATTATCGTTTCAGTCGTTGTTCTTGTTTTATTTTTGTCTATTGGACTATTTCATTGGTTAGTAATTCTAATGTTGGTAATCACATTAATAAAATTTTAACATTGTTTAGCAACATTAATTCTACTATTACTTTTGTAGTTATCAATTTATTTCATGCGTTTAAAAGAGTATTGATAGCAAAAATACAAAAGAGTCGGCCGCCTTTAAATTGTAACCATAAATTATGAAATTTAGTTAAATAATAAGTATATACTTAAATAGGCACTGTACATATGTTAAACGTACAATATTTATCAATAAATGTTGTTAATATCTAAATTAAGAGCACTGATTGAATAATGGGCAGGATTAACTATACGGTTAACAACGACTAGAATGATACCCTTAAGTTGAATAAGGAAAATAAACGTAGTGCAGAAAAGTTTACACTGGGGTAGAGAGTGGGGTAAGTACGAGTATAACATGTTTTTGGAGTGGTTAGTTCAAGTAATTCGCTCGAATCTACCCCGCTCCCCCGTACCTATCGCAAACGCGTACTCCCTACAGTATACCAATATTATTCTTTAACTATATAAAACCTGAATAATAATTTATCGTTCAATGCTACGAATGTATTTCACGTTTCGTTGTAGTTCCTGTGTTTTTAAACGTACCGAATTTACAACTAATTTTTAAACTCTCAGTGATTTATGTGTATTTGCAATTGCATTAGCAGTAAGACTGTTTTGTCATATATATGCTACTAGTGTTTCGTCAAACTCTACAAGATGTAATTAGACTGGTTCTGTAACTGTATCTTGGCGGTTGTTAAGGTTCCTCCGCGGTTTTTGGGAGTGAAATCGTATAGTATGTTGAAGGACGCCACTTGTTAAAGCAAACCACCTTCAGTCAGGAACCCACGTAATGAAATTATAGCCTATGATAAGTAATTTTGACTGTTGTGAATAGACTCTTAGTTACCCTAAATACAAGTTTAAATTATTTTTGAATTAATGAACCAACGAAATATTATTACTGAATGTCTTAAGAATGAGTATGTATTTTTTCTGTACACAATTTGTACTGAACTGTTTCTAAATAAAAGTACGTTTTACTAATACAACTAAAAACGTTATTTTTAATTCAAAAATGTGTTAAGTACTTTAAAAGACTCATCAAAGAGGACATCTTTAATTGTAAAAAGATCTTTATAACACTTTATACGTCAGGACTGTTTTCTACGACAAAGAGAGTCAATCAGTTAAGTAATCAATTTACATAAATTCTAAAATGGACAAAAGAGAGAAATAACATAAAACATCTGTTACTTCTTATTAGTATAGCATTATATTTCACAAGGTTCAGTCTTAGTTCTTTTCTTTTTCGAACATATATATTGTATCGTATTCCCCTAAAATCATTGTTCCTTCGAGTAATATAAGCTAACGCTATGACTGGTAGTTGAAAGTTCCTTAAATCGTATCATTTTGCTCGGAAGTTGGAAAGAAACATCACAAAGTTGGAGTATCAGCGGAAATTTATGTATTTGTTTTTTAATAATTTCCAAACTAAAACTGCTTCAAAGTCATTATTTCATTAATGTAATTATTCGACTGAAAATAATATTGAATATTGGAAATGTTTTTCATAGAGTAATAGCCATAGTAATCGTATTTATGTTTAACCTTTATAATACTGATACTGATTATAATACTGAGTTTAGTTTATAGTTGCTGGTGTTCATACTTAATACAAAAGATAACAATACTACCGGACGTTATAAGAGTAAAAATGGTCTTGCTTTAAGTAATACACCAGATATCTTTTAGCCTGTCACAAACAACTGTATAATATCAACGAGTAGGGTAGGTTTTTAATAATTTATTTAATACATGAAGATCTACGTGGTGTTTAAGGTAGATTATCACTTGGGTAAACTTTTCTAAAATTTATATTCACTGAACCTTAAAATACACGTCCTGAAGACAGAAAGACTAATAATCTTGATTACCGGTATTCAAAGAGGACAACGAGGCCATCTTAAAATTCAAACCAACCACAGAACAACTCAGGATATAAGGATATGGATTTTGTCAGTATTTAGGCCTACTGTATACGAAATTTTGATTGGTAGGAATGGCGTGATTGAATAAAACTTGCAATTTTACATAACTAATTTACGTTTTGTCAAAAATTAATATCTTTACAAAGCTGTCTAAAATAAATACCGTAATAAAAGGCTAAAAACTCCTCGTGAAGTGATATAATATAGAGTTTAAGTATAAAATCCCTTTTTGATGGATTATAATTAAAAAATTATATTATAAATTAAAATCACATGAATCGACAAAATTTAGTATTCAGACGCAGTAAGATAAAACTAATACTAAAGTGTATTTTAGTCTTAAGAGAGGAGTGTTTTATAAAGTTTTAAAGCGAAAATGTTGGATCGAAACTTTTAATTCATCTCCTAAAAATACCTGTTATTACAGTTATTAGTTTGTGACATTTAACTGTTACGATATTCTATTAAAATTGTTTAGTTTGCGACGCCTGAGACATTTAAGAAATTAATATAAGTAATTAAAGTCGTAAGGTATATTTAATTTTTGTTTGTACATTGACATTAATTGCATACACTAATAATTTCTTGATAATAATGCAATAACAATTGTTGCTATATTAAATAAAAATTATGTAATTGTTATGTGTGTGTATTCGGGGTTGGCTAGCAAAGTTTACACACGAAAATGCATGGTAATATGGCATACTTCCACTGGCCGAATAAGGAGTTATCGTAAAATCTTGGCGAATAGTCAAGAATGTTCCTCACCTATTCGCGACATTTTAAGACGACGTCATTGTCAATTCAGTTACACAACATTCAGCAGTGCAACCTGGCACAACGAGGCGGGACCAACCGGACAGGGACGGGTCGGGTCAGGTCCAGGTTTCTCCGCCTACCAGAAACTATTGTGAAAGGTTAAATAAATCAGATTTCTCTACAACGCAAATTTCACAACAAAAGAAGCTTTTGGGGAAAAGCATCCATCCGTGTTGTTTTCAAATCCTGAATTACGTTTTATGTCAGTGGAAGACCATCTGTATAGGTTAAAAGGAAGTTAACATGATACTGAAAGAAGTAGAAAAGTATAATACGATATTCCGCAAGGTTCAGTCTTAGTTCCTCTCTTGTTCACACTACTCTAATACAGTTTATAATTATATAGTTAATACATTATACTCCCTAGGATCGAGTTGTTCCTTTGAGAAATCTAAGTTAATCGTCTCCCAGCCTCTCTGTAGTCGGTACATCGTTATCGATCGCTGCAATCATTATGCAGCAGTGTTATCAACTGCAATCCGTGTGAAGAGATCACACTTGGATGGAGTAACAAAGCTATTTGATGGCAACACTTCGGTTGTGGGTTATGAGAAGATTACTGTCTCACTTTGTGCACCCAACAAGCAACATGTGGTTTGAACTCAAACACGAGCAGCGCAATACACTATTACGTACCTAGTAAGTAGGAGAGAGGTGTCCGATAGAAGTACTCACAATTTATTACTCTAAGTAACAGAAAATACCAAATTTACCGTTTAATAAATTGTACGATGGTAATTTATTAAACTTAGTTGGAAGAAAGGTAGATTACACATCCTAATTTATACAATTTTGAAAATATGGATGCTGTAGCGGCTTGCATATTATTATATGATTTTGAAGCCTCTCCTTCATAAAATCCTAACATTTATTAACGAGGTATAATCACATAAGTGATTTCTAAAAATATAGGATTTTCGAAACACTAAATTTTTGCTGTATAATATTGGGTCAAAAACTATACATTTTGTATGAATGAAACAGCTCACTATTTCGATTATTTAAAATAATAGTGTATACAGAATGGCCAATATTTAATGAACTGGTGTATAATAACATAAAATAAGAAAAGTGATGAAATGGAACGTACGTTCCAAACTCCGTTTTCCCTCTGACGAAAGGCTTATTCTACTTATGTACAATAATTAATAAAATTGGTGGCATGACATTATAAAATCAATGAAGCAAAATGTAATGCAATATTTAAGTAATTGAATAAGTTATTAGCATTTTTTCAAAGAAATATGTTTAAAGTATTATTGAGAATTCTTGTATATAGACTATATAATAGAAGCTATATAAAATACGTTTTATGAGTAAAACCGCTTTTCATAATCTAATTAACATTTTAAGTGGTAATTGCTCAAAGTTAACAAGTTGTATTAATCGTAAGCACACAAATTTGTGCTTTTAAGCTTAAACAAGAAGATTAATAAGATTGAAAGGTTTATTCCCTTTTTGTAGTATATTGTTGGGTGTGTAATTTTTCATAAACAGTTTGTAACAAAATAAGCTTTTATATTATAAATTAAAATCTTTAAATTATCGTTTTTAAATATTAATCACGGTCTGAGTAGGACCATCTTACATTTTTCAAATTTCTAAAAATTTAAACTTAAGACTACAATGTGTAGTGTTTAAACTAATTCACCTTGTTCATTTTAAATTATTTCCACGTGGAATAACATGTGTATTCCTAAAGGGTTAATAGGTTGAAATATCGCCCATGTAAAGCTGAAAATGTTCGTGTGAAAAATAAAAGAAACATTTTGAGTGTGTTGAAGTAAAAAATTTAAATGAATGGAAGCAATACTAATTAATTTTGAAACGGAAATAATTCCCCGTTGCCCAAAATCCAGGTCCAACCCAGATTCCCCGGTTCGTTGGGTCCGATTACATTCCTACCTGTACCCGCGGTCGTGCTGTGGTTTTTGTAGGATAAGTTTTTACCAGTCGGAGGCCAACCCACCGCCAATCGCAGTGTAATTGGATTGTGTTACGAAACTAAAATTTCTCTGTCCGTTCTCTTAGCGTTTAGTACGTGAATGTTGTTGCTTCGTTTTGAGCTGCGGACATCCAAGCTAAGCGTGTAGTTTGGTCAACAATATGTTGTCAGGAAAGATATTCATAGTAGATAACGGCCCTATTAATAACATGACCAATACAACAATAGTACCAAATTTGTACTTGCAAACACAAAAGGAGATAGTGAAAATTACACTTACTGTATGATTATATAATAGTATATCATATGACGACAAAATACATCATATTTACTGCTATCCATGAGATAATTTTTCCTCTATCACGGTAGTTGATAATAATTCGGAGATTACGGAAATGCCAATAAATACCTAACACGAACCTCTTGTTCAGTTAGATAAGAAGCACTAAAATAAAACGAGAAGCTTATCACGGTAGTTGATAATAATTTGGAGATTACGGAAGTTCTAATAAATACCAACACGAACTCTCTTTCAGTTAGATAAGAATCACTGGAATAAAACGAGAAGCTTATCACTGTAGTTGATAATAATTTGGAGATTACGGAAATGCCGATAAATACTAACAAGCACTCTTTGTTCAGTTAGATAAGGAACACTAGAATAAAACAGAAGCTAGCTAAGGTGCGGCCTACCCCAGATGTTCCTAGACTGTTTATATCAGTATAATGTCTGTATCGCAGAAAATACAACGAACAAGAAAATTCCATTTTTGGAGATGATCCACTAACCAAATATTCTGTCATTGTCAATAACTGTAATGTACGAGTAGTTTGTATTTACCATACAGTATCTTTCCCCACTTTTAGACGTATAAATGTAGATGAAAATGAAGTATTGCAGTTACTTTGTCACAACACCCTGGGCTTGATGAGAGAAATGAGTAGATTAACCAACTACTAGAAGTATTTTAGAGTGATTTTCAAAACTTAATATTTGAGTGTGGGATATGCACAATAAAGATTACATTTTTGCAATCGATATTTAGAAGAACAAAACGTTCACTCTGAATCATCTTGAATGTCGATCGGCCAAATAGAAAGTATACAGATTTAGGAGAGATCAACAACATGTATTTGCTTATATTTTGGTCAGATGTAACCGTCTTCTATAGTCCAATAAATAGGAGTTAATATGTCCTATTATCCTAATAATTTGGTAGTTGCTCTGATCACGACTGCACTTCTGAGCCATGGAACAAATATTTCACTTTTCAGCTATGTTTCAGTTATTGTTTGGAAATTTATTTTAATTAATTAAATTGCTTTAATTGCAATTTCTGGGTCCAAATCCTGGGGCCAAAAAGTAACACAATTAATTTATAAAGTGCAAGCCCATTCGTTTTAAATTGATCGTGAATACAGTCCCTTGGTGTAGGTTAGAATTGTACAAGGCTTCGAACAAGATCACTTTCACGTGTTCACTCGCAACAGTTGACCTTTGAACCTTGACCTTAGCTCGGAAATTAGAATGTGCCCGCACCCGGCCAGACAGACTGTGCGGGGGAGACCTCCGGAACAGCTCTGACCTTTGTAAAATAATTCCAGCGCGATCCAATACCGCTGTAGAAGGCTATTAATTCACGCAAGAAAAATAATTAATTAAGATTTGGATTTTTTACTAGTTTTGGGTAAGAATCAGTTATATCGGTTGAGTCTAGTAATTCTATTGGATAAACGTTGAATACACCACAATAAAACACAGGTGTTATTAAATGTTGGTCAATATTAGTAAGGTAACATCCAAATCATTTCAACTATCATTCATTGAAATATCATTGACCTCAGTTAAAACGTTGCTATCGAGTGGAGAACAAAAGTCTACAAAGCCACTTTGAATAATTTAGCAGAGAAAATTCTTAAACTGAACCTGACGGGAAACCGTTATGGACTTGCTATAGTGAGAGAGAATTATGAAAATTCATTAGAGCAGAACTGGATCTTCGGTTGTTGGCGTGCACGCGTTGGTGTTTCCATTAAAACTGTCAGATCTACAATTGCATTATCTGGCTATCTGCATTAGATATTTCTAATGAGTTCACAGGTACCAAATTTTATGAACGCGAGCCAACATTATCGCCTGTCCATTAATAACGTCAACTAGGGAACCGGGAAAGAAATAGATTCAGAAAGGGCGCTTCTGCAAAAAAAACCTTTCTCAATCGACTCCAATAATTAAAATAATTTGACTAATTCCACGCTCCACGCAAATCTGCATTATTGGTGTGATATTGTTCAATCTACAATTAATCTGTTTTCTTCTTCGTAAAAAACTAGTCATATTTCCTCTAATTATTTTAGACATATGCTGCTCCACCGTACAGTGATAAATGTTAGGAAAATTATTTATACATGCAGTCAGAGGACTAGAGTTATGGTTATGGTTATATGTTTAAAGACACGTGTATTTGAATTCATCTTTGAAGCTCAGTGGAGGACCGCGTGGAGAGCTTAGGTTCAAGTAAAGTATAGGGCATGTGAAGGAAACAGGATTTTTTCCGAACATTTTCCACCCATGATTTCATGACCATGGTTGTTTGATTCCTGACTTATACGTGTCAGGACGCTCCGGTATGTTTGGTTTATTTTAACCTATATTATAGGTACCTGCTGGGTTACCTATTCACCTGGGGAAGAGATCAGATTGCAGATTTTGAAATGTAGTGTTACTATTTTTTGGAAACACTAAACGATGGAAAAGGTCGGGAAAATACTGTTTCCTTCAAAATCCTTTCGTCTTCAAAAACAAACTCCACAAACGAAATATAGAGCATGCCTTTCTAATCAATTTTAAAGTTGAACCTAAACATTACTGGTTTATAAGCTTCAAACCTTTACGAATTTCTGAAACTACTCCTGAATCTCTTTAATCTTATTTCAAGTTCTACATATTTAACCCCTTGAACGACTAACTAAGTGCCATTTTTCTCAAGACACGTCTTCTTGAGCCAAGTGACACGGTTAGTGTGTCATCCAGCTCCATACTGAGCTCTCAGTAACAAGCTAGACAGGTGTAATAATGTGGTTAGAGGCTGACACAGCTACTAGTGTAAATGTAACCGCTCGTCAGTATACAACTGACACCTGGGGAACTAGTTTAACTGGGATTGGCTTTAATTACTGGTATAGTCTTCTAGGGGATTTATTGGCGAGAAGAAAAGGAACTTGGAACCAGTCGCTCTTCAGGAGTTCTAAAATAGCCAACAGTCAAGACTTGCTCTGCCTTAACAGTGGAAGTCGGTGAAAATAACATTGTCTTCAAGCCATCGACAACTTGGCTGGTTCTATATAAAGCCTCCGGAATAGTTTTATAATGTATATCAGGTGTACGAGTTGGAATGATCAACGTTGCTGGGCAGAATAATAAATTCATTCCCTGTGAACTAAGAGGAAGGTGAACTGGAACCAAACACAACATTCGCATTGAACCAATCCTTCCTACCATAGGCTACATTGTAGTGGATAAACTCTCTTCCACTGTTTTGCCTGAAAATCAAACAGATTTCCACTTTTGTACAGCAATTATATCCCCTGTTACCCAGGAGGGTTGTGATGTGTGGGGTGAGGTAAAGCAGCAGGAATAGGGGTTGTCATTATTCTGTCTCCAGAAGATCTATTCTTCACTGTAGATTATACAGTATAGAAGCTCCATATGTTTGGCATTACAGTGAAGTTAGACTGCTTCAAAAATAAAGCCAGGTTGGAAGGGTTAAGCTGGACAAAGTACGAACTACTGCGGTTTTTTGGCTTCCAATGTCATAATTAGCAAGTAATTCTCGATGAAGGCCTCGATTATAGTTATTTTTATGACAGTGGGGACATTTAGATAGACGTTTTCACTATTTATAGTTTTGACTTGTTATTGTTTTGGTTTTCGGAGTTATTAAAACGAAATATATATTGCATGATCCCTGAATGTATATAAATTAGATTTATAATGACCTGTGTGTTGCCGGTGAATTCTTATTGCTGCAATCGATTGTTAAAAATATACGTCCAATAATAATCTAATGATAATGACGAAATGGGAATCTTATAGTCAGTCTTATAATCAGTAGATTACGAACAGATAAAGTATCAGTCCAATTAAGTTATTGTTTACAATGTTATTACCCTGGTTTGGGATATTTTCTTTTTAATAAGCACTTAAAATAATAAAATAAAGTGCTTTAGACAGTGTGTTTAGACTAATGGTGTAATCGTATATTAGATTATTAAATATCACATTTAAAACGTATAGGTAATTTCTTACAAATCTGCAAATTTTCCAAATACAAAATCCATAACATTTATTTAAAACTGCCCTACAGGTGTATATCCTTAACTTGGTATATTTTAGTCTTTATTGTTATTAACGCATGTTGCCATGTATTGTAGTCAACGTTCCATTTCAAAACTTTGAAATACAGTGGTTCTCTCAGACGGATTTGTAAGGTTAGATTTTATTGTATTAGGTACACAAGATATAACTCACACAGTGCTTAGGTACACAAGAGATAACTTACACACCGCTTAAGTACACAAGAGATAACTCTCACAGCGCTAAGGAACACAAGAGATAACTCACAAACAGCTTAGGTACACAAGAGATAACTCACACACCACTTAGGTACACAAGAGATAAACTCTCACACCGCTTAGGTACACAAGAGATAACTCTCACAACTCTTAGGTACGAAAGAGATAACCCATGCAACGCTGAAACTGAGGGATGGATAAAGTGAGCACATGATATTTATAGCGTATATCGTGATATCATATACATCTAGTAGTCGGCTTTTGTACGATAGACGTTTCCTCTGTTTCACCACGTCAGAATATCACGCACCGGATATTTTTTATATGAATATTTAAATATACGGACCGCAATCTCTGCATTGTGTGCATCATTCCAAATCCTGAAGTGGAAATTCTGTAGTTACCACCAGCGTCATTCCTTTCCTTGTTGTGGCGCGACCGTGATCTGCTATGTTACTATTTATGTTATTTCAACAATTATTGACTTCAATCCAGGATCAGAATATGCACACTCCCCCGTATCAGGGTATACAGCAAGTATATAGATTTCCAGACAACATGAGAGAATCACCGGAAAAGTCCTCCATTAGTTTCTGTAAATGGATGGGTTCTCTGAGAGTGTTCCACTGCAACATCCTCATTGATATAAACTTATTTACATCTTTTTAAAGTCTCATGTAGCACATTATTTTGAACAGAGTTCTGCACGTTGGTGGTATATATATATATATATATATATATATATATATATATATATATATATCTAGTTTATTGAAATACAATTTTTAAATTGCTAATGCATGACTCGCAATTTTTCTGGAACAAATAAAAATGGTCTTCAACATAAATTTATAACCTAGCTTACTCAATGACTTAATTCATATAAGATACGTAAAGACCAATTTGTTCAGTATATAAATACATTTCTGACATTTCATATTTTCCTTCTACCCTATAATAATTTTCTTCTAGCCTTTACTCTCTACCTTAATAATTTGCTGTCTAGCCTTTATCCTAATTTTCTAACTTTTAGCCTTTGTTTTGAATAATTTCCCAGTGTTTTTCTATCCTTAAATTATTGCCTTTTGACATTACTCTTTGCCTGTTACTCTTTATAATTTTATTTTTACCTTTTACACTTTATCATTTTATTTTTACCTTTTACTGTTTATCATTTTATTTTTACCTTTTACTCTATATCATTTTATTTTTACCTTTTACTCATTGCCCTCTAACATTTACTCTTTGCCTTTAACCCTTTCCGTTTGTTTATACCCTTATAATCTACACTCTTTGTCCTTACCCTTCAGGTTTTGCCTTTTCCTTCACTTTTTGCCTCCAGCCCTTTAATCTATACCATGTACTCTTTACTCTCTCCCTCGTCTTTTCTATGAATTTTAGAGTTCAATATAGGCTACAAGGTAACGGGCCTTCACTTGTCACGTAACTGACTTAGCCGAATTTTCTGCAAGGTTTCAAGTTCCATAGATCATTTCATTAGGCTACATGTATTACTATGGCACACAGTAAAATCTCATATAACTGTACTCTTATTTATTCTATTCTCGTTTACACATAGTTACCCTTTAAACCAATGTAAAAATGTTTGCTAACGCTTAGCCAATCAAAACTAATGCTCTCCCAATAAAATGATAATCCAGAGGATGATGTGAAAGGCAAGATCGGCGTACACATGGTGAAGGAAACAGGATTTTTCCGGACATTTGCCATCGTTTAGTGATACAAAAATCAGTAACACTACGTTTCGAGATCTGCATCCGATCTCTTCTTCAGGTAAATAAATAACCAAGCACATAATTACAACAACCTGAAGAAGACATCAGATTGCAGATCTCGAAACGTAGTGGTACTGTTTTTTTGTATCACTAAACGATGGCAAGTGTCCGGAAAAATCCTGTTTCCTTCACAATCCTTCCATTGTCAAAAACAAACTTCAGAGTACACATGGTGTCCCAATATTTACCATCAATGTTACCGCAGAGTACATATGTACTACGTATGAGTCTCATTACGTGTTCATGTGGTGAATGCGTGTAGGGTAATTGCTTGAGAAAGCAAGGAGTATTAAAAACTCAATTATACCTCGCCGCAAGCAATCTGGAGAGTATAGCGTCCATATGTGCTTACCAATTTGCTCCTCCTATCAGTCGAAGAAGATAATACCAGTAATTAAATTACATACAACTCGTTATTGAGGAACTGATGCCAGAATGTAATTTCTTATTAGATAACTATAAACGATGTTTAAATTAATAGTAAATTGAATACATATATGTAGTCAAAGAATGTATTTTACAAATAAACTGAACTTAAATATTGAATTGTTTAAATATAGATCTGAACCTTAAACTAGGTTTATACTGTATATGTTATGTAATACTCATGAATACCAATGAGTATTACATGAGTATTACCAATGAGTATTATTCATGGAGCTGTCCACGGACTCTGCCAAAAGTGTGTACTTTTTTAAACCGTAGTACAATTTCGTATGGTTGCCATGAAAAAGTTTTTAGTGAATCAAAAGGGGCTTGCAGATGTTCTTGTAAAAACAAAATCGTCATAATTACACAAAATTCTATTCCATGCACACATATGGTTGTTGTGGTTCCTGACTTATGCGTGTTACAACACTCTGCTATGTTTTGTTTACTTTAACCTAGATTTTAGTCATGCATTAGTTTAGTTATTCACCTAAAGAAGATATTAGATTGCAGATCTCGAAACGTATTGTTACGGATTGTATTGTATCACTGAACGATGGCAAATGTCTGAAGAAATCACGTTAACTTCACAATCCTTCAATCGTTAAAAACAAACTTTAAGTAAAGAATTGCTTTGTATATTATGATAAGTCATCAATATGAATCATGACCGACCTATGAGTCGGCTTTTATATAAATTATAAGTTTATCGTCAGTTATTAAAAGGTGTAAAAAGTTAATAAGAATAGGCGAATGACAAACAACAAACGTATATTTTGGAAGTTACCTTCAATTTGTGATGTAGTCTGTAAATGTTTTAACATTTAGACCTACGAACTGACATTAAAATCATTATTATATTATCCGTGACTTTCAATTAATTCCATTCTCATAAAACACAAAAGGAACAAGAAAACACTACATTTTTACTTGGGTTTTTGGTGAAATTAATGCAAGTTGGTGCCCAGTTCATGGACATTCTCCAACAAAGCCAGAAAGTTTCAAATTAGGCGCAACATTAAACTACACGCAACAGTTAATACAAGCAGGGAATCCAACATTAATGTAATCAGAACATTGTCTCTTTAAAGCATATTGTCTGAAAATACACTGCCTTCGTCTTGACAAATTTCCTACAAGAACGAACAGTGCCAGAATCATAGCAATATCATCTTCCAACCTCTTCTTTCCCTATTGTTATGGCACATGCCTGCGACACTGCACGAAGTGTTGTGCTAATATTTAATTACTGCCTGGAGCCCAAATCTCACAGTCGGATCTGGGAAAGGGATGGGCCCTTGCACAAGAGTGACTCAAAGATATTCGGCAACACTGGTGGAACTGTCAATAATTAGTACAAGAATGTGCGGATGCGGCAGAATGCCATGACGGTCAGCAGGGCCGTATCTTCCGTTGGGGACCAGGGTGCAGGAAGGCTCCGACAAGACAGATATTTCTTGGGTGAGAGTTTGTGAAGGTTACTGCTCAGAAAGCTGGCAAAACTTCTCTTCTGTCTGTCTGTCTCTCTGCACGATATCTCGATTACATAAAGCTCCATGCAAAATTTAGTTTATTGTCTATATATAGTGCAGACAAACGTGCAGGGTGTAAGTAAGTCCTGATAGGTACACCTGGATATATTCCAAACGGATCGAGATATCAATGTAAAATCTTTCCCAAACATATTAAAATACTTTTTGGACTTGTTGAAGGATAAAAATACTACCCCCCCCCTTTCAAAGGAGGGTCAGAGGTCATTGTTTTTTTTCACAATGACATGAACAAAACTGAAAGAAGTAATTTAATAAGTACGCGTATGATGAAGGTTGTACATTTATATCTCAATACGTTTGGAATATATCCAGGTGTAGAGATGTTTTGTTCATATTATTGTGTTTCTATTGAATTTACCGTTCAAATGAATGCCACAAGAAAGAGATCGTAATTTGAAAATTTAAAGTGACTTCCCTCTTCCCCGGGGACTCGGGGAAATATTTTTATCCTTCAAAAAGTCCAAAAAAGTTCTTTGTAATAGGTACGGTGAAGATTTTACATGGATATCTTAATCGGTTTGGAAAATTTTAAGGTGTATCAGGACTTAATTTACACCCTGTATATACAGACAGAAGGGAAATTTGTTAGCCTTCTGAGTGGTTATGTAATGTATAGAAATTTTGGTTAAATAGTACATACTGAGCTACGGATGTCATATGTAGCGAGCTGGCAATATTCCTCATATTCCTGTATGCCTGTTTGTTTGTTTTCCGCAGGATATCTTTAGAATGAATTGAGCTATGGAACTGAAATTTGGAATGTACATTCATATCAACATAAACAACTCCGTGTTTGATGACGTAGCATGTTCCGCTATGAAATTTAACTGAGCGTTAGTCCAATTATCAGCTGGATATCTTGAAAATAACTTCCTATGCAGACTTTAAATTGTCCATGAAAATTCATTGATGCTGCATATACGAGATTGATTTCGATGATGGTGAATAGTTCCTTTATAGGATTTGGCTGATAATCATTGATGCCTATAAGTCCTAGAGCGGATAAAATTTCTCTTCTGACTATCTGAGGGCTGGAAAAAGTTATTTTCTTTTTTATTGTTTCCTTCCTGTCTGGCCTGTAGAAAATCTGGAGGATATAAAAGAGAGAATCTTCAACGAAGCCTACGCGGCAAGTGGTCTAGCATACTTCTACCTTGTAGAAGGAGTAGAACATGTGGTTTTCTCAACAGAGGGATTAAAAATCTGCATCCTCTCCGGGGTCCTTGCATCTTTGGATACACTCATGACAAGGCGTGGGGTGCTGACTAATCTTCAGTCCTGTTCATCTCCTGCCCAACAGGAAGTGAAAGTTCTTGGCCTCCATTAGTCACCGTGAAACAGTTCGTTCTTGTAACCTTGTGCAGTAACTGACCACAACGAGGGCACCAGTGTTTAGGGAAATCTTTGTTTCACAAGAGCAAGGTTTTGTTCTAACCGGACAAGATGAGTCAGCCTCTCATTGAGGTTCAGAGTATTGGGGCTCTCTGCGACTGAGTGACCGTACCGAAGAAACCGACTCTTCTTCCCTACCAAACCGGTTACCCTATTAGGCATATAGAATACAAGTTAGCGGATATATAAAATACCATTATACACGTAAATCTTCCACTATCCCAAAAGTTCATGCGGTATTAAACATAATAAGAAATTAATTTTTATTATAGTAATTGCTTATTTATTTCTCATGTTTTGGTTTTGCACATTGCATTAATAACGATTGAGTTATACTATTGTATAACAACTGACTAGCTAGAATGCATGTTTGTACATAAGTTATAAAACCACATTCACAGTTCTATATTGTGTGAAACCGGCTAAGGCATTTTCAGCGGTCAACGTATCAATGTACGTGAAAGTAACCTGTATTATAATAATATTGTATTATATTATGAAGAACTATGGTTTTTTAAGTTTTACAAAGGGCAAATGCTTAAATTTTAGTTATTTACGTATGGTTGAAACCTAATTGTCGTTTTTTGTATTTTCTAACTAATTGTTTGATTTATCTATTAGCTCTTTCAGCTGCTTACATAACAAGTTATATTGGGGGGAGTTAACACACTAGGTGGCTTAGGAGGTATAAAATATCCTCTAAAAATAGAGGCTTGGAAATCTTATCTTGTGAAATTCTTGAGGTTTAAGACTTCAGAATTTTTTTCTCGATTAAAACTAACTACTGGGCACAATTTCGATGTTTGTCTTTGAAAACTTCGGGAGGGGCTTGAATCATCTGAGTCCCCCTTATATACAACCATCAACCATGAGCTGCTTTATAACTATTCATTCTTTTTATTTTATAATTTAAATTCATATTTACTGTTCTCTTATTATATTTCTTGTTTCAGCTCAAAGTTTATACTCCCACACGAGCTTTGCCTACTTGTATTTAATAATTCATCATATAACTAACCATTGTTTGTTTTATATTATTTTCAGATCTTCTCTTTTCTAGTGTACTGCATGTAATGGGTGTAAATTCACGTAAATTCGTTTAGTGAATACAAATTTATTATTAGTATTACCTATAACAAATCCGTATAAGTAAATTCGTTTTTCATTCAAGAAATATCACACATAATGACCAGTAAATGAACGAGTGTATTCAAAAGCGTAATAAAGCTCTGTGGTCATCCCAAATAACAAAACATAAGACTAAAATACGTCAAGTAAAACTTCAAACGCCATATTAAAAGTAAAAAAATTTAATTGAAATGCTAATAACATTGTGCTGGCGTTTAAATGACTATAACAGCAAAGATGACACAGTGAAAGGGTTTCTGCCTCACGCATGTTTACCCTTTTAGAGACACATAGATCATAATCCTTTCGAGGTCTTCCTCGAGGTTTACTATTGGCTTTTTTTCTCTTTTATAGGTGTTGCAAGTGTTCCTTGTACAGGTACTTCCTGCTGCAGCCGTGGGTTATATAAGTGTAGGCTATTGATTCAAAGCGCTACCGCTTCAACCCACATCCTACCACTAGTTTCCCATGTTAAAAAGATTAAATTTCTTCGGAAGTTTACTTGAACATTCTTGTAACTTTAGAACTGTATATATATATACCGTTATAAATGGATTTTTCACTCACTTTGTTCTTTTGAAAACAGAATTTCCACACAGTAGAAATTTTTTATTTGAAGTTTTTGACAACACAAAAAACCGGTTATTTACCTGAAGAAGAGATCAGATTGCAGATCTCGAAACGTAGTGTTACTGATTTTTTGTATCACTTAACGATGGCAAATGTCCGGAAAAATCCTTTTTCCTTCACAATAGGAATTATTGATTAAAATGTCAAAATCAGAAAAAAGTACGTTTAATTAGTAAAGTCAGAAACATAAGCAGACGCGTTTGATGTCAAAATGTAAAGGAATTATGGTACGAACGTTTAATACAAAATGATGTTGTATGTGTTTTAGTGCTCACTCAAAGTTTAATTACCTGTAACCACATATGTAAAAGTTTGTTCTTTGTAATCAAAAATGTTTCATATATTATTCGTGATAAATTAGTGTATCATAATTGTAACTATTAGTGGTTTACCTTTGCTTTAAACATACATTGCTGTGATATGAACAATCCTGTATTATTTATTTACGATAATGCATTAATTTGAGACAGTGATTTTGGTACTGATGAGGCTAGCAAACCGTTATCTAATACCGTCATCTTATCGTAAATACATTCCTCAAATTTGAACAGTTGACTGACCCCTATTTTGTCATAAATCATGTAAAACTATCTTATATTTAGTGGTTTATTGTCTTCTATTTACCTGTCTAATATCCTAAATTATAATGTACTGAAGTTTTAATTTTTGTTCATTGTCGCTGGACTGTGTGTCACTTCCAAAAATCTGTGTCCTTTCCCAAATTCTAAGGAAAACAACTGAACCCGAGGAACGGCTTAGGCTTCCTCAAATAAAATTGGTGCAGTGGTAATTTGAGTTATGTATTTAGGTAGTGTATCATATGTAGTTATGTATGTATTATGTGTATGTACTGCCATCTATTCCATTTTGAAAGCTGTTACAAATAATACATCAACTTTTGATATTAATAATAGTGCTCTTGATATATTAACATGTGGTTTTTCACCAAACACATTTCATCATAGATGTTTATGTTTGATTTTAACCTAAATGGATTATCGCTGAGATATGACTTATTGAATAATTATCTTGAATTGTCCGCCAATCCCTAATCCTCACTTTACTAAATAACTTTTTTTAACAAATTCGGAATAGCTATAAAACATGAGTGCACATACTTTATTTTGCTCACTTTACGTAAGACTAAACTTGTTGTAAACGGAAAAGTTAAAGTTTCGCGCAATATCATTATAATTAAGTTTTCTTAAATATAATGATGGTTTAAGGTTTCTTACATATCATAACGGTTTAAGGTTCCTTAAATATCGTAATGGTTTAAGATTTCTTACGTATCATGATGGTTTAAGGTTTCTTAAATATCGTAATAGTTAAAGGTTTTTTAAATATCATAATGGTTTGAGGTTTCTTAAACATCATAATGGATTAAGGTTTCTTACATATCAAATATTTTAAGGTTTCTTAAATATCATAATGGTTTGAGGTTTCTTAAACATCATAATTCTCAATATTTGATATCTAAGAAACCTTATTCTTACATATAAACTATTTTAAGGTTTCACAAATATCATAATGGTTAGGTTTCTTAATTATCATGAAAGATTCAGTTTATTGAAATAGCATGACAGTTTAAGGTTTCTTAAATATCATTATGGTTAAAGGTTTATTATACATTATATTATTCTTGTTCATTACATTACATATTCTTAAATATCATTATGGTTTAAGATTCCATAAAGGATCATGATGGTTTAAAATGTATTATATATCATTATGGTTTAAGATTCCATAAAGGATCATGATGGTTTAAGATTTATTAATATCATTATGGTTTAAGATTCCTTAAAGGATCATGATGATTTAAGGGTTTTACATTATTTGAGATTTTCGTGGGATGAATTCAACCTGCTTCGTGCTGCCTGCTGTTGTTTATATATATACTCTAAATGAGGTGAGAAAATCACAGCAGAAGTGATTAGGATCGAGATTTGCATATAAACTGAATGAATTAATAAACAGCGAGTAGGCTATACCGACATACCACGAGGGATACTGCGTGTGTTGGTGTGTAGGTTGAGCTATGATAAAACATCTGTGAGTAGAGCACTTATGGTGCATAGCACATATTCCCTATACCAAAAAAGTAAAAAAAATCTCTGCTCCTTTGAGAAAGTTTTACTGAGCACAAAATGAGAACCCTCAGAATATTTTGCCTACAAATTACAGCCCTAGACTTTACCCTAAACTTGAGAACAAAATAATGTACCCTATACTTCTATTGGTGACCCTTCACTTCTATGGAGTCATAAGTCTTTGAAGATTATAGCCTACACGGCTTTATATCTGTATGGTTATGTAAAGAGCACGTCCTACATAAAAGTATATGAATTAGAAACACAAATTGGCGGCGGTAAATTCTAATGACGTATTGTATGTTGTATTGAATGTACTAAACGTGCCTTAGATAGGTTCGTCAGCCTCTTTCAATAATAACTACATTTCAATCCATTTCACCAATTTTCACGTAGTAAATATATGTTTTTTGCTTTTTCTATCTTAATTAATTGCAACACGGGTATCACATGTACCTGGTAGCAATAGTGCTAGTATTGTATATACCGATTTAAGCAATTTAAAAAAATTTTTACGCTTATCAATTTTTTCAAAGTCTAGGTTTCGAGATAGCAACATTTTTTTGAAAAATATATAGCTATTACGTAAATATTGTCGAGCAACGTGTTTAGATCATTTAAATTAGAACTTGTTCTTTAAGTTTTTTATGTATATTGTGAGGTTTTACGAAAGAGACTATAGAAAGATTTTACTGACGTATAGCAGTAGAAACCTTAAGAGAGTTTACACGATTCTATTAAGAAACTTATAATTGTAGGCCACTATTTGTCAATGAGCCATAACTGTTTATAATGAGCCAACGTGATAGCTATACATCTTTTTGTGGTACATGATTTGATTATTAAAAAAATTAACAGTAAATTATCTAAAACGGTGGTATATTTATTGTATATTTAACTTTTTATCTCGACTATGGTCATATATAGAATTAAAATAATGTATTTAAAATCTTCATGATATTAGAAACAATTGCTGCGAGTTATAATTCTTCATAAATCTTGAAAGTTATCAAATACCCACAAAACTTTTAGCTTAGATCTGCGTTTGCAAATACTGAGATATTATTGCATTTTAAAATACCTGTAATTAATTAGGCGTAATTAAAACAATTCTGTACAAATTACCTTAAAGAATTATTAAATGGTCTATTTGGTATTTTAGAACAACAGTTTCACATGAATAACGCCTTTTTCCAAATCTGTCGGAAGGGAAGTTTGATTATTTTTTATAAGGTATCAATTATATTTAAAGAATAGAAATCGTTAGCGAGGTGCAGTTTAGATACAAAAGGCGACATACCGTAAATATTTAAACCGTATTGGTACAAGACCAATATACTCAATTAACTTGAAATTGGGGGTTGTAACTAGATTCTTGAAAGCTTTTTTGATTTAACTTAAAAACGCTTTGCTAACTTCCTCCTTCGAAATTCAAGTTGATTTTGCTCAGCAACAATTGGTCAGTTGAAAGCCTAATTAATAATACATGATAATGTATAATATATTTCATTATAGTGATACGTGTTGTAATAAGAGAGTTTATTCATTGCTAAAAATACAATTGGTATCAAACGGAGATAAATATATTGTCCCTGGGTGCTGGAAGATATATTATATGACAATCCAAAAGGCAGTTAAAAACCATACCATTTGTGGCTCAATTCTGTGGATATCGTTGATTTGACATCGAAAAGTTATGTAAAGAAATCGTTTCAAATCAAATATAGTAGCTAAAATAAAATAATCTTCAAAATAAAGTTTGGCTTCCCAGAAAAAAAAAAAAAAAAATATATATATATATATATATATATATATATATATATATATATATATATATATCACCAATAAAAATATATATTTATATAAATATATATATATATATATATATATATATATATTTATCACCAATATATATTTATATAAAATATATATATATATATATATATATATATATATATATAAAGTGTAGATTTCACAAATTCCATAAAAAGTCAATATTGTGCTAGAATGAGAATTACTGTGAGTGAAAAAAGCATTAAATAACTTATCAGTTAAAAGTGTAATGATCATATAATACTATAAATAATCCCATATAAAGGTTAAACAACTTCGCGTTAACACATCGCATAGTAAACTAATTATATAAAGTTAAACAGTGAGTAAATACACAAATTTAATACTTGCAGTAATTAAAGCAATCCATAAAAATAATTAAAAACGATCACAAAATATGCACTACAGACACTGGTTGGTTAAAACAAATTAACAGCAAACAGAACGATTGTGAACAGAGTGGCGCACAGAGTAATAATAACACAAAATAGAGAGGTTGTATCAATATATCATGCAACGTACAGTGCAAGGTGCGGCTAGACTGGCGGCCGGGGCAATACTGCAGGCTGGAGCTGAAGACGGCCGTAGCACCAGCAGCGAAAAGTTGGCGAATCTGGAACCGGAACCTGATACACAACGGAGGAGTCAATCTGCACAGTTAGGTGGCATTGGTTAAATAGTATACAATATTTTTTCTGTTCATAGAACATATAAAATGCATAGAAAATTCACAATATTAATATCGATATCCGTTTAAAAGGTATTAAATTAAATTCATAATTAACACGATATTAAAAATACATTCATGGCTAATTTATCACGGTTCCATCCAATGCCAGTAGTTTGTTTACTAACTAAAATATTCGTTTAAACTACATAACCCATTCACTAGAAGGAGAGGTCTCAGTTTTGATTCCAACAAAACCAAAATTTTCCAATTTTAACAGATTATGGCTGGTGATAGATTATACAATTACTGGATTATACAATTAATTATAGATTACTGGACTTGTGTATATTTTTTTCAATACGATTAATCTACTGCTCAATCAAATAGTATTAATTATATCTTGCATTATCTAAATACATAATAATTTAAATAGTGTTAAGGTTATTTAACAAAAAATTAAACTGGAAAGAGACACAAGAATAATGAATGACGCCTTCTCGTTGAAAATGTAGTCGACCTCCACACCTTCCCTTGCCTTTTAAGCCGCAAAATAGTTTCAAGGTTCGTTTTTAGTATAAAATTCTTTCCATAGAAGCCTCGACCGCAATACCGCAGAACAAAAGAATATTATCAGCAACGTGTCTTATCACAGGCTAAGCTTTAGAACAGTGTTATCGCTACAGGATAAACTAGTAGTAAACTTGATTAATAATTACGATAAGACTGTTTCTTGTTGTTGAGATAATGCAGGAGATATACACGTATTTCTGTAAAAGATTAGAAGCTCTATTATGCTAATATGTGGTCAATATAAAAATCTATGTGATTCCATATAAAAGGTACAACGTCTGTTAGTAATGTTTATTTTTCATATCATTAAATCCGAATCCTAATAATATTATAAATGCGAAAGTGACTTTCTTTGTTTGTTTTGTTTTCACGCGTAAACTATTTAACCGATTTTACTAAAATTTTACATGGACATTCTAACGGCCCTTGGTATGAATATAGGCCTATTCTTATTACGAAAATCCCTCTGGACTACGCCCCACTGGTCTTTTAAAGTAGCAACAAATCCCATCTTGGCCTCTAAATTTGCGTAATATTATTTAAAAGAGCCTGTCTAATGTAATCTATTGTTCTATGTAAACAATGGTTTTGTGACAGTACAAACATATGATTAATTCATTTATAATCACTATTTTCAAATTGTTTACAGTCATAGTGTGTAAATTCATAAGAGTCATTGTTTTAGATTTCAGCAATTAGTTAAGAAAATTTTCTAAAATATAAGATGGTCAGAATTTTCGCCAAAGACTTCTTTTGAAGCAGTCGGAAACAACTATGCTAGATGTACGTTCCCTTTACTATTATTTTGAACTAATGTACCAATTCCAGATCTAATTCTTCTAAAATGCTAAAAATATTTTTCAGTTTATATGGAAAGAAACCCGCAAATAATGTCAATATTAATTTACTTTATAACTGTATATTTTAGCAAATATTTATTATTATATATAAAGGACAAAGTTATGACCTAACTTTTACTATAAATATAAGGGCTGTTATCAAACCCGCCTTAGTTGTCTTTTGATAGAAGTAGGCTTTTCTTCTCTGTGATATAGGCTATTTTCTTCGTCGGGAAACAAGGCAAAATAAACTATGGAACAAAAAGTACTAAGAACGAAATAAATTACAATGGCAATGGTAACAAGGCAAACTCAATATTAGCGTCGGAAACAGAATTCATTAGAATCAGCCGTGGTTACGTGCACCGCCTACGAAATTTGGTGCGAAGCCGCGGGTAACTGCTAGTACACGCATACTCAACACTTAATGAATTAATTTGTAGATCATATATTAGAAATGGATTCCATTTCCATTCTGTAAAACAAATATAAACGCATTATTTCTAAAGAAAAACATGGCACTTTTCATATTCATATTGCAACGGTTCATATCTTAGTCTGCAACAATCGTACTCTTAAAAGAAGTGGAATAACTGACTAACTATAACTTTTTCTCGTGTTCTTTGCGAGAAAATCTGTTAAGACTGGTAGATTGTCTTTAAAGTAGATTTCAGACAGTTCACCTTGTGCATTCATCTTTATGGCGGAATTTTTCGAAAATGGGGTTAAAAGTGGCGAAAAAGACTTTAATTTTGTTTAAGCTGAAGTTCATTCGCAATTCCCATCCCGTAATATTTTCAAATTAGAGGCAATTCACACATTTGTACTGTATATTTTGTCTGATTTTGCACAGTCTTAATCTTTTTGACGAAACTGTAGACTTTAAAAACGTTGTAGTAACAGACTTTCCAATATCTCTTATGTCGTTGAGGGAGCAGCCGTCCAAATTTTCAAAACAGGAATATTAATACAAGTACATTATGAACTATTAAGCATCGTAAGGTAATACCAAAAATAAGTTTTAGATTACTCGAGCCATTTACAACTTTTGTTCTTAGATGTATTGATTTATCATAAAATTTCATGATGATGACCAGATTTGAATTGTATAGAATAACATACCAGCAATGCAAATATAAACTATGACTACTGCATTTTCCGACAAATTTTGAACGAAACTAAGTATGAAAATATAACAACTGTTTTGGGTAACCTCACACATTATCGATTTTCAAGATGGGAATTTCTATTTTGTAAAATTGTTTTACAGCTATTATACAGTGCAGATTAAGTCATTTAAAAAGTTAAGTTCTGGAAAACTATATTTTGGTATAAGCTATTAGTATAATGGACTTTGAGTATTCAATAACCAATCATTGGATTCAAGCAAGAGTTTGGTCCCCCATTTTGAATAATTTTATTAAATTCCGGTGTTTTATATTGTAAATAGTTTAATACAAACAATTATGTACAAATTAACACAAACAGTGTCACTTTAAATGGACTCAAACATTACACTTCACGCAAATAAATGTTAAATAATAACATGTTACATTTAACGTTGAATTTGAATTGAACTAACGGAGATAGTAACAGTTTTTAAAGACCAAAAATAGCTATATACAGTACCGATTAATGTTAAACTAACGTACATTATTTTAAATATCGTAAAGTTAGCAAGCCAGATGATTTCAAATCAAATCTAATCACGTTTATTTCTACAAAAAATTAAAGACAAAGTAGATCTTTATATTCAATAGGATAACAATGTAGCATTTGGATATACAAAAGTATTCTAGAAAACACTTCAAAATACATAACATTAAATAATTAAAGCTAAATTATGTAAAGAAGCCTTATATCACAAGAAATAAATCTATGTAATGAAATAAAGAGAAAATATATATATATATATATATACATATAGACACTATTCACGCGATCTAGCAAAACCAGACAGAGATTTATTAAGCACAGCACACCTGTTGAATGTCTTAACTTAACCTGAAAAAGGGTCATTTTCAACATCATGATTCTAACAGTTTTGCAACGGCTATACTTATAGCCGACACTGTTATCCCGTATTAGGTCTTAAATTGATCATAACTAGCCTACCAGCCTACCAGTTCCATTCGTCATTAGCTACTAGTCATCATCTACGTACAAGTGTTCTATCCTCGAGCCGAGAAAGGAAACTCATCAGTTTCATCTTTATGTCTTGCTTATATAGTTTTTACTCATCGTGTCTATATCTTGGCCATCGAAGAAGCTGGTGAAAATTTGCCCAACTATTAAAGTAAGACGATACATATATCGAAACTCCCTCTGGATTTTTAAATCAAAATAGTTTTGGCAAAATGCTTTGTTAAATTTTTGCGTTTGGACTTTACGTATGTTTTCAAAATACATATATTAGATGACAAAGTATGAATGTTGAGTTTTGCTCTTGTTTACCTTTCTCTTAGTGAAGCGTCTGGAATTTGACACTGTCACAGACTTGATTCCATGTTCTTACTTAACAACAGCGAGTTTAGGAGATTAGTTTTTATTTAAAAACTCAGCACCTACAGGACATTTTCGTTAGAGCAATATTGTAAATTTTTAAACGCAAAAATATTACATTTTTATGGCTCTTAAAAGCCTTATATAGCTTATATATCGAACAGGATAATTCGTGTTCGAACTATCCTGCTGAAAGTTAGGCTGAGCGTTAACACATTAATGACACCACACGGAAGGACATGCACCATCATCAAAGTCTTTCCTTATCATAGAAATTAAGGTTCATAGAAACTTGTAATTCTATCGTCTCGATATATCCTGCAGTACACAGACAGCCAGAGACACAGAAATTTGGCGAGCCCTTTCTGATATAACGCAATACATAACATATTTAAAGCCTATCGCGATTCGTTCTCAAGGTGTTGTCCAGAGAGACAGAGGGACATAATTAAGGTAAATTCTACCAGTGCCCTGCTTGTAGATTTTCCTAACGCCTAACATTTATTATTATGCACTAAAATGATAAATATCATAAGTAACTGGTCTGGGGGCGAGTTTAGAGTTCGTGTGTTGATTCTGTATTCGATTTCGTCTAGCACGGAAACTATCAGTAGTCATACGTACAGCAAACACTACTTCCCGTCTCGTATCGCGGGATATCATGTCATGTATCGTATATCAATATCATGTCACACCGGAACTAGTCAGAGACTCGTATAGGACTAAGTGCAGTGAAAGGTCTCCTCATCAGATTGGTCATCATGGTAGCTGCACCATAAGATCTCGGTAGGAGTCCGCTCCAACACCCCAACCGTACTAATTCTGAATATCATGTCACACCGGAACTAGTCAGAGACTCTTATAGGACTAAATGCAGTGAAAGGTCTCCTCATCAGATTGGTCATCATGGTAGCTGCACCATAAGATCTCGGTAGGAGTCCGCCCCAACTCCCCAACTGTACTAATCCTGAATATCATGTCACTCCGGAACTAGTCACAGACTCTTATAGGACTAAGTGCAGTGAAAGGTCTCCTCATCAGATTGGTCATCATGGTAGCTGCACCATAAGATCTCGGTAGGAGTCCGCCCCAACTCCCCAACCTGTACTAATCCTGAATATCATGTCACTGCGGAACTAGTCAAAGACTCTTATAGGACTAAGTGCAGTGAAAGGTCTCCTCATCAGATTGGTCATCATGGTAGCTGCACCATAAGATCTCGGTAGGAGTCCGCTCCAACTCCCCAACCTGTACTAATCCTGAATATTATGTCACTGTGGAACTAGTCACAGACTCTTATAGGACTAAGTGCAGTGAAAGGTCACCTCATCAGATTGGTCATCATGGTAGCTGCACCATAAGATCTCGGTAGGAGTCCGCTCCAACTCCCCAACGTACTAATCCTGAATATCATGTCACTCCGGAACTAGTCAGAGACTCTTATAGACCAAGTGCAATGAAAGGTCTCCTCATCAGATTGGTCATCATGGTAGCTGCACCATAAGATCTCGGTAGGAGTCCGCCCCAACTCCCCAACCGTACTAATCCTGAATCATGTCACTCCGGAACTAGTCATAGACTTATAGGACTAAGTGCAGTGAAAGGTCTCCTCATCAGATTGGTCATCATGGTAGCTGCACCATAAAGTCTCGGTAGGAGTCCGCTCCAACTCCCCAACCGTACTAATCCTGAATATCACGTCACTGCTAGAACTAGTCAAAAACTCTTATAGGACTAAGTGCAGTGAAAGGTCTCCTCATCAGATTGGTCATCATGGTAGCTGCACCATAAGATCTCGATAGGAGTCCGCTCCAACTCCCCAACCGTACTAACCCTGAATATCATGTCACTGCGGAACTAGTCAAAGACTCTTATAGGACTAAGTGCAGTGAAAGGTCTCCTCAGCTTCTTGTCTAAAATAAAGAAATATTTCAGGAAAAATCAGGTTTTTCTAGTTGGTCTAGTAAATCTAAAACTTGGCAAAACAGAGTCAAACATCACAGGGTAAACCGTGCTTGAAGGGTCTACTCATGGCCCTTTCCTTGCCTTGTTGACAGTATACTTCCTCTTAAGAGATGCACTTATCATGTCGCCGTATCGGTCTTGATCTGATAAGACGTAGGCGAAAACCCCAAAAAAAATGAAACTTTGACTACTCCAAACCAAACCATTGCAAATTGTACTTACGGTTCAGCAAGACATTCAATTCTACCGCGCCTTCCAAGAAGTAAATAACTAACTGCAACTCAACTATGAGGCCATAAGCCGTGTAACTAATCAATATTTACTGATAGGCTAATCTGAGCAACTGCGCTTTTAAACAAACCGGTTTTGCCTTATCTTAATGTTACTGGAACATTTTATCCAAACAATGATGACTGTTTCCTGATCCACGAATATTTCTTAAAAGTCTCTATTGGTGTTAGTAGAATTAAAAACTTTAAATTTTACAATTAAATCCCTCTAAGGGTTGAACATGCACTCGATAATTTTGTTTGGCAGTATTAAAAAAACATTGTCGATCGCATTCATGAAAAACTTTTTCTCGACTATTTTTAAACATAAACCGAGATCGAAGTGTTTTCTTAGAAACGCTAAACTATTATAACACAACTCTTTTACTTATACATTATTAACATCTCTTTGCGTCTTAGTCGTTCAAAGTTTCGAAAAGAATATTCTATATCTCTGTTATTATACTACATCGTAGATCAGAACAAAAAATAACTTTATAATTCTCCAGTATTTAGGAAATAATATGTTACTTACAGCGTTTATAGTATCTTAGGTTTTCAGATGATTGTAGCACATTTTTTCGATTTACACGATAGAATCCAAGCAATAGAAGAGATTACGTTCTCTAACGTAATTTCTAAATGATGCTACCAAAACAGTCCATACTTTAGAAACTACTGATACGTTTTTAAATATTTAATCTATAAAGTCTAAAGATGATGAATTGCACATTGTTTTGAAGAATTATAATTACTAACATGCCAATCAATAAAGAGGAGGAAGTTCATTAAAATCGAGACCTCCGATTTTATTTATATTTACTCAGATACCCAAACCATTGCAAACTGCATTTACGGTCCAGCAAGACATTCAATTCTACCGCGCCTTCTAAAAAGTAAATACTATGTAGAACACAACAACATCGCTGTTCTGCCTGAAGAAAAAAAGAAGGCGAATAATAAATATTATAATATCTCTTCTATCAAAACAAAAGTTGACTTTATTGCAGTAACGCGCGATTCGAGTACAATAATTAAAAACTTGAACTAATAAAAGGATACCAACTTATTTAATGAGTGGAGATTATGAGTGAGTGATGATTGTAATAAACGCCGCTCTTATTTATTCTGATTTGTTAGACGGAAAGATGAAGTAGTGTAAGACGACTAAGTAAAAAACATTCTAATGTTTTAATGGTATATTCTAACAAACACTATGGTTGCAAAATTAATGTGGAAAGTACAACAAGTTTAAAGGTCGGCTGTTCTAGTAGAGCCATCATAGTTGTAACCCAACATGTTATTGAGTTATTTTCTAAAACGAATAGGTTACATGTTGAATATGTGAAATATGAAATAAAGTGTGTGAATAGATATTAAAGTGTATATTTTAAATTAGACATGTCTCAAAATTCTCGACCATACCAGCTCTAATGTTAAAGACTTCGAGGTTTAACATTGTTCATGGGCTGCTGCCAGCACAGCCGGCGCTATCTATGAGCAAAACTGACAACTATTACCTCGCTAGCTCTTGAAGTACCGTAATGTTCCATGTACTACCGGCTGGGAGTTGTGGCGTGCTCCTGTAATCCAGCTTCTTGGAGGCCGGGTGATTGGATTCCTGCGGACCAAGGAATGCCTCGTACATCCAGGCGCTCGATGGGTCGGTCCCGCGCCGGGAGGGGTTGGCGCCTACTGCTAATGCCCAGGAGGAAATACTCCATATCCTGAGTTCCCCTTGCGACGCGACCTCCGCAGGACGACTTTCATCCATTTTGGAACTTTTTGGAGAAATTACTGCAAAATGTAGTCACAAAGAAGGGACATTCCAGATTTGTAATTCATTTCACACAACAAATTAATTAAATAGTTACTAAAATAAGTCTTATGTCGTGCGCAACATGCTAACATTAAAGTTCAATTTTTAAAATGCACTCAAAGTTTTAAACACTTATGGACGCGATTTATTTACAGTGAATAGCAAAGTTGAATATACATAGTTGGCATTTCAAAATTAGACATAGTAACGGTAGTAACACATGTAGCCGAGCTGTAAACTGGAAATTCTGCATGAACTTCAGCGAAGTAGCTAGTTCGTATTTTTTTATTGTAAGACAGTAGTTACTCGTAGCAGTAGACTATTGTCCAAAGCATTTCGATTGCCCCAAGCAGAGAAGCTGGGCAGGGGGGGAGACTGGTGATAAATTAACCCAGAATACGATAAGCCTATAATGAGTTGAACATGTCTTACAAGTCCATTAGTTTAATTAATTAGCAGATTTTTCCGTTTATTATCTGAGTAAAAATACGATTTTTTCAGAGTCTAATATGTTTATCAAGATTCCTCTTTTAACTAGGAATTGTGATATTGTAAAGCTTTAATTTAGTAAATATAAAGACACTGCAATATTTATCTACAGACATATTTGTACTGGCAATCGCGTACGAACTATGCTATTTGATTCAAAATAACAAATTCATAATAATTAAACACTTATGTAACGGTTGGAATAACCTATATTTTTACTGCTGATTCTAACAACATAGTTTGACTGTTATCATATGTTGATACTAAAATGTGTTTTTTTAGATTGAAACTTTTAACGATTGACAATCTCTTGGTCTCGCTGATATGCTTGATAACTAAGTTGATAAAGTGATGGCATTGCCACTACTGGTGACCTTGAACTGTTTCCAATATTCACTGCGCAACGCTTACTCATAAAGTAGTTATCTGGTAATACGCAAGGCAGCGCTAGCGTCTATGATAACAACTAGTTCGTCTGTTTGCAATCACAGTTGATTATGTGACAGCTGTTACTCTTCAATATGAATTAACCCTAAACTTTACACCATGTTACTTATAGTACTACTAGCTGTTTCCCGCGGCTTCGCACGCTTTTCGTAAGTTTTGCCCGCGTATGACCATTTCTGGTTGAAGTAAATTATATTTCCAACCCCGATGTAGATTTTACCTTGATGTCACGATCAAGAAAATATGTCAAAAATGTATTGTACATGCATAATGTATTTTATTACAAAGTGGTCTACCACTCAACCTTTAAGTTCAACCAAAAATTTAGTTTAGACAATTATACATCATAACTTAGCGCCTTCAAATAGTGTTTCACTGTTTAATATACGTATCTATCTCGTAATTGCAGGTTATAATGTGCAGGCGCTTTGAAAACTTTTCTTCATTTTATTCGTTTATATTCACGACATAAGCGAATAATTCAGATAATAACTATCCTATCTTCTAAGTTAGACTAAATTACGGATACATGTGAAATTTGATTGAAATTGGTTCAGTCGTTTTGGAGTTTATTGGCAACATACATCGTGACTCAAGATTTTTATATATATAAGAAGATTTCACGTGAACCGACTGTATTATTGAAATATTCAAACTGGAAATCCATGCATACAAATGTAGATAATGTCAAATTACATAAACTGTGAGTTGTCTTTGGAGATTCCAAGGGAGAGATTGTGATGCGAGACTACAATTTGTGAACTATAAATATATCCGATACCATCCTGTAATTACGAGAAGTCAGTATTATTAAAATCACGCAAAGCCCGCCGATGACAAATGTGGGGAGTTGGAGATACAGCTTTGACGTCATCAATACGTTATCCTATACAGACTACAATGTCTCAGCTTGCACTGAAAAAACGGAGTTATGAATGTTCTATAGAAACTGATTATACTATTCTTAAATGTCCAATGTCAGGAATTAAATCATTGTACTAACAAGCCGACATTAATATTATAATGAAATTTTAAACGGAACTGGAATCTAGTGAAAGAATAGGTAGCCTACCATTATTTCATAAAGTTTGGTGTAAATATAGACTTTGTATGAGTGCGTACTTCGATGTGTACCACATCGAGTTATTAAGCTTTCACAACCTAAATGAAGATATTATGATGCTGAGAGAAAAAGAGTTGACTGCTTTAAGAATGATGCACTTCGGTATTTTGTTGGGCCTACAATGTTCCGAATTTGAGAAGTCCCACAGTTTATGCTTATGAAGTAAATGTGATTTCTTTGGTACTTTACCGTATACCTGACAGTAAATATTTTGATATGTTTATTGAATGCATTAATAATATCTTGATGGCTTAACAAGTCTATCAACATCACATGCTACATGATGTTCATTGATCTATAAACCTAAAGTTATTTGGTCTATTATTTAAGGATGGTTCGAGTACCAATGGTAAGTCCCCGGGTGATATACAAAAATTTGACCTATATTGGGGTGAACTTCAATAATAATAGTAGCTACAGAATGTATATGGGACTAAGCATAATATTTTATACTATCTTAATATGTTAACAACAAAATAGCTAGAGATATATCATAGTTTAACAACACATAATGCAGCAAGAGATAAAGCCTATTAACCATAACTATTTTGTCTGCTAGTAACGTAAATTTATTAGAAGATTATAGAGTTATTTTAGCTTAGTAATATTATTGTTTATTTTCTTAATTCACTAATATTAGGAGTTCCGATGGTGAGCGGTCTAAAACGCCAGACTTTGGGTCTGTGCTTTGATAGAGCAGGTTCAATCCTGTCTGTGATCGTAGCACTTTTTATCAGTACCTTGTGCTTTATTGACTCTCCCCTTATTCTGATTGGTAAGATCCGATAGGCACAGGGATAAGCACATGTCAATGGCTCATGAGGACAGGGAGGGTAAGGCTTCAAAAGAGCCTTACTTAAAAATCCTATCCTTAAAAATAGAAATTTGCTGCACCATATTTTCTTGAAGTTCTGTTCTGTCCTCCCTATTTAACGAATGCATTGACAATTCCGTATTCCCTACATGTTAAAAAAAAGTAAAACATAGTTAGTTTTAACGCCTTTGTTTAAAGTCGTTAAAATAAGAACACCTTAACTGTAGTTCCGTGTCCATAATACATGTTCTTTGAAGTACAGGTAGTGTTGTATAATAAGACAGTTTGATTGTTTCAAAAAATTGTGTACTTTCAAACTGAATTTAAGCCTAATAGACACATCTGCAATGCTATTGTTAATGGTATGAAATAATGTATTAGTGAAGGTGTTAAAAATAAGGTTTTAGATCATTGATATACTGTCGTTTGTCAAAAGTTTTCAATGCAGTATCATACAATATATTACTGAGTATTTTAAATTACTATGGTTTGTATAAATCTGCTCTGACTTAATTTCAATCATATTTGTTAGGAAGGTATATGATGTCATTGTTTTTTTCTAAATTATATGCCTGTTTGGCAAGAGATCCGCAGGGTTCAATTTTGGGATCTCGTACATTCATACAGATAAATGAACTGATTGCACCTTCAAATAAAGATAACTTGTGACAATAATAGTATGCCTATGATTTGGTCAATTAAGTAAATTGTCACTTTTCCACTACAGCTTAGGGACGTTCTCGTCACTAATACTTTATCACTAAGTGTTAATGAATCTCAGAATTAATTCTGAACGTACTTAACATTTTTTAAGTTTTCAGAACTTCAGTACAATACACAATAGGAAGAGGTGGAAAGTGTTTATATTTCGTTTAAAAACGCATGTTAAAATATGTTTTCTGCTAAAACAACTTAAATCCTTTGTTCATGTAGATGTTTTTAAATCTGTTTACTTTGGCCGTGTTAAAAATCGCTATCCTGTGGTACAGTAGTGTGCTTTATTTTTGGTATTGTACAAGACTTTTTATTACAAAAAAAATTATGGTTGCCTGTAAAGTCGGTTTTACGGGCGAAGATTTTACGTGACAACGTCTTTTTCTCGGTAGAATATTTATTGATATGAATATTATTAAATTGCACAATAGGAACAAGGAATTGAATGAAAATAAGAATTGCACAAATTTTAACTATAGAAATATATTTTGTTTACTAAAACATTGTACATAATTTGAAATTAATTAAAATTTGTTATTGTAAATGGTAAAGTTGAATAAAACATTTACTAAAATTGGAATTTGAAATTCTTGCTAAACACAGTTAAATTCTAACTCCGCGCGTGGTGATTGGTCGGTTTAGTTCGTTTGTTTGGTCGCACTGTTATGACAGGTTAGAGGTTATAATTTGTTATTTTAAATGTTTGACTAGCAATACGCGCTGTTTCTTCTCAATCGACTGAATTACGATTGATTGCAGAGTGATTTAAACTAATAATTTACTTAACACTATCAACATTTGTCAATAGTATGACATAACTTATAAACTCAGTTTCTCAACTTTTGTGTCAATCTAACAATTAATCAATCAATCATAGTTTACGATAATGAAATATCAGTGTACAATTATTTACCTTTATTGTTGTAGTTGTTGTAAATGACGAATCTAAGCACTCCACATTTTCACGAATAAACATAGTTATCTGCTTTATCCCGTGCGGCGGACCCACAGTTATCTGCTTTATCCCGTGCGGATCCCGTGCGGCGGACCCACTGGACGGGCATCGTAACGTTACCGGGCGTTACACTTTTTCATGAGTGACTCCGAGCCGCAACCTAATTTAAGACGTTGTCACGTCAAAAAGAGAACTTTGAATTATTTTAATGGCAAGACTAAGTAAGCACTTGTTTCAGGAACTCGGTATATAAATCAATTCATTGTTATAACTAGAATTATTATTATATTAATTTATGTGCATTTCATACAATTAATTCTAACCATAGCCGTGTCACAAAATAAAATAATTTTATAAGCAGTGTAATTTTTATACTATTAAATTCTTTTGTGAGTTTGATATAACAATGAATAACATGTTACAAAATCATACTTTTTTGCATTTTAAATGATTTAAACGTAAATTATGTCTATACCATGTGATTTATATTCTTATAATATTAAAGAATTTATGACTGTGCAAAATTAAAAACCTTTAGAAGTAGTTTTATAAACTGCAATAAATTATGATTGTAATTTCATTTTTGATTTTATTTGATTGTAAGTCATAAATACATATAATAAAGTAACACTTAGAGGAATGTTATCTTAATAATACTACATAATATCAATATTAATCTGTACTTTACTATTTGTACCGTTATTAGGTAGCAGTTTAGTCATTAAATATTATTTGTTTTGTGGTTACGCTATGTGTTAAACTCGTTTTTGTGTGCGGAAGCTAGAGACTTTTTTCTCCTTCGTAGACAATAGTCTCTTCTCTAACTGAGAGGTTCAAATCCCGTGGAGGTTCCATTCAGATTAGACATGATATGCAGTGTCGAAGCCGGCATAGCTAGGTTCTAATACTTAAAAAGAAAAAAAAAATTATGGTTGCCTGTAAAGTCGGTTTTACGGCGCGAAGATTTTATTCTCACAAGATATCTTTTATTAGAAGGTGCAAACAGTTCATTTATCTGAATGAATGTACGAAATCCCAAAATTGAACCCTGCGGATCTCTTTGCTAAACAGGCATATAATTTAGAAAACAACAATAACATCATATACCTTCCTAACAAAATATGATTGAAATTAAGTCAGGGCAGATTTATACAAAACCATAGTAATTTAAAAAGCTCAGTAATATATTGTATGATACTGCATTGAAAAACTTTTGACAAACGACAGTATATCAATGATCTAAAACCTTATTTTTAACACCTTCACTAATACATTTATTTCATACCATTAAACAATAGCATTGCAGATGTGTCTATTGGGCTTAAATTCAGTTTGAAAGTACACAATTTTTTGAAACCAATCAAAACTGTCTTATTATACAACACTACCTGTACTTCAAAGAACATGTATTATGGGACACGGAACTATAGTTAAGGTCTTCTTATTTTAACGACTTTAAACAAAGGCGTTTAAAACTAACTATGTTTTACTTTTTTTTAACATGTAGGGAATACGGAATTGTCAATGCATTCGTTAAAATAGGGAGGACAGAAACAGAACAGAACTTCAAGAAAATATGGTGCAGCAAATTTCTATTTTTAAGGGTAGGATTTTTAAGTAAGGCTCTTTTGAAGCCTTACCCTCCCTGTCCTCATGAGCCATTGACACGTGCTTATCGCTGTGCCTATCGGATCTTACCAATCAGAATAAGGGGAGAGTCAATAAAGCACAAGGTACTGATAAAAAGTGCTACGATCACAGACAGGATTGAACCTGCTCTATCAAAGCTCAGACCCAAAGTCTGGCGTTTTAGACCGCTCACCATCGGAACTCCTAATATTAGTGAATTAAAGAAAATAAACAATAATATTACTAAGCTAAAATAATACTCTATAATCTTCTATAAAATTTACGTTACTAGCAGACAAAATAGTTATGGTTAATAGGCTTTATCTCTTACTGCATTATGTGTTGTTAAACTATGATATATCTCTAGCTATTTTGTTGTTAACATATTAAGATAGTTATAAAATATTATGCTTAGTCCCATATACAATTACGTAGCTACTATTATTATTGAAGTTCACCCCAATATAGGTCAAATTTTTGTATATCACCCGGGGACTTACCATTGGTACTCGAACCATCCTTAAATAATAGACCAAATAACTTTAGGTTTATAGATCAATGAACATCATGTAGCATGTGATGTTGATAGGACTTGTTAAGCCATCAAGATATTATTAATTCATTCACTAAACATATCAAAATATTTACTGTCAGGTATACGGTAAAGTACCAAAGAAATCACATTTACTTCATAAGCATAAACTGTGGGACTTCTCAAATTTCGGAACATTGTAGACCCAACAACATACCGAAGTGCATCATTCTTAAAAACAGTCAACTCTTTTTCTCTCAGCATCATAATATTCTTCATTTAGGTTGTGAAAGCTTAATAACTCGATGTGGTACACATCGAAGTACGCACTCATACAAAGTCTATATTTACACCAAACTTTATGAAATAATGGTAGGCTACCTATTCTTTCACTAGATTCCAGTTCCGTTTAAAATTTCATTATAATATTAATGTAGGCTTGTTAGTACAATGATTTAATTCCTGACATTGGACATTTAAGAATAGTATAATCAGTTTCTATAGAACATTTATAACTCCGTTTTTTCAGTGCAAGCTGAGACATTGTAGTCTGTATAGGATAAACGTATTGATGACGTCAAAGCTGTATCTTCAATTCCCCACATTTGTCATCGGCGGGCTTTGCGTGATTTTAATAATACTGACTTCTCGCAATTACAGGATGGTATCGGATATATTTATAGTCCACAAATTGTAGTCTCGCATCACAATCTCTCCCTTGGAATCTCCAAAGACAACTCACAGTTTATGTAATTCGACATTATCTTACATTTGTATGCATGGATTTCCAGTTTGAATATTTCAATAAAAATTATGGTTGCCTGTAAAGTCGGTTTTACGGGCGAAGATTTTACGTGACAACGTCCTTTTTCTCGGTAGAATATTTATTGATATGAATATTATTAAATTGCACAATAGGAACAAGGAATTGAATGAAAATAAGAATTGCACAAATTTTAACTATAGAAATATATTTTGTTTACTAAAACATTGTACATAATTTGAAATTAATTAAAATTTGTTTATTGTAAATGGTAAAGTTGAATAAAACATTTACTAAAATTGGAATTTGAAATTCTTGCTAAACACAGTTAAATTCTAACTCCGCGCGTGGTGATTGGTCGGTTTAGTTCGTTTGTTTGGTCGCACTGTTATGACAGGTTAGAGGTTATAATTTGTTATTTTAAATGTTTGACTAGCAATACGCGCTGTTTCTTCTCAATCGACTGAATTACGATTGATTGCAGAGTGATTTAAACTAATAATTTACTTAAACACTATCAACAATTTGTCAATAGTATGACATAACCTATAAACTCAGTTTCTCAACTTTTGTGTCAATCTAACAATTAATCAATCAATCATAGTTTACGATAATGAAATATCAGTGTACAATTATTTACCTTTATTGTTGTAGTTGTTGTAAATGACGAATCTAAGCACTCCACATTTTCACGAATAAAACATAGTTATCTGCTTTATCCCGTGCGGCGGGACCCACAGTTATCTGCTTTATCCCGTGCGGATCCCGTGCGGCGGACCCACTGGACGGGCATCGTAACGTTACCGGGCGTTACACTTTTTCATGAGTGACTCCGAGCCGCAACCTAATTTAAGACGTTGTCACGTCAAAAAACAGAGATTCGAACCTAAAACAGAGCTTCTATTTTGTGATTTCTGACGTTTTTATTCAACCCTACGCCCTTGAAAAAAAAAAAAAACAAATGTCCCAATAATAATTGGACAAGCAATGGATATTAGTGTAATGGTAAAAATCAATAAATGGCTCTATAGTACTCAATATAGGTATTTAAGGATAAATTTTGTTCATAAAAAGGACGTGACAGTTAGTTTAGACTTTTCTATGCAGGTAGATGAAAAGTGACACTGTATATAGTTATAAAACCAATTGTGAATATTTACGCTTGTAGACATTGGGAATAGAACAGCTGTGGTGGATTTACTAAGAGTGACGGCTACGTTACGAACGTCATATATCAACAATAACAACTGCTGTTTGATTTCTAGGTTATGTTGTATTTACTGTTGTGTATGAATATAGCTTATGTATTATGAATTATATTACTACATCCAGTATTTATAAAACATAGAACCAAAATTACAAGGTCACAGCAATCAATTATATTATATTGATATTGACGTAAGTGTATAATTAATAATTTCTCACAGCTTAGTGTTAACACTACCAAATGTTAATGACGCTAGGGATTGGAATTTTTATTCAACTAGTATAAGTATTAAAATACATACAGATAATCGGAGGATGCACTAAAAATTGTAATTTCCTAATATACTGAGTGATGTAAAAATATTGGTGGTCTCAGGCTTTGTTGGTTTGTTCATGGAGAATCAGCCCATTAACAAGTAGTTTTATAATTCACTTTAGTTAGCTCAGGATCGATTATAATGACCAAAATAAATGATGTTTTGTATTATACTGTCAATCCAATGCAAGTTCACGCTTATGTTGGCATGTTTCGAAGGTTAACCTTCATTGTTGTAGCCGTGGTTGGATAACCTCTATTTTGTTGACTCAAGTCAACAACAGTCAAAAACTTGTTGAACGAGTTCCAAACATTGATATATTTCAACAAAACTAAGAATTAAAAATTATTACTAAATAGTCTACATCTTGTGTTAACTTAAACTCAGTCGGATATTGTTAAGTACCTTTTTATGTAAATTACTGTCTGTTGTATTTGTTTATCCAGGTCAAAGACTACCAAGGACCTGTTTTTGACCTGGTAGTAACTTTAACATTCAGATATCCCAACAATATCTTAGACCAAATATATATTACAATATTTTTTTATTATTTACATAGCTTAATATCTCTCTACAGGATGAAAGTGAAATTTTCGGACGTGAATCCATTTTTGTAATTTTCTTTAAAGTTGTGAAGGGTAGGTAGACTAAATAAGTGGACCCGGTTTTTCATATCAATATTGACAAATGATATTGCTTAATTATTACTATGAGCATAACCAACAGATACCGATTTTCAAACAATAACTAACTTGTATAAACTCTAAAAACTTTTTCGTATAGTAAACGTATTGTTTTTATAGACAATAACAGACAGTCGAAAGCTCGTGGAGAACCGTGAAACGAAGTTTAAAAAGTGGGATATCAGCAGACCGACTTGCGGATATTCTCTGTGAGTATTTGTATAGAAGAGAAGTACGGTTTTCTAGAGAGAATGCTTTCAACAACTTCTTGAAAGCACCCTAGAGAAAACATATAACTAGTTACACATGTTTCATATTTTCTGTTAAATAAGTGTTTGTTATGTTATCGTTTCTTTATTGTTTTTGAGTTTTTCTTATTTCCAGTTCTAATTGTTTGTTTGATCGTTATAGCTTTTATTTATTTATGAGATTGTCACTGTGTATTATATTAATTATTTAAATTTCAAACATGATTGTTATTATGACTATAGACATGATTGATAGACTTGTATGCGATCTACGAATATTAAGTATCAATGATTATAAAAATCGGGTCCGCTTATTGTACTCTACCCCTTGTAAAGAGTTTGAACAATATGAATTTCAATGATGTGTAATTAACAAGGATGTTTTGTTTATTAGTTTAAATAGTTTTATGTGATGAATTATACCTTGACTAATATTTTGTTTTATTCAGTTGTAGTTAATAATATCAGATGTAATTTTTTTTATATAATATTTTTAATGATGCCTATTTTAAACCTCAAAGTTCTGGTAAAATCTTTTGTAGTGGCACACACACTTTAGGCCTTCTGGCAATATATTTTTGAATAGGCTAATTATTTAAACCATAACAAATGCTCTAATTGTTATAGCCTAAATTAGATATTTTTTTTTTTCAAAATAAGTTATAGAATAAAGTGAAAATTCTTTAAAATTGTTCAAATTTGTTTTTCAAATGTTTTTTTTCAAAACCTTTGTAAATAGCTATACTAATTTATATTACAATTATGTCCCATAAATTTAATAACCTTATAGCAATAAATCCAAAATATATACCTTCTATTAAAAATGTTATGCTTATTTCAGAAATTATAGTTTGGGTAAAGTATTCTGAAAAAGTATTTGTTTTGTTAATTTATATATATACATCTATCAGCTGTCTTCCTACAGACTTAATTTGGAGTAATAAAATTTGTCTGACACATTGTATTATGCAGTGTTATTTATTCAAATGAATGCACACGCTGGTAATCAACAATTATACTTGCAAGTACACGTTAGAATTGTTTTATTTATATTTACATAACTTAAGATGCTACTAAAGATAAACGTACAAGGTTGGGACTCCCTGCAACCCGATTGGCACACATACCAACTCACCACTGCAGGTTTTCAAACCTGATTAGCAATTCTTTGTTTGAAGTTTGTTTATGATGATGGAAGGATTGTGAAGGAAACAGGATTTTCCTGACATTTGCCATTGTTCAGTGATACAAAAAATCAGTACCGTAACACTACGTTTCGAGATCTATTATCGATCTCTTCTTCAAGTAAATAACCAACCTAACACATAATTACAAACTAGGTTAAAATAAACAAATCATACCAGAGCGTTTGTGACAGTGTAGGTCAGGAATCACAACCACCATGTTGTGGGTCAACTTCACTAACTCTAAAACATGCACTTAATAAAAAACACAACACTAATTATTGAAACTGAACTGAAGAATACAGGTCACAATCGGTCTGCATTCGCCAACCAACCGCCTACGACTGACCTTCCACCACCGACCAATCACCTAACAATCGTAGATGAAGTGTCCTAATTGATACAAACATAGCAAAGTAAAAAGTATGTTCAAGTTGCACTAGATTATGTACATGCAAACCTGCTATTCCCTTTGTTTTTCAACAGAAACAAGAAGGACCCGATTGTGACTGAGAAGTGCGAGCGTGTGCCAGCATGCCATACATAGTGGTACGAGGAACGCTGGGCATGGCCAACACTCGAGTTTACGGTCTGGGCGACCATGAGATCAGCGAGATCAAGGGCCGGCTGCGGTTCGTGTCCAAGGACGAGACCAAGGATGAAGTGACTCTCTACAACTCTGTAGTGTTTGTGCTGAACCAGCTGGAGTACCACTTCGGTTACAGAGTGATCACATGTACATGTCAGGGTGACATGGTACAACCCATGTGGACCATGTCTAGGCCTATGATTATGGCGTAATCACTCACTAGACTGTACATGGTACAGTTCCATTTGACCCTTTGGGTTTCACAGTTCACTCCTTTATCCTAAGTGGTGATGGTAAAGGGTTAAAGTAAAAACATTGTAAACGTGTTTAATAAAATACTGAATCAATTTTTCAGTACAGCAGTGCTTTAGGAGACCTATGATATAATAACTTACATTGATGTATAATAACTTATTGATTAATAACATACAATATATAGTGAATTATGACAATTTATTATTAGATTGTGCTTATAATGTAAGAGATGTTAGTTATAAATTTTTGTGTGTGTCCATTTATTATGAAGTGTATCTTTATAAAATGTGTTTTTTTAAATCTGTTTGTGATCCTGTTATTTAATTATATGTTAGTAATTTTATGCTAAGCTGAAAATCTTTCTTCACTTGTTAAGTAACTTTGAATATAACTTATTAAGCTCTACAAAATGTTAATTTGTTTTGTGTAAATTAAAATTGTGTTGCTTGATTAAAAGTAAATGAGATCATTGTCTGAGCATCAAGCGAAGCTCTTGAGGGGCTGGAATAATTTAATTTCTATTTGTTTGTCCTCACGATATCTTAAATAGAAACTTACCTATAGACTTGAAATTTTGCATGAAGCTTTAGTTCTATGTAGCATCACTAAGTTCGATGATAATACATGACACTTCATGGGGTTTGGCTGAGCATTAGCGAACACTTTTATAATGATGTGATAGCTAACTACGATGGGTACGAGAAAATACCAGAAAAAATAAATTTGTAAACAAAATCTAAACAATCGTATGAGATTTTAACATGGGACATAATTGATAGAGAAACCGCTACTAAGCCTAAATTAATGAACAAAGATGTGAATTTGTAATGTCGAAAGATATATCGAGAATTGTTTCATCTGTAGACTTCAAATTTTGCATGAAACTTTATTTCTATTAAGACAAGAATATTTGCTGTGATGTGCATGTCCAGCCATGGAATTTGGATTATCCTAATTGAAGTCTATTACTCACTAGGCTGATACACTTTCTCTTTCATCTGCCGGAAAGATGTAAACGTCTCTTTTCTATATGATTGCTTGTCTGTGTATCTGTTCACAGATCTCGAGAATGAAATGCTATAGGTTTAAAATTTTGCATGCAACCACAGTGAAGCCTGTTACTCACCACGTGGTGTAGTGTACTCCCAACTTGTAAATATGTATAGTCCCAACAAAGTGTGTAGGGGTAAGATTAATATTCAACATGATATAAAAAATATTCCCAAATTAAGAGAGACTCTTTGGTAGTAAGTCAAACATTTTTATAATGCCTAACTTGCTTAAAAAATTTAAAAAGTAGATGAAATCTAATTTCAGTATTAAGGTCACACACATAATATAATGGCAAGAATCATAAAGCATTTGTTATATAAAACCAAAATGCTTTGCTGATGGTGATTGTTGTATAAAATAGGAATTAAAAAAGAATAAAGGTGGTTACATTCAGTATTGGAACATTATCAATAGATTTGTTCTGTTTTTGGTCAATTTGATAGTTGTATGTCATAAAAAGTATGGAAGAGGAGGGTGCAAAGGTTAAAAATATTGCTATAAGACTAATGTTGGAATTTAATCCAGTGGGGCAGAGCCTTCGGGTCAGATAAACAAAGTTATTTTTAATTAGCACATAGGTAACATGACTGCATTTTATGATACTTGGCTCAGTAGTTTTTGGATCTTTGATTTGTTGGCCAAGATTACAGTCTCATGGTTTTTCACAGATTTTGTAGCCAGAATTTGAAATTTTAAAACTACTGTTTCTTTGCAAGTAACTAACAGTTCAAACGAACTTGAGTAAAATAGTTTTTTCAAAACCTGTTGCAGATGATTTGTGATGAGCCGGGATGGTATTTGATTTGATATAGTTTAAATTGTTTTAAACGGTTCAGTTAGTAAGTTTGACAAAATAGCCACTCATCTTGTTTTCTTAAATTTTTTCAGATGTTTTCCTGATCATAAGATCATTAGTTTAGCCAAAGGTATAAAACTCAATATATACCATAAAAACACAATATTTTATGACTTTTGTGGCTGTATTACTTTCTTAAATTAAAGAGTACCAGCATAAACGATGGCACCTCTTTTAGTTACAGCAGTGAATGTTAACACTTACACTCTCATATTTGGTATAATATTCAAAATAAGTAATAAGTAGTACTATTAGGTTACAATAAAATATTGTTGGCCTAATATTGTTTTGGAAAACAATAAAATATTGTTATAACAATAACAATACAAATTTTAATTATTTTCTGTTCCAGTTTTAATAATTTAATTTAGAAAAACTTTGCTTGTAATGACACATTAAATATCTTACAATTAAATGTTTGGTATGGTTTTGTATTGTGAAATTTGACTTGTAAATATATTGTAATAAAGACTGATTTTTAAACCACGCTGGTTTTTTTATTCTACCTCTTGCTGGAATAGATAATGTTTAAGGTAGGTATGTAACCAAAAAAATGGTTTCGTTATTGAGGTAAAGTGCAAGATGTTCACAAAATAAATAATCAATAGACGTAACATATTCAAAATTTTGAAACAGGTTTGCTCTGTCCTTAAAAAAATGATATCACGTTTAGAATAATTTTACAGCAAAATAAAAAATAAATTTTTGTGGGGAATGAATAAATTGAAATTAGCAGCAATTGACGTGTCAGTCCTTGATGCAGGCTGCTTATTGTGGACTCACATTCATTTTTTTGTTTTTAAATCTCATTTAAGCCTCAGCGTCAGCTATGCCGGCTACGAAGTGCACTGGTTTTTATTTTAAAAGTACAAAGTACATGATTGGACCTCCCCGGGATTTTCAAACCTGTGATCTCTCGGGTTAGAGAGCTGAGACCATAACCATTAGTCTACGGAGCAACGAGGCAGTTCATTGTGATAAATTTCTGAATGAAGTAGAAAAGATTTTTATAAAATTTAAATAAAGCCTTTGAAAAAACAAATTATATTTTGTAAACACCTTACCAAAATTTCTGTCAAATAATGAATAGTTTTTTAGTAAACTGTTAACAATGTTTATAACTTTATTTAATCTTGATTGTTTAATAAATTATAGAATGTTTACTTTCAAAAATATAAACTATTAGGTCACACATAATAAAGAGATTTTAATTGCAAAATTTAAAAGGAATCGGTGGCCAAATTTCCAACACAACCCAACTCATCTATTTGTTGTTTAAAGATGGCACATAGGATCTTCTTCTTCTATGGGGCAGCCCTATTGCCATGTCAGTAAAGCCTCAAGGGCCTTTTGCGCACCCCCGGAAGCACACCATGAGGCTTAAAACCAGTCAGCAGTTCCACAAACCACTGAAAACAACCTTTTTAAGGTTCTCCTGGGAAATTCAACAAAACCCTGTCCAAACTTCCAAAGATGGCATATACCGCTCACTTGCTATTGCAGGACAATCAAAAGAACAAGTGTTCAGCAGTTTCCTCCTGCTCACACACATTCTACAGAGCGGATCCTCCTAAGGATGCCGACTGTGTGAAGATGCCTCCTCAGGTGACCATGTCCCGTAATCAGACCGATAACTCTAGAAGTCGTCGAAACTACTTAGTAAGAGGAGATCAGACACTACCCTGGAGGAAGGCGACTGTAGTACCATTCCGTTCATTCTTATACCCGGATACAACCTCCCACCTTCTCACCATGTTCAGTGCGAACCCATTTTGAGACAGCCCCAAAGGGTTCACAACTTGAAATACCACAGAACGGTTGAGGACCCCATCATAATTTGACACTTAGCCCCGGTTGGCCAGGGCATCAGTTCATTCATTCCTAGGTGATCCCCTCATGACGAGGAAACCCAACAAACAATCACATTGTTGATTCTGGCAAGGGATTGAAACGACTTGATAGCAATCCCAGACAAGTTTGGAGTTGAACACACAAGAGTGTAGCGCCATCATTGCTCTGCCTTACTATCTGTGAAAATATTGATTGTCTTACTCCTATACCACAGACGAAGATTCTCATGAGCACACTCCATAATGGTTTGCGATCTCCGCCTGAAAAAACTAGGATAAGAACCCATAGGGACGACCAGTTCCCTTGCATGGTTTCACTCCCACAACTCCAGCGCCTGTGCCACTTTTTTGTTTTAGAGCCGTCTGTAAACCATACAAGTTCACCTGGTTAAAGAGGTTCCTTCCCTCCGACCAATCGTCCCAAGGAGGTATCACAATGCTAAGTGTTTAATCAAGGAACATTTTTGTGGTACCTGATCAGAGATTATATGCAGAGCATCCCCCTGAATCAGATGCTAATTCTACAATGCCCACCACTGCAGCCCAACCAGAGTCCCACTTACTGAAGATAGTAGACACTCCTCCTGGCCATATCCCAAATGACAATATCCGGGGGTGGGGGGGGGGAGATTGAGGCAACAGTCAACAGTCTAGAGCTGCAACCTGACACTCGAGGAAAGGCCCCGGTGATAGCAAGGCAAGGCGCTACCGCCATCTTGGCCTCCATTTTTGGCCAACCAAACAACAGCCCCTTCCATTAGTGTAGGTCTGACTACGGAGACATAAAGCCAATACCAGCTTAAGCCTCCAAAACCCACCTGGCACGCGTCTGCATTGAATTAAAGACCATTTCCCTCTGGCAATAACCCTTTCTAGATGAGGTCACCAACTTAGGACCCTATCTAGGATCCCGCCCAGGTACTTAACCTTGGAATTCAACTCAATGGAAGAGCCGGCACATAGGTTAGCTGTAAGCCGCATATCTGAGGCTTCACTATTAACATGGGCCTAAGTATTAAACTGTGTTCTGTGTTAAAAATAGAAAATCTCAAATCCACAAGGTTTCAGAAATTTTCTCTTTGAGGTTTAAAAACACTCTAATATCTCAAAATTGAGTCATCCAATAAAATCTTTTATTTCATCAAAAGGTGACTTTTTAATCCACTTTAATTTCATATGTCACAAGGGTTGCATTACTATTGAATTTTTTTCAAGTTTTGGGGGGGAAGAGGAAGTTGACTATAACGTAAACTAAATCACCCCTGGGAATAGCTGATTGCTGTATACTGTATTAGTGTCTTTTAGTTTTTTTTTATAAATAAAAATTAAAGTTTGAAAAAAACACCATTTATATGTGCTATTTTGCCTTGAATTTCTAATAGTGCCTTGAAGTTGACATTTATTGTGAATCATTCCTTGGGACGATTAGATCAATTCATTGAGCATGATAATCTAATTAACATTAAGTGATTTACAGGAATGCAGTTTTTGAAGATATTGTCTCTAACTGCACATTTTTAATCGTTTGGTAGAGAGAAATTTAATAGTATAATTTAATAAACAAAATTAGTTCAGTTCGCTTTAAAATCATTAATTGCAACGTTAACTGATTAGTCAATTTAGTTTTAAAATAAAATAATTAACTACACAGTAATTTAGTGGAAATTAAATTTAACTTTGATTGAAATATGTTTAAGAAGGTTTATCAAAATGGGAAGATATCAAAAAGGTTAAGAATAATAAATAAGAACAATATTTGTTTCTTGGTCAATATTTTTCTTATTTTGACATACTAAAAACTGACTATTTGACACATAAATTGCAGTTACGAGATCACAATCAGAGACCTAGGTTAAGAGGTCCAAAATTTGCCACTGTAAGCAAAATAGTCAGTTTGTATATGGTTAGCTGGTACTGATTTAACATTTATTTATGATTCTGGAAGTTGATTTTAAGTATGTCAATACTAAGAAAAATATGATCAGAGTAAAATATTATCGTTTTATATTTTTAACCCCTTTAATACCCTCCTAATTCGACCTTCACCAAAACTAGTGCGCTGACGATAAAATATTTTTCTTACTAAAAACTCCTAGAGTTTTTAGCTGATCAACTTGAAGATGGAAACACTTCCACAGCCATATTTCTTCGACTGCCTTAGCCACGACCACCTGCTATCAAAACTAACCACACTTGGAATACGAGGACAATCCCTGGAATGGTTCTGAAGCTATCTCACAGGACGAAGCTAGATGACAGAAGTGAAATACACTGCCGAAGGAGTTACACGCCAAATATGCTCAGGACTACAAGCCATCACTCGAGGAGTGCCGCAAGGCTCTGTTCTTGGACCAGTCCTCTTTATCCTCTACAAAAACGATTTTCCTCAGTAGGCAACCTGCAACGGGTCCTAATACACCAAAAGAGAACAATTCGGATCCTTGCAAGCCTACGCACAAGAGATGCAGACAAGCTTTTCAAGAACTGAAGATTCTCACTATGGTTAACCTATACATCCTGGTAGCTGTGACCTATGTACACCTGAAATCACCCAATGAAGTGATGACTGGAGCTCAGCAACATGACTACAACACTCGGCATGCTGCAAACTACCATCTTCCAGCTCACCGCCTAGCGTCCACGGAGAAGAAGAAGACAACGTATGTCGGAGCAAAGCTGTGGAACGCCCTCCCACAAGAACTGAAGAGGAGAGACCGACTGCAGTTTGGACACAAACTAAAACTCTGGCTTCAAGACCATCCATTCTACACAATAAATGAATTTTTAACCCATTCACTGCGGCAAAAAATTTTTTGAAGTTCCCTAGGTGCTAAAAATTTTTTTTACAGATAAACTTACCATATGCAGTGGTTAGCCTGGAAATGATGTCCAAAGTGGTCAGAAGTCACTCTTTCCCTTCCAAGATGGCCGCCAAATATTTGGGACCCATGGGTCCCAGCCGCACCCCGCGAACGGCCCGTTGTGTAAGTGTTATTAGAATCCACTACCAGCCGCACCCCGCGAACGGTCAGTCATGTAAGTCTTTTAGTTATTACACTAAACACTAAAATCAGTTTATTTTCATGTTTTATTTACATGATATTTACATGGGACCCATGGGTTCCAGCCGCACCCCGCGAATGGTCAGTCATGAAAGTCTCTTTGGAAGTCACTACCAGCCGCAACCCGCGAACAGTCAGTCATGTAAGTCACTAAACACTAAAATTAGTTTATTTACATGATATTTACATGATGTTTTTTCGTGATTCAGGCGTGCCACTTATCGAAACAGGCCAATGCACACATGGGTCCCAGCCGCAGTGAATGGGTTAAACAGAACTTTCTAACCTGCTGTAACAAAAGAAAATCTGACGACTGTACTGTTCTCTAAGAATATGTTCAATAAAGAATATTTATATAGCTGTCAAGAAAAACTAGGTTGTGCTTATATTGGCTTTCGCCTCCTTGACTAATACGAGGGGTATTAGAAAAATAAGGTTCCCATGATTTTTTAAAATAGACAGCTCTATATTTCTACTTAGTGTTATACATCAATTCGAAACTTAAAAGTTAAGCTATTTTTCAACATAAGCACCGTTTCTGTCCAAACACTTTTGTAGACGATGCTCCAACTTTTCTATCCCTATGTTGTAGAATTCTGCCGCCAATCCTTTGAGGAATCGAGTAACCTCTTCCTTGACTTCATCATCGGTACTGAAGCGTTGGCCACCCAAGTGTTCCTTTAATTTTGGGAATACGTAAGTGATAATCACTTGAGGCTAGGTCTGGGCTGTAGGGGGGATAGCCGATCTTCAAGCAATATTGTCTCAACTTTTCCAACAACTCCATCTGAAACTGAAGGCCGTCCACTTCGGTTTTCATCGTGAATTTCCATGCGGCCTTCACTGAATTCTCTACACCATTTCCGAACGTGTTGAAACAGATATGCAGTTTTCCCCATAAACTTCAATTAACTGACGATGAATTTCAATAGGTGAAATCTGTTTTGCATTTACGAGGGTCGTCCATAAAGTAACCGCCGTTTGGGCGTGGCACGATAAGTAGTGGGGGTAGCGCCGCCATTCTCACATCGGTGTGCGCAGCCGTTCAGTACGCTTCTAGCTGTGCAAGGGAGAGCATCATGCGATCGCGCGTTCTTTTGGTACAACGTAAAAACATGAGCGCCGTGATAGAAAATCCCGCCCGGGTGAAGTGCGTGGTGTAATAAGATTTCTGTGGTCGAAAAGTTACACAACAGCTGAAATTCATCGTGAATTGAGTGCGGTGTATGGCCCAAACATTATGAGCGAAGGTGTAGTCCGTCAATGCAATGGGGTCATACCGCTTCGCCAAGCAAGCCGAAGAAAGCTCGCCAATCTTTTTCAGCGAGAAAATTGATGGCTACAGTTTTTTTGGGATGCTAAGGGCATCTTGCTCGTTGAATTTATGGAGCGTGGTACGACCACAACAGCTGCAGCTTACTGTGAAAGCTTAAAACGGCTACGACGAGCGATTCAAAACAAGCGTCGTGGTCTTCTGACATCTGGTGTTGTGTTTGTCCATGACAACGCCCGCCCTCATACAGCTCAAAGAACGACAGAACTTTTGAAAAAGTTCAAATGGGACGTTTTTTGACCCCCCCCCCCCCCACTACAGCCCGGATTTGGCTCTCAGTGATTTCCATCTTTTCCCGTACATGAAGCGGTGGCTTGCATCTCAGAGGTTTGCGAGTGATGAAGAGCTTCAAAACGCTGTAACATGTTGGCTACGTTCTCAGGCGGCAGATTTTTTTAAAGACGGAATTTAAAAAAACTGTTAAAAGATATGATAAGTACTTGAATTTGTATGGTGAATATGTAGAAAAGTAGAGAAAAGCTGCAGTTTTAACATTTATATAATACAATTTTTTTATCTCAACTAGTTTTATTTTTTATTTCAAAACGGAGGTTACTTTGTGGACGACCCTCGTAAAAAACGTACACAGCACGAATTTCGCATCTGGCGGTAACAACGATAGGAAGCTCCATCTTCGAAGGCAGCTAGACCGGCACTGTTGGATGTAGCGAGGCGCGAGTGGTATGGATAGAGAGAGGAACAGCTGATGAGTAAGACAGTGTTGCCAGATTTCTCCCAACATATCGCATTCTGTCTTGGCGGCATAGGGAACCTTATTTTTCTAATACCCCTCGTACATAATGGTTCATTTGCAACTTACTGGTAAGAGAGCTAACCCAGTACTACTTAGCTAACTCCATCCCTTGCACATGGGCCCAAAGCAGAATTCTGATGTGAAGACCTACATTTTTGGACCAAGCTCTATCAAAAACATATTCTTGCTTTTTGTTTGAAGAGGAAGTGTGCGGGGAACAAAGATTTTGTTTTTGGTTCTATTGAGAAATTCAGACAATGTCAATTACCACAGTTTGTATTGCGATGTATTTACTGTACAATAGGCCTTTTGCTGACAGTAATTTTTTGTTCATTTACTGTTTCTATTTGGATACATTAAGCATGCCCACATTCTAATTATTTCAGCTCATTTATTCAAGAAAACACCTTTTGCTTTGGCTTCAGATTATAAGTATACTTTTGTATATAAGTTTAATATATATTATTTATAGTGTGCAATTTATTAGTTAAAATAAATTATTTTTCATAATTTTGTCCTAATACACAGTATGCACCTTGGAAGTGAAAAAGGAGGACCTACCTCATCACACCTAGAGCAGCCCTATGAACAATCAGAAGGCTAATTAGATCCTCCTGAGGAAAACTACAAACCTTGTTCAGATTATCAGATGTTGCAATGCAATCATTTTAGAAAGAAAAGCAGTCAAATTCTTTCAAGTGCTTTACATTTTCTTCTTACTGCAATATTATCTACAGAGAAGGTTATTCATTAAAATACCTATCCTATGAAGATCATGTTGTAATATCATGGATTGTAATTAGGCTTGCAATATGAGAAGATGTGGATGGAGGATGATCATATACAAGCTTTTGAGACTGGGTTGAGAATCAGTATCCTTAGACTGTTTGACCTTTTTTTGCTCTCTTAGGACAAGAGGCTTATAAATGTTACTGCTTCCGGACATCTGACAGTGACAGGATATTCTGAATGGGTAAGGTTAAGGGTAGGGGCCGCCTCGTATCGAGATCCATGAGGAAGAATTTAGGGAACTATCTCAAATCATGTCCCCTCGAAAGAAGGGGAGGCCAACTCTGAACCAGCCTCGTGAGTCAAAGCAGACAGGGAGTTGCACACCCTCATGTTGAGGCTAGCAAAAACCTCTGAGGTTAGGGAATAAACCCCACCAACTCCAACAGTCATCTCCCGCAGTAGACTAGACCTATCGAACTGCCCTTGCACCCCAGAATCTCAACATTTGCAGTTAGTGATGTGCTGCTCCTGGACATCGATAAGGTCGCCCAGATTTAAATGACACATCGGTTTTTGCTGTTCCCAGTTCAACTCGAAGGTATAAACCAGCCAGAAGTGATCCTGCTGGGTAAATGTTTAACCTTAGACTCGTCTTCCAATCTTGTGTGTTCAAAGTACAACCTTAGAGACTTCAAAGTAATTCAAAGTAATCTTAGAGACTTCACCACCAATAATTCCGTTGAACAGTAAGTAAAAGCTCTGGTCCTATATGTAACTACATCCTGAGTCCTAATTTACAGCATTTGCTCTTCCATTTTTTAACAACTCTGCCAAGGTCCAGGACCTAACAAACCACAACACCATTGATCCTGTCCAGAAACATTAATACAGTGTAATGCCTTCAACGCAGCCTAGCTGTCAGTAAAAAGGTTTTTGTCTTATCTTTACACCACAGACAAATATTTGCATACAAACATTCCATAGCAGCAGTGAAAGCACATACCAAATACCTTAACCTTTAACCCAAAATATCTTTTACCCAATTACTTAGGAAGTGGATCATCTTCCTTATTTCTGTAACTCTCCACTTAACATAAATAATCCATTTTTTGTTTAAACAATTCAAACTTTTACAACTTTTTTCTGAGCATGTGTGGATACTTGCTGGTATTAATTCAATATTTTCTGAGTTTGTAACATATTAAACAAATTTAATTTAAATCTTCCCCGATATTCGTTGATACACATGCAAGTACAAAGCTTGACAATTAATTTCTATAACACCCATTTTCAAAAAATCGTGTTTTATGTGAAGGGAATTGAGGGAAAACATGAAGACAAAACTTAGTAGAAATATAATTGTATTACCCTCTGAACACAGCTTAATTTGAACACATCTGATTCAACAAAATCATGAAACCTATGGAAAAGTAAAAATTGTGAACATTGCAAAGTATCGTGCTACAAATATAAGACGTAATAAGACTATTTAACTTTTTATCATATATAAAAATAGGTAATTAAATATTCATCTTAACAGAGTTTATTTTAACATTTTATCTTATATATTAGGCCAACTTGGACGTTAGGAAGAGTTTAATGATAAAGGAACTAGGAATGGGCTGATTTATTGTCCTAAACCAACTAATTGTTGGTGTATTTTACTATTCTTTCGCATTTAGTACTTATTTCCACAATTAAATATTGGTATTAAAATAAAATACACATTGGCAACCACAAATTTAATGCATTTTAATTAAGTACATAGTTCACCAATCAGCACTCAAGACGGTTTGTTTGTATGCTTCAACAGAGTTTGATTTTTGTTGAGTATGGATGGTAGACGCTAATAGTGTATCTTTTTTCAATTTTGATTCTCACTTCCATGATGAAAATTTGATTGTAATAATGATTTCTGTTGCAATTCCATAAGCAGTAATCTGCTTTCATCTCAAAATCAGCATTACGTTTTTACTGAAAAGAGACATCAATTTATATCAATTGATCTTCTTTTACGTTACTTTTCAAATGTTACTTTACTGCAATTCTAATCTAGGATGTAACTCACACACAATCTACATTGATTCATTTAGAATCTTTGGCCAACATTTCATTTTAAGATAATGTTTAAGTGCGCATAAATGCATAACTGATAGGATGAATACTTTTGTGATATAAAAAATTTCTCATTACTATTTTTAAAGAATTAGAATTTTTAAGTATTGAAAAGATTTTAAATCAGCCCATCCATAAAGTTATTGAAAAGATGTTACAATTTTAAAACAATTATACAACTACACAACTGATCAACACTTAAATAAAATCATGCTTTATATAAATCAATTGAAAATTGAACATATTTACACTGCATTAGGCAGCTTATTTTAGTTGTTTCAGTATTAGTATGTATTTAAAATTTATTAAGGCATTACTTTTAACAACTTACAGTTATGTTTTAGTTAAATAATTAAATACAATAATTTACAAAACAATGAAAAAACAAAACGGTTACAAAGTTTCTTCTTGGACTGTTTGTTTCACAAATTGAATGAATCTGTAATAATAATAAAACACATAAAAGTCTAAGAATAATTTTTGGACTCCACATTTCAGATAAATCTATTTTGAAATGTGAATGAAACATTTAATTAAATACACCAAAACAAAATGGTGTCTAGAATAGTCGTTGTAAATGTGTTTTATTTGTATATGGCTACCTTACACTTTATAAAGGCTTCTAACTTCTAATAATTCACTACTTTTGATTTACCTGTACAAGACAAGACCACAACATTTATAATAACAATGTATTGTAGCACAGCATACATGGAATGTTGAATCCTACAAAATATACAATTTTAGACATTATACTATAATGTTGTATTTTCAAATAATGAAATCAGCTGTTTTCAGTTTTGATGATGTGGAACATTGCTAAGATATGTATAAAAGAAGGTCCCTTATTTTACCTTTGAGTATAAAACAATTCAAACTGTACAGCACAACATATTTAACATTCCTTTAAACTTTACGTAACTGTAATCTTATAAAATTGCAGAGGACTTGTATGTTTTGTTCAAATTTTAAAATTTAAATGACTTCTTTTACTTTTATTTTTATTAACATGCGTCATTAAAAATTATATTTCATATTTATTATTTACTCTATTTCAAATGTTGGTTATCTACAGAAAACATATATTTTTAAATAAACAGAAAATATAAATTTACAGTCCCTTCAAACACATGCCCTTGTCTGAATAAAATTATAAATCTTGTTTTGTTTGGCACAAAGTCTTTTTTTAAATCAATTGCTTTAAAACACTGCCATTTATCGAAAATAAAGTAAAATTAGACCCTTCACCGAGATTAATTTTTACACTGATTATTTACAAGAAATGTACAACAAAATATACAGTAAATCAATATATACAAAATACTTCAGTCTATAATTAAATTAAGAGAAAAATTAATTTGTAGCCTTAACTGTAATAAAATATAGCACTTAGAAAGATTTTACTCAAAAATACTTAAGTACTGTTAGAAACTTTGTAAACTTTACAGTAAAATATTTAGTGTGAAAGCTTAAATTTGTAATGTAGACAATGGTTGTAACCAAATGATTCAAATTAAAATGTGAACATTGCTGGATATAAGAAACTTTAATAAGATCTACCCACACACTAGATATTCCAACAAAAACCATTTTTAAGTAATGACTTGCGGAAAAATCAATACAAAAAGTAGAGACGTTAGTTTGAAAAGTATTCCAGAATATCACTGATAGGTAGCTACAAAATTTTTTTTACTTTAATTTGTTTCTGTATTTGTATTGTTGAACTACGGTACATTCTATAAGGGACCTGTTAACTTTCTTTTGGTCTCTTAACCCTTTGCACGCCATAAGCGAGTTATTTCGCATGCATAAAAGTCCGTACAGCACCCATAGCGAGTTATATCGCGAACTACATTTGAAAACATTAGATAGTTTAATAGTTGTCGAATTTGCCGCTAGATGGCAGAGAAAGTCACTTTTGCTGCCTAGTGCATTAGCTAACGTGCCAACTGAACGTTTGAGGAGTATCGATCGGTAACAGCTGTTTCTTTCTATTCATGTTTGTTTCCCGTACTTCTCGAAACGCCCAAAGCGATTATACTCGCCGTCATTTCGTAAAGCGCCGCCATTTCGTGAAATTCTATGTCTAGTGTTCCTGCTCACTGACAGTTTATGTTTTACAGTTTATATTACGTTTAGTGCTTGTGAACTATTAAAATTATTACTATAGTAATAACTATTATTTATTATTTTGACGTAACTTGTGACTATATTGCCATAATTATGGCTAACGCAGACAATCCGGACTTTGACGATTTCGTTCTTGGGGTTACATACTTTGGACGATTATTCGTAAAAAAAAAAACAGAAAACAGTTTTCCAAAATGTGTATTTATTTACTTATCACACATCATATCTACTTCATGTACCGGTATACGTTTGTAAAAATTATACAGTTTTATCAAAATAACGTTTTCGTTCATTTCATACCTACTGGTCCTTAAAATAGAAAAATATCTATATTTCGTTTTAAAAAAATGCCCATAAAAGCATTTTATGGTTTTTTATTCTTTAAATCAATTACTTAAACAAATAAAAAAATGGCTTTACAGTTTTCAAAAAATTAAATATTCAGTAATTTCGCGCTAGGGCAAAACATATACGTAATTACTTGGCGTGCAAAGGGTTAAGTATCTTAATTTACAGAAAAACTCAATATTGACTAATTAGAATGGGGTTTTAACAATTTTAAATTGAAATAACCCTGGGGAAATCTTCAATCAATGGGATATTACTTTTGGAAAATTTAACCTATCCAGCACTTAAAAAATTCTATTATATATGTAGTATTAAAGTATTTAATTTTGCTTTATGTTATTTTTAACAATTATCTATATTTTGTTATATGTTGGCTGAAATAGAAGTACAAAACAATTATAAAAAAAAAAAAAAACTACAATAGCTACAACAATATGTCAGTACAAATCAAATCACCATGATCTTGGAAGATAGTTTATTCATGATTGAAATGTATAAAAAGCAGTCCTAAAAACAATACTTTATAGTTTTAAAAAACTGGTCTTTGAAAAAATTAAATTAAAAACTTTTTTTTACCCTATCCATACCTTTTTTTAAACGTGTTCTGTGGTGTACATCTTTTTAAAAATTGTAAACATTTTTTGCAACAATACTTAATTTTACATTAAAATGTTTAGTTAAGACTAATCATCAATGCTCTCCTTTTGTATTATTCACGACCAAAATTTAATAATTAATTAATAAAAGATGAAACGAAACCAATGGAATGCTGTATAGTAAATTGAGGTTAAATTTTTTTTAATGAAGAAAAACACATTAAAAAGTTGTAATATTATTTCCACACACGATATACTTAACGTTTATATCACAAATTATAAAGAATATGAAGAATCTTAAGTATCAAAAAGCTTTACCTTTAAGGACCTGTAATTTTAAGGACGGTAGTTGAATAACTTCCCTAACACATAACAATATATACTAATGATTAAGATTAACATAGCATAGGAGTATTGCACAAACTTCATAAACATTAATGAAAACAGCGCTTAAAGTCAAACAACATCACAGACTAAGAATAAGTACTAGTGTAAATAATACTAAACCAGGCACAATAGTGGAATGTATGATTTAATAAATCACATTCAAATATTCTTTGATACTTCATAAAACAAGTTTTAACGATAACAGACAAATCCATATAGTAACTTACAAATACTTCTTAATTAAAGCTATAAAACACAATCACAAACTATAGCAAAAATTATATTTAAAAATTAACGATTTTTTAAAAATTCTTCAAAAAGTGAGTGAATTAAAATTGATATACTTGTTATTTAAAATGGAATGCATAAAAATGAAATAAACAGAAAGATACCTTGATCTTTATTAAAACCAATAAAAGTGTACACAATTCTAAATAATTTACTTGTGAACTTCAATTAAATACAAACCATATCTACAAAATGAATAAAATTAACTACATTTAAAATTACAAGAGCTAAAATTATCAAAAAATAAATAAATAGAATACTGAAATTAAATGGCTTTATTTTGATTTGAGCGAAAGTAAATGCACATTAATATGAATAAAAATAAATTATAGTAGACAGCAATATTTTAAATTGAGTGATAGATGAAAGAAATTATTTATTTTCAACTCAATAAACCTTTATTTTTCAAAAGTAATAACATTGGTATAATATTTTTTGTCTCAAAAGCATCCAAATGTATTCAATAGTTTTTATTTTGTAGGTTTAGGAATATGTAAAAAGGCTAAAGAAAAAAAATATTCTAACAAATATACTGTTCATCTCTAAATATATCTTAATTGACAATTCATTTATGATAGTAAAATTTCAACACAAGAAACACTGACATTTCAGAACTTAATGTTTTTATCAATTACTTTTGTTCACAGCTGAATTAATACACAATTAGAGTTAGCTGGGAATATTCAAATTTATCTAAAAAATGATTAACCCTTTTGATTTTAGTCCATTTTTCTCAGTAATTTTGTAAAGAGTCTACTTAATGTTTTTTATCAATTACTTTTGTTCACAGCTGAATTAATACACAATTAGAGTTAGCTGGGAATATTCAAATTTATCTAAAAAATGATTAACCCTTTTGATTCTAGTCCATTTTTCTCAGTAATTTTGTAAAGGGTCTACTACACAATTTACTTGTCTTAAAGAAACTAACCTTAAAAAAAACATTTTTTTATTATTTCATTATTCACATAAAATTTAAATTATAATTTTTAATAAATGAATTTTTTTTATATTCAATCCTAGTACAATTTGAAAAAGTCAAACTAACAGCAGCCTAACTAAATAAAAAAAAAACACTGGTAAAAATTGTTTACACATTTTAACAAGAAATTATTGATGTTTGCCTAATAAATTCAAGGAACTGTGCTGAACTCAAAAATAAACGGTCTACAGAAAGTGCTAGCAAAGAAGTACATTGAAGAAGTAGCCTATCGATGACATGTTCTTCAACTAACCAATAAGCATTATGCAGTGTTGCCAAGTTGTTTCTTAGCTTCAAGGAATAATCCATACTAACTAGAATACGAGGCCAAGTGTCTGCCGAGACACAAAAAACACTTGAAAATATGATTTAAAAAATTAATCATACACTTATTCTTGACCACACAACATTCTTTTATTTAGCAGTTCACAAGAAGTCATTGAGAATAGCGCGTGGGTGTCACTTTTAACAGCTGTTGAATGTCATCAATAAATATTTTGAAAACAGTTCTTGGTAAGAGAACGCAAACAATATAACATCCATGTAGATTTATTGAAATTGAGTAACAGATGGTTTCTTAGTGTGTGTATGTTTATGTTTGTGCACGCACGTTAAAGAGGAATAAATATGTAACTAGCATTAACAAAGAATACAATTGCATTTATACACGCCACATCGTACCATGGGGATGAAGACGAAATACTCTGTAACTAATGAAGTCAATACATAATTTCCCTGGAAAATGTTTAATTACCCAATATCCCTTTATTTAAAATTCCGTACACAAAATAATGCTATAAACTGCTTTTTTTAAGGATAGGCATAGTTATTAACAATGAACATAATTTATCAGAGACAATAATAAAAATAGTTATTTCGAAATCTGTTATGCGCCCGCAACTCTTCAACTTGTTTCAATAATAAATTAATAATTACTACTGAAAATCAATTTTACCGCATTATCACTGGACTTCGAACTCCAGTTTTTATGGAATACATTTTTGAAAATGAAATTATAATATTTTATAGCTTTCTCAGACTTTCTGATCAGACCCAATGCCCGGAAGTATTAGTCAGATCTAAAACTACTAATGAAAACCAAGGAAAAAGTCTTTGTAATTCTTTAAACATATTTTGAAGTATTTTTTTAACATTCATATAAAAAGGCAAGACATAAAAAAATAGTAAAAGAATAATATTGATTTACTGATTATTATTCTTGTTTCATAAATGAGTTTTTAAAGGGATTCTATGGATAATTTAAAAAGACAGGGGTTTTTATTTTTAGTAGAAACATATTTTAAGTTGTTTAAATAATGGAAGAATGGCTTTTTCAATGTTTATACTTTTTAAACCACAGCTCTTAACACTTTACTACTCGACTATTTTTGATTTCACTAAATAATTCTTTCCGTATTTAATGACAAATCAGTTCCATATCTTAGACAAAGCCTTATTACTCAAACTTAAATACCAAGTTTATTTAGAGTTTGAGTAAAAATATGTTAACAATGCAGGCTATGACATCACTAAAGAAGCCACTTTGATTGTCGGAGACATTCATGATCAGACCTGGAATTTTGATAATATACTACCTACTTTATTAATTATTTTATTATTGTCAATTGCTTTGATGCTATTTGATGCATACAATCTTGTACATTGTATAAATAAAGAGATTTTCAATTCAATTCAATATCTAATAGATACTATCTCAAGGGATGTCTCTAGTTTGTCGCAGAAATGAGGGCAGATTTGGTCACACCAATCATAATAAAAAGGGAAGATTGTAATTGGAAAAGCTGGTCTTCATATATTTGGACAGTAATTTTTCACATATATAAGCAATGAAAAACTTAAATCAGTAAAAAAAATCAATTGTATTAATTATTAATAGAATATAATATTTTTAAAACAAACTTTTTATATCGGAGTAGCATATAAAGTTAATATTTACCCTCAAACGTTTCAATGATTAATAATTTGCATACATTTTGATTATAATTAAATTAATTATTATTATTAAAGATTTTAATGCAATAGCATAATTTTGTGATATGATATAAAAGCTTCATAACTATGAAACTAAACCTAAATAAATTGTAAATCAACCTTGACTAAACTTAAAGATATCAGGCCATTACTATCATGTGATTTTTTCCCGTTTACAATGCATAGCTAAGAAGATTAAAACATCTCAAGATTTGAATTGAATCAGTAATGCTTTAATGTTGTGCAAACCGGAAAACTTAGGTGGTATTCATTATCGTAACATGCTTAATTGGAATTTATAAATATCAGAAGTTCATTATTATCAAGCAAGATCAAAATATAGCAACTGCAACACATTGAACCCAATGTGCAGTCAAAACACTGTCGTAGTTTAGCTGAATTGAGCATCGTAGACTTTATATTCTGATAGGCATTGTGTCCAAATTAACTGTTAACCCATTCTGATGGTAGTCACCAGCTGTTTAATGTGGCAACCATGTGCTACTCTGCAGTTGGCTATTACTTAAAGGACTGCTTTCGTGGAACTTTATATAATTATTTGACACATACTGTTGACTAGCAAAGAAAAACAAAGTGCGTTACTACACCTATATAAAGTACAGAACAGGATTGAGTTAGAAATAATGATTTCTCCTAATCAAATAAAATTAGGTTGTGTTCTCATTTTATAAAACCAAGTTGCTAAGCGATCCTGAATTTATAAACATTGTAATACCAACAATATATATAATGTACAGGACAAAATTGAATTTATATTGAATTGAATAAATTTCTAATAATTTTTAATTAATAATTTATGTCATTTTCATATAATGAAAGTAAAAATTTGGTTATGTTTTATAAAATATGAAATCAATATTTTTTAAACATCTGTATACGAGAATGCTGGATTGATTTTATGCTGATATTTTCTAAACCATGGATATGGGGACAATGGGTCTAAAAGGGTAAGAATAGATTGATTTACTAAGAAAATATGGTAAATACCACTAAAATGTTCTAAAATTTATACAAAAATTTGTTTTTAACAATTTAATAATTGCATTTCATCATGCTTTTTTTAATATTACGAAAATGTTCTAAAACATTTAATTCTTGAAAATCGATATAAGAAGAGCAATTAGTTTTGTGCAATAGATTATTTAAAAAATTAATTTATTCCTTGTTCAAAGGCAGTAGATTTTAGCTGTGGAAAAAAACAGTCTTCTTTTCTGCAAACAATATTGTTATCAAAAAGGAAACTTCCACAATAGTCAGTCATTAGAAACATTATCTGTTGGGCCAAAATTATGGATACACTTCCAAATAATTTAAAATCACTGCCGTACACTGTACCCAAAAGACAAATTAGCTTTATCCTCTTGGATCCTTCATTTTAAGTAGATGACTTTTTATGTTACTGAAAGATTAAACGATTATTGTTCATTTTAAGAAATTCTTTTGTATACAATTATTCTTAAAAGGGTTTTTGATTCTATAGATTTAACCATTGTTTCTTTTAAAAAGCTTGGACGAACTGGAGGATTGCATTGTACTTTAGCACTGAGTTCTACAGCAATGTGTTAAATCTGCAACCTATTCTGGTAACAAATGAGTATCATTGAGCTCATAGTAACATTATAACATATTATCAAAATTTCTGTAGTTAGTATCTTAGTTTAAAATATTTAATTATATGAAATAAATCCATATAAAACAGCATTGTTCTCCTAATTTTTGAGGATCAACCATTAGAGCTAAAAAACTCTGAATATTTATGTAGATCCTAGTAACATTTTAAAGTACAAATAAACATCTGTGGTTTAAAACAAACATTTTAATTTTCTGATGAAATGAAAATTTTAGTTTTTGGTTAAATGGTTTTTAAAATTTTGCATAGTAACTATTATTTTATAAGTCGATATAAAAAATGTAACAGCTGTAAAAATGTATAAGTTTTACAATTTTATAAATATATCAAGTGTAAGACAAAGTTTTAGATTTTTACATTATATATTAGTACGATGTTGAAATATAATTATGGAAAAGTACAAACAGATATTATAATCTCGCTATAAGCATTAGAAAATTATAAAAATATCATATCTACAAATTATTTGACATTGTAAAAATAAATGTTGAACAGTCTCAAAAGGGTTAATCTTGCATTACTCTTTGGTTTAAAATATTTTAAATTGTTGTTCATTGATTTTAGACAAAAATATAGCACTAAAATAACAATGTTATTAAAAGAAAAATTAAATACAAAAATATAAACATTTTTACAAATCTTATATTATTGCCAAGCAAGAAATATCTAGCAAAAACTGTAGTGAAAACATTGAATAATGCTATGAAACACTTGGAAGAGAATGTTTTTATCACGTCTTGATGTGCAATATCAATGTGGCAGTTCTAGGCATAATTCGACCAAGAACATTCTATGTTATAATTATCATTTGCTAATGAGCAAAGCTCGGAATATCCTTCATCACAACAATTCGTCCTTAACAACTATTAATTCGGCTTATGTAAATATTTATTACTTTTAACATTCAAATCTTCTAACAACACACATAGAGAGTTTAAAAAATAAATCTATTCCGTAATTTACGACGATATGCAAATTTTCAATGGTGTTTCTAGGCCTAACCTAACCTAACACTCAAATTCTCCCATTGGAGTATGACTTACAGATAAATGAATTAACACACACTCCTTACAAAAGGAATGCAAATAATATCCTTACAGAACTTCAACTGCTTACATATATACAGGGTGTCGAGTAAGTACTATTCAGGAATCTCCAATTCAGCCATGAGTCATGAACAAGCTTCTAAAAGGAATGAGTTGACTACCAATCATATGTCTATATACAGATTTTTGAAGCTCACTCATTTTGGAATGTACAGTTCCTTTATGTTAAAACAAAAATACATTGGAAAAACACATAAGAGGATTTCTAAACAACTGTTAAAGTATTCGAAAGGAAACAAGCAAAACTCATATAATTTTACTAGCTTTTTTCCTCCCTCTCGTATGAATCTATTAATTACACCAGATCTAGTAACAACTAAATATCTGTAACTTTCTGTTCTGAAAATACTGCAAATTACTTTAAAATAAGTAAAAGTCATATATTTAATTTATTAATGCTGTTCTTAGCTTATAAACAAAGATATTACAGTGTACTGCACTACAGCCATTATGTCTGACCAATATAATTACAAAATAAAGTGTTGTAACTTATCCTTTTTCCTACATCCTGTTTCTTTTTTGTAAAATTCCAGGATTTAGCTGTTCATGATCATACAGTAGTTGACAGAATTAATGCTGAAAATAATATTGTTTTAATTTATTAAAATGAAACAAACAGGTATTGTTATATTTTTAAAAGAGAAAACTCAAGTTAAATCACATGAAAAGTGTTATTAGTACTTACGAAACATCTTCAAAAATATTTAAATATTGTATTTCTTTTCAGTAAATATTAAATATTTGTACAGACAGATATCATTAACGATAAAAACATTGCCTGTACCTCGGTAAATGTATTAGATTCATAAGAGACAGGTTATATCAGGTTATTATGCTGGGAAAGAGTTCATCGTAAACAGTGCATCTACTGAATTTTCCCAGTTTCCTTTCCAATTCTTTAACCTTCTTGACATAAAGCATTGGATTGTTCCTATACATAGAGATGACTACGAGAGAATACAGCAGCGTCGCACCTTGGCGTCGCCGATGACGTTGTCACCAGTATGACCGGCAAAACGCCTGACTGTAGGTTGATCAGGCTCAGATCCGCAAATAGAAGAGCGAGCACTTGGCTGCACCGACATGTCTGGGCTCGAATTGCGATTCTGCGCTCGCTGCTTCTTCAGCTCAGCAAGCGTCCCAGCATTAATTGTCACGGACACATGGATGTTGATCTTGCCGTTGCCTTCCGTCGTATAGCTGGTTTCTGTTGGTAGTTCTGGACAAATTTTATAAAGTTACAAAGTTAACGTAAAGTGTCAATCAAACATGTTTATGTTTTGAATAAACTATTAATTTGTGTACTGAAATCACAAAATATCAATTTTCTTAACATATGAAGGCTAAGCCTTCTAACCAAAGTCTTTTTTAGATGAATAATTGTAGTCTTTATATAAAACGCAATTTCGAAAAAACATTTCCTGTTTATTAGTGATTTTCAAGACTATTTATAACTCAATACACACTCACTATCCTGAATAACAAATTTACACTCATGTTCTTGATTATATAAGAAATGTATGAATTAAGAACATCCTCATAAAATAAATCACTTGTTCTTTGTTAAAAACTAATAATTGGTTATGGATGAGTTTTTCCAGTCTTCAAAATGTAGTGTTAAGGTTTTGTAACATACAATGATGAATAATGTCTAAAATTCTGTTATTCTTTTAATTCAATTGTATTGTTACACTACAATACCAAAGGATTTTTATATTATTAAAAGAAGGCTAATTGGAGTAGGTTTTCCACAGCTATATTGTTACACTTCTTTCAAAGAATAAGACAAGAAACGTGTAACGGGTATAGGCCTAGCCTGTAACCTAAATCAACTTTTACAATTAATAATAAATTCGAGAATAATATAATACAATAAATAATATTTTTCTATTAATAATAAATCTAAATGAATAGGAATCCAAACCGACAATTTAATTGCTTAGTTAATGTTATCATTCTCATATTTGAGAATAATCAAATTTCAATTCATTATGAAGCTTAGTTGTGCATGGTGACATAGCCCGTCACTGACAGTTTTGTAACCTCAAACATAAATCTCGAATGGTAAAGCGGCCATATTTAATAAAACTCGATAGTTCCTCATCAACATCAAAGAACAAAGCTAAACACGGCAAAACGCGTGCCACGATTGGCTAACGTAACGATTACTCTCATTGGAGGGTAGCGACCCCGCGGGAACGCAAACTCGTTCTCTGCGCACCGAATTCGAGTGGGTTGTTAGCCAGAAGTAAAAGCGGATCATTTTTCGACCAGAAAAACGGAAAATTTCCGTTTTGAAGGGTATCACTTTTCCCTCTCTGCGCTACTGACGCGGAGTTTGGGAAAGAGAGAGTCTTCTTCCTCGACCTCTTGATGATGTAGTACGTTGTGAAACAGTTTTCAAAACTTTTCAATTATTAATCAGTCTTTTTTCAATGTGATCCAAATTTTAATTTTTCAATTATCTGTGAGGACCGCCGTGTCGCCATCATGGGATTTGGTGAATATGTTTAAGAGTATTTAAACCTTTTCGATCAACATTTTAACTAATCAGACTCTAAATTTTAACTGCTAGGGAGTAGGGGTATTTTCTAATTAATTATTTCAAGCTAATTGGATTTTGTGTTGTAGGATGTTATTTTAAGCATAGCCATAATTTCATTTCATCAAAATCATGTTTCATTAGTATTAGTTTTTATTCAATAAATCTAAAATTTGTTTCTATCAAAATTTTATTTTCATTTTACCACTCATAGCTGCCCTACGCCGCACCCATTGTAAAACGACCCTGTAAAGACAAAGAGTCTAAAGCTAATATATTTTTCACAAAACCTATCTTGTTACTATTTATTATAATGTAACGTATCCGTTACAAACGATTGTAACTTTGTAAATTAAAGAGCAGAATTGAAATTATAAAAAATGTTTCTATTTTTTATGTTTTAAAATTCAAATAATTTCTATCTTATTCCAAACACTATTCAAGAAAATCATTGCTGCCCATACCTATCGATTTGAGAAAGCACCAGACTTTCTCAAGAGATGAAACAACAGTTTGTTTTCATGTACAGAGGCTCACTTACCCAGTGATCCTTTGTCCAGCTCAACACCAGGCAGCGTGTCACTGTCCTTTCCTTCGGGCTCCCTACGTGACGGCAAGGTCAGCGGCAGGTCTCCATTATGTTCAGACCAGCCTCCGTCCGATCCTGCCCCACCGTTGACCACTGACTTCACCCCAGTGTCGGTGACATCCACAGCAGGCTGCTTGAAGACCTGTCAGCAATCGTTAATAATAAGTTATACCACTGGACAAAATTTACTCTATGTTATTTACCTCTTGCCAATATCATTATTGTATTCTGCAATACTTTTGGAGTTTAAATGTTCCCTCATTTGTGTACAGTTATTGGAGGATGAAACTTTCAATGCCGATTCACATTTCGGTCCCAGTCTGCAAAAACTCACCTGCCCTACCTGGTTTCACATAACAGAATCCCTATGCAATATTTTGGCAGGAGTCAAAACTATTTCAAACAGTTATTTATCTAGTGAGATAAATAAATACTCAAAAATCTAGTGAGATAGAGGAATCATTTAATTTTTTGTTACTACTAAATTGTTTACTTTATTTGGTTTTCTGAAAAAAAAAAAGGAAAATTTATATCAGCTAATTGTTTCAACACTACAGAAACAATATTCCCTACTGTTTAGAATGGCTTAGGATAACATGGTTTTCATTGCACAATGTTAAAATATAAATTTTTGTCAATACATTAATGTAGTATGAATCTAAATAGTTTTTAAATGTACATAAATATTAAATGTACGTATTCTGTTTTCATGAAGTAAAAACTAATGTTATAAATGGAATAGAAATAAAACTGTGTCCGATATACTCGCATGTTTTTACTTTCCAGAAATTACACTAACACTCTCATATGTGTTTTCACAACAAAATTGATCAGTAATTAGTAAAGTCTTATGTTATGAAAATAGTGTAACGCTAATAAGTATAACTGTATTGTAACATATTTGTATTAAAACACACAGATACGGGCACACAAACACAATATATATTATTTTACATTCGACAAACACATCTGCTGATGAAAGAAAACAAAATCATATCAGAAAGTGACTAAAAAATCTTGGAGAAAGCATGAAAATAAAAAAAAATTGTTTTAATCAATCATTTTAAACCCCTCATTGAATGCCTCCATGTAGTTAGATGGCTAAAATAACTTGTACCACATTAACCAAATTTGAATAATCTTTGACACCTATGCTGAGCACTGTCACAAGAGGTTTAAATGTATTCATATGTTTGTAGAAATATCAAGTGTTAAATGCTTAATGAGAATAAAATTCTTTATTAAAAGTTTCTATCAGGATCAATAACTGTTTGATCAATTATTTGGCAAATATTGCCAGAATTACACTTTCAGATAGTGAAATAATTTTTGTCTGCAATTATTATAATACTGATTTATTAATATAATTAGCGAGATACTGTTATAAAATCAAACGATTCCTAAAAATATATTGGTAAAAATGAGATTTATAATTCAAATGATGATTTAAATTCTCTCATAAGTGAACTACAGGATAGTCCAATGAGTGTGCACTTATTAGGGGTTTCGTCCTGCATAAGAGTACAACAATTTCTGGGCTACTACTAATGTTTTTACTAAGATACTGCGACATCTAGTGCAGTTATTCCGATAATGCTCTACAGATCTTAGTTCTGTATGAGAGTGGTATATAGTGGTAATGTGTAGATTATTATACGTGTAACAGTTTGATGTACTATTCTTCCCAGCGGGCCATTACTGTCCGAAGATATACTCAGGTTTGGCTGTTATAATGTACAACGTGCTGTGCGGCCTTGCAAAACGGCAAAATTTTTGAAAAAGACTTATTCATATAGTAATTCAAAGTTAGAAGGACATAAACCAAATTCAGGAATAAGGAAACAATTTTTTAATTGGAACAAAATTATTTGAAATTGTCCGATCACTAATAATAATAATAAGTTCCCAAAACATTAACAACTATAAAATATTTCCCCCAAAAATTAGTGCTAGAAGCATAATGCAAAAAAAAAAAACACTTTAGCTTATTGCTAAACACTACACAGAACATCAACCATGAACACAAATACTACTAGCACTGACAAAACAACATCAAAGGAAATTCTGACATTCAAAATGAAAAAATTCAAGCCCAACAACAAAAACGATCCCAACATTCCAGCCAACCAAACGTGAAAGCGGTCCAACCGGTTGGTCCAGTTTACCTCGAGCGGAACGCAGGGCTCTAGATTGGTGCTCTCGCCGTCCCCTTCCGTCTGGGCCTCTATGTACGGAATGTCTAAACCAGGAGGTATCTCTACAGACGGAATGATAAGTTCATCTTCTGCGGAAGTTGGGGGTTCTAGTGGTGTTAGGTCTACAGGAGTTTGTGACACTTCTGAGCCGCCCTAGCAATCATTCACGCAACAATGATAATACCAGTTATTATTCATGATGCCTGCGTACTTCACAATGTTAGTTCTAGAAGCATAACAGAGATGGAAGGTGTAAAAAAAGAACAGTCAATAAGACTGTTGGCAGAATTATAATTATCTACAGTACATGTTTGGAGAAAGGGAAGTTTAAGTTAATTTATCAAGTAATTTCATTTCACGCAGTAAGCCACTGTAATCAAGAGTTCACAGAGGTCCATAAAGAAACTGCAAAGATTGTAAAAATGTATTTACATTTTGCACCGTGCAAATGCACCAAAATCCAGATTTTATTCTTTGCTACTATGATTTGTGCTCGAACTATGTGAAACCTTAAGGACGATTGAATGAAGATGAAAATTTACTGTGCGATATTTAAGAGCACAAAAAACTTGATATTTGGGAAAAAAAATTAATTTTGAAAAAGATTTTAATCTAGAAATTGCTGCAAAATATTACCTTCACAGAAATTTTAACTTCAATATTTCTGAGTATATGACATAAAGAAATAAAAATAAAAACTAATTTGTAAACTTTTCTGAACAATCAAGTTATTTACTTTAACAGGAAAAAATTATATATAATCCAAATTCATGGAGGTAGATATAACTTATTTTATATCATACATGTCTAGGTATGAAGTTCAGCTATGATCTGCAACAGTAAATTTTTGTTGCAATTATTGTTTTTACTATCTCTGACACATCATATATAATTAGTTTTGAGTGTCACTGAGAAATAATGACAGTAGCCGAGGGTTAGCCAGCTCACCTCCTGTGCCTGTCGTCTAAGCCTTGCCTCCTCTACCGCATCTTTTTTGCTGGTGAGCGTCTTGTCACGTACGCTGGTCCGGCGCACTGACTGTGTACGCGTGTTGTTGCTCTGAGTACGCTTGACACGCCGCCTCGCCTCGGCCGCACGCTTGGTCTCCTGCTCCGTCCTCAGTTCTGTGATTCGCTCTCTGAGCTCGGGATCTTCGCAGATATCTGCCACACAGAAAACAAATTTCACAGACTATAATTGAGTGTGAATAGCATTAATTCGTAAAAAAGTGGTAAAGAACATTCAACACATAAAACCATAATTTATATATCATTCTTAGGAATGGGAAAATAGCATTCTGAACCAATTTTTGATCATCTCAAACAATATTAAATCTAAAAAACATACATTGAATACTCAGTTAATTTATTTGATATATTATTACACACATCATATTTAATATAGCTGGAGTACGTTATTTACCTAAAATTATATTTTTGATTTCAGGATTCAAAAGTATTTGACTAAGTGAAATCATACACAAAACAAATGCATAATCAAGGGTATATTATGGAGTCACATTTCATAATAAAATATAGCATACAAATTTCGCCTTAGGAATCAAAATCAATGTTTCACATACATTTTTAGGGGAGTAAAGGATAAAAGTACAGTAAATTTTAACTTTTATTGGTCATCACTTCGGCTGACAGAATTGTTATGAACATTAACGATTTCTATAATGAAATTTTTAATTGAATTAGGTTGAGAATTAACTCATTGAAGACATGCAGGTAACTACATCCTCTATACAAAATTTGTTTGTGAGTAAATTATTACAGTAGTTATTAACATGTTAACGATGACGTGTACCCCATCAAGAACACGTGATCTTTCACGACTGCTGTCGTGTACCTTATCGGGTATACACAAGGCTTTTGTAAAGTGCGTTGTTCGTGCGATTGGGTACACTTTGTATGCATTTCATTATTGCGTTTCCTGCACTTAAATAAATACCTCCATCGTGTACTCCATCGGGCGCACAATTGCTTAATTTTTAAGGTAAACTTTTTTTAGGTAACCCTTGGGGGTACACGGTAGAAAATTGAAAAAACATGATAAAATAATTGTTTTTTTGCAAACTTACGAAGCCCACATACTTTTCTCGTTATACTTAGACTATTACGGTTTTATCCATTATTATTCAAAAATTCGACGGCAAATAAAAGTATCGAAATTGCTGATGTTCTGAACGTGTTAATAAAACTACCAACTTTATGTTGCATAATCTAATATGAATTCATTTTAAAATCAAGGAAGGTTTTTAGAACTGGATAATGTCGATGAAGAATAATGTTTTATATGTTACATTACGTAATTATCATTCATATGTTCCTAGTATTGAGAAGAGAGTAGTTATGATTGATATATTTTTATTAAATGTTAGAAACTTTATTATTGTGCAATTAAGATTTTGAAATAAAAACGTGTTATTCATAATAAGACAATTCCATAATAATCCATGATAGCTACTTAATACCAACTTATAGTTGCCCACTAAAATTATCTTTTGCGGCATGAGTGTGGACACAAATTATTAAATAAATAAATAAGGATACAGTTTACACTAATCTTCTAACCTGCAGGAGTCTCATCATGTTTGGTTCGCGCATTGAGGTCGGCTCCATTGTGGACCAGAAGCTCCAACACCTCCAGCTATAACAGAAAACCAGGTTTTAACACAACCACCAATGTTTACAATTTATATATATATATATTTATATATATATATACATAAATGTTTGTCTGTATGTCCTTTATAGGCTCAGAAACTATTTGACCGACCATTACAAAAATATATGTATGTATATGCATTTATTCACGTAGAAGATTTATATGCTATGCCCATTGATGTAACTCACCACCAGGTGGTGCTGCAAAATATAAAAGTTATCAAAGTGCCTGTACATTATAAACTGCAATTACAAGACAGTTACGTATATTAAATAGCCAAACACTATTTGAAAGCGCTAAGTTTTGATGTATGTTTATTTTTTAAATAAATTTCTGGTTGAACTTAAAGCTTGAGTGTTAGATCACTTTATAATAAAGTACATGTACGTGTACAATGGCTATAAAGACACACTTTTGACAAATTTTCACAGTTGTGGCAACAAGGTAAACTCTACATTGGCATTGGAAATATAATTCACTTCAATCAGAAGTGCTCATACATGGGCAAAGCTTACGAAAAGCCTGCGAAGCTATAGGAAACAGCTAGATAATTATAAAATAAAATTTTTTATAAGTCAATAAATATTACTTATTCATAATATGAAAATGTTAAATAACAAATCAAATAAATTTCAACTATGTTACTTTTTCTATTATAAAATCTATATACAATGACATTAATTTCTGTTGTCAAGTTAGGGCTCGAATTAGTCTTCATCGAAATGGACACGTGTAGAATTGAGGAAACTAATTGTCTCTAAAATCGGCGGAGGGGGGGAACACTTGTACATGTCAAACTTTGACTTCTACAAACGCACCGCTTGGTGGAACTGCATCTCACATATCTGTCTGGTCCTGGTGGTCTGGACATCTTCATAGATGTTAGCTCTTGGCATAGTTTCCATCCCCATTTCAGTGATCTATTTCGAACCCAAGCTCAGACTGTGAAATGGTATAGTCTTAAACTGTGAATAGTCTCTATTGGAGGTAAAGATTTTCTGGTTTCACATGAATGGCTTGCTTTTATATGCGTTTTGAAGTGTCAGTATAATCCAAGTTCCATTGGAACCACCTTAAAAAGATACCATGGCTTTGTTGCTAACAAATTTAATTTTATAGCTACAAGCTCTTTAAAAGTATTACTTTTTATTACATAATAAACTGTCAATAAAAATTGTGGATTGCATATACTAGGCATTAACAGAATCCCCCACCAGAAATTCTACTTCTGGTTAACTAACAGGTTCACTAACCAATGTTTACTGGAAGATTTCCTACAGAAACACACTGACTTATTGGAAGTTAATGTGTTGTTGTACTTACATGACCCCAACAGGCTGCGGCATGAACAGGCTGCCAGTTGTCATTGTCCCGAACATCTGTGCTGACATGTTGATCCAACAGGAACTCTACAACCCTCAGGTATCCATTGGCTGCAGCTATGTGTAACTGTAATATCAAGTATAATCAATAAACGTGATGACTAAAGTCATGAATCATACTGAGACAAAATACAGTCTTAAATATTCTGGGACACCTATATTTTAGCTTACATGATCATTAGCACACAGAAGTAATAAACCATAATTTACTTTTTGTAGAAAAATACACTATCATAAACTCTTTCCCTATAGCTGTTTAGATTTCCAATGCTTAAACAATAATTCCTAATTCCAAAATAAATTATAAGTCTATAACATCCTCTGGGTAAAGTTTGTACTCTATGTACTTCCTTACATAAGTAATATGTTACCTTTATATTAACAATTAACAAATATATTTCTACCTCTTCACATTTAAAGGAATCTTACTTTCTTTCAGTACAACATATTTTTCCTTTTATTTGGCTCTGCAGTTGCTGTAACTACCATTTTTTAAATACTGAATGTATTGTATGCATTAATGAACTAAAGGTTTTTAAATCCTTTTTTTAAATAATTAAACATCCCATTGCATGTATAAATCTTTTAATGATTTTCCACATCCTTCAAAATGTCCCTAAACATTTCAGTGAACACGTTTCTCAATTAATTCCTTTTGCAAATAATTAACACACTGATTTATAAATTAATAATAATTAATTTCGCCTCAAAATCCTGTGGACTTACAGGAGTGGCACCCTGCTCGTCACATGTCTCCATGTCGTAGCCTTGGCCGGCAGCTAGTGTCAGGTCTGCCAACATCTGGGTTTCAGTGAGTGCGCGAGTCTCGTCTATCAGCTGCTGAGTCACGCCACGGCCAGCCATCTCCCGCTCTATATGCTCCAGCGCGGCCTCGTCCTCGCAGATATCGTACGCCATATTTCCATCAGCGTTCACAGCCAACAGATCTGCTCCACTGTTTATATACAAGTAATATTATCAAATAATTCAACAATTTATATAAGGAAAAACAACCAATGCAGAGACTCTAATAAACAATGAAAATATGGTTAGCATATTTTGATAAAACCCGTTTAAAATCTAACAATACATCAATATCTGGTTCATCAGCATGATCACTGTGTATACATCCATAGTAAGAATAAGAAGGCTGTGTCAGAAAAATGACAACAGTTCAGTCAAGTTAAACAAAATAACTCTAATATTTTAAATGTTTGTATTAAAACCGAAAAATACTATAAAACTTTGAACACTTAAACAATATTTTTTAATATGTACTGGATATTTTCAAAAGTACGAGTACAAAGTAAATACATAAATTGTAACCTTAACAGTACACATTCCTTCATTTCATAAGTACTGCTTTAGTCAACAATGTCAATACCAAAAATAAGTACAGTACTTGTAAAAATAGGTTTTGCCTTAACTATAAAGTAGGTTTATCAAAACTAAACTGCAGAATTCTTGTACTAAAACCTTACATGGATATTCATTAATTAAAAGCATTGAAAGTCAAAGTCAACAATAACAAAAAAAAAGCATGGGAAACATGGTGGTAGCCATGGATAATACAGTGATAGACAGGGAAATACAGAAACATATCTTAGATTGGCAGCCCTGCACTGCCACACAGAGCAGCGTCTTCTCTTCTGCAGCCAGAGTTTTTAAGGCTAACATAACAGGACGTCTGTTAAAGTACTTCGGAATGAAGCTGTTCAACAAACTGCCTGACTACCTGAAAGATGACAACCAAAGAACCATTAAGGGAATCCTTCACCATTGGCTCCAGAACTAGGCCTTCTACACACTTGAGGAATTCTATTCATGGAATGACAATCTTTTAATAGACATCTATTCTGACATCTTTACCCAAAAATGCATTGATTTTAAAATCTTTACATTAATTGACTTACAATAGGTTCTTACACAATGCACTGAAAGTACAACACAGAGTATATCTTGTTTAAGTCAAGGTTTGGATATACATATAACAACTTGACTATCCGAATTTGTGATGAAACTTTAAAAATTGTTGATCTGTTTATTAAACTTTGTATACAGGCAAGTAAAGTTCTTGCCTGAAAGTCAATTGTAGGAGAATAACAGAAGGTTTACAGTTTATGATGTTAAAGCTTTTGCAACGAGTTTTCTTAGTACTGTGGATATATTTACGAGACTGAAAACTAAGTTGATACAATTACACATAGAAATAATCAATGATTTCTTCAGAGCTGGCTGTAGTGATACGACCTTGAGAACTCCACAAGAAAACCTGAACACTTTAACCAGTTGTTGGTTTACAAATTTTGTTATTTTTAGCTATTGGAACTATTTTTTTTTAATTGGCTTTGTTTAAATTGAAGTGAAGCCAATAGTCTAATTGTGCAGCGGATATGTCCAAGGTACAATAAAAACAGAAATAAAACCATAAAATACTCCATAGAATTCAACAACTCACTGTAGCTGTCTGCACTGTGTGATTACAGTGAACTCACCAAAGTGGAAACAGGACCTATACTGACATCTAGTAGAAAATACCAAAAATACAGGTGCGAATGTAATAAAAAAGGCTTCTTGTACAATATAACAGCAGACAACAGATAAAAAAAGAAATATAAACGTGCGTAATATTTCTTCAGAGGTACAGTTTTATACAGTCGCTATGAACGTAATACATAAAATGTTATGTCAAAAACCATGAAGGTGTTAAGCCCTTATTATTGATTGATGAGAGGATATGATTAAAATGCATACAAAAGCTTTTTAGGTTTTCTTTAAAAGTGTATACTTTTTGTATACTTAAACAATAAATTATAAAAAAGGTTGATATTTTTTCTGAATAATCAACAAAAATATCAAAAGAACCGAAAAGCCATTGGATCCATATAAGTTGTATGTTTAAAATTAAACACCTTCCATATATAAAAGTGTAAAAGTGTTCAAGGTTTAACATTGTTCTTATGGGGATAAAATAAGGACAGTCACCAGTACAACCGGTTCTTAAAATCAAAGTGCCCAGATAAAGTGTTACCAGTACTCTAGACATAATCGTTTTACATTTTTAAAAGTAAAGATCTTATTAGAAAAAGGAATCTTATTTGAGCCATAGTTTTCAATCCGAAAAATTCGAATCAGTTTGAAAATTTTATCTGAATAACCAATCAAAAATATCCAAAAAACTAAAAAAAAAACGTTTGGATGTGTTTTACGAATATCTTTCAAGTTAGACATCTCTCATAACTCTGTGCCCACAAATAAAGTGTGAAAGTACTTGAGGTTTAACGTTATTCTGATGTGATTAACATCAGGACAGTCACCAGTACAACCGGTTCTTAAAATCAAAGTGCCCAGATGAAGTGTTTGAAGTTGTTGTAAAAGCATCAAAGTTTAGTCAACACTGGAAGGCTGGTCAAAAGTCACATCCAGCGTAGGGATATGGCCAGTTAGATACACACAATTGGTTTTAGAGACTATTGTGAACTGTTCACAGACAATATATCCTCTTTGTTGATTCTCTTTGTGCAACAAACTATGTAATTTGTGGTTAGATCCCAAACTTCTGCTCAATGATTTCCTCCTGTTTTCTGGTAGTGTGAGTGCTTATTAACTCAGTGTGCAATAACTGTTGGTTTTGACAACAATTTGAATTTATAATTAATACGATGATAATCAAAATTTAAACATCGCCCATTAGTGAAATACCATCTTGAATGGTTTGTTATAATGCACTATGGGTTTAGTGATTTCTTTTGAACAATATTTCTGGGATGTCAAAATGATGATTGAGAATAATAGGATGAACTGTTTGTATGCTTTGAGGATAAAACTGATGAAGACTGTTAATTACCATATTTCTAAAGCTTTATCATCTAATGATAGCGATACTAAAACTTTTGAAAGACATATGACTAGACCTCAAGTTGTTGTATTTAGACTTTTGCCTTTTTGGAAGATGACTTTAACTGCAGTATTTTTCAAGACAAGAGCTAAGAGACAATAACACTTTAACCTAAAATGAAATTTTACAATACTTCTTGAAAATAAAATTGAATATACTAAAAGGGTTAGTATAAAATTAATTTTTTTATTCTCTGGTCAATTGATAAATTATACAAAGCTATAATGTTAATCTTTAATATAATTTTTAATAATTCAGTATTCATCAGCATTTAACAAAAGGTGTTAAATTATCTGTTTTAAGTTGTAAAAAACTTAAATCAACACCTGCTGCTTGCAATTGTAAATGTATTGACTAATTGAAAGAGACAAAAACATAGTAAATAAAACATTCAATAGAGTACATTTAATAACTAAGTGTCAATAATTGATGACAATTGAATGAAAATCAGGAGTCAATTGGTAGCTGCAGCTGGCTATCTCCATTAATGCACAATGCACAATGGGGTCTATAATACGTTTTGGGCTTTTGTTGTAGTGATTATCAAGACCTGAGTAAACACTGATAGTAGCTGAGGAACCTCCTCCTCCTATTGTTACAGTTTGAGAGGCCTGTTACAGCTGTGTTACAAGTTCATGGAATTTAACAGCAAAAAATGTACTGAACACTAATTAACTTTATTTAAATAATGTATTTCACCTGCAATTTACATGTAACATGGTGTTTGCAATAAAATAAATAAATAAAATTTAGATTTAGTGTATGAATTTATTCATAAAAGTGAATATTTAATTTAAGTATTCGTTCTTCATTATTAATATATTATTTTAGGTCTACTTACAAGATGACAAATTTCTTCCGAAAGCACGGTTTTTTAACCTCTTAACGCCCACTGTGCCAAATTTGTCACATACCCATTTTATGCATGTAGTATAGTGTCAGAATGAAAATTACAACCTTAAATGCCCATTGTGACACATATGGAACTATTTTCAATAATTTACTGTACTGTGCTGTTGCCTGGTGGCAGTTATGTGAACTACAGCCAGTGAGCAGATCTACCATACACAGTAAACACCAATTCTTCATAACCTCTAAGTCTTCATACCTGTATTTAGCAGAAAAAAAGTAAGTACCCTTTTTATAAAATATGGTCTAGTTTACATAGTTAACTGAAAGTGTGTTACAGTAGTTTTAGTTCATAAAATATGTCTAGTTTATGTTTTATGATGCTTTTTAGGTTTGTGCCAAATTTGTCACATTGGGCACAACTGTAAAACTGCAGTTTTTCAGTTCGTCCCAAAAATGGCACATTGGGCATTAAAGTCAACCTACAAGCTTTTTGTACAACAATGTTTATTTTTGTCAGATGTCACATTGTCGACTAAGAAGACATAACAACACAACTTCGCTTTTACCCCCCGATGACAGTGAAGACAGTTTGGTGGATGACTCAGATGAGGATCCAGATTACACCCCTGGCCGTGACAAAAAGAACAAGTTAGCCTTATTTTGTAAGTTTATTTATACCATTAATTCCATAATTAACTTAGTTAGGCTCATACTTACTAATCTAAATTTATATTCAATACTAATAGGCTATGTTCTGTTTATTATATGTCTTTTCTTGTTATGACAGCACCATTTTTAATGCACACGGTTAGGATAATTCAGATTATGTTACACTAGGCTGTATAGAAAATTGTTTCAGCGGTGCTGTTATATACTAGTAAAGACCTCAATATGTTATTTATTTTAGTGTGAAATACATACTTTTTTGTGGTTTGAAAAAAAGCAAGGCAACAGCGAGTTTGTTTTGTTTCAGTGAACAATGCAGCGAGCTCCAGTGATGTCACAGATGAAGACGAAGAGAACATCCCTTCAACGTCTACAGCCACAAAAAAGAAGATTCCAAAAAAACCAGCACCTGCTTGGAATGAAGTGAATCCAGATAACAGTGAGAAACCTTCTCCGCCAATGCTAGAATTAAGTAACGAACATGTACTTCAGTCTCCAGTTGACTACTTCAAAGATTTTTTTGACAATGACCTTTTAACTTTGATTGCTACTCAGTCAAACTTGTATAGTGTCCAAAAAAATCCGAATAAACCCTTGAATACGTCAGAGAAGGAAGTAGAGCAGTTTATAGGCATTTGCATCTACATGAGCATTTATGGTCTACCTAGGAGTAGGATGTATTGGAATGGAAATACACGAGTAGAAAAGGTTGCACATGTTATGTCACGTAACAGATGGGAGGAACTGAAGGCCAACTTGCACTTCAATAACAATGATCACATGCCATTACAGAATGATCCAAACAAAGATAGGCTATTTAAAATCCGCCCACTAGTTGATGCTCTTCAAAACAAATTCAAAAACATTCCTATTGAGGAACAAATGCTCTGTGTTGATGAACAGATTGTGCCCTTCAAAGGCACATCTTTACTAAAACAGTACAACCCGATGAAACCCCACAAGTGGGGATACAAACTGTTTGTACTTTGTGACAGCAAGGGTCTGATTCACAATTTTGAGATCTACACTGGTCGCATACTACCTGCTACTTCCCTACCTGACATTGGAGCTAGTTCAAATGTTGTTTTACGACTGGTTGAACACTTGCCTCGTAATGAAAACAAATTCTTAATCTATTTTGATAACTGGTACTCATCACCAGCTCTCTTAGTGACTCTAGCAAATATTGGTTTCCAATCCCTCGGGACCATTCGACTAGGACGATTTCCAGGCTTGTTGTTTTCACCTGACCAAGAAATGAAAAAGAAAGGCCGTGGGTCTTATGAGGAAAAAGAGGCAACAATTGATGGGGTAAAAATTAGGGCTGTAAAATGGTTAGACAATCGAGGGGTGTCTCTTGCGTCAACTTTTGAGTCTGCTTGCCCTATCAACACTGTGCAACGCTTTGACTCTAAAGGTCGTGAGCAGATTGATGTCACTTGCCCTAAAATCGTTACAACATACAATAAGTTCATGGGGGGAGTGGACCTTCTAGATGGACTTATCAGCTACTACCGAATTAATCTAAGATCTCGGAAGTTTTATTTGAGGTTTTTCTTCCACTTTGTTGACGTAAGTATTGTCAATGGATGGCTTCTCTTCAGACGAGACTGTCAACATAATGGAATTGCTAAGCAGGGAGTAATGGATTTGCTAGCTTTCCGGTGTGAGGTGGCCGAGTCTCTTTGTAACTTAGGAGCTGACCCAATAAAAAGAGGAAGGCCATCAACAGACAGGGTAGAGAACGAATTTTCAAAGAAAAAGAAGAAAGGTCCATGTGTCAATATCCCTATACCAGATGTTAGAAAAGATGGAGTTGGACATTGGCCATCTGTTGTCGAAGATAGGCAGAGATGCAAGCATCCCTTCTGCAAGCAGAAATCATCCATTATGTGTGAAAAGTGTAAAGTTCACCTCTGCCTAAACAAAGGAAAGAACTGTTTTGTGGATTTCCACTTGTAAGGTGCTCCTTATACTGTGTAGTAATGTGTTTTACTTATAATTCTAAATATACTGTAATTATGAAGCAATATACTATTAGTTTTTCTTATGTCCTGTTTACTTTCTCTAAAGTGCACTATTTTCTCTATTGCCCAATGTGCCAGATTTGGCACTTACCCAAAATTTGGTTAAATAGTAAATTTAAAAATCTGAAAAAAATTACAGGTCATCTAAGTACCATTTAAAGTAACTTTTAGCATAAAATAATTTTTTTTATATACTGCATCATGTAGTGGGCATTAAGAGGTTAAAGAATTATAAGATAAAATTCATTTTTGAAGAAATTATGCATGACAAACAGGAATTAAGCTATTAATTAAGGTTGCAGTGGTGTAACTATGAGTGGTATGAGGAGGATACATCCCCCAAATTCTTAAAAATTACAAAAAAATCTTCACATAAGAGCAATTCAACTTGTTTGAAATACAGTATTTAAATGTTTTACTTTTAATTAAACTTATTTAATGTGGTATTTCAATTTAGATTTATTCTGGTCTAGTACATGCTCCACAATCAGATTCATCCGCTCCTTCAAAACGCTTGATACGCCATGTAAGGTTGCATAGCATCTACCTATAATCCACACTATGGTATTCCACAAGGATACATGTGATGGTAGTCTTATTCTCCAGTATCTATGTAACATTGAACAACCTACTCAGTTACAAGAAACAGCTGGTCATTATTCAGCTGTTAAACCTCATTAATAACTAAATCAGTGTATTGGGTGATGGTACTCAGTAAAACATTTACAATTCTGTTATTATTTGTCATAGCAAAATAAACTTAGTATCAAAGTGTTCAGATAATAGTAACCCATAATTAACTATCATACTATATGAAAATGTTTGGTAAAATCTCCCATTTTTGGGGTATTACAGTTTGAATATTGTGCATGGCTGCCATTTTGAAACCTGACTTTTGCAAAGTTTGAACACAATAACTTAGTTCAAAGATATAATTTATTTACTAAAAATAGAAACAGACGGTAAACTTTTGGGCTACAATTTATATGATATTTCCAACTTATTTTGACCTGACCAGGTGAAGTTTGATAGAGTAGTTTGTGGCTACCCGGTACACCACACAGAATTCCTGTACAATTAATCACCAGGCTTTACAAGAGAGAGAACTTGACAAATTGACAGAATATTGCCAAGTCTCACCTGTCAATAAGGTACCGAACAAGGTGTAGATGTCCGCAGGTGGCGGCAGCATGCAGGGGTGTCCACTTCTCACTGTCCTCAGCGTTCACGTTGGCGCCAAACTGCAGCAACAGCTTCATCATCTCTTCATTGTCGTCAATACAGCACTGCAATAATGTACCAAAATGTGTCAATATTGACAACTGGCATAACGCTTTTCACTAGACATTTAACGTTTTCTAAGGAACTCTCAGGACAAGATAACCCTGGATATGGATAGGGAATTGTCATCATGTCCTCAAATACAGGGTTAGGTTATCCAATGGGAATGTTACAAGAGTTGCAGGTAAATACAACCTTTCAGAATGTTCACTTAACCTGAACCGAACAACAACCTCTTCAAAACTGAGAATCATCCAAAACGGTCATACAAAATACTGCTTCAACACCAAAAACAAAGTTTATGCGTAACCATTCTAAATACTTATTTTGAGAAAAAAAAGATAACAACTTTTCAAGAACACAATTGTTTGAGTAGTTTAAATGATTTAAAGATGGCTGCGAAGACACGAGTGACGACACACGCATTGACAGACCATCGTCATAAAAAACTGATGCTAATATTGAAAAGATCAGTACCCTTGTTTAACTACATTACCGATAATTAGTCAGAATTACTAAATTAGGAATAATTACAGGCCCCAGACAAAATGAGGACATAAGGAGGGTCAGGAGAGGGAGTCACGTGACAAGCCATACGATATTCAGCCTTACTGCTTTCGTTCTGTGGCTCCGCCAATATTAATCCGGTTTTTTTCTATCTATATCTCATATGTTTAGCTGTTACTTGCTACCATTGTTGTTGATTTTTATTTATTAATTTATTTTATTGCGTTACATTCGTACAAGATGGCTATTTTTAACTTTATTCCTTCCATATATGATTATACTGAATCAAGAGGAATTTAATTTTAGATTATTTCAATCTAATGGACTTTCTTTACTATTGGTACGAATTGTACTATTCTAATCAAAAAGTATTTCTTATTAAAAATTTTCTTAACAATATTTTTTTAAATAATTTCAACACACATCAATCTATTTTATTATTTGATGCACAAAACTTACAAATATGTAAAGCTAATAGTTCTTATCAAAAAGCTGTTTTTGTGATAACCTATGGTAAGTTTATAACCAACCTGATGGAGAGCTGTCAACCCATCTTCATTGGTTGAGTCTGGACTGACCCCCTTTTCCAGTAACCTCTGCACTGAAAAGTATTTTTCAAATTACATTTTCAGCAAATACATGTTTTACTCACAAAGTAATCTATGTTGAAATAAAACATTAGCACGGTTTTAATAAGACAAAACAAAAATTAAACCTATAAGTTTTTATTGGAATAATAATAATACTTTTTATTATTGCATTGTTTAGCTATTGCACATGTAAATATTCATAACAAAACATTGTTGTCACTATGAATAAAAAGACTGTCAGCTATTAGAACCTAGGAGTACAGTATAAGAATTCTACACCACTAATTTACACTATACCTAAATACACCATTTGTGTTTTTTCCAAATCTATATATATAAAAATGAATGTTTGTGTGTTTGTCCTTTATGGAATCGTGAACTATTTCCGATCATGATGAAAATTTGTACGTATATGTATTTTTCCACGGAGAAGGTTTATAAGCTATGCCCATCCCTTTCCCGATTCAGGATTCCGCCCCACTGGTTACAGAAATACCCATAAGAAATGCATTGCAGCAAACATATGTTAACGTCTTTTCAAATTTTTAATCAGCTGTTCTTTGTAAACATATATTACACTTATAGTTTTAAAGCATAGAGTAAGCTTAAGAGAAACGACAAATTTTGTTTAAACTGTTTTTGCAATCACTGTTAAACATAGACTTTACTATCCAGATAATACAATTCAAATTTGACGTAAAAATTCACCTTTAACTGCAATATTTATTTAATATAAACCATGCTCATGCTTGATCAGAAGAGTAATGCAGATATCATAATTACTATCTAACGTTGGCTACAAATATAAAGAATGTTATAAAATCAACCTTAGTTGTTTTTTTTGACAGAAGTATGGTTCTCAAAACTCCGTGTGTACATATTCTCTCGATCGAGACAACAAAGCAAGCTCAATCGTGGCATCGGAGATATAACTAATTTAATCTAAAATTTATTATAGTAAAAAAAAAATTTACTAAGTAATATAAGGACTTCGGTTCTTAAGATTTGCGTGCGAAGCCGTGGGTAACAGCTAGATAGAGGCAGGAATATGGTACATACCTTCATAATACGCCCAAGAGGCTCACGATGGAACGACTATCAATTATCTCAGCAATGTTTAGAATGTGATAGAAAAAGAATAAGTGAATATAGTGTACTGTTTTCAACGGGAAATTGCGTGCGAAGCCGCGGGCAACTTTTGCAAAAAATTATTGAAATGCGCAGCAAAGCGCGCCGGGCCCGCTAGTAATCTATAAATAACACTTTTTTATTAATTAGTTTTATTAGATTCATTATTTGAATTAAAACAATAAGAATGCTTGATAAGAAGTCAGAAAATTAAAGTAAATAAAGTGTCAGCATTTACATAGTAGTGATCTACTCAAACAATGAATTAAATAAGAATAATTAATAAAAGAGTGATATTCATACATCACACTGGGCTAAAAACACTATGTAAATTAACAGTGCAGGAATCTTATATTCCTAGTTTCTAATAGTTGACACTTTTTAATTCATAGTGACAACAATGTTATGTTATAAATATAGACATATACGATAACTAGATTTAGTTACTGTAATAGAGAAAAACAAACATATAGAACTGATAAGACTTTATACATTTATTGCAGTATACATAGCTAAGGAATCTTTCCGATTGATTTTTGTGAATATGATTTTAACAAGCAAGCAATTCTTTCGTTATGCCTAATTTCTATAAAAATTTTAAATAACATATTACTTTGTATTGTAACTTAATTTTTCAACTTATTAAATGTTATAAACATTCAAATCAAGTTAATTTGAACTCATTGGTTAAGTTAAAAAAATTACTAATCTAAAATTTGCAGTTGTACAAAAATACTAATCAACTACTATGAAAATACATATTTAAAGTTTGCACAGTGAAAGAATTATGAAGGTGCCAGGATTTATTTAGATATTTGTCATTGTTTAGTAATAAGATCGTTTAATGTGTTACTGATTTCATGTACCACTAAACAATGGTAACTGTCCAAAATAATTCTCTTGCATTCATAAAAAGGTAAATATTGTTTATTAGTGAAATTAAATTAATAAATATTATTAAATGTACTACCAAACACAGCGTACAATAAATAGAAAACAATGATAAATAAAATCAAAGAAAAATTAAGTAATGCAAATTTGTGCATTTTATAAATTTTACAATCATATAAAATCCACCATCGAATTACTCAGATCAGCGAATAATACAAACTAACAAATAATGTTGCTAAAAATATTAACTTCAAAGTTTCAGAGCTGTATAATTTTAACGCTGCGTACAGTATGTGTAGTAGGAGGATTCAGAAGCACAAGTCACTATTGGACTTCTTTCGTATGGACTGCTAGAGTAAACAGTTTCATATATTGAGTTACAATGAACCATCGGTATATGGTATTTTGATTTAATTATTGTACAAAAACTTTCATGCAAAAGCATTTTAAATTTAACTTGCATGTAAAAAAAATTCAACTTTATAAAATGACTCAATTATACATTAATAAATTGAATGAATGAAACAGTAACTGATACTGGGTCCCTAATTTTGGAGGTATAATTATTGCGGATATAACTGTGAGATTATGCCGCTTCCACTTACCCTCCAGTATATCATTCCTGCCGGCAGCCTCCAACAGCATGACGCTATCACTGAACACTATCCTGGGCCGACGCTCTCTCTCGCCCTTCAGTCGGTGCCTGGTCCGCTCCCATTCCTTCTCCCGCTGCGCCCACAGCTTCAGCTGCTGGTTACGCCGGCGCCTCGCCAGATGTAGTCGCTCCTGCGTACTCATGTGTTCCACGTGCGCCATCTCACTCACCAGCTCCGCGTGCTCCATCTTCGACCTCTGCAAGTGGAGTGTTACTGTTACATCACAGATGTTATCAAATATTCAACAACCAAAAAGAATGAAAGTCATGCATAGAAGTAGAGTTCATGGCATCAATGGCCTGGATTTGAAAGTGGTTTATCTTGTTAATTCTCCAGTATAGAAATTTAGATTTTTAATTTTGGTGACAGACATAAAAAACTTTCTCCAACCTTTATTCTACTAAATTCTATACAAATTCTCTCTCACAAAAAGCACAAAGCGACCATTGAAGCTATAATTATTATTCTGATTAGAAATTGATTTTTTGATGTAAAAGTGAAGGCTAAGTAATCATGGCAAATTGATTCAATACTGGATCTTCATTAATGAAAATGTATCAAGCAATGCTTACTATTTTAGGGTACCTATTCATTTTTACTATCTTAAATTATTTCTGTTGAAGTCATGCTTAATTACTAATGATAGAGCTTAATACTTTTAATTATTAAATTATTACAACTTCAAAATACTCACTCGCTGTTATAAGTGTTTTGATAACTAATCGTGATATTAACAATTTTGTATTTTTGTTCTATCTTTGGGATGCACAATATAAGTGCAAATCCTTCTAATCTGCAGATGATTTGTTTATATTTGATTTAGCAATGGTACCATCTCTCCTCAATGCCAACAATCTTCTTAAAACAGCTTTAGTTCATTTGCAATTGAAAAGAATCAAGCATTTAGGTTAGCAAGAAAATAAAAATTAATGATGGAAATGAGTGAGAAATTGTAAAGCTACTGTAGAAAGATTATTTACTTACAGTAATTTATGGTTAATAACTTCAAATTATATCTTTAAAATGTACTACTTAAACAACTGGTTTCAAAACGTATAAGGATTCTCTGGGATTATAATTTAAAACATTTACTTTATACAGCACAGAAGCGATAAATTATATACACCAACAAAAATAGCGCAAACGTTTGGCAATCCTAGCCGTCACCATTATCCTGATTGGTAATTGATTACTTGCCGGAAATACTCCGCTGAAAGCTATCAATCAAGAAGGACTGACTAAATGTTGCCCTTCTCCTCTTATCAGTGGTAGTAATATCAGGAATCAAGAGTTTTGTAAATTTTTAAAATTATTTGGATGTCTGAGATTTAGAAGAAGAGGAGGGGGAAATGGGAAATTAAAAGTTTAGCTGGTTTTGGTATACTTTTTAAGCTCTCTGTTGTAATCTACACTGCAACGTTCTTAAAAGGCAAGAAGCAACGAGAAACAATTCAACATTCACCATCCTATCTGTGGCAAAACATTGGCATTAGTTATGCACACAATAAGAATACTGCCTTTGTAAAGGAAAAACCAGTGTACACAATTCAATTGGTTTATTAGATCGATAATCATGGGTCTGATCATATCTAATATTTATAAAACAAGTATCATTTTAATAGTATTGAATACATAATTATTTAATCAATAGAAATGATACACTGAACATATAAAAAGCTCTAATTGAATCATTGACTAGATATGAAATAACTATATGGGGACAATAGCGTCCTACATATTTGACGTTTAGTAAATATTCATTATTTATTCAGTTGATGCTTCTACAATCTACATATACAGATTTTATTTGTAATATTCAAGCTGTATAAAATTATAACAACTGCCATTACAGTTGTACAGTTTCAAAACTTATAACGCAAGCTAAAAGATACTCAAAATTAAGAATTAAATTTATTTAATGTTTATAAATCTACATGTTTCTAGTATTGTACTTAGTTTCATAAGCTGTAAATAAAAAAAATATGTCATGTAATTTTTTTATTTTTTCCAATATTAAAGTAAACTTTTTTTGTACATTTTTGTGTTTAAATAATTTAGTAGTAGAGTTTAGTCTCCAACACTGGCTAAAGATGGTACTCGAAGAGAGAGCAAAACGTACTCAATTGGAGATTGAGAGCTTTGCTCTGTCTTCAAGTACCATCACCCAGTGTATGACACTAAACTCTACTACTAAAACTTTCCTGGCTAAGACGATCTGATAGAATACAATTCGTCTATTTCCTCAACTTTTAAATAATTTATTATAATTTTAATTATTATCATTTTAGAATATTTATTTCATTTAAAAAATTGTTCATTTATAAACAAAAGTCTGTAAAACTGGCCAGTTGAAACAACTTGGCATTTCATAAAGCAGCTTTTAAAAAATGAATAGCCTCTTAGATTACAATGAGAGAAAATATATATAACACATTATAATTAAATGTCTGCTTCTAGTAAAAATTGGATTTCTGGGTTGTTGGATTGTCTGACTGACTCACTGAAGATTGGAGCTATGCATACAAAGTGTATCTGAATGTTATTCATATTTCTATGACAATCTGAGTTTCTTTGAAATTGGCAAAGCACAAACAATAACATCAAACATCTTACGAGAAAAAGCATAAAGAAGCTTTAAGCAACGCTGCAGCTTTCTGTTTCAAGAAAACAAGTAATTTTTTATTTAATTAAACAGGATGGCATAAAACGCATTATGTGCCGTTACAAGATTTATCAATGAAACAAAATTGACAACTGCATACAAGGAAGTGAATAATATTTCAAAGGCAATGATCTTGCTAAATTAACCTTATTCACAGCATTCGCAACAAACCTGTTGGCTGCACTAAGTCCGACAACGAAGACTAGCTTAACAGCTTTGTTGAGCTCTTAATCTAAGTTGTTTGAAAGCTGTGACTGAGTTTCAAACCTGTTAATTGTACAAAGTCCTACAACGAAGACTAGCTTAACAGCTTTGTTGTCTCAATCTAAGTTGTTTGAAAGCTGCGACTGAGTTTCAAACCTGTTAATTGTACAAAGTCCTACAACGAAGACTAGCTTAACAGCTTTGTTGAGCTCTTAATCTAAGTTGTTCAAAAGCTGAAACTGAGTTCCATATTTGCTAGTTGTACAATGTCCTATGTAAGACTAGCTTAACCCCATCAGTCTACTTTAACCATCTGGACACCAAATAGTTCTCAGTATTTCTCATAAGATAGCTGCACTCTTCAGTCTTTAACTTTCTTTATGAGTTCTATAAAATAAAGGGAATGGAATATTAATATTAAACTTTGCATACAGCCAGTTGGGGGAAGTGGGAATTAAAGAGATGATCAGCTAAGTAACAGCTGTTACTGCCAGCTGGCTCTATTTTAAATATCGTTAGGCCTAAGCCATAATGTTTTGAATTGAAGATATTTTGGACATTAACTTTTTTGTAAATTATATGTAACATAATGGCTTAACTATTATAATAGCTAATTTATTTTACATGAGTGTCAATTATGTAAATTTCTTCATTTATTATAGTATGGTAAAAACAAAAATGTAAAAATTAAGATTTTTAAACATAAAAGATGCATTTTATTTAGAAATTAACATAAAATGAATCCAAAAGTAACAAAATTAACAATTATATATTTTTATAACAAACACTATTCAAGTATTTAAAAGTATGAAATGGAATAAAGCTGTTGCTACAGAACTGATTTTTCTTTTTTTATTGACATAATTAAACAAAATTAACATTCACTTGCCACTGATAACTTCAAAATATTATAATAAAACATAGTTTTAAGTAAAACAATTCACTTTAAAATTACCAATTAAGTTAATAACACTTCGTTTTGTATATTTTCCTATAAAAAATATAGCTTAGGGCAGTTCTATTAAAACTCTCAAGTTCTATTGAAATGTAAATAGAACAACTACAGTAACAGAATTTCAAGTAGTTTATTTCGGACCATATTATTGGATTTACTGTGCAGTTCACAGGCTGTACAAACTATTAAGCCAATGGGTTAACAGATTTGTCAGGCTTCTAATCTCAGGTGTTCCAAATCTGTGGCTTAGTTTCATGTCTAATGGTTGTACAATAAATTGTGCTACTAGGACAGCCCGCACCATAATAGCCAAATGGTGGCTTTTGCGTTTTAGTCCCTCCTCTATACCCCACGCCCATCACTGTTGCCAGTTTTACAAACTTTACAAACTGTTGCACAATCACAAAAGAACTTGTAAAATATCATCTGTTATTTTAATTGAATTAAATGTACTATATTTTCATTTTCTGAGTCAGGTGTTGCAAGCCATTTATCTTTTTTGTATTTCATGACTCTAGTCTTGTTTTGTCATAAATCTTAACTAAAATTATAAGACAGTTTTGTTAGCGTTATGCTTATTGCAATACCTGATTTGATAGTAATAATATTGTGTTTCTGAAATATACAATATGTACATACATTAAAAATTATTAATTAATGCTTTGAAAATCGTACATTTACTCCATATACCTGTTAAAATGTTTTTTAGTACAACATATTATTGTTTATATACATAAAAACGTATTTATTATAGTATAACTGCATGGCATCATGTCATTGAATCTAGTTGAAATGGTATGAAATACAAATCAATACTCAACCAGTTACTTTGATTTAGGGTTAGATTAAAAACAACAGATGTAAAGTGAAATCAAATATATTTTCTAGAACAGTTGAAGCAGAGGAGATTCCATGTGCTGTCTTGTTGGAATAACAGATTGAAGGGACGTCACTGGTTCTGAAGTTTGGTGTTTAAAACAAAGTTGTTGCTATGACAACTGGTTAACATAGCATTTCTTTAAAAGCTTTAAAGAATAATTGTTTAAAATATATTTATTTTATAATTTAGTATACGTAAAAGAAAATGAATCTCAATTTGAAATACATTGCACATTCTATAAATATGATATCAGGTGAAAAAAGTAATCTAAAAGTAAGATTTTATAAAGATTACAAGATCAATAATACCAGCAACTAGGATTCTTGAATAAGATACCTATTTCAGTTAGATTTTTATCTTGAACATTTTAAAGCGACCATGCCTGAGTGATTTTAGATCTGTACTATCTGCCATCTAGATTTTAGCCCCATAAGAACAATGTTAAACCTAAAACGTCCCAAACTGCGGTGACAAAGTTATCAGAGATGTCTCATTTTAAAGATATACTTAAAACAGAAACAGATAAACTTAAAAACACTTTTTAGTTTTTTGGATATTTGTGTTTAAAAAGGCTTTGAATTTTTGGGATCAGATACTCATAAACTTTGGTCCACACTTTACAAAAAAAGAAAAAGTAAAAAACATTTGGCTGCATATTAATTGTATCTTAAAAATGAAACATTCCCATAATCATAAGTGGAATGTCAGGGCAGAGCCAATGGCTGAGTGATGTGAGACATCAGACTTTGGATCTAAGTTACAGATAATGTAAGTTCAAATTGTCTGTGACCGTATCACTTTTTCTAAAGTATCATTGATGTTGCACTTAATCGACTCTCCCCCTTGTTCTGTTTGATAAAATCCTCGCACAGATCATGGCCCAAGAAGAATAAGGCTTAAAAGGAAACCATCTTCTCCTTTTTTTAAAAAAAAAGAAAAAAAAATTTAATGAACAAAACTAAGGGCATAAAAGAGTTTAATGAACAAAAATAAGGGCATAAAAGAGTTCGAAGTTTAACACTGTTCTTACAGTATAAACCTCAAAGCCTTAAAGAATTCAGTACTATTGAGTATATGAAATAATGTGATGATATGCAGGATATAATATGTGACTGAGGACTCCAAAATTTACTTTTATTTATCATTTTATGTTTTTGAGAATCTTTTTAAATTTTTTATTTGATCTTTTTGACTTAAATCTAGAAAAAAATTATTTTGACAAAGCCTATTTTGTAGGCGAGTCACAATACGTTCCCTGCCCCAATACACGTGCATCTGTGTACTCGTATTGTAGTGATATTGCCTTATTGTATTTTAAGTGGGAAGGCACTTAGTCGATAATTACGCCTGCAACATTAGAGCACACGATTATAGTCAGAGTCTCAAGAGAGGTGATTAGCACCTTGCATTTGCCGGTATGCAAAGAGACCTGGAGTCATCTCGTGACTCGCCTACAGTATTGTAGTTATTTTTAGTACAAAAAAATGCATCTATTGATTTCTTTTTGGGGTGGCATGACAAGCAAACCCTAAGAAAACATCTTTCTCACACATGGAGGAATTGGTTGGAAGGTCCTTTGCAGTTGCAAAATAATTCACCTTCAACACGTCACTAAGAATGAAGGATTCAATTATTTGTAGGTAGAAATTATGTACTGCAGTTACATTAAATGTGTTTGATGTGATTGTTACAATCTAATGTTTTAGTTTCATGTTCAGAATTAATTGCTTCTCCTACCTAGTTTCTTATTGACAACTGACAATTTATTTGTTACACTGATTACTGATTACAGGCACTTGGGAGAAGGAATTTCCTATTTGTACCCATGTATCCCACAATATGTACCTTTATGGGAAAAAAATAGGTGACATCATGTAAAAACTAGTATTTAATCTCAAACATGAAAAATCTGTACTTTATTGTTAATCACCCTGTAATAATAAAAAAACGAAATGGATTTGAGAAAAGTACATAATACCTGTCATACAACAGCTACCAACATGACAATGAGATTAGATATGTTTGACAACAGAGTGGGAATGAATTAACTCATGAATATGTCAAACAATAATGTTTCTTTTTAATTGGGAGGGGGGTGAAGGGTGGGTGTAACATGGTACTAAGTTAATTAAACTACTTTCCTGAATAAAACTCATGAACTAAATGAATACTTCAACATTAAGAGATTTAATAATTCAACTGACATACTTTATGCATGATCAAACTTATGTCAATTAACCCTTTAATAATAGTAATAGAACTTATTGAATTATTTGAATAATATGATAAATAGGGTTTAACAGAATCCTATATGAACAATATTAAGCAAACAATTAAAATAACTATTTTAATTAACTAATAACGTGATTATTTTAACAAAATAATTGGAAATAATTACAGTGTCATACCGATGGCTAACTTATACATTTAAACTTGTAAGTTTCTAAACACAAATGAATTAAGTTAAAGTTGGTGAAAGAAAATAAAAGTTTCACACAAGAAGGAACTAGAAGAAACCGTAACTGAATTGCAACACAGCCACAGCCGAACTCAGAAGCTGAGATGTCACGAGTGAGTTCAGCTACAAGTTTAACTCCTGCGACTTGTCAAACAAGTTAGTTACAGTGAAATGTCAGAGATCACCACATCCAACACTCCCTTCCTTACCTAATTAATAATACTGGATACACTAAATTTAACATAAACTAAGGAAATTTCAATAAAGGAGATTCCTTTTTAGAAACCAAAGTACATGACCTGTTTCACAAATATTTGTTTAACAATAGCTAAATATTTAACTTGATTAAGATAAAAAAAATTTGTTTTTAAATATTCATAAAATATACACACTTTTTATAAAAACAAATTAAGTCCACACAGTTTGCTGTGTTGTAAAATCCAAAATTTTACTGATCTAAGAACGGTGAAAAATAATTTGATTACTATACTATATATTGATTGAGGTATGGAATTGATTGTTTGAAATCAATTGAATTTTACCAAAAATATCAATTCAATTGTATAGAACTGAAGGAGAAATTATATAAAAATACATTGTTGTTTTGTCAAGCAAGTGATACGGCTATAGATATAAATGTCACCAAATTAGTAAGAATGGTATTTGGTATTTTTTTTTTAAACAAAAACATGGTACGTGAAGAAAATGTTGTAAATAAATATTCAGTTATATGTGTGAAGAAAATCTGCATGCCAGGTGGATAGAAAATTGGTTCATAGTACCACATGGTTGATATTTCCCTACTCATGAAAGATATTTTAATAAAGAATAGGAATAGGAAGAATAGGAATTTTAATGTCCATTTGTATTACCTTTTGTATTTAAAATGGTTTTATTTTATTACAGTTACATTTAGATGTAAATTTAAATTTTTTTTTCATGTTTCCAAAACATTCAGACATCTTGAACTACGTTGATATATTATCTTTTCTATAAATGTCAAGTGCTTCAAATGGTCTGTAAATATATGAATAATGTTATGAAAAAATTTTATAACTTATAGAATATCCCGACCTTATTATTTTTAGTTCATGTAAGTATATGGGTGTATACCTTAAATGAATGTTTAGTAACTACTAGTTTAATATACATGAGCACATAAATTTGTCACTCTTTACTTGGGGACATGTTCTGAGCACCTCTTCCCACAGCCTTAACAGTAAAGGTCAAGGTCAACGATGTCAAAGGTCTACCTCAGATCCCAGCTGTTGGGTGTGACTGCCTTGCCTACATACTGGTCTGCGCCTGGACTCTATGACTCATGTGTTAGTTTATGATGGTCGGAGTCTTACGCCTTTACTGCATCACTAAGCAAATGTTAGTTACACCTTTGTGTGTCCTTCGAAACCTTAAGTAACGTGGAAACACAACGTAAATAGGTCGGTAGGAATTGCAGATCTATTGGATTGTGATATGTATATAATGGCTCAGAATATAAAATCAACATCCATAAATTAACACTAACTAGTCCTAGTTCATCGTTTTATGACTGTTATTCTTGCTACACCAATAGCATTTTAAATGATATACGTTTTAAAATATAAACTAATGTTAAAATTTTTTTCCGAGAAAACAAACAAAACCCATTTGTATTTCTTTCCCTGGGAATTGTACCTTTAAATAGAGAGCTGCAATCTCACCCCAAGGATATGGTGAAAATAAAGGAGAGGGCCGACTCCTCTTTCTTACCTGCCTACTGGTCCTGAAGCAGGCTAATCCAATGCATCATTATTTCTACTACAAATGCACATGATATTTATTACTCATTACTATTAGACTATCAAGAGCTCTCAGGATGAAAAATATTACTTTCTCCTATACAAAATTTTAGCAGGCACAGCTAGTTTTCAATATATTTACAAAATACACGATATTCATAGAACAACATAGAACAACAATCCATCAAATATAGAACAATATTCATGTTGGTTAAAAATAATTGTATTATTAATAATTATAAATATTCATATAAATTAAGCAAACTTGACAAATTAAACAAAATATTAGTTTTTTAAAAAGATTTTACAGAAGATAATTTTGACATAGCATACTAAATATTTTCATAACATTTCTTGGTTGCTTAGTAAAAACTACTAGTTGTATATAGGAAAGAGAATTCCTAATTAGTTTCTCAATGATTTTATTCACAGTGGATGTTTTTCCACAATGTTTCAACGGTTTGTGACTTTCGGGTACTTTCAAACCGTCCCAAAACGAGTGCAAGACCATTAGATGTGACATCAATTGTCCATCAGGAGTACAGGAGAGTACTGGTACTGTTAGACGGACAGACAGTAGGGTACTGGGTACAGTGGTCAGCCCCCCTTCCACTCCCCCCCCAATAACAACCAGTTCCCATCATACTAGTAACTGTGTCACACATTCCCTACATTCACCAGGTGTGTGATAGTGTGGTACTTTGTTGTATCCACACATTCCTCTCCCGACAACAGGTGTTTACTACACTGGGATTGTCAGTTCTTGCTATTCGAGTTGCGATGAGAACCCAATTTTAGCAAACATATATTGAACTTCATCATTGTAATTATAATCAAAACCTATATCACGTTTTGTAAATCTGATTTATGTTTTTACTACACCACATAATATGTTACAAACAATGTTTAAAAAAACAGAGTTGCAATACAATTTTATTATTAATTTAATATGATTTCTTACTAATTTAATGGGGTCTTCTTAAAATCATGCTGTTTGTCCATCTGTGTGATAACTCTTCCACTTAAAAGAGATTAAAACTTGTTACACATGTTCTTCTTGGTCCAGGGAAGAATTCTATTTATTTAGGCGTTAAAAGATCAAAATTAAATTAAAATATTTTATACTGGTCGTATGGGAAGTCATAAAGGCAATGTGAAAATCACAGAATAGACAAATTTATAACAGACTATGAAAATCATATTGCATTTTGTAATGTGACACAGTAAAATATGTGATAAAGTTACTTTTTTTATTGTTTGGTAAGAATTTTGTTAATTCTCTCGGATTCTTCGATTCTCCATTGTATCAGTTTTTACATTTACTCACTATACTAACATAAAAAATGCACAACATGCAACGGACTTGTAAATTTGGTACACTGGTGCATCCTATGTAAGTATTGAAAAAAGATTTAAATTGCAAATTTTTCACTTAGAGGATGTCATTAATTAATATTGGTCATGTCACAATAAAAATTATGGGATGCAATATAATATGTTTTTTTTTTATTTCTATTTTTTATATTTAACTGTTATCTAACAAACTATTACCAGGGTTTTATTATTCCAGTTCTTTGTATTTTTCACATTTCCATAATTTTTTTATGATTCTATAATACTGCAAAACACTTATGTTTTAAGAAACGACATTGAATTAATGTTATCAATTTTTATCAATTAATGGCTGTCTTAAATTTTTATTTTCTCAATATTATGTGTACTATGTTTTTAAAGCATCGTCAACTGTTTTGTAGTTTTTGTCAACAAATTTGTAAACAAACGAGATAAAGTAACTAGTTTTTAAATAGACAAAATTTGGTAATGTGGTATTCTTAATTTTGAACAGTATTTTAGGTTTAACAAATGTATACACAGTAAATTAAGCATTCCTATTTTATATTACGACAGCTCTTAGACACAGTGATGGCCAATCAATAAAAATAAAGTTATTGCAGGAGTTCAGTTAACAATATAAGTTATAATATTTTTTAAAGGTACAGTAATAGGATACTTTGTAAGAAAATCTATTGTGATAATGTGATAATGAGTTTATATCACATTATACAAAATAAATTAATATCACATTTTCAATAATGATGTAACTAATTATATTTCCATAAGATAACAGTGAAAATTATCTGGACCTCTATCCAGGCAAAATCACTTTGAAATTTTCATAATTAGTAGAGCTGTAAAATTGGGTTTTGTTTATCTTGTAGATTTTCTTCTGTAGGGAGAAGAAAATATATATATATATATATATATATATATATATATATATATATATATATATATATATATACAGGGTGTAATATTATGTCTGGAAAACACCCAAATATATCCTTTAATAATTTAAATATTAAATTTGAAACCTCTTACAATCGTGATAGAGATTGGGCATCTACTTTTTGGAACAATGTTTTGTTTATGTCACACCAACGGGGGGACGTCCTGGCCGAGGGTAATTCGTGAATATTCTTAATGGAAGCCTATACCTTGTGATACATAATTTTAAAGGTAATAGCTTACTGAATTGAATGCCACAAACCGCATCTCAAAGGAATTATTCTATCAGAAAATAGAGCATTTTTAGTATTGAAAATTTACTGATGTTCAACAATGTAATTTTAACATGGTTCTTGCCACAAAATGTGTTACACTAATTTTTTAGCATTTTTTAAATGTTCAATTAAAATAAAATAAAACAATTTATTTTTAAGCTGGTTTCATTAGTACAAATTTACCAGTTTTTATTACAATGAATAAAACTCTTATGAGTCACTTTTCTCTGATTACTTATGAATCTGTACTTGGTGTTTTCCAGTCAGCAGGAAGGTTTTAAAGAGACAAAGGTCACTAGCCTATGAGAAACATTATTGTGTTATTAATCATCTGGTCTACAGGTTTCAGTTTGTTGAGCATGGAGCTTTCACTAGACAGGTCTAAGCTTGGGAATTACAAATGGACAAAGGTCATATCATTCCTGTCGAGTTTAATCAGTGTCTCTGAAGAATTGCTGTCAACAAGTTTATCTAATTACAGTAGTTCAGTTTTTATTTGGCATTTTAATGGAATTGTCTGAAAGTGAACGAATTACTCTGTTGATGATGCGAGGATATGGCGATCGTCAAAGATCTTATCAGGAAGTTTGTAATTTTGTTTAATGACACTTTCCCAGAAAGGAATCCCATAAGTGTTTCAACAATATCAAAAACTATTGAGCGTTTTGAAATGACAGGGAGTGTACGTAATCGGCCAAAGTCGGGTTAGGATACAATCTGCAACAGATGAAGAACATGCACTAGATGTTTTTGCAAACATTTATTGAAGACCCACATACATCGCTCAGAAAAGCTGCACAGCAACATGATATGCACCCTATGTCTGTGAGTAAGATTTTTGAAAATTAATAAATATACAAACCATTTAAAGTTCATTTAGTCCAACAGTTAAGTGAGGATGATTACGACAGAAGAGTTGAGTTTTGTGAACTTGTGATGCGCAAATGTGATGACAATAGAGATTTTCTGACCAACATACTATTTTCTGATGAGGCAACTTTTTTCCTAAATGGCAATGTTAACAGGCACAATTGCCGTTTACTGGGGCTAGTGAAAACCCACATTGGATTACTGAGTCCCATTCACAGCAACCACAAAAACTGAACGTATGGTGTGGAATTTTAGGTAACAAAATTGTTGGACCCCTTTTTCATCAATGGAAATTTAAATGCCGAACTTTACTACAGTATGCTCCAAAATGAAAATAATCCCAGCTATTCAAATTGCATCAGGAGAATACTTTGATAATGTATGGTTTCAGCAGGATGGTGCTCCACCCCATTATGGGAGACAGGTAAGAGAGTATTTGGATTTAAGGTTTCCTCATAAATGGATTGGCCGAAGAGGAGAAATCGAAATGGCCTCCAAGATCTCCGGATTTGTCACCAATCGATTATTTCCTATGGGGTCATTTAAAATCCAATGTTTTATATAAGAAAGCCTCATAATTTGGAAGACCTAAGAAACAGGATTATAGAGGAGATTGCTTTGATAACTGAAGAAATGTTAGGCAACTCTGTCGAATCATTTTACACAAGATTGGCTCATTGTCAAACCGTAGAAGGAACACAGTTCGAACAATTGCTTTGACACCAAATGCAGGTAAAACGTTTGTTGTAAGACTTTTCTAACAGCATACATTATTTTTTATTTGTAATAAGAAATGAATGACATAAGTATTTCCATAATTGTACTGTAATAAAAACTGGCAAATTTGTGCTAATAGAACCAGCTTAAAATGAAATTTTTTGTTTTATTTAATTGAACATTTAAAAAAATGCTAAAAAATTAGTGTAACACATTTTGTGGCAAGAACCATGTTAAAATTACATTGTTAAACATCAGTAAATTTTTCAATACTAAAAATGCTCTATTTTCTGATAGAATAATTCCCTTGAGATGCGGTTTGTGGCATTCAATTCAGTAAGCTATTACCTTTAAAATTATGTATCACAAGGTATAGGCTTCCATTAAAGAATATTCACGATACCCTCGGCAGGACGTCCCCCGTTGGTGTGACATAACAAAACATTGTTCCAAAAGTAGATGCCCAATCTCTATCACGATTGTAAGAGGTTTCAAATTTATATTTAAATTATTAAAGGATATATTTGGGTGTTTCCAGACATAATATACACCCTGTATATATATATATATATATATATATATATATATATATATATATATATATATATATAATTTTAACACCTCTATTTCAGTAGTTGTGTTTAAACCAATAAATGAGTTTGGGATTATTTTGATGTTTATAAAAACCTTAAATTATATTTAGATTTATGAATTTATTTCTTATTATTCTGTACTTTACTCTCAGGTGAAGTAACATTATATTTTTAAAGTTATTTGAGATATAATTTTTTTGGACTCCAATTCTCACAAATCCTGAATATTCTTAATGTATAAACATCACAATGTATAAAGAGAATGTTTTTATTTCCATTATCCACTATGATGTATGACAATAATTACAATGATAATGCTATCGTATGACGAACTTCTACAATCTTGATTGCGAGCAGGATCCAATGGAATTAAGGGATGGCCCGGATAGTTCTCAGACAGCAAACATTTAACGACATTGCGTTGGCCCTTTACGACACAGTAAAGTGCCTGTAAATCCATGAGTTATAACCAACATTACGATCCATACATTGAAAGGAAGCCAAACGAATCAAACCGTACCCTAAATTGGCATATTTTATATCCTTGGAATAAATGCTTAAAGTTACATTTTTTATTTTACTTTTTACAAATTGTTTTTATTAGTTTAGCTAAATGTAGAGACTTTATTGTATCTAATACTTGTTTAATACTGTAGTTGAGGGCAAATATATGTACCTAGTTCAGATCACTTGAGTGATGATACTGTACATAATTATTAACCCTTTGAGTACCAAGTATTTATTGAGTGGGTATACTGAAAAGTGCCAGGTATTTTTCTAGTGGGTGTACCCAAAAAAGTGCCAGTCCTTTTGCCGGCATTTTGCAAGGTTTTAGTAAAAAATTCACAGTTCGATTATTTAATAAGCTATCAACATGATTCTTTTTCTATTTTTCTCTGAAAACTCTGTTTAATTAACATAAAATAACAAAGTTACCATAACACTAAATTTAGGAATACCAAAAATGGACTTACCTAAAAAAATTCAAAATTTTTTTTAAATTTAATTTTTCAACCAAATTATTATGACCAAAAAAAATTCATATCCTTTTCTTAGTCCATATCACTGGAAAGTGTATGCAATTGTCTGTAAATCTTGAAAAATGTATATTATTATCTTCAATAATGAGTAAGTTATACAACTTTTAAGAAACTATTGTCACATTGTTTCCGGTAGCTATGGCAACCAAAAAATGTACTATAACAATTTATTTTGAAAAGAATGATTCTTCACAAACATTTCAATATGATATTATCTAAAAAAATATTAAAGGTTACAAATTTTAGTGACTTTTTCCCGAACGTCCGGTAAAATCGGATGTCGGCACTTTTCGGCCAACTTTTGTCGTCCGGTAAAATCTGACGTTGGCACTTTTCAGACACCTTTTGTCGTCTGGTAAAATCGGACGTTGGCACTCAAAGGGTTAAACAAATTGAGGGAACACTTGTTACAGAACAACTCCATTACGAGTTTGCTCTGCACATCAAGAGAAATAAAATGGGTTGCAATCCATAGGCAGATAGCACTCACTGATATTAGGGTTGCTAATTAAAGTGTCTATATTGAGCAGTTTTTAAACTGTGAATGCAGTTAAGTATCAAGTTAGCTGGCTCTGTCTCAAAAGCACGATCATGCTGGCAATATTGTCTTCTCACTAAGCATAATAACTTAACAACTGAAAATCTCATCATTTCAGTGAGATTACCTTGTTAAGCTTGGTGTCTTGATTTGAGTTGTACAGAGAAATTGGATTTATACTTCATTACGAGTTTCTCTGTGACGGCCATATGAAGTTCGCTAGAAAGTCGGTTTAACTCTTCATGCATAGGATTCAAGCGAACTTAAATTTATACCAGAAGTACAAGCAAGTGCTTCCTTCCTTTTCTACTTTTGTTCTTTTATCCTTTCATTTTCTTTATAATAATTACTGGGACTATAGAAAAATAGCTTGTAAATGTAGGCTGTACAAGTCAAACCTGTCATTTTTACCGCAACTGTCTGAGTTTACAAATCTTATCTGTTAAATGAATATACCCTTGTGTTAACTATGGAAAATAATAGCATACAGTAAGGACCTATAGTAATTTTCAATCTGAAGTGGTATTTCCATTTAATTGACATTCTTGTACAGCTAATGTACCACTAAACAAAGTAAACTGCATGTTATTGACTTTCAGAAAATGAAGCCTCGATTTTCCGCCAGTATTTTCCTCATCCATCACAATCCACTTTAAGAAAACTACCACCAACATGTACAATCACACAATCACAAACATCCTAACAGCAAAAAGCAAAATACAAATAATAACTTTTAATAGTTTAGTTTATGGCATGGTGGCTTGGCAAAGACAGAAATGATACTTCTGACAAGAAAGCTCTGACTCTTACATTGCAGAAAGAAATTAAATGTTTTTAACTTACCGCCAAACTTATTTTCCGCAACATGTTCTGTTTCCGACGGCTGAAGTCTGGTCACTGTATGGTAATGTCCACCATTCACGACTCTACTCTAATTTGAATTTAAGATCTGCCGAGTAATGAGATGGACAAAGTTTCACCTACGGTAATGCAATTAGCGTACAAACGAGAACAAACATACTCGTCAATATTATCAATCAAACTCTTTTCCAGAACTAAACAAATAAACTGTTATTTTAACTATGACTTAAGTAACAAACATGATTATTAAACTTATAAAATAAATATTAACAAAACCGACTAATTATTTTTGTAAAATTATAAATTAGCACTATTTTCCACGTTTTTGACATTTTAACCAAAAAATCCTTACAATAAAATACTTTACTGTTATACCAACTTGAAATTACAAAGAAGACTGTAATATTGTTATATTTAATGATAAAGAATTTTAAAATAATTTAATTTTAATTGTTTGTATATCTGAAGTCTTTCAACATCTAACCATCTGATTGCTTAAAGAAAACTCCAAAAGAAATCTAAGTCATGTAGCAGTAGCCAGCTAAAATTTAGATTTCAATGTGGTTATAAAATTGAAATTTTTAAGTAACTAACAACGAATTACCCTCTTTATTGTTCTGAGAGAATAACAAGGAGAAACTCAAGAAATATTTCATATTTTCATGTAAAAATTAAAATATTTCAGTATAAAAACGAAAACACAATTTTGACGCAGTAGAATTTTTCTGTTCAAACATTATACTGTTGGATTCCCAATTAGCATATCATGTAATTCATAACTGTATACTAAGTGTATGTATATGCAAATACATTCTGATACTTCAAACATGGGTGGAACCAAAACACACAATGTTCTAAAGCAGGTAATTTACTATATCTTTTTAACATTTAATATAAAGAGTGCTTATTTCAATCATGAAAACTTTTGAAAAAGTAACTGAAGAGATGTTTCAGATATTCAATATTGAAAAAAGTCCATTTTGCCAATCTGAACTGCTACTTGATAACAATTGTAATTTAAACATGAATAGTTTTTATACAAATATCTGGCAACAAATTCACTACCCCAAATGTACCCCATTTACACAAATATCCCTACACTGGATATTTAAAACATATTCAATGGTGACTTAGGCAATTTTAAACATATTCCTATTACAATGGAGTTTCACATTTTATTGATGAATAATCTCTCGCCTGAATAAGTATGCAATCTATTACAATGGATAAGAAACACTTTCAAATAATGTTTGTCCTTTCCACTAGATAACAATTACTCTTCTGTTTATATTTCATTTCAATTCCAATTTACCACCATATAACAGTGATCAATCAGTTGTTTCAAGTAACCACCAGATTCTATTTCTATTTGTGTACAATTCTGATGTTACTGAGTAGCCTCATTTTTACGTTGCCGGTTGTTTGTATTTTTTAAGAAAATACTGAAAATTTTAAATTTTATGTTCATATTTTGTAAATAAAATCATTTTTGTGCATAGTTACAATAATTTGTGTAAAAATAGACAAAAAAACCTCTAATATGTTAAATTTAGTGTTTTATATTAAATAACAGTAAACCTTAAAATCATAACAAATTTAAAAATTAAAAAACTCACTTTTTATGGCCCTCTCACAGAGAAAAAAACCCACCAGTCAAAGGATTAATATGTTCTCTAAGAATATGATAATGAAGTCTCTGCCTATTGTAATGTGCTAACTTCCACAATTTCATTGTGCTATAACTACTGATTTTTGCTTTTTTTATTTCTCAATATTAAAATCAATTGTTTGTGTAAATTAGAAAAATAAGTTTACTTTGCGTATTCAATGTAAAGTTGTCAATGGCAATAAGATTCTTGATTAATGTAACCAAATTCTTGTTTAAAAAGTATAAAGTATTAAATTTAAATGTTGGGGAAAATGTAAGTGAAACACAACAAAGGCTAGACGGATAATTTGATTTTAATGAGATACGACATCTAAGTGTATTAAATGGTGCATTCAAAACACTGTCTCACCATAGCCATGTGATACATTGTTGTTCTACCTAAGTTACTCCCCTTCATGTTTATCCACCCTCCACACAAAGGGGTACCAACATTTAATGTAAAAATTGTGCTTAAGTTTGAGAATTAATATTGAATACATTTTTGTTTCATTGGTTCAACATAAAATCATATTTCTGATTCAGAAACATAAGTTTTTATTAACGGTTTTGATTAAATACTAATGGATTGCACAAACCACAATGTGTATAAAAATAACAAATTGACATGTGAAATATTTAATTTTGATTTCTGTTCAAAACCTAATTAAAACTATGAGGACCCAAACAAAGTCCCAACATCAATTTTACAGGTTGGTACAGTGGAAAATACTCAATAAAATTTGACATATCTTGTAACGATTTATATATTTAAAAATTTGGAATAATGGTTTTATTTTTGTATTACTGGGTAGGTTGAAACTAAAGAACATCTCCGTGTTAAAGAATTTCCACCATAAATTTCAACTTTAGATTGGTCCCTTTCATTTGACTTCCTTTTTTATTGAAGTACACCTTTCATTTAATACCACCAGTGAATTACAACACATTTTCCAATATTAATTTTGTGAAGTTGCCTGACGATGGAATCCTCGATTCTGAAAGGTCTCGCAAAATTAAATTAATATTGGAAAATGTGTTTTAATTCACTAGTGGTACTGAATGAAAATATTTCCAATCCTCCAAGAATCTTCATACACATTTCATTTTTCACTTTCTAATGATGAAAAATCAGTATATTTTTATTTACTTGGTGTACTTGCCCTGAAAGTACTTCTGTAAGATATCTTATATTTTTCACTCTCTTTGTTTTAAGGCAATTTTAAAAATTCAACGATATATTGATGAACCTGTAAGGGTTTCTGCGAGTTCTCTGTTTAATCTTTAAAGATTGTTTCATAGTGTATAGGAAAACTAAATGTAATTAAGTGAAAATCCTATATGTTTAGTTTACTGTCTGCATGTGTGAAAAAAAAACAATTTACACTTATTTTTAAGTGACAGCACTGCAATTCTGCATAGATGTTTGTTTACGTTTTGACAATTTTTTACGTTCTTTGAACATAGTATCAAAACTACACATTTTCAGGTTTCTAAATAGTGGATTTTAATATCATGTGCCCATAGTTCCAATATTGGGGTAGCAGGGAACTTCAGAAAGTAGCCATTGACTTTTTAAATCCTCTAGGTCTTGGATTTATAGGGGTTAAATATTAAAAATCAAATTTCAAAAAACCGACTGCAGCAATAAAAATTACAAGAAAAAAGATGGTCTAAAACAGACAAAACTACTGGTAATTTTTATGACAGCAAGAAGTCCTACAGTAAAATTACAATTTGATCAGCCATTCTCTGAACTCTTTGTAATGTTTTGGCAAATTTTTGTTATTTAGATCTCCATTTGAGATTGATATTCTAAAATAGTCATCTTTTGAAACAAAAACTTTGTTCCATTATTTTATTTTATATCTACAGTTAGCTATTTGTAAGATATGTTGAAGTTACTAGAAAAATTACAACACATTAATTTGATCCATTTGTGAATTATGAATTTGTTAGTACAAAAACCCAAAGAGACAGTAAACTAAATATTTCTAACCCATAGTAATTTGACAAATTCTATTTTTTTTATACCAAAGGAGTTAAAACAATCTGTATACTCTAAATGGTGATGTATTTCAATTATTTCAACTGGTGAACAATCAACGTGATAGATAATTGAAATGAAATATGCCTAACATATGAAATAATTCATATGTTACATAATCATAATTCATATGATAATGAGTACATGCAATTATTCTCATGATTTATCATAGAGGCAATACTAGACAGTAACTAACAATAACTTCTGTCTCATTCATAGATTACATTTATTATTTCTCAGAGTATTTTAATCTAAGATTTGTTGAAATGTTAATTTTTTATCAGAATCTTCTTAGTTTGGTAGTCAAATCTTGATCACATTTTCCACAAAGCAAGTAGAAACCCTTCTAGGTGCAAATGTTACATATTTAGCTGGAAAGACTGAATGAGAGAAGATCAATAATCCATTCACAAAAGGAATAAGCGATGAGTTAGTAAGCGAGTTAGCATATCAATGAGAGAGTGAGGTACGCAAGGTCACTGCTGACAAGTCTGGGACCTGGGGTCACACTCAGATATCACTTCTGTCACCCAGGCAAGGTGTCAGATTGCCTTATAACAAGGAGATACACTGTACCTCACACCTATCATTATTCTTCACGGGGATGGTCTTACCTATTGGTTGAGCCTATTCTTTTATTATTACATCAAAATTATACAAAGTTACAAGTTAAGGAACATTTATGGAAAAAAAACTTTTCCATCTATCAGAATATTAAAAATGCCTCATTTATAAGCACAAAATATTATAAAAAATTAGGTGACCCAATAATAATAACAATATCATATTCATCCCCTTATATATTAATAATTTTTGACCAATATTCCCTGTTTTTTTTTTCTCATACGAAACCTTATTAAAGTAATTCAAGACATTTGCTTCCTTTATTAATACACACTACTGCATTTTCAATTTTATGGACTTAGTTTCAACACTTAAAATCTAATTAATAACATTTTTATTTTCATTTATTTGTCTTTAATTTCTATTACATCTTTTCATTTTAGAACCGCTTAAAAATAGTGAATGCTGAATAATAGTTAAACTGTTAAACATTATTTTAGTCACAATTTTTAAAGTGAACTGAGGAAAAAATTTATAAAAACGTGTTTAAGTTTATTAGTACATTTTATATACTTAATCTTTTAGGATTTTTAATTATTAAAATAAGAATTCTACAAAGGAGTAAATGTATTGGTTCATAGCTAATATAGTTCTAACTGAATAAATATTGGAGATCATATACCATGCAAAATGTAAACAAATTAAATTTGAGACATTCTACATAACAAAAACAACTTTTGTAAAATTAAATGTTTTTATCACTTTCTTAGAAAATTTTTGCTTTAAAATTAAAAAAAAAGGTAGCCATTTACTCTTTGGAATAGTTTTAGAAGGTTACTATAAGTAAGACTGAAATAATAATATGATGTGAAATAAAGTTTTATTGTTTTATATATTGAGTAATTTATTTTATCAATAATAGAGGAGTTTAAGAAATAGTCAAAAATTTAATATTTAACTTATAATACTGTTTACTGGCAGTTTGTAGTAGCATACACATTTTATTGAACGTAAGACACAAGTGAAACGAGTGCTTGTAGTAGCATACACATTTTATTGAACGTAAGACACAAGTGAAACTAATACTTGACGTTTGTATTCGTATATTTGTCAAATAAAGGATTATTGGAATATCCATGGCATCTGATGCCAGTCAGCTCCACTCTCTAATTCTCCAGTAAAAGTCACATGATCGTCTGTCTGTCTGCTTGTCCAGGTAAGATAGTGAAAGGGAGAAACTCATCTCAGCTGTTTTAATTACCGGACATTTACAGCTGACACTCCGTCCACTGAGCAGATGATCTCTTCACTTTCCATACAGATATCTGTCCATAGTACAAATGTATAACAATCAATTTTTTATAACTGCTTGAAGATATTTTTTTTTTTTCAAATTACTTATACATCAACTAAATTTAATGAAAATATTAATACAACTTGACTGAAAATTTAAAATGTATTAATAGTTTATAAACAAGTTTATTAATTTAGGCTGTACCATTTGATTTAAATATTACACGTGTGCACTATAAACAGTCCTTCTGGCTCAGTCAAAAGTAGGTAGATTTTGAGACAACTGAAATATTTTTAATTTATTCTCAGGGGATTTCTGTGTACTCAATACCTCAAAAACTGCTTGAAAGACAACATTTTTATAACAAGTAATTTAAGATATGTATAAGTATTACAAAAGTTTAATTTTTTCTCTAGGTTCATAAATAAGGAAAGTTGAAATGGCTGCCATAATGTAATGAAATGAAGTGCAAAGCTGGTCAATGAACTTAGCTAAGGCATTTATTAGAGCAATTTTTATACCAAGTTTGAAACTTATTTGGGCTTTATTTGGGATATTTATCGTTCCACAATCCGTATTATATAGCCTATATACAGTATATAAATATAATTTGAATGGGGGGAGTGGTTTTGGGCTCCGCGGGTCATATTTGGTCAAGAGTTGTGCAGACATTTTTGGTAAGTAATACCATGAAGGCAATTGCAATAGGCTGATTTTGTATACAAAATCTACCTAAAAGTTTATAAAATCTAAATTACAAAAATTATTAATTGTATAAAAATATGTACATAATGATATAGTTTTCCAAATTTCTACAGCTCTTGGTAACAAAATCATTAACAAGTTTTGTTTGAATATTAAGTTCCATATGTGTGTACATATGTACATTTGCAATAACACTTTGTAATTTATTTTACAATTGTACCATTTCTGCCAATTAACCCTCTAACAATATACATAGATATACACATACAGACAGACAAACATGTCTGCGAGACTGTTTCTTGAAAATGGAGTAGACCTAATAGTTTTAGAAAGTTCAAACCCTTATCACTGCTGACAAATCTGTTACTACCTTTAACAGGAGAGTGTTTATATGTCTAATTGGCCCCTTCCTTAACCTCTAATAACAAAATTTTGTTTCAACAAAATTCTCCCTTTGCGATGTTATTTCCATGTATGTCTTCTTTTCCTGAACTTCCCCATAGTAGTGAATAACTTTTAATTTCAAATAAATTCTATGATGACCTTACAACTTTTTTTAATTACATAGATTTTTATATCATATCACCATGTTCATAGGTACAAAATATTTTCATGCGTTTACGGAAAGTGTAAAGCTGAATAAACGTTTAGGATGAGACGAAAACAAGTTGAATATCGTATGAATATTGAATAAAACCCAGTGTAAAAACAAAGAGAGACCAAAGTTGGTATTTTGTACATTTGGCAGCACACGCTTTTTAAGCTCTTTGCTTGCATACCTCGTCCCTGACAAATGTGAAAACAGTTGAATTATTAAATGAGCACAGTCGGGGTGGGGTGTGGGGAGGATGATATAAATGAATTTGTCACTCCAGCACTCTGCTCTGCCAACGCACAATTATCCTGCTATTACTTACAGTCTGGCCCAGAGGGAGGAGGGGGGGAAGGGGGAGGAAAATCCGATGTAGTCCTTAACAAAACATTTCCACTAGCGTAACCGTTCCAATAATTGATACCGCCTCCTCACGGCACCCACTTTGTGTCATCCGAGATCTCTTCTAGCCTGCTGATTCCATTTATCCAACTTCAACAATGGTTTTAATTTCAGTTTACTCAAGATCTCCAGTTATCCATTTTGTATTTTTCCATTAACTGTCATATTAATAAAACAACATTTCATTTCAGATTGTTATTATAACCCTTTTACAAAACATTTATATCTCAAAACTTGGTGGTGCAGCCTAAAAAAGGTAGAAGAAAATAACATTTTTCCGTACAAAAATGGAGATATAAAAATTGTGACCATAATTTATAGTGAATGTTGATTAGTTAACTATAAAAATCGTGTATTCTAAACCTATTTTTAAAGAAAGGAGTTGTTTGCAGTAGACAGAAGGGACAATCTCAACAGAATATGTTTTTTTAAAGCCTAAATGAGTCTAATCATAGACCTAAGAACAATTCTCTCATTTTCCGTGGAGTTAAAAAATAAGAGGGTATATTTAATCATTGCTACGCATTTTTTAAATAGAATTTTACGGCACTCGTTTGATGAATTGGACCAGACCAGCAGTCAATTAAATGCCATTTTCATCATTTAAGAATTCCTCATAATTTTCATGCATTTTTTCAGCAGTCAGAGCTGTTAAAATGCATCACACTAAAAACATTTAAGTATAATGGAGCTTATGGTGGGGGTCCGATACGGGAATGGTGTAGAGAAGACATCAAAACAGAGTAAAATTGTTTTAACCCTTTGAAATGCCACGGCATCGGTGTATCCGACACAGTAAAATCCTCAATTATCAGCATTGATTGGCACAACGATCCATATTGAGGCAATATTTAATATAGTACATAGTTGAAATATCCGAGTGGCCATTTAATATGTTTTGATGTATCAATTAATATACTGTTATGGTTTATTATAAAATATACTATTATTATAAAATAATAACATTCCAAAAATCGTTTTTTTTCTGCCTGGCCGGTCTTTGGAGTGATAATTAACTATGATATTATGATCTGTCAGTTGATAAATAGTCAGATGCAGATTATGTGTTTGGCTAGTAGCATTGTTTACATAATTCCGTAATTGTGTTAAATTGTGTAAAAATAAATTAAAGTAATGTACAATTACAATTATTAGCGTAATAATATCAATATTGATATTCGCGTTTCCTTAGCAACGAGCCTTTGTTTGTTTTATTGTTTACATTATTGCTGCTAAGTGCATAAAAGTTTGACGTTCTGTTCACATTAGTTTCTTGGCATAAAAGTTTGATGTTCTGTTGACATTAGTTTCTTGAACAAATGTTGTTGTTTTGTGCTTTATCTCATATCTTTTATTTATAACAATGAGAGAAGAAAACTTTGCAGACGATGAAACCAAGTTGACAATGACCGAGTTGATGCTTTAGACGAGAGTATTAGCTAAACATTTCTCACTAGCAGGCCGGGTGGTGTTGGTGATCAAACAGTAGTGTTTTTTTTTTTAAATTTATTCATGTTTGCTTTTAGTATTTGGGAAAATGTAATATATACGAATTATGTTTACAATTTCGTAGTATAGCTAAAAAACCGATACGTATGTACAATTTTTAATGAAACTCAAAAGATTATGAGAGGATTTTTCAATGTACTAAAAATATATTATATTACATTTTTACAGAAAAGATATGTATTGTATTCTTCATTTTATTGCCAAAAAACAAAATAAGAATTATGAAAATCTGTTAGGTGTTTATTGAACAACTTTTTTCAGAACAGCATGTAAATATACAAAAATCAGGCTGGTAATTTTAAGGGGTAACATAGCAAAATGGCTACGGCACTCAAAGGGTTAACTAAGACTTTTTTATTGTTTTATGGACCACTCTTCAAATTCTGTTCTCTGTTACTGCATTGGCATAAGTACTTAATTGTGGCTTATCTCCAGCTTGAGAATATCCAAAGAGCTGTATATGGAGAAATTTGGTATTCAATAATATGCACTTGGTAAGACTTGTCTGATAACTAATTGTCTGCTATAAGTGCAATCACCTGTACCCACGTTGAAAGTAAATGTGAAAATAGTCAACAGCAAACAATTTACAAATAAAATCAATGCTGTTATTTTCGACTTCCATGTAAACCATTAACACAACTAGAACTAACAATTGGACTAACATTCTATTTTTGTAAACAAACATTTATAACATGGACTTGAGTATATAACAGTATCACTCTACCTACCAACGAGCTCAGAGAGGAGCAAATTATTGCTGTTCAAGTTAGTGGTAGCATCTCCATAATTAATTAGTTACACGATTACCTGCTACTGTGTTTATAAACAGGTGTATTGTACTTTATATGATCACATCAAATCAAATACATCAATGATAAATGATCATGTCTGTAATTACTGGTAATTTACAATAATACACAATCAGTACAATGTAAAACTAATTTGTTTAACAAGTCACAAAGGTATATGACATTTAATACGGTTTCAAGTGCCATTAACAGCTCTGTTATTCCTCTATCCAATCAATACATCCTAGAACTAAGAATTAAACCAGAAACTGACACAAAGTTTTAATCAGATTCTTTAACAAAAATGCTTGTTTAATAGTCAATTTTTCATGATGCATTTCCTGAATGTTTCATTTTTGACAAATGCAATTTCTACTCAAACAGTTATGTATATATTCTCCTCTATACTTATTTGATGTTATCAAATTTCAATTTTCTTAAACATTTTACGACGCATAAACAACCAAATATCTGGCTTAACAATTCAAATCAAGATCAAAGTCTTCAAATAAATTCAAGTTGTTTTGTTCAAGTTTGTGGTTGCACTCCAGAATAATTTACTGTTTTCACCGACTTAAATATTTAAGACATGGCAACAGAACTTGACAACATTGCACGATATAGAAAACTCTATGTGTTTCAAGACCTGTATCTAATCTCTTCTTAGGGAATAAATGTAACTTTGTTATAAGTCATCACACACGAGAAGTGATCAAAATAAGAAGGATCAGAAGATGGAGTGAAAGTCTATAAACTCTTGGAATTCTAATTTTTGTCGTAATAGAAAATTCTAAAGAAATCTTATTACCATTGCCATAATTAATTTACTGTTCTCAACATATTTAATGAAGTATTTGTGTACAATTATAAAATACTACATTATAATTAGTAAAGAACAACACCTGTAGATTTTTTAAACTGAAAATCTACACACCAGATTGTTCTACAGACATGAGCCCTTAGCCTTGGAGCCAAGTGTGAGAGTATTTCAGACATTGTGATGTGTGGGAATCTTTCTTCAATGCGATCTCATTGTCTGTCTGTTCCTTCAATTTTGTCACGAAGGCTATTTCTAAATAAGAATCTAATACAACCCGGCTTTATTTTGAATTTTTCTTATTAAGATTATTCATTTTCAACTGTAGGCTAGCTCTTTTTTCACTTAATTTTACCATTACCAATCGTGTTAATTAGGTAGGTACCATACAAGATTCATTTCAATTGAATTCAATAAAAGATTTATTCATTCGATTTAGTGGGCCAATTAAAAATTTAACGGGATTGAAGTAAGCGAAAAGAGCAAAGAAAGAATTCACAGCGATAAAGAGCGCCCAAGGCAACTAAAGACTCTGGTAATCACGATCTAAAAGCTTTGAAAACAGTTCTGCTTGATCATTGAACAGTAATTAAAATTAATTCTGTACTCCAACTAGGACAATCCCATTAAAAGGATGGTTATAATTACACTATGAATTTAAAAATCTTTACAAGTAATGAGATTTTGACCTCTAACTTTATTTTAACAAGATGATGATCATCAATTCAAAATTACTTCTGTATTCACTCTTCTATGTGTGTTGCATAATGTTCATCCCAAAACTAATTATATACAAGGTGACTTTTTATCAAGGGTTCTGCTGGTATAATATTGGATTATAAATCTGAGGAAAAATTTATAATGGGAAATCACTTCAACTTTCACTATTTACCTTAAAAATCTAATTCTGAAGAATTGTAACTGTTTTTAATGTGACCAATGGATGCCTTGAGTATCTGAAAATAAACAGGAATTTGTCTTGATTAATTTAAATTCATTTTAGACCCTTTTGATTTTTTTTCATAATCTTTTTAATGGAAATGGGATCTTAATGTTGTTATTTCCATTATATGGGACTTAACATGTGAATTAATACACTATCTTGATGGTACAGTAATTGTTTACTTTATCTCATTATATACATTCTAGCCAAACACAATCACTTTTCAACTTTCTCATATACAATTAATACAACCTGCAATAAATTCCATGTTAAATCTCACAGAGAAATTAGCAACTTTTTCATAGTAAATTGTTGAGTTGACAGATATAACAAATATCTGTCAAACAATATAACATATAACAATGGCAAATGTCAGAAGTCATAGTATCCTTTCAAAGCATCCATCATCAATAACAAACACAAACTGTTGATAGTAAATGGAAAATATCAATTCAAAGAAATTAATGAATTCAGTCTTGAATTGTAATTGAAAGATAATCGTTTTTCTCAATCCGTTATAGTTACATAAATTGCATTGTAAAATGAACAACTTAATAAGGTTAGGTTTTTCAACTAACAGTATAGGGCATTTTTACCACTTTAACACACAATAAAATTTAAGAACCTGAAAATCAAAAATATTTATTTGGATTATTTAAACAGTATTTTATGGAAATCGAAGAATTTGTAATTCTATAATTTATTTAAAATTTAAATAACACTATTGTAATTGTTAGGTAAATTATTTAATAGATTAAAAAACATATATTCAGGGTTTTTTAGACTCATTTTAACAATCTAACTTTTTAATGGATCTACAGTAAAAATGTACAGTTTAAATTATACTTTTTGGTGTAGGTGGGCATGATAATCTCCTTCCCAAAATTAGATGGAGGGGGAATCAAAAAGTTTACATTTAAACCCCCAACTTGTTATACCTCATTTTAATGATCTTTATAAGAACATGTAATGAAAATTACAAGTTTTTTTATCTTACCTAAAACGTATTTTTATTTAAAACCTAATAAATAATAAGATTTTAATTGCTGGGAAAATAACTCAAGAGTACTAAGTATATCTTTTCAGGCTTATAAGACTAATTTTAACCATCTAAGATTAAGCATATGCAAATATTCTAATTTAACACTCATATATATTTTTATAAATACATGCCAATGATTTAGTATTTGTTTTAAATACAAGAGATAAATGGTACAATTTTAAGTAGTTTCTCATTTTAAAAGTATATTTTTATTTGTTTCATTTTTAGATTGTTAAAATAGTGTGAAGGATGAGTTCAGTCCAATTCATTCATAAATCAACTATTCCCACCATAGCTATGCTAAAATAGTGTGAAGGATGAGTTCAGTCCAATTCATTCATAAATCAACTATTCCCACCATAGCTATGCTAAAATAGTGTAAAGGATGAGTTCAGTCCAATTTATTCATAAATCAACTATTCCCACCATAGCTATGCTAAAATAGTGTAAAGGATGAGTTCAGTCCAATTTATTCATAAATCAACTATTCCCACCATAGCTATGCTAAAATAGTGTAAAGGATGAGTTCAGTCCAATTTATTCATAAATCAACTATTCCCACCATAGCTATGCTAAAATAGTGTAAAGGATGAGTTCAGTCCAATTTATTCATAAATCAACTATTCCCACCATAGCTATGCTAAAATAGTGTAAAGGATGAGTTCAGTCCAATTTATTCATAAATCAACTATTCCCACCATAGCTATGCTAAAATAGTGTAAAGGATGAGTTCAGTCCAATTCATTCATAAATCAACTATTCCCACCATAGCTATGCTAAAATAGTGTAAAGGATGAGTTCAGTCCAATTCATTCATAAATTAACTATTATGTCAAATAGCTATGCTAAAATAGTGTTGAAAACTCTGCTGAATATTTTATGCAATATATTTTCAAATAAACACTATTTATAAGTTACCTTTAATACTGTTGCTCTTTTGGACATAGTGAATAGAATCTGCTATAATATATTTTGAAAAGGGAAATGTAGGCCTATTAATATTTCTACACAATATCCACCCAAACTAAAAGTACTAACAAGTATTAAAAGTTATCCTCTGCAACTTTACACAACATACTTTGATATATTATATACCTTCATCAATACTGTTATGATACAAAATTTTTATAGTTGGTCGTAATTTTGATTGTAACACAAAAATTATTATTTTGATTAGTTACCGACTAATATTAATTTGGAACATAATTTATTATCAATTCTGTGATTCCATTTCATTGTAAAGATAACATTCATTATACACTGTTAATTTCATAAACAATGAACTGCAAAGTTAGTTAACAATTAAACCATGTTAATACAGCACGTTTATACTGAATTCCCCAAGCTAATTATTTTACTCATAAAACAAACAGCTTGGTACATTGTAGATGAAACAAAACTGTTGTGAAAACCATGTTTATCTAATTTAAACTTCAATACTTGTAAAAGATTAATTTTTTATAATTAATTCATATTTACGTTCTATTTAGTAAAGTCAAATTATTGTAGATTTAAATCAAACAATTTAATAACAAATTATATTTGCATTTAGTCCAATTACTTTATGGTATTGAAACAGAAGGATCTTATTTTATCTGTCTTATAAATTGAAGAACATATAAAAGTTTAACAATGTGAATTAAACAACAATTCCTTACAAAATACTACTTGAGAGAAGAAAACTTTTCCACTTACGTAAGGCATATTAAAAGCGCAAAGAGTCCCAAACGTTGACGACTGCACTCGACTGTGACGGGGTGTGAAATAGCGCTTTGACGGCAGTTTACCCCCTCTCCCGCACCATAACCACCCTCAACCACCCCTTTATGGGGTAGCCCTGGGGGGAGGGTGGGGGCATCTCTCCCAAAACATCTCCAATTCATCACCACATCAAAGCCACTCCACCAGGCGACATTTTCGCGACAGATCGTGTCAGTATTTATTATATCCCAAAGTAAGAAACTGAGCCGTTTCCATCGGCATTTCAGTTCCATCTCAACATTATAAAATACTTTTAAAAATTTAGTTAGTGACAGTTTATATTCCTGAGGCAATGCTATGACTGAACAAAAAAGGTGTGCAGAAGGAAAAGTTTTTATAAAAACATACTAATGATGAAACATTAAAAAAAATATTAAAAAAAGAAGCTAGCCAACAAACTAGACATGACCTAAATACGAAATAGCAAAACTACTTTTAATTATAATTTCCTAAATCAGAGAAATAACTATACTTTCATCTTCGGTTTTAGTACTAGTGAATTATATTAAAATAATTTACCCCCTGGAAGTTTTAATATTCTCGGACCAGTTACTGCAATTAATTGGAGAGAAAATGTTAAGGGATCAGAAAAATAGCTGTAAAATCGTACTTAGTTTTTGCAAAACATCCTTGAACAATAATAATATTTATTTGTCATTTTATACTTTTTTAATCATTGACAATGTCAAAAATTACAGATAATGACCAGGTTACACAGTATCTTAATAATTATTGTTACTTAAATGTGAGCTGCATCTTACAATGTAGTAACATTACAATATTGGAATGTAACAAGCATTGACATGAAACTACTACGGCATTTTTACCTCTATTAAAAATATTCCAATACTTTTTAAAACTTGTAAAGTAAATAGTTGTATTATTTGTTTAGATTAGTAACAATGTACGAACGTGTTTAGTAAAGATAAAACCTTACAATTGTTACTTTTTCTGACTAAGTATATTATGAAATAATTATCAAATGGTATAAATAAATAGTGTTATTGCTTCAAGGACTGTAAATGCTACAAATAAATCTTGGTATTTTGAACCGCTATTAATTAATTTTTCACTTTAACTTAAGTTTAAATCTCAACTTCATATTAATTTTTTAGCTGAAACTACAAAGGGCTTAAATTGGTTGAAAAATTGTATGTATCCACATACATAGTTTTGAATAACTACTTAAAACGTGTTCTAGAGATTAGAATCGGTTCATATTTACTTGTTCGGCCTTGGAAATTACTACAGGAGAAACAATGCTTCCTCTTTCTCTCTTTGAATTTGCTAATATCTCACTATACTAATCACTAAATCACAATTATCTCTGTGAAGTGTAAGATGAGAGGATTAATAATTATCTACTTCAGACGAATATCACCTTACAGTAAAGCCTCTTTTGTTTTTCAACTTCTCAATTTACCTAGAGAAGATATACGAGGCAGTAGGATAGAAAACAGTGATTTTCACTCATGTCTGTAGTTACCATAAACCTGAGCTATACTGATATACTTTTCCCTCCCACCACACATGGTGGTAATGACACAAATGTCAGGTGGTGTCAAATAAGGAGAAATAAGAAAAGAGAACTTGAGAAAAGTGTAACAAAACTTACAAAAAAAGAATCTGTCCTGTTTCTACCTCACGCACACAGAAAATATTACTGACACAAAGGCGATTTCAGCATTAGTAATTTGAAGACAACACCTGACAACAAATTGGGTCTTGACAATAAGTGCCCCGTAAATAGTGCATATTTTTATGAAGTTATAACAAACTATTTTAATAAATTAGGACCGTGTAATCCCAATGGGCCATTAACAAAAAGTCCTAGACAAAATATAAGTTTTCCATGACTAACAACACATTACAAACTCCTGAGAATGGCTATGTCAATTATTTGACTAAGATGAGGCGCTAAAGCCAGTCAACCATATTCACTTTACATCACTTGTTATACTCAACTGTTGGGCAAACGTAAGTTAGGGACCATACAGGCTTGAACAAAAATTAAATGAGTATCTTTCTGGATAATATTGCAGTGATTTCTTTTTAAATAATATAAGTTAAAACCAGCTGACAAATATTTGAAATAAGAATCCTTACAAAATTCTGGCTAGAGGAGTTTACAAAAAATCAAGTTATTTCTTCACTTCCAACTTGACTTTTTTATGACTATAACAGTTCATAATTTTGATTCATTAATTCCACCCTCATTCAGACAATATCAAAAAAGTTATCCTTTCATCATCTTCTTTGAATTCAGATTAATTCTAGAAAACTGAAGGATCAATGAAAATTTGCGAATAGGTTTGAACTATTTTTAAAGCATAGAGTTCTAACAGTTTTTCTATTTATATTTTGCAGTGTTCGACATTTGTAAAGGGGAATAGACAGAGAATTAGAAATTACTCAAAAGTACACAGCTATGAAACCAGAAATCGCTTCAAATTAATTAAACATTTTTGTTCATATAGCAAGTTTTACCCAAGTTTTTATGGTAGCAGTATTAGATTTTTTAACTTTTTGCCTACAGAAATAAAAGAACTCCCTCTTCATTCATTTAAAAGATACGTTAAAAATAAACTAATTTAAAACACTTTATACTCCACAGGAGACTTTTTACATTAAGGTTTTAATTTTTATTTCTTGATTGTTGTTCGATGATTGTTATTGGTTGATTGTTATTGATTAATTGTTCTTTGTCTATTATTATTTTGCTTTTGCTTTTAAGTTAATACAATATATATTCTTTTTTCCATATTACAGAAAATGATTCATATGTCAAAACTTTTTTATTAGTATTGATTAGTATTTAGTGTAAAAGGATAGTTTTAGTACAATAACTGTAACTATCTTTAAGAAAAAACATGACGGAGGCCTGTACTGAAAAGTTGTTTGGCAATAAATTTGGTTTGATTTGATTTGAACTGTTTTCCCTTAAAAACGATCAGTGTAATAAATTAAAAACTTGGCACAGAAAGAATCCGTTTATAAAAGGGTACATATACAACAGTGTTATCTACTGCTAGTGCCAATCAGACTGTTAGATTAAAACTTACATTATGTTCCTCTTTCTTTAATCTTGGTATGAGCCATGTGCGTGATGAAATGCTCAAACATTAGCCACCACCCTTCCTGACCCCATCTTCTCCCATCATGATTACTTCTTCTTGTGTCACCAGCAACAGTATACACAAGCTCGAGGGACCTCATTAACACAAAGTGCCCTCTGATGAAGCTGGCCGCACACACAATACGAGCCGCTCATGGCCTCAATATTGCTATTTCATAATAAATGTAGACATTATGTTCGCTATAATTAAAGTCAGAGAAGAAGACAGACTTAGTCCGTAAATGACAGTTTAAAAAGGATTCATAACTTAAAATTTTAAATTAAGAACACATGTATGTCTTAAATGTAAACAACAGAAAAAATCCAAACTTTCAAAATTGTTATTGTTATTTTCTAATAGTACTGTCTAATTGTTATTGAACATTCTCAATTTGCTGTAAAATACAAACAGTTTTGAATGAATTTTGTGTGAATTTTTTATAAATTTGTTCTAGATGTTGTAATTTAAATATTGAGAAGCTTCAAAATGTTTACTATTTGTTTAGTCTGCAGAGGAGTTAATAAAATAATATACAAAGATATTAGTTAGAATTTTCTAAAATACAACAAAAACTGGGTATTTTAACAAAATGTAGTGTTTTTATCTTGTGGCTAATTACTTGATGTCTAATACTAACACTCTTAAAAGTTTTTCAAACTGACCAAACGTGTTTTAAATGGGTATTTGATAGAAAATCTTTAAAAAATCGTCATTCCATAAATTGAAATTCAGGTTTTCAACGCTAAAAGAAATTTCAGTGATGCAGGTAGAATCTTGAATAATTTTATGGTAATAAAAGAGGATTTAATTTAAATGTCCTTATGCCTTAATGAGTTATAGGACTTAATACCTACACAAACACAAGTGTAAACATGTATTTTTAAACTAAAAATTTTCAAGTTTGTGAAATAAATAGCCTAACTATCCAGACATTGAAAAACTCCAACACTAATACATACAAAAGATTCCAAGACTATAAAGCGCCTATGTTTTTCAGTAAACCATTGTTAACGTGCTTGCATAGCCTACATCCGAACAAATCAAAAGAGCCTTAAGTAACCATAAAAAGGTAAAAAATACAAAAGCAAAATACCTCTATACTAGATTTTAAATAATAAATCAAACAGCCAACAACTAAATTCTACTTATACAACCTCAGCAGCCGTAGAACTCAATTGATTGACTCATTCACACCAATGCAAGAATAATCACCACTTCTCCTTCCCCTTTTAATTGTATTACTCAAACCGATTTCTTTCGTTTTACAATAACAAAAATTATTTCCTTGATTTTCTCATTAAAATCAATGAATCATTATTGTTTAAATACTAAAAATATATTTCTTATCAGGGATTTCCAAAGTATGGTGTCCAGCAAGGATCCATTTTAGACTCTTTGATCTTTTAATTGTGATGTAAGCAGACATCATCTCAAAGAAAATATTAATTCAAATTTAATTTTATATAATAATGGTACAACTCAGATAATACAAACATTTAAATATGTCTCTATATCAGAAAATTATTATTAGAAATAGCAAGGTGATTCAAAATATTAAAATGTTCTTTCCGTCAATGCTTATAATGCAACAAAACAAAATCTACAACTTAGTAAAGGCAGAATGGATGTCTGGTGAAAACCAGGATGAGTTAAAAAGAGAAACTGTCAAACCGTGATGACAAAGGCGGTAACTAAGAGTATAACTCTGGGGGGGCCAACAACCACACGCCACAGTGTAGGGTTATTATTGGCCAAGGCTGAGATAATTGGACAATAACAGGTGAGGTCTGTTGTTGTGGTGAAAGTCCTGCAAGAACCAAGGTCAAAGCTTAGTGCCATGCAATCTTCCGCATCTATGTCTACAACCCTCTATCTACAGCATTTACTACGTTCAGCAACTACTATTATCAGGTATACCACAGGGGCTTGTTGTGGAGCCTTCACTGTTCAACATCCCTGCCAATTGTTCATACATTGTTAAAACTGCCTTGTTGATTAAACAGCTAAAATGAAGTTGAAACCATAAAAGTGATAAATCCATCTCTCTAAACCAGCTTGTGATAGTTTACGAGAAACTAAAACTTTCAGAATCATTTTTAATATATATTTTTATGTTTGAACTTTTCATTTGTTTAATTTTTTTCAAGCATTTGTATTTCATTTTCAAGACATTTTAGTTTTTAATCTATTGCTAGCTGAACATAAAATATTAGATCTTTGCAACAACTGATTAACAAAAAAAAAAAATATTAACTAAAATCTTAATCCCAAAGTGCTGTCCAGTTTTGAATTCATAAGTTGTTCTAAATTCTTTTAAACAAATATATCCTTCCCACTTGTTAAATCCTTTAAACATATATGATCTCACTTTTTATTGATTCTGCCTTTTAGATTGCCACCATATCAAATTGAGTTGTGACCATTCATTGTGTAAAATAATGTTATTACAGCTATTACATTATAAATTATTTTAATAAGTGGTTAATTTGAAATAAGACAGAGGGAAATTGTAAGCTTACATCATTGCATTTTGTTTTAGCAAACAAGAGAAAATATTTACAGTAGTATCTTGTGCTTTTCCATATACATGTAAATAAGATAAGATAATCAAAGGATATTGCACATATCTGTGTTTATGGTAAAAGTTTTTCAACACTTCTCTATTTGTTTTCTATAACTTACACCAAATTTGTTGCATTTAATTAACTCTTTTAAATTAAAATATAATTTGTATTTATTTAAAATTGGCCATAAACATTTATTGGGTAATTTATTAAAACAATTTACAAAACCAAATACTATAGATACATTGTTAATATAAAAATTCAGAATAAGAGAATTACTGTAGGAGTACAAAATACATATTCCAGTGCACCAATAATTAAACAAGCTCGAACTAAAGTAATCACATGATGAATGTATGTGTACTATATAATTACAAATTAAAGGCTTTAATAATACAGGCTTATGAAATTAAAAGAAAAGAATTTCATTATAAACACCTAAGGACAAATCAGTATGAAGGAGTGACCTAAGTTATTTTGGTAGTTCCACAAATTGAATACAAAAACTCAGTTCTATCTATGCCTCTTGTTCTTGCCTCTTTTTAACAGAAAAAGCTTAAAAAATGTGAAAATTAATAAGAATTTTCCAACAAAGTTAGTTATGTTACTTGCGCACACCGCAAAACCTATTGTGTTTCCTCCGCTGTTGTAATAATGGAGTTGATTTTCCCACCTAACCACATACTAATCCAAAACTAATTATCGTGATTACAGGACAGAAGTCCTTGAGTTCTGTGCAGTTAGTTTGTAGTATAGAATATGGTTACTGTTTTCCCATAAAGAGACAAAAAAGCTATCATCTTGTATTTTTTCCAGTCAGTATTTTAAAGAACTTGTATAGAACAAAGCAGAAAATTGTAGATGGAAAATGTAAAAATGCGCATAAAAAAACCTAGACAATGATTGGTTATAATTACAATTTACTTCAGTGGCAAATTCAATTATAACTTTACTATTAATATTCAAAGAACAGCAGATACCCTGCATAATCTCGCCCAACTTTAGTGAGGAATCCAAAGCATACATAAGAATAGGTCTGAGTAAAAGTAGCTGAGTTAAAAAGAACTATGTCACTGCAAACACAGTTCTCACTGAAGTGAATGATTATCTCTATAGAGAACTAACCTTTAGCATATGTCGGGGCAGCAATTATATTTATTTCACTCAATCACATAAACTACCCACTACTGGCTAAAGGTGAACCGTATAGAGCCAATTAACATTTACACAGTAGTGAACTCTCAGTAGTACTTTAATCAGAATCGCTGCCACGATAAATTTACTGGATTTGCTTCAATTAAACTCATTGGTGTTTCATTACAACAAACATAAATATTCACGGTGAATATCTTGTTACTGAAATAACATGTAAAAAACTGTCTGCATTAACTAAATTTATGCACTTTAAATGAGATATGAATTTTTTAATTGAATTACAACTGTTTTGATAAAAAATTAAAAATACTAATTGGAGATACGTCACACAGTAAATTTAAACTTTATTTATTGATTTCCTCAATTATTATACAATTTGAAATCAACGGTATGTGCAAGACCAATAAGGCACGAGTTAAAACAGATTCTTATAAGGTTTATATTGAATTTATCACAACAGATGTATTGTTTTTATTTTTTTCTTTTCAGCCTGCTCTCTTTAATAGAATACAGTGGTGTGTCTAGGATGGAGAATATCAGTAAATTAATTATTTTTAAGTGTTTTAATTCTGTGTCCCCACATTGTCCTATATCCTTTTTGTCTGTATCCTTCAATTTAATTTTAAATTTTTGTTCATAAAACACGTCTTACTCAAGCTAATATGGTAGCAGTATTAGATTTTTTAACTTTTTGCATGCAGAAATAAAAGAACCCTCTTCATTACTTTAAAAGAAATGTTAAAAATAAACTAACGTAAAACTGTTTATTTTTTAAAGTTCCATAGGTGAATTTTATTGTACATTAGGGTTTTAATTGTTATTTGTTGATTGTTATTGGTTAATTGTTCTTTTTTGTTATTATTTTGCTTTTACCAATGTTAATCCAATATATATTGTTTTTTCCATATTACAGAAAATTATTCATGTCAAAACTTTGGTATTAGTATTGATTAGTATTTTGTGTAAAAACATAGTTTTAGCACAATGTCTGTAACAATATTTAAGAAAAAACGTGACATATGCCTGTACTGAAAAGTTGGTTTAATTTGAACTGTTTTCTCTTAAAAACGATCAGTCTAATAAATTAAAAACTGGGCACAGAAAGAACAAGTTTATAAACAACAGTGTTATCTACTGATATTGCCAATCAGACTGTTAGATTAAAACTTACATTATGTTCCTCTTTCTTTAATCTTGGTACGAGTTATGTGCGTGATGAAATGCTCAAACATTAGCCTGTATGAATTTCCTCCTCAAAATAATTCCTGGGTAGAAAAAACCAGTGGAACAACAAGGTCATAAAAAATTGTAGGAGGGGCCGGGAGGGGGCAATCACAGATCTATATTGTAATCTGTCCAACACACCTACGCCCCTGTCCCTTGACCTTTCCTCCTCCCCCCCTCTGCAGCATTGGTCAGTCACAGCTGCAGTGGTTGCACCACATATCACACCTCGCTCCTGACTCACTTTCACAACTCCTGGACCTGACCCACTCCCAATGCCTTGCTGTGGATCTCTCGCTAGTTGTTTCTATCATCTAACACTCCGTATAGAAGCCAAGAAGTGCCAGACAAATTTGTTTAATTGCGTGTTACTTGTTAATGATTACTAAAATATCACTGGACATTGTATTTTTACTGTACTTCATCAAAAAATTTTGTTATTTTTCCCAAATATATTGCTGAGTCCCCCAAAACTGATCCTAAATATAGGGACGAACAGTCCTTGAACTGGAAGAAGAGAAATATCTATTACTAAATATTATTAATATCTAAAGATTATTTGAAGTTAAAACTATCTGGATTCAAGAAAACTGTATGTTGCAAAATATTCCAAAATTTTAAGGTATAATTTTTTTAGTATTATTTTTAAATTAATTGTAGTTATTGAAAATAATGTATATGATGAATTTCAAAGTGTTGTTCAGGAACCCATAGAACCTTCTTAAAAGCATGTTGTTATCTGTCTGTCTGTGTGTTAGCATTGGATAGAAATGTCCTAGAGACTTGAAACTTGGTGCAAAGGTTCTTATTGATCCAAGGAAGAACTTTCTGATTTTTATGTCAAAATTAAAGGTTGAAAAATTCTAAGATTTATACATTGGTCTTATGGGTAACCATAATGGCAACGAGAAAATTTCAGAACAATGAAATTTGTAAACAACTGAGCACAATCATATGACATAGTAACACAATACATGTGATAAAGTTACTTTGTTGGGTTGGTTTGTGTGACTTCATAACGTTCTGTTGGGTTCTTTGATATTCATGTGTAATTGCTTTTTCAATGTTGACTTTAGAACATTTTACATTTTGTTTTTAATTGTTTAGTAACAGATACAATCTAATACATGCTAAGAAAATAGACAATGCAGTGGGATAAGTACAAAAATATATAACCTGAGTGAGAAATAATAGTTTTAAAACTGAATTTCAGTGATACAAAACATCCAATTTAAGTTTTACTTTTGGTTTTGTGACGTAATTAAAATATCAGATTAATATATTAATACTTGATATTGTACCGTTAGTTAGTTCCATTTTATATAATGCAACATTTCACAACCTAGTTAACCAGTACAACTTAATATTATTTTTTATCTAATGTTCCGGAACTAAATTATCGACGCACTAACTACCTAATTGGCACGCGTATGAATATTTTATTGTAACACTTCGTAGCAGCCCAACTACGTGACCGATTTCACCGCTATGTCCGTAAGTAAAATTTATATTTTCGTATTATTAAATTAGCCCTTTGATGCCAAACATATAAAAATGAATGTAACGTAAAGTAAAGTTGTAAATAGTAAAGTAACTTACCCTTGAAGATCTTTTATTTGCTTGATTGAAATGGATACAAGTTGTGGCGTCGTCCTTCTGACGAGCACGTTGTTGTGATAAGTTTTTTGTCTCATTAAATGGCTAATACCGTCGCGAATTTGTTTTAGGCGAGCTCACGTATTATTTGAGTAGATGGCTACCACTTTCATAACTTCTACTCCTCTTTTAGTAATTACCAACTAGAAATAACCCTTCTTAGACTAAAGCTTCAATGTCTCGTGCCAAGACGCCGACGCCCGGGTTGTGAGTCTAAATATTGCGAAGGGAAGTAAAATCTTAAAGTTTTATAAAGTAAAATATCGAAGGCATAATTCCATAGAACATTGGATATTTTAGGCCCACCTATCAGATATACATTTTTAGTTCTTGTACTCTAATTGACAGCAACGTGGCAAGGCATACATTTAATTTAGCAACTAAAAGTGGTGCTTGTTAGTTTCATTAATTAAATTGAACTTATAAGTAAACTTTCCAATTCGAGTATTTATTACTACGACCTCAGAAGTCACCACCCCCATGTGTTATCGTCATTCGGTACAATATGTATAAAATAGTAAGCAATATTCATATCCATACTGCCAAATAATTTAATAAAATTTAACAATTTTTCTTCAACAAGCTAAAAACATCTATTTTTCCTTCAATAAATACAGTAAAACAGTTGATAAACTATATTGACATATTATTTGGCAAGTTAATATTAATATTTTACAGAAATAATAATACAATTTTGTAAAGCAAATCAATCTCCTTACGTAAGGAATTACCAGCATAGTTACAGGTGTTGGGCATAAAACTACAATACGATTCACTCGATATAGAACAGAACAATGCCTGTATGATTACAACAGAACGGAGGAACATCAACAGAGCGTGACGTAACGAGCTACAGATAGATGGCAATACACGCTAGTGCGATGTTATCTATTACAGCCAAGTTAAGTACGAAGGCTCATTGTGTATCACATTTGAAGTCTTAGCAGTAAAGAATCAGTTAAACTACAAGAAGCTCTTAAAATATTCCATAGTACAAATTAATTATTTCCTTTGGGAAATTTCCAGAACATTTGGAAACATCTACATAATTGTAACAGTTTCAAATCTTTACTTAATACTGAGGAACAAGCTAAATATATAGATTCAAATTGGAAATGGGGCAAATTAGTTTACAATGTTTTGGAAGAAAAGGATGGGAATCAATTAATAAATTAAAAATATACCTGCTTTTAACGGTAATAACCACAATGGAGAGCTTAAAGCATTTAAATTTAGGTTTTTAGGTTTAAATCCGCAGCATAACATATTTTTAGACTAAATTTTTGTTAAGAACTCTACTGAAATACATAATTTATGTAATAAATTACTCATATGAAACATTTCTTCCGTTTTGAGTTAAGTTTTTTATAAAAAATTGTTTTAATGACTATTTTACCTCTTTCACATCATTTCAGCCACGGCAACTCCAATAGCCGAATAAGCACCCGTGACCACACAAAAACCAACTTGAAACCTGTACCTGCACTCTGCATTGTAGTTGTGACGGCTGCCATCACATAGGAAAGTGAAACCGGCCAGTTGGAGTGCGTCTGACGGGAAATGCCGTCAGGGAAAGAGGCTGTATTAATTACAACAAGAAGTGAGCGTTCATTAGCCGACCGGACCCTGAGACCACTTTCGTAACGACCCCTTCTCGGACCTAATGGTCCTTTAAATGATACGATAATGCAAAAACCGCACGGACTGCGAATCAGCTATTGGATACCAAACAAGCAATACTCGTTGAGTCATTAGCCTCTACATGCCACACTCTCAGTACGAGATTGAGAGGTAGATAGGACTTGTTGGATAAGCCTTGTTAATACAAGCATTATAAATTACAAGCATTACATTAATTAAACTTTGCCTCCACTTTAAATACTAATAATACAATGTAAAATTCATTACATTTGATGAGGTTATACAGTAAATTTAATAATTTGCAAACTATTTTAATTAATTTTGTTATGTTTAATTAAATTTAAATATTTAATAACACGTGTAATAGTGCAGGTCCGTAAATGCAGGGAATAAATATATTTTCTTCACTGCTAATTTCAAATTGAGATTTTAGACAGATTGTTTTAGTTATGAAATAAGGAAAAACTGTTTCTTGATCTTCCACATTCAGTACTAACCAAAATTGAGTGATTTTAGAAAAAGAAAAAAGTAACTTAATCTGCAAATTATTTTACATTAAACAGATTCACATAAAATTTCCAAAATCTGTATATCTATCAATGTTAATTACTCTCCCTTTTCGTCTGGTGACATAATATTGTAGCAGCATACAAAAATTTATTTAATACTTCACCCTTTTCAATAATTCACAAAGCCCATGCTATTTATTTTATTGAACTCCTAAACAAAAAGACATCTAGGTCCTATTTAAGGGGGAAAAACAGATTTTTATACATTTGGTGAGTTATGATCATTTATGTGGAACATTGCAGTGTAGATCGAATATGCTTGAGCCAATAAAAAAAGTAATGGTTGTGTCAAAAGAGTTGATAAATCAAATTTAATTTAAAGTGTTAACCTATTAGAGGTAACGTTTTTGCAAGATCATATTTTAAAAATTATAACTTAACTTGAGACAAATTTACTTCACTGGGCCCAAATATACCTGAATAAGAGTCACTTTAGTCCAGAGACCACAGATATCTATAGATCTGCTTAGAATCTGAACTGTGTAGTTACGATTACCTTATCTTCTATTAAGGCCACAAGTTCCAGTAAAATCTCTCTTTATGAAATTCTCGTATGTAAAGTGAATATCTTATATTACCCACTATCTGAGGCTTGTTGAACCTATCAGTGCTGATGACAAGTTAATCCTTCTCTAGATAAACGAGAAACCTCAGTTAACTTTGCAATTGCTGACATATTCCAAGTAGTTTACCAACTGTGTACTCACCACAAAGTTTCGCTATGCAGCGCTGTTTTAAGCAAATAAACACATTACAGTATACATGTTTTAAATAATTCTAATATTGACATAAAATTGTCACTAAAATTCAGAATGGTTGAAAGGATGTCCTTTTTTTTTGCAGATGAAATCTGTCTGTGTAACAATAATCAGTGAGAGAGCAAACGCTATCCTTTAGTTTTATTATATTTCCCTAGTGACATTCTTATTTATATATATAATATATACTGTATATACAAACTCTCGAAATGGTGATGATAAACTTTTACAACAGCTAAATAATTTTAATTGGTTTGTTAATGTCTGGATAAAATCTTGAAGATTGTGCACAGATTTTATTTTGTGCACAGGTAAACTTAAAATATTTGTATAAACCATTGAAGTTTTTTAAATTCCATTCTACACGTATATTATAATAATGAGGAGCTTTATCTTTATATTTAAGTTTGAACTTTTAATTATGAAAATCGAATTTAAAGAAGTAGGTCTGATCTCAAGTGTTAATATTATTGAAAGATTCCAATTTTAGTACTGGTTATAGTCAATAGTCAAAATACATTATTCTGTAATATGTACAAGGTACAAAGAATAGCGTCACTACAATAAAACTAAATATTAATATTAATTTTAAAATATAAATAAATAAACAAAAATTGGTAACATCTTAACAATCTATCTTCAATTCTTCTTTAAATGAATTAATCAGTTTTTGTATTGAAATATTCCTCAAAAGAATATAGAGACAAATTAGTTAAATAATCCTTTAATTCTTTTTTAAATTTTAACAGATCCGTTTCCATTATAAATTTTGCTGGTAAATTATGTAAATATCTAACACCTCTGTAATACGTTTTCTTTTTGTAAAATTCGAGATTGTGTTGATCGATATGTCTATTAAAATGAGTATTTAATGTACGTTTATTGGTTTTTAGTATATCGGATCAAAAAATTGTTATACATAAATTATTGATTCAAATATGTGTAAACCATATACTGTCAGAATCCCAAGTTCAGAAAAAATATGTTTAACAGAATCTGTATGTCTTCAATTTTTTATGAATCTCAAAGCTTTTTTTGTAGGACCAATAGCCTATCTATATTGATTATTGTTGTTGCTCCATAAATGCTTATTCCGTAAGCTAAATGTGAGTGCATCAATGAGAAATATATTAATTTCAGTGTATGTAGAACAATGCTCAATGTAGAACACACAATTTTTGACAAACACTAACTCATACACCAATTGTAACATAAACATGACTTTTGCCCTGTTCTCCAAGAATATGTGCAATAAAGAATATTCTATTCTATTCTATGTAAATTACTAATTTTTGCCATTTGTCCCAATGCATATAGACCAGTAGACATCTTATTAGTAACATGATCTACATGTTTATCCCAAGTAATTTTTATCTATTATAAGTCCTAATCTATTAGTATGGAACTACATTCAAACATCAAAAATACAGACATATAATTGACAGTGTTTAAGATGAGGCTAGTGTGTTTTATAGTAATGATAGTTTTATTAACCACTACATTTACAACATTGGATTTAATGCATATATCACAAAACATTATAAGGTCCAAACACGGGTTTTTCTATAGCCAACTAACAATGTAGAATTAAATAAAATCGGTCATTGTACAAAATGATTCTCAAACTCAGTTTTATCACAACTGAGTACAACTGTATTAATAAACGTTAAACGAATCAATGTATCACACAAAATAATGATTCCCAAACTTTAGTTTAATCTACAAGTGTATATAGATTGGGTGTATCACACAAAATTATGAGCCAAACTCAGTTTTATCTACTGCAAACTGTATCTAAGAAAGTATAATCAGTCAATGTGTCACACATCTAATAGTCATGCCCACACTCCTTGCACAATTATAAATAGTTTTAATTTGTGCTGCTCTGTTTAGAACAGATTCTGAATACTTGACTTGTCATATTTTAACAAATTACAAAATCCATTTCTTTATATAAAGGTTTTCTAGAGGTAAAAATATGATATTTCCTACATTAAACGAGGAAAAACTACTTTCAAATGTGCTTTCTCTTGTACCTATACCATAAATATGGCTTATGGTCTTTTTTAGTGCAGTTATTCTCCTTAATATTAATATATTATAGTATGACAATGTTAATAACAACAAAAACATGCCAACGCTATCCTGGTGTAAGAATAATTACAAATTTCTTGTTTTCAATCCTCTGAGAAAACCTCAATATCTCAATAAAGATGTGTAAGTACATTTTACTCTTATTAGGAATATTACAATTGCATCTTGCTCTTATTAACATAGGGTTTTCCTTTCAAAGCTACCACTCTAAAAAGACAAATATTAGCCTACTAATTTGAAATTTCCAAAATCTAATTTTTCACCGAAAGAAACCCAGTGTACTAGAATTTATAACTTTTTAAGAGTTTGGTCAGAGAGAAATAACTATTTTAATTAGGCTAACTTAGAGAACTTTTAGACATTTTTAGACCCATGTTCACTAGAAAAAAATCTTATTCTGAACCATAGATGTTCTCGAAAGGTTTAACATAGCATTGCAGAATTCAACAATTATTCCAAGCGTAATCCGAATAAAACTATTCAAACACCGATAAATAGAAAAAACTTTTTACTTACACAATTATTATTGTATCTAAAATGTAGCCACGATGAAAATTTTTAATACAAAGAATCAAAACTAATAATAATACCGAAATGTGAGCCGACGGAATCCAAAGAAGAGTAGAGTAGCACTCAAAGTACGGTACTATAATCGACAATACTGTACAGTTATCCCGTGTTCATGTTATCTTAACACCTGTTACAGCCTTGTATTGATTGCCTCTTCACCGTTCTCAACTTTATCTCCCCACCTGAACCAACTTAACTTTGTTATTGTAATTCCCCTAACATGAAACGTAAAATGAGTTCCTAATGAGTTTATTAATCGTATAATATGTCATTGGGAACTGAAATTGTTTGAAAAAATTGCATGTACTATGACTTGCTGTGAGAAACTGTCTGTAAAACAATAACTCGAGGATGATCTGAGTTTAGAAAATCACTCTAAAAACTGTGATATATTGTCTGTTCCTATACAATATACATGCATCACACATCAGCTAACTTACTCATATGACTTATGCAAAATAACTCAACTGATTAAATGGCTTCATTATCTAATATGTCAGTAACTTTTTATAACAGAATAAAACCGAAATAAGCTGTACTTGACTATCTAGGCTCTTGCTCTTTAGCAGTAATAACTATAGATTAATGGCCAGTGTAGACATCTTATATTGTGGTATTTAGTTATGAAAAAATATTTTCAATAACGAAATGTGAGCTAATGAAATCCCAAGAAAAATTCGGAAAATAACTTTCGTTATCACAAACTAAAATTTTAAATGTTCCTATCCTTTATATAATTTGATAATAATACAAGTTTATTTAAGAAGTCAAATATTTCAACTTTAATAAAAATAATAAGCTAATGATGAAATAGACTTGAATTATTCCATATTTTACATGAACAGTATCATTAGTTGTAATATAGCTTTAAATATTTGTAAACATACATTTTTTAATTTATAAGGAATTATAATTCAAAGAACACTGTTAATAAGTAGCGTATTTTAAAATCAATCATGTACAATGTTTTGCATCAATTTTAGAACATGAACAAACAACAGAATGGAGAAAATATATGAATTGAGAATTACAGAACTGAGACTCGACTATATGACTGCTTTCATTGTTAAGAAATAAGTGCTTTCAAGAATCTTACCAACTATGCAGCATAAAAACTAAGCTGTTTCACACATGAAAAACTCAACACAACCTTGTACAGATACACAAAACATTAGCTTATGATAGAACACGTTACTTGAGATAACTTCAAGGTATTCTGATAACATTATTGGAGGTAAGGAGCGTTATCAGGCAATCACAACCTTACTGTTACCTCTTCAGCTGCATTCTCTGTATGAGAAGCCGAGAAACCAATCATGGTTATTCAGCAGGCACGATTTTAGACAGTTGGAAGTTGTCTGATTTCAAATTACACATTTTTTACATATTTCAAATAACATCTTACAACTAGATTTTTGTGAATTGATAAGATATTAAAACTTTATCAATGAGTATTATTAACCAAGAGCTCTTATCTCACTTTATTAGTGTAAATGAATCCAATACAGTTTTATTTTTTTTTATTTTAGTATCCTAAGTTAACAATGATCTTTAAATAGTCCACGACAGAAAAATTGAAGACATCTTTTATCTCTCAACATGGAATTATGTAAGCATTTAAATTGGGCACTTTGGGAAATGTTGTAACTAGATCTAAATAAAATCGGATTGAAGATGCAAATGTAAACTTTTACAATATGCATATAAATGATGACTTCAAGGAATGATTATACTTTTATAATTTATAAATTTATAAAATAATTTTTTAAATAAACAAAACGACTTAAGTTAGAAAACATGAAGAATAATGTGATAATATATCACACAAGTAAAGAATTATATACATACATATATTTTAAATATATATATATATATATATATATATATATATATATATATATATACAGAGTGTAACCAAACTCTTTACACAAACTTTGTTCCAGGACCAAGAGAAGCTAAAAACAGTTAATGTTCTATCTCTGTTCGTTTACCGTCTGTCTGTATATATGTGTCTTTTAGTTTTTAAAGTTTAAACAGTAAAGATAAAAGACTCTTAATTTTGTACAATCATTTTCCTTGCAGCCTAAAATCCAGAGGAAATTGTATATTATATTATGATAGCACATTTCAATATGGAATCTTACAGATTACTACATTTTTTAAATAACATAATTTAAAAAACGTTCATTTTACACCTTTACAGCATTATTAATTGTGCATTACAAAAGTTAAAAGCTTACATTTACATTATTTACTGAAAATTTTTTATGATTAACAAAGGTATCAACATTTGTGTGATTAGATTTAGTAGCTTTTATTATTCTTTAGATTTTTCATAATTTTGTATTAGATTTTACTGTACTTTAACTTTTAAAATTTACAACATCCGCCATCTAAAAACTTGATTTGATAATGTAATATCCATTTTTATATTGTTTGGAGATTGTAAGAAACATAAGTGTAGCAAATTTGAGTTTTTTTATCTATACTGATTTCAGTAAAACAAAAAGAAAAAAAAAAACTAAAAGACAGATACAGGCATCCAGACAGTATACGAAAATAGATTAAAGATACACAAGTTATTAATAAAAGGTAAATTATTCAGGCATTAAAATTTGATCTTTAACTGTACTAGTACATTGGATATCACCATCAGGCTCTAATATTATAATCAACCAAGTTAATTTTGGTTATAACAAACAAGACCATAATGGCTGCATACAAGGAGATCCTCTATGACATAACAAAACAACAATTAACTATATATCAGTGTTCTCACAACACATTTCTACATCACCAGCTAAATTATTGTTCTTTATATATGTGTGTGTATTTATGTGTGTGTGTGTAAAATAACAATTTTCCATCTCTGAAACTGTTTATAAAATTATAGTATATGCTTTATATCAGAGGTGTTATTTAATCAGCTATCAACCGCTTCTAATGATGTTGTGAAGGTGAAGAGAACGATGCAGACAATTCACAGGCACTTAGTTGGTTGTTAGTCTGATAAGACTATGAGTCTAGCCATTAAAAAATTAGAAAAGAAACGCAATGGAATATGTAGCCTACGTGGCTTCTATATACACTTCTTAATTTATTTCATTAATGAAAATCTCGGTATTAAAACAAGGACTTTCTGTACATTTATTTACATAATTTACAGCAATAAAAGCGCAAAAGGAACTAATAAACTGAGGTGAACTAGAGAGCAGTTTTATAGCTGAAATATGTCATATGGAGGCTTTGCAGTTGGTAACTCCATGAGTGGGTGAGAAGTGCTGCCGTCAGTTGAACAAAAACTAGTGTTTTGAAGTTACTACAACTTGTAACTCCTTTCACCATTTAAGTGCTCCCATTGAATTCTGTGTAGTTAACTAAGCATTGCCAGAGCACTAACTGCCAACTAACTACGAGCGTGTCATACTTTAAAGCTGTTGCTGCTGAGATTTTAATTAAAAATAACTCAATTTAGTGAAGCCTTTCATTCACAGTGGTCTTGGGGGTATTCAAAAATTGATGTCGGAGCATATTCTTCAGGACAAAACTTTTTTTCATATAAACATGAATGAATTATTCCCTAATACTACAGCACTAAAAGTTGGACAACAAAATATTTTTGTTAAAGTAATGCCTGTTTATTAATCACAAAATCTTATCATCCAAAGGTATTTAAATTTTAAAAATATAAGAAATTATATTTGAAAAGGATTAAAATGGTAATTAAAGACAGGGGACAATATTAGTTGGATTAGAGAACCCACGTTTCTTTTATAACATTTAATAAAGACAAGAGCATTAAATAAATTAGCCAGAGATTATGAAATTACTCTCAAGATACTTGTGATTAAATTTAAAGCTTTATATACCGCCATTAACAGAGCGCTAGTTGATGGTGCAGAGGAAAAGAATTGTCCCAACGGCTAAAATTCAAAAATACTTGTGTTCCATTCATATTTTTTTTTTATTTGGCTAATTAATGATCAGACTAACTACAACTCTTTTTGGCCAACTTTGAAGTATTGTAGGTAGCTTCAAAGAATTTCATTTCCGGAAACATGATCTCTGTCTTGCTACTTTTACACATGGACAAGATTATTGAGTGAATTATGTAGTTCACATGAACAATTACCTTTTATATAAACCATATTTGCATATGAGACTGAAAAACAGCATGAATTCTTCACACATCCCTGTTTTGTCATTTTAAACATTGCTACAATGAAGATAAGGTGGTGTTGAAACATTTGAATAGAAATATGTTTTTATACAGATGGCATGACATCAGATTCTCAATTTCATTAATCCTAATATGGTAAGAGCCATATAATGATGGCTCTTGCCATATTAATGTGAGTATGAATGTTAATATGAATGATTATAGCAGGCGCTCAGTGAATACAATGTAGCTACTCTGTCCAACACGCTGACTTAGAAGAAATTACTTGAAACAAAGTGAATAAAATTTAAAGTGATACCAAAGTATAGTATACTGCCCAAGACAAAATAATTTTTGTTCTAGATTCATGTAAGTAGAATCTAATGACTACTACAAATCACAGCAGTAATCGTAGTAGCAATCGCAGCTTTGTTTAAATGTCATATACTAGGTCATTTATCATATCATATTATATCATAGGTCAGATTTCATTTCAGTTCAATCAGCATCATGTTAATGCTCATGCTTGTGTGTGAGTGTTTGTTGAATGGTGAGCATCAGCATGTCACTGATAAACAACTTGGGCTACATGGTTTGAAGAAGATGTGTTAAGTTTTTGGCTGCTACGTTTCTGTCTGAAAGTGATGGCACAACAAGAAGCTTTTACACCAAGGGAGAAAATGGAAATTATTTGCACGCTGTGACTAATCCAGGATTTCAAGTTGGGTCAGAGTACGAGAAGCCGACCCAGTTTTATATCACTTGTAACAATCATCACTATTTTATATATTGAATAACAGAACTATCAATCGATATCAACATGTCTAAAATATTAAATTAGAGTCACATAATTCCAATTAATAGAATTAGTTTAAACAATTACTTGTCATAAATAATAAAGGAGCCATAACCATTACTCATTTAATATAATTAATACGGGTAATAGGAGAAATAACACTGAAGTAATAAAGAAAACGTAGCAATAATACAAACATCTTGAAACAAAAAAAAGACATCATGATCTTTTGGTGACATTTTGTATAGATTTTGAAAGGTAAACTATCTTTTTTTATTTAAAAGAAGTTACTTATAGAATAAATTGTGTTTAGAACACAAAAATGTGTGTACAGTTGATGCAGATGATTTAGTTATTGTTCTAAATTATTGCTATTTGTTGATTATATCGATGGGTATAATAATTAAGGAGTTTGATCATATCTATATAAAAAACCAGGTCCGCATATCCTACTCTACCCTTAAGTTGGAGTGGCTAAAGATGTTGGTGTCCAAGATTTTCTTGAAGGTATTACACTTGGAATTTTGGACTTTTAATGTGTTTCAATGACTGAGTGTTTTATTAAAGGAGCAACAGTGTGTAGTCTACTGTTCACAGAGAGGACCTCTTTTTTCATTACTGGACAGCTTTATCAAGAGGTGATTTGAGTGTTGAATCTCATCAAGCAATTGGAGCCTCACGCTTATTTTGCAGCTCAAGAAGCGAGCCGGGAGTCCACAAACGTAGAACTGCTACGATGTAGTGGATGTAAGGAAATAACAACTACCATCTGTTCCGGACAGTCTTCGTAGTTTAACTATTTAGCGTTAGCAGTTGTTGCTTTTGTTTCAATAAAATGCTATTACTTCGTAGTAGTTTCTCATACTTCTTTTAAGAGCTTTTAGTCCTACTTTTAAGAGCTGCATATAATATACACTATGCAGCTATTGTTTGATAACATCTACGATTGTATACCTATTCACCTCTGAGGCTATTGAAAATAAAATTATGTTCTAGGGAAATGTTTAATTGTTATTGAAAAGTAATCAAAGAGTACTAACTTATCCAGTTCACATTACTTGTTCATTTAAAAAAAAAATGCTTATTAAGTTAATAGGAAAGTAACAGAACAGACTTAAAGTCCTGAAAATAAAACGTATCTGTAAAAGGAACCACAGCCAAACAGGCTGGCACTATGCCAGAGCCGTAAGAAGTAACTGTAGCAACATGTTTGGTACTATCTCGCACTTATATGACAACAAAAAACATGTAGCAACATGTTTGGTACTATCTCGCACTATGACAACAAAAAAACAGTCTTCGCAATCAGTAAAATATCAAAATTCGAGAGTGTCAGATCATTAGAGCTTGAAATAGGCTTATTTTCCTAAAATATTTATAAACAATTAAACTTAATTACAACTAATGAAATTAGGGGTAGGGTACGATAAGCGGACCCGGTTTTTATATTGAAATTGGCAAACGATTTTACTTAATCATAACCATCGATATAATCAATCGATAAACTGATTAATTATTTTGAACTACATATTAACTTAAATAATCTATATCAACAGCTGTAAACACTCTAAAATAATACACGTAGGATAATATTTCAATTTTACATAAGTAATTCTGACTATTAAAAATGGCAGTCAATTTTAGAAAACTACACAACATTGCTTTTTCATGGCTTCAACATGTTGGACTCGAACTGAAAAACCCATTATGTGAATTTGTGGGAAAGAAACAACTGTAACTGTGACAGGAGGAAGAATATAGTCATCGATACCTAATATTCGCATCTCAAATCCTAGACTTTTGATCAATATAAAAGTATCTATAGTCCTCAATAACAATCATATGATTTTAATATTAACAGTGATCAAACAAATTATTATAACCAAAATTAGGAAAACCGAAGACGACCATATTTGCTCCTCTCACAGTTACATTTGTTTCTTTCCCACAAATTTCACATAATGGGTTTTACGGTACGAGTCCATGTTGAAGCCACGGAAAACATGTCTTATCATCTTTCAAAGCAATGTTGTGTAGTTTTCTAAAATTGACTGTCATTTTTAATAATCAATTGTTACTTATGTAAAATTGAAATATTACCTTACGTGTATTATTTGAAAGTATTTACAGCTGTTGATATAGATTATTCAAAATGATTAATTAGTATCGATTGATTATATCGATGGTTATGATTAAGTAATATCGGTTGCCAATTTCGATATAAAAAACCGGGTCCGCTTATCGTACCCTACCCTACATTTTTATTATTTTTTTTGTAATTATAGGGCTACATTTGCCATGTATAAATCACAGAAATAAAAATTGTGTCATTGAATAATAATACATTGTTAAGCATTTACAATTTAACATAGGAAGATTTAAAATTAATAAATCAAACTACATCATTAAATTTTACTTCCAAACATAACCTTAATGAACCCTGACCTCGAATTTTTAACGACCTAAAGTTAACTGACTATTTTATATTGCTTACATCTAATTATTATTATTAAGTAATTTGCGGATTGCTTAACATTTGAAATAACATACCTTATTTTTTCTCCCTCCGATAAAAAATGCAGGTTACTTCACACTCCCATGTTCAACAAAAGAGTCACTGAACCATAAACAACCCAAAACTGTACTTGCCGCTACATATCTCGAAAATTAGCAAGTTAAAAAACACTAAATTTTACAACATAGTTTTGTAATACCGTTATAAAATGTATAAACATAAGTCACAAGTTACCGCGTTTTTAGGAACAGAATAGGAACGTTGTACATCACTTCCGAACTTGTTTACCGTTTTGTTTTGTATTTCGTTTCGACTGTTCTTGGTTTAGTTTAGTTTGTTACATTCCCGTTCGAGTGCTTGCCTATCTAGATTCTGGAACGGAACTGGAAAACGAAAACTACTGGAGAAAGAATGGCCAATAAGGATGGAGAACGGGATATCCCAAACAGCTGACTGCTGTCAAGGAAACGGTTCGTGATTTTGTTAACTACCATAAGTTCCGCAAGGTAGCAGCACAAGCTATGAATGGCGCTAATGTGTAAATCTTGACTTTTACACAAGATCTCATTCACTGGTACTGTATGATTATTATTTAGATGTCTGCCTTTTTTTGAGAGTATGTCAAACTCTCGGATTATAGTTTTAAAACTTCGTGTTAAAACTATCTGAAGGAACAGGAGCAACTTCAAATGTTTAAACTCTCTTATTAAAACAGTTAAAATTGTCTATAATTCTAAGAAGAATTTTAGCATTTTGGTCTTTAACATTATGAAGTATGTAAGTTTTTTTGGTTTAATATGATTGAAATCACATCTGGTTTGGTCATGAAATACAAATATTAGTGAATGAGAAAATGGGCTAATTTTTTATACCGCCATCAAGGGAATTCTAGTTAGTAATGAATAGGTAATCTTAAGAAAATTTTCCAGACAACCCTGGATTTGAATATAATTAATCCTTGCATTGAGTGCTCACAAGCACCTTGAACACTATGGAAGACAATAACCAGTTCTCTACTCTTAATGAATGTAAAATTAATTACTTTTCAGTTTTTATTCGTTAATGTGAACTATAGTTATCCAATTGAATAAATCCAAACACCAATGCTAATGCTGGCAAACATTATTCCCTAATGTATGTTCTCCTTATCCCACTTCTTTGATGACCTGGGGCAATATTACACAAAGTTAAAAATTAATCAAGTCTTGTTTTTGTAACTCTACTTAAAATTAGACGGGAATAAAATGTACTGGACAAGAGAGCTCATGGAGTAACTGAATTAATTAATCTATTTGGTGATCAAAGCTCACACTTGTTAAAAACTACGTTATTAATAGTTCACTTGCCTTTGAAGATTATTTTAGCCTACGCACAGGCTGCTTGCCCATGTAGGCTAATTTCCAAACACTATGTTTAATACTTTTAGTTATTTATTGTACATATATTTATTATCAATGTATATACAGGGTGTATATTATGTCTGGAAACACCCAAATATATCCTTTAATAATTTAAATATAAATTTTAAAACCTCTTACAATCGTGATAGAGATTGGGCATCTACTTTTTGGAACAATTTTTTGTTATGTCACACCAACGGGGGACGTCCTGCCGAGGGTATCGTGAATATTCTTAATGGAAGCCTATACCTTGTGATACATAATTTTAAAGGTAATAGCTTACTGAATGGAATGCCACAAACCGCATCTCAAAGGAATTATTCTATCAGAAAATAGAGCATTTTTAGTATTGAAAATTTACTGATGTTCAACAATGTAATTTTAACATGGTTCTTGCCACAAAATGTGTTATACTAATTTTTTAGCATTTTTTAAATGTTCAATTAAAATAAAATAAACAATTTATTTTTAAGCTGGTTTCATTAGTACAAATTTACCAGTTTTTATTACAATGAATAAAACTTATGAGTCACTTTCTCTGATTACTTATGAATCTGTACTTGGTGTTTTCCAGTCAGCAGGAAGGTTTAAAGAGACAAAGGTCACTAGCCTATGAGAAACATTATTGCGTTATTAATCATCTGGTCTACAGGTTTCAGTTTGTTGAGCATGGAGCTTTCACTAGACAGGTCTAAGCTTGGGAATTACAAATGGACAAAGGTCATATCATTCCTGTCGAGTTAATCAGTGTCTCTGAAGCATTGCTGTCAACAAGTTATCTAATTACAGTAGTTCAGTTTTTATTTGGCATTTTAATGGAATTGTCTGAAAGAGAACGAATTACTCTGTTGATGATGCGAGGATATGGCGATCGTCAAAGATCTTATCGGGAAGTTTGTAATTTGTTTAATGACACTTTCCCAGAAAGGAATCCCATAAGTGTTTCAACAATATCAAAAACTATTGAGCGTTTTGAAATGACAGGGAGTGTACGTAATCGGCCAAAGTCGGGTAGGATACAATCTGCAACAGATGAAGAACATGCACTAGATGTTTTGCAAACATTTATTGAAGACCCACATACATCGCTCAGAAAAGCTGCACAGCAACATGATATGCACCCTATGTCTGTGAGTAAGATTTTGAAAATTAATAAATACAAACCATTTAAAGTTCATTTAGTCCAACAGTTAAGTGAGGATGATTACGACAGAAGAGTTAAGTTTTGTAAACTTGTGATGCGCAAATGTGATGACAATAGAGATTTTCTGACCAACATACTATTTTCTGATGAGGCAACTTTTTTCCTAAATTGCAATGTTAACAGGCACAATTGCCGTTACTGGGCTAGTGAAAACCCACATTGGATTACTGAGTCCCATTCACAGCAACCACAAAAACTGAACGTATGGTGTGGAATTTTAGGTAACAAAATTGTTGGACCCTTTTTCATCAATGGAAATTTAAATGCCGAACTTTACTACAATATGCTCCAAAATGAAATAATCCCAGCTATTCAAATTGCATCAGGAGAATACTTTGATAATGTATGGTTTCAGCAGGATGGTGCTCCACCCCATTATGGGAGACAGGTAAGAGAGTATTTGGATTTAAGGTTTCCTCATAAATGGATTGGCCGAAGATGAGAAATCGAATGGCCTCCAAGATCTCCGGATTTGTCACCAATCGATTATTTCCTATGGGGTCATTTAAAATCCAATGTTTATAGAAGAAAGCCTCATAATTTGGAAGACCTAAGAAACAGGATTATAGAGGAGATTGCTTTGATAACTGAAGAAATGTTAGGCAACTCTGTCGAATCATTTTACGCAAGATTGGCTCATTGTCAAACCGTAGAAGGAACACTGTTCGAACAATTGCTTTGACACCAAATGCAGGTAAAACGTTTGTTGTAAGACTTTTCTAACAGCATACATTATTTTTTATTTGTAATAAGAAATCAATAACATAAGTATTTCCATAATTGTACTGTAATAAAAACTGGCAAATTTGTGCTAATAGAACCAGCTTAAAATGAAATTTTTGTTTTATTTAATTGAACATTTAAAAAAATGCTAAAAAATTAGTGTAACACATTTTGTGGCAAGTACCATGTTAAAATTACATTGTTGAACATCAGTAAATTTTCAATAAAAAATGCTCTATTTTCTGATAGAATAATTCCTTTGAGATGCGGTTTGTGGCATTCCATTCAGTAAGCTATTACCTTTAAAATTATGTATCACAAGGTATAGGCTTCCATTAAGAATATTCACGATACCCTCGGCAGGACGTCCCCCGTTGGTGTGACATAACAAAAAATTGTTCCAAAAAGTAGATGCCCAATCTCTATCACGATTGTAAGAGGTTTCAAATTTATATTTAAATTATTAAAGGATATATTTGGGTGTTTCCAGACATAATATACACCCTGTATTAATACTAATTGTAATAGTATTGTAATTATACAGGAAATAAACTTTCTTTCATTTCATTTCATTTTTCTGCCTAACATCTTTCACTATCACTTTTTATCATTATTTTCATATAATATAAAGCAGCACAGTACAAACATGGTACTGTAGCCTATGGTGTTAGGGTGTTGACACTACAATAATGGATGAAGACTTCAGAAGACTATTATGTAGACTGCATTGATGTTTATGGGTTGGAGGAATGAAGGTAATCTCTCTTTTGTATCTGACGTGGGGCGTTTTCCCTAATTTTGTCACCAAACTTGTCAGATTGTTTATTTAAAAAATATTTTATTAACAAATATGATATTTACAGGAATTTTAAGTTTTGTTTGTTTGTTAAACTGTTAATTGTTGTTTATTATTTGCGACATATAGTGCAATACAAAATAATCTGGAAATTTGATTTAGTGAGATGGGTTATGTTTCAAATGTGTATGATGGATTCTGGATTTTTGTGATGGGCAAAATTATTTTCTTTAAATCCATTAAAGAAATTGCTATTTTTATAGCTTATATAATATTCCTTGTTTCAGAGTGACTAGTCGTTGAACTTCATTTTGTACTTCTTAATGTAGTAGAGGTGTTCCACAAGGTTTTGTTTTATTTTATTTCCACTGATAACAACAAAGATAACAAGGCCAACAGGCATGATCTTCATCTTAAATATTCGTAGTTTATCCTGGAAGAAGTCCACTTCACCTGGAATACAGTTACCAAGTCTATGTTTACTAGTGATGGGTCCAGCCTTCAGGTAATTTACCCTGCCAATTATATATTGGTATTGACAGTTTTTTTAGTTTTGCATGTTATAGTGTATCTGGCTTTTGTAATATTCAGCCAATTTTTCTGTGGTAGTTATTATCTAATGAGCAGTGAAACATTCACTAAGACAACCTAACAAACATATCATGGATAGGGTAGGTCAATTATTAATTTAAAACTATCATATGAAGAACATTGATTTCTTTGCCAATCGCAATAGTCCAAGGTGTTCTGGCACACCTCTGTTTGGTGTCTGATGTGACAAAGGTTTTATGACCACCTTGGAAATGACCAAATTGTCACCTTTACAAGGATATATGTATCAGAGCCTCTTGAGTGCTTTAAAATCTGAGTCAATTCCATGGTAAATCTTTTGGGACCAATCTTAAATAAGCATCTATGCCTATATGGCAGTAACTTACTTTTCTGAAATCCATCAACATACACACATGGATAAGAACTAAAAACAGAAGTAATTCATAACAATTTCAAAAAATAAGCAGAAAGTTTTATTGGAGATGTACATTATTGTGTTTAACCCGTTGACTGCAGCGGACCCATTAGTGCGCCATATACTATTACGAGTACTCAAGATCACTCAGTACAGAGCCACATTTAGGGTGTTAACTACTTGTATTATAGCTGGACAGTTATTATACAGTAGTTAGTATTATAGCAAGACAGATACTGTACAATAGTTGAACGTATTAACAGTATTTTCTACACATAATGTAGCTATGGTGAGAAGGGTTGATTCAATGTGAATATTGAGTTAAACTTCAGTTCAGGTATTTGGAATCTGATTCTGTCACATCTAGATTATGCTATATTTGTAGTCTATGTGTTTCTGTTGTCAAAACGATGTAGAGAATTCATATTAAGCTTCGTCGCAAACTTTTTCTGGATCTCTTTAGAGGAGCGTGACTCAAGTTCCAGGAGCCAAGTCTATAATAATACGAATTGGACCTGAATTATACCTTGCGCAAATCACTATTGTAATATTCTGGTATTTAACAATGGGCTTTGTTGTGATGTTTCTTTCTGATATGTTATCAAACTTATATATTGTAAAGTAAAAAAATCATTAATTTTGGTCTACACCTCAACAAATGTTATCCCGGTAGTTATCAACTGATATTAGCCACAATCACTTGCGGTGGGCCGTTATTCATCTGATTACCATGTTTTTGTCATAGGACTGGACTCAGATTAATTATAATCTGTTTGTAAACATTAGAAATACCTACCACTATTATGGGAAGCTGAGGTTATGGATCATTCCTAGTTTTGTATAATGCATGTGTAAATGTAAACATCTGTGGAATAAATCATTATTTTTTCATAAATTGGGGATGTGCAATTAGTACGTAACTTACAGGTTAGCTGATGAATGTCCTATAGGAAAAGTTTTTGAAGTATTGATGAACAACAAAACTTCATAGCTTTGGAGTAAATTTACAATGATAGATGTAGAAAATTGTTTCTCTGATAAATTGAATCTTAAACATTGCAAGAGAAGTACAGAATATTTTCAAATACCTGTCTGATATGCTTGCAAGAGCATCAAGGAAAGGATTTTTCCTTCAAATGAAAATAAACATTATTACCCTCCTACACACTTGTTAATGCCATTTTCAAATCATAATATAAAAGAACTCCTAAGACACCTTAAGGAATAAATTTTTATTTTCTAAAAATGCCAACAAAATTGAAAATTATGGATTTATTTTTCGCTAATGAAATCAGTTTTTACTGTGATTCTTAGTGTGATTAACCCTATTTGACAGCTCTGTAAATGTAAGGAGATCTTTGGTCTGAACACATACTTGAGAAGGGGAGGAACTATGTCACAGGGAAATACACACTACACTCCTTCACACTTGTTAATGCCATTTTCAAATCATAATATAAAATAACTCCTAAGACACCTTAAGGAATAGATTTTTATTTTCTAAAAATGCCAAGAAATTGAAAATAGTGGATTTATTTTTTGCTAATGAAATCAGTTTTTACTGTGATTCTTAGTGTGATTAACCCTATTTGACAGCTCTGTAAATGTAAGGAGATCTTTGGTCTGAACACATACTTGAGAAGGGGAGGAACTATGTCACAGGGAAATACACACTACACTCCTTCACACTTGTTAATGCCATTTTCAAATCATAATATAAAAGAGCGCCTAAGACACCTAAAGAAATTAGATTTGACTAATTAGTGTCGTTAATCCTATTGAACAGCTCTGTAAATGTAAGGTCTTTGTTTGGAACACATACTTGAGAAGTGAAAAAGGTATGTCACAAGGAAATAAGACCAGTGGATTTTTATGTCAGCTTCAGATTTTTGCAGGGATCACGTTAATGAATTGTCATATTGTGCAGCCATTTCATCAAACAGCTTATTATTGTTATCCTCAATTTCCAAAAGATATGAGAGCTCAAAAGAAGAATTCAAAGAGTTAGGTGTTCACCAAAGTATTTTTATCTAAAAGAAATCAAATTTGTCTTGACCCTTAATGGAAAAAATATAACCACTTGTAGTTTTTCAGGACTAAAAGTGTCAACAGCAAAAGATTTACTCGTAAGTATGTAGACAGCAGAATGCATGGGGATGGATCTTTTGGTCAATGCATACTGCCACATGTTGATGCAAATTTAGGTAAGAACTTAGTACCCTGCTACACTTCTTGTCTTCAGCAATCCTGCAATGGCGTCAAATGTGCTGTGTGATGGGAATTTCTCAACATGTTTTCAGTGGCTATACTAAAAAAAGTAATGAAGAGTTGGTAATGTTATATTTAGTATCCAATAGGTCACATTGGATACATCCAATTAGTAAAACTGAAAACTTCATGATGAATGCCATATCTTATGCAAGACTTTGGGTATGGATGAGTAAAGGTGTAAAGGTTATTACAGATTCTCTTAAGAGAAATTCAATGGGGTGTTGTAGTTGGGTCCCAAAGAACATGATGCAAATCTCACAGCCTCTATTAATTGTTTCATGTCCATTACAGCAAAAGACAACAAAGGGAAACACTACTCACATGAAGAATACCAAGCATGGCACCTTACTTTACTGGTAAAACACTCCTGCACCCCTAGCAAGACTGTTAAAAAAATACTTAAGTACATGTGTAAGACAAGATGTCTGCTTGCAGGCATTTTAAAAGTAGTCCCCGGAGTGATTTTAAAACATATGCACACAAATGTATACAGCCTGGTGGATTTCTGGGTGCATTGGCACATATAATTAACTGGGGAGCTGGTCATCTGCTGACCTTGAGAATAATATAAGTATTGAATATAGTACATTATTCTGTCCAAGGCTTGATTATATAAATATATTGATTTGTTGGACAGGATCTGGAAATTCATAGTATATAATATTGCCATTCTACTGATGGTGTTTTAACACTCCTTGCCGTGTATTTTTTTGTACAGTTTCATCACATCCACAAAAATCGAGAATTTATTTTTTGTTTCTAATTTTTAAATGTTTAAACTTTTTTTTATTTAATCATGGAATGTTTTAGTTTCAATACCAAACCGTGGAAAGCTATATAAGTTGTAGCCATTGAGAAAGAACTAATACTAATTTGCTAAAACAGTTAATTAGTAATAAGTTGTTATAAATGTTGGAAAATAGAAATGATAGATGTTGTTTTAGAAATGTATGAAATGATGAATACATGAATTGTGTCATAAAATGATCAACAGTTTTTAGTTTTAAGCCAATCCTGTTTCAGCTCAGTTTACATACCTTAAAGTAATGTATGGCTTGATAAGTTCAAGAAGCAAATGGAAAAATCTTCTATAACTCCATCAACCCTAATATGATTTCTCCATCACACAATACAAATACAACTTTCCAACTAAAGGTCCATTTTATAGCACAATATGTTCTAGGAACATATACAGTTTATATACACAACTACCATTACATATCTGTATACATACAATGGATATCAACTATAAGTTATATGGATGTATGCAATATACAAGTATATTCACTCGTTTTCCAGAGATGGATATCTGATTATGATCATTTTTGGATGAATTATGTCCAAAATACATTTTATATAATGTTTAAAACCATTTAGATTCCTTATTACATATTTCACAATCATTGCTCATCCTCATAGTCAATATTAATTTAAGCATCGATAATTTTAGTTATTGCACATCAAAGCGGGATTGATAAAGCACTGGGAATAACAAGAAGAAAATAGTTTTATACTAAAAACAATTACATTAAGCATATAGGTGGAGGGTGGAGGGTCAAGGAAACCTGTCAAAAGGGTGTTTTTCAAAATTAAAGGATGGATAAACGATTTACAACACTTAATTATGTAATTCTTTATTCTTTACAAATTTACAAAATGTCAAGGGTACAAAATGGTTGTACAAAACACTAGACTAGGACTAGATTAGAAGTCTTGAGAGTCAAGTTGTGCACAGGATTGTACGAAAGTTCTGGGATAATTTAGCGATATTTATGTTTATGTTTAGTGATTAGATTTACAATAGTGAAATGCCACTCCTGAACATCAAAACTAAAGGTTTTATTCCATAATTGGCATTTCATTTTTTCAAGAGAATTTGTGAAGGAGATAATCTGTACTGGTTGCTGAAACTCTATTAGTCATTTGTGAGATTATATTTGAAAGCATGAATGGGGATGTGAAAAATTAAATGTTGATGGTTCTAGATAAAAATGGGGACTATTAATATATTTTGAAAATGCATAAGGTTTGTAACAAAATATTGTCAAATTATTATTTTAGGATTGTTTTAACTGAAAAATTGTTTATTGTAAATGGTATTTCTTAAGGAAAATTTGTTTGCATGATTTTAAAGTAGATGCTTTGAGTTAAATAATTTTTTTTTAATCCCTTCTAGTTACTCGTGATTACTTCAATTATTGGTGATTATTGTGTATAAATAGATTTTTTGCTTTGATCCAAATTATTTATCATTAAAAAAACAAGACACCACTATTTCAGTCAAGGTTGTGCAAATTTGTTGTTCACCATAATCTTTCCTTACTATAAGATTTGTTATCGATTTCTCACATATTGTCTGTCCTTTTGACTAAATAAATAGCCACTAACTTCATAAAATAATCTTTTCTCTTACACTGATGTACAGAATTTCACTTTTACAAGTTGAGCCATTAAGAAAAGTTAGTTATGTATCCCAGGACTTTCAGAACCCTGTACAACGGACACAGATGTATGAGCAATCACATGTACAAGTAGTAGCACAACCTACAAACTACAGTACAAGCATGTAGGAACACTAGTTTAACTAGTACATAACACAAATTTGCAGCACCTCATACAAAATACCTTATACACTTTAACGGGGTGATCTGGATGGAGTGTAAAGATGAACATCTTTTTTGCGATTTGATGCTTTTACAGGACGTGTCTGAACTATGTGACAAATTTGGAGGTTACGTTACTGAGATTGTTTAGCATTTTCCACAATACTAACGCTTTTGGATTTATTCCTCTAAAGCTCGAAAGAACTGATGATTTAAAATATTAGCTTTATTATTTGATCAAGTTGTAGTTAATTAGGGGTTCTCGTGGTATGTAGGCAATTCAGTTAATTATAAGAAAAATAAGTATTAAGACAAATAATTACATATTAGTGTATATAAATATGTGAAATGTTCTTGTCCAACTAACTTCAAATAGTTCAGGTATTTCACTGCCATATTTCCCAAAAAAATCCTGTGCAGCATAAAACAAATCCTCATAGTTTCCCTTCTGTTATAAGTAATGCACTAAATGTCATCTCTATTGCCCCCAGAAGAAGATTCTATTTATGTCACTGAAACTTGGAATAGATTTTCAGTCTTATTGAATGTGTCACAATTTATTGCCATAGGATATATTCTTGAATTTCCTATAGTATTATTTTATATTTTTAATCAACAGACCAATCACTTAAAATTACATTTCCTCTCTTAAAAATTCACAATGTTTTCATTCTAATTAGAGAAGTTTAACACTACTTATCTTTTGAAATATTTAATATGTTTTCATTGATTTGCCTGATCATAAATTCCTGATACACAACATCATACCTCATTCCTAATCATTCAGTAACTGCTTCTAAAACTAGATTTTTATATTCAACTCCTCTGACTACTTCATTACATTTGGTACTTGGTTTCACTGTTTTTCACTGGTTCCAAGTGGTATTTTTAGGAAAATTTTACAAAAGTCTGAAAAATATCCTAGAAGTTTGTCACATGGGTTCAGACACACCGTGAGTTAGCCAATGCTAATTTCACTCCTGATGTCTCTTAGGAGATTTGTGTTTACCGTAAAAGTTATATTTCATTTTTAAATGTAGAATATTACACTTACTTAAAACACCCCTTTCTCAATCATCAGTACATAACATTTTTCAATGCATTTAAATTTTGAAAACTATAAACATAGTTGAACATGAAAAATACACCAATTTTGCAGAATGTAAGTTTAAATTTAAAAAATTAGATGTACCCTTTTAAGCCTTATTCTGAGCGTTGTTATGGGGCACAGGCCTGTGCAAAGATCTTATCAAACAATTTAAGGAAGAGAATCGACACAGTCTAAGGTGTGGGTACTGATAAAAAGTGCTATGTCACAAAAATATTTGAACCCGCACAACATATAATTCAAATCTAAAGTGGGATGTTTTGGACCACTTGGCCAATGGCTCTCCCACAACACAAAAGAACTTGATTTATTTATATTTTTTCCCCATACTGTTATAGCTTTTAGCTGTGATGTAGTTTAAATGCAAAATATACATTTCAAAGTTCGTTTGAAACAAAGTGTACCAGTTAAAAAAGGATTTATCGCACAAATCACCATTTGCTCAACATCTGATTGACAGGACCACGTGATGACTAACATAAACAAGAATCTTAGAAAAGTACATTTATAAAGTAATAGGTTAAAGAAATATGAAATACATAGGCATTTCAGAAGCGATATATCACAGGACAATTCATTATAAGTGAAATAAAACCGTTCAGCTTTTATTATGTATTCAACACAATCCTCAACCATACTTAAACCTTGATGTTTTCATCTTTGACACATAATTATTGACAGATTGATTGCATCAGCATTTAAAATACTGTCATATCTTGTCAGTACCTATCGTAGTGTCATGTCAGTTGTTTAACATCATAATAGCATCAATGAATAAGAAGTAACTGGATCATCTTGGCCAGTGTATTCTATCATTTGTGATACCATTTTTTTATATAAAGTACTGTGTATAATAATGGTTGAGTTTTTGTTTTTCTGCACTAGTTTTAAAATTATTTGTTGTCTGTGTGGTATTAAGCGTTGTAAACTATGACAACTGCAGCTGTAAGATCCTTGCATTAAACAAAATAAGAAAATTAATTACTAGAGTTGAAAATAGTTTTTTATATCGACACAAATTGTTTATGACCTGTTTAGCTAAAATAGGACTTATTGTAAATTGTTTATTTATTGAGCAAGATCATCAATCTTGTGCATCTCTCTATGTTTATATCAGTAGTAAGGGTGAACTATATGAGAAAACTATTATATTAAATCATTACATTGAAATAAAAGATATTTTACAATTAAGATCATAATAGAATTGGTAAAGTGTAATCTTCAGATTTTAATCTACAATTTAGATTTAATTAGTTCATCAAACCCCCCTAAAATAAACATTTCTTAACCGCTATTTTAACAAAATATATGTGTCTTTACTTTTACCGGAAGTGAGTGAGCTAGCTAAAGTTTCTTACATTGAAAAGAAAAACAGGAAGAAGCAAAGGATTAACATGTACAGTTATAAAACAAAACACTAATTTGTAACTGTCACTTTCTAAATGCTATATTCTAAAACTATATCACATAATAGGGAATGTAGATTTGTATTTTATACAGACGGAAACTAGTCTGACTTTCTTCTACACTCACAATTCTTGATTGGATTTCAAATCATTTCTATACTCAGGTTCAAACTATATTTCCAGTTAGGCTTTACTAATGACAATAGCTATGTGTGATATTTAGTTCTTTCTTGAATACCATCTTTCATGTTCTACCATACACAGACTGATTTATTTAGGTTCGTAAAAAGAATTAGAAACTTTCCTAGATGGTAACCTTGAGTCAGAATACATCAAGCACTTTTAAGATTTATTACAATAGTTTATAACAAATTACAAGTATTATCACAATTACAAAGTACATGTAGATAGAGATCGTTCGTATTGTACATTTGTTTACTTCCAGCAGAAAACTACTAGCTGGAACTTGATGAGGAAAGGTTGTGTTCATGTACAATTCCTAGTTGCCTCCATGATTGCGTTTGTGTTGTTGGTTGCATATGAACACGATGAGCCACTGCAAGAACAACTGTCATCGTAACTGCCATTGCAACCGCAAGACTCTAAAACAAGATGTAAACTTTTAAAACAGCAGCTTTTTAAAAATTCAATATCCATCAAATAGACCTAGAACTCACCATTTTTGGGAATTATCACACCACTAGCGAGTTCTGTTAGTGGTCCAAGTTACTAACCCCTGTGAGACTATTAGATTTGGATTGTCTTTGACAGTTACAAAACACCCTTCTGTTTGAGTTTTTATCCTTCCATATACAGGTATACACGTTACTCACATAATCCAATTTTAGTCTGAGGTAAGAATCAAGTTTATACATACAAAAAGTTTCTTCTGCCAGTATGAAACTGTGGAAGATTAAATGGGTAAGTTTTGAAACTAAATTATTGCATTTTTTTAAAGTTCTCCCTGTTTTGAACAAAAGAGAAGGTTCTCTTGCATTCACTTTGCATATTGCTGCAGTAACAAGAAGTAAAGAAACTTGTACTTTAACTTACCTACAAGCAGTTGTGGATACTGGGCAGATAAGGGAGTGGAAACATTACCACCAGCTGTGGCTTTTAACCTGTAACAATTATAACTATTTACTATGTGAACAATACTCTTGAAGCTTGAGAAAGATAGAATGTAGACTGTTGGCAGTACAAGAATTAGGGTAAACAACAATTGTGGGGGTTAGTAACAATCGTGCATGTGTTTGAAAAAGCAAGATAAATAATGATATAAAATGACTTTTTCTCCTTTGTAATATCAGTGTATGTTAACCTTTTTCCAAAAATGAGAAGAATTACAAATCTACCTACTTCTTTTCATTATATATACTTCCATAATTATTATGGAAATAATTTAATTTAATCACTAAATGGAATAATTAATTATTCAGGAATACTGTGAGTGTATAGCACTTTTTTATTTAAAAATCCTTAAAAAAACTATAATCATGTACTGCTTAGTTTACAAATGAGATATACATCAAAATTCAAGGTGGTGTACTTTAATAAACAAGGTAGAAAGCACAATACCACGTGTCGTATAACAAATTTCTCTCATGTCACATGTAAAATTTTGATGTCCGTCTGTACAGACAAGCAGACAATGATTGATGATGAGCAGAAAAGACACTTTAACATTCTCATGGTAGACAAAAGAGAAATTTTGGAAGCCTACTGAGTGATAGACTTCAATGATGCTCAGCAAAATCTCATGGAGTGGCATGCATCGTTATCGAACTTGATGTTGACTATATAGAAATGAAGCGCCATGCAAAAATCTAAGTTTAGAAGTCAGTTCATTTCTAGATATAGAGTGGATAGACATATGGATAAGCAGACAGAAATGAGACTTTTTCAACCAACAATAAAACTTTGGAGATGTTACACCTCAACTCAGCTGATAAATATATCATATTTTATAAATTTAAATCATTTTTATTAATAAACTATTGCTACCATAAGTAGTCAACTTTTCGTCAATTTATTTAAGTGTTTATTCCCAGTTTCAAGTAAACGGAGTATTTCTCTCTGAATCATAACCGAATTTTGTTAAAGAAAAATATATTTGGTGACACAGTAAAAATGAGCAGTTATATTTCTATTTTCCAAGAACTCTGTGATCACAGTTAGCCTTTGTTTGTACGAGTATTTGGTACACAAGAGAAAACTCATCTGTAATGTAAAAAAATATGTAAAATAAGTAATAATTTCTACTTTTCTTAGTTTGCAACCTTTTATTAATACCTTAAAAATGAAAAATAACTTGAGTGCTGCCTAAAATTTAAAATTTTTGGCTACTCCAAAGGGTTACGTATGCCTAGGTTGTAAGCAGTTAATTCTTACCTCTAAAACTTTTAATTACCACCATTTTGAACTAGATTAAGATAGAGACCTCTAGTTTTCTTTTAACAGGACCTTCAAAATAATGGGTCATTCAATGAAATCTCCCGTTTGACTCATTTGAAATTTTTTTGAACGGAATAATTATGTCCAAAAAGTACTCCATAACTGAACAAAGATAAACAGAGCTTAGTTTTCTAGTGTGAGCCATTACAATATTAACAGGGGTCTCCAAACTTTTTATTAACCCTGTATATAAAATAGTATGAAAATTTAGGGACACAATGCAAATACCCAAAATAGGTTCTAGTAGTTGAATGGGCTGTCAGTAATGCCTCTGCCCATCATCATGGCTGTGATTTTCGGAACTGCTCTGTGCTGATGGTGACAAATGAAAAATATTCCTCAAGTAAGTACCTATCAGTAAATTTCAAAATTCTACTCTGAGTTTTCCTTTTGAAAAAACAAGAAGTAATGTGTATATGCTGTAATGAATAAACAGAAAAGGACCAGTTTGTTTGTTATGAGTGAACAAGGTATGCTATGTTATTAGTTTTGACCTATATACACATAATAGGTATAATAAACTTCTAACCAGTTCCAGTTACGTTTTACTACCTAGATTTTATAGAAAGCTTTTCATAACTGTGTCAGCGTTCAGACACCGCAATAAGCACATCAACAATAACAATAAAAACATTAACAATAAGCTGCTATTTTACTCCAACTTCTAGCACTGCCACTTTGTTTATTTTTAAAAATAATTATATACAGTTTATTAAGTAAGTTCCAACAATTTTTATGTTAAACAAATTGGGTGTTTTGTATATTACAATTTCTTTTTTAAAACCAACTTATTCGAGTTAAAACAGTAAATTCCTGGCATATTTTTGGTTTGTATTTCAGTAAAAGTGTATACACTCACTCTGAGTCTGGCTGTCTGTATGTTGGGGAACAGTTGCAGTAGATGTCTTGGGAGGTTCTTGTGCTCACAGGAACCTGCAAAGATCCAATACCATCAGCTGAATTTTAGAATAAATTCAGATGTATCGCATCTTATATAACTCTCACAGTATTTTACTTCATAAATTAATAAACAAAAGAGAGGAATTACCAAAATGAATAGAGTGAAACCATACTGTGTACCTTGAATTATAAAATGATAATTGAACTCACAGGGGGAGGAAGTTGTACGGGAGGAGGGAGGCGAGCTATGTCGAGATTAGCAGCACTGCTAGCAACTCTCACTGGGGCTACTGGAATGTTGGCTACACTGATGCTGCTAGCCCGTCTTTCTATCTGTAAAAGTAAAGAAAACTGAGGTTGAAACTGAAATAAAGCATAGTGTATAAGTAAAAACTAATCAAACCCTTTAATTTTAGAGTCTGACACTCTAAAATCTTGTGTTATGTTTTCACCACTATTATCTACATTTTATGCTTGACACCACATCTAAACATTACCAACACAATTAATTAAAAACCTATTTTTAAAATACATAACATTGAAATGGTAATCAAGCAGGTTCAAAACATTGAAAAACTGTTTGAGATCAGCAAAGGACATACTTCTACCACATATATCTGAAATATACAAAATGTCAGACAAATATGAGGTTCAGTCTAGAAGTTGAACAACTATTGATAAAGGCACTCAACATCTTCATGAGTTTGTAAACACATTAAGCACACAGAAGATCAGGATATAGAAAAATCAGCCACATTAGAATACAGTTACTCGACCAAATGGGGAATAAATAGAATTCAACAAAACAAAATCCATGTAAATATTCCAAAATCTTATCCAAGGATAATGAGGGGAATCTTAGAAATACCTTAATCAAGAAGGACAAGAACTTTCGAACAAGACAGCAGCATCAAACTATAAAAAAACTGGTAATCAACAATAAAAAAAACATATTGAAACTAATTGGTCACATTGATCACTAATTGGACGCATTGATAACTAATTGGTCACAATAAACGCTAATTGGACGTATTGATTGCCAATTTGACATATTAATCGCTAATTGGTCTTATTGACTGCTAATTTGTTATAATCATAGCTAATTGGCCATATTGATTGATAATTAATCTTATTAATCGCCAATTGGTTGTATTGATTGCTAATTGGTCGTATTGAATATTACTTGGTTTAACTTCATTCAATCACGATACAACTGTACCCTCTTCCACTTAATGTTTTAAGTGAATGTGCATTACTATCAGTTTCAGTTAAGATCTGTTGACTGAAGATAACTCTCCACAGAGAGGTCAGAATTTCTCAAAATGTTAATTTATTATGTTAGCAGTATTTCAAAGTATTATAAATTTAAGAAATTAGATGATAGCTGTGTTACCAGTCGCACAACTTTTCATCAACAAAAATAAAGGAAGAATAAAATTTGCATAAAGAAACTGAGGATGACACTAAGATATAAAACCTACCTGTGAAGTACTTCTTGCCAGGAATGGTGGCGGAGGTGGTACAAACATTCGAGACTTGGCCCCTAAAAATATAAAAACAGATTTGTACCATCTTGTAGTTGTGCCAATATAAAGGACTAGGATTGATGGTGTGGACGGAAAACTACATTTTTTAAATTCAAATCTAACTGCTAACACAATGTAGCTGTAGAGAGGGTTGATTCAATGTGAATGTAAAGTGTAGTTCCATTTCAACTTCCTCTTAGTGCAGCGTTTAGAATATGATGTGATGTAAGCCAAATTTGATGAGATGTCAATTTTGATGAGGACCCCTCGTTGCTGCGCCTATTGATGTAGGTCAAATTTGATGCGAGTGTAAATTTGATGAGAGTCCCAGGTTATAACACCAATTTGCTATGTGTCACTCCCACGTTGGTTACGATAATTTGCTGAAAGTCAGTTCTTTAGAATTATTCACTCACCATGTAGTTGTACGCGCCTTGTCACCAGTGGCACGTTGTTATATACCATGTTGTTCATCATAGTATCGGTCGCCATCTTGCCCAATGCTAGCTGTATTTCCTCGTATTACTCAAAAATTATTAGATTTGAATGTCTCTGGTGTTATCACCAGAGACAAGTCTGTGTGTATGTCAGGGTTCCAAAATATATTAAGTAATAATTACAAAATTTAACATCACTCCACACTTTTTGTAAAAGGGATATTTAAAGAAAGTCAAAGCAAGTGACCACGAGATTAGTTTATTAAATGTCACACTCTCAACAATATTATAAACTCACTCACCTTGCAGTGCTTTGATAATTTTAAAAGTCTAAACAATATCCCATCCTTGATTAAATTTCAATATACTATACAACAGATCATTACTTTCCCAGGAGAACTAACACAACCTCCTTGCTTCGAGTCTGATGGTAGAAGAACGAATCTCCGTATAATACGACGGATACTGATTCAAAACAACACTCATCACTTCTCTCGTTCAAATCAGCGTCTTCACGAATAAATTTAATTTAATTCTTTCTTACAATTGTCGAAATTTATCACGTTTACTATAATTAATCAATTTAAGTATTTCTATTTTCTTTTTATTAATTTTTCAAAGCTTTTTATTTAAATTTTTAGCAACATGTGATTTATGACGTCATAAATTTACAAGTCATTCATACCACAATTGGCTCTTCTGCGTAATTCTATTTAATGTTTTTGTAAAACACGAATTTTGGTTATGTTTACTTTATTTTAATTAATCAAATCTTTTCCCGTATAAAGTTCAATAAATGTCTTCGTTATTAAATAAATCTCAATTCCGACAACATGTGATTCACTGATGTCACAGTCTGCCGATTCATTGACGTCACAGTCTGCCAATTCCCCGCGAATATTCAAATGTCGTAATTTGACCTGTTACAGATGCTGTCACAAACTTGACTTCTGAAATCTGGAGTCAAAGGTGACAAAGAAGCTTAAAATGAACTCTTTACACTGTTCAGTGGCACCTAGACTACAAAATATGGTGTAGCCTAATCTAGATGAATAGGTATCATCATCGTCTCGTCAGGAATACAATTGAGTGCAAACTTGAACAGCACCAAAAACAAGTAGATATTTTGTTGTTACCGACATAAAAACTTAAAGTTTTTGTTTGTAAGTAATTTTTTCTATTTGTCTAAATGCAGATATAAACAAGCTATATTCTAATGTCATTCCTGTTATTGTAGCTTTACTGGTTTGTGGTTAACCATAGCTAAATCTTTGTATGAGTTTTAAGAATTTCTTGTTTATTAAATAGTGTTATGTTATTATTGGTATAAAACAAACATTTTATCAATATGACAACATCCAATGTTCAGACTATGTACTTTTATGAATACAGTTGTTTTCAATTCAATTCAATTCAACCCCTTCATGATTTTTGACATAATATTACGTTCATATCAATCGTGTAAAGTGTGTTACTGAAGTAATATTGTGTGTTATATTATTCCTGTTTTATTCTGTTGTCTGCCTTAATATTGTGCATTTTATTCTATTGTCTGTCATAATATTGTGCAAAAATGCATGTAACGCAAGTAGTTCTGGTGTTCTCCACTAGATGTCAGCTCTAACTTGGTCCTCTGTCATGAGTGTTTGCACCTTGGTGAGTTCGCTGTAGTTGCTCTGTGTTACCGCGTGTGTTGTTATTGCATGTCACCCATCGTGGAGTATTTTATAATTTTATTTCTAGTGTTTAATGTACCATGGCAATATCCGATGCACAAATAGATGATTGGCTTTGTTTAAGTGATGATGACACGAACACATTGTATATATTGTATTTTGTATATATTGTTAGTGAAATGGACAATATATACAAAATAACTAAAATTTGAAAAGTGACACTAAAAAGTATATATTTAAAGTCTAAAAACCTGTCTAATTGCAAACATTAAGTAAAACAACACAATAGTTTAAGGTACAAAAAAGTGATAAGGTTTTAACTTTTAAACTAAGGAATCAAACTTTTTGATCCAAGTGCAGTGTATTAAGGAATTTTTCTGCTTGAAACAGATTTGTTATGGTGCATCTGCTGATCCTATTTCCCACATCACTTTGGGAATGTTTGCAGTAGCACTAATCATGTACAACATGTAGAGATCTTAAATTTTGACCTACCATCATCTCTCAAATCATGACGTTTTCTCAATGAGAAATTTTATGGGAGGATCTACTCTTAAGAACTTCATGACATGTTGTTGAGGGATTTACGAGTGTTTCCTGATAAAACATGAAGTAATAATGATTCAACATGAATTGGAGTTAAAGAATTAATTACGAAAATATTGACAAAATCTTACCATTGCTAGGCATAGTGGTGCAGTGATTGGTGGTGGTCTTTTCTGTAGATCTCATCTGGGCCTCATTTTTCACAGGGTCTAGAGGTGGTCTCCCTCTTGTAGATGCCAAATTGCCCTTAGAATCCTGTGATAGGAATAAATTTTTTAACATAGATTACTTTGTTATTTCTTTTTTTATGATTTGAGACTGAGTGTAACTTTAGTACAGACTGATAAATCTTTTCCTTGTGCACTAGCTGATGCCTATGATCAATCAATCAATCAATCAATCAATTCATTTATTGCCAAAAACATAACATGCATAGGCATTCGTCAAGAAAATTATAATATCCTAACTTAAAGTATAGACTACTGACAGATCAAACACAACAAGACCAAATCAATATAACAGGAGTGATCTACAACTTATTATCCTCAACGTATTCCCGGACACTGTAATATTCTCTCGAAATAAGAAATTTTTTCAGACGATTTTGAAATTCCCTATCGTCCACAACAATTTTCAAGCAGGATGGCAAAGAGTTAAAAAGGCGGATGCAGGAGTAAAGACTTTGTTTTTCAAAAAAAGATGTTTTATGGCAGGGTAGGATTAGGTTGTTTCTTTTTCTTAAGGAGTAATTATGGGCTGGATTAACGTTGACTGAAAAAAGGTGGGGATACTTTTTGTAAAAAGAAAGACACTGAAGGATATAAATGGATGGGAACGTAAGGATATTATTACTGCGAAAGTAACCTCTTACAAGACTGGGAACGACTCAACTTGAAAAATAATCCGTATAGCTCTTTTCTGGAGACGAAAAAACATATTGAGTTTTCTTACTCTCGTATCCCCATATAGAGACTCCATAGCAAAGGTAAGGATAAAAACAGCCATAGTAAGTAAGCAAAAGAATTTCCTCATAGCAAAACAGGATAGTCTATACATCAAAAATATGCAGCTGCTTAGTTTTTTCGTGACTTTATCAATGTGACTAAAAAAGTTTAGCTGATCATCCAAAACAATTCCAAGATAATTAACATTCAAAGAAGGACACATTTCTGGACTCTCCAATCATAATGTTTTGAGATTCAATCAACGTTTTAGCAGACTTTCTAATTCCAAAATCAAGAAAATTGGTTTTAGATGTATTTACAAACAGAGAGTTTTCACCCAACCACTGCAGCAAAATTACTGGCCTGAACAAAGGTTTGGATTTCAAGCTCGGCTCGATTGCAACCAGAGATGACCAAAAGAGGTGGTATCATCAGCAAACAAAAAACAACTTGGAACCTTTCACGCTTCGATGGATGTCATTTATGAATAGTAAAAATAATAAAAGGACCAAGTACGGAGCCTTGGGGAAACTCCAGTGCGTACTTCTCGCCTCCTCAGAAAATTGTTTTCTTCAGCACCCTGTATCATCAATAAAAGGAATTTCAACAATCTGTCTACGGTTCAGGAGATAAGAAGCAATCCAATCAAAAGCTTTCCCTCTAATACCCAAGTTTTTCAAGTTTTCTGAGCAACAACCCGTGATCCACAACGTCGAAAGCCTTCGTAAGATCCATAAAAATAGGCCAAAACACATGATTCCTGTTATCCAATGAGTTTGATACCTCAGTTAAAAGACTAAAAAATTGCATTGACTGTAGACAACCCCCTCACGAAAGCCATATTGATGGTCATGTAAAATTCCATTGACAGACAGGTAATTGGAAAAGTCTGGTCAGCACAAGCCTTTCAAGAACTTTTGAAAATGTAGAAAGGATCGAAATGGGGGCGGTTAATTGCTAAGTTCATTTGGACTTCCTTTTTTCTTAAATATAGGTTTTACAATTGAGAGCTTCAAGTGTGATGGGAACTTCCCAGATTCAAATGACGAGTTCGCAATCTGTGCAAGAGGATCAGCCAATATATCTATACAGCTCAACAAAATCCTGGATGAAACTCCATCAAATCCTGCTGAATTGCTTGTTTTCAAGGACTTTACGATTGAGATGATTTCATTCTTATCAGTTGGAGCAAAAAATATAGAGGAAACTCATACTTGATGAAGACAATGATCTAGGAGGAACAAATGAAGAATTACCCTCAGAATCTCTCAAACTCTGGCTTATTTCTGCAAAATGGATGTTGAATTTCTCTGAAATCATCCTAGGATTGTTCATCAGATCGCCATTCTCGTCATTAAGCGTAATATGTGTGAAGGCATTAGCTTTCTTATCAGGAATGAGATCCTTAACCACATTCCAAGCAGCTCGCTGTTTATTCTGAGCCCCGCTGATGTAGGTCAATATTTTTTTCGCTTTGGCGGAATGGATGCGATTCCTAAACTCCTTCTTGGTTTGAATAAAAGAAACTCTCAAAGGATGAGAAGAGTCAAGATGCTTAGACAGCGAGTAGAGAAACAAAAGGCGATTATGAAGTTTTTTTAGATCTTCATCCAAAGGAATCCTCATCTGAGTGCCCCATGTACCGAACTTAGTCTTTTTTGTAGGAAAAACACAATCAATATAAAATGACAAAATTGCAAGAAATGAGTCAAACATTTCATCAACATCAGCGGCTCCAAAAAGCTCATGCCATGATTCACCCTCCAGAAGACTCCTCAAGACCCGAATGCAGTCCGGGGGTGAAGCACCGCTTGAATGTAAATTTAATAATATTGTGGGTTGAAGGAACAAATGAGGCAATGTTCTCCAATTTGCGCATGATGATCGGAAATTCCAGTAATTAGAACCTGAGGTGAAAACATATTCTTTGGAATATTGCTAAATATGTTGTCAATGAGTGAACTGGAACCATTAAATTCTCGAGTGAAAGTGTCTATTGTGCTCACCAAGCCGAACGAATTCATCAGATCGATAAAAATTTTAGATGACTGACTAATGGTGGAAAAATCTATATTGAAAATCACCAGACAAAACAATCCATCTGTCAAGATGGATACAGGTTTCCAAGCAATGCTGAATCGATAGAAAAAAATCATTTATTTCAGAAATGCTCTGATTAGGTGGTCTATAGACACATATAAAAATAATACTATTTGCTTCAGACTCAACTCTAACACCACACAACTCACAAACACCCTCAATCGAGAAACTCAGACATATCAATTTCATAAAACTTAAGTAGTTCCTTAACTAAAATACAAACGCCTCCTCTTTTTAGATAGAACGACAGTACCCCCCGAAGCAATACAGTAGCCAGGCATGCTGAAAGAGTCTAGGTCCGCTTTATTAAAAAAATGCTCAGAGATACAAAGCAAATCTGGGAAGTACAGATCAAGTAAAACTTCAATTTGAGGCATTTTTTGCCTTGGCACCCTGCACATTCCTGATGGATAACTCGGAGACTTCGTAATAGAGGCCTGCCCACCAAAGAACAATTACCATTCACTAAAACACTATCCACTCTCGGCAAACAGCCCTCAAAAAAACAGTCTTTCTTAGGAGGATAGGTGTCTTTCGGCACTGTATCCGACATAACTGGGAGTGATTCGGACATATAGTTATATGAGAGATCTCGGTTAATTAAGACAGGAATAGGAGAGGTTTGGGAGCTACAATCAACAGGCATCATGTTAAAAAGGAGACTAGCTATCCTCCTCTTCCCTGAAATGTTAAGATGGGAGGCCAAAATTTGGTGTAAAGTTGAGGCTTGAATACTGAGCTGAGTGACAGGAAATGGGCATGAACAAACTGTGAAACGATTTGAAAAATTTTCATATTAATCTTAGAAATCAAACTATTTAGTCAGGCCTATCCCGTCTATTAAGGAAGGCCAACCACAATCACGTTTGTGTTGCTTAGTCGATGTTAATAATCTGGTAAATGAGTTCAATAAATCTTCAATACTACAGTGTCCAGAGTTTACATCATTGGTCCCACCAAAAATTATCAAATAATCATTTTTACATAAATCACTAGATACATCATCTATATCATGTACAACATGATCCAACTTAGCACCAGGTCTGACAAAAGAAAGTACATCAGAACCACTATTACATTTTTCTTGTAACAAGTTACTTAGCAGTTTACCATGACTGTCAGTTAACAACCTAATTTTCCTTCTTGGACGTCTTACAGAAACAGAAGGAGAGACATTTTCCTCATCGCAATATTCTGGGTGTTAAGCTTAACACTTCCGTACTGATTACATTTGTTCTATCAGCACATTTGTTTGACCTAGAAAGTCTTGTGTCTCCTAAGGTGACTAGGAGAGTTGTGCAATCTTATTGGACTACCAAAATCTCCACTTACTCTTGGAGGTACCCCTACCACCTCACAAGGAGGTTCAGATTCGTCAAGGGAAGAGAGGATGGAGTAAGGATTATTGTGCTCAAAAGAGACATCAAGAGAGGTACTGGGGTGAATTTTACTGGAAGTTTGGACAGTTACCCAACCTAACTCATCTGACTGCTCCCCTCCAGCCTCCAGGGAAGCTGGTTTAAGCTGTACTTTCATGAGATCAGGTTGATCAGTTGGCGACACCATCAAGCTACTTGAAGAACAAACCTCACTTAAATCAGAATTTACATGTAATATCACATCAGTGTACCAATCAAGAAACGGTATCTGCAACATCTTATTACAGTAAGCTTCATTAACCAATTTAGTATACATCAAGACATTCAAGCCACACTCTCATAGTTGTTGTTTTGTTTTGCACAATCCACTCAACAAGAGTAAGTCCAGCATTCAGTCTCTCGATCAAAATGTTCGCACTTAAGAGATTGTGTTTGCCAAGCGAATCAAAATGGAATGCCTGCTTTACAAACAAGTCTACGAATAGTAAACTCCAGTGATCACCAGAATCACTTTTAATTTTATCAAGGTTATTGCCTACACAAAAAAACGCATATTTAGAGTTATAAAATGATAATTCCTCTAGAATTGGCAAAACATCACCAGAATCACCCAACTTAACAAATTGCGTAACAGATGGACGAAAAAGAGAGTTTCCGAATCTTTACTCGTCTGTTTGTCAGCAAAGGATTCGAAATAGGAATCAATAATTTTATCTTCTAGCCACCTACTGTTATGCCAAGATTTTTCCTCTGCATCTCGCAACTGAGCTGCCAATTTACTATGAACAGATATTAATTCGACATTTTGCCTCTGATGCCGCTCAATTTGATTTTCAAGATTCGAGATAAAACTCTCCTTCTCAGATAGTAACCTTTGTACAGTATTACTTTGGCTTTCCATTAAACTAATTTCATCCTTAAGTTTACTAATTCTAGATTTCAGGCAACTATTTTCATGAGCTAAAGAGTCTTTTTCTTCTTTAACTACATCCTGTGCCGTTTTCGAGTCATTGAAGTCCGAGATTCTTCGAGTTTTTTCATCCTGATATTTGGACTCAAGTTGGGCTGTCTCACGCTGGCAGGTGTCCAGCAATGTTTGGAGGCTGGAGCCTCGAGTCACGGCATCACTCAGAGAAAGTTATCAACCGTGCAACAGTTGATTCCAAATCGTCCAGTTCAATCTCAGGGTAATTAACTTTTAGTTTATTTAAAAAACCATGCATAGATCAGTAACCAAAGTCTCAGATACATCATCAAGATTCAAAGTGTCTTTAAGAATTTCATCAATGGACAGAATGTGAGATTTAGTTTTAGCCCTGGTAAGAACCATTTTTGAAACAAATCACAAAATCTAACCGATGACTCACTGTTGGTAGAGTTTTAACTAGAGTTAGTGATAAGTTTAAATTGTACAGTGCCTTCAAAACCCTGGATACAAGTACCGCATGCAGTAAAGATGTTAGAGTTGCCTTCAAATATTCCAGGCGCAAACGCTGCCAGCCGTAATACAAGGCAGCGGCCGCTTTTTTACCGGTCAGATAGATCACTACCAATCTTATTTTTGCATCTGTGTTCTAGTTTAAAAAACCATTATGGCAAATGACAGAACCGGGCACACGTTAATGGATAGATAATAAATAATAGTAAGCTAACATAAAAACATATAAAACAACAACAAATAAACACAAGTAAAGAATAATTACAAGTAGTCAAAGATACATACAGGATACTTATCCTAGAGAGAATAATTTGAACAAGTTACAATAATAAATATAACAATTAATTAAGACAGTAACTAGATACGGATAAATTATATTATTTTACCTTAACAAAGTATATACATAATTCTTACATTAATTCAGACCTGATAAATCAACAAATAATAGTTGGCTAATTTTTACAATAAAATATATTTAATACATACACAAAAATACAATATTAACAGTATGTGGAGATAAATTCCTCGAAAAAATGTTACATTTACTTTTACTATTTGTGTTAATGATAGAAATAAACTCAATCAACCATAAATGGCTCAAACATTATCTTGTGCATTATGCAATATACTAAAGTATTCATAGAAGATTTTTGGTTACTCCCTTAATAACCAACTAAATAACGTTTGTTTATATAGCATCCCTTCCATTACAAATCTCCAAGGTGTTCAAGGATTAGACTAGATTCACCAAGAAAGTGTTGGCTTTCAACATCATGCTAATGTTATATACAGATTGACAATTTTAACTTAAATATATTCACTATATCTGATAAATATGCTTTAGTTGCAATAATTGTTCAGCATTTATCTACAAGAATTTGTTTCCAATAATTATATGGTTAACTTACTTTAGTTTCAGAGTTTAATAATTAATCATTAATGTTTTAAATCCAGTTTGAATTGTATTTGTTTTATGGAATGATTTGTTAAACAGTTTTAATTCACAATATTATCGTAATTGCTGTATTTTCATTAATCTAATGTTACTTCTCACTGATTTTTTATAAGTTGGATATCTTATAAACCTTGTAAACAAATAAAGTACAGTATAAACAATAAAGTGTATTTAACACCTTCACTATGGAAAAAGATGTGCCAAATTTAAAACAGCTGGATATATTTGCTACTGTCAATATGTTAAAATATGTGCATTTTTGTAAAAAACATCTGCGCATGAGATAACAAAATGTATAAATATTTTTTTAATAAAGATGATTTCATTTAGAATATGTTGGTTTTGCCAGCAACTCTGACATGTCACCTCACGATAGTATTGGAAATACATAGGCTATTACAATGTACCAGGGTGGGCATGCAAAGCAGTCAGGAGTGTCTCTTGGTTTTTTTTATTGGATATCGTTTACGGCACAAATGTGGGACATGGTGTTGAATTATATTTGCAGTTTGGGGAATTATTAAAATAATTATAGTATGGATCTACTTTCCGCCTGATACATTTTTACACTATCAAACTATTAAAGTGACTTCACCTTGCCGTTGACAAGGGTAGTGGTGGCGTAAGGGGTGGGTGTCTCCGTTTGTCTGGGAGCAGAATAGAACGTGGACAGTCCTGCTGTGGTGGTGGCACCACTGAGCCCTCCACTGTTGTTGTTGTGAGGTTGGTAGGCCTGCAGACTCACCCAGCCCCCCTCGATCCACAGGGACTCCTTACAGGCCATCAGACTCAGCTGGGACAAGTCTCCCATGTTATTCACTGGAATGAAATAAAACTCGTTTATAACATTTTTGTTGAACACACCCCTCCTCCCACTCTATAGATTTAGTAGCCTCAATTATTTTCTTACCTGTCTATTCTGTCTAGTTTCTTGAAAGCAAAATAAACTAAAATCCATCTTGAACAAAATTGCAAAACCCCATAAGCTCTGCACCTTTTTATGACTTGAACTTAACTTAAACTATGGTAACTATTGATTCTTATTTTATTCATTTCCCTAACAGCTCTATTACTTTTTAACATAATAATTTTCTGAGCATTAGCAAAGCCTATCACTCGAGGAGCAAATTGTATCTCTTTCAGTCTGTCTGCATTATATCTCAAGAAAGAACTGAAATACAGAGTTGAAATTTTGAATCAAGCTTCTTTTCTGTAGAGGCAACATCGAGTTCCATGATGGTGCATGTCATTACATTACATGGGATTTGGCTGAAATTTACAGAAAATTTTTATATTAGCCTTATGGGTAACCATAATGGTATCAAGGAAATAGCTGGATAAATAAATTTGTAAACAAATTGAGTTAAATCGAATGAAATTGATCATGTTATATAAAATCAATGTAGTCAAACTATCTATACAACATCTCAAGAAATGTTTCTTCTGTATACTTTAAAATTTGCATAACTCTTCATTTCTACATAGACAAGAATGATATTAATGATTATGCATGTCCATGCATGGGATTTAACTGAGCATCTTTGAAGCCTACCACTAAGTAGATTAGCACAATTAATTCCTCTTTTGTCTGCCTGGGATGTAAAAATGTCTTTTCTGTATGATTATCTATCTGTCTCCAGTATATATCAGATTGAAATGAGCTAAATACTTGAATTTTTGCATACATCTTCAAGGAAGCCTGTTACATGACAAATGGTGTAGCATACTCCTAGCTTTAAGATGTGCTTTAGTATTTAACAATATCCTACACCATGCACCCAGTTTAGATCAAATTTCACTGGTTAAAAAAAACAGTAACTGTACAAATTAAAATTTGACTGCTGCCTTAGAGACACCTATGTTAGAAATGGAACACTACATCCTGCACAGCTGAAACTTATGAATAAGAATAAGAATAATTTATTCACCCAATAGAACACAAAAATTTTCTGTGCACAAATCAGAATCAGAATCTCTTTATTTCAAGTTTAGAAATTGTGTCATAGTAACTTAAAACAATACAATGTCAAATATTTACAGAGTTTCACAATTTCAGTACAAAAATTCATCAATGGAGTTAAAAGATTTGTCAATGAACCAGTCTTTTAGTTTCTTCTTCAGAGTTGTGGGTAGACTATTCTTGAGACTTGTTGGTAGGGCATTGAAGAACTTTGCTCCGGCATAGGACGGCTTTCCCTGGAAGAGTTCTAGGCGATGTGCAGGTAGAGTAAACTGTTGGGAATGTCTTGTATTATGTTGATGGATGTGGTTAAATCTCTGTAGATTCTCTTGTATAGCATACATAATTACTTAAATTATATAGATGGAGGGTACTGTGAGTATTCCCCATTCCCTTAATGCTTCCTTGCGTGACTCTCTTGGCTTTAGCCCAGTGAGTATCCTTACAGCACACTTTTGTAGGACTAAAACTCTCTGGAGATTCCCTCCTGATGTGCCTCCCCAAACCAAAAAATTCCATATCTTACACAACTTTCAAAAAGTATATAGTGTGGGACTTTAACTGCGTCTACAGTGGAAATTGTTCTAGTTCTTCGAATTGCATACAAAGCTGATCCCATTTTACTGCACAAATACTCCACGTGGATAGTCCACGACAAGCATCCATCTATAATTACACCCAGATGTTTTGTTGTATAGACTTACTGTAAGTTTGGCAGTGTTTATAGCTCGTCTTTCTTTCTTCTCAGTATAACTTGTTTATCAGTATCAAAAGTATTTATAGAAGAGCATCAGAACATAACCATTTATACTATAGAGCATACAATCTAAAGTTAAAACACAATAAATTCTTATAACAATTTAAAAATTGTTCCTACTACAAAAATAATTGGTCTAATTAAGACATGGGTATCATGAGAGCCTCGTGGAGACTGTAGAAAGCCTTCCCGATTTGAAAGTAAATTGTAGAGTTTAGGACCAAACTAAAAAAATTGAGTTTTTGAAAAGGTTGTTTGAAACTGTCTGAAATTATGTAATTTCTATGCCGTGTTTTATGATCATGATTTAAATGTAGAAAAAGAATTTGATTTTGAAAAACAAACGTTGTCGAATGAAAAATGAGAAGGTTATGGTTAGTTTATACTTGATCCACCCTCATAACTAGGTCAATTTTAAGAAAGCACACCCTTGAACTATAAGTGGAAGAGATTGTAGGAGTTGTAGGACCTTTTAAGGATGCTTTAACAACTTTTGTTGAGTAAACATACCACAATGCCCAAGCTCCTTGGTGAGTGCATGGCGTCGCTTGAGGTAAATGGTGGTGACAAACGCAAGTGCACAGATGAGCACAGAAGCGGCGAGCAGTAGGGCGAGTAGTGAGCGCGGCTGGGGGTGTGGAGGAGGCCGAGGAGGTGCCAGGGGCACAGGAGGGCTGTAGGGGCCTGGACCTTCCCTGGTGACAGCACACACACGCACTGAAACTCCTCCCCTGGCTTGCTGCAGGGTCACAGCTTGTGTAGACGCATTCACTGACAGAGATACCAGAAGTTTGCCGCCCGCTCGTACCTGGATCTGTGACCATGACACATGACTCAAACTGGTTATTCACTGTAACAACTCTTAATTCTAGGTAGAGATTAGTGATAATGGTTTTCATTGGGAAATGTTACATAATAAAAGGTTTAAGCGAATAAAATTCTTCTCAAAAAATCAGGGAGCACTAGGACTTACTTCAGAATAAAAAAATGAAGAATATTACAAACCATAAATTTTGAGGAATTTTCAATAAGTATAGATGTTAAAAATAATTTACAAATGTACAGTACTATATGTTTAAAACAATATAATAACTTTCTTTTTAAAATTGATAATATATTTATTAAAACCCGTACAAATTTATAAAACAGTGCAACAAGCTTGTTTTTTTATTCCAAAGTTGACTGTTGCACTTTGTATCAATATTGTTGACCTCATACTGTACTGATTCACCTCCTTATTCTGTTTGTTAAAATCCTCCCACAACCCAGTGGCCCATGAGGACGGGCAGAATAAGGCTAAAAAGGAAATTGGTCTCTCTTTGAAATAAAATAGGATCACAAAATGTCTACATACTTGTCATGGTACATCAAGGAAACAACTTGTAGTTTGATCCATTATGCGTGCATTGCACACAGCAGTGGAAAAATACATGAAAACTAAATTAGTAATTCTAATCAGAATCTGTTGTGTTACTGTAGTAAATGTCAAAATAAACTAGAAAGGTATATGAGCAGCTCTGTTACTGCAGTATTGTATCTATTAACAAGTTTGTTGAAACTATTGAAATTGAAAGAAAAACAGAAATTTGAAAAACATATACCTTATAACCAAGAAGAAATCCGTTGATTTCCTGAGCAGGAGGAGGGCCCCAGCGAGCAAACGCTGTTGTTTCATTGAACCATCCCACTTCTAACCCAAGTGGGAAGGCAGATGGTACTGAAAAAGTTAAAAACGAATAAGCTCTGCTAAATTCTCTTAAACATTGTTTTAAGTTGAACAAAAAGTGAGGATGAATTAAGACATGTTCCAACATATCTGCGACATAACAGTGGGGAACAGAAGCAATAGAGAGCAATTATTTATAATAACCTATAAGAGTTTAAAGTTCCGTGGCCTGCTTTCAATCTTATGAGATTATTTTTGTTTAGTAAACAGCTGATTACTAAAACACACATCTCACTCAAGTTCAAGTTCAAAACTCTTTATTCAAGTCAACATTTTTAGTACATAAATCTCACAGATCCCAATGCGCGTGCGTGAAAAGTTGTTGACAGTCTCTTCTTGTCTTTGATATCTATACAAAGGTTATTAATAATGAAAAACAATACTTTCATATGAATCAAAAGTAAGGAGGATGATAAATTCACTCACCATCCTCTAGTGTCTGCACAATCCTGGAGTTGGAAGGTCGGCCCTCGACAGTCTTAAAGAAGGGCACGAGGAAGAACCGATAATGGGTGAATTTGCGGAGGTTGGTAACTGTGTAGCTAGTGGCCCCTGCATTGAGTACTGTCTCTAGTTCAAAGTCTCCGTCCTCTCCTCTCTCTTCCTCCCACTTCCCCGGGCTTTGAAGCAAGGGAGATAAGGGTCGGTACCTCAGGTAAATACCCTCAACATACTGCTCAGCACCAACTATCTGTTTAAACATTTAAGTAATGTTAAGTAAAAATATCAAGAATTGATTTGGTGGTTGGGAATTGGTTGTACAGTCCTATTTAAATTCTTTGAAAGATTTTAGCTAAAACTAGTTACAATTAGCCTTATTGTGCTGCCTATCAACACTAATCCTTTGGAAAGTATAGAACTTTGAAAAGGTGATCAAACTATAATTGGGCATGAAAAATCATGTTCAGCATTTGAGAACCTATTCATCGTAATCAATATCATAACATGGAATCATGTTCTTTTAGCATATTTATTGGTTTACTGGTTTTGAGTAATTTCCTAAATCAGTCTTATTCATTAAAAAGCTACCGCTCTAATTACGATTCATTAAAATTATATAGGAATACACTTTATGATGAGCACTGAAACGACATCTGTGTGAACTTATCAATTACGTTGTTGTTTAATTAAATTGAAAAAGATGTGTAATACTTGTATACCTCAAGATGAAGTATTGGGTCCTTTTTTTATTTTTACATTTTTTAAATTAAAGTTGGTTTGAAAATATAATGGGAACATTACAGATATTTGAAACTGTTATATAACAAAATGTAACACTGTAACACAATGTTATAAGAACTGGGAATTGATCTCTTTATCAAGAAGCAAACACCTACCCCTCGTAAATGAAGACGATTTTCTTTTCATTTCCCCTGAGACAAAAAAACCCCCAAAAAGTTTTAGTCTCAAATGTGTTTTAGCTAATTACGCCATAATCTTGATGGCACATAGAGGGCAAGATATTCCAGAGGGGTTCCTGAGCCCAAAAGACATTGCATTCATGGTTGTTCCAAATATGGGAGGAATTCACAGACCAGAAAATCTCAGATACTAGTTGGTTACATAAACATTGTGCTTCCATTGGAAACCAAAGATCCCTGAACCATGGATCAAATGAAATAAGGGATAAGGGTAGGAGTAATTACAGGCATCCCCAATATACTACAGTGTTACATTAGATTAAAAGAAAGTATAAGGATTCTTATTTTCCAATACGTCGACCTAAAATTATTGTGCACCCCAAGTTCCACTAGTAGGGTCTGCCTATCCGTGTACCTTCAAGAAGATCCAAGAGCTTCTGCCCGATGCTGATGTTGAATTCATTACCTTACTGTGAGCTTCCAAATACGGTTCTTTTGCCTCTCACATTCCAAAATATCGTGTTTAGCAACCACCTCTGTCTGATTACATTAGTTTATACCTAGAATCTTCAGTAGTGAATTCTAAGGGGTGCAAGTATTTTTGAATTGATCATGCCCAATAATAAGGGGAATGATCTGGGTCAGAAGGCTTTTGTTTGAACTGGATGTTAGTGGTTCTAATGAGTTTCTTGCCAAATGATTGCCCAGAGAAACTCAGCCACTGATGACAGTGCTTATCTCTGAACTATTCCGTAATAGGTTGGTAGATAGTTAATTGCTTATACCACAATCCAGTTCAGGTCCAAGAAAGTGCTTCTTAGAGTAAATTTTTTGCCAATTCATCAGTGAGTTCATTTCTCCTAAAAATTGCCCCCTAAAATTTCCAGGAACCCAGCTGAGATGTACTGAATAATGACTAGCTAGGACAGATAGTCTTAAAGATTTCCTATACTAACATTGAAGTAAATTTTGTAAGATTCCCATTATATTAGATTAACATCTATAAACTGGTGAAAGGCCAATTTAAATTAAACATTATTTTAATATTTTGCTATTTCGGAGAATATTAGTGATTCAGTGTATTGTTGTGCACTGCACTTGTGATGAGAATTCCATAACTGTACAAATACTACAAATACAAGAAATCATAGCTTATAAAGTTTTAAGATTTTTAAAACATCAGAAATAGGATGGAACTAATTTGTACTGTAGTGAATGTATTATTGACATTTGAAATTTATTAACTCACCTGCCAAACTACCCTGACAGCAGTGGATGATGCCGCAGTTAACTGTCTCAACTGCAGCACAGTCTCTGTGAGCACAATTCGTGCAGTCTCCAACTGGTGTAGTGTCACTTTGCGTGCATTAGCGTTCAGTGTGCGCACCACCTCTGACACACCACTATCCCCACTCTCAGTACGAACGATAAACACGTACGCAGTCGCTGGCTTTAGGTCTGTTATCTAAAGTGTTAAAAACTAATATAATTTAATCTATTAAATTGCAATCATTAAAGTTAATACATGTACATTTAAAATAATATAATTTTAATTTTTGATACAATATTGCAGTATAATTAGTTACAATACAAAATCTTTCATTAAAAAAAATAATATTTTTAGGAAGAAATCTATATTTGTTATTACTATACTCATTTTCCTCAAATCCCCATTTCTATATAATAATATACATGTCCTATACTGTGACAGGTGAAAATTAATGTACATATCACACTAAGTAAGAGGTACAGCTTACATTCATTTTAAGTTACTTCATACTATTCAATTGGTAGAATGTGTAGTGTACAAGGGGGTACCCAAAAAAAACCGGAATTGTATTGCTGGCAGCCGGCAGCGTGTAGTACACATTCCTGCCGCTAGGCGTGTGTCGCGCAACCCATTGCAAGCTCAGTGACCCCAGTTCCGTTGTCCTAGTGCATTCTGTTCGTTCGTAGTGACTGTTTTCGCTATCCCTGTTTTGTTCTTGTTTCGTTTTTTGTCATGGCAAGTTTAAGTGAACAACGTGCAGCTGTGAAATTTTGTTTTTTACTTGGTAAAAATGCTGCAGAAACTATTTTAATGTTGAATACAGCTTACAAAGATGATGCTATGGGGAAAACTCAGGTCTACGAGTGGTTCGCTCGATTTAAAAATGGCGACATGTCGATTGAAGACAAACCTTGTTCTGGACGTCCATCAACCTCTCGAACGGACAAAAATGTTGAGAAAATTCGTGAACTTGTGCTCACCGACCGTCAACAGACAATTGAGGAACTATCAGAAGAGATTTTAAGAAGATTGCGCAACAGTGTTCGCCAGAAAAGACCCGATTTGTGGCAGACTGGAGACTGGTTCTTCCATCACGACAACGCACCGGCACACACAGCCATCTCAGTTAGGCAGTTTTTAGCCAAAAACGGCATGGTTTCGCTGCCCCACGCACCTTACTCGCCTGACCTCGCTCCATGCGACTTTTTTTTATTTCCACACATGAAAAGAGGCTTGAAAGGTCAACGATTTGACAACGTTGAAGAGGCTAAGAAAAAAACGAAGCTGAGCTTGCAGCCATTTCTAAAGATGACTACAAAAAATGTTTTGATCAATGGAAATACCGTTAGGACAAGTGTATTAGTTGTAATGGAGATTATTTTGAAGGAGATAAGGTCGTATTGTAAAAAATTTGATAATATATAATTTTTATAAAATAATTCCAGTTTTTTTGGGTACCCCCTCGTATTATGCAAAACAAAACAAAATTACAATTACATTACAAAATAACGATAAAAATGCAATATTTTAAAAAATCTTGAAGAAAATTAAACAATTTTAACAACTAAATTGTATGTGAGGGTATTCTAAATTGATTGTAAAAGTTAAAAAATAACAAATTGTTTGTTTATCAAAAATTTAATTAAATAGATAAAACAATTTTTATAGCAAAATGTTTGTGGTTTATTAGTAGTTTTCTTATGTTATGAAAGTGGACAATCCACGCTCACTCTAGTACCAAATACCTATGTACAAAGATGGCATGTTTTGTTTCTTATTTTGTTTTTTGTTCTTATTCCTTTAGCTCACCATTTTTTCCAACAGTATTAGCCTATAAGATGAGCAAAAGCTTGGAATACTAATTGAAAGACAGGACCTAACTGACGATTTTCCATTTACCAACCTGTAATATTAATCAGCATCAGTGGCGTAACTAGACAGAGTCGCGCCCACCCCGCAGCGTACTGAAATGCGCCCCTCCTGTCGGCTCCTAACACCCCCCCCCCCCCTTCCTCCTACTGACCTACACGCATCGTTATAATTATAGCCTACTTCCCCTGGTCTACCTTTATTCTCATGATGTTCACTTCTACTTACGGTAAATTGTAAATAGAAAAACAAACCTTTACTTTTTAAGAGTGGGCTTTAAATTTGTGTAAATAGTTGATAGTCCCGTGCTGTGCAATGTTTATTATTTTTATACATTTTGTAAAAAGATCAAAAAGGAAAAGAAAAACTTTAAAATGAATTATTCATCATAATTATTTATTAATGAAACTATCTCAAACATTAAAATAAAAATAGAAAAAAAATTGTAGACATGTTAATTATTTCCATTTATTTAAACCCTCTCCTCTTCTTAAAACTGAAATATTTTTCAGCTAACATCTTCAAGTTGATCCTACGAGCCCGTTCATGTTCTATGCTCAAGACTCCCAAAGCGCTCAGCCTGGTATTGGTCATAGTGTTTTTCTCAAATAATTCTTTATGAGCTTGAGTTTAGAAAATGACCTGAAAATTTATATAAGATTAAAAAACTATGTTGTTAACATATATGCCATTTTCAGGTTATAATACAAGTATATAATTAAAGGGTATAATAACTCTTCTTAAACACAAAAATTTAATTTTAGTTAGTACGGGTTTTTTATGATATTTTGGTGATTACGAACCTTTCCGCTGACGCTGACGTAACTGGGAGAGTCAAGAACATCATCATCGCTGTGCAGACATCAGGAAGGCTGCTTGACAAAGTCACGTTTTCTATCATTAAATATGAGGCTAAATCCTTAACTTTTTTCAATCCTCTTGTTTTTATTTCATCCGAAACAATGTTTCTGAAACACACTATTTGTGTCTCCAACCCGTGTGAAACATCTTCCTCATACTTCTCACAAAACTTCCTGGCTGAAAAAAAATTAGTTTCATCATCACTTTTCTCTGTGAGGTACTTTGGAGTTAAAAAAGATGAACTGATCGTTAATCCTGACCATGCTCTCAAAAGTCTGGAGATTTGAGCAATAACTATATCCAAGCTCCTGTAAAATACTTTTACTTTGAATTCTTGCAATGGATTAGAAAATTCAACATCGTTGGTCAGTTCGTCAAAAAAGTTTTTTTACTTTTTTACATCGTTTAGTCGGCAGAGAAGACTCAATATTCCATCCCCTTGGCTAGCGTTTTCAGCTTCTTTAACAACACCTTCAAACTCATTTCTTGCTCTCTTTAGTTCAGTCATACTCTTTCCAAGAAGGGCTGTAGCTTCGTCAATTGATACATCCTCTTTTTGTAGTGTTTTAGATGTAATATTAATTCTCTCTAAAACCTTACTTTGGAAAGTAAGCATCAATACAAATTGAAAAACACGTCATTTGTTTTTTGAGTCCAGTTGCCTCTAAAACCTCTTTATTCTTTTTAGAAGTCAGAATAATATTCGTCAAACAGCTTAAGACAGAAACAAAGTTACACTTTATGGCCAGTAAACAATCGTACCTAGATGACCAACGGGTCGGACACAATCTTTTGAGTGTCTTGCTAAGTATAGACCCCCTTTGCTCCATAGATTTCTCTCTCAAAAGCTTGCCATCTTGGCAGGCTTTCGCCGAAAAAACACGTAAATTTGATTGACCAAATCGTAAAATAAAATCATTTCTGTTATGTCAGTAACTGAGTCATTGAGTACCAAATTTAAATTATGCGAGGCACAATGCACGTACTCTGCATTTGGCGGACTTTTGCTTTATTCTAGATTGGATTCCAGAATAGTTTCCACTCATTACGGCTGCCCCGTCATAACCCTGGCCTCTACACTTTTCAATTTTAATGTTGTTTTCTTCTTCCAAAAAATTACAAACCTCGTTAGTAATTTTTTCCGAATTTTGGCCTGTAAGAGCTATGAACCCTAAGAATGATTCTTTAATTTCAAGTTTTTCGTAGTTTTGGACTGCCACATGTCGTATTACTATCGATAGTTGATCAGTTTTTGAGACGTCTTGAGTGGTGTCTAATACCAGAGAGAAGAAAGGAGCTGCTTGGATTTCACTTACAACTTCATCCAGAACATGCTGTGACGCAAACATGATCATTTCATTTTGGATTTTGGGAGACAAATACTTAACTTTGCTTTGATCGTTTTCTAAGTGACTTTTTAGAAGAGGATCGTATCGTGACAACAAATCTATAATATTCAAAAAGTTTCCAGAAGTAGTGTCCACTGTTTCAATATTTTCATTCCGATGCCCTCTGAACGCTAAGTTACAAGTAGCCATAGTTATTACTACATCTAAAAGTCTTTTGAGAATCTCACAATACTCAGGTTCATACTTTTGAATAAGTGATTTTGCATCTTGGCTATTTTTTACGGTACTATATGCTAAACATGAATTTAAGTGTATACGAGATGTTTCATGTTCTTTAATTTTTTTTGCTTAAACCTTGCCAATCATTTATTAGACCTTTACACCAAGCATCTTTAAATTTAGGGTCAGTTCTGTCAGCGAACAACCAACAAGGTTCACAGTATACGCCATTTAATAAAGGTGAATAACAAAGCCAAAACCGTTCTAGTTTTTGGCCCGTTTTGGCAATTTTGTAATAAAAATCACTGCTAAAAGATCTATTGTTTGTCGAGTCTTTAGGAAAAGGCCCTGTGGGCCTACATGGTTCAGAATTCAAAATGAAAGTTTTATCTTCTTCTTTTAAGAGGGATACTCCCGTCATTAGTGTAGAGCCCAATGTCAGTTTTAAAAACACCACGTTGTTGACTGATTTCATTAGTATCAATATGCAAAACACAGTTTTTATCAATGTCTACGGTACAGCTACAGCTATCATTATTTATCTTAACGTCTAGGACTCACGTCTGGTTCGTTATTTGTGAATTCAGGTGGGGTCTGAGTAGATGTTCCATTTTCTGTCTCGATGGTAGGTAGGTCAGAACTTATTTCACTACACTCACAAATTAAACCGGAAGTTATTTGTTTCCTTACACTGTCATTGTTTTTACTAAGAGATATGTCAGATTTAAAAAAATAGATCAATTTTTTGGTGTTTTTTTGCTTTTTTCTTCCTCCTCCTTCTTCCGCTTTCGGTATTCTGCACCACTAGGTTTTTTAGACATTTTTGTTTAATTATTGATTTAGTTTTCTAGTACATCGTCCCATAATATAAGTTTCCTGTAAGAGGTGTAGTTTGCAAACACTTTTCACCGCCACCACAGTTGTAGGCTACTGAATAAATCACAACTTTCGAAAATGCAGTAAACGTTAACGAGTAATGAATATATGACTGAGTGACAAGGAACCACAGTATACTGTGAAGGAACTACCTAACAATAATTTGGTACTTGGTAGTGTGGAGGGAGGGAGGGGATATTCAAGTCGCAACATGAAACAAGGCAGTACACGCACGCACACCCCCACGCTCACACACGGTCCTAAAAGCGCCTTAAAATACACTTCCGTGGCGGTTCAGCAAATAGTTTGCCTGCTTTAGTTTTGAAGGCGTTTAACTAAAACAAGAAATGATAATAGGCCTACGATATTCCTCGCTAGCTCATTTATACAAAAAAAAAATTATAAGGAATTACAATGAAAATAGTGATATTCAACCTTAAGAAATTTTGGTAAAATCGGTATAATTTTTTTTTATTTTTTTCATTCCTTCGTGTGGCGCCCCTTGACACGCCGCGCCCCCCCCGCATTGCGGGGGTTGCGGGGGTATGTATTACGCCACTGATCAGCATCCAATCTTACACAGTCTACTGATTACCATTGGATCATCATTTTACTTGTAATAACGTCACAGACATCTCACCACAGTGGTGTATATAGAACATTATTTCATGGGGAATGGGGGCTGACACTCTAGGTGACATAGGGAGTATAAAATATCTTCTAAAATAGAGGATTACTGATCTTTAATACCAGTAGTTTGTTGTAGCTTAAAACAAACTACTGGGTGCATTTTTAATGTTTGCCTTTCAACATTTCGAGATGGAGGGGCTTGAGCCCTCTTTATATACACTTATGTCTTACAAATATCACACCTACCATGACAGTAGTAGAGGCTATTCCAGTAGCAGCAACCTGCCAGCCAGAGGAGGGATGGACAGAACAGTAGAGCACAGAGTAACCCCCAAAGGGTGGAGAGGGGGAGGAGATCCAAGAAAGTGTAACAGAATCCTGGGTGACATTGGTCGGGTGTGGGGTGCCTGGGGAGGATCGCGTGGAGTTGGTCACCCCTGCTGTTGGGGGTGGAGGAATGACATCCGTCAAAGCCACCTGTAAGAAAATGAGACATGTTCATAATCGTTTAAATAGGGCAAAAGAGGTGCATTGCCTTACAAAACAATCAACCAAATAGTCCTCTAAATCTTCAAAAGATTTCAAAAACTTATCATCATAAGACCTGAAGAGATTTTTCTCAATCCTTGCCATCATGGGTGCTGAAGGTATTCATTGTGGAAGATGTTTGTTATCTTTGCTTTTAGGATTCTTCCTCAAAACTAAATTTTTCCAATGTTTTACCTTCCATTTTCTTTTTTCTTATTATCTTTCTGTGTTTACATTGCTGGATGATTTTATTAAGGACTTACTATACAAGGGTGGTCTGAAAAGTTTCCGACCTAACAAATATACAAGACATTTTTTCTGAAACTTATTAAAATTTTTCAAAACTGTCTCCTTGTAACTCTACACACTTCTCCCAGCGATGATCCCATCTCTGTAACCCGACCAAATAATAGTACTCAGCATTTTTCTCTGCAAAATAATTGCTCACGAAGATAGTTGCATCTTCATTTGACGAAAATCTTTGTCCTCCAAACGCAATTTTTAGATGAGAGAACAAAGAGAAGTCCCTTGGATGGATTTGGTGAGTAAGGCGGATGGTTAAGCAGTTCAAACCATAATTGATGGATTTTTTGCCACGGCAACCGCTGAGGTATGAGACCTGTTGTCTTGGTGAAACGGGATTTTCTTTTTCTCCGAATGTGGCCTTTTTCTGAAAGTTCTGCCTTCAGCTTGTTAAGTAATGATGCATAGTATGCTCCTGTTATGGTTTTTCCTTTCTGAAGATAATCGATTAAAATAACTACATTACTTTCCCAGCCCAAAAAACCTTTGGTGTCTTGGTGCGTGGTTACTTCTTGGTGTCTAAGGCATTTTATGCTGCAGGTGAGTTTTTGGCTTTCAACTGGAAGGCCGTCCTATTAGGAGACTGAATTGGGTTACATTGGCAATGAATGAAAGAAGTGTGATTGTAAAGATTGTATATATATATATATATATATATATATATATGTGTGTGTGTGTGTGTGTGTGTATTATAGTATGAATGGCAGAAATTTGAGGATATCCTTATTAATTGATGTTTGCCATACGATGTAATTATTGTCACAGCAATAAAACAGATTTGATTTAATTTGTGAACAACAAAGATGTTACTAAAACTGACCTGCACAATTGCTCTGTTGATTGCTGCCCCAGCCTCGCTCACAGCAGCACACACCATGTGGTCCACATCTTCTGCAGTCGCCCTCACAGTGATTGTGTGGTCCTCACTCACTGAGTACCTGGGGTTAGTTACAGGTAAGATCTATAGGTACTACGAGTCTACTGCTTTAATAGTATACAAGGTTAATACTGCCTCACTGATATTATTTTGGATAACATTAAAGGGCAATATTGTTGTTACACATAACTGATATGGGAATTAAATGAGAAATTACATCAGTTTGTTACAGTATAAATGGAGTTACAAACAACTAAAAGTAACTTTTAATTTTTATTTACCATACTTTTTTATATAACAAGGTTTACACAGCTGTTAATTGTGAATTCCATAAAAACTGTCAGATCAGTACATGAGGTATGTTCAAAAAGCAACAGAAATTCTTTACTTTCGTGGGTAAGGAGAGTCCAATTGCCAAGATTTTTTTATTATGTTGGTACTCATGCTGCTGAAGTATAATACAATTTCCAGCTGTACTAATTGTTTACTTTTTCAGTTGCAGCCCCTAAAGTTAAACATGTTTTATGAACTCAGCAATGTTTGTGTGCTAAACAAATTGATCAAAGAATTTGTATCAGATTTTGTTTGGAATATTAAATACAGTTTAGTAAAACAAGGGTTTATGAGTGGTATAAGGTTTCAAAGATGGCCATGTAGACATTAAGAGATAACAAGCTCCGGACGCCCCAGCACATCAACAACCGATGAAAACTTGAAAAGAGTAGGAGAAATGGTTTTGAGCGATAGCTGTGTTATGTTCAGAGCAGTTGCTGATGATATTGACTCGTCAATTAGCTTAAAATGGGCATGAAATGTTTCTGAATGTTGTGTGGCAGCAAAATTTGTTCCAAAATTGTTGGCTTTTGAACAAAAACAGTGGTGAATGGCAGTTGCTCGGGAGTCCCTAAATGAAGTCAAAGATTCTGCAGAATTACTGAAACTTGCTATAACAGGTGATGAAAGATGGGTTTACAGATGTGATGTCAAAAGTAAGGCTCAATCATCCCAATGGAGGCATTCTGGATCACCAAGACTGAAAAAGGCTCAACGAGTGCACTTGAATGTGAAGGTTATGCTCACTGTGTCTTTGATTTTAATAGCATAGTGCATCATGAATTCTTGCCACAAGGTCAAACGGTCAATAGGAATACTACCAGAAGTTCAACACTGTTTGCGTGAAGCAATCCAAGAAATGCAATTTTGAAGGTGACAACATTAATGTAGACAAATAAATAAATATTTTTAAAACATGAAAATTTCCATTACTTTCTGAACATACCATGTAAAACAGAATATTTTTGAAAATCCCTTTCTAAGAATAGTTTAAAAGAATGCATGTTATTTATATTTAGTATGGTTATGTAAAATCAATACAAATTGTACATAACACTAAATAAAAAAATACTAGTGTGATAAATCAAGTAAATATTTTAGCACAGTAAGCTGTGAATTTAAAACATAATAAAATGCCTCTTCAGTAGAAAGCATATTGATCAAGTTTTGAATCAAACTTGACTTTCTGATGCCCCACTAATCTCAAGGAATCCATTGATAACTCAAAGAGCTTTCATGTTGATTATTTGTGTTATGAAAAGGTATCTTGTTACTCCAGTTACCTACTCCAGTTTTATTTGTCAGAAGTCTATCACTGTACTTTTGAGAGAGTCTTATGAATGGAAAATTTCTTTGAATTCTTTTCTGTATTCTTCAAAAATATAGATAAAATAAAGAGAGAGTTGAATTTTCTTGAACATAAAAATGCATAGCTTCAGACTGAATTAAAGTAGGGAATTATGAATAGAAATACAGTATGATGAATATTTTTGTAATTTTCCCACAAATTGAGCAGAATAAACTGTTGTGGTCCAAAAAAAATCAAACTTTGGCCTCCAGATGTCCATCAATTTTGTCATGGTTTGTTGGTGAATGACTTTTGTAAATGAATGAAAAATATTAAGTGCTTATAATTAATTTTCAATAAATGTTGATAGGTTAGTATAATCTTTGCTATCTTATTCGGATACGTACTTTTCATTTTAAACTTTTAAATATTTTTGGATAGTTATTTCAAAAACAATATTTTAGTAAACATTTCTGAATAGACCCTCTAAGAAAATAATTACTAACTACTTGATCTTAAAAAAAACTAGCGAGAACTAAAATATTTATCAAAAAGTTTTCACAAATTAATTTTTATTTTAAGAGAAATTATTTTAATATAATCAAAATGGTTTTTAAATATCTTGACTTAGCCTCTTTACTGTTTAACAATTTAAACATTTTTACATTTTAAGAATTTGATAAATTAAAATATTTATTTAAGAACAATTTTTTGCGTAATAGAAGAAAATTTTTTTGACAGACAGTAGATTTTGATTAAGTTTTCATAACTGTATCATAAAATGGCTTACATTTCTGAATCAAGGTCTGCATGCAAGTTTGTTTTTGGAAAATATTAAATTTTGGTATTTTATAACCTAATCAACATCCTACATAGATCTTCTGAACTTCTCTTGTGATGTGGAAACTGTGAAACATAATCTCTAGTATGTAAAAACTGGGTTCTCATAATTAATTGTTCAACGAATTGGTGTATTTATGAATTTGTCATTGAATACTCACCTGTCACTTATGTACCCTGGCATCATGAGCGTCTGCGAGCCCTCAACACTCCAGTAGAGCAGGGGAGGGGGCCAGCCCTGGACAGCGCAAGGGAGGGAAACTGAACCGCCAGCGGCTACTGTCCGGTTTGGAGGGCTTATCACGAACTTGGGTGGTGCTAAGGACAGTACAATTTTATCAGTCGATAAATAAATAATTAACTTGACTCGATTAAAAAAAATGTAAATAAGTTATTCAAGTTTGACATTTACATGTAGAACATGTAGTTGCTTATGTTGGTTACTCTTCTAAGCAAACAAGAGATCCAAATGTATAAAGAACTCTGTGCTCTAAGATTATCAAATTATGGCAAGTAATTGAGCACAACAAGAAGATGATATATTTCTGAGACAGAATTAGCTTTAATAAAGTTTTATACATTAATAGTTTAGGTCTCACTGTGAAGGACGTAGCCAGCGAGGAGGTTGAAGGGATCCGGAACCTCCCTAATTTCTAGTAAACGATTATTATTATTTAAATAATTCACTATTACTGACATGCACTGCTGAAAGATCGTTCTCAACAAAGAAACAGGTCAAAAACTTTGAAGGAACAAAATGGAGCCTTACTCTCTGTCTACTACCAGAAAATATCAGTTGTCTGGATCCCCAAAATTTGTTCCTGTCTACATTCTTGCTCATAATAGTTAAGTTTTATCTTCTACATCAGCTGGGGAAGTACTCAAAGAGCGGGTATAAACTCTATTTTCAATATTGTAACATGATAATAGTTGGTCTCTGCTGTCTATTTGTTTCTTATTCAGACATCCTTGTAGTTGCAGTTAACACGTGCTGTATTCCTCTCTCCTATCCAAGATATAAATATACATATTAGGCAAAAAATAATTTTAAGAATTTCTATATAATTGGAACATACAAAAACGCCTGTAAGATCTCTAATAAATTTTCTAAATACCCAGAAATGTACAGTTGAAAAAATTATATACAACATTTTTGACAACAAAATTTCTCGTTAAATATTTTAGAACAAGGTATAGGAAGAGAATAAAATAATGCACCATATTTGAGTCCAAACTGTAACATTCATTTTTGTAGATAAAATATGACTCATTTCCCTATATACACATATTGTGTTAACAGAGTCAATATTTGTAGTGAGGTAAGAGTAAGTAGATTCACCCTTTTAAAATATATTCAGGTAGGCTCATGTATCATAATAACTATGCTATACTAGCAGTTGCCCGCGGCTTCGCACGCAATTTCCCGTTGAAAACAGTACACTATATTCACTTATTCTTTTTCTATCACATTTTAAGCATTGCAGAGATAATTGATAGTCGTTCCTTCGTGAGCCTCTTGGGCGCATTGTGAAGGTGGTACATATTCCTGCCTCTATCATTCGTGGTTTTTGCTAGGTGTTGATAAGTTATTCAGAACAATAAATGTATATGGATGAATCTCGGTAAACTAATTAGGTTATAAAGAATCAAATTCAGTCTGTTAAAATTACTTTTCTGTCTAAGATATTTCCAGTATTATATAGGAGTGTGCCTTCAAGAAAATGTATCAAAGAAACCCAATTTCGATCATAAAGTGTCTTCTTTCGGCTCTTTTCATTTAACTTCGATGTAACCAAATTCGATTACCTTATGTGCAAACATTCACGGATTTGTACAATGAGGTTATTTTCATAATAGCGTTTAATAGTATTTTCATAGCATTAGATAGTTTATTGATCATTGGTGCAATCTGAATTTAAAATTAGGCAATGACGTCCTCTATGCAACCTGCATTACACTACTGATCAAGCACTTTACAATAAAAATTTTTTAAATTTTCAATGTAAACAAATGTTTCTGCCTCTTTGATGAACTTCAGCTGAAAGTATTAACAGCTTTTAAGTATCAGTTCGCTTTGTATTACGTGTCGTAGCGCAGTCTGTCGGATCAAATGTAAAACACTCCAACATCAACAACAATTTATAATTAAAAGATTAATTAAATCTATGTTTCCCTCTCTAAAAGTATGCCTATGTTACTTCCAGGAACGTGTAGAATCACTGTACAAAATTTCACGATGTTTCGTGCATTGGTTCCAGAGTTATAACGGAACATACAAACAAACATTCACATTTATATATATAGATTAAAAATTGGTTAGTAAACCAACACAATGGAACATCAAAGAACACAACTGAATGTAACTAAAGTCTTACTACCAATGCAACAAAGTAACTTTGTTACATGTGTTGGTAACTTACTGAAAAATGACAATGATTTCACTGTTTTTAACAAATTTGTTTATTCTGTTTATTCTCATTTGTTGTCATGTTTACCCTGACCAATGTAAACATTTTAGACCTTTGTTTTTAATTAAATTTAGACCTCTTGACCCCAAAATCAATACAGTTCTTTCTCGGACCAAGAGGACCCTACATGCCAAGATTAATGTCCCTAGGACCTTTTTATAGAGAATTAACAGAAACAAACAGACAATACAATTTTAAAAACGGTTGTGTGCTTAGTAGTTAACTGTATTATGAGTCACAGGTGACTCATAGTGAACCTGTAGTCGAGAAATCTACTGGATTTCACTAAAGCTACCAGTGGTGGATCTGAGGGTTTGGCATGGGGGCCATGACACGTCCGAGATGTTGTAAAAAGACGTTTTAGTGGGGAAAACTTAATCATCCTCTTATTATAGCCATAAAAAATTAAATGAAATTCATGAACTAAACTTTAAGTATGAGTAAATTTCTTTCTAAAAATGTTATTTTTTGTTGTATTGAAATGCAATATTTCCTGTTTTTAATAGTGGTAAACTAAAATTCAGGTGGTTCAATAATTATTACCATAAAGAATATTATTATATACGAGACTCTGGTGTCTCATGCCGCACATGAATAAATATACTTAAACATTTATATTTCGAGTGTGCACCACGAGTCATCCGTGACTCAGCACGTTGTTTCCTTCGTTCATGCCAATTTCAGCTGCTACCATTGTCTGCTTTGCTATTGCATCAGCTTCAAAGTTACAGGGTAGATGTTTACATTTGTCATGTTGTGGAGGTTTATTCAATAATTCACTCACTATTAGTCTAATTGAATATAACTATTTTGCGACATGAGTCACTTGTGACTCATGACAATTACAAAGCAAAAACCTTCCACGGTGGTGCTCTCTAATAGAACATAATCTGGAAGTTCCGCCAATTTCACCCAGAACGCCCTAGTGCTAGCTTACACTAAACTGTCAGATGCCAAAATTCGCCATTTACATCAGTCACTGATGCCTCATTTTTTTGTTCTCTTAGGACAAGAAGCTTATACATTGCACTTAGTCCTATAAGCCTTAGCGCTGGTTCCAGAGTGACAGGATAATTAGGATGGATAAGGTTAGGGGGTAGGGGCCGCCTCCTATTGAGATCCATGAGGAAGAATTAGGGCACTAATCTCAATGTCACGTCTCCCCAGAAGAAGGGGAAGCCAGCACTGAACCAGCCTCTCTAGTCAAAGCAGGCAGGGGGTGACACACCCTTGTTGAAGCTAGCAAGAACCTCTGATACTTAGAGAATGAACTTCACCAACTCCAACAGTCATCTCCCACAGTAGACTAGACCTATTAAATTACCCTTGCACCCCAGAATCCCAACATTTGCGGTTAGTGATGTGCCGCTCCTGGACATCCATAAGGTTGCCCAGATTCAAGTGACACATCGTTTTTTGCTGTGCCCAGTGGTAGGTTCAACTGGAAGGTATAAACCAGCCAGAAGTGATCCCTGCTGGGTTCACTGGTGCCTCATACCGTACAGATATAATTCATCTTTATGAGTCACCAGTGACTCACGTCGCAATATGAGAAAGATTACAATAAGAAATACTTATAGCAGACTTACCATGAACAGTGATAGTGGCACTAGTGGTGACTGTCCCCACAGTGTTGGTGGCCTGGCACACATACACCCCTTCATCCTGGATGGAGACCCCAGTAACAATGAGGGTATGGTCATCCCCCACGTGGGCCCTGGGTGGTAGAGTGGCTGAGGGGTGGTCTCTGTACCACCTGATCAGTGGTACAGGCTCTCCACCTGCTCTACATACTAGGCGGGCAGTTCCTTCCGGAGCTACTGTTACATCCCTCGGTGTACTCGTGAAGAATGGCTTTACTGAAACAATACATCCTATGATTAAATGAGGATACAGGAAAAGGCTTATAGACTTTGATGGCGTTTTTTTTACGATTGAACTGTTATGAACCCTGCTACTAATTGCTCTTTTGACTCAGTTTTAATATTGAATAACAATGTCTCATTATCAATCACGAGTTCAATAAACCTTCACCTTCCTTGCTGTAATGGAAAAGAAAGTTGAGGATGAATTTCCTTACTACGTTTTGTGGATGCCTAATTGTATTTGGTGCAGGGTAAGGTATACTCAGAGGGAAGAAGAGTAGCAGAGTAACAAATTATACATCTGTCTCATAATATGTTACTCTATGGTGGTAGCCAACTATACGCGTTACAGAACTTCTAATTTCTAACTTCTAATTCTACGCGAGCGGTACATCTATAGTACTGTTATGATCATACCTACCAAAGACCGCCAAGTGAAGTAACCTACCGTGAACAGTAAGGGAGGCCGCTCCACTCTCCCGCAATCCCGCCAAGTTCTGGACGACACACTGATAGTCTCCCGCATCCCCTGGTCTCACGTCAGCGATCATCAAGCTCCCGCCGTCCACCAATCGGAACCTACCTCAGAACAATACAAGTCAATACATCATGCATAATTAGTTAAATAGTTTCTGCCGATACAATTATATTTACAGGGTGTCCCACGAGTAACCCGACAAACTTCTCAGGTGGTTTCCTCTCATCAAAATAATAAAAAAAGTTCATATAAACATATGTCCGGAAACGCTTCGTTACCGAGCTACGGCTAGTGAAAGATTTCGCCCGATTTTCTAGGAAAGGGTGGAGATAAAGCGAAACTGATGTTTATATGGCGTAAAGATAGTTGTAAAATTTATTGGATTTTATGTAAAACTGAAAAATTGAATAAAATTCGTCCCGGACCTGTAAGACCACCCATTTCTGAGATATCATACAAAATATGCAAATTTTGGTCTCGAAAAACATGCTTTTTTAGATTTGAAGTATATTAACTTCATTAAATGGGTAATAAACACGCAAACTTTTTAACCAAAACTTTTAGAAAATTGAATTCCGAAGAGAATAATGTAAAATAGGCTTATAATAAACATACACAAAGTTTAAATAATTAATGTCAACTAATTAAATCGATATATACGAAAACTAATACCGTAAATGCAATATATGTTTATTAAATGATAAATAAACAACTTAAGCCAATACAAAAATATAGAACAGGACCTACATTGTAAATGTTTCAACTCTTTAAACATGTGTAATGTTTAAAGAGTGAACCTTTTGAGGTCGGATTTGCGCCATTGTACTCTATTAAAAAGACCTAAAGACCTCTACTCGACCTATGCTCTTATTTAAGATTTCCTTCGGACTATTTGGAGGCCATCCCCCGACATGACAAAAAAATGCTAGTTACTTCAAAAGTGTATTTTAAAGTGCAGATATGATTCACTTATATAGTTAATGATATTTGATATTTAGTTTTATTGCTTTACCTGAAATCGTTTGGGAATGATCATCATTACCTGTGCGGGACTTTTTAAGGAGTTTGTAAAATATAATAAACAAGAAAGTCTATTCTTGGTGCGAAATTCATAAAGACAGTTAAAATCTAGGTTTACGTAATAGCCTAATTAGTGAATGGTTGATTAAATTGTTATAATTATAGAAAGACAATGTTCAACAGGAACAATTTGTTTGAAAGTTGCGTTTTTACATCAAAGGTTGTGGAATGCTACAACTGAGCAAAATTATAAGAACTTTAAACTATATTTAGAATGTTGAAACTCATTATTCTTATTTTTTATTCGAATGTTACAAACCAATACATCGTTCATTGATAAGTTAAACGATTTCGACAATCGATTGGTTGGGGCTGCTGATCGAAGAATTGTAATTGTAAATTCATTTTAATCATACACCTTCATAATATTTCGTACTTTTACAAGAGCCAGTTAAATACTCCACCTGGTAGAAGACTGGAGGTCCACAACATCCCCGTCCTTACGCCAGTGAAGGGCTGGTTCCGGGTGCCCTTTGGGGGGTCCGCAGGCCAGAACTGCCGTCTCTCCAAGGGCCACTCTCGTGTCACGTGGTTCCTGACGGAAGTCCTCCCTCAACACTGATTCAATACAAAACGTATCACTAGATGTAAGAGATCAAAAATACTAATTTTTTAAATTTTATGAATTAACATATATCCTCACATGTCTAAATGTTCATTCTATCCATGTTATGGAGTTTCAAACTTAGGCTACTATTTATTTTACCAGCACATTTAGGCTACCTCAAACTATACCGACTCCCTTATATTGTGCTGTAAAGTCTTCGTTCAGCCTGAGGTCAAATTTCTACGAATATGATCATTCCTTATTTATACTAATTTTATGTATATACTGTATGTTTAAAAATTGATACTTATATTGTAGAATCGATCAAAAGTTATATTTAGCTACTTACATTTAGACAACTCTAACTGTAAAACATTGTTAAATTTGGTAGAGTTTTTGGTTAGGACTGGTAACAAATAGTCGTAAGACATTTTCTTTCTTTAATTTTGTACGCTCTTAAATTCCATGAAGCGTAGTGAATGTTGATGTATTCTACATTCTGAACGATACTAAAGTACCAAAGTTAACTCTAACCTTTATGAACGCTTCCGTGATCTGAGCTTTAATTTGGGTACTATCTCGAGGGATGTTTTTAGGAGCCGAAGGCGCTTCTGTAGCGCACTGATGGCCAGGGCATTTCCCAACGGTACTTTCCGGACCTCGTCCAACGTGATGTTGGAAAAATTGGACGATCTAGGACGTGATCTAAGGTTGGGAAAGTACCGATCGCAAATGCCCCAGGCCATCAGTGCGGGCTTTGGTGGCCGAACTTCTAGCGAAAATAGAAAAAATATTCTTCGAGATAGTACTTACCTAAATTCCAGCTCAGATCACGTGAGCGCTCGTAAATTTCAAATTCAACTTTTCTATTTCTAATAAGTACGAATGTATTTACTCACTTATACAGACCAGTGGCAAATAGTAGATAAGGACAGAGTGGCCTCATTATATTACCAAAGCAGGCTATCCTTTTTCTAAAATTTAATTTAATTTATTTTTATGGTAATTAAGTTAGTTAAAGATTCTTTGAATATTTAAAATATTGAGCCGAAGCCCCTACCTTATAATGATATTCTTATCGTTATAGGCCTATGTCTTCAGAGCTGCGCTCTGTCTGAAAGAAGAAGGAATAAATATTGCTTGTGCTAGAAAGTGTCTGCCATACCTTTTTAGTGTCAGTCTATACTATACTACCACAATGAGAAAATAGTGTTTTAATTAATAAGAAAGGCCAGTTTACAGGTTTTACTCGTGATCTGTATGTTTTCCTGAAGCATATTATTTTTATATGTGCTGTTAAATGTATTGTTGCAAATATCAAATGAATAAAACACTTTGTTTAAATTAGGTAATACCGATAAAATGTATATTTTGAATATATTTTAATACGGCTCGAATTTAAAACTGTTATGCACATTGCACAAGCTTTTCAACGGTTAGAAAACACTAAAAAAGTTAATAATTACCGAAATATAAAACCAAAATGGCGAAAATTTTAAATACTTTTTACAGAAGTGACTTTAAATGGTTGGCTACACCAGAATTTAATATTTTTATAAATATTTTGTAATATTACTTAATTTATGAAGATTGACCATAGACGTAATTGTTGATAGCAAATTTCAACTCCGTCAAGGTACCTGTTAATATTTTTACAACAATGAAATAGTCACCTACCTCTCACAATACAATACAACAATTGTGCCTGTATGGGTAATTATGTACAACTTCAATATGATATTTAAATTTTATTTTAGCCCAGTAACAACGCCTAAAATATTGGTAGAGAGTTTTGAAACTATTAAGATCATGTAATAAATTATCTAAATTTGCTCCACATTTATACATAACACTGAACATAATTTGGAAAAGGTTAAATTTACCTCCTCCTCATCTAAAAACATGAGATGATGCTCCCCAAATTTAAATTCTGGATACGGCACTGATATAACATGAAGCAATATATATATATATATATATATATATATATATATATATATATATATATATATATATATAGCACAAAACTTTAACAGACTGACGCCACTTCATCTTGTATCAAAGTTCCTTTCCTTTGAGTTTCTGATCTCGTTGGAGAGAAGCATCCTTTAATCATAGCCCTTAGTGCTGCTGCCTTACGTGCCCTCGCGTCGCTATATATACTTACTCAGGGCTTTGAGATGATGTAAGGGCAAAGGAGAACGGACTACTCTTTTGTAATTGAAACCCTAATGCAGCACTTTTTCTGTGACCTTAACTTGGTTAAAACTTAGGATTCCAGTCGCCAGTTTCATTGACCGTTTAGACCAATCATTGTTTTTTAATTATTGTGAGCTGTAACTAAAATACCGAGAAAAATTCGATAAAGAAGATATTAACTACAAAAAGAGACCGGTTTTATTATTTTATTAACTAATATAGACACAGGAAATGTAGAATATTTCTAAAGAAATCTATATTAAGGTTTAGGAAAATGTGAACATTAGTGAATATTATGCATATTTTCCTGTGACCTAATGTGGTCACATGGAAACAGCTGTAAGTACAGTACTTAATACAGAGTAAGGTCACCTGAGTGTGTGTTATTAATCTGGGCTGTGACGAGTTAATGTTGTTGAAAACACAGTTATGTTCGTCGGACATTCAAATAATAATAATAAATGACAAAGTGCTTTTGTTTGTTTTTTTGCTTTTACGCGTAAACTACTGAACCGACTGTAATGAAATTTTACATGGATATTCTTAGGGTCCCTGGGATGAATGTAGGCCTATTCTTATATAAAAATTCCTCTGGGCTACGCCCCACTTTATTACGTTAAGCAATAAAACGGCTAAAACTTACTAACCCCAGTGCATTAATGACCTTACGGACAGAATAATAGTTGAAATTAAAATAATCCCGCCTCATTCCTTAAAACATGTAGTTTCAAGTTTCTACAACAGGCTTGGAAATTGTCAAAATCTCGTGGGGAATTATTTTGAAAATCTTATATAAAAACACAGGTTAGTGTGTTTGAGCCGTTTTATTACTTAACGTAACTGTAATTACTAGTGCTACTGTAACTTTACATTTAATATTTTCAAACTGCCCCTAAAAAGCCCATTTTGGGGAATTGTTTTGCTTTTGCATCTTAGAGGGGTGTCCTGAGTTTCATATTTCTATGCATTGAACACGCATCACAATCTGATAATCCAGGTGTACTAAAGCTATCCCACATATTCTGTGTCACTGGTTCTCTGTTATCAATGCAATTCCACGGTACAGGCACGTCCCGTCTGCTGTTATCAATACAGATGGCGCCATGGGTGGAACTGGAACATGACTGGAATGTCCCTGCTTCGTGGGTGGACCTGCCTCTCCTAGATTTCTGAGTCAGGATTTCATGCATGTTCGAGTCTACTATCTCCGGGTGCCATGTGTCCAAAAACTTCCACCTATTCCTTGTCTGAAAATTTGACGAATAAAAAGGAAAATCGTTGTTATCAACGCCCTTTTTATTAACCATTTCCTCTTCTGGTATTATTCTTTTTTTCCCGTTTACTCCGTTGAGAGTCTTTTCTGTCATCTCACACCAAACCTTGCAAAGTCTTATATTCGAAACCATCACACCGTAATGGTTTTGCTAATGGCGCAGTGCAGTGGATACGGCGGTTATCGCAAGATAACTGAACGAAGCATGGCTGCTGCTTGGATGGGTGACCGCTGAGCGATCCTGTCCTTGCAAGCAGCCCTTCTGCCCGGCCATTGATGGTGGTTCGGAAGTCAGCTTTACCTTCTCCTGGTAAAATAAAACATTCTTTGGCCTTTACTGTAATCGTTATTAATGATATGTTTACAATGTTATACAAGAATGGAGGTCGGGTAACGTTCCTATCTTGTTTTATCTACTAAGATTACGGTGCTGCCTTGCAGTGATGGCGTAGAAAAAACAGATCCATCGAGATGTGCCTATCACTGAACACAATAAGGATCTGATGGATCTGTTCACAAATGCGTGAGATAGCAATGGTATATTGGTGTGAGCTAACTAAAAAGACATGGCATTGATGCTTCTAGACATTGTAAAAACATATGTGACTGGGTTCCGGATTTAAGAACATTTAAGAATGGATATGCTCTGAATTAGTAAATAATATTTATTGTAAAACTCACATCCTTAGCTGGTAAGAGGAAAGGATTCCACGATTACACGTAGAACATTGCTGAATAGAGCAATTCTACCTATTCAGTATTCAGCAATGACAGAAATCGGTTTTGTATGGATTTCGTGTAAATTTATTGGAGCCCCTAATGGATTTTGGGCTATTTCAAAAGAGTGGTATCTCAAAAACATAGTTTATTCAGAATTGATAACAACTGAAAAATTTACAATCCTTTAGTATTTGAGTACTATATTCTTAATTATCTATATTTTCAACACCAAGACAAAAATTAGTCTTATTCCGACTTTATGTAAATTTGTTGGATCTGTTTGTAATGGATTGTTTGTAATGGATCTTGAGTTATATTTGTCAAACAGTTTTTTATTCTAAGTTCATAATACTAAACGCAATTGAAAAGTTGGAAAGTTTGTAACGCTGTAGAAAGAGTTGACTATCATAAAATGATATTGAATATGTGCACCCAAACAGTAGAAGTGTATTCCAGCTAGGGTAAATCTAGTTATTTAGAGAACATTTGGGAAAGACCGATAAATGTAATAATTTATTCAGGATTAGGTGAATTAGAACAATGCAATTAACACTTTATTCAATGTTTAAAAGTAAATTTTACGGAAAATAGTATACATTTCTTAAAATTACAGCGACTGTGAACTAAGAGATTCGTACCAATACTTTTATAACTCTTGAGGACTGTTGGCCATTTTGGGATTTTATTTTATTTTAGTGGGTTGACTGTCGTCGATATTTTCATTCCGACAAGCACTCCCCCTCCCCCTCCCCCTCCTCCCTTCATTAAAGTCTCTTTAACCTCGATCTCACGTCCGACATAACAGTAAAGTTACGAACAACTCTTTACTGCCCCCCCCCCCCCCCCCCCCCCGACTAACCACCTCCCACAAGCGTCGGTCTCATTAAGCGGCGAAATGTGAAGCAACACTGCACTTAGCGCATGAAAGGGCAAGTCTGGGTAGTTAAGTACCGGAAGTCATCGCAGCCAAAGGCGGCCCGGAAGTTTAGCCAACGTTGCCAAACCCTCCGATAAAACACACGAATTGCCACAAGTTGGCACTACTGAGGCTCAATCTAATAAAATAGGGATAACGAAGTTTACTGCCTAAGTATGACAACAAAATTTGCAGTTTAAAGATTAGACCTCCAAAATAAACGATATTTAGAAGTTTGATTGAAAAGGTATCCAAACGGGCATTCAATTATATTTTTAAAGTCTAGACATAAATAAGGCATAATTTTTTAGGCTTTAAAATTTTTAGTATATGTAATTCAAGCCAATAGAAGATCATTTATAACAGTTCTATGGTGAAATTTCTACATTATAATATGAAAACACGAGCACGACTACCAACAATTACTGTTATCACTAATCAATTTAAAACACAAGTTTTAATTGTTTTGTTTTTTACATTTAGAAATCATTAACACTGTACAAGGTTACAATGCAAGAAATAATGTCACATTATCAAGAAAATAAATAAAATAAAGAACTCAAACATGTCCATTTAGTCATTTCTAAATATATAAATTGTAATAAGTAATGTCTTTGATTTTATTAGTCACACCAAAGATAACTCACCCAGTGCTAAAGATTGAGGCAAGGCAAAGTTGGCGCTCGGACTGCCATCTATGGAGATAAATAGCAATTACTTGAACGACAACTATCAAAGTTACGTGGCGCAGCCCTAGCGTTGGCCATAAGAACTAACTGAAATAATCCCGAACCTCAACCAGGTCCGTAGGAACAAATACAATCAAAGATAATACATAGCCTACTTTGATCTTGTCCTCTTACAAGGCCAATGAAATTGAATCTATATACATCTCCCTATACGCAGAAGAAAAGAATATAACATTGGTTTTACGAGTACTTTACCAATATTTTGGGAGCTGCAGTACCCTGTCTTCAGGAAAAAGACATTAATTAATATACTTTATATAAAGTAAAAGTTTCTTTATTTATATTAGAAGAATTTAAATATAAACACAGTACATTAGTTGAAAATGTCCGGTGACGTGCAATTTTTAAACAAAATCTTTGTGGAGCAGTTGATTTCAAGTAAGAAATTATTGATTGATAGTGCCAACAATGTTTTTGAAAAATTTTGAATCCAGCAACGGTTTGAAATTACTGACAAAATTATCTTAAATTTAATCCAAATGGAATAAAAACAATTTAAATTGTACTTACTCCATGTACTTACTTACTCACTGATCGTTATTTTTCAATTCCGACAAAAAGTATAAACTTGTAACTTTGACATGGTAGATCCACTTAAGCACTAAACGAGTAATAAGAAGGGATTTCAAAATCATTAGGAATCATAAAATTCAATAACATATTTCAAGATAACAGCCGAAGACAAAATTTACTTCTGCCTATCTTCCTATTGTGCCCAAAGGGATGATAATTGTTTTAGAGACAATTCTAGACAATTCTTTTAAAGAGAAATACATTAATGTTTAGCCCTAAAAATAGGGTTTACACTTGGCATTCAACCGTTGTTAACGATTAATTTAATAGTATTACTTAATATAAATCACAGAGTTCTAATACTGATTTAAAACTTACGGCCCTTATTAATTTCTGTGGCTTTTTATTAATTAGGAATAAGCGAAAATTTATGTAACATAATGAAAACTTTTTGTATTAAATGAGGGTATTAATCCCGTAACACATTTTTGAAAAAAGTTGTGTTAAATCTCTTTCCAAAGCTACGAAATTATCAATGATCCTCTGAATAATATTCGTATAATTTTAAATATATTCCCTAAACTGCGTTAATACAAAAATAACTACAAATTTGATACTTTAAATTCATTTAAAATCTATGTAATATTTTTTTCAAATTGATAGACGGATCTCACATTCAACCGCTCATAATAGAGATAGCCTACTATAGTGATGAATTACTCCGGCGAAGTAGTGACAAGTGTTGACTGGTTTGCCCTCAGAGGGCTTTGAGTTTGCCCCTCCCCAAGTCGAAAAGTTCCAAAGTCACACCCTCTCTTCCTTGTTGTGGATTAGTGTCGAGGGATCCCAAAACAGGGAAGTGTCGACAACTAGAGGTTGCTCTGTGCTTTAATCTAAATCCGTTAAATCCAAATAATCGCTGAGTATCAGTCCTTATATAAAGAAATAAATAAGATGGTACGTTATAGGTTAAAAAGATATATATTCACAAGATTTGTTCAAAAATATGTTATGGCCATTTAAAATTTTACATTTCCTCCCAGTAATGTGTAAAGAAAGCAATTTTAAAGAACTAAATATAAATAATAAATCATTTTCTCAAAAAATTGATCTGGTGTTTTGTTTAAAGTGTACTATCCTTATTAGAATATCAGGCAAGACTTTTTCAAAAATTATGTAGATTGAACTTTAGTAAAAGAAATTAAGAATTTGTGATGAAAACAGAAACATTATGTTTTATATAACAATATTACTCTTATAATTAGGAAAGCACAAATTTATTTCCCAGTGCTTCAAGTTTTATTCCAATTTTTAGAATTTTAACGTCCAATAAAAGCATAAAAATCAGATGCCGTACTCCATAAATTATTACAGTTTAAAAGTATGCAAGATTTCATTTTAATTTTGAGTCTAAATAAAATTAAACTTCGATAAAGACTAATCGAACTGGGTCTGTGTAGTTACACTGGTGCTTGGACAAACCATTCATTAATACAGAATGTTTCTTAACACATGAACAGTTTTAAAGAACGTACTCATTTGTTCAATCATTCTTTAAGATTTATTAAACCTTTACAAAGATGAAAAGTAGAATATCAAAATAGGTTTCAAATTTGGATCTGTTTTTATGAACAAAACTAGATTATTGCCTATGGCTTCCCTTAACATGATTGTCTTTTCTTTGTTAAGAGTGTTGTTGAACCTTGGTCATATTTAGGTCTACTTCTAAAGAAGTGTTTTTGAAGAACGTTTGAAGAACGTTATATTTTAAAAGTAAAGTAAATATAAAATAAAGAATGACTTATTTACCAGGCGAAGTTAGGGGTAGGAAGCCCCTTCTAATACTTAACCTGGGGACCTACGGCTTAAAAGTGACTTCGAATCGCCACCAATAGCCGAGCAGGCGAGCCGCTTACTAGGACAGGATCGCTCAGCGGTCACCCATCCAAGCAGCAGCCACGCTCAATGTTGCTTGATTCGGTATCTCGCCTTAACCGACGTACCCGCAACAATGGGCTATTGGCTAACACACATTTTAACCGTGGAAATAATACAAATCCTAGGCCAACAACGCACTAGGACACTTCCACATTTTAACCGAAGTTTTGTCCTAATCTTAATATAACCTTCCCATTTATTTGAGGTTGTTGTGGTGTGGCTATGAAATTCGTAGAGACCTTAAGGTACTGCTGCCTTGAATACGAGTATATGATAAACTGTGCTGGAACACGCTTAAGTCTTTCTGAACCCAGAATCAATTGAGCTTTCCATACTTTGTAATCTGCATTGGCTGGGAGTGATAAATTGGCTTTCAGCGAAGCCGCCACTCACCACTCAGGGGCTGGGAAAAAAACTCAGAACAAATTGGGAGGATATGTCAAGAACAAATTGAGCTATAGACTTAAATTAACTATAGACTTAATTGGTCCATGGAACTTCATTTCTACATAAAGATCGCGTTCAATGATGATGCACGTCTCTATGTGCAGGAAGACGTGATGTGATATGGAAGTACGTCTTGGCTATATATGTCTCCGACTTGTACCGAAGGTGGAGGATTCGGTCTATGATCTCTCTCTCTCTCCATGAAATATTCCTTTATTTAGTCATGATACATTCTGGAGTACAACACTATGGGCTTAGCGAAGCTAGTTACGCTATTCGTGGTCTAGCATACTCCTATATTGTATAGTATCTCACACCTCCTTCTGTCGGTGAGCCTCGAGAATAGGCTGACCTCTTCAATCATCTAATGTACCGACTATGATGTCTTATATATCGTAGGCTATAGTACTCGTAGGTGTGGTTTGCGTCTGAAATACTTCAAAATTTAAATACTAGTAGGCCTATAAGAAATCCCATGCCACACTGCTCGTCGAAGGCAGTGTACAGTTCCTCGTTGTTCCTTCTAAACAGAATGCGAAGTGTTGTTTTCTTCAGCACAAAGAGAGAAAATGGGCCAATTTTGTTTCTTTTACAGGCATTCTAATTTTTTGGACAAATAAGGAGGGATTGAAAGTTTTTGAGTCCCATACTTCAAACAGGATATTCTGATGATGATAAAATGTGAAGTTGTGCTGTTTATTGAAGTATTAGTTAAGCTTGTGTGAACCAGCTATAGTGAAACTACCTTGCGTTATATCCCATAAGAACGATGAAAAATTTAAAAATCTCTACTTTTTTCTTGTTCGCAGCTATTTTCTTGGGATATTTTAATTTTTATCGAAAAGTGCACAATTTTTAGTATTTTTAGGCGCCAAAGTCCAAAATGTTTGATATTTTTTTTCTGAACAACTCATAAAAATATGCCCTAAAAACAAAAAAGATGCATATCTTTGATATCTTCAAAATGATACGATTCATGATTCCATGATTCTACGACTAAGTCAGCGTTTACACTGGCGAGTAAAGTTGAGCAAGAGCTTGGGTAGCTACTTTTGCATAATGTGAAGAGTGTCAAGCAATTTTATCTAAAGTACTGTCGCTAATACACTTGTGCTTATCCGAAACTGTTCTCCAGTTCTTGCAAACAGCTGCCGGACACTGGTAACACTTGCGCCTGTTTACACTAGCAATTTTTACTAATGGACGCAACACTCAACTTCATGCCGGTGCAACATAAACATAAGAGCGCAAAGGTTTTTGACTTTTCTTATGGGTTAAAATCAAGATGGCTGCCAGTGCAGCCGACTCTTAATTTTAATACAGTTATGGAAAACTCTCGGCGATGTTGCAAGCAAACTAAAAAATCTTTCAAATAACTACTATAGTATTTAAAAAAATGTGAAAATTTAGAACTTTTACTTAGAGGTTCAAAACGTTGAGGTTACATATTTTTTGGTTTTTTCTGCTAACCATAACTCTCTACAACCTCTCGCGATGCAGCTTCTTGGTAAGTTATGCAGCGAACAGTAAAACATCGGAATGGTACCCATCGTTCCATTCCTCCGTTAAGTTCAGCAGAGTAGGGGAACAGCGCAATAAACTACTAGACTTTACGATACAGGGAGCTGCAGGGGAGGGCGCTATGGAGGGTTTGTAGGAAGTAATAGACCCTGGTACGCACCTATAAACGAGCAGTTGTTATAAACGGAGCCCTGGGGTGGAAAAAAACGGTGACGCGAAATGGACTTAGTTCACTGGATAAAATCTGTTTTAATACGAATCATACTTTTGTCAAAAGGGTATTTGCATGGATTTGTCACAATCTCTTGCAAGAAAGTAGCTAGGAAAAAAATTTGGGGGGGGTTCAGACAACTGATATATTCCCGTAGTGGACAGAGAGTAAGGCCCTATTTTGTTCCTTAAAAAGTTCTTGATCCGTTTCTTAGTTGAGAACAATCTTTCAGCAGTACATATCAGTAATACACTGAATTATTTAAATAATAATAATCGTTTACTAAAAATTTATTGAAAAATTGAAAACTGGGAGGAGGGATCCGAACCCCTTTAACCCTCTCGCTAGCTACGTCCCTGATCTCTTGGCATATGATGGGTCTTCAAAACAATGTTAAACTCGCGTTTCAAACCTGTGACACATTATGAAATCAGTACTATGTTAAGAACTATATTTCATTTATTACATGTACCTAATGGCATTGTCGACATACTGTTATAAGTAGGCATGTTAAAGCATAGTATTGTTTGGTATTCTTATGGACAGATTTGAAAAGTACAAGGATTTGTGCCCTGCTGTCCACAGAACCTGCTACTGAACAAGCATGTAATTAGAACTAGTCATCATTGTATAGTATTCAAGATTAGGCCATGGATACAAAATTTTTGTAATGCGGCTTTCGGTTTGACCGGCGATCTAATAGTTTCTGACAATTAAGGTCCTATCCATAAGGTTCTATATTATAACAGAGGCAAGGATAACAGAAAATAACAAAGGGTGAATCTTTGTTACAAACACAGATTCGGTGCGTCCTCTTTTCAAATTTATAAAGAAACGTCAAAATTATATTATAAACCAATATATATATATATATATATATATATATATATATATATATAAAATGTTGAACTAAATCACTAACTTTGAAGTTTGTTGGTTGCAGATTTCAGCAAACCTTACTTCCCTTGTGTCAGATTCCAGTCACCATCGGAGGTGGACAGCAAGGCAGAAGTCCTTGTAATTCCTTATAAATACTTTACAAGGCGCATTAAAATGGTTTTTTTATGAAACTGCCTTATTTCATTATACTTGACTTCTACATTAAAATAATAGATTATCGTGTACCTTTGATCAGTATCTCCAAATATTGTGAAAGGGCAAGGATTCTCATTGAAACCATCTGAAAATTCAAACAGCTAACTTCTATTTTGTAACCAACCATATACAAGAGTACAAAAAAAGATTGAACGTTATAAATTTGTAATTTTTTTGTATCTTTAATAAAATTAGATTTATTAAATTATTGGTTATTTTACCAATATTATCAAATACGTTCAATTAGTTCTATGTGAAACTCAAAGAAAATGTTTGCTTGTTCGTTTAAATAGTACATTATTATATTTTATGCACCGAAATTATACGTCATGCATTTTAATTGATTTTTTTTCTTGAACAAGACGAGTGAAAATTAAAAATGTCAATATTTACTTTCCAACAATTATGCAATAAAAGTGTCAGACACACAAATTAAAGCCATTTATAAAATTGTGTCACCTTGTTACAACAAAAATAGTGCTATTTTAAATTTTTTTACATTTTTATTTAATTCAATAAGTAAATATAAAGATCTTATCAATTAGAGGAATAAATATTTTAGGACAAATATTGAGTAATAGTGAGAAATTTCAGATTCATGCATTTTAAACTTGGATAATTAACAATCGAAAGAGCTTTTTACATTTTAAACAGAAATACGAAAATCCAATTTTTAAACTGAGCCACTGCGTATTGGGTTATTATAACCATATTGAAAATTGAAACATTTTAGCTACTCCAAACTCTTTCACTCCCCTTAGAAAATGGACAGGCAAAGACAAGAAGCCAAGTTGCAGATCTCTCTCAGAGAAATTACAGGTTCGATTCCCGAGAAGGTCAATTATAATTTGTAAACAATTTGGATTGTTCACCCCAAAAATGTCTAGTCCAATAAATTAAAATACTATTGGCGTAGAAAAAACCCCCTTAAAAATTTATCCATCCTTAACTGATCATTCATATATAATTAGTTTAAAACTGTGTTAATACTAAGCATGTACTGTAAGTACGTGTTGAGATTTCAATAGTATTATTTGGTACGCCACACAAAAATGTTAAAAAGCAATATTTAGGGGTAACTCTCTCTCCGTGCATCAAACATATCATCAGACTACGGGAGGGTGAGGGTTGAGAATCTCCAAGGGTCGTAATTATATTCTCCACTTCCAACATTCAAACGTCAACTCAGCTCGATGTGTGTTGAAAAGCTAAGTAACGGGAAGAGATTTGTAATTGATCCGAACTTCTCACCACCCAACAGTTGTAGTTGAGGTAAACTTGGCGCCATTTGGTGGTATAATCTATTGTTGAACACGGGGCTGAGTCGTCAATACGGGTTAAGTGCTCAAGTTTCCAGCTTAACCCTTTCTTGCTTCCCTGCTTCTCCGTTTCCTACTCTAGCGCATTCCAGAGGTGTTTTGACAGTATTCATCTTCTCTTTCCTGTCTGAACTTACATCCTTCCTCAGTCATTTATCATTAGACTTTTCAAATTAGATTTTATACGTACCGTCCTTATGCAATATAATTGTTTTGTATAAATGAAAGTTTTCATTAAATTAAAGAATATTGTTTTATTTACGTTGCTGAGAGGCGGTAAGAACGATATACTGTATGTGACAGTGTGTAAGAAAACAACTTATACAACATATTGTATCAGAATAACCGATAGTCAGTTTACGTAATCGCCCAGCCAATGAAAATGAAAATAGGCCATTATTGTAAATAGTACCGGGAAAGCGTGTTGTTAATGGTGTATTTTCTAAAAACATCTACACATATACCTACGTATCACTGGCCTATAGCGCAGTGTAGCGGGAATGGAGCATGGCTGCTGTTTGGATGAGTGACCGCTGAGCGATCCTGTCCTTGCAAGCAGCCCGCCGTTAGTGGTGGTTCGGAAATCACCTTTAAGCCCAAGGTACTTCTTAGACCTAACTTCGCCTGGCGAAATACGACATTCCTTACCTTCTTTAAATGTACTTTTTCCTTCACTTCCTTCAAAAATTTCAAAGTGTAGATTTTTACAAAAATCAGCCACCATTACATTGTTCTTTATCATTTTTCGTCCTTATTTTTTTATTACTCCATTAAATCATCAGTAGATAATATATCTGTACACGTAGTTTTCAAACAGCATGGTTAAAGTACCAATACAAATAATATAAAATATTTATTTTTAACCCTGGTTTTATTTTACTTAGTTGTTTTTTAAATTTAGAGGAAAATACTGTGACGAATTGTTTAGAAAGAGTTTTAACTGATATAATGGATTCTTTACAGCTGTGTTAGGAGACTGGCTTCTTTTGGGAAACTAGATCATCTAATGAGGAACTTTCATGGTAGAGGAATAGCTACAACATTTGAATATTAGGAAATGTTTACGTTTAAAATTAATTCGTACGTGCACATAGTTCCAATATTCAGGCACCAGGGAACTCCAGAAATTAGGAGTTCCATAAAGTTCCAGCGTCTTGTAAAGTCCTGTAGGTCTTGGATTTATGGGTTAAGATGGGACTTTTGGAGATAATAATCTGTTTAATACACTAGAAAGGGCGGTCTCTTGTTTTCTGATGGATCTTGAGTACTTCTTAGTAAATATAAGAATTCTTATTAATAGATTAATATTGGCACGATGGCGGTGACTTTTCTGAACATTGTGATAAGATAAGTAATCAATTATGTGTTGAATATACAAATTCCAAGGAATTTCTTGTGTCACATATAGTTATTACATATCATTGCGATAACCTTTTCCAAGTTCAACTTCTTGAGAAGTATGATCCAATACGGTTTTTGTATTTTGAAGTAGTTATTTGGTCAGATTCCGTTATATGCCCCTAACGCTTAAATTTTTTTCAATGAACTTAGAACATTATAAAACGATCTAGTTGAGTAACAGAACTAACATTCCATCAATCAACAAGGATTTCCAGGTTTTGCGGTCGGTATTGTTGTCGCTGTTATCTTGTCTTTCTCAAGAATCCCGATTACGGCAGGCCGCGCGGCATCACAACGCTTCACTTCAACTCTGTTACCTGTTCAATTAAGTAGGTACTGATATTTTACATATTTTACTGATAGGTAATATCTCGAGGGATGTTTTTCTTTCGTTGTCATCAGCGCGGGGCAGCACCGACGCTGCCGAAGCCTGCGCTGATGGCCGGAGGCACTCGCATTTTGGGTGGAGGAGTGTGATCAAGAATAAAAACAAGTTATGTGTGTTTTTTTCAATAAAGAGTTTAGTTTTTGTTTGGTAATGTTTGTTTTTGTTGAATTTTTGTGTTTGGAGAAATGTAGGGGTGTGGTCGATATAATACGTAAGTACGCTTTTTTCTTAGCTAGTAACCAATTGTCATTCATTACAATCATCCGTAAATGAAAAATTAGCGTTGGGGGCATAATGTTAGTTCTGTTACTCAACTATACATCGTTTTATAACGTTCTAAGTTCATTGAAAAAAGTTTAAGCGTTGGGGGCATATAACGGAATCTGACCAGTTATTTTTTTAAACAATCTACTCCTGCCATCTTGGATTACCTATTTTGCTCTCATGATCCAAGAGGATTGGTAGATTTATCTGCAGCTGCTGTAAAATATAGTTTGCTCACTCCACCCTCCATGTACCCCATCGAACAAAGGGTATAAATGCCCAATAAATCCCCAGATTAACGACGCTGGACTGTATGGGGATGAGTGCCGTGAGGGTTTGAACACGAAGGGTTGGATTTAGTTTGTGAAATATTCACGGAATTAATTAATGGCATCGCACTCCTTGAGTTATGCGTTTAAAAAACAAATTTAGTTTATTTTATATTAATTAATTGCTGATTAATTGTTTAACAGCAGAGCAGGTCGAGAAATAAGTGTTACGCGTGGTCATCTAATTGACAGAATGGTTTTGATTCATGAGAGTGACAACATAGTATTACTTATACATGTTTAAAAATTAATTTACAACATTAATAAGAATCAATACATTTTATCAATTGAATAGATTATGTTTATATTATATTACTGCCTGTCTTACAATATCAGTAAGAATCTATACATTTTATCGATTGAATAGATTATGTTTATATTATATTACTGCCTGTCTTACAATATCAGTAAGAATCTATACATTTTATCGATTGAATAGATTACATTATGTTTATATTATATTACTGCCTGTCTTACAATATCAGTAAGAATCTATACATTTTATGGGCTAATAAAGTAGGTTCTGCTTATGATGTTAAACTGTTTTTTAAAACAGGAAGAAATTATACAATTGAATACAAAGAAGTAGATGATTCTGATTAGATTGTATAACTGATTGTCTTGTAAAATGAGATTCTACATTTCATGGAATGTAAGCAGTTCTAATGAAGCAAGTTCTGATTGCATTATACTACTGTTTTACACTGTCAGGAAGAAAATATACAATTTAAAACAGATTAAACAAATAAGTAGTAAGTTCTAATTATTGTTATGGAATTAAACAACAAGCTCTCACTATGCTTAATTATTGTTTTGCAGCAACAGGGAGATAATATACATTTTACAGACTAACTAAGTAGGTTCTAATTAGATTATATTACTGTCTGTTTTACAACATCAGTAAGAAAGATACACTGTTGTGGACTAAGCAATATATTAATGTAAGTCTTGTAACATCAGCGACAAGTTATATTTTTATATTAGGAAGAAACTAATATTACATTTCTACTTTTTGTACATACAGAGTTAATAAAATGTTTGAAGACCCCCTGTTAATATTGTAATGGCTCACACTAGAGAAACTAAACTATGCACATCTTCATGTCTTATTATGAAGTACCTTTGGGCATAATGACTACTGTGTTTACAAAGCCAAAATGGGAAATTTTGGGAGCAACTCAAATATTTCAAGTGACAAGCCCCATCGAGTGACCCCTCATTTTAAAGGATCTGATAAAAGGAAACTAATAACGCAAACTGGAGGTACTTATGTTAACCCAGAACAAAATGGCGGCGAATTGAAAGTTTTAGGAGTCAGAGTTAACTACTTGCCCAAGCATAAGTAACCTGTTAAAGCAGTCTGGAGACCCCCTGTTGATATTGTAATGTCTCACACTAGAAGAACTAAATTCTGCAAACTTTTTGTCATATTATGAAGTACTTTTTCGGCATAATTACTGCTTCGATCAAAAAGTCAAAATGGGGGATTTTTGAGGCAATTAAAAAATTTCAAATGCTCCATTGAGGAATCCCTCATTTTAAAGGTCCTGATGAAAAAAAACTAACAACGCAAAATAAGAGCTTACAATACAACTGACTAATTAGATTATATTGATGTCTGTCTTACACCAGTAAGAAAGTATATATTGGTATGGGGCTAAGCAATACATTAATGTAAGTCTTGTAACGCCAGGAAGAAATTATACATTTTTATAGACTAACTAAGTAGATTCTGATTAGACTACATTACTGTCTATCTTCCAGCATCAGTAAGAAACTATACAATTACTGGATTCAAGTAACTCCAACTACGAGTTACAAAGCTGGTGGAGATGCGATGGAGAGATTTGTGGTTACTCTCTAACTCACGCTATCCGGTAATTGTAGTTAAGGTAAACTTGGAACCATTTGGGGGATATCATCTATTGTTGAACTCAGCCACGAACACCGACACCGGTTAAGTACCCAAGTTTCCGAACCGTCTCCTCTCCCTGTGCTCATTGTATCCCACCCCTGCCCCTTAGAACATCCAGACTTGAACTTCAGGTATTGCTCTTCCTCTCTGGAAGTATTTTGGTGTGTACAATGTAATAAAATAGTTTCATAAGAGCTTAAGGTGTTGCAATCGATTTTGGGTTCAGTAAATGCTTTAAAAAGTCACAATCCTTTAAGGTACCCTTTTTGAAGACAGAAAAAGAACAAACTCTTTTTTGGTTACTTAACGAAGAATTATAGGCATTTGAAGTACTCATTTGAAGCCATTTTATAATCAGGTCTAAACGAAAACGGCTGTTGATAACGATTTCAAATTTTTACAGTGCGTATGTGAAATATGACCCCAGGGGTTGACATATATTTTATTAAAAAAAACAAACAAAACACGAGTTAATGTTTTACCTAGTATAAAAATTCTTTTTGACCCAAACTTTTATTACTATTACATATATTAATATTTATTTTATTTTACTTTTAATTAATCTTTATTCAGCTGAGAATTGTTTTAAATTGTAAATATATATTTTACATATTTATACTATTTCAAATTGTTGATTCACACCTGCTGACGATGGCATCTTTAATGTCGAAAGGCCTCGTGTGAAAAAAATAAAATTATTGGATAATTGTTACTTTTCTTTACCAAATCATAGAACAAAACTAGTATAAACTGTCACGGAAAATAATAATTTTGTTTATTTTTGGAATTAAAAATAAATCAATCCATTTGGGAGAATTATATAAAAAATTGGTCTTTTAAAAATTGTAAAATACTATTCATATGGAATCTGTGTTCATTTTTAAAAAGACACCACGCGCCTTCCAATTTTTAGTCCGCGTCATGTTGAGCATGGTAGAGGGGAAAGGGATCGGAAGCGGCAGACCGTATTATGTCAGGAGCGGTAGAATAAAGAAACGATTGTGTTCATGTGACCTAGCGAGCTGATATATGGACAACCTTAAGTCATACAGAATAACTTAACACAGCATATATCAGAATCATAAGGTTAGGAAATTGTGTCATTTTGAAAGCGTGTTGAACGCTTTATATCACTAATGTATAAATTTAATGAGACTGAACGAAGATTTCGACAGATCTAATAAGAAAACAATGAAAACGTGTTTAAAACTGGCAATATAATTTTTCTCTGTTACAAGAGATGCTCTAAACATCCACTAACTGGGCTGATCAGTATTTAGTTTTTGGGATATATGTAACTTATGTATAAACTTTATAAACTTTTAAAATATTTTTTATTGCTTCGGGATGACTAATTTGCAGAATAAGAAGGAACGCTGTGTGGATTTGGAAACAGCCGTTTAATTACTAAAATAAACTAGGCCCGACCTCTTGGGTTACCTATCTTTATGGTTTTCAATTTCCTTGTTCTCATTATGAGATCACTGGTTTCCTGCAACTGTAGTAAAATATAGTTTACTAGCTCTACCCTCCCTGTAGTCCAGCAGACAGAGCAGAAATCCCAGATAAATCCCCAGATTAACTATATTATGGACTGTCTAGGGATGAGTCCCGAGAGGGATTTAAACATAAAGGGTTGGATTTGGTTTACGAAATAGTTGTCGAGCTCCTTAAATTCTGCCTTGCAAAAGACACTGTTGTGTGTTTCACATTAATTTATACAATATAATTAAGGTTCTTGTCAGTTTAAATTATTTTTTTGGTAATTAACAATAATTTTTCAATTATTTTGGGATAACTAATTAATATATGAGAAACACTGGTGTCGTTCGAATGATCAAGGAATGAAGAAGGGGAGATTCCACAGCACATATTTTTCAATATTGTAGAACGTTTGTAACTTTGAAAACGGACGTTTCATCCATTTTTGGTTATTATTTGGTCGACGTTTTTTGCCGTAATGCTACATCTGTACGACGATTTAATATAGAGTGCGACCATGATAAACCTTATGTTTTAAAGTTATACCCATTCGAATCTTCTTAGAGTGACCTCATTTTAAGAAACTGGATTAAAATATTGGGCATTTCTTTCTTTATAAAATATTACTCAATGTAACATGTATAATACTTTTGAGAAGTACGTTTATAACTCTTATTTCTTTATTCTAACGTCAGGAGGTGTGCAACCACGACTTTAAATAGCAACGTATCGGATATTAAAAGTAAAATAAAGTAAATGGAAATAATGATCATATTTTTATGGACAAATTTTCCAAATTCACACGTAATATTGCATGTATTTAAGGTACCATAAGGGAGAAACCAAATCCACCATTTTAACAGTTATTGGATCTTTTCATTTGTCACATTGTCAGCGTAACACATAATTATTTCTTCTTTCTTTCTACGATTCTTAAAGAAAAATACACAACTATACTGCAGAAACATGTTTAAAACCGATACATTTTTCGACACCAATACAATCTGAATATGATGATTTACTTCTATGTAAAATATTGGACACGGTATGCAAAGTATTGTTTTAATGTAAAGTTTGCAACTTTTTGAAGGCACAGCCTTTGATTCTTAACGGATTCCTCTTAGAAGATTCCCCTTAATCATCGGTTAATAAAGCATCTCAGACAAAGGCATCCCTCATCCCCCTCATGCGCCATTACCGCCTCCTTCTCCAGTTTTCTCCAGTATAATGAGATGTTCCAGTGATTGTTATCCAGCCCTTGTCAACTGCCGGTATCTAAACACAGACTGGAATTTCAATATAAATTGTTCAACGAAATATTACTCGGTAAAGGTGTATGTGAAATATGTCTTTGGTGGAATTTTATTAGTTTTAGAAGCAAAGTTCCTGAAGGTATTTTCACTAAAAATAGTTTAACTTTTGGTCCTATTTTGATTTTTCTTTAGCAAGAAAGTTTAAAAATACAAGATTAAATTATTGCATTTAGCAATCATATCGTAGTTTTATAAATATTGTTACTGAATTATTTTAGCTGTTGACATTACTCAATTTTAGATACTTTATGTATTTTTTATCGTGCTCTATTAAATTTATTTCCTCCTATTATAAACATTAAACTAGTTGGGGCTACTTATTATTGACTGCTGTCAATATTTCATTTTAATATGACAATTTTTATGTCGAAATCTAGATAAAGGATTTTGCCTAAAGTTGAGAATAAGTATTTTTGGATCTTAGATATAGATTGGCATGACCTTTTCACAAAGAGAACTCATAGTTCACTTCTTTCAAAAAAACTGTTCTGGTACTTAATAAGGAGTTATAGGCATCTTAAGTTGGGAAGTCCGAATAATTTTGTAATCTTTCCAAAATTAAAACGTCTTAACATAAAAATGTGAATTTTGCAGCACCTTTCATAAGGGATTCCATTGTTTGATAATGACGTATAACTTTTATTAATTTTGATGAAAAGAAAACTTTTTTTCGAAATTGTTTCGAAAGAAAGTTTTGTTCCGTTCCGTCATATTTTAGATACATTATAAAATAGTGTATATTATTACTTCAAGTTTTGCGCTGGGTCTAATTATAAGATGACCTTACTTAAATGCCTAGAGTAGATCATGAAATAACTCAGTGCCTATTGAATATTTCCTGCCTTTAGAAAATGTATTTCAAAGGGTTATAACTGAAAAGTGTTATTATTATCATGACTGAATACCGATTAAACCACTGCTGCCAACACAAATTAGAGAAAACCCGAACTCCTCGTCGTTATCAAAACATCATTCCGACTTAGTTAATAATTAACGGATATGGCAAGCCGATGAGCACCATTGTTCATCTCCATTATCTTATCTAAGATATAGTCTGGATTTTTGATCGTTATGTATATATATATATATATATATATATATATATATAGACACAAATTTTCGAAAACATACATCCGCTGTATGTTTGATGCTCTATCCCCGCAAACCCTTCTCAGTCTGAGATATTAAGAAGCCACGGCGGAAAGACGACGGCTAGACTTCGCTACGGCACTTTTACTGTAAGCAATAATGTTGAATTTCAAACTACACTTTCTGCAACCTCTGAGGGTTTTATGAGCCGGAAATAAAAAAAATAGCTTTTATACAGTAGAAAGCCTATAAATATGCCTATTGTATCGTGTTTCAATGCAGGGAACGTTTAGGTTAATTTTCGTCCGTAGTGCTCTTCATAACCGTGAACCCTTCTCAGTCTGAGATATTAAGAAGCCGCCACGGCGGAGGAAAGACGCGGCTAGACGTCGCAAAGGCACTTTTACTGTAACCAATAATGTTGAATGTCAAACTACTCTTTCTGCAACCTCTGAGGGTTTTATGAGCCGGGAATAAAAAAAGGAGCTCTTATATAGGGGAAAGCCTATAAATCTGCCTATTGTGTCGTGTTTCAATGCAGGGAACGTTTAAGTTAATGCTCTTCATAACGGAGGACGACATTTTGTTTAATCGTTTATATACAGGGTACACAGGTAGACGGATTTACGTGATGAATAAAAAGTGAAGACCCCTCTATTTTTTTCTCAAGTTTATATAAGGAGATATTCCTGGGGTAGTGGTGCAATGTGGAAGAGAAGTTTTATTTAAAAACTTTGAAAATTTGTTGTGTCTCCCAAAAATGCGAGATTTTGGGGGCAGCTAAAAAATTCTAAATGTAAACTCTTGAGTGACCATTCGTTTTGAATAGTATGAACAAACTGAAATAATGGTGAAAACGCAATCTCTTTCCCATTCAAAATAGTTAGTTGTTAACATTTTAATGAAGTCTACACTTATATTAATATTTTGTAAGATTATTGTCAAGCGTGGGAAACGCTTTATTGGGCGTTTGTGTTCTGAATCAGTTAGGAATGGAATAGACGAAGGATCCAATTAAGAGTAGAAAGTACACTGATAAGAAGTTTATTTACAATGAGTGACTATGCAGACAGTAACTTAACCCAAAGTAAATTAATCTAAGTCAAAATTTTTAGGACGTATTATTTTAGATGGGATCTCTGGTTTTCATCATTCTTTAACTTTGTTTATGCTCTTCAAAATGAGGGTCCCTTGAGAGGGGTTTACATTTTAAATTTATGAGTTGCCCCAAAAATCCTACATTTTGGAGGACTCAAACAATTTTCAAAATCATCAAATAAAACTTACTGTCATAAACAAACTGAAAGTCGCCACTTTTGAGTTAAGTAGTTGCTTTGTGCGTGGAAAAAATTATAATTTCATGTTTTTAACCTTTTTGATGACCACCAAAATATATTTTGAATTATATCTACCAAAATTACCGCTCACTGACTATAAGCTCTTTCCCAAGAAAACTTCTATCATTTTCAAGAAAACCCGGGTTGTGTGAACAAATTGGCTCCTGGACTGAACATTAATAACCTTTTTGGTTAGCCAAGCATTGTAAATTTCTTCAATACAAAAATATTCAAATAGTGTTATAAAAATAATTTATTCTTCCCAAATAACCTTCTTTGTCACGAAACTTCCTTAATCGATTTTAAGAATTTCTATTCAGTGTACTTACTATAAATATTTAAAAGAAGACTTGAATTTTATTTAAAATATTTTTTCATCTAACACCTTTCCTTACATAATATACTTGCATAGACGTACTCTAGTGATCGAGCGACAATTATTTCCATATTTATCATACTATTGTTTAATTTGGCACTAATTGATTTTTATTATACGAGTATATACGCATACTCAATGAAAATCACAGTGAAAAAATTATATATTTTTCAATTTTAACAAAAAAAATATATACTAGGAATCCAAAATTTCCACTCCCAGCTAAAAGTTTTATCGCTAAGAATTTAGAAATCTTATTTCAGGATAAGTAATAACAAAATTTTTGGCTGATTCTAAAGTTACCCGCCATTTATAATAAATACTCTGATAGATGGCTTTATTTTACTTTCATTGTTTAATAGGTCAAAGATAGAGAGAGGAATGTTTATTTTACATAAATAAGTATTGATTTAGCAAGATTAGTTTCGGTAACGTTAGTTCCTATTGTGCTGTACTAAAAATGGACAGCGACGAGTTTATGAATGCAAAGCTTCTACCATTGCCAAATGTATAAGCAGTAGTCAGTGGGATTATGTTTGTTGTTTGGCAACCCTGTCTCTTGGTGGTGAGGTCGACTTCCGGTATTCGCAGCCCAGACTCGTCTTTTCATGCCAACGTGTACGGTCTGTTTTAGTTGTGTGTAGTAATGAAAGCGTAAAGAGGGTTGTAATGGAGGGGAGGGGTGACTTGTAATAGTTGGGGATGGCTGTCGCCCAGAGACGTCAATATATGAGCACTGATCATGTACAGACGGGAGGGTTGGTAGAGATTGAGTCCATATTTTAATCACTGCCAACACAAATTGGAGAAAAACCGAACTCCTCATCGTTATCAAAACACCATTCATACTTCCTTTGATCATAATTAACGGATGCGGCCACTGTAGGCCGACGAGCGACATATATTATCTCACTTATGTTATCTAAGGTGATTATAATTAACGGATTCGGTCACTGGAGGCCGACGAGCGACATTTATTATCTCACTTATGTTATCTAAGGTGATTATAATTAACGGATCGGTCACTGGAGGCCGACGAGCGACATTTATTATCTCACTTATGTTATCTAAGGTGATTATAATTAACGGATTCGGTCACTGGAGGCCGACGAGCGACATTTATTATCTCACTTATGTTATCTAAGGTGATTATAATTAACGGATCGGTCACTGGAGGCCGACGAGCGACATTTATTATCTCACTTATGTTATCTAAGGTGATTATAATTAACGGATTCGGTCACTGGAGGCCGACGAGCGACATTTATTATCTCACTTATGTTATCTAAGGTGATTATAATTAACGGATCGGTCACTGGAGGCCGACGAGCGACATTTATTATCTCACTTATGTTATCTAAGGTGATTATAATTAACGGATTCGGTCACTGGAGGCCAACGAGCGACATTTATTATCTCACTTATGTTATCTAAGGTGATTATAATTAACGGATTCGGCCACTGTAGGCCGACGAGCGACATTTATTATCTCACTTATGTTATCTAAGGTGATCATAATTAACGGATGCGGCCACTGTAGGCCGACGAGCGACATTTATTATCTCATGTTATCTAAGGTGATATACTCGTAATTAACGGATTCGGCCACTGTAGGCCGACGAGCGACATTTATTATCTCATGTTATCTAAGGTGATTATAATTAACGTATGCGGCCACTGTAGGCCGACGAGCGATATTTATTATCTCACTTATGTTATCTAAGATGATCATAATTAACGGATGCGGCCACTGTAGGCCGACGAGCGACATTTATTATCTCACTTATGTTATCTAAGGTGATTTTAATTAACGGATGCGGTCACTGAGGCCTATGAGCGACATCTATTATCTCCCTTATCTTATCTAAGGTGATTATAATTAACGGATGCTGCCACTGCAAGCCGGTGGTTTAGGTTCAGGTTGAAAGGTTTAGTTTAGTTTTTGTCTAAGATAAGATCACTTGACCAGTCTTCCACTGTCAACCTTGCGGCGAAGATGAGTCAAAATGTGTACGTGAGTTTTTACATTCATTAATCGCAAGGTTTCTCTAGATCAAAGGGGTTTCCTTATCCAAAATTCATCTTTCAGACCTTCTTCGGAAAATTATACTTTTAGACTTTAAATTGAGAAAAGTGCAACTTTACATATAATAAGATTTGATTATAACGTAGTATTATAATGTTACATATATCAGTTTAGTTATAATTTTCTCATAGTGGGCTTATCTGATTATTTGCTAAGTAAAATGTGTTACACGTTTAGCCAGTTAGATAACATTTGATGAGTTACGGCGTTTGAATGGCGTTAGCAAAGTGGACAGGATAATATTATGCAAACAGATCAAATAGCATATGAAGTAGGGGAAGAATACATGGAGGGTGGAACGATATACCTTTGTCTGGAGATCTTTTAGACCGTTGATAAATGGGCAGTTTTCTGAGAGAAATCTGATAAATGTCGAGAGAACTTTGCCAATATCTCATGCGACTGCTGAATTTCCCGAACGATGCAATTTTATTTGAGTATGAAATACAGTAACAAATCATAAAGACTCTATAAGGCCATCTCACTATGAAATCCAATTTATTTGGCAATAGACATAGCAGATGTGAGTAAACCTTACTGTACTTTATCCCCAACGCATAACGTCTTTGGATAGCAACAGGCGAAAATTTCAAATTTGAGTTTCTGGTGTACTGAAGTAAATTTTATTTTTAACACGAAAACACGTAATTTTAATTTTTTAAAGTATAAACTAACGGTATAACCATAAAAGTTGTTGACAGAATTAGCCAACCCGTACTCATTATGTGTAGTAAATTTGTTGCGAATTTATGAACTATGAATGAATATGAAAGAAATAGGAATAAATACGACAGTAGTTTAAAAGACAACACATACCAGCTATTGTTGTATAAATTTAAAAAAACAACTATTTATCTAATTCTTTACAAAATTGGTTAATCACTGCCACAATTAACGTAATGTAATAGCAACTGCTCGATATTGGGATTAGCAGAATCCGCACACATTGTTTTAACCCTATTATTTTGTTAGTATATAATGTTAAATGATTTTTTGTTAGTAATTTTTGTTGTGGGAGTAGTTAGTTTAATTGCACGAAAACAATTGCATTCGCAATTAATTGGACTCAGGATGTCTAATGTCGTAGGAGACAATATATTTTGTTACATCGTAACTTCACGTTTTTGTCCTTTTTTATTGGCAACATGTTTTGTTTATGTGATCACCTTTTAATTTTTTGGTGTAATGTACAAAAACTGGTAGTAATTTAATGCTCTACTATAAAGATAGCGAACTGGGATTTCAGTATATTTCAAATTTATTTTTAAATCATAAACAAGATATTAAAAATTGAAGAGTATATGGAAACTTACAGAAAACAAATAAAAAACGAAATTATAGTGCTGTATGGATCCAAAATACCTAGTCTAAAGGTTATTTTCTACAAAAAGATGGGAGAAAAGTTGTGAAATTAATAAAATTATTATTATTTCAATAAAAAAATAAAAACTGTATAAACACTAAAATTGTAAACATTAGCTGTTAAAATGAATCTGGCATTTACAAGCTCAATTCAAGTTTCTTGACTTACATCAAAGGCAAAATGGATGGGAAGGGAACTGAATGTAAGTAAACTATCCTTGGAATGTGTTCAGGAAGGAGTAGCAGAGACAATGAAGGCTGGGAAGTAAGTAGGAGGAGGAGGAGGTCTGGAAACTTGGGTACTTGAACTTAACCGATGTTGACGTTCGCGCCAAGTCCAACAATAAATAACACCCCAAGTAGCTCTAGGTTTACTTTCGGTGTAATTAATGAGTCTGGAGAATTGTAATGGTTTCAAGACTTCTCGTTCTTATTTACCTCAACAATGGTGGAGAGTGAAAACAATACTAAGTTAACTTTAACATCAAGTGTCTGGCTTGGAAAGCAAGCAAATATTTACGGTTGTGAATTGGAGAATTAATAACGGAAATCTCGTTTTAGACACTGTATTATAATTATATTATTCCTCAACATTGTCCCTAAAAGTAGAGGCGCAATGCTCAAATCCCCTTTTCTAAATCACTAGCTTTTTCCCTTCAAATAAAAAAAATTATTCCTGGAACACTAGAAACGCCGAAGTAAAAGAAATCTCATTTTAAAAATTACACTCTTAACCCGAAGTATATATTGCTGCATAAATAATACCAAAGAAGCCTCTTCGATGTTACGTATCATATATTACTGCAAAATTAGACACTAAAGTAAATTAGATCTCTTCTACGTTATATACCACATAGTGCTGCAATCATAGACACCATAGTAAATTTCGTGTCGTAAATAATAAATATAGTCTCTTCGATGTTACACATCATATATTGCTGCAACAGTAGACACTAAAGTAAATAAGATCTCTTCTACGTTATATACCACATAGTGCTGCAATCATAGACAACATAGTAAATTTCGTGTCGTAAATAATAAATATAGTCTCTTCGATGTTACACATCATATATTGCTGCAAAATTAGACACTAAAGTAAATAAGATCTCTTCTACGTTATATACCACATAGTGCTGCAATCATAGACACCATAGTAAATTTCGTCTCGTAAATAATAAATATAGTCTCTTCGATGTTACACATCATATATTGCTGCAAAATTAGACACTAAAGTAAATAAGATCTCTTCTACGTTATATACCACATAGTGCTGCAATCATAGACACCATAGTAAATTTCGTCTCGTAAATAATAAATATAGTCTCTTCGATGTTACACATCATATATTGCTGCAAAATTAGACGTTATAGTAAATAAGATATCTTCGATATAATATATTACTGCAGACTTTATAACATTGAATTATTTTTAAGGTATTACTTACAGTCATGATTACAATTGGTAATGAAATTAGTAAACAAGGTCTCTTTTATGTTACATAATATATAGTGCTGCAAACGTTATTACATTACATTATTTTAAAGGCATTCCTTACAGTGATTATTACAATTAGTAATGAAATTGACTGCAGAATCTAATAACAAACTGATGTAAAATTGCTGTAATTTTTTACCTAATTACAAACACGTTATTAACTTATTGGATATAACAACGAAAACAAAACTAAAAAAATAACCTTTCCGGTAAACACTATGTCGAAATAAAGATTGCTTACTCGATTACGTTCTTGGAAATATTTCGAACTCCCTGTGGAAAATCATCTCTACCAAAGATTTGTTACAAACCAACCAAATGAGTCATATATTTTCACAGCGAGATCAAAACATTATTTCAAGAAGATAATAAGTGATAGTCGGTAGAGTAAACTGGGAAATATAGGTATTGGTCATGGCAACGATCATGTAAGCCTAAGAAGTATGAAAAGTTATTTAAACATAATCTGATTGTAGCAAGTTAAAAATTGATGGAGAGAAGTTCATATGTAATTTCTTTATTGATTTACAATATAGACATCATTGTTCCAAAACGCCAACTCACTGTTCTCATGGTTTCCATATTTAGTTTGGAAAACAAAGACACATACTCTAAACTCCTTTGTTTAAAAGGAAATTATTCGAGGCTTCATACATTAAACAATCAATCAGTCAACCATCAGTCGAATTAGGCCGCTTTGGTTGCCAATTCTGTAAAATGAACTAAAAAGAAAACCAAAAGTAGAAAACAGATTAGATATTTGTAAAAATCCAATGCAGAGTCACAATACAATTTAAAGAAGTTCATCTAGCATGAACCAATGACAATATATAAAAGACCCACTCATGTTCCCTCTTTTTTGCCACCATGTTGTTTCTGCCGTGACGATTGCCATTTACTATTGGCCTCTGGTCAGTCGTATATGGTTGGTCAAATCAAATCAATTGACCTATTGTGACCTGTATTCTGTAGTTCAGTATAAATAATTAGTGTTGGGTTTTTATTTATTTTTTATTAAGTGCATGTTTTATAGTTACTGAAGTTGACACACAATATGGTAGTGTGATTCCTGACTTACGCGTGTCACAACGCTTTGGTATGATTTGTTTATTTAACCTAGTTTGTTATTATGTTTTACGTTAGTTATTCACCTGAAGAAGAGATGAGATTGCAGATCTCGAAACTTAGTGTTACTGATTTTTTGTATTACTGAACGATGGCAAATGTCCGGAAAATCCTGTTTCCTTCATATACACTAAATTATAAGACACGTTTAGAGGGATTTCTTCATTATGGTGTAAAATCAACAATTTATCGAAAAAGTCCAGAGAGGAAAATGCAACACCAGTTAAATATTGTCACGAAATACAGTATAATCCTTGCTTGAATAGAAATTGCCCTTGACACATCCACCAGACTCGACCCTCTCTGCAGCACCCCAGCTCGTCGTAAAATCTAGGAGTTTATTGAACGACTGCTCACTCCGTTGAGTTTTAGTGAACAATTGAACACGAATCTGATATTTTACTACCTGCTGTAAACTCCGCACAGGACTCAAGTAGAAGAGTACGAAGAGGGTGAAATACACTTCACTTCAGGTTAAACCTGAGTGGGTTGGTTTAAATCTTTACAGGCAGACAAATTAATACTGAACAGAAGTCAAGTGCTGCGTGTACTTTTGTAATTGTTTTCGCAATCACACTCGTATTTAAAGAAATTAAACTTTAACACCATACGATTCGTAAATATAGAAAGGACATAACAACCTAATTCTTAAACTGCTGTGAATACCTGTGTTGGCATCAAATATTACATATGATCTATGTACTCATACCGACAAAGTATTTTTAACGCCAAAATGTTATCAAGGACTAGCTGTTTCCCGCGGCTACGCACGCTTTTCGTAAGCTTTGCCCGTGTATGAGTACTTCTGGTTCAAGTGAAATATATTTCCAACACCGATGTAGAGTTTGCCTTGTTGCCACGATCAAGAAAATCTGTCAAAATTGTATGTTTATAACGATTGTACACGTATATGTTCTTTATTATAAAGTGGTCTAACACTCAAGCTTTAAGTTCAACCATAAATTTATTTTAAAGACAAATGAACATAATAACTTAGCGCCTTTTAATAGAGTATTTTCTATTTAATATACGTAACTGTTCATAATGAACACGCGCTTTGAAAACGTTTATCTTTTGCAGCACCGTCTGGTGCCGAAGTTACATCAATGGGCATAGTATATAAACCCTTCTACGTTGAAAAATACATATACATACAAAATTTTCATAATGATCGATAAAATAGTTTACGATTCTATAAAGGACATACAGAAAAACATTCATATATATATATATATATATATATATATATATATATATAAAACTGTCGCAAAAAACTCTAAACATAATTTTCAATATTAAAGCTCAAAACTATCGAGATGGAGTCTACATTAGTGGGAATTGTTTGCAATGAGTAACTCTAATCTCGGTGGTTATTAGATTAGATTTATCGTACTGTCCAGACATAAATGATCACTCATGCCCTTGCTGGAATCGTTGAGCTGCTAGACTTGGTGTAGAGAATTGGGTATTCTTCTTATGAATGTCATAACTTGCGATAGGGACAATAGGGAAAGTCATCACGTCTTCATAAGGGTAGCAGCCCACATACACGTTTTAAAAGCCATAAAGTTTTGAGCCCTGAAGTTCAAATAAAAACTATTGTTTTATGCAAAGAGGTCACAGATGTTAATTTTATCCATAACTAGTTTGGATTTTAAAGACCATTATCTCCTCTCCTTAATTGAATTGAAGCTGACGAAATCGATACAATCATCCATTAAAATGAGAACGCCTAAGTAATTCTGGTTTGCTCATAATAGCCATCACAGATTTCCTACATCCTCATTATTACCTTGCTTTCCAACCAAGGAAATTTAATGATATCCTTATTTTAAAGTTAATCCTGAATGCCATCCTTACAGATGGAAATCACAAAGTGCAAACGGTTGTAGGTGACAATCTCATAGTCAGTATCTCATACTGCTTTAAATAAGCCATGTGATTACGTTCAATTCAAACCTAAATTTAGAGATTGTAGGATGAAAAGAATTTCCATGTACAAAAACATACTGCATTTGAATTACAATGAAGTAATAAAATAACATGAGTAAATTAACTTAATAACGATAACTTTTCTTGTGGTTACCTTACATATTTAACATTGTGTACCGGTTTATTTAGGCGATTTGATAAGCATTTCATTAACAATGTTTGAGTGTTGGTGGCGAAATGGGTCAGTTAATATGAAAACATATCATTAAAATTTCGTATAAAACTAAGGAAGGGGAACACGATACTTCTGTCGGAGGATCTTTTAGGCTGGTGATAAATGGGCAGTTTCCTGAGGAGAATCTGATCACTGTCGAGAGAACTTTGCCAATATCTCACGCAACTGTTGGATTTCCCGAACAATACAATAGTTTTCCTGGTGAATAGCTTATTGGGCATTTATATGAATAAGAGAATCTGTAAAAATACAAAATTATTTTAAAGAGCTGTAAAAATAAAAATAAATGGTATCACACAAGTGGCCCTACACATTATCCTATTTATTATAAAATGCTAAAAATTATTCCTAGGGTTGATTTTGACTATTTTTACTACAGCTGACTATAATTCAAGTATTTTGGACCACCGCAATTATTCTTGTTAATCCTGAGGCTTTTAAGTATGTACATGGTTTTTCAAGAAGTAGAAATTTGAAATCCATTTATAATTAACAGCTTTAAAGGTATCACTTAAGTATCATATCTGTACTAAGAATACACTAACCTTGCCATAAATTCTGTTACGTTAGCCTTAATACTGTAACAGAAATACATTGGAATTTTCATATCCTATTTTGCCTCAACGTTGTATCCGGCGTTACAACAGCCATATATCGTAGCTATGATGGGAAAGGGTTGATTCAATATTGATGTTAAGTTTTGCTCCAGTTCAGCTTCCTCTTAGTGCAGCGTATGCAATCTGACGAGTCAGAAACATCATAGTGCACTCAATCGTGCACGTGATGAAACAATGAGAATACATCTTCACCTAGATTACACTATATTTCGTAGACTAAGTGTCCCTGATGTCGAAACGATGTAAAGAGTTCATTTTGAGCTCTTTCGTCGCCGACTTTTTTTATCTCTTCAGACAAACATGACTCCAGATTCCAGAGAGCGTCATATTCAGACGCTGCACTAAGAGGCAGGTGATCTGGAGTTAAGATGAAAATTCACATCCATCAAGAATACTCCACTTCACAGACAACACAATATAATCAGCCTTAATACTTCTTCAAGAATACTCGACTTCAGAGACAACACAATATAATCAGCCTCAATGCTGCATCAAGAATACTTGACTTCGCAGACAACACAATATAATCAGCCTCAATGCTGCATCAAGAATACTCGACTTCGCAGACAACACAGTGTCATCAGCCCCAAGGCTGCATCAAGATTACATGGCTGCGCACACAACACAAAATCGTCAATCTTGTTAAAGTAAAGTACAGTAAAGATGTCTTATTTTACTAGGCGAAGTTAGAGCTAAAAAGCCCTCTCGGACACTTAGTCGGGGGACCAACGGCTTAAAGATGACTTCCGAACTACCACCAATGGCTGGGTAGGTGAGCTGCTTGCAAGGACAGGATCGCTCAGCGGTCACCCATCCAAGCAGCAGCCACGCTTGACTTTGCTTGATCTGGTTATCTTGCGATAAACGCTGTACCCGCTACACTACGCCATTGGCAGATAAGGAGTTTTGCAGTTCAATGTCTCATATGACAACTCAAACTTATTGTAGAAGATCAAACGGAAGTTTTGTGATATTTCAAGAAGGAATCCAAGTTTTGCAAATATTTTGAAGTAACTGTTCAGTAATGCCTTGAATAAGACCCACCTGCGACACTCAATGTGGCGTTCCTGCTACGGACTGTCCCCGCCTGGTTGGTGGCTTCACACCAGTAGAGGCCACTGTCAGAGTCGCGCCTGCCGTGGATGACACGCAGGAACAGGAGGCTCCCGGCGGGCAGGACAACCCTGTGTCGAGGCTCCAGGTCGAGTGGTCGTCCATCCTTGAACCACCGGATGGTCGGCTCCGGCGAACCCTCTGCGTGACAGTTCAGGGTCACCGGGTCGTTTCTGGGGACAACCAGATCCGCCGGATGTTCTGTGATTCGAGGAGGTCGCGTTTGGCCTGGAACAAGAATAAATGAATATAATATTATCTCAAATATGGCTTCCTAATATGAAATATAAAGGCAGGTGTTATACAGAACCAACGTAATCTAGATAAAAGCATCTCTTAGATGTTTTTGGGGATTAAGGATAATTTTAAAATTCCAAAAAAAGATATATACGGATATTTGGGTTCAAGCTACGTAGCTTTGATTATTATATCTCGATACCAATAACTTTGATGAAGGTAGAGGACACTTTATTTCCACATTACTTCATGGTTTGAAGTGATTATCGACTATAGAATATTTAAATTGATGAGAGGCTAATGAATATTTACTAACTTAAGAGTATCAACTTAAATAACAATGGCGCGGACTTATTGCTTGGAAAAACAACAACAAATATTATCGTAATACTTCGATTGCCATTTATCAATGGGCTAGTTATTTATTAGCTGAGTTTTAGACTCGTGCGACTGGACAAAATTTCATTTATTTTTGTCTGTCAGCATGATATCACGGAAACAAACTGACGCATAGAGTTGATATTATGCATGAAACTTCGTTTATATATATATATATATATATATATATATATATTTATATATATATGAGAAACACAGTTCGATGACGATGTATAACACTCCTAACTTTCCCAACACATACATAATTTTATTTTCTAACTGAAGAAACGAACAAATAGAACAGTTATAAAAACTAAGACCAATATATTATCAAAATGTTCTTAATTTCTTATCTTGAATAGTCCTGATGGAATATAACCACCGTGAGCATGCTTTACTTATAATATTTAGTTTAATTATTTTGTTTCAAAGATGTTTATAATGATGACATTTATAGCGTATATTTATTATTAGTGTAATTTTGTCTAATTAACGCTAGTCAAAATTAAAATTCAGGACAAATTTGGAATATCCACGCCTTAACTTCTCACAAACACCTGGAACATTGCGTTTCGTTGAATGCATGTTGAGATCTGAGGGAAACAAAACGTGAACGTTAGAGGCTAATTATATATAGTTTTAAATATGACCAATGATAAGGTTGATAATCCCCCAGGAGGGTTCGCTTTTGGCTGGTTTATACCTTCCAGTTGAACCTAAACTGAGTACAGCAAAAACATATGTACCACTTAAATCTGAGGAACCTTATGGATGTCCAGGAGCGGCACATCACTAACCGAAAATGTTGAAATTCTGGGTGCAAGGGTAATTCGACCGGTTTAGTCTAGTGCGGGAGATGGCTGATGTAGTTGATGGGTTTGTTCTTTAAGAGTCAAAGGTTCTTGCCAACCTAGACATGGGTGTGCCAACCCCTGCCTGCTTTGACTGGAGAGGCTGGTTCAGAGCTGGCTTCTCCTTCTTCCCAGGGATCATGACTTCAGATTAGTGCCTTAAATTTTTCCTCGTGAATCCCAAGGCGGGCCCTACTCTTAATCTTACCTATCCAGAATATCCAGCCATTCCGGAAGCAGCGCAAAGCAAAGGTCCTTTTATAGGACTAGGTGCAATTTAAACTTCTTCTCCTAAGATAACGAAAAAGGTTGATAATATAAAAAATAATAATTATCAATCAGATTTATTTTTAACGGGATTTTTTCTACTTTAGTGGCATTTTTTAATAATTACAAAACAAATTTTAGGAAATTCAGTCCAAACCCAATTGCAATCTTTCATAACTTCCTCGGAAATCGAACACGTGACCTTGCGGTTAGATCACATCTTTATCTCTACGCTACGGTGAAGGTCTAAGTTATTAATGTCTTAGTTGAAATCTTACCAGTTATTGATTTAAGCGTCTCCCTCAAGAATGGGGAAAGAGGGGGAAGTTTAATAACAGTTGATAAATTGTAGCGTCATAATTATGTTGTGTCAAGAAAACTTGCAGCGATTTATAACCGTCTCAGCCAATAATGGATCAGTTGTATGGTTTTTATTTAATCCAAGGCCTTTTATTTCTGTACGAAATTTAAACAGCTGTGATGTTCCAGTGGAATAAAAACTGTATTATTTTAATAATATTATTATTAGTGCCTTTGTTTGTTTTTTTTTTTTTTGCTTTTCACGCGTAAACTATTCAACCAATTATACTGACATTGTTCATGGAATTCTTAGAATCTCTGGTAAGAATTTAGATAGGTCTATTCTTGTTTAGAAAATCCCTCCGGGTTCCAACACTACTTGTCTCTAAATTAGCAAATAATCCCATCTTGGTCTCTGATGTTGCTAAATATTAATTGAAAGAGTCTGTTAGATGTAATCAACTGTTATATGCAAAAGTTATTTTATGGCTTATTTTAATGATATTTAAGAGTCATAATAACTGTGAATGTTGATGTGCAAGAATGTCTATACTCTAGACTCTAGAATGTTGGCTCCTTGACATTGTAATATGGCATTTTTACACAAACATGCATCAACGAGACTGTTTCCCAGACTGCAATCCAAAAAACAAGACTTCCACAACAAAATCTATCATAAATAGTGGTGGGAATAACTGAATGAAAATAATTGATTAGTTCGGTTATTTTAATTTAACCGATTAGTCAGTTATTTTTGCTGCAACCAGTTAAATTAGCTTAAGACTAGTTTTCCTAACGACTAATTTTTCAATAAGTTAACTGATTGTATAGACTTAGTCTATACTTAAATTAGCCGTTGATTCAGATCGGTTATTTTAAATTAGTCTTAAGACTAAATTTTCTACAGACCAATTTCTCTGAGTTAACTGATTGTGCAGACATAGTCTATACTTGAAGTAGTTATTTAATCTCATAGGTTATTTTGAATTAGTCTTAAGACAAAATATTCTCTTTTTAAAGTAGTACTTTATTCTTATCGGTTATTTTAAATTAGCACTAGTCCTAAAACTAAATTTTCTACAGGCTAATTTTCAATAAGTTAACACTGATTGTGCAAACTAAGTCCTGTACTTGAATTAGTGACAACTGTTCGTGTATTTTTCTAATATATATTACTACCTCAACTAATGCTCCATACTTGACATATTATACATAATTTTTTTATAAAATAATACAAAAAACATGTTCTACAGAAAAAACAAATTTTTTTTCTTGTCATAAATTTTTGATGCGGCAAAAAGATTTAAAAAAGTAATAAAATAAAATTTTATCCTCGGATCCGTTTTGTACTTGACTTCAAGCGTATATAAAAACAATTCTAATATATACATTTTATTTAGAATTTATTGGTGATATCAGAAATATATAGTTTATATGACTTTAAAAATCCATATTTACACTTTTTATGTTTTTTTGTAAACGTGTTTTGACAGGAAGTAGATTACAGGAGCTGCTTATGAGTGTTTTTATTGGCCGAAGTAAGTTTTTGAGACCTATGTATATATTTTCTTGATCGGGACAGCAAGGAAAACTCAGCTGTGGCATTGGAAATGTAATTCATTTCAGCCAGAATTGGTCTTATACGTGCAAATTTTGATATAAGAGTTAGTCACTCAACCTGTGATCGTCTAACCCTGAACACTGAAATAACATGTACCTGATTGTGTACCTACTTACGTTTGAAAAATATCATAAGGGACCATCATATTACGTCATAAGTGCTTTGACTAAGTAGGTTGCAGAATTTCATTTTTAAAATTGCGTGCGAATCAGTGGGTAACAGCTAGTATAAAGTGTAAAACTTAAGTATTTGAATACTTTATATCCCGGATTGAATCTTGTAATATACGGAAATTGTGCCCTAGAGGCGCAATAAGAAAGGATATTTCTTTCCAGCATCAAAGTTGCGAAAAAAAGTTCTTATAAAACGTATTGCTGCAAACACAATGTTACAAATACAAGATTTGGTTAACTGTGATCAGCTGTTCGATGTAAACAAATTCTAATACAGAATATATTTGTACATAGCAGCATCCAGGATGCTCGGTACAGAAGGGAGCAGAGAGCCTGTTATCTGTTAATATAAATGTCTGTTATCTAACTGATATAAAAGTTGGTTTTATTCCTAGACTTCCAAGGAATAAGATAAAAAACCTAATTCAGGTCAGACAGATGTAACTCACACTGTAATGTAACATGTTTCCAGATATTTATATTTTCCAAGAAAGAAAACAGGAATATAAATGAAAAAAAACTGCAAGCCCGATGGTCCTTAAAATATACAGATGTTTCTTTTAGGGAATCGATTTAATCGTAAATAATTTCAATTTCACTGTTACGACTTTTTTTCTATTACGCAAATGATACTATGTACGATAGTTTAATTTCGTATAGCCGCCGAAACAATATGTGCTTGAAATATGCCCGCTTCCGTTTCAAAATTATTATAAGAATCCTTAATATTACAGTACAAGTGCTCTCACAGTGAAAGTTAACAAACTTCGACTTGTGATTACTCTCTTTGGCCAAGCATAGTTGAAGTAATACTGAAATCTTTTGAGCCACTTAATTGCAAAAATCATAGAATGTTGCATGGCAATTAGAATGGAAATATCATCCGATGGCCTTTAATTATGTCATGAGTGATGCCCAATTTAGAAAAGATACGTCCCTGACGACCTGTGGTTGAAGACGCAGGTGACAGCTACTTATATATTTAGCTATATTGTAAAGCACAGTGGAAATAAGGTCAAAATATGTTCGAGCCCCATTTACAAACTTCCAAGACCTCTTAGTAAACAACATATAAATCTGCACATAACGTAGCTATGGTGGGAAGGGTTGATTCAATGTGTATTTTGAGTTTAGCTCCAGTTCACCTTCCTCTTATTGCAGCGTCTTGAATCTGACGCTGTCACATACTTAACTCCTGAAATCTGGAGTTATGTTGGTCTGAAGAGCTCAAGACGAAACATCGTTTCAACATCAGATTAATTTGGTAATAATCTCGATTGAAAAGTTCATCCATTTTTGGCAATGGCCACATCAAAATCAGAAAGGTTCCTACAAGAAATTCAAAGAAAAAAATGTGCGCCAAAAACATATCATACCACTGACTTGTATTGCTGTAAAAAATCAGATAAAGCAATTGAATCATACTTTTTAAATCATACGATAGATGATAGTTGTGACTGTTACGTTTAAATAAAGTTTTGAATAACACTTTGATAATTTTCCTTTTATACTTTCATTTTTAACCAATTCGGGCATTTGATTTCAATTAAGTCTTAAAATATTCCAGCGGACAATAACAAACGTTGCCGTTGATTGATGACCGAGCAATGATAAATGGTTGCCTCTTCACAGTGTTGTTTATTCAATACATTTTATTGATTGAGTATTCATTCTTATCCAAGAATTTCCTACAATATTTATGAAATTGGCTATTCAGTTGTGAAATATAACCCGTTCAAAGGAAAATTGAAGAAAACTAGTTTAATTGAACCTAAGCTTTGGCGTATTGAAAATTCTGAGTGAATGTTGCCTGAAGGAAGCCTCGCAAATCAAAATGTTCTAATCATTTCTAGGGCAAAACATCCTGGGTTGCACTAAGCTAAAATAAGAAATGAAATTGTACACTGGCGCAGGAGTTCTACAGTACACTTATGAAAGGGTTGTTCACTGGTAAAAGAATTTTGCACTGTTGAAGGATATGTGCACTTGTGGGTTTGTATTGGAGTTGTGAACTGGTGAAGGAGTTGTGCACTGGTGAAGAAGTTGTACTCTGTTGAAGAAGTTTTGCACTGTGAAAGGAGTTATACAATAGTGAATGGGCTGTGCACTGGCGAATAAGTTGTACATTGTTGAAGGGTTTGTGCACTTGGGAATGCAAGTCCTCTGTACACTGTTGGAGTTGTGCACTGGTGAAGGAGTTGTGCACTGGTAAAAGAACTGTTCAGTAGTGAAGGAGCTGTGCATTTGTGAAGAAGTTGTACTCTAGTGAAGGAGTTGTGCACTGGTAAAAGAACTGTTCAGTAGTGAAGGAGCTGTGCATTTGTGAAGAAGTTGTACTCTAGTGAAGGAGTTGTGCACTGGTAAAAGAACTGTTCAGTAGTGAAGGAGCTGTGCATTTGTGAAGAAGTTGTACTCTAGTGAAGGAGTTATGCACTGGTAAAAGAGCTGTTCAGTAGTGAAGGAGCTGTGCATTTGTGAAGAAGTTGTACTCTAGTGAAGGAGTTGTGCACTGGTGAAGGAGTTGTGCACTGGTAAAAGAGTTGTATACTGGTGAAGGGGTTGTGCACTAGTGAAAAAGTTGTATACTGGTGAAGGGATTATGAACCAGTAAAGAAGTTGTTCACTGTTGGAGTTGTGCACTGGTGAAGGAGTTGTGCACTGGTGGAGGGGTTGTGCAAGAGTGAAGAGGTTATACACTAGTGAAGGGGTGTTAGCGATTTAGATGTCACCCTGCATAGGCAATACTTATTTGGAATGATACAGCTTGAAAGGATAGCTGGATCAGAAAAATGTAATATTGGAACACTGATAGGAACAAATGAAACACTATCTGCTCTCTTTAGAGAAGAAATAAACGCCGACGAAACAGTCCCGTCATATGAAGGGTCATGTTTCATTTCTCGTGGACATTGTTTTAACCCGCCGTCACAGCAAAACGCGCTGATATTGGCTATTTTTCACTCGGATTACCAACTCTGGATATATATCGCTGTGCAAAATTCGGGTTTTTAATAATTAAAAAATTATTTCAAGCTAAGATATTACTGGAAGTGAAATATTGTTATCTGAAAATTAAATATATAGATTTAAACTATTGAAATACATTTATTTCAGTTACAAGTATCGTAATGAAAATAATCATTGATACAAACAATATTTTATTTAATTAATCCTATATACAAATTAAAAGTTTTATAATCTATTTATTTGAATGATTAAAAAAATTAATGTCAAATGTGTTTTTAATTTTTTACTTGTTTTTTAAATAAAACAAATTTTTTTTCATTTATTTTTAAATTTAAATCTAAAGTTTTTGAACACATGATTTTTCCACTATTTTCCTGAACTCTTTGGTTTGAAACGTTGTCCTGTATACTTTTCCGTTCTCAAAATTGTAAAAAATAACTGGAAACAAAAATGTACGTATTATTAATGTTGTTGATAATGAAAATTAGATTTGGTTTAAACACTTAACAATACAACTTCACGGGTAATATAAAATGCTAAAGTTACTGCATAATTAACTGTTTGAAGTAAAATTGTTTTACTTTTAGTGATGCCCAGGGCATGTTTTATGTAAACCTCTATAGTCTAATATCATATTTAAAATTTTTATTGTCATTTCAAGGTAACTTCACCTCTACTTATAAACGACTACCATCAAAATAATTTTGAAATAAGATATAGTAGGCAATGTTAAAACTGCCTTAGAAAATAACTTTTTGAAATTTTCAAAATATAATTTTATTTTCGGCTGAGCGTTGGTGAATCCTATCACTCGCGAGTTGGAAAAATTTCATTTTTACCTGTATGTTTATCTGTCTGCACAATATCTACAAAACGAATTGAATTATAGATTTGAATGTTTGCACGAAGCTTAATTTTTATATGAGATACACTGATTTCGATAGTTGACATTGTTACTAGAGTGGACAGTTAGTGTTATAAATTGGTGACAAGACTTAATTTCAGCGCACTACTTACTACATTGCAGTAAACTCGCTAACCCACCAAATCTTATTATATTATTGTTTGAAAACTGCTAGGAAACCTAACCTAAAAAAGTGAATATATCATGTAGCAAGATATATCGTGAAATATTTAATCTGTGAATAATTTTGCATGAAACTTCGTTTCTACATAGACAGGGATAATTTCTATGGTGATGCATATCTAACTATGGAATTTGGCTAATCATTCCGGAAGCTGACACAATTTCCCTTTTGTCTACCGTGGGAAGGGGGATGTAAAATTATTTTTCTGTATGATTCTCTGTATCTCTATATCTCCGCAGGACATCTCAAGAATCTCACATTAATGTAGTCACAACAATTTAACACTGAAAATAATAGTAGTTATATTTCCTTAGTATTTTTATTTTTATTCCGTCAATGATTTTTTCCGCAAACTGTGCCATGTGAGGTTTATGATGATGAGCCGTCTCTCCCTAATTCGATTGGATTAGACTATCTTCAGTGTTTCTATTTAGCAACTGCCAATCCCAAAATAACAAAAGCAGTTGATTTATAACCATACCAAATATTACGGGTGTCCCACGAAGAGGTTTAAACGTTTGGTTTTATATTACTTGCCCATTTATGCACGGAACATTTTCAAACTCTACGCACAATTCATTAAATAGGTTCTAAAAATATTCTGTGAAAATGTCAGTTCTCTAGCAATTGTTGGGACAAAATTGCATTTTGATATTTGATTTAGCTTTATGGCATTTTGATAAACTATACTTTAAAAACAGTATTTTGGTTTTGTAAAATTATTTATTGTCATATTATAGAGAAATAAAGCATTTAAATCAGAAAATTAGAACACAGCCTATTAAAAAACCTACATTTAATTACAGTCCACAATTATTCGAACTGTAATCCATCCACAGCGACACACTGATAACAGCGCTTAACAAATGAATCGTAAGCTCTTAGTAAGAAATTCTGTGGTATTCGGACAGGTTCTTCTTCAATTGATTGTTTTAATCCCTCATCATTATTGAAGCTACGAGTATAACCTTGTTTCTTTAAGTAACCCTATAGAAAGAAATCACATAATATACTGTTCTTTAAAACTGCAACGCAGTAATCAAATCAGGTAATTCAAGAAATGAATTTTTATAGGAAGCAAAATGGTAAAATTTTTAATATGTCACCATTTTGTTTCTACAATTATTAGGGAGCTTTAAATTTTCACAGATTATTTTTTAAACCTACTTTATTAATTCTGTAGAGTTTTAAAATGTTCGGTGTATAAACAGGCAAGTAATATAAAATCAAACGTTTAAACGTACAATTATTACCTATAATTTTAAATACTCTACCCGTACTCTTGGAAGACTAAAGTCACAACACAGATGAATCGGTGGACAGTGTCCAGTGATGAACCGAGTTGTTGAAAGAACCACTGTTGCAATAAGGTTACTTGATAAATCAGATAAGATAAATGAGCATCGAGATAACGGCTACAACAAGTAGCAGCTATCAAGAGTAGCAGCTCCTGGTGAGTATCAGTTACTGTGAGCAATGAGACACTCTATTCCCCTGACAGTTCCATTTGGGACACATCTATTGCGTTTCTCTTGCACCAGATGTCTGTAACGTTGATAAAGTTGCTGTACCAAATACGCTGTCTTGTGAGAATTTTGTATTTTAATAACTAGTTGTAAACGTTGCTGTACTACTTCAGACGATTTTCATGATATATTTTGTATCTTAAGTCAAGCGGTATTTTGGGCGATTTTTGTATTTGTATTTTAAAAGGGCAAGTTCCGCCGGTATTCAAAAAGTATAAAAAAATTTCAAATTTTACAGATTGATTAGTTGGAGTCTGATTGTTTAGATAGTGGAGTTTTAATATATTTGGTACTCAAATTTCGTCAAATTAGGAGAATCAGTAATAAAAATCTTTCGAACGGCCACTGTAAGTACTAGTCGTTAGAATAAGGTGATGCAGTTACCAAAGCTGCAGGTGCTGCACGGATCTAGTCAATTCGTATTGTACCAACAGATCAGTCTTTTGAGTTTTAAGCTAGGGCTACTAAATCTAGATGCACCTAGATTGTGCTACTAAAAAAGCAGACTGTGGTAAAAATATGTTTTCCCACCAGAAGCAAAGAATTTTAACAAATACTACGCATGTCAAAGTAATACAATTCATCATCGGACTGTGCTGCTTACCAAAAGTGCTCTCGTCACAGTAACATCTCACATGTGAGATTCATTACAATATGTGATTCTATGCTCATGATCTACGTAATTAATTAGAAGCTCATTGGTGAGAATATTATGTCTTTAATACAAGAGACTCAACGATGTAGTTGAGTAACAGAACTAACATTATGCCCCCAACGCTAATTTTTTCATTTACGGATGATTATAATGAATTACAATTAGTTACTAGCTAAGAAAAAAAGGGTACTTACGTATTATATTGACCACACTCCTACATTTCTCCAAACACAAACATTCAACAAAAACAATACATTACCACACAAAAACTAAACTCTTTATTGAAAAAAAACACACAAAACTTGTTTTTATTCTTGATCACACTCCGCCACCCAAAATGCGAGTGATTCCGGCGATCAGCGCGGGGTGCTGCCGAAGCCCGCGCTGATGTCACCGAAAGAAACACATCCCTCGAGATAGTACCTATCAGTAAAATATCAAATTCTAGAGGGGCTGATCAGTAATATAAATTGAATTGTAATGGAAAGGCAATTATGTACCGATCAAAAAAACTTAAATAATCATGTGATGCCGCGCGGCCTGCCGTAATCGGGATTCTCGAGAAAGATAAGATAACAGCGACAATACCGATCGACATACCTGGAAATGCTTGTTGATTGATGGAATGTTAGTTCTGTTACTCAACTCCATCGTTTTATAACGTTCTAAGTTCATTGAAAAAAGTTTAAGCGTTGAGGGCATATAACGGAATCTGACCCAAAAGTAAATGCTGAGAACTATTTTATTCTACCGTAAGGAACTTATTGTGGCGGGAGAGTGAGTGAGCGAGGGTGAGAGGGAGGGAGGGAGGGGGAGAGAGAACTTATTTATTGAGATAGGACAACTTTGGGAAGAGGAGCATTTCAAAATTTTTCTATCAAGGAAGAGAATACCTAATGGTCTATAATACTCTTCGGCATGGGAAGCCGAGCCATATTTCCGATATAGGATATGATAAAATCTAGAAAGAGACCAGGAGGAGATGAAAATACATTTTTTGGGATGGATGAAAGGCTGTATTAACGTTTGGCTCGAATTACTAACAAAGAAGGACTTTACTCCTCGGGTTGGAGAAAACCTCAAGACATAGTCTCATGATCAGTCAGTGTTTAATAAGATCTATGTCACAGAAAAGGCGGAAGTTTAGAGACTAATGCAGACGTGAAGGGGAATATTTTTCCCAGTATTTAATGTTTTCAAGGGAAAAAATCGTAGAAAAACACGTGTAGAAATTAAAGGGTAAAATTATGAAGGTTTAAAGTTCAAATCCTTGAAGGACCCCTAACGTTACAACATATATGATTTGTAAATTGCTGTTTGTTTTATTTAAATGATGTTATTATTAAGATCGACGACTCCTCTAAAATTATCCAAAGACCACACAGCCTCTAGCGGAAAAAATAGGGGTGTTAGTGTAACATTATAGATCGCAAACAGCATATTGCGATAATACCCTTATATGCCAAAGTTCATACCATTAGCGAAACCTCGAGAGGTTTATTATTATGTCCAGGTGAAAGTAATATTTAATAAATTACTTCAAATTTCTCCTATTTGTATAATAACATTTATAGTACCTACTCAATTTTCAAGAAAGTTTTGTTATCATGCAAATTCATTTGTTCTGTGCTGGTCTTTGATTTGATATGTGACGAATGAATAGGTAATTTCAAAACTAATTTATTATGACACACATAGTTGCAAGTGATATTGACTGACACATTTGAAATAGTACTGGAATTTTTAATACAAATTTCCAAAACTCGGTTTCTATAAATTTTAAGATTAAAATTACTACTTCTTTTTTTCGGATTAGGCATTTATTACTAACCGAATTAAATATCCAATCCAATTATGGCAGGTAAGCTCATTCACTGTAATAAACTAAATTATGGATTGAGAGGATCAATGTGAAAAGCTGACAATATCGGGCAGCGTGTAGATGTGCTGTGGTGGGTGAATAACACCCACTGCGAACCTTGCATGTGATCTACCCCCCCCCCTCCCCACGACGTATATATGACATGTGATTGACCGCTGCTGCCAGGGGTTTTCAATTAGCTGGAGAGTACCACCCTACTTTGTTTATTTACTAGCTTCAAACTTTCAATATTTTTACAATTTACCACTCCACAATCCTAATACCAGCCAATATACAACTAACTTTGCAGACTGGTATAAAGGGTGATTTGTTTGCCGAGGGATGCAAACCGATATTTCATCCCGCGTGAGCATTGTTTGCATCTCACTCTCACTGGGAAATATCACAATGAATCGTCGCCTTTTTTTATTTAATTCATACGTCAAAATGATAAATTTTGAATGCTGTTACAGTTTGCCTAAGAAGCTTTAATGTATTTTATTAGTATTCTAAAGCCAAACAATTCAAATAGTCCAGCAAGCAAGAGTAAATTTGGAATGAATAAGCAGACAAATTATTTTTGGTAACACCGAGTTTCTCTAAGAAATTTGAATGTCGGCCGCGCTAGTTTTTGAGAAGGTCGAAATGAGAGGATACTAAAAATATTTAGAATAGTAAGCTATGAGCCATTTCATGGATTAATTTCACATGATCTTATCAAGATCTGAGGGTGTTTAAAAATAGGTCAGGAATATGACTAAAGTACTAAAAATGTTAACATATTTCACAAATTATGTTTTTTTAGTTTACCAAAGTCAAACTAACCTCAAATACGAATATTCAATACGTTAAAGTAGCGTGGGCCAATGAGATATAGTTACTGAAAATGACTACTTTCAGATGTATTCTGTCCAAAATGAGTGCACATGCCTTTAGACTTTCAAGATTCATAGCATTGTTCATCACCTATTATGTAGTTAGTCAGCTATTTATACTTCATCTACCACAGCAATAGAGTGCATTTTCATAATTACGTCTGAAGCAAATATTATGCAAAATTTCTCACTGGAAAGACTCAAAGAACATAGAGTAACGTATTATATAGCATGTTACTCTATGGATTCAAAACTCCTCGTTACTAAATTTGCTGAACACGTTTATGCTTACTTGCATTGCAATAATGTTATCAGGAAACGCTAGACATATTTGAATAACTGTATTATCCTCAAGCGCCAACAGTAGCGTTATTTCCCGGAAGCAGCTTGGTACCGGAAGGTACAGCCTGTATGAGATTGTAGTGTGCGTCACTTTATCAAACTTAAAACGTGTTCTTTGAAATAAACAAATTGAGAACGTTTTGAAATATATTACACATTGTAAATGTATAAAATGTAATTTTGTTCAAACTTTTACTGATATAGCTCTAAAGTCATTGTAAGTTATGTACACGTTTACTCTTTCTCTGTGTTTATATTATATATTCGTAATGCATGTGTTTGCTCTTATCGCCTGTCTTAGCGGAAGATAAGGTTAATTATCAGATAAATTCCTCCATTATTCGGAATCCTCATGAATTTATAATCTTGGTTACTGATCAAAGTAATCTGTTTTAAGGATTTGTAAGACAGACAAATTAATACGACTCTAGCCTTATGTACGAATTAGCCTCCCTCCTGTAGATTAGCCTTACGTGTCGCTACAGATTACCTATAAAGTAATTGTACATAGGTCTAATTACCCGTAGTTTTAATTTTCGTAATAAAAAAAACTACAAATAAAATTATTTTAATAAAAACTCATTATGATACAAGTAAGATAACACTCGTGATTGAAAAGCGTTCATTGACAGTTTAAAAGGTTAATAAATTTTTTAAATTAAATGTCCCTATAAATAGATCACTTTCTGGTAAAAAAAAATAAAATGCACTATTACACAATTCTTGACAAGCATACTTTTAAATACGCAATAACTGCCCTGTTTTTAGCAACATTAACCCAAAAAAGATATAAAAATCATAAAAGACGTTTGCCAGACTGTAAATTTTTATTAAGCTACGTTATCTTTACAAACAGTACATTTTCTGTCCCGCTATCATTGTATATCTTCTCCCTCAGATATCAAAAGGGGTATAAAAACTATACAGTAGAGTAGCGAGTTCCATCGTATTAGCTGGGGGAGTTAGGTCATTAAAACTAATGACTGCATTACAATCAATTGAGTTTCCCGGGGCGTAGTCATTGTAACGGGTTACTATCATTGTTGCAGGGGAAGGGAACGTGTCAGGAGTTTATACACGTTCACCGCTCTGTTAAGTAGGGTTAGGGGATACCACTGCACGCCAATGGCGCTCGAATTGTTTTCAGACCACTACCGCAATGTGACGCGTTAAATAGGTTCATTTGCTTGGTTTCAAAACAATAAAGTTTATATCTTCGTTACCCCGGCCAACCAGTAAAGTAAAACTGGTTTACTCCCAGAAAGTGGAGATTATTGTGTGGGGACTTTTTATACTAGCAGCAACTTAGAATGAATTTGGAAATAGGATAGTAGAGGAAAGTAATGCAGGAAAGAGTTAGTTAACGTGACAGTAATCCATTCAAATTCGCCCACCTTCTACACTGGGACAGGTCAAACACGATATGTTGTCAGTTGACAGGCATCAGCTGTTTTGACATGTTTGTTGCTCCCGGCTTGTGCAAGCGTACAATGAAAGTGGCCGTGTTTACCGATGTGTTGACGGATTTTGTTAAAAATGGTACCGTTGGAATTGCAGTAAAAATTTCAAAATAGTTGGTATCCTGTAAATGTTTTATAACATACAAACACTGGCTTTGTTTTTGTTATTTGACTTTTTCAATACGCTCCGTTTAGTTAATATAATATAAATAAAATTTGTTATTTTAGTCTTATTTTTGATAATCCATGTGCAAAGTTTGGTATCTGTAACTTTACTAGTTACGCAGATAACACATTTTTTGTAAAAATTACGAAACGATGGCTTGTGACTAAACGACACATTTCTCGGCCTATTGTTATATGGTTATTTTTAATTGTAATAATTAGTATTAGCCACAGCAGTTTGTGACATCCTTTTCTGAACACTCTGTATATGGATATCGTGCAACTCCTGTAGTTCTGGTGGACATATGGGTATCGGAAGTTTATGTTGCTACTTCGGAGACGGTAACAGGTTTCAATCATAGACTGAGAGACATCCCCTGGAGGGAAATGTATCATCATTGAACTCGATCTTGCCAATGTAGAAATAAAGTTTATGCAAAGTTCCGAGTCTCCAGCTCAATTTGTCATGGACACACCCTGTAAGCAGTCAGACCGACAGACATATGAGAGATTTTCCAGTTCCCTGGAATCCCAACCATGTAGAGATACCTGGCCGGTCAATTTAGTTACTATAATTACACGAATATAACAAAATAAATTAATTTCATGTTACGTTAGTGTAGTACGATGTTGAAACCGGTCAGGAAGCGTGTCATGAAACAATATCCACCCGGTTTGCTCTGAATTCTAACAGTGTACACGTTAGTCCTATCACTGCTCGTTAGTCCAACTTGCTTGTTAGTGCGACCTGCTCGTTAGTCCGACTGTTCGTTAGTCCGACTGCACGTTAGTCCGACCTGCTCGTTAGTCCGAACTGCTCGTTAGTCCGACTGTTCGTTAGTCCGACTGCACGTTAGTCCGACCTGCTCGTTAGTCCGACTGTTCATTAGTCCGACTGCACGTTAGTCCGACTGTTCGTTAGTCCGACTGCACGTTAGTCCGACCTGCTCGTTAATCCGACCTGCTAGTTAGTCCGACATGCTCGTTGGTCCGACCTCCTCGTGAGTACAACCTGCTCGTTAGTCCGACTGTTCGTTAGTCCGAACTGCTCGTTAGTCCGACTGTTCGTTAGTCCGACTGCACGTTAGTCCGACCTGCTCGTTAATCCTACCTGCTCGTTGGTCCGACCTGCTAGTTAGTCCGACATGCTCGTTGTTCCGACCTCCTCGTGAGTCCGACCTGCTCGTTAATCCGACTGTTCGTTAGTCCGAACTGCTCGTTAGTCCGACTGTTCGTTAGTCCGACTGCACGTTAGTCCGACCTTCTCGTTAATCCGACCTGCTCGTTAGTCCGACCTGCTAGTCCGACATGCTCGTTGGTCCGACCTCCTCGTGAGTCCGACCTGCTCGTTAATCCGACTGTTCGTTAGTCCGAACTGCTCGTTAGTCCGACTGTTCGTTAGCCCGACTGCACGTTAGTCCGACCTGCTCGTTAATCCGACTTGCTCATCAGTCCGACTTGTTCGTTAGTCTAACCTGCTAAAACAGAACTAAACTGAAGTAAACGAACCTTTTTTGTTGGCTCACGCCATATCAGTCCAGTTCAGAAACTAGAACACAGAAACCTCACTGACATATCGTGGAAACGCAATACGATGACGAGACCTAAGATGTATCATTGTCGAGACATACCGGATCACTAGGGAATTCTGTTGATTTGCCCAAGTTTCTAACCTCAATGAGGACGACTGGGTTTGAATGTTTTAATATCCAGTTATTGATATGGATCGGCTGGGTACTGTCATATAGATACACATGAATGTAATGTAATGCATGTGGCAGGATACATATCCTGAGTAAGGCAGGTGGAAGCTTTGTCTGCATTTTAATAAGAAAATATAAAACTAAGAGCTCAATTTTCGAATGCATTATGGTAAATTCAAATTTCTTGCTCTGTGTATAATCTTCTAAAGATCTTATTCGCAAAATGTTTTAAACTTTACTTTGGTTTAATATTACAAATTGGCAATTACTTAGAACATTTACACAAATCATAATTCATTAATATGGTATTTCCAATCATAAGCAAAGCATGGTAGCGATGCAAATCCAGGCCACCACTATAGCAGTGTGCTCCTAATTGAATCCGGAACTTATTAAGCAATAAACCAAATATCGACATAAATTTTGATAGCCAGCCCGTTATGAAACCCGGATCCCATTTCAAACCCAATTACCCAACAGGGCGACAGTGCCGAGTAATATGCGACAAATTAAAAGCGCCGACGTCCGCTGTATTAGACAGCATACGCTTGTGGGTATTGGATTATACAACGGTTTCCCCTTTGTGTGTATAACGTGTGACTGGCATTCACCTCGACTCAGTGCAAATGTTTATTTTCGCAGTCGTAAAGGCAAATGATTAATATAATATTGGTTTTTAAATACAGAAACGTAAGAGTTGGAGAACTACATAATCCTTTCAAGTTCAATTCTAAAATATATAATTCTAATCTAAATTCGTAAAAATAATTCCTTTAGCAATACTTCTAACGACTTACATCGAACACCCAACCCACTGTTTGCTTTATACTATAAAAATCAAATGTCACAAGCTTTGTTTATTTCATCATATTTTTATACAAACATTGGTCTTATCCAAACCTAAAATATTATTGTAAAAGACATTTACAGATTTCTAAAATGTCTCAAACTTATTTGTCATATTTCACAAAACTCGACACAATACAAAATAGTCCTTCCGGATCTGAAGAAGAACCTCGAAAGAAGTAGGTGGATTTTGTTACAACTGAAATATTATTAATTCAATATCTTATGATTTACATGTAATCAATATCTCGAAAATCGGTGAAGATGCAAAGATACGTTAATTTTAAAATGTTTGTAAAATGTTACAAGCATTATAAAAAACTTTTTTGTTTTTTCCTAGGTTCGCAAGTTACGGAGTTGTATTTTTTTATGTTTTAACGACCGCCATATTGAAACTACATGGAGTACGAAGCTGGTTCTCATGACCAATATTTCACAGTTTCAACTTTTTTGGGCGTTTTTGGAACAGTTATCGTTTCCACAAGCCGCGTTATAAAAAAATCAAAGGGTTCCATCATATTACATAATAAATGCTTACATCGTAACAAAGCTGCTCCCTTCAATTTAGGAAATTTGCATGTGAAGCAGTGGGTAACTGCTAGTATGTTTGTGTGTGTGCGTGAAGGAAACAGGATTTTTCCGTGTTTAACACTTTGGTTTTGGCTTTTAGGTTACCATGTTTGATTATGCAGAAATATTCGGTAAGTGCTATCCTTATGGCGATTGTGATAGACTGATTGTGTACAGAAAAACTACCTGAAACCATTTAAGAATAAAGAATATTCAAATTTTTGAAGGTCTCACGATTCTTCTGAAGGTGTACTTTTTGTCGCTCCTGACCATTAATTTGGTTTATCATGCCATCATCAACGGAATTCACAATGTAGGCTCTTTTCGTGATGAAACTTAACTAAGAAATAATCATATATCAAATAATCAGGGAATCAAGAAATACTGTGTTGTGAGTCTTTAAAAATCATTGGAGCTTTAACTAGGGCCTTATTCTTTTTAGTAAAAGATGTTTGTCAGCTCTGAATAAATGAATACAAAAATATCTGACAAATATCATTACGGAGAATGATAACGAGATATTTACCTCAGCGATCACCGTGTTCAAAACGACGCGGCAACTTTTTATACATTAGGAGCACTTAGACTTAAAGACTAATATCAAATTAAATTGAAAATTCTAAATGCGGTTATTTTATTCATTGAACAAATTCGGGTTAGTTACACCATTTATAACTCAAGAATGGCTATACCGATTGTTAGGCTAAAGAAGCCAAACAAATTGTATATTGCTGGTTGTATAAAACATATTGATCTCTGATTTGTTGGATCCGTCTCCGCCCCGAATATCAGAATAACTATTAAAATATCGTAAAAGATTAAGAAAAATCAATAGTATACACTGAAAGAGCCTGTTAAATGTAATCAGCTGTTCTGTGTAAACACTGTTTTATAACATCACAACCAAATCTTCAATTAGTTTAACTATTCAATTTGTTTGCATTTAGTGTGTAATCATAGAGTAAGCTTGATAGTAACAACAATCCTTATTTCAATCTTTTATGCAACCGCTGTTAAACACAGAGTAAACAAATCCAGATAAGTAAATTAAAAGTATTACTAAAATATACTTTTAACTGTACATTATTGAAAATGTTAAGTATGCCGTGATTGGTCAGTATTGTAATGCAGATTTTTAAAAGACAAGGTTACCTAACATGTACTACTACCAAGCCAAAAAGCCAAACAAATTGTATATTGCTGGTCGTATAAAACAGTGCACAAAAAGCAATTGCAAGATCTTAATAACCCCTATAACAAAATTAATAATCTCCATAACATTTTATTAAAACAATTTATTACATACATTAGAGATATTTAAAAGGTCCCCAGTGCGATCTATATAAAGAACCTAAAATGTTACTGTCTCAACAGTCTGAATTCGTCCACGTTTGCTTTATCTGACGCAGCCTGTTGGTAGACAGAGATTGAATTCCATTTTTCTATGAATTGATTTCCTTTCTGTACAGGAAACCGAAGGCTATAGAATATCCGCTGTAGTGTAGCGGGTACATAGGTTATCGCATGATAACCGGATCAAGCAACGTCGAGCGTGGCTGCTGCTTGGAAGGGTGACCGCTGAGCGATCCTGTCCTTGCAGGCAGCCCGCCTGCCCGGCCGTTGGTCCTCAAGGTTAAATGTTACAGAGGTCTTCTTAGCCCTAACTTCATGTGGTAAAATGAGACACCCTTTAATTTTTTCTTAATTTTTACTAGTGCGTGCTTACTGTGTTTTACTAATTAATCTGTACAGCCCTGGAGACAAGACTAACTTTGCATTCTATAAACACAAAACCTGTTTGTTAGTTGAATTGATACATGAATTTCCCTTAAGAAATTTAGAAAAGGTCATAATGGGAGGATAACGAAAGGGTTAGATATATCAACCGTTACATTTTCTCACAGGTTATAAATTTTAACGAGACAATTAAAAGCAATCTGCACATATTTAAATGATAGTTAGCCCAGACCAGCCATTTGGCTGAAATGGCAAATTTGAAATCTATTCATCTTCTTGGCTGACACTGATATAACCTGTTAAAATAAGACTGGAAAAAAATTATATTTTTTTATTTTCAACCCTTTCTTACCGCCCCGTTACAATAGTGCGACAGAAGGTCAAATTTTGTTGGAAAATTTATTATCGGTTTAAAGAAATACTACGTTGTGTTATACTATGCAAATTTCCTTGGGCTTGTGGACCATGCCATTATAGACCATGACGAATTTTTATCACTAAAAAAACTTTTAAATATAAAATAATATTTTTTCCCTTGAATGAAAAATGCACAGATCTCAAATTATTACACGATTTTAGGACATAACGCTTAGTTTTACAAGGTATTATAAAAATTTTTGGCAACAAATTAATATAATATTTTTACCTTAACGTATGTTGATTTTTAAGTTTTTTTTTCAAATAACTTTTATACTCGTATTAATTTCTCGTGCAATATAAATACACATTAATAATCTACCGAACTGATCGAGCCCGATTTGTAATGGTAGAAAAGCAATAATGATCAGCCGCCCATCGTCATTACTGTCAGTCATTATTGCTGCAGCCGTTAGCTAATGATTGTAGTGGTTGCCTGTGTGACAGGATACAGTCAGTAATTAACACTGGGTATTGGAAATGCCCCGACCAATTGGTCTCATTAAACTGACATACAACTATATCCCAAATGTTCATTTATTCCTGACTAATGTAAATATTGCTGAACTAACATATGAATATGATTGTGTGATAGTAGTGTTACGGGAGGGAGGAGTTAACGCTGCATTATAATAACGTGGTAGTGATATTGGCTATCATAAATTTGTGGACGACTTTATTTCTCTTTACTATAATATGAATTTAACAATGTTATAAATACAGAGATCAAAATAAAACTTAAGAACATTTTAAGCTTCACATTACTTACTATCTAAATAGTAATTCCTATTGGGCGTTATACTACAAAAGTGCAAATTCAAAAATGCCAGAACGGAATTGCCAAATTAAAAGTGCCTAAGACAGCAAGTGCCACAAGCTTCAAATGCCATTTAATTAAAATGATAACAATTAAATATGCCAAAATTTAGGTTGGATTTGATGATAAATCTTTTAAGCGTCCATGCTGAATTTGTTTCCGAATGTTTTCTCTCTCGGGAAGTTAAGCTAGAAATGCTTTCAGAGCATCTTGAAAACACCTCATAATTCTGCTGGGAGGATCTTTTGGATGTTCGGACAATAATTAAATATGCCAAAATTTAGGTTGGATTTGGTGATAAATCTTTTAAGCGTTCATGCTGAATTTGTTTCCGAATGTTTTCTCTCTCGGGAAGTTAAGCTAGAAATGCTTTCAGAGCATCTTGAAAACACCTCATAATTCTGCTGGGAGGATCTTTTGGATGTTCGGACAATAATTAAATATGCCAAAATTTAGGTTGGATTTGGTGATAAATCTTTTAAGCGTTCATGCTGAATTTGTTTCCGAATGTTTTCTCTCTCAGGAAGTTAAGCTAGAAATGCTTTCAGAGCATCTTGAAAACACCTCATAATTCTGCTGGGAGGATCTTTTGGATGTTCGGACAATAATTAAATATGCCAAAATTTAGGTTGGATTTGGTGATAAATCTTTTAAGCGTTCATGCTGAATTTGTTTCCGAATGTTTTCTCTCTCAGGAAGTTAAGCTAGAAATGCTTTCAGAGCATCTTGAAAACACCTCATAATTCTGCTGGGAGGATCTTTTGGATGTTCGGACAGTAATTAAATATGCCAAAATTTAGGTTGGATTTGATGATAAATCTTTTAAGCGTTCATGCTGAATTTGTTTCCGAATGTTTTCTCTCTCGGGAAGTTAAGCTAGAAATGCTTTCAGAGCATCTTGAAAACACCTCATAATTCTGCTGGGAGGATCTTCTGGATGTTCGGACGCATGCCTCTTCATGCTCATGCTCGTTAGTAATAGAAGAGCTTGAACTTCCTCTGGATTTTGAGCACGGTTATGGGATTCCACATCACCGCCTTTTTTCACAACAATGTCCCTCTATCATCGAGAGTGGAGGTTAGGCGAGCAGAGCATTCTCCATGGAATTTGCACCTCCAGTGTTTGCTTGCAGCCGATGATGAATGTTTGATATAAATACTCCCATTGTAACACAAGTATGAAGTTTTTCCTTTAATTATAAGTTGCGCCATTTTATAAAACATTTTATATAAAACCATATCGAAATTTGTATACAAAAGATTTTACGATCGGCACTTCATCATTTTGGCAATTATTCGTTATGGCATTGATTAGATTTGGCATTTTATAATTTTGACATTTTTACGATTGGCACTTTTAAATTGGCGCTTTTGTACCCTAATTCGGAAAAAAGCCATATACGTACCTTTTAGAAAATTATTTAATTTAAAAGGAAACATTCCTTTCATGTAGTGCCAATAAAATAAAGGGCAACATTTATAAGAAACTGTTTCCAGATCATTTATAACGAATTCTATAAAAAATATTATCTAAGTTAAATGAACATTTCACCATAATTACAATGTTAATTAATAACTAACAGTAACATTTTCAAAGTGCCAACGATAGTCAATTTGGGGGTTCTCAAGGTAGTAAACTTAGTGTTAAATGTTTAGTAAACGGTAAAATTTATAGACCGTTAACATTAAACTACGGAGAGTCTGTACGTGAGACCAGCTTGTGCACATCTCAATTCCAAAAGTGTTTCGAGACCCGATAAATAAATCCTTTTGTAGTGAAATAAATTGTTCGTTGGAATAATTTTTGTAATTACAATTTTAATCAAAAACCTTCAATATCTCTTTTCTGATGACAGAAAAAATGGTTTCTTTATTTGATCAAAAAGAGAACTGTAGCTAGGCATTTGAAGCAGACCTTATAATTAGAGCAAAAGAAGACAGGTTGAAAAAGGATATTAATTATTACAGTAAGTGTACGGAGAAAATAAAATTTGCTTACATAAAAAATAAAATCCTCATGAAAATTTTCACTGGAAGCATTTATTTTCATAAATTATATTTTATTAAAAAAATATAGTTTTCATAAGTTAAAAATAATAAAAGAAAGCTAACCCTCCCTGAATTTATAATTCATGGACTTACTGTAAGAACATATTTTTATTTTTATCAGTTTTAGATCTGGACCTAATTATAAGTTTTTTTTCATTTTCTCTTAATACTGTAGTTTCTCATAAGGTGATTACATTATTCTACTTTTCTATCTTCAGCTTTCCACGTAATCGTAAAGGGCTACCTGAAATCAGATATTCCAAATTTTAAGGTGGTGAAATAATTTTTTTGGAATAATTGAAGGAATAATTTTTTTAATTACAATTTTAATCACATGCCTTTAATATCCCTTTTCTGGTGACAGGAAAATGGAACTTTTATTAGTAAAAAAAAAAAGAACTGCAGCTAGTCATTTGAAGTAGAGCTTATAATTAGTGTTAAGAAAACCGTTTGAAGGAAAGGATATTAATTTTTACAGTAAGTATATGGAGGATGATTGGAGAAAATAAAATTTGTTTATATAAGTATAAAATCTTCAAGAAAAATTTCATTAAAAGAAATTAATTTTCTTAAATTATATTTAGTTAAAAAAATAGTTTTTATAAGTTAAAAATAATAAAAAAAGCTGCCTGTCCTTGAATTTATAACTCATGAAGTGAAGTTGAAGTGATTGCATTATTCTACTTTTCTATCTTCAGCTCTGATGTAATCGTAAAGGACTACCTGATCACAGATATTCAAAAATCTGAAAAAAATACACTGCACCATATTAATGATTAAGGCTCAACACTGGTTTAGTGTTAATGGAATTCACAATGAAGAAGACAATTGGCAATTCCTGAAAATGTTAGTTTGAACTGATCAACTGTTGTTTTCAATACGTTCGCAAGAAAAGTAAAAGAATGGTGACGTAGGCATGGTTACTTGAACACTCCTTCCGTCGAACCCTCCATCCCTGATGGAACTACTGCGGTTACCTCAGGATGGCAGATGTTGAGTAACAACAAGCATGATTGCTGACGATGGATGATCCTGTCTGGCACTAGGGAGAGGTGTGAGGGGCAAAACTAATGGGTGGGATAGAGGGTGATCCCAAGGGACTTTAGGGATACGGTAACTAGTACAGATGAGTTTGGGTCGCAGAGGTCTGGAATTACCCAACACTAATACAAATCCTATACAACACTGGAGTATTATACAAGCATAGTGTTATAACCCATTTCTGTAATTTCAATGTATATGAATCTCAGAAAAGAATATCATTTTCCAAAAATAAAAGTTGAGTGGGTTGATTTTATTTTATCACTTTAATTACGGGTAAAGAAATATATCCTTATTGATTCCAGCCCTAAATTGAGCACTTAGTAGTATTTTAATTTCATTATAACCAATTACAAAAATAATGGCTATTCCAAAAACCGAGTCGTTACTCTAAATGTTGTTAATAGGATTGTTGACATAACAATCTGTTCGACATTCCATTTGTTTATTAGAGAAACGTTTTGATGAAGTAAACTTTAAAATTCTAGAATCACAAAATATTTATGACTATATTTTATGCATCATTGTATATGGGATCACAGATTCTAATTCAGGTTCAAATTCACTATTAGAATTACTTATTTCTTTTTAATAATTCGGTAAGCTTTAATACAGTTAATAACGCAAGGAGCTGCACAATCTCTCTTCTGCCTGTCTGTTTTTCTACGTTGAGTTTGATAATAGTGTGTACCTCCATGAGACTGGGCTACACGCTAGTGAAATTTAGTAGACATCATTAAGTTCAATGATGGAGTATGTCCTTCAATTAAATTTGGCTGATCGTTAGCGAAGCCTATCATCTAGGGGAACAGGAAACCTCTCCTCTATCTATCCATCTGACTATATCACAGGGTATGTTTAGGACATATTGAGCTAAGGACTTACAAGAAAATCTATTTCTATATTAGGAAGATTGAGTTTGATGATACTTTTCCCTCCACGGGATGTCCGAAAGTCTTTCACCGAACCCTGTTACGTGACACGTAGTTTGGTGTATACCTAAATTGTAATAAGTCACTGAGGCTGCTTCTTTTACGTATGTACAAATTTGAAACTAATAATATAGTCTTTTTAGTCGTAGACCTTCATTTGGTATGGATGTTTCAGAGCTGAAAGATTTATCACGTCTTTCTGGTTAGAAGAACTACGAATTTGGGTGTCTCCGAAGTGGCCATATAAACTTCCGATAGCCAGAACTACAGGAGCTGCACGATATCAATATACAGGTTGTTGTGAAAATGGTGTTAAAAACGTCTGTAGATAATTAAACTAATTATTTCAAACCAAAAATGTCATATACACGCCAGTCGAGAAATGGGCCGTTTAACCGCTAAATATAATTTTGTATTTTTTTACAAATAAAGTGTTATTTGTAAAGCTAGCAAAGCTACTGATACCACACTGTGCACATAGGTTACGCCAAATAAAAGAAAAACTTACCAAAATAACTGTGTCATTTTCTTCAATATTAACAAAATGGTGCTTGTTGAAAATTTAAAATGTCAAATAAAAACCTCTATAACCTCTATAATTATAAAACATTGACAGGATACGAACTATTTTACAGTTTGTCGTACAATTCCAACGATACCATATTTAACGAAATCCGTCAACGCATAAGCAAACACGGCCACTTCAAATGTACGCTTGCACAAGCCGGGAGCAACAAACAAGGCAAAACAGCTGATGCCTGTCAACTGACAACATATCGTGTTTGACCTGTCCCAGTGTAGAAGGTGGGCGAATTTGAATGGATTACTGTCACGTTAACTAACTCTTTCCTGCATTACTTTCCTCTACTATCCTATTTCCAAATTCATTCTAAGTTGCTGCTAGTATAAAAAGTCCCCACACAATAATCTCCACTCTCTGGGAGTAAACCAGTTTTACTTTACTGGTTGGCCGGGGTAACGAAGAGATAAATTTTATTGTTTTGAAACCAAGCAAATGAACCTATTTAACGCGTCACATTGCGGTAGTGGTCTGAAAACAATTCAAGCGCAATTGGCGTGCAGTGGTATCCCCTAACCCTACTTAACAGAGCGGTGAACGTGTATAAACGCCTGACACGTACCCCTCCCCTGCAACAATGATAGTAACCCGTTACAATGACTACGCCCCGGGAAACTCAATTGATTGTAATGCAGTCATTAGTTTTAATGACCTAACTCCCCCAGCTAATACGATGGAACTCGCTACTGTATAGTTTTTATACCCCTTTTGATGTCTGAGGGAGAAGATATACAATGATAGCGGGACAGAAAATGTACTGTTTGTAAAGGCAAAATAGCTTAGTTAAATATTTACTCTTCATAAAATGTACTTTTTAGAATTTGATTACTTTTTTTGAAATGTTGAAGGTTTAAATGTTGTTAAACAACATGACAGAGACTGCCTTAAATATATTCTTTTTCAAGAATTGAGAAATAGTTTATTTTCTTTTATTTACCATAAAATGATCTATTTACACGACGATTATGTTAACGATTTTGATTACTTTTTAGAAATTGTTAGGTTAATGGCACTAAACAACAGTGTAATATTTTTGAAAAATTGCGAAATAGTGTATTTTTCTTTATATATTTTTATACGGACCTTTAACGTTTTAAAAATTAACATAATTAATTAACCTTTTAGACTGTCAATGAACGCTTCTCAACCACACGTTTTTTGTATTTGTAGCAGAATGAGTTTTATTTTGAATGAAACTTAAATTAAACTTTGTAATTGTACCTATGTTTAATTACTTTATAGTGAAACTAAAGGCTAATCTACAAGAGTGATATATCGTAAATAAAGCTATAGTCATATTTATATAAGCCCTTACTAATATTTAAAGGAGACCACTTTGGTTTTAGTTAAGTGAAGCAACTTTATAAATTATGTGGGTTCCGAACAGTATAAGGATTGACATGATAATTGGCCTTCTCTCCCGCTAATACAGGGGTTAAGAGCAAACAACTGCATTACAAGTATATACTATTCACACATAGAGAGAGTACACGTGTATGCAACTTACAATACGTTTAGAGTTGCATCATAAATGTTTTGAAATGAAATGAACATTCTTTCTGTGCTTTTTTATAATAAAAACTTGTAAGTTTGATAAAATGACATACACTACAATATCATACAGGCTGTACCTTCCGGTACCAAGCTACTTCCGGGAAATAACGCTACTGATGGCGCTGGAGAATAATACAGTTATTCAAATATGTCTAGAGTTTCCTGATAACATTATTGCAATGCAAGTAAGCATAAACGTGTTCAGCAAATTTAGTAACGAGGAGTTTTGAATCCATAGAGTAACATGCTATATAATACGTTACTCTATGTTCTTTGTGTTTTCCAGAGAGGAATTTCGCACTTGAATAATATCTAAAGTTGTAAGTAATAATCGTATAATACAATAAAATGAAACCGCCACTTGGTATTGAATAGCCAATTGTCAGAATGTATGAATTTAACTCAAAAAAAGCTACGATTGTCAAAACTGTACAATTTGTATAATTTTACTGTAGAGTTAAACTAAGTATTGACGATTTTTAAACCAATGATACATTGTAAGATGAAAGAAACGAATTTTATTATATTTGGACGAAAACATTGTTTTGGATATCGGAGTATATATTCTAAGGGAACAGCTGCGACCAAATGTGGTGACTGAAATATTTGTGATGGGACGGAATAAAATCTCCTCTTATTTTGACTGTCGCCGGACGGACAGTCGGGCATCTTTTCATCTCGTCTGTTCCAGTATTACAGACTCGAAATGAAACCTTTATGTTTCCGCATTAGATTGTTATTTACGTACATGATACTCTCAGCCATAAATTTTATTTTCATTGTTACATACTAAGACAATATTAAATGTACAGAGAGCGAATTTAACAAAAACGTTATTTTTTTAACTGTAATACTTGACTAATTTACAATAATTAATGTTTTATTTGAAATAGCTGTAACGCAAAATTTGGAGATAGCTATCTAATATTTTGTGTGTGGTAAAACTTCACTCTCTCTGTTATATGTAACAAAGTGTATATCACAACGTTTCGAGGGTTGGTATTCGTCATCTTCGTCAGGTGGGAAGCTATTAGGTACATAAACAAGAAAGAAACTTTTCCCCTTTTGTTTCTCTTTTTATTTTCTTTCTGTTTTACGTACTAATTATCTTCCCACCTGAGGAAGAGGATAGATTTCAATCTTAGAAACGTTGTATTACACATTTTTAGATATCGCTACTAGTGGTCCTAGAAGATAATCCATCTATTTAAATATGTCTAGGACTTTCTTGATAACATCGCTGCAATGTAATATAGCACTAAAATCGAACAAAAATACTAAACTCTGAGTTATAATTTAAATAATGCAGACAGTGGCGTGTATAGAAAATTTTTTCGGGGAGGGGAGGTCTGACACAATGGGTGGTTTAGGTAGTATAAAATACTCTCTAAAAATAGGCCCTCGAGAAAATTCCCCTGGGAAATTGCTAGACGTCATAAGGGTGTTATAGCTTAAAATAGACTACTGAGTGAAATTTTAATGCTTGTCTTTCAAAAGTTGGAGGGGGCTTGAGTCCCCTTCCTCCTATATACGCCAATGAGTTCAGATGAGCGTTAATTTCATTTCCCCATTTCACTCTACACTAATACATACAATAGGTAGTAACTCTTAATTGGTTACAGGACAAAATATCTCAATATTATCTTACAGAACCTGAGTGGGATTTGAGATACTTGTAGGTTCTAGATTGGCGTAGAATTTGCCTGTTATTTGGATTACCTGTCTAGTTTTTTTAATCAGTTAAAAATTTTACCGCCACCTTAATTCTGTTTGCAGTCTTCTATAGTGAGGATTTTCACATTATATATTTAAATCATAGCCCGTCCCATAGTTTTATACCGTAGTACTGTGAGGACTGTCAATGATACCAATAGCTTGTTATTGCCCGTAAAATAATTAAAACAGTACAAAGTACAGAGAACTAAATAGCAGAATTGTGAGACTTATAATGGACCAATATAACTCTATTGAATTTAAAAATATATCCACAGAAGTTCAACCAACGCTGTATATATTTATACTTCTATAACGACACTATTTAAGTGTTAATAGTTCCAATACTATTCTACTCAAGACATTATCATGTTGTTGTCGACATCCAATAACGTATGAAATACGGAAGACATCCTTGTAAATGCTATTGAAAACTGTCGAATATCAGGCATTTATACAAAGTGTGCACCGAGAGAGAAAAAGAGAGAACGTATTTGTTTCTTCACACCAGCTAAAGCCATTTGACTCTGTGTTTTGAAGCATTATTAATCGTCTAGATTTTTATCTAATAAAGCCGTATTACACAGCATTTTTTACATTTTAGCATAAGTTACTATGGGTTCACTGAAAAGGACCAACACTAGGTTAACATAACTGTTAAGTTTGAATTCTGTATCTTAAGTGGTTTTTGAGTAGTAATTTTTTTCCCAAAAAACACATACAGACAGACAGACGCTAAACGAAGCGAAATAGGGCACCTGCTATATTGCATTATTTGTTGTTAGTTTTGGCCTGCTGAACAATGTGGCAAAGTTTGTTCGAATGGGTGCTGGACACCCTGTATATGAGGAACACAAGAGCTTGATTGTGCATGTCACTCCATGGGATTTTAGAAGCGTTAACGAATATTCTAACATTGGTCTTTTGGGTAACCATGATGGCAACGAAAATTAGACTAACTAAACTTGTATACAAACTCAATACACCCATACAGGATACATCAAGACACTATCCCAACATACATAAACATAATTTTATAGTGAATTTTTCTGACTTTTATTAATTTATCCCGAGTATGAAATATAATTTAATGAATAAAATGTGAATGAATCATGTAGCAAGATATTTAGAGAAAAACTCCAGAACGAGTTATATGGTATACCATTTTCGTGCCAACTTTTTTGTATGGTTGTATGTCTGTCTATCTGTATATCGAGAATGAAATGAGTTATAAATTTAATAATTTGCATGCAACCTCGATGAATCCTGTGTAACGACAGGGTGTAGTGTACTCCTAACATGTTGGTAACCAAGGTGGCAATGAGAAAATCGCAGGATAAATAAATTTGTAAACAAACTGAGTACAATAGTAACTTACGCCATTTTAGCATATGACATACTAAGTTTGCGTACTTGTATTAAAAAATTATTTTCTTGAATGATCGCAGTTTTCGAACAGAAGAACGTAATATATTGTGTCTGAAGCTATAACGAAATAAATATTTCATGGATTGTGCTACGATTATTTCCACATATTGTGGCACGTTACTGGGACACCCTGTACACCTAGGGATGAAGTATACATGTGTGTGCTTGGCAGAGGAGAGTGTGTTGTTATTTATGCCCTACTCCAACTGAAACCATAAATCAGGCAGAGTTAGAGTTGGTGGTTGCTTCCTCTGTACGCCATTGTACCTCCATCTCTTGCACCTTTATGTGCTTTTGAGTGATTGAATTTCCTGTTACTCAAGAGTACTCCGATTGAATTTAAACTTAATGCTGACTCTAGGACACATTTAACAATTTATAAAAAAGCTAGTCCCATGTTTTTTTTTTAGTTTTTACAATTATACCTATTCCCAGTTCCTTTCATAAGGTTTTTATAATATATAAAAATATACAGGGTGTAAATTAGGTGAATGAAACAGGATTTTTCGGGACATTTGCCATCGTTCAGTGAAACAAGAAATCAGTAACACTACGTTTCGAGATCTGCAATCTGATCTCTTCTTGGTGTAACTTTTTTGCACTTTTTGAAGGATAAAAATATCCCCCCCTTTTTCAAATGGGGGCAGTGGGGAGTAACTTTTAAATTTTCAAATTGCAATTCCAATCTTGTGACATGTTATATTAAAGGTCTATTAAATGGAAACAAAATGACATGAACAAAACCTCTACGACGATACTGGCAAAAGTTATGGGCCAATAATCCCTTACATTGTAATGCCGCCTAGAAAATGACACTTCTTACCAAAACTATGCACACCAGAAACATTAGATACTACGTAAAGGAATAGGTTGGACCCCTCAAAGGATCCCTAAAAGATATCACGCATGCATTGTGTTGATATGAAACACAGCCATAAATTGGCATTTTCGTTGCGATATGCACAAGATATTGGCCTTATATTTTTATGTTATTTGCACATAGCTTTTGCTAGAAACAGCGGAGAGGTGTTAAATTTAAACAATATTTTTTACATTTTTTACCTAGTTTTTGACATAACATTTTTTTATTCTAGAAACTAAATACAGATCCAATGAACATGCGGTAAATGATTAGTTAACACATCTCGGCAACGGTTGTCATTATATACAAGGTGTTCGCAAAAGGTGTCACAGAGTTCTGTGGGAGATGGTACTCATAATTTCAAGCAAAAAATGTTCTAAAGATATAGGCCGAGAAATGAATCATTTAGTCGCTAGCAGCAACAAACAACTGGCACCTCTCATTTGTGACACGTTTGGCGCTCCCGACTTGTTCAAGCGTATCTTAAAGTAGTCGTGCTCGCTTATGCGTTGACGGATTTCATTGGGAAAAGTACTGTTGGAATTGGTATAAAAAGTGCAAAATATTTAGTATCTTGTAAAATTGTTTTAATCTATCTAAAACAGTTGATGCCTATCAAAATAAATGTTTGCTGTTCCTGGCTTGTGCAAGCGTACCTTAAAGATTGCACAAGCCAGGAGCACGACCACTTTAAAAGTGGTCGTGCTTTTTCCTTTTTTTCTTTTAGTTTACAAAAAGGAGAGGCCGATCCCCAGGGCCACTGGCCTGTGCGAGGATCTTATCAAACAGAATAAAGGGAGAGTCGATACAGTACGAGGTTGATTGTATTGATAAAAAGTGCAACGGTCACAGACAGAATTTAATCCTGCGCTATCTCCAACTCAGACCCAAAGTTTATCGACTTAGACCGCTCGGCCATCGGCACTCCAAATATACATACTCGTAGATATCTTGAAATATCCTATAAAATATCTTGAAATATCTTTCAATCTGATACAATATCGCTTGAAGTATCGCAGCTAGTGCTCGCTTATACATGGACAGATTTCTTTAAAACAAGTACCGTTGGAATTTTAATAAAATCGCTCAAATATTTGATTCTGGTGAAGTGTTTATAACTATTATATTTCATAAATTATATTTGACTTTAAAAACTCTCAACCGTCGCTATTATTTAATAATAAAGAAAATAACACACTCACTGATCTATTGAGACATATGTGCCAAATTTGGTTTCTCAAAATTAAATAGTTGTAGAGATATTACTTCTTTTCTAAACAATGCAAAATGTCGGCTTGCGGCTAAACGACAGATTTCGCAACCTGAATTTATAGGAAATTTTTAAATCTAAATGATGAATACTATCATCAACCACAGAATATTGTGATACCCTTTTGTGAATACTCTCTCTCTCTCTCTCTCTCTCTCTCTCTCTCTCTCTCTCTCTCTATATATATATATATATATATATATATATATATATATATATTTTTTGATTCATTTTTGTTTAAAACTTCCTGAAGACGGGGGTATTAAATCCCCGAAATATAGAAGTGAAAAATAGTTATTTTGTTTTCTTCTATTTAACACAGTGATTAGTAATTAGTATATATATATATATTCTAAAGAGTTACAAATCTAAAGAGTTACAAAATTAGATTTACGAGAATCAGACACAATTTAACTACTTTGCATTGATATTCTTCTACACTGTATGTGGGGGTTTTCTGGACTTCTTCACATGCATACACACACTCTATCTTCTTTTGATTAATATTCTCTTCAACCTTATATTTCTTCAAAATCAATAACGGTGTTATAAGCCTAATTCACCCGTTTCAGATCAAGGAGCAGTGAGTTGTCCATTGCTTTTATTTTAGATTTTAGTTAAGTAATTATTAAAAGAGAAAATTGCTTCTGACACACAAAACTTCAATGTTGGTAAGCTTGAAAGTTTGCATTGGAAAAGTCTTGATCAGATCAGATTATTTAGGGATTTATTATAGAATTCTATGTTTTTGCTTTTAGACATGTATTAACAGCCCAGGCCTCATATGCAACTTGTGGGTGTCTGGTAGCAGGAAGTGATTGTTCGTGGTGGTCTATATTTCCATAGAAATTAAGGCATTGACGTTGTTTAATCAAAATTACGTACTAAAACTTATGGTAACACACATACAGCTTTTTCACCTTAGCGCAACGAGATATAATAATAAAATACAGAAAAAACTAGTTTTTTTGGTATGCCGTAAAGTGAATTTCATTGGTAACGTTCCTTATACGAAGGATGGCAACAACTGGAAGTATTGAACTAATTTGAGAAAAATATTCTATCACGACTAAATAATGTAAATTAATTTCACGCAACAAAAACAATGAGCCTGTGTTCGAAAGTTGTTGAACACAAACATCCGGGGACTTCCCTGGATGGATTGATGAGACGTGAATGTGGGGGATATCCAGAGGGAATGTGGGGGATATCCTGTGGGAATGTGGGGAGAGTTGAGTGAGATGGATGAGTTTGCTTGGGGAAATCAGGGAGAATAATCTGATTAAACTGTAACCAATCACATGTATCTGGTGTTAACAAATTAATTGTCAAGCATTCTTATGTTGAGGTGTTAGGCGTGAATTCCCTGGCTGCGTTGTTATTAAAACAAAATTTTGTTTCGCGTAAATATTATTCTTGACAGAGTTCTTGACAAAGTCTCTTGAAATATTCTACAACATATCTTGAAATATCTTTCAATCTCATAAAACATCGCTTGAAGTATCGTAGCTTTGGTGGGAAGGGTTGATTAATTGTGAATGTGGAGTTTAGCTCCAGTTTATCTTCCTCTTAGTGCAGCGTCTGGAATCTGACGCTGTCACAGCGAATCTCTGTCATGGAATCTGGAGTGCAAAAAGAGTCAACGCGAAGAAGCTCAAATGATGCCTTCGACACCAGACACAAAAAGACTGCAAAATAACTGTAAACATGTAATCTAGATGAAGAGGTATTCTTACTCTCTCATCAGGTGCACATTTGAGTGCACTTCGATGTTTTAAACACGATCTATAAGCAAGGTGGAGCAACAGAAATTTATACACATAACATAGCTATGGTGGGAAGGGTTGATTTTAGCTCCATATTAATGTTGAATACCTACAGTACACCTTCCTCTTTACTCTATGCCTTGTTTTACCTTGAAAATTTACCAAAATCGTTGTAGATGTTTTACGCATCAAATACTAATCAAGGATAAAGTTCATGAGCACCTTATTGAAGCCTGATGGCCAAAGCCCATTTTCAGAACAACCTAGCTTGTGTAACATAATGAATTGTTTAAACAAAAATTTGTATAGACGCTCTGTGAAATAAAATGTAATAGAAATATTCGTAAGCTAACCATAAGCACGGGTGGAGCTTTATACACATAAGATAACTATGGTTGAAAGGGTTGGTTCTATGTGAATGTTGAGTTAAGCTCCATCTTATCTTCCTCTGAATGGCATCTGTCGCTGTCACAGACTTCTTCATTTGGAGTTTCTTCGCGAATTTTATTTGAGCTTCTTCGTCACCAACCTTTTCAGATATTTTTAGAGAGATGTGACTACAGATTTCAGTGAGGGTCAGGTTGTCACAGCGTCAGATTTCAGATGCTGCACTAAGAGGAAGGTGAACTGGAGATTAACTCAACAGTCACCTGGAAGTATCTTGAAATATCTCTTATAGGCACTTTAAATATCCCTAAATTTATTTCGAAATACTTTTTAAATTCTCTTGAATTGTCTCTTAAGAAATAGGCCTAAATAATTTCAAAACATAGCATAGGCGATTTTCCTTTACCGCTCATAAAATGTATCTTGACGCATCTGGAAATAACTTTAATAAATATCTTGATGTATCTTAAAGTCTCACAAAACGTCTCTTGAAATCAATTTAAATATGTCTTGGTTAACTAATGTCACAATGCAGCGCAGACATTTCTTTTTACGTCCTGAACACTGTGTGTTTCAACCTCCCACACCATCAGTGTCCTGACAAGTCTATAGTAAGACGTCGGGAAGTCAGTGTGAACCGTCTACAAAAGGGGTTTTATACCATTTATTATACGATCCTTGACAAATTAACATCCACATATGTAATAAAATCCGTATTACATTAGATAACCTCTTTGATTCAAAAATATGTTTTTCAGGTAAAACATCGACATATTGGTTTAGACCTTTAAAATAAAAAAATTATCTTGATTATTTCCAAAGACAAAATAATGAAACTAACACGCTGATTTTAATAAAAGTTATACGAATAGTCTCTATTGAACTAGGATAAAGATATAAGCGAGACAGATAAGAAACAGGATGAAGAAAGAGAAGCAACGTAATTTTATTTTATCGGCAAAACTAGGAGAACTTACCTTTTCTTACATTTAAATTCAGCTAGTAAACATTTACAACATTAATAAAACAATATAAAAATAAAAAATCTCCTTATCTTTCAAATATAAATTTGAAAACGAACACTCCAATAATACACTTTTTATTTTTTTGGGGTTCAAGGAACACACCATCAGACCCACATATATTCCTTGAACACGAAAGGTCTTAAAAAAATAAAAAGTAAATTATTAGTGTTTGTTTTAAAATGTCAAAGAATTCCAATAAGGGCTTCTAGAATGTCTCCTTATCTTGTACAACAAATCCTAGTTGAAGTTATCTACAAAAACAAATGAATATTGTCATAACAAAAAAGGCCAATCCACATCGGTCATTGAGGAAAAGAGATAAAGTTAATGAAATCAGAAATTTTTGGGGTTAGCGTATGATTAATTATTTTCGAATGAATCCAGATTTGGCACCTGTCTACTTATCTGCTTGGAGAACACCTACGAGCTCTTCATCACGTTGTAAATGGCCGAGCCATTATTTCCACTAGGGGCCACCCTATCAACCTTCGCCCTTTGATAAGCTCTGTAGCCGCTCTCCCTCCCTACAACAGATACAACTGAGGGGACAGTAACAGAGGGCCGTGGACGATCATTAAAACAAATGACTTCATTAGAATCAATTATTGAGATCCCCATGTTGTGGTCACTGTAATGAGTGGTTGTTATTGCACGAGTGCATTGGATGGTAAAGTTTTAACACGGTTTTGTGTGGTTTTATTTTTACAACAACAATCAGCATGGTGAGATAATAAAAAAAGACACTAAAACTCGTAATTTAAACTTATCTAAAATACAAATTAAGAATAAATGTTATATATAATAATACAAATTTATCCAAACGATAATAAAAAATTGGCTAGAATGTTGGTTTGAACTTAACTGGAGGATTTAAATAACATAAATATCTGGAATTAAAACAAGAAATAAAACAAGTGTTAGTAAATATTAAAAAAACTCATTTTAATATTCATGTACATTGCGTGACACCTGTTGATAATAAATTGTCCCTTTAAAACGCCGTCAAATAATTAGAGTTGTAGTCAACAATATGTTATAAAAATGTGTGTGTGTGTGTGCGTGCGCGCGTGTATGAGTGTGTCGTGCTTATTTAGATTACATTATAGAAAATATGGAGCAAATACAATCCCTACCTAGATGTCTCATAGTAGTAACTACGATCAGTCTTTCCAGTGGTAACTCTTAGGTCTGGCCGCCGGATAGCGCTGTAAAAAGCGTTTAAGTGTTTTTAGGCTACTGAAACTTGTCTTGTATTCTGTAATGTCTGTGACATGACATGGTTTGCTGGTTAAGAATGACCAAAAGAGATCACAAAGAGAGAGTGCAAGAGATCACTCATGAAAGATACACTTCCAGGAAGAATCCATCAATTCATATGTAACCTCAGTATACTCTGATCATATATAGGCAGTTTTAGTGAATGTCCTTTTAGAAGGCCATGTAAGATCTTCCTTCCATGGGCATTATAAATCCTTTCTAGAAAAAAGATTTTGTTCTCTTAGAACAACAAGAAGCTGGGAAATTTCTGATTGCACGTAGTCCCATAAGGACCTTTACGCTTGCTTCCGGAGTGACAGAATATTCTGGATAGGTAAAATCGGGGGAGGGGCCACCTCCTCCATGGGTCGAGATCCTACGGGTCATGTCGCCTTGGAAAAAGGGAGGCCATCTCTGATCTAGCCCTTCCAGTTAAAGCGGGCAGGGAACAGCACTCCCACATCCTTTAACACTAAGGATGGTCCACCCAATCCAACAGTCATCCTTCGCAGTACACTAGACCTATCTATCCACCCACCCATCCCCATATCATTTCTGGTTAGTGATGTGCCGCTCCTGGACGTTGACAGGGTTGCCAATATTTAAGGGATACATCGGTTTTTGCTGTACCCAGTGTAGGTTCAACTTGAAGGTACAATCCCGTGAGCCTTCCTTGGGATATTGGAGAGGATTTTGCACTTCTTACTGAAATGACGGTAGTTAAAAAGGATTAAAAGGGTTAAACAACATGACACGAAAATTGTTTCTCAGATCAAATTTTTTCCTCGCTTGGTATATACAAAAACCGTCATCCAACTGGATAAAGGGACTGAAAGCAGCCAGTTCAAGGGTTTATGGTGAGCTGAAGCTGTTTCAACTTTTATTTATATGTCTGACGGTTGAGTTTGAGTGTGCCAAGTTGAGAGATGTACGATCTGAAAAAAGTATAGTTTCATATTTTGTAACGATTTTGATACGCTCTGACTTAGACCTACACCAAAACAAGCGCGTCTGTCAATTATTGTATCTTAGAGAAGGAATTTCTGTGTCGATTTTAAGAAAACCTATTGTTTGTTTTTATAATGCTAATTAAATTTCGGCGCCTAGACTATTTCTATTAACAAATTAACTCAACTGCTATTTTCATGAGAGGGCATTGCATATCCAAAATAAAAAAAAAATAAAAAAAATCTTTAGTAACATGAACATTATTACGTATATCAAAATAACTCTTATAAAATAAGATAATAACATCCAAAATCGTTAGAGAACTGAGCCAAACTCTTCACATCAGAATAAACAATTTATTGTATACTTCATTGTTGAGAGTGCTGACGCAACACAGTCCTTTGATTTTGAAAACACCAACCACACAACGTGTATGCGCCTTGTAAATTTCCCACAGCGGGTACGTGGCCTCTGATGTTACAATGGAATACATTAACATGTTAATGGGCTCGGGACAGCATACATTAACTGTTAATGTACAACCTCGCCGGTATGGCAGAGTCTCACTGGACATGGCAACTCCTGGCGTGGAGTGACACAAACTCCCACGAGATGGGTTTCTAACTCAGAAACGTCTTTTACAGTACATTTTCGAGTGTATAGAATGTTAAAACTAAAATCGTAAAAAGGCCTAACTAAGTTGTGAATTACAAAATCAGTTAACACATATTGTTCTTGGCATTGTGTTCTACTGTTTTCACACTAAGCTCACTCACTCAGTTCAAATCTTGTACCCTCACATTTCCAATACAGTAGTATCTGTACAGATAGTACCCACATTTATGCGCACAATATATTGTTACTTGAAATTTTACTCCCCTTTTTCCACACTAAGTTCACAAAGTCTCACTCACTAGGTTCAGATCTTGTACCCTCACATTTTCAATGGAGCAGCATCTGTACAGATAGTAGCCACATATATGCATACAATATATTGTTCCCGACATTGTATTCCACAGTTTCCATACTAAGCTCAACGAGTCTCACTCTATAAGTTCAGATCTTGTACCCTCACATTTTCAATAAGCATGTGTACAGATAGTACCCACATATATGCATACAATATATTGTTACTTCCCGACATTGTATTAAACCGTTTCCAAAGTAGGTTCACAAAGTCTCACTCACTAAGTTGATGCGTTTATGACATAGCTATGATTATAGTGCTAGTGGATTACATTATTTCCAACATTTGAAAGGAATTAAAATCCACAGATATTCTATGACAGTAATAAGGTTATACATGAAAAATATAATAAATCAGCCAATCCTTAACAGATTTTGACAATATAAAGGCCATTGATTTCGTGATCACATTGTAAACGATTTATTATGCTTTAGTAGTACCACGCAATTTTCTTGGAATGTTTTGTTAAAAGATGAAAACTGCCGCCATTTTTAAACTATAAATGGCGTAATATTTTTATTTTTCTCGATTTTTATATATACTGTATATATATATATAATATATATATATATATATATATATATATATATATTATATACTCATAATACGCGAGAAAAAAATTCAGTGCTGTAGTTTTAACAGTTTTTTTTAATATATTCATATTTTTCTATAAAGCATATACATATACAGGCCGATGAAACAAAAGCATTTTCCATGCCCTGAACCAGTATTTTCAATATTGATCATCAGTTATGGAATACCATCTATATTTCAAATAGACATTGATGCCAACGAACTATGTAATAATTCATCAATAATGAATATTTGGAAAAATAGAAAGCGAAAAAACTTTCTTTCTATACAAAACAATCTTTTAAAAATTAATATTTTTACTAAAAATAAAAAAATAGTATTATTTTGAGCCAAATATTAAAAATTACGAACTAAAATAAATTATTCAATCTCTATTATGATTGCAATTGGAGTTGACACAAAATGCAGTTGATCATATATTATTTTTTAACGATAAACTAAATTATTTAACATGTTAATGAAATTATAAAATTATTTATAAAAGTTAGTCATAAAAATAATATTAAATTGTGTAGTAACTCATGTAACTATATATTTTTTTGTTTATGAAATTATAAAATTATTTATAAAAGTTAGTCATAAAAATAATATTAAATTGTGTAGTAACTCATGTAACTATATATTTTTTTGTTTATTTTTATTCTATAACTATTAGTTATTAGTTTATTTTGAAGTTCAGAACTATGTACTTAAGCTTTGCTTACTGGACACTTCCTATAATTAATAATTTAAATTTAATTATTGAAAAACTAACAACCAAAGAATTCAGTAATATATATGTGAAACATTTATAAACATATTTTATAGAAGGATGTCGTCATTGAAATCTGAGTAATAAAATATATACTACCATTGAACACTTATTAAATTAGTAGCACAAGTTATGACTAATGAGTTTCGGGATCGTTTTAACCATATTAAAATAATCAGAAGAGTAAGAGCAATAAAAACTGGTGAATATTCATAAAAATGTATAACAGCATTAAGGTAATTGCTTATAAGCCCATTAATTTTAATTACGACCCTATCCCCGTGCGTGGAGTTGGGGTGAAAAACGACACTATGAAAATTAATCTGGTTTGGCCACCGGAAATGAGGGGCTTAATGAAGTTTTATCTCAGCCACTTCCTCTATAATGGCACTGGAGCTAATTATAAAAATCTGTTGCAGCAATGCTTATTTTTGTTTTACAAAAAACCTGCATAACGACAAAGTGTTTAATCTAGTTTAACGAGATGTGTATTCCACGTAGTATTTAAGCGAAGTCTTTTTTAATAGTTTAATTATTAAACTATTATTAAATAATCTATGAATTAAAATATTTTATACGTTTTATTCTTAAAAAGCATTGTTCTTTGAAAATTTAGGATGTACAAAATTTATTTTATTTGTAATAAAAATGACTTTTAATTCAGTAAAACACATTATTATAGTTTATTACCCGTAAGGAATTGACTTATTTGTAGAACGAATGGGAAACTACGCATTTCGCGTTTCAGCGTAAATTTATTTCATGTGCTAATTTAATACACTCAGACACATAAATGCTACATATCCATAGCCAGGCAGTTTACGGAAAACACTGATTCTGCACATTAACGTGGATTCCGCACCACTCATTTATTGATTTGGTTTTTTAGACTTTGATTGGTTAACAATTTAAATTGGACACTTGTCTATTTGAGACACAACAGCATTCTGCAACTGACACGATAATACATGACGTAATGTCAGTGGTGGGGGGGGGGGGCAATACCCTCCAATTAGAAACGTTCCCGTGTCTCACTAGACTGATATCAGTCATGACTTAAGTCAAGCGCTACTGTTATCAATCACTTAACGTTATTAGCAGCAAAATCAGGGTTTCATCAGTGCGCGGATATCAGCTGGTAAACTTGTAAAAGTTAAGTTTTCGGTAACGGGGAGCAGTAATTATGTCACGTGACCTGTGATCACTTGTTACAATGCTGCCACCAGCATTTTTTATTTGAACATTCGAGCTTTTACAGCTAGTAAGCAGTGGCAAATAAATTAAGAAATGCTGCAATTGATTTTATACTCTCCGATGTTAAGAGTGACAGGCGAGAGTCCATTACAGGAACGTCTCGTAAGACGAGGCGATCTGTATTGACCACTTAATTTTCCTTCTGAATATTTTTTGGGAGCCTTTGCTGATACAAAACTCTGCTACCCTTCTTCAGATAACTTAGGACCAGGCGATTTCAGTGTAAAGACTTGCCTTCAACCAGGTAAAAATCATATCAGACCGGTAAAAGGAAAACGATCAAGGCCACAGCACCACCATACCATACCAGAGTGTTGTGACACGCATAAGTCAGTAATCACAACCACCATGTTGTGCATCAACATCCAAACACTAAAACATACACTTAATGAAAACCAAATCTAACACTAATTATTAAAATTGAACTACAGAATACAGGTCACAATAGGTCTGCATCAGCCGACCAACCACCTAACACTGAAGTAAACTTACGAAAAGGAGGATAAGCAATTAGCTTCAGCATTCGACACTGATAAACAATACCGCAAGCCTCTTGGAGTATTCTTGCTCAGTTACGCTTTCTAGTCCACCTTCTTATTGCAACACCTGAAATCTAATGACGTCATAGACTTTACTCCTGAGTTCTGCAGTCATGTTCGTCTCAAGAGTTGGAACGAAAATCAGAGACGAAAAAGCTCAAAACGAACTTCTAATGTAGGATCTATAATCTGGGTGAAGAACTGGAGGTAAACTGTACACTGAATCAGTCCTTCCCACCAAATCCGAATGCCCCAACACGCGTTATGTGTAGAAACTCGGTTGCTCCACCGTGCTTTAGGATCTTGTCTAAAACTTCGTAGTGCATTCAATTGTGATCCTGGTGAGACAATGAGAACTCTTCACATAGATTATACTATTTATGTTGTAGTCCAGGTGTCTCTGACGTCGAAACGATCAGAGCTTCTTTGTCGTTTTCGAGCTTCTCCGTCATCGAATTTTTTTGGATGTCTTCAGAAGAATATGACTAGATTCTGAGTCAAGTTCAGATTTCAGACGCTGCATTAAGATAAAGATGAACTGTAGCTAAACTGAACATTCACAATGAATCAACTCTTTCCACCGTACTACGTTATGTGTTGGAGTTCTAAGTGGCTTTGCATTTAACATCTCGGTCACTTGGGGGAATCTCGATTTTTGCTCTCCAAAAGGGCCACGTGAACGTTTTTGGATGAAGTAAAGTGACCACTAGAGCCGGCTTTGGTAAATGGATATCGTTAAATGGAAGACAGAAAAATTAAACTGGGGCTTCAGTTAAAAATACTATTATCCATCCTATCCATCCATTCCTTTTATACCTAGGTTCCTCCTACCTGTGGTACCATTTTCATTGCTGAAGGTGTAAAAAACTAGAATGGCATACCATAGACTACTTCTCTCACAGCTCTGCTCTAATCCTTCTTTCACCATTGTTGGACTCTTTCTTGTTCACATGGTGTGTACAGTCGAGAAGTTGGGAGACCTTTTGTGTTAAAACAGATACTTCCTACCAAAACTAACGATCGACAGCAGAGCGAGGATTAAGAACTATTACACGTCATTCAGTAGACGCTGTGGATATGACATGTGTGCGTGACGTCTAGAAGACAAGTGGGCAGAGGGAGAACTTTCAAAGCCGTCACCCGACGAAGAGAGGAATATCCGCCGTCGCTTCCTCTTACTGCAGGACATCTGGCACACCAATTGTTGTAGCCAGGTCCAGACTATTGTCGATGGTCCTATTGGATAGTCAATGAAAGAGAAGTACGCTCAATCAAATTCTGCACCAATCAGGGACTACTTTGTCAGATGTATCAATGAATCGTATAGTCCAGAATCGTATTCGGGCTCAATAGAACATTTCGTAGCAGGAAACGTTACATCACTTAAAAAGAACTTCCTTTGTTGTTTTTATAATACTTGCATGTGCAATTTTTCTTAAGTATTAATAAATTATAAATTCATTATTGACTGCGCTAAATATGAAAGTTTGCCACCTCTGGCCGTATATATTAAGTAGCAAGAATTAAGCCGCTTACATCTACCGCAGACAACGGCGTTGAGCTTCAAACTAATATTTAACTTTTGTGCACTGATCACATACACTATTAGTACACTAGCTAGTTTGAGCAGTGTTTGTGTACATTTATTCTAACATACAGTTATATAAGGATTGTCATTTATTTATTTATTACAATGAACGGCAATAAACCTTTTTACAATATTTGGTTTCTTGATGACTACCATTTGCTCTTTACATCAATAAATTCAACAAAATTACATCCACATCATAACTATAAATTAATCAGATCAACAAAACAGCTAAAACAATAACAAATTAACAGTAAACAACAAGAACAACAATGATCAATTAAATATATAATATTCTTACGGGAAAACGTAAGTAGACTATGTATAAATGTAACAATAATTTAAGTAACAAAAATAATTTTATTATAACAGTGACATCAGGCTATATAACAATAAACTAATCAAGCTCATGCAGTGGCTGCCCTCCTCTTAAATGATAACAGGGGCATCCCAAAAAAATCCAGATCTGCAGAGACTGCATTTCCAATCCTCATCAAACATCAAGGTCATCAAGGTCTTCTGGTTCTAACCGCGTCGAAAAATAGATAATGCAATTCAGATATTGAAATGTCTAATCTTAGATGTATTTAAACTCTTGCATAAGGAGTTTCTTACGATTGACTGACTTTTATTGTAAAATTTATAATCTGAAAATAAAACAAATTATGTCATATTTACTACTTGTTGGTTTTATTATATTCCAGGTTAGTAAGAAGCAGAATAGAATTTTTAAACAATATCTACTGTACAATGATCTTGAAATTACAATCTTTTGCTCATCAAAACTTACTTCACTCTGTTTTGTAAACTGAAAAATCTATTTTTATTTTCTAGGTAAGGTAATGAAATTCTCTCCCTAATTTTCTATTCGAAATTTGACGTGACGATGACGTACTGCTAAGTAAGTAGAAAGAAATCAAAGTGCAAGTATAACAATTTTAGGCTTGCGATTGTTGAATGTAGTTCCAATTCACCTTTCACTTAATGCAGCGTCGAAATCTGACACCGTCACAGGTGTGATTCCTAGAATCCCAATTAGCAATCGACTTCAAGCAATCCATAGCTTGAGTTTTGGTTTGAGTAAACTGTTGTTTATATTTACTGCCTAAGCAGTACGCTGTGCGTGTGTAGTGGAAGTATCACTCACATTCTTCCACAGAATGAAGAACGAGTGCAGGTAAAAAAATTATTGCACGGCCAGGTCAGTTTTGAAAAGTAGGACAGTTAGTCCGCAGGTGTCGGCGTGGACTAACTGTCCTACCCTGAAGAAAAGTGACGTCAGCCACCCTCGTCAAAACTAGGCGTGGACCTACAGTCCTACAATTTCTAGAGTCATATCCGTCTCAAGAGTTCCAAGTACAAACCAAGCTCTTTACATCGTTTAGACATCATAGACACTTAGACTACAAAATATAGCGTTATCTAGGTGAAGAGGTGGTCTCATGGTTTCAACGGTTGCAACTTTAAAATTCATCAATTTTTAACTTTAAACTCTTAAAAGCAACCGTCTTTTACGTAAATAAAATAAACGTTAACCGAATTTATGAAAAACGACTATTTGGCTTAAATGGTATGGTATTTTCTTCAACCTCTTTATCTCATTGAATAACAACAAAATACAATAACTGTATACATGTCAGTTGGTTTTTTTTTTAAGATACAAAATATTATCTGAGAAAAAAATTTTTGAAAACATTTTAACCCTTCCGATACCCTGCCAATTTGACCCTAGTTTGATTAGTAGGTCCTTCAATGTGGGATACGCCTCCAGTTCCAGTGTCTGGAGTATACTGTCCTTTTTATGCAGAATCAACCATTACTCCGGATTTGAATACTCAGCGGAGTCTTGGTTGGTTACGAAACAATGTACAACGCCGGTTATATAATTAATGATATGTTTCTAATTGGATACGGTTTGTAGAACACAGAAGGTCAAAGCTGTTCTTCGACTGGAACTCGTCGATTATGGCACGAGTATTTTACTTGCCAAGCTCGAAGTGACAATGTAAAATGAACCTTTAGTACAAGTCGTTTAGTCGTGTAGCCAAGGATACTGGTGATGCTTAGGAGTACTAAGACAATACAGGTAGCAACAGCTACTAAGAGCTCTAAGGGTCTAAGAGCCAATTTGCATTGAATAAGCGTACAACCCAGTTTTACTTAAAATTGGATATATGAACCTCCCTTCAGAAAAAAATCGATCGTCAGACGCTCTAAAAAAACCCAATTAAAACAATATATAGTTTGCAAGTTTTGAAAAATTTTTATAAATTTAAATTACTGCTATGACATTTTTAACTAATGATTACTAATCTGCACAATTTAAAGTTTTCGCCTACTGTCGTTTTTTACATGACAAGGAGCATAAGAAGGAAACAGGATTTTCCGGATATTTATCATTGTTCTGTGATACAATACAATCAGTAATACTGCGTTTCGAGATCGGAAATATAGTCTCTTCCTCAGGTGAATCACTAGCCTAACACATAACTAAAATCTAGGTTAAAGTAAACAAGTAAAGGGGCACGTCACTAAGAACCTCAGTTTTGTGAATATCTCTAAAACCTCGAGTGACATTTTAAAACATTAGAAATTGCATAAATTATTAGATACAATTTTAGATAAATAAGACATACGTAACCGCAAATTAATAATTTTTATTTCGACAAGTAAGCACATTTAAATTTTTTACGAACGAGCTATTCGCTGTGAAAGGGAATGGTCACAGGAGCCGTTGTGGGAGGGGAGGGAGGGGGAATTAATCCCAAGTGAGAGTAAGGGATGGGTTTCATTAACATGGAAATGAGGTTATAGGCCTTGGCACCATACAGCAGGTAGTTTATACCGTATTCTGTCACTGAGATTGTATCATCAGACTTTATGTAAGTAACGTCGATGGCAAAAATAATTAAATAAAAACCCTCGGAAATACCAATGTCATTTGAAGTTATCTACAATTCATATTATGGAGTTTAAAATATATTCCAAAAAATAAGCTATGTATTGTCAGTTTTGAAAATATTTTCGGTTAAATACTACATGATTTGGAGGCTTAAAACACAAAAATATAGAGAACTTCAATAGAGAAGTTATTATGTTTTAAACATGTGCTTCAAGATAAAACAGTTTATGTACAAGTAAATATAAAGCTGCATTTTTGTCATACTAATTGAATAACTTATAAATATTGATGGGCCACAATAATGAAATTTTGATAGAAGGTTTGGCGCCCAGATCAGAAAATACTGGAACTTTAAGGTGGCAAAATAGGTTTTTGTTAGGATAAAAAATCAAATCTTTTTAAGATAGGTTCCTTGTAGATAGAAAAGTAGAATCAGGTTTTTATAATTCCTTAAGGAATTACGCGCATTTAATGTAAGGAATTTCAGAAATTTTGTAACCAGGCTCAGATATGAACCGGTAATGATAAAAATATGATTATTTATAGTATGTATATGAGTCATGTCTGGAAGCAACATGATTTTAATGATTTATGATTTAAAAAAATTACAGAAGTGTAATTTAAGCAAATTTTATGTGCTCAATAATCAATATTTTTGTTTATAATTTTTCAGATTGTCAATATTTTATAAACAATGGCGTGCAATTCTTGTTGTCTTTCAAATACATAATGTAAACACCTTTATATATACATACTTACTTTGCCCATTTTGGGCCTCGTAATAAAATGCCCAAAATTTATGCTCTTGAATTCCTTGTGTAATGTTAAAGAATATTTTTAATATTTCCTGTTCTTAATACGTATGTAGCAAAGTTATTTTAAAAAATAAATAAAGAAAACATGTTTTAACCAAAAGTGATTGCATCACTATAATACTCTTGACAATTAAGATATGAAGTCCTATCTAACACTAACTGTGTTTATACTAAATAAGCCCCTTTGAATGTAAACTTCTCTTCGTCATTGTATATATTTATAAATCCTACCACTTCGACAAAAATGTGCGCGGGTAAAACCACCTCGGAGACAAACAACCGGGAAATATCGGTGAGAAAGGACAGTTGTGACCAAATGTGCTGAATAAAGTATGCTTGAAGGAACAAATAAAGGGGCTTTCATATTCAGAGACAGACGGACGGTCGGACAGACAGACAGACGCGGCTTTGATCTTCTCGTCCCTGAGAATGCAAACTGAGACTTTTATTTAGACTTACCTGAACTCCCGAGGCAGTTTTTAAATGTGCGTTTCCCTACCTATCAGATGGAAATACAAAAGAAGGAGGTGGAAGGAATAAAGAAGAATTAACTCTACAGTTTCTTACTTACATTTCGATTTTAGAAATAAATTCACTTTAAACTTGAAAAATAATTGCCTGAGGTGGAACCATTCGAGGGGCTAGAAAAATTTCATTTCTGTCTGTCTGACTACCCGCACGATATTTCGAAAACGAACTTACCTGTATACTTGAAATTGTGCATAACGCTTCATTTCTATATGAGGAACACTGAGTTGGATGATGGTGCATGTCATCCCCATGGGATTTGGCTTAGTATTTCCATTTGGCTTGTATTTGAGGTTAGCGAACATTTTTACCTTAACATGAGTAACCATGATGACAACGAAATAACAACAGAATAAATACATGTGTAAACAAATTGAATACAATCAAAATTTTAACGTGATGATATATTTACACATGTTGTCTACCTACCCTCACACATACAACATAACTTTTTGACAAATTATGAGTGGCATAGAGTAAAAAGAAAAGGGTTTAGACTTTTATTATTTTAACACTGCTTTGAAATCCAATTTAATCAACCAAGATGTGAATATATCATTTTATGTCAAATGTGGGAATCTATCCCAAGAAAGATTTTTTTATATGTAGGCGTTAAATTTGGTAAGAAACTTTATTTCGATATATACTAGAATTATTTTATTATGGTACATTTTCAAAAACTGAATTAGGCTGAACGTCATTCTACTCAGTAGGATGAAATTTTTTTTTTTGCCTGCCAGAGGGATAAACAAATTCCCTTTATATACAGGGTGTTTGAAAAGTATGGGTACGGCTTAATATTTTAAAAACAATAGGAGATAACATCTATAAACTTTGCACAGTGTCATATGGCTATGTAAACTATTTTTTCTTGCTATTACCATGACATGCCAATCATGGGGGGACGGCCCACAGAGGAAAACATGGAAATCTTAAATTGAAGCATGGGTCGAGTGATACCTCATTTGAAAGAGCTTACTTAGTAGAGTTGAATGCCACAAACCGCATCTCAAAAGGTTTATCCAATCAGAAATGGCGGCTTGTTTTAGGTACACATTGTGAAGTATATTAAGCGCTGCCATTTCTGACTGGATCGTCGTATTCTGATGCGGTAGGCGGCGTTTCACTCTACTAACCAATGTGTTTTCACTGACATTTTTTAATTAGTAAATTATGTCATAAATTTATAACACAATAAATAAAACACAATCAATACCGATGTTTTTTAGTTTTTTAGTACTAAGTGAGCTCTTTCAAATGAGGTATCACTCGACCCATGCTTCAATTTAAGATTTCCATGTTTTCCTCTGTGGGCCCATGTCATGGTAATAGCAAGAAAAAATAGTTTACATAGCCATATGACACTGTGCAAAGTTTATATATGTTATCTCCTATAGTTTTTAAAATATTTAGCCGTACCCATACTTTTGAAACACCCTGTATAATTGGCTGCTTGACTTTCAGTCCACAGGACATCTCAAGAATGAAATGAGGTATAGGCTTGAAATTTTGCATCCAAGCTCTGCGAAGCCTGATACGGTACACGTTATGTGGTGTACTCTTACGTTTTACGTATTAAGTTAGTTTAGAAAAATAGTTTTTTTTTTTCAAACAATACTTAAAAGTTGTATACAGACGTGTATTAAACGTGAATAAGTATTTTTAAATAAAAACATTTCTGGACCAATTTCCGTTAGTTGCCCGTAAAACGTTGTTTATAGAAATACATGTATATAAATAAGTTTGTAATCCTTTATAGCTCTCACAGTACTTGTGATTAGACTCAAGAATTGTTGTGAATGACTCTCTGTTATGTGATTAGCATTATACTGAGGGTTTTATTCTGTTGGGTGCCAGCGTTGGCTAACCGATGGGCGGAGAATTTATGTCAGATAGTCCATAAAGTGGAAATGGTTGAATTTTATTCGAACGGTCATGAAGACTGTTGTTCTTGATTTTCAATACGTTTACTTCATTAAGTACCATTGAAAAGATTAAGTTGTTCAGGCAAATAACTTAATTTAACCAATTTCTGTAACTTGGAATTTCAGTTTAAGAGAAAATCATATTATCATGGGTGGTAAGGTTTTTGAACCACCTGCGTGGTGTCAAAGTTTAATGGAAATTGTTGGCTTTTAAAATAGCATAAATCTACCATGAAACTGTAGGTTTCACATCATTATAAATTTAATAGATGGGCAATGTAGCGGGTACAACGGTTATCGCAAGATAACTGGATCAAGCAACGTCGAGTGTAGCTGCTGCTTGGATAAGTGACCGCTGAGCAATCCTGTCCTTGCAAGTAGCCCGCCTGCCTGGCCGTTGGTGGTGGTTCGGGAGTCACCTGTAAGCCGTTGGTCCCCAGGTTGAGTTATTGAGGGTTTCTTAGCCCTAACTTTGCCTGGTGAAATAGACATCTTTACTTTACTTTACTTTAGATGCCCGATTTTTTCTCTCTTTGGACAAGAAGCTTATAAATTGCATTAGTCCTATAAGAACCTTATCGCTGCTTCCGGAGTGACAGGATATTCAGGATGGGTAAGGTTAGGGGGTAGGGACCGCCTCCTGTCGAGATCTATGACGAAGAATTAGTGCACTAATCTCAAAGCCATGTCTACCCGGAAGAAGGGGAGGCCAGCTCTGAACCAGCCCCTCCGGTCAAAATAGGCAGGGGGTGGCACACCCTTGTTGAGGCTAGCAAGAACCTCTCAGGTTAGGGAACAAACCCCACCAACTCCAGTCATCTCCCGCATTAGAATAGACCTACCGAATTGCCCTGGAACCCCAGAATCTCGACATTTGCGGTTAGTAATGTGCCGCTCCTGGATATCCATCCATGAGGTTGCCCAGATATAAGTGACACATCGGTTTTTGCTGCGCCCAGTGGTAGATTCAACTGGAAGGTATAAACCAGCCAGAAGTGATTCTTGCTGGGTATAGATGCCCGATTAGTATGTTGCCTATAAATATGGTTTAAATTAGGTAAGGGCCATGCTGGGATGAAAAAATAATCCCAATGTAGGAATTGCATATAAATACTTGACAAAAGTTGGGTGAGAGGCAGTAACAAATTTTGGAAAAGATTTTGCAATAAAAGGATAACTGTTTGATTGGCATCCACTTTGTGTTGATAAGTTGTGTACTCTATGGAAGTTAATTTAAAATGCTTCAGTGCCAATAAAATAATGCAAGGTACGCTAATATTTCAGGAAAAATGTTTGAAAATTCCCCGAAGTGGAAAGACACATTCATTTTATAAACGCCACCCGGCTGGTATTACTGGGCAAATAAATAATTGAACATTTGCGAAGATATATTGAAGACATAACAGAATCATCGCCTTCCTGGTGGTACACCTGCGTAAGAGAAATGTACCCGAAGATAGCTTCTAATGGAACTGTCACTGGAATAGAGAGCCCCATCGTTTACAGTAACTGATATTTTCAGAACCTGTTACCCCATTTTCGCGAACAAGTACCCTTTTATGCAAGTTTGATTTACCCAATTGCAAATAGTGTGTTTGGGGCAAAGAATTACTATTTTCCATGCGAATGGTTTTGAACTGGTGCATAATTTCTACAGTTCCATATTATGATTATTAATAACTATTAAAACTCTTTCTTTGATACTTGTTGTTAATACTTTAATTTGCAACTATAATTTCTTTTATCGGAAATTAAGACGTATATAAGAAGAATCAGCGTTTAATATAAACCCATTTCATTATTAATATGTATTCCTTTTTCGTAACCAAAAGTCTTTGGAAAGATTAGGTTGTAATAGTGATCTGAACAAACAAATGTCAGTTTAGTTTGAATTTAAAAAAGGTGAAGACCATATTTTCTTTTGTTTCGTGCACAACCAACATTTTTTAAAATTATTAACCAGTCCACACTTAGAGCTGCGGACTGCGGATACACAGGTAACGACTAATGTATGAAGAGTTCGTAGTCTTTATTTTTGGATATTCTGATACAGCAAGCTTGTAAATAATTGGATTGGTTTACTGGTACTAGAATACTCAGTAAGACGCGTGTTAAAATATTAATAAATTCCGATGAGTGCTCTCTATGCATTAGAGTCCGTTTTATTTCTTAAAAATATTATATTTTTAAATTCATCTGTTTTAATTATCGGTACGTTTTAGGCGCAGTGTAATTGGTTGTATTAGGTTAGGTTAGATTAGGTTATATTGTGTTAGGTTAGGTTAGATTGGGTTAAGATTCGTACGTTCGTACGGTTTGGTTAGGTTGTTACATAAATGTTTAGAAACACCAACTGTATTAAACAAGTTTCTAATCAGTTTCTGGCACTAAGTGTGATCATCATGATCACACCCTAAGATTTCTAACTGATTAAGGTTTTCTTGGTGCTACGTCTTGGTGTTGTTTTTTTTAATGTACGTTGGATGCAATTACAAAGTATTGATACATTCAATTTGTTCAAGCTAAAATTAACTGACTCCCACAAAGTATACGAATTATACGAAAAATGTAATATTAGGATAACCAGCTGGTTAGAGCTGACATGATGGAGGTGCCGTTTCATTCATCATCCGATTGATAGGAAATACCACCGTAGTTTTATCAACTCTTTGTTCCACCGGTTACTATTATTTCTTTACATGAATGAAATATGCCAATATTTGTCATCATTCTTCTTCTATCCTAAACTTGAAATATCAATAGATTAATTATTTCACAGAATGTGAATGGCCGATTGTTAAGATTTTAATGATTATTGAGAGTAATCAAGTCATTAATTATAATCAAAATATTTAATTTTAAATGTAATAGAGGGGAGATTAGTTTATTTCATAAAGTTTAGCGTAATTGTGGCGTCAATACCAGTAAATATGTTTTTATACACTATTCCATTGCGAAATCTTATATTAGACTGGAAATTCTTTCTTTGATTATTATGTATGAATTAATTGTATACGGTTACTGAAATTGAAAAGATTATCAATCGATTGTTTCGTTTAACTAAGAAAACCGACTAAATACAACATCAGCCGATTGGAAAGATACGATTGAAAGATTTAATCAGAAGAATTTGGTAGACAGTGAAGGACTGACTGCATACTCGATGTAGTCTGTAAGAGAGTCAACGATTTGTGAGTCATTGGCACTTGTGTGGTAAGTGGTTTGCACGTTATGGCTCAGATATTGTTTTAGAAGTACAATACGCCATCCAGTGGCGTAGCAAAGGGGGGCGGTGGCAGCGAGCCACCCCGGGTGTCATCTTTTTTGGGGTGACACCCACCCGGTGTCTCTTGACTTTAAGACAAATGTACAAAAAGAAAAAAAAATCGCTAGCACAACATTTCTTTTCGGGGATTCCTCCACTAGCACTACCTCAGCTCTATGTATAATTCAGGGATTCCCGCAAAAGAGCCTGACGCTGTCGTGGGGGATTCCCCGTCCCATACTCGCGATCTTGGACGTTTCAGTTGCAACATTTCTCATTTGTTTCGTGAAGTGTGTTGTGTTTGGTTGGAGATATTATAAATAATAAATGATCCATGACCTGTATCATATAAAATTTATTGCTTTTTACTTTCGATGGGGTGACACCACCAACTTCCGCACCGGGTGCCACCCAAGGTAGCTACGCCACTGACGCCATTTTCTCGTCGTACATGATTACATTACAGAATATTTGGCCATGTCAAAATATACTAAGGACAATCCAAACTTAAACTCAGATCAAAAAGTTTAAATACAAGAATTTGAAAGTTAACTACAAGCTAACTAGTAAAGCAACAACAACTATAGTTAGGCCTACGTTAACATTTAGCTTGTTTATTTCTGCGTCTAGTCATATAAAATAATATACAAACAATAACGCTCAGTTTTATGCCGGTAAAAACGACTAAATACCGGTTGCTAATTTGAAAATTCAAAACTAGGATATTTTTGACCCTATTAGAACATATTTGTTTATGAGATAGGTACAAGTTTACTGTTTTTGAGTGTGTAAATTTAGATTATAATAGTTATACGAAAAAATATATTACTGAATTACCATCTTAATTTCTAGATCAGGCCGTTTAAGAAGTCAACATAGACTCGTTATAGAAGCTCTTAAAGTTATAACTTGGACGTTTAATTTTGTAAATTACTATTAAAACGTTTAATACTTAAATGTGTAGTTATTGTTCGTTTACCGCAGGAGGCGCTAATTCATTTAAAAGCTCAAATCCGCCAGCTAATCGAAATAATTATCCCGCTATTCCAAAATTAATTACATGCTCAAAAACGACACACTTGTACCTCTCCTGCTAAGACTTTGATTGCAATCAAGTCTCCAGGCTTCGAACTATGGATTTTCAAAGTTGCAGTTTGATTGAAAAGCGCTAAAAAACAGTACCTTTTTTCGTTGTTGTCGACATAAAAGCTGGAAGACAATGGTTATTAAATAATTTTTTAAATGTCTAAACTCAGAAATAAACCTACTAAATTTTAAAGTAACTGTCGTTATTGTAGTTCCATTGGTTAGTTTGTAGTTATCAGGAACTAGTACTAGGACCAGCCAATAGTGTGAGTTATATGCACTCAATTTATACGTTTAGGACTGGCCATAGGATGGAGCTGTGACTGATCAACACGGTCAATTAACAATGGTATTAAATAACGAACTGATCGTTTACTGTTGTATGGGGATTATTGGGTTACGTCTTGTCCCAAGAGCCCTCCAGGCTGGCGTTAAACGTACTGCTGCCAATAAAACACGTCTGCCCTGTAATTTCCTTTTCACCCACGAGGATTGAGTTGGCAGGTCGAAAACTGGACCGAATGTTGATTGACATGATTGTGAATGATTAATATTGATGGATGAATAACACTTGATGTTGCCTAATTGTTTACATAAGTATCATGTACTGCACGTTTAAAATTACTTAATTAGTTTGAAACTCACTAAACAAATATTAATATGTTATTTAACTAGCGTAAATTTAAGTAAATCTCTATTTGGGTTTAAAATAAAATTGAACTGGAATTTGTAACGACTGATTTTTCTAACAGAACAGGAAAGTTATAATACTTAAACATTACGTGTTGTATACAGAGTGTAACCAAACTCTCTACACAAACTTTAAGGTATTGCTCTATAAACTCAGAGGAGCTAAAAAGTACAGACCGAGAGATTCCATGCACGAGAGGGGAGCAGACTTAACTTACAGACTGAACTCGCGACTTCCCCCTCTATTCCACATGAGCAGTAGGCTACTGCGCATCGTCGGACCGTGGACCATATGGAATCTCTCGGTCTGTAAATGCAACCAATAGTAGTAGATATCTTTTAGTTTACCACCTGTCCTGCACAATATATGTGTTTTAGATTTTATGTTTTATTTCAGAAACCAGAGAATATATGAAAAATAATTTCGTAAAATTATCATCCATGCAGTCTTACATCAAGACAAAGATTAATATTATATAGTTCATATCTAGTTGTAAGATAGTGAATGGTTTTAAAAGTTTACTAAGATTATACAAGTTTTTAAAGAATACAAAATCTGTTAAATTTAATTAGAAACATCGTGGCACGAAGATCTTAAAAATCAGCCAGTAAATAATGTAGGTACTTACCAGTGCTTACTTAGATGCAATGCACAATTAATGATGTCGTAAACATGTAAATAATGGAAATTTTGCCGTTTTGTCCAATGGTCACGAATTTCTGTGGTGCTAAAGGACTAAATATTTCATGTTTCAATTCAATTCAAAACCTTATTTATTTCCAAATAAAGAAATTACAGTTCCATAATAGAGTAATATATACTATAGTAAACCCCCCTACTATGTTACCTCCCTCTTTCTAAACCCTGTCAAATAAAGGTATTTATTTTCAATAAATATTTTTATTAAACAAAAGCTAACCCCCCAAAAGCTAAGTAAAAAGTAACGATTTTTACAAAAAATTTTACTTTTCTTAGAGGAATAGGCTAACCTATTATTTTTTTAATAACACACAAAAATATTGTAATTTTAACTCATAAAGATTTTAAATAAAACAAATATTATTGATGTTATTCGGACAACTAGTATAAACGAAAGTTACAGAAATTGCCTATTTTATTGTTTAGTAAAATTGACCAATGGACGAATGACTATTGGCCGAGCTTTAGCGATCACTTTTCAGCTTTTACTCGTGGGGCTGGAAAATGTAATTTCTGTCTGTTTGGCTGTCCATGTCTCAAATACGAACTGACCTATAGACGACATTTTGAATGAAGCCTTCATTTATATATAAAGAACACTAGGTTGGACGATGGTACATGTAAGCCATCATTCTGGGTTTCGCTGAGCGTAAATTCTTGCATGTTACTCAGTAGGCTAAGACAATTTCTCTTTTTTCTATCAGGATATGTAAACATTTCTTTTCTGTAAGATTTTCTATGTTTATCCGCAGGACATCTAAAGAATGAAATGAGCTAGATTTGTAATGCTGCATGCAACTTTAGCAAAGCCTGTTACACGACACTTAGTTTTAGTTGTAAATAGTTGAAAAGAAGCATTAGTCCCATTATTTAATAGTTTATTAGATAAAGAACATCCCTAACACATATACTACGCCAAATTCTTCACAAAACGTGCTTACAAGCCTACACGCCAATATACATTAAGTATAAGATGGTATAAACAGAATAACTGTTTATCAACAATTTAATTGCAAATCTGAATTTAATTTCTAGAGATCCAAGAATAAAAAAAATTTCAACTTGGGAAGAATTAGTAACATTAAGAATGAAAGATCATAACTATCAATTTGATTTGTGTTAATGTTTATCAGCACATCTCGTTCTTATTTGTCCCAGGTGTAGCTAATGCTCAAATGTATTAATAATAGAGAAATCACCAGGCCTGTTATATTACAAATGCCTATTAAATAAACAATTTATGTTGTTTGAAAGTGATTAAAATAAGGTTGTTCATTAATTGCTTGGTTTTTCCAAAACGTCGTCAGGATAGTGATAGGTCTGTAGGCGCTCATAAACAATGTATTGCCTGATAGACATCGGAGACACATAATGATTAGCATTATCAAATGTAATTCTCAACCACACAACTGTATAATGTAATGTATATTATATTAGCATAAATTCAGACAGTTCATGTTTTTGCGTTCAATCCAAATGATGTTTTGGATTTAAAAATGGGGAACGGTAATAAAGTAATCAGGTTAGTTCTGGAAAATAATTAGACTGTATTAATTTCTACAAAATATAAATATCTATTTAGTGACCGAACATATTAAAGCTTGAATAAGTTGAAAATAATCGTAAAGTAAGTGGAGTTTGAATGAACAAGTGTTTAAGACAATTTTTAAGTTTATAAATAAATTCAAAATACATGTTCAATTCTCTTACCAACCATCAAAAGCCATTTTAATATTATTTAAAAATTAATTTTGTATAAAGACAATTAAGTCTCAAGTATTATTTAAGTAGCCTAAACAACTAACTATCAACATTTGCAGAGGAAATCGTAACAGAAACGTTGCTGGTAGGAAATTAGCAAAGTTAGTTACCGAGAAGACCAATAACTCAGCTGATTACCGGATATAGCTTGAGACCGGAAGTGTAAGATTAACCGGATATTAATGTTGGTTCTTGTTCTATACGTTGATAACAACTTCAGTTAAACTTCCCTTTGCGACTCCGCGTTGTTTGAACACTTAATCTGAGATAGAATTCGGTATAAAATACTGTTTTATTTCATTTCCTTTTTTATCACGAACAAACTGTGCAACATATAAAAAAGCTGATGAAAATTAGAATAAATAAATAAAACTATTAAAATACTAATATAGTCCTTCCGACTCAATCGGAAGTATTGTATTAAAACTAAATATTTACTCTGAAAGATTATTAGAGTTTATTTTAGAAACACAGGATTCACACAATGACTTTACGAAAACAGTTTTACTCTAGGCCCATAAATTATAACAAAGTTGTATTTTTTTATTTCAACGACCGCCATATTGGAACGAATTGGTGTGCCAACCTGACCACTGAATTGGACCGTGAAATTTAATCACTAGTTGCATAAATTAGTGTAAATATTTTTTTCGTCAGTTCTTAGCATTCGAAAAATTCTTATGGGATTTACATGTAACGTATAACTCAAAAACTGTTCGTGATAAAAAAAAACTATGTTTATAACAAAAAGTTTAATAATGTCGTATACATTCAAAACAACTTTTTACACTTTTATAAGCCCATAAATAGAGAATGAATATTTTTAACGGCCGTAAAATTAGGATTGTAGGACTGTAGGTCCACGCCTAGTTTTGACGAGGGTGGCTGACGTCACTTTTCTGCAGGGTAGGACAGTTAGTCCACGCCGACAGCCGTGGACTAACTGTCCTACTTTTCAAAACTGACCTGGCCGTGCGATAATTTTCTACCTGCGCGCATTCTTCATTATATGGAAGAATGTGAGTGACACTTCCACTACACACGCCCAGCGTACTGCTTAGGCAGTAAATATAAACAACAGCTTACTTAAACCAAAACTCAAGGTATCACATATGAAGTGGGTTGCTAATTGGGATTAAATTTGAACAAATTCCATACATCACTACATTACTATCTGAGTAATTCCGCAATATCCTAATGAATGATAAACATCTACAGTAAGTTTGTTTTAATTATACCTTATCTTGGTGCATCGTTAGTATCAGGAGGTAAGATATTATTAAAAATTAAACTTTTAAAATAGATATAACTCAATTAGGGACATTAATTTGTTGATTATTTGTACTAACAACGAACTTTATGTTTATTAACATAAAGTAACGGATATATTTCGAAGGACAATAATGCATATATAACAGTTATTAAAAATACATACATATAGTTATATACATTTTGGATTATTAATACATTGGTTGTTTTAGTAAAAAGTTAAGTAATTTATTTAAATAACAACAAATAATTTAAATAAATCTGAATGAGCAAAACATACGATTAGTCTCAAACATTATGTACACATAGAAACGATGATAGGAAATTATTAATACAATGTAAATATAAAAATTAATTTATAAAATAATAATAATAGCAATAAAAAAGTAACGTACAAAAATTCAATGACGATTAGCGCAGAAAAAAAAACTTAACAACACACTTAAGAAAATAAACCCGACTTTCATTTATGCATTTAGCTTTTTGTTTCAATCTTTCTGTAGTTGGTCTTCTTCTGTAGCGAGTCAGAAAGAAGTAGTAAAAATACAGTAGTCCACTGAATAATATTTATCAGATATAGAGTATAGATCTCTAAACAACCGTTTAAGGGCAGTAGAGCCAGTACGGCGATCCCCTGTCAAACCCTCGTTAAAAGAAACCCGTGAGTCGGACAGTAGGTCCACGGTCCCGGCCTGGGACCCACTGTCCACACCCCTTCAGAAGCAGGTAAGAAATTATCCCGACAGTTTTACGACGTGGACCTACAGTCCGTTTACCCAAAATTAGAATGAGATGGCTTATCAAGCCGTCAACTGCGTCTGAAAATGCACGGATACTTCCATTCAATAATAATAAATAATAAAACTATACTAAATTATAATAAATAATTTCAATTACTAATAACAAATAACAAAATAAAAATAATAAGAATAAATACAAAAGTCAATGACAATATATTTCTCTGAGGAAAAAGTTGTCCTATAGCGAAGGGAAAGCTGAGAACGATGCGAAAAGAAACAGTTGCGACAAAACATGGTGGACAAAAACGCTTCACGAAATATGTAACGCCTCTCTTCTACATATTTGTTTTGGATCGAGAAATAAAAATAAATATAGACACATCGCCTTCTCAACCTCCCGCCCAAGCTTGGTGTGACACGACATTCCCTTCTTGAAGGGTTTCAATATTTAGGGAACACTATTGGTTGGTGTGTTATTTTTATATACCACTATTTTCATATTGGCTTTTCGTAACCTAAAACAAAACAGGGGGGGGGATATTATTGCTTTATATTTAATAGTTCCTAAGCAAATCCGCTTCGGTTCACATTGAGATTCGATTACCGTTGTGATAATATGGTAAGATGGACACTTTTTCACAAATCGAAAAAATTAAAAACGCCTTAAAACGTCACAATTATCTTATTAAATTGGAAAATTTAAATGATTAATTAATAAATCAAATTAATTTTCGGTTGTGAAATTGTACTCAAGTTAAACACGACATAACAGTTTTAATTGACACAGTTTTTTTTTTTTTTTTTTTTTTTTTTTTTTTTTTTTTTTTTTTTTTTTTTTTTTTTTAATAAAGGAAAAGCCGATCCCCTTTTAAGCCTTATTCTGCCCGTCCTCATGGGCCACTAGCCTGTGCGAGGATCTTATCAAACAGAATAAGGGGGAGAGTCGATACAGTACAAGGTCAATGGTACCGATAAAAAGTGCAAGGGTCACAGACAGGATTCGAACCTGCGCTATCTCTAACGCAGACTCAAAGTCCGACGTCTTAGACCGCTCGGCAATCGGCACTCCCAAAAACGGTTTATAGTTAAAAAACGGGTCAGCTGTACTGGTGGGGACGGCCATTTTCAAATTTTCTCCATATTGATTTTTAAAGATACACTTAATACGCATTTAAACGCTTTATAGTTTTTTTTTTTATATTCTTGCAGATATTCATAGAAAATTCTGAAACTGTTTTATACTTCATCGTTTAAATATGTTACTTGAAAAAATAAAAAAGGCTTCGATGTGTATTAGAATAAAACAACTCACACAGATTTATTACCCATAATACAGGTTGTAGGTGATGAGGTTTTAAAACTTTTCTTATGAAGTAAAGCTTAATACAACATATCTTAATTGTGGTTTTAGCTTTAATTAATCTCACATTAGCTTTAATCTACACACTTTACAAACGAAAACAAACTAATTGTTGTCAACTCTGGACTGATATAAATATGTAAACAAATTATTAAAAGCTTTCGTGTAAATTTTTAAGTATTGTAAATCTTTTCCAATTATACGGCAAGAGTTATATTACAATTTATTTTGGGATTCTTAAAGATTTAAGAAGACTAGGTACAAAATAAAATATTCAATTTGATTTAAAAATATAATGTCTCCAAACCTACTAGATGTCCTGATTTCGAAGAAGGTTTGGGAAACACTGAAAGCGTACACGAAGACACAATGAGTGACAGCTGTAGCAGAGCGTGCATATGTTTTAGGTTGGCAGTAAATAGTTGAACAGGTTTGCCAACGTATGGTTTTACTGCCACTTACCTTGGAGCACAGCATTATCTATATTGTTTCGTTTTTAAGATATCAACAGGGTCAAGTTCCGTTATTTCACCCCATGTTTTTAAATCGCTACTATAGCCACGGAATTGATTGTTTGAGGTGAACTAATCATTTCAACTTATATTTCTGATCAGCCCCTCTAGAATTTTTATATTTTACTGATAGGTACTATCTCGAGGGATGTTTTTCTTTTATTGACATCAGCGCGGGGGTGCTGCCGAGCCCGCACTGATGGCCGGAGGCACTCGTCTCATTTCGATAACAAGAACAGTCTGGGCATGCCTGATGCTGATAAGATAAGACGTCGCGTCGTCAAAGAAAACAAACAGTGTCTATCTAGTTTAGTACCTCCGTACTCATCTATGATCATAAATAGTTAAAACAATCAATTCCGTGGCTATAGTAGCGATTTAAAAACATGGGGTGAAATAACGGAACCTGACCATCAACAGGATAGCGTACATATTCAACTGTTTCTTCGTGTAAAGTATGTTTTCTGGTTATGTTTGAACCTTTTTCTTTTCCTTCCTTCTATTCTTTATTTTTATATGTACTAATTCCTCCCCACCTGACGAAGAGGATAGATTCCAGTTCTTGAAACGTTTTGTTATACCTTTTGTAACCATAACTATGGCAAACTTCTGAAATCCTGTTAATCTGTCAAACCTGCCACCGTGAACAACCAACTTTAAAGAAAGAGTTTGGCTTAATTTACATTTTTAGTTTATAATGTTATATTTATAACGCTTATAGTAATAATGCTTATATATTATACTTTTCAATTATAATAAAATATACGCAGGTAAATGGTTTTCTAACACAAAACGCCTTATTAAAGTAGAGTGTTAGCATTATTAACCCATTAACTCCCAGAAAGTGAAGAAGACTTTAGATGCTACCATCAAATTTCTAGAGTTCATTGCTGCTCCCCCCCCCCCCCCCCAGTAATCTGAACATTTTTAACACTAGTAAAAAGGTAGAAGGTTGGTATATTCACTTTTAAAATGGTGTTTAAAGAAATTTTACCCGTTTGAAAGCGTTAAACTTCTAACAATTTAGTATTTTATTTGAAGGTACATAGTACTACTATCGTTTTACCTTAAACATTTTCAAAAGTAATTGTAGGATGATCATATTTAAAAAAAGTTTAAGTACGCCACATCATGTTCCGTAACAGTCTTAACAAAGATCGCATGCAAAATTTAAATCAACTAGCACATTTCATTCTTGAGATTTTCTACGGACAGATAGTCTGGGACAATCATACAAAAAATAAGTTGATAAGACAATGATCCATCATTGCACTTAATCTTATCTGTGTGGAAATTGTTTCAAGCAGACTTCAAAGTCTACATTCAGATGTTCGGACATTGAATTATGTTTCATATCAGTGTTTAAATAATTTACATTTACCCACCAAGTCATAATAAAATTATATTGGATGTGTTAGGCTACATGTGTTAATATGTCACAAGTTTGAGTCTCTTATGGGTGTATTGAGTTTGTTTACAAATTTATGTGTTCTACTATTTTTCGTCAACATCATGATTACGCATAAGACCAATGTAAAAATATTAACACAGCCAAATCCTATGCATTGACATGTAGCGTTATCGGACTCAGTGTTGCCAATATATAAATGAATCTTCATCCAAAATACGATATATTGTGCGGACAGACAGACAGACAGATAAACAGACAGAAATTAAATCTGCCCAGCCCCACGAGTTAGGCTTCGCTAAATCTCAGCCAATAACATAATTATAAAGTCAGTTCATTGTTTAAACGAATAACGAGATTGTAATGGACTTTTGCAATTCTTAAGTTTACTTTAAGTTACCATTGTTAAACTACAGCACATTTACTGTCTAGCTATACTACCTGTAGTTAAACTACTATACAATAGCTGTCTAGCTATAATACATGTAGTTAACACGTTCACTACTGAGTGAAGATAAGTAGTCTAATAAGATAGCAAATGCACTAGGACGTCTGTCGAAGGCAGTTAAGAGCTATCGTCATTACCACCATAGAAGAGCTGTCGTCGTGGTCTTGCCGTTAAGAGATAGAGCTGTCGATACTTGGACATATTTTGTTAAGAGCTGTCATCATTACCACCATAGAAGAGCTGTCGTCGTGGTCTTGCCGTTAAGAGATAGAGCTGTCGATACTTGGACATATTTTGTTAAGAGCTGTCATCATTACCACCATAGAAGAGCTGTCGTCGTGGTCTTGCCGTTAAGAGATAGAGCTGTCGATACTTGGACATATTTTGTTAAGAGCTGTCATCATTAAAAGTCACTTTTTGGTTTGGTTTTGGGTTTGGTACACAATATGTTTGTTTTAGTTCTTACAAAGCACTCTAGAATGCCAAATTCCTTTAATTTAAAATATATACTGTATCTAGATTGTTATACCTTAAGTAATTTATCCACACGAAGAATAAAACTGAATTGAAGTCTGGAAATGCAGTATTCATAAAATCCTAAAATTTTGCCTACTGAGTCAAATGACTATGACTTCATGAAGCTTCCAGGCCACGTTATAAAGCCTTTTAGGGTTGTTTTAAAAGACGTTTTTGGACTTGGACTCCGTTTCCCAAGACTAAAGGTAGTTCACGAATTATTCTCAGTGAACATTTTATTTCACAGAATGCTCATACCAATTTTGGTTTAAACAATGTATTACATTACACAAGAAGCTACGTAGCTCTGAAAATGGGTTTTGGCCATTGGGCTTCAACAAGGTGCTCATTAACTTTATCCCTGATTAGTATTTGATCGTAAAACATCTACAACAATTTTGGTAAAATTTCAGGCAAACACAAGGCATAGAGTAAAGAAGAAGGTGAACTGGAGTTAAACTCAACACTCAAATGGAGCTAAAATTAAACCTTCCCACCATAACTACGTTATGTCCAGAAAACTCGGTTGCTCCATCGTGCTTAGATATCGTGTCAGAAACATCTTAGTGCACTAAACTGTGCATCTGATGAGGCAATGAAAATACCTATTCACCTGGATTAAACTATTTCTTTTATATATTGGAGTCTAGGCATCTCTGATGTAGAAACCGTGTCACGAGTTCGTTTTGAGCGCCTTCGCCACCAATTTTCTTGGATCTCTTCAGACTAAGATGACTTCATATTCCAGGAGTCACCTCTATGTTACAAGGTCACATTCCAGACTCTGCACTAAGAAGAAGGTGAACTGGAGCTAAATTCAACATGCACATTCAATCAACCCTTCCAACCATGGCTACATTATTCATTGAATAAAATTGTGCATAACACGCGTTTAACTTTGCGACCCTTTCCCTTTCATCCAGCTATCTCCAACAACTAACATTTTTATACGATCCATACTGATTTTTGTAAAGATCATTTAAAAATTACAAACGAAATATTCGTGATACTTAGAAACATAGATGCAGATTTGTTTACAAAAACAGTAATTAGAAATCTAGCTCACTTGATGTTGGAAGAACATTTGTGTAATCCACCTGCAAGTAAGTTATAAAAAAACCAGAAAAAACGTGTTAAATCTCCGTGAAATAGATGTGGACAATTATATATCATCAATGTAAATAGAATTAGAATCTGTCGGAAATTCTTCAGCAATCGTTAGTTGTGGTCTAATAGTACTGGCGAGCAAACAACGATATCTGAGAATTGTAAGATTGATTGATCTCTGTTAACCGCATTCTCCCACAACCGGGAGAAAATGGCGAGACGAAATATCCCGACACGTTTCACTACCTCGGACCGGCCATTATTTATTGTACCCCTTTTATTGTCCTCCCCTCCCCCACCCCTTACTTCTCTCCCACAATCCCTCGCCATTACAGTAATGCCCGGTAACACCTGAGGGTTGGCGAATCACACTTGAAGGTACCAGTTTTTATGACTCGGAATGTATTATTTATCCGATATAATATTATATGTGAGGAAGCAAGAGTTATGGCCTGTAACGTTGCCGTTATACCTCACAGAGTTCATCTATATTTATATTGTTGCTGTTACTGAGGGGAAAAGTGTGTTTTTTTTTTTTTTTTTTTTTTTTAATAATCTCTTAAAAGGTTAGTTTATCGAAATAGGAGATAAGAACGTTTTGTGGGATTATCAGATTCATCTGAGGGTTGGCGAATCACACTTGAATGTACCAGTTGTTATTACTTGGAATGTAGGCTATTATTTATAATATTATCTGTAAGGGAGCAAGATTTATGGCCTCTAGCGTTTCCGTTATACTTCACAGAGTTCATTCATGTTTATATTTTTATATTATTGAGTTTAAAGCTTTTTTGAACAATCACTTGAAAGGTTTGTTTATCGTAATATGAGATAAGAAAGTTTTGAGGGATAATTAGATTCATCTGAGGGTTGGCGAATCACACTTGAATGTACCAGTTGTTATTACTTGGAATGTAGGCTATTATTTATAATATTATCTGTAAGGGAGCAAGATTTATGGCCTCTAGCGTTTCCGTTATACTTCACAGAGTTCATTCATGTTTATATTTTTATATTATTGAGGGGAAAGCATTTTTGAACAATCACTTGAAAGGTTAGTTTATCGTAATATGAGATAAGAAAGTTTTGTGGGATTATCAGATTCATCTGAGGGTTGGCGAATCACACTTGAATGTACCAGTTGTTATTACTCGGAATGTATTATTTATAATATTATCTGTAAGAGAGCAAGAGTTATGGCCTCTAGCGTTTCCATTATTACTTCACAGATTTCATCTATGTTTATATTTTTATATTACTGAGGGAAAAAAACTTTTTTTGAATATTCAATTAAAAGGTGAATATTCAATTAAAAGGTTAGTTTATAGTAAAATAGTTAAACGCGTTTTGTTGTATTATCATATTAAATTGTTGTTGACCTTTGTTATATTACCTAGTTTGTTTGATATATTTGCGTCACTTTTACGATGCTAAGCCCTTATTGGTCTATTGGTTATGTTCCAATTTCCGCTCTCACTTTGATGCTTTTATTATTGCCATATTATTATTGTTCTTTATTTGATGTGCTTGTTTACTAAGGTTTTCTTTTTTTTTGCCGTTTGTTATTCAGATAGGTTTTTGTATTAATTCATATTTGAGTGTTATTTCCATGTTTTTGGAATGCGTATATTTAATGCGTCCACTATTTGGCCATCATGATGTAAACAGTTGTAAATAATAAATGGTGGATGCGTTGATGAATAAATAAAATCTTTGCTAAACATCTCAAATTTCAGGCATGTTTACATTAAAGTATGATTCGTTACAAATTTTTAATTACGAGGCTAACTAAAAAAATAATGGATTGTTGACTGTTATACAATTGCAAGGGTAGAAATATGTTCCCTACATGTCGAGTAACAGGTTTCGCCGATTGAATGATAAACGTCAATTCTATAGATCATTTCGTTAGGCTACAGTGTATTACTTTATCACAAGTTTAGTGGTAATAAATAATATTCAGTTTTTTAGAAATATATTTATTCTGCGATTTTCTCGTTGCCAGCATACCCATAGGACCAATGTAAAAATGTTTGATAACGTTCATTCAAATCCCATGAGGTGACAAGCATCATCATCGAAGTAGGCTAAGTGTTGTATATAGAAATGAAACTTCATGCACACTTTCAACACCGTGGGTAAGTATAATCTTAAGATATCGTGCAGTCAGAGAGACAGAAATCACTCTTTTCTAGCCCTTCCAGTGATAAGCTTTACTAACGCTCAGCTAATAAATTAACCGCCCACAGCCACTTGATCTGACCTACATTGGTAAAGGAGGATGTTTAACACCATCGTAAACGTGCTGTAATTCACGGTACAAATAAAATTTGCTTTATTGCTCGACAACAATTGTCTATTATCTTATCAGTAAAGCTGATAAGGTGCACGCAAGCAATTCGGTTGGCGGTAAATAGGTGTACCACATCGAGAAGAGATGCGAATTGACGTGTAAGACGACCTGCTTAACATTACAAAGGCCTGCTTACTTCAAATGGCTTGAGGGACTATGAATCCGAACTGCTCCTTAAATATAACAGTCTCTTGAAGGAAAGTGAAAGATGAAGGTACACCGAAAACCAGGTTGTTTCTAGAAAGGTAAGCTTTCTGGGTATAAGAATTTGAAATATTTATTTTCTACAAGAACTTTCCTATTGATTCAAATAAATACTAAGCAAGGCGTTGTGGCAATAAGTACACAAACCTACTGTTTACCCCTGTGTTTATTTTAATTACTACTTTTTTATGTTTTCAGTTGGAATAATTTCTACGAATAACGTACGTGTGGCTCAATTTATTTATTTATTCTTCCAACTGAATTACACCAGTAGTACACGTAATAAGTTAAAAAGAGTATAAATGATTAATATAATGTAATGCCACTAATATAATGTATACATATATAATTAAATAACAAACAGTGTTAAAAAAATAATCAACAAAACAGCGAATTAATAATAACTATAAGTTAACAAATAATCAACAAGAAGGTGAAAAAACAAAGCCAATAATAAATAGTTAAATATAAAAACGAGCAACAGTAATAAATGTGTGGTGTATGATCAAAAATTTGACTAATGCAAAAGTAACAATATATAACTAGCAACATCCAAGAAAAGATAAATAACCAGGAAAATGCGTAAATATAAATAATAATAAAAAAAATCTTAAATAATTTAACATTAAAATAAACATGAACTAAATCCACTACATGCATACCAGTGACGTGTGTGTGTGTGTGCGCGCGCGCGCGCGTGTGTGTGTATGGGGGGGGGCAGGCTACTAGTTAGGTATTTCCAAGGGAAGCCACTTTTCTTCTGAATGATGCGACAGTCTCATTGAAGAAGTCAACATGTGGAGCAGCATCACTTTCAGCTCTAAGAAGTCTAGAGAGACCGCTGTGGTAAGCGTAGTAAGTAGGATCTCAATTTAATTGAGATCGGGCTTGGAATTGAAATCAGACCATAACGTCACTATATCCGTTAATGGTTGTTGCCTTTAACAAAAAAACTGAGGTAACAATAACAACCGGTTTCCAACGTGGTGCTTGGGTTACATTGCGCTTTATACTCGTACACGGTAACGGATTGGAGTTTCATTACTACTCGGAATTCGACTTTTCATTGCATCTCTAAATTAATAATAAACTGTTATATCACAACTTTACTTACTTTTATTTCGATAATTAACAAATTTAAATAATCGTTTACTTGCCCAATGTGATTAGAATTTTATATTTGTATAGATATATGTGTGTCAAGTAGGAATAGTACTTAAATAGCCAATAAAGTGGGTTACTTCATTCAAGGTTGAAAGAGATTTCCCTGAAAGCATTGTGGCTCTCCCGGCATTTAGAGAAATTAAATTACTACAACGAAATGTGTTGTTTGTAATAAGGGAATTTGTTTAATGGATTCTTTTAAATTCTTATCCAATATTTCTTATGTGACAGATACCAAGACACTACAAACACAATTTTCATCACTGTGTTTCATTGATCGTGGACTGTACAAATAATATCATGTGAACTTTATTCCTCATTAATGAGATAATTTGCTATCATTAAAAAACGCTTGCAAATGATTCTAACTGTATGAAGTCCTAACGTGGCTTCCTACAGACTAAACTACTGCCCTACTACCATAATGTGTTTGAAAATAATCATAATTCAATCGCAAAGATATTGTTACAATAAAATATAAACGTTTTATTTTTCGGTAAAATGAACAATTGGCATGACTGACCTGAAGTTACTTTATTACACTGTAAAATGATAGAAATATAACAATCTTAAGATTACTACTGAAAAAAACACTACTAAACTTTAAATGTAGAAACAATTATATTATTTTATTCAAACATAATAGCAAGTTATGAGTATGCCACAAGACGTGTTGCATGATGACCTTCGCTGGGTTGCATGCAACATTTTAAGTATATACCTAATTTATTTAGTCTACATGCGTTAAAATGTCACAAGTTAAAATTTCATATTAATGTACTCATGAGTACATACAATATTATTTATTCCACGTTTTTCTCGTTACCACCATGGTTACCCGTAAGGTCAATATAAAAATGTTCGCTAACGCTCAGCCAAATCCGATGCAGTAACAGGCACCATAATCAAACTCAGTGTTGCATATATTATAGAAATGAAACCATGCAAAAGTTCAGGACTATAGGTCAGTTTTTTAAGAGATATTGGTCTTTCACTATAAGAAAGTTAATTTCTCCAGATTCTTAAGTGATAGGCTTCAATAATGCTTAGCCAGTAATAAATTGTTTAAAATAATGTTACTGAGCATGTAATATCTCTACTAAATATCTAACAATCTCCCAGTATTATTTACGAAGGTTTATTTTTTGAAATAAACCTAGGTTTATTTTTTTTCTCGTTATTGTTATGGATTTTAGTTGTTTTTGATATTCTTATCGATGTATCTGTCACTTATTTAGACTATCTTGGTAAGTTCTCTTTTATATAATATAATTAATAAGTAAGTAGTCAAGTATTCTTGAGTCTATAATTTGTCATTGAATGGAAATGGTGTAACCGTTGATACAAATAAATAAATAAAATAAATTACCTTTACGGGAGATAATGATATAGCATTAGAATTACTAGCATAGTGAAAGCATTCTAGGAGTTGTTGATGAAAAGAATCTTTACCAGTAATTTATTTAAACTGTATTTATTTAGACTGTTTAATTTATATTTTCAACTTATATATAAAACAGTAACTTTTATGTTATTATAATTATTTGTAAAGTATCCTCCATCAATGGCATTGTTTCAACGAACACATATATTTCGTTGCCACAAATATCACCAATATGATGAATATCCTTTACAAATATAAAGGGAAGCATTGTCTGCAGAGAAATCCTGAGATGCCAAACCGTTAAAACGCTTCCCTCTGAAGATGCTGAACCGACTTCTCAGGAACAGGACTCGTTATTTCCGCCCTTAGTCAGCCCTTTGAGGATATCTTCCCCGCTCCAAATAACGATTATTATCATCTACAGTCGAAGAGAATGTTTTTACGGCTATCTGATAATATATATACAGTACGAGTTTCATGGATACAAAAAGCTTCTTCAATATCCTGAGTAGCATTTTATAATGATGAATATCTCAAATGGACGACCATGTTTTATATAAAAGTCTTATATGTAAAGTGCGCGCGCGCACACACACGCACACGCACACACACACGCACACACACACACACACACACACACACACACACACACACACACACACACACACACACACACACACACACACATCAACATTGTGGTGGAAGTGAAGACAAGTTGTAGTGATCACGATCACGAAGTCTTTGTTATGTCTGCCAGAATTCGACGAATGCAGACCTATTGTGACCTGTATTCTGTAGTTCAGTTTTAATAATTAGTGTTGTGTTTAGTTTTGTATTAAATGCATGTTTTAGAGTTAGTGAAGTTGACACACAACATGGTACTTGTGATTCCTGACTTAGGCATGTCACAACGCTCTGGTATGATTAATTTATTTTACCCTGGTTTTTAATTATTAGGAGGTTTGTTATTTGAAGAAGAGATCGTATTGCAGATCTCAAAACGTAGTGTTACTGATTTTTTGTACCACTAAATGATGGCAAATGTCCGGAAAAATCCTGTTTCCTTCATCATCTACTTCCTGTGATGCACTTATTCAACAGAATTAATAAATATAACAATTTATTCTAAAGAAAAGAGCAGGATTAAAAAGAATTGTTGGACCCGCTGTTTTACACGCAATTGTGTGGGCTTTGCACGTGTATGAGCACTTCTGGTTCGAGTGAATTACATTTCCGTCGTCAAAGTTAGGTTTGCCTTGTTGCCAAGATCAAGAAATTCTGGCAAACATGTATATTTATGGTCATTATAATTTACTCCGGTTTTAGAATTGTTTTTGTGCCACAGTTGATTTTTCATAATTTTCCGATCAAGAAAAATATATAGATAAACAGGTCTAAGACGCCTACTTCTGTAAGGCAACTAAGGTGGGCTTTTTAAAATGTAAAATTTTTAGTACAATCGCTTGAATAATTTCCGTGTGAAAGCGTAACAAACAAACAACCCCACTTTTGCATTTATAATACGTAGTTAGGATATTTACTTAGAGGTAATAGGCAATGTGCTTTACTACCTTTTCGATCACTTTTCGGTATGTCGTATGTGGTCAGTTCATATTAGGAGGAAATTTACTCAGGTGATTTGTTGCAAGAACTGTCTAAATGAACGTGATTTGGATTCCATTGTTGTAACCAGCATTCAATATGCCGGGAGGGGGGGGGAATAAAACAACACGGATATTGAATGTCCCAGGAGGGAAAAGTGTTACGCTTCTTCAAGAAACTCTGAATATTTATAAACTAAAAACGACATTGTTAAACAAAATTAGTTTAGGTACAAAACACAGATTCTAGTTTCTTTATAAAACAATTTCCGAGAAAACGCGGGCATAAAAATACCGTTTAAATGAATTTTTAAACTATTTTTGTATTATACAAATTATACTGAGCCTAAGAACTACTTGAAAACAATCTTTAAACCAAGGCCTAAAAATAGATTTTGGTCGTATTGAAACTAAATACATTTATATGAAAATATCAGTTAAGCCAAAATCACAATGCAATATTTTAATACCTAGTCCAGTATGTGTATAATATTAGTAATAAAAACTCAGTCTTCAGAATAAAACCATTGCTTTATTTTACTGCAAATACAAGTACGGATGTATAACCACATTGTTAATTGGGTTACGAATTAATGACGAATGATGAATCTTAATCAGTAATACAGATACTGCACCTATCTTATCTATTCGGGTTGTATATTAGTGTTTCATCTCTGGATTTATCCAATATGATTGATAAAAGTAACTTGAAACATAATGGCAAGGATTACGTTTCCATTTACAAAATAATACTGACGATCAGTGTTTGTAAAAATACATTTTATATTTTTATAATATTTTTTGTGTTTAATGAGTAATTATGTATACAATTGTATTCAAATGATACATATTCCCACCTACCAAACCCATTTTCTCCTTTATTTTTAACAACTCGTTGAAGTTAAGTCCCCGAATTTCATTTTTTTAATGAACGCTTAAGAAATGGCCGTAACTATTTTGATTGTAGTTTTAACAATGATAATGCATAAAGTGCTTACGACCCAATAATTGTCGTTAAAATATCTTGTTTAAAATTATGTAAGATTGAATATTAATGTTGATATTGATAACACGTTAAATATAAATATATAATGTACGATGCCTTATTGTCTAATCGTTCGATGTCAAATTTAAACAAAAATCAATATAAGTACTCACTAAGTACCCATTTTAATAGTTAAAGTTTCAAACCCAACAGTTGTGTTTTTAAACTTAAAAATTCGTTTTTATACGTTCTTTTTGTTAGGAAAACAGGATTTTTACTGTACTTCTTGTCGATTAAAGAAGTGCTACAAATCTATAGGATTTTTACTGTACTTCCTGTCGATTAAAGAAGTGCTACAATCTGTATCTGAATAAAGATATTGTACTAATTTAAACAAATCGAATTTTTAAGCCTGATTGAAAAGGTGGAATAATATTTTACACATCTACCTCATTTACTTATTATTTCCAAAACGCTCTCGTAGTGTAAAATGTGGTAGTATAATAGTCAAAACTTATAGCAATTTCGTACTATTTGTTAATTGAATCATCCAATCATTCATTCATTAATATTATACATAACCTCTGATCGGCATTCTATCAGTTAGAGTAAGACGGATCTGCACGACTCAATGGTTGTCAACAATATCGCAGAATATCTGCAGCAGCTGAGCCGGGGATATTGGGACATTGAGCAGGACAAGAGATATTGTACATATGAGATATGGAACATTCCGGTCAGCAGGATACAATAACAAGGATAATCCAGGACCCGCTGAATAGCAGTATTTTAGGACACTCGCTTCTTCCAACTACCATTGTGAAGGAAAGATATCGGGGTCAATCTTTTTCCCCACAAATATACCCAATATAACAAAATAGTAGAATTTAGAACATTTGCCACCATTAAACGTTAAATAAAGTATAACTATACGTTTCGAGGATTGAAATCTACTCTCTTCTTCGTATTAAAACTCCCAGGCCGGGGAAGGGAGGGAGGAAGGGAGGGAGAAAAAAAGAGAGAGACCGTACCTTTTAGTGAATTCCTGTATTAGAGTTTTAACACCTAAAAGAGGGGTGTTAACGGAGTGTTATACTATTTTGTCACATATGACGATGACAAATGTCCGCAATTCTACTGTCTTCTCAGATCATCCATCGTGAGTAACAAATTTTTAATAATACTTTATAAATTGCTTTTCCCATAGTGACATTTTCACAAGTAACCAGTAAAAGTGTAGAATTTGGGAACAAAAGAAAACTGAATAGACTTGTAATCCCGATCATTGACTGCTACAAATTATTGTTGGGGGGGGGGGGGTGAAAGGAAATAGGAAGGCGATCGGAGAGGGGGGAGACGTCGACAGTAAAGAGCCTTGACGTGACAGTTAACTACAAGGTTTACAACTGGTAATGGGAGGGGGACAAGCGCGTAATTAAGGGGGGACAATTAGTGAGGGTGGGGAGGGGGTGTTTATAGTATGGGGTGGAAGGGGTGGCGTCTACAACATCTGGACAGCTCCATAGCTTCCGAGTGCAAATTGTGGCACCATAATTGAATTTGAGCCTAATTGAATTGATTACGATTGAGTATTGAATTGTTAAATTAATGTAAAATTGTATAGTACTTGTTTTGGCACAACAATTATAAACTGTAAAATTACTTTATATTCTGTATATTATGAGGTAGAGAAAGTAATTAATTCGTTATCATCTTTTAGCCTTACTTTTGTTATGTATTAATTACCTTCCCACCTAATTTTAAACTTTCAATCCTTTCATCGTCAATAGCAAACTTTAAACAAAGAAAGAGACTATTTACTCGAGCCGATTCTAGAGATCCAAAAACGAGTTTTTTTTTTCAAAACTTTCTAAATACAACTGTTTCGAAGGCTGTAGCCTAAAACAAATAAAATATGTGTGTTTTAATCAGCAGTTTTGAAGTATTTAGACAATATTCCAAAAAATGGGAGTTCCTAAGATTTTATTACTCGAACGGGTATTTTGTCAAAATATTCTAGAATTTACACACGCTTAAAAACCAATCGTCAAGACACAAATTTATTGTTATATCACCATCAAACAGCTAGAAAAGGGACTAAGTCGTCATTGTAAGGGTCTGTATATAGTTATCTGAAGCTAATTAACATTATTTATGTGTCTGACGGTTAGTTTTAAGCGTGCCAAGCCACGAAAAATATTATCTGCGGGAAAATTATCCTTTATAAAAAACAAGCAGATATAAAAAGGTTTTAAAAGCTGTCCTTTTTGTTTAATTCAAACCTTATAATTTAGCTTTACAAGTATAATTAAAATAGAATTCTTGGAAGAGAAACTGTTGCTTAAAACCTAAACTTACAGCTTCATGAACTTTAACAAAACTTGTTCGTCTTAATCTTACTAGAGCGCTTTTCGGTTTCAAAGATACGTGTTGTTAACATTTACTGCTATAATTACACGTTAAATTTGTCCTAGTTGCCCTAATTGGCATCTTCGTCATGTCGGATTTTAGTATTCTTGGTTAGCTGAGTTAATTAGTCTTATTAAATATGTTTCTCAGTTCTACTCGATGAAAGAGGGCATCTTAAAATATCTATATTAGCAAGAGTTTCTATAAATGCCGTGTACCTTTACCATCATCATGATGTAATACAGATATCCAGAAAAATAAAACGTGCTGGTAACGGAAAATAAAACAAAACAAATCTTCTGATTGTGTTGAGAACAATTCAGATAACTAAACTATGTTCTCTGAAGGGGAACTAATAATTACTGTTTATCTTTTAGTTCCCGTTCAAACAACATTAACTAAAGCCGGCTGTAACAGCGGTAATTTTGATTTTAAAACCATAAAAGCAATGTTAAACATCAACTACATTCATGAGCGTTTTTTACTCGTAGAATTGTACATCCAAACACTTCTTAATTCATTTATGTTTTCTATCGTTAATCGCAAATAAACCTCAAACCTTTACCTTTTAAATATAGAAATACATAATGTACAAAAAATAAAATTCGATTGGATGCGTTTTAATTACAAATGAACTTTGAACTTTTGTTCTTAAGGGGCAAAATCCAAGCTCGTATCACTGTAGTCGGTTCTTAAAGTAACCCTTTCCAAACAAACATCAAATTTTCACCATCCAGCATTTCAGCCTTGTAGTATAGCCTGAATTAATGACTTCAGGTAAGTTTACACTGGTAAACATATATGAAAACTTGTATGAGATACTTGTTGAATTAAAAAAATGGAAACATTTGCTCACTAAAAAATTAACACATTTTCTATGAGCTTCATTCAACATTTGATCATAAGTATTGAACAACAATTTGTTTAAACATTGACATGTATGAGATGAAAACTGAAGCTTTTCTGCCCTAGACAATAGATTTTGTAGGTTATTTTCATTGTTTTTAAATTTTTGTGGTAATTCATATTTATTTTTTTACCTTTACGTTTATTGTTGTTGTCTTTAGTCAGGAATAGAGAAGCAATACTGCAATTAATTGATAACATTAGGGCTTTGTATGAGATGGTAAATCCAAAGAGTACAAGAATAGTAGCATATCCTGCCATACGAAAAGGATAAGATTTATCTGCTAAGAGATTGAGACCAAATGGCATACTGTAAAAAGCTCATTTTTCTCTCTGTTGCTATTTTCTTCAAAAATTCACGCTGCAACAACGCCCATTTCTCTTATTTATTATATCAACAGCAGTGTAAGATAAGTATAAGTATAAAAACTCTACTTCATCGCTATTCATAATTAATAATACAAAATCTATGAAAACAATATTTTGTCGAATCAACATATGTGCTTGTGTAAACGCTCAGATGTCAGCGAACATGTATTGGGATTTCATTACTCAAACTTTAAACTTGTATCCTGACGACAATATCACACAAGTTTTCAAAAATGTGTATCAGTTCAAACGTAGCTACCTTTCTCAGATCAACAGAGTTCAAACCCTTTGCAGGTTCTCGTGTTGAGAAACTAATCCTGCCTTCCACCCAAGTAAGTCTGGGACTTTTCAATTTTACTTAGCGGAAAGCCCTAACTGCCGACATGTGTTACATTCGCGTGATCAGCTCATGCCCGCTAACAATGGGCATGTTTATTTTTACCCTGTTGGCGTGTGAGAGGCCCGTAACGGGTGCGGGGAGAGGGGTTGATTGTGGGGGTAGACTTCGTGGCGTAGATTGGCAGCGCTGACACGATATTGCAGGGTTGCACTATAAACACGCGGAAAAAGCAATAAAATAAAATTGCTGACACCGCACACAGTCCCACGCGTGTTTACTAATGTCGGCAAATATTTATCGCAATACAACCTGCTTTTAATATGAGCGACAGGTACATATTCGTGTAGCCTAATATAGCTACTTGGAGGTTCTTTTAAGTTTTTGTTTTTGATAATGAAATGCTGTGAAGGTGTCAGGATATTTTCTGACATATTACACAGTGATTCAAAAACAATTAGTAATATTAAGTTTCGGGATTTGCACTCAATCCTCAGTTGGGTAACAAATACCAACTCTAATTGGTACTAAATCGAGGACAATCTTCTAGAGAAGATCCATGCCCTCTTACTATGCGTACAACTCGTCAGTCCCAAGACTCCTCCGCAGTGGCAGTGACATGGCTCCACTGATTGACTTCTTCATGAGGCCAACTGGATTCAGAAAAGAACTGTTTAAAATTATCTATAAGGAACCATAGTTAGGCTTTTGTTGTGGCAGCATCATAAAAATATAGCAATTTCTGATGTGGGTAAATTTTCTACACTTTTTTGTTACACTATGTTTATTGTAGTCTAACTTATTATAGTTATCGTCCTGATTGTTGAAGTTTGTTCTACGTTTATCTTTTGTTATTTCTTCTCTTCTAATTTAATTTCGTTATTTTTCGAATTTTTATTATATTGTTATAGTTTGTTTTCAAGTTTATCTCTTGTTATTGCTTTAAAATCTTTACTGTTGTTATAGTTTAAAAATTTTATTTTTAATTTTTGCCCTCTTTTTTTGTCTAGACACTAGACTTGTTACACTTGTTTACTGTTTTTGCTCACCAGTTCCTGACTTCTTTTTGTCTTATTTTCTGTCCACATATTTAATGCATGTCCTATTGTATATTTATATAGTATTGGTAGGTCTATATTGGCATAATGTATTAGTTATACAAATATTGTTAATTGTTACTGTAAAAATGGTGGATACCGTTGATGAATAAATAAATTTTACCAAAGCATTTTTGGCACGCGTAAGCCGTTTTAACCAACCACTGACAACCAACCAGCGGCCAATAGTAGATGCCCACTTCACGATAGAAACAAGATGGCAGTAAATCAAGAGATAACGTTAAATCAGCGAACCGACTGCTCAGTCAACTGATAAAGTTAGGCCGAAGTGGTAGCAAATACTAAAAAGTGAACTGAACAAGCAATCTGTGTCATGTTCATCTATAATAAATTGTGTAAGTTTCATTAAGCAAGTCTTGGAAATAGTGCTCTTAGAGTTGACCCAAAACATATTTGTTATTATTTCTGACTGCACTGATAAGAAAGATTGTCCTAATGTTTGGTATCATGTTTTTTTTTGTAAATTAAACCAGATTGTGGTTAGGTATTAGAATTTTATCCACTTGAGTTAGTTTTACTGATTTTCTGCCTCACTGAAGATTGGAGGTCATTTTTTGGAAATGATAATTGTTAGAGTTTAAAGTATATTATGTTCGATCTAATTGTTTCTCTCGTCAATGGATTAGTCTATTCGCTGACGTAGACTTGGAAATTGGGATACTGTAGTATATATGCCCAAAATGGCAAAAGCCGGAAATCCCATGATTAAGGCTAAAAATATAATGATATCTGCGTTATTGATCAATTGCATTTTCTAAGAAATATGCGATAACCTAGTATCTAGGTCGAATGTATCACACATCATATTCGTCCATGAGTCATAATCGCCTTAAATATGATTGACAATGATGATTATGGCAAATGAAAAATTGTATTCTGTGTGAGATTGCATTTCGAGTTGGTTATTGGAAATTTTAAAACAATGGAAATGTTGTTATTAACTTCACATGATGGTTTTTACTTTTTATTTTTCATTCAGTCTAATGCAGAACTGGAATGATGCAAATGTTTGAATGCTATAACAAAATCGGGTTTATTTTACTTATTTAAGTGTTTTGGGGTGTAGTTAGTTTTAACTTAATCCCCGTGGAATTGAGTAATGCAGATGAAAAGTATTACTTAGTATAATCATAGTAGTAGTGTAATACAGTGCACTGTATATAATTGTAGGAACTTAGTAGAACAGGTAAAGGAAAAATCCAAACAATAGAATCAGAAAAACATTTAATTATCCACGTAACGCTCACACTAAAACAATGTTGTTTATGTTTTTTTTTATATAACAAGTGAAACTAACCATTGGACAAATGAAGCAATATTTACCAAATAAAGATGGTGAGATTATAAATACAATTATATAGTATTTAATACATTTAAATTTGAGTCACAGTTTACCTGTAGAATTGTAATTAAAATTAAATATTCACTCACTACACATTTTTGAAAGATATAATAACATATTAATAAAATTAATTTTGCTAGATAAAGGTAGATGAGTTGAAAGTAAGTGTATCAATGATTAACATTTACAAATTGAGAAGGTGAATAATTAAAATGGTTCTCAGTCACAGTTTGTTTCAAATTGCAAATACACATATTCAGGAAAAATAAATCTTATTGATCTTACTTTTTTGAGAGGATATGATAATATTTTAATATGTAAAGAAAATGCAAGTATTATATTAATTCTTTTCAATTGGTTTCTAAATTAATTTTAACTCAATACCTGTCCAAAAAAAGTATAACAAATTTAAATATAGTATTCAACTAAAATCAGTGATAACATTAATTAAAAACGTAACAGAATAACAATTAATGTTTATATAAAATGTGATTCAAAGGACTTACAAAGATTTAATTGGGTTAATTGTCAAACAATTATGTGCATATTATAAATGAATATTGTAAGCCTGTACATTTTGTTTATTATGATCATCTTCAAAACGAGCTTTTAACTCACTTACTTTTTACAAACGATTTGAATTCCGAACTGCTGTATAGGCATAATGTAAATATCAATCGAAAATCATATGAGATGTATGTGGAATTGTCCTAAATGTATACATATGTGTTTCATTAATTTCAATTACGATTTTCAAAGAATTGAATTGATCATAAATTAATTATGTCAAATTATTTAAATGTCAATTCTAATGTGTTTTAAATAAAGTTCCTAATCATATATGATTATATTAATGCAACAAACGCATAACCATAACCAAATGTATACGTGAGTGTTTCATGAATTTCGATTTCATAATATTGGAAGAATGGAACTGATCATAAAGTAATTATTCATATTATTTTTGAGGAAAATAAAATACGTAAGAACTATAAAATAAATATTTGTGTTTTAAATATAGTGCTTTATCATATATAATTATATTAATGCAATAAACACATAGTCCTAAATGTGTACACACTTACACGAATTTCAATAAATAATTTTGGAAGAATGGAATTGATCATAAATTATTATTCATATTATGTTTGGGGACAATAAAATACATAAGAACTATAAAATACAAGTTCGAGTTTTAAATACAGTGCTTTATCATATATAATTATATTAGTGCAATATAAACACTCAAAATAACGCATTAAATAAAACACATTATTTCACGAGGCATATTAAAAAACCCACCAAGGCAGCGGAAAGAACTCTTGTTTTCTTGTTATCTAGGATGAAATCAAAACTCCTTAAGGCATATTCCTCGCGCAATAATATGCATGATTTAATCTTCTCAAAACATTGTAATGATTTCCATCTCAACAAATTTAAAATTAAATTCTGCTTCCACTTTTTTTATAAGCTTGTATTGGAATATTAGTAGTTTCATATTATGTGTGTAGTTATAAACATTTCTAGTTTTAAATACAACAAGCGAGTTGAATATTGAGACCTTTATGAAAAAGTCTCACAATCAAACTTTTAAATGTGATTTGCTATTAAAGTTGTATTATGTTTACTAAAGTACAAATCTCTTTTTTATTCTTCCAGCCTCAACATTTTAACAAAGAAAGTCGTCGTTATAGACTATAAACTGATATTTCAAGAAATCAATAATAAAGATCCTAGTAACTATAAAACTTAAAAGTTAATCAATAGGAAGTAAATTAATTGAATATTATTTATTTTGTACACAACAAACTGTATTATTATAATGAAAATACACGATATGGGAGGATCATTAATTCACAAAATTAGAAGTTTGAATGAAAGAAACTCAGTTAAGTTTATTAATTTTAAACAGGCTCCGCTATTTACGTAAATTTAAGCATAATACTAAATTGTTAAAACGAATTTTTAAATTATGAAAGTAGTTATCCACGTTCTTTCAACAAGTATTAACATGGTTAACATTTTATTAGTAATATAAGTAGTTCATGACTAGTAATTAGTAATATGTGTAGTAATAGTAACAGCAGTGTTTACTTTTCTTTTAGTAGTGATATGTTGATAGCTTCAAATAAAGTTATGAAAGTAAAAGCATTAATTCTTATCGGCTTAAACTAGTTAAATGTTAGGTTAAAAATAACTTTGCAAGGTTGGAAATAAAGCGGAAAACTGTAGTAAAAGTTATAAACTACAGTTCACCTACTTACGTGTAAGTTTTCCTATCGTTACCTTACAACTCAAGGTTACAGATAACGTTCACGTTGGAACAATATTTTGTTGTCATATCATGTTAGGTAAACATGTTACAATTTAATGTGACTGTAAAAAAACTGAGAATGATTAATGATATATTTTTTTGCACAAGTCGTACAATGAAATAGATATAGATGTGGATGTTTTAATTAATTACAAAATATTATACAGACTGTTATTGTTTAGTAAATTAATACATTGTTTATCATTGAAATTTATCCAATAAATGGTAGTGCTTTGTTCGAAACCGTACCTAAACTTGCCTAGATAACCAAAAATAAAATAATTTGGTCAACTTTAATCTCAAATTTAAATGTGTAATGGGCATTTATGTTGATTTAATTGTAAAAATATCAGTATAAAAAATAACTTGGTACTGAAAAATAAATAATATGCATGGATGATATAAACTTTTAAGATATGCTACTCGGCAAAAAATAATTTAGCTTCAATTAAAACAAAATTGCGAATGGTAAAGTAATAATAAGAAAGAAATATATTCGACGTACAACGACTTCAAAGAATTCTAGATTAAGGACATGTTATCTCGAAAACAATGAACAGTAATTAACGAACTTTATTAATTATTTTTTAACTTATTATGCAGCCTCTTTTCTCAAGAACGTTTTATAAACCAATTAGGGCGTTTTTTGTTCTGGAGATTAAACTACAAAAACATGTTTTCAAAAAAGGATGTTTAAAGAAAAATCTATTAAATAATGTGTTACAATTAAATTAAGATTTTTTGGAACTGTTTATGTCCTGGGACTTTTCGCAATTACTACAGAGTTAATTATTGATGAAATTACCTGATAATACGAACAGAGGTAGTAGTGAAATGGGGGGTGATTGGTGGGGGAAGAGGGGTCTGTGGGAGGGTGGAAAGAATCGAGTTTCAGAACTAATGGGCCCATTATCAGATTAGAAGTTAGCACCGGCTTAGGCTAAAACTTCAACAAAAGCCTCTTCTTGACAGCATCCCTTTTTAATAGGCTTTATTTATTACGTCACTGACGAAATAATAAATATTTTAGCTACGTGTTTTAAGAATTAATATATCCTGAAATTTATTGTGGTCGTACTCTTGGAATATGTTACTAATGGTTTAAAAACTTCTACATATATTTATACATAAATGATTTGTAATTATGATTTGTAAGTAATCTAGCCAAATATTAATTATTTCCAAAATTTCGGGTATTAAAAACTCATGATATTGTAAACAAGAGTAATTTCACGATTAATTTAAAACAGTTTTAAAACTGTATGGTGAAAGGTGGAATAATAAATCTGTAAACTATCCAGCAAAGGTTGTAAATATTTACTACAAGAAACGTAAAGTAATATAAAGTTATTATTTATTTTAAAAGTCTACAAATTAAAAAAGAATGTTGGCGTTTCCGTTTCGAGTTTAACTCATGGTTTGTTAATATGAAGTGTTTAGTATCAAATATAAAATCCGTTTTGTAAAAATAAACACAGCCTTCATAAATGCAAGTAGTGTGTTTTAAAACGCGTTGAACTCTGTATGTGAAATAAGTTTCTATAAATAGACAAATTAAGTTTGTAATAAGAATAAAAAATGTAAATTTTTTACTAGACATATGGATAGTCTATAATACTTCAAAAATTTCAATATTTATCAAATTAATTTTATTTTTATACAAACGATTACCTAGAAATCATGAGTTCATGTGATTTATTTGAAGAGTAGCCACAGAAGGAACCACATTTTTGAATACAATGAAACGTAGCCAATGGAACTTAGTGGGATAATTTTACATGATTCAATATACAAATGTCCTATATTTTGTATGATTGTGATTTTGATATGTGATAAAACTGTAAAAGTAAAAATAAACATTAAAAAAACGTCAACCGTGCCAACACTCAAATGTATTTAGGACCAAATAATGTACAATTCAATTTGTTATAAAAAATAACGGACTCACCCGACAAAGTAACCTCCAGCTTTGAAATTATACAGTACTAAATTTATTATAAAACACACGAAGTAAATGTTTTTAAATAATTCAATATTTTCATTACAACATTATGCTTTTGAAAACAAATCTATATTTAAGGCTCTATAAAATAATAACTATAGTTACTCAATTTAAATCGACTTTTTAATTATGAGTTTATGCTCATCAGGATTTCATTGAAATATTTAATAAAGAGTAATCTGACGAAAATTACAATTTGTTAGCCGTAGTTGTGGGGTCCATAAAATTTAGGGGACACAACATTTTTAATAACATTACAAAACCATGATTGTTAAAAGAGTTTTGTGATATTTTCATTTTATTTTATAAACAATAAAGCATTTCTAACAAGTCTTTTACAGCCATTGTGCCATTGTGACAAGACAGCATTGCTCTACGGCAAGTAGTTTATACAGTTCTGGATATCTAGCTCTACTTGGAATAGCAATTTTTAATGTTCTACGAAAGTGATTAGCTCTTCATTTTACATAGAAGTCATCAAGACTCACACTTGACAAAGACAACGTTAATTAATTCATAAAATCTGTCACATCTAATTTAAGTTACACTTGAGTTTTTTAATACAGTTTTAGATTATTAGGTAGTAGCATACGTATTAGGTAAAGGATTGAAAAATAAAAGTGTCACGATAAAATTTGGTTTTTTTGACTTCTTTAACTTTGAAAGTTTATCGCAAAAACGTCCTTAGTGAATTAATAAATATTAAAACCAAATCATTCAATAATTAACAAAACTGTATTTGAAGATTAGGAACCAATAATAAAATTTAATACAGAAAAACTTGTAAATAATCGCAAATATGGTTTAAATAAATTTTAACTGTCCAGTTCACAATGTGTAATAAAATTATTTTTGTCAACTATACGACGTATAAGTTTAATATCTTCATAACATTTAGTTCAATCCGGTTGATATTTATAATATTTGAACAGGTATTTGGAATCTTACGTATAATCTTTGGAATTGGAATCTTTGGTAGCAAGATTTTATTATTACAAATTTAAAAAAATATTTAATTTATTAGATCAGTGTTTGAATTTTAATAATAATACAACAAAAGGACTAATTTTCAATGGGTTTTAATTCCTTATTTTATCCTTCTCCTCAAAACAAACTTAATTGTAATGAAACAAATGAATTTAACTTTTAACATTGGAATTTAATTATGAAAGCAATTAATAATGACATTGAAATTCCTTTAATTCTTTAGTTTAAAATGCGTATCCAATAAATAATATTACCAAATCGAGTAGGATTGTAGAAAAAAGCAATTAGATTTTGCAATCAACTAGAAAAGCAAAAACATGGCCTCGATCGGGAAATAATTTAAAAACAAAAGAATGGCGGAACAATTGAGTTGATTGTTTCTCTTTATGCCAACCAAGGCGAGAGAGGCTAGTTGAATAATTCATGCCAGAGTAAACTCCCATCAGCCATTCAATATAGGTGACCTTGCCAGGTCATATTGGCTGTGATCCGACAAACAATTGCTGTTATTAAATAACACTGCAGTTTAAGCGATAACCTCCCGGAACTTTAACCGCGGAGCTATTAAACTGCGTCAGTTTCGTTCAATGGACTTTGCGAAACATCTGTGCAAATTGTGTCGTCATCCAATTCAGTGAAGTCTGACGTTACTTAGATCTTATTATTTGTTTTGCTGTGAATAATTACTGGATTTCAATCAATATTAATGTAGAGTTAGTGGGGACTTTATAAATAGCAGTAATTAAAGTTTTAAAAGAGAGTAGGATTTTAAATTTCTTTGAATAGTTGCGCAATAAAGTGAAGACTTTTATATTATTTATGACGTCATCTCTTGTTGAGTAAGAAACAATTTGTTGAGGCTGGATTATTAAACAACTCTATATTGATTGCAATTTGTGAAAAATTAATTAAAAACCGGTTATGGTATAAACCTGTATTTAAAAATTACTATATAAAATAACATTTTGAGTTTGTTTATTTGCTGGATTCTACCGAAGTGTATGTGCAGTAAAATATTATTTTTGTGTTTAATAAAACAAACTAAGCATTTAATTTGTGATTTAGTGGGCCCTCTTCAGTGCATTATGTTGTTAGAAGAGGTTTTCATAGAATATTGTATATAACAGTATTAGTATATACCCCATATAAATGATAATTAGCAGCTATGTGATCTACAACCTACCTTATGAACATCACTAATCTACCATATAATAGGTAAGATAGCGGGCCAAACACAGCCAGCAACTGCGAGTAGCGATAACAACACCACTTAACACCGCATTAACACCCACACTTTCTCACAACCTCACTCTCAATTCATGCCCGTTTCCACTAGGCTGTAACTCTTCTCTCGGCGTCACTCTCCCAGACGATCCTGGTCTTTTCAAAGCGCTGGAACATGGAGATTTGGGGTGCCTCAGGGATCACCTTTGGCCCTCCGAATTTGGAAGCTAGCTTCGAGATGATCTCGGTGATCTTCTTCTTCGGCTTGATCCTCAAGTTCAACCTGCTTCGCAAAGTTTCCTTCTTCTCCTCCGGTTTTATCTCCAAGTAGTTACTGGAGGTAAAGGTCTTCTGCTCACTCTGAAACTCCTTTGCGAAAAATTCCTTCCTCAACTCTGCAACACTTTTCTTGCTCTTGTTCTCAAATCCTTGGATTCCGTTTTCTCGTGGGAGGCTTACCGAGAAAGATTGAATCCCGTACTTGGCGGTCTCAGGAAGATTTCTGGGATCAGAATTCTTGTTGAAATAGCTCCTTGCGTTTTCAAAATTTCTCTTCCGAATCGAAACCTCAACAGGATCTTCGTTGGCGTTTTCGATCGTGACTACCACCTCGGCCTTTTCTTTCTCCTCTTTCTCCTTCAGCAGTTTCTTGAGCGCCTCTATTTCACTCTTCAGCGCCTCATTTTCCTTCTTCACGGCATCCCTCTCGACCCTGTATATGTCCACCGCGTCCGCCAACTTGCTCAGGTCTCTCTTGACGTCCTCTAGACACCCTGAGCAGTACTTCTTACCCTGGCGAGGCTGCTGCCATCCTCCGTACTCCCGAAGGTCTAACTCTCCCTTGGTGGGGAGAACGGGCAGGATGTCTTTGAACGAGAGGTCATGGCTGTAGCTGAAGACTGATGGTACATCTCCGATGGTCTCCGCGAATAGATCCTCCTCCCCGCTGTCCTCCCCCAGGTCTCGCACCCCGGGGGGAGTCGCCGGAACGTCCTCCGTAAGAGCCTCCCCCGAAGGCTCCAACACGCCCATGCCTACGGTCTTCTCGTAGCGGCGGTATCTCTCGAACTGCTGTCTGCGGAGCGCGTCGCGCTCGACGGACTGCGCCACAACTCTTCGTAAGAATAATGGCCCCACGCGTTGCTTGGAAATTCCCTCTCAGCAGATTCCCTGTTTAACGTTCCAATACTTTGATTTTTACGATCGAGTTGCGTGTCTCAAGGACGGTCATTATCACAGCACCGCGTATCGTGTATCATTAATAATTATTAACCGTATAAAGTAAATCATTATTGTAAAATAAGGCATGTATCTATATCATATATTTAACTAATTAATTGCTTTTAATTACTAATGTCAAAAGTTTGGGAGGCCACCTGTACCTTTTAATTACATTTTAACATATTTCATTTAATTGATCTATTCTCAAGTAAATATAGTACTGTAAAAAAATGTGTTTACGTGTTGAACTAAATAAAAGTACCTACTGATTATAACGGGAATATTATTAGCAAACGCTTAATGAAGAAAACGTTAACCATGAAATAGACTATGATACAGAGTTGTAATCATTCTTCGAAAGCCCTTTCTAATTCAAAATAATAATTTAATTCCATTCAGAAAATGATCTAATTTTATATATCGTAATCGAGGAGTGTTGAATTACATTATTTTTTTTAAATGCACAATAGTAAGTAATGTAACAATAGTTATTGAGTGGTTAAATTTACGAAATAATAAAACATTTTAAAAAAATCAGGTTACGACATAAAGTTGCTTGGTTATGCTTAGTTCACGAGGAAAGTTTAAAGGTATGTTTAATAGCGAATTAGAATGGAGGATTTTAAGTCAGGTTTTCCCTAACAGTTTAATTCAATGTAACATTGTTTGTTTAATTAGGTCTTATTAATTAAGGTAATTAAGCGCACTAAGTTCAAAACCAGCGTTGAAATGATGTAATATTTATTTTAAGAGTTTGGTTTTAATGAGATTTAAAGAGAATAAAATTTCGTTCCGTAATAATGATGGTGTGGTAAAAATATAGGGAAATATACACAAAAATTCGTACAAAATTGGATTTTGGAATATATAGACTGCAATAAAAATAGATAAGTTATAGAATGGAGAAAAACTTTACATTACATTTCACCTATACACGAATTTAATTTAGTTCAACAATGTAGGTTACCATTAGTTAAGAATAGCCTTAAAACAATACGGTTACAGCGATCTAACTATCAAAATAAACTCAACAAAAATTCCCTCAGCGGGGATTTTTTCCCTCAGTGTGCATCACTGTATGTTATCACCTAATCACCGCCTTACGTCATCGCCTAGTGGCAGTGTCTCAGTCAGGTGTTGCGAAACTTGTGCTGACAGCAACACAACACTCCTGTTCTGCCTCTGCCGCCATTCATCACTGATAAGCGACCCTGATAACAGCGCTATAATTGGCAATAGATTACAGCGCCTACGATAGCGCTACTGGGTTACCGCCGCGGCACGTTGATCTGTTAATGGGTCATTTTACAGTCGGCGAGGATGTAATTATTCAATTTAATTGGAGTTAATAGTAATCAACTTTAATGTGCTTCATAGGACATTATATTATCAATGGTTTCTTGTTTTAGTGTTACTTTATGGTTTTGTTATCACACGTGATCCTATAAAGCATTATTACAAATAAAATCATTATCATGAGAATATTATCACAAAAATAACAGGTTATAATTTGTGTATGGATGTAATGACAAACATGTTATACGTCCTAATGTCTGCCTGAGTTAAATTTTAAACGGACTATTGTTAGACCTCTCTCGTTAAAAAATAATATTTAAAGTTGAATATATTATTTATTATATTTTAATGGCGTCATATACATGACGCTTTGACAATAATGTACATTAGTACCTGAGCTTAATAGATAATTTAAGGAAACATCCAAGATATCTTTAACAATCTAACATTGTTCACAATATTAAATAATTCACAAATAAACGTACTACCAAAATTCTATTTTACTCGAAATTATGATGTACCACCGTTATAAATTAAAAAATTAAATTCGAATCTTAATAATACCAGCTTGACTCAATAATTACTTCAAGAAAGCTCGCAAAGGAATAGCTCCATATAGGTGATCTCTTTTTGTGCTACTACTCAATTCTATAAATGTTAAATAAGAAAAGGGATCAAAATAATAAGATAGTTGATGAAAGGCAATGAAAGGATTATATTTAACACTAACAACTCTTCACGAAAAAAACGAAAGGTGAACTACGTTACCAAACCAATTGTGCATTATATTAGCGTATGAATCCACTGAAGATCAAGGAATCCTGATGAAGAACTTAGTCGAAGAGTGAACCCTTCTTCGGCTTTGCTCTGAATTTATCTATGGTTTGTTATTAGTTTCTATATTCAGACTGGTATCATCTTCCTTATAGGAGACAATTTTCAAAGACAGCAGGATCCTGATTCTCGCAAAAGGACGGAAATTCTTAAAACATCTTCACCGCGTCAGTCCACGTCCAGGATTCTCCAGTTTTGGTTAAAAATTGGTTCAGGTCGAACAGCCTATTCCTCCGCCAGTAGCAGTTGTAAAATAATTGTTCATTCAAACAGAAACTCATACAGGACCACCGGTTAATGATCCTCCCAAACTTAAAAACTCTTTCAAGTTAAATAAAATATTATATTATGACGTAATAGGTATACCCATTCATCTATTAGAACAAGGCAATCTACAGACTTATCTTATCTATGATTGACAGTTTCTTAGCAAAGATCATTGACCAAATATTCCGTATGTTTTAGGTGAGAACTGAACTACAAATGTTCTAGTTAGCTTATTTTTGAAACCTGTTAGAATCATATTTCCCAATTCCATACATTTGTACCAAAATAAGCACAACTTTGACAATTGACTTCATGTTACAAAAAAAGAGACATATGAACTAAAAAAAAACTAACTTCTTCATATATTCAGAAGTTTTTACTTCAAATAGTTGATCATAAAATACGCCATAAGTCCATCAACGGTGCTTTCATAAAATAATACTGATCACAGAATATTATTTAAATGTGTATCTCAATTCCTAATGAGTATAATAATTATTTCATCAAACATTTACTAACTGTACAGTATCAACTTCAGTAATACTTTATTGTGAGTAATCGTTTACCAGACGACAAAAGCTGATATATCCTCTTAGAATTGTTTATAAAAGTATAACATTTTTATATTACCACTTTCATTGCGTATGCTGAGTAATGAGCAGTGGTAACAAAGTCGTATTAAACCGTTATAATAACAGTATGCCTATACAACGTAGGCTATAGCACTATAATGTTAAGTATAATTTTTCTGACACATCAGAATCATTCTAGTGCCGTATTCACAATATAACTGAAGTGAGAAACTAAATTAAAAGTTATATGTACGAGTCTTCAAAACTTAGTAACTATTGATCCTATAAAACTTTTACGTCACAAAATGTTTAAAGAAAATAAACTCGGTTTCGCCCTTGGAAAAGGGATTACTGACAAAAACCTGAAGGTTTCAGAAAATTGCGAAGAATGACCAAAACTTTTCGAACAAAACCTTCCCTTTCCCATCCCCCCCCCTCAGGCAGATTCACCCTCACCCTCGTAGACCGTTATTGAATCAGCGACTTAGCTCATTATGCAAAACACCGAGTAATGTTCAGAGATTGCCCTTCAAGAAAGTAAATAATACAGAGAGTGGAATTTGATATCTTTGTCAAGCCACTAACGACCCCACTCGAATTGCAAGTTGAGTACTACTTTGTGTAGTTGAGTTGTTTTATTTTCTGTAAACTTATAAAACTGTGGAAATTATGAGATGTCTATTGTGAAGGCGTGTTTAAAAAATATCCTTGCAAAATTCGGTATTATATTTTTACCCGCAAACAGAACAAATCTTACATCCAGAAGTCTATTTTGATTCATTGTTAGTTTTTACAAAAAATAATATAATTGACGGCTTACAACACAACATTACAATTTACATTTTTAAAACCAAATGCCACTAAAAAAATGTTTACACATTACTTATTGTGTTAGTTACAGAAAAATTATACACCTTAAATATAAAAAATATATTCTCATTAATTAACTATGAATGCTTTAGCTACTTCGGTTTTTTGTGTAAAATTGCTATCAAACTTTGAAATTCTGAAAACATTTCTTTTGTTGGTTAATTTTTAATTCTATTTGGTCGTTTTATGACCTATAAACTATTCAGTAAAGAAATATGAACGTCCACAGAATTATATATACAGAAAAGGGATAAATCCAGGATTGTAAATATTTGTTATCTATTCACCCAATAATCAGAACTCTTTTAAAAAGTAGTGGTTGTGCCATATTTTGTTTTGGGAATATTTGCTTATCTGGATTTAGTACTTGATTTTATCTACTTGGACAGAACCTTATCTTGAGATAAGGCCTAAAAAGATGCGGTCGGTAAACAGTGCTGTACGAACATGACGCACCTTTTTTCCTGATTAAGATGTATCGATTAAACAATAACCTCATTTGGAGATTTGTAATCCTTAGAGAATAACAATAACTCGCAGTCTGAATTAATTTATACTCAGTTTGAAGTGATTATTCTTTTAAAATGGAAACATTAAAAACAAATTGTAGTGCCTAATATGCTTCATAGTGGTGGAAAGAAATCTAAAATTCGCATCAAAATACATATTTTATACAAACAATTTGAATATTCTGACCTCATTTGAGACGAGAGTACAACTAAACGTATTTCTCAAAATGAAGATGACTTGACATTGTTTAAAACTCATAACAAGTTTTGCTGCAAGTTCTTCTCTTTGTTAAGTATTCAAATTCTCCCTGAAAGAGATAAAATATTTATTATTATGCAATAAAAATACGTGATTTAAATATAAAATACGTCATACTTACAGTAGGTAAACAAAATACAAAAGTAATCTGAATTTTAATCATAAATGTTTTTTAACATTTAATCTCTTAAAATGTCTTCTTCAATAATGGGAATACAAGATAGAAGGATTTTGAACAGTTGCCATCGTTATGTTTTACAAAAAACATTACACTAAGTTTCGTGAACTGACATTTAACACCTTCTTCAGGTGTCAAAATAATTAAGACGTTAAAATGTACAGCTCAACTCAAATTTACGGCGATGAACTCAAAATGTCAACAGTATTGACAACAGAACAAGGTGGATGTTAAAAAACGTTCAAGCACATATATGAGAATCCAGTTCAGTAGGAAGTGACACACAAACCATAATTGTGAGTATTGACAACAGAACAATGCATATGTAAAAATAAGTTCAAGCACATATATGAAAGTCGAGGGTAGTAGCACAATCAATAATTGTACAATACATACACTAAGCAGAAAATATACACACTTCGGATATGGTAAAACTGAGTGAAACATATATTTTTAAAAACTACCTTTCGTAAATATGGTGAAAAACAGTATAATGTCCACTATTTCTCTCAATGTCCCTCTTTTTTATGTAATAATTATTTATTATTATTACATTAACAATTACATTAATTACAAAAATAATTAAAAATAATAATAAATAATTATGTAATAATCCGGGATCACCACTATCCGGATTATTGGCTGATATATTCCTTGACAACATAGAAGACAAATTCATACTAAGCGATAAAAACAAACATCTAACACAAATAATTTATTATTACAGATACGTTGATGATATAATATGTCTATTCAAAGGAAATGAAAGACAAATAGACATATTCAAAAACTACTTAAACCAAATCCATCATAATCTAAATTTTACCAGTGAAATTGAAGAAAATAATGCAATAAACTACCTTGATTTGACTATAACCAAGATCAACAAAAAACACAATTTCAAAATTTACAGAAAAACCAACATACACAGATTTAGTTATTCCTTCCTCATCGAATCACCCATATCACCAAAAAATGGCTGCATTCAAATCAATGATCGACAGATTACACAAAATTCCAATGACAAATGAAGATTTTTATAAAGAATTAAACATTATTAAATACATAGCCCAAAATAATGGATATAAACCAAGCAAGATTGATATATTATTGAAGAATTACAAAAAGAAAGAAAATAAGAAGAAAGAAGAAAGAAATATCAAATACATTCAATCAGACTACCTTGGTAAACATTGTCACAAAATTAACAAATCATTTTATAAACAAGGATATCAATTGGCATTCAAAACATCGAACAACCTTGGACTTTTAATCAAAAACAAAAACAATTCAACAAACCAAAATCAAAATTCAAAATTCAACAATAGTGGAGTATACAAATTAAATTGCAACGATTGTCAATCCCACTATATTGGACAAACCGGCCGATCATTCAAAATTAGATTTAATGAACACATAAAAAGCATTAAAAACATCATCAAATTCAAAATATGCAGACCATTTAAACAACACCGGCCATACATACACTAACATCGAAAACAATCTTGAAATTTTACACACAAGCAAAAAAAAGTCGCATATTATCCACTTTAGAACATTTTGAAATTTACAAAAGTGCCAAAATTAATCATAATATATTATTAAATGACAAAGATTTTCTAACAAAAAATTTATTATTCGATATACTTTCAAACAACATACAATGAATGATCTCACATAAAATTAAATACAACAATTTAGCCACCAAGGTAGTAAAAAACACATGACAAATTGATTTTAATTATTTATTTTAACTTAACCTTATTTGTACCTGAAGATGGAATCAATGATTCCGAAATGTACATTGTACGTAAAATAAAAGTATAAAAGTGATAAAAGTTTATTAATATTATGTTATTATTGTAATAATTATTATCTCACCTGACGAAGAGCACAGATTTCAATCCTTGAAACGTTGTTATACACATTTTGTAAAATATAACTATGTTAAATGTCCGAAATCCGTTCAAATCCTTCCATCGTCATACCAAAATATAAACAAGGAAGGAGCATAATACCCTGCTATCCTTTCAACTCATCCCTCGCAAATAGTAAATTCTATTGCAACACTGTTGTAATCCACGTGGCGTTGCTTTTTCACGTAACGCTGACTAGATCTCAATTCATCAGATCAAGTGACAGTTTAATGGGTAGGAACACAGTACACTGAAGGACACTGTTGTTGTTTGGAAGGAGGATGTTGTGATTGAGGCGGTGATAAGTCAACAGTGCGTGCTGCTGATAGATAAGACAGATAAGGGAGCGCGTTATTGATATTATGCCTGATCGCTGACGCCTCACGCAAGGGGCTGCACGCAGTGCAAACACCGTGGCGATATTTCAAGAGTGAATGTGTTGGCTTTATAAGTAGGGGAAAAATTCCAGATGTGAAACGGCACTTTCTAGGCACATTTATCTACACGAATTTATTCACCACCTTCGTGTTCAGCTGTGAACACGATTTTAAGACATTTTTTACTGTATTGGTTTTCAATCGGATGTATATTCGATTCAGGGGAAAACGGCTTCTATGCACGAAAACTGCGTAATTTATATGATTCATTTACTATTCTATAAGCTTAAGTAATATCTATGGGGGAAATACACATACATTAAAAATTATAATCTATTCCAAATGCATGGTTTATTTAAGAAATAAAATATAAAATAAAATAAGTAGTGATGTGAGCTACTATTAATAAATATTGATATATTTGGATACATATGTATTTTTTTGTTAAAAAATAATTTGTATTTTGTAAGTATATAAAATGTAGCATGTGCTTTGAAAAGGTATTAAATCACTTAAAAAAAATATAAAAAATACTATTGTAAAACTACCTTACAAAGGGTCATTTGGGTGGGAAATGGTCTTTGGTTTTGAATCGGATGTATATTCGATTTTGGAGAAAACAGCTTCTATACACGAAAACTGCGTAATTTATATGATTCATTTACTATTCTATGAGCTTAGGTAATATCTATTGGTGACAAAAATACACATACATTATAAAGTTATAATCAATTCCAATTGCATTGTTAAACAAAATTTAAATTTAATCGTAATGTGAGCTAATATTAATAAATATATCTGGAGAGGCTTATAGCAACACACACAACAAATAATTATTATTAATGGATAAATAAGTTTTTTTGTTAAAACATATTTTGTAAGTATATAAAATGTAGGATGTGCTTTGGAAAGGTATTAAATTAAAGGTAATTTGGGTGGGAAATGGTCTGTAACTGGATCACTTCCATTGCTTGTCAGGTTTAAGGTAGTAGAGTTTAGTATCGTATACTGAATGGAATGGTACTCGAAGATAGAGCAAAGCTCTCCTTCAACTGAGTACGTTGTACAAAGCTTTGCTCTTTCATTGAGTACCATTCCAGCCAGTGTAGGAGACTAAACTCTACTGCGCTACATTTTTCCTGGCTAAGACGATCTGATAGACTTTAACTCGTCAAGGCTTTAGGTGTTGTGATTTAGAATTTTCTTAGTAACTACAACATACTGTCTATCTGCAACCTCTAGCATAAATATTAAAATAACAATCTTACTTCAAATTTATTTTTAAACTATATCTAAATTAGATGAGAAAATTGCCTCAAAGTAATATTTAGTTGATTAAAATATAAAACCATATTGTTATATTCGATTAAATATTAAGTTTTGATCTTGTTTAAAACTGTAGTGTTTAAGGTTTCCGTAAGAGAAAACATAGTAAAACCAAACTTGTTAAAAACAAGGAACTAAAATAATTGATCTCATACATACATATTGTAAAGTTTGTTAATGATACAAATTGAAAATAAAACGTATATATTTTAAATGGTGTTTTAGGCAATAGAATTCGTCAGTATCTTACGTATAAGTATCCTTCTTTTTCAACATTTATTCGTGGTGTTTAAAGTAACTATGTTCCTGCAATGGTCTTTAGATTTTATGGACATCTAAACCTTTGCGAATCAGTACTCTCGTCTCTCGTGTGCGCTAACCTTGTAACTGCTAAATGCGTTAAAGGATGTTAGTATATTTCTAAATTTTTATTGTTTTCATTGTCCTTACATCAGCATCACTTCAAGGGCATCACTTAACATGTTTCAAAGATGACTTCTGGCATTATAAGTCATGTTCGTCTGGAGAGATCCAAAAAATTCGGCGATGAGGAAATTAAACTCGGTTGCTCCACCGGGGTCGTGTCAGAAACATCCTATTGTACTCAATTCTGCAGCTGATGAGACAATGAAAACAGCTGTTCACCTAGATTACACTATATTTCGTGTCAGAAACATCCTATTGTACTCAATTCTGCAGCTGATGAGACAATGAAAAAGAGCTGTTTACCTAGATTACACTATATTTCGTGTCAGAAACATCCTATTGTACTCAATTCTGCAGCTGATGAGACAATGAAAAGAGCTGTTCACCTAGATTACACTATATTTCATAGTCTAGGTGTCTCTGATGCTGAAACAATGCAATGAGTCCATTTTGAGCATATACGTCGCCGACCTTTTGAATCTTTTCAGATGAACATGACTCCAAGTTCTAAGAGTCAAGTCTCTGATAGCATCAGATTTCAGACGCTACACTAAGAGGTAGGTAAATGGGAGCTAAACTCAACATTCACATGCTTCAAAGATTAGCAAAATTTAGTATCTAAGACTTCTATACTTTTCAAATTAAATTAAACTAATTTATTGGAAAATGATGAATTACATATAAAAAAAATAAGCAGAAAATCAAACAATAATATAAAAATGTTAATGAACTAATACTTTTTGCATATGATTCCGCTTTAGTAAAATAATGAGACTGGAATTTCGTTTGAATATATTTCATAGTAATGTAACTGTATGAGATGTTACAACAATTAAATATTATTTAACATACATAAAGGATTGTGAACAGATAAATTAATGCGTAAAGTAATCTAAAGCAATTAGATTTTAAGTTGTGTTATGAATAACTGACGTGTATTTAAACTTGCGCTTAGAATAGTTGTCAGACGGGAACTAATTTCTAGTTTGTGGCATGGTTAACCATAGTCGGTTTCAAACTTCGTCCCCTTTCCCCAACCGGGGCAGCATGGCGGGGCTGTTCCCCATCATTCATTTTGTTCGTCGCCAGCCTGTCAAACTTTCACGTAAACAATTTCACTTCCAACTCACTACGGAGTTGAGAGATTGCCTCCATCAGAGCTTTACGACTCAAATTGCACTGCGCCTAAGAACACTACACCAGCTGAATATTACATTGTTGTGGCATCACTGCTCTAAAAATAGAAATACCACTTCAGGCACTGTTAGTGTGGTAAGCTCTTGTGATATCCCTAATACAACGACATCTAAGTCAGCCGGACACCCAGCTGTGGAAGGATTAGAGATAACAATATACCCCTTGAGCTTATCAAAATTATACTAAAAAATCCACATTTACAAGCGACTTTGTGTTACCTTTGATTACTTATCATTAACGGTATTAATAAAATGAGTTACTTTGTAAAGTAATATAAAATATTTCTTTTTCTAAGGTGGCAAATAGTATTATTATACTATTTTGAAATCCCCACAACACGAACATATTTTAAAACAAATATGTTAGTTTAGTAACGGATTTCCCTTTAAAGCACAAGTCATTGAATCAGAAGATAAATCATGTATGCATTCGATTATTTTAAGGACCATCATGACTTTATTTCTAAAAAAAAAAAACATAATGATAAAAGTTCTAGTTTTGTAGTAATAGTTCATGAAATATACATCTAAATTAACTGTTTTTGTGGTTTCCATAAGTTTCTAAAACTAACATCTCACTAACTAACTAATCTCAAACACTACAGTAGAAGGCACGAAAGAGTGCAGTTGGCGGTGACCAATAAAATGGACAGGCCCGCGCGACGTTGCCGCAAGACACTACAACTACCGCCCGGTACATAGCGCTGTTTCAACGGGGAACAAAATTGGTAACGCCGCTCAGTCCTCATTGGCTAACCCAAGGTCACGCACCAAATAGGCTCCTCCCTCAACTGCACTCTCTGGTGACTCCCACTTTTTTTTTTGTGAGCGACTTTATTACAGTCTTAAATAGTTATTTGGGTTAGTCATTGACTAGCCTTATTAATGATCTCAGTGAGACATCTACGCTTAGATTATTTTTGGTCAACAACTTGTAATCAAAAAGCTGAAAAGCCTAATATTTTCAATAATCGATTGGATAGCTTTTCAAACTCAAACAAATTCTCCTATTTCTTATTTCTTCCCCGTTAAATTCCTGTCCAAGACTGAGGTAATTCTAGAACAACTGGATAGGTGTTATTGTTCAAAAAAATTCCCTCAACAATCAGCACTGAAGAAGACTTTTGCCTCCAACTCAGAACCCACACGACAAAGTTTAAAAAGTTGAGGATGAAACAGTTCAAAGCAAACCTTAGGAAACGAAGAGTGACAAACTCGAGGTTTTTAAAATAGGCTCTTCGTTTAAAACTTGGGAAGTGCTCGCCCCTCTGTGGAACTTGATTATTCCTGCTGAAGACTTTTAGTTGAATTATCTCATCGAATTGCTCTTGCCCAAGTACGTGACAGTATTCACCAAATTGTCTCTCTTAACTACAAGAGAGGGATTTGAGTAATGATTTGCTAAATTTTTAACGAGATATCAGTAAAAGAAACTGTAAAACCGCACAAATTTGACTTATTTAACGAGATGGAAAATAAATTCAAACTTTTTTAAATGATAAATGAATAGAGATACCTTTAAAATGAGGTACGACTCTACTTGCTTTTACGTTTGAAAATGTATAAAAAATTGTCTCTACCCCTCAAAAGTGCCATGTTGGGTGTTACCAGTTATTTACCAGATTCTTTGGGGTCCAAATATGGCAGTTTTCATTAAAAGAAAGAAGGTAGGATTCTTGGTTTTGGCGTTAGACATCCAGTGATCTGCCTCGCCGTGTATAGTTTGGCAAAGATGTAAAGATAACAGTTTATACTATTATTAGGTTCTCATAAATTAACATAGAATTCAAGTATATGTAATCCAACTGTAAGCTTAAATATATGTCTGTCTGTCATTTGAGGAATATTTAAATTCTAACAGTCTGAAATAATTAATTTTTCTACGATAATTAGAACAATGTTATTCATTGCTAATATCTATAAAATGTAGTGTTGCTTAGAAAAATCTACCTGAAATTTTATACAGATTCTACTAAATATTTGATATTCGCTCTTTCTTAATGTTTTTTAACATACGAAATATTCGGTTTACAAGAAGTGTGTTAGATAAGAATCACAAGCTGTTTAAGAAACGTTAATTATTAATATAGGCATGAAAGTTCAAAAAACATTCACCGTCACAAGACACCTGTGTGCTTTTTGTGAGTATAAAGTGTATTTCTTATAAAACAAACAATAATTATAAATACTCTAGAAATAAAGTATAGAGTTCTACAGTCTCAAGTAAAAATAGAAAAAGTTATTATTTAACTAATGGCACAGTAATTAAAATAAAACCTTATATATATATATATATATATATATATAATATATATATATATATATAACTCGTTATAGCTACGTCAGTAAGCTAATTGTAAGTTACTATACATAAGGTACAAATTTCAATAAAACACAACTATGTGAATTTATATTGTTAAAATTTGCAGTTACTCATGTTATAGTATGTAGTAAAAAAAAGTAAAGTACGTAAACTGCTTATGAATCCAACTAAATAAGATTGAGTAAAAGAAGAGAGTTACAACTCTTTCTACTTTTCTTTGATACAACCACAAGAAAAGCCTCAACGTTCAGCCAAATAACTGTCTTGATCACTCCCTATATTGGATACCAGAACCACAATGACGGGCCCCTTTGAATCAAATCAAAGATCCTGTGTTGTCAGTGGTGTTGCAGGAAGCAAATTTGCATGATTGCCGCTCCCTTCCTACCCTTCCGTACTACCCCGCCTCCCTTCTCCCTTTCCACTCTTCAACTCTACACACCCCGGAACTCCTTCAGGCCTGATAGAGTGAGCTAGGCTCTAACTGAAGAGGCTAGGTACTCCCCTGGTAGCGAATCCAATCACGCTCAGGGGCGTAGTCACTAGGGGTGCCTGGGTGCTTCAATTTCTTTCCTGTTCTTATAAGTATAAATACAGTTTTATCATGTAATGTTTACGTGCTTTTGATTAACACCTTATGGTAATCCAAAAGCATGAGGTTTGAGTGTAACAAAATTACGTTTTAGGCAGATTTCCAATTTAATCTTTAGATGAATGAGCATGGTCAATTTTAATTTAAGTACAATACTGACCCGACCATGTTGAATAGATTAAAGTACAATTTGGCGTTTTCCCCCGCAGATTGTGAAATGTAATTTAAGTGGTATTTTGGAATAGGTTGGCATATTAAATTTACCAACGAATATCATCCACACTACTAATGGATTATTTTTTTATTTTCCAACAACATAAACGATGGGGAGCAAGGAAAAGAAAGAGAAGAATCTTCAAAGAGAATCAACAATTCGCTTCTTGACCAACGAAGAAAGCGACAATGCAGTGACAATCGGGGATGATGATACTAATACAATCTTTTATCAGTCGGTTGAGCATCAAACCAGAAATGGTTCATTCCAGAAAACAGCCGCGTACTCATCCTTTGGCAGCGCCTCGTTCGTTGTACACAGTCAAAAGTCAAAGAATTTCTTATTTTACCAGGGGAAGTTAGAGCTAAGAAGCCCTCTCTAACACTTAAACTGGATACCAACGGATGAGAGGTGAATTCCGAACCACCACCAATGGCCGGGCAGGCGGGCTGCTTGCAAGGACAGGATCGCTCAGCGGTTACACATCCAAGCAGCAGCCACGCTCGACGTTGCTGGATCTGGTTATCTCGCTGTAACCACAGTACCCGTACACTGTGCAATTTAAGATATTCAAACAACTCCAACTGACAAGCACAACACTGCGATATGCATGTAAATAAAGCACTTTTCAAGCACTGCTGATTCAGAATAGAAGTGAATGTCTTTTAGCACCTTCTTCGGCCCTACTTGACCTTACAGAGCACAAAGTCCTGGCTTGAGAAAGGAATACCCCAGCACAAATGACAGGGAAAATGAAATAATAAGTAGGCATTACGCATAATAATAAGTCAAGCCCTTCAAAGACCAATCCAATGGCCAAAGTCTTCTCAGTAGCATCCATGAATTTTCTGTCAACTTTGAAAAGTTAGACAAGTACCAGGATGAGAATATTTGTCTGCACGTACAAAGCTGTCCTTAGTTTAATAGCTATTCTTAGTTGTCTACGAAAATTGCCTATGAGACCATCCGTAGTATAATAAAGTAATGGAAGTTTACGGATGAAACCTTACTTAAACGTGATCTTCTCAAATTTTGTAAATACTTCCAAAAGATATACTGACCCAAGTTTCCCACGTCGTATTGAAGTCTTTCTTCCCACCAAATATATAAAGACAATACCGACAGCATGATTAATTTTAACGTTAAAAGCGTTAAAAACTGTTAACACGCAATGTTTCTTTCTATAATGAATTCCAAATTATGTCGAATTCTCTTATTTCTGTAACGTTTAATGTACAGGTTTATCGCATGCAATGTTTCATGCCGAAGAGACATTATTTTTATTTTTTGTTTAGTGGATCAAAGTAATTTACTGGAGGTAGTTAAGAACATAAAGTTTACTGTTCCTCAAACTTCAATCAACAATTTTACATGATTGAATCTAAGAATTGTTCTACTATAGTTAAAATGGAGAAGTCATTTTTATTTTAAGACTGCTGTAAAATGATAATGATAATCACGTTTCTTTAATATTTCCTGAAATTATTTTCTATTAGGGGTTCTTTGTCTTTGGTTACACTACAATTTTTAAGGAGAAACTGACAAAATCTTTTGCAAATATTTGTGACCTTCCCTGGAATCAAGCCTGTGACTTCTCACTTAGAGAGCCTTGCTCCTACGCCATGGCGATCGTGTTGTAAGCCTAGCACGCAGTTGTATAGGGAGACGTCCCTTCGATGAACTGTAGGGATGAAGTAAGTCAGAAGGAAGGGAAGGGGGTTGAAGACTCGAGTGAGACTTTTAACATAAAACTTCGACTCCTGGATCTCGCAAGAATGGCCTCTCTCCGGGCAGACTATTGTTGTGGCTTACAAATAACACCGAGTTAAACTTCTTATTTTCAAGGCGTAATTTCGTCGGAAAACTTTCAGTGAAAAGCCGAGAGATAATATTTTCTCACAATAACTCTTCGTAGCGTTTTCTAACGCGTATATTTAAACCGCAAGGTTTATTCATTTCAATAGATTTTTGTTCAGACGGAGGAAGTTCTTTTTAGAAACTACATTTCACAAATAAAACCTAAAAGTTTGTTTTACTTCATGTTTTAATGTAATAAATCGTAAGCTTTTTAATCTTTTCAATACTTAGATTATCAATTTCTTTAAATTTTTTGCTAAATTTTCTCTCAGTGGTATAGAAAAGCTAAAATTGGACACACACACGCGCGCGCTCGCGCCTTATTCTCTTAACAGATAAATAAATGAACTGTTAAATAGACCAACTGCACATAGGGGTTAAAATAGTGTTGCAAACCCTTGAATACCTATATTTTTGTGTCTCCAACTTTCTAACGTCTTAGTAAGATGATATTTAGTACTCACGTGCCTCATTACTTACATACAAAATAAAAAGAAATTTAATTAAGATAAAACTTCCACAGGGGTTGAAATGGGGTTGCAATCTCTAAAGGAATTATATCCCGATGTCCTAAAACGAAGAAGTTTGACACACGTGTTTTATGCTCTGAACAGACAAATAAAAGATTTTTTATCAAGATCAACCATCCATATAGGTTTGAATGGGTTGCAATCCCTAGAAGAACTATGTTTTTACAACTTCCCCATGTCCTAGAACGATGGAATTTGACACACATGTTCCACAAAGATCAACCGTCAATCTTAAATGGGGTTGAAATCCTTAGAGGAACAATAATTTTGTTTTATAACATTCCAATGTTCTAAAGAGACGAGATTTGACATACGCACGTGCCACATGATTTACATAAAAAAATCAAAATAGACATTTTATAAAAATCAAACAAGTACAGTGGTTGAATGGGATTTTAACTCCTATAATAACTATATTTTTGTTTTTACAACTTCCCGATCTCCAAAAAAGATTACATTTGTTACACACGTTCCTCATCACCTACATAGAAACAATTATTTTCATGAAAATCAACCCCCGTAAGGGTTTAAATAGGGTATAAATCCCTAGAAAACCCGTTGCTGTTAAACATACAGCATTCCTAGAACGGTTAAATTTGACACACCTAGGTATTATGCCTTGAAATACTACAGCATCGGGAATAACTTAGACCAGGAGAAGCTTAAAACCTGGAAATAGAGACTTTTTCATTAAAGTAGGCTTCTCAGGCCGTGTATGTATACGTGTCTTTGGCCGTTGAAACAAGGGCATCTCTACAAGGGCGTGTATATAATTTAATAGATCCAAACCAGATATGCTTCTCCAGACGCTAAACCTGAAGTAACAGCCAGTGGAAATGTTTTTGCCCTTTCAACCTTTTCTAAATGGACTCTGAAATAATAATTACCATACACATGTCCACTTTTATGATATTTTAAAATATGAGTTATTCTAAAATTGATCAGGAAATTGGAATATCTTCAGTGACAATAAATAGCTTTCAGGAGTGTTATTACGTCATTATAAATGGTATGACTATGACGTACCTGTTATTCAATAGTTATTCGCATGCGAAACCTCGGGCAAAGTGTTAGTGTTTGTTTCTATATCAGGTTATTTGAATATTATTGTAAATGAATTCATAGATTTATCTCTTTCAAAGCTAACCATTTTTTTACTAGAAATTAGATATTCAACCCTTGGGACTGAGCTTAACAAGGGTAAGGGCTTCAGGAAAATTGAATATCCTTACGTATCTTCTGTGAACGTTCCCCTCATGTTAATGTTCAGTCCTAAAGGGCCATTAAGAATCACTAAAATTTCCTTACTGACATATAGAAAATATATACGTAAAAAACGTAGTAAATATTTGGTGGTAAAATGTAAAGTTACTAATGTTCAATGCAAACTTCCAGGAAAATAACTAAAACTTAACACTATTTTAACGACTATTTAACTTACAAAGGAAGTGGCCAATCCAGCAAAAACAGCACTATCTCCAGCGCTCGACACGTTGGTCTGAGTTATTAGTTTTAGTTGTAACAGATGTTTCGTAATTACATGACGTAAGAAACCAGATCGCACTTAACTCCGAGGACAAGATCAAGTAAAGAAAACGTGTAGCAAAGTTTTACTCTAACTTCCGCTTTATGACAGGACAACGGGGGGGAGGGGGGGGTTAACGTTAAAGTGGGAAGTTTTTCCGACATCGGACTCTTTTGAAGCAAACTCCAACCTAAATAACATTTCGCGTCTTTTATTTTGTGTTTTAAAATGTCATTACTGCCATACAGTTCAATTAAATTGTTTTTTTATTAATGATAGTAATAATTATTTATTTTCATATCCGATAAATAAAATCACTAAATATTATATGCTAGTTTCATTTTCTTAAATATAAAAATGCTGTATTAACGGAGCACTTCGTCTGCTTTCGTAAATTTTGGTTCAATAACAGACCCTCAAATGAAACAGTTTCACTGTTCAATTCAGCTAAATTACATGAAGGTATAGACAAATATTAAAAGTCGTTTTCATAGCATGATTGAGACAACTTCACCATCTCAAAAGTATTGGGTATAGCAGAGAATGGCCAGAATTGCCTCATAATCTATAAAGTTGGGATCAAAGGACATACAACTGTTCCAGTATGACGATTTATGACATTTGCAACATCTTAAGATGTTTAAACTATACCGTTATTCTACCAAACCTTTAGTATTTGAATTATGTTAGTTTACTTAAGTATCCATTTAAGTACTTTACTACCACAAGCTGGAATCGAAGAGGATGCCGTACTGGAAACAAATTTACATGATTGCCTCTCGTGAACCCCACTCTACCCCCTCCCCTAATCGCAACCGAAACGCTTATCTCCTCCAACCGGGATTGAAAGCAGGGATGTAAGGTCTCTTCTGGCTTCTGCTTGAATCGAATCACGAGGATGGAATGTTATTGAATTAAGAGGAAGAAATCTCCTCTTACGAAACAGAGCGGTACCCTCATTATACATTACTAGCAGTTACCCGCGGAATTGCACGCAATTTCCTATGCTTTACACGTGTATCAGCACTGCTGTTTCGAGTGAATAATATTTCCAACGCCAATGTTGAGTTTGCCTTGTTGCCACGATCATGGAAATCTCCCAAAAAGGATGGTCAATATATATATATATATATATATATATATATATATATATATATATATATATATAGTATATTTAGTAGCCTACTGAGATCTCAAAGACAACTAAGATGAGTTTTATAAGTTTTTAAATGTATAGTAAATGTTAGATAGTAACTTTGTTTTTTATATATAATACTAAATATGTATCAGCTAAAAATATACTTTTATATATATACGGGAGAGATGGTTGTATTTGATTAATGGATAAAACTTTACTTGGAAAGTACACTCTCATTGAGGGCCTCTTTCCTATCACGGGTGGGTATATGGGTGTATCACAAATATATACTTCGTTTCACAAATATAAAAAAAATCGAGAAGTTTTATGCGAGTTGCAATTGATTTGTCAAATGAGTTTAATGAAGTACAATGTAGTCTCTATAAATAATCAAGATGTATTACTGAGTGACTCCGATTTTTCCATAATAACTATGCACTTGTTATTGCTTTTAAAAACAAAACAAAAATTTACCACAAAGAACTTTCAGCTAAACAAGGTGCTGGATTAAAGCTTGTGTGCTGTTAAAAGGAAAATTGTACGATTCAAAACAAGTTTTTGTATCTGAAAGTTTCCGCTGAACGTTTGTTTCCAAGAAGCCCCAGGCTCTGGTATCTTTAACTTTGCGCTTTGTCTAAGACTCGTCTCTTAATCAAAAGTTAGAGTTGAAGTTATTTATGGCTGTAAATACTTTCAGTTGTGTAGCCTGTTGTCATATGCCTGTACATTCACTGGCTCTTCCAGAATAACAATATCATTCCTTCAATAACAATTGGTGTGGGGGTGTCTTAGATAAACGAAACAGGCTGTACATTCATTGGCTCTTCCAAAATAACAATATCATTATTCCTACAATAACAATTGGTGTGCGGGTGTCTTAGATGAACGAAACTGCCTGTATATTTATTTTCTCTTTCAGTATAACAATATAATTCCTTCAATAACAATTGGTGTGGGGGTGTCTTAGATAAACGAAACAGGCTGTACATTCATTGGCTCTTCCAATATAACAATATCATTATTCCTACAATAACAATTGGTGTGCGGGCGTCTTAGATGAACGAAACTGCCTGTATATTTATTTTCTCTTCCAGTATAACAATATAATTCCTTCAATAACAATTGGTGTGGGGGTGTCTTAGATAAACGAAACAGGCTGTACATTCATTGGCTCTTCCAAAATAACAATATCATTATTCCTACAATAACAATTGGTGTGCGGGTGTCTTAGATGAACGAAACTGCCTGTATATTTATTTTCTCTTCCAGTATAAAAATATAATTCCTTCAATAACAATTGGTGTGCGGGTGTCTTAGATAAACGAAACAGGCTGCACATTCATTGGCTCTTCCAAAATAACAATATCATTATTCCTACAATAACAATTGGTGTGCGGGTGTCAGGTGAACGAAACAGCCTGTACATTTATTTTCTCTTCCAGTATAACAATATATTTCCTTCAATAACAATTGGTGTGCGGGTGTCTTAGATAAACGAAACAGGCTGTACATTCATTGGCTCTTCCAAAATAACAATATCATTATTCCTACAATAACAATTGGTGTGCGTGTGTCAGGTGAACGAAACAGCCTGTACATTTATTTTCTCTTCCAGTATAAAAATATCATTCCTTCAGTAACAACTGGATGTGCGGGTATATTAGATCAATGTGCGGGTAGTGTAGATAAAAGTTTTTATTGTTGTACTAATAGAAATAAACGTCTGTACACTAAATTTATTCACATATTTCTCAAACAGCCTAACTGCACACTGGATTATTATGTTTATTAATAGATATATTCTTCATACTGGTAATTTGCACATTTTAATCAAACCCGAATATTTCATGGATGATATCTACATACAATTTTATTTTGTTCTATTTAAACAGCACTAGCACTGAACGATAATCAGAAAGTACAAATTATGATTTAGCATGAAATAGAATTCATTATGATTGCAAACATCGTAACTTTTTTAGAAGGTAGTTTTACAAAGGACTATTTATACATAATTGTATTAGCTTAGGAGATAGTGAAGGACCTCCATTAAATATTCTTTTACAATCGTCAGCACAAAAATGTTATTCATTTCGGCAACAGAGTTAACAAAGTAATTTTATCATTCCCAGCGATTTGTCATGAACTCATCAACGGAATAAAACGTGTTCGACATTAAAAGATCTCGTAATAGAGCTTTGAAACGTTTCTTTGTTGCCAATTCTTTGATGCACTCCGGGAGTCTGTTGATCACTTTAACACCAACCTGCGATGGAAGTTGTTCATAAGCCATCGTTCTGTGAGACTGGACTCTCAGGTTGTCCCTTCCCCTCGTATTATATCCGTGGACGTCACTACCCTGTGTCAATTCGCATTTGTATCTAAAATACAGGGCAACTTCCAGGATATAGAGGCAGGGCAAAGTCAGTAATCCCAAACTCCTGAAGGCATCTCTACACGACTCTATAAATTTTTAATTTGCGATGATTCTGACTGCCTTCTTTTGTAGCCGAAAGGCTGTTTCAAATTTGTATTTTCCGCAGCCACCCCACAGTCTTATTCCATAAGAAAAGTGTGGGTATACTAGCCCATAATAGGCCATTTAAATAATTTACTCAGAACAATATTTGGCTAAGTTCCGCAGAGCAAAGATACCATTGACAACATTGGAAAATACACGTCGATTTGATCACTCCAGGTCAGCCCTCTATCGAGGTGCATTCCTAGGAATGTAGCAGAATCGACTTCCTCTATAAGAGAATCGTTCACTATGACCACTGGTAAATTTTCATTACCTTGCTGCCACATGTTGAAATTAATGAAGTTTGTTTTTTGATTGTTTATTGCAAGGTTTATTGCGATGTTCCATATCGTCTCATTTTGCTCGGAGGAACACTATTCATTCAGATATTGCCATATTATACTTTCAGTTCTCATTCCGTCTGATAAGAATATCAACTTCATGATTGGCTAACACATCACATCACACTGCTGACTGAAACGAATTGTAAACGAGGTACAATAGCCTATCGTGATTATTATATTGAATACCACTCAGTTTACAAAAGATACAATTTGTGAAGTAAAACACTTTTAAAAGAGACAAAGTTTTGTTACCTCAAATACAAACTTTCCCTAGACTGAAATCAAAGTCGTCTGTGGCTCTGGAATCAAATTTGCATCATCCCTCCTCCCAGTCTGTGATGGCCCTCTCTTACTTTGTGCCAGTCAAAGACTCCACAGTTACAGCGCAGGAGGGGGTGGGGAAGGTAAAGGGGAACGAGTCTCCACTTGGAATCAAATCACAGGAATACAGCGCTGTTGAATTAGAGGGGGACTTTCTCTCGTACTACAATATAAATGTAAGGTTATTTACTTAACTCGTTTGGGAAACGCCCATCCTTTATTTTCTTCACATATACAGAAGAAAACGTGTCGGTCTGAAAGTAGAACTTTGCTTTCTTTATAAACATGATACGAGTAAGTCACACCACGTGTGACGTGTGACGTGTAACACTAGGCTGAGGCTGTGTGCAAGATTTCTAGTCTATAGCTGCACGTATTACTATGTAACATGATTAAATATCATTGTTTTACTCTGTTTGTTTACAAAGGTTTTAATTATGTGATTTTCTTGTTGCCATCATGGTTATACGTATAATAATGGTCACTAAAGCTCAGTCAAATCCTATGGAATGATACGCACCAGTAATCTAACGCGATACTGCATATGAAGAAACGCTTCATTCAAAATTGTTCATAGGTGTTCACATACATTTGGTATACCAGGGTCAAAATAAAGATTTTTTTTGTTTCCTTGTAGGAACCCTCCGTCAAGTCATTCATGCCTGTTTGTATCATTCCATAAAGCAAGCATTAAAACTAAACATAAAATGCTTCAAGTATCGCTTATTAAATCATGAATAACATTTGCGATTATCAAATCATCGCAAAATTTCACCAAGCGGAAGAATGATTGAATTTTGAAACGTATTACTGCCTCATACAGACATGAAATAAAAATCTATAATTTTATCTTCTTGGAAAAGATATAATTTAGCCTAAATTGGAACACGATAATAATGTAGAATACTGCACTGAATTATTTACTAATGAGACAGAACAGAGACAAGTAATTTACATTTCATTATACAAAACAAAAAACAGTTAACAAGCGGGGTACGTTTTGAAGGCAAATTTGATTTTTTAAATATTTTGGCTTGAGTTTATGTGACGACTAACCATCAGTCTTTCTATCTATCTGCCCACATAACATCTCGGAAATTGCCTGGGCGTTAGTGAACATTATATATTTATTATATTATTAACAAAAATTACTCGCTGTTCTCAATTTAGACTTTTCTGTCACACATATGTTTACATAGCTACATGTTATCAGAGGACCACCTGTCAACCGTTATTTAATATTCATTGAATACTATTAAGTCAATCTTGTTAGTCTCTCGTATTTCTGATGTGTGAATAATGTGTACAATGCTCCTGGTTTGTTGGGTGACGTAAGTTATGATTATTCTGATATAGGATTTACCTTATAAGCCTTAAATTTACAGATATAAGTTTGAATTTTTTAAGTTTAACTTGTTCACTTGTCAAATTTGAGAATGCCATATTCATCACCATAAATTAATCAATTTTTAATTAATGTGCCCGCTTAATCTTGAGACATCTTAAGATATTTTAACAACTTGAAGAAGAGGACGGATTCCAAATCTCGAAATATGCTTTTTTGAACATATAATAAAGATAGTAATTGTCTGAAATCCTTTTATCCCCTCTATTCATCCATTGTTAATGATTAAACTTTAAACAAAGGACCACCTAGTGTTATTGTGCACATGATTCTGGTTAAAGAAATATGAGGATGTTTGTTACGAACGTTTATAATGACAAGCTGTTAGTTTCAGGATTGTTATTCTTCTTTAAAAATTAATTTTAAGTACAGACTATAATTTACCGGTAGTGTTTTTAGAAACGTTACTTTAAACCAGTGGCGTAGTTACCTTGGGTGGCACCCGGTGCGGAAGTTGGTGGTGTCACCCCATCGAAAGTAAAAAGCAATAAATTGTATATGATAAAGGTCAGGGGTATATATATTTTTTTCTTTTTATTATCTATTACTATAGAATAATACACGTTTAACAATTCACGCCAACCAAACACAACACACTTCACGAAAACAATGAGAAATGTTGCAACTGAAACGTCAAAAATTGCGAGTATGGGACGGGGAATCCCCCACGATAGCGCCAGGCTCTTTTGCGGAAATCCTCGAATTATACATAGAGCTGGGCTAATGCTAGTGAAGGAATCCCCGAAAAAGAATTTTTTGTGCTAGCGTTTATTTGACTTTTTTTGTACATTGTTCTTAAAGTTGAGAGACCGGGTGGGTGTCATCCCAAAAAAGGTTACACCCGGTGCGGCCCGCCCCCCCTTTGCTACGCCCCTGCTTTAAACCATTATAAGGTCTATAAATTAAAGTGGAAGTTAACATAGCTCGTGTGTGAAAGTTCCTATATGCTCTAAAATAAGTTTGATTAGAATACATTCTATTCCGTATACGATGTCCATAGTTTAATTATAAACAACACATTAACACATACACACACCCTCATGTGACCAAATGCGGCTAGACACGATGGCGGGGGTGCGGCGCAAAACTGAAAGCCAACAATTGATGGATCTTACACATTAGTAGCGTGTTACGATAATGAGTTAAGTTGTCAAAGAGACAACGCGACTTGGAAGTAGAAAGTTTGCGGAAACAACAGCAAAAGCATTGTTTGAGCTGCTCCCCTGTTTTGTCAAAGTTCAGATGTGTTGGACACGTTTTACTCAGTCTCAAGTTCCACCTCTTCCTATTCCCTGTAGTAAATTCCTCCATCTCATTTTTAAGGCTGATTGTCACTTTGGTCTGATCTAAACTTGATGAGATTCAGGAAGGTTCCGAATCACCTCTCTTCTAAGACTGGGATTGTCCAAAATCATCTTCAAAATTTGGTTAAATTACAGATCAACCTTGAAGTTAAGTAGTTTTCCACAATCCGGTGTATGCATAAAATATGCGAATATTTTCGTAATGCCTCAACGTACGCAAATAGAGAGAGAATGAGAGAATATGTTTAATAATAATTGAGTGTTTAATAAAGGCTACTGAATATATTCAGCGAATTTCAGAACTTATATTTTGTGTTTTGCAGCACCTGAAAAAAAGCTAACCTCATTACGTTGTTTTATTTTTTGAAACATACTCGTGTTTTGTTATCAAATGTCCGTCATCCCTTACAATTCTTGACAGTCAAATAGTTCGCTAACGCTCAGCCAATGAGACTCACTTGAATGGAGGTTTTAGTTAGTACCATATTTCTATGAACACTAAATTGAATGTTATTGTAACGGAAATGTATACTTCTACAACAGAAACCGCCACACAAGACATAAAGAGCTGGGTGTTCTATATTCCCCGATATGAGAGACTTGTAAGATTTGCATCACAAAGGCACCGAGTAAGATTACATGAGCGCGGACCAGCTTATAAAGATCCCTGTACTGTATATTTAGCCACATCAGTACATTCTCATGGTAAACTATGCATGAAAGCGAGCCTTTGGATGTATTTAAGTGAGCATGTTAGCAACCAATTATCAGCATTAAACCAATAGTAGAATAAAGTAATGTCAAAACATTATTTCGTAAATCGAAAAGGATACGATATTTTGAATAACAAGAACGATTTTTTAATCTTCATTTCTTTACTACGTTGTAATACCGATATATTTCATCAAAGTAAGAAAATCAAAATACTTAAAAACTACATTTAAACCGAATAATGTATTTGCACAAATTTACTGTCTGTTAGAAAATGGATCGATCTACAAATAAATGTTTGCAGAAACTAGGAAAAGAAATGAACTACAAAAAGGACCTGTGACTTTTGTCCTATATCTTGTTGTTAGGCTACAAAACGCTCGCATTTACTAATCGCAACCAACATGGAACAAAATAGAAATTAATATGACTGTGTTATCAACAAAATTTACTGACACCAATAATAATCATTATTCAACATTAAGGCATTACAAACATTTTAAATTACAGTTTTCAACTTCCACATAGTGCAGCATCAGAAGTCTGACACTGTCACAGGCTTGATTCCTAGAATCTGGAGTCAACGGACTTGCACCTGATGAGACCATTAGAATACTTCTTTATCTAGATTACATTTTTTGAGCTTCTTCTTCACCGAATCTTTACAGATTTCTTCAGATGGACGTTGCATCCAGATTCCAAAAGTCAAGTAAAGTATAAAGGAAGGTATGCCTCATTTCCCCGGCGAAGTTAGGACTAAGAAGCCCTCTCTAACACTTAACCAGAAGGCTAACGGCTTAGAGGTGACTTCAAAACTACCATCATTGGCCGGGCAGCCGGCTGCTTGCAAGGACAGGATCACCCATCCAAGCAGCAGCCACGCTTGACGTTGCTTGATCTGGTTATCTTGCGATCCAGGTTATATCCGCCACACTGCGCCATTGGCCATTGGTCAAGTCAGTGATAGTGCCAAATTTCAGACGATGCGCTAAGTGGAACTGGACATGGAGCTGAACTCAACATTAGCAACGATTTACTGTTACTTCCTATCATTTGGCAATAGTAATTAATATTTTTATCTCACAAAATGTAACATTGTAATTGTTATATTATATACATCGAAGTGTAAACATCGCTAAAAAACTAGTGAAATAAAAGTTTACAATGACATGGTCTAAATTGTAACAACTCATAGAACAACAAACTTCATAGAACACAAACTCATTTTAAATTACTAGTGTTGTTTGTACTTTCGCCTAAAAAAAGATTTATATCAGATAAAATAAGCATTGAGTTTTTTTGAGATATTTTATTATTAATCTTGAAATTGTACGCTTCTAGAAATCTTTTTCGTCAAGATTCAAAATATTTTTAAATAATATTTTTATTTTTTAAGATGATAATTATTACCAACATTAGTCGTAACTGAAACACCTCCTGTGTCAAATAATTTGGTGTATTGGTGGTTAAATAATCAAATTCAGTTGAAAACAATTATTGAATGATTTAATACAATTTTCCTTTGTTAATTACTTTTAGTCATATTTTTTGAATATTTTGGGTCTTGTTTCTGTACGGAGAGATCTAACGACGTCGATAATTTAGTCTTCAACACGAGCGCCCTCTTACCTGTGTAGACGATTTTGATTTATTATTCTGAAATGTACGCGGGGACGTTTCGCTCGTCGGGGAGAAGCGCCAATTTCGCCAATAAATACGATTTCACCCTCCGAGGTTGAACACAATAAAGGTGAGGGCTGCGGGTAATTTGAATTCCCTCGCGTTTCTCATTGAACGGCTCCTTGAAAGAATAATAATCCTTCCCGAAGATGCGTTCGAGGGGAGAACGTAAAAACTGTTTAATGAAAAGGGCATCCGGGAATAATTATGGAAATGGGGACGCAGGAAGCTGGCGGAAAATAGGTTCGAGAAGTTGGGAAATTGCTTCGGTACCTGGCACGTGCTCTGTGAGGAAATTTTGTGGGAATACGCGAAATCGGAGGGTAATTTGTTAAAGCACCTAATTGAGCAAACTTTAAGGCAATAACTTCTCGGGGGGTTTTTTCAAGTGTAGATAAATAAAGGGATAATGTGGGGATCTTAGGGGATTCATAGATTTCAATGGGCTTCCCTTCTTTGGTAGTTTGAAGATGTCCACATGACATCTAATTACGAACTGAAATTGAAGATATTGAAGAATGAGAGGAATACAAGAAAGTCATAGTGCTGGCTGACGTTACTGTATTGGTATGTTCTATTACAGAAATACCAATTATTTTCAGAGTGTCGCACTTAATATCAATCAAAACAGCAAGATAATTAATTAGGTTTAGATTAAAGAATTGTAGTTTTGAGAGTATTACAGCTTAAGATGTTTATTTGGTAAGCTTTAGTATACTTTTTGTTACATGATTTGTGTTCAGTATATTGTTGTATATATTGTACTGGTTTAAACTTAAAAGTTTTCTAGATATATTTGATAATATGTAAGAAACATGTTTACATACTAGCAGTTACCCGCGGCTTCGTACGTAATTTCATGTTGAATAATAGGAATACCATGGGCACATTTATAGTCATTGTAATTTACTTCGGCCTTAGTAATTTTCCTTAGTTGTCTTGCATTATTTCCTTGGCAAGAAAATATAACTTATACACACACACAGGTCATAACAAAGATGCATACTTTGGTTATAAAGACTCTACTTTCGGCCTTTGACATTTACTTACAGTCTAAGATATTTATGTTGCCATTATAGAGTGTGCTTTGATACTGTGATCAAGAAGACATATACGAGTACAGAATCAGATCTACCAAATCTATTTCTTTCAAAATACAACTGAGATAGATTTTACAGATATTAAATTTATAATAAAATTTAGATTGTAACTTTGTCTTTTTTATGTCTTCATTACAGTACACACTAGATACTGCATACTTAATTGCTAAAATGTTAAAAGTTATTAGTCCTAAAAAAATATTTTTACATGGATAAACTCTTTGCTCAATAGCGATTCCAGAAAAATCGTAAGAATTGGTGTTATTATCAAGCTTACTCCTTTCTTTCAAGAAGATAAATGTGTTTAATAATATTTAAATCAATTAAACATATAGTTGTGCTGTTAAAACACTGTTTACATAGGAAAGTTAATTACATTTATCAGGCTCTTTCTACTTTTGCAATTATAAGCCTATATCTTAGAGACGAGTTGGCTGTAGCCTGGAGGGGTTTTCGAATCAGGAATAGGACTATATGTTAGTCAAAAACTCTAAGAATGCTCTTATAAAATATCAGCAAAATAGGACTAGTTTTTATTGATTGAGTAGACACAGAGACACCATTAAATATTTATATAACAATGTATTTTATTATTTATTTTATTATTTATTTTATTATTAAATTACACTTATGGACATGATAAACGTTTTACATTCAAATTAACTTAGTTATTATTTGTTCCTAATCTTGAAAATATTTTAATTTTTAAACGTTATATTAAAGCATGGACATACGTGATTGGCGTTAACAATGTTTGAAGCGCGTACCACGTTAGATGCATTTGTAAATATATCCTGTATGTGAATATTAAGTTTAGCTCTATTTCACGTTCCGCTTAGTGCGGAGTCTGAAATCTTTGCAGCGACGCACACAAAGATTCTATTATATTTTCTATATTTCCATGATTAAGTACAAAGTGAATAAGACACAGGTTTTGGGAAATTAACCTTAATGGTCCATTTTCGTATTTTATTATTCTATTAAGCTTTTATTCTTTACCCGCTGTACCACAACTGAACGACTCAGATAACTTCCTTCAGATAATCACCCTCCACCGCCTTGTTCCTCCTACTTAAGATCACATTGTCATCTCAGAGAATCTAAGTCATGTTCTCCAGAGCTATTAAGATTAAGACCACACTCTGAGATTACCAGAGCTGATTGTACAAGACCGGAATTCATATTAAATAAAGAATGGTACTATACCCTATCGGAACAGTTCCAAATGTTGTAGATTTTATTACATGTTTCGGAACGAAAGTTCTTCCAAAGGAAAAATACTTGAGATTGATCACCTAAATTATTCTACATGGATCTCGACAGGAGGTGGCCCATACTCCCATCCTTACCCATCCAGAATATCCTGTCACTCCGGAAGCAGCGCGAAGGTCCTTATAGGACTATGTGCAATTTAGTCGCTTCTTGTCTAAGAGAACGAAAAAAAAACAATGTGACAACTGGTTCCTCTTCTATCTACCAGATTTTGTATCCAGTAAGAGATCTGGAAGGGGGTTGCCTCCCCAAATAATCGTGCGAGAAAAGAAATTATCTGAAAAAGTTGTCATTTTTACACAGCAGCATTAATTCTAATCGCACATTTCATTAAGTTCTCTGTTCAAACCACAAACCATTTCAGTAGTGAGGCAGACTAGTTCTTGGAACTCTACGGCTCGTAATTTAATCCTTTCTTTTATACACGTGTAGAAATAAATATCAATTTTCAAATTAGGCATTATATTTTATTGTATTAGTAACTCAGGAGATTAACCATCCATACGGACATGGTATGTTAACGTACCGGGGAGTATGTCAGTTGGTTCTGAGGCCCGAAGCTAGGGGTTCCACAACGCAACTCTGATTGATGTTGAAATATTTCCTTCCCAAGTTAATTGAGTCTTTCTCCACAGATGGTTTACCGACCGCTCACTTTTTCCGTGCTTTAATTTACATCATTAGATTAGTTATCTGTTTTGTAACTAATGCAAGGGTATTATTAATTGCCTGATTTCATACCTTGCGTGTGTTGTGATAATTTTGCTCTAGCAGAAATCCGTCTCAGAGAAATTACCAGAGAGGGCAGCCACTTACATAAGATTAGGAGAATTAAATAAGCTATTATTCATGTTATCCATAGTAATACAGTATAATGGATAGATCACAGTTCCATTTACTTACTGACTTACTTTATTGTTTGGAATTACAGTCATGCTCTCTGACACCGTCTGTCTCTAACCACAACGGTCTCGAGCATCTCGTCTTCAACATCTTCCTGGGTCGACCGCTCTTTCTTTTCCCACTTGGATTGCATAAGACTACTTCTAAGTCATCTATCACAAGATGCACGTGAAGCCAAAGAATTTGGTGATTTTGACAATAACTAACTCATTGTTGAAAACAATGTTTTCAGCTTTTAATTTCACCTTATCCTGCATCATCCCCTAAATCTATGTCAAGATCTTCTTCGACCATCTCTTAAGTTACTCTTTGAGCGTATCACCACCTAGTCCATTACTAACTTCGTCTCATAGTTTCTTGCACATTGCATTCACTGGTCCCCTAATCTTTGTCAAGATCTCCCTCACTCATCTCTTAAGCTACTCTTTTTATCATCACCTAGTCCATCCTCACTCCACCTCATAGTTTCTTCCACATTGCATTCACTGGTTCCTTAATCTTTGTCAAGATCTCCCTCACTCATCTCTCAAGCTACTCTTTTTATCATCACCTAGTCCATCCTCACTTCACCTCATAGTTTCTTGCACATTGCATTCACTGGTTCCTTAATCTTTGTCAAGATCTCCCTCACTCATCTCTTAAGCTACTCTTTTTATCATCACCTAGTCCATCCTCACTCCACCTCATAGTTTCTTCCACATTGCATTCACTGGTCCCTTAATCTTTGTCAAGAACATCCTGACCCAACTCTCAAGCTACTCTTTTCTATCATCACCTAGTCCAGTCCTCACTTCACCTCATAGTTTCTTGCACATTGCATTCACTGGTCCCTTAATCTTTGTCAAGATCATCCTGACCCAACTCTCAAGCTACTCTTTTCTATCATCACCTAGTCCATTCCTCACTTCACCTCATAGTTTCTTCCATATTGCTAAATACGAGTATGACAAAATATGATGATGATGATGAAAGCGTATAGTATCCTTGATTTCTTCGTTAAAGTGACTCAAAGCTTTACAAACATGCTGTATCTTTAATAAAGAATATATCTAAGCAATGAGTGCGATTCATCTCTACATTTGAGTTGATGGGGTATCCCCGTTCCACCCGAATTTTATCCTGGACACACCACTGCCTTCTACAAATTGGGAAGAAAAGGGAAAATCTGAAATAAAACTATCTGACACAGGAGAAATTAGCGAAATCTCACATGCTGTGAGACGCTCTAACTTCTCTTGAATCCAATACCGCATCCACTTCATTGCATTTGCCCATCACTTCTCCACGAGTGGTTCAATTTGGGGTCAAACAATGTGGTTCTCAACACACCCGGTCGGGGGCACTACACTAATGACGTGGATGCTGAACTGGATAAGATTTTCAACCTGACAAATTTTGATCCAGATAATATACGGGAAACACAGCCACCCTCGCTCGTTGTAACTAGGGAACCCCCGCTGGATTTGATTACCATTTAAAAGCAAGTGATTCGTTAAACGTGTATATACACGCGCTTATGGTGTTCTATGTTTTTGTTTACGGACCCAAAAAAGCAGTTCTGCTAAACGGCTAATTGGAAAGCAGAGTCACAATTATTTCGAGTCCCGGATCTCAAATCAAGGGGTGAGGTGCCCTGGTGCATGTCTGTCTGCCCTCTCCACCCCCACTCCAACTCGCTCTAGACTCTAGACAGTCTGGGGCTGTTCAGCTGTAACAGAGCGGGCTGCTGCGACTGAAGGGGCTTGGGGCACCCTCTCAATCAAACCTCGAGGGCTACGTATTCAATACAGGGAAAACTTTCTCCCGGTCGAAATTACGATGCAACTACACCACTCGTTTTGACTGAAATCCCCGACAAAATGGGTATGAGCCACATGAAAATTCAAATATTAATATTTAATACATCTAAATAAAATGCGAATAACCCTCCTGACTTTAAAACTTCGAATGATCTAAGTACTAGAATGATGTGTTATAAATCACAAAAAGTGCTATACAAATCATATCTATTACATAATAGGATTCCTTACAATTTCATGTCATTAATAAGGAAAATATTTTGTTTATAAAAAGAGTGTATTTATTTTGGGAACGAGTATTCAATTATTAGTTTTCTTTTATTTGAATAGTATTTAATAGTTTGACTATAGTTACTATACTATACTATAAATATACTATTTTAGACATACGGGTGAACTATTTAAAACCATACAATTTATCTATACTCTTATAAAAATCTATTAGTCTGTCTGTGTGTTAGTCAATTACATAAAACCTACTGGACTGATTGAACTGAAATTTCACATGGACATTAATAATTCGCTAATTAACATATAGGTTTATTCCTATTTCAAAAATTTCTTTCAAGCTACGCCCCACTGGTCTTAAAAAGTCCCTTAACACTCCATTATCTGTTATATTTATGGACTTGGCTTAATCAGCAGGTAGTAAATGTGTTTTTAATTACATGTCAAAGTTAAGAATAATAAGTATAATAATTTATACATATTTAAACCGGTGAATGTTTGTTTTTATCCATCTGTCAAAGTCAGTAACACTTTACAAATATTATGTTACGTACTTTTCTTTGCCTGGGTTTGTTTTGATTGAAATTTTAATCAAGATCATTAATATTCCATCATTTACTACAGTATGTTAACTGAAAAGCTAGGAACTACAACTACGGTGTTCCTCTATACTGTAGTGTTCCTCTAGACTTAAGGTATCTCCACACTGGCCTAAAATAGTTCAATTGTTATTGAGTTCGTTGAAGCTATTCAATAAAATATCATGAAAAAATTAAGACAAATGTGTGAAATTTCAAAGGTATTTATAAAAAAAACTGGTTAATTCTCCGACTTCGGAGAATTGTCTTAAAACTTAAATCTAATAGGGATCTGTGACTTAAATCTATGCCATATCTCAGGATTGTGAACAATGTCATCGAAAAGGTATATGCTTACGGTTTCTCTTTATTATGCTGATCCTCTTTTCTTTTCTTTTTTGTTACAATGGTCACGGAGGATTCATTTCTACTTAGTTTCAACTAAATTGCAAAGGATACTGTATAACTACTTTTGCAACAATTACAATTCTAATTAAATAAGGTTTTGATGTACTACTTAGATATTTCTAAAGCAAAAATGTTTATGAAACACCTGTTTTGTATTATATTATAAATGTTCCATAGTACCTTAGCCTTTTATTTTTACTCTTAGTTTGTATTCCATAAAAATATAAACTATATTATTTAATTAATGCAAAGAATTTACAGGGTTGTTGCAGAGCCATCTGAAGTAAATTTTCACTTAAAGACTATATTTTTTTTATTAAGTTCCCACTCTTTTTAATATGTTTATATTCCAGAATTTCTCACAATTCTTTAGTATAAGTGTAATGTTTTTGTAAAACTTTTACAAGTTCAACTGTGGGAAATTTTTTTTCCTATTAATTATTTCAGAATAAGCAGAACTTTATAGTAGTTTTAAGCCGATGATTACACGTATTGGAACGCTGGTCCCTGGGGTTTTCAAAATGCTGAATAATCCGATCATCCCAGAGTTCTGAAGTTCCGAACCACTCACATTTGAAAAAAGTTCCATATGGTAACTACTATCTGCCACAACAATACTATATGAAGTATGTGATATATAATAAATATGATACTCAATACTGAAACTAATCTTTCGCCAGCCACCCTCACTTCTCCCCCACACTCCTGTACCATATATTAGTCAACAGAGAGGCGATAGTTTCCCTCTCCCACACCTGATGGGGTATCTACCCTACCGTACACCTCGCTATTGCCCCTTGGGCCCCGGGGCGGCCGTAAAAGCAATTTTAGCCTCCCCCAAGACTGCGGTGCTTATCTTGGAGGGAACTCGTTCTGTTTGCTGCAGGATGTGGTATCACTGTAGGGGTTACTGCTCAATCAGGGTTGGCACTGCAGGTAATTAACCGAATGACCACAGAAATCTGGGCTCTGACTCGTTTGTGTTCTTCGATTCCGTTATCTCTTTAGGCTGTTACAATGAGGAAATTACCTCATTATCGTCTGTTTTGTGAACAGCTGGAGGTCGCTAGGTTTTGTAAGTAGATTTGCTATTATTTTCAAAAACAATCTCTTATTTTTAATTATTATAGACCTTTATTTGTGAAACCCGTGCATACTTTTACGTTGTTTTCAAAAGAGCATTTATAGTAAATATTTTCATAATGAATATTTATGTCAATGTTGATTTTAGCTCCAGTTCACCTTCATTGTTTTGTCTACTTCTTCTTCTTCGTCAATTTTTTCATCTCTTCAGACGAATATGATGACTCCAGATTCCAGGAGGTAGGTAAGTCTACGAGAACGTCAAATTTCAGCCGCTACGCTAAGAAAAAGATGGACTGGAGCTAAACTCAATATTCACATTGGCACCCTCCAACCATAACAAACTACGTTACAATGAGAAAATTACCAAACTACCTGTGTTTTTTTCTTAATTAATTTTATATTTTAAAATTATTATAAACATTTATTTTTTGAGACTCCTGCACACTGTTTGGTTTTTCAGAGATATTTTCAAAAGTAACATTTATAGCAAATATTTCCTGTTACAAAAACATCTGTGTTACACATCTCTGTGAATATTTATGTAAATGTAAGGTTAGCTCCAGCTTACCTTCCTCTTAGTGCAACATCTGGAACCTGATCCTGTTATAGACTTGATTCCTGGAATCTGTAGTCATGTTCGTCTGAAGAGATTCAAAAATAGTTGGCAACAACGAAGCTCAAAATGAACTTTTTACATCGTTTTGACATCAGAGACACTTGAACTACAAAGTATAGTGTAATCTAGATGAAGAGGTATTCTCATTGTCTCATGAGGTGCACAACTGAGTGCACTATGATGTTTTAGATACGATCTCTAAGCACAGTGGAGCAACCGAGTTTCCTACACCCAACGTAGATAGGGTAGGAGAGGTCGAGTCAATGTGAATGTTGAGTTTAGCTCCAGCATACCTTCCTCTTAGCTTCTGTTCATCTCCTCAGTATTACCTTTTTTAAGTCCATTTCATCTTTATTTTGAGCCCTCAAAACCTGACTTTTTTGGATCTCTTCAGACGAGCTTAATGACTCAAGAATTCAAGAGGAAACTCATCATTCACAATGATTCAACGCTTCCAACAATAGCTGCGTTACAATAAGAAGATTACACATCCCTCGTTTTTGAACACAGCATTTAAACAGCTGGCGGTTGCTTGGTTGATAAGTAGATTTGCTATTATTTTCAATAATAATCTCGGTAATTTTAAATTATTGTTGACGTTTTATTAAATTAAATTTTTAAATTATTTCTTACACTTGTGCACGCAGTTCAGAGACATTTTCAAAAATTATACAGTATGGAAAATGTTTTCACATAAACATCTCGGTTACCGTGAGTATTTATGTTGCAAATATAAAAATGTAAGTAAGCAACTATTTTTTTTTCTTTAGCGTTTTCCAAAGCGAAATATACATTAGTTTTAAAATAAATTTAGTTTCCTATGACAGACAAAACCTAAATATATTGTTATTGTTTTTGTTAATATATTGTTGAATTACGAAAGGTTTTTCTATTTCTCGAGTTTGTGAATATTTTATTTAAAAAAATTTAATATCGTCTGCGAGCTAGCCTGAAACATTTGTACATGAAGCCTATAACCTATAATAACTTATTAATTTTGAATATCTTAAAAACACAATATTAACGAACAATAAAATCAATTTGGTGACGAAAATCTCTGAAGCAATAAGATATCGGTATTGTAAACTGTACCTTGCAGAACACTAATGAAAAATCTACCCAACTGTAATTATCTTCAAATGTAGTTTAAATTTTATGTAGAACAATCAGAAATTCACCTTCCCATTGTAGCTGAACAATCTCACATGTTCAATAATTGTACAAGTACAAATCCTTGTATTCAAGAAGGATCAGTTGCCCACAGAGTAATTCCTGCAGCTATTGTCTCGTGCAGAAGGAAATAGCAAATCAATAACTTTAATTGAGTCTGCAGGTTTATTCCATACTGCAGATGGCTTATAACGCATTGTGAATGATTATAGGATATGGCACAGAAATGAATGAATCTCGTTATTTCTGAAGGTGGAATAGTTTTATTTCGTGAGAGTAATTTCGGGGTAGGGTACGATAAGCGGACCCGGTTTTTTATATCGAAATTGGCAAACAATATTACTTAATCATAACCATCGATACTGATTAATTATTTTGAACTATTAACTTAAATAATCTATATCAACAGCTGTAAACACTCTAAAATAATACACGTAGGATAATATTTAAATTTTACATAAGTAATTCTGGTTATTAAAAATAGCAGTCCATTTTAGAAAACTACACGACATTGTTTTTTCGTGGCTTCAACATGTTGGACTCGTACCGAAAAACCCATTATGTCAAATTTGTGGGAAAGAAACAACTGTAACTGTGAGAGGAGTAAATATGGTCGTCTTCAGTTTTCTTAATTTTGGTTATAATAATATGTTTGATCACTGTAAATATTAAATTCATATTTTAATTTAAAACATATGATTGGTTATTGAGGACTATAGGTACTTTTATATCGATTGATAATCTAGGATTTGAGATCCGAATATTAGGTATCGATGATAATATTCTTTGATATAATAAACCGGGTCCGCTTATCGTACCCTACCCTAATTTCGGTATAACGATCAAGTGGTTTATATAATAACATTCCTTGATTAAATTGTAAATGTCACATTTGTCTGCGATTGTGCGTTATGTGTTCATAACGGTTTAGTTGTTACACAAAACATAAATAACAATGTTAATGTTACAATCGAACCGTCGGGTCGCATCACGAATGTTTGTGTCACACATTTTGAGTTTGACAACAGCGATTCTTTATGTTTTTAGGGTAAACGCTGTTTCAATCAAGTTTGCTGCAGTTAAATTTAATTTCCTATTTTTATTTCTTCTAATTTCTTTTAATTCAGTTTAATTTATTTTGCCTCACTTTATTTTCCTTATATTTTATTTATATTGTTTTAATTTTATTGGTATACATTTACTTTTATATATTTCAACTTCATTTTGTTTTTATATCCTGTTCGATTTTTTAATTCCTTTACTTTATTCAATCAACTAAAGCCATGAAAATTTGTGGCTTTAAATTCTATTTTAGTCATTTGTCCTTTTAAAGAAAGAAATAACTAAAACCAACCAGGAAATAAGAATCCAGCTTTTTATTGAATATTTTTAGTTATTTCTGCGTATTTATTCAATATAGTTATAGAAAAATTCTAATACTCTCTTAATTAAAATACCCAATAATAATCTTTTTCAGTTCTTTTCATTATGAATAGTGAGTGTTAAGTTTATTTTAACTATTACAGTAAAAGTGATGAAATAAACTTATTCTTTAAAACCACAAAATTTCCTTTTATTATCAGTGTGAGACTTCTATAAACATCACATTGTTGTGTTCAGTTTAAGATAAATAGCGTTATTATTAAGAAGTAAATAGCCAAATGGTATTTAGTTACTTGAAATTTTATTGCAAAATGAATGATAATTTGCTCCATCTGGATACCATTACATCGGCATGACCATGTACACTTGGTCCCTTGCATACACAATGTGTGCAATGACAACCCCCATACAACCAGCGACAACCCCCATGTGCAGGATCCCATGTAATGTGCTGTGACCGTGTATCCCATGCGGGCTTAAACCTCACTGCTCATCCCTTCTTGTAGTCCAACACTACTATTTCCTACCATTTCAATTTCTAAAAGGCTAAATTCGAATTAAAAAAAAAAAAAAAAAAAAAACAATAAATATCTGAGAAAAGTTGTAGTGTCATGCTACTAAAAACCATAACCTGATTCACTAAAGACTTACCGTATACGAAGTCTATGGGAACTTGGAGAAGCAGAAGACATAAAACTTTGAGTTGGGATGTCTTCATGGCATTGTTTTAAAGCGATGTAGTTTGTTCATCTGTAACACAAAGTTACAATTAATTATATTCTTGATCTTAATTCTATAAAATTATTATTGGCTGAGCGTTGGCGAAGCCTATCACTCGTGGGGCTGGAAACATGTCCTCTCTCTGTCTATCTGTCTGTCTGTCCGCATGATATCTCGAAAACAAACCAATATATAGACTTAAAATGTTGCATGAAGCTTCATATTTAAATGAGGAACACTGAGTTAGATTATGGTCCATGTCACTACAAGTTATTATTGGTTGAGCGTTGGCGAAGCGTATCACTCGTGGGGCTAGAAAAGTGTCCTTTCTGTTTATCTGTCTCTGTCCGCTAATCTCGAAAAAACTTCTATGATCCTCTATCTATGATCCTGAAATTTTGCATGACCTTCATATTTATATGAGGAACACTGTGTTAGATTATGGTGCATGTCACTCCATGTTTTTTGGCTGAGGGGTAGCGAAACCTTTTACATAGTTCTTATGAGTAATCATGATGGCAACGAGATGACATCACAATAAATAACTTTGTAAACAAACTGAATATAAGAAATGAGGGTCAGATTCCGTTATATGCCCCCAACGCTTGAACTTTTTCAATGAACTTAGAACGTTATAAAACGATGTAGTTGAGTAACAGAACTAACATTATGCCCCCAACACTAATTTTTCATTTACGGATGATTATAATGAATTACAATTGGTTACTAGCTAAGAAAAAAGGGTACTTACGTATTATATCGACCACACCTCTACATTTCTCCAAACACTAAAATTCAACAAAAGCAAACACTACCAAACAAAAACTAAACTCTTTATTGAAAAAAAAAAAAAACACACAAAACTGGTGCTGCCCCGCGCTGATGTCAACGAAGGAAAAACATCCCTCGAGACCTATTAGTAAAATATCAAATTCTAGAGGGGCTGATCAAAAATATAAATTGAATTGTAATGGAAAGGCAATTATGTACCGTGCAAAAAACTTAAATAATCATGTGATGCCGCGCGGCCTGCCGTAATCGGGATTCTCGAAAAAGATAAGATAACAGCGACAATACCGATCGCAATACCTGGAAATGCTTGTTTATTGATGGAATGTTAGTTCTGTTACTCAACTGCATCGTTTTATAACGTTCTAAGTTCATTGAAAAAAGTTTAAGCGTTGGGGGCATATAACGGAATCTGACCGAAATGAGATATATTAACACATGTGACCTAACTACCCCACCACATACAACATAATCTTTTGGTGACCTGGTGTGTAGCATAGAGTAAAATGAAAAGTATGTAGACTTTTAATATTTAAACACTGCTATGAAACATAACTTAATGAACAAAATATGTCTCAATAAATGTTTCATCATTAGAAATTAAATTTGGAATCAAACTGTATTTCTAAGTAGACTAGAATGACTACTATGGTGGTGCATGTCCAATCACGGAAATTGGTTAAGCATCCAACTAAATAATCCTATCATCCTCTGAATAATCCTATCACTTAATACGCTGACACAATTTCGTTTTGTCTGTCGCGGAGGGAGGGGGTTACGTTGCAAAAATGTCTATTGTATTGATTGACTGTCTATTATCTTGAGAATAAAGCCAGCTAAAGACTTAAAATTGTTCATGAAACCTCAGCGAAGATTTTTACGAGACAGGTGGTGTAGCATATTCCTAACTTGTAATTATGACACCACAACACTTCATAACACTTCTATTACACTGTTAAGTCCTCTTGATACTAAACCGGCTGCAAGCATATTAAGTAGCTAAGGCTGAGGATAATTTTAGGAGGAAGTAATTTATCTTGATCTGATTACAGGTATCTGCGTATATGGCATTTAAAACCTTCATCCCGCTTCAGCGACATTTTAGTACATTTTTACGACGGTATTCCACAAGGAGCGTGATTGGGTTTTTTATGACACGATTGATTTTCCTATAATCTAATAAATGAAGTTAGGATTTCACTCGCAGATCCCTCGGTAGACGACACCGTTTGTAAATAGCTTTAGCATGCTTTGTTTGTTTACCTAGACGTTTTATACCTTGTTTCTTCAAACTTGTGTATTATGCTATTCATGCTGTAGTTCGTTTTTTGTGTTTGACATTCCTTTCCCTGCATAATGTTATTTAGAATTTATGATTCTTTTACTTATGCAGTTTCTAGCTCCGGAGTAAAGCAGTTTACATTGCTCAAAATTAAGTCTTACGACGGATAAGCAGGAAAAATAAACATACATAGTAATTGTTATATTTTATTTTTATTTTTTATTTTATTTTACATTTCAACGGACATCTCCATTTTTACAGTTTTGAACAATAATTAAACAATGAAAGTAAACAACTACAGTGACAAATAGAGCAATAACAATTAATAAACTATTTAAGTGACGAAACGGATATAAACTATGAATGACAATAACGTAATTAATTATTAGTGTACCGTGATTTGAACTATGGAAAACAACGAACAATAACAGCAATAAATTAGCACGAAACAATGAGAATAAAACCATGAATAAACAAGAATAGACAAGAATTAACAAGACACAATATATAAATAACAGCAATGAGAGACGTACAGGTAAAGTATAAGAACGAGTGTCTTCCCTCATTGTGCAACTACTAGGCAGATAACTCATGCAGACCGGCGATCCTCCTCTTGAGCACTGGTATACTGTCCACAAAAAAGTCAACGATGTCGGCGACGCTATTACCAGAACTCTGAAGTCGGTACATCGTATTGTTTGCTGCGTGGTTGGTGCGATGTTGCTGCCTAGCTAACAGGTCTCTGGAGCGAGTGGCTGAAGGGGTCCTGAAGAGGATCTGGCTCAGCATATCGGGACAGTCGATCTTGCCGTTAAGGATCTTTGACAGCAGTACGACGTCAGCGGAGAATCTGCGATCCGCAAGAGTCAGGAGTCCCAGATCACGAGACACTTCCCCGATGGGAACCTGACGATAGAGAAGACCACTCCTGACACCCACCATTCGAATAAATCTTCTTTGAATAGTCTCTAGTTCATCTATGAGAAACTTCTGGTGGGGGTTCCATACTGGAGAGCCATATTAAAGGATTTGGCGTACCAAAGCACAATACAAAATTTTTAAAGCCGTGTCACTTAACTAATATTCAGTTAGTTAATATTATATTCATATATTTAGTAAAATAAATATGGCAATAATTATTAATTGTCCACGTAATTAACCTTTAAAGTCTGCAAAAAGTCTTGAAAAACGGAAAAGATTTTAAAAGTATATCACATCTTTACTGTAAATAAACTATATCTTATTTAATCTCCCTTATTTATTGTATCTTTTGAATTTTTCCCCGTTTCTAACTAGTCACAAAACTTTTTAAACTCTCCATCACACAATATGAAAAAATTCCTAAAAATGTTGAACAAAAAAGTATGCTACAGTAAAATAGGCTGTAGAAAGCCTAATCTCTTGTGGATAACACCGAGTTACCAACAGTTGGACTCGTACCTCACTGCAACTTTACAATAAGAGCTCTTCAACGCAACAGCTTACCCAAAGATTACCAAAGTTTAATTATCTACTACGAAGGTGAGCGTATAGAGTCAGAGCAGTTACCAGAGTCAGAGTCATCCCCTACCGCTTGCATTTTTATTGCCAAGAGTTGCAATCTCGTTGTTTTGTCCGTGTTAAAAACTCATTTGCAAGTCGGCTTTGTTCGTTTTATATCTTGTTTGGTTTTATTGCCGTTGTGTTATTCTTGTAAAGTTTTGTATTGTTTGCTTTTATCGTGTCTGCGCTTCCCTCTCCTCCCTTGTCACTGTTTATTGTTGATTCGTGTGCTCTTCCCATCCGAGTTTCAAGTGGACAGCAGCTTGACTATAGTGTAAATTCCAATGAAACTTTTTTCTTTACTTCTATTATAAAGGTGATTTTAATTCCCTCCTTAATAACTAGTTTAGCACCTTCACTGCTAGCGACGCAAAACGCGTCTTGTGGTGCCCAGGTCACGTGAGTACTTTACTTGCAATGGCGCAGTGTAGTGATACGGCAGTTATCGCGAGATAATCGATCAAGCAACGTCGAGCGTGGCTGCTGCTTGGATGGGTGACCGCTGAGCGATCCTGTCCTTGCAAGCAGCCCGCCTGCCCGGCCATTGGTGGTGGTTCGGAAGTCACCTTTAAGCCGTTGGTCCCCAGGTTAAGTTTTATAGAGGGCCGCATAGCCCTAATTTTTCCTAACTTCGTCTGGTAAAATAAAACATTCTTGTTTTGAATTTGAATACCCACCAATTGGTAGCATAGCTGACTAGTCAATCCCAGGCAACGGTTATTTTTTGTGAGTTCTTGAGCTACTATATCCACAAGGAACTCTGGTGGGGTTTTAGTGGCTGTGAGTCCCCTTATACGCATATTCCTATCGTCACGAAAAAATTAAGTGTGTAGAATATTAGGAGATTAAGACATGTGAATATTTCATGATGTGAAATATATGATCAACATATGATTTCAAGCGTTGACGCTTTATTGTGTTGTCAGTACATTGCGTCAACTTATGATACTAATTACTATCATCCAACCAACTGCACTCGGCGGGAACTTTCCCACATCAACCCTTCCCACCACGTATTATTCATATCCCTATGCCCTCCTACCTTACAGTATAGGGAAGCAAGAGCCAATTTGCAATGTTTAAGCACATAACCTGTTTTATACAGATACCCTAAAAAGAAATTAAATTCGGCCAAGCCCTGAAAGTATGTAAGCTTCGTTGATATTCCGCGTGCAATTTTGTATAACGATATTTTGTCCAACCAACAAATTTTTCGAATAATCATTAACAACAATAAACGAACCTACAATATTCATTTTCTCAACTAGGTCATTATACAACATAAAATACTATAACACTTATATAAATAAGCTGTGGTGACATTTATGTTCTGCCATTTTAATCATTTAATATCCCAACGTGCTAAATTCTAGTTGTGTGCATATTTGGCAAGAGGTAGATTAATTTAATAAATCATTTTGTTAATGAATCAGATGATTTTTTTAGCATTATTTAGAAGAAACGACTATTGTGGAATGTAAATCGAGATTAACAGTTTATTTTCAAACCCATACAGACTTTTTTCCAAGCTCGTTATTTACTGAGCGTGGTATAGAAGTATATTAGTGTAGAAATGTAATGACAATTTATTGAAAATTTCTTAAAAAATCTGTAGTAAAATTTGGAAATTAGTACACAAAATTATCGAATTTAATAGGACATATATGGGTTTAAAAGTAACAGAACTTCAAAATTGGTTTCTCGCTAAAAGTTTTAACTATTCGCAATGATCAGTATTTTTGCTTTGTTTCAGAGGGTGAAAATCAAAAACCTGTATTGCAAAGCATTAGCATTCACGCTTGCCGCCCTGTTGCGCTCCTTTAGGTTCTCTTAGGATCCAAGAACCTGTCGGGAAGTGTGGGGGGGGGGAAGAGAGATCAAATTTGGTCCGGATCGCTACACACTCACACCTGCCGAATTGAGACAGATACAATACAATTTGTCCCACCCTTGGTTGTTCACGTATTGCCACCTTTATTTGATCACGTCTCCACATAACCTCCACCTCCCCCCCCCCCCCGTCAAGATTACATCCAACGATCTCAAACCTTTGTCTACAAAGGAACCTGCGTTAAAGAGGCGTACTAATTAAATATTAACATAAATGGAAGCTTTGTGTTGTTTTACTCATTTCCTCTTATTAAATGTAAGACACATTCAATCGAAATAAAAATAATACAAAAATCAGGATCATAACGTGGATATATTTGTTACCACAAATTCTTGCTAGTTAGAAAACGATAAGTGAATATTTGGTGTGATCTTTGTTCTATACTAGAAGTTACCCGCGGCTTCGCATGCAATTTCGCTGGTTTTGCACCTAAATGGGCACTTCCGGTTCAAGAGAATTATATTTTGCTACGCCAGTGTTGATTTTGCCTAGTTTCCTGTACAAGAAAATATTTTTTTTTTTTTTTCAAAAGACAACTAAGTTGGGTTTTATAACAGCATTTAAATTTATATTTAAAGTTAGATAGTAACTTTGTCTTTTATATCTAATACTTAGTCTAATATTGGCTACGAATTTAAAGTACATTAACGAAGACACTATTTACGTGTTTGTTTCTTTATAAACTGAAAAATATTTTAAAACATTTAGAGCTGGAATTGATACATTAGTTCAAAAGTATAGCCCAGCGAACTTTCATCTAGCATTGTACTTGCCGACTGCTTCAAAGGGAGTCTTCTGAGTCAAATTCTGACCATCTTATAATTTTGGACATTTTATAAGGTTGATCAGAATCTTAACTAATCGCTGAAATAAAAATCGGCGTGTAAACTAATGTTTACCTTAGATAATTTTACACTCTATAAATATAAAAAAAATAATTACGGTGGTTAAATTAATTAAACATATGGTTGTATTCTCATAAAACAATGTTTATACAGAACAGTTAATTACATTTGACAGGCTCTTTCAATTAATATTTAACAACTTTAGAGACCAAGATGGGATCTTCCGCTAATTTAAAGACCAGTGGGGCGTAGCGCAGAAGGATTTTCGAAATTAAAATAAAACAACGTTCATCCCAGGACCATAAGAATGTCCATGTACAATTTCAGTACAATCAGTTGAATAGATGGAATTTTTACTTTGAATCCCTAGTAGTCTTACGAGGAGCCTCTTTTAGGGAAGAGGTCTCTAAATCCAAGAGCCGTCATGGAAATCTATTCTATTTACCAAAAGTTACCCTGGAGCTTAGGAATCTTCGAGGGAGCGTTTCCTACTTGTACAGTAACTTAAAGTTGCAAGGCATTTAAAAAAAAAACTTAGAGGTTTAGTAGTGTATTTCATTTTGCAAGTCGCCATTAATAGTTGCAATTTTCATTTCAGCATCCTTGAGTTTCTCTTGGAAACAGTGTAAAACTGTAATAAGGTTGTGAATGAAGACCTTTTTATACATTTTTTTACAGAGATGTCCAGAAATCGAGAATAGGGCAAATAAAAAATATCAAGGTAACTAATTAAGATTTTAGTTTACGTACATGAATTACCACAACAATTTTGAAACAAAGAATGTAAGAGAGGACTAATCGTACGTGGAGAGATTTCAGATTTAAAAGGTTCTTTTGTTGTTGTTGCTGATAACAATATTTTACCAATAAGTTAATTAAGGTAGATTCCGTAACCTATTAGAAACTTTATTAAGTTGTATACCTTTGATGTATAGTTACACAAGATCTGGAGTGAGATGCTACTAAGGTAATAAATATCTATTTTAATACTCGGTAACAATCGATGTTGTCTGGCGCTGCCCCAGCTTCGGACCTCAGAATTATGTTTCCCCCAGAACTTAGCACACTTTCTTCGTTTAAGTGATTTATCTGTTGTGTAATTAATACAATCAATGGTTATATATGTTACAGAGCATGGACATACTGAATAAATAAATTTATTTCAAACATTAATAATGTTTGCACAACAGATTTTTAGACTGGAATATTTTGATCAAAGACCAGTAACTGGCAATGTAATGTAAAATAGCAGGGCGCACCCTTCGCTGAGGTTGCAGGTTACATTTAAAGTCTTTTGGCTCATTTCATTAGGCTACATGTTTTACTATGTCACATGTTTAAAATTCTGCATGATTGTACTCAGTTTGTTTACAATGTACTTATTCTAGAATCTTTTCGTTGCCATCAAGTCACCCTTGAAACCAATATAAAAATTATTACTATTGCTCAGTCAAATCCCATGGAGTGACATGCTTTATCACCGAACTCAATATTTTATATATAAATAAAACTTAAAGCACAATTTCTAAGTCTACATATCAGTTTTTTTCATGATATCGAGTGACAGCCGACTTTTTAAAGGTAGATATAAACTTTTTTAATTTAGAATGTAAAAAACTTCATGAGGTAACGAGCATTATATCAAACCATATAGAGTGGTATGGGTCGTCTAGAATGTTGATGTCCTTGGAGATCATTCAAAACTCGTTGTATTTATTACCAATCCTATAAATTATTTTTATTTAAAAGAGTATTTCATGAATTGTTCAAATAAAAAACGATTACGAACGGCTTTGTTTGTTCAACAGCATATCCTGTTTTATTCACCCTCTTTTGTTCTTCGGGGCATATTTTTTTATGTTGCGTTTTATTGCTCTTCCATTCTCCCCATCTCTGTCTGCATCACGCAACAATTAAACTTTACGACTGCCCTTGTCCTGTTTATAGCTCCAGGACAGGATGTTGCAATGTTGTAGTTTGTACCATGAAAGCTTCTATATCCGGGAAAAAATTGTGCTTTTGTGTCCCGAGCTCCAAAGCGTGCGTCTGCCACTCATCTCGGTGTCGTTGAGCTTGTGAATTTCCCACCACCAGTAGGAACTTCAAAAATTCAAGTACTGCTATGGAATACTAGATATGGATTCAGAGAAACGAGAGGATTTAGTTTAGCGTTGGTTATAATATCACTCTCTGTACCTGTGGATAATAGGTACAGTAATATAATTGCAGAACTTGCAGTAAGACGATCCAAATCAGATATCACACTGAGAATAATAACTAGGACCAGTCAACAGAGTTCGCTAGTGATGCTCCTCTTGCAAATGGTAGTTCAAAATCCAACGGTCAGATAGCGCTGTGTACAGTCCGTTCCACTGTTCTATTTTTTTCTGTGGAACATACTGTCATATACGGTCTACTATAGATAGTGCAGTTCGACTATAACAGAATACATTTTGAATTATTGTGTTCTGCCTTGAACAAGGGCATATAAACTTTAACAAGAACTATAATACATAAATAATTTGACTTAAACAACTTTAAGACCACTAAAAATAATTTACCAACAAATTATACTACTGGAATGCACGCTGCACATAAGCCGCATGCTGTGCTTTCCGGTCGCATACAGCTGTGCGTTGAGGGTGTATCCACGGCCTCGCAGGTGCCTAAGTGAGCAAGAACTCACCGCGTTGTGCGTTGGGGCGATATGGCATCCCGCCTTTTCATGTCGAAACACGAACCATTTTAAAACGCGGGATATTTTTTGTTGGCTACTCTTCGTGTTCAGTACGTCTAAACGTCTGCTCTGAGCAGTCAAAAGGTTTTTTAATGTTTTTTTTTTAGTTTACAATATTATTTTGTGACATGGTGAAGAGTTGCGCTGCGTACAACTGAACATCAAGATGGACTAAAGGCAACCACAGTTTTAGTTATTTTGATATTGTAACATTATTCTGTTTTTTATAAATAAAAATAAAAAATCCATGGTATAAAATGTCAAAAATCAACTACTAACATTTGTAGCAATAAATAAATTGTGGAATATAGCAATATTATTAAGTCTACAAGGTGTTTTACATTGCTGTTAGATCATTACTATAATGCCTGCCATATGGGCGAAGTGACTTCTAGCCCACATACAGCGCCTGCAAACCCGGACGCAACCCGGAATCCAGCTCGGTTCTACGGCCCAAAGCGTGTTCCAGTATTATGACTTGTTGATTTTTTACCAATTGTAGACCAATATTGTTCTTTATTTTTCGTAGCTAAGGAATTCAACTCAGGAACCTCTAAACTTAGTTAAAGAAAATTATGTCAAGATTGGTATATTTTTAATGTGAACGATTTTAACTTTATTATAGCCCTGAGCATTATACAACTTGCTTTAGCATATAGTATCCAATAGTATTTTTTGTAGTTTGAAAATACCTTGCCCCAACCGGGACTCGAACCTGTGTCTTTTGGGTAGAGACAGAAGCACTAACCATTCAGTAGTTCCGTAGGCACCATGGACCAAATGCGGAGCAGGTCGTACATAGCTGGTAGGCCTGTAGTTTATTGATTAAGTTTAATGAAATTGTATATTAAATTTAAAATAGTAAATGTCCAATTTTAAAAGTTATTTAGCTTTGATGGTGTAATTTAAAAAAATGTCATGTTTACTCTTTAACTCTTTTATGCTTTACGATAATTTGTATAAAGCAATGTTTTATTAAAAACGGCTTAAACATTGTTTTATGAAAATTATAAAAAATTAAGTATTTCTCATTACTGGTTTATTAATATTAGTTAATAAATACAAAATATTAGTTTAAAATTTGTGATTGATTGTGGCCGTGTAGCCATACAATTGCCTTTAAAACCATAACCACAGCCAACATAGACAATCCTGGAGGATAATACTATGGAGACAAGGCACTGCCATGCACAAGCGCTGAGAGAAACGACCTTTGGTTTTACCATAAGACAATATTATTTCTCAAACACTTATATAAGATGTCTCATTTCAAAGGTGTGACAAAGTAAAAGTAAAGTAAGTCCTCCTGTAAAGAGCTTACTTTTAAATTACGTAACCAAATAACTAGAAAGAAGTTTGATATATTTCTGAATTTTAAATAGTTACAAATCTTTTTATTTGAATTAATTGCAGTCCAAGACCAAAACAGTCCTTAAATATTTATAATATTTAATACTTTCACTCCGAAAGCTTACACATGCTGACTTTATGTAACCCAAGACTAGGCAAAGTGCCGCTTCGGGTCAAAGTGTTAACATTTGTATACTACTGCTATACGTATATCGTATAGTGTAATGCTATATGTATATGTTATAGTGTAGTATCGCTATTTTAAAACATTTGATCTTGGGGTTGTAATAAATATTACCTTTACGAGAGCCGGTTCTTATTACGTAAATGAATAAAAGACGTTACTATTTTAAAATTTATGTAATAACAGTTTTTATGTTTTTAGCTTTGAGGAACTGAAAAAATCTATTTATGTCTGTCTGTCCGCCCGATATCTCAAGAAATTTTACATGAAACCTTCGTTTTTATTTAAGGAATATTGAGTTCAAGCATGGTGCATGTCACTCCCGACGACATGGCTGAGCGTTAGCGAAATTTCTTTTTCGTGATTGCAAAATAAATAAATTCGTAATAAACGAGTACATAAAATATATGATTAAGGAATATCGAGTTTGATCATGGTGAATGTCATTCCCGACGACATGGCTGAGCGTTAGTGAAATTCCTTATTCGTGATTGCAAAATAAATAAATTCGTAAAAAAACGAGTACATAAAATATATGATTAAGGAATATCGAGTTTGATCATGGTGAATGTCATTCCCGACGACATGGCTGAGCGTTAGCGAAATTTCTTTTTCGTGATTGCAAAATAAATAAATTCGTAAAAAATGAGTACATAAAATATATAATTTTCCATGTCAAATAGTATTTCATATAGCTTAATTATCGGAATAAAATGAGCAATAAACTTGAAATTCTGTACGACACGTAGTGTGGCGTACCCCTACATTGTATAAATTACGCATAGTCATCCAAACAAGTTAGTGTTTAACCGAGTTCACCAACAGCACACAACATGCTGTTAACAATATGCGATATTTCAACCTCGGTCTACCACGTATTGGTTCTTCATTTCATCAAGTCCCCGTTTTCCAACGCCTCCTTCCGCCGAGACGGCTTTCTGTCAATCTCCCTTTATTGTCAAGTAAATCTGTTCAGCCCGGGACAAGGGCACGGTATAATTGAATTGGTTTTTCTATTCCCCACACCTCTCAGCCTCTGTAACATATTGTACGTCAATGTTACAAAATGCACAATACTTGTGGTTTATTCAGTATTACATACCACTAAAGTAGATTGTTTTTTGATCCTTGTTATATCCTACTTAGGATAATTAATCATCCAAATTGTCTTTTTTATGTTTTTTATGATATTATCTTATGTTTTACATTAATAAATGTTTGAAAAAGTCTAAAAATACATTTAGTGATTTTTTATAAAAAATTCTTTATTTATACAGGCAAAGTTAGGGCCCTTTCTTACACAACCTACGACAACGTAAAATGTAAAACGTTAATTAAATATCACCTTAAGAATAAAAAAAAAATTAAAGAAACAATTATATTTAAACAATGTGATGAAATTAATATAATATTTTAACATGATAAAATTAAAATTTAACAAGTTAATAAATTAACTACTTCTGTAATTCTTAAAATATATAAAATAAAATTATACTTTTAATATACAAATAAAACAAAATTAGTTATTGATAATGAGTCCTAACTTTTATCACACCCAATCTCACATTCATCCCTCTGCCAGTAAATTAGGCTATAAAAAATATTAATATGTTTCCGTTAATTAATTAGGTTTTAGTTATTGTATCACAAATATTGCTGGCCATCAGCCTGGATTAGTGTATTGAACTGATTTTATGAATTGTGTGCGGTCGAATGTTGAGTTTAGCTCCAGTCCACTTCCGCTTAGTGCAGCGTCTGAAGACTAAGACGATTGGCACCGAAAATCAGCACCGTTTGAAGAGTCATGCCTGTATTTTATCCTGTTTGTATGTAACGATCGAGACGATTGGCACCGAAAATCAGCACCGTTTGAAGAGTCATGCCTGTATTTTATCCTGTTTGTATGTAACGATCGAGACGATTGGCACCGAAAATCAGCACCGTTTGAAGAGTCATGCCTGTATTTTATCCTGTTTGTATGTAACGATCGAGACGATTGGCACCGAAAATCAGCACCGTTTGAAGAGTCATGCCTGTATTTTATCCTGTTTGTATGTAACGATCGAGGACGATTGGCACCGAAAATCAGCACCGTTTGAAGAGTCATGCCTGTATTTTATCCTGTTTGTATGTAACGATCGAGACGATTGGCACGAAAATCAAGCACCGTTGAAGAGTCATGCCTGTATTTTATCCTGTTTGTATGTAACGATCGAGACGATTTGCACCGAAAATTTGCACTGTTTGTATGTAAGTCAACCGAAACTGTGTATTTTATCCTGTTTGTATGTAACGATCGAGACGATTGGCACCGAAAATCAGCACCGTTTGAAGAGTCATGCCTGTATTTTATCCTGTTTGTATGTAACGATCGAGACGATTGGCACCGAAAATCAGCACCGTTTGAAGAGTCATGCCTGTATTTTATCCTGTTTGTATGTAACGATCGAGACGATTGGCACCGAAAATGTGTAAATCGGTTCGCTGTTTCTCTGTTTTAGTATAGTCTGCTGAACCATTTTACATTACATATATTTCTGTACTAAATCTAATCTAAAAATGTTTTTAGGAACTTTCCTACCTTAATAAAAAGTTACATTTTCCCTTCATTGATTACGTATTATTCCAAAAACGAAGAATTATGCTTTGCAAACTGAAAGTATATATGCTATATAAATCTTGTAAAATCGAAACAGCTGTTTAACCTAAGAGTTGTATCGCCATTTCTGTTGGTTATAGAATCAAAGTTTGAATTTTAATTCGGTTGCTTTTTAATAAATAGTATTCAATGAGCAATACCAATGTATCTAAAACAGAATTTTGAGTAAGGCTCTTTATTTCTTTCCAATGGTTTTAATTTTACTGGCAGATCATAATTTTTGGGAACAATATTGTGCGTAATATTCTTTTGAAATTAATTTAATTATATAGGTAAAACCATTTTTATGCAACCACATACAATCATTCAACAAAAGATTTTCGGATACGGCTGCTGTGAATTAAACTCTTTTTTAATTTTCAGTTACATAACGCTTTTAGAGCAGTACATAAAAGCCGTTTGGACTTAAGTTTTCAACATTTTTGGAACACGTTAAAATTAAAGTTAAAATATATTGCACTCTTTTGAATGATAATTCATTAACTTTTTACTGTCGAAGAATGGCCAGAAACGCTCCTAGCGTTTATTTTAATTATTCATTACGTTAATTTAATGGGTTATAGACCTATAAAACGCTCTGAGATATAATGGAAAACTTTCAAACGGCTATAAAAATGTGAAGGGTTAATGAACGGCATTTGTCTTATACACAGGTCGAGATAAACAACATGAAATGTTCATATAACATTTTAATTGTTTCCATGGTAATAACTCACTAGCTCAAATTTATTTTTTATTTAGAATACCTTGAGAAACTGAGCTTAAATTTTAGAGGTAAATTAACAAATAAATTATTTGTTTATACCTTACAACTTATCAAAGATTATGTAAATAACTTTACAGGGCATTTAATTTTTCGTAAATACTCTGAAAACTTTAGAAATGTTGTTCTTTTTAATCTTAAACCTATATTAAAATTGGCATTGATTATGTAAAATCATTTGAAATTTGTAAGGGAGTATGAGCCTTCATGAAATTGTGTATTGGATTTACACCAGTTGCATTATCTTATGTACTCTGTAATTTAAATACATAAAAAGATTTTTTTAAATTTGATTGATTCGAATGTACAGATCTGAGTAATTAATATTGTCTTATGCTAGTTTCTTGGGGAACAAGCCAAATAAATATAACTTTATAACTGTCATTTAAAATTGTTAAATTTATAATTCAATTGTTAATCGATTTCAGTAGTTTTGAAGAAATGGATACTTCATTTCGAAATATCGTATAGAATGACATATAATCTTATATGATTTATGAGCCATATCCCCCCCACCCCCCCCCCCCCCCACCCCCCCCCCCCCCCACCCCCCCCCCCCCCCACCCCCCCCCCCCCCCACCCCCCCCCCCCCCCACCCCCCCCCCCAACTCTCTGAAAGATGCAGACAAATTTATTTTATTGGCTGCGAATTTATGCAAGTTTGTGAACTATCATATTTTGTAAAATTATGCTAACACGGTATTACTGTTGTACCCCCCCCCCCCATACATCTAATATGTACGGGAAAAATACACATATTTTACAATTTAATTTTTTTCTTCGCACTATTCCAGATTTATGACATTTTGTCCTTAAACCAGTTAGCTTACGGATGGAATAACATTACTTTAAGGTAAAATTATAATGAGACTTAAAAAGATTTATAAAAGTCAATATGTCAGGAATCGTGTGGCTCTTACGCATACAGGGCAAGATCAGAAAGTTAGGTCATGGCGCTTAGATAAGTAAAAAATTAAGGCTTTGGTGTTTAAATCCTTAAAAAGAATACCCTAGGTGCCAATCAATGCGTTAATGAGGAAGACAGGGGTATATCTTATTGTTTTCGGTTAATCCACATAACAAACATTTTGAAATTGAAAACCCTTTTTAAATCCATCCGAGATTAGAATCTAAGAAAAATATAGCTTATTTGTTGTGTGTGTTTTGTATATATACGTACTATAGTTGCAAAATGTATGTAACATTTAATTTTTTCAAGAAGTTTTATTTTACAAATTTGGATTTATTACACAAACATATATGGAACCTTTGAAAATCTTAAACTCTTCACCTATACATTCATAAATTATAGTAAGAACTTTTTTATGTATAAAGTTTAATATTTGCATTGCAAACGAACTTAATATTGCAAAACTAAAGGTAATGTCGTTCAAAGTTATTAGCATATTTAAGTCTGGTTAAATTTTCGCCCTGTAAAGTAATACACCGCACCCTGTACAAAGCATCATGACATTTAGTTGCAGCTGGTTTAATGACCCACAAGATATAGGAATCACTTGGTAAGATATTTTTAAAGCGAGTTTTAATTTAAAAAGTGAAGTAGATTGGCAAAACAAAAGGAGACAAAATTGGTGATATTGCATAACAGTGGAATTTAATAAATAATTATTAGTGGTAGGAAATACGGAGATATATTTGGCTGAGAAGACCATTCGGTGTAAAGCACCAGGTGTAGTTGTGTAAGAGATAAATAACTGTCTGGTCAGCTGGCGGCAAGAAGTGGATCAAGTTCAAGGTCAGATGCTTGCTCTAGATGCGAACGCGCGCGCGCGTATGTGTGTGTACTAAGCTGATTAATCTTACGAGCTCGTCGTGGGCCACCCACATGGGCCCGATCAGAAACCTAGGAGAGAAAGAGTGGGGGCAGTGCCGAGTAGTTCCGACAAATACCGAACATACAGCTGATCATAGCCGAGCAGTTCCGACAAGTACCGAACATGCGGCTGATCAGAGCCGAGCAGTTCCGGTAAACCCTGAACATTTGGCTGATCAGTGACCTCAGTTCGGAACGGTTCTGAATTCTATTATCTATTACGAATTAATGAGTTGTTTTATATTCGAACTTATCTGAAAAACAGAAATTATATGGAACTTATGCTAAATTAATGTTTATTCAATTAATTATATTAATATTGGATTTTTCTTATACCTCCGAAGACACTTGATAAAATGTGAAATGGTGCACATGAACATTGCAATAAGTGTCACAATTTCATCATATTTTGCATACAGGCTTAAAACGACGGTAAATATATTTTTTTATTCATTGGAAAGCTATTAAAATTAATAGGACAAAGCAACACATCATGCATAATTGCAACATATTTTAATATAGAGTCTTTAATTTATGGTACAGAAATAATTAACTAATTCAGCTACAAAAGTTGTAATAAAAATAGTTATAAAATGTTGCGAGTACGTGGAGCTCGTGATTAATCTTCGCTAATCCACCGCAGCGCAGCGTAGGTTGTTTTTTATAACGCCATTGACTGAAAATTATTGATTCTTTTAAGCAAATGAAAAAGCAAATAGGATTTCTCAGTTTCACTCTTTAACTGGTAGCACTAATCAAGACAATTTATATGTACACACAGCTTATTTCGATTTCTATGACTAATTTAAGTTTTAACTTGATATTGATTCTTGAAAAATCTCTCGTAGCCTATATACAAAATTGAAATATCCATTAGGGTGGTTGGTCGATAATGTATAAGTTTACTATACGTTTTAGCAACAGTATTTAAAAATTAATAAAACGGTTATTAATTATTTTGAAATATTTTGCTTTCTTCAATGAAAATTCGTATGGTTTTAGAAAAATGAGTCAGCATATTAAACTATGGTTATGCAAGCACCATATTCTCGGTGTTATTTAACATGATATCAAATGATGCAATCCTATTGCTTTCAATTAATCCATAAAACAATATCATAAAAATAATGGTTAAATACGTTTTGAAATTGCCTCCCACACATAAAGTATAATTTAAGAATAAATAAACTGAGAAATCAGTTCAAAATATTAAGGATTGTATCTATTTTGTATCTGATTAAACAGAACTAGGATATGGGTAAAATAATAGGATAATCCAAAGTAGGTTTGAGCTAGTTCAATCGATTTTTGAAGAACAATTCAGAATTTGTACATTAAAGACGTTCTGATAAGCCCTTCTAAAATGGTCAATGCAGGAGTGTCCCAAGGATCTGTTTTGTGACCCTTATGTTTGACCTGTATTAACAATTTACTAGAAAATAGATAATTCTTTTGTTGAATATACTGTATTCTTGCGGACGATATAATTTTTTCTATTCTTAAATATGTTGTTATGTTAAATAAAAAAATAAGGAACTAGTTAAATGTTTTAAGATCATTGACTCTACCGAAATGAGATAACAGTTAAACGTGATAAATGGCATACATAAATTTTGGTTTTGAGAAATTGATTTTCCAAGAACTTTGGAATATCAAAAGGTAACTGTACAATATAAACTGTTAAATCTTGATAAGCGGTTTTAAATACATTGGAGTCGGATGTATTTAACATTTGATAGTTTATTTAACATCATTATAGGTTTCAATACTCGAAGCATACTGTTCTATTTTGGTACAAAATTTCATTATCCTTTATTATTATTCAGCTAAAAACATCATGGACCCACGAGTCCGTGTCGTTTTTACTGCCTTAACTCATGTGAAATACTGGCAGTTCTGAGTATCTGTGACTACAGTACAATTATGTGATTTAACGATATCACATCAAGTCAGTATGCTCTCCCTGTCGTCCACATTTAACTCATGGCCCATATACGTATGGATATACGTACAAGTCAACTAGACCATGTTAAATCATTGTCTGTGTCACAGTTTTCATTTGTCACAAATCGAAATGTGCCTACTGGAGTTCGTAAATTATCTATGACTACAAGGCAATCATCTATAGTAGTAATATGATGTGTAGTAATATTCCTTTAACTCAACTTAACGTCTTCATGCCTTAACAGCGCTTGACTACTATATTTTGTCGCAAAAGAGACAATGGATGGCCAGTCGACTCGCTGTCATAGATGCTTGAAAGAAGCATTTTCCGTATATTCGGTCACAACGTCTACTACTTCTCTTAAAATGCTGCCCATATCTTTTCTGCTCAACTTTGGAAATCGTGAATATTTCTATCTTACAGACATATTGTTTATTTTCGTACTTACTTCACAATAAAATCAAGATAATTTTGGTATGAAACATAATAATATTCTGAAAGAATTCTCCTTGCAATCCAAACTCTAAATCTCAAACGTAGAGGTAGCTTGTATATTATTTTGCGTGTCTTTGCTAAAACTAAATTTTGTATTTTTAAAATTGTTTTCTACCTCCAGTATTTGCATTAGAATAAGATAACGTGTTTAAGCATAATTTTGACGCGTTTTAAAATTTATAATGTTAATCCAACAAATGTTTTGTACTTTAAGCCAAAAATTATTCAAATATCTAGGTTATTTAAAATATAGTATATTTTTAGACGATTAATTATATTATTCAGGTACAAAATTGATTGTAAGTGTTTACCAAATATAATTAAACAGATAATTACACTAATTCATATTTATACATTTGTTTTATGAACAGTTTCATTAAAAGCAGTTTTTCAATAAATTGCAATAATTAATATTTCTTAAAAGAAATTACTTACATTCAAACATGTACATTATAAGGGTCACCGTATTTCACTCAAAAAGTAGCCTACCTTTTTCAACAATATTAAATTATAAAATTTATCGCTGGAAAAAGTTTTAAAAGCCCGATTAATTTTTGTGCTTGTTTTATTTAATCTATGAAAGTACCGTGTTCGTACTTCCTTTAATCCACCGAAGGCAAATAGTTGAACTTCTGTGCACTGCAGGACACAGCGTAACTTAATCTATCTATCTAAGGGCGGGAGGGTTATAACATGTCTGGATTCGCTACTAACAATGGAGCCCTTTGCAAATAGGCAAGTCCCCTCCACAATTAATACTGTAACCTGACCTGCCCTAATAGTACTGAGGGATTTTCTTTATAATGGGGTCTCGAGGGAAATGCCATATGGTGAAGCTTGAAATTCGTCATCAGACTTGGATTTATTAGTGCGTTCCAAGGGGAATTCTACTATGGGGTATTCGCTCATCGTAGGCTATCCTGCTTAATAAACCCAGAATAAATAATATTTCAGTTTGAAAGTGTGCGAGACCTGTGTAATATTTCATGTAGGATCCGAACAGTGTCCTTTCAGGAAATGCAGATTTGATTTATAAATAGATGGTTAGTGATGTCGACATATCGTTCCCCAAACCTAAGCCTTTACCATATTTTTATGTGATAAGGCCTTTCCATCTGTTAACTAAATCAAAAAACAGAAACAAAAAACAAATACTAAAAACAAAAAAACAAATTCAAAAAATACCACAATCACCGAAGAATAAAAAAATATCGTTTAGACGACATTGAACTTTTTCGAATAAAAACGAATACGAGTGCCACACGCATTCACTTAATCATCGTCATTGCGTTGCGATATAATTAAAAACTTTCTATGTGACGTGGCAAAATCGCTTTATACAATCTCGCTCGTTTAACGAGTAAGGGACCTAACGAGTGTTTGCGAGATTAATGAGGCAGAGAGGGATTTCAGCCCGCTTCAACCTCAATCTGAACAAAAGTAAAGCGACGTGAATAGCTGCAGTTTTGTCCAGCTTCAGGGTTACCGGAGGGCTGCCCTATTATACAGTAGGACTCACCCCTATTGAGATAAATCATTGAATTGTGCCGTATAGCCCTGCTTCGTTAAAATCCAAACGGCATGAATGTCAATTCTTTTGGAATGCTATAACCCCAACGTGAAATAATGATTGGAAAAAGGTCAATATGGTAGCCTATATAGACTTGTTGTCGACCACTGCAATACTTCTATATAGAGTTTGGAACGCAAAAAGATTTTCTGAAATAAAGTGGATTATGAACAAAAGAATGTTTATTTTATATGTGATACGTTGAAAAAAAAAAACCAGAAATTCTTTTTAGTTCCTTGACTTACTTGGAAAGTTATCTGTAAACACTTCTATTTGGCCAGTTGAAATTTTAGTTTTATGTCCTCAAACTATGGGTGATTTTAGGATAGTACTCTGTTTTAAACCTCTTTTCGTCGAGTGAGTCACTTAAAAAATAGTTGAGTGCGTGTGAGTAGTGAGTACTGTTGGAATAACTTTCTTACGCGCTTTTCATTTTTAAAGGTTCTCAAGAAAACTGAAACTGAATTTGAAATTGGCAAAGTGGAATTGTACCCTTATGCTCAGTTCTTTGACTTTGAAAACTGTTAAAGAAATACAGAATTATCGGATTAAATTGCCTTCAGCTGTCCCTATTTTATATTTCAGCAAACTCAAAAGCTCAATACTGGTAATTAGCCTTTATGTTTGTAAATCCACTGCAATCGCTTCTGAGTTGTGATGAGCATTACTACATTATGACCAACTTTAAAATATCAAGGTTGGGACTATCGCATGGTGCTTTCTTTAAATGGTCAACTACACTTTCATTCTTTCAAAATACTGCAAGCTTTTTTAACCGTTAGGAGGATAGAGAGATAGACTGAACAACAGGCTGGTGATACTCTAATGGGAATGAAACGGTTTGTTAATATAGCAATGCTCCGTTAGTATGTATTTTTAAAGAATGATAGTCCCTTCTATCTTTCACTTAGTGTTAAAAAACGTACTCGTGCTGGTGCTTAGGTTTAACAGAAAAATGGTGGAGGATTGTCAGGATAAAACACACAGAATGAGAAAATGATTGAAAGTTATAGTGTTATTTTTCGTTTCCAATAACGCACAGCATCGAGGTTTTTGTTATTTTCATTCTTACTATAAAATTCAAGTTTTATCAGTAGAACTGTCAAAATACAAAATCTATTGAGTATGTGCTTTAAAACTGAGGATAGCTGTCACCAAGTATCTTATTTTCAATACTGTCAGTCAGACTGATCGGGTAGGACTGACAGTTGAATGATGTTAACCTTGACATGGGTCCGTCTTCCGAAACTTGATAATTGTTCAGTAACCCTTTAAAGTAATAACTGACTAATAAAGTTAGTGCTAACTTATTTAAAAAATTTAATTTAATATTTTTAGTAAAGAGACGTACAGATTAGGATCGATTATCACATTCCTTAATTTTATAAAAGGAGTTATCAAGGTATTTAGGTTAAGCAGAGTTTCCATATAATTCCTGAATTTTACTAGAATTTCTTCAATACTGGGATAAAAGCAACTTTTTTCTGAAGTATCATTGTGAATATTACAAGATGAATGATAACTACCATGCTTAAAGCGGTGGTGTACTGGCCCCTAGGAGCCTAGGGAAGTAAGGGAGGGGATGACACTCGAGCCCTTATACCGAATTAGGCCATCATTGGGGTAAGGCGCAGGGCATATGTCAAGAGCCTTAGGGACAAAGTGTAAAGAAGGGTGACCGGGGGGATATTGACAACTACATGAGCTAATATGGCCTTTATTTGTAGTACACTGCTTGAAGAAGGGGGCTGTGATACTTAAGTATTATTTTCCATTGTTATTATCATTCAAAATCGTACAGAATTACTATAGAAGTTCAGCATGTAAGTCTAAGGAACGGATATACAAGTTTATATAAATACTAGCTGTTTCCCGGGGCTTCACACGCTGTTCGTAAGCTTTGCCCTTATATGAGCACTTCTGGTTCAAGTGAATTGTATTTCCGATTTCGATATAGAGTTCGTTTTGTTGCCACGATCAAGAAAATCTGTCAACAGTGTACGTTTATAGCCATTGTACACGTACATGTACTTAGTTATAAAGTGGTCTAACACCCAAGCTTTAAGTTCAACGAGAAATTTATTTTAAAGACAAATATACATCATAACTTAGTGCCTTCAAAAAGTGTTTGGTTATTTAATACACAGAACTGTCACGTAATTGCAGTTTATAATGTGCAGGCGCTCGCTTTGAAAACCTTTATATTTTGTAGCGCCGCCTGATGCCAAGTTAAATGAATGGGCATAGCATATTAACCTTCTCCGTGAAAAAAAAATACATATACATACAAATTTTCATAATGGTTGGTCAAATAGTTTACGATTCTATAAAGGACATACAGACAAACAGTCATATGTATATATATATATATATATATATATATATATATATATATATATATATATATATATATATATATATATATATATAAAAAACACTAGTTTTTAGTTTTTAATAATCAAAGCCAAAACATTAGTAAAACTGCAAACCATATCAGAGTATTTAACTTCAGGTTCATTTGGTAGTTGTATGATTTTTGTTCTCCATTTCAGGCTCAGGGTTATTTACACTCGACATGAAAATCGTGAAAGGAAGTTTTAAAATTTCATGTTACATTCAGGTCCAAGCTTTTTGTTACCGTCATTTCCAGGAGTTAGTGCATTTCCGGTTTTCTGGTCATAAAAACCCGATCCATCTAAAATTAATGTTCCGTCCTCAGAGAAATCTATTGCCAATGCCCTCGTGAGCCACAAATGGCAAATCAATGGAGCTGCCCCATCATAAACCGATCTCTCCCTTCCCACGGGAGACAGGTGGGAAAACGGGATCGATCCGGGATAGGGAACAGAGTAGGGATCGCCCGGGACGGTTGGAGTGTCGAGGATGTGCAAGGCCTGTGTTACCAGATATACTTGTTAAGTACTTAGCTGAGCTTTAGCGAAGCCTATCACTCAGAGGGCTGCCAAAATGTAATGTCTAAAGAAGAAATTTAACTAAAACTCTGTAATTTTGTATCAAACTTCATTCATCAAAAGCGAGATTAACCTTGATAATGGTGCATGTCCCTCCAGGGACTTGGTAGAGCGTCAGCGAAGCCATCTACTAAAGGGATGGGGAATATCTTTATTCAGTCGACTTGTTCTGGTATTAACTGAACGTTAGCAGAGCATAATTTTCAGGAGTCTGGCAAAACTTCTCTTACATGGTAATTCATGTAGATGAGAAATCTTTACTGCAACGGTCTTCGGGTGGCTCCGAAGTAACTATTCAGGATCAAAATGAACTCTTTACAAAGTTTCGGCGTTAGAGAGATCTAGTCAACTAAATATAGTGTAGTCTAGGTGAATAGGTATTCTCATTATCTCATAAGGTGCACAATTGAGAGCACTACGATTTTTTAGACACGATCTCTTAGAACGGCGGAGCAACTGAGATTTCTTCACATAAGGTAGCTATGGTGGTAAGAGTTGACTCAATGTGTATGTTGAGTGCAGCTACACTTCACCATCCTGTGTAGCTCTAGAACCTGACGTTTTCACAGACTAGGCCATGGGATCTAGAGTCATGTTCGTCCGAAGACATCCAATAAATCGGCGACTAAGAATCTCAAAATGAAATCTTTATACCGTTTTGACATCAAAGACACCTATATCGCAAAATATAGTGTAATCAAATTCCAGACGCTGCACTAAGAGGAAGGTGAACTGGAGCTAAAGCTCTACATTATCAATCAACTCAACCCCTTACGGTTAAAGATATGCTGTTCCAGGACACCCATGGGGTTGGCCGGTGTAAGCGACGCATAGGTTTTTGTTACACCCAGGACAGGTTTTATGGCAGGTATAAAACTGCCAGAAGCGAACTATCGTAGTATATCAAGGTTATTACGAAGAGACAAAAATAGGCCATTTCTATGTGAAAACTCGTTAACGATAGTATTTTACTATTGCAAACTTTATGATGCCCATAGTATATGTTACAAAAGAAGGAAAATATTTTCTTATAAAATGTTTATAGATAAATTCTGTATATTCATATTCATGGTGATTTGTTATTGATTTCATTTTATTATTTCAAAAACTAGATGTTACACACGACGTTGCAAGCGTTTATCTGCGTTATGAAAAGTAAAATACACGAGTGCTTGATACTAACATAATACGCTTTGAATATCACTTCAAATACTCATGGAGCAAGTGAGTACCTCCGAAACTAGTTTCGTATCGTCAAATATCTAAACTGTAAAGTATATACGATATTTGATTAAGTATTATACTTGTTTTTGGGACGAAAACCTGAACGGAAAATCACAACCGTTTCTAAGTAACTTGAAGTAAACACGATTGTTGCCTTTGCAAGCGTTTAATTGCTTTACAGCAGTAAAGTTCACGATGGCCTGTGTTAAATGATAAAAAGCTTCTGAAATGAGAGATATACGTAAATAAAGAAATTACCAAAAACTAACGTTATTGGTAGTTACATAATTATGAAACCATTTTCCTTATCGTTAAATGTCTAAACATAAGGCCTGAGCGGGCTTTGAGATCTGAGATAAAAACAGTTTCTATGTCAACGTGCTTACGTGCTTATGTGTAATTTAATGTCTACTTCAAAACTACAGTTAAACTATTATTCTATTTTAAAACTAAACTGCATTACATTACATTAGGCGAGACTACTGGCCTCCTTACAATATACACTACTGAAACCATTGAAAGAACCGTATCAAGTACCTTAGGACGCTTAGAAATGGTTGTGCTCACGTGCCGTTATTAAACAGCGTGCTCACGAAAACATATGAATATATGTAAAACATGTTACGATATGTTGTTAGCCCTAAGCCAGTGGGGCGAGACCAACAAAAAAGCACGACTGTTTCTAACGTAAGCACCATGAGATAACACCTTATGGACAATGTTGTAACAATCTTAAGGTACTTGGTTTTTAAGGTACACGAATTTTACGTGTCGTGAAATACAGAGAGAGTACTTTCTCAGTAAGCATTTTACAAGGTAATGTCTACGGAAACTTGTATGGCATTTCGATAAATAATTCTTATTGTAAAATCCAGTGGATCGGTTCCCTGTAGTAGCGGAATGAATACGTCTCTGAATTAAGAGATAACATAAATCGTTACAAATTTCACGATCAGTAAATCAGTGCTATAATTTCAGTAGTTTCTCTTTGAATTTTAATTCCACTCTGCCAAAAAGCTGACCTCACATGGTGAAGTAGTGCTCGTATAGAAGTTACATTGTGAAATATCTTGGTCAAGGAGTGTGTCAGTAAGTTTTACAGTCTATTTTATTCTTTAACATTATATAGTGTTTGTATAGGATGTTTAAAGAAAAAGTCAAGAGCGAAATAACATTTTAGCTAAGGTACACTCTTTTTTCACATGGAATATATTGTAATCTAGAAGCTCGGCAGGTACAGACTCATACATTGAGGGTCACCTCTCATTATTACTGTAACTTCTGCCAGCGAATGTGTTAAAATAAATTTAACTGCGGAAGGGAACGCAGATCTAAAGGCCATAACAGCTCACCCCACCATTACAGTTTATGGTGTTCAGCCCATAGAGATAATGCAAGTGAAGAGCAGCTACATTATCTGGCTTATCTATAATGCCTGAGTGGCCACTTTGGAGTTGTCCATGTTTACTTATTAAATGAGAAGTTTTGCTGATTAAACTTAAGTATTTTGCTAAGCACACAGTCGATACGTGGAGGGCTTTGTGAGACCAAGCCGCTTACGTCATCCACTTGCACTCAGAGCACTCACGAGAGATAAATTTCAGAAAGATCAGGCATTAACCCCAAAAATAGCATGTGAATGCAAATAGAACGTATCACTATTGAAATATGAACAAATAACATTTTTTAGTATTTTAAAATAGTATCGATAACAAAAGTAAATCAATGAAATGAAAGAAAGTTTATTTACGAATGAAAGTTTATTTCCGTTACAATAACAATACTATTACAATTAATTAGTATTAATATATATTAATACTAATAATGAATTGATAATAATATATGTACAATAAATAATTAAAAGTATTATACATAACGTTTGGAAATTAGCCTACATGGGCAAGGAGCCTGTGCGTAGGATAGAGTCGTATTATTAATAGATAGTAGCCTATGTATATACAAACTAAACTCCAAGGCATGTAGCACTGATATATCGCTTACAGCAAAGCTACTGTTGTCTTTATTAAATTAAAATGTTCATCGCCATCAGTGTATTCCAGTACCTGTAAAAACACGTTTTTCTCAAGTTTACTGCCGAAGGTGGATGTGAAGGAGGAGATAATGGAGTATTCAGTAATGTCTACCGTAGCAGTTAGTCGTAGGTAAACCATAATCATGAGCAAACAGTTGGTACAAGAAATGATCATGATCGCCCACACTCGGACAGTAACAAATGAATAGAGAGGAAGTCGGAATGGCCCCAATGGAAGATGTATGGAGCGTCCTGACAAACTGCATGACCCACAAAGTCCTATGTCTTGGAGAGCCTCGGTATCTTTGACACAGACTGTTGTATCGGGAAGAGATCACTCAAAGGAGCACCCGCAAAGACCGAAAGCTTCACTTTCCTCAAGTGCGGCTTCAGGTCGGGAGGAGAAGTTTCAGCTACTTTGGCCCAACCTTGTATAATGACCTCCCTTGTATAAAGTCTTATGTTGTTTAAAAAGAAAATGAAAATATTATACAACAGCAGCAACTAAGATGTTAATAAAGGATTTACATATTAAGTAGTGATTTTGTTATATTAGTTTTTAGCTTTTAGAGCTTTTATATATTTTAAAAATAATTTTTATTTCTGTATTTGACTTGCCTTAAAATATTTAATTAATAGCGTTTTAACTGTTTTTGTAATCTTTGTTATAGTTTGTGTGTTGTAATGTGTGTTATTGTTATTTAGTTGATAATTAGTTACAAGTCATATAACATTTGACACAAGTTATTCTGAAAAACAGTTATGTACTAAGAAACGCTTAAGAAATAAAGGCATTTTTATTTATTTATTAAATACATGTATTATAAAACATTTATGATGAGGACCATGACAGGGCTGGGGAACTATTGTGCTAATTAATTTTATTTAATGTCAAAGAATTCATTATTTTTGTAAGACGTTACCTTCCCATCTCGTGGAAGTAGAAGACATATTGGACTCTTATTCGGTCCATCGGTTTCGTAAAATAGGGGAAATCACCGGAACAGGGGAATCAGCCAGCGGGGTGGAAAATGAGCGGGGATTGTCAATAGGGGAGGGGGGATGGTAGGATGGAGGTGGGGGCTGCAAATCGCGGGATTCAATTTCGATCCACCCTAACCTAAACTGCGGATTGTGTTATTGTCTTGAAATTAACTCGTTTTTTTTCCTTAGATGGATTAATGACTACGGCTGGGTGTGTTAGGTCTTTAGTAAAGATTTCAAAGGTATGTGTTTGACGTATTAGATAAGCACTGTAACTACTTCTAGTTGAATCATATCTCCATGGGGATTACTTTGAAGCGTTTGATTCACCGGGATTTGTCTAATTTAACGTTTTGAAGTAAGACCGCTCAGAGACTTTCCTGCAAGACCATCATCCCTCTTTCTCTAGAAAGAAGAGGAAGTGATTAAGAAGTTATCTATAAATCACTAGTTCTCAGGTCAAATTCTCTAAGGGTGAGAAACTTGCATGGCAATATATTCTAAATTTAACTTTTTACACGTAATGACAAGGAATCAAATATCATATTCATCCCAGTTTTCGAAGAAGTTCGTTGACCTTATATAAGTTGTTACGCTCCAAATATCAGAGGTTATAACTCTGGGTTCAGTTAACTATAATGAACCTTAATGAGCGGTTTCAGTGTATGATCATAACTAATAGTTACCCCCGCCTTATTATACATTTTCAAAGTTTTGCACGCGTATAAGCAGTTCTGGTTCGAGTGAAATATATATGGTATATATGTGGAGATCTAGAAAACCTATTCCTGTCAAAAAGCGTTGTCTTTCTGTCTAAAATATGTCCAGTGTCATGGTAAAATTTGCCACATTGTAATGATAAATAGAATAAACGTAAACACATTGGACTGATAAGCCTACTTCGTGCAAAAAGAGTCTACTGAAGTGCATTACGTATACAAGTCCAGGAACATCTTACCGCGAGATTCTGCTGTTTTTGCATTACTTAGGAATCTTTTTGTATCGTACACCGAAAAGGTTTTCATTTCGGCTAATGCGAGAACCATGGTTAAGGCTCCACAAGAAAGTCAGAAGACTTCGCTAGAGAGTGTCTAACAGAGCTGTGGGGGCTGCGCGGTGTTAAAGATACAACAAAATGGTTCTCAAACAATCTACACTCAATTGATATGATTAAACGGGATTTATAATTTTCTATATCTAGCAATATTTCTGGTATTTGAGCAGTAGTTGCTGTGTATAATAACTGGGTGTTTTAGCAAAGTTTCTAATATAAACGTAAGGAAGTCTAATTCGAGATACATAACCTGTCTAAATAAAATGTATCATGTTTGCTGACACAACTATGGTAGGTTTACATATTATGTTAGATTTAATTCTTCTTTTATTTACATTTGTAGACGTTATTTTGCTGTGTAATATTGTAAAATACAAATTCTTTCTAATTGTTGCATTTTTCTCAATTGTTGCCAGTCTTGAAGGAATGTACATCTGTTGTTGTGTAACTTTTAATACACTTTTTTATGTATTTTTGGGATGAACGTTGGAATATAAATAAATCACCTTTCTCATAGAACTAGAAGCAAATGAGTTGTAGCTTGTAAAACTAGAAATTCCTACCACTTTTGCAGAAAAAGTGGGATTCCCAGTTTTGTGTAATACATGACGTATGAATGTATATACATGTGAAATACAACGTGCTTTTTAATCTTACACTAATTACAAATAGAGTACTGGGGGTTTATAACACAAGATGCATAAGAAATGTAAATCAGGGAAGTAAAAATAAACAAAGTTATAAATATATCTGTCTGACCCTACTTTTATCATATCTGTGCAGCGATTGTCTTATCTATGTTTGGCTTCTCTTGTCTTGGCTTGCATTGATCTCAGAGCTTGTGATCCGGACAGAAAACGCCATGGATGTGTCTCCACTTCTTGTATTGCTGACAGGATTTGTCTTTGTCTTCGGCTTAATAGATGGTAATTATTCTCCTTCTTTAACTTCTTTACTAATTATTGTCTGAACCTTTTCAGGGTTGTACTCATAGAATAAATATAATTAGCAGTTTAAACACTTTCCTTGACAAAGAAATCTAGTCGAGGTTTTATTAGAGATTTTCAAATATTATTCGTGGCAAAAATATTATCCTTTACACAACTTGCACTTTACTTAACTTTTAAAATAATTAATTACAAGTAATCAATATTACAGCAAAGTAACTAGTTTGAAAAAAAAAAACTCTTTATTAGAATAAAATTATTATATTGCTGTTTATACAAATTAATAGACGTTTGTGGTCGGCCGATTATATGTTATATTAATTATTTTAACACAACATATACAGTATGTGTGTGTGTGTGTGTGTGTGTGTGTGTGTGTGTGTGTGTGTGTGTGTGTGTGTGTGTGTGTGTGTGTGTGTGTGTGTGTGTTTATTTATAGAACCCGGATCTCTCACTGTCGGCGATATTACCACAAAACCACAGAAACCCCAAGCTTTTATTATTCAATTATTTGTTTAATATCGGATCATATCTGTCACAAGAAGTATGATTAAAACATACGAAAATTTATAGAGCTTGCTAATATTGGGTTTTTTATTTTTATTTCTACATGAAGATAATACATATTATATATATATATATATATATATATATATATATATATATATATATATATATATTCATTAAATTTGTATAAGTGGCAATAGCCTAATTTAATTTCAATGTTTATTGAAATTATATATATATATATATATATATATATATATATATATATATATATATATATATAGCTCTTACTCGTGGCTTCGCAGGCAATTATTTGCTAAATAACAGGAACTTATAGACATATTATTGTAAAAATATACGAACATCTCCTGAGATAAATGATGTCCAATGTAATACATTCACTCCTCGGATCCAAAATCTAAAATACGCAAATGGAAAAAAACGATTTTCAATGCGAAATTCCACTATATTCGCTTCAATAGCTTTAATTATTTCAGTAGCATTTGAACAAATTTTCGCCAGCGGGGAGGAATATTTTAGTCGGTGTTCATAGCTTTCATTAGAGAAATGGAAGTAGGCATATCGAAGTATATACAGTATTATGTCAGTGTTAATATACAATTTCAGCACAATTGCACATTTGCCTTCTTACATACAATATACTAGATGAGTACCCGTGCTTTGCAATGGGATCAAAACATGAATTTGTTTTACTTTGTTTGTTATAAGTTAACTGTGCATTGTATACTGAAATAAATAATATTTAACAGAAAAGGTAAAATAAAAACAATAATTGAATCGTAAAAAGTAAGGGCTCTTTGTTGTAGTGGTAGGTGTAAATCTTCGGGCATAGAAGGACTTTTTGCGATTTAATTTGTGTTGAAAATAGGTATTCAAATCTCCTTATCTATTTTATATTTAAGTTAAAAGGTGAGTGAAAAACTGTATAAGTACTTGTGAAATAAGTGTTGTATGTTAGGTCAGTGTAAAATAACCCAAGTTGAAATTCTTAAATTTTCGGATAATGCACTAGTAATGTAATAGGTTATGATGTTCTATGTCACTTTGAAAAGGAAGTGCATATTACGAGTATATAAGATACAAATAATTTCGGTGTTCAAGATCTGGAACTTTATTTGCAAAATTGCCAATGGATGTTATGTTAGTAATGTTTCTTTATTGTTGAAGTCAACATGTGTTGCATACATGTGACAGACCGACATAATACTCGGTTCATCCAATAACCACTCAGATATTCAGGGTCAGACATACACTCACACGTTTATGCTGTTTTTGCAGCTCTTCCAGGTCCAATGTGGGTTTGCTTGCTCCCCAGTTGTGAGCCATAATACTCGGTTTATCCACTCACCACTCAGACATTCAGGGACAGACACACACTCAAACGTTTATGCTGTTGGTGCAGCTCTTCCAGGTCCAATGTGGGTTTGCTCGCTCTCCCAGTTGTGAGCCATAATACTCGGTTCATCCAATCACCACTCAGACATTCAGGGACAGACACACACTCATACGTTTATGCTGTTGGTGCAGCTCTTCCAGGTCCAATGTGGGTTTGCTTGCTCCCCAGTTGTGAGCCATAATACTCGGTTCATCCACTCACCATTCAGACATTCTGTGTCAGACATACACCCAAGTTGAAATTCTTAAATTTTCGGATAATGCACTAGTAATGTAATAGGTTATAATGTTCTATGTCATTTTGAAAAGGAAGTGCATATTACGAGTATGTAAGATATAAATAATTTCGGTGTTCAAGATCTGGAACTTTATTTGCAAAATTGCCAATGGATGTTATGTAAGTAATGTTTCTTTATTGTTAAAGTCAACATTTGTTGCATACATGTGACAGACCGACATAATACTCGGTTCATCTACTCACCACTCAGACATTCTGTGTCAGACATACACTCACACGTTTATGTTGTTGGTGCAGCTCTTCCAGGTTTAATGTGGGTTTGCTCGCTCTCCCAGTTTTGAGCCATAATACTCGGTTCATCCACTCACCACTCACACTTTCTTTGTCAGACATACACTCACACGTTTATGTTGTTGGTCCAGCTCTTCCAGGTTCAATGTGGGTTTGTTCGCTCTCTCAGTTGTGAGCCATAATACTCGGTTCATCCACTCACTACTCAGATATTCAGGGACAGACACACACTCACACGTTTATATCGTTGGTGCAGCTCTTTCAGGCCCAATGTGGGTTTGTTCGCTCTCCCAGTTGTGAGCCATAATACTCGGTTCAGCCACTCACCACTCAGTTATTCAGGGACAGACACACACTCACACGTTTATACTGTTGGTGCAGCTCTTTCAGGCCCAATGTGGGTTTGTTCGCTCTCCCAGTTGTGAGCCATAATACTCGGTTCATCCACTCACCACTCAGACATTCTGTGTCAGACATACACTAACACGTTTATGTTGTTGGTGCAGCTCTTCCAGGTTTAATGTGGGTTTGCTCGCTCTCCCAGTTTTGAGCCATAATACTCGGTTCATCCACTCACCACTCACACTTTCTTTGTCAGACATACACTCACACGTTTATGTTGTTGGTGCAGCTCTTCCAGGTTCAATGTGGGTTTGTTCGCTCTCTCAGTTGTGAGCCATAATACTCGGTTCATCCAACCACCACTCAGACATTCAGGGACAGATATACACTCACACGTTTATGTTGTTGGTACAGCTCTTCCATGTCCAATGTGGGTTTGCTCGCTCTCCTAGTTGCGATACATAATACTCGGTTTATCCAACCACCACTCAGACATTCAGGGACAGACATACACTCACACGTTTATGTTGTTGGTACAGCTTTCCATGTCCAATGTGGGTTTTCTCGCTCTCCTAGTTGCGATACATAATACTCGGTTCATCCAACCACCACTCAGACATTCTGTGTCAGACATACATGTTTATGTTGTTGGTACAGCTCTTCCATGTCCAATGTGGGTTTGCTCGCTCTCCCAGTTGTGAGCCATAATACTCGGTTCATCCACTCACCACTCACACTTTCTTTGTCAGACATACACTCACACGTTTATACTGTTGGTGCAGCTCTTTCAGGCCCAATGTGGGTTTGTTCGCTCTTGCAGTTTTGAGCCATAATACTCGGTTCATCCACTCACCACTCACACATTCTTTGTCAGACATACACTCACACGTTTATGTTGTTGGTACAACTCTTCCATGTTCAATGTGGGTTTGTTCGCTCTCGCAGTTGTGAGCCATAATACTCGGTTCATCCACACACCACTCACACATTCTTTGTCAGACATACACTCACACGTTTATGTTGTTGGTACAACTCTTCCATGTTCAATGTGGGTTTGTTCGCTCTCGCAGTTGTGAGCCATAATACTCGGTTCATCCACACACCACTCAGACATTCTGTGTCAGATATACACTCACATGTTTATATTGTTGGTGCAGCTCTTCCAGGTTCAATGTGGGTTTGTTCGCTCTCTCGGTTGTGAGCCATAATACTCGGTTCATCCAACCACCACTCAGACATTCAGGGACAGACATACACTCACACGTTTATGTTGTTGGTACAGCTCTTCCATGTCCAATGTGGGTTTGCTCGCTCTCCTAGTTGCGATACATAATACTCGGTTTATCCAACCACCACTCAGACATTCAGGGACAGACATACACTCACACATTTATGTTGTTGGTACAGCTTTCCATGTCCAATGTGGGTTTGCTCGCTCTCCCAGTTGTGAGCCATAATACTCGGTTCATCCAACTACCACTCAGACATTCTGTGTCACACACACGTTTATGTTGTTGGTACAGTACTTCCAGCTTCAATGTGGGTTTGGTCGCTCTCCCAGTTGTGAGCCATAATACTCGGTTCATCCACTCACCACTCACACTTTCTTTGTCAGACATACACTCACACGTTTATGTTGTTGGTACAGCTCTTCCATGTCCAATGTGGGTTTGTTCGCTCTCTCAGTTGTGAGCCATAATACTCGGTTCATCCACTCACCACTCACACTTTCAGGGACAGACATACACTCACACGTTTATGTTGTTGGTACAGCTCTTCCATGTCCAATGTGGGTTTGCTCGCTCTCCTAGTTGCGATACATAATACTCGGTTTATCCAACCACCACTCAGATATTCAGGGACAGACATACACTCACACGTTTATGTTGTTGGTACAGCTTTCCATGTCCAATGTGGGGTTTCTCGCTCTCCTAGTTCGCTACATAATACTCGGTTCATCCAACCACCACTCAGACATTCTGTGTTAGACATACATGTTTATGTTGTTGGTACAGCTCTTCCATGTCCAATGTGGGTTTGCTCGCTCTCCCAGTTGTGAGCCATAATACTCGGTTCATCCACTCACCACTCAGATATTCTGTGTCAGATATACACTCACACGTTTATACTGTTGGTGCAGCTCTTTCAGGCCCAATGTGGGTTTGTTCGCTATCCCAGTTGTGAGCCATAATACTCGGTTCATCCACTCACCACTCAGACATTCTGTATCAGACATACACTCACACGTTTATGTTGTTGGTGCAGCTCTTCCAGGTTCAATGTGGGTTTGTTCGCTCTCCTAGTTGTGAGTCTTAATACTCGGTTCATCCACTCACCACTCAGACATTCTGTGTCAGACATACACTCACACGTTTATGTTGTTGGTGCAGCTCTTCCAGGTTCAATGTGGGTTTGTTCGCTCTCCCAGTTTTGAGCCATAATACTCGGTTCATCCACTCACCACTCAGTTATTCAGGGACTGACACACACTCACACGTTTATACTGTTGGTGCAGCTCTGTCAGGCCCAATGTGGGTTTGCTCGCTCTCCCAGTTGTGAGCCATAATACTCGGTTCATCCACTCACCACTCAGTTATTCAGGGACAGACACACACTCACACGTTTATACTGTTGGTGCAGCTCTTTCAGGCCCAATGTGGGTTTGCTCGCTCTCCCAGTTGTGAGCCATAATACTCGGTTTATCCATTCACCATTCAGCAATTCAGGGACAGTCATACACTCACAAGTTTATGTTGTTGGTACAGCTCTTCTATGTCCAACGTGGGTTTGATCGCTCCCCAGTTGTTATACATAATACTCGGGCTTACACATGTTCTCGTGATCGTTTTACGAAAACACGCAAACAATTGTCGACCGCATGTTTGGGACTCTCGGGGATCCTAATAGTATTTTTCCCCTTTCAATAGTTATAATAAAAATCGTGGTTTTTTGAGGATTTGCGCATTATTTTCAAAACAGTTTCCTATCGAGTACCTAAGATCACTGCGTACATTAGTTCTGTAGTCTTTATATAACTACAGCATCCTAAAATCGGTGTTATGCCTTAGAAAGGTCAGAGTTCACAGACAGCTCTCTATATTATTTGTAGAGTTATTGATGGGATCCTTCTTTCTCGGGCACACAAGGCTCTAATTACCCCATACGAACTGAAAACGTTTCTATAGCACTCACCAATGCACTTAGCACTCAGTATCACGATTTGTCACGTTCATTATTCTTTGTTATATTCTATTTCGTCTGTAGTTCGGCAAATCCAACTCTGTTACATAAACTCCAATGTTGTTTTTTTGTGTTGCCTTTTAAAAATATAAATTAAAAAACCTTAAAATTTTTCTCCTTCATACAGGCACCACTAGCCATATCCTCCACCCCCGTCAGTCTGCACACACGACTTGTTCTTTTGCAATACATCTATACTAACCTGTCCTTCCTTCGGTTTCTTTCCAATCGTGGCATTCAATTAAAAACAACTGGATTTCTCATCAAAGCAGTTTGCAATGTTTTGTCACTTGTCCGAATCTCTGTCATCTATAAAGCCTCATAAATTCGTCTTGTTGATCTGCTATTTCAAATATAGCTTTTTCTTTCGATTTAACAGAAAAGTTCACTTAGATAAGCACTTTTTTCAAGAGCTACTTACATTCCTCTTCACGTGCGTTACCTCCGAGATCAAATCATACAGAATCATTATCGATTTCTTCGATGCTCTCAAGCTCCCTTCCTCTGCACATCACTTCTCAACACTTCGTATGTTTACCAAATCTGTCCTCCGACTTAATTAGGATTCCTCTCTTGTGTTATTTATTGTCCTTCATTTCAAACTGATCTCTGAACTTTACCAGCATCCTTAGGTACTCTTCCTTGCTTTTTCGCCTCTCACGTATCATGACGACCTCAGAAGCGGAACACCGTCCCGTTACTACCTTTTTTGGCTTTAGCATTGAGCCCCTTCGACGACGCAAACAATAATAATATTTTATGAATTAAACTAAAAAATACTAATTTACGTGACTACGTATTAGGCATTCATTCATTAAATACAAACATATACTTATACTGTAAAAGATGCCATTGATACCTCGAGTGTAATTGTAATATTAATTATAACTTGTAATTTTCTGTGTAATTTCTAATTTTATTATTATATTTATTTTTATTATTTTTTATTATATATTTTCCGTGTAAGGAATACAAGATATAACCAAGCTATTAACCCAAGGTTTGAATGCAGAGTATTTAAATATTTTTGTCTTTGTTTTAGATATCACAGGAAAGAAGAAGTATGAAGCTGTCATCACAATTCCGGTAACCCCTTTTGAAAAATGCAATACTTTACTGTAGAAACAGCGTCCTTACAATCGTATCTCAATGTTTTTTTTTTGTTTGTATACTCGAATATTTTTCCTAGAGAGGATACAATCTGGTACATTTTACTGGGTGTTATAGGAAAATATTTTAGAATATGGTTGAGTAAACGAACAGAAAAGCGTTCCTTTAATATTATGGTCGTTTTCCTTAGGTTTACGTCTGTATGTCCGTATTTTTAACGAAAAATGTATAATTCAAAATGGTTTTATGTTACGATGTAGTAACTAACTCTGCATGTATGAATGTCTTATTAGGGTGGCACTTTCCATTGAAAAAAGCTATTATTAATAATGTGAGAATGGTTGGTTTTCAAGAATTGCAAAACAAAACGTTTTGGAACCGTTGAGAAGAGAAATATTTCCATGACTTATCAATGTAATGAAAATAACTATCTTGTTAACAGATAACAATGTTACCCTTATAAAAAACCCGAGGTAGAAGAACTATTGCAGATGTATTGTCCGATAAGAATAACTGGTTATATTAAGGTTTAGTATGTTGCTTATGTGTTGACAAAGATAATTAAGATTTATAGATTTCATAGTTACGTTCTACCGTTGAGATTTGTTCTAGCACTAGAAATGTTGTAAAAAGACTCACACATAATCTACAATATGCCTTCATTACATCAAATCATTAAAATATGTATGTGAGGTCATATGTTGTTATAGTCTTGGTTAAGAACAGTTTATCTAAATATAACTATAAGTAATAATCACAATTTAAAGAGAGTTATGAACAAATTACGACACTTTTTTGTTGGATCATTAAAAACTCGTAATGATGGACTAGAAAAGAAAGGGCAAAGGCAATCGAAACTCGATACGACTTTAAAGAATAATAATAACGAATAAACGAATATATACTTCGTTTTTATATTGAACTATTTATTATTGTTTTTTATTTACCTTTTCGTTGATTTTTTGTTAACTTATATTTATTACTAATTCGCTGTTTTTGATTACTTATTTTAACACTGTTTGTTATTTAATTATATATGTATACATTATATTAGTGCTATTAATAATTTATAGTCTTTTTAACTTATTACATGTACAAGTGGTGTAATTCCGTTGGAAGAATAAATAAATAGATAGATACCTCACTAAGCAAGTACTTGAACCAGTTAAAAGAGTTCGCTAACGCTTCGCTATATCCAGTACATCGTGTTTCTAGATGTGGTCCGTAGGGGTGCGCTGTAATCGTTGTTTCAGTAATATTTTTGTGAGTTTTTTTAGTAAGAAATGACAGCATTTTCTTAAGAAATGCTGTATTGGCGGTTTTGTTGATTATAGCTCAATAAGAGCATTGTAAACCTCATGCACTCTTACAACCTTATTTCCAGTCGAAGAATTATCTGGGGATATCGTGCTTCGTTTAAATCCAGGATCACATGAAACGTATAGAGCCTCTATTCGAGTCTTAGACGCAGAGGTTGATCAATGATTTATTATTTATTTATTCTTCCAACGGAATTACACCACTTGTACATGTAATAAGTTAAAAAGGAGTATAAACTATTAATAGCACTAATATAATGTATACATATATAATTAAATAACAAACAGTGTTAAAATAAGTAATAAATAAAACAGCGAATTAGTAATAAATATAAGTTAACAAATAATCAACGAAAAGGTAAAAAAAACAAAACAAAAACAATAATAAATAGTTAAATATAAAAACGAAGCAACAATAATAAATGTGTAGTGTATGATTAGAATTAAATAACAACTAAGTGATAACAAAATTTGACACATGCAAAAAGTAACAATAAAAATAACTAGCGACATGCAAGAAAAGATAAATAATCAGTAACATGTGTAAACCTAATAAATAAACAACAACATCTTAACATCTTAAATAATTTTAACATTGAAATAAATATAAACTAAAATTCCACTACATGCATACCAGTGACGTGCGTGTTTGAGTGTGAGTGTGTGTGTGTGTGTTGTGTGTGTGTGTGTGTGTGTGTGTGTGTGTGTGTGCGTGTGTGTGCGTGCGCGCGAGGGGGCAGGCTACTAGTTAGTTGTTTACAAGGGAAGCCACTTTTCTCTTGAAAGATGCGACAGTCTCATTGAAGAAGTCAACATGTGGAGCAGCATCACTTCCAGTTCTAAGAAGTCTAGAGAGACCGCTGTGGTAAGCGTAAGTAAGTAGGATGGTAGCGTCTACGGAAGATGATCATCGAACGAGTTCCTCTTGAGATGGAGAAGTCAATGCCACTGGGAGACCTGGGCAGTCAAGGAGTCCATTCACCAGTTTGAAAAGAGTTACCAGATCCGTGAGCTGACACGTCTTCTATGTAGAGGTAGGAGGTAAATTGACTCTCGACTTCGCTTATAGGAGTTGTGCGGTAAGTGAAACCCAACCTGGAGCCAAGCATCCTGATGAAGCGCTCCTGGACACTCTGTAGTTGGTCGATATGGTTGAATTGGTAGGGCGACCAATGACCGATCCATACTCCAGAACAGGGAGAATCAGAGACTTATACAAGACGACAAGAGTGTATGGTGAGTTGAAATGTTTCGTGGATCTAAATATGAAACCCCAATAACGAGTTAGCTCTTGCGATGATTTGTAGAATGTGTTCCTGGGGGACTGAGAGAAGGTGAACATAATTACCCCCCAGGTCCTTGACCTTATCCACTCTCCTCAATAAAGTGCTGTTGGTGAAAAGTATTAGCACCAACGTTTGTAGGATAAGACAGCACACTTAGTCGCATTCAACTCCATTCCTTTCGCACGACACCAGTCTCCAATGTTGTTTCAGAGAACTTTGTAATGCTTCGTGTCCCAGTTAATGGGGACTCTCTCAAAAATCTTCATATCGTCAGAATACATAAGGAAGTTCGTGGTAATAACACTGCCAATGTCATTCATAAAATATGCTGAAGAGAAGGGGGCCCAGATGCGATCCCTGAGGGACTCCTGATAAAACTCCAAAGGGGCTAGAGGTAAGGACCATCAAATTTGACAATAAGAAATCTGTCTTTCAGGTAACTCTCCAACCACCTCAGGAGTGAGCCACGCACCATAACCCTCAAGCTTTGAAATCAGCAGGTGATGGTTCACTCTGTCGAAGGCCTTTGATAAATCTAAGTAAACGCAGTCCACCTGGCTCGAGTTTCCAAAGGCCGACATTACATATTCCTGAAACTCGAGTAGGTTAGAAATGGTTGAACGGGACTGTAAGGAAGCCATGCTGCTCCAGGGATATGCATTTCCGCAAATGAAAGTATAGGTGGTCCAAGATAATGTTTTCATACAGTTTGGCAATGGCAGACTGGATCACAAATAGGTCTGTAGTTTCCTCACGTTTTTACGGTCGCCGGACTTAAAGATGGGCACAACAAAACCCCGCTTTAACACAGAGGGGAAAACGCCAAGCTTTAAACAGGGCAGAGAACAAGACAGTGAGATGTGGAGCCCAGAACAGGAGCGCAGAATTTTAATACAAGCGGAGGGATCTCATCTGGCCCCCCACCCTTGGTGGCATCAAGTGCTTTAGCCTTTTTTCTACATCTGTCGGTGATATGGAACACGGAGGAACCGTGAAATTCCACCCAAAGTCACATGTAGGAATAGCGACGGCTGTATCACTAAAAACAGTAGAGAAGTAGTCAGCGAAAAGCTCACATACTTTTCCATTGGAGTTTTCTGCCACTTTAGAGTCGAAATTCAGAATGGTAGGAACAGTAAAGTCACTCTTTATGCTGTTAATGTGGGACCAAAATGATTTGATATTAGTAGTTATACTATTTTCAATATTACTAGTGTATTTTGTAAAAACAGGCCCTGGCCAGATCTTTGCATTGCCTTCTTAAATTACTGAAAGTTTCTAAAATGCGAAGGCTTTTCAGTCATCTTGTACTTTTTGTGAGATATTTTCTTATCAATAATCAACTGCTTAAGACCGTTGGAGAACCATTTCGGAAAGCTTGTTGAGTAAATTTTTGAACTATAGTTTGACGTATAGTTTCACAGAAACCGTTTTAAAATAAGCTTCGATATCAGTTGATGAGTATAGTAATGGATAGCTAATATCTTGGAGTTCACTGAATATGGCATCCATATTGCAACGGCGGAAATCGTGCACATATCTTACGTTGGCAGAGAAAGGGGCCTTTTTCCAGACTCAAAAGGATGGAGAGCGCCGGATGGTGTGCATCTTCCCAGATTAGTACGTCCTGAGCTGGGAACACTGCAGAGTCAGGGATGGAATGAGAAAACGAGATCCAGATATACCCCTCTGAAATTGGGTGTGTAGTTAATTTGTTGCAGATTGTGAAAAGACGCCAAGTTAATCAAACTTCGAGATGCCCAGAGTCCTGTCGAATATCACAGGCAGACCAATCCATGTTAGGCAGGTTGAAATCGCCCATCAATAATACATTCTCAGAGTAACCAGCACAGGCAATAGCCTCATCAACAGAGTCACAGAAAGCTTACATAAGCTTTCAGAAATCAGCTTCCCAGAAATCATTTAGGAGAAGAGCTGGAGATAGTTTTGTCCAGGATGCTTCTCGATCTTTCAAATTCTATTATGAACAGCACCACTAATAAAGCAATAAAAGGAATCTGCGCTAACGCACAGACAAGAAATTAACGGAGGAAGAATAAAAGAATCATAACAAATCTTCAACAAAGACTACGGAAAAAACAGTCCAACAGAAAACAACATCCAAGAGCCAGCAAAAGAGCACTTAACCTATAATACTGTTACTAAAAGGAGACGGTTACGTTCATCATGTGTTGGTCTGATCCAACGTTATGTGGCCTCAGGGACAAAAATGACCGCCATATGCTCGACTGCTTGCCGTTGTATCAAACAGTTCTGAAGCTCCATCCAGAAGCTGCTATTTAATGCTGGTACCAGTGATATCTCACGTGGAACTGCCAAGTCATCTACCAACACCTAGAGTGCCTGATCAGCACTCCAAAGGTCGTTTTCTCAACAATACTACTACAATCACATAATTTTCCAGATATTTGCCATCGTTCAGTGAAAAAAATCAGTAACTCTACATTTTGAGATCTGCAATCTGATCTCTTCTTCAGGTAAATAACTAACCTAATAAATAATTACAAACTATGTTAAAACAAACAAATCTAACTAAAGCGTTGTAGCACGCCGAAGTCAGGAATCTCAACCACCATGTTGTGTGTCAACTTAGTGTCAACACTAAAACATGCACTTAATAAGAAAACTATACACAAAACTAATCATTAGAACTGAACTACAAAATACAGGTCACAATATGTTTGCATTCATCTACCAACCACCTACGACTGACCAGAGGCCAATAGCAAATGGCAATCGTCACGGCAGAAAGAAACAAAATGGCGGAAATAAAAAGGACGGGGCACAGGAATGGACCTTTTTATTATTATTATTATTGGTTCATGCTAGATGAACTTCTTAAAACCATATTGTGACTTCATTTCATTTCATTTCATTTATTGAGTCAACGGTAAACCATTTCGTACATATCAAGTAACAGATGGCATGCCAGAAATTAACAAATCCAAATAAATATCGCCAACACTTAATTGTAGATAATAGAAAACAATGTTATCAAATATCCAAAGTTTAACATAATATACATATGTACAAATTTACGCCTACATCAAAATAAATATCAAAATCGATTAATTATAAATAATATGAAAAATATTAAATAACAGCTGAAGTTTCACATTGGTTTATTATAAATATCTGATCCGTTTGATAATTTTGGTTTTCTTTTTAGTTCAACGTGGTGTTACTGATATTTTGTTTCACTAAACGATGGCAAATGTCCGAAAAAATCCTGTTTCCTTCACAATCCTTCCATCGTCAAAACTAAATTTCACGCAAAGGGACAATCACATACATGACTTCATCCTATCAATCAAGAGAACACCCTTATCAATTCCTTCTAAGAAGAAATATGTACCTAATGTATAGGAGTAGAGTTACTGGATTTTAACACGATCGGGAGGATGCAAGGCAAAATACCCCTGGCCAACATGCTTTTGGAAGTTTTGGTCTGTCCTGATAAAATGCCTGTCATCGAATGATTTCAAGACAGGGACATGGAAGTGTCTGTCTCTGTGGATACTGCCGCTGGACCATCTTCTCCTACAGAGATCATTCCACTGTCTCCTGCTACAGACGTGAAGAGTCCATCTGTGCCAGGTGATGCCATTTAAGAGTAGCAGCTTTTAGAAAACGACAATTGTAATTCTAAAATTAAAACAAGAGAAATTGCTCGGAACTCAAATTTACAAGTTTGACGAGCTGATGTTAGTCGTGCACTTGAACGCGCAGACTTCTACCAAAGATGAATAAATGTATTTAATAAACTTTCATTGTCCAATACGTGTTATTGAATCGACTGAATATCAACACATTACTATTGTAGATTTCAACCCCCAGACCCAGCGGCTGCGTGATATTTTCTCCACTTTTGGTCTGTGAACACGCCAACTCGAGTGACCACATTGTAGAGCTCAGCCATCGACAACGTCATCACCAACATACCAAACATCCGTTTCTGTGTTGGATGTTGACGGATCTGAGGACTTGGCGCAGATCATTGTCCGAGGTTACAAAATGTGTCCGAATGCGATGTCTGAGGCATTCAATAGTCGCTTAAGGTTCAATTTAAACATTTCTCAGCCTTTCTAAAAACAGAAGCAAAAACATAATTGTAAAACTAGCCTACTAATCTATACTTGTAGAATATTTACTATTGGTAAAAATACTCATATTGTGCCACTCAATTTAAATCGCCAAAGAAAAGGAAAACTTCAAATAATTGCATTGCAATTATAAAGACATTTATAGAGAATTCATTAATGCCGGAAAGGTTGTAATCACGCATTAAAGAATTTTAAAACAAGTAGGATAAATGCTGAATTAATTTCAACCAAGATAATCTTTGTAGAAACTCTTGAAGTGGCACGAGAATTTAATATATTTCTCCGTCGCTGAACCCTATCCATTATTCAAAATTAACTGCAATAGTCCAGATTGGTCCCTGTTAATAAGTCGAAGGTTGCGTGTGTGGTACAAGGGTCAAAATTAAAATAATTTGTGACGTAAACAGAATATAAGCTTTGCTCCAGACAGTAATGAGACATCCCTGAAGAAACATAAACGTTTCCTTGTGTCCCTTCGAGGCGAAAATAGGTACTTAGCAATTTCTTTGATCTCTCAACGGCTTTTGTCAGTGGCCCATGAGGCACTGCTGTGCCAGTTAGAGATTTGTGACTTGTGATTTAAAATTAACGGCTTGATTTGTCAGCAGCTGAACTGGGTCGCCGCCTACCAATACTGTCGGAGAGAGGGTGGCCAATTGGCGACCATCACCTCGAAGGAGAAGAACGATGGCTTTATCATTGAGCTTAACAGGATTCGTAAGTACCAGTCATCTCGTACTTTTTATGGAAATATACAACTTTAAAGTAAGTAGTCTTAGGACATCACTCAAACAAATGAGCCAGTGACGTCGAACAAATTAATAGTCGAAGGGGTTGGTGCAGCAATCTTTAAACCTGGAATATATTGTGTAATATAAGAAGTGGTACCTTAGGGTGGAAAACTGTTTTACTTGTTATTAATGTACACTTAGTTTCGATACCTGTAAGGTCAGATAGTGGACGCACGTCAGTTTTGTTGAAATAATATTTGCCTAAGAAGTGTAAATGAAATTATTTATTAAAGAGGTTTATTATGAAGCATGACCACGCCAACTTCCATAGTGGTATCTATGTTGCCGGCATCATGATCATTGGAATGCCTTTGCTAAACCATCTTAATGTATTCGGTAAAAGGGTGCTCTGTGGTATATGATAGCTGCATATGCAAGATTCCATGTAAATTTAAACATGTAATCAGTATTTTAACTAGTCAAGTATATACAATAAGCTTATAGCCCTTGGCACACCACTAATAAATCAATTAACTTACCTATAACGCCAAGACAAGTAAAATATTTTTTCAAAGCTAATTTTTATTATAACTAAATTATGAAAGGTAAAAGCCAAAAAGTATAAAACAGGGAATTTTTACTTAAAATTAGCGTATTTATTGATTTACAAAACTGTTTATTTAAGATAAATTTGACTATAAAACAACATCAATATTTCAAACTAATGACAACACTACCAAACGATGAAGATATGTTTGGTTATGGCTTTGTAGAAGACGCAGAACTGACAATAGCCAAATAGCCAATGTAATTTTATATGCAGCCAACGTTTATACATTGCACAAGTACCCCAGCAGGATCTCTTACTGATTTATACCTTCCAGTTGAACCTACCACTGGGCACAGCAAAAAACGATGTGTCACTGAAATCTGGGAAACCTTATGGATGTCCAGGAGCGGCACATCACAAATCGCAAATGTCGATATTCTGGGGCGCAAGGGTAATTCGATAGGTCTAGTCTACTGCGGGAGATGACTGTTGGAGTTGGTGGGGTTCGTCTACTAAGTATCAGAGGTTCTTGCTAGCTTCAACAAGGGTGTGCCACCCCCTACCTGTTTTGACCGGAGAGTCTGGTTCAGAGCTGGCCTCCTCTTCTTCCGGGGGGACATAATTTTGAGATTACTGCTCTAATTCTTCGTAATGGATCTAGATAGGAGGCGACCCCTTCCCCCTAATCTTACCCGTCCTGAATATCCTGCCACTCTGGAAGCCGCCCTAAGTTACTTATAGGACTAAGTGCAATTTATAAGCTTATTATCCTAAGAGAACAAAAAGTTATCCTAGTAGGTTATAAAAGTGTCATCTATAGGGTTTATAAAATGGTATTTGAATTCTCTAATTTCAATCTTCAATTAAAAAAAAACTTTTACAGGCGGATCCCTTGGAAACCCTGAACACTGCTACTGGATAGGACTCACCAGTCTGGCCAACTTCAACTATTGGTATTGGATGTCGACGGGGAAGGCCCTGGTTGACTTTAACGCTTGGGACTCCGGCGAACCTAAATCGCATACCGGGAGCCTCCGTTGCGCCTCTGCCGGCTATAAATCCGAAACATCTTGGTTCTGGCATTCCGCAAACTGCGAGAATATTTGTTACTTCGTCTGCGAATATCAAGGCTAAACTATTTACTTTACTCTGGAGAAGTTAATTTCTAAGTGCCTTACTAGCTTTTTATTTTTTAAATGTGGAACTATTAGGGACAATTTTCTTTATTATTACCTATTATTTAGCGGTACAATATAATACTATACAAACTTGCATTATATTTCATTTACCAAGTTTCCATTCGCTATGTTGTATATACAGTTGTTAATATTTTTATACACATAATCTGCTAAAACGAAAGATCTATTATTTGATTTAGGGTAAGTAGTTGTAAATTTATGGCACCTAATTGGAGAAAAACTATTTTGTACAAGGTGTCAATCAAGTATGGAACCAGCCTCTCAGACGTCAAATGATTACAGATTAGAATATGCCACTTGAATTTATAAATGTTACACAAAAAATTCCAAATTTTCAAGTGACTTTCAGTTTTTTTTTAATCACATAATTGGGACGTCCCACAGATGAAGTATTGAGAATATTTAATGCATGCATAGGTTGAGTTGTACATAAAATTAAAGGGTTTTGTTACTAGAACTACAACGCTACAAGATTCAGCCTGGGCCATTCCATCATTGAATTCTAGGGTATAATTTATTCCTAAAATGTTCATGCGATTATAATCTATTAATTCTTTAGAAATAACTAGGATTTTTGCAAAGAATATGGTATGGCACCTGGGCTTTTGTTCCTAAGGCTCCAAAGGGGAACATGGACCTAGCCTCGTTTAATATTTGTTAGAGGTAGGCCCTAACGTCTGCACCTCAATATCGGAGAAACTACCGATGGGCCGATGTGTACGATTTACGAGTGCTATACGGATTGTGCTGAAATTTGGAACAGGTATAGCTTTTGGTCTGAATTAATATTTAGAGTGCTTTTTATCACCCATAACACATTCATTTCACCAAATAAAGTTGAATTCAAATTGAAAAATTAGTTTGTTTACATTCGAATGTTTTGATAAGAAAGAAATGTATTTTTGACAGCTGTTGACAGCTATAGTTCGACAAACTTTCTGAAACATCTGTTTACATTTGAATTTTATCAGTAATAAGTAAACAGTGCTTGATCGGTAGTGTAATGCAGATGGCAAATAAAACGTTAATATTTAAATTTTACTCCAGATTGCGCCAGTGACGAATGATAATCATCTAATGCATTAAATACTGTTATACAACTAACCTCAATGAACAAAGTTATGAATGTTTTCACATAAGTTACTTTACACTGGCGGGCTTCCTTGACATTACGATATTACATTTTAACAATGGCTTACGGAAAAACAGAGCTAAATGAATACTAAAATACCTCAACGATTCATTCTTTTCCTGGCTACAGTCCAAAAAACAAGTGTAACACAAAAATTTAATAACGATTATTTTGGAAAGTTGCAAATCCTTAATAAGAATTTCCCTCTTATACCGAAAGTACAAGTAAGTAGGTAGAACCCTACCCTAGGTTGTAATAGGCTTTTCAGTCCTACTTATGTGTGTATTTTCTTCATCAGGACAAGGTAAACTCAACTATGTCAACAGGATTTTGACCAAAGTAGATTTCCGAGAACTAGATAATCGAACGTATATAAAGTTTGATCGAGGCAATATGGCAAGCTAAACTGTGACATAGTAGGTAAGTGAATATAAATGGTCTTAAGTAGGCACTATTTAACAGAAGTAAGCATCTCGGTCCTACGTAAGTATGTATATATATATATATATATATATATATATATATATATATATATATATATATATATATTTCTTCTTCGTCAGAACAACAAGACAAACTCTACTATAGTACTGGAAATATCGTAGGCCTGAAATATATTACAAGGACTGGAAATATACGCTTTTTGACCGAAGTAAGTTTCCGAGACCTGTGTGATCTGAGATTTGTGTTTTCTTGATCGGGATGACAAGGCAGATTCAGCTATGACGTTATGACGTATTGTATATAATTAATTAGAACCAGAAATGCTCCTACATGTGCCAAACATGACATAATAATTAAGTTAAACTCTGATACTATTTACCGCGAACTTAAATAATATCTACCTGATGTATGCCTACTTACGTTTTAAAATGTTTATAGCATCATATTACATCATAATTGCTTTTACTAAGTAATATAAGGACTTTGGTTCTAAGATTGCATGCGAAGCCGCGGGTAACAGCTAGTATCTAGATAAAAATCACACACATAAACAGAAGTTTGTTTTTGTTTTAAGGGTACAACAACAAACAACGCAACATATATTAATCTGATGTTAACCTTTCCAAAGATAATTGAAAATATCACTTTCAAAACTTGTTGAAAATCCAACACTACACAACCTTCTACAGAAAAACCTGAGTAAATAATAATAATTTTAATAATAATAATAATTTATTTTCCATTCGTTAATTTACATGAATATAACATAAAATGTCCTTGGAAATAACTGACCACAAATACAAGTATGTGTGGCCAGTGTGAATGATGAAATATAAACAAATTAACAACATATATAAATACTAATATAAATACATAGTAAAAAAAATTATAAATGAGTGCAGTCTCGATACATCCAAAGACACTCTCTGCGGCGCTTGGGTTACTTCAAAAACTAATTAATATATGTACAGATTATATTCCTATAACAGGTGGTACTGCAGTTCAACTTAACATTTCTCACATAATATACGTCTTTAATTTACAATTTTTAAAAGAAGAATAAAACAACAAATAGACCAGAAAAAAATTTAAATTAGTTTCAAAATATGTACAGAATTTATACTAAGCAAACATTCATAAAGTCTACATCTTGGTTTAAAATAACCACTCTTTTAATTTTCTAGAAAATATTTTTAAGTTTATACAACTTTTTACCTCATATGGTAATTGATTGAAGTACTTAGGCTCTATATATTGGAAAGATTGTTTAAATGAAGAAATTGAATGACTTCTACAGAGGGAAATCTGATACAGTAATTATAAACCTCATTAACTATATAATTGACCAGCTCGATGAAGGTCCATTTGCTATAACGTCAGTTTCCCTCGTTCACAGCAAGGATTTTAACTGCCTGGACCATGACTGCAAAAACTGGACTTTCAAGGTTCGGGAAAAACTACAAAAGAATGGTTCAAGACCTATCTCGAGAGTAGAACCTAATATTTTGAAATCAACATATTAGAAATTGGAGTAACCAAGGCTGTAAGATCGAAACTATTATCAGGTATACCTCAAGGATCGGTCTTAGATCCTGTATTGTTTATACTCTTCTAATGTAATTTACCAAGCTACATAAGAAATTACGCTGAAAATTTTTATAAGCTAACGACACACCTTTTAATACTAATTCATACCTCATCTGATCAGACATTACTTATCATAAACACTTTTATAGTCCTAAACATCTCGTACCAACACTTCCTAATAAACCTTGCTGTGAACCCGCTTAATACTAGACAGATGACCTTTAGAAGAAGAAGTGGAAAAGTTCCTTAAGTTTTACAAGCAAAAGAACCCTATTTCATAGGACTTAAACTTGATAACTAACTTTCCTGGAATACTCATGTAGACGAACTTCGCAATAAGTTAAGCGCAGTATTATATGGCATTAAAAGGATAAAGAATATAACTAACACATATACAGCTGTAATTGCATACTTTTTAGTTTGGGGAGGAACATCTACTACAAACTAGAATCTTAACGCTGTAAAAAAGAAAGAAGGGATATTGCTGGACTCAACCAATGGAAACGTGCAAAGAGGCCTACAAGAATTATGAAATAAATACTGTGTTATCACTGTACATAGAACAAGTCATCCTGCATGCAGTTAAACTAGATCTCCCTAAAGTCTACAATACTTACCACTATGATACCCTAAAGGGCTCAAAGTATACCAAGCGCATCCACAGATTGACTGCAGAAACGAAGCTGTCTTACTTTGTAGCAAAGCTACTCAACAAACTCTCATATTACGTCAAGGACTTTACCGGCAAGTCATTTAAGAAGAGCCTCCGCAGCTGGCTACTTGATCATCATTTCTACACCTTCGAACAGTTTCTATAAGGCATCATACTCTAAGTTAAACAGTAATATTACATCTTTGTAAATTATTTTATTTATACAGGGTGCTCAGTAAAAATGTTCCAATACTTTTGTCATACACATAAAAATTATCAAAAAAATTCATATGAAGGTATGTCCTAAAACCGTCCGTCTATCTGTGTCTATAGTTTTCCGTCTATCTGTCTGTATGTATTTATCATCAAAAAGATTATATCTTTTGAACCAATAAGTATAAAATTATAAAACTTGAGAACTGTATTAACCTTTAGTAGACTATCTTTTGAAAATAAAATATTTAAAAAATCATTTTACCCGTTTCAAAATGGTGGACGATTAAATTATTCCATCAAAATAACCCGAAATCGATTAAAGTCCGCCATTTTAAAAATGGTAAAAGGGTGTTGTTAATATTTTATTTTTAAAAAGGTTTACCAAGGTTTGATACAATTCTAAAGTTGTATAACTGTATCTTAGCCGGTTCAAAAGATTTTTTTAACACATGGATAGACGGAAAACTAAAGATTTTAGGACATGCCTTCATACGAACGTTTTTGTTCATTTTTATATGTAGAACAAAATCCCAAAGTATTGAAACACTTTTACAGAACACGTTGTATAACTATTTACATGTAATAATTAACATTGTTTATAATTAACGCTATAGCATTTAAAGACATGTAAATGAAATTAAAATAATTGAATAACAGCAAACTTGCAATAAATACAATATTAATGCATTTAGTATACATTGTCTATACATAATCGGATAGAAACCGCGTCTGCATAACCATGAAAATAAATAAAAGCCGAGTTGATTTTTAAATTTAAAAACGTATTCCTTATATTTAAGGACTTTATCCTGGGATTATACTAACACATAAGTATATACGAGTCCTAATTATGTAAATGGGAAAATGAAATATCTCGGGCTGTTAACCAGTTTAAAATAGGCCTACTTTAAATTTAAACTTATCCTCGTAGAACTAAACCTCTTATATGATGTCGGGATGTCATGAACACTGTATGAAATAAATGTTGATCCAGCATAGTTGTTAAGGGTGGGTAGGAATGGATAGGGGCAAAATAATTAATCGTTGCCGTGACCACTCTGTCCGCTACCATTAGTCAAGCTTAGCGTTGTTGCGGTATGTCGCACATCACAGCAAACGATTTCGATGTATTGTTTAGGCATCGATAGCCGAAATCGATTGTATCCGTTCCTCATTATCTTTGTTGCAGCATAATATGCAGCCTTGTCCATTTGATTTGAAGACAGAACCATTAGTAAATTGATTAATCATACGCATTTCAAATAGGACACGGAGACAGTTGCCTAATAAGGCTCAAATAAAATAGCCGTGTAAAAGATTGTAATCTTTTCCAGTATGTAAACGAAATATAACTTCAGGGGAAATGACATTATTCATTTGAGAGTTAGAGTTTTTTTATAAACATAATTGGACATCAATGCAATACTACTAATCAGCTGAATATAGAACTGAGATCTGCGAGTCATGTAAGGCTGCTATCATTCTTACTAGACTAGTGGGGATATCAATGCATGACTGATAATTGGCTGAATGTAGAACTAAGATCTGTGAGTCATGTAAGGCTGCTATCATTCTTACTTGACCAGTGGGGATATCAATGCTTTACTGATAATTGGCTGAATGTAGAACTAAGATCTGCGAGTCATGTAAGGCTGCTATCATTCTTACTTGACCAGTGGGGATATCAATGCATTACTGATAATTGGCTGAATATAGAACTAAGATCTGCGAGTCATGTAAGGCTGCTATCATTCTTACTTGACCAGTGGGGATATCAATGCATTACTGATAATTGGCTGAATATAGAACTAAGATCTGCGAGTCATGTAAGGCTGCTATCATTCTTACTTGACCAGTGGGGATATCAATGCATTACTGATAATTGGCTGAATATAGAACTAAGATCTGCGAGTCATGTAAGGCTGCTATCATTCTTACTTGACCAGTGGCGATATCAATGCAATAATGATAATTGGCTCAGTATAAAACTTAGACCTAAGGGACACTTTGTTTACCTATTTAGCTCTGGCGGTCGTTGGGTTTCATATGGAAAAACCAAAGGCAAAGTTTGTTGCAATGTATTGTTGGATGTTCAGTCATGTGGAGACTAAACAATAAGGCAATTCCAATTAGGGGTTCATCTATATGGAAGTGTAGATCTCTGTTCTGCCCTGATAAAAAAACAAAACATTCCCATTTGCACATTAAATGGGTATAATTTTCTAAATTATATCTCCCCTGTGAAAGTATGGGTATTAATTACTTGAATATATCCTTTGTGAAATGATGTTAAGGGTCCCACCGAAAGGCGTAATAATTAGCACGCTGTTTCACGGACGAAGTTAATTACGAAATGGCACTGTATGATGTTCCTGAATCATATTAACAAAGGGCTTTGAGGTTAGTAATGGAAAACTGGAGAGTGCTTTATTCTGTGTCTTCTCTCCGCCAAAGGTTAATTGATGGTTGGGTCATTTCTGCGCATCCTGATAATGGCAAATAAGGATTGTTTAGGAGAACTTGTAAGAATTGGTTGAACTTTATCTATAGGTGACAATAATAAGAGATATCAAGCTTTCCTTTAAATTTTTCATTTTTAATGTAAAAACGATAACTTTATAATAATTAAGTTTTAATAATTTAATTATTAAAACCTTTTTAATAATTAACAATGAAAGCGAATCCATTGATAAAATAACCTATTTTAAGTGTTAAATTAATATCAATGTAGCCACTTATATTTTGTTCTAATTGGCATTATGTAATGCGAAGAGTGGGAAATAATTAATAATAATTTAATTTCAAATTAAGGATTGTCTTTTAGCTTGACAGTCTTTATGTGTTATCAGTAATATTAGCTTACGGAAGCATTAGTGATAACACAAACAGAACAAGGCATTGACGATTCAACAAGAACTTTGATACAAGACTAGTTTCATACATTATCACATATTCAATAAATTACAATGAATTAGATGATTAGATTTTATGTAACTTAAATATGTCGTACAGAATTACAAAAAGCAGATCCTATGTAAATGCGTTTTGATCAGTCATGTGTGTAACTATATTTTCTGATATAAAATACAGTAACAGCCGATATAATATATTCATGGTCAACTGTGATTTAAAGATGTTACGAACCTGCTTTATGGATTCTTGATAAATGAATAAATCTTGATTCGTTTTCTGCAATCCAGCAGGAAGTTTGGACGATTTTGTAATCAGGAGGAAGGAAAAATATTATTTTGTATAATATACACTGAGATAACATTCAGGGAATGATATATATTGGTAGTTATTTATGATTTCAGAAAACGACGTTTGAAAAAGAAACTTAGTTAAAGAACCTTGCAATTTTAAAAATAAAATATTACATAGGAAAACGTTATTTTTTGTGAATACAGATCGCATTGTCTTTAGTTTTCTTCCATATATTTTTATATATTGTTAAAATTTCATATCGTTGTCTACAAGCGTTTATCTGTAAACCTGATTAAAATATACCCGAAAAGGCCTATGTATGCCTATGAGATCAGAAAAAAACATTCTGTTTTGTTTTTATTTAGGAAAGGTAAATTAAAGGGCCGTGCCTAAAATAAAAGTTTAACATTTATACTACCACAGGCCATGGCGTTTTGAAAGATGTATGTTGCAAAGCCACTGTACGTGATGTTGGAATCAACCATAATTCCCTACGCTTAACGTAGCTATGGTGAGAAGGATTGATTCAATTTGATCGTTTAATCCAGTTCCAATTCATCTTCTTCTTAGTGCAGCGACTGGAATCTGACGCTGTCACAGACTTCACTCCTGGATTCTGGAGTGATCTTCTTATGAAGAGACCCAAAAAAGTCGGTGACGAAGAAGCTCAAAACGACCTTTGTCGTTTTGTCATCAGAGACACCTAGACTACAACATTAATATAATCTAGGTGAAGAGATATTCTCATTGCCAATTAGGTGCACAATAACCGTAGTTTCAAAAACAAATCTCTATGACATTTTTGCAAGAAAGTACCTCTACACTGTCGTGGCTTATGTGCATAAAGTAAAATTTATATAGATGTAGCTAATGAGGAGGTTCAGCACGAAAGGGGGTGATTTTGTGCTGCCAAACTCCGTTGAGCACCTTCCAGTAAACTGCCTCTTTCCAGTCGACCGGTTCATTTATCATCAGCTTACACTCTGCAGCACGATAACTCCCTTATCGCTTATATTACTGAGAAAACCGCTATGTTGGTAACAAAAATACAAACACAATATAACCCCACTTTATCTAACTATCCAGTAAGTTATCGAAATAGCCTAATCTTTACTTAATTCGTTTAAAAGGAATATCCTATCTGTAGAAAGAATCAGTTAAGCAAATGGATTCGTAGAAATTATACCGCATAGATAAAACTTACTTATGTTTAAAGGTTTTTCATGAAATCAAACCAATATATATTGACTGGATTTAATTCTTTTCAAACGAATTATGTTCTTCAGCTCAATAAACTTTTAATGAGGTTTGTAGGTTATCTTGTGTACAAACCTATTATTATCAATAAATGTTCACAAAGTACAAAGAATTATATAAATCCAGTATGAAATATTTTTTCTCATTTTAGTTAAAAAAAACTCTCTTCAGTTTTAGTACTCGTCTCATTAAAAATTAAACGTGTCATACAATAGTAAAAAAACTAGATACTAGAACATACCACCGGTGGATTTTTAATGACCTAGAGGGTAAGGAAATAATAATGACTTACCTAATTAAGTTGCATTATCAATGTAGGACACAATTTATTGTAGAAGATATTTAGCAAATATTATTTTTGTGAATAAGAACCAATTCCTTTCTTATAAACAACTCTTATGATAAAATTAAATTAAAACACTGCATGATGTGTCAAAATTAAACACAGACTTCTATGATGCCTTTGAATGATGCTACAACATAGAGAACAAAAACGTGCCAGACCGATGACAAGAAAAAACACAGAGAAATACTATAATATTGATCCCAAAAGATTATACCCACATTTAATGTGGTTTTCTTTCTTTTTGTGATGCAGTAAAATCATCTACATGATATATACAGTAACAGTTTATATCTTCTTCGCATATGAACAATACAGTAGGTAATATTAATTATTAATAATATTAGTCTAAAACTAAGTGGTAATATTAATTATTAATAATATTAGTCTAGAAACTAAGTGGTAATATTAATTATTAATAATATTAGTCTAGAAACTAAGTGGTAATATTAATTATTAATAATATTAGTCTAAAAACTAAGTGGTAATATTAATTATTAATAATATTAGTCTAGAAACTAAGTGGTAATATTAGTTATTAATAATATTAGTCTAAAAACTAAGTGGTAATATTAATTATTAATAATATTAGTCTAGAAACTAAGTGGTAATATTAATTATTAATAGTATAATAGTCTAGAAACTAAGTGGTAATATTAGTTATTAATAATATTAGTCTAGAAACTAAGTGGTAATACTAATTATAATTATTAATAATATTAGTCTAGAAAACTAAGTGGTAATATTAAATATTAATAATATTAGTCTAGAAACTTAGTGGTAATATTAATTATTAATAATATCTAGTCTAAAAACTAAGCGGTAATATTAATTATTAATAATATTAGTCTAGAAACTAAGTGGTAATATTAATTATTAATAATAATATTCTAGAAACTAAGTGGTAATATTAATTATTATTAATATTAGTCTCATGTATTATACTATACAGTATACACTTAAAGTGTACTATTATGCACTTTTCGTTTATGAAACAATGTGTTGTGGACCGGCTTCACAAGTCATGACTTTGTCACTGTAAAGTTACACTATGCAGGTTTGTAGAATTGTACAACCACTTCAAGTCGGACCCCCATGAATTACCACAGCATCAGCCGGGTTGACAGAATGCAACTATCGGTTTTTTTGTTACTTTGGAAACTAACAAGGTTTGTAATTATTTCGCCCAACGATTAGTAATTTAATGTAAATATCATTAAATGGTTAATATGCAATTTATTATATATTTTTTTAAATATGGTTCTTATTAACCATTTCAGTAATATTTGTCTTAGAGTGAATGGCTTATTTTTTGGTGTTAAATATATTGCCATTAAAATGATTAAATAAATAAATTGCAATTTAAACACAACATGTGATTTTTTCCTAAACACTCTACTATGACACTTTTGTAAAAATGACCGAGTTTGATGAATCGCGTGACGCAAACGTTGAGGACCGGTGACATGTTACAACCAAATCGCCAGTCACGAAAATCAGCGCTAGGCGACATTATAAAGACCGAAGTTTTGGCCACCTTACTCTTCTTTACGTTCCGTTGTTGGCTATAGGTGATAAAACTGATTTGTGTCTCTAACGGTTGGTTTTTAGGTTTTCAATGAGAGAAAAATATAATCTGAGTAAAAAATCGTTTTAACCCTTTCAGTTCTTCTCATTTTTAACCCCACCGAAACTAGCGTGGCTGACGATTAATTCATTCTTATAGGAAAATCCTCTTTCGATTTCATGGAAAAAATAAGTTGTGTGACCATATAATGCAACCCGACTCTTAAACTATTTTATGTTACATTATGTGAATATAAACTGTCAGCGAAATAAAAACATCCAGCAGGTAATTACAGAATGACTTTATTTAACATTATCAATACAAAGTTTGTTATGTATGGGCAAGGCTTCTAGTTGTGAGACACGACGGATCGTATCCAAGACACCACCGGAGCTACGGAACTCACGAGGACCGGGTAAGGGTAAGCGGAAGAACACGACTGGTCGTAGTCGGGGACGTCGATGAACATCCCGTAGAGGAGGGAATCGGCCACGAAAGGGGCCCCGAAGTCGCCCTGCAACGAATAGAAGTACGATAACACAATAGTCTTCTTTTTAAAGGCTTGTTATTGACGAAGGAAGGTTTGAAAGGATAACAGGATTTCGGACAATTGCCATCGTTATAGATTGTAAAAGCTATAACACAACGTTTCGAGGATTGAAATGTATCCTCTTCATCGGGTGGGGGAGGTATTAATACATACAAAATGAACGAACAGAAAGAAGTAAAGAAGGGAAAGAAAAGGGTTCAAACATACCCAATATCTGCTTGGAGTCTAGTCCAGGCGTTGTCATTGCATCCTGTGCAGAGTAATCATGGTGAAAAGATATTTTCATCGTCTCATCAAGTGCACGATTGAGTGCACTAAGACATTATTGCCACCTGACGAATAGGATAGATTCCAATCCTCGAAACGTTGTGTTATACCTTTTACAATAGTCTTCACATAACACAGTTATAATGGAGGGTTGTTTCAATGTGAATGTTGAGTTTACCCCCAGTTCACCTTCCTCTTAGTGCAGCGTCTGGAATCCGACGCTGTCACAGACTTGACTCTTGGAATCTGGAGTGATGTTCGGATGAAGAGATCCAAACAATTCGATAAAGAAGAAGCTCAAAATAATTTTCTTACATCGTTTTAACATATGTTTCTTAACATCGTGATTACTCATATTTTGTGTAGATTACAAAATATAGAGTGATCATGGTGAAGAGATATTATCAACGTTTCATCAGGTGTACTATTGAATGCACTAAGACGTTTTAGACACGATTGCTAAGCACGGTGGAGCAACCGAGTTTTCTACACATAACGTAGCTTCTTCACATAGATTAGGCCTACATGATATTTTTTATATGATATCGTTTTTATATGTTGTGCCACACGAAATTTACTTATAACGTATTATTCTTGGTATTCTTTTACTTTACTTACTTTCTTACTTAATCTATGTTCGTGCAATACGGACCTAACGTTTAAATTGTGTGCTGGTAGTTCTTTATTTTATTTACTATCTTACTTAATCTATGTTCGTATAATAGGGACCTAACCTTTAAATTGGTTATTGGTATTAGTGGTTCTTTACTTTACTTACTTTCTTACTTAATCTATGTTCGTGCAATACGGACCTAACCTTTAAATTGGTTATTGGTATTAGTGGTTCTTTACTTTACTTACTATCTTACTTAATCTATGTTCGTGCAATACGGACCTAACCTTTAAATTGGTTATTGGTATTAGTGGTTCTTTACTTTACTTACTATCTTACTTAATCTATGTTCGTGCAATACGGACCTAACCTTTAAATTGGTTATTGGTATTAGTGGTTCTTTACTTTACTTACTATCTTACATAATCTATGTTCGTGCGATACGGACCTAACCTTTAAATTGGTTATTGGTATTATTGGTTCTTTACTTTACTTACTATCTTACTTAATCTATGTTCGTGCAATACGGACTAACCTTTAAATTGGTTATTGGTATTATTGGTTCTTTACTTTACTTACTATCTTACATAATGTATGTTCGTGCAATACGGACCTAACCTTTAAATTGGTTATTGGTATTAGTGGTTCTTTACTTTACTTACTATCTTACTTAATCTATGTTCGTGCAATACGGACCTAACCTTTAAAATTGGTATTAGTGGTTCTTTACTTTACTTACTATCTTACTTAATCTATGTTCGTGCAATACGGACCTAACCTTTAAATTGGTATTAGTGGTTCTTTACTTTACTTACTATCTTACTTAATCTATGTTCGTGCAATACGGACCTAACCTTTAAAATTGGTATTAGTGGTTCTTTACTTTACTTACTATCTTACTTAATCTATGTTCGTGCAATACGGACCTAACCTTTAAAATTGGTATTAGTGGTTCTTTACTTTACTTACTATCTTACTTAATCTATGTTCGTGCAATACGGACCTAACCTTTAAAATTTGGTATTAGTGGTTCTTTATTTTACTTACTATCTTACTTAATCTATGTTCGTGCAATACGGACCTAACCTTTAAAATTGGTATTAGTGGTTCTTTACTTTACTTCTCTTACATAATCTACGTTCGTGCAATACGGACCTAACCTTTAAATTGGTTAAAATTGGTATTATTAGTTCTTTTACTTTACTCTTACTATCTTACTTCATCTATGTTCGTGCAATACGGACCTAACCTTTAAATTGGTTAAATTGGTATTATTGGCTCTTTATTTTACTTACTATCTTACTTAACCTATGTTCGTGCAATACGGACCCAACAAATAGATTATTGCTCTGGGTCTATTATTACTTCTCTTACACTTTTCTTACTTAATCTTTGTTAATACGATACTGACCAAACATTATATATTGTTCTTAGTGTTGATATTACTTTTGTTCATACTATTTTACATAACATACAGTGTGTTGCGGTTTGAGATAGCTTTGATTTAGATAGAGATCTAGGTAGTTACGCTTTTGTGTCAAATCCTTTTTGTTAATTGATGATAGTAAATACCTTACACATCTGTACCATTTTATTTCAAATTCTCCATTTTTTCAAAGTCAGTTGGGTAATGATGATTTACTAAATGCTTAAACTTTACCACCATCTTATGTGATAGCAATATATCTGAATCCAACTGACATACATAATCCATAAGAATAAAATTTAGACCCCTGGATCGAATCCCCGCTTGATTGGGCTCATCTAGAGTATGCGATACGTGTAATTCTTAACAGTAAATGGTTGTGTTGAGAAAAGACACGTCACAACGCAATTCGTGTAAGGTTGGAATAATCCTTTAAGGATTTTCTAGTCGTAGCTCTCTAAGATATCTCTGAAGAAAAGACATATAGAAAAAGCTTTGCTCAATCTTAGAGGATTCGTAGGTATTTAAAGTATAATCTAGGGGCATCTGGGCAAATCAAGCCTTCAGGAAACACTTGAAGAGAATAATATAAATTCTTCACGAAATGTATATGAAAGATGACTGAAGGGAGTACCATGTTATTATCGATAAGATAGTTAATATTCTTGAATAAGATTTCATCATTAACGTAATTTTATTCTGGTATATTTCATTTCAAAATTTAATAATCTTAAATCATGAAGCATTAAAATAACGTCTTCATTTTATAACTCATACAAGCTGTAAAAATCGTATTTTTGTCTTCAACCGATTGTATTTATTGCTTCTTACAAAAGTGCTCATGATTCTCTTTTTAAATACCTTATTTAGAGTTTAAGAAGGTATTTTGTGTTTTAGGAGAGTTATCTTAAAGTGCTGTGGCTTTAAAACCAAATGCAATGAACCATTTTAATACAAGAGGGATATATGTGTTTAATCCAAGTTTTACTTTTCTAAATTTCTGCTATGGGCTTATTACAGCATTCTTATGTTGATAAAATAGATACGGTAAGAAAGCATTATTGAGCTAAACATTTAATTAACTTACGAAGCAAAGCGTTGTTTTGCCCTGATTAAAGGCACAGCCGAGTCTCTCGTTCCAAGAGTAGTTAAAGGTAGAAAGTCGGTTTGAACACTCATCTTGGGAGAGCAACGTCATCTCGCCCCCATGTAGAGGAAACGGCATACGGCCAGATTTATCATCCTTGACAATATTAAATGTATTCAGTATATTATAATAATGCAATTTAAAATAATTAATTTCTAGTAACTTCTTGCTTGATACAAAGTTATGTATCGTTTATTATACTGATCGCAGATAAATAACTACTATTTCAATAGGACAATTTTTAAATTGACAAGTTTTTAAACTGTCCAGTTTTCAAACTGTCCAATTTTCAAACTGTCCAGTTTTCAAAATGTCCAGGTGTAAACAGGTGAGTTCAGTTTACTTACAATGTAGCCCCAGCTGGCCACTTTCGTGACGGTGTCAGGTTGAGGATTGCTCTTCGGCAAACGAATAGGCTTGACCTTGGCGGACCACCTAAAGTGACCTTTGACCTTGACGCAGGCGTAATTGTAGTCCAACTCTTTGCTGTCGAAGGACGGGTGAAACACGATCTTGACGGCTTGGAACTGACTGCCGGTGGCTCCATCATCGCTGCCCGCCACAACGGTCAGGTACTTGGGGTTAAAACTGAAGCCAAAAAATTTAATTTTTGGGAAATTGGGAACAACATAAACAAGGGATTCTTGAAGCAGTCCTGTAAGGAAAAGTGAAAAACTATATTTCGAAAACTAATTATTCATATTTGGAATCTACTCTATGATAACTTAGAAGTCTAACTCTAAGAGAGTCCAACATGTTGTGTTGTGTCTATCTTGGTTGAAAAATAAATTATAAACTAACGAAATGTGTATAGACCCTCCTTCTTCTGATGTATTAGACTTGTTCAAATGAAAAATACCAAAATTAAAAAATAACAATGTTATTTGTACAGTGGTTGCTTTTTACTGTGGATGTCAGTAGCAATATATTGTGGACAAGATATTTTAATGAAAAACACATCTTGAATACTTGATTTCGCAAGTTTCAAGACGGGAATTAGTGACTCACCCGTAAATAAAATGTGCAGTAGTGAGACTCCAAGATTTGGACACGATGTTACCGCTTCCTATGTAAATTCCGTCGTATAAATACGAGACCTGTAACAGAGTCGAATTCTGAACATCATAGAAACTATATGAGATGTAATCATTGCTCTATTACATTACTTTCTTGAACATAGATATACAGTCATATCTTCAGATACACTTACCAACAGTTCAGTATTAAACGTATCACATTGTAATTTTTCTCACATATATTCATTAATGAGATGAGTTGTAGGCACTTCATGTTTTTTTTGGAAATGTCAAAAACAATTCCTATCTTAAATGGATACTGTTGAAGAAATTCTCAGATGATTATATAATATTGATTTATACTTTAAATCAAAATGAAAATGAATTAAAATTTTCTTAACCTAAATAAATGTAGTTTATGGTTTTGTTTGTATATTACACTTACCAAGTATGGGAACTTCTTGATTGAAACGGTTTTACCCCCGTATACTCCAAGACCTGCATCCTTTTTGTCCTGGGATCCTTCTATTCCATGGACCACGATTGCAGCTGAAAGACATGATTCACTTAATACAAAGAATCAAGACGTTTAAAACAACCAATATTAACAGTTTAGTTCAATGTTTTCCTTTCGGTTATTTTTGTCAAGACAGCACACAAGGTCCCTCTGTTTTTTTTAAATGAATGCATTTAAATGTATTAGATACTTAGCATTTTAAACTTTGGAAATAGTACAAGCACTTTGAAAAGTTGAATTGGGCATTCAAATTTTTATCAAGCTAAACTTCTTGATTGAGACGGTTTTGCCCCAGTATATTCCAAGGCCTGCATTCTTTTTGTCCTAAAATCTGTCTAAGCCATGGACCAACGTTACAGCTGAAACTCAATGTTATGTGAACAATGCAAATAATTAATACAATCAGTATAAAGAACTTATATTAACCTTTTAGTTTAATGTTGCATTTTTAGTTACTTTTTGTGAAGATAGTATATGAGGTAAGTCTGTATTTACTTAATGGATGAATTTAATTGAATACATCTAATAAGATAATTAGAACTTTAAACATTTGTAATAGTATAATCATATTTTAGAACCTTTCAAATAAAAATTGAATAAGCCATTCAAATGTTTTTAGGATATAATCACATGAAACAATGTGAATAGAATAGCTTTGGTTCTCCACACTTACTCGAAGAATTTAATAATGTGACCTGAGAAAAACATCGTATGATTTCTATATTAAATAAAGCAAGGCACACACAAATCTAGAATTCTGTGAGCTTTAGGTCATATGGTTCTTTTTTTAAATTTAACGACTTCCAAACTACTCTTCAAAATTCGTTACCTATTCTTTTTATTGACTTTCCAAACATTAATAATTGAAAAATCTTTAATTAGCATTAAAAGTAATTTAACATCACGTTAAGACCCCATAGGTTGGTTTGGTTTTGTTTCTTCCATATAGGGACTATAAAAAGTTAAAATTTGATGTTTATCATAAGTAAAATTAAGTAAATGCTGCTGGAAAATATCCAGATTGAAAGATAAGCAATAAATGCTGATAATTAAAAAATAAATAACGGAAAATGTCAGTTTTAAACTCTTACAAAATTCTATATATTTCAGTTATTGCTTGTTTCTGGTATTTATTTGCTATTTATTATCCTCTTTTCCGTAAGTTAAAAATAATTTTAAACCGTTCATTTTCAGAAGTCATGAAATACATAGGCCTACTGTAACAGCAATTTTTTTTTTGGATCTGATTACAAAACTGTGCAATATTCCTGCTTTAATACTTATACATTCTCGTTATATTCTTTCTTGCGACCTTCTATACGAAAATTAGTTACCTAAGATAGAAATTACTCTGAAATTAACACAAAAATTAACGGTAACAAAACCAACCGCACCGCCCCATCATTAAAATGCCAATACCAACCGTGAAATATTTACGTCATGATTCTCGAATTTTTTTATTGAGTATCATTTAAAGTGGACGAAATGACAAATTTAAACGCTCTTATTCCTCATAGAGTGCTATTTACTGTCCGGGGTGTCTTAAAAGCTTGTGGCGATAAAATAAAAACAATCATTCATAGACCTATTGCACCATGTTACTTTACATGATTGAATTTTTAGTTTCTGAATATATTTTAAAAGAAACTACGGTGATCTACCGCAGACGATAAGTTAACACTTTTTACTAAGGTATTATATCTTTTATTAAAAAATTGATATGTGTGAAATTTAACCATTTACAATTTTCAAAAAAAAAAAAAAAATTTTTAGAAAATATATACATATACACTTAAGAAATAATACGTAGTGCCCATGTATAACAAGGTACTTACTTAATACCAATATGAGGAGTGTATTCATGATGTATGCTTTACTAACCGAAACTCGCACACAGCACACTCACACATTTCGCTCCACTTGGTTTATAAAGCACTTTATTGACAACTGAAGTGTTTACAATTAAATTTTTGACATTTTTGAGTGCATGACTGTCACGTCGAATACTTAAACTGAGTTGACCTATCTTGCACAACTGATTGTTATACTCGTACAACAGTGGTACGTAAGATTTAAGCATAGCAGAAAGTATTTGGTTATATAAAGTGGTACTAGAAAAACCAATTTTATTCTTTTCCAAAAAAAATCTATTTTTATGATATTAACAATGAAATGTAATCTGAATTTCTGGCGGTTACTGGCAATGCTGGGATTTTTGAGAACCACAATTCAGTTTCCCTTACTTACCAATACGAGATATTTTGGCGAAAAAGAACTATTTTGAATCAAATATCTTGAAAATGGGACTCTAGTTACAAAAATGTTGATTTCTGTGAAATTCCAGGCAAAGGCTTAACGAATCGCACTACAAACTTTGCGTCGGTTTAGAGGTAATTGTCGTAAAACAATAGCTAATTGGTCAGTACAAGAACAATCAGGCGTCGATTTACTATGAAAGAATGGTAATTATCTAATTTAATTCATTAACAACAGTTTTAAGCAAACAGTTTCCAATAACTTCAACAAATTCCTTACATATTTCAGAAGACAGGTATGAGGTATTTATATCTAGACCTAGTAAGTAGGTCTTATTGTCCAAGTTAGACAAGGTCAATGATGAAGGCGAAGGTCTTTGGTAATTTTGGCATTTACAGGGGGTTGAATCAGTAAAGAATGTTCCTATTTGAGGCACTTTCTCGAGTATTTTGTAAGTTTGTAACTCTGTCTTTTAGCGAAGCGTTTTTTGTATTCAACAACAATTTACTTTTGCTCATTGCAATATACTCAAAAACAGACAAAAAACACAAGACAATGAGATGGGTAGGTGAGGTTATTCGGTTGATGAGCGGATATAACCAACAACAGATTAGCACACAAGAAACAGGCAGTATGGCCAAAGCCACCCAACGACTGACACAGCAGTGATGGCAAACTAGACTGGCAGTGTGGCTAAAGCCACCCAACGACTGACAAGGCAGTGACGGCAAACTAGACTGGCATTGTGGCCAAAGCCACTTAACGACAGACAGGGCGCAGTGATGGCTAAACTAGACTGGCAGTGTGGCCAAAGCCACCGGACGACAGACAGGGCAGTGATGGCAAACTAGACTGTCAGTGTGGCCAAAGCCACCCAACGACAGACAGGGCAGTGATGGCAAACTAGACTGGCAGTGTGGCCAAAGCCACCGAACGACAGACAGGGCAGTGATGGCAAACTAGACTGGCATTGTGGCCAAAGCCACCGAACGACAGACAGGGCAGTGATGGCAAACTAGACTGTCAGTGTGGCCAAAGCCACCGAACGACAGACAGGGCAGTGATGGCAAACTAGACTGGCATTGTGGCCAAGGCCACCACTTGACAACAACACGTACGTAGGCCATAGTTACCCGATCCGCTGTCCTCCGCTCATCAAAAACTGACGCTATGAACAAATGCCCAGTTCGCCAGTTTGTATATCGGGCCTATTTTTACGACTAAAAATAAGATCGTAAACGTGCATGATGTTAACATTGTTCTTATGGTACTAAAAGTTGGCCACCACAATTACCGACATTTAAGATGACTTACCTGAAGATTGGAATATTTAAAAAAATAATGTTTATCAATCCACGAGAAATTACAAGCTTTTAATATAGGATCTTGGGCAATTTTCTTATTGCCCAAGCGAGCATACGAGCTTAATTTTTTTCAGTGAGTATCTGAACTATAACTTTAAATAATATCTTTTTGAAAACAAGTATGACAGAGAAATCATATTTAAAAGTAAATTATAACTAAAGACATTGTAAATAGAGGTAATTTTAGTTCAAAGAGGACAACATCATTTAATACGCTTCAGCTATCTTCTATAACTATACTACAATTATCTTGTTTCTTTTATTTGTGTACATGTTTCAATATATTCCCGAATACATTTGCAAATGTCTACGCAGTGCCTAAAATTTCTAGTAGAATAACCAAAAAAGTGTTTTCCATTTTTAAGTCTTCAGAAAAAGAATCTTAATAACCTATGAATAACGTTATCAATACAAAATCTTTAATCGAACTAACTAACGTAAAGTAGCTATGGTGGAAAGGGTTTATTCCACGTGAATGTTGAGTTTAGCTCCAGTTTCCCTTCCTCTTAGTGCAGTGTCTGAAATCTGACACTGTCACAGACTTGACTCCTGGAAAATTTGTAGGGTCAGTTCATCTGAAAAGATCGTAAAAAGATCTGCGACGAAGAAGCTCAAACTGAATTCATTACATTGTTTAGACATTTTAGATACATTTTAGATTACAAAGTATTGTGTAATGTAGGTGAAGAGGTATTCTCATTGTCTCATCAGGTACACAATTATTGAGTGCACTTCGATGTGATAAACACAATCTCTAAGCTCGGTGGAGCAACCGAGTTTTCTACACATAAAGTAGCTACGGTAGTACAAAAACTACCCTAATGCTTGAAGGAGTACTGTTTTAAAAATTATGTACAATATGACGTAACGGGATGAACTAAATGTATAGTTGACACCTTATCAAAGTCTTGAGTATCTGAAAGCAATTGGAGATAAGGTTTAATTTTTAAGATATACATTTAAAATTATATTTCCAAGTTAATAGGATCAACAGATTCAAGTTTCCAAATACATCAAATGTGAAAAGCACTTCGATAAACATTTGAGCCCTACAAATTAATATCAATTGATCGTCTCTGCACAGGCAACAAGATCATCAAACTTAGGAAATGAGCTCAACTTTGCATGAAATTCATAAAGTCAGCGGCTATCGAATGTTCTCATGATTTGCAAGAAGTGTAAAATGAAGATAAACAAATTTAATTCATTGCTAAATTGTTACACTTCATAAGTTTTGCGGTGTCTATCAAGAAAGTATACTCATATTAAAGGAAGATAAGAGCGATGACGTAAAGGAGGAGGGAGCGGAGAAAGTAACCGATAAACGTTAGTTGATGGCCAAGATCAAAAAGAATTAGAAGAGGGAGCGTCTGGGGAGATTACAGGACTTACTGTCGGTAAGGCTTATCTTTCCATGCAATCATGTGTGGAAAAAGGTTTTGATGTGATCGCATGTGTCCACTTTATTGCTTTAACATTTATTCATAATCTATTTAAAAGTAATATTATTGTTACATAATCATTGGATACAATAAACCACAACACAACGACAAACCAAGGGTATTAGTTTCAGGGGTTTCAACATTGTACACGTATGTTTTTCTATTTCCATTGTGATGTTATATTTGATTGATACCGTCATATATTTGGGAGTATATACAATCGAAATCTGCCTATTATGTTCAATCTGATAACAACAAAGCTTCAAGAATTTGGTAGCATAGCTTCTTCAATCATTGTAGCTTAGTTGTTAATAAATTATTTCTATTTCGTTTTTCTGTAATCAATGCCTTCAATTTAATATTTATATTATTCCGTAAACATGGCAGCTATTACATGCATTTTCAATTTATCAATAATTTTTGGATAATTGAATGATTTTAAATATCACAACAACGTTATTTTATAACAAATTAAAGACATTTAATGTAAAACTTAGTCTGAGTATTCAAAAAAATCTTAATTTATTAACATAAGGTCCATATTTCGGTACTTTGGTTTAAACAAAACAAACCAACACATAAAAATCCTAATTTGAAAATAATTGAATTTAAAATTAAAATTTTCTCATTTAATGAATAAAAATTCAAAGTACACAAAAAAATAATTTGTGGAATATTTTATTTAAAAATTTATACTTTATAAATATCAACCTTTGTTCCAACATGATTAGATAAATTTATACAATACATTTTTCTGTCAGTTCGTACCACTGCATCTTGCAAGACGAAAAATGTCAAGCAATCACACACGTACAATAATTACACATATCTGGTTATAATCGTCAACCTCAAAAATGAAAAAAGGGGAAAATGTTAATTCATATTTTAATTTTTATTCTTATGTTGAATACAAAACAAATGGAAACAACAGATAGAGTATTAAAAGTGATATAAAAATGATATGGAAAAGTAAATTAATGATAGAGAAGACACCTTTTCCACAGTACTGACCCAATCTGCATTTCATCTAATTGAACATTTCATAAATCCCATAAACAATTTCTTTCTTGAGCAGCGCTAAGTCGTTTGAACCAAAAACATACGGCCCAACCTTACAAGAACCTTTCATACATTCCGGAGAGGGTACAAATTAACGTGCTCTATAAAAAGGATTTTGTTACAATAAACTTCATAATTATGAGATAGATTCACTCTTGTATATTTTGCCCACCCTCATGGACCCCTGGTCTGTACGAGGATCTTATCGAAAAACAGAACGAGAGGAAGAATCGATACAGTAAAAAATCGATGGTACTGATAAAAAGTGCTTCGGTCACAGACAGGATTTCGAAAGCATGAAACATGTCCCAGTTGAGAGGTATCAGATGTTTGTTGCTCTTGGTTTGTGCAAGCGTACCTTTGAAGTGGCCGTGCTAGCTTATGCATTGACGGATTTCTTTGAAAAAGGTACCGTTAGAAATGGTATAAAATGATTAATTAGTTGGTATCATATGCGTTTTTATATACCAGTATAATATACCGGTTTTTTGTTGTTCGACTTAAAAACTTAAATAGACTCCATTTTGAAACGGATAAAAGGATCGTATTAATATATTATTTTCAAAAGGTCCATCAAAAGGTTTAATGCAATTCTAAAGCTTCATAACTTAACTGGTTCAATAAATATATGTTTTTATACAAAAATACATACAGACAGATAGACGGAAAACTAGGTTTTAGGACGTACCTTCATATAAACTTTTTTGCTCATTTTTATGTCTAGAACAACATGCCAAAGTATCGGTACACTTTTACTGAACACCTTGTATATATTAAGACTGAACAATGTTTTAATAGGGATTTTACGAAATTAACTTACTTGACTCGCGGCTTGTAAAGTAATTTACGACGATATCCATCAGCAACTTTCTAGAGTAAGGTGTAGTGGTGGGGAAAGGGGCATTTAGCTGATGATCGGGGTTTGAGAACCAAGATTAGGAAGGGATTATTTGCGGGAAACTGCTGGGGTTTATAGGGCTTTCGCTGGATAGCGGCTTAAAGTTAGAGCGGAATTGTAAAGATGGGGTTCATAGAAGTATTTTCACTAAGACGATTAAAGGAATTACTGATATAATAAAGTTAACTGTATTAGTAATTAACCCACATTACCTTTCTGGTACCTATGTAAGAAACCTCGTTATGAATGTACTGTCTATAATCAAGGAAATCAAGGACATTTTCTATCATTCAGTTATACAACAAATCAGTAACACCTTCTTTCAGTTATGCTTCATTCACAATGCTTCCATCGTTAGAAACAAACCTCAAACAAATAAGTGTCTATAGTTATCATGGTAGCAATGCTCTACAGGCAGACGTGAGTTATAATATTGCACAACAGTTTAATTACAGTCAAAACCATCGTGATTAAAACACATATTTAGTGGATTACGTGACAAAGATGTTAATCTTTGATTTATAAAAAAATGGCGTCAGTGATGGAATGTATTGGTAATTTTACCTCTACACTCGTATTATTTCTGCCACATTTGTTGAACGCTTGCCAGACATGGATTTCAAAGTTCAGATTACAGAATATGAGTATTATTGTGAAAGAACCTAATCTTTGTTGCTCACTAAGTTCCAAAACGATTCACGTCATTTTTAATCTTTCTACATTACGTCATACACAGTACAAAATTATAATTTTATATTTAGTTGCACTATGTAGCTGTTAAAGGTATTTTGCTTTTCTTCTTCAGAAAAAAAAACAAAAAAAAAAAAAAAAACACTCCATACTATGGTTTCCCAATGGAAACATTGGTGGTTTTTAATATATTTAATTACTTAATAAACTATGAATTATCAACTAGAAATATAAGGAAGTCAAATTCTACTAACAATCGAGTAATGCAAAAATCAAGTAATCTCTTATGAGTATATTTTCATGAACCTTCAAACGTCTGCCATTATGAATGGTATCATCCTCAAATTGAAAATGATTCATTTTCTGTACACAGGAAATATAACTGTGGATTATTCCACGAGGAGTTTTAACTATTTTAAGTATAATTTAAGGCATCTTAGAATTATGTCTAATATAAAATGATCGTTAATAAGCGTACGATTTTTACAGTATCTACAGATATACTACTAGAAATTTAATTTCTGTCAAGAGTACTACATTAAAAATACGTATATTTCCTTAAATACTCAATACAAAATTAATTTTCTTAATAGATAAATTATTAAAAAATTTCACTCTTTCAAGGTATAACTCATATATATTATAAAAATTTGCATTTGCATTTTTTTGAATTTAATTAGTTTTAATTGGAGTTGGTTTTAATTGCCTCCTTTAAAGTGCCATGTTTCCTTGTGGAGTAATAAAAAATGTGCCCTGTCTTCAAGGATCAACTAAATATCTTAGAACGGTTGTGACTTAGAAAACTAACCTAACCAAAAATTATTTGCACAATCTTAAAATTGTTTCACGACCGCAGCATGTGACATTCACAGTTTTAAATCACAAAACATTTTCGCCACTAAAGAGAGTTTATTCTGATCGGTGGGGTGCCTATGAGAAGAGGATGACTTACGACGGTTAGGTGCGGTGGTAATGACAGCTTTATATCGACAGGGTGGGCCTCAACGTGAAATATGTGAATAGATTTTCCGATACTTTCATTTCCCTGCACCACATACTGACCGAAAGGTTGAATAATCTTAGAACTTAATTTTTAGGGAAGTTTTCAAGATGTACCTTGAACTCGTGATACGTATTTTATTGCAAGGCAGGAGTACGTCACACCTTGTGTAGCATAATATGCTTCGCTTAGATTGCATGCAAGATTTCAAGTCTATTCCCCAATTTACTCTCGAGATAACCTGTGGACAGATAGACAGGAAGGTAGACAGACAGACAATCGTACTGCTCAGAAATGCTAACCTTTTCCGGCAGGCAACAGAGATATTGTGTCAACCTACTGGGTGATAGGCTTCAATGATACTCAGCCAAATTTCAAGGTTAGACTGCACTCAGTCTTCTTCATGTAGAAATGGAGTTTCATGCAAAATTTGTAAAATATTAGATGAAACAAGAAATGAGATATAGCCTCTTCTTATTTTGTTCATTCAATAAGTTTTCATAGCAGGGTTTAAATAATACAGTGGTTGAGATAGAGAGGGTACTACAACGCAACAGTGAACTGAAATCAAATCTTTATCCCAGACCCCTAACATTAAACTGCCAATGTATTACGTTTTTGTTTCAACGTATAAAACATGGACCATGTCTTGTCACTGTAAATCTGCTCTAAACGATTATTTTTATTTATTTTTTTTTTTATTTATTTAATTTATTTATTTTTACTTTATTTTATTCGATTTAAACCATTTTGGCCATTAAATTTGTGATGAAATTCATTGCAAAAGTTTTGTTTTTATAATTATTTAGTGAAATATCTGGCTTTTACGATATTAAAGTTACAAAGTTTTAATGGTCACCGTTTGAAAATATAAAAATAATATTATAATATTGTTATGGGAATAGGCCTTGTTACATTTTACTCAAATTAGGTACGATTTAATGTGTTAGTTTTTAAGATATTAATTTTTTTTACAAACAACACCCGGTTATGGTGAAATAATGTATTCGCCTTACCCTGAAAAATAATGTGACTTTGTCCAGAAAGTTATGGGCGATCGTGTGTAATTGATTTTAATTATTTTTATTGAAATAATATGAAATAATGCTAACCTGACTGCCGGAATATCTAAGTGAAACGCATCCTTTTGTCGAAATTCATTGTGCTGAACAATTTATCGCACAATACCTTGATTTGTACATGTTATTTAGGTATATATTCCTAGATGTGTTTATTAATGTGTAAGTGGCGAAAGCCGTTACAAATATAAAAAAATGAAATGGTAATTATTCTTTAGCTTTTTTCCTATTTGCAAGATAACCCTACCTCAACCGTCTGTTCCGGAATATTTAACATCGTATTCCGTAGAATCTTGTCGATATTTTACATTCACCCCCAGAGCACATATCAACCATGTATAACATCTCAGTTCCACTAGAGCTAGGAGCTACAGTGTTAATTATGTTTAATATTAAATGGCTTTCACACATTTTAGTGTATTTTTTTTACTGAATATCCTCAGCTACAGTAACTCATTTTGGTTTGTTAATTTGTAAAAAATGTATTTTCTGCTTCGTTGTACACTCATGTCCATTTCTTGAGTAACGTGGTAAATACATGCATAGTAATTAGAAAAATGCATTAGAATTAACATGCGTGATTAGTTATATAGGGTTCTAGGCTAAAGGTTCTATGAACTAACATCTATAACGTTTATAAAATTTTAAATTTCTTATTGGTACCAATGTTCTTATTGGGAGTGCCGATGGCCGAGCGTCTAAGTCGTTAGTGAGTTAGAGATAGCGCAGGATCGAATCCTGTCTGTGACCATTGCACTATTTATCAGTACCATCTACCTTGTACGGTATCGACTCTCCCTTTATTCTGTTTGATAAGATACTCGCACAGGCCAGTGGCTCATGAGGACGGACAGAATAAGGCTTAAAAGGGAATCGGCAACCCCCCTTTTTTTTTTAAAAAAAAAAAAGAACGTAACTAATAAAATTCCCTTTTTGTGAAAGTTTTAACAGAAACTGTGACAAATGTATGAAAATTCTTTATTGTAACGTATAAATTGTATACTCACTTTTCGATGCATTTTGTTATAACGTGGGTATAAAATTTACTACATTATATACATATAAATTTAGTTTTTATGAACTTTGAGTAGAAGACAGCCGGTTCAAAAGAAAGTGCTCGAGCTTTTTCCGGTGGGATTCAGTGTTCCGGCAGCGGGAAGTTTTCAAAATGGACAAAATTGCATTTTATCCGGATCGAGGGAAGAGTAAAACTCCATTACGCGGCGAGAGATAGTGTCGAGTTTGATGAATGACCCCCTCCTCGCCCTATAAATGTGGAAACCTGGGCTCACCGGAAGTACATAAATCATTTATCTACCTTCTTCCGGTCTCTGCAACTTCCGCTGCAAACACCTCGCGATTTACACGTAGGATCTGTGAAAAATATAAATAAATCCATAGCATTTCCTTTCAATAATAGTTTATTTGTACCATGGTGTTCACAATGTAGATTGAGGTTCAAAAGTAAGGATGTTATGGTGGCCATGTTGATTATTGCCCCATAACAACAATGTTAAACCTCATACACTTTTATGACCTTATCTATATCGTAGAGTCGTGGGAGATTTCTCACTGTTAAGATGTAGTTAAGATGCATCTAAATGCTTTTTTATATTTTACGATATTTTTCTTGGCTATTAAGGAAAAGGTCTCAACACTTTTTTGTACTTCTTCCTTTAAATATTCACAAAATGTACAATTAAAATACTAAAAAGCGTTTGAGACATCGCCCATAAAACTGCGATACAAATAAAGGAATAAAAGTGCACATGGTTTAACATTTTTCTTATGGTGAAAATTTCAAGGTCGTTCCATATTATATATTGTAAATGTAAATACTACATATCTTAATTATCAACAAGATGTATACTTTATAAACATTCTGTGCTGTTTTAATTTCTAAATAAGAAAATTTCTAAAACGCATAAATGTACATTAACAAAAAGTAACATGATAGGATTAGACTATGCAACTATCACTTATGGGTAATGAGTGGAGGTTTATAAAGAAATTTCAAGAGGACTCGGTACAGTGTATAGCTTGTAACTACAGTACTTGTCTTTCATCTTTGAATATATTAAAAGAATATTCAAAAAACGATCAATATAAAACTTAGTAAATATCCCCTGCTTTTAATTCATATACACTAGAAACTGATAGTACTCATATCTTTATCATTTTCCATTTGTAACTGGATGAAAAGTTTTCCAAAATTAATATTATCTCTATATTGGAATAAATAACTATTTAATTTCTATTGATGTCAAATTATATTAAAAGCCACAAATTATTTGTTGAAAGTTCAAAATAGTTTTACTGCATTAAAAGTTTTCTTTATTTACCGTGACTATAAAATTAAAAAATATAATTTACCGAACCAAACACCCGTTGTACATTAAGTCAAACTCGTATATAGAATATGTTAGTGTCTAATAATATCCACTAAATTAAATACTAAGTGGTATTTTGAGGAGCTCTAATTAGATCATTTTACAGCTGTGGAAATTCAACATTGAATCGTCAAAAATTTATTCTGTCGTAATATTTTCTCAAATAAGGTTACTTTAATTATCTGATTTTATTTTCATTTAGGAATCGGTACAAAGCGGAGTAACTGGTATATCGCTTGAAAGGTTTAAACTAGCTATTTTCTACAATAACGAAAATAGTTTGTAAATCATATATATGAAATAATGCAAATGTTTATCCAATTTGATAATCTTGATTACCTCTCCTTAATGTTATTCTCTTCAGAAAATTTACCAAAATTTTCAAAAGATTCCTTACATAAATATTTTATTGAATATTCTCCTGAAAAATTGCATGGAAAATTTCAAACTTATATAAAACATGTATAACAACAATTATATGGAGTCTGTCACACATATAAATTTAATAAATATGTTAAATAAAACAATGAAGATGAGATTGGTCTAGTTTCACAGTGTCCTGAAACTATATCCCATCTACAATTCATTGTTACTTTACCGACAGTCAAAATAAATGGAACTGAAAGCCTTTCTGCAGCCAGTGGAAAACGCTGGGGAATTTACACGGCCTGTATTATTGTTATTGTTATATTTCAAAGTTATTGACATCTCTTCCACGAGTTCACAATATGGAAGATTGGGGTTCGAGAACAATATTATATTCATATCATTCACGCACAACAATATGATAAATATTTCCAATAATATAAACAATGTTAGTCAGTATTGTCATCAATATAGCGTGTCATCTACATGTATTATAGTCAGACAGTTAATGTATTTTACTTTATCACGTTGGTATCACTCAGCATAGAGCCACAGTTAAGGTGTTAATAGAAGTTTTATCACAACATTAATTTAAATATGAAAACGAAACATGTACTTTTTTAATGCTGCCATTTTTAATGTGCTGTAAAATGTATATAATTATTCTCAGCCATTTTACATTGGGCCAAGTTATCAGATTTCCTTATATTCTTATTCAAATGCCTCCTACTGCTCTTGGAATGATCAGAACAATCTTAAACTTCTTAGGTGTAATAAAACTTATTACGTAATTTTAATTTGTATTAAAAAACTGTAATATTGTGTCTGTATTGGTAATTGAATTTTAACAGTGTATCGTTGAATAATATACAGGAAATAGTGGTGAAATGTCATAGTTTCTAGCCAATTCCTACTAAAATTTGTATTAAGATAATACACACGGATAAGTTACAATACATTACTCGGATAAGCTCTCTACCAATAAAATTCTCTTAACCAATAGAAAGTTCCAAAATGGTTACCATCCACATTGTAAAAAATCACGGCATAGTGAAATATTATAAACATAAATTCTTCTATATGTTTATGTATATGTTTTCTTTCGCACATTAATGCCAAACAAACAAACGCTAAAAATAGCTAAACAAACGTTTCCACTAGTTTGTGGCGTATTTTCGTTAATGGGTGCCGCTGGTGTGAAGCTAGCGGCACCCACTTTGTTTTTTGCATATTTCACACATTAATGCCAAACAAACGCTAAAAATAGATAAACAAACCTAAATAAACACTAAACAAACGTCAAACAAACGATTCCATTAGTTTGTGGCGTATTTTCGTTAATGGTTGCCGCTAGCTTCACACAGCTCTTCACCAATGGCCGGGCAGACGGGCTGCTTGCAAGGACAGGATCGCTCAACGGCCATCCGAGCAGCAGCCACGCTCGACATTGCTTGATCCGGTTATCTTGCAATAACCGCTGTACCCGGTACACTGCACATTGGCAATGTTATACTCTATTCTTTTCTATTCTATTTAAAGCTCGCGTGAATTTGATTTCAATAATTTAACATTAAAAGGCTGTTTCAACGTGTAGTACTTTTACGTTGCCACACATGTTTTAACATTTTATCAGAGGCACGAGAAATGTAATATAAATCAACAATCTATATCGCTGTATCATGTATTACTGTCATTGAAGGCGCAGTAGACTGCCCGCCATACATTTCGGCATTGGAATTGTATCGAATACGTAGTTAGAAGGCGCTGTAGGTGGTATTGCCGAAACGTCATCAAGTCGGCATGCTGATGTTGAAATAAGAACTGAAGTTTCGCACTAAGTTCATTTAGAAATAAACTAATTATGACTTACAAATTTTCTCTTACCTTTTAAAACACATATATTACTTTAATACCACTAGTGAATTATAACACATATTCCAATATTAATTTAATTTTGTGAGGTCTTTCAGATTTCCATCTTCTGGCAACGTCATTTGTGAAGTTTTTTTGGAATATGTGTTATTATTCACTAGTGGTATTGAATAAAAATATTTCTAATGGTCCAAGAATCTTTATACATATCTTACTATTACCAACATCCATGTCAGCTGATAGTAATACTACGGTGTTATTATACATATCTCAAATATTGAAGGAAACAGGATTTTTCCGGACATTTGCCATCGTTCAGTGAAACAAGAAATCAGTAACACTACGTTTCGAGATCTGCAATCTGATCTCTTCTTCAAGTGGTGATTCTTCAACATGGTGGTTGTGATTCCTGACTTAGGCGTGCCACAACGCTTTCGTAAGATTTGTTTATTTTAACCTAGTTTGTAATTGTGTATTAGGTTAGTTCTTTACCTGAAGAAGAGATCAGATTGCAGATCTCGAAACGTAGTGTTACTGATTTCTTGCTTTACTGAACGATGGCAAATGTCCGGAAAAATCCTGTTTCCTTCACAATCCTTCCATCGTCAAAGATAACCTTCAAACAAAGGATCTAAAATATTATTAAATACCTGCAAGAGGTTATAAGGCAATTATTGTTCACCATTGGTTCTGTATTATGTGTCGATGACCATATGAATGTTTTTTAATAATTACTTTATACCTTCATACATTTACTGCCGTTTTGTATTTACAATTTTATCAAACTTTATTATAGTTCAGATATTTAAAATTGTAAAAAAATATTAATATAAAATATTTATTCATTCCAGGTCCTTTTAGTATATTAAACTAGTCCACAATATTTAAAAAATAATTCATATGATATATTTAAATTGAATGCAGTTTTAATTAACATTAACAAAATATTAAATTATTAGAAAAGAAGTAATTGGACGTTAAAACACAATTAATTATTGAGTCAATGTAAAGTAGGGCTGTGGACTTGCCGTACGAAGCAGGGTATATAACAAAGGATAAGTCACACCATATATCGCGTAACGGGCTTCACTAAAGTTGCACACATTTCAAGTCATTGGGCTACATGTCGTAAGTTATAATGATGTAATTAATTTGTTTACAATTTTATTATTTGTTCGATTATCTCGTTGTCATCATTTTCATTCATCAGAAAAGCGTTAACTCTCTGTCAAATCCCATATAACGACACGTACCCTTATCGAACATCGAATCTTCGAAATCAGATTTGGAACAAAACAAATTTGTTGGAATGAACAAATAATTGTGCCCAACACTTCCATATCCTCAATCTAAAGACCAATTCTTGTAAATCTAAAGTTTTGAATTTCACTTTAAACTCAATAGACTTTGAGTACGGACCTAGCGTTATGTTGGAGGATACAATACTAGAAGAAGTCTATTCCTCGAAATTCCTTGGAATTTACCTTGGTCAAGGTTTGACATGGAATGTTCACATCGATCACGTTCGCGAAAAATTAGCCTCAGGCATTTATGTTCTGAGGTCTGAAGTCAAATATTACCCAAGTCAAGTTCTGATAAAGGCGTATTATGGCTTGATTTATCCACACCTCACTTACGGATTAGTAGTGTGGGGTGCCTGTGCAAGTAACCAATTTTCAAGAGTGTTTACATTACAGAAGCAAGCGATCGCACTATTGCAAAATTGAAGTTTAGAGAGTCGTGCAGGTCAAATTTCTAAAGGTTGCAACTGTTAAGTCTGCCTAGCCTCTACACTTTGTAGAGACAACGTTGTATTTTATGTCTAAATGTATCTTGACTGCGGGCCGAGACATTCATTCGTACGAGACTAGAGGTAGAGACAACTACCGAACTGGGAGACACAGGACGGTGGTTTATGAACGCTTGTCTTCACAGGCAGGGGTTCATTTTATCAACAAATTGCCTAATGGATTAAGCCTCTACGCTTAAGGCGTTAAAACTCGTTTGAAGTATTGGTGATGGATGAATGTGGAATGAGTGGTCAAATGTATGTCTGAATGAGAGTTCGATGTGGTATGTATGTCCAAAATTTTAACATTTTTTGACGTTTGCTATACAAATGTATTTTGTCTCCGGAATAAATAATTGACTATTGAATATTGACTATTGCCTATTTTGCTTATATAGAAATTAAGATTCATATAAAATTTCAAGTCTAGCCCAGTTAATTCTTAAGATATTGTGTGGACAGACAATAATGAAATGTTTCCCGAGTAATAGGCTTTGCTAATTATCAGCCAACTAAGTAAAGGCAATCAGAGAATTAATTAAAACTCAATTTGGTAATAAAATTGTAAGCGATACATTTTTAATTTTATAAATTAAACCATATGAGTACATCGAAGTACATTGCCACAATTGCTAACAAAAGACGGATTTTAATATAAAACTTGATTTAAAAGCTCGTATAAGCCAGTATGAGTTAAAGCGATTTATACATCGATAACATATGCAAATCCTTGTTAAGCCTAAATTGTCAATTCAGAGTATTCAATATAAACAGAGCTTTCCCGATAAAGCAAGAGTATTCAATTAACAAGCCTCGATAACGATCGACTACCATAGCAACAATGTTCTGTCAGTTCGGGTATCTTCGTGAATCCACGGAAACGCCCGAGCCTTCATGTAGAGATCCGCGAAACATATTTAGGACGGCAAATAAAAATTCAGTTTCTCACCTTATTTGATTTAGATTAAGTTTTAATACTATCAGTATTTCACTTATTGGGTACGGAATCAACGTAATTAAACGGATTTTTAAAATTGTGTTCAAAGACTTTTGCTGTCTAAATTTATTAAATTATTTTACGTATATACTAGTCGTTATCCGAGGCTTCGCACGCAATTTATAAACTCAAAGCTCCACAAAGTTAAAGCACTTAGTATACAATATGATCCTTCCCTATGATATTTTTCAAACGTATTCGTATACCTAAGTAAGCATACATCAGGTTCATATTATTTCAGTGTTATGGTTAATATGATCAGAGGTTAATGGGCATACTCTTGCCCCAAGTTTTGCTCGTATAGGAGTATTTCTGATTTGAATGAATTACATTTCGACGCCACAGAAGAGTTTACCTGTTGTCCCGATCAAGAAAATATATGCAACATATAGGTCTCGGAAACCCACTTTGGTGAAAACCCGTTTATTTCCAGCCCTTGTTATCTACTTCCGGTCAAAAATATATACATATGTAAGTTTCAGAAACCTACTTCGGTCAACGAGGGTTTACTTCAGGTTCTTTCGTTATTCTTTTAGTCTAAGATATTTCCGATGTGATAGTCGAGTTTGTCTCGCTGACCCAATAAAGAAATTATACATACAGGGTGTAAAAAAGTCCGGCAAGGGCTTGATAATTCCTGAACGATTACAGGTGAATCAATAAAACTTGGCACATCATTACTGCACCTATAAATCTACTTTTTGAAGTAACTACCATTTTTTATTATGTCATGGAGATGACCCACAAGGAGTCAGAAGGAAATCTTAAATTAGAAGATAGGTCTAGTTGTACCAAATTAAAGGTCCTATAGTAGAGTACAATGCCGAAAATCCGATCGAATACAATGGAGGATGGCCTAAACATGTTTAATAATGTACATCTTGAGCTATACTTACGTTAAATCCCCCCCCCACCAACTCCTTGTACACTCTCCTTCATTGGATGTAAAGAGTCACTAAATATCTTAACAACTATTTCAAAAATCCAATATTTATTTAATAAGTTTAACTTTCACAACTTGAGTCATTACAAGAATATTAAACTAACAAAAGACCTACATTGTAAATTTTTCATACTTTAAAGCAGAATAATTTTTTAAAGAGTGAATTCTTTGAGGTCTATTGATAATGACAAACATATTGTAATTATTTCAAAAAGTGCATTTATAGGTGAAGTAATGATGTACTAAGTTTTATTGCTTTACCTGTAATCGTTCGGAAATTATCAAGCCCGTGTGGAACTTTTTAACATCCTGTTTAGATTGAGAAGCCTACTACTGTCAAAAACAAGGGGAACATCCTTACTAAGTTCATGCAACATTTCAAAAGAATCGTACATTATAGGTCTTCTATTATAGAAGTCTCTATGTGTTTCAGACTTTGGTTTTCGGAAAGAATGGCTTGTTGAGGCACATTAGTGTTCATTCCGCTCTTTCCTTAAGCCACTGTACTCGTAAAAATACCATTTCGCAATGTAGAAGAAGTTAACCAGTTTTGAGTACCTTATTCACTGATTTAATCCTAAAACTGTTGTTATAACAGTGTTTTTAATAGTACTAGAAACACTTTAAAGAACGTATTTTAAATTCATTACACGTTTTTAATTCGTCATTGGCCCAATATGGAATAAAAGTTATTCGGTATATTTGTATTTGTTATCTGCATTTCCTAACTGATAAAGCAATGTGTTCTTAATATTGTATACAAATGAAATGTAAACAAATGGTTCAGTTTCTCTAACAAACTTCAGCGGAGACATCAAAGAAAGCTTAAAAGTGCCAACAGCTATTTAATGTCAGTTAAATTTGCACTTTGAAACCTAAATCTGATAACTGTTTTTTCCAAATTAATATTCCAGACAACTTTTCAATGTGCCTTTTCATATAAACCTTCATTAGACTTCAACAAATATAAAAATGAATTAGCCAAAGTAGTAGTCCAACTAATCTCAAGAGCAGCGCTTAGCAATACATTAAGCGATTTATTTTTATTTATAAGACTAGCTGTTACCCGCGGCTTCGCACGCAATCTTTAGAACCGAAGTCCTTACATTATTTAGTAAAAGCAATTATGATGTAATATGATGGGAGTCCTGTTCGTGGTAAATAGAATCAGAGTTTAACTTAATTATTATATCATGTTTGGCACATGTAGGAGCATTTCTGGTTCTAATTAATTATATACATAACGTCACAGTTGAATCTGCCTTGTCATCCCGATCAAGAAAACACAAGTCTCGGATCACACAGGTCTCGGATACTTACTTCGGTCAAAAAGCGTATATTTCCAGTCCTTTTCATATCTTTCAGGTCTAAGATATTTCCAGTACCATAGTAGAGTTTGCCTTGTTGTTCTGACGAAGAAAACTATATATACTTAAGTAGAACCGAGATGCCTACTTCGGTTAAATAGTCCCTCCTTAATACCGTTTATATTCACTTACCTACTATGTCACAGTTTAGCTTGCCACATTGCCTCGATCAAAATACTATATACGTTCGATTATCTAGTTCTCGTAAATCTATTTTAGTCGAAATCGTGTTGACATAGTTGAGTTTACCTTGTCCTGATGAAGAAAATGCACACATAAGTAGGACTGAAAAACCTAGGGTAGGGTTCTACCTACTTACTATGTACTTTCGGTATAAGAGGGAAATTCTTATTAAGGATTTGCAACTTTCCAAAATAATCGTTATTAAATTTTTGTGTTACACTTGTCTTTTTGGACTGTAGCCAGGAAAAGAATGAATCGTTGAGGCATTTTAGTATTCATTTCTCTGTTTTTCCATTAGCCATTGTTAAAATGTAATATCAAAATGTCAAGGAAGCCCACCAGTTTAAAGTAAATTATGTGAAAACATTCATAACTTTGTTCATTAAGGTTAGTTTTATAACAGTATTTAATGCATTAGATGATTTTAATTCGTCACTGGCGCAATCTGGAGTAAAATTTATATATTAATGTTTTATTTACTATCTGCATTGCACTACCGATCAAACACTGTGTACTTATTATTGATAAAATTTAAATGTACAAAGATGTTTCAGAAAGTTTGTCGAACTATAGCTGTCAACAGCTGTTTAGTGCCAGTTTATTTGAATTATGAAACGTAAAAACTAAACCGAAATATTCCAAGTAACTTTTCTTAACTTTTTCTTCATAAAAACCTTCCTCGGATTTCAATGGACATTTTACAAAAAGAATTAACCGAATTGGTCCAACCGTTAACGAGATTACCGCTTACCAACACATTTCGCCATTCATTTTTATTTATAAGATTTGGTATTAATCGAATTGAAGGCACTCTATACACTCTATACTCTTACACTCTGTATGTGACTTTTGGAGATCTGAAATACTTTCGACTATAAGGTTAAACCGTATTGGCTCCCAAATTTTCAATGTTAATCTTTTGCAGAGTATTGTTTCATAACATGCTCAAAACAGCTGATAAATAAAATACAAATTTAATGTGTTGGTCGGAGAGTTATTGTCAATCCACTAGTCAACTTAATATCACTGATTGGTTAGGGCATTCTCAACACAAACATTTTACACTATAAATACATTTAAAATCAAATAAATCTTCTATAGATTCTTTATTTATGAAATAAATACATGAACAGGATTAGTCTATTACTAAATAGTTAAAATAAATTGAAATAAATTCCAACGAAAGGTTACCTAATATAACATGTTATAGGTTTCATACAACTAGGCCCGGTTTACCCTGAACAGTTTTTCAGATAATTTTTACCGGGGCCCGGAATGGGCCCCCGCCACATGTCTATTTGAAGGGATTGTGTCGACGGACGAGATAGCTCAATCTATTAATTGTAACTTACTACTGAATCCTACTATTATTAGCAAAATAATAAGATGTTGTAAATGGGATAAAGGAGGGGGGGGGGGGGGCGACGGAACATGACGGGGCCCGGCCGAATATCTTTCCCGGGGCCCGAGAAAACTGAGTACGGCCCTGTATACAACGCAACGGTTCTATTTACTAAGAAGGTACACACCTTGGATCCATAAAATGAAACATTAACATTGTGACAAAATATAAATAACAAAGTATTTTTTCTTCATTGATCGATTCATTCATCGTCAGCGTTTTCACGTTTCCAAGAACTTTTTTATACGACAACTTGTGCTACTGAAGAAAGTGTAGAAAGCTTTACTGCTTTTGAGTTTTCCAACATACTGCTTATCAGTTGGATGAATATTTTTCTTTTACTTATAATCCTGCTAAATGGTAAAAGCTATTTTTCATTATGAAAGAATACTGTTTTTCAGAATTAAATCATCCCATATCCTTCCGGTAGGTATTCTTCACAGAACACTTTTCAAGTCCCTGCCTTTAAGTAAAGAGTCGCTGCTGAGTATCCCTAAACATCTGTAGTATGCTCCGGAGCGTCCTCATCTAGAATATGGCTTGGCTACTGATACTTCGACGTCATTGCTCAAAAGACTGCTAGATTTGTTCAAGTACCACTTATCTTTGACCCAGACGCTTCATCTTTCCGTCCCCCCCCCCCCCCCACCCCCCCCCCCCCCCACCCCCCCCCCCCCCCACCCCCCCCCCCCCCCACCCCCCCCCCCCCCCACCCCCCCCCCCCCCCACCCAGAATGCAATTACAAAAATAATTTTGAAACTTCTAACAAAACAGTTGAACATGAGGGCACGACTTCACGCTTGTCGTACGATGTAAACCGAAGGGTTGTACAAACCTTTAGTAGCTTAGGAAAAGGTCTCATAGGGGATTTATAGGCATTCAGTATGTCAATGAATATGAAGCCTATGAGCTGTAACGCATATTATCAACATATGAGACAAATGGAAAAACAATACATCAAGACGGCAAACGAATCCTTGGAAAAAAAGCAAGGACAGAAGTAAGAAAAGCTTATTCTATCATAAACAATACTAATTTAAATGACCATGGCCCAATAAACATTTCCGTTAGTTTCGATGGGAGCTGCAGAAGCGAGGGTTCACCTCTAAAAATGGTGTCGACTGTTGTATCGATGTGATAACCGGTCTAGTAGTGGACTATGAAGTTTTTCCAAAATACTGCAGGGTTTGTGAATAAAATGAAAAGGAAGCTGGGTTCAGGAAACGATGGATTTCAAGCTTGGTTTGAAAGGCACAATCCTAATTGCCAAAAAAACTTTGATGGGTCTTCGCCGTCTATGACAAAGACAAAGACAAAGACAAAGACTGACGATATGGAAACTGAGGCCGCGGAGCGGATATGGAAAAGATCGGAGAGAGGAAACACGGATTCCGTTATACAACACTAGTGTCAGATGGTGACTCTAAAACGTTTAGCCACCTTACAAATCTAAATCTTTATGAAACTCCAATTGAAAAGGAAGAATGTTTCAACCGTATAGTCCAAGCGCCTTGGAACCGGCCTCCGAAAAATTGTTTCGGAAAACACCGGAAAGGGCAAAACCTTGGGAGGGAAATCATATGGTAGTTTGAAATTAACAACTATAAACAAACTGGACTACCTACTACAGAAATGCCATTCAAACCAATTTAGGCCATGTAAAAAAAAAATTAAAAAATGTGCTGTCCTTGCAACTCTGTCCCATTGCCCCTCAACTGACGATAAACCGAATCACCAAAAGTGCCCGGAGGGAAATGAATCCTGGTGGTTTTTACAACCGGGCATTGCCAAAAGTGAAGTACCTGGCCTTCACAAGGATAATGTGAAAACCCCGTTGACTGAGAGAGTGGTTGCCAAAATTCTACCACTATACCAGCGCCTTGCTAGTGACGCGTTACTCACCAGGTGCGTGTCCGCAAAAACACAAAACGCCAACGAGGCTTTGCATGGCATAATTTGGACAAAATGCCCAAAAAATACCTTCGCATCTCGAAAGAAAAACTAGAGATGCAAGTGTGTGAAGCAGTATGCCAGTATAATACAGGCTATAGGCAAGCAATATCTGATTTTCAAATGTCAATTAGTCTTAGCCCTGGAAAAAACGCTGCCAAGATTGCCAAGCGCTTCGACAATAAAAGTCTAGCACTGGCACAGAAACGCAAAAAGATGAAAGAGATGAGTACAGAAAGGAAGTTGAGACATGCACAGCTTGAAGAAGAAACCAGGAAAATAGAAGCGGAGGGGAAAAACATATGGTGCCGGTGACTTTTGAACGAACTCTGTTTTATTTTACAATGTATTATATATATATATATATATATATATATATATGTATATTTTATTCAACACTGACATAATAATATGACCTAATATTGATGTATAATACAAACATTTTAACCTAATATATTGTTGTAAATTTATTTCAGAACCATAAACTAAAAAAAATATACGTGATATATTAGTGTTGAACCTACGTTTACTTTCTATCGCAGTTTTCCGAAAGTTTGAATTTCGATAAATTTTCAGACAAAAAATCGATATATCTTGGGAACTAATTGAGATAGATAGTTCAATATTTTTACCACATATTAAGTAAATCTTTTTCTAAATATTTAGGTAGAATTAGATTTTTAGGTATATATGATGAATATAAACATAATTTTATATATATGCATGTTTTTTTTTTCTTTAAAAGTCTAAAGTTTTACTAAATTATTTTATTAAAAACGACTAAACATGATAAATCTACCTAAATATTTATATTAGATCCATTATCTTCAAAATTAGACCATGAGTTAGTGCAATATGTTGGATAGTTTCTTAGATATATCAATTTTAAATATGGTCCTGAAAAATGCGAAAACCCCCCCGTTTTTATTCGCTGTAGGCTGTATGTCACAACTATTTGGCCGTTTTAATATTTTTGTATTTTTTGTTAGCCTACTACACACTAGAAAAAAATGGTTAAGGCTATTTTTATTGTGTATTAAAAAAAAGTATGTTTTCAGTGGCGAATCCCCTTAAAACAAGTATTCATATTTGATTTTGTTTGTATTAGTATATTTGTATAATTGTACATTTTTAATGTCTCATCTTTTTATAAATAAAACTTTCTAAGTAACTTTTTTTTTCATAATGCTGTTCATATATTATTTGATAAATACAGATTCTTTACGAGTTTTATTTCATTGGATATTTATTTACACTGCAATGTTAAATAGCGAATGCTCTAACCAATTAGCTGATATTAAGTTGCGTAGTGGATTGAGAATATAGCTATCTGAGCAACACGTGTGTTTTAGTAATCAGCTGTTTAAAGATAAAATAAAAAAACCCTCACAAGATTAATATTGAAAATTTGGGATTCTGTGGGGCTATTGCCCTGTAATTCAAATCCACAAAAGGCATATTATAGAGCGTAAGAGCTTTTCCCTTCGGTTAATACCAAATCTAATAAATACAAATTAAGCACTAAATGTGTTGCAAATCGCTAAACTCAAGAACGGCTGGACAAGTTTGGCTAGTTCTTTTTTTTATTCTTTGAAGTCCAAGGAAGGCATATATAGAAATAGAATGGTCGGAAACATTTTCCGGAATAATTTAGAATTCTGATAAATAATGATAATATAAATAGTTCACAATACAAATTTGACTTATATTAAACACCTGTTAATACTTTTAAACCTTCTTTGATGGTCAAGCTCAAGTTCGTCAAAGAGGCTGAATCATTTGTTAATATTTTAATTTTATTAAACATTAAGTACACAGTGCTTGATCAGTGAAATGCAGATAACACAAGCAAAGTTATCCTATAACTTTTTCTTCCAGACTGTGTAAACGATGAATCAAATACATCCAATGCATAGAAAATTCTTTGTTTATAGTGTATTTTGGAAATACTGTTATATAACCAATTTTAATGAACAAACCTGTGAATATTTGCACGTCAAGTGATCAAAACTTGACATTGTGATATGGCAACTATACAGTGGCTTAAAGAATAACAGAGGACACTATTTGATGACTCTATTTTAAAGTTTGAATTTAAGTTTCAACTTAAATTCCATTTTATGACGCATGCAATGCAATTGTAACAATTGTTAATGCAATAAAGAGTATTATTATATTATTTTGATCGGTACAATAAATCAAACTCAAATTTGACACCGTAAATACATTAGGCTCAGTCCTAATTGTTTGCATATTTTAATTTATTCATACAACGTGGTAAACTATACTACAGTGCTGAAATATTTTAGACCGAAAGTAGATTGCAAGAGCTGGGGCAGTAGACCTTTTTGGGCCAAAGTAAGCGTTTTAGTCCTACCACATACTAAAATATATTTCTATAACACCCTGTGGTGTTCATAAGAGGGTGTCACAAATTTCTGCGGATGTTAGTATTCTTCATTTCAAGCAAAAAAGATCCTGTAAATATAAGTCAATGAACGTGTCGTTTAGTCACTAGTCATTTTGTATTCTTAAAAAAAATAATATCTCTAGAACTAGTTAAACGAAGAAAAGAAACCAAATTTGGCACATAGGTTTGAATAGATAAATCTAAAATAAAAACAAATAACCGTGAGCGCCAAAACGAAACGTCTCAGTGGTTTGTTGCTCCTGGCTTGTGCAAGTGAATCTTTAGAGTGGTCGTGTACGCTTATGCGTTGACTGATTTCGTTGGAAAAAGTACCGCTGGAATTTCAATAAAATTGCTCAAATGGTTGGTATCGTGTAAAGTTTTTATAACTATTTTTTTTATTTTTTTATTCGACTTTAAACATTTTCAACAGACGCCATTTTGTTAACATTACAGAAAATAACACAATGATATGTTTTTATTTTATGTGTTGTTGGACATACATATATAGGCCTATTCTTCATTGGAACCAAAAGCAAACTCTAACTATGACACTTGAAATATCTTAGACCGGAAGTAGATTACAAGGGCTGGTAGTACATGTTTTTTGACTCAATTGTGTCTTGAAAACCAAGATACGAATATATTTTATTTATCAAGTCATCAAGGCAACATCAACTGTGTAAACCAAACAAAATTAAATTAGGTCGGAAGAAAACTTGAACGGCTGGAACCGAAACTTTTTGACCTCAGTAAATTTTAAGTCGTATATAGGTGTATATATATATATATATATATATATATATATATATTATATATATATATCCATATATTTATTTATATATTCTCCATCGGGACAAAAACAAACATCAACTATGGGGCTTGAAATCATTTGCACTAATCTATTCACGGATGCAGTACGGAATAAATTGTTGGGGTGGGATGTTTAAATATCTAATTGAAAAATTAAGAGTTACTCAAAACTACTTCCTCAGAATAATTTTAAGTAGACAAAAAAACTGACAGTTCATTTCCACTTTACGTTGATTTAAAATTATATTACCGATTCAACATCTGTTTGTATACAAGGTGTTAAGAACCTTCTTCATCAGAAGCGGGAATAATGGAAACCAAAATTTGTTTTACTCTACCCGTAATGTACAACATGGTACAATAAGAATTCCTAAAGTGAAAAAAGAAATGTTTAGGCATTCCTTCCAATACCTCGCACCTAAATATTTTAATCAAATACCAATTTCTTTTAGAACTTGTAATTCATTTAAAGCAAATTGTGCTAAACTGTTCAACTGGCTTTTATTGCAGGAAGATATTAATTTTTTAAATTATGTCCTCAGATAGAATGTAGTTCAGTTAGTTTAGCATGAAATTGAATTTGTATATTTACATATTATTATATTTATATATTTCTTATTTAATTATTTATTGTTACATGTGTTAAATGATATATTGTTGATTTGGTACGGTTATTGTTAAAATGTAATTTTTATTGTTAAGATTTTATTATTGTTATTGATGTGTCATTATTAGTTTAATTGTTGTTATTCTGTGTTGAGTTATTGATATAATGAATACCGACATGTATATATGTATATATATATATATATATGTATATATTGTATATGATCTACAGTAAGATGAGTTAGTGCACTCAGTAACAAGAAGGAAGGAAAAGTTATATATTTGTTATTTCATTATTTATTTGTTACATGTGTTGAGTGATATATTGTTGTTTTGGTACGGTTATTGTTAAAATGTTATTGTTATTGCTAATATGTTATTGTTATTGTTAAGATTTAATTATTATTATTGATGTGTTACTAGTAGTCTAATTGCTGTTATTATGTGTTGAGTTATTAACGTCATGAATACCGACATTTATATTGTATATTATGTTCTACAGTAAAATAAGTTAGTGCAATCAGTAACAAGAAAGGAAGGAAAAGTTAGAACTGGATTAGCTTACCCAGATAGAGGTTAGTTACACACAACACAATACTTGTATCACTTTTATTAATTACCCACACAATCACAACTATTAATTTTCACAACACAGCCACTTGTGACAGTTTAAACAAAATATAGGAAAAAACCAATATGGATAGGATAGTAAATTGTAAATGGATAGTTTAGTATTTATTTCTGATTGAATTATGTCACTGAGTATCTTGAGTGACGCCGGCTAATGCATGACACAATTTGGACAAACCTCTGTCTGAGAGCGAAACTGAACTTTGCTCTCTGAGCAGGTTGGACAACCAATGAAAATAAAATCACTGTTGGCTGGCGTTATTCAACAATATTTGGATATTCATAGAAACCTAATCAGCTCTGGTTCACGTCAGTAGTATTAAAAAATAAATAAAATAAAAAGAAAACACTACAATTGGAGGCTCGATTTTAAATAACTACTTAAGTTGCTGGACTCTAGATTAAGTGTATTAATATTATTATTAGATTATATCACTGGCCACACTACTGGTAATAGTGGTCAGTAAATTCCGAAAAAGTTATTGTGAATTATACTTTGTAAATTATTGATGGAATAAATTATTATTATTATTATTATTATTATTTAGACAGAAAGTTTAGACATTTTTTTGATCGAATTTGTTTTTTGTTGGTATATTTTCTTTTTATCGGGCCACAAAACAAATTCAACTGTGGAACAGGAAACACCTAAATGAATTAAAACATACGGAAGTTGATGATTTTTGAACAAATTAGGATTGTGAGATTTACATGTAGATATTTTTCATACAACAAAAACATAAAATAGACTCTCAACCATGGATACTGACATACTATGTACTTAATACGTATGTCTACTTCTTTTTGAAAAATATCAGAAGACTCCATCATATAACATCAAAAGAAGGCTACTACGGCCATCCATTTTGAAAATAACGTGTGAAACCATAGGTTACTGCTAGTTTTATACAACAAATATATATATATATATATATATAGTACTGCTAGTTATAGAACGCTAAAAAGATAACTGTTTCCGCCAATATACTTGTATATTTTTATATTGTATTTTTAAGAAAATATTGTGCTGTTAAATTTGCTATTATATATATATATATATATATATATAGTATATGCAAATTTAACAGCACAATATTATCTTAAAAATACAATATATACATATATTATTTTATTTTCGTTTTTTTTATGTCTTCCAAAGTCCTTTACTAACTGTCTAACTTTCGCTACATTTAAGGCGGTTTCCGTGGTGTAGCGGTTATCACGTCTGCCTAACACGCAGAAGGTCCCCAGTTCGATCCTGGGCGGAAACAGTTATCTTTTTGGCGGTCTAGATTAAGCTGGCCTCTAATCAACCATTAAACAGTTGCGGAGCATCATGCGATTTTAGAGATAATAAATACTTTTAGATTTAACAACATTTTTTTCAGGTAAGTTATTAATTATTATAAATAACTTATGTTTATTTTTAACCATTCAGTTATATTTCCTAATTTAACAATCCTTAAACCTTATAAAACATTTATTCATAGTAATAATTGCTTTATTACATATTTGCTCTATTAATTGAACGATTTTTGTTACGTTTATAATTTACGAAATAAAATTTAAAAGTTTGTGCCAATTGTTTTATGCCCCACTCCTCGAATAATTTTAAGCGATATCACCTTTTGACAACAAAGGACGGAGTGTGATGTGTTATCAAATTAAAGAAATTTCACACAAACAATTGTGTCTTCTGTACTAAGGATTTGTAATAAAGTTAATTATTCCTTTAAATGTTAAACAGCTAATAAAACACATAAGATGCACTAAATGTTTTTTAAAGAGAGGTAATATATTCAGCTATCATTGAGAGGTATATATATATAGGCTAGTACCAATAACTAGTGAGTTCTGAAAATAATTAACACATCCAAAATCGTATAACTATTGGATCATTATTCCATTTCCATCGTAACATCCTCCGCTGAGGGCAATGATGATAAATATTGGGCTAAATATGAAAGACTAGTAGAAATGAAGAGACTTAGTCATTCATTCTAAGACAGTATAAAATTTTCAAATATATTTAATATGGTTTATACTTTTCTTTCTGTCAGTAATCCTTTTAAAATATTAATTTTATTTTAATGTAAAATGCCGTTTAAAAAACTAAATAGAAGTAAATTTAGTATAAGTAAATAATTAATAAATCGATCAAGCAAAATTATTATGAATCCAATGATTTTTTTAAACTCAACAAATTTGTATTCAGATAGTGACTCAGGATGAAAATTGTCCTTCCAGCGCAGGGGTTTATCAATTCGTAGGTTGAATGACAACAAAACAACACTTCCTCGAATTATACTAATGACTTTTAAGTCGCCTTGTTAAACTGGATCGAAGTTTAAGCGATAGGAATAGTCCTATTAATCGACATAGTTTTAACCAAACCACCAGAGCCAAGAACGAAATTGAACTAAATGACCACAATAGACTAAGAGACAGCATTTCACTAGCTAGAGTTATCATCGTCAAGTCCACTTGAAGACTAGAGGGAGTTCTTAGCTGCAACATCTCTCATGAAATGCGATATATTGCATAAAAACGTGCATTTTATGTAACCACTAGGTTTACAAAAACGAATAAATTATATATTATAAAAGAAAAAATAATATAAGAAAAGTATGGTGATTTTAGGATCTGTAACTCATGATCAGCGAAAATTCACAAAATGTTCCGGAAATTCTGCCATGAGGATGGATGCAAAGCGAATTTCTATCTAAGAACTGAGAATAACCTTTACTACGAAAGTATTACATGCATGTTTAAGACGATAAGATCATAAAGAATTTTGATTCTGATTCTTATTCTGACCAGTATATTAAATCACCTTTCTTTTTGGCGTTTTTCTCCAACCACCATCAAAGTTTTAAAAAATCAGAATTGTACTTACGTCTTAATAAAAATGTTTTAATACGTTTATATCTACATAAGTGTTAGAATTCAATAAAACTAGTCGCAAGTAAAGGTGCGTTCGATTCTCCCCACTTACTCTAGGACCATTTTGCACTGTATAAGCACAACTTAGTGTTTCTTGAAATTAATTGAGAAATTTATCTTAAGGAAGAAATCTATTGTCAGCTAGTTCTAGGGGAGGTCAAAATAAGAGTGCATCAAAGGGTTTAAAAATATGAAACAATTACTTTTTCTCATATTACATGTTTCCTAGTTAGACACACTAAAATCTTACTGTCAGACACATGGTCGTAGCCAGTGAGGGAGACCAAGGGTTCCGGATCTCCCCCCAAATTTTCAATTTTCTCAATTACTTTTTAGTAATCGATTATTATTATTTAAGTAATTCAGTATTACTGAAATGTACTAATGAAATATCGTGCTCCTCAAAGAAACGGGTCAAGAACTTTTTAGGGGAAAAAATGAAGCCTTACTCTCTGTCCACTACGGGAAAATATCAGTTGCCTGGACCCTTCCCCCTCCCCAAAAAACAATTTCTCCAGGCTACGCTCTTGGTTAGACACATCAATAATAGTTATATGAACGTCACACGATTAGAAAAAGACACTGAAAATAGCCACTTTAAGGATCTGTATACAGTGCACTCCGATTTTATCACTTATTAATGTGTCTGGTGGTTATTTTTAAGCATGTTACACTATAAAAATACAATCTGAGAAATAACTATAATTTCGTATGTATATTCCTTTTAATACTCTCCCATTCCGACCTCCTCCAAAAACTAACGCAATTGAATATCGATTCTTTCTTAAAGAGAAATTTCTTTACCGATTTCAAGAAAAAAAAGGTTATGTACTTATGCAGTGCAAATTGGTTCTAGGCTCTTGCACTATGTATGATCCAATAATTTTATGTATTGCACCGAAATACACGAATGTCTTTTGCCTCTCGATAAATAATTAGGACATAGGGCGTGAACGGCGTTACAGTTTCAGCGCTGTATCGTGTCGCAATTGAGGTGGGGGAAGTGGTTTAGAGCGTCGCTCCGGACGTTTCACTCCAACACGGACCACTACCTCAACTTCCAAGGTTACAATCTTGGAATTGACACCCAGAAAATGAAGAAATGTGCCAGGTATCTCAAGGAATATTCAGCCAACATAATCAATTTTCTGAAGAGTTTTGATTATCGTTACAGTGCTGCTCTCGGCAATCAGAAAATGTCTTATAAAATTAAAGAAATGTCACAAAATAATGTTTTATTCTCTAGTAAGAGTCTAATTCCTTAATTAAATGTGAAAAAATAATAAATATATTAAATATTTCATTGCATTTTAGAGGGTTGTTGAAATATCAGAATTTCATAGTTGTAAAAGCAGAATCTCCATGTAAGGTCTTTATTTCTAAAATATTTTGTAAATGTATGCTTTGAGTATTCGAAATGTACACAATAAACAACATCGTGCAATATCTTAGCTTTTCATGCATTCCTAGTTTATCTTCTCTGAATGCGTAAGCGGAGTTTATCAAATTGCTGGAGGAACTTGGACCTTGTGATGTAGATCATTTGATTTATCAACGAAAAATGATTTAAGTGATGCTTTATAGATTCTTAAGTCATAACTACCTTCAATGTGCTACTGTCGTACGCCCAATAATACAATAATAGGAACTGAGTGTACAATGAGGTATAAGTTAGGCCTGTGCAGGGGAAATATCTAGAGGATGGTCTGGAAGTTCCTGAGTTGGTTGGAGTAAATAATTTGTGGAGACACCTTTGCCATTCTCCTCATTCAGCATATTGCACTGTGGTAAAGTATTGGTTTGTTTGAGTTCTGGCATGGTAACTATGTATCAGCAGAAAATATAGGTCTCGTCTAAAGAGGTTCAATATTTTGTACGAGAAGCACGTTCGATTCTCTATACGTCAATGTGATTGCTTCGATAGTTAGGTCTATTGCTGCACATGAACCTTCCTCATTGTAACTATTTTCGATCCGGAATTTTGCGGTATGTTACGTAGAATGAGCTAAATCTGATTCAGTAGTATTCAACTCAACTTGTTTCAGAAATGCCTAATTTTTGTGTACATACTTATTCTCAGAGCCGTTTAAACACAAGTATTATGGTGATCAGTTGCAATATACTTGTTGGCTAGTGGGAGGCTCGATGAAGAGAAGACATAACTGAAACAAAAAACAATTTAAATAAAAGCAAAAGCTACACGAGTATACAATATTTTCAGCTGTTATTTAAATGTTAATTTACAGCCGATACTACACCCAATTTTAATTACATTTATATTATATGCATTAAGAAATGTCTCCTCCAGAATCGTACGTAATTAGTATGCAGCAGATAATACAAGTTTTAACACGAAGAGTAACACAAATTTAGATTGCGCAGTAATCAAGGCAGAGAGGGAATCGTTTTAAAACGTGAATCTTTGATTGTTATTGAAGTACAATAATCCATTTGAAATTAAATAATGTTAGCCTTCTATCTTGTTTCAACATCAAAAAAGTTTTTGTTTAAATTTTTTCGTTTTAATACACAAACTCAGACTTTAATACTAGATCACATTTAATTGTGGCAGATTTGAAGGAAACGACAATTTTAATTACCAATTTTATTTTATCAAAACAAAGTTTCCACAGAGCACAGAAGCAACAATCACATCTACGATCGAATCAACAAATTTCAAATAGTAGGTATTGGTATATATTTTGCAAGACGTTTAAAAATCAATATTCATAACTTGTTGTGTAATAAACGCCAGAGCCTTTTCTGAATTTATCATCTAAACTGGCACAAACACAACTAACATTTTTTTTTTAAACCTCTAGAACTTCCAAAAATACAATAATGTTATGTGAATTTTAAGTTCAGCTCCAGTTCACCTACATCTTAGTGCAGTGTGTGGAATCTGATGCTGTCACAGACTTAACTTCTTTCGTCTGAAGAGATCCAAAAAAAAGGTCAGCAACGAAGAAGTTGAAAATGAACGCTTTACATCGTTTTGACATCAGAGGCGCCTAGAATACAAAATATAGTGTAACCCAGGCGAAAAGGCGTTTTCGTTGTTTCATCAGGCGTACAATTGAGTACATTACGATCTTTATGACACGATCTCTAAGCACAGTGGAGTAATCTGTGAGATTTCAACAAATAACGTAGCTATGGTGAAAAAGATTGATTCAATGTAAATTTTGAGTTGAGCTCCAGTTCACTTCCGGAGTAGCAAAACTCAAAATTCACATTTAAATCACCCTTCTCACCAATAGCTACGTTATGTGTAATAATGAAATTTCACGTAAAATATGTGAAAATTATAAAAATGTTACTTTCATTATAATATTTAAAAATAATTCGTTCAAATTCGTAATCTGTTGAAAACTAAACATTTTTAATAGTCGTCAGATGTCCACTTGTGCACACCGATTTCGCATTCAAAACAGAAAATAAATATATTAACGACACAACACAAAAATGTCCAATATTATGTATAGCCTTACTATTCTATAAAATCTACTAATCTGGGATTGAATTCCGTGTCAAATCAAAAAACTGAAATTTTGTATAATCATAGTGAGTGCTGAGACTCACATTTGATAATACATTTGAATTTTTATATCAAGCAGTTTCTGAAATACAATTCATGAAAATTATCGAAAAACTGGCCAAAAAGGTATGAACATACGTTTCCTATCTTATAACTGTACATTTGATTAATTTTGTTGGGAATCATCTCAATCCGGCACAGACTCCTTTTTGAAGATTTGACAACTTTTTACAAAGTCCTTTTGAGTGATATTCTTCATCCAGAATACAGACTCCACATCGTGATCACCATAATTTACTTCGATCATACCACTCTGTGCTATGGCACCAGCGAACTGTCCCTACAGAGGCGAAATACTAATTAAAAAACTGGATGATAACTTGGTGGGGGGGGGGGGGGTCGGCAGAATATCCGTGATCACAAAACACCTCGGCTGAGAACCGCTCCTCAAATCTCAGGAGAATTTAACCGCCCTGCTACCTCGTTAATTATATTTTCAAATGTCCTAGTCTTTCCAGTAGCTTCGCTGATTTTTGTTTAAAGTTTGTTATTGACGATGGAAAGGTTGAAAGAATAACAGGATTTCGGACATTAGCCATCGTTATAGGTTAAAAAGGTATAACACGACGTTTCGAGTATTGGGAATCTATACTCTTCGTCAGTTGGGTGAGGTATTAATACGTACATAGATAACGAACAGAAAGAAGTAAAGAAAGGAAAAAAGGGTTCAAACTTACTCAACAGCTGTTTGGAGTCCAGTCCAGGCGTTGTCACTGCGCAGGATGCAAGTCCCGAACTAACTAGGAAACCTAAAAAGATTGTAACAATCAAACAATCCTCAACCAATAAAATTCGTACACATACCATGACACTAAGGTCTAGAACCAAAACATAGGGCAGGAAACAGCTTGCGTTTACCCTTTACCCCTCCAGACCATCGCCTTCCTGTCCCATTGTTTTAGATGACACTAAGGAGCGCCGATGAAATAGCCGACATCGCCATTCTTGTTAGTATCGCACTGTAGTCTGTGGTGGTTTGATGTGTGATTGTTATTCTCGTACTTGTGATTTTTGCTCGGGACTTCCATCCTGTGCAGTGACAACGCCTGGACTGGACTCCAAGAAGCTTATGTTTCACTCCTTTTCCTTTACCTTCTTTACTTCTTTCTGTTCGTTATTTTTGTATGTACTAGTACTTTCCCCCACTTGATGAAGAGGATAGCTTCCAATCCTCGAAACGTTGTGTTGCACCTTCTATAACCTATAACGATGACAAATATCCGAAACCCTGTACCCTTTCACTGATTATGTTTCTATCCATCCCACTGTTGTTCATCAAAATTTTGACGAATAAACATTCCTTTGCATAATCACTCATTACAGTATATTCCGGCAACGTATCGATTCGATTCATGCACCATTGGATTCGGGAAAAAAAGCCCAAGGAATACTATAGTTTTATTCCTCTTTGTATTGTAGTTGCAACTTACCAAGTTCGTAGTTTGGAACGTAAAAGAAGATGATGCAATTCATTGTGACCGCCATGTTGTCGATGCCGTCTGATTTGTTTATGTGACGAGTCGTGTTTATTAGTAAGTTTTAGTAGGTTTATTTGTGTTTTAGTGTTGTGTTTAGTGTGTGGTGAATTGTTTAAATATTGCAGTAGTGCAAATAAATATAATTTAGAATAAATAAATTTCTTTTTGCAAAATTGCAAAATGACTTGGCTAAAATTCATTTCACGTAGTTTGTTATTGTTTTTTCACTCACTAAACGTTATTTTAGGCACTCTTTTAGTTCTGAAATAACAATTTTCACAACCAAATATATATTTACCGTAATTTCTTTGGTTATGTATGATAACTGTTTGGACCATTCCAGGGTCATTGTTAGTCGCGTAGGCTATATACTGTTATTTTAGTAATACATGCAGTTGTGGAATCAAAATATATGTAATATATTTAGACACAGTTTATGGTTTTCTAAAACTACATAAAATTTCCCATCAGATTGAAACCATAGATTTATAAATTTGAATACAATACAAGCTTTGAAACACATTTTTATACTTTGCTGTTTGAAAATTTTTCGCAAAAGTTTTGAGTAATGACAAAATGAAACTTTTTTCGACTCTTCAAAAAAAGTTATGGAATTTATTTTTAGTACTGCTGTATAGTTTACTTCATTCTGAGTAATAAAATATGCAATATAACATGTATTGAAGTAAAAACTGTGTTAGTAAAACTTGTATTAGCAAACTCTTACATATACACCCTATTTTCACAATTTATGCGCATCGCTGCTTTTTGTTATACAGTGTTATTATAGTTTCATAAATTTGTATAATGCTTATGTGTTTCTGAAACTAGAATAAATTTGACACAAAATGGCAATCTCACTTTTATAGTTTTCTTACTATAACTTGGTTTGCTAGGTATGGTCCCCCCCAAATTTAAAAAAAAAAATGTAAATTTATTGAATTTCATGGAAAAATTTTTTTAGTAAACATTTTTTTAAGGCCAAATTTAAATACTAATATTATTATATGTTTAATTCTGAACACAAAAATATATACTTCTATATATATTACTTTTAATTTATATTTTTAATAAATGTTTTTTTTAAAAACCCTTGCACGAGGCTCGAAAACATGCCGCCACTACAGGAAAAAATGACCGCCACTTTGAGGGCTATAGTAATTGAATGTTTTGTCTCTTTATTAAAATACATTAAAAAATTCGAAGTTGTACAAAAGAGTTTTAATTAAACACTATAAGGTTTTCTTTTGATAATATCATAAATTCTATCCCGACTTTTAATTGATAGGTTCAGTACACATGTAATACAGGGCGTTATTTTTTTTCTGATGTTCCAAATCTCTCCGAGCATTATTTATTGTATCTTCCTTACGAATTTATGTTCACACAATTTTATACATTCTGAGTAAACTTGGACCATAATAAACATTACTCTACATTTTAAATTTAATTCATAAAAATGAGGTATATACTGTAAGATTAATAATATGAATTATAACTCTGAACCAAAGATCGTATGTTATTGCATGCAAAGGTTTAGTATAGTAAAGTCACACAATCTCCATATGTAGGCAAAGCCTATTTTCGGTAGTCAATGCTCGTGACCCTACCTCCCAGGGCAACTGATTGCTGGCATAGACTGTTATTCTGTTACAATATAAATAACAACTCGGTCGTTTTTATTTGAACCGTTGCACCACTGGTAGCACCTGAAACAAAATTGCTCATAAAAATTCTATTAACTTAAATTTTTAATGTACATTTTGAACATAAATTTTGATAGTTAATTACGAATCATATTTACCAAAGCTAGAGCGACAGCTTATAAAAGGCTAGTTGTATTGTATTACTTTCACCTGCACTAAGAAGGTTTCCGTGGTGTAGCGGTTATCACGTCTGCCTAACACGCAGAAGGTCCCCAGTTCGATCCTGGGCGGAAACAGTTATATTTTAGCTTACGATATTTTTATAATATTTTAGATTTATAGTTTTTAGTGTCTTTCAGGTAAATTTTGTGTTGACTGTTAAATTTGTTAACTTTTTTAAATGCGCAACTCCAATTAATAACATTATGATCTCTGCAAGAACTGATTTATTATGTATTTATTCCAGTGAATAGATCGTCTCCATTACGATAACCTTTTCAAATCTAGACACGTCCAATTTTATGTTACTTATTTTTATTCTTATTCCCACACCTCTTTGTGAAACCCTATATCACAATTTTATTGAAGGTGGTAAATGTTTGTCATTTAATTAGTGGTCGCTCTCCATATCCGCTTTGGACAAATCCAAAGCCTATACACCACGCAGACCCAAAATCTGACGTAGGATTAACTTTGTAATTATTTAACCATTATCTTGTGAAGACGTGTTAAATTACCGAAAACATACAGAGCTGTGTTTCGTACCGTTAAACATAATAAATGAATACGCCTCTAACTCTATAAATTTATAAATATACTAGCAGTTACCCGCGGTTTCGCACGCAATTTCCTGTTGAAAAACCCGGACAATATATTCATGTATGTTTCTATGACATAATAAACAGTTCTGAGATAATCGACAGTCACTCAAAGCTATTTCAGTCTCCTGATCCATTTAAGTTTAAAGAACAGTGTGTTGGGATCCTGAAGCTGTAAAGTGAAACAGTTTTTTATAAGATTCCTATTTCCCTCCAACATTCCATGATAGTTTATTGAAGTTCTCCGATGATTTCAGTAACAATAAGAGTTAGCCTTTTTATCCAAATGACGAAAGTGTATCTATCGTACAACTAAAAAGTTGCGGTCAATATGAGTCTGTTCTGGTCGTTTAAATTCACTCCCGTCTAATGTATTTACGGTGTCACAATTGAATTATGCTGTTGCACAGACCAAAAAAATTGTTTCATATGTTGGTTTCTGAATCCATCTTATATTACTTTTTGGTGTTTAAGTGATTTTGATATTTTTTAAATATTTTGTTAATGTAAAACTGTGTATACAGAATGTTCTTGAAGTTCCACATAGGCTTAATATTTTCTTACCTACTACGAATAAAGCAATAATACTTGGTACATCATTACTTAAAATGTATACCAATGCCTTTTTGTAAGGGGTGAAGTTTTTGAGACCCTAATTTGTTGTACTACTCGAGCTATGCTCTCATTTAAAATTTTCTTCTGATTTCTTGCGAGCCTTTCCTCCTGATGACAGAAAATTGATAGTGACTCTAAAAAACAGACTTTTAGGTGCAGTAACTATGTATCAAGTATGTTTGCTTTATCTGTAATGGTAAATATATTCCCACATATACATCTTTTTCAGTGTGATTAAAGTTTGATTAAACTGAAATTTAAAAAGAAATTAAAAAACTGTTTAAGATTAGGTGTTAATTTAGAATGTTACTTAGGGCTAAACAGGCCGGGATTTAATATTCAGAACTGAGTTACCACTGAGTAGGTCGAAAATTAAGTAAATTTATATTCTGTTTTTTCCCTTAATTTTCGAGGAATTTAATTTTGTAAACTGGTTTGTAAACTATATGAATATAGAATTTTATATATATATATATAGAAGCAGAAAAATTATTGTATTTATAATTTTAAAAATTACTGTACAGAACTTCTATTTATTTTTTTTTATTTGTAGGTATTCATTTACTAATTTCAGAAGTCCTTTACTAACTGTCCAACTTTCGATTCTACAATATTGGTTTTGTTCAAGTTACTAATTCCTTATTTGCCATATTTTATACGGGGTTTCCGTGGTGTAGCGGTTATCACGTCTGCCTAACACGCAGAAGGTCCCCAGTTCGATCCTGGGCGGAAACAGTTATCTTTTGTAGTCAATAATTGTTTATGTATTTTGGAAATTTTACTTTTAAAATCAGTTCAATAGATCGAGAATAATCATTTTTACCGTTATTTCCGGTGTTTTGGTCGCATATCGTTTTAATTAAAAGAACAGTGACACAAACATAACAGAACTGAATTTTGTTTCGTTAAACATAGTAACAATATACTAATTAGTTTTGCTGCAATTTGTTAATGATGATTTAAAAGCTCATAGTTTTTGTTCGTATAAATGTCATAAGACATTAAAAATGTACAACGATACAAAATAATAACATACAAGATATCAAATATAAATACTTGTTTAATTAAAACCGTAACATTGATAAAATGTTACAAGAAATCCTATTATCTTTCGGATGGATCGTAAGAAACAACGAAATCATCCTCTTACTCGAATGTATTAATTATTATTACGAATTAAATTTTAAAAATTTTCAAAAAGAAGTTTATTTTTTTGATGCACTGTACGTAGCGCTGGGCTTAGCGATAATGTTACAGTACTTCTGTCGGCCACTAAAATACAAGAAACACTGGCGTTACTTTGTTAAACTTGTTACGATATTAATACACAATCTTAATTATGGAGCTTTAATTTATAATATTTGTTTATTGTACTGACTAATTTACCAGTGCTACAGCGTTCCAAAAATCTTTTACTAACCCTCTAACCTTCTCCTCCTGCAAGGCGGTTTCCGTGGTGTAGCGGTTATCACGTCTGCCTAACACGCAGAAGGTCCCCAGTTCGATCCTGGGCGGAAACAGTTATCTTTTTAGCTTTTCCAGAACAACTACTAACAATCATCAAGCAAATTTAGATTTTCTGAACGGTTCAATTATTGATCATAACGTTTTTACGCTCCCACACAAAAACTCCCAAAAAGGAATTAATAAAGAAATTTAGGATAGTTGGAATAATTTATTCTAAATTTTCAACTGTTTATATTTACTAGTCTGAGAGTCGAGAGGCAATTTGGATTGTATAAGCACATATACTATTTTTTTCCTTTTTAATTCAATAGAGAAATGTCTCCTAAGAAAAAAACCCGTCCGTCAGCTGTGCTAGTTTCGGTAAAGGTCAAAATAGGAAAGTATCGAAAAGGTTAAAAGTATGAAATTATAAATTAGTTCACAAACCAAATTTGTTTAGCTTGTCACACTTGAAACTGACCGTCAGGTACATGTAATAGGTAAATCACAGTCAAGCAACTCGAAAAATAGGCTGATAGTAGCCATTTTTATCCAAATATTCGTGCTGTATATTCATACATTTAGTAAACCCTTTATTTGTAAATACAAACGTACATTATATATTTTTGTTTTAAAGTATACACTACAGTAAATACTATGATAATAGTCATAAAAAGGAGGGGGAATAGTAGCAAAAGATTTACAATTAATTTTGTTCACAAAATTCTCTGGATACTCTTTTTTAAACCTATGTAATAACAAAACTAAGAAGTAATAAAATGGATTAAACCATGAAACGGAGGGACCACTTCACATATCAAAGAGTTCTCTTTAGCCACGTCCACTATTTAACAGGTTCTATAATAGCCATTGCGTGGTTGAAGTTACGATCAGCAGTTAACTGTGTGGATTTTGGCAATCGGTTTTTAGTTTGGATAATTTTAGTTTTATTTAAAAGTCAAGAATAAAATAGTTTTTGATCACTCCTCGAGAATTTAGGGGAATTTAAAATTGGAAATTATACTACCATTTTTTAACTATACAAATAACAATTGGTGAAGACAGATAAGAATACTGCATAATATGTACTATATATGTAATATAGCTTGAGCGATTGACATATTTTTTAAATATTTATGAATTAAGGAAAATAATTTTTAATATAAATTTAAAAAATAATTTATGGTTAATTTTAATGGTTTAATTAATTAAATTTGTTTAGGGAATTTATTTTTATAAATATAATTGTGCCATGACCATTGTTTTTTTAACTCTGTAAAAATGTAAAAATAACACTTATCTCCAATAGGTTTTATAAAGTCTGAATATGAAGTGCCCTTCAATTCTGCTTTCAAGGCCAACGATTCCTCGCGGAAGGAGCAATAAGAAGTTGTTTTTCCATTTTCTGGTTTTTTAGAAAAGAATATAATTTTGAGGCCAGAATTTTGTTTAAAAATTCAAAATAAATTATTCCAACCGAACACCTACGGTACTGTACTATCTTAAAAACTCCCCATTAAAATAATGAAATTATTTCTAATATAAGTTAATCTCATTATCAAATTTTTTGAACAACTATCAACTCTGCTCCACCAGATTCACCAGTCCTGGGTTTGACCTCCTACGATCCACTGCCCTGTGAAAAGGAGCTAGCTCCTAAGACCTCCTCCAGTCCACAACTGGACTTGATTAAGTTAACCACTGAGAAATTAAATACAATTCTATCTTAAATTACGTCCTTTATATTCAGTTTATCTCTAGGAACTGTGGCTTCCTTAATAATTTTTGTTTAGTAGTACCTGCAAACTACAAATGTTAATCTGTTCAGCTAGTCAACTTTTCATTCATTAACATATTGCATACATCAAAAAAGCATTTATTTGTGTTCTTTAATGAACAACCTCATACTTTCAATACGATCCGCTTCGATAACAATACTATTTTCAAAGTTTTTCGGCTCACAACGCGTAGAAACATCGTTTACACACATTGGACTTTACAACATTCTTGAAATATTTCTGCCTTGCTATGGAGAGCCATCTTCTGTCAACAGATTTAAAACCGAAACTGCCAATAATAATCATTTGTTTGTACAGGCGAATTGAAAGAGCAAATGTGTATCGTGATTGGCTGATGCTTAACCAACGGAATACGACTTCTTTATCACAGACTGCCAGCTTTTAGACAATTTGATGCTGCCATCCTTGTTGAAATTATTTTCTTTCTTGATTATTTCAGAGGTTTCTCTTATTATGCTTTGATAATAGGATTTGTTTTGCTTGCACGTCTGCTCTGTCGAATTCTATAGCATGGTTTTGAATTTGCACTACGCTATAGGAGATTTTTTGTATGAATACAGGGTGAACCGAAATACTTAGATGATCACAATACGATACTTTACAATCCTAAAACTATAAGTTTTAATAAGAAGTTTATTGTCTTTTTATTCATGAACATTGACAAATAGTTTATTTTGTACTCTTGAATTTTCAAACATTTAATACACTAACTCAGTATCATTGCTTCCCAAGCAAATAGCACCACGAATTTTAGAACGATAAGAATCAAATTGACTACAATGTTAAAGTTTTAACTATAAGTTGGTTATCGTTATAAAGGTTTATACAATGGATTTCGAAAAGCACCTTTATCACAATTTTCCTGTTTAGAAAAGGTTAAATATGATATGCAAATCAATAAAGAATATTGATAATTTATTTGATTGCTTTACTGCGCTCGTACAGAACAATATTTAAATCATTATGGAAACTTACCTTGCATACGCACATTGATTATGATATACGTACTTTTTTGATTTCATACGTATATACAGACGCAAAGAATTAATAGGGGTAAGTAAGAGATGTGTCGAATTTGTAGTTTATTATCCTAAACTAGTAGGTATTTTAATTATGAATCTTACCAAAAATGGCAGTTTAAGCAAAGCATGTCCTTGGGCATTAATGTAAACTATACTAAACTTTAAAATTCTATTTTAAAATCAGTTTTAAAACAGTTCCTAATTATTTAACTTCCCATTTTAAGCAAGTCCTCACTACAATTTTGATTATCCTCTACAGCCTCCAACTTGGTTTGCAATAATGGACGACATCTTGCCGTCCAATGCATTGGTCAAAACTTAAGCCTTTCTTATTAGTGCCAAAACTAATTAGTTAAGCTCATACAGTAAAAACCTTTTTTTCCCATAATCTCGGCATATTTATCAACTAAATGCTATAAATATATAGTATGGTCACTACAAATATTTGAAATTGTAACTTTAAATGTTTACAATAATGTTAGTTATATTTTCTATCGCACGCAATAATTAACTAGTATGAATACAAATATTTTTGTAATTGCAATGTATTTTCACTAATTTTAACAATTTTATAAAGGAATTTTAAATGATCGAAATGCGCCAAAACAAACGCGCTGTATTCATCACAGTAAGGGTTTCATAGCACACAGAAGCCTTCAACTGTTGAACCTATAATTTACCTACACATGTGTACTGAACTATAGGCATCTATTTCTGAAGGCGTTCACAATAAATTTAATATTCACATCGTAAAAGTGAACACAGCTCTTTTCGATTTTAAATCCTGAAATAAACACACAAAAACAAGATAAAAATGTCTCTTTATGTTAACATATTTACTACTGCTTTATACTGAGTGAGATCGACTACTCTCCTTACTAGTAGGTACTCTGCGCCGTAAGGTGTCCTAAGAGAACAAAGTGCAAACTCAAATAAATGAGCAAGGACGTAGCCATCGAGGGAGTCTAAGGGATGCGGACCCCCCCCCCCCAAATTTCCAGTTTTCAATTACTTTTTTGGTAAACAATTATTATTATTTAAATAATTCAGTATTACTGACATGTACTGCTGAGATCATTCTCAACACAGAGACAGGTCAAGAACTTTTTAAGGAACAAAATGGGACCTCGCTCTCTGTCCAGTACAAGAAAATATCAGTTGTCTAGACGCCCTCCCCAATATTTTCCTAACTACATTCTTGTGTATGAGCTAGATGTTTGTGACAACATGTATATTTTGGTCTTCCGAAAAATAAAATAAAACACTTAGGCATAACATAGTGAGAAGTGGGTAACTCTATAAAATAGGAAGTAAATTTAATCAATCAAAACTGTAGAGTTTTCATTTCATGTTTTTAGTTCAACTTTTTCATTTATGCTACAATTTATAATACATCAAAATCCCATAGATTGAAAGCAAAGTGGACGGAAAAGAGAATTAAAGATTATTTTGAAATGAAAAGAAATACGAGATTAAGAAATAATTTTCAAAAGGAGGTTCATAAAAACCAACATGGTGATAACATTTTGTATGGGTCCATACTACGATATCATATTTAATAATGAACGCCGTTCATGTTTAGGCATATCGTATGAGCACATCGAAATAATTAACTATGACAGTTGCATCGTGAAAAAGTATCTAAAAACGTACATACCTCAGCAGTTATTTTACTCAACAAATATTTATATTATTGTAATGATTTGCTCTCCCAGAAAAGTCAAGTTTTCATTTTTACACAAAGTTACTATTGGTTTTATTTTTATTTTCAAAAATAATTGTAACAATTGTTCAAAACCATACAGTTACACATTACTAAAGTGTTTTACTCTGTAATACTGCAATACGAACGGAATACTTTGCTTGTAGTAATCATCAAGCAGCTAAGAGGGAGCAAAATTTGTTTAGAACTTGCACTTTGACATTATACTGCAAAACACATTACCTTTATTATATACCTGGCCAGAATCACACTATTTTTAGCACTCTTAGATACGTTTAATCTACAAATATGTGTATTTCGAGAAATTCCAATGAACCAGTGGTGTATCTAAAGAGAGGCTTATTGAAGTTTGAGATCCTCTCTTGAGGTTTCATATTGAGATTTTAAATTATAATTTATAAAATAACTGTTGTAAAAAGATTAATTTCCTCTATAGCAATCAAACTTTAACTTGTCGACCAGCTCATTTTTACTTGTCATTACTAAAATCATAGCGTTTTCACTGGTTGAATTATATTGTCCAACTTATTAATTCCTGATAAACCCTACAGCTTTTGGAAATACTGGCTATGGCATAAAATGTACTCAATGGACCCATTTTCCAGGACTCTTCACATAATAAATAAACTGATATAGCGGTATAACGAAGGATCACATGTACACATACTGTAGCTAATGTGGGAAGGATTAATTCAATATAAATGTTGACCTTAGCTCCAGTTCACCTTCCTTTTACTGCAGCGTTGGAATATGAAGCTGCCACAGACGTGACTCCTGGAATTGTGAGTCACGTTCGTCTGAAGATATCCAAAAATGTTGGTGATGAAGAAGCTCAAAGCCAACTCTTTACATCTTTTGACATCAGAGACACCTAGACTACAATATATAATAATACAGTGTTATCTAGTGAAGAGGTTATCATTAGGTACACAATTGAGTGCCCTATGATGTTTCTGACAAGATCTCTAAGAACGGTGGAGCAAGGGTTTATTCAACATGAATGTTGTTGAGTTTAGCTCCAGTTCACCTCCCTGTTATTACAACGTCGGGGATCTGACGCTGACGCTGTCGCAGATGTGACTCCTAGAATCTTGAGTCACGTTCGTCTAAAGAGATCCAATAAAGTCGGGGACGAATAAGCTCAAAACGAACTCGTTTCGACATCAGATGCACCTCAATATCCCATAAGATATGTTATGGATTGTATGGATAACTTGTCCCTCATAATTGGTTATTATCATATTTAACGAAGCGTTAAAAGTAAAAGTAAAGATGTTTTATTTTACCAGGCGAAGTTAGGGCTAGGAGAAGTCCTCTCAAACACTTAACCTGGAGACCAACGGCTTAAAGGTGACTTCTGAACCAACGGCAGGGCAAGCGGGCTGTTTGTTTCAAATCGCACAGCAGTCACCCATTCAAGCAGCAGCCATGCTCGACGTTGCTTGATCTGGTTATCTTGCGATAAACGTTGTGCCATTAAGGAGAGTATGACGTTATTTTTTATGCTGTATTTCCTATTTTGCTGACATGTTGAAAAATATAAAATGTAATATTATTTATCACTATTTATTTTAAAAAAAGTATTTTATTCATGTCCTTCATTTTTGGTATTTATTAGATCAATCACATTTTTGCGGTTTGTGTCATTAACGGAATATTACAGTACATTGTGGATGACCACACATTGGGTTTTGTCCGCGATTGCCAAATCATCGACTAGGCACAATTTTACTCCCTATGACTCGTCACCCTGAAGGTCGAGGGGCGGAGGGAGGGTATGGGGTGATGGACGAGGCGGCGGCGCGGCGCCCGGCGTGAATGAACCTCCTGTACCGGGATGTGTAAGGGCTTATTTCGGGCATTACGTCACCTGGCAAGCTCCGAGACCCGTGTCAGCAAAAGTGGCCCAATCGCCAAGTTCTTGGAATCGTACCGACCCGACCCGTGGTGCGACGCGACTGTTTCCCGCAGCGTTATTTATGTTTTACGCTGAATTGGCTTCTTCACACCTTCACTCTAACGCGTCCCTAGGTTTCCAGGTAATTGTCAGGGTGTTACACTGCTTCCAGAACTCGAGCCAACATCCTCTCACGATGGTTATCAGTTAAGGCCGTTAGTAGACCATGTCAAACAAAACCGTGAACGATTACTCCAAGGATATCTTGGTAGAAATTTTGTAAGATGCACATCTACTTTGCTTTTGTAAAATGTTTGAGAGGGATGTAAGGGACAGAGACGAATAGATTTCTCCTCTTAAACAACAGGAAAATAACGTATTTTCATGTGGGTTCAACCTCTAAATATGAAAACAATGTATTTGCTTCGGGCATGGTCCATGGCCAAATCCTGATTTGATGTTAACAAGTTAGAGTCATGACGCATTTCAATGTTAAAGTCCACGGTGCAGCAGCAGTCTGTAGCCACAGAGAAATAATAATGAACCACAGATTTTTTAGCTTCCTTTATAGCCATAATAGCATCAGTGTACACATATTCCAAGTAACTTTCTTTGGTGTGCTAACCGACCAAACAAATCTGAAAGATGATGCTTTGGAACTTAAGCGCAAATCTCTAAAGACTGTTGATCTGTGCTGCAACCTACTCAGAAATAAAGGTGATATAAATATTAATTATTTGTTATCTATTAGTTTTTACAAAGAGTTATGCGTTTAAAGTTGACATCCGGTACAATTACACGTCAATCAATGGACTATACCGGCAGCGGGCGTAGTGGAAATATGCATTAGGTCACCCGCACTACGTACTAGAAAGTGGCGTAGTCAGCAGAGGTTACGGTATTGAAACCGATTGTCGAATGGAATATTGCACATAGATTATTAATTCAAAATCTGCATATTGTAATTGTCGTCGGGTAGTAGTACTTAAGAAAAATTTTCACATAGCTTAATTGTTACAAAAATGTATATATAAACTGACTAATTTCATGAGCCAGCTCGGTACGCAATATCGTTCCAATATGGCGAACGTTTAAACATTTTTTAAATGATCACAACTCCGTTATTTATGAACCTAGAGGAAAAAGTGTTCTCAAATACTTATCACAATTCCTAACTTTTTAAAAATTAACAAATATTTTGAATTTTAAACTGTTTTCAAAATACTGATTACATCTAAATAAATTTCTGCTGTTACAAAACCAACCTCATCGACTGCGCCAGGACTATTTTGAATTGTTTAAGAAAATATTGATTACACCCCTTTAAGATACCATTTCTAAAGACATTACAAATGAAACGAAATTTGCTTGGTTATTCTAAGAGGAGTAGCAGGAATTTGAAGCAAAAGTAAAGAGCATCTTATAAATTTAAGGCTCAAAGAAAAACTGTTCAAGATAAGGTTATGACGTTTTTTACATTGTTTATACGTTAAATTGACTGAACAAAGTGACATGTTTTATCATAAATATTTAAATTTCATAAGAATAAAACATTGAAATATATGTCGTTTTCTTTACTGAATGTAATTAAATAAATAGCAATTCCATAAATGTTAATTGAATAAAATCGTGTCACTCCCTGACACTTTTTGTCATGTCTGTAGTGTAAAATATAACATTTTTATTTTCAGCCGTTTTTATTTGGGTGTCATTTCAAAACCCCTCTTCGTACAAGAATCAAAACTAGATAATCTAGTTAAACTAACTAGATTATCATCTAGTTCATTTATCTTAGAATTTATCTAAATGGGCTAATCATCTAAGATAAAAAATTGCCAACCAAAAATCGACTAAACCAGTTTAGGAACAGCTAACACCATCCTCCAGTCGCCTGATAAAAATAATAAAGTTTCAGACAGGTGTATACGAGGAATATCCAGAAAATAAGTATACTGAGGATCTCAGGGTTGGAGGATTTTTTCCGATATGTTGGCTACACTGCCGTGTAAACTGATTCCTCCCCACCGTAACAAGAGCGGTTCGAGGTTAGTATGTTGAGAACTTTCGATGCAACAATACATTTCTTAAAAAAAAAAAAAATTATGGTTGCCTGTAAAGTCGGTTTTACGGGCGAAGATTTTACGTGACAACGTCTTTTTTTCGGTAGAATATTTATTGATATGAATATTATTAAATTGCACAATAGGAACAAGGAATTGAATGAAAATAAGAATTGCACAAATTTTAACTATAGAAATATATTTTGTTTACTAAAACATTGTACATAATTTGAAAATTAATTAAAATTTGTTATTGTAAATGGTAAAGTTGAATAAAAACATTTACTAAAATTGGAATTTGAAATTCTTGCTAAACACAGTTAAATTCTAACTCCACGCGTGGTGATTGGTCGGTTTAGTTCGTTTGTTTGGTCGCACTGTTATGACAGGTTAGAGGTTATAATTTGTTATTTTAAATGTTTGACTAGCAATACGCGCTGTTTCTTCTCAATCGACTGAATTACGATTGATTGCAGAGTGATTTAAACTAATAATTTACTTAACACTATCAACATTTGTCAATAGTATGACATAACCTATAAACTCAGTTTCTCAGTGTCAATCTAACAATTAATCAATCAATCATAGTTTACGATAATGAAATATCAGTGTGCAATTATTTACCTTTATTGTTGTAGTTGTTGTAAATGACGAATCTAAGCACTCCACATTTTCACGAATAAACATAGTTATCTGCTTTATCCCGTGCGGCGGACCCACAGTTATCTGCTTTATCCCGTGCGGATCCCGTGCGGCGGACCCACTGGACGGGCATCTTAACGTTACCGGGCGTTACACTTTTTCATGAGTGACTCCGAGCCGCAACCTAATTTAATACGTTGTCACGTCAAAAAAGTTAATCCAATCTCCCGCCAAGTATGAAATACGTGTCATCCGGCATCTTGTTTGGAAGGGAAAACTCCGGTTGAGAGTGATAAAGTTATGAATCGTACAAGTGGCATCGCGAGTTTAAAATCGGTTGCACGTCTGTGCATGATGATTAGAGGAGCGGAAGACCTTAATTTGTAACTGAAAATATGTAAAAAAAAAAAAAATGGAAATGCGCTGCGTAACGATTGCAGATTGACTGTGGGTGAACTTTCTCGATACGTATTTCCGCAAATCTCCAGATCTCTGCTACTTGAAACCATCACAGAAACCCTCGGATGTTGGAAACTGTTTGCAATGTGGGTCCCAAAACAGCTGAAATACTAACGTAAGTTGAATCGAGTGGAGGCCGAGCAAGAATTTTTGAAACACTACAATCTTCATCGAGATACATTTCTCCGTTTTCATTATAAACCTCAAACGGAGTTATTCCCTTCCAAAAGAGATAAAGGATGACGCCACGTATTTCGTGGCAAACTTGGCAGGAAATGGAATCGACACTTTTCACGAACAGTATTTTCGTATTGACAGTTTTCAACGAACTGATCTCGAACCGGTCGCGTTGGGGGGGGGGGCATTACACGGCAGTGTACCGAACAATGTCGAAAAAAACTCTCCGATCATGAGAGCCCCAGTACACTTAATTTCTGGAATGCCTCATATTTTATTAATGGATGATCTGAAATTCCAACTCGAAGTCTTTCATCACATTACATCAGGCTGGTCTCATGTAATTATTGACCAGCGTGCGAAAATGCCATGCTGAAAGCAGGAATCGAACTCGAGTACTTGAGGCAAGCTGAACGCTAATCACTAAGCTACTAGAAATGCTGGTTATACTTTTATAAATGAACTTTTATATGATATTCATCCAGATTTTGCACCCAAACCAAATATAAATACTATATTTAGAATTCATAGATTTCATTGCCTATTTTCATGCAAAGGGCCTGTGCGTCAGCTCACGATATTTGTGTCAGGTTAGTCATGTTTTTGGCTCATAAATGTGATTACTGTTTTCGCGGTAACCCCATTTTTCTTATTATAATGCGATTACATTAATCCATAAGAATAAAATCTGTGTTAACTCCATGTCAACTTTTTATGTCCGTTGTTTGTTTGGATTAATGTCTTGGATGACTGATATTTAATGTTATTGATCCTCCACGATCAACTTGTTGGGATTTCCCCGGACAGAATCACTAATAAGAAGAGTTTATCAATAAGAGCGAAAAATTAAACAAAATGTCAGTATTATTAGATTAATACTGCGCAATAGCTAAAGAATATTTCAGGAGATAAACAAACAAAGCAGAAGAAACTTTTATTACATCTTAGATCGAATCTTAAAAATGTGTTTTTAAAAAGAAGGGATCAAATTACCCTCTCTTCCTCCATTGTTAAAATAACAAATGACGAGATTGGGCTTGCTCCATTTAAAGTCGTTTATAAGCGCCACTTCTTCCAGGTATACTCCTTGGGTTCGCTAAGAAAGTGAGTCATTCCAGCTATTTATAAACTAAGGGTCGACTAATGACCTACTGTCATATTCAATAATTTTACTTTCAGAGATAATAATAATAATCCTTTTATTGCATTATATTCACAATATAAATTGTATCGCAATCATCAACAGATTTCTTAATTCAATAGATAGTCCATCATCATAGACATCCATACACACCCAAACTTACAATATTGTACACATGGTTTCAGACACAGTCGCACTGATTCAGCATTTGCACTAAAGATTTACACACATGCATTCAAACAAAGTTGCATTGATCCAGCATTTTCATTATAATTTTAGGCTTACACACATGATTCTGTTTATACTTTCAGGGAGTTTATTGATTACACAATCCATATTACACCAACTCTTTGCGGTAGGTGTTGAAATAGCGTTCATTTATGCTGTGAGTCCTAAAGTTGTCCCTTACTATGACTTCATATTGATGAACATCTTCGCCACGATTCAAAACGTACCTAAATCCGCAGTACACGATCACCTCGAGAATATAGAGGCAAGGCAAGGTCAGCAATCCCAAACCCATGCATCCAGCTTCCTATACGACTCTCTATAACTCATTTTTCCAATTATTCTCTATCAGTCTTTTTTGGAAACTGATGACTCACTCCATTTTGTTTTCAGCACAAGTTCCCTTAAGTTTCACTACAAACGCAAAATGGGTATGGATTAAACCATAATAAGCCATTTTTACATTGCTAGAATCCGCAGGACATAGGCGTCTGAGATGACTCTAGCACAAACCATATCAAAATGCTCGCTCCAGCTAAGCCTCCTATAAAGGCCATTCTCAGAAATGTTGCAGAATTATTCTTTTCTAGAATGATATCATCCACAAAGATAAGTATTAATTGAATTTTAAGTTTAGCTCCAGTTCGTCTTCCTTTTATTGCAGCGTCTGGTATTGACACTGTCTCAGACTTGACTACTGGAATCTGGATTCATGTTCGTCTGAAGAGATCCAAAGAATCATCTCGTTCGTCGACGATGAAGAAGCTAAAAACGTAACATTTACATCGTTTCGACAACAGAGACACCTATAAAGTGGTAGTTTCATTGTCTCATCAGTTTCACAATTAAGTGAACTACGATCTCTAAACACGGTGGAGCAACCGAGACTTCCTACCATAGCTACGTTATGTGAAGGATTAATTGATATTTAATTGGATTAATTCGACATCGGATTGGAGGATTAATTGGATTAATATGATATACTAAGCTAAAGCACGTATATCAAAGTAGTTATGATCTCGATAAAAGAATCGTTGGTTTACCAACGGAGAGGGTGATTAACACTTCGCGGAAGATTGGTAGGCTTGACCAGGAACTAAACATCGGTTACTTAACCACCACATATATCTCCCAGCACGTGAGTTTCCTGGCCCCATTGTTTACCTCGAGCATAACATCTAATAGCCTGGAATAGCATCTTACGTGGCGTGGATATCTGCAGACCAGCCAGCTGTGTACATCCACGGGGCCCAACAACTCATATTTCTTCGTGGGGGCACGTTTTGCTTTATATCTATAGTACATCGATCTCTTAGTTTTTATCATTATGTATTTAAAGATGCTATGTATGTGAATATGCATGTAAACTAAAACTTCCAAACAAGGGGAAACTTAATTCATATACATATAAGTCATATTCCCTACGCATGTGGCATTTTAATCAGTTGTACTACAACTTTAAGAGACGGTTGTTGTGAAACGACGTTGAATTTACCTCTTAAGAGCAAATTTAAACCTTATGTATTTTACGCTCTCCTTTTTCGTTACGGAAGATTTCTTGTTTTAATTAATAATCATTACGAATCTAAACGATTTTCAAGAACGTAGCCAGAAAAATATTTGGGGGGGAGGGTTCATACAACTGGTATTTTCCAGTAGTGAAAAGAGTAAGGCCCCATTTCGTTCCTTAAAAAGTTCTTGACTCGTTTCTTTGTTGAGAACGATCTTTCACCAGTACATGTCAGTAATACTGAATTATTTAAATAAAAATAATCGTTTACTAAAAATAGTAATTGAAAATTTGGGGGGTCTGGACCCCTTGGATCCTCTTGCTGGCTACGTCCTTCGTAATTTTTTACTATTGTAAGGATGAAGTACACGATTTTTCCCCTGAATAACTTATCAAAATACCAAAAAAATTAAAAACTTGTATTATTATATGATTAAATATAAGGTCTTATTAAAAAGACATCCTGTTAATATTGACCTTATAGAGCTACAAACAAGACGACCGCCATTACAGTTGGCTATTAAGAAAAACTGTCCAAGTCCATTTACAAAATTTATTGGCATTCCCGAAACCTCTCCTTACATCTTTACGCTACAGCGAACGTGTAACATTATACCTTTCTCGTCATCCATTTCGAAACGTGCATCGAGGAATATTGTAACTATCTATCTACTACGTTGCGACGGATTACGTAAATTGACTAGCATATTTACTTTCTGCATACGAGTGGCAATTATCTGTAGGAATCCATAGTATTGGGTTCCAGAACAACATTTCCTACCGTTAAAGCGTGCAAGATGTAAGAACCAATCAGGCAATGGCTTGCGCAATATTTAAATTGGAGTCTAGTTTATTTCAGAAGTTATATATGATATTTTGGGACATGATTTTAGTAAAAATAATGAGAGTTCCAAGCAAACAACTAAATGTACCAATCTCGTATATTGTGACTACCATGATATAAAAGTAAAAGTAAAGTAAAGAATGTCTTATTTTACCAGGCGAAATTAGGGCTAAGAAGCCCTCTCTAACACTTAACCTGGGGACCAACGCAACGGCTTAAAGGTGACTTCCGAACCACCACCAATGGCCGGGCAGGCGGGCCGCTTGCAAGGACAGGATCGCTCAGCGGTCACCTATCCAAGCAGCAGCCACGCTCGACGTTGCTTGATCTGGTTATCTTGCGATAACCGCCGTACCCGCTACACTGCGCCATTGGCTGATGATATTGCTTCCAGGTAAAAACGATTCGAAAATAATCCCACCAACGTGGACGACGCCACTCGACCGATCAATGTTTAGTTTATTTAATTAGTTTAATAGTTTAATTATATGTAGAATTATATTCTTATCAAAGAATTTTATTATCTTTCCTAGAAGATGAGAAGGGGTCCGGATCCAGTTTTCGAAGAAAACGTAGTTGACTACAGCTTACTTTGGATTCCCCATTGTGATACCAAATACCTAAGATCTAAGTAGGATTTAGTCAGAGGCGAAGCAATATATGATGAAAACGAAAGGATAACGTAGTTACTTGCAATTTAAAATAAACAGCAGGTTAATTAGAAATAAATTTAATTTCGCTTTATGAGTTTTCTATAGAAATTGAACTGTAATTAAATTGTTCTCATCTTAATTTTCTTATTAAATATTACTAAAATATAATGCATTTCCGACTTGGAAAATTAAACAAACAATTTTCCAGATTTTATAGATGAGCAATTCAATCTATTATTAACTGTTCGTTCAGTCGATCGCGCTCTATTTAAATCTGTACACGATGCCAAAACCAACATCTGCGGCGGAGAAATTACAAATTGGTCCCCTTCACATATAACAGAGGGGCCGGAGAAACGGTCATTTATTATTTGACGTGGATTTCAAACACGTAATATATCCTTGATTTATCTCGGAGTCCAGTGGGCGTTGAGACACATGGGAACTTAGGAACTCGTGGTGGCTTTCTAGGTTAAGGTTGTGCCAAGGTTATTTATACACAAGTGCCCGGTCGGATATTGACGTTATATCATGCCTGAGTTGGCAACACTGGCCAGATTGAGGAGATAGAGCGTGTTTGTACACAATCAGCTGATTTGTTTTGTTTTCGACCAACGCTGCGCTACGTGCTGTTGTACATCTTACTGCATTCCCGAGCAATTCTCGATAGCGTGGTTCTTCGAGCGATGTTCTCAACTGGATTGCTTACTTGATGAAATGAAAATTGTTCGCTCCTCCTCTTCTCGGTATAATACACAAACAAAAACAATGTATGCCCGAACGTGTTACTGTGGCTACTAATTACGTTGTCTTAATATTTTACTAGTGTTTCAGTTGACCACTCAATTATAGTATTACAACTGGATTCCTTCCATAGCGCTGTGAAAATCTGTAGTTATATTTATATACGTAAAACTAAAAGTGTCTGGGTAATAATGCCCTAATACCATCCGCTACAGATAACAAGAGAGATGAGATAGAATAGGCTGTACTTTTCGCGGTGCATCTTCTCTGCCGAAACACTTGTTATCCTTTAAATTTATTATTTCCATTTTAGTCCATACTTGTTTAGGAAGTCAGTAGACTCAAAAGTAGACAAACCAAACGAAATTCCAAGCTGGAATTCGAAGAAAAGCAAAGTGCACATGGGCAGTTTAGGCGATTACTCTTGGAAGCACACTGGCACGGCATTTTTTCCACATGCACTTAGTAAACAGCTGTTATGAATCTCCATGAGTAACCCCAAGCCAAGCGATGTGATTCTTAACCCACTAAGGGAAAGTGGTGTAACAGTCTGGGATGATACAAGTCTTGTTCCCTGTCAAATATAAAACCATACATGATGAAAAGTCTGAGAGAAGACGCCTAGTGCAACGTTTGAAAAGCCAACAGCTATATGCTAGATTGCCCTCAGTCATCATTAATCCGAAAAACTAAGAGTGAATAGACGACGAAATCGTTTCGAATTAATTTAATAAAACCAGGGCTGTGATATACACGTAAAGGAGAGAATAGTGTTCATGGAGTCCAGGGGAACCTACGTCTCAACCACCTTCTCGGTGACAATACCTTGAAGATCATGCTGAGGATAAGCCACTCCCTTGAAGCGTTCATCCTGAAATTCGATCGGATAAGATTCAAGACATTGCACTTAGTAAATTAAGGACAAGCAAACGTTGTTCCCACCTGCTTCATTTGAATCACAGTAATGTTGTCTACATACGGTATCCCATTTTGATTTTTTAAACAAGACGTCAGTGAAAATCAAAATATTGATGTGATGTGATGTTCTCAAAACATCAACAACAAGGCAAGATGTAAAGATGGCATTGGAGATGAAAAAAAATCGGAGATCACTGAATTATGGCTCGATTCACACATAAACATGCAATCTCTCGCCTGCCAGCTTGAACACTCCTGAAGTATCTCCATGGAGGCTTGTAATCCATGCATCATCTCGTAATCCATTTGGAACTCCTAATTCTGCCAAGATATTATTAGTAGCAAAGTGATTCACGCTGTAAAATGCTTTTGCAGCATAAAACAAATTCAACTTCGACTGCGTCTTCAACAATAAACGCTTGTCGAAAGCCAAAGCAACGCAACAGTAACACGAATCTATTAGTTCTGCGTCTTGTATCTGCTGAGCTTAGATCAAAGGAGTTGCCGGAACACCATTGGTAATAATTTGAGATTCGTCTGGCTGAATTAAATTTGCAGCATAGAAGACAGTCTCATTGTAAAATAGAACAACAACAGGATCACAAGGAATACTTTCAGAGCCAAAAACAATATCGAATAATACGGTTGCAACAGTTGTTAAATTCTGAATTCTATTGATCATCGAGCCCAGAAACAGTTGAATAAAGATATTACCTGTGAGAATCTCCTAATCTTAAATTCTGAATTCTATTGATCATCGAGCCCAGAAACAGTTGAATGAAGGTATTAGCTGTGAGAATCGTCTAATGTTAAATTCTGAATTCTATTGATCATCGAGCCCAGAAATAGTTGAATGAAGGTATTACCTGTGAGAATCTCCTAATGTTAAATTCTGAATTCTATTGATCATCGAGCCCAGAAACAGACGAATGGAGATATTAACTGTGAGAATCGCCTAACGTTAAATTCTGAGTTCTATTGATCATCGAGCCCAGGAACAGACGACTGGAGATATTAACTCTGAGAATCTCCCAATAGGTCACCAGATCCAAGAGGAAGGACAAACCATACTTTCAGGCTCCACCAAAACTTATGGATCAGATGGTGATGATTGGTCAGCAAATTGTCCCCCGAATGTTAAACCATCACATTTACATTCGTTCATTCGTATATTCACACTTGCCTAGATATCCATAACTGACTGCCTATGCCAAAGCATGGGAGCCCAGAATGAGATGTTATGGACTATTGTTACAAAATCTCTTTTGATATGAATGACATGTGCAAGAACGGTAAAGCAAAATGTGGTTTCCCAGAGCCCTGATCTTTAGTCTCGGATCTGTATTAGAGCGGTATAAATAAATTATAGTGAAGCAATAAACATTTTAGCGCGATAGCACTCATTCTTGGAATAGCTTCCAGTGTTTCGGATAAAACTTCGCGGTAAAGCCCTAATAACTACTCACTTTGCCGAAATGGGAAGGGGGATAAACAAACAATCTGGGGTCCGCCAGTCGCCTCGGTTGCTATGACTACAACATACCGAGTAATAAACCCAAGCGAGTACACTATTAAATAATTCGTTCGGCTCCAAAGATCAGAACCGGAATCCTGACTCAGAGTCGGACACGAGTATTTTCGCCACTCCACCATCAAACAACGCCCGTTCCGTACATTACAGAACTAATATTGGCTTTCTAATCTCGGGCGATAGTAAAGTACAATAATAACACGGACTATATTCAAATCTGACACGGCTACAAATACAAGTAATATATTGCGTCAGAGTCACCACTAGTTCCGGATCTGGATTCCTCGTTCAGATATACAGTTGTGAAAAGAATAAGAAAAGTAACTACTATGGGAATGGGAACTGATTTTCTTGTTTATTATGTAAACTAATTTCAGCTTGTAGTAAACATATATAATAGTATTATATCCCTAAACTTACTTAAATACTCGCCCTAACCCACCAGTTACGTAATGATCATCATAATGACACTCGTGTTGTAATGAGTCCAAAATTACAATTACGTAACATAGTTTATTCAACCTGACGAAGACGTACGAGTATATGATATTAATCTGATTTAACAATTGGAGATTTACGCATAATCTAATAACATTTTTAGCATAACCTCTATGATTATCTAGTGTAAGAATTATCTTACACTATTAATGTAGCATGTAGTTTTTTACCTTAGTTTAGTACCTGACATAGTAAAATATCTATACGACTCTCAAGTTACCACAGCAACTCAGTAAAACATCTACTACCCCGACTATTATTTGTCGTAGTGAAACAAACCCTAGTATCAAAACATTTATTTTTCACTCCAAATTCCACTATTCTTATAAATGTTTCATCATAAAATCTTCAATTTTTTTTAATTATCACAGTTTGAACATATTACATGGCGACCGATTAGAAAACCTGATATGATATTTGTCTGGAACTAATTTTCAAAATAGTTTCTAATGAGTGTAAACATATTTCAAAATTTGAACTTTATTCTCTTTTGAATATATAGAGTTTTCAAAACACAAACAAACAGGCAGACGGTAAGTTAAACAAATACTTTAGAGTATATGACATGTCCTACTTTTTCACCTGACAAATGAAACGGTGAATTTTGATAGAGTAATTTTGTACAGGTGTCCCGTAACTCTATGGACAAAGGTATACCACGTTATTGCTCAGGTCCAATATATTTATATATTGTTATATAAATATAACACAAATATATTTCACCATATGAACATGGGTCTCCCATGCTTAGTTTCCCATCTGCCTGTCTGTATGGGGTTTTTTATTAAAAATTTACTTTATTACTTTACTTTATTAAAAAATATATAAAAAATTACTCAAAAACCAATAAATTAAATTATACCAAATTTGGCTCAAATATGATAACAAGGCCAGTTACTGAACAAAATATCATTAAAATATATTTTTAATATTTTCAAAATGGCGGCCATTAAAATTCTTAAATTTTGAATATTTTAAAACTAGCAGTTTTTCTCAAGAACTACAAGAATAACCGTTTTTAGAGGATATTATCACCAATCTAATGTACCAACATTATTTAAATCTAGCAATAATAACTGATTTAGAGCAGATTTACTGTGACAAGACATGGCCCACGTTGACAGTTGCCGTTTATTCAGTTTTTGTAATGTTGACTATTCGCTGAGAACCTTAATGTGGGCCATGTCTTGTCACAGTAAATTTGCTCTAAAACAGTTATTTATTACTCGATTTAAATAATGTTGGTGTCATTAAATTTACTATAAAACCCTTTAAAAACTTTCATTTATGTTATTCTTGAGAAAAATGGTTGGTTTTTAAGATATGCAAAGTTTAAAATTTTTTATGGCCGCCATTTGGAAAATAAAAAAGATAATTTCATGATACTTTTTCGGTCATTGGCCTTGTTATCATAAAAAATTGAGCCAAATTCGATATAATTGAACTTATTAGTTTTTAAGATATTATTTTTTTTTATTAAAAAAAAACACGTACAGACAGACATATATGGGAAACTAAGCATCAGAGACCCATGTTCAAATGGTGAAATATGTTTGTCTTAACCTGAGCAATAACGTGGTGTACCTTTGTCCAGGGAGTTACGGGACACCCTGTATAATGATTGGATAAAATATTCAATACGTGTTCTGGAGGTTACAATCTGAAAACATTGCACCTCACACATAAAGCAGCTATGGTGGGAAAGCTGATTTTATGCGAATGCTTACTAAACTCAATATTCACATTCCGGGCCTAGGTTTACCCTAAGGGAATCGTGTAATAAAAAATATGGTAGCCTCCAAACAATCCTTCTGAGAGTAGAAGTGATAAAGTGTTCCTTGCCAAAGTTCAGTTTCTGGGATCAGAACAGAAAATTTAGTAATAACACATGTTTACTAAACCTTACCTGCCTCGTGACTCATTAGCTCTTCTATACTTGTCGGACTCTATAATGTTTTACTACAACCAGAGTAGCAGTGACAGCATAATGTCCACAAATACTGCACCAGGAAATGTGCCAGAGTGACCATTGCAACCATTTCTACAAACACGGAAATGTACGTCTGGGATTTAAGAGGTCACAACTGCAATGCGCAATATTCTTCGAGAGTTGACTTTTTATTAGACGTAGTGTTAGTTGTGGAACCTTTCCACAAGAAGGAACATTTTTAAGTTCCTTACTTACTTAAAACGTTTCTTTTAAGATCTTACTTTTTATGCCTAGTCTGAAGCCTTAATTGATTACAACATAGCTAAAAAGGAGTATGCTTTTATCTATGATTACAGGTTTTAAGTGACACAAATGTTTTTTGTGTATTGATCCTTCTGGCCAAATTTGCATAACAAGTAAAAAAAATTATGGATGATTTTTAACTGTACCTTACTGTTCAATAAAAGTTGCAACAATAGTTTTACAACACTGCAGTCCAGTCCTTTCTTAAACGAAAAATAAGAATAGGAGCTATGCAAAGGCAATTATTCCCCGAACAAGTTTGGTATGGTTTGAAGTTAGGTGACATAGGAATCGCGTTACCTCAAGTCTGCAATAATCCTTTTGATGATATTTAGCTTTGTAAAGAAGTTGAGTGTTGAAAAGAGAAAATGTCACATTGAACTGGAACTAAGCAATCTATATAGCTAAGACTAGAAAACTGTGTCTCGGACACACGTAAACTGTAGATCTTCTCAGCTGGAAGTTGTATAAACCACCAGAAATGAATCCTCCAAGAGCTTAAAATACTTAATGTGTGTCTCCTTTCATTCCTACTCGCCTTAAAATACGTACTTGCATATCACCTTTCATTTACATTCGTCAATATACATACTTATACGCCTTCTTTCATTCATATTCGTCTTAAAATACGTACTTGGAAACCTTCTCTTAATGTTCTTTCATTCATAATAAAATACGTACTTGCATAGCACCTTTCATTTACATTCGTCAATATTACATATTTGTACGCCTTCTTTCATTCATATTCGCCTTAAAATAACGTATTTTCATATCGCCTTTCATTCACATTACGTCTTAAAATACGTACTTAAATACTTTCTTTCATTCATAATCGCCTTAAAATAAGTACTTGCATATCATCTTTCACTTAAATTCATTATAAATTACATGCTTAGGTACCTTTTTTCATTCATAATCGCCTTAAATTAATTACTTCCATTTCACCTTTTATTTACATTCGTCTTAAAATAAGTAATTGTATGACTCCTTTCGTTCATGTTCGCCTCAAATTAAGTACTTTCAAATCGTCTTTATTCATATTCTCCTTAGGATAAGTATTTGGAAGCATTTTTATCTTCCAAAATGGTCTTTAAATACTTATTTGGATACATCCATACTTTCGTGTAGAAATACGTATTTTGATACCACGCTTGATTTACTACACTACTTGGTGAAGATTTTTAGATTAACAAGAGACATGAAAGTTTTCTGGCAAATAATACATATACATATACTGAATTTATTTCAGACATTATAACTCGTATAATGAGGCAACGAATTATCTTTTTGTCAATCATAATTTTCAACTTTGATTGATAATGTGATCCAAGTTGGGTCCAATTTTGTAACTCGGGTAAAATCGGGATTCTGGATGATCCGGCCGAGCCTCGGGTCATCTGATTCACTCAGTCGAGGTGAAGAGGAGCAGTTTGTCAACTGAACCAAATAAAACAATGAGTCAAACTGCAGACAGGGGTCCGGGAATAAACGAGTGACTGGGCCCGAAATAGCCGAGGACTGTGGTGGTGGGCCTACGATGGCACCGGTACCGACTCATCGAGTTGTACACCCGACACACCTCCATTACGTGCAGAGTGTCAACAATGTCGAGTCGGAGGTCACCAGCCGACAAACAAGAGTTTAAGTGCCAATTAATTGACCTCTGAGTTGTTAAGTAGCTCTGGGTACCCTCTTAACGAGTCTTTAATACTTTTTGGCGAACTAATCGTTCTAGGAGAAATTTGAATACTTTAAACCACCCGATTGCAAAAAGTGCAATGTATATATTTATATACATTGTCTAAAACAGGATATAAAAAGTCTAAAAAACAGGATGAAAAATTGGTTTCACAACACGCATTAGGGCACCAACAAAATTTTGAACAATGTTATTCACTGAAAGGTATTTGCAAAGTACCCGAAGATGGAAACAAAATTTACTTAGAAAATCTAGAACAGGCACATCAGTTAATATTAAAATCCAAAGTACCCTTTGGTCTGAATAAAAGATGAATTGATAAATTCTTTATTATGTATTATTTTTTTCTAAATTCTTTCTCTGTTCATGATATTTGCTCTTTCATTCTTTGCTGTTAATCACATGTTCAAAAATTTCTGTTTATTTATTTACTTATGTTAATTTTGTTAGCTGTTATTTTTTATTATACCTTTTGGAAAACGGCAAATGCCGATTTCCATTAAAGAAAGGAAATGTTATACCGAGAAGTCTAATAATCGTTTTGTATATATATATATATATATATATATATATATATATATATATATATATATATATATATTCGGTTAATGCAGCATAACTCAATATGTGCACATGAGTTATTATATACTAAAACACAAAGACTCGACGTGTCATAGACCGTTCTGCAACTGGTCCTCCTTTCCATATTTTTTGTGAATACAAATAGTTTAAAAAGTAATTCGATTCTTGTATTGACTAGTTAAAAAAATGTTTTTGAAAAAAAATGTTGTCATACGCTTATATCCGGTTCTTACCCCCACGTAACACTTTACAAGATTTACGATTGATTATATTTTTTGCAAGCAAAAATGAAATTGTTTCCGCCCAGGATCGAACTGGGGACCTTCTGCGTGTTAGGCAGACGTGATAACCGCTACACCACGGAAACCCCGTACCTGAGAAAGCAAAGTAAGGAATTAGTAACTTGAACGAAACCAATATTCTAGAATCGAATTAACATTAGTAATTAATTGGTAACAGTAGACTTTTGTGATAAACTTATATCTTAAAATTGGGTGATACAATTTTTATTTTCTGAATAAGTATTGTGCTTTATTTTATAACAACGATACAGATTTGTAGAGAAAATAAAAATTTACTAGCCTAGGAAAAATAAAATCTAATTGATAAGTAGTACATTGAAGTAATATACTCATTGGTATTTAAATATCTTAAACCAAACGATTGCAAAAAGTGCAAAATTTATATATATAGTATAACCATTGTAAAGGTAAATCATTACTATTGTGGCCTATACGAGTTGAAGTTAAAAATTAGTGTGAAGAATATGAAACGACCGCTCTGAAGTTTAAAAGAGTAGCTTAAGATTGCTGAACTTGTGGCCATCGTGATTGTATCCCCATCAAGAACAATGTTACCTCATACACTTCTACTACCTTATTCTTAGTCTTAGCAATAAGGGAGATGTCTCATTGTAAAGATGTAATTAATACTCAACCAAAAAATGTTTTAGTTTTATCAATACTTTTATAAGTTATCCAGAACAAAAATCTCAAGGTTTCTTGTACTTCAACGTTTGAATATTCGTATGCGCTTAAAAAAAATTAAAAAGCGTTTGGACACGTATTAATAATATATTTAAAACGAGATGTATTCCAAAACGCTATGATCGAAAATAAGGGGTAAAAGTGCATTGCAACTTGCTTTTAATAGCTAACTGGTTTATGAACGTTTGCCATCGCTACGTGTTGCAATAGAAACACGACGTTTCGATACTTGTTATCTGCTGTCTTTTTCAAGAGTCAATTTTTAAAAAAGTTTAAGGGCAATGAATGCACCAAATAAAACATTGATAACAGAAAAATTGTACTCCACAACAATATGCCATAAATTCAGTACCAAGTCAGGAGAAACTTAAACTGAAAATTACGACATACACATGAGCACCGCTGAAAGGCATGTCCGTACCACAGCAGGCAATATAAGTCCAATCTCAGACTCATTTTCACTAGAGATTATAAAAGATGCTAGTCATCTAAAAACTGGAGTGCTCTCATACTTAGATGTTTAATGCTCACTTAAGGTAAATGCTACCGTACATGTTATTTCAGTAGCATTAATATCTAGTGATACCGGACTTCTAAATTCCAACGGATGTCAACTACTTTTACCTGGGATCCGTGCAAATAAGCATTGGTCACAATTGAACTTTCTATACAAATTTGTGTTTTTTTTTTCCAGTTAGATCAGTAATCTTTTCGTCTTTCGCTTCGGTGCAGCATTGTTTTAAAACACATCGGTCTTGTCAATCTCGGAAATGATAACACTGTATGTTATTCTTTGATATCGAAACATCTTCATTGATTTTGAGTAGGCTACGTTATTTGATACCTTTCTGAAATACTACCATATGGATCTATGAAAATACATATAGAGCTGCCAACACAAAAGCTTCATCCCAGATCCGTATCCTTCCTTCTAGCAAGCATATAAAACCTTATATTAATATTTCTTGACTGCTTTAAAATTGAACATGGAATTATGATCGGTCTATTCCACCTCAAAATCCAGCAAGAGCAACATTTGCATTACAAAAATGACTGAATATACGCCTAATTGACAGTGCTAATTCAAGAACTAAACGAATAATCTGAATTATAACTTCATAGATTCATGATTCATTGCAAATGGTTTCTTCACTGTTGTACACTAATTTAGTTCATACAGCGTTCAACCGTTTGAACGTACGCTGATACTGACATCACGCGAGGAATATACACTTGTGATTAGACATAGTTTTACAATTATAGATTTTGCTTAACACTAATTGTCGTTAGGAAAGTGAAAGGAAGGAATATAAATATCGGAGACTTGCTTATGTTCCTTATAATTGTGGTTAAGCAAGTTTATAACATCTCTTTCTCAGGAGTTCTCGGCAACATCTGGAGTTCCCCATTGATCTTACTTGGGTCCACTACTCTTCATTATTTTCATCAACGATATTGGAATAAGGGCGGAATAAGTTATCTTCTGTTTGATGTCCTCATCTGTTTCAGATGTCGTACAGCTAGTTCAGTTGGTTGGATCTCAGGGAGACTATATATTTCTCTAAGGGAGGATTTGATGGCCCTTGAGAAGTAGTATAGCCTGGACAGCATGAAGCTCGTCACAGAGAAGCATCAGCTGTCTGTAGATCTCGGCTTGTGCAAGCGTAACGTTAAAGTGGCTGTGCTCGCTTATGCTTTGACGGATCCCATTGAGGAAAGTACCGTTGGAATCTTTATAAAACTTTGTTTAATAGTTGATATCTTGTAAATTAATGTTATATAATTATATTGGTTTTTACACTACAAAATATTTAACAGTAGCCATTTTTTTAAATATTAAAGCAAATCACTCAATTATTTTTGTTTTCCTGTTATTTTTCATATCCTATGTCCAAAGTTTAGTATCTTTAACTTTAGTAGTTCTATAGATTAATTATTTGAGTAAAAATAAAAATGGCGGCTAGCGGCTAAATGACACATTTTCGACCTATGTTTATAGGACAATTTTGTTTTGAATCATGAGCACTGTCAGCCACAGACTTCAGTGACACTTTTTTACCAACATCCTGTATATATGGTGATTTACCCTGTATATATGATGCGAAAATATTTTCAGATACAACATATTTTTCAAACTGAGTTATTTATTACTATATTTATGTTTTTTTACTAAGATTGTTTTCCTTTTAACGTTTAACACTCTCGCTGCCGAGGGGCACAATACTGGTGTGGTGTAACACTCGTATTATCAGACATCTTGGTAGCCAACGTGTTAAAGATAAACATTAATGACCTGTTTATGAACTAACTCGATGTATAATTATGTTTTATTGATATATCTGCGTTTATATTTGTTCATTTGGGTTATCGTTGGAAATTAAATTAATTAACTAGTTCCATTTAATTTACGAAGCCACGACTATCATCTAAGCTATCGTTTAAACCACCTCGAAACTCCTAACACAGTTAGAACCCTGAACTATTTTGGACTCACTTTGGAAAACATTCTTTCTTCAATTGAGTCTCCCCTCACACCCCCCCCCCCCTCATAATCTCTCTTTCCAAACGATCACCTCACAATTCACATTAATTATTAGAAAATTATATTATATAGTTTACGTCCATTTAAGTGTAATTTTATTTTTCAGATCAATATTTATTTCACTGTTCATTGCCACTGTTATTACTTTAAAGTAATCATGTGTTGTAGTGTTATTGTTTATTAATTATTTGTTCCTTTTACTATCAGCTAATTATATATTTGTTAGATTATTTATCAATCGTTATTCTATTTAAGTTTAATTTTTGTTATAAGTATTTTTTATTAAATTGTAAGATATTATAGCATTGTGAAGGAAACAGGATTTTTCCGGACATTTGCCATCGTTCAGTGAAACAAGAAATCAGTAACACTACGTTTCGAGATCTGCAATCTGATCTCTTCTACAGGTAAAGAACTAACCTAACACATAATTACAAACTAGGTTTAAAATAAACAAATCTTACCAAAGCGTTGTGGCTCGCCTAAGTCAGGAATCACAACCAACATGTTGCTTGTCAACTTCACTAACTCTATAAACATGCACTTAATAAAAAACTATACAAAACACCAATCATTAAAACTGAACTACGGAATACAGGTCACAATACGTCTTCATTTGTCTACTAACCACCTACGACTCCAAAATAACCTTCAAACAAAGAATTATAGCATTATTTGTGCATTTTCATCGTAAATGCTATTATTACAAATACATACATTATAAACATTACCATACATTACCATTACTTTAATTCATTTGTTTTTATTTTCGTTATGTTTTTATAAGCTTATATTTTAATACAGTTTCTTAGGATTAACGTTATTGTACATAAATATTATGTTAATTTTAATCATTATTCTTCTGAGTGATTATAATTATGTCTATAGTACCAAAGTTATTTAACTGCATGCCACCGTCTGTTCCAGGATAGTAGTGGCATTGGCATTTGCAATAAATAAATAAACAAAATATGTCAGATCAAATATGTAGTGCACATACGCTTATAAAAGTATGACCAAAAGAGGTAAATATGGCTTCTTTAGCACATTTGCTAGCGTTTTGATAATCTGATGTTGTCCCCTTGTTGAATTTATTTTCTTTCTTTATTATTTCTCTTACTGTCCTAAGATAATAAAATATCCTATGATAATAAAACTTAATTATAAACTCATTACTTTCGATAAAATAATCCCTTATTCTCAACCCAGATAAAAGGAAAAGATTTTCTCTCTCCTAGATTTGGGTGTTATGAATTTGTCTTTGTTGTAGAATAGAGTAGGTACGTTCCAAAATAAAGACACATTCTCAGAATACTAATAAAACCACTATCATGCAGCACTGTTCCATAATATAATATGTATACAGGGTAATCAACTCAAAGTGGCCACTATTGGGAACTCTGTATTTAAATTTGAAAAAAAAACGCGATTTTGTTTGTTCTCTTGGAACAAGAAGCTTATAAATTGCACTTAGTCCTATAAGAACCTTAGCGCTCCTTCCGGAGTGACAGGATATTCAGGAAGGGTAAGGTCAGGGGGTAGGGACCGCCTCCTATCAAGATCCATGAGGAAGAATTAGGGCTCTAATCTCAAAGTCATGTCTCCCCGAAAGAAGGTGAGGCCAGCTCTGAACAAGCCTCTCCAGTCAAAGCAGGTAGGGGGTGGTGATCCTTGTTGAGGCTAGAAAGAACGTCTGATACTTAGGAAATGAACCCCACCAACTCCAACAGTCATCTGACGCAGTAGACTAGACCTATCGAATTACCCTTGCACCCCAGAATCTCGACCAAAACTGTTAGCACGAACCGTAAATGAGTTGCACAGGAGGGCACACCATGTATTTATGAAGACATAGGTCACTTTATAAAAAGGCATAATTAAGTCATCATAAATAACTGCTTTTGAAAGTAATTTAAGTACTTATTTGTATTAAATAATGTATTTGTGAAATTGCAACAGCGTTCTAATGTTCTAACGTTGAAAAAACTATGTTTGAAAATCGGAAAACCATGCCCGTTTAAAAAGTTGAAGAGTTTCCGACATCTTTTACACTCTATGGTTTCTGAAACTTTAAACGCTACTAACGGCTAAAAGGTTGAGTATATCAAAATAATACCAAGAATAAAAAAGTCTTTGAATTGCATTTTAAACATAAATCTGCCAGATAAATGAGAAATTTAAATGTTAAAAATAGTCAACTAATTTAAAAATCTTAACTACGTAATTGCAATAAGCATAATATAAGGTAAAGTTCCCAATTTAAAGTTGGCTGTAAATTTAATACTACCAATAATCCCAATGCTATCCATCTTGAATTGATTACTCCGTATAAGATGTCAATTAGTTATATACAGTACAGAGTTCAGCCAATAACCAGTGGCAATCCTATCAGTTACGATGCTGGGAATAGCCCACCTGTCCCGATTGGGGTACAAGAGAGAGGAGGTCAGCTCGAGTTCACATGGACCATAAACGATCTCCGTCAGAGCATGTTAAAGGGGCCACAAATCAACGAAGCTAGGCAATTGGCTGCAGACAGACCACACTTATTGGTTGTGGGGACAACGCTCCCTTTCTTGGCGCTAGTCCACTGGGAGTACCAGAGTTCAATGGTGCCATAATTGGCTGCTGAGATCCCTAATTGGTAGAATACTCTACGGTTCGAGCTGATATAGTTTCCTTTCATCCTCAGACAGCTTTCATCCATAACATTCAAGGTGCCCTAACACTTTACAATTTCTGCAATGGATACTCATGGAATCCCTCTTGTCCTTCTGCATCAGATCATATAAGGATCATATAAAGAACTGGTGATGAACATTAAAGGGTTTAGAACATTTGATATCGTTGTATGTTATATAAAGAGATCACTACGTTTCTAAGATTGGAATCCATTATCATATTCTGATATCAAAAACCTTAGTGAATATGCTTAAGCAACCACAAATATTAAAAACTAATCAAAGTACATCAATGGACTCACTACAGTCAATCTGGGTAAATAAAAAGTTGTACGTAAAAATATATCAGGCACATTATCTGAATATCCGAAGTAGTCAGCGTAATCGCGAATCATATCACTGCAATACAATAATGTACGCAATAGAAAGGGTAAGAAACTCACGTTTAAGGTAATACATTTTAAACAAAAGGTATTACAATCCTGATTATATTAAATCCTGGCCATCCTCCTGAGATTTGAAAGAGACAATTTTAGTCTAAAGCAAAAGATAAGCACTAGGACTACGTTGATGAGTAGTGTTTCAATTTTAAAAGGGTGAAAATTACTTTAAGTGATAACGTCTTAAGACCCTGAATGTAAGGCATTATTATATTTTGCTGCATTTCGTCACTTAAACACTTCAAAATTGCATCCACTGCAATGGAAGTTACTGCTGTAAAACATAGTAGATACTTTATTGCACATGTAATAATAACTACTACGAATTAATAACCGAATGATTATTGAATTCGGGATTAAACGTGTTTACTGTACTATGACACTCGATTTTGGTTTATTTCAATACTTTCCCCTTCTAAGAAGAAAATTACCAAAAGGATGTAATACTATAATCAAAACGATTCTGATAAAATTATTAAAAACCTGAGGATTTTGATGACATTTAAACTATAATCAATGTTGAAACATAAACATTTTTCAAATCACTATCTTTTACACCTTTCCATTGTTAATATCGAGTTATATTTGCAACTCTAGTCAGAACTCAAAAAGAGAGAGTTTAGTGACCACTGATCAATTTTGAAATCTTAAAATTTTCTGAAATCGCTCTGTTTTACATCAAAGCTATTAGTAATATTAAGTTATACTTTAAACTCTAGTCAGATTTTGAAAAAAGGAAGTTGGTCACAATGAACAATACATTTATCTTTTGTTATCATACTTCTAATGTTATGATAGTCTTTAATTCAGACTCTATGTATTGGTAGATACACTCCGTTAACTATAAAATTAGTGAAACCCAAGCTATTAGATAGTTACCTTAAAAAACTGTGTTATCAACTCTATTCACCACGTGAAAAAGCTTTAATCAGTTGTGTGCTATAAGAGTGTTTAATAAAGTGTTAGACGCAATATTAATATTGTATCTCACTCTATTTAGGCACATTTCATATAACCTGGATTGCCTATTTCATTCATTAAACATAACGAAATTTTCTAGAAGTTTTTACTTTTTCTCCGTACAAGGTGCAGAACCGAAACCACCATAATCAGAATATAAATCAATTATACAGTATAATATTAGCGTACCCTATATAATACAAAATGAGAACACGATAACTGTCGTAAATTTTTTTGTAAGTCGGTTCTGTCAAACTTGGTACAGATACTATATTTGCACATAGTTTGAATGAGGCCGTTAGCTACTTAATGAAAAAATATCCAAGATGGCAGTTATTTATATTTCTGCAAAAATTATAACTCAGCTACTTCCCTAAAACAAAATCTAAAATAATATGTAATATTTTGTATTTAGGCAACTCAAAACAACTTTTATCTGAGTCCATTTTCTGAAGTCTCTTTGATCATGTTTTATTGCTAGATCAATACCACTGTTTTTAATTGAGTTATTTAGCTCGAAACTCATTAAGTTTTTAAATCATATTTAATACCTGGCTATACTTAAAAACTTACCCTGCTTAGAAATTTGTATTAAACATTTCCCCACTGAGTTGGTTGGGTGATTCAACTTCTATCGGTTAGGTAAAGTAAATTTATTTTTTATCTTAAAATTAAAATCTAAGTTAGATCGTACTTCATTTGTATGTTAAGTGTTTTACAATAGCATTGTTAACTTAAGTTTATAAAGTAATAGCAAAATTAATATTTGTGTATAGTTTTTACATATTTGTTCGTACATGTTAAAAATCACTGGCTATTTTATTTTTTATTTATTAATCTGAACCATAACTTTAGAAGTACATAAATAAATAACACTTTTAAAATACCTCGCAAAACACTAGGAATTTGTAGTGTGAATAAGGTGACACATATGGGAATAATAAAATCTTGCAAGTAATTGGCTCTGTTTAACACCAACGCAAATTAGAATGATTAATTCATGTAAACTAGTTGTTAATTGACGCAGAAAGTGTGGGAGCACAGCCCAGTGTCTATATTTGCCAAGGGGAGCGAATGAGTTTTGCCACGCTTTAAATCAAATCCGTTGAGCAACACGTGTTTCTGCCACCTTTTTTTTGCAGGAGTCTCTTTTCGGAAATCTTCTAAACTTGAACCGCTTACGCAGATTTTCAACCAAAGATATCCATACTTTTCAATCTATTTATGCAGAACACAATTTAAGTTCCAAACCTTTAACATTCTAAACAGCAGAGGCATTTGGTCTTATAACTAATTAGTTACACATTATTCCTCTATAATTTGAGTTTTTCCATAAGGTAGAATACAAAAAATAACCATAATAAAAAAAACTAATTTAAAGATTGAAGAACTGTTTAATGCTAGAAACAAACTCGATTCCACTTTTGAGATTCAGCCAATCAAGATAAATCTCAGTTACTCTCCACTGGTCTTTATGAGCGGGTGTGCATCACTGCCTTGCGGCTCGGCCAGATTCGGTCTAACATCCAATATGGCTCTCCACCGCCTGGCTGAAATAATCCAAGATTGCAGTTGTATTAACAATGTCTCAACGCGGTGTGAGTCGGAAACCTCGGGAAAATGTTCAAGGTCTAAGGTTGAGTTTTAAATCATTTAAAATATATTGATATTGTAAGACATTTACTTCAGATATATACAGAGTGAGTTTTATGTCCTGGCACACCTGGATATAATTTAAACGGCCCGAGATATCTATGTGAAACCTTGACCCTACCTATTATAACATATTTTTTTAATTTTTCAAGTTGTTGAAAATTTTGCTCCCCTTTCTAAAGGGGGGTAAAGGGTGGCAACTAAAATTTTCAAATACAAACCCTTATCATGTGACGCCTCATTTTAAAGGGAATAAAAAAAGAAATCCAATAATGCAAACTAGAGGTCTCTACGTTTATTTTAACAGATTTTATGACAAATTTGAAAATGTTTAGTTGCCCCCCTTTACAGAACCGTCTTCACTCCGTCGTAATGAATAAAGTGAGAGGGATTCGACAGTTAATTGGGCCAAAAAACGAAAGTAACAATCCGTTAAAAATAAATAAATTAATTTTCATTCCAAATACATTAGCTTATTCATGGCATTATTATTTCTGTATCTTATATTCAAATTTCTTTTCATTCACTTATTTTCTAGTTTTGCCTCCCAAAAAGTAACATGGCCTAACTATTTTAATCGATCAAACTATTTTAGCGTTTGGCCGATAGATAATTTTTGTTTCACAACTTCTGTTCAGAAACTTTCGTTTACTCAAATTTTGTATATAAAAATGAACAACTGACTGATACATATGTAATATAGTTACTAAGCCCATCCACAAATGCACCATTATTTTTTTAAATAAAAATAAAAACTTTGCTTGGAGAACAAATTTTATAAAATTAGAAGAATTAAAAACTTTAAAATATGCAAGTATTAGTGTAAATGTAATTTTATGTTTTAAAATAGTAATAAAAATGGTAATTTATACTGTTAGTTTTGCAGTCACTCTTATCGCTTCGAAGGGGAAAATGGTTTTCAAATCTGAAATTCTATGAATACTCCTCTCTGCTATGCTCAAGTTTGAAAAACTTATCTACACATTCCACATAAAAACTAATAATAAATAAATGTTTTGAAATAGCTGCATAACATCGTCCATTAATTAGATTTATTTAATCCGAAGACGATTTGGAATTCAACAGGTAAAAAAGATTCGATTTTGCTTAAAATATCTGCTTGATAGTAGCTTCTAAAGCGTGTCAGTAAGGTAGACTCTAACATTTCACAGGTTCGACTGTAAAGTATGACAATACTAGCAACACATCCACCAAACTCGAGACAGTTTACTGGCAGTTATTTGCGCGTTTTTCTCGGCCTGTAAACAACTCAACCGCGAAGTTTCCTTTCTTGAGAATTGCCATACCGCACTGAGTAACTTGCGTCCATATTTCATAGTTTCTGTGAAGTGTTACTCGCGTTTCCTAGCACTTCATTTGACGTAGATTCTCGCATATTTATTGAACTGGAAAACAATAGGTAGAGTCAAAATTAGCCGTTAGCTTTCAGTTTATCCATCGCATGTGTGAGAGTTTATGTGTAACAAACAACCTTTGGCGTTGTTTACAAATAAATGAATTCTGAAACGTTACTATTGCGAGAAAAACGTTTTAAACTAAAAGTGGACGAAAATGAGTATATAATATATAAATAGATTTCATTATATTGATTATCTAACCGTATATTTTACTTTACATTAAAAAGTAGCCTGACAACTTTTTATAGTGGCACACACACACTTTGGGTGACAAAAATCTCATTAAAACAAATAAATAATACGTACAAAAGTAATCATATACAGGGTGTTTATTAATAATTATATGTTACTGTTCATGGTAATTTATTAATGTTATGTAGGTAGTTCATTTCGAATGTAATCAAAATTAATAACAATTATTTTGGATTCAAACTATATATTTTCATCTTGGATAGTTTTACATAAAAAAAATCATATTTCAGCTTATATTATTTACAATGATGACATGATTGAGAATTGGTAGCTACTTAGAATTGTTAGGGATGCAGAACTAATATAGTAAGTATCTATTTATTGTTGCATACCTCAATGTAGTACTTTAGGTCCGTTTATGTTCAAAGTGTATGTAAACGCAATGACATCGCAACTATCTCATGACAATTCATGTACACCAATGATCGTATTCTCGTCATTGATATATTAATTTAGTTAAAAAATCATATTCAAATAAATCTCAACATTTCCTCGAGATGTATGAATTACGACATAAACATCTTCAGTCATACAAAACATTTATGAATTTCCACTCTTTTCGTACATTTTAACGAATTACTCTATCTTTGGTTAAGAGTGCACACTTAAAATGGAATAGTTTAGAGTTTATGTTTGTTTGATTGTAACTAGTCATATAAGAACCTTTGCGCTGCTTTCGGAGTGACAGGATATTCTAGAAAGGTATTGTTGGAGTAGGGGTCGCCTCCTGTCGAGATCCTTGAGGAAGAATTTTGGGCAGTCATCTCAAGTCATGTTCCCTCGGGAGAAGGGGAAGCCAGCTCTGAACCAGCCTCTTCTGTCAAAGCATGCAGGGGGTGGCACACTCTTATGTTAAGGCTAGCAAGAACCTTTGACACTTAGGAAACGAACCCCACCAACTCCAACAGTCATTTTCCACAGTAGTCTAGAAGTACCCTTGCACCCCAGAATTTCGACATTTGCGGTTATTGATGTGCCGCTCCGGGACATCGATAAGGTTGGCCAGATTTAGGTAACACATCGGTTTCTGTACCCTGTATGGTTTCAACTGGGAGGTATAAACCATCCAGAAGTGAACCCTGATGGATCAACCACAATAACTTGGTTTGAATCGTTTATAAGATATAGCCTCGATACATGTTCTGAAATCTTATCTCGGCGTCTGGAAACATCTTAATGTACTGACAGATCCTTGAACAACATATTTAGCAGCGAGAACACGTTTAGTTCCATAAAGCATTCAGCATTATGTGTGTACAATATAGCACAAAGCAACAAAGAGATTTTTTTAAATTAACGGTATTTGTATAAAGCAAGATATTTACAAGGTATTATTACACGTAAATACCACGAAATTTATGACATCTTGTTTTTCCCACACGTATGGTGGTAATTCACCATACTATAATACAAACAGTCTACACAATGAAATTGTACAAAATTTAGCCTTGTTAAAGGAAATTGTAATTTTAGATTGGTCTATTTTCGTTGATCGGTCGAATGTTTTGTTGAGTTGTATGTCCTTGTTCTATTAGTAAAATATTAGCCTACTCTTGTTTACTTGTTGTTTTACCGTTTTAGTTTTATTTAAACTATCTGGCTATCAAAAACATTCTATTAAAAAAGTAATTACTATGATGTTTTAGTATTACTATAAATGTTGGTTCTCTTTATTTAACGTGTATTTAAATGTAAATTTATACAATATTATTAATGTCTGTATCTTTTAATTTTCTTAATATACTTTACGTATAATTATGTTTTGTATGTCATATACTACAACTTATATCAAAGAAAATGTGTGGTATTCTGTTTGTATAATTATTATACGATTGTATGTAGATATCATGTAGTTTGTAAATTTTAATACGGTAGAATTGAGGCGTAGTATATTTTATATATTACCGCTAAAATGGTTGCTGGTGACTAGTTTTACTTCGTATCCACAAAGACCTAATACAGATTTCAATGTTTATTTATTTAATTAATATCGGTAAGTTCTTGAAACAAATTTTAAAATAACGGTTGTTCATAAGGTAATGTTTTATTTTATTATATTGCCAATTGTTGCCAACCTAATAATGAGCATGTAACTTTTAGCGAAAGCAATGGACTTGATAAACTCTGCATAGATAAGGTCTTTTGTGGTTCGCAATATTTATTTCTACGTTTTCATTACAAAATGGATATTCCCAAGTTTTGAAAAAATCCTCAAAATAGTATGTGCTAAGCAGTTTGTGAAAATTTGGAAAAATTAATAGATAAATAGCTGTTAGATGAGGCTAACATTTACGTTAAAAACCTCTAAAACAAACCAAAAAGAATCCAGGAAGTTTGAACAATTATAATAAAAATGTGTTCAGATAACTAGTTATTAGGGGTTTTATGGCTATTGACAATTTGAAAAGGTATGACTACACTGCCATTAATCTGGATTTAAATAATCTGAATCCAGATTTTTAAAACTACATCGTATTAGTAATTGTTCACATTTTTTAAGTAAAAACCTTATAATTTAGAACAACAGTAACATAATCATCAACTTGGCTATAGCACAAAGGTTGAGAATTAGACTTCTCTAGGATTTTGAATCAGTGTTGGTATATTCAGACCAACACTGAAATAAATTGTAGGTCCGTTAGTTTTTCTGACTAAAAGCTAACAATTTATATATATATATATATAAATTATATATAAAATATAGGTCCGTTAGTATATTTCTGACTATATAATAACAATATATAATATATAAATTATATATTATTTTATGTATATATAAAATATATAAATGTCCTTTATATATATATATTCTTATATATTAATGTTTGTCTGTATGTCCTTTATAGAATCGTAAATTATTTGACCGATCATTATGAAAATTGTTATGTAAATGTATTTTTCCACCCGAAGAATGTTTATATGATCTGTCCATTGATTTAACTCGCCACCAGGCGGTGCTGCAAAATATAAACGTTTTCAAAGGACTTGCACACTATAAACTGCAATTACGAGACAGTTACGTATATTAAATAGCTAAACACTATTTGAAGGCGCTACGTCATGATGTATATTTGTCTTTAAGATCTGGATGAACTTAAAGCTTGAGTGTTAGACTACTTTATCATAATGTATATGTACGTATACAAGGGCTATAAACATATAAACATACACAGATTTTCGTGATCGTAGCAACAAGGCAGATTCTACATCGGCGTTGGAAATATAATGCACCTGAACCAGAAGTGCACATACACTGGCAAAGCTTACGAAAAGCTTACGAAGCCGCGAGAAACATCTAGTTAATTATATTTCCTAAAAAACACCTAACAGTGGATGTTGAATGGGACGTCCACTTATCGTCCTCACCAGTAGTATACAAAGGACTTCGACCCTTCCCTTTGAGAACCAAGTGAAAACATATCCTACAGTGAATTGCGAAGCGAAATGACATCGCAAAATAAAGAAAGTGGGAAATGGTCAGTTAAAAATTATATACGTGGAAATCCTGTGTCACTTTCTCCTGTAAGACTTTCCATAACCTAGAAGAACAGCGTATGAGAACATGACGTGGCTACAGCGTGGTGTGGGGAGGGGAGGGGTCGGGACGACGCTACTGAGAAGCGCCGGGACGCCGAGATATAAGCGCCGCGGTGCCGCTAGCTCAGTCAGTCAGTGAGTCAGTGAGTGAGCTGCAACAGCTTAATCAGACATGAAGCAAGAGATTTCTAATATCGTGGATACCTTACAGCGATTTAACATGGAGTAAGTCAATTAATTATTATTCTCTTTTATTTTTATTATTGTTTTTTTATTTTATCAGTAGTAATTACTAATATTAAAAATAAATAAATTTTGATTTTTTAATATTTTTAAGGAAAAATGATTTTTTTTTTCAGACATTTGCCATAGTTCAGTAATACAAAAAAAATCAGTAACACTACGTTTCGAGATCTGCAATCTGATCTCTTCTTCAAGTAATTTAGTATTTTGATTTTAAATTTTTATTAGTTAAAATTTATTGTAATCACATTTCTCAGTCGAATAACTTGGGAACAATTTTAGATGACAATCACGGCTCTATAAGAATAATTAATAACATTTGTGTGCATTTTATAGAATGTTAAAACTCAAAAAAACTACAAATTAAGTTAGGTTCCCATTATTAATTTGAAAACCAAAGTTTTACAAATTATCGAATAAAAAGGTGGGATGGGACCTTTCTTAGAATGTTATAAACAGTTTCTGCAGTTCTTAAGTAGAAATATAAGTTCCTGTTAATACTAGGACTTTGTAGGTTCATTATACTTCAAATTGGTTTCTATTACATTTTAAGCTTTTCAGCATGTTCAATTTGAAACAAAAAAAATTGTAATGTAGTGAAAATAAAATGTTTCTGTAAGGTACTCATAAGTAAACGTTTATAATAATCCGTTATCTATTTTGAATTAGGCCTATAGTAAACACGATTCAAAGAGCATTTAGCCTATCACACACAAAATATGGAAGAGTTGAAAAATCTGCTGTAGCCAGGCACTGCACTGACTCAGAACACAGAACATCAAATAAAAATCTAAAATTAATAAAAGAAGAAACAAAATCAATGAACCTAAATGCTTAAGAAACGCTACACATAAACAGAAATAAAAAACTCATAAGCAATAAAGAAGGTCCTATTGAAAATGGCAGCCTTCTTCCTTCTCATTTTATTCAAAAATTAAACTGTAGTCATACCCAATTTTCACACTGGCTGAAATATTTTCAAATTTTTGTATTTGCATATTTTTACGCCATATGGTATTTTAATATTAATTATAACAAAAACAATGTCAATCTTTATTTGAGGAGTCCCGGTGATGACTCTGGTGGTCGAAAGACCCCGTCCAAAAAATAAACTATATTGAAAAAGTATTGTTTTAATAGCATTTACTATTATTTTAAAATTTTTTCCAATTGCTCCAAGATTCTTCAAAAGTTATAATGTCAATCGGTAGATTTAACTATATTTTTTACAATTATTTTCACTTTGCGTTGTTTTAACAAAACAACAACCTTGTTTGATAATATAGTAATTATATTTTTTCTTGTGCCGTTAGAAAAGTTCCTATCTTGTTTATGTATTAATCTTAGATAATGATCGAGTAACACTGTTAGATTCATTTTTCATCTTAATTTACTCATTTTTCTAAGTAAATTTAACTTATACCATCTATGATGTTCAACTATAACCTAAAACCAATCTTAAGAGACTTTCGGACAATTTCTAGCTCTAAAGCGGCGTCCACATTGAGCAAAAACTAACTCGAAGTTAGTTGGGAAAATAAACAAGACACTTTCTACAGTACGCGAAATATAGAAAAAACAAACACTCGCTGGTCGTGAACTAAACACAAGATCATGGTGGGCGGGCAAGCGTAAAATTAGTGATGACTTCAAACAAAGTGAAAGAAAAAGAAGCTCAATGTTTAGCCGCGACTGGTAAGTAACAGGGGTCCATGACGCACGTGTTGTTGCACAAACACGGGGACTCGCGCCTGCCTGCCTTCTAGCACGTCTCCCATATTAAATAGTGATGGGAGAATCGAATACGGTATATTCGAAAACACCCTTGTATTCGAATATTTGTATTCGAATGCTTGTATTCGAGTACTTTATCTGCGCTGAGTATTTCTAACAGACAAATCTGGACTTGACTTATTTCCTTCCAGAAATCAATTGTTTCTTGGTTATTTAGAAATTGCCAATACTACAAAGGTGGAAAAATCCCTGGCTTTTTGGCCCCTACAAACATTATCAAACAGTCTCATTCGATTGTTTGATATCTTTGAATATACTTGATTATTTTTCTTTATCATAATGGATAGGGGAAATTATCTGATTGTTATTATAGTGTTTAATTTTCTTACACGGAAAAATAGATAATTCTTATTGAAATTTAGTGATTTATTGATATATACACAAGATTTATGAAGTTCAGAAAATTTTTTGTTTAATTGCTACTTTAGTGCCATCTGAAAGACGCCTGTCGTCAATAATCGTAGAAATAAATTTGAGCCATCATATTTTGTTTTTCATACAACAAAAATAAAATTTGATCTTTATCTTTATTATTTACAAATGTATTCATTAGTTATTGAATAGTTGTATAAACATATTATATTCATTTGAAACCCTCCAATAAATACTAGAATATATAAATAAATGAATGCGAATACAACTCTTGAATATATTATTTGAATACTATTAGTCCGAATGAACGAATACTGCGGGTTTAAATTTAATTCTACCAAAGGAATTATATTAATTCAAAAGTATTCAAATTCATTCTGAGGTATTCGAATAAGTGAATAACCGGACTGAACTGTATTCGAATACTATTCGATTCTTCCATCACTACAGTAAGGTGTGCGTGACGTGGTGGTCGGCAGATATAATACACGGCTAAGTAAACACAAGATCGTGGTAGGCGGGCAAGCGTAAAATTAGTGAAGAGTTCAAACAAAGTGAAGGGAAAAGAAGCTAAATGTTTAGCCGAGGCTGGTAAGTAACAGGGGCCCATGACGCACGTGTGGTTACACAAACACGGGGACTCGCGCCTGCCTGCCTTCTCGCACGTCTCCTCTAATCCATAGGACCCATATATACATAGGAACGTGTACGGCAGATAGAATATACGAATAAATGTTATCGAACATTCCCATTCGATTGTTTGATATATTTGAATATACTTGATTACTTTTTTTATCGTAATGGATAGAGGAAATTATCTGATCGTTATTATATTATACCAAAAAATAGATGAATTGTATTGAAATTTAGTGATGTCCTGATATAATAAAAAAGAGTAAGATTTCTATCTCTAAATACAAGTTTATACGGCGATATTTCAAAAGTGTTTTCCGTTAGTTAACCATATACTACCCTGTGTGTATGGTCGGTTTCGAGCAGGTATACTAGTATCAGTTCGCCAGTTTACAGTAGAGATCCTCATACAAGATGTTTGAAAAAGAACATTATACTAAAGCACCACGACTTTTTCATTACTTAAAAGTATACTTGTAAATCTTAACTGTTTTAGCTTTTCAATTTCTTGGAGGATTTCGTGAACGCTTTAAAATGAGCTTTTTGTATATTTTGTATTGTATTTTAAGTCTTGTTGAAAATTACAATACATAATAATACCACAATTCTTTGGAATACAACTTTAATACTTGTAAACAATTTATATCAGCATGAAGTATGAGCGTTGAGAATTAAGCTTATATCTTATGAGTTTTACTGTACCTTCAATTTTACAAGGATACATTTCACATCCAAAGAGTTTCAATGGAAGTATCATACTGTAAACATTTATATCTTGAAAATATCGAACGTTGAAACTTAAAATTAATTTTAGAGAAAATGGTACATAAAGTATATTTACATATTATAGATTCCCCACATTACTCCGTTTTTTTTTTTTTTTGTTTTTTTTTTTGTTTTTTTTTTTTTTGGGAAATACCAGAAAAGTTCATTATCTTGTTTAAAATCGTTCCAAACTTTAGCAAGCATATTTTGATATACCGTATTTGCGATTTATGGATCGACCACCTCAGTTGAAAAAAGATATTTTTCTTTATCTACCTCTTCAAAAAACGTCTCCCTTCATGAGATGCCCATCATAATTAGAACTAATTAAGCAAAGATCGTTAATACATCTAATTATGTTTCAACAACTGTATGATTTCAATCCATCCATCCTGTTGGAAAACTAAGCCATCTGAATTTGTACATCACCGTCTAGCTTAGAAAAGTTTCAAATGTCAAATTGCTGTTTAAATAAATGTCCACTAAAGGATATTCTGACAAACGGTTATCAGATTGTTGTGTTTTCTCCTAATAAAAATCCTACAGTATGTGGTGACGAAGTGATTATATCCACATTATGTTCATATAGTTATTTTTTTATTTAGGTATATAAAATATTAAGTTAGACTGTCGGGGGAACGAAATCTTTAAATAACATCAATAAAGGACAATGACATGGGCAACCGATCGGGAACGGAGAGTAAAATCTATTTCCACCATTTGTTTCGAAATCACTTCTACATTTAAACACACGCACAAACGCGCGCGCGCGGACGAGGAAGCCTCTGCCGTTCCGTTTGGCAACTAGTCACGTTTGTTAGGTTAGGTCGTGCAGCTGATTATTATTAAACAGCTGTTTATCAAAGCGGCCGTATCCGCACTCAACAGTTGTTACCATCGCCAATTACAAAGACCACCGAACAGACGTCAACTGATGAAATCCGTCTCTTCAAAGCCCCACAAATATCGAGTGATAAATGTGCTCGGTTAAAATTGAAAATAGGCCTAGCTCGAAATAATGACGGCAGTGGCGAGCTCAAAGTGAAGTCTCAGATCTTCTGTTTACGTAAATAAATCTCCCAACGCAGTGCGGCGTTTATATGCCAACCTTCCTGATGTTAATATATTGCAGTTTAAGATATGCTCTTGTCTTGTTTCTCTGTAAACGTTGTTTGTTTTTGCTTTATTTTTTTTTTTTTTTTTTTTCAAGACGCCACGCCGTACTGTGCCTGCTTTCTATTTTTACTCAATTTATCGTACAAGGTGTAGGCTAAACTTATTACTGTATCAGACATTTTTCTTCAAAGTATCTTTTTTATTTTTTACTATATGTGATGGCGAAGATAAATTACCTTCATTACTTTAACGGATATATAGACCTGTACGGTTTTCCGTTCTTAAAAGCTGTTTCATCGTAGTTGAATTTGAATCAAAACTTTTTAATTACAAAATTATTGAACTATACATTATATAAAAATAGTCAATAGTGTATGAATGTAGCCTACTTGAATACAATTTTACGGTTTCAAATATTTTATATGCATGTGAATAAACAATACTTGCCAATTAAGTAAAAAAAAGTATTGATCTGCCTTTAGGAGCATTTTATCTCCTAGAACTTAAGAAAACCTATTACCCACTATATTGGTTATATGAAGTTATAGGCCAATATCAATATTTACAGTAAGCGGATTCAAAAAATAGATTGACTTGATTATTATTATGTTTATTTATAGTTTTTTTTTCTTGCAGTGGGGACGCCGAAGAATACTGCACTGTGCGCCATTTCTCCATATCTGGTCGGAAAGTGGTCAACAGAGGTGATTCATTCAAAGTGAAGAAATCAACAAGCGGCCATAGCGTTGCCTCTATCGGCTCCACAGGGTGAGGCCTTCAACCTCTCATCTTTTTTATTGTTGAGCATACCAAAATATTAAAGAACGTTGTAATGATATTCTTTATTTTCAACAGAAACGATACTGAATCCCCCCGCATGTCTCCGACACCCCCCGCCCCGTACAGCGTCGCCGTCCTGGGTGCCCCGTCAGTCGGGAAGTCTTCTCTCGTATCTCAGTTTATGACCTCAGATTTCCTCCATGCCTTCGAGACTTTCACAGGTAAATGGAAAATACTGAGTAAACACTGACAAAAAGACACTGTTTTCCAGAGAAATGATGCAAAACTACTGAACACAATCTGAAAGAAGTCTAGTAGTTTAAAACTTGGTTTCTTTGGATAAAAAGCCTTATTATAATTTTCTACTTTGGACTAACTGGCAAATGTTTGTTTCCTCAGGTGACCGCAGTGACAAGACAGTTACCGTATTGCTGGATGGTGAAGAATCAGAGCTTACTTTCACAGATCTGCCGTACGCAATTCTCAAGGTAGGCTACCTAACAACATTTTCCTTTCGCTTACATATGATGTGCTGTCATGCTTTATCTTGCTTTATAAAGAAAGTGGACGTATTTTTACTATCAAAAGGTCTCCTTAATTCCCTTGTGTCCAACATGCCCAAGGATGGCCTCTTTGGATAAGTCTTGAAAGCCGTTGGTAGTGGCTTATACTCGTAGTTGTGAAAAGGACGTCCTGAAATATAAACCTTTAGTAAAAATATTTTTGTTTTCAATGTTTTTTCGTTGAGTTAATTCTTTCCAAAACTCAGAATTTTTAGATCTGTGTTGATTGAAATCCCTTAGAAAGGAATCTCTCAAAAAAGACGCAAAACTCTCTACAAAATCATTATTTCTAGAGATGCTCAATTAATTGTGTTTTTGGAGTATCATCAGATGATTTTGGATTCTTGGTAGATCATTGCATTTAGTCCCTTCGCTAAGATCCCATTCATTGTTACAGCGAAGGGACCTACTCCAGGCAATCCACGGTTTCTGCGTGGTCTACTCTGTCACCGACCGGGCCAGTTTCCACCAAGCAGAACTGACCTTGCAGCAGCTGGCCGCCGATGGATCTATCGACCACAAGGCCGTAATCTTGGTGGCCAACAAGGTGGATCTAGCCCGTGGCAGGACCGTCTCCGAACAAGGTAAGCTGAATCTCGCACTTTACCACTTTTACCAATTGAATTTAACCATAGCAAAATGCTCATTTATGTTCACGTTGGTTCATTTATATCAACTTCTTCCATGTATAATCAAACAGTTTTTTGATATCGGAGTTTACACACTGATGAGAATGTATATGTAGAGAACCTAGGATTTATAAAAAGTCATTTTGTAAAATCTTAGCTAGTGTCACTTTTTGCAAATCTAACCAAAGAGAAATTCTAAATTATTTACGAACGATATTTTCATCGTCTTTATGCTGACGCTAATTTTTCTCAATCTTACAGAGGGTCGAATCCTCGCAACGGCCTGCAACTGCAAGTTCATCGAGTGTTCAGTGGTGATCTGCCATCACGTGGACGAGTTGCTGGTGGGGCTGGTGGCACAGATGAGGCTCAAGTTGGGTGTAGCGGCAGTGGGGACAGCGGGATCAGTGGGGACAAAGCGTGGGAGAAAGTACAGAGGAGCCAAGACATCCTCAAGTTTCCGCGGCATCCTCAGCAAGCTCCGCCTCACCAAATCTAACTCGTGCCATAAGCTCCATGTCCTGTAGTTGAGGCAATTTTGAGGACACTCAATTAATTCCAGTTTGAGGGAGCACACGGTGAAAAAGACTGTTCATTCGGAAGAGATATTCTTTTCAGAAAATAATGCTTTTATTCTTCAAAGCTAATGCCACTGTAAAGTGTACTCAGAATTCTACGAGATGAATCTAAATTTAACTGTAATCCAACCATTTTCAAACTAATATTTTTATATTCTATTATTTTTTTGTATCCTGACGACACATCAATAGTCCTTTTGGATATATAAATCAACTATTGAAAAGAAGAAATAAGTACTTCAAGTTCCTATGCACAGTAATAACTGATTTTATTTACAGAAGATTATTAATAGAAGGTATATTGTAACAGAATATTTAAATTTTATAATATTTGTGTTATTCTATATTATTTACTTATGATTATTGTAATTATTGTACTTCTTAGAGACTAACACATTTTTATTTATTATGTAAATCAATATTTTATATTTTGTCTTTTTGTAATTCATACATCGTGAAGAAATATTTTAATAGTTTAAATATAAGTTAAAATTAATTTTAGTTGTATTTATAGTAATTTCATTATTAAATAAGTTATTAATTAGTAAATTAGCCTACTGCTAAACTACTTACTCTTACAAAGTACCATTTAGCATTGAAATGTAGTAGTTTTTATTGTTTTATGATAAGTAATAAATTGTGTACACGTTATACATTATTTATAAATAATTATTATAACAATAATTAATTAATCGTTTATTACGAAGGATGTGAAACAATTGTCAATAGAAATGCGACTGACTGTTAATGTTGTTACAAACTGTTGTTAATTTTATATCAATATTTTATATGTACTTTATATCGTTTTATAAAAAATATACTATTTTATAGTTTTTTAAATCGCAGTCATTTATTTACTCCCGATTATCCCATTGAATAGATCAGTTACATTTCAGAACAAAAAAAAGGATTTAAAATCAATCTCACAGAATTATTGTAGCAAATGTTTATGGCTGGATTCTTGTCACAAACCAAACCACTCAATTAAGGTATTTTTTTGTTTACTATGGGTTATCTGAATTTTCATGCCGAAACTGTTTATAAAATTACTTAAGAGACTCAGCTAATTTGTTACTTGTGATTGTTCGACGAAAATACCGTGCCCAAATCTGTATTCGAACCTGTTCTCTGTAGTGATAAGCTGAAAACCTAACTATTCTACCATCAAGGGAATCATTATGTCATTTAGATGTTACTATTGATACAGGAGGGCACTATGCATTTACAGTAAGATCTAAATAAACTTGCTTAGTCAACTTGCGATTTAGGGTTTCTGGCCCTTCTGACAAACTTGCAGCAGATAGAGCACCAGATAATCTTGGTCCTCAAAAATCTTTTTGAGTGGTGTCAATTAAAAACTGATCATTTATAACTTACACGAACTTTAATGATTCCACCACGTATGCCTATATCCCTTTTCAGTGTAAATCTAATCTAATATACTATACAGCCGCATGTGAAACCACTCACTCACTGATGGATGTATACAAATTCTAACCTACTTCTAGAAGTGCTGCAAACTTGAAATTTGGCACGCGGGTACCTTTTGCCGTGTAACCGACAGGAAAAGTCTGAAAACAAGGAATTTTTACTTTTAAACCCCTCAAAAAAATTCCCAAAAAATCGCGCATTCTTCAACCCTGCAGGCATTTTTTGTAAGCCCGATAGCGGGCGAACCGTTGGAGCTAGCTCGGATCTGATGAAAAATTCATAGTCAGGAATGAAGTGAACTACAAAAAAGGTCCAGTGACTTTTTGCTTTATCTTCCATGGTTAAGCGACAAAACGCTCGAACATTTGAAATTCCAGAGATTTTTTTCGATAAAAATAATGTTTCGAGCCCGATAGCGGCCGAACCGTTGGTCATAGCTCAAATCTGATTGACCAATCAAATTAGCAAATTGCGCGAATCTACAGAAAAGGTCCAGTGACCTTTTGCCCTATCTCCATTGGTTTGGCCGAAAAACGTGATTATGTGAAAATATTTTGGAAATTTTCGCCTACAAATTTACATTCCGGGCTTGATAACGGCTAAACGGTTGGTCGTAGCTCAAAACAAATCTTCAACGGAATTAGTAAATGACGTGATCTACAAATAGTTTCAGTAACGGTTTGGCCGAATAACGCGTTTTAAATTATTAATTTTTTCAGTTTTACTTTAGAATTTCGATTCTGGGCTTTATTGCGGACAAACTTCTAATTGTAGCACAGAATAAAAATTTTATTTTAATACTAAATAAAGCGATCTACAAAAAAGGATCAGTGACTTTTTACTCTATCTCTTTTAGTTCGGCTAATAAATGTAAATATTTCGTAATTTGTATTTAAGAACTTTGTTTCTAGAGTTGATAGCGGTCAAACAGTTGGTATTTTAAATGTAAAAGTTTTTATGACTAACCATTGATAAGATCTACAAAAAAAGGTCATGTAACTTTTTGTTGTACATCCTTTAATAAGCCTGGAAAACTCTATATATGGTAAAATATTTGTCGTGAATTGGCAATTTTTTGAGTTTTAAATTTATGTGCGATAAATAGTGTAATTCATTCCAGATTCAGACTGCACTTGCTTTGCTAGGTTAACGAGTAAATACAACCCCACATTAGAAATTAGCTGAGCGTTAGCTAAGCGTCAGTAGTAGATATGGACAGAGTGAAGTTTTGTTTTGTTCACAGACACAGCACCCTCTAAAATAGATCCCAGTGTGTCATTTACCCCCGGTAACATTAAACCCCCCCCCCGGGAATTTACTGGTAAGACCAGATAACCTCCTGGGTAAATTAAACCCCCTGATGTCTTAACCCCCGGTAACATTAAAAAACCCCCCAGGGAATTTCCTGGCATGACCTCATGTCCGAATTTTTTACCAATCACCAAATCCCTCTCATCCCCGATTTTTGCTAGCGTACATCAGATCTCTACCAATCACCAAATCCTTTAACCACGCCCCGGAATTTCCTGTTATGACTAGATAACATCCTGAGTAAATTAAACACCCCCTGATGGCATAACCTCGGTAAGATTAACTTCCCCCCTGGGAATTTCCTGGCATGACTATATAAACTCCTGAGCAAATAAAACCCCCTAAACAACTTTAAAAATGTTGACTTAGGGTAGGTTTTTTACTATATTTCCACTCAACAATTTACAATAGTTGACAGGTGCAGACTTTACTACCACGCTCTGTACCTCCTAAACCAGAACTCGTAGCTCAAATCTGATGGCATAATCGTAAGACAAAATTAAATTTCCGACAAGAAAGGTCCAGTCACTTTTTTGTCGTATCTCTAACGGTTTAGCCGCAAAATGCCCTCAAAAATCAAAAGTTTGGACGAATCCGGAAAAAAATCAATGAAAAAGGTCAATTTTTAAATCCCTTGTCATTTACCTAATGAACGGACTTAACCAGTCACCGAATTCCGCTTATCCCCGAATTTAAAGCATTTACTTTGGGGGCCTGGGGGCATAGCCCCCAGCGAGCCGAAGGCGAGTTTCTTTGATACACTGGAATACCTTGACAACAGAAGTGTGCGTGTATGTTATAACCTATGTTCTTTTTTATATCGTTTCCACTCTTGATTGACTTGAAAAAATTCAAAACCACTGCACTTACTTCATTTATGGACGTAATTAGTGAATATAGAGAAAAGTCAAATAAAAAAAAAACCAGTACGGTATAGTTATAGAAAGTTTAGTAGACACTAACTGTTATAAAACTTTTATTACAACTCCAACGATACTTGCTTCAACGAAATCCGTCAATGCATAAGCGATCACGACCACTTTAAATGTGGGCTTGCACAAGCAGGGAACCGCAAACATTTTTGTCTTTTGATAGGCATCAGCTGTTTACATCAGTTACAAAAAACTGTCAAGATCCCAACTATTTTGAAATGTTATTTATAACAATTCCAACAATACTTTTTTCAATGATATCCGTCAACGCATAAGCGATAACGACCACTTTAAAAATACGCCTGCACAAGCTGAGAGAAATAAACAACTGATGCCTCTCAACTGTGACATGTTTGGCGCTCCTGGCTTGTGCAAGCGCATCTCGATATATATATAGTCAGATTGCTTGATAATTACTCTGATCTTAAGATAACTCACTAATTCTTGATAATCATCTGCACCATCACCTCTGGTTTTCACGTGATATGTGGTACTCTTCCACGGTCGATATTCCAACAAGCATAATTGTCTTTGTGGTTGAAAACTTAACCTTCGCCTTGCGAACCCAGAATTCAAATTTGACGAAGATCTTGGCCACAGCTTCGACGATGGGTCGTGATTTTCCCTGGACCTAGGCAGTAATTGATGAACCTTCAATTCTTTCCTATGTTTGAGAGGCAAATTTTCATCCATCATAGAGTAGCTTCTGGTTGAATATCTTCCAACATCTTCTTTAACATTTGAAAGCTTTTACAGTCAAGTTATTTAAAACCTCATATCGTATTTTATTCGGCTTTGTGGAAAACAAATTAGGAGGCTTTAGCAAAGATTTTACGTGAGGGGCAGGATTATTTAAGTCTGTGTATTGATAATTAATATATTTTATTTTATGGCAACGTTCTTTACCAAATCTCGTTAATTTCTTTTTATTGGAATGGAGAATTTCCACTCTTTCTATGAAAAAAATCAATAGTAAATAACAAATTATCGCAAGGTTTATAGCAATTATTATAAGCTCAAACTGAAAATCATAGCAAATTATTTCTAATTACAACAAAATACTAAATTGCAAAATAAAAATATTTGTGAACTTAGAAACCATGTGCAATAGTTTGCAATAATACTAAAAATAAATCATAACAAACAATAACGCTTCATGAATTTCTGAGTAATTTATTGAATGAAATATTTATAAAACTTGATTCAACTATACTTAACTTACGTGATCCTAACTAGTTAAAACCTACGATACTACCAAGATATAAACACAAAAGATAAATCAATATTATTTATATATCAAAAAAATAATTGTATGTACTTTATAAGCTGTTTAAGAGTTCATTCCACTTTGAAAATAATACAAACAATTCCTATACAAATGTGCTCCATGATATTGTAGAGGACAAATGGTGCAGTGCATTAACACCATCAAAGAAGAGGATTCAATTAAACAGTGTTAATATGATAGGCTCTATAGCGAACCATTGTATGGGCTGTGTAGAATCAATTACACCAATTAATTTAATTGAATTAAACTCAATTCGGTCAGTGACTTTAACAACAGGGGTTTCAATAAGTACCTTGCTTGTGGTATTTGATTTGCACGCCAGATGTTAGTATGTTGAGTACAGATTTTCCCAGTTTATCTTTTTCTTTCTCTTTTTATTCCATTTCGTCCAGTTTTTCATTAAATTTATGCACCTGACAATTGAATATAATTCTTTCACTTTATCTTTCATTTCAGCTAGCTAATTAATTAATAAATAATATTCATTAAAGATCATTCAAATCAAAGATTTTTGCCGATTCTTTAGAAAATCGTCTTAAAATTTTGACTTATAGGATTAGAATAGAATATATCCTTATTGCAAAGATTCTTTAGAATAGAGCAAATGTCATAAATGTTTATGTTACAACTGGTGTATGTGTCAGTGTTTGTCAAAAGTTGTGTATACTCCATTCAGCAAACGCTTCAATAGTGTAGGTTGGATGCTCCAACAGCCAATTTCTCGAGAAAGTTTTTAAGGTTTTCTCTGGCACTCCTATAGATTCGGGTAGAATGTTGAACAACATTGCTCCTCGATATGAAATTTTCTCCAAAATAGGCTGAGATGATGATGATGTAGAAGGAAGTTGCTCCTACGTCTAGCGTTGTAGATAGGACTATCGCCAGTCCTTGATTTCCCTGTTTGTATTGTAAAAATGATTGACTCCAGAATATAGAGTCCTACAACAGTCATGATTTTCAAGGAAGTTTTAAAGGATTTCTCTGGCAATCCTCCTAGGGATCCTAGGGTAGAATGTTGGACAACATTGCTCCTCGATATGACATTTTCTCCCAAATAGGCTGAGAGGGTGATGTAAGAGGAAGTAACTCCAGCGTGTAGAGTCCTAAAACAGTAAGGATTTTCAGTTCCTTGTTCGGCATGTTTCTAATGGTCTTAATCCTCTTAGAGCTCTGATTGTCCTCTTTTGTATAATAGTATAAAACGCGTGCTGCGAAATGCACACACATTAAACCCTGGGAAAAAAGCTTGAAACCAATATTAATACGTTAGTAAAATACAGACTTGTAGCTGAATTTGTAAAATTCTCAATTTTGATTCGTGCTCATTCTAAATTGTTCTCTCGTTTAATAGAATTTAACCACATCCTTCTAGAGAATTCGGTTGTGCTTCATCTGCTTGAAAATCCTTCACTTAAATAGCACATGATCATTTTTGGCAATATATGTATTTAAATGATAATAAGATTTCGGACATTGGCGTTCTTAGATGTTTCGAGGATTGAAATCTACCCTCTTCTTCATCTTACAAAAAACTCTGAACATTAAAAAACTAAAATATTGACTGCGACTCATAGTTTAAATAATTATTAAATAAATCATTTAAAATTCATATTTCTTTCCTTGAAACGTAGTGTTCAAAACATATATCGATGGAAAATCTTCGAAATCCTTTTAAACCTTCCAACTTTAAACAAAGAATATTTATATGACTAACACACCCTTTCTAAAGATTAACCAGACCTTATAAGAGGAAATAACTAAAATCGTTAGGTTGCCTAGGACTTGTGTTAAACTTCAGATTTAGTATTTACAACTGAGAAGGAAACAGGAGTTTTCCTAACATTTGGCATCGGTTGGTGATGCAATACAATCAGCAACACTACGTTTCGAGATCTGCAATCTGATATAGGTATCCTTCTGGTAAATGACTTGACTAATGCATGAGTACAATCGAGGTCAAAATAAACAAAAAAGAGTGCTGTGACTCGCATAAGTCAGGAACCACAATAGGCATTTTGTGTGTTTATCCGTGAGGATTAAAAAACACAAAGAAAACACGAGAAAAGTGCTCAAAGAAAAGTAAAACATTTTTGGTCCAAAGACCATCTTATGAGTTGGGATGAAGCTAACATATTACATCGGGAACCTCATTGTTTCAAAAGGAAATTAATTTGAGGCTTCTTACATTAAATTTGCAAACCATCCGATTAGTCAACCCTCAGTTGAAAACAGGCCGCTTTGGTTGCCAATTTTTAAAAATGAACTAACAATAAAACCTAAAGTATCAAACAGATTAGAGATTTGTGATAAACCAATGCGGAGTCACAGTATGGTTCTAAGAAGTTCAACTAGACTGAACCAATAATAAAAAAGGCCGACTCCCGTCCCTCCTTTTGCCGCCCTCTTGTTTCTGCCGTGACGATCGCCATTTACTAGTGGCCTCTGGTCAGTTCTATTTGGTTGGCCGGTGAGTGCAGACCTGTATTCTGTACTTTAGTTTTAATAAGTAGTGTTTAGTTTGTATTAAGTGCATATTTTAGAGTTAGTGTGAATGGAACAGATACACAACATGGTTATTTAGAACTGTCTATCTCAGGATAGTATTGCTATAAATGGACGTACGGTAATTTAATTTTTTCGTTTTCTTCCAAAAACGCCGTGTGCGACAGGAACTTAACCTCAACAATTCCCTGCTTACTGCTGGCACAAAACGTTATCGTCAGCAAATCTGCTGTTTCCGCCGGCCATGACGTCATCAATCTTGCAGTGTATCAGTGGAGTACTGACGTCAGTACTCGGAGCCACAGTCACTAAATCTTCGCCAATGAGGCGACTATTTCTGTCTTCAACAGTTTACAGATTCTGTAACCCAATAGTCCACAGTGGTTCATCCGTTCTGATCTTTATAGCCAATTGTAACGCCTTGCGTGTGGCAGTGCTCTAGTTTTTCTCAGTATGACAGCATGTTTAGGTGGAGCCCCAGAAGGTGTGAATATCACACTGATATGAATCTACTTTATAGATAACACAATTAATTAAAATCCCTTTTACAGACTAGCCCTTTCTGAGATACAGATGGTTGACTGCCCAATCCGGTCAAGGTGAAAGAGCAAATGGAAAATATCTTACTTCACCTGAACAGTAAGAATTATTCACCATCACATTTTCATTAAGCCGGTAATATTCAGTTAAGGATAATTTTATCGAATCGAAGCTATTGGGTAGTCCTGATTGTAAAAAAATGTAGAAGTGGGTTTGAGGAATCAATTGATCAAGTATTCTATCAGTGTGTTGGTTATGTTACGGAATGTAAAAATATGTTTGAAAACTTGACGAAAGAACATTTTTCAACTCTGCCACATTTACCAACCCTTCTTCAAACAGATCGTTAACATTTTTTAGACATATTTTGAAATTACTAATAGACGCAAAAATAAAGATATGAAATGATAAATATATAATGGTACATAAATTTAACTGACCAGAGAATATATGAAATGACTTATAGAATCAATAATTACACTGTTAATATAAAAGTTGTGCGGCTTCGTGGTATAAATATAAAGCCCAAAAAAATAAAAAAAAAGAATAGTTCAATCAACTGGCTGCATATCGGATTGAAAAGTTTAGACCGTGTTCTGTAGTATTTCTGTGAATTTTAATCCTAATAATAATATAAATGTGAACGTGCCTTTGCTTGCTTTGCTTTTATGCGTAAACTACTGAACAGATTGCACTGAAATTTTACATGGACATTCTTACGGTTCCTGGGATGAATATAGGCCTATTCTTATTTCGAAAATCTCTCCGGACTACGCCTCACTAGTCTTTGAATTAATAAAGCCCCCCATCTTGGTCTCTGTGTAAACATTGTTTATTATTTCAATTTATAGTGTATATTGTACATTTAGAGTTAGTAAATTTTGTAATAAGTAACTATAATTTTTTAACTCCTTTTAGCGATTAATTGGTACTAATGTACCAATTCCAGCACTAAATGTTCTAAAATATTAAAACACTTTTACCATAAATTTAAAGACTATATAAAAGCCTTCTTAATTCTTGGACAGAAGTAGGCTTCTCTGATCTGTGTTATATATTTTCTTGATGGGGAAAAAACAAACTCAGCTATGGAACTAAACATACTAAGAACGAAGTAAATTACAATGCACATAATTATAAACCTTCAGGCGTATTTTCTTGATCGTGGCAACAAGGTAAACTCAAAATTGGCTTCGGAAATATAATTCACTCGAACCAGCAGCGGCCATAACCGTAAAAAGTTTAACTTTTACTATACATTTAAAAGACTGTTATGAAATCTATCTAAGTTGTATTTTTACAAAAGTAGGCTTCTCAGAGCTGTGTATGTATATATATATTTTCTTGATCGGGGGAGAGGCAAAACCAGCTTTGGAGTAAATAATACCAAGACCGGGTGAATTAAAAGAACCATAAATATACACTTTTCAATATATTCTCTTGATCGTGAGAAGAAAGCAAATTGAACATAAACGTTGTAAATCTAATTTACTCGAACCAGAAATGCTCATACAGGTGTAAAACCTGCGAAATTGTGAGCGAAGCCGCGGGTAACTGCTAATAATGTTCATAATTTCACTCATAAATAAACAATCAGTTCACGACAAAGATGCACTCAAACTGTGTACGCCTACATCTCGTACATAGCTTAACGGCAGACCACGATATGCACAATCTCCGAAACTTGTAACCTATGACAAAACATCATTTTTGTTTCATTTTCCGGGGGTAAGAATACTTAATTAATTAACTTAATCCAACAAGGGCATTGTCAATTAATTTAAATCATATAACAGTGCTGCAATTGTTACAAAGAATGTAATAGTGCTCTTCTTATTTTATACATACAGTAAAACTAGGCAAATCTTCAAAACGTACTTTTAAAATTCAATCAATGTATCCATTTTGGGTCCCTTAACTGAAATCGGTGGAACATTTGTTTATAGCGCATATCTATGTATTTTATGATGGCACGTGGTCTATGTTAAAGTGCAAACTTAAATTTTGTAATTTTTATAAAATTTGCCAAACATTTTTTATTTTAACAGAACGCGATCAGATTCCGTTATATGCCCCCAACGCTTGAACTTTTTCCAATGAACTTAGAACGTTATAAAACGATGTAGTTGAGTAACAGAACTAACATTATGCCCCCAACGCTAATTTTTCATTTACGGATGATTATAATGAATTACAATTGGTTACTAGATAAGAAAAAAGGGTACTTACGTATTATATCGACCACACCCCCACATTTCTCCAAACACAACAATTCAACAAAAACAAACATTACCAAACAAAAACTAACTGTTTATTGAAAAAAACACACGAAACTTGTTTTTATTCTTGATCACACTCCGCCACCCAAAATGCGAGTGCCTCCGGCCATCAGCGCGGGCTTTGGCAGTGCCCCGCGCTGATGTCAACGAAAGAAAAACATCCCTCGAGATAGTACCTATCAGTAAAATATCAAATTTTAGAGGGGCTGATCAGAAATATAAATTGAATTGTAATGGAAAGGCAATTATGTACCGTACAAAAAACTTAAATAATCATGTGATGCCGCACGGCCTGCCGTAATCGGGATTCTCGAGAAAGATAAGATAACAGCGACAACAATACCGATCGCAATACCTGTAAATGCTTGTTGATTGATGGAATGTTAGTTCTGTTACTCAACTACATCGTTTCATAACGTTCTAAGTTCATTGAAAAAAGTTTAAGCGTTGGGGGCATATAACGGAATCTGACCCAGAACGCTATATACAGAGTTGTAACTAGGCAAAGTAAACGTATTACACGTAGTGTCTATAATTTAGAAAAAATGGCAAAACAGTTGAAATACATTTAAAACACATTAACTTGAATAGGTACAAATTAAGTAAAAAAAAATGGGTTAACATTTTTATATAAACGTATGAGATAGGATGTTGAGTTTGATTGTAGACAAACCTTAAGATTACACGTAGACCACATGTTTATTATCCTTGCCACCGATTTGGCTGTTATTGTGAACCTTCTATTCAAGATCATTGCTTCGATATAGGTTATACCTATTACTGTCTGTTTCTTTTCGCCAAAAATAAACATTGGAGTGGAACTGTGACCGCCAAGCAAGCCATACATACCAAATTAAACCTCTTATGATCTTAACAACAACAAACCTAACTTGGATACAGCAGTTCGTTTATTCTCAGTTGTTTTTTGTAAACAGTTAGGGTGTTTTATCGAACAGTTAAAAATTCTGGGATTCTAAAAATATGAACACTGCTTAGTTTTCTGAATTAATACAATAATGATCATAAAAACTGGCCAGCTAGTTTAATTCCGTTCATAGTATTACACAAAAAGATTCCATAAAAAATGAATGTAATAAAAAACACTTTCAGTGTACTTTACTTACACCGTTTCAAGTTTTATGAAAATATTGTAATTGTTTCTTGGTGGAATAACAAAGTTATTGTTACCCAAAGATACAAACATGTAAATTTCACTCCAATATTTTGCATTTGACACTAGTTTTTCAAAAACTGCTTAACTTACAGTTCTGAGACATGTTTTATTCAATTTATCAGGTCAAAACCATAAGAAACGATCGAATTCTCCCCTTTATCTACCTTACCAGAATTTCAGGAAGACCTCGTTTTAGATGGTGAGGTGAAATCCGGGCGAAATTTTTCGCTAGCCGTAACTCGCTAACAAAGCATTTCCGGATCCATGTAATGTAAACTTTTTTATTACTTTTACTTGTTGAATGAGCTCCCACAGTTTCTTTGATTAGGGAAATAAGACAAAATTAGCTTCGGCACAAAAAATACTAAAACCGAAAAACATTGCACTTGGCCATATATATATATATATACTGGGTGATTCATGAAGTTCTCCCCCCACTTCTACAGCCACATTGTACTAGTTAAAAAATAATGAAAAAATTGTATATTAAATTATAGGTCCGAAAACGCTTCGTTAGATAGAAAATTACAGCTAGCGAAAAATTTCGCCTGAAATTTCCTGGGTAAAGAGTAAAATAAAGCCATACTGAACTTTTGGAAAAGGTTAATTAAGTAAGAAATATCGTGGATTCTTATGTATTTTTTACCTGATAAAGCTAATAAAAATAGGTTTCAGAACTGTACCTGTAGTAGTTTTTGAGGGATTCAGGGGTTAAATGGAAAAAATTGGGGCACGAAACAATGTTTTTTTAAGTTTGATGTACAATTAACTTTGTTAAATTGGTAATAAATACATAAAATCAAAAAAACATTAATTGTAGAGAATTTTAATTCTGAGAAAATTGATATAATCAAAGTCTAAAATAAAACAGAAATGAGTACCAAAAAATCGATTTTATTCAGTAGAATACATTATTAACTGTAAAGAAAATACCGTACGGTATTTAGTTAAAAATGAAACAAAAACAAAATGTTTGTTCCTTAATGATGAGATAAATTCAGAAAACAAGATTAACTGTTAAATAAATTTGTTTGTAAATAAAAAATCATGTTTTATTACGTTGTATTTTTTTTTTAAATAAAAATTACATCAAATGTTCGAAATAAAATGAAGCAAACATTTTCCCATTATTGTTTACTAATCATCGAAATGCAGTTTTTTGTTTTATTAAATTTCTAAGTTGGGAACGCGACGAATAACAGCCTGATCAACAATGGTATTCTGTACTGTTACGTTAGAACTGTGTATTAGTGGTGTTTTGCAAGCTACAGCAGGAGATCGGGTTCTGTGAATCGTGTTATTAAATGCAATTTTTCTGTGAGTTATAATTCGATTGTTTATTCAGCGAAAAAATGCCTTACTTATTTACATCAGAGGAATACGCTGATATGGTTTTTATTTTGGATTACTGTATTGGTAATGCTAGAGCTGCTGCTAGAAGAATATGAACGACGTTACCCCTTAATAGGAGGATTCCAGATACCAAAACAATTTCAGGAACTTTTCGTACTCTTCGGGAAACAGGATCACTACCAAGTACTAGAACCAATTATGAACGAGCTGTCCAACTTGATGATGATATTGTTATTAATGCTGTTCATCGCAGTCCAGGTGTAAGTACACGACGTATTTCTAGGCGGATAGGAGTTTCGCAGTCAACGGTGTGGAGGTCACTTAATCGAAACAAATTTTATCCGTTTCATAAACAAAAGGTTCAACATCTACAGCTAGGGGATGGTCCGTTTCGCTTGGAGTTTTGCAACTTTTTGAATATTAATAATCAACTCTACAAGCGTATTTTGTTTACGGATGAGGCAATAGATTCACTCGGGATTGGTGTTGAATAACTTGCACAATGAACACTCATGGGCAGAAGAAAATCCACATGAGGTAGTGGAACAGAACTTTCAACACCGACGATTTAGCCGTCAATGTCTGGTTGTGGCCTTTTGCACAATCGGCTGATTGGACCTTTCATATTACTGGACGCCTAAATGCTGAGTTCTATTTGCATTTCCTTTCAAGAATAGTTGCCGTAGCTGTTAGAGAATGTTCCTTTATATCTCAGACAAAATTTGTTACTTGCAGCATGACGGAGCACCTCCCCACTTTTCACGTGCCGTTTCTGCTTACTTAAATCATCATTTTCCTGGACACTGGATTGGTCGTGGAGGGCCTCACCCTTGGCCACCAGATCACCAGATCTATCTCCATTAGATTATTGCATCTTGGGGATGGATGAAAGACATTGTATACAAGACAAAAGTGAATTCTCGTGATGAATTAATTGCCCGGTTATTATGGATTCGGCTGTGCAGATACAAGGAAGTCCTGAAAAATTAAGAAAACTCAACAAAAGCAATACACAAAACGTGCTGCAAAATGTATTGATAATGATGGCCCTCATTTTCGAACATCTATTATAAAAAGGTGACGTACGGTTGGCCCAACCTGATTAATTTTGCTTAAAACTAGTAATGTATTATACTGAATAAAATAGATTTTTTCGGTACTTATTTCTGTTTTATTTTAGACTTTGATTATATCAATTTTCTCAGAATTAAATTCTCTACAATTAATGATTGTTGATTTTTATGTATTTATTACCAATTTAACAAAAGTTATAGTACATCAAACTTAAAAAAAAAAACATTGTTTCGTGCCCAATTTTTTGCATTTAACCCTGAATCCCTCAAAAACTACTACAGGTTTTTTTTTTTTTTTTTTTTTTTTAAACAGTTCTGAAACCTATTTTATTAGCTTTATCAGGTAAAAATACATAAGAATCCACGATATTTCTTATTAATTAACCTTTCCAAAAGTTCAGTATGGCTTTATTTTACTCTTTACCCAGGAATTCAGGCGAAATCTTTCGCTAGCTATAACTGCTAACGAAGCGTTTTCGGACTATGTTTATATAACATTTTTTCATTATTTTTACTAGTACAATGTGCTGTAGAAGTGGGGGAGAACTTCATGAATCACCCTGTACATGTATGTATACATACATGTTTAACAAATATTTTTTTGATCGTGGCAACAAGGCAAACTCAACAATGGCATGATAATATTATTCACACTAGAATTGTTCATACACGTGCCTACGAAATTGCATGCGAAGCCACGAGTAACTGCTAGTTATTAATAAATACCTTGTATAATAATAATTAAAGTAGTTTCAATTTAATTCCGGTCGATTTTAAAATTGCCTATTCCTAAATTACTGTTATATTCAATATATTTCGAAGTAAAGGCCGATCTCCTTTTAACCTTATTCTGCCCGTTCTCCTAGACTTCTGGGTTTATGTATATGTTTCACACAATGTAAACCCTCCCCCATCTTTCTGAATTAAAAAAAACAGAATTTGGAGACGTTAATATGAGTGAAAAGGAAAACCCGTTTTACTGTTGAAATTTAAGAGTAAAAACTCATTATTATCTGAAACCATGCCACGCCACAAACCACTGATGCCCAACCCTCCCACTACAAGCAAATAATTTTTATTACATTACATAAGCTATCCAGTAGTTATTCCTATCTCGTATTACGATTGTCTATACGTCTTATAGAAGTTAGTAAATACGGACAGTCGACAGTATTCGCTAGTGGTGCGTCATGTTCCTAGGTCTGGCCATCGGAAGGCGCTGTGAACAGTGTTCCAGTCTAATTTCTGTGCTCTATCTTGTCTGTGATGTAACAATTGTAGCTCTAATATACCGCAACAAAATAGCAAGTTTAGTGAGTATTTCCCTCAGACCATTGTCAGAACAAAATGAGCTATCTAAGATCTCGGAATTTGTAATAGGAAAAAGTTCTGTAATATTTTGCCTTCATTTATTTCCACGAATGCGGAAGGATAATAATTAATTTGGGACAGTAAGATAAGTACTTTGCATTCAAAGAACAATAGGAAGAGTGGTCATTGTTGAGTTTGCAATTGAATCATTGCCAAAATTGTCAACAGTAGTACTGTTATAGTACCAAGTTCCGTCACCTGCAATTCCTGAAAGAGATATGAAATTGAAAATCACGATTACGTAGAATAAATTGTGGTTAATTTGAAACAGCGTTGTTTTTTGGCACTTTCCAGACCTTGAGGACAAATCCAACAACAAAATCTTGTTTGCGAATATCGGTAGAGACGAGGCATACATTTTATCCCCTCCTACTTCAATCTGTTTATTTTTTCCTACAGACAATAAAAATATAAAACACTTTTATGGGTTCTGAACAAACCTAAAAGGTTTATTCTGAGCATACTGTTAATCGTTGTTCAAACATGGTTTCAATCGTTTAAATCAAACTTTCAGGAAATGTTCACTAAAACATAGAAATTGTAGGGTTGTATGTGAACTTTACCAAACATTAAAAAAATTTATATTTTACATTAAACAGAGTTAAATCAGGTTTCTTATATTTTAAATATATATGTTATTCGCTTTTGATTGACGTAAAAAATATGTGAAGTTAAATAATATATAACGACTAGCGGACCCGGCGCGCTTCGCTGCGCATTTCAATAAGTTTCCCGCGGCTTCGCACGCAATTTCCCGTTGAAAACAGTACACTATATTCACTTATTCATTTTCTATCACATTCTAAACATTGCTGAGATAATTGATAGTCGTTCCTTCGTGAGCTTCTTGGGCGCATTATGAAGGTATGTACCACATTCCTGATACTTCTGTCAAAAAAAACAACTAAGGTTGATTTTATAACATTCTTTATATTTGTAGCCAACGTAAGATAGTAATTATGATATCTGCATTGCTCTTCTGATCAAGCATGAGCATGGTTTATATTAAATAAATATTGCAGTTAAAGGTGAATTTTTACGTCAAATTTGAATTGTATTATCTGGATAGTAAAGTCTATGTTTAACAGTGATTGCAGAAACAGTTTAAACAAAATTTGTCGTTTCTCTTAAGCTTACTCTATGCTTTAAAACTATAAGTGTAGTAATTAAATTATATATAAATATATTTTTTGTCGCATTATATATGTTTACAAAGAACAGCTGATTAAAAATTTGAAAAGACTCTTTCACTTAATAACATATGTTTGCTGCAATGCATTTCTTACGGGTATTTCTGTAACCAGTGGGGCGGAATCCTGAATCGGGAAAGGGATAAAAAGTATCCTATAACCTTCTACAGATCAAGACGAACAAATTAAAAAACAAAATTAGGCGAATCCGTCCAGCCGTTTGTGAGTGATGCTGTTACACACGAACAGTTTCATTTTTATATAATAGATATATAATTATACATCAGGTGTGTATACACACTGAAGAGATCTACAAGATCTATTGGAAACTACAAGAGATACAGCAAAGATTAAATGGGTAAAGTAAATGGGTAATAATACGACTAACAAATTAATATGGTTAATTATGTGGTTCCGTCGTTCACTCGCTGCGCTCAAAATCTGTTTTTTAGCTCTTTTAAATATATATTTTATTCGCTTTGGATTGACGTAAAAAATATGTGAAGTTAAATAATATATAACGATATATAATTATACAACAGGTGTGTATACACACTGGAGAGATCTACAAGATCTATTGGAAACTACAAGAGATACAGCAAAGATTAAATGGGTAATAATACGACTAACAAATTATTATGGTTAATTATGTGGTTCCGTCGTTCACTCGCTGCGCTCAAAATCTGTTTTAGCTCTTTTAAATATATATTTTATTCGCTTTGGATTGACGTAAAAAATATGTGAAGTTAAATAATATATAATGATATATAATTATACAACAGGTGTGTATACACACTGGAGAGATCTACAAGATCTATTGGAAACTACAAGAGATACAGCAAAGATTAAATGGGTAATAATACGACTAACAAATTATTATGGTTAATTATGTGGTTCCGTCGTTCACTCGCTGCGCTCAAAATCTGTTTTAGCTCTTTTAAATATATATTTTATTCGCTTTGGATTGACGTAAAAAATATGTGAAGTTAAATAATATATAACGATATATAATTATACAACAGGTGTGTATACACACTGGAGAGATCTACAAGATCTATTGGAAAACTACAAGAGATACAGCAAAGATTAAATGGGTAATAATACGACTAACAAATTATTATGGTTAATTATGTGGTTCCGTCGTTCACTCGCTGCGCTCAAAATCTGTTTTAGCTCTTTTAAATATATATTTTATTCGCTTTGGATTGACGTAAAAAATATGTGAAGTTAAATAATATATAACGATATATAATTATACAACAGGTGTGTATACACACTGGAGAGATCTACAAGATCTATTGGAAACTACAAGAGATACAGCAAAGATTAAATGGGTAATAATACGACTAACAAATTATTATGGTTAATTATGTGGTTCCGTCGTTCACTCGCTGCGCTCAAAATCTGTTTTAGCTCTTTTAAATATATATTTTATTCGCTTTGGATTGACGTAAAAAATATGTGAAGTTAAATAATATATAACGATATATAATTATACAACAGGTGTGTATACACACTGGAGAGATCTACAAGATCTATTGGAAACTACAAGAGATACAGCAAAGATTAAATGGGTAATAATACGACTAACAAATTATTATGGTTAATTATGTGGTTCCGTCGTTCACTCGCTGCGCTCAAAATCTGTTTTAGCTCTTTTAAATATATATTTTATTCGCTTTGGATTGACGTAAAAAATATGTGAAGTTAAATAATATATAACGATATATAATTATACAACAGGTGTGTATACACACTGGAGAGATCTACAAGATCTATTGGAAACTACAAGAGATACAGCAAAGATTAAATGGGTAATAATACGACTAACAAATTATTATGGTTAATTATGTGGTTCCGTCGTTCACTCGCTGCGCTCAAAATCTGTTTTAGCTCTTTTAAATATATATTTTATTCGCTTTGGATTGACGTAAAAAATATGTGAAGTTAAATAATATATAACGATATATAATTATACAACAGGTGTGTATACACACTGGAGAGATCTACAAGATCTATTGGAAACTACAAGAGATACAGCAAAGATTAAATGGGTAATAATACGACTAACAAATTATTATGGTTAATTATGTGGTTCCGTCGTCCACTCGCTGCGCTCAAAATCTGTTTTAGCTCTTTTAAATATATATTTTATTCGCTTTGGATTGACGTAAAAAATATGTGAAGTTAAATAATATATAACGATATATAATTATACAACAGGTGTGTATACACACTGGAGAGATCTACAAGATCTATTGGAAACTACAAGAGATACAGCAAAGATTAAATGGGTAATAATACGACTAACAAATTAATGTGGTTAATTATGTGGTTCCGTCGTTCACCTCGCTGCGCTCAAAATCTGTTTTAGCTCTCTTATAACGCATATGGTACCTACAATGGAAAGATTTTTACATGCAATCTGCATGAATTTTTTCTATTATTTTTAATATTATAATGAAAGTTTTGTCAATACCATCAATCAGTAGGTGTAGGATTCGAGTCAAGTGCAACGACCCGTTTTCCCTCATCAAAACAAAGTATATTTTATCGATTTCAAAGGTAATTTTTATCCTACTATTGGGATAGTTGGTAAACCTGACTGATATTTCACTGCACACAGTGTTGGAATCAGCTGTTTAGGGAAATATAGAAATTATCAGACTAGGTCAGCCTAAAAATTACTGCTAATTACATGTTACTAACTTATTAGCACGTCTGTTTCAAATTGTATCATATTTTATAATCTTTTGAAAATAAATAAATACCATAATATAAAAATAACTAAACAATCTAATTAAATTTTCCGTCCTGAAAAATGGCGACACTGGAAGTTTTTATTAAAAAATTAAAAAAAAACACCAACAAAGGTTATACGCGCAGAACAGCGAGTGAACGGCGCAACCATTAATTAACTTAAATTATTTTGTTGGTCTTGTTATTAAGCACAACTTTGCCATTTAATCTTGGCTGTACCTCTTATAGCTTACAAGATCCCTTTAGTGTGCATTAAATTTGGAACACCCGGTATATATAAGGCCTAATATCCATATTTAACATGGAATAACAACAACGAATGACGTACGTAGGTTGATAACCTTTTCGTTTCTTTCCCACAGCAGAATTTTAAAACATTCTCATTGCCTGTGATTAATAAGACTCGTCGTCAATAAGTGTGAATTGTAATCATCATCTTCCCAGACCATCAATACAAAAGTTAGATATTTTTGTAAGTGGAACAAAAAATTATCCACTTTATTTAATTTTTACTCTAATGTGTATAACAAGTTCTTTTGTTACATTACTATATTAACAACTAAATATAACGAAAGCTGCGGTCAGAATCTTTTCAGTCACATTTGTATCGTTTTATAAGCCATAACATTGTGAACATAAATCATTATTTAATTTTTGCCGTCGATAGATTCTTTACATTCGGAATTCTTTCTTACGTTCCCGGAATTGATAATGTTTCCAATCATCTTAATTTTCGACACCATGTACAATCAGTAGCTTCCAAGAATGCTGCCACCTGTCACCAAACAGTTACCGAAAAAATAATAAGCCTATGTAAGCATCTTGTATTACATATCCTTTAAATATCTGGGGTAACTTGTTATTAACTCTGAAACGTAACACATTACGTAACATTCCCTCTCCCTTCAAAAGAATGCAATAAACAATAATAGGTCAGCGTAATGCATATCAAAAGAATTATTAATAATACACCGTTACTGTTTTGGGGGCTGCTATTTATAACAATGGCACAGCCTAAGAATCTGTTTTACGAGGGAGTAGAACACACATCAAACAACAAAGTCTGCCAAGCAAACGCGGCGAAAGTATATTTATTTCGTCTCCTGTTTTACAGCCTGACAAGGACCAGAGGCTAGCACAGTCCAAACTTAGCTCTGTAAATAATTACCGTGGTAACAAATTAACGAGGAAGACAAATTTGATTTTGAGGAGGCTCCACCCGACCTTCAACCAATAGTAAACCCTAAATGGAAGAATCCTGTTTTTTGTTTGTTATGCATCTTACAATTCATATCTATTTGTTTCATTATGTATTCTATTGCTTTTAAAACTTACTTGTTAAAATGGTTATGCCGTTGAAATAATAAAAATAAATAAATAAATCCTTAGAAAATCAAATTGTTAATATTTAAAAGACAAGAAATTTTGTCTAAGACAGGCATACGAACTATACGCTCTCATAGATACGGTAAAATCTGCCAGAAGAAAATGAACTTCAATCAAGAATTAAAAATTTTAGGTGTGCTACGGAGACTACAATTTCGTCAAGTTGCGCATATGTCATCCATATCATCGAATTTTAATCGATGTTATCAAAATTACAATTATCAACCCTATCTTAACTGCAGTGGCTTCTGATTTACTATGGTAAATACAGTTATATTCTGCTGCAACCACCAATAAGAGTAGTCTCACGAAGAACATGCATTTCCTATACCGGATGATGATAATGGCAATCTCTTTATTGCAAAGAACAATAGCACAATTGCATAGCAATATTTTTACTTATTTATTTAAAGTTTGTTTTTGACGATGGAAGGATTGCGAAAACAGGATTTTTTCCCGACATTTCCGAATCCTGTTTCCTTTCTTAGACAAAACAACAATAACGTTTAGGTCAATAGGGTTTCGGACATTTGCTATCGTTATATGTTACAAATGGTATAACACAACGCTTGACCCCTTTCAATTCTCGTCTTTTTTCATTTCTTTTCTTTCTTATTGCATGAACTAATTATATCCTCACCTGATGAAGTGGATAGATTTCAATCCTAGAAACGTTGTATTTTATATTTTTTTAACATATAACGATGGCATATGTCCGAAATACTATTAACCTTTCAAACCGTCCATCGCCATTAACAAACTTTAAACAAAGAATAATCTCTAAAAAATCTTTTTTTTTAATTTACAAAAAATAAAAGTTTTTTCAATAAAAAATTATTTATCTTTAGTATTGCTAGTCAAGAGAAAAAGTTAATTTTCTCACCTCAATGCGACTATTAGATCATAGAGAATTAACATATGATTACCATTTCTCAGGCCTATAGCAAGTTTAAAATTCTTAGTCTTCAAATAGTAGGTCCTATTAAGGACAACAAATCATTAAAACAGTTTAAATTCATCCTAGAATACTTAAAAAAGGTTAGTTAGGGTCGTTACTTAAGAACCGGCTTTAGGGAATCGACCTTAAGTTTTACACCTAAGTCTTATTTTTTATCGAATAAGATAGGGGGATAACTCTTTTTATAAACTATGATGTATATACATCAAAACAAATTTTATTTTTCTTGTAAAGTGTACACATTTTGAGTATTTTAATCTGTTAAATACAGAAGTTCGAGATTTCTTTTCTAAATAACAAATAAAAATATCGAATAAACGAAAATACGTTTGTATGCGAATTAATCATATCTTTAAAATTAGAAACATGTTCAACAACTCTACGATTGCAAAAAAGAAAAAGGTCGTAAAAGTGTTTGAAATGTAACACTGTTCTCGAGGGGTTAAAAGCAAAACAGCAACCAGTACCGCTGACTTTTGAATCGTTGAGCAAAAAAACTGTCCTTTCGTTATTCTTCCGTTTTATATAATATATACCCCTACATTCACCAGTACATTCCATCCATTACGATATAATTTTATTTATTGATATTGTAACGATATATAAATATATATCGATATATTTTATATATATATATATATATATATATATATATATATATATATATAATTATATTCTGTATGGATATAATTGATATATAACTGATTACTATTGTAACGATAGTTTTAACTTTAATTTATTCTAGTTTTTTAGTTATTTCCATTACTCTAACATTCTTATTGCCGATTTGTATACAACTTAAATTATGTTGTGCACCACAATAAATGAAGTGAAATAATTAATTTATCGCTGACGTCCATTGATCATGCTACATTTGACCCGCCTAATGTACGATAGGCCATTGTCTGTTGAACATTTGTGCACTACTTTACACCAGTCAGTGGGAAGTGGGGATGTATCTGTCGCAGAGCAATTGCTAGACAGTTTCTAGACTATTGCACGCCTTAGCCACAGGTGTGACCTTTGTTTTACAAATGTAACTGGAAATATCTGTCGTAGAGAGTATCCAGACAGTTGTGCAACTGTTGATCGACTTAAAGTCACAGTTGTGCTTACTGTATTACTTTACAACTGTCACTGGGATTCTTCTGTAACAGAGACAGTTCTCAGACAGTAGTGCAACTGTTGATCGACTTAAAGTCACAGTTGTGCTTACTGTATTCCGTTACAACTGTCACCAGGATTCTTCTGTAACAGAGACAGTTCTCAGACAGTAGTGCAACTGTTGATCGACTTAAAGTCACAGTTGTGCTTACTGTATTCCGTTACAACTGTCACCAGGATTCTTCTGTAACAGAGACAGTTCTCAGACAGTTGTGCAACAGTTGATCGACTTAAAGTCACAGTTGTGCTTACTGTATTCCGTTACAACTGTCACCAGGATTCTTCTGTAACAGAGACAGTTCTCAGACAGTTGTGCAACAGTTGATCGACTTAAAGTCACAGTCGTGCTTACTGTATTCCGTTACAACTGTCACCAGGATTCTTCTGTAACAGAGACAGTTCTCAGACAGTTGTGCAACAGTTGATCGACTTAAAGTCACAGTCGTGCTTACTGTATTCCGTTACAACTGTCACCAGGATTCTTCTGTAACAGAGACAGTTCTCAGACAGTTGTGCAACAGTTGATCGACTTAAAGTCACAGTCGTGCTTACTGTATTCCGTTACAAACTGTCACCAGGATTCTTCTGTAACAGAGACAGTTCTCAGACAGTAGTGCAACTGTTGATCGACTTAAAGTCACAGTTGTGCTTACTGTATTCCGTTACAACTGTCACTAGGATTCTTCTGTAACAGAGACAGTTCCCAGACAATTACATAACTGTTGCTCGACTTGAAGTCGCAGACGTGTGTAATGTATTCTTTTACAACTGTCACTGGGATTCGTCTGTAACATACAGTTGCCAGACAGCTCCCAGACAGTTAGGTAGCTGTTGCTCGACTTGAAGTCGCAGACGTGCGTAATGTATTCTTTTACAGTTGTCACTGGGATTCTTCTGTTACATACAGTTGCCAGACAGCTCCCAGACAGTTAGGTAGCTGTTGCAGACTTGAAGTCACAGATGTTCGTTCTGTATTACTTTACAACTGTCACTGGGATTCTTCTGTAACATAGACAGTTGCCAGACAGCTCCCAGACAGTTAGGTAGCTGTTGCTGACTTGAAGTCACAGATGTTCGTTCTGTATTACTTTACAACTGTCACTGGGATTCTTCTGTAACGTAGACAGTTGCCTGACAGCTCCCAGACAGTTAGGTAGCTGTTGCAGACTTGAAGTCACATATGTTCGTTATGTATTACTTTACAACTGTCACTGGGATTCTTCTGTAACGTAGACAGTTGCCTGACAGCTCCCAGACAGTTAGGTAGCTGTTGCAGACTTGAAGTCACAGATGTTCGTTATGTATTACTTTACAACTGTCACTGGGATTCTTCTGTAACGTAGACAGTTGCCTGACAGCTCCCAGACAGTTAGGTAGCTGTTGCAGACTTGAAGTCACAGTTGTGCGTACCGTATTACTTGACAACACTGTCACTAAGATTCATGCGTCGCAGGGACAGTTGCCACACAGGTCCTAGAAAGTTGTGATCTGTTACTCGACTTGTTCAACAGTTGAAGTCGTAGAGATGTGCACTAGGCCTAAACACACACCTCTACGCTGTAAAGTAGTCGGACACTAGAATGTAAAGGCATTGTTCACTACAGCTTGCATAGAGATTATATGGCCTCTTTCATTCTTATGTCAAATATTATATTATATTCACAGTAAACACTCCTCTATATCGAAATGTAACAAGACACCTGGAGTGAATGAAAGGTTCATCTGGAAGTGGAAAACGTGAAATAATTTAAATAATTTCGTGTAAAACTCGTTTCAATCAAAGTCATAAAACTTCCCGAAAAAGACCTTTGCCAAGAGGCCTTCCCATTGCATTGACGTAGGGATTGGCCGCGACCCAGAATCGTTGCCAGTTCTTCAACACACACGCTGTAAACAAATTGAGTATTTCAAATCTCCCCAGTTGCAAGTCCATGCATCTTCTCTGGCTTAAGTGTTCCGTTTGTTTCAAAACACCAGCTGGGCTTTGTCTCGACTTCTTGCACCACTTTTATTGCAGTGAGTTGCCAATTCTTCTCTCTATGGCCAATTTCATTTTTGTAGAACTAGAAATGATCAAAATTGTTCTATAACTATCATTATTGACTTTAGAATTACGTAATGTGTTTTATGGCTCAAAATTAATTGAAATAAAATACTATCGTTAATAGGCATTTTTATTTCTTTGAAAAAAGAGTTGTTCTATATTTTTAATTAGGGAGGAAAGTTATCATGTACTTTTCTTGAAAAATGAGTAGGGGCGGCCACCTGAGGAAGCATCTTCACAAAGTCGGCACTCTCCGGGACGTCCTCCTTTAGTATTACTCTGTAGGATGTGTGACGAACAGGAGGAAACTGCTGAACACCTGCTCATTGACTGTCCTGCTATAGCAAGGGAGCAATACGCCATCTTTGGTAGTCTGGGCAAGAGTAGTGAATTTTCCCAGGAGGACCTGATCGGTTGTTTTCAGTTGTTTCTAGAACTGCTGAAACTGTAAACTGGTAGACTACTTGGTATAATTCCGTGATGTGCAATAGGGCCTCGAAGATTAATCGGATAGCAATAGACCGCCCCTTAGAAGAAGAAGAAGGGGCAGACATCAATATGGGTTACAGCAGATGGATTCCAGTCATAATCGATACTATCATTCATTGATTCGACAGTTTAGGCATTCATTACTTCAATCAAGCAGCATCCACAGGTCTGTTGGTTAGTTCATGAGATCTATTTTAATTTTATACGATTGTATCAGAAAATTCTAGTCCTGATTCTCCTAAGCAACCAAATGTAAATCTAAATCACCCATGAAACTACGTGTTTTGCCAAACACCAACCCACATGGAATGTTATTGGTTATAGAACCAGCCATTTTCTTGAGATGGTTGCAAGTCCATGATCATAGCTCCTATTGCTGCGAACTGAGGGTTTTGGTGCTTCCCTAACTTTAAGTACACATAAAGTTACAGACTGTGACAGATCCAGAAATTTTCTGGAATCTGCCTCTCTCATAACCAGAGGCACAATCCATACCTACCAACAACAGAGACAACTGGGCAGACCATCCAGCAGTATTCTGGATATACATCACCAGAACTCTGCAGGTCTGAGATCTCTGGTGACTGATGACTCTTCATTGTCATCAGTCTTATTTTTTTTCTTTTGGCAGGGTCAAAGCCGTTGTATTTTTTCCCCAAAGGGTTTTAAACAGCTTTAACTGTGGTAGTCTGTGGGTATTCTATAATGTTGTGTTTTGTTCTCCCACTTCTTCACATCTTTTTTTGAAACTAAATGAATACTATTGTAAAAGACAAACACAAATTGTCCAATAATTTTGAATTTATTTTACGATACCAATCTATCATCAGGTGTGAATCATTGGATTCACAATAGTTATCTTATATCCAATAAAGAACTCCTCCTTCAATTGAATAAGGGAACACTAATGCGTTTCAGGTTTGTTAAGGGAGGCCTGATTCCTTTCTTGCCATAAGTTCTCTTTATCGTTTCATGGTATGTCAGCTCTAACTGATTGAATTTTTAATTTACTTTAGCATTTGATGATTGCTTATTACAAGCCATAAATCATTCTTGTAAACCTTGTTACCCTCAAGCTGTTTGGCTGTTTAAAGAATGACATCCAGTCCCTTCTCTTTTCAGAGGGGACACAGCTTCATCTCATTTTTTTTCTCATAAGTCACATTCACACTGGAAAATACCTGTAGTGCACAGGTATTTTCCATTTACTAATCGTTCTATAGGACTCAAAGGCCGGCTATGCTGGTGGCCATTTTGATTATAGCACCATAAGAACAATTTTAAACCTCATATATTTTTAGGACCGTATTTTAAGTTGTAGAATTATGGGAGGTGTCTCGTTTTAAAAATACAATAAATTAATAAAGGCATGTCCAAATGTTTTTTTTAAATATTTTTACCGGTTATACAGGAAAAATCTAATTTTTTTGCACTTCCATAATTTTAATTACCAGTATTTAAAAAATTTACTTTAAAAAACATCTTATGGATGTATCTTTAAAAAACTGCCATAATTGTAATCACTGCCATAACACTGCGAACATAAATAAGGGCGTAAAAATGAATGAGGTTAAACATTTTTTAAGAAAGAAAGAAAGAAATACTTCTTTATTGAGGTGAAATTAGGACCATATGGTCCTTTCTTACATTTAACCTCTTCTTTAACCATTGTTAAGGGGGAAAACTCAAGGTCGTTTCACTATAGCCGATTCTTAAGCTTGCTGTTATCTAGCTACACTTTTAGCTGAACTATACTCTACAACTCTTGGATTTTCCTTCTGTACATATGACATGGTGATTGATATGTAATTACAAGTTACTGAACATCTCATCCGTCCTATACCCATTCATAACTTTTCATGTTGTTTTAATGAAATGAGGCCAAGAATTATTGAGCAAAGTGAATAAAAAGTAATAGTTGCTAGGCGGTAGTTTCTACCAAGTATCAACTCTTTGTATGAATCCGTAAAACTGTAATAGTATTTACTAGCCTAGTGGTAGTAGTTGTTACATTGCATGATCTTCAAGCTGTTACCACAGACCAGCTGTTTCTGTCGACAAACATTACCGTCCTTGACGCTAATATAATTTGTTCTTTATGCAGTGAGCCCCTGTATGTTAGTTATGTAATTTTTGAGTGATTAACATCATGTCAAGTGATGAAGAATGTACCAAATGAAAATGAGAATAAGGTGGAAAGAAAACTGTTTTAAGATTGTTGGCAGAACATAAAATTATAGTGCAAAAGTCAAAATTCCTTAATTTGTTCACATGACTGAGGCAAGGGTTACTGATAAAGCGAACAAAAATTTCCATCTGTTTCCTATTAGACACTTCCTTGCTTTTCATTTTGTTCTGGTAAAAACTTTCTGAGAGGCAGAAAGTTCACACCGTCATTCTCGAACTTGAAAAGTTCCTTGATTTACACAGTTCTTCCTTCTTTCATCGTATAATTTACAGTCACGAATATGCATACACAGAGCTATAGTTGCAACAAACACTGATTACTGTAAACACAAAAAGCAACCTGCCTTTGTCAATCTTTTAAATATGAGTATTCTAGTACCTTCTACACAGCAAGATGTTTTTATTTTTTATTCAACACAGTTTTAAGTGAATACTAGTCTCAGAAAAACCCAACTATACCTAGCAATTTACTACCTCAAACAAAAGCATCATCAACTTAAAAAAAAAAAAAACACCTAGTAGTAGTAAATACTACCTTTTTATTAACTTCCCCAATGGTTTATTGGATTTAGCAACAAAATAAAAGAAGGATCTTACTCAAAGGTGACGCTTTCCCTCATTTATGAAATTGTTCATCTCCACAACTTTGGAATATACATTAAAAGTCACAATTGATGAATAAACACTATATTTGCCCCTCTTTACACTGTAGATAACAACGATTTTGCTGCTAGACCTTAAATGTTAAGGCATCTGATGTTCCCAACCACTTCATCTTTCTTGAAGATTTTAACCAAATTATCTTCTGGCTCACACTTCCAGCCATAAATGAAAGTTCCCCTCCCCAAGTACAGAAGCTTCAAGAATTAGTTCCCAAGCAGCAGGTTAATTGTTTCACTTCTATTTCTGCTACTAAATGATGATCCTTCTGTAAGACTTTTATACTCTTGAAGCTTCTGGAGGGGCTCCATGTTTACCAAATTTTCAACATGTTGGCTATGAATATGACTAATTTTAAAACGTCTTTGCAGCATCTAAAGAAACAATTATAAATACTGTCAGATAATGAAACAAGACTAGTGAAGTTACAGAAAGGAAAAGACGGTTTTGTTTATTATAGTGAAGCAATTATTTACTAAAATATTTAAATGCAATTTTTAGAGTTAAAAAAATTACTTCAAATCTTGCTTTAAGCCAAAAAATATGGTGCTGGTTGTAGGATTCAGCAAAGGAAAAGAAGTAATTTGAAGGATTATGTCTCACAGCAATAAGTCAATCATTTGTATTAACTCCAGTCTTCGTTACTTTTTTAATAGATCGCGTACTTGAATTACTTAATCAACTTTAATCACACCTGATTTAATCAAAGCTAAGATTTCAAATTGACAACACGTTTTGATTCCTACAAAGTGCACACAGTACAATAAGAGTTAAGGGATTACAAAGAAGACAAGTACAAATATTTGTAATGATTATTTATATACGACAACACTAACTATACAATATATACACTAAAGTCGTTCAATGGCCTCTGCTGCCCCATCATCATCTTCTTCCTCCTCTTCTGTGTCTTCGACCTTGGCCTTCCTGTTGTTGTAACGCGCTAGAGTCGGCTCTCGTCGTATGATCTCCGCGTAGACATGACACAGCCGGCCAAACTCGGGTAGAGTCAGCTGGAAAGGTCGAGATTTAGGATTTACCTCAGCCCTATCCATCATCTCCGGTATAAGTCGCTCCCAACTTCCACTGGGGAACAGTGTCCTGGAACAAAATACATAATGTAACGGTGAACAGAAAGCTACAGCTACGCTTATCATTTTGAATATTGTGATAAGAAAGTGATAAGAAAATGCCTTAATACAAATGATCAAAACTTATGAATCAACCTTAGTTTAAAACTTAAATTTCAGCTTATACTCAAGTATCATTTTGCTATGGCAAAAACTTTCTGAGAGGTATAAAGTTCAGACTGTCACCCTCGAACTTTAAAAGTTCCTTGCATTTACACTGATCTCCCTTCATTCATTCCATAATTTACAGTCACAAATATGCATAAACAGATGCATAGTGTTGCATCTAACCAAAAAAGCAGGCTCCTCTTTGTCAACCTCATAAATACTCAAGTATTCTTGTACTTTCTACACAGTAAGCTTTTTTTACTTTTTATTCAACAAATTTGTAAGTGTTGACTTACCATCTCAGAAAAACTATAACATCAACTATACCTAGTAATTATTACCTCACTTTATTCAAATAAGAGCATCATTATCTAGTAGTAGTAAATAGCGCTTCTTCAAAATAAGCTAACTGTGATTTTTATCAATAATTCAGTACTTTAAGTAACTATTTATAAACACAATTGTCTGCAAAATGTATTTACCAAACTTATTTAAATCTATATATAAATGAATGTTTGTCTGTATGTACTTTATAATCGTAAACTATATGACCGATCATTATGAACATTTGTACGCATATGTATTTTTCCACAGAGAAGGTTTATATGCTATGCTCATTGATGTAACTCAACACCAGGCAGCACTGCAAAATATAAGTTTTCAAAGCGCCTGCACATTATAAACTGCAATTATGAGACAGTTACTTATATTAAACAACCAAACACCATTTGAAGGCACTAAGTTATGATGTATATTTTTCTTTAAGATACATTTCTGGTTGAACTTAAAACTTGAGTGTTAGACCACTTTATAATAAAGTACATGTACATGTACAATAAACTTTTGACAAATTTTTAGATCGTGACATCAACGCAAACTCTTCATTGGTGTTGGAAATACAGGGTGCGGCAAAAAGATCTGATGTATTTAAAATATAAAAAAACACAAAAATTAAAAGTGATAAAAAGTATTTTATTGGTTAATTACATAAGGGTGTGGATGTAAATTAATGGAAATAACATCAGTACAACTTATTACACACATTTAAGACCTGAAGATAACGTCCTTCAAATGATGTCCTTCTTTGGCCAAGCATTCTTCAAGTCTTGCACTGAAGCTGTCGAACACCTTCTCTAACATTGCAGGAGGCAGGTTTGCAATTTCATGGCTTATGGCTTCTTTTAGTTCGACCAGTGTACGGGGTTTGTTTGTGTATACTCTTGCTTTAAGGAACCCCCACAGGAAAAAATCACAAATGCTAAGGTCTGGGGAGCGAGCCGGCCATGCAATGTCTCCAAAACGCGATATGACTCGGCCACGAAACTTACTTCTCAAGAAGTCCATCACCTCATTGGCTGTATGTGAAGTTACCCCATCCTGCTTGAACCACATCCTCCGGCGCACTAAACGATTCTTCTGGAGTTTCAGGGGAAATTAAGGAAGTTTTTCAGCATCAGGAGGTAACGTTGCGAACTGACCGTAACGGTTCGATCACCCTCCTCAAAGAAGTATGGTCCAATCACACAACTTTTAGTTACACCACACCACACAGTAACCTTAGGACTATGCAGAGGACGTTCATGCAGTTCTTCAGGATTTGTAGCTGATCAAAAGTTCTGTTTATTGACATAACCATCCAGATGAAAATGTACCTCGTCGCTCATCATGACAATTTTGTCATCAGTCGTCAAATCAATCATTGTCTCTGCAAACGCTTGCCGATTTGCATAGTCAGTAGGCTTCAACTGCTGGACGATAGCCATCTTGTATGGGTGGAAATGCAGATCAAAACGCAATATTCGTCGTACCGAGCGGTCAGACATGCGTAAAGCAGCAGCTTGTTTACGGGCCGGCCGCCGAGGACTGGCTTCCACCGCTTCTCTCACTCAATCGATATTCTCTGGTGTCCGGGCTGACTTTGGACGTCCAGTCGACTTACGTTTTAAGGCTGAACCGATAGCTCTCAAGTTACTCACCCATAACATAATCGTGTTACGAGTTGGGACTCTTCTCTGGGACCAACATTAAAACGTCTACTTTAAAATCATTAGGCAACACAGGAATCGCCACTTTAAAAAAAACGCCTCGACAACGAACGCATGATGCTCAGTCAACCACTGCTCCATGGCTACTGAAAATGTCCACATGTGGGCTCCTGAACGCGCTTATCCCCACCACCCCCCATCACTTAATCGCTCTACAGCACGGTGGTGAAAACCGTGAGATCATTTTGCCGCACCCTGTATAATGCACTTAAACCAGAAGTGCTCATACATGGGCAAAGCTTACGAAAAGCATGCGAAGCCATGGGAAACAGCTAGTGGAATATAAAAATCAATAAACTATTTGTATTATTCCAAAGAAAAACACTAAATACAATCTCTGATTACACTTAAAACTCTATTATTACTAATGTTTTAAATATTTAATTATGTTTAAACGTAGCAATTGATTCATAGTCATATCTTTAGTACCATACACTCATAATTGAAATAGTGAATTTGAACCTCAGGTAAATGCTTAAATCTTTTTTACATACAACTTGTTCTGTTAACAGTTTTTAGACTGGTGAGTCTATCGCAGTACATTGTTTTGTGTTTGTTTCTCTATCTATTAAATTTGTGTACACCTGAAGACTATAGATTCCAATCCTTAAAACATAGTGATCTATTCTTGTAATATATAATAATGACAATTGTACAAAATCCTGTAATCTTTTCAAGGTATCTCTGTTTGGACTTTAAGAAGTCCCCAAGCATTAAATATGGACAGTGGTTGTCATTGTTGTGGTCATTTCAATCTCTGAATTCTATCTCACTTCTCTATATTCACTCCAAAAAAATTAGTGAACTTTTCATGTTAGTGAGAATTTTTATTATTCCATAGTACACATACTAGATTCTTTTAGGCATTCTTGAGGTTTGTTATGGAGATGGGTCAAATATTCACCTCTGCAACACTTATGATATCGCTGCACCCTCCATAAGCTTGGACTCTTAACATTGGTGTTACAGGGAACCATTATCGAAGTTACACCTGATAGTTATACCTGCATAGAGTAACAATCATTGTGGAAAATCACTGCACTGCAAACTCATTCCATCTCTTACAACATGATCATGTCAAGCATCTTCATCTGGTTTGCAAGAGGTCTCCAATCATCCCAGATGTCATCTATAGTATTTGGGAGGAATTCCATCTCTTGGATTTATTTAAATTATTCTCACACTTATCTCATCTTGTTGTATCAGGTCAGGGAGCTTGGAGCTGATAAAAGATGTATCAATATCTACACTCAAGCAACATTTTATGTATCAGATTTATTCTCGAAACTAAGCCACATTTTAGACAAAAAAACATTCTCTGAATATTTTTGTCAGATCATTTGAACATCCCTTTTAAATAAAACAAACACTATGACCATTGTAGTACAAATCCTCAGTATCCTATCCTCCACCCATATTACTTTTAATATCTAATAAAGCAACACACCTTGTTTACCTTGCTCCTGAAATCATATCTGTCATCTATTCCTGCAGATTTTTTTCTTTGTTCTCTACAAGGTTTTTTAGTTCTATTTCAAATCCTTCTTTCCTTTTACCATACCTTAATCACATTTTAAATGTTTTAATCCACATGTCCTGTTTCATGAAAATAAAAATTAAATTAATTTACGAAGCACTATCCCCAATATGTTGTATAAAAGGTAGGGCTATTAGGTATTCATGTACTTCAGTGGTCCAGACTTCATAAAAATCAATAGATTAGACTGAATGAAGGTTTTATTGCCTATCAGTTTATTGTATTTATATGCCAGTTAATTATAAAAATATGTCTGTAGCTCTTACAAATCAAATTCAAGCTACAGCTTTGAGTTTTCAACCAGCCCTTTGATAATTGAATCTAAGGAACTTGGCAGTATCTTACATATATAATAATGACTTCATAAAGTTGTAGAGACAATATATAGAACTGTTATAGTGTTCATATTGATTGTATTATATTATAATCTAACTAATTTTAATGAACTACTAGGCTATACAATAAAATTAAATTGCATTCTTAGACTGCCTATTTTTGGTAAGTTCCAATAATTCATATTTATTATATTACTAATTTAATATATTTTGTTAGTTGAAATAGTAACATCTAATTATAACATAATTTGTGACTCTGTAAAACTCTTGTTTTATAAAAACCTTTGCTCTGTAACATTATGGAAGGGAACAGAAGAGTATATTAAAGGCCTAGTTATATATTTATGGCTCTTGGTACTATTTTATGGATCACTCAATTTAATTGTGATTACTAAATCTAAAGATAAGATTGACATATTTATAAAACAAAATATGAGTTACTCACTCCACGCCCCTGACGCAGTACTTCTGACGGAAGGAGAACACGCAACGGACCACTTTCTCCACCAGTTCAAACGGCAAATCGATGATCGGGTTCTCACAAGGCACCAGGTGTACCACCCCAACATTCACGTCCGGTTTGGGCAGGAACGCTGAGCCTAGAATCATCGTAAAGTTGTGAAAGAGTGTCACGTTTACCATTTACAGTGTATCTAGAAGCATAGATAAACAACACGTATTCATAGGCAAACAATATTTTTCTTACATTCTAGAAGCTCTTTTCTTAATTGGAATTCGTAATTCATTTGAAGGCAAACACTCCAATAATACACTTTATTTTTGTTTTTGTCAATAAGATAAAATGTAAAGTGTATTATTGGAGTGTTTGTTTTCAAATTAATATTTTTCTTGACAAACAACACATATTACAAAGAAACACATTTACAAACTGCTGTTTAGTAAAAAATTTTACTTATTTATACAGTTTTTAACAATTAATGAAGTTGTTTCTTCCCTTTGCCAGAATCGACAATGTGCCTGTTTGCTGGGTTACTGGTTACGAAGGGAACCCCTGGGAATGAAAGAGCTGATGTCCTGGCCAACCTGGTATCAGCGTCAATTACGATGGGTCCTCAACCGTTCTGCACTTTCCAAGGTGTGAATCCTTTGGGGCTGTCACGAAATGGGTTCGCGCTGAACATGAGAGAAGGTGGATGTTGCATCCGGGCTTGAGAGTGAGCAGAATGGTACTACTAGAGTCACCTTCCTCCAGAGTGGCATCTGACCTTCTCTCACTAAGTAGATTGATGACTTCTCGGGTTATACGTCTGATTACAAGACATGGTCACCTGAGGAAGCATCTTCACAGAGTCGGTATCCTTCAGGAGGATCCACTCTGTACAGTGTGTGATGAGCAGGAGGAAACTTCTGAACACCTGCTCTTTGTCCTGCAATAGCAAGGGAGCGGTATGCCATCTTTGGTAGTTTGGACAAGGGTGGTGAATTTCCCCAGGAAGACCTGATAGGTTGTTTTCGGCGGTTTGTGGAACTGCTGAAATCATAGACTGGTATGCCCCATGGTATACTACCAGGGTGTGCAAAAAGCCCTTGAAGCTTGAGTGCAAGGCAATAGACCGCTCCATAGAAGAAGAAGAAAAACAGCATAGTGAATATTTTGGTCACTTAAATTTATTTATCTTAAGTTAATTTTAACACCATGAGAAGTTTTTATTTCAAATTGCATATTTAAAGTTATATTTAGACAAATTTTATTTTATTTGAAAGTAGCTATTCAATTTCAAATTTTATAAATGTATATGTTTTTTGATTTTTTCTAGTTAATTTATAATATGGTCTTATTGTTGAAAATAGAGATTTAAAAATCATACTCACACTATAAACTCACTTGAAACTTTAAGGTAAGCCTGTTAATTTTCCTACCAACTATAAGTTCACATTGATTACTACTTCCATAAAACACTATGTATTTAATTACAATTGGTATTGTGAGAGATACAAACTTATTTAACACCCAGTAGTTTAATAAAGTTGCTAATAAAAGACCTTGGTTCATGAAGTTTAAAAATTTTTTATTTATATGACTAAATTAAAATAAGGAATTATTTGATTATGCCAATAGTAGCAAAAATCCGTGTACCTGGTATGTTGAATTTATGATGTACATGGCACCAGTTCTGACACATGATGCTCAGCCTGCAGCGTTGTGATGTCATCACCGGAGCTGCCATCCTTTCTGCCACCTCTTGTTGAAATGTCAGAGTCATCGGAACTCTACCAAACTTCCACGCATTTTTCCTGGAACACACAATATGTCACTTTGTAGAGCGCCCTTGCATCATGTTATGCAGGAGTCTGGGCTGCAAAGGTTTCGGAAGAATGGAGAAATGAAATTAAATGAGAAGTTAAATTGGAAAGTACAAGATATTTTCTTATATTAAAACTCAAATTATATAAAAAAACATTAATACTAATTACAAACAATTTTAACCCTTTAACCGCCGCATTTATGGATTAGTGGCAATACTCAAGTGGCAGGGGGAGTTTTGTACTAAGACCTCCCCAGTGCTGAGTATTTTTTCCCATTTTTTTATGGTTTTTGACTTAACACATTATTTAAAGTTTAAAAAATCTATCCTTAAAAATGTCATAAAGATTGTACAAACTGATGTAAATTTGTTACTACTCAATATACACCAAGGGTAACAATGCTGATCATGTTTAAGAAATTGTGTACAAGAGACAGTAAAAGAACCAAAAATTGATTACTAACTTAGGATTTCACCTGGAATTGTTCACAGCATTCTTCAAAATGATTTGAAAGTACATATTAACTTTTGCACGTTGTTTTGAACAAGTCATCCCTTGATTACTTATTGAGTAAACATGTTTAGGGATATAACTGATATAAATTACATTTTAAAGAAGCTTGTGACGTAATGAAACATGATGCTTTCTTTATGATCCTCACAAAAAATTGTCGATTACACAGACTTTTAAGACAATATTTCAAAATTCGACATACTCGTACACACACATAATGATTTTTTTCTTCTACCATTTGCAGATTTTTACACGAGTAATAAAAAAAAACTGCAAAATGCTTGCAATTTAACCAGCAGTGCTACCAACCGCATTATGAGGAAATTTCCCTACACTAACTGCTCTTCAAATATGGGTAAAAATTTAGGGAACTTTTTCACTCTACTTCATAACAAATAATATACAATAATTCTTTCATTCTTCCTTTCACTCAGTCTAATCCAACTCCATAATCAATTTCATACAAGACCATGGCTGCAACCATCCGATTAAAAAGATTCTTCTTCAGCCCAGGTGCAAACTATTGTCAGCTTTCAATGAATTTTATTGATATTGGTAGGAAATCCCATATACAACAGATAGTGGGGGAATGCTGTAAGTTGTGGTTGGTTCTGTGTTGAAGATGAGGAATGAATAGCCAAGATGATTCAGAGCATACAGTTTTTGTACTCATCCCTTTTAAACCCTTTCCACTCGTATGTCGGACGTTGTCCGACATTGCTATTTTGCCGTTCCGCTCGTATGTCGGACGCCATCCGACATTGCAGTGACGTCAGCTTTACTTTATTTTTTGCCGGCCTACGATGTTTCCGATTGGTGCTGCGATCGCACGGTATTCTCAGGAACTAATAAATTACAGCTGAACTACAATTGGTCGGCTGCTGATTTATTTTACTTTGTCATTGTAGTCACGTTTCCTAACCAATTTTCAGACGCGTTCGTATTAGTGACTCGATATGTCGTTACCAAGTACATCTTTTCTTTCTGATTCAGAAGTTATTGCTGAATTACTTAATTAAGGCAAGGATAATCAAATAAACATGCAAAAGCCAACAGTTATCTGTCAGTATAACAAATATATGGGTGGCGTGGACCAAGCAGACCACTATATTGCTTCCTACAAATTTCCCCGTAAATCTCTGAAGTAGTGGAGAAAGCTATTTTTCTGGATGTTGGCAGTGGCAATAGTAAATAGCTTTCTCTTGTTCAACACGAATAAACAAAACCATGGAGAAAAAACAATTCAACACAGGAATTTCAGAGAAATCCTTATCACTGAACTTGTAGGCCATGTCCGTAACCCTATGAGTTTGAAGCGGGGTCGTCCTTCATCAGTAGAAAAAGAAGAAAGGCTAAACAAACAACCTCACTTTCTTGCAGCTCATCCAACAAAAAAAAACTAAAGACTGTGCTGTTTGTAGCAATAGAAAGGTGCCAGGAGGAAGAAAGGAAACACTTTACTATTGTAAAACCTGTTCAAAAAATCCTGGTCTTCATCCTGCAGAGTGTTTTGAACGATACCATACCATGCTAAAATATAAAACTTATTAGTGTAAGTATCAAATTTTATATCTCTATAACATAAATTAGAAATAAAATAAAATTATTATACAATATAATAATGTATATACTTTATTGACTTCCAGTTTGCTAAAAATGGGTTTTTACTGAAAATATGCTAAAATAAATACGAGCTGAGGGGACAGACTAGTGAAAAAAATCCGAGTGGAAAGGGTTAAGTATTTAAAATTTACGGGGAGATATTTTGGGAGACCAAATATATATATATATATATATATATAAAGAAACAGTTTAATGATTTCAGTACATTATCAACACAGTCACTAGAATTGTGCATTCATCTCGTTCACTGACTTATGACACTGGTCTACCTTTGACATGATAACTTGCAGTTATATGATGAGCCCACATAATGAGTCTGTACTACCTATGCTCATCAACAGTATAACAAACATGGTATACATCTGACTTATGACACATAGTCATATTACGAGGTCCGGCTATTTGAAAACAAGACAATCTTCAGCTCACCAACCAATGAGCTGATAAATCAGGTAAACAGGGCACTGATAATCTCCTCAGTTACTGTTAAGTCTGTGGATCTCAAAATAACATCGCTCAGTCCAGTAGTCTGGTCACAACTGTCGTTTAAAGTGCATCGAGTGAAAAGTGTTTGCCGGGAAAATTGGTGATTGAGTTTTTGGTTAAACTTAAAAAATCAGTTGCTGAGTGTTTAAATATGTTGAATGAAGTGTTTGGTGACTTTTGAATGGCACAAACAGTTTCGTGAAGGCCGAGAAGAGGTGGAAGATGAAGAGCATCTCAGTTGCGCTTGCACTTCAACTACCGACGAAAACATCCAAAGAATTAACCAAATCGTGAGAAAAGATCGTCGTTTACCCATGATCAAGCTATTGCTCATGGTTGCTGATGATTTGCTGATTCAAACATGAATAAGGTAACTGTGAGACAGGTTTCACATGAAAAATTAAACATATCAAAATTTTGCTCAAAAATAGTGCAAAAAAATCTCTTGTACAATCAAAAGGACAAACGAGCTGAAATTTGTGTGGAGGTTTTGGAGCACCTTAAAAGTGATCAAAGTTTGTTAGATAGTCATTACAAGTGATGAAACTTGGATTTTTTTTAGTATAATCCAGAAGGAAAAAGACAGTCATGCACTGGAAAACACCATCATCCTCAAAACCGAAGAAAGCCAAAAATGAAAGCCATGTTAATCGTTTTCTTCAATGTTAATTGTATTTTGATGACTGAACGTGTTCATGAGAGTCAGACAGTGAATCAACCTAGAGGTTCTTGCAAAGCTCAGAGAGTAAGTTAGAAAAATGTGTTCAGAACTGTGGAAACACAATTTGTGAATTCTGAACCAAGACAATGCACTAGCCCTTAGTGCCTTATCAATTTAACAGTTTTTAGCTGATAAGAAGATCCCAGTGTTGCACCATCCAGCCTCTCCTGATTTAGCACCATGTGACTTTTAGTTGTTCCCTGAGATCAAAAGTTGAATGAAGGGAACTTATTGTCAAACCGTTAAGGAGGTGAAACAGACAGGTTGAGTACCATTGATTGAATACCACAGCAATTATGATGAGACCGACTTACCTCTGACTGATATCTTGCAGCCACAATATGATGAGCCTGGTGGCCACACTGAATGGTAGATTCCCTATGAGATGGATGTTGGGAGGTCTTTCACTCCATTCGTGCCGCAACTCCTTGTTGAACATCTCCTCCATGTTGAAGGTGAGGACGTCCCCTCGATACACTGACACTGGGCATGGTGCAGCCTCCGCAAGCATCTTTCACACAATAACTCTATATACTTCTTTGTACACAGAAACATCTTTGTAACCTAAGTTTAATAATACGTACAAAAATTGTTATATTAAAGATGTTTAACCAGCTCGTAAGTGCACTGAATGATAACCAAATGAGTACACAAGATACCAACTGCATGATCAACATGACTAATATATTTACTAATATATTATAACACCTAGAGGAGTTTTTTGAAATTTTTTCAGTCATCCTGGTACTATTCCGGTATAAATCTTAGTTCTATGCAGGGTGTCCAGTAAAAGTGTTCCAATACTATGAAATTTTGTTTTACACATAAAAATTAGCAAAAATGGTTCATATGAAGGTATGTACTAAAACGTTTAGTTTTCCATCTAACTGTCTGTATGTGTTTTTTATTTAAAAAATTATACCTTTTGAATCAGCTAAGATACAGAACCCTAGCTAAAATCATCTACTTAGAAGTTTTATCTGTACATCCTAGCAATTTACACAGTTAAAAGCTTTCTAAAAGTATACTAAATCAGCAATTAGTGCTCTATCGTGCTAATAATGACCTACAGATATGTTGCAATACTTTTCACTTTATATGTACTAACCTCTAAGGCAGGTAGAAATCGAGCATCTTTCTCAACAAGAATGACTTTGCTGGGATTTTTTGCGAGAATAGATCTTGTAATACCTCCAGGGCCAGGGCCTACTTCCATCACCTAAAATCATATCAAATTCTCAGGATGTTTAATGATAATATATTAGTATGCATAGGCTAATTGAATCAGCCTGTTTTGTGCGACAATCATGAAAGCAATACACTATTTAATATAAAGTACATCTACATGATTTCGAATCAATCATAGGTTTTATATACAAGTTGTTCAGATATTACAAGAGATGATAAGGTAGCTAATGACTAGTCCAAATAACAAAACATGACCTAAGCAAAGATTGTTTAGTTTCCAAGATACTAACAGTTGAAATCAGTAAGACTGCCAGGCTAGAATAATATTTCATGTAACACTGCTAACAAACTAGAAATTTGTTATAATCAAAGTCGCAATGATAGGAAATCTAGTGCATATGAAAAACAGCTGAAACCCATAACTTTTTTTTTTATTTAAGCAAAAAATATTTCATTTTATACAGTGTTGGACTTTCTTTTGTCGTAAAAAATGTGTGCTTTGAAGAAATCTATAATGGTAAAATGCCGTTTAGATTTGTTTTTTAATTTATATTTTATGGTGATTTCATAACATACATGGTGATACAGTATTAAAAATTCAAATTATTCTTGTTTCTGAAGTCGCAAGTAGTATTATTATATCATTTTGAAACACAAAATATTTATAAACTATTTTGGCTGTAAAAACAGTTATTTTTCATTTTCCAAATACTATATTCTACAATGCTTTTAAAAAGAAAAGGAGATGGCACCAACAAATTATTTTAGTAATAAAGCCAATTTTAGTGAGTAAAGTTGAGATACATCTCCTGAGTTCTTTCACAACAAACTGAGATAAGTGTATAAAAAATACTTTAGTTTTTTTTTATTATCCCTGACAGTCAATTGACTTGGAGCTAGCTCTTACTAGGCTTGAGATCATATTTACTTATCTTCCCAATCTATATATTTCCTTTTGAAAATCCAACCTCACGGGTTTCTTTTTCAACTTTTAGCATGACTCTTCAAACATGGCTGAAAAATGTATGGAAATTTTGCAAACTGCGTTTTTTAACATTGTTAAGATAACCTTATTTTATTAGAAATCTGGTTCCTGAAATAAAGAAGGAGGCCGAGTCTGTTTCAAAAGTTATAAAATGTATCCTTGGAGAGGTCTGAGAAGATTTAAATATAAAGGAAAGAAATAAAATGACGCAAATATTTTGTGTGATGAATGTGAAAATAAATTGAAAAACATTTTATAGCAACTAGATAAGACACAATAATGATCACATTGCACATTGCAATATTTTATGCAGTCACACTACAATATATTCAGCCAAGATAAGTAGGGTGTATAAAGATAAACAAAAACCAAAACCTAACAAAGAAACACTACTAGAGAGCTAGCATAGTACAAATTAGAGTGGTATAAACAAATAAGATATTTTTCAAACTCAGTTTCTTCTCTATCAATTCTAATACTACATGGTTCCTGTTAGTCCTAAATATATTGTAATTGTTCTTACCTCACCCCCTTGGAGGGGCCCTGCAGCTTTCACAATCTTGTTTGTTATCCGAGAGTCCAACAGGAAGTTCTGGGAAAGCTGCTTCAGTGCCCGAAGCTTGTACAACTTGATAATGTCCTTGATCGTGGGTAGAGGTGGCAAACGCAATTGTTGGATTGGTTTTAAACCAGGCTTAATCATTTTGCTTAAGTTAAACGATAAACAAATTTTTAAATTGTAAAAATCAAAAAATATAGTCTAATATAATTATAGTTATTAAAATAAGAATTACTGATTCAATTTACTTGTCTCTTTCACTAGTTTTGGTTCTTCAAAATCATCCAAGAAAGTTTCTTGTTTAACGGTCAGGATTGAATAAGAGTAGATGCCGATGACTGCTGTACCCAAGAGAAGGCCAGTGATTAAATTCTTCCTACGAACAACCTTCAGTTTCTGTACGCGCTCTAAGTTTTCTTTTTCAATGTATTTCATCCACTCCTTGGTTGCAGCATCGATCAATTTCTTGTCTTTGGTTAAATCAACCTTGGGCATCTGATCGTTATCTGCCATCCCCAAGTTTTTCCTGTAATCATAGAGTAATTAGATTAGAACCAATTAGAAAATCAAAATTATGGTTAATCCTAACTTTGAAAAACTTTTGATTTGGTTTACATAAATGATTCCAATTATTTATTTTTGACAGAAACTATATTAAATTTATTTTCGAACACACTACTGGTCTATCTATGAATGTCGTATTTATATACAGTGCAACCTCGTTAATTCGGAGTAGCCGGGACCGTGGCCGATCAGACATAATGAAAATCCGGGTTAAACAGAGAAAGAACATGTATAAACAATACAATATTGGTTTAATGCAGAAAAGCACTTAAAATACACATTACGATAAAGTATAAGAGTTTAATTTTCAGGAAGAATTTTGTTAATTTGAGTTGTGTCAGCTTTGAATGCTGTTTCCGTGCCGTGTGTTCACACATCCTTTTCAACATGAGAAGTTCTGCCGATGTTGTCTCTTCTTGTTGCTCAAAATAAACCTATTAATTCACCAAAATTAAATGCTGCTTCTGTATGGCTTATAACTGTGATATTTTCAATGTTTTCTTCATCAGTATCCTCCCTGTTATTGGCATCTTAATAGCAACAAGTCACAATACATGTAATTTGGTCATTAGTAAAAATACCGTAGCCTCCTTCGTCAGCTTCCAACCAACTTTCAATATCATTAATATCAAGATCTGAGCATCCAGTGACGTTTTAACCCTGGAAGCGTCAATCAGAAATTCTAAAGTGTGTGCTAACTTTTGTAGGTTTTACAGGGCCCCAATGTAAATTTCATAAGAAACATAAGAACAATACAACATTTTATGGTTGTGTATTGGGTGTGTATATGTATCTACTGGGATCACCCATTTTTAAATATTATAATCAACAGTGTATGATAAAGCTTTGCTCAATTCAAATAAAAAACTTCTGAACCAACAACAAAATTAATTTTTACAAACTACAATCTCTACTGCACATTAAAAGCAACTCATAGGCTTTTGATTGATGTATAATTTGAACAAATAGGCTAATGGCCGAAAGTACAATGGCGATGTACATGTGTTATTTGTCACAAATTGTCGGACCCTTCAAAATAGTAAAAAAGTAGCTAAATGTTACACATTTTTGTTTGTTACATTTTATAAATATACATAGCTTAGATAGTTTTATATTCATCATTAAATTATTACCTTTTAAGAAATAAAAACAGCCCACCTATACTGTAATTTGAAATACCTAACTTATAACATACTTTTGGTTTCAATAGTTATATCAAGGATTCATTACTCGTGAATATTGATGATTCAATAATCATGAGTATCGATGATTCGATTGTAGTGGTGGCCGTTTATTACAATGCAGATGTAAGTTGGGAAAACAATCTTTTTATGTTGCTTCCCAGTAAGTAGGCTATATAGCCTAAACATTAGAACAAATTATTTGTTAAAACTGTCAATTTTTATAAAAGGTGAGTCATGGAACTACCCATGAGGAATCGGTGATAAAATATATTTATTATATATACTACCAGGAGTAAGAACACACCTGCATTATGTCTTAATTGATCATGGGAAGTGGATTAATCACAGAGCCTGAAGGTCTCCAATGTATGTTGTATATTCACTGTTGGGAATATGAATACAAGTCTGCATATAAAAAAATAATGGATCTTGCGAAATTGGCTAACCCATGAACCGCCTTAAGTGACTACTTAGGCTCTATGGGCAGATGTAAGGTTGTCACAAGATGTTACATTGAAACACAGTTTGAGCAAATTTGAGCAATAACTCACGCAATTCACCTGCAGAAATTAATTTTGAGAGCAAGGTAGATACTTCATATGTATAAAATAAAAATAGTAAGGAAGTAGCTTTACAACTCCACTACGTTTATTCTTATAGTTTTATCTAAAATAAAATATCAAACTTACAAACAACAAAGCACATAAGGTTAATTATTATTCTTCATTAAAAAGCTAGCAGTGCAAATTTAATCCACAACAATCTTAATCTTCAATACAACATTAATCACATTCACAGGACTGACGACACAATAAACAGTGTAGGTCTAGGTAGAGGGTAGATGAACGGAATATACATTTTTCTAGGTTATCTTTTATTTGCTACAGGAAAGGCAATTTGCAACACCATACAGTTTCTTGGATGACAAAATTTTGTGGATGACCAGGAATGCTTGTAGCTCTTATGCTTTTACTGCTTATTTATTATGAATAACACACAACGTAGACAACAACAAGAATTTCACATAAAGAACAGTTTCAAAATAATGCTAAAATCATGATATAGAAATAATGGTACAGTATTAATAAGATTTATAAGACAATCTAACAATTTGAAGCAAATTTAATAGTAAAACAGTGCAAATTGCTAAATGCTCCAATATAATGTTTGGCATATCACCTATAGTTCATGCCAAACACACTGAAATCTGGAGTGAAATATAAGAATATCTTTGTGTACCTTTATTAACAATGATTCTAAAAACGGATGTGACTAATTCCTTACGACAATTACGATATCTGAAAAAATATAGAATAACAGTATGAAAATTACTAATACATTAGCTATTTCAGTGGCAAACAACTGATCCTGTAACACAGTCAATCAGTATCAGATAAAATCGCCGCCAATGTATCGCATACAGCATCATGACGTCTGATGCGTTGTCATGGTTTGAATAGCAATTCTATATTGCATAAAATAATACCTCCGGCATGTGGTAATTGGCTCAATACTAACCATAAATCCGAAATTATAATAATCCTTTTTCTAAGTTGATGGTTTTGGACTAATCTACTTTCGTCCAACTGTAGATTGCTCTACCTACGATCTCTGTACTTTATACACAGCTGTGTCTTTAGCTGTTCTCTACAGTCACGGGTGATTGTAAAGCCAAGAAATTTGCTTCCCAAACCAAACGAAATGGGACACTGCTGTAACAATATAATAATCTTATAAAATCTTAGGAAGCTATCGTGCATCAAGCGAGCGATGGTGTAAGTCAGGGATTAATCGTCTAGTACATAGTCGTATACGGTTGATCTATATATATATATATATATATATATATATATATATATATATATATATATATATATATGTGTGTGTGTGTGTGTGTGTGTGTGTGTGTGTGTGTGTGTGTGATGTGTGTGTGTGTGTGTGTGTGTGTGTGTGTGTGTGTGTGTGTAGGTCCCTTGGCGACTGCAGCCTCTTTCGAACAAAGGTTTGATGAATACATTCACAGAAACCAAGCAATTTCAAATTTTTCAGCGTTACTTAACCAAGGACTAACACGTTAGAAAAACGGAAATTCGAAAATGTTTCTAAATTTTTCTGAGATTTCAAAGAAGCCTTCGTTATCCCATCAAGATGCAAGTGAATGTATTCACCTATTTTCTTGGTCCCAATCAGGTATATACATGTTGGAAGTAATCATAACACTGGATCGAAAATTAATGTGAATGCTAGTTAAATTTGCCACAATATATTCGAGTCTGTAGAGCCCTATTTCTATTTTACAAACAATACGATTATCAGCCACAGTGAAAGAATGCTCTTACTATTTATCATATCAAAGCATACATCTTTGAAAATGTACTACAATATTGATGAAAATTGCAGTGTTATATACTGTAAGATTCACTATACACATCATTGTAAGCATGGGTATCCCATTCCCGCTGGTAATACTGCACCATAAACTAGGATTGCTTTGTTATATCTCGTACTATAATCACCTTACACCTAGAACTAAGAGGCCGTGTCCTCAAGGTGGCATTGCTTACAGAGCTTTGGTAAGTGCTGATATCTAACAGTGAAAGTCTCAACTGTAGTATATTGTATGAACCCAACAGATGGCAGAACAATCTGTATGAATAAAGATTTGTCTTTGTTACCAAGCTGTCAGCTGATTGGGGAACGTCAACATTCAACAAAGCCATGCGCAAAGTAATCATGTAAGAAGGAAAGGCCAAGTCCAGTTCTAGTTCAGTGTTCGCGAATAGTTTTTGGTGTCTTGCCTGTGAAGTATGCCATTTATTTCTAAAGATTGGCGATCTCCGGGAGAAGAGTGGGTGAAAACTGAAGAGGGCTGGGAAAAGAAAAAAATTTTAGAGTGCGGAAGACAGCTTAGTTTTAGCCAACAAGAGAATCTAGATGGAAGGTAAGTCGCTGTTTGTTTACTGTTCACAGCTGATCATTTCGCAATCGATAAACTTCCTTTCAAGTAGGATTCTTTGTTTACAATTTCGTATTAAAGTCTTGACGCGTTTGTTTCTGGATTGTTTAATACTTAAATATAAAGTAAAAGTGAGACTATAAAGTATTTAAACTTGTAATTTGTTATAAAGTGGTCATATCTTCCAAAATGGTTATAACTAATAACGTAAATATACCTTCTGATGAAGAATTGACTGTTCAGGAAGTGAACCTAAGTGGAGTAGTTTTGAGAGCAGCATCATTTCACTTGGGAAAGTATTGTGAAGATGCCAATAATGAATTTATGTTATGCAGAAGAGAATTAAATGATCCTCGTAAATGTCTGGATGAGGGTAAAGCTGTGACCAATTGTAGTTTGGAGTTCTTTAGAAAAGTGAAGAGTTCTTGTTTCAGAGAGTTTACTGATTTTTATAACTGCATTGACAAAAGCAGTCCAAGTTATGAATTTGAACCATGCCGGAAAACACAGAAGATATTTGACCAGTGTATGATTGATAACCTTAACCTCGAGCGACCTCCTTATGGGTACTTTTGTGAAGTCAAAATTGTTGACTCGGCCAGGCCTAAACCAGAACCACCCAAGAAACCAGTTTATTCAGATTTTACACCAGGTCTACCAGAAGATGCTCCCAAGCCACCGGCAAAGTATGGCGGAAGACAAATTCAAAACTAAAACTAAAATTTGCTTTACGGGGCTATGTAGTTTAAAATTTGATACCAATAGATCTACTTTAGAAATTTACTGGCTTGATTTCACATGTTTCTGGAGTTTTTAATATCATAGGTATACTAAAGCATTCCTGTACGGGATTTTTTCAAGTCGGCTATATTTCTGCTAATTGTGTTTTAATGTGTGTATCTTATGGTGTATTCAATTTATTTCTTAAGTTGGTTAATAATTTAATATGAATTAAGATTTTAACTGTTGTTTCTTCTACAGTTGTTATATAGGAAGCATGCTAATATAAATTGTGTACTGAATAAAATTATATGATTAATATTTTTGTCTGCATTTAAGTATCCTTATTAGTTATTTCTAAAATGTTCTGGATTATGTTTTATAACTTGCATAAGGTAGAGTACAATAGGTGGACCCGGTTTTTTGTATTGAAATTATCAAACTATATTCAATTATTATACCCGTTGATATAATCAATCAATAGTAATTAATTTTAAAAATAACTAAATCATCTGCACCAACTGTACACACATTTTCCTATTTTAAACACATTTTGTTCTACTAGTAACTTCTTTTAAATAATAAAAGATAGCCTAGTTAACTTTATAAAATTGTACAAAATAACACTAAAAGATGATTTACTGTGTCTTTCTCAGTTTCAAGATGATTGTTTTGTTGTTACGGTTTGTTTATTATTTAAATGACATTTTTTTTGTAACCTGTCTCAAATTTATTGTTTGATCAATGGTTATGGTGCCTATATTATTCATGACACGTAAATGTTTAAAATATTCTATTTATTTGAAATATGTGACTTTAATTTAATATTTGAGATAAATTGATATTAATTGATAGTTCTGTTATTTGATATATAAAGTACCGATGATTGTAGTAAGCGATATAAAAACCGGGTCCACCTATCATAATCTGCTCCTTGCACATAATAAGTAAACTATATCACTTGTCCTGAATCAATTTCATATGACTACTGATCATAAATTGGTTATTTTGGGGTAAAGTTTAGATTCCTAAAGATACAGACATGTGAATAGAAAAAAATAATTAAGTGTAGTATAAAAAGCAGCCACCACTACAATGGAATCATCAAACCCAATTATTGATTAGAAATACATAAACAATCAAATTAAAAAACATTCTAGTTATAGTTTATACAATTAATTACTACCATTTCTTTATAATGTCTTAAATTACAATAATGTTTAAAATTAATTCAAACAAAGTAAAATCATTTGTGTAATGGCAGTAAGTACAATCACGATAACATGGGTTACGTTATTTGTGTCACAAGCTGTTGGTTCCTTCAATAGTAAAAGTAAGTGAAGTTTTACACTGGTTTGTTTGTTACATCTAATGAACACACATGAATAGTTTGTATTCATTGTTAAATTGTTACTTTTTTAGATATAAAAACATAACTATACTATGAATTGAAATACCAATAACGTAATTACGTGATTTAACATTTTGTTATAATCAGAAATATTGAAGATTCGAAGATCATGGTTTTGAATTGACTTGTCATGGTGGCTGCTTATTATACTGCAGGAATGTTGCTGGAATATTCTGTGGATAATATAACTATATACAAGAAATATTGTTGTTTTTTTTGTTACAGTTTGTTAAGCAAATGACAAAACTGTAGATATTGCTGAGTATCCAAACTTATGAATAATAAAGCAAATCAAACAGTTTTTGCATAAGTATTTTATTTATTAGCTTCACGTATGTTTAAAAATACATCTAAATACATGAATTAAACATGTGAATTGCCACTCATATATAAGAAGTATCTGGTACATACAATGACCTTACACTTTAAAAATCTACGATCTAATTACACATAAAACAAACTGATTAACCATCATTTAAAAATTCAGTCGCAGAGTAAAATGCCTTGCTTATGAGCTGGTGTCCGAGGGAAGCCCTAAAAGATCTCACACTGCTTTCACGCTTCAGATGCATTGGAAGGGCATTGAAAAGTTTCATAGCGGAGTAATAAGCTCCTTCCTCGTACAGTTTAAATATATGTATTGGATACTGGTATTTATCCTGACAGCTTTAAAAAAAATCTTCAAATGGATCAACACCATACATACATGACAACAAATGTAGCCTAATGAAATGAGCAATAGACTAAAAATTTTGCATACAATCTCTGTGACGCCTGTTACGCGATACTGTAAATACTGTGGCGTACTTGTTTGACAAAATGTAGTTGATGCATATCTTGTAATTAACAAAACTTTAAATTTTTAACTCCTTATATGAATTTGGTGAATGGTCATGTTGCATAGTTAATTATAAACAATATTAAGTAAACTGAAGTTTCAGTGCATTTTAAAATAAAGTACCTATTACATAATGTAGTTTAAATACAGGAGGAAACGTGTATTTAATTTTGTGTCATCCTAATTGAAAACTTCCAATTTTGCTGTGAAGAGCAAATATCACTAGTTGCCAAAATATATTATAAAAATCTACGAAGACTGCTAAAAATAATGGAATACAAATTTAAATGATCAACCTTTAACTGTTCAGATGCTGTCGTATAATTAGGTCAGTGGTTTTTTGTCAATTTGAATATACAATTTAAAAACTTATTTATAATATATATAAACTGCTTCCAACCAATTCAAGTGTAGTACGTCAACATTATTATTATTATTATTTAATAACAAGCTTAGTTTCTTCAAGAGACACTTTAAAATAGAAATAGTACATCCTGGGTCCGCTAGTTCTTTGTTGCGTCGAAACGCGACAGTGCTGCTGTAGCTGGCCACTTCTAACGGGAAACTACGCAACTTTATCAACTTTCCGCTCAGTGGCCTTGAAACAGCTGTTGTTTATTTATTTCCAACTTGCCGCTTATCTTTATCGCAGTCACGTGCGGGTCTCCGACTGTCTGCTACTGTTGTCTTTTCTTTTCCTATCTTGCTCTTGTGTAGTGTCAGTGGTCGTAGAAGTTTATTGCGTTTGAACGATGACGTTTGTTTTAAGCCATTTACGACGACCTGTGATTTTAGTAGTCATATGTTCCCTTTGTATACAGACCCTTTGTACGCTGTACTATAGGATTGAAATATAAAATTCGTATATTAACTAAATAGGGTACTAAATATAACAAAACCAGTCTTTAAAACAGCGTGATGGCAGTCTTGTTCTTAAAGAAGGGGAGGAAATCTAAAAATTGCAGCTTTCTTGAGATTGAATTATTTAGGCTTATACATATCTCCGTTTTTTTGTACTTAGTCAAAATTGATGTCATTAATTTTGGTGTCAAGTTGTATTGAGAGAGGAGCGACTCACACTACCGGTGTGGCGTTAGGACTAAATTTGTTTTCTTCACGGGTGAAAGCGTTAACTTATCGGAAGCTCCCTCATCCGTCACAACTGCAACAATCAATAAGTTAACGACCTCAACATTTTTGTCTAGGATATGCATTCATTGCTTTGTCCAAGGACGAAACTGGAGTGATCGCGTTATTTTGTGGGATAATTGATTATTAATAGTATTTATTTGAGGTTTATGTAAGACGGTTAATACTATAACATTGATTGATTTGATATATAAATGAACCTACCGTATCGCTTTACGGACACCAACGCATAGCTTTACAACACATCGTCTAAGCGATCTCCCAGATTCATACACTAATTGAGATTAATAAATTACGACTACATTAGACATTAAACTTCATGAATTAAATCATTAGTCGTGTAAGTTCGATAAATTTTGTATTACGTTATTAGATTATTATATTTTAGGCCTACAACAGTTTTAGTTTTTTTTTTAGTACAGTCCTTATGTGTGTAATTTCTTGCTACCAGTTTCCGCTGCCCTGTGCACTTCAACTTTCGGTCGCGCGAGTTTTCATTAATTATTATTGTTTATGGAAATATGATCTAGCGGTGGTACTTAACCGTAACAGACCTGAAATTGACGTGCACGGATACTGAAATGTGATAACCCTAACTGATAATTTTATACTATCTTATCAGATTTCTTTTATCAGCAGAGCATTTTGTTTTTCTGAGTGATTTACTTTCTGAAGATAACTTACCGTGCCAGAGAAAAACATTCAACTTTAAAATACATCTGAAATATAAGAATTGTGTTATAAAATTGTTACACTTTAAACAGCCTACCTTAAATATCTGAATGCATAAAGTTTGAATACGTATTTAACTTATTGAGAACTTTAATCAATATAATTGGTCTAATCCTCTAATGGGTTAAAAGATGCCATTTAATCACAATTTCGATCAGTTTTAACATTGTGATTATTGTGAACAAAAACTGTTATTGTTTAGTAAGAAAAATGTTAAAGTTAATAAAGATTACAAAACCTTTGTAGGTGTTAAAATAAGTTATATATACGTGCTGAATTTAATGAAAATGACAAAATCCACATTATGTTATCTATCACTCTGTCACAGAGTATTATCCAATACTATTAAAGTGTAATGACCTTTGACTCAAAATTACTAATATTATTATTAAATTTGAATTACCTTTGAACAAAAATGTTCAGTGAGATTAAATCTAATATTTTTTTAACATAATGAGCTACAAGTAATGAAAGTTGAGTTAACATACTCTTAGCAAAGTGTTTGACTAAACCTTGTGTTTGTACTCAACAAAGTTTTTGTTGACAAAAAACGTTAAAAATATAACGTGTTCTAAATGTGAACAAACAGTTTTTGAGTAACAGCAAACTACAAATAAAAAACACTAAATTTCAAAGAAACCAGTGCCCACGCCCCTCCCCCTGTACTCTTACTCCATACACAATTATTTCATATCAACTCATTTTATTTTATTAACACAAATCCTGTTTTCCCATAGGCTATGTAATTTTTGGAAGGAAAAGCAAAAAAAGTTATAAACAGAAAAGTAAATGTGGCAGAAATTATTTTAAAATTAAAGCTGCAACAGACTTATTTAATTTAAATATATATTGTACCCTATCTAGAACCCAATTTTATGGCTTATGGCGAAATGAAAAAAAAATCATTTGTGGTACCTGTGAAATTTGTCTGATTTTACATTTTAGTGAAATTTCATGAACATTTGTAGTCCGGCAATATTTTAATTTAGAGGCAATAAATTTGAATTGGGATTAAAAAATGAATACAAAGTTTAGACCAATGCATATTTTTAATAGGAGCTAATTAGTTGTGTAATTGCATTTCATTATTAAATCTACTTTACGTGGCTTCCAAGGCAGCTGATTGCACAATGATTGTATAACCACAATAGAGTAGGGGGTGGGTATAGGGGTCTTGTGGCTTGATTTGGCTTCCCTTTCGCTGGAAGTATGAATTCGCCAAAAAATAGATACGTATTGTTTTAGAATTTAGAAGTAATGTTGATGTTGAAACTTAAAATACACTTTCTATGTGAAACACAATTTTATGTATGTGAATCAGACGTGTTGCTTCTGTTGTGTCTAGAATAAATATTCCAGGAACAGTTTCACCGTCAAAGTATTCCTGTACAGTAAAATTTAGTGATTATGCGCTGATGTGGATGCTGGCAGATACCAGTATTTCGGTGTGCTGTATGCTGTATTGTTATTACTGTAAGTGTGTATTATGATACATATGCTGTTTAGTGTGCAGTATCACTGGTTATGTATCTTAAACATCCAGTGGGAACACTAAAAGCCCTTGGCAATATCGCTTGTTATGATAGTTATTTCAACATTGCTTTGAAAAGTTGTGTGAAGCCAAAGAACATACTTTAAAGAATCATGATCTGCCCTTATACAGTGTGATTTAAAAGTATGGATACATTCTGGTTAGTTTTTGATGGATGAAGCTGGAGGGATAGAACTCGGGACACCTTTCTTGGAAATAGAAGTGAAGTTTTTAGTCACTGTTACAACTTTGCCAGTTTCCCAAAACTTGATTTCAGGGGTGGCTCAGAATCTTTAAATGTAAAGACCCATTAAGTGACACCTCATTTGAAAGGTCTTGATAAAAGAAGAACAGTGTAAAGCTTTCTATTTAAACCCAGAACAAAATGGCAGCTCATTGAAATTAATTAAAAATTAATTAAGGCAGTAAGAATTATCTCTTATCACTAAAAAGGGAGTTATCTTTAAAAAACCGGTTTAAATTGAACATAAAAAATATTTTTCAAACCTGCAATCAATTGCACAACCTATTTTAAGACGCGTTAAGAGGAAAACTGAATTTTGTATTACACAAAATCCATTCATTGCATATTGGTATTACTGTTAGGGTCTTTTTTAAAAGGTAGTAAAATAAAATTTTACGTTGTTTGCAAGGGAATAGTTATAATTTGTTCTATTAGTTGGTAGATTGGTACAACTAGTAGATTGTTGAAAACCTGGCTTGTTACTTCAAGTAAATTTACGATTAGTTGTTTGGCAATTAAGTATGAAACTATTATGAGTTCAAGATAAGTATTACGAAGGTAATTTTATTGGATATTTAATAATTATAAATATAATAATATGCATTGGGCGCATCATACGAATGGCTTAACTAATTGCAAACTTATAAACATTACCACTTTTGGTCTTATTGAACACTAATTTTTAAATTAAAATGGACCTCTTAAATGTTATGATTTCTCAGATCTATGTTGTTTGCGTAAAATTTTAGGATTTTTGTATATACAGTGTTGTCGAGTGTCAAAATTCTTAAGTTTTGGTAAAGACACCAATAAAGGCTTAAATTGAATTTTTATACAAAACAAAAATATGTGTAATGGTGGAGATTTGATTTGTGAGCAAGAAAGGTCTTTATTATAAGTGACCACATTTTTGTTCCTTCAAATTGGTGTCTCGTAAGTGGCAGATAACAGAAGTCAGTGCGTCAAGAGATATGGGACCGGGACGATTCAAAGCTCCCCAAGAGGTTGGAGGCAGCGAACAGCTGACAGGTGAAAGAGCGGAAACGGAAATGACTGGAATGGTGCAACACTGGTGTCAGGCTGGGCGAAAGTCGTTATCTTCATATTCTGAGTGTCCACCGCAGCTTCGCGCTGTGCATCGGCAGTGTGCTTCTCAACAAGATTCAAACGTCCACGCAAAGTACATAAATTTCCAGATTTTTACTTGTTCGCACAGTTTTACAACGTAAAAGAGAACCGAGAACGAATAATATCCTAAAGCAAACAGAAAAATAAAACACAGTTGTGTATCTACAATAGGCTTCTAGCTTTGTGATCTAGATTTTCCACAGTAATGTGATCGGAAGACCAAATACCCGTCTCAAGCGACTTTTAGTAATAATAAAAGTAAGTAATTAAAGTATATTTATTTTTCAGAGCTACAAAAAATACAAGACTGTATCGTAAATGAGATATGACGTAGTCGGTAGATTACGCTAGCGCTCCACTTGGTGGCGACACGAACTAATTCCACAATCGCGCCATTTAAATGCTTTATCTTAATAATCAAGGGCATTATTGCGTTCTCTACCTGTACAGAAGACAGGCTACTTCTTTCCCACAGAGCTCGTGAAGCTTATCTACACTACAAGAAAACTGTCCATTTTAGATGGTCAGCAGCATGAACGAAAACGAAAATAAAATAATAGCAGATGAATACAAGATTTATACAGGTACCCACAATAGGTACTGCAGCGTTCACTGATACCAACGCATGAGAAAGGTAGACATACTGTCAACCCCGCACAAGACTTGCAGTTCTGGTTATTTGTTGCACTTACTGAAGTTAAAATGGCTGTCTCGGATGACCATTAGGCCCAAACTGACCAGAAACTCCAGAAGTGATCGTGCTCGACGAGGAGACAATTTGATATTCCCCTCAATATTCAATTTTCAGACACTATTCTCCATGTCCGATTCAGACACTATTCTCCATGTCCGTTTCCGACACTCGGCCAACTTCGCAACGTACAAATCACACAACAGAGGCATTCACTCCGATACAACCTGCATCAGTGGCTTCGTTTACAGACCATATCAGGCTTACATACGCCCTTCATCATTGTTGAACAACTACCCTGTGCCATGGCCCAACTTCAACTGTTAAGCCATAGCCATATTTGACGTGTATCACCATGACGCTTGAAGTCAGTAATCTTTGGGTGTAGTCAGAAACCGGTGATTTTTCGTGAAGCAGAAAATTCGTCGATACAGACCTCAGTGGTGTGGGACAACTGTTAAACTACCACTGAAGCCTATATAATCAGCAAAGAACGCTAACACCGTCAGTCACAGTATATTGGTTCTCATTTTATAAATAGTTTGTTCTGTTGTCTAATGTTTGGAATTTGGTGAGTTCATATCATATTGATTTGTGCCCGCTTAAGCCTATCCATTAATTGTCTTGATACCCTACTCCTCAAAACATAGTCCTATTCTTTTAACATGTCCCTATGGCAGATATCCGAATCTTGTTATCCTTTTACATTGAATCGAGCTAGGCTATTGTTGTGAGCCCTTAGAATGCCTATACTGAACATGAGAGCTGCTAGCTCAGACCATTTCTACCAAGGCAATCAAATCAAGGGCAACCGTTTTATCCGTCAGCACTGTTCCTTCCCTTGGGAGCATTGATGTTACTACGAGATGTTCTACAACATAGTCGCCGTCTATTCTTTCAAAGAGCTCTTGTCGCTGACTATACCACTTTCTCCATCAAGCAAAGGTGTGACCTACGTTGTCGACCACCCAATGAATACACTCGGCACAGGGTGCCTTGCAGATCTTGTGCTGGTAAGACCGGAAGTATCCCGTGCCCATTGAAGTCACGTAGTGCCTGACCTCCCATGAACGAGATGAGAGCCATGGTCAATCGTGTTCTTGTCTCTTCGTCAGATAATCGCTGCCACTTTTTGGAAGGTTCCTTCCATCCTGTACGATTAACTCTCCTCCTGTATTCTTCTAAGTAACGCATAGCGCTGCTCTTTGGGCAAGAGAGATCTGAGTGACCCCCACGCTGAAGCTGAAGCAACCCTCGAGGCTCCACGCCTTTGGAATTGGAATGCGCAGCTCTCTGCGATTATAGCATTTGTCCTCGTCAAGACTTACGTATCATAAAGAGCCTGATGAACTACAGACATCTATAGATAGCGTTCCAAACCGAGTGACACTTTCGATTTCATTGTGCACAAATTTACTTACGTCCAAGTTTTATCGGGGTTCTATTATTTTCCTAAATATTTCGTTACTGTGTTACCACCAGAGCAATTAGAAAACCAGCGAGCAATTTCGTGTTAACAGTTACTGCTGATTTCATGTAACAGAGTCAGATCAGTCCTATTATTTCTCGTTGGGCAGTTTCCACATCAGACTTCAGAACTACTGGATTAAAGGATCAAGTCGATTAAGTTTAAAACATGTTGTAAAATAAATCTTTAACTGCAACACAGAGTGGACGTTCTTGTACGAAATAGAAAGTGAGGATAATCGTGGGTTAGTTCAGATGGAGTCCCTTTCCAAATATATCCATTTTGTAGTCTATTTCATGCCATGGAGCAACCGTCAAGAACTCCAAATCACTGTTGATTATAAAAGAATGTGACAGTGAAAACGTGATTTACAAGCACACTAATACAGCCAAATGGAATGGTTTTCAAAAACTCTGGATTCCGAATTAACAAACTTTTCTTACCTAACATTTAAAAAAACAAGATTTTATATGACGTTGCTAGTAGCTCAATTGAATTTTTCGAGACAGATGTGTGATTCTTACGATTACCCAGAACGCATAAAATCAAAATATATATTAGCAAGGACGTAGGCAGCGAGGGGGTTCGAGGGGTCCATACTCCCCAAATTTTCAATTACTTTTTTAGTAAACGATTATTATTATTTTAATAATTCATTATTATTGACATGTACTGCTGAAAGATCGTTCTCAACAAAGAAACGGGTCAAGAACTTTTAAGTAACAAAATGGGGCCTTACTCTGTCCACTACGGGAAAATTTGAGTTGCCTGGACGCCCCCCCCCCCCCCACAAATTGTTTCCTAGCTACGTTTTTGTCTATTAGAATTTAAAATCTCGAATTCAAAAGAGAACAAATATCAAATATTCGGACTTTTTGATCCATAGTGAATATTTTCCAGGTAAAAATAGTCTAGAGCCACAGTCGAAAACTCTAATACTTTGATCAGCAATTACTTCCGTCAAATAATTGATTCATATTACCAATTAATATTTTAAAAAATTGTAAAGCTAATATTTTAAATGCAGTGAACTGAAATTTTATCCACACGTTTTAGATGCAAATGGGAGCTTATCCCTTTCTCCTTGTTTTCGCCAATGTCTCACACCATCCTACAGTCACAATATCGTAAAATATTTACTTAAGTGTACCCCCTCCTACATTAGCCTATAACATATATATTTCCGTTAAATGCCCATACACACTTGTTTATTACTCTCCGTATTTTATTTGTCCATAAGAATAGCCCCATCCACTCTGGAAGATAGTTTCCGGTACGCCACTGGTACGGACCGTCCTGTTTATGTAATGGAGAGGCTGCAGCAACTAGATAATTGGCCTCGGTCCGTAGGCGACTTCCTGGCAGATGTAATGTGTAATGGACCAGATTGTAGCAGTCTTCATGCCAAGAAAAAGTGCTGTGTTTGTGCAATATGTTTTTACAAGCACTTCTTTTACACATTTGGTAACACTAGTTTACGTTGTGGACGGAATGGTGCGCAACTATGTCACAGAAGTAATTGATAAATGTTCCGTAACGAACGAAATTTGAACGCCAACATTAGCTCTTATATTCAAACATAACCAGTGGTGTAACTAGGAATTGGCTTTAGGGGAGATGAATATGATTGGAGAGCAGACCACAACGGGGGGTATGGCATAAATTTGTATAATTCTAGATGTATACAGACCTAATTCAAAGTCAAACCTTTAGCTCCTGTATTTCAACTGATGGATTGCTGTCATACGTATATATTTTTTACATTTTTAGGGGATTTTGATAAGGGTTCTATCCCCTCATCTTTCCCCCCTCAGTTACGCCAATGAACTAATATATATATTTTTTATTTGGCGTAGTTGATGGTTTAGTCGAAGTGTTAACTTTACCCTCTCTATACATTCTCGAGGTAGCCCTGTAACGTCGTTTCAAATGCGAATTGGTCAAAAAAAAAAAAAACAAATAATAAATCTACGAACGAAGACGGAGAAGAAAGAAGAAAAGACGAGATGATCAAGAAGACGAAGAAAGAAGATGAGAGAAGATTAAGAAGAAAAACTAAATTGTAACAAGAAGAGATTGAAAAAGATTAATGTTAAGTACTATATGTTTAAATATTGAATTTTCCACTCTGGTATGCCGTAAGGCTGGTACAGGGTTTAAGTCTTGTGTTGGTCAATGAAAAAAAAAAAAAAAAAAAAAAAAAAAAAAAAAATGGTCAAAGGCAGGGACGTCCACCAATATGAGACGAGAGGCAGGGACATCTTCAGAAATGAATACTTGATGACTCACATTGGCATGAAACCAATCAATAAGCTCCTTGAGAGTACTAAACATCTAAATAATTCCAAATAAATAATTCAAATCTCAAACGCTTCCTGGTGTCAAAGGTGTTTTACTCCGCTGAAGAGTTCATGATGGGCTGCTGAGAAGAATATTTGAATTTATATGAACGTGAAATTTCTGATGTCAAAAACTATGTCCAAAGCCTTATTGTTGGCGTTCTAATTACTATCATAGTTATATTGACGCATACTAGGCAATTGTATGATTGTTTATGCAATAAAGGATATTATTATTATTAGTTACAATTTATCATCATAGCATGGGTGTAGTGATGCATTCCTTTGTGAACCCATGACAGTTCCATCTTTGCATATTTAATATGTATAGGTTTTATCAAGGAAAATGCACTATCAAGAATAATGTAGCGTCTGTTGCGACTCGGTAGTTCTTATCGAAGCCAGTGCAATATAGATAAGGGCGGCAGTAAATATGACGAGGACTTTGACATTGTGGGAAAACAACGTTGATTGTAAACAAGCTACGGCAACACTGTACAGGAGATAATGCATCGTTTTGACTGCGGGGGGAGGGACTTGGGCTCAGAAAGTAAGCAGGGATTTTCTCTAATGAAAACCCGAATCTCCTGTAGTATAGAGTCCATTCGAACTTGCGTGTTGTTAACATAAAACATGTCTGTTTCATCAAACACTTTTATACTTTTTGGTAAATTTTTCAAAAATTTTTCAATCAGATGTTTTACTCTCGGATCAAAAAGTAATAAAACCTCCTACTGTAAAGTAAACTACAAACTGACTACTAACACAGAGAAACAATCCTATACTTTGTAGAGCTATAAAGTAAAGATTTTATTGTACCAGGCGAAGTTAGGGCTAAGAAGATCTCTCTAACGCTTAACCTGGGGACCAACGGCTTAACGGTGACCCGGATCACCACCAACGCCCGAGCAGGCGGGCTGCTTGCAAGGACAGGATCGCTCAGCGGTCACCCAATTAAGCAGCAGCCACGCTCAAACGTTGTTTGATCTGGTTATCTTGCGATAACCGTTGTACCCGCTGCATGCGCCATTGGCATAATAATGGGAGTTGCATTAAAACTTAGATTGTTTCTTTCTGTGTTGAGACCTATAAAGAAAGTTATTTGCGAATAATAACTTCTAGTTTTTATGCCGATAACAACGATAAAGCTAGAGGCTTTTGGCGATTTTTCAACAAAATTGCAACTTTAAAAACTCATAACTCGGAAACTTGTGATCCAATCTAGATAATATTTGTATACAAGACAGTTACAAACATACTGTTGAGTATGTAATTTTAGAATTGTATAAATACGTTGTTATCAAATTACTATCTTAACTTTTCTTTGACCGGACAATCCAAAAAAGACTGCATTGTTCTCATTATGGAGCTTTCAAATTCATTATAATGGCATATAATTGTGTAAACCGCAATTTAAATCGTGTAATGAACACCAGTTTACTGGGTTTCTTGATTGAGGTTGACTTTTCAGGAGTAATTTGGCACTTTCTGTGTACAATCCCAATTTAATTGAGCCAGTTTTGTTTTTTTTTTTTACTTTGGCCTGCTCATTTCAACGCACTAACCGCCTTGAAAGAAAAGCGCAAAAATCGGTAGCTTTTTTGTTGTACTCAACATAAAGCTGGAAATTATTGTTTGTAAATAATTTGCTTTATATTCTAAACGAAAAAATACAAACTATGTTTTAATGTAACTCTCTTTATTGTAGCTCCACTACTTAGTTTGTGGTTAACTTTCAATCTCGGATATCAAAACTTTCTTATCCTACAGTAGTGTTTTAGATGGCAGTCAGTTTGTTTTATACACGATTTCTTTGAAGAAAGCTATTTTTGTGAAATTCCACCAAACCGAGGACCGCTTAGCCTATAACAAACACGCGATATCTATTCTTATCGTTCACATCACAATGCAGAGCAATTCTTTGAGGACGTTTCGCTTTCTGCCGCCGGTCGTCCTCAGGTGCCGCTCTCTCGACATCGATTCGGCGCGAAAGTGACAATAATTGCGCTTTGTCTCGGTACTTTGACGTCACCGCTCGCGGCGCAAACCAGTTTCATTTCTGTTCTGGCTCGACCTTTTTTCTCAGGTCTTTTACGACCACCGTGTCAAGTCTCGCAAACTTGGCAAGACCTACATTGTACAACGACCTCACTTGTAGCCAACAGTCGGCATGCGCGGCATTGAAAAGGAAGTTAAAAGTAAACATTAGGTTAACTTCGCTTTTTGTCATTGTTTATAGTTAGGTATATATATATATATATTGATTAAGTAAGTATTTTATACACATTTTTTACAATTAACTATGATTGTATTTTTTATATTGTTATAATAGTAAGTAAGTTGTTCTGAATTATATTTTGTAATTGTTTAGCCTACAACATCCTAATAATATAAATGGGAAAGTGCCTTTGTGTTTGTTTTGTTTTCACGAGTTAACGACTCAACCGATTGTACTGTAATTTTACATGGACATTCTTACGGTTCCTAGGACGAACATAGGCCTGTTCTTATTTCGTAAATCACTCCGGGCTACGCCCCACTGATCTTTTCAGTAACGAAAAATACCATTTTGGTCTCTAAATTTGTGTAATATTAATTGAATCAGCCTGTTAAATGTAATCAACTGTTACGTGTTAAACATTGCTTATTACTTTCTATTTGTTTACATTAATAGCGAGTAAATTGTCTAAAGATTATATTTTTTATTAATAATTCTGAATTTAGATTTCAGCGATTAGGTAAGTACTAATCTTCCTTAGAAAATGCCCTAAACATAAGAAGGTCAGAATTTGACTCTCAACACTCCCTTTGAAGCAGTCAACAAGAACTACGTTAGATGAAATTTCGCTGGACAATTTGAACTAATGACACAATTTCAGCTCTAAGCTTTATAAAATAACAAAAAAGTCTACTATAAATTTAAAGACTGATATAAAACCCATCTAATTTCTCTTTTGACAGAAGTAGGCTTCTCTGATATGTGATATATATTTTCTTAATCGGAAAACATTGCAAAATCGACTATGAAACAGAACAAACTAAAAACGAAGTAAATCACAATGGCCTTAATTATAAACTTTTTGACATATTTTCTTGATCGTGTCAACAAAGCAAACTCAAAATTGACATTGGAAATAAGTTCACTCGAATCAGCAAGTACTGCAGATATAAGACAAGTACAATACTATAACTTTTACTATACTATATATATTTAAGCACTGTACCAAAAGTAGGCTTCTCAGATATATATATATATATATATATATATATATTATTCTTTATCGGGAGAGAGGCAAAATCGGCTTTGGAGCAAACAATACTAAGATTGGAGTAAATTATAATGACCATATATATATATATATATATATATATATATATATATATATATATTATTATATATATATATATATATATATACACTTTTTAACATATTTTTTTATCGTGTCAACAAGGCAAACTCAACTTTAGCGCCGGAATTATAATTACCTCGGTCCAGAAGTGCTTATAGTACACGTGCAAAACCTATGAAATTGCGTGCGAAGCCGCTGGTAACTGCTAAGTATTATATAATGGTTTTTATTTAATTTTATAATATACTTTTTCAAGATTTTAATCTTAAATCTTACCCCAGTAATCTAATTACTGGGGTAATTTTGTAAAGCAGTGTAAACTCAAAAGCGATCGACAATATTATTATGCTTTTGTGATATTGCCATTGCGGTGGTTTCTGGCGTAACATACAATTTCAATACCAACCCTATACAATTTAAAATTGTTTTGCAATAAATTAGGAATTACACTTTTTTAAATAATCGTTTTTTTTAAATTCCGAATGTATTCTCCCATTTCTATTTGTTCTGCATACAATCATTCTAATTCTCTCTTTTCCAATTAGGAGCCACGATCTAAGCGTTCCATTAAAAACTAAAAACCCCAACTGTGCAGGGTCAAAAATACACAACTTTTTAATTATCGTATCGGAACAGAAAACCCTAATTGATTGTTTGACTCCTCTCTACTGCAGGTAAATAGTTCAAAACATAGTAGTTTTTGTGACGTATTCCATTATTGCATCTCTCCCATTGTATTATAATCTGTGACCAACTTACTAGAAAGTATTGTCTCTTGATCAAAGTAAGTGCTAATGGGTGAATAATTTTCTAATGTTCAAAAGAGGGAAGTGGACTTAACAAAACAATAGAGTAGCCATTAGGATTTGCAATCAATTTAAAGTACTGCACACGGTGAAAACAAAGCGTAAGACGATGTCGGTCTCCGTTATATGTTACAACATGTATGACACAACGTTTTGAGGATTCAATCTACTGTCTTCGTCAGTGGGTGGGCACGTGGGAGGGGCGTGTGCCATACAGTTTGTCGTAAAAGGAATGAAAGTTGATAAAAATTTACCCTCACTGCTTACATTGCAATAAAGGTTTGTTTCTCTCAGTTTGACATATTCGAAGGCAATATCGAGATCTGAAGAGGGAATTTTGGAATCTTCCATTGACTATTTCGTTGTCAGGAGGATGATTAAGTTGGCGGCTGCTAAAGGAAGCATCAATTCGGATCTTCATATGGAGAAAAATTAGGCTACTGTCTTTATCCGCAAAGTTCAAACCAAGGAGAAGTAAACGTTTGTTTCTCTCATTTTGATTTATCCAAATTTCAACATCGAAATCTGAAGAGGGAATTTTGGAATCTTCCATTGACTATTTTGCTGACTGGAGAATGGTTACGGTAAGTTGGCGGCTCCTAAAGGAAGCATTAATAATTCGGATCTTCATATGAAGAAAAGTAGGCTACTGTCTTTATCCGCAAAGTTCAAACCGAGGAGAAGTCTGCCATCTGCAGTACCGCAGCGGTGTGTTGTGGTGTGGGTGACTCACTCTTTGCATTATAACGGGGCTTCACCTCTTTGTCTAGTCAGTGTGCCGGGGGGGGGGGAGAGCATTTGCCTTGTCAGTTGCCCCGTGCAGGCGATTTCCCTGTCTATTCATATATAAGAGCATGGCTTAATCGATCGCGTGGCTCGCCTGATTAGATATTGATGTAATTTGATGTAAATGTTTGCAGCAGAGACAAGTTCAATGTTGTAGCATTTTAAACTTAACTGGCATTCTTTATTTAGTTGTGGTTCCAACAAATATAGGTTGGAGTACTTAATGTTCTATTGATTTATATTATCACTATTTTCATTAGGTTTTTTCCTAAAATATATTTTTACAAGTGCAGATATAGGCTGGTTTCAGTCTCTTTTACTGTGAGGAAGATTGTAAACACGTCACAAGAAAGATTTTATGAGACGCGGTCATCGACGAAATGGTGAGAAGTTAAAATGTTGACAGATAGAAGACCGACAAATACATGTATCTGATATAGTACAGAATTGATATCATGATATAATAGTTACACGCATACAGTATTTAAGATGGTAAGAAATTAATATGGAGACCAGTAGTACAGCCGTAAGTGTTCAAGATAGTACAAAAATTATAGAATGACCAGTAGGAGATCCAAAGATACAATGCTTCGTGGGTTCTCCATGTAATATGGAGACCAGTAGTACAACCGTAAGTGTTCAAGATAGTACAAAAATTATAGAATGACCAGTAGGAGATCCAAAGATACAATGCTTCGTGGGTTCTGCATGTCTATCCACGATAAGTATAAATAAATATGATAATCAGTATCAGAACCATAGATACAGTATGCAAGGTAGTAAGAAATTAATATGGATACCAGTACTTGAGCCATACGTTAATACAGTATCCAAGATGGCAAGGAATTAATATGGAGAGTACTAGTAGAGCCACAGTGTCCAGGACAGCAACAAATATACGATAACCAATAGAAGATCCGAAGATAAAATGCAATGCTTCAGTGGGTTCAGCATATCTATCCAAGATAAGTATAAATAAATATGATAATCAGTATCAGAACCATAGATACAGCATCCAAGACAGTAAGAAATTAATATGATAACCAATAAAAAGTGAAATTGTGGACATCAAATTATTGTCGTTCTTCGTGAAGTTCTACTTGCTTAGAGCCCTTCAAATCATCTTATTTTTCCAATTTAGTACAGAGCTCTTTCCGTAAATCCAAATTTATGTTGACGAACTACATCAAAGCAAACAATAACTTGGAGGTTGTTTTCTCTTCGATGAACGTTCATTCTTTCTTAAGACTTAGTAATGAGGTAAAATCTGCATTTTAATTTTGTTGTATGGTCGATACTTAGACTTGTCCATTATAACGATCACCCTCGCCAACGGTCTCGTCGCATTTAAATTGGTTTTGCATCTATTATCAACCGGCGCTAGTCGAGAACCTGTTTTTGGGCGTGGGCAGCAATCGGGACCGCTTGGTTATTTCAATAGCCTATTCCAGATCCAGCCGACTTAATTTTTGTAGCTAAGGTTTGGATTGTTTGTTTAGGAGCATTCGATCTAATATCAGCCAATACAAAAATTTAGACCATGACCTCTTCACCTCTTTACTAACAAGATCCAGCAAGAATATTAAGAGCCCAACATTTTATATATTTAAAGCATTAAATTTTTGAACTGTAAACCGTAAAACAGGCAAAGGTCCAAATTTTGGAACTGTGTTGATATGTTGTTTAAATAGCAAACCCTCAAAATACTAATTAACCTAATAAGTTTAAATTGGTGTAATTGTCTTTAGCTTGAAAGGGATTTTATTTGACATCAAACGTAATAATACTGAAATTATTTTGTTTTTCTTTCGTTAAAATGATTTTTTAATATCAGAAAGACTTCTTTGAGTTTTGTATAAAAGATTTACTATTTATATACTACTAGCTGTTTCCCGCGGCTTCGTATGCTTTTCGTAAGCTTTGCCCGTGTATGTGCACTTCTAGTTCAAGTGAATTATATTTCCAACGACGATGTAGAGTTTGTATTGTTGCCACGATCAAGAAAATCTGTCAAAAGTGTATGTTTATAGCCATTGTCTACGTACGTGTACTTTATTATAAAGTGGTCTAACACTCAAGCTTTAAGTTCAACCAGAAATGTATTTTGAAGACAAATATACATTGAAGCTTAACGCCTTCAAATAGTTTTTCGCTATTTAATATACTTAACTATCTCTTAATCGCAGTTTATAGTGTGCAGGCGCTTTAAAAACTTTTAACATATGCAGTACCGTCTGGTGGCGAGATACATCAATAGGCATAGTATATAAACCTTCTCCGTCGAAAAATACATATACATACACATTTTCATAATGATCGGTCAAATAGTTTACGATTCTATAAAGGACAAACACACAAACATTCATATATATATATATATATACTAGCGGGCCCCGGCGCGCTTTACTGCGCATTTCAATAATTTTTTGCAAAAGTTGCCCGCGGCTTCGCACGCAATTTCCCGTTTGAAAACAGTACACTATATTCACTTATTCTTTTTCTATCACATTCTAAACATTGCTGAGATAATTGATAGTCGTTCCATCGTGAGCCTCTTGGGCGTATTATGAAGGTATGTACCATATTCCTGCCTCTATCTAGCTGTTACCCCACGACTTCGCACGCAAAATCTTAAAGACCCGAAGTCCTTATATTACTTAGTAATTTTTTTTTTACTATAAATAAATTTTAGATTAAATTAGTTATATCTCCGATGCCACGATTGAGCTTGCTTTGTTGTCTCGATCGAGAGAATATGTACACACGGAGTTTTGAGAACCATACTTCTGTCAAAAAAAACAACTAAGGTTGATTTTATACATTCTTTATATTTGTAGCCAACGTAAGATAGTAATTATGATACCTGCATTACTCTTCTGATCAAGCATGAGCATGGTTTATATTAAATAAATATTGCAGTTAAAAGGTGAATTTTTACGTCAAATTTGAATTGTATTATCTGGATAGTAAAGTCTATGTTTAAACAGTGATTGCAAAAACAGTTTTAAACAAAATTTGTCGTTTCTCTTAAGCTTACTCTATGCTTTAAAACTATAAGTGTAATATATGTTTACAAAGAACAGCTGATTAAAAATTTGAAAAGGACGTTAACATATGTTTGCTGCAATGCATGCATTTCTTATGGGTATTTCTGTAACCAGTGGGGCGGAATCCTGAATCGGGAAAGGGATGGGCATAGCTTATAAACCTTCTCCGTGGAAAAAATACATATTACGTACAAAATTTTTCATCATGATCGGTCCAATAGTTCACGATTCCATAAAGGACAACATACAAACATTCATTTTTATATATATAGATATATATATACTAGCGGGCCCGGCGCGCTTTGCTGCGCATTTCAATAATTTTTTGCAAAAGTTGCCCGCGGCTTCGCACGCAATTTCCCGTTGAAAACAGTACACTATATTCACTTATTCTTTTTCTATCACATTCTAAACATTGCTGAGATAATTGATAGTCGTTCCATCGTGAGCCTCTTGGGCGTATTATGAAGGTATGTACCATATTCCTGCCTCTATCTTAGCTGTTACCCACGGCTTCGCACGCAAATCTTAAGAACCGAAGTCCTTATATTACTTAGTAAAATTTTTTTTTTTACTATAATAAATTTTAGATTAAATTAGTTATATCTCCGATGCCACGATTGAGCTTGCTTTGTTGTCTCGATCGAGAGAATATGTACACACGGAGTTTTGAGAACCATACTTCTGTCAAAAAAAAACAACTAAGGTTGATTTATAACATTCTTTATATTTGTAGCCAACGTAAGATAGTAATTATGATATCTGCATTACTCTTCTGATCAAGCATGAGCATGGTTTATATTAAATAAATATTGCAGTTAAAGGTGAATTTTTTACGTCAAATTTGAATTGTATTATCTTGGATAGTAAAGTCTATGTTTAACAGTGATTGCAAAAACAGTTTAAACAAAATTTGTCGTTTCTCTTAAGCTTTACTCTATGCTTTAAAAACTATAAGTGTAATATATGTTTACAAAGAACAGCTGATTAAAAATTTGAAAAGACGTTAACATATGTTTGCTGCAATGCATTTCTTATGGGTATTTCTGTAACCAGTGGGGCGGAATCCTGAATCGGGAAAGGGATGGGCATAGCTTATAAACCTTCTCCGTGGAAAAAATACATATACGTACAAATTTTCATCATGATCGGTCCAATAGTTCACGATTCCATAAAGGACAAACATACAAACATTCATTTATATATATATAGATATTGTTATATGCATGCCAAGTCTCATTATTGGATTCCAATGAGATTCTATTAATATATATATATATATATATATATATATATATATATTTGTATATAATAACATTTTGTAATCAAACTGACACTAACAAAGTAACCACCAAAGACTTTTTATTAACACTTATACATTAATATACAATGTTAAACTTTTTTATCTATAAAAAATAATTAATTAGATATTGCAAGCTTTTGGTATTGCTGAAATTAACCACCATAAGCACAGCTTAAATTATACAATAGAACTTTCTGTTACAATTGAAAATGCAATTCCTTTATTTTATTTTATTACCATCGTATAGTAAAATATCGTTAGATAAATTTAAATAATGTATATATTTTGATTTTTTAGTATTTTAAGAGGAGAAACCAGCTTTGTGGATTGTGTGCTAAATTGGTTCTTCTCTTCCTTAGTACATAAAGTAAAGTGAAGGTGTTTTATTTTACCAGGCGAAGTTAGGGCTAAGAATCCCTCTCTAACAAAACTTGGGAACCAACGGCTTACAGGTGACTTCCGAACCACCACCAATGGCCGGGCAGGCGGGCTGCTTGCAAGGACAGGATCGCTCAACAGTAACCCATCCAAGCAGCAGCCACGCTCGACGTTGCTTGATCTGGTTATCTTGCGATAACCGTTGTACTAACTACACTGCGCCATTGGCCAGATATCAGATGTATTTGTGCAGTACATCAAATAGCATTTGGCTAAATTAGGTCTGTATTGGTTTGTCAATACTTTTATGGATCGGGTTCCACATTGAACTAGTTGAAATCCAAATGAGGACAGTGAAGAATTACCAAATTGTCGGAAGACTTTCTACCGTGAACTGTAGAGAGCTCAGGAGATAGGTCACGGGGGTAATGATGGGAAGGCCTGCGGTCATGTCGTTGCCATGGTGATGGACAGTACTGTACTATCCAGTCTAAAAAATAAGGTTCCGCATAGTTCATATGATCTTTTGTGCGTATCAGTTGTATTTTGTCTAAGAATGTATGCGGGACTGACAATAGAACTGTGATGCTTGGAAATGATTGTTAAGCTAAATCGCCGAAATGTCCAGATACGTATTTAAGGTGAACATAGGGAAAAGGATCTAATGAGCGAGTGACGTGTATGGCCTTGTTATTAGATAATTATTTCCTTAGCATATTTCCGGATAGTAAGTAGCATTAATCAAGAGCCAAATCAATAATTGGAAGTAATGGGTTTATTTATACTTGGGACTCCAATTCATGGGGTCAATATAGTCTAGGCTATTGATAGACTATTGGAATCGAGCTACCAGGTTTTTTTTCTCTTAGGACAAGAAGATTATAAATTGCACTTAGTCCTGTAAGAACCTTTGCGCTGCTTCCGGAGTGACAGGATATTCATTCAGGATGGGTAAGGTTAGGGAGTAGGAGCCGCTTCCTATCGAGATCCATGAGGAAGAATTAGGGCACTACATCTCAGAAAAAGTCTCCCCGGAAGAAGGGGAGGCCAGCTCTGCACCAGCCTCTCCAGTCAAAGTAGGCAGGGGTGGCACACCCTTGTTGAGGTTAGCGAGAACCTCTGAGGTTAGGGAACAAACCCCACCAACTCCAACAGTCATCTCCCACAGTAGACTAGACCTATCGAATTGCCCATGAGCCCCAGAATCTCGACATTTGCGGTTAGTGATGTGCTGCTCCTGGACATCCATAAGGTTGCTCAGATTTAAGTAACACATCGGTTTTTGCTGTGCCCAGTTAGTTCTGTTCATTAATAAAAGATGACTTGGACTCGTTTCATATCATCCAATATGATTGTGAGATTCATCATAGCATGGAAAGCTCTCCAATGGTGGTCTTTACAGCAACTAGATAGGAAGCTCAATCTCCATCTGGTAAAATATCAGTGACTTTTGCTACCACCCGAGGCAGATATAAAGTGGTATAATAGGTAAGGTCTGATCAGTGAAGTCTCGGAGCCAAAAGACTGTCAACGGACTATGCACGCGTTCCTTCCAGAACGGTAATCCAGCAGTTTGTTTTCGATGTCGTTACTTACTCCATTTTCAGTTGGGTCTAAGGACTGACTACCTTGCCGGAGCAAGGCTTTCAGTAGCATGATGCCTTCCGAATAAATCGCTCCCCACTTGTAGAGAACCGTCTTCTCGTGGAAGTGCCTAGACCACTGGAGTATCTCAACCCAACTAAGTTAATACAGCAACGGCTGCAGAGTATCCCAAATCGAAAAAGAATTGGAGAGGATTCAAGAGTGGAAACGGATGTTTTCAACTCTGAATAGCTTCAAATCTGCATCGCAGTGTTCAACAATTATTCCGTACCCATTGTATGTTACCTGGTGGAGAAAACCCTGTCGGGATACCACTAAGGAATCTTAAGAGGTTGTTGCTGGTGTCATATAACTCAGGAAGTACAATTCATCGAGCTTTAATCCATCCTCATAATCCTATCTCCAACCAAGAAGCTATATTAAAAGACCACGCCCAATTCCCCAGCAACAAGAAAACACATTTCACATTGTGCGTGACTATCTGCATAACCGTTGCATTTGACTAATTAAATTGCGACACGAAACACTCCAGTGTTTCACAGTGATCCTTATGTCTAGAACGAGTGATAATCGTCGACGCAGATATATCGTATTCCGAAGTTCAGCTTCGTAAACAGTCAATAAAGAACCTGAATTCCAATTGTAGTTTACTTGATATAAAAATTGTTTTCACCGCAGAGAGAAAGAAAAGCGGGGGAAATATTGCAGGAAAGGTCGCGTTGTTATGATCAGCTGACACATGTTTGACCGGAAGCAGAATTAGGTCAAGGCGCCTCCTCCCCCCACCCCGGTAATGGTAGGAAGGGTGAGAGGAGAACATCCCTATCTCCCCTTCAATCGCTCTTGCTGAATGCCAATGTGCTGAGAAAACAAATGCTACTGGCTCAGCACGACCTTGACTGACCTTCATAAGGTTTACCATCGATTAGTCTAAATGTACCAACTAGGCGGTACAATCCTTTTTTTATTTAAAAATTATATTTAGCAACAAAAATGTTCAGTAATCATAATGTGTATTAGAGCTACTGCATGAGTGTATTTTTAATTGTTATATAATCCAAACACAGTCTCTTAACCTTACAAATATATTCATATTGATAATTTACTATGTATTCATATTGATAGTTTACTATGTATTCATATTGATAATTAACAATTAAATTTAAAACTGGACCGTAGAGCATGGAATAAAGGGCTATACTATGTTTTTTTCAATTATGTTCTATAGCAAAACTAAGTACAACAAACAATTATAAGTTACTTTGTTTTAAATAAGACTGTATAAACAATCATTTAAACTTCAGCATTTGCTGCTATCAGAAAGAACTTAAACAAAACAAAAAATAACTTGGAGTAACAAATGAAAACTAAATAATAAATTGTTAATACAGATTTTTAAAAACGTATGTTAGAAAGCTAAAGTTATAAAATTGCTATTTATCAACAGAGAAAGATGTCCAATAAAAATATACATTATTTTTAGTGAGCTCTTGAATACATAACATAATCTATAACATTTGCAATATTTTTGTTGTATTTTATTTGAATTGGCAATCAATCTAATACAATAATATTTATTGTTATTTTCATCTTGTTGTGTAAAATAACATTTGTGTTAATTTCTATTGTATTATATTTTTCAAGTGAACTTTATATATTTATATTCCAGTTTTCTAAACATGGCCTTGATAAAGTATTATGGTTTAGTTATAGGTAAGTTCAACTTCCGATAAACCTAACTGACAGGACGCTTGCGCTGCTGCTAGCGGATATGAAATGAAAATGAAATGAAATGAAAAATGCCTTTATTTACAGAGGCGAAGTTAGGACTTAAAAGTCCTCTCTACCACTTAACCTCCAAAAAAACAAACAAAGTAAAATATTATCATACCTATTACAACATTGTAATTGACACTTAAACTAAATCACTTTAATAATTAATTACATATTGGATGTAACATAATAATGTATATATATATATATATATATAAATTATAATTAAAATTAACCATTTAGATTAAACTCTAACATAAATCTCTTTACAGGCAACTAATAAAACTATCCTATCCTAATCAGCTTTCATTCCCCATCCACGCAACTCACACACAGTCACCACAAGTGTGACCACAAGAACCACCAACCGTCACTCCCGCCGAGTCCGCAGCAGAAAGGCCCGAACCTCCGCCCCAAAGCGATCGCGCTTGTCAATAGTTCTGATGTTGTCTGGGATATGCGGACTCGGATAAGCACGTATTGACAACACGTCGCGTCGTGTCAAAGCGGACGGACGGTATCGTAGGTTTCAACTCCCGATAAACCGAACTGACAGGACACTGCTAGCGGATATGCGGACTCGGATAAGCACGTATTGACAACACGTCGCGTCGTGTCGGGGCGGACGGACGGTATCGTAGGTTCAACTCCCGATAAACCGAACTGACAGGACGCTGCTGCTAGCGGATATGCGGACTCGGATAAGCACGTATTGACAACACGTCGCGTCGAGTCGGGGCGGACGGACGGTATCGTAGGTTCAACTCCCGATAAACCGAACTGACAGGACGCTGCTGTTAGCGGATATGCGGACTCGGATAAGCACGTATTGACAACACGTCGCGTCGTGTCGGGGCGGACGGTAGCGTAGGAGTGGGACGTGTTCTGTTCCGCCACTGCGTGAAAATTCCAGATACGGTTATATCAATCTGTATCGCGGATGCCATTGAAATCTTTTCATGTGCTTATCGATTGAATTTGGATAGGTAAGAGTTCACTGTGGACTGTGGTTTATTTAATTTTGTAATAACCACCCTGACTATTGCAATGGTAGATCAATCAAAATCTGTATACTCAAAAGTATATTCAGGATAAAATTATGTGTATGATTATTTAATTTTTAAATTTATTTCCTATGCCCTCTAATTTTATCGTTAGTAATTATTAGTTTGTTCCATTCTCTTGACTCATTGATTTTATTTATGATTGAGTTGATCACAATATGACTTCTATTTAACATAATTGTTATTCATATATACAGGATATTCATATTAATATACTGAGTATTAATATAATTTATTGGTTTTTCAGATGTCAAGATAGCTATGGATCCAGTGAAGTCAACTCTTACGATATCAACACCAGATGGTGAGTATGTTTGACTTACTGTAATTATTGTAAAGATTTTTATCAGAAGGTACTTTTCTAATGACATTACATTCTTACTATTTTGTGAAAAGCGGTATTTGGAAATCAGTTACAATATACTCACCCACACATACTTTGGACAGTTTATGGGGACTGTTGTAAAGATCCTAATTGTTGGGACCTTCTGGAAAGGAAGTTCCTATATATTGAAATTGATATTGGGTCACATGTGGCAGATCACAATAAAATGCACTTTAACTTACTGGTATTCACGGTGAGTTTCAAAGAGACCCAAATATGTCATCTCCTACTTCAGAGCAGGGTGAATCGAACCCTGCTTTTTTAATATTATGTAATAAAGGTATTGTGGATCTGGAAAGTATACAACTAGTCATTTAAAAAATGATCAAATAAATTCAGAAAGAGTTTCTTCTACAATTAATTCATTTAGTCTTTTCATCGGCTTTATGGTTTACTTAAGACAAGAATCTGACTGAGGAAACCCCTCATTGTACTTAGTCTAAAAGAACCTTCGCACTTGCTTCCAGATTGATAGGATTTTCAGGATGATTAAGGCTGGTAACTAGGGCTGCCTTCTGCCAAGATCCCATTAAGAGGGATAGCAGGGTCTGAATCTCAGATGAATGTCACTATGGAAGAAGGAGATGCTAGCTCTGGTGCTAGTCTTCTTCAGTCAATCGGTAGAGGAAGATATTCCCTCATGTTTAGGCTGGCAACACTAAGTATTTAACACTAAGAGAACTCTACCCATTTGGACAGTAATCCTCTGCAGTACATTAGACCTTCCTTTCAATCCAGTATCTTGATGTGTGCCGCTCCTGGACATCCATGGGGTTTGGCTATGAGAAAGTGAAACATCTGTTTTTGCTGTACCCTGTAAAGGTTCTATTGGCAGGTGTAAACCAGCCAGAAGTAAACCCTTCTGGGGATTTCATCAACTTACGTAAAACACGTGATGAAGGTGCTGTGATGAATAATTTAAACTAACTGAAATATTTATGTCCCTTAACCTTATATGGATGGTGATCTTCTCTGGAATACATCCAATTCAGGATCCTGCTTTAATAACAATCCTAAACTGAAACACATAAAAGATATTTGTATTTTAACCAAGCACGTTATGAATAATGCCTAATTAAAACGGACATACAATTTCACAATATTCTTAATTTACGTATTTATGATAAATAGGGGTTCTAGTAAATACTGAAATGTGCGCTATTAAATTAAAACTGCTCTGTTGTACCATAATACATAACAATTTGCCATGAGAATCTCCTGCTTCAAGTTTGATCACAACTGTCTCGTACTTAACTGAATTAACCAGTGCAAATCTGTGTTTTCTTAATAAATATTTTTGTTTCCATTTCACTTAATGAAACTTAAAGGCATGAAATATACAATTTAATTATGTTTGAATGTTATTAATTTCCTGTAATGGGAGGGTGAGGATTAATTCCCCATTACCTCCTCTTAAAATAGCACTGTACCAGTGTTGATTAAATTGAGTACAGTGACAGTAATTTTTGGGAAAGTAAACATTATTGTCCACATCATAAAAAATTATTGTTTATAAATGTTCAAAATAAAATGTTGTTTTCTCAAACATTTCATGTATCAGAAACTGAAGAACATAGGTACAAAATTTCAAAATATAAACAAGATACATGTTGAAAATTATGTTTTGATTTATAAAGTGAGAGGTGGGAACGTTTAAGGTACACCCTTTATTGTCACTTAAACTTGAGTGTAAAATTGACAATTGTTTGACATTAGATTGAAAAGTGAACTTGTGATACATTGTTAGAAAACTTATTTCATTCTAAATAATTGTAGCATATAATTTGTAGTTTTGCATAAGGTTTAATACAAGAATTGTGTGTTTCTATCTTAATAAGACTGAAATTGAATTCGTTGCTCTATGTTTACATATTTGAATCTCTCTAGATTTAAGCCTTTGACATTGTTTTTGTTTCTAGTGTTTCAATGTGTCTAATGTGAGCCACTAAATGCTTTTACTGCATTTTCCATTGAATGATGTAATGAGGTACCTTTTCTGTTAAGTACTTTGCCTATTACCAGTTTGATACATCTTGTATAAAACACCAAGTATATTGGTGTTCTAAAAATGTGGACCAAGACTTTTGATGATTATTTGGGATAAAATTAAGGAAAAAGTTCACTTGACCATGTATTTTATTAATCTTAATTTATTCTATTTCTGTTTGTGTATGTTTTTTTTTTAATCTTACTTACTTACTTACTTACTTACTCCCATGGCCATGGATACCCTAGGTGGTATTTGGCCCCGCCAACCAGCTGCCTCCATCTCTCCCTGTCTTCACAATCCCCCTGACCCGCTCTCACTTTCCGCAAGTCCTTCTCCACCTGGTCCTTCCAGCGATTTTTGGGTCTACCTCCGAGGTCTTCTTCCAACTGGATTGTGTTTCCAAACCTCTTTAATCAATTTATCATCCTCCCTCCTCATCACATGGCCTGCCCACCGAAGTCTCCAGCTCTTTGCTTCTCCTACAACGTCTGGAGATTGAAACATCTCTCTGATTTCTTGGTTGTGCCTGATTCTCCATCCATCTCCATCTCTAATAGGTCCGAAAATTTTCCTCAAAATTTTATTCTCGAATGTAACCAATTTCTTTTCTGCCTTTTTTTAAATCATTGTTATTTAATTTTTTTTTTATTATTTCATAATAGCCTTTATAACTCAAATTGCAAAATTATTTAAGATTGTAATTTTGCATTTCATTAGTTAGCTTATTCACACAATTTATTATAGGAATTTTTAAAATTAAAAAAAATCCATTTTAATATTGGTGTCAGATTTTCTAATTACTGAAAAGATTTTGCACATATTAGAAATAGAATATTAAAATTAACACAAAAATTCCTTTTTTTGGTTATTTGTGATCCAAATTCAATAAAATTAATTATTGGTTCATTTTTTTAATAACCATTTTTATTCTCTTTAAGGTGTTAAGTAGGTTTTTTTGTAATATTGGGTTACTTTTTTAAAAAGTGGTTGTATGTCTGCTACTATTTTCCCCAAATTAATTTTACAATTAGATGATTATTTAATAGTAATGCTGCTACTTACATTTTTTTAAATCAGTATCAGTGTGTAAAGAAAGTTAGGATAGTTGCTAAACAAAGCAAATTATAATATATGTATTGTCAGGGATTTTTTTTATTACTTTACACCATTACACTATCTCTAGATTTGTAGTCAAGGGGATTATGGGTGGTTACAACCCCATAAAATCTTTTGGAGTACCAAAGAGAAAAATTGTTTAGATCAAGTCAATCCAAGCTACAACAGTAATACAGATGCAAGCCACTTCATATGTTCTTCAGGTAACACGCAAATATGGGGTTTTCAGTTTTGTTCCATTGTCCAATTCAAACCAGGAAATTTGTTCCATTGTCCAAAGCAAACCAGGTAATTTGTTCCATTGTCCAAAGCAAACCAGGCAATTTGTTCCATTGTCCAAAGCAAACCAGGTAATTTGTTCTTCAAATAACACACAAATATGGGTTTTTAATGTTGTCCCATTGTCTAAAATGTTAAAATTTAGATAATTCCCCTCTCTTTTTTTTTAAAATCTTAGCAAAATTATTAACCTTTTCAAATATGTCCATAATGTTAAAATGTTGATAATTCTCCCCTCTGTTTTGAAAATCGTAGCTAAATCATTAACTTTTTCCTAAAGATCTCTTTCAGGATTTTTAAACATCATCTGTATCTTTCATATTATCATTGTCAGCCACATACAGATTTATATTGAAATCAATTTGATCCAAATCTATATTATTGTAGTGTTATATACAACTCTCACTAGAAGTGTAAATTACTTACTAAAGATAGTTTTCATTTCACTTGGTATCAAGTCTCTCCTTGGGCCAACACAAGTTAGATTGTTCCATATTTGGACAAGTTAGATTGTTCCATATTTGGACAAGTTAGATTGTTCCATATTTGGACAAGTTAGATTGTTCCATATTTGGACAAGTTAGATTGTTCCATATTTGGAAGCAAATTAAAGCAATCTGCAGAACTACGACAATCAAGTGGAGCATTCACAAAGCACTCCCCCACTCCTCCCTAGCAATCAGCTCATCTACGCTGTCGCTGTCACTTGAAATGCGGGTAATTTCATGCTTTGTCATGTCCATGTGGCCTGCTGTACCCCAACCAATAATTCACCTAATTAAAGCTGCTTTGAAGTGATTAGTTCCATGGTTTCTTTGAAGTGTTAAGAATTTGTAACTGACACATGTGTTCAAGGAGTTGTTGGTTAAAACAACAGGATATCTTTTATTTTTATAAAATACTTATAAGTTCTCTTAAAATTTGAATAAAATCTTTCAAATTTCGTGACCTTAAATGATTTAAAATTAAATTAGCCACTATTCGTAGAAATTTGATAGCCAAAACACATAGTCTATCAGTATTAACAAATGTTTATTTTACAAGCAATGTAATTTATTATTGTGAATAATCTGTTTATACAGTTAATTCTGTTCAGATAAGATTAATATTTTCCCAGCAACAGGTCAATAAACTGTACAGTGTCAATTGTTTGTGAATAAAGATATTGTATCAACTTGAAAATGTGATGAAATAACCACATGAAATATCACGTGATGGAAAATTGTATCAATATTTACGTAGATACTAGTCATTCTGTCATACATGATGAAAGTAAACAAAGTACTAAGTACACTTCTCTCCTTACCTTCACTTCTCTCCTTACCTTCACTTCTCTCCTTTGTATGTCATTTTATGTAATCGATATATCCTAACATTTGAGAATATCTCCTAAATGATTCAAAGATTGTAAATTTAGTAAGCAACCGTTTTGTATAACTACTCCAAACATAGATGTACAAACCTCCAATATTAAATTTAAGAAATCCTCGTGATGTTGAATAAAATACTGTAAAATATGACGGCAATTATTCATAGTCAAAACTTAAACGGACAGTTAATATGTATTATTTAATTTTCTAGACTTTAGTACTATTTCAATTGTTGTTTTATATTCTATTAAACTCTACATGCTACAATCATTGTTAACAGTCCATAAATTACAATGATGGACTGTAATTAATTAAAATTATGCTCCTATCACCTAATCAATATCAATGACCTTAGTTGGAAATCTTGGAATGAAAAGGTCATACAGTATTTGTAACCTGCTGTCTAATGAGGTTAATTGGAGATATCAATTTGTTAAAGAAAATGTTAATCAAAATGAACAAATTATTTCAACCTTATCGATATATAACAACAGACCTGTTTTCTCAACTAATTCTAGTTTTATAACAGATCATAGTTAATGTAAAAAGATTGTTAAGTGAAGAAAAAACAAACAAAAACTGAAGTTTCAAGACTACGTTGTCTTTGGTTGGTTGTGGCAAGCAAACATATTGTTGCCTGTTTCTTTGATTTAGTTTAATAGTTGGTGTTTGATTTATCAATTGCGTGTTTCGGAGATAGTTTGCTTAGAGCTTATGCATAACGTGTTAGTAGTGACTTCTGACTTAAACTTTCATAACACGTTTTTATGATTTGTGCTAAGATGTGTTATGCTAGTTATCCTGCTGGGGAAGTGATCAGATTGAAGATCTCAAAAAATAGTGTTAATGTTTTTTGTTTCACTTAACAATAGCAAATGTCCAAAAGAGTCCAGTTACTCCTCATGTACCCTCCACCAATAAAAACAATTTATAGAAAAAAAAGAAGCAGGATTTTTTCGGACATTTGCCATTGTTCAGTGATACAAAATATCAGTGATTATTTTGTATTTCACTGGCGTTCAACAGGCTTTCAGTGAATTTTTTATCACCAAATGATGGCAAATGTCTGGAAAAATCCTTGTTCTTAAAAAAAAGAATTGATCGGAGTGATCAATAATAAGCAGTTTTAGCTGATGACTCAAAATCAACAAACATTTAATAATTTATTTACTTGCACACAGTAAAAAGTTAAGAAATGCTTTATGGAATGTAACTTAAAATGATGTAATATTGTAACCAATGTGCTAAAATATGAAATTTAAAAAAAAAATCTTCTCTTTAGCTAAAAAGCCTTTCTGTGAAGTTTGGTCACTTACAAAAAGGAATAAAATAATTAAAACTCCGTTAACTGTGGCAGTTACTAAAAAAATTAACCTTTTTTACTCTGAAAAATGGAGATACTCTTTGAATTTCAAATAGATTGTGTAAAATAAGGAACAGTAAAATAATATCCAAAGATTAATTAAGCTAGTTAATTAAATTGTATTTATTTATTTAACAAAAACCCAAACTGTAATATCCTTATTATTCTGAACTGGAAACCATGTAAAACCTGAAAGTTATGGAGGTAAAAGCCTTCGCTTCTGATCAACATAAACATCTTTTAGTTGAATTTAAATTGCAAATTGTATTTAAAGACCTTGCTCGTTAAATAGGCTGTTATGATGTGCACATTACGTAAAGCGTACATTGCGTACATTTACTGTAGTAATTTATTTGTTTATGAATAATGAGTATAGAGGTGTGTTGGTTGTCTGTAACCTAGAGACAACATGAGTCACCTCCCTTTACCCCCCTTCCCCCTCCACACAGCTGTCAGGTCAGTGACTTCTCAGCTGTTCTATTATACTGATCCTGACAATTTTCTCTGTAGTTTCTTAATTTTAATAGAATTTTATAGATGAAAGTTTGTTTAAAAGATTTAAAACAATATGTAGTGGAACAATATTGCATAATTGCAGATTCATCAAACAGTTTATACACTAGTACCTTGCTTGTCCTTTTCAAAATCAATTTCAGTACTTATTGAGTTAAAAATAAATAGGGAATGTCTCGGTTTTTGGCTCTGTTAAGCAAACCAATGAGTGAGAATAAGTCTGTGTAAAAGCCAGATTGATATTTATTATAATGTGACATTGTTTTCAAGTTTTTCTCAAACAATTTAGAAACAATTATGTATGTTACAGTTCATCAGGATTCGCTTCTTTAAATGAGAATAAGGCTTTTTCTTTCAATAATAGGTCTCAAACTTGTCTTTTTTTTAAGCCAAAAAATCCTAAAGTTTCAGGGAATGTTTCTTTATTTATTTTTGCATTTTTGACAAGATTAGACTAGAAGAAAAAATTTTGTTTGTACAAATAAAATCAAATTTTATATCCAAAGGCCTACCGTCCTACCCGAGGTTAAGTCCTAAACTGGATAAAAATTTGTTAGGGCCTACACATTTATGTATTCACAATGAATATATAAAAGAATATTGACTAGTATTTTACAGAAGAACATTTTTGGAGATTACAGTTCGTATTACACGTACTGTGTAAACAGTGGAGTTGTTTATTTCCTCGGTTGCTCCCTTTCTCACATTACCTAGGAGTAGGCATGGTCACATCGACATACAACACAGGTATTGATCATCGCTCATGTTACGCTTCGCGATTCTCCCATCAGAAATAAGAGTGACTTGATGAGGTCAGTTGTCCAGGTGGAAGGTTTTGTTCCTATGGTTATTGTTACTTGCCCCGGTTCACTCTCTTCCTACTGTTTCATAACAAAGCAATCTTAGGAGACTCTGTAGTAGCTGTTTTATTATCTCTTTGTGTTACCACACAATCTTTAATTAGACCTTTTTAATGCTGGTGCAATTTCAGTAAAAATTTTACGATTACATGAAAAATTACTTTGGTTTAACCTTGAACACTTTAGTGTAAAGCTGATGCCTGCATAATGAGATAGATTTAAGTTTTAATAAAATTTAGTATTATTAATATGAATATTTTATTTTTCTCACCTTAAAAAAAGTTTTTTTTATAAACAAGAAAACAAGCTTTTTTCCAATAAAGTAAATATTTGCAAGAATGCAAGTTATAAAATTGTGCTTCAGTCAGGAGTGTCTTGAGTCTATACTAAAAATACAGAAATCAAAATGTAATATTACAAATAAAGGCTCATTACTTAAAAAGAGCCTATTTAAAAAAGTATCCTTATTACATTTTAAGATAATAAGAAAAATATTGTAAGGCCTGTTTGGATTTGTAACCAGTAACTATTTCATTAATTTGTATAAATATTAAAGAACTATGCCTAGAATAATAGACTTGAGAAAATTTAAAACTAGTAAAACTATTTTTGATGCATTCAACAACCATTTAACTTACCTTGAGACTGACCACTGTGTTCATTGTACCTCAAGGAGTTCAAAAAATCACTTCATCACATTAATTAGTTTTTTGCATCTTTCATTAATAGATGTTTAAAAATTCAGATTTTTTTTTTCTATGCATAAAACTGTTATTGAAAGGACTTTACATTCGTAACCGCAAATCCAGGAATGGAATGCATTCCTTGACTTGATCTCCTTGTTTGTCTCTGTTGTTTATGGTACTTAACTTTTTTAATGCCCACCAGTTTTTAAGTACTTAGTGAACTATCCAGTGCCTAAGGTGAGAAAACAAGTCTGGGCGTCGAGGTTTAAATAAGAATAAGGAGTCATAGTTTAATTTTAACTCTAAATGTAAGTAATAAAATTTTACTAAAGCAATTAATTTCGTGACATAAGTGACAAAATACACATCAATACTTTGCTTCTAATAAGCACTATTCTTATTAGTTTCAGTTTACAAGATGAGGAGGATAAGGAGAATATGGAGGTTGTGGATAACATGAGCGAACGGAAAATCCAAGGTGAGTAGAGTGTCGTCTCTTCTCTTTTAGTCTTGTAAAAGCTTAAATTATTCAACATATCTATTTTATAAAGTTGTTGTTTTTTTATTGTTTGACTTCTTAAAACCTAGGAACATAACTGAAAATGTGCATAAAAATTAAACAAAAGATAGAGAACATGCTAGTACCTATGATACTAACTTTGAATTTTCACGTGTAAGATGGGATGTTCTGTGATATGGCAGTCATTTTTTTTTCTGTCGTAAAGTTCATTCAGTTGCTACAGAAAAACATATTTATCATTATCATTAGTGGCCTCAATATTACACGCTTGAGAGTGAGCCATCCACAATTGGGCATCTTGTGACCTATGTACGGTTGTCACAGAGAACCATAGTTGTGCTTATCGTAAGCGACCTCAATATTGCATGTTTGAGAGTGAACCATCCCTAACTGGGCATCTTGTGAACTATCTACGTTTGTCACAGAGAACCATAGTTGTGCTTATCGTAAGCGACCTCAATATTGCATGTTTGAGAGTGAACCATCCCTAACTGGGCATCTTGTGAACTATCTACGTTTGTCACAGAGAACCATAGTTGTGCTTATCGTAAGCGACCTCAATATTGCATGTTTGAGAGTGAACCATCCCTAACTGGGCATCTTGTGAACTATCTACGTTTGTCACAGAGAACCATAGTTGTGCTTATCGTAAGCGACCTCAATATTGCATGTTTGAGAGTGAACCATCCCTAACTGGGCATCTTGTGAACTATCTACGTTTGTCACAGAGAACCATAGTTGTGCTTATCGTAAGCGACCTCAATATTGCATGTTTGAGAGTGAACCATCCCTAACTGGGCATCTTGTGAACTATCTACGTTTGTCACAGAGAACCATAGTTGTGCTTATCGTAAGCGACCTCAAATATTGCATGTTTGAGAGTGAACCATCCCTAACTGGGCATCTTGTGAACTACCTACGTTTGTCACAGAAAACCATAGTTGTGCTTACCTTAAGCGACCTCAATATTGCAAGTTTGAGTGTGAGCCTAGTTATTGAAAATATAAGACTGGTCTTATAGTTAGTTAGGCATAGACAGTTAGTTAAGTCCGTAAAGGACTCTCCATTAGCTTAATTTGAGAATTAAACCACCACCCCTCTTATGTTCCCTTTCCATTTCAAGTAAAGCCATTATAGAAATTAAACTTCTTACGTAATGCACCCAATAACATAAAAAAATTGTCATTATTCTTCTCTTAACCTGTATGTGTACATTTTCGAAGCTGTCTAGAGAAAATGCAGAACTCAGATGAAACCCTCCAATTCAATATTGCACCTATTAAAATATCTCCTCCACTGTTTTGTGTATTTTTAGTAGTAGAGAGATAATTTTTAGTCAATAATAAAAATTTGTGTATAGATTGTTATTTACTGTAACTGAGACTTTACGGTAACCAATTGAATATGAAATGTTTCTCTAATCATTCCACATTAAAAATATTGTTTGTGAACCAAGATCCACTGAAGTATATAATCAACAGCTAATGTTGCCGTTATGTACATCAATTTACAATCCCAGTGACAGACTTCCAAAACGAAAACAAAAATCACGGAATAAATCAGTCACAGATGTTGGAGACGGTGTTGATATTTACATTCCTCGCCTGTACCATCTGCTGTGTTCAGTAAACCTTTCAGTTCCTGGCAAGAGTGTGTTTACTATGCACATTTTTAAAGAAATGTATATATTTTTGGTAGTGGAAAATTAATGCTTGATAAAACAATCCATCCTTCATATGAGACGAGGAGGTTTTTTTTTAATTTTCCCAACAATTGTATCCTTTTGTAAATAAAGAATTAGTACTTCTTCAAAACTAACACATGATTGCTTAACTGTCTCTAATTGTTCCTCTTAAAAGTTTTGTTGGGAATTCCTGGCCTGATGTTACATAAAGAGACTTCCACATAGTGATTATTTTAATGGTACATTTTGTAACTAAAACCATGTTTCTTGTATTTTTTATTTTTCCAAATAATGTATTCAAATTTTTTGGTGTTGAAATAGATTGAGGGAGAACATTAAATATTGTTTCTTTAAAATAATATTTCCTTCAAATAATCTTGTAAATTTCTCTGATGAATGTTATTTTTTCTTAGTCCATTTGACGTGTCCTGTGTTAAAAAAACTGATATATTCGTTCTATATTTGGGGCTTCCAGCTCTGAGAGGACTTTGAAAAATGTGTTCTGATAACCTCTAGAAGTTTTTCATGTGGTGTTCTGAAACACAGTGTTGAATAAAAGTTATCTTATATAAGTCTTCTTGCCTGATCAATGTCAACTGGTCTTAAAAAGGGTAATTAATGGATCAAATGCTTGCAAAATGGTTGTAAGAAGCTACATTTTACAGCAAATAAATACTTAGGATTTTCAATTTTGCTTAGTCTGTCTGTTCATGTTTTCCTTGAAAATTCTTATCTCTCAAAACATTGTTACAAAATTATTATTTTGAATGGATATTTGTTTTCTTAGTAATGCATTTGTTAAAATAAAAACCTCTTTAAGAAGTGGGCATTTAAAAATTGATCTCAGACTTTAAATGAAGCCGAACTAAACTATTTCCTTTCATTGGCTGAGCGTTAGCAAAGACTAAAAATGTTTCATATCTGTCTGTCTGTCTGCACGATATCTCAAAAACGAACTTTACCTAAGGACTTGAAATTTTGCATGAAGCTTCATTTCTATGTATGCAACACTGTATGTTACTCCACAGAATTTGGCTGAGCATTAGCAAATATTTTTACATTGGTCTTATGGGTAACCATAATGGGAACGAAAAAATAACAGATAAATAAGGTTGTAATCAATTTGAATTTGAAAACAATCAAGTGGAGTGTCAATTTTAAAAGTGGTGATGAGATTTGAATTCAACACGCTCTTGTGTTGCAGTACCCTCCCTAGCTCACAGGAATTTTTATTTTTTGAATACTGCTATGAAACCTAACGTAATGAACACAAACGTGATAGTATCATGTGGCAAGATATGTTGACAAAGTTTTCATCTGTAGACTAAATTTTGTATGAAACTTAATTTCTACATAGATGAGAATGAGTTCTGTGATGTATCATTTTTGTGGCAATTTGTGTCTGTATGATTTCCTGTCTCGTCTGTCTGTCCAAATGACATCTCGAGAATAGGAATGAGCTATAGATTTGAAATTTTGCATGTAACGTCACTGAAGCCTGTTACACGACACATGGTGTGGCGTACTGCTAACTTGTTAATGTTAAAAAGAAATACATGAGGAGTAACAGTTTAAAACTTCAATATAGGTTTTGCCATATGTAAAATGTTGAGTGAAACACCCCCTTGTACGTACCAAATATACCCATTAATGATAGACTACCTTAAACTTGCACAATCTGATACTATTTATTAGTGTATGGTTTATAGAATTGTCATGAAAGATAACAAGTACCCATGTCAGTGCAGCCATACAAATATGTCTTAATTTAAGTGGTTTATCAGTTCCACTACAGCCGGAAGAAAGGTAGATTTCATGTGTGGCTGTCGTCACCAAATATTAATAGTTTGAAATTTTAATTTGAACAACACTGATAGAATGCAACATTATCGGTTGTCATTAATAAACTTACAACACTATTAAACACTTAACTCATCTTGAAACCTTGCAAAGTTAAAATATTAATCAGCATACATAGTGGTTTCTAAAATCATGAAATGAGTTTATTCAAAATTATGGTCATAAACATATTCACTTGTATCGATTCAATCTAAATTATATGCTCCTCTAAACTTTGTACGTTTGATGTCTTAACATCCTTTGGTAATATAAAAGAATTTAAGAATAAACATTGTCGTAAATGGTGTGAGAATTATAAAATACCTCTTGTTTTACTCTACGATGGTTAATAACCTAGATATAACCTTTTCTTTTCCAAACTTTTGATGGCTGCCACCTTAAAATTTTAGATAATATAAAATGTGTCTTTAAAAATATCTTTATAAAAACAGTAATATTTTTGTTTATGTTAAGTAGTTGAGATCAAAACTTTGCACAAATGCAAATTGCTGCCATCTTAAATTGTCTCTATACTGAAACAATTATAAACTATGGCATTTATCCTGTTGAAAAGGCTACATTGCACTGTATGACCGCTTGCGTGTGAAAATTCCAAATATTTAGGAAATTCCGTGATGAGAGTAATTGCAATTTGCATATTTCTATGAAATCTACCCAATAACAATAAAACTGAAGTGAAAGTCTGAGATGAGACAAGGTAGCGATAAGTATTCATGTATTACTGAATTCATTTGAGCCGTTGAACGAACAAAGATGATTGCCAATTACACAGTAGCAATGTGGCGTGTCAGACGTGTAATACGAGTGTGAGAATGTGTGACTAAACAGCTCAAGTCATACAATACTGTACAGGGAAAGTACGGTGCCGAGTCTTACAAAAGTTACATAAGGTGTTAAGGCTCCCCTTTCACTAACAGAATGGTGCCGTACAGTACTACTGTACCATGGTGGGAACTGCCTAGACATATGGAGTCTCCAGTGGATTACATTCCACCGTTACTAATGCTGAATCGGTTCAAGTTACACAAGCTCTTTTTTGGTTATCCACAAATATAAATTCTCAGTTTTTAATCTTGAGATTAAAAATTCTACAGTCTTGATATGTGTATAATCTTAAGATTGAAAAGACTACAGTCTGGTATGTGTATAATCTTAAGATTAAAAATACAGTTGTGCAAATTGTATATTCCTAAGATTAAAAAACTACAGTCTTGCATATTGCACAATCTTAAGATTAAAGATAGTACAGTATTGTACAGTGTATAACCTTAAGAATAAAAAATACTACAGTCTTAATCAGTGCTTAATTGTACTCCACCAGAATCAATTAATAAAAAAGTCAAATAAGAAAATTATAAAATTTTATTTATTTTATGTAAAAATGTCTCCAAATGTTCATTTAAAAACAGGTTATTTTATAAACTTCATATAAGCATTATACACTGAGTTTGACTTTTCAACTTAAGGGCTAGGTCAGTAATACAACCTTGAGTTTTTTTTCCCATAAGAACAATGTTAAACCTCATGGAGTTTAGCACCAGTATTTTTAGTCATAGAAAACTAATATGCACCTGAGCGCTTTTTAGTTATTTAAATATTTTTGTAGGTTATGCAGAAAAAATTTCAAACTTTGTTGTACGTCATTGTTTAAATAATCAAAAAGTAAAGAACCTACACTATACAAAGCAGTAACTACCCATTCGCTGCCAAATCTTATGTAAGTTTTACCAAACATGAAATTTGTAGCCACTACAGTACGTAACCAAAAATGACAAATATTGAAAAAGTGATTATATAATCTTTACTGTCAAATAATTGAAACACAAATTAAATATGTGTTTTATATTCTATTATCATAATGTAATAAAAATATGATTGTGACAATGTTAGCAAGTTTATTTATTAAAAATTGCTGTTTATCTTTTTCAGTGTTTAATTTGCCAAAAATGTATATACAATTAGAAAACTAGGTATATACATTGAATTATTTCTGAAAAAAAGCCAGATAACCATTAGATAGCAAATTTGAATGAAGTTTCTACAGAAACAAAGATTTTTCTGAAATAAATGGATTAAAAAGGAAGTAAATAATATAATTGTATTAATTTAACCCACTATAGTATATTTCCAATGGTATCTGAATGTTAATACTTTGACACTTAAGTATCGTTATTTGAAAATCACTTTTATTTACTACTTAAAAACTTAACACATGCCAGGGAGGGTGTTAAATCTCATGTAAAAATTAAAGAAATATTGGGAAACTACAATTAAGAAATTTACGATTGTAATAAAAAAGCTTTTTCTATTTTTACAAATTAAATTAATAGCATAAGTAAATTTTTATTATTATTATCGTTATAAATAAGTATAAAACATTAACAAAGCCAAAAATACAGTATAAATTAATTTATAATGTTTTTGATCAAATTCAAACAAGAAGTTTTATTTTTGTAAACAAAAATAATTGGTAATTATTAGTATTTATTTAGTAACTAACAATAAACCTCCTACCACTTATAAAAGTCTGACACTACAGGCAGGCCACTGTGTACTTAAAGCATTTTTCCACCTCTCCCTAAAAGAAATTAATGAACTCTTTGAAATATATTATATTGAAAATAATTTAGTATAATGGATTTAAAAATAAAATTTATTTTGAAAATAAGTGATCTAAAGAGAGTGATTATTTAGTTGACTGTATTTCAGCTACTGGATTCGGAATTTTAGGATTGATTTGAGAATAGGAAATATTGGAATTAGATTTCTGTTATCCAGATTCACTATTTCAGTGACAGAGATCTTTATTGAGATGTCCTCATCACCTTTGGTAGGAAAGATGAAAATTGGAATTGAAAAATAGTTTTGTGTTGTTAAAACAAATATTTGAGTGATAAAGGTTTCTGTCAAAAAAAGTAAATTTTAAAATTCATATTTCATATCTTCAATTTGAACATTTTTCCAGACTTCACCTTGTACTTAAGGTCATTTCACATTTCAAGATCCTCCATTAGTTATTCCTTTCTCCTTTTAAAATATACACTGGAGTCGTCACTGCCCTTCCAATCCAAATATTAGATTTCAGGTTCTGTCTAGATTTAGAAATGAAAAATTGACCTAAGATACACTCAGCAAAAGATTGGTAGTAAAATTGCAATCCTCAAACCTTTAAGTAACAGGTCTGCAAGTAGCCGGATTGTAGCACTTCAATGTGAGCAATTGCAATTAAACAGTAGCTGTACAATCACACAACAATGTAAGGAAGTTGTTAAATTATTAGGGTGATAATTATCCCCAATCAAAATTCTCACTTGATTTCAACAAGATGAAAAAATGTTAATTCAAACAACACCATGAGTCAACGTCTCATGTTGCGAGATACAGTTACAACAGAGAGATGTGTTCTGTGCTGTTAATTAGGAGCACTATGCAAGCTGGCATGCTGCTCAGAACTCTACCACTGAGATATTGGTCCTGTTGCGACACAGAGAAAGTGATGGGATCTGTTCAGATAACCTCCTGCAGCTAATTGACTCGTTACTAATAATTCTGTCTGCTGTGTACAATTAGTATTTCTGTTTCATTGGTCATTTGACCTTTTTGTTTTTGTGCTGATTGAAATGGTTATTTTTTTCAATCGCTTTGTGACTACAGTATCAATAAACGGTAAACTGTGAAAATTGTTTGAAAATTTTCAGTTCACTTTTTTGTAAATTATTCATTTTGGAATATCAGTATTGAAAACAGTGGGTCTAATCAATATATCACGTACTATTAATAACTAAACGTATTCTCAAATTTGTAATAAATGTAGTATAAATAATGTATATGCCTAACTAAATAAATTGTATGTATATATTACAATTTTCTGAATATTTTGCTTGATAAGGTTGTGAAAATAAAAGATGGTTACAATATGAGAAAAGTTACATCTTAATAACTCTTTCTCTAGCTTTTTCTTCCCTACATAGATTTTGCATTCACTGATTCCCTTTGTGAAGAAAGAGCTCAGTGAATATATTCACTATGGTACACGCTTTTTAATGATAGCAGCTGTGTACAATATTTTATTACACAGAGGTTAAATCACGATTTAACGGTGAATTGTGTTTTTATATGTAAGAACAAAGGGCACTTAAATAAAATAAATATAATGTATAGGGATTGTTTAGGTGAAAAGTAGTTGCACTAGTTTCAAGTACTTGATGTCAGTAGGTAGTACAAGTACAGTTGTCTACATGTTATGTCTGTTCTCCATTTGTAAATTTTATATACAGAGTGAGTTTTATGTCCCGGCACACCTGGATATAATTTAAACGGCCCGAGATATCTATGTGAAACCTTGACCCTACCTATTATAACATATTTTTTTAATTTTTCAAGTTGTTGAAAATTTCCCCCCCCCTTTTCTAAAGGGGGGTAAAGGGAGGCAACTAAAAATTTTCAAATACAAACCCCTATCATGTGACCCCTCATTTTAAAGGGAATAAAAAAAGAAATCCAATAATACAAACTAGAGGTCTCTACGTTTATTTTAACAGATGCTATGATAAATTTACAATTGAGTAAAGGGGGGCAACTAAAAATTTTCAAATACAAACCCCTATCATGTCCGAAGTTTTTACACACGTCTAGCACACTGTCAAACAGCCGAAGGTGAACAGTTTGAACACCTGCTACATTAAAACTGGTAACTGTTTTTAGAATTTGCGTTAGTGTTGACTCATGTTACGATAAACAGGACGAGACAGTTACTGATTTTATTATTGTAATTTTGTCATAAAATCTGTTAAAATAAACGTAGAGACCTCTAGTTTGCATTATTGGATTTCTTTTTTTATTACCTTTAAAATGAGGGGTCTCATGATAGGGGTTTGTATTTGAAAATTTTTAGTTGCCCCCCTTTTACTCCCCTTTAGAAAAGGGGGGGAAATTTTCAACAACTTAAAAAATTAAAAAAATATGTTATAATAGGTAGGGTCAAGGTTTCAAATAGATATCTCAGGCCGTTTAAATTATATCCAGGTGTGCCGGGACATAAAACTCACTCTGTATATATATGTATATATATATATATATATATATATATATATATATATATATATATATATATATATTCATATTTCATATCTTGAATTTTAAAATTTTTCCAGACTTCACCTTGTACTTAAGGTCATTTGACATCCTCAAGATCCTCCAGTAGTTATTCCTTTCTCCTTTTAAAATATACTCTGGAGTCATCACTGCCCTACCAATCCACATATTAGATTTCAGGTTCTGTCTATATTTACAAATGGAAAATTGACCATATATATATATATATATATATATATATATATATATATATATATATATATATATATATATATATATATATATAGCATGTACAGGGGGTGGCAGAGCTGTTCCCACCTTCCTTGAAATAAAACTAATAATAACATTATTATAAAGTGACAATAAAAACAACATTTTGTATAGTGACAATAAATCAGTTGTTTACCACATTGAAATGGCGTATAAATAAAATAGTATCTAGAACCACCTAGATGGTATGATGGTAGAGGAATCTGTTACAACTTAAATGACCATGCTTGCTCCTCTTCTCTCCCCTTGTTTTAATTATTCTGGTTACGCCTATGGATTTATCCACATTGCATTCATAGCTATTAGATATTATGTATGAGTTTAAATCTTGAAGTTTTAAAAATCGCAAAGGCTAAAAAGAAATTTGTGTGTTTAAAAACAGATCGGAGAGATGGAAAGGGAAGGTGAGACAGGATATTAGGCTGAGCAGGTTAATGTGGCTTGAATAATGTATAAGCAACAGGCCGCAGTGGCACTGAGGTTTTGTAGAACAGCCCCTCCCCCCCCCCGCACCTGCCTTCCAGCTGAGATTGCTTCCTCCTTGTTTGTGTTGCCCATGTTGGTACTTAAGTCATTTTTTGGCCCCAACTAATTATTAGTGCTCCATAAAAAAATGTTGTTACTTTATATTCATTTATTTTTATTTCTGACCTTAACACAATAATCTTTATTACTATAATATTATTTTTACTGTTACAATTTAATTATTGTGGGATTTTTAATCTGAAGTGTCAAATCTATGACTAAATGTAAAAAATAGCTTTGTAACGAATTTTTGCTAGGTTACCGTGTTTAGAAGTTATTAGAATAATAATTATAATCCTCCCATCAACTTTTACTTCTTCAAACGGAAAAAAATAATTATAAGCCATGGTTTAATTTTTTTAAATAATTTGACGGAAATCAACTACTTTTATTAACAAACAAACACTTTTAATATTAATATTGGTTAAATGAAAATAGGTGTTTCTTTTAAAGAGATTGCTATAAAGTTGATCAGTTAATGTCAATCTAAATGATATGCGTAGGATAAACTGTACGGTAATATTTGTTTAAAGTGTGGTCAGCCAATTGAATTATTTAAATTTTATTCTCAGTAAAATTTGTCTCAACTAACCTTTGTTCTGTTAACAATTCTATTGATATAAAGAAATAATTTTAGTAAGATCTTTTTTACCTTTCATAATGACATTATTAGATATACATCATATTAACCTATCAAATAATGTTTAACTCAATATTAAGCAGCATACTTAATAAATAAATAATTTAATACTACATATACAAATTATTTGAAATACCTGTATATGTAGTATTAAATTATTTATTTATTAAGTATGCTGTTTAATATTGAGTTAAACATTATTTGATAGGTTAATATGATGTATATCTAATAATGTCATTATGAATGTGAAATAATTGTGAATTTCCAATATCCATTCAAAGTAGTTTATAGTCATATATTAAGTTTATTATAATAGAATAATATGAAATTTGATCAGCAATATATACAATAAAATGTAATTTATACAAACAGTTCAATTTTTATAAGTGAAGAAACATGTTTAATTTGTATGGTTGGTTATGGTGTACCAACAAAACCAAATCCCCCAATCTCCTCTTCCTGTTTCATTTATTATGAGATGATAAATCTGGTAGGTTTATGATACCAAGCTTAGAGTCAGACGATTCAGAGTGAAGAAGCCGGAAAGCCGTGCTCTGATTCCTTCTCAATTATCATCGGTCTGTAACGAACACAGCTGTCCTTACATAACAGGGGGACCCTGCCTGCCTGTCTGTGTGCCCTTGTGTAACTTAGGGCCTGCTGCAGCAAAATTACCCTCATTACCCTTCATTTGCGGTAATGTGTGAATACTTTAGGTGGAAATTACACCTTGGCGATGAAGGTGTCCACGTTTGCCGAGTCAAGTTTGATGACAATGATTATCATTCTCTCACCCAACATTCTCTCCGTACACTGTTGAAAGTACTACAACCCTTCTCTTTGTTCATAATTTTTTCATCCACTTATTTCTAGCAGATTACAGCTACTGCAGAAGTGTCAAAATAGTATTTTGTAAGACAATATTTCAAATGATCAAAAATAACATTGTGTTTTCTCCAGCCAATATGTTAAAAAAAATTTATTGTGCTAAACCTGGGGGAGAAAATTAACAGTCGATCAATCAATCAATCGTTTCAATCTCTTCATTATTTTTATTTCTTTAGGTTACAATTTGCTGCACGGAAAATTTTAATAAAATTAAATATTATCAGTAGTGCTAGTATGTGTCACAAATTTCTCCCTTTGGGCACTGCAATGTTGTATTTCATAGATTTCACACTATCAGAGAGTTGTCTAATGCCTAGGTCAAGACTTTTGGGTTCTGTAATGTCATTTGTATTTTTGTGCCAAAACAAAACTGTATCTTGTTTTAAAAGTTTCTGCATATTATTTTTATTCCATTTCTACCCATTTAATGAGTTAAATATTTATGTTAAAATATAGTCAGTCTTTAGTTAAAAAAAAAATTGCATGTATAACTATTACTTTATTGTGTGTATATATTTAATATGAGATGTTTTAAACAAATGGATGGATCTCATAGTATTTATAAATGAGAGTTACATGACAAATTTAAAAAAATATATATTTCTTTTACGATTTTAATTGAATTTTATTAACAATGTCAATTTATTATTTTGTCAATTTTCTTTTAAAAACAGCTATAGAAACATTATTTTTCCGGACATTTGCCATCATTCAGTGAAACAAAAAATCAGTAACACCGTTTTGTTTTTTGTAACTAATTTTAACAATATAATTTTAATAATTGTAAAATTGTAACACCGGTTTGTCATTTTGTTTCACTGAACTATGGCAAATGTCCGGAAAAATCCTGTTTCCTTCACAATTCTTCCATTGTCAAAAATAAACTTCAAACAAAGTATAGAAACATTGTCTGTACAATAAAAAAAATATTTATTACTTATATTTATATTTAAACATTCTTGGCTGATCAAACAAATCCTATCACTCGAGAGACTGGAAAAATGTAATTTCTGTCCGTCTGTCCAGCTGTCCGTCCGCATAATATCTCAGAAATTAAATGAGTTATAGAGTAGAAATTTAGCATGCAACCTTAATGAAACCTGTTATGCCGCCGCCAGATGTTGTGTACTCTTACCTTTTTATTTATAACACACATGTAGTGTTTTATAAAAAAATAAAGTGTTTTATAAAAATTTAGTGTTTTATCTAATATTGTTTAAATTTTAAATTTTGTTTCATTTAGATTTTAAATTTTGTATTTTTATACCAATACATGATATTTTTGGAATTAAAATGTAAAAAAAATACATATTCTCTTGGTAAGATGTCATTCTAAAACGGTTAGTTCCACTAAAAACCAAAACATGTTTTCTTACTATCACAATAGGTACTTTCCACATAATTATGAAGACAGGAGAAAATTAGGAGTTACTCTATGGAAGTGTATGATACCTTTGTGTCTTGTATCTATTTTTTGTGGTCTAGTTAAAAAATACTGTAATTCTTATCTGCTCTGTGGATGGAATACAGTAATTATCTGGAGGCTTTTTATCAAATGGATACAATCCATTGTTTGGAAAATGTAGACCAAACCTTGAATAATGATTTAGTTACGAAAGAAAAACTAAATAACATTTCTTTAAATCTTGTATCTAGCTCATTTATCATCTCTTTACAAGTATTTTTAAATCTATAAACTTATAATTTATTAACAGTTTGTTTATATCATTATAATTAGCATGCTTCTTGTCTACGAGGTCTAAATTTAAAGCTAAAAAAGTGAAAATATTTTCAATAAACTTTTCAATGAAATATGTTTCCATTGTCTTCTGCATTTCAAATTTTAGTTAATTAAGATAATATGGTTTTTATTCCCACTGCAAAAATGTATTCCTCATTTATTTGACATGTGATACTAATTAGTCAGAAAACAAACTTTTGTTTCACTGAATATTGTTTTATGTTTTAAATGTCCTATTCCCGTTAGTTGGTTTTATAACATTGTACCATAACAATTTTTAAATAATTTGAAATATTTTCTTAATTCTTATCAAATATTTTGTTTTTTTAAAAAAGCTTTATATACTAGCTTAATGTAGCTTTGTCGTAACCTAACAATACAAACAAATTTAATTTTATAAATTAAATCCTTAAGTTAATCGTTTTACTTATATAAAAACAAAACTCTACCTACAGACAAATTTTTTTGTAAAGTAAATAATTATACATCCAAAATTATTTATCTGCATTGTTTAAACAAGTAGCATATCCATTTTATTTCCGATGCTGGATTTTATTCTAAAACCTGAAATTTGAGTGTATTTTACTATTTGACATTATTAAAAAAAGTAATTTTATAAAATGGATGTTGTTTTAATAACGTAATTGTAAAATCCAAACATATCTGTTACAGACGGAGCAGTCCAACCTCATTGTCATATCACCATAAAGTGCACCAAGGAGGTAGGTATTAGCTACTGACTTTTCTACCCTTTGAACACCAGTATCCAAATGATTTTTTTAAATATTTTATAGAGTTCAGATACTTTTAGGGGTTTGCCTGTGTTTTATAATTGATGTATATAAATTAAATATAAAATATCTCCTTAGTCGCATTGCAAATTTAACCCTTTCCGAGCCAATGACGTTACTAGACGTCATGCCTAAACTAGCGCTAAATGCCAACGACGTCCACTGACGCAAAATCAATTTTTTTAAATATATTATTTAAAAGCATTTATGTGTAACAAAATTAGTAAAAACTGTTAAACAAGGTTTATTTAAACAAGGAACAACCGTTTGTGTCTATTTTGAAGATCACGGCTATTGTTCGAGCGACAAAATGGCGGGCGGGCCGGATGTTTATAGTCTCCCGCAGAGCCAACGACGTCTATTGACGCGCGCTCAGTCTGCCTGTAGACTTCCGTGCGGTAGATGTTTATTCGCCCTTCCATTTTCGATCCGCGATTTATCTTTTAAATTTTGATGTTAATCAATATTTTTAATCATTGTACAGAGTAGTTTATGTATTATTATCATGATGTAGGGCTTTATTGTGCGCAAGACGTGCGCGTCGAAGCCTGCCTTGCATCCTGACCTGTGTTTTGAGCTGTACCACACAAAACAAACCTACGCCTAAGGATCACATATATATAGCTCATTTTCAATAATTATCATTTATAAGTTTTCTCATCTTATAATATTGTAAAATGTAGTGTGTTCTTAATTTTATACTTGGAAAATTGAAATTTGTTGCAGTTTCATTGCTTTTGTTTAATTTGTATATATACATTTTTACTATATTCTTTATATTTTTTTTTTTTTTATAAAAATTACTATATGCTTGTTTTTTGTAAAATATTAAAATAATTGTGTTCAACTATTGTTAATTTTATAATATATGAACACATAGAATGTCAAAATTAATTTTTTTTTCAGTGAAATTATGATTTTAAACCATTTTTTGGCTGTAAATTAACAATAAAGAGTAAAAAAAATATTTTGTCGTTTTTCTTACCTCTTATGTTATAAGAATTAAAAAAAAAAAATTGGTTTTGGTATGTGGGAATTTTTTTATTTTTAAGGTGTATGGCTCTTAGGAGTAGTTTTGGTTATTTATTTGTGGCTCGCTAAGGGTTAATTTGTACAAAAAATAGCATTTCTAAACAGTCACCACAAGAAAAGGAAGAGCTAGTGGCTACAGTGATAAATCTCCAATATTTTCAATATACTAAGAACAATATTTTCACACTCTAGAATTATGGGAAATGTTTCATTTTTTTAGTATGACTATTATACATTCAATGATTTTAAATATCATTAAATTATACAAGTTACAATAAAAGCTCAAAAATGTTTATTAATATTACGTTAAAATGTTCCTCTTTCATAATCGTATGACCGAAAATTAGGGTATAAAAGTCGGAAGTTTAACATTGTTCTTAAAGAAAAAAAAAACAGAAAATACTAGCTTAATTTTAATAATAGAACCAATACAAATGGCATCCATTAATAACTTATGTGTTGTAAGTTATACAAAAAATTGCTTTTAGTCTTAATAATTATATAGCTTGTATGCTAACTGCCATGTGGTAAGAGTATCAAATAGCCTAGACTATTAGAATGTTCTTTGATTATGTCACACCAATAGTTCTATGGTAAGAGAAGAGTTTTTAAGCTTAACTCACAAAACTTAGGTTTTCAAAAAAAGGTACCTTCAAGTATGAACTCATTTGAAATTGAATGAAAATAGTCCAACTAAATTGTGAGGTTCATTAGACTCATATAACCATTTAAATACATTGTCGAGGATATTCCTATTTCTCATCTCACAACTTGTTCAATACTATCATCATCAACTATCTGGCCAACAGACGGCAGCTTTTCGTTCCTAACTGGCAAAGTCAGTAAGAATTCAACAATTTGTTTCTTAGTTGTTTGAGCGTTTTATATTCTTCTACATCTCTTTCAAAGTCCAATTCAACACTAGATAACAAACTATTATTAATAAACTTGATTTTAATCGTGGGCGTATGTAATAGTTTTAAGTAAAGACCGTTCAAATCCCGTCATTCTTTTTTGGAGACCCTGAATAATAAAATCAATGTAGAATACTAAAACAGCTGTGATTTTTGGCTTTTTCCGTATTCTTTTAATTCACACCATTCCTTGTATGGAGTGAAATTATATTACAGAGGTTTTTTTGAATAATTGAATATTGATGTGGAAGTGTCTTGTTCAGATTGCAGGCTTCAACGGACTCAGTGACGCGTTTAAGAGGCTAGACTTCCGGTCGGCAGTTCATGATGTACGGAGGTTCAACTACATCTGTAAGCTGCTAGATCTCTTGATCTCACAGAAGTTGGCAGCTCTGTCCGGCTGTGCCCAGAAGGTGCTGTTCAATATGCTTGAAGAAGTTGCCTATCAAGGTACTGACAGTGTAAAAAGTTGTGGAATAAGTGATAGACCAATTAAAATATGTTTTGTCAGCACATACAGATAGAATGTGTAGTCTTAATTGATACTCATTTATTACTGGTAAAGATTACTTGGCAATTTGTCATACATTGGCACACTGAAAACACATTATTGTACAATTCAATGTTAAGAGCAATGCAACCCTCCAGTTTGTCCAAACTTCTAAAAGAAGCAATACATTAAAATAAATAAAAAATACATTTACAAAAAATGCAAATACAACAAATAAATAAATTAAAACAACAACCCTGTATAGCACAGATAAAAGAATTTCCTAAGATTACCAATTATTTTTTAATTCATCACTGATCTCATATTGGTAGATGTTCTGGTATGTTAAGTTATTTGACGTAGGCATATAAATCAATAGTTTATACACAACTAATCAAGGGACTGTCATAATATAAAGTTCTTGACATTTTTGTTCACATAAATCATTATAACCAATACCAGAGATATAACTTACTGCTTTTGTATTAATAAATTTGTATTAATGTCCTATTTAAACAAATTTCTCCATATTTCAATACCATAATCCAATTGAGAGTAAAAAATGCATAATACACCAATTTGGTATTACCATTGGAAGCCTTGAGGTGCACAAAAATAAATAAATAGTATGTGGCAAAACAGAGCCTTGTGGTATACCATAAAATTTTTTATAAAATAAAAGTTTTGAAATTATTCATATTATCTAAATAAATTTGGTTATTGATCAATTTCTATCTTTGAGTGCTTTTCCTTATTATATTTAAAGTGTAAATTATTAAAATTTTAGAAATACAGATCTAAACTTAATGGAAAAATTAATGAACAGAAATCCACTGTAGAAGTTTATCATTGACTGTGTCATTCTAGTGTCGGCAAGTCAGCAAAACATCCATCTGCTCCACAAACTGCTGAGACAGCTAAGGGGCATGATCGATTGTGCATGCTGGGGGAGACCTCTAGGATCGACACAGCTGTGGGAAACACATCTGGTCACCATCAACCGAATATTAACCATTGCTAACACTATCCAGATCAGGGAGGTTAGTAGTTGAATTCTAGTCACAGCTTTACTATAGACAAATTTACCGGTTAAGGTTAACCACTTTCCGAGTAGTTTAAGAAAATTGGTGATCCTAGAACAGATCCTTGTGGTATACCATATTTTATTACCTTGCACGTTTGGACAAAATATTATAAGTCCCAATTTAAAATTGATTTTGAAGTATTATTTTTTTATGGTATGTTAGTGTAGAGATTGATTACCAGTTACATTAGTTTATATTTCAAACTAATTTTCAGCCAGGAGATGATGTTTTTCCCAAGCTACAAAACTTACCTGAGGAATGTGTCAGAGAAGTTATGCTTCGGCTGGCAGACCATAAGGACTTGGAGGCTAGTGGGAAAGCATATAGGTATTTAAATTTTCTTTGCATCTTATCACTATACATGGATGTTTAACAATATATCAATATAAACCACGGTGGTTTGTTGCAGTGTAATGGCGAGACTGTGTGACGAACAGCGTATCTGGCGTGAGTTGTGTCAGTTTCACTTCTCCCCTCAGCAGATAGCCTTCATCACAGACCAACAGCATGGACCTTTAGACTGGCAGCAGGTCTACCACAAGTTGCGCAAGTCAGTATCAATTATTGTAACATCAGTTATAAATGGCAATGTTATGAAGAAATTTTGTACATAAGAGTTGGTATTAGCTGATGTATGAGTGTTTTACTTCCAAATTACTTGGCTTTTTGCTATAAAAACATTTTGAAACCCAACGTGATGCGCTTTGGCAAACAGTGTATACAGAAAAAGTATAGCTGAAATGCTGGTGGTCCATTTGGAAGACACGAGATTCAATTTTTATGTAAACTGATTTTAGATCAAGATTTTATGGCAGTATAAGATTTTTCAAATGCCACAGGTCTGTATGTTGCGATGTTCTGTAAAACTTCTCCCTAAATCAAATTCTATCTTTTTCCACCTGGAGTCTTAAATAGTTCAAAATCATTGTATGCAACTGTCATTAAGAACAAACAGCAATATTTTTTACAGTTAAAGGAATAAAGGTACAAGCTGAGTTTTGTAAATTTTAAAAAGAAAACATTTTATCAGTTTTTAATTTTAAAGTTTTCCTCCCTGAAACTTCCATTTTTAGAGGTTTGGCCATTCTTTGTGTCGACATAAAATTTAAATATTAACATATTCTTTTCTGTGACAGTTTTAACTGTAAAGGTAAATAGCATGTTAATTGAGAGGAAAATTTTGCAGAAATAGAAATATCCATTGTGAATTTTGATTGAACTTCAGTTCAAATTATAACAAGGTATGAATGTATGTTCTTGTACAAAAATGTTTTTTGTGATATCATATTATTAGGTAATTGATCTCTTTTACCACCAACTCTCATGTATGCAGATCATTCGGGCTGCGTGAGGAGTATGCCGAGATGATCCAACTGTGTCGTAACTGCCGCTGCCTCTTCTGGAAGTCCATCGGTCACCCTTGTATCGCTGACACGGACCCTCAGTTTCAGGAGAAGCTGGAAGATGTGGACAAGAGCTCTCTCCATGTCCCTATCCCTCCACAGGCCTTCCTCAAGTTCTTCTCCCTGTAGGTGAGGTCTGCAATCAGTTGCCAACCATTTTTATTTATTTCTTTCAATGAAAAAGAATAATTACGGTGTACCGAATGACGATAACACATGGGGGTGGTGACTTCTGAGGTCGTAGTAATAAATACTCGAATTGCAAAGTTTACTTATAAGTTCAATTTAATCAGCGAAACTTACAAGCACCACTTTTAGTTGGTAAATTAAATGTATACCTTGCCACGTTGCTTTACAGTTGCTGTACAGTTTTCTTCTCCAAAAGGTGTCTTATCAGGTCTGGTAAAAATCCAAAAAACTGGCTTGCACCTTCTATCAAACCATCAAACAGATAACGTTCTCTGAACCGAACTCAAAGCCTGTGTATAGGGTGAACATTGTACATTTTACGCATGTGCAATCTATCTAACATACCTCTTTTCGAAACGATGTATTCATTCAATAATAAGAATTGGAGAATTTTTTTCAGAGACCCCATTTCGGTGACTGAATAAAACTTGGAACACAAAAACACCGCTTGTATCGTAGCCACTACCGTTTTAACCGCTTACAGCATACCACTCGTATAGTGGCCGAGGTCGAGATAATCAGTCAACCAGCTTCAATTGTCCAATGGATTGCTAGGTGTGGGGGGGTCTTTCCGTGACAAAGGGATAGAACTAATCGAAATAAATTCCACTACACTAGTGGAGACAACCTTGGGTCAATCAGTGTCAGATGGGGCTTTTAAAAAAATATGTCGATCTTCATTCACAGTTTCATGGGCCATGTCATATAAAATGTGATTTTTTGAGATTAATCAGATCCTGATTCAAGTAGCTGTTAAACTATTTCTTGATTTCATAAGATTTTAAGAGATGAAAAATTGTTTTTGTGATTTTCATGGTTCTACAAGAAGATTCCTGGCTTATTTACGCTGCATTAAATTCTTGGCTTATTTCCAGTTTTCCCGGTCGGGTGGTTGCCCTGAATTATAAAAATAATTTAACAACAAACTGATCTACAGTATTTGTGGAGACCTAAGAGAAAATATTCCAATCATCACAATGATTAGTGCTCTGTCAGAATATATCTATTTATTAAAATTCCTATAGAGGAAGTTTAATGTGTAAATTTTTTCACACTACGTCCACTTTATTGGCAAATGTTTGTTTTTGCCAATTCAGACGTTTTTGCCTTAGTGGCAAACATTCATTTCATTGTAGTAGAGGAGAGTTGTTGCTATATTTTCATTCTGTATGTTATCATCACTGTTATGAATGGAACTAATCTTCAATTACGTACTTTACAACAAACTAACTGAATCATACATTCGTGTTTTCCAGATGAACAACGGTATCAAAGAGCGTACGGAATACGAAGAACGTCCAACGTCCAGTGGCTCGCTGCAGCTGGTTGTAAATTTAACTGTAAAATATGATAAAATTGTTTGGTATGAATTTATTCTTTATTACTGAGTAATATAATGAGTTTTCGTGTCTATTGTGCACAATAATCCTGTTAGCTTTTCGGTTTGGAAATGGAGACATGTTTGTTTGTTTATACTTTTGATACGATCGTGGTTTTTGTTGTTAGTGATTAGTTTTCGATTTATGTTGATATTCCTGCTTAATACTCGTTCGTACTTATGTAAAATAGCAGAGAAATCACTGCAGTTGTTAATAATATGTAACATAAGCGCAATTATTATTTTGGTGCAAATGTTCAATGACATGAAATTAGGTAAGGAATTGAGGTAATAATAATTTTACTACCACAAGCATAATGCAAAGCTTTTGTTCTTTAAGAGGCTCCATAAAAATAAATATAATTTTGCTTTGATCTTGTTTGGTGATTGGATGTTAAAATGTGATGTTTGATTGAGTACCTTTAGGTTTGTATACAAGTTATTTCTTCTACCTGTTTCATTTTGAATATCAGACGCAAATGTGAAGAAAACGTATTAACTTGTATAGTCATAACAGACTGTTCATAGTTTTAAAATATAATTAACGTAATAAATTAATAATAAAGGATATTAAAATTATTCTGTAGTTGTTCTTTTAAGGTTGTGATATGTTTTTTCGTGCTACTTAGCGTTGTTGTTGCTTGTTTTCATAGTTTACATGTATATCAAATCAATCTTTACAATCCCTACATTCACATTTCATGTGTTGGTATTCAATTCCAGTGTCCAATATTGTTCATGGACATATGATTTTTAATACCATTTTTCATAATATAAAATCAATTAAAAAAATTGGTACGATATTATAGAGTTGTTTTATCATAATTATATGTGTGATAATTTTGTATTTTATGTTTGGTATGGACCTAATATCTGGTTTACTTCTGACTGTAATACAATGAAATGTTGTGCTCTAATTATTTAAAAATGCAATTATATAACAACAAACTTTATACATAATTCATTGTACATACAACATTTTGAATCAAATGTCTTGGATTGTCTTTAACATAAAAAGTATTTGTGCGTGAATTAGAAGTGGTACATTGTATATTGCAGTGGACTCTTGGTAGTTTGACTGTTATGTAAATGGTGGGAGGGGGGATTGTTATAGATTGCAAAAAATGTGTGACTACCAAAGGTTTGCTGCGGTATTTCACTGAATTTAACCGTATAAATAAAAAACTTCTATTTATTATGTACTATGACGATATCACTGTCAAGAATATAAAATATACCATTTTTGCATTTTTTACTAAAAAATTTTAATTTATTTTATTTAAAAAATACAAAAAAAACTTAATTCTATTTTTATGTACTGTACTCATAGGCCAGCAAACTGCTGGCTCAAACATCAGACTGTAAAGAATCAAGATAATAATCCACACAAACCAAAAATATGATTATTTATCAATCATAAAATACGCATTGCACTTAAGTTAAATGCTGACTAATTGCTGGAAGGAATGTATGCAGTTATTCAATAATAGCAGCTGAGTTTTTGGCAAATAACTGGCCAAAACCTCTGGTATTGAAAAGATCACCGCAATAATTAGTTCTGTAAGTAAATAATTACTCATATTTTTCTGTTATGTTGCTACATGTTTTCTTACCTTATTAATAATAGTTTATTAGCTGTGATTCTTTTGCAAGTTTTGTGAAACAAAGAATGTAGTTTTAAAAATCACTGTTGACCTGATCAATGTTTCATTGGTACTACGATGCCAGATTTGGTTCATTACACCTTAACATTTTAGTTTGTAAGACATAAGTCTGTAAGGTTCTATACTTTTACCAAAAATATTAGGAAATCATAGAATTTCTCAAGAGCGGTAAATGACCTTTATCTCTACTTAAAATAAATCCTTCCTCCTTTCTGACAAGAAAGTTTTTCCCTGATTTCAACCGTGAGTCTATGCTAGTATAAATTAAAGTTAAAACAAAATTCTTGCTGAATCGCCAATTTGCAGAGTTTAGTTGAGTACTTTCTACACTTTTTTCAGTATTGCCATCATTGCATAAGGGGAGGAGTTAAAATAAAGGGCATAAGATAATTAGAATTGAATTATTTTTGAGGAACCCCTTGTTTCTAGGACTGATCAGTACTAAGATATCGGTTCCTCAAAGTGTGTTGTTTGGTGCCTAAGAAAGTCAGTCCATTGTTAAAATTGATAAACACGGTAGCTGTATTAAGGTTAAAATAAGTTTCAATTAGAAGCTTAGATATTTACATGTAGTAATAGGTGACTCCTCTGTTCAGACTAAAGAGACCTTGAAGCAGTTTTACTGACTATGCATTGTACTTGAAGTTACAGCACGTGTTGAAGCTGTGATAAAGCTCTGGCCAGTTCTGTGTTTCGGTGCCACCTTTGTTAAGAATCATCAATTGACTGTGAAGAATGGCTGACATTGTGGCATACCTACATCCTTGTTGTGTATGTGTGTGTTGCGATTTAATTGTGATTTGAATTTACAAATTGTGAGATAGATAGCTATCCAGATAGGTGCCCCAATAAAACTTCTGGTGGTGAGACTTGATGGGTGGGAATGTTTTATCTCTTTTAATTAAAGGTAGGAGTACTTTACACCACTTGTTGCATAAACGCTTCGCTAAAGTTGCATGCAAAATGTCCTGTGGTCAGAGGGACAGACATCATACAGAAAAGAAATTTTTACATCCACCCTGTAGACAAACAAAGAAATTTTGTCAACCTACTGAGTGATTACTTCAATAACGCTCAGCCAAATTCCATGAGTGGACTTTACTACAACGAAAAATCATTGAACTCAGTGTTGCTAATATATAAATAGCTTCATTTTATATATATAATATATTTTAGCCTCTTGCAAAATTTAAAGTCTGTAGGTCAGTTCGTTTTCATGAGACTGTGCAGACAAACTGACAGACAGGAATGAAATTTTTAATCCCCATGAGTGATAGGTTTCACTAATGCTCAGCCAATAAATTACTGGAATCCCTTAAAATATTTACTATGGGTTTTGGGCTGGATAGGGATTTATATCGCAAGGAACTTGTTTTTCTTTATCAAAGATATTTTTATGAGAGACTAATTGTGTAATATTTACCACACAACCATCATCTCTTCCATAGATCAAAAAACGAGATCCAGTCGCCTTACTTGGAGACTGAGGGCGTAAATAAATTTGTGATATATAGAAAGTGGGATCTCTATATTGAGATTCTTTTCAAAGATCTTTAGCCTTGCAAATGCTCGCAGGATTTTCAACATCATAAATTATGTACTTTAAGATCTACCACCTACACTCCTGAAGGAAGCTACAAGTTTTTGGATACCCTTGGTCTAAGTTCTTCAAGTGGACACCACTGACAACAGAGATGAGACCTAAAATGGAGTTGCATGTGACACAGTTGTTATAATGCAGGGTAATTAGGCCAAAGCTGCAGTTAACAGCTAATAAGCAGCAGAGCTTGTTTCTTTGTAGTATTGTTCAAGATGTTTACAAAACAGTGGGCACTAGACCAAAGACTCTAAGAGAGAGAGAGAGAAAGGGAGGGAGGGATGGTGGGAGAGAGAGACTTATTCAAAAATCATTAAGATTTGAAAGGCTTAAAAACGTTGCATTACATCACATTTTTACAAGAAAAAAGTTACATTAAATATATCTGTCAAAGTTTCTCTAGGACAGGAACTCATCCACTGTGTAGAATAGGCGTTGAGCAAGCCATTTTTCAAATGGAGTTTGAGATTATGGCTGTTTCGACTCCTCAGTTCATGTGGGAGAAGGTTTTAAAACTTGGTGCCAATATATGCTGGTTTCTTCGCGAACAATGCTGTGCAAATGGAATATTCCAGTTGTTGGCAAATCTGGTATTGTGTTGATGAATAGCAGCAAGTCTTTGAAGTCCATATGTACAGGCAGACGACGAAATCACTGCCAGAACGTAGTGAGAAACCACTGTCAGATTTTCAATATCTTGAAAAGTTTTCCTATCACGTATTCCCAATCCAGCTAATGTTCTTATTGCCCTCTTTTGGAGAAACAAACCCCTTTCTAAGTTGCCACAGGACGAGCCCCCCCCCCCCCCAATAAGATGATTCCATAGTTCATATGGCTCTCAAAAAGGGCATGGTAAGTAACAGAGCTTTAGTGTACCACTTATCTACACATCTCTTGTCTGTTTGAGATGTAACGGTAGCCAAAACTTAAGTTATAATGCATAGACTGTACCTTACGTGTCTCCCCAACTCCTACAAAAATTTAATGATTCCTAATTATCCATATGTCAGTCAGTCTTCAAGTCATTTTATTATTTATTGTTGCATCTTGTAAAACACTTTGTTGATAATATAAACTTAAATTATCAAATGTGTGATTTTTCATAACTAGTAACTTTCTTCTTAAGCATAAAAAACACTTATTATTAGAGGATATTTTATAAAATGTTTCAGAATTATTAAATAGCCTGAGCTTTAATTTATAAAAAAATAATATAGCATAACAGTATGTTTATCAATTTTAACTCTAATAATTAAGCTATCATTTGTCAAACCACTGTAAACAAGTCATGGTCCAGTGTTGTCTGATCTTTCTCCATTTCCAGTAGGTTAGGTTAGGTTAGGCCAAGTCGCACCACGAGTCACTAACCCTTGTGATATCCCGCTTGTTGTGATCGTCCAGGCAGCTACGGTCGTAAGGGATCAAGTAGGCTAAGCTAAGCTAAACTCTAGGTTATGTTTTGTCGTTTCTTTGTCTAAGAACTATTTGTGATCGTGTCGCTAAGCACCACTAATTTAGTTTATCGAGTGATTTTTTTCAATAAATACCCTCAAGTTGAATAAATGCACTGTGTTTTTATTCCTGCTCCCTTTTCCTATTGGATGAGTATATTTGTGTCCAGTAACTTTAAATTCTGTTTACTTAACTAGATACGATTTTCAAAGACAAATACTTTTGAGTAAAATTGTGATTCCCAGAGGATCTTACCGAAAAACCTTATATTGAAAAAATAAACAATGAAAGTCATACACACACATGCATGTCAATATGCAGAACATTTAATTTGGATTAGCAACAGTATGGTATTGTTCAACAATAGTGAAAATTGACTAAATTTTTACCTGGATCAAACCATACTGTCTGTTTGGCAATGTTATATGTTGAGAGTGCGTTTGTATATTTGACAAGTATGTTGTACTATGTAACCAATTTTTACCAGTATTCAGATTCAGAAATTCTTTATTCACAAACAAATGCACAGAATGTAGACTGAATAGAGTCACATAAAGAACATTATAATTAACCCAAAATTATCTAATATCAACTTATAAAATATTCTATATTATGTTAATAAATAGTTTTCATATACATATACACAGACACATACATACATATAAATATATTGATACATATACAGGGGTGCTGAAAAGTCCCGGGACGGTCTAATAACTTTTGAACTAATTACAATATAAGAACCAAAATTTACATCAAGCTTTTGCTCATATAAAACTATTATTTTATGTATTTCACCATGATATCCTGCTTATGGGGGACGTCCCGCTAGGGGTTGGTGAAAATTCTTAAATAGAAGCATAGGTCGAGTCGTACATCAAATTAAAGCTCTTTTAATTAGAAACATTTTGGCGAAAATCTGACGTAAAACAGTTGACGCATTACAAAATGGCGGACACTCAAAGATTATAAAATACAGAATTTTTCAAATGCAAACATTCTGGCTGTTAGAGAAAACTGAGACACTTAATCTTTTATTTTACTTCTTTTACTTCAAATCACTTACCAAAACAGTTATAACAAATGTTCAAAGTGTTTATCTTCAGTTTGCTGACAATATCCCAATCGATTGTAGAACGCTGATATCGCATTGTTTAAAGCTTGGACAGGAACACCCTGAGCTTCTCTTACAATACGGTTTCTCAACTCATCCAATTTTTGAGGTTTTGTTTTAAACACATTTTCTTTGAGGTAGCCCCAAAAGAAGTAGTCTAAAGGGGACAAATCTGGAGAACAGGCAGGCCATTCTATTGTTCCCCTTCTACCAATCCACTTATGTGGAAAGACATTGTCTAAAAAATGTCTTACATGTACGCCATAATGTGGAGGGGCTCCATCTTGCTGAAACCAGATATTTTCATTAAACAGATGCCTTACCTCATCACATGATCTAGTACGGTCACCAAACCCGCGCATCATTAATAAAGTTATTCTTTCTCTCTCGGAAAGCGCCATAGCAAAATAAACTAGCACTACTGTAACTACTTGCAAAATTAGGGCTTGAAGACTTCTAAGTGACTGAGTTGATAAAACAACTGTATCTGTCAGCTGGCAATTTCATTGTTGTCTTTTTGGTCTTGTTTGCTCCAGCTGATTACCTTCCAGATAAGGAAGGTAATAACCTTACCTGCTGATAAGGAATTTCCAGATAAACAATGCGATATCAGCGTTCTACAATCGATTGGGATATTGTCAGCAAACTGAAGGCAAACACTTTGAACATCTGTTATAACTGTTTTGGTAAGTGATTTGAAGTAAAAGAAGTAAAATAAAAGATTAAGTGTCTCAGTTTTCTCTAACAACCAGAATGTTTGCATTTGAAAAATTCTGTATTTTATAATCTTTGAGTGTCCGCCATTTTGTAATGCGTCAACTGTTTTACGTCAGATTTTCGCCAAAATGTTTCTAATTAAAAGAGCTTTAATTTGATGTACGACTCGACCTATGCTTCTATTTAAGAATTTTCACCAACCCCTAGCGGGACGTCCCCCATAAGCAGGATATCATGGTGAAATGCATAAAATAATAGTTTTATATGAGCAAAAGCTTGATGTAAATTTTGGTTCTTATATTGTAATTAGTTCAAAAGTTATTAGACCGTCCCGGGACTTTTCAGCACCCCTGTATATCAATAAATTATTCCTTTCAAAAAATTCTTGGAATGAACATACAGGTTTATTTAGTAGGATCTTTTAAGTGTTGAGTGTATGTATGCTTATTTGACATAAATATGTTCTATGTGGCCAACTTTTACCAGGATCTCTTAAATGTGCGTTTGTTTATTTGACATAAGTATGTTTTACTATATATGAATTTCAGAATATTTGACATTTTGTGTCTGAGGGTTTTGTAATTTTACATTAAAACTGATAATACGCTTTAAAAGTAAAGAAGATCACCTGGTAGGTACTAAGTATTGTAAACCAATATTGTAATCTTTTTGTCAGAAAACAGCAATGAAACCCTAGAGGATGTATGTTGCAATAATAATTGTCACAATATTGCCAAACATAGTCTTCAGTTTTAGAGAGTATATATCAAACAAAAGCTAAAAATAGAACAATGAAAGTGTAATTCATTTTCTTAGCTCTATTCCAGATGATTAATTGTAATAAAGCAAGATCAGGCTAATTTTAGTCTCACACATTACCATTTTTAACAGTGTCCAGGTCTCTTTTTGTCTCCAACTTCACTATTTTCCTATTTTTTCAACATTGGTTAGTATCAGGAAAGTAAAGGAATCATACTTTTCCCAATACAAAGGTTATAAACCTTTATACTTGCCAGCGACTCAATTCAAGTTCCACCTAAATTCACTTTGTAGTGGCAAGAGACTCATTTTAAGTCGCTTCTCTGACGTACTTAACATTATGCTTTAACCCCAACAATAATAATATCTACGTAATCCCAATGATCCAAACTGTCCCAAAAAAGTATTGAAATTTCTGATAAACCTCATCACTTGACTTAAACAACTTATAAAGAGTTAGCCACTACCGTTTTTAACCGCTTACAGCATACCACTCGTATAGTGGCCGGAGGTCGAGATAATCAGTCAACCAGCTTCAATTATCCAATGGATTGCTAGGTGTGGGGGGGTCTTCCCGTGACAAAGGGATAGAACTAATCGAAATAATCTCCACTACACTAGTGGAGACAACCTTGGGTCAATCAGTGTCAGATGGGGCTTTGTAAAAAAATATGTCGATCTTCATTCACAGTATTCATGGGCCATGTCATATAAAATGTGATTTTTTGAGATTAATCAGATCCTGATTTAAGAAACTATTTCTTGATTTCATAAGATTTTTAAGAGATGAAAAATTGTTTTTTGTGATTTTCATGGTTCTACAAGAAGATTCCTGGCTTATTTACGCTGCATTAAATTCTTGGCTTATTTCCAGTTTTCCCGGTCCGGGTGGTTGCCCTGAATTATAAAAATAATGTAACAACAAACTGATCAACCAGTATTTGTGGAGACCTAAGAGAAAATATTCCAATCATCACAATTGATTAGTGCTCTGTCAGAATATATCTATTTATTAAAATTCTGTAGAGGAAGTTGAATGTGTAAATTTTTCTCACACTACGTCCACTTTGTTGGCAAATGTTGTTTTTGCCAATTCAGGACGTTTTTGCCTTAGTGGCAAACATTCATTTCATTGTAGTAGAGAGGAGAGTTGTTGCTATATTTTCATTCTGTATGTTATCATCACTGAGTTATGAATGGAACTAATCTTCAATTACGTATTTTACAACAAACTAACCGAATCATACATTTGTGTTTTTCAAGATGAACAACGGTATCAAAGAGCGTAAGGAATACGAAGAACGTCCAACGTCCAGTGGCTCGCTGCAGCTGGTTGTAAAATTTAACTGTAAAATATGATAAAATTGATTTGGTATGAATTTATTCTTTATTACTGAGTAATATAATGAGTTTTCGTGTCTATTGTGCACAATAATCCTGTTAGCTTTTCGTTTGGAAATGGAGACATGTTTGTTTGTTTATACTTTTGATACCATCGTGGTTTTTGTTGTTAGTGATTAGTTTTTCGATTTATGTTGATATTCCTGCTTAATACTCATTCGTACTTATGTAAAATAGCAGAGAAAAACACTGCAGTTGTTAATATATGTAACATAAAGAGGAATTATATTATTTTGGTGCAAATGTTCAATTACATGAAATTAGGTAACGGAATATGAGGTAAATAATAATTTTACTACCACAAGCATAATGCAAAGCTTTTGTTCTTTAAGAGGCTCCATAAAAATAAATATAATTTTGCTTTGATCTTGTTTGGTGAGATTGATGTTAAAATGTGATGTTTGATTGAGTACCTTTAGTTTGTATACAAGTTATTTCTTCTACCTGTTTCATTTTGAATATCAGACGCAAATGTGAAGAAAACGTTATTAACTTGTATAGTCATAACAGACTGTTCATAGTTTTAAAAATATAATTAACGTAATAAATTAATAATAAAGGATATTAAAAATTATTCTGTAGTTGTTCTTTTAAGGTTGTGAAATGTTTTTTCGTGCTACTTAGCGTTGTTGTTGCTTGTTTTTCATAGTTTACATGTATATCAAATCAATCTTTACAATCCCTACATTCACATTTTAATGTGTTGGTATTCAATTCCAGTGTCCAAATATTGTTCATGGACATATGATTTTTAATACCATTTTTTATAATATAAAATCAATTAAAAAAATTGTACGATATTATAGAGTTGTTTTATCAATAATTATATGTGTGATAATTTTTGTATTTTATGTTTGGTATGGACCTAATATCTGGTTTACTTCTGACTGTAATTACAATGAAATGTTGTGCTCTAATTATTTAAAAAATGCAATTATATAACAACAAACATTTATACATAATTCATTGTATCATACAACATTTTGAATCAAATGTCTTGGATTGTCTTTAACATAAAAAGTATTTGTGCGTGAATTAGAAGTGGTACATTGTATATTGCAGTGGACTCTTGGTAGTTTGACTGTTATGTAATTGGTGGGAGGGGGGATTGTTATAGATTGCAAAAAATGTGTGACTACCAAAAGGTTTGCTGCGGTATTTCACTGAATTTAACCGTATAAATAAAAAAACTTCTATTTATTATGTACTATGACGATATCACTATCAAGAGTATAAAATATACCATTTTTGCATTTTTTTACTAAACAATTTTAACCCTTATAACGTCAGTATATCTTTTCAACGACTTTCCAGCAAACGGCACAATATATAAAAAAAAAATTTAAATGTGTAAAGTTCATTTTTATTTTTACTTTCTATAATTATGGTAAGTATAAAAAAGTAAAAATTTTAAAATTATCTTGTACGTACATATATTTATGGGACATTAAAAATTGTAGATATAAATAAAGTCAAAATAAAAGGCACACACAAAATTTTATTAGCTAAACTATAAACATTACCAGACAATTATATAAATTACACTTGTGATAAATATAAAAAAGAAATGCATGATTGTAAATATACAACTAACCTAATAGTGTTTCTTTTATATAAACAGAAAACACGACGAAGGAAACCGACTCAGCGATGGTTAGACACGCACTACCTGAAGCCAAACTGCAAACAAAAGCGCGTGCGCTGTACGGCGTCTGTGCCGTGTGGCGGGGAGAGTGTCTAGACACTGCGTCTATTGTTTCAAACAATGTAACGCGACAGCTATATTTTGACGCTTGACATAGGTCAATAACCACACACATGGTTGACGCATACCGTTAGTGACATTGATCGGATTTAAAAGGAACTTAAATTTGCTAAAGACGCAGTTTTGTGTCGATGCGCCGTACTGCGTCTTTGCCGTTTGTCTATGCGCCATACTCGCGTCTGTGACTTTATAAGGGTTTAATTTATTTTATTTAAAAAATACAAAAAAAACTTAATTCTATTTTTATGTACTATACTCATAGGCCAGCAAACTGCTGGCTCAAACATCAGACTGTAAAGAATCAAGATAATAAATCCACACAAACCAAAAATATGATAATTTATCAATCATAAAATACGCATGCACTTAAGTTAAATGCTGACTAATTGCTGGAAGGAATGTACGTAGTTATTCAATAATAGCAGCTGAGTTTTTGGCAAATAACTGGCCAAAACCTCTGGCATTGAAAAGATCAACCGCAATAATTAGTTCTGTAAGTAAATAATTACTCATATTTTTTTGTTATGTTGCTACATGTTTTCTTACCTTATTAATAATAGTTTTATTAGCTGTGATTCTTTTGCAAGTTTTGTGAAACAAAGAATGTAGTTTTTTAAAAAGCACTGTTGACCTGGTCAATGTTTTTCATTGGTACAACGATGCCAGATTTGGTTCATTACACCATTAACATTTTAGTTTGTAAGACATAAGTCTGTAAGGTTCTATACTTTTACCAAAAATATTAGGAAATCATCAGAATTTCTCAAGAGCGGTAAATGACCTTTATCTCTACTTAAAATAAATCCTTCCTCCTTTCTGACAAGAAAGTTTTTTCCTTACGGAATGATTTCAACAACCGTAGAGTCTATGCTAGTATAAATTAAAGTTAAAACAAAATTCTTGCTGAATCGCCAATTTTGCAGAGTTTAGTTGAGTACTTTCTACACTTTTTTCAGTATTGCCATCATTGCATAAGGAGGAGTTAAAATAAAGGGCATAAGATAATTAGAATTGAATTATTTTTTGAGGAACCCCTTGTTTCTAGGACTGATCAGTACTAAGATATCGGTTCCTCAAAGTGTGTTGTTTGGTGCCTAAGAAAGTCAGTCCATTGTTAAAAATTGATAAACACGGTAGCTGTATTAAGGTTAAAATAAGTTTCAATTAGAAGCTTAGATATTTTACATGTAGTAATAGGTGACTCCTCTGTTCAGACTAAAGAGACCTTGAAGCAGTTTTACTGACTAATGCATTGTACTTGAAGTTACAGCACGTGTTGAAGATGTGATAAAGCTCTGGCCAGTTCTGTGTTTCGGTGCTACCTTTTGTTAAGAATCATCAATTGACGGTGAAGAATGCTGACATTGTGGCATACCTACAATCCTTGTTGTGTATGTGTGTGTTGCAATTTAATGTGATTTTGAATTTACAAATTGTGAGATAGATAGCTATCCAGATAAGTGCCCAATAAAACTTCTGGTGGTGAGACTTGATGGGTGGGAATGTTTTATCTCTTTTAATTAAAGGTAGGAGTACTTTACACCACTTGTTGCATAAACGCTTCGCTAAAGTTGCATGCAAAATGTCCTGTGGTCAGAGGGAACAACATCATACAGAAAATAAATTTTTACATCCACCCTATAGACAAACAAAGAAACTTTGTCAACCTACTGGAGTGATTACTTCAATAACTCTCAGCCAAATTCCATGAGTGGACTTTACTACATAGAACAATCATTGGACTCAGTGTTGCTAATAAAAAATATAAATAGAGCTTCATGCAAAATTTAAAGTCTGTAGGGTCAATTCGTTTTCATGATACTATGCAGACAAACTGACAAACAGGAATGAAATTTTTCCATCCCACAAGTGATAGGCTTTGCTAACGCTCAGCCAATAAATTACTGGAATCCCTTAAAATATTTACTATGGAGTTTTGGGGGGGCTGGATAGGGATTTATATCGCAAGGAACTTGTTTTTCTTTATCAAAGATATTTTTTATGAGACTAATTGTGTAATATATTTTACCACACAACCATCATCTCTTCATGGATAAAAAAAAGAGATCCAATCGCCTTACTTGGAGACTGAGAGCGTAAATAAATTTGTGATATATAGAAAATTGGGATCTCTATATTGAGATTTTTTTCAAAGATCTTTAGCCTTGCAAATGCTCGCAGGATTTTCAACATCATAAATTATCTACTTTAAGATCTAGCACCTACACTCCTGAAGGAAGCTACAAGTTGTTGGATACCCTTGGTCCTAAGTTCTTCAAGTGGACACCACTGACAACAGAGATGAGACCTAAAATGGAGTTGCATGTGACACAGTTGTTATATTGCAGGGTAATTAGGCCAAAGCTGCAGTTAACAGCTAATAAGCAGCAGAGCTTGTTTCTTTGTAGTATTGTTCAAGATGTTTACAAAACAGTGGGCACTAGACCAAAGACTCTAAGAAGAGAGAGAGAGAAAGGGAGGAGAGGGAGGGATGGTGGGAGAGAGAGACTTATTAAAAAATCATTAAGATTCGAAAGGCTTAAAAATGTTTGCATTACATCACATTTTTACAAGAAAAAAGTTACATTAAATATATCTGTCAAAGTTTCTCTCTAGGACAGGAACTCATCCACTGTGTAGAATGGGCGTTTGAGCAAGCCATTTTTCAAATGGAGTCTGAGATTATGGCTGTTTCGACTCCTCAGTTCATGTGGGAGAAGGTTTTAAAACTTGGTGCCAACGTAATGCTGATTTCTTCGCGAACAATGCTGTGCAAATGGAATATTCCAGTTGTTGGCAAATCTGGTATTGTGTTGATGAATAGCAGCAAGTCTTTGAAGTCCATATGTACAGGCAGACGACGAAATCACTGCCAGAACGTAGTGAGAAACCTCTGTCAGATTTTCAATATCTTGGAAAAAGTTTTCCTATCACGTATTCCCAATCCAGTTAATGTTCTTATTGCCCTCTTTTGGAGAAACAAACCCCTTTCTAAGTTGCCATATATGATTAGCCCCCCCCCCCCCCCCCCCCATAAGATGATTCCATAGTTCATATGGCTCTCAAAAAGGGCATGGTAAGTAACCAAGCTTTAGTGCACCACTTATCTACACATCTCTTGTCTGTTTGAGATGTAACGGTAGCCATAACTTAAGTTTATAATGCATAAACTGTACTTTACGTGTCTCCCCAACTCCTACAAAAAATTTATTGATTCCTAATTATCCATATGTCAGTCAGTCTTCAAAATCATTTTTATTATTTATTGTTGCATCTTGTAAAACACTTTGTTGATAATATAAACTTAAATTATCAAATGTTTGATTTTTTCATAACTAGTAACTTTCTTCTTAAGCATAAAAAACACTTATTAGAGGATATTTTATAAAAATGTTTCAGAATTATTAAATAGCCATGAGCTTTAAAACAAATAATATAGCATAACTGTATGTTTATCAATTTTAACCCTAATAATAAGCTATCATTTGTCAAACCATTGTAAGCAAGTCATGGTCCAGTGTTGTCTGATCTTTCTCCATTTCCAGTAGGTTAGGTTAGGTTAGGCCAAGTCGCACCACGAGTCACTAACCCTTGTGATATCCCGCTTGTTGTGATCGTCCAGGCAGCTACGGTCGTAGGGATCAAGTAGGTGCCTAAGCTAAGCTAAACTCTAGGTTATGTTTTGTCGTTTCTTTGTCTAAGAACTATTTGTGATCGTGTCGCTAAGCACCACTAATTTAGTTTTTCGAGTGATTTTTTTCAATAAATACTCTCAAGTTGAATAAATGCACTGTGTTTTTTATTCCTGCTCCCTTTTCCTATTGGATGAGTATATTGTGTCCAGTAACTTTAAATTCTGTATTTTACTTAACTAGATGCCGATTATTCAAAGAAATACTTTTGAGTAAAATTGTGATTCCCAGAGGATCTTACCGAAAAACCTTATATTGAAAAAATAAAAAATGAAAGTCATGCACATGCATGCATGTCAATATGCAGAACATTTAATTTGGATTAGCAACAGTATGGTATTGTTCAACAATAGTGAAAATTGATTACATTTTTACCAGGATGAAAACCATACTGTCTGTTTGGCAACGTTTATATGTTGAGAGTGCGTTTGTATATTTGACAAGTATGTTTTACTATGTAACCAATTTTTTACCAGTATTCAGATTCAGAAATTCTTTATTCACAAACAAACGTGCAAATATAGACTAAATAGAGTCACATAATGAACATTATAGTTAACCCAAACTTTATCTAATAATATCAACTTATAAAAAATTCTATATTAGTTAATAAATAGTTTTCATATACATATACACAGACACATACATATACACATATTTGAGCACATATATACCAATCAATTATTCCTTTCTAAAAATTCTTGGAATGAATACACAGGTTTATTTAGTATGATCTCTCTTAAATGTTGAGAGTGCGTATGCTTATTTGACATAAATATGTTCTATGTGGTCAATTTGTACCAGGATCTCTTAAATGTGCATTTGTTTATATTTGACATAAGTATGTTTTTACTAATTTATGAATTTCAGTATATTTGACTCTTTGTGTCTGAGGGTTTTGTAATTTTACATCAAAACTGATAATACACTTTAAAAGTAAAGGAAGATCACCTTGGTAGGTACTAAGTATTGTAAACCAATATTATAATCTTTTTGTCAGAAAACAGCAATTAAACCCTAGAGGATGTATGTGTGCAATAATAATTGTCACAATATTGCCAAACATAGTCTTCAGTTTTAGAGAGTATAATATATCAAACAAAAGCCAAAAATAGAACAATGAAAGTGTAATTCATTTTCTTTGCTCTATTCCAGATGACAATGCTTTGTAATTGTAATAAAGCAAGATCAAGGCTAATTTTAATTAATTTTTAGTCTCACACATTACAATTTTTAACGGTGGTCCAGGTCTCTTTTTGTCTCCATCTTCACTATTTTTCTATTTTTTTCAACATTGGTTAGTATCAGGAAAGTAAAGGAATCATACTTTTACCAATACAAAGGTTATAAACCTTCATACTTGCCAGCGACTCAATTCAAGTTCCACCTAAATTCACTTTGTAGTGCCAGAGACTCATTTTAAGTCGCTTCTGTCGTATTTAACATTATGCTTTAACCCCAACAATAATAATATCTACATAATCCCAATGATCCAAACTGTCCCAAAAAGGTATTGAAATTCTGATAAACCTCATCACTTGACTTAAACAACTTATAAAGAGTTGCATAGTTAGCACCAGCTGTAAAGTTAGAGAAGGTAAAAACTACCTATATTTACTACCGTCCTACCGAAAGGAATGTTTGTTTTTGTGAGAATAAAACTTACATCGCTGAAAAAGAGCAACTCTTCCTCAACAAGGTTTTTTTTTACAAGTCTATACTTTTAGCGACTGCCATGAGTGTTTTTTAATGGCAAGTACCTCAAACAAGATGAATTTTGAGTTTAACCTTCAGTTCACCTTCCTTTCATTGCAGCATCTGTATCTGCCACTGTCTCAGACTTGACTCCTGGATCCTGAGAGATCCAAAGAAAGTCGACAACCGAATAAGCTCAAAACAAAACACTTACATTGATTTGACATCAGAGACACCTATAGATAAGTGAAGTGGTAGTCTCATTAAGTACACAATTGAGTGCTCTACGATGTGATAGACACGATCTTTAAGCACGATGGAGAAACCAAGTTTTCTACACATAACGTAGCTATGGTAGGAAGGGTTTTGATAAAGCAGTTTGTGGGTTTTGTTTATTACTGTTGGCCCCAAATGAAGAACATATATTTGCCAAAAGTGTACATTTGCATAAAGCATGTTGATTTAACAGCATAGTTAAAAAACCCCTTGCAAATCAGTCAAAATGAACTTACCAGTATAAAAGTTACTATACAGCCACTTGGAGGGTTAAACCCCAATTGTAGGAAATATGATGACTACCTGATTTGTGCAGCCCCTGCAGCTCTGGTTGGTAATTCTATTCCAACCATTAAAGGCGGTATGGCTGCCCTGGAGTTTGTAATTATGATTTCCCCAAGTAGTCCAAACTTATAAACAGAGTGTTCTAAGATAAAATCTCTTGACAAATGATCATGCATAGGAAAAATACATTGTCTTTGGACTCATTGCATTGTCATTGTATTTTGAAACATCAAGCACAATATTGGTTATTCTGATATTCTAAAACCTTCACAGTATAGAAACCACTCATTACAGATAGTAACATTATTGGGCTTTCCCAAATGTACATCCAGTACTTGGTGGTGAGGAGGGGGAGTGCTCATTAGTACATCCAGCATCTGGTGAACCCAAGATCACCAAATGACAGACCAACACCTGTTCAAACTATTACCCTTCATGGCTACTAGATTATACATTTTATGTTGTATAATAATTGTTTGATTTCCAATGGATTCCAGCCACTTGGTTTAAAGGAAAAACGCATTGGCTTGTAAAGACTGCCTTTGAATAATAAAAATTTAGTATATAAGTCTAATTGTTACATGCTAAATTATGTTGTGACAAATACAGTGGGAATAAATGTTAACAAGGAAGCTAAAGTTATGTAATCTCTCAGAAAAAGGAAACTGGTTTTAATATATGCAGCAAGTAGCTCAGAGAAGACTGTAGTGTTGACAGTTAGAAGAGAACAGTAACAGTGTTTATCTGTTGTCTGTAATATAGCTTTTTATATGATACCTAATGGTATACAAAATTAAAGAACTTCCATAAGTCTTTGAAAGTTATTTTTTTAACAAAATATGAATAATTAAAACACTATTGGAGTGTCCAAAAAAGGTACAAAAAATAAATGTAGGAAAGAAAACCAAATTTATATATCTTGATTGCAAAAATGTTTTTGAAGTAGTATGGGTTTGTATTTTGTATTATTATACTGTGAGTTCCACATTTTATACACACTAAAGGGATCTTAGAAACTATAAGACACAAAGCAAAGATTAACTGGAAAAAGTTGTGCATAATTACATGACCATAAAACTAATGTGGTTAAGTTGATTATTGGTTGCGTTGTGTGAATGGAATTTTAATTCTACTATTCGATAGTTGGTAAATCTGTCTGATACTTCACTGCACACATTATTAGAATCAGTTGTTTAGTAAAGTATAGAAAATATCAGACAAGATCAGTCTAAACATTACTGTTACTGACATTTTTGTGACTGGTTAACATGATAGCTTGTTAGTTTGAAGTTGTATCATATCTTATAATTTTATAAAAACTTAATATAATCATATAATAATAATTAAACAACCTAATTAAATTTGAACACAGCCTATATTACTCTACCTTAAGCCTGCTGGCCCGCACGTTCACAAGACTTGTCACCATTGGATATTTATATTTGGTTATAAATCACCAACAAAGTTTATACATGCAGAATAACAAGCAGATGTGCATGGTGAAAATGCGTTATTAAAAATATTTAGTAAATTAAAAGCTATTTCAAAACCTCAGTCTTTACATTAAATTACTATTACATAAAATACTTTAGTTATTTATTGCAATATTTTTAATTAGGATAAACGTAGTTGCTTTAAAATTGAATTATGTTGTTTCATTAGTTTTATATAATAATATTCAGTTTTTATAAAATAATAAGATATGATATAACTAGAAACTAAAAAGCTATTGTGTTAATCAGTTACAAAAATATCAGTTACAGTCATTTTTAGACTGACGTCTGATATTTTCTATATTTTACTTAACAGCTGATTATAATAATGTGTGTAGTGAAATATCAGACAGATTTACCAACTACAGAATAGTAGAATTAAAATTCCATTGACACAACCACATGAAAACGGGTTTTAAAACAAATTAATTAATGAAAACAACAAGGAATGTATAACGTACGTGGTATTTTTGAAATCAAAAACCACATTAATTTTTTGATATTGTACTACACACAACTTTGTCCATCTAATAGTTGATCTCTCAAGAGTTCCAAAGATCCCTTCAGTGTGCATAAAATTTGGAACACACTGTATATTTCAGGATAAAGTCAATGAGTTTCCAGCATCGTTAAGGACCTGAAGTACACGTTCCTCTCCCCGCTGTTTTCAGCACTGCTAATGAAAGCACCAAGCCCTTTGCTGCTTCTTTCCAGTAGTCCATTCAAAAGCTGCAGATTGTTTCTGACAAAAGAGCTGTGGCTGTTCATCGGATTAAAAAAAAGTCTTAAGAGCAGTGTAATATGTCAGTTATATCCCTGTATATTTTTAATCTCACTTCTCACATGTTGAAAACTATGTGCAACATTCATATTTTAATCATTAGAAAGATTGCTGTAAACAATCCCATGTGAATTTCCAAGCTAGTCATAGATTAAGTTACCGAGGCAGTAACATTGACATTTCTTTGATTTTCCATGCAAACAATGTCATCTCCAGTAGAAATAGAGGGATTTTGCTTTCAAGATTATCTGTCATGTTTATACAATCTTAAAGAAAACCTTATGAAACTCTTACGTTTTCATTTTTAATATTTAATTCTTTCCTTATGCTCTTTTCAGCATCGCAAGTACATTCTCAATGATGGTTTTTAAAGCAACGCATAATTTTATGGTGTACTGTTTTTGAAGATGTTATTTCAAAGTACAATAATCTGCAGAATGTGACAGTAGTAAAGGAAAGAAGTGTCAATGGGCTTAGCAATTTAGTCAGCAGTGCAGTAAGTGGACTTTCTCCCTCAACAAACTGCTACTCAAATACTGTAATGATTCTGGCAACTTTTTGACTGCTTTGAATTTTAAATTCAAATATTCCTGCAACGTTTCTTATAAAAAGATTTATATGAAAACACTTAATTAATATTCTTAGACTTGAAGCTTGTACTTACAACAAACTATTAATAAAAATTCCAAAAAGAAAGAAGATGTTAAATTGCTTAGGAAAAATGCCAATAATTTAGGGTTAAAATTATTATATTAAGTTTAGAAACAAACTAAATTTGGAACCAAAACATTCAAAAGTTTGAAAACTCCTGCTATGACATAAAATCTCAGTGGAACACTATCAATGAATTAATAGGCGATTGACAAAAAATAAGATTGAAGAATTTGTTGGTGTTCATAGAGTTGTTAATGAGAAATGTGATATAGAAAATTAATTTAATTCTCATTTTTTAAATGTTGCAGATCATTTGAGAATTATGATGAATAACTCTTACTTTTATGAAGTTTCTAGATTTGATGAAATGTTTGCTCAGCGAGTTACTTTTAAAATACTATTTTATGCATCTTACTTCAGTAAATGAAATCTTAGGAGTAATTAATTATGAACTTCTTCGGTACATTAGATATCCCAAATTTAAGAACTAGACAAATCAATAAAGTGTCAAGTTAAAATTAATGGATGTATTGGTTGGCTACAGAATTGCTGTGCTTGATTTAGGCTTTTCAAGTGCTCTTTTAAAAGCTGTTAAATCCATGTACAGAGCAGGATTTCTTAAGTTAATGAATCTAAAAAATGGAGCTACTGCAGATTATGTCCACGTACCTAAACTATAACAAATTCAAAAGTTGCAGTTTTAAAAATATCTTTTTATCGAAGTGAGATATTCAACAATGACCCGAGTTGTATGTTAAATTTTACACTTAATACGAAGATGGCCACCAAAACTCAAAATTGGCAATAATAAAAGTAACTTATTTAGTACTAAAAATTAGTGTGTAATTGTGACTCATTATTAAGATTTACCAAACATTCCACACTTTATGACACATTGTATTTGTGTAATGCAATTGTTTTTGCTTTAAGAACATCTTGCATGAAATTGAATTGTGTTCTATATACTCGTATGATAACGAGTGTTGGATAACTGTCACCACTTGTTAATAATCATATGCCAACCTCTACTTTTGAACAAGCAGGAATTTCAATTCTCATTACATATCAGTTTTTGATATTTTACCTTAAATTAAATTTTCCTTAAATTGCTGCTCTATACTCATTCTCAGAAATTGTTTGATTCCAAAACGTCCTCTACAGCAAGTTCATGAATAATTGTTGACAAAGTTCCCTGGTTATTTCTTCAACCCAGGACATCCTTATTTTACTTAGTGTATATTACAACTCTTCACTTAAAACAATCTAAAACCACCAATAGCCTCATCAAAAGCTTCCTTGTAATATTCATCTATTGACACAAACAATGCACTACCACAACTCGAAAAGAAATGGCTAATGGCTGCCACTGGTGCCTTGAGTAAGCATAGGTTAGTGACCACAGTACAGTGGTGACCACAAAAATGGCTAAGGTTACTGATCACCACAACTGTCCACTTTTTCAGGGCCCTTAACCCAACTCAGAGTCATATCAGGTGTTAATTTATTTACCCAACTTTGCAATGACATTAAATCTCTTAAGGAATGAAATCACCACATGATTTATAGCAGCGAGTGTCTTTAACTGTCACTTATTGAATGAGCTAGTAGGCACTTGTGAGAAGGCTCTTCTTTTTTCGGTTCAATCAAGTTGTGACTTAGAAGTGTCCACTCACATAAAATTACAAAATTCAAGTGTGTTTCCTGCGATCCAAAGTGAAGGAGGGGGGGGTTTCAGGTTTAAAAGGGAGCCTCAGCTGTCTGGTCCCTTCCGCACCACTGGCACAAAGTTTTCTCGATTGGGTACAGACAAACTTTGTTGTCATCCATTTTAGTTTACACACAGTCATAAAACTGTAGAACCCGAATTGGTGAAGAACAAAACAAATTGTTAGTATAATAAAAGTTTCTCTTATGTTAGAGAAATCTATGTTACACTTGTCATGCTATATATTCTGTCTTCAAAAAAGACGTTTAAAAGGGTTGTAACCAGAATAATAACGATAAATACCAACACCATATATGAAGATAACTTCCTACTGAAATTAGACAGTCAAGAGAAAAATAACATACCTCATTATGTGACAATCAAACAGCCATTTTCTAATAAGCGTGTAAAATAATTAACGTATCATTTTGAAAGAACAACCCTGACTTTTCAAAGGTAACTAAATACTATTTAACAATTCATAATCAGTACTTAAATCGTTTTACCGCATTGTGTCATAAATTTATTTTAAGAGATTACAACTTCAGTGACAGCTTATCATTGAAATTTTAATGACAAGCAGTTTCAGGGTTCAAAGGAAACAATTTCTGCAAATAAGGGTTAATGGAATGCTATTTACGAGTATCAATTACATTAATATGTTTAATCAGATGATATTAAAACAACATTAAACATCTGCACATCGTAAATGTTTACTGGATGCAGTAGTATATTGTCATATGATATCCCATTCTGGACAGACAATGGATATCGAGTGGATAAAGTATAATTTTATCTTTTTGTAGATTTGTACTAAAAATAGTTATGCAATGCATTTGAATGTACCAAGATGATCTTTCCAAGGTAAATGTCCTAGACTTTCAAGAAAACTATAAAGTTCAAGATTTCTGACTAATTTATATTTAAATTATTAGTATCCAGAAAGGTTGTCACGTTGTCTACAAATTATATATTGAGATCTCTGCTGATTTTCTTTACATCTCCTGCACGATATCAGATATTGATCTAAAATCTGACAACTACTTAGTCTTGATAATATACTGTTGTAAAAATTAATCCTCAGGAACTTTACGTCAATACTGTACATTTTAAATTTTTTAACTAAAGTAAAATATGTAAGGGTTAGAAAAAGAATCACTTATAAAAAATCTTTTAATCCACAACCACACAATTCTCAATTAAAACACATCTGACTGTATACTAAAATACCTCGTAACAGCATTATAACAATATTAGTTTATCACAATCAAAACAACTTAAAAGTTACATTTTCATACCGATTTTCCTTTTAAATATTGGTTTGTAAACCAGAAATACCTAAGAATTCTGAAGTAACGGTTGTAGAAACATGGAAATAACACAGGATTTGTACATCATTTAATTCATTTAAAATAAATAAGGAGATCACATTAAAAATTAATTTCACATTTTTGTAGTAAACCCATTTCATATTATCTAGACAAAAGCATTTCAAAAAAGAAACCTATATTAGAAAAATAAATTATACGTATATAATACATCTCATAGAGAATGATAATCTAAAGAGATATTCAACAGAAAATTTCCCTAGCAAATTTTAATTACCGTAACATTTGAGAATTTACACAATTGCACCTATAAACTTACATCATTAACTTCTTAACAAACCTCAGCAATGACTAATTATGTTAACAATATAAACCTAGCACAAAACAAGTCTTTTATTGTAGCATTCTTCGAATATCGAAGAGTTTAGTTGAGTCCGTAACGAAACACACAAAGTAAAAAAAACAGTTGATGGAGGAGTTATGAATGTGAGTTCGATGGTTGTAGGATGATTCCACAACGGGAACTGAGATACAGCACGGCAAGGGGAGGGGGAGGTTCAGTCATCGGAGCCAGCTGATCTCTTAGTTTTCCGCTGTCTTGGACTCTGTTTGATTTTTGGTGATCGAGGTGACTTGTCTAAAAAACAAAATAAGGTATATGAGGCACACCAATAACTGCATACATTATGTTATTGTAAAGGAAAAATATCATAAGAAACAAAGATCACATTCAATGATGTGATCTTTGCCTATGGATAGATTTTAGGCAAAGGAGATCTTATAAACAAAATAGCAACAGAATAATAAACAGCAGCTAACCTGCATGCACTTTTGAAATATGTTTTCACTTCTCTTATAGTCAAAAGTAGAAAGAATATAAATAACCTATTTGTTAATTGTAAATAAAAACAAATGTTGACTGTAAATTATTGTTTTAAATTGTTTCCCATTATATTATCTTTAAAAACAGAACAGAAATTAAATTTGTACTTTTTTAACAGTAATGGAATTTATTAGTGCAGGTTAAGTGGCATAATGAACTTGGCAATTTAATACCCACTTTACCAAAGGGCATCGGCCTACCAATATTCCTTAAATGATTGTTTTGAATACTAGTATCTTGAATCAAATTGCCTTTCCAACAATGCACATTGGACTGCAAGATTATAAATCAACAATTTTTGTAACGGTTTTGCCTCAAAAATAATCTATTCTCCCTCTCCTTCAAGCTAATAGTTCCCAAATTAAAAAAATGTAACTTGCCTATCAATAGATCAACTATTGCCAATTGCTACCCTCCCACCCAGCAGATTACAATCAATGGCCTATTTTCATACACAAGATTTTTCTGTTTTAAGTTTTTGGTGTGTTGCAGTTGACATCACTGCTAAACTTATGTTGTGGCTATGCTAGTTCTCTATCGACTTGTCTTCAATTTCAAACTGTGGTTCTTTGAAGGATTTTCATGTGATCTCCAATGCTTGGGAGCTACAATAGGCAAAATTATAATAGCAAAATGATGTGAACTTACTGAAATTCTTAAGAGTCTCTTTGGGGAGCCAGTCGTAGTCAACATCGTTGGGGTTCGTGGTGCCTGTCTCGACAGTGGGTCGCTTGGTGGTGCTGCTTCCCACTCGCTTCTTGCCCACCGACGCCAGGAACTGTTGCCCCGCCACCAGCAGCAATACGCCACAAGCTCCGAGGAACAGGTAGAGGAAGAATGTCTCACCGTCCAGCCCCTCTTCTAACTCCACAATGTTTACTGTCTCGTTGTACACGCCCTCGTAGAACTGGTTTCCACTCTGGCACATAAATCATATCTGATAAGTCTCATATCACTACCGAAGTATCCAATAAAAAAAACCATAAATGGAATTATCTCTTTCGTCATGGATGTTTACAAGCAAAATTATTAATTATTCAAAATCCTCCTAAACACCAATAATTTTCAATTCTTTCAAAAAAACCTTGATCAGTCAAATACATAAAAGGATGAAACAAAATAATTTCATGGTGAAATTTTGCTCCTGCAGTTCGAAAGATTAAAATAAATATCCTACATAATATAACATTACTGTGCAGTGTTGCAAGAAAGTGAGATTAGTTCTCAAAAAGTAAAAAGATTTTTATCCAAAAGGCATTTATAGTATTTCATTTAGGGCTAGTACATTTAATTGACAAACAGTCCATGTTAGTTATAAGGAGAACATGGAGAACATGACAAACAGTCCATGTTAGGTATAAGGAGAACATCTCTTTCTTGGTTAAAATATTACTTTACAAACATAAAACTATATTTTTCAGGTTTTTTCTCCTGAATGATCTATTAATCAAGCACTAATCTCAATACAGAACTAATAAATATGGGGTTCCACAATGATCAATTTTGTATCTACTTTATTTCTTTGTTTCGCCATGGATGAGAAGTAGTCAAATATTCTTTCTATTAGGTTTAAAAATTCTTTATGTAAAATGCAATGATTCAAACTTAAGCATAGATGAATTAACAAAAAATGAAATAGAAATAAACATAAAAAACTGTTATACACTTTTTCTCACAAAATCAAAATAAATCAACCCATACAAAAACGGTACAAAATTAAGTTTAAAAAGTGTGCACCCAACATTTGTATTTAGTAAAAAAAAGAATTGGAAGAAATTCCAATAACAAACAAATCTTTGATCCTTCTATAAACAATTCAAGAAGAGACCACCCTGTTAAAACTAGAGAGAGAAAATAAAAATACCAAACGTTTTATTTATATTTTTTGAAAGCTTTAAAATAACGGGAAATAAACACAATCTGGGTAGAGTTAAAGCGATTTTAATGAGACCCCAAAGGGCTATGAAACTTTTGCAGGAATATATTTGATCTAAGTGTACAAAAACCCCTTTGTTCAGCTTACTTTTATGGCTCAACTTTATAAGAAGTTTTTAGCATTTTTGGTAAACAGATTAGATAAAAGTATTTATAATTACATTTAAGGCTTACCTTACCAATCCATCACAAAAATTGTACACAACTATCTGATGTATGAAGCTAACTAATAAATTATTACTAAAATAATAATAATTTAAAACTATGTTTAATGTATTAGTATTATCAACTTTCAAAAGAGATGGGTAAATAAATTTCCTTGGCTTTTAATGAGGTTTCTCTGAATTCCCAGACTATTCATTCCTATAATTTCTCAGATTTAAGCTAATACTGGAGAACCAGTATTGGCCTACCCAAAAAAATGTATATATTTAATAGAACATGTTAAAATATTGTTATTATTTATAAATGTGACTGAATTTATCACTCCAAACAATCGTAATAGCTATAGGAATTAACTTTCCACTCACCGCATCCCTGTACTTAAGGTTAACACTAAGACCGAAGGGGCGGCCCGCAAAAGACTCAGAGGGGATGAATGAATACGCTAGTGTCGCCTCATGGCCAGGCTTCACTGCACGTTCGTATGCCAATGTGGAGAAATTCTGGATGTAAAAGTTGAAGTCCATTGGGTAGCGGAACGAGGCGTCCAAGGTCTCCAGCACCATATCCTGGCTGCCCTTGTTGAGGAAACCAACCAGAAACTCAACCAAGTTGCCGCCAGGAAGCTCTGCAATGTGACATTGTTAGTCATTACAATTCAATACAGAGAACTGAATTTTTTCAGTGTTTCAACACAGTGACATGTCCTGGCTGTCCTTTATGAAGAAACTGAGCATGTATACAACAATTTTATTACCAAAAAGGTCAACGTGATACAAACCATTGTCATCATTATTTTAATCCAGTCCTAAGAACCAAAATTTGGTACAAAGCTTTTGGATCAAATATCTATGACAGTGAATTTAATTTTTTTTCTAGTGATCTGTCTAATTCTGTTTCCTCTTTTGGTACTGAGAGATCCTTAAAAATGAAAATTTGGATACTCCACAAAAAAAGATTGATTCATTTAGTGTCCATCGAAATAATGTTATAGAAATAATTTAAACTATTTTTGGCAACTTATAAGTTGTTTTGAAAATTAAAACTACATGGACAAGTAATTTAAAGTTCTTGTCTTTCAGCTTTATTCAGCCATGTTCATCTCTCTTGGCCCCGTCCCAACTGGAAAAGAATAACTAAATTCCCTGTGATTAACTTTTTATACTTGGCAAAAGGGTAGGAGCTCTTCCAACTTCTCTGCTGCAAAGATTGAATCTTACAAAGCAATAATTAATCTTACAGGCTAATTAAAGGTAGGATTAAAAACATTCTTCAATCCACAATGGCAAAAGACACATGAAAGGTGAGCTGCAATATTGCTTTCTAAAAATAGTTTTTTCAAAAGCAGATATTAACACTATGGGTCAGGTGACAATATTACTGCTCCTGACAGTCATTAATTAGATTGAACTCATCATCCCCTAACTATCAATATTAATATGAAGTTGCTTTATTATTTGTTCATCATGTCCACAGGTTTCTAGAAGTGTCGGACAAGTCAACGATGCTCGAGGAGGCATTAGGTTAGGTTAGATATTAAAGATAAATTGCTCGATAACATCCTCTTGCCATTCCATTCCTTGCCATTTACAAATTAGCTGTTATATAAAGCATGACTTTGAGATTACATAAGAAAATTTTAAAATCTGTTACAATCATGGTTATTCGAATATAAATCTGGGAAGAGCCAATGTCCAGTGGTTTTTGTCATTTAAATTTAATTTACGATATTCAGAGAAGGCATTCTTTTTCCTAGAATTGTAATTATCGTTCCTATTGTTAACCATAGCAAACCAACGTCATCCAAAGTAGTCCACAATTAGATGGATATTCTCTTACCGAGATTAGAGCCAGGTGTGAGCACAGGTTTTGTGAAAAGAATAGTTGTCGCTGCATCAGGTGAGCCGCCACTTCTTCCGTCATCTTTCTTCTCATCAGTCTCCCCGCCCTCCTCCAGGATGGCCGTCTCCTCACCCTCTCCTTCTACGTCTGCCAGATCATCATCGCTGTCATCGTCCTGTGCAGCCGCCAACATCCTCGGCCCTGACATGAAGAGTTCATCAGTAAGAAAGTCCACAAAAATTAATTATATCAGTTTTTGAAATGAAGTAAACAATTGACAGATATAACTAGCGTCAGTACCAATTCAATTAAGTCTACCAATATCATTCCTTTACCAAATACCAAATTGTGTCCTTGTCACAACTTTATTAGTTTTATATTTTTTATCTGTATCCATTGAACTGTAATGTTTAAATTTAAACTGTTTTAACTGTTGATCATTAACACAAACATAAAAACCCATAAGATGTTCCTTATTTAATTACTTGATAAATGTTGGGTTTAGTGACCATTACTAAAACAATATAAAACTACTTATGTAATATTTTTTATTCAGGCTGTCATTATTGCCAACATTTTAATAAAGAAAGTATTTTAAAAAGTACCAAAAAATTATTAATAACCTGATTATAACCATATAGCCCACCCTCTTAGCATAAGAATAATCGTAATCATCATATCATAATTCACTCCAAAATGATTTACATGCATACAGTAACTTTAAAATATACAACTCATTGAGAAAAAGAAAAATAGAATGTAGCAACAAATCTAATCCAAAAGGAAATATATGATTAAGTTACTATATAATTAATGGAATTAAATTATTTCAAGAGTTGGACATTTATTTATTATTATGGTTCAAATTTTCTTGTAACTAGTTTGATTTATATAATAAACATAAAAAAAACTAGGAAACTGGAGGGAAAACTAGTCAGGTTTCTGATAGAGGATAACTAGCAATCTGATGAAAACTAATAACAACTAACCTAATCTAACTACTTGACTGTTTCATTTACCCGAAAGCCAACTAGCATATATCAGAGGCAACAACCAACACTTCCTTATTTTCTGCCATAACTTCCTTGTATTTCACATTTCCCCACCTTATAATATGTTTCCCTTCTTCATTAGTGCACACTGTAAGAGAAGTTCTAACCAATTTTAGCACGAAAAATCAAAGTGTTCCTAACCTGAATAAATACCAATTACTTACTAAGCTATGTTGCACAATAATATAAGATTTTTAAGGTTTTAAATTTACCAATTCTAAAACCACCTTAGGAATTGTAGCAATATTTGAAAACTTATTTTTTTTCAACAAGCCATTTGATTAATTCTTGCTAATAGGCTATCCACATTAAAGAAATAAAATAGTACAACAAATCTATATTAATACCAATAAATTAGTTCTGAGGATATTAGTTATGTGTATTATCCAATAAAATCACAAAAAAAGAAATCACCAAAGTTAGGTATTTATTTTATCGCCTTTGCAAATATAGGCTATATGTAGTGGAGTGCCGATTATCAGTTGAGTAGTAATCCGAAATGTCGGTTATTCAAAAGGAATACAAACTGTAGTGTACTTTCAAAATTCCTGACACAACAGACATTCCACAAGCAGTGAGACAGTAAATTAAAAACCCTTAAGCGACCAGCAGGAGCTCGTTGCGCAGCAGTCTGGTTGTTTACTGTTCCACTTCCAACTGTACACCTAATCTCACTTTGTACCACTGACATGAGTGTTGTTTTAACTGTCTGTGCTTTGTTCGTTGGCCTATGTGACATCGAGTAATATCGGTGAAACGTAAATATGTTTTGCTTAGTGATGTGGGTCGGGTAAATACCCTTCGGGAAGGTAAATATTTTTAAAAGTTATTTTTAGTCTTCAAGCTCTATACAACACTTTTTGTTGAAGTATTGAGTAAACCAGGATTGAAGCACAGTATTTTGAAGCCTTAAATTTAAATTAGCAACAGTAATTGTATTTCAAAATTTAAAAAATTAAGAAGTACATCCAGTTATTTATGGGTATTAACTTTTGATCTGCTACTGCATTTCTTTTAACGGTTTTAATGGTTATTTTCTCTTAAACTAACATCAAATGTTGAAGAATAAACCATTTAACGTTTAGGCTACATATGGTGAAGTATTGCATTGAAAAATGAGTTTTTATTTTCTAAAGTCAAACTTAGAAATGTAAAATGTAATTTAAATTAAAAGTTATACACTCTGCGACAATTAATTAATTATAGTTAAGTTTTGGGCCTGCTACTAGTTGTCAACATCTTTTAACTGTATAGTTCTGAAACATGAAGTTGCATTTACAGTTCTGGTTGTTTAAAATAATGGTAATTCTAAGCAATATATGGGTCAACCTTGATTTTTCTCATATTACAATATAATGTTCCAGGGCCATTCCACGCCAAATCATCCAGCCAAAAGTAGAATTGACACCCAAGGTTCTCTGATTTCAATAAAAGTTTACATAGATAATATATACATATAAATAAGAAGAAATCCAAAATTGTAGCTTTATTCTAAACAAAGGGTTTCAGAGATACGGCCATTTGAAGTTTTATGCTAATTCAGTTTCCAAGGCCCATTTTGCCGCCAAGTGAGCGTACACACGTATTCTCGTCTTTCCATGTAGAATGGACAATTATGGAGCTAGAGGCTTCAAATTTTACTCATATGTTCAAAACTTAATGCAGAATCATATAATACTATTAAATGGGATTTATTATCTTCTATCACCATAAAAAATAATTTCATAAACACAAATAATTTGATTTTTCTGAAATCGGAACATTAAGTTACAAAAAGTGTTGTAGCAAAAATCTCTCTCCACCTACCCTTATAAAAGTATATATCACTGGAAAGAGGATAGAATCATCTTTCAAATGGTTATAATAATATGAGTGGGGTTTTTGAGTATTAACATTTTTATCATATATCAAAGTCAAAAATTAAATTTTAAGACACTAAAATGTGATTGTATACAAAATATTTATGTGATAAAGAAAAAATAAATTCTAAGGTGTAAAAATGTATTATATTTGTTTTGAAAATATCTGAAAATATATGAAGGTGAAATAAAAATATTGTGTTCTAAGTTTTTAAGTGTGTATAAATAAAAAAAGAAAATTAAGTTTCTTTTAAAAAATTTAGTAAGTCAATGAATTAAAGTATTATTTTACCACAAATAATTATTGGCCTAACTAAATTGGCCTACAATTACTTTTTACCTAAAACATGGCTAATTATAACTTTACAAGCATTAAAATAATATTTTATACAACATTTAAAAGTTTAACATTTCTGAATAAAAAAAAAAACAACACTTTATTAACTATTAAAGGTCAAACATCAATATTACATTATATGCTAATTACTAATATTTTATAAACACAAACCACAATGGGTGACATCTAGACCAGTTTCAACCAGTGTTTGAAATTACTCTTGTGGAGACATGAAACATTCATTCAAGTCTCAACATGAAAGAAACTTACCTCTTGTGGAGACATGAAACACACAAGTCTCAACATGACTCAGTAAGTCACACTGCAAAATATTGTCAGTATGTGAGGATCTGTGGTTCAGTTAACATTGGTGCTGTGTACTACATTTTGTGAATTGTCTATTTTAAATGAATGAATTAATTTATTTATTTATAAATATGTAATTAATTGTGAAGTGTTTATTTTTATCATGGAAGAAATTGCTGGACCAAGTCAAGTGAGACCAAATTTTAATTTGTACAGTAGGTAAACTTTCAGACTCTTCTTGTGAAAACTTTACTCTGACAAAAAGATAAAAGTGTACATTTAATTTTTCAAAAGCTTTCAAGTGAAGAAGTAGAAACATTGAGTTGGCGGACAAATAATCAGTATCGTGAAAAATGGACACAATTTGTTCTCATCATTTTTGTTATTTTTGAAATATTTTGAAAAAAGCCAAAATCATGTTGTGACCCTTTTCAAAAAACATGCTGTACCTTTGACAAAGAAAAAAGATTTAAGAGTTAATTACCTTAGAAAAGGCGAAAGATGTTAAGAGAACATAAAGATATAATTTTAGTCTCAGGAAAGCTTTTGTGCAGTAATTGTAGAAAGTTATTGAATGTAGAAAACAAAGGTTTAAATTATGATGAACTGCATTTCATGAGAGTGATGAAGATATTGGCAAAGATCTTACGACTGCCAAAAGAGTAGTGGAAAAAGAAGTTCTAAATGAGTCTCTGTTAGGTTTAGATGTGACACCCTCTGAAACTCCAGTCCTTATCTACTCATTCAAAAAAAAAAATATGCCAGGAAAAAGTTTAAAGCAGGCAAAATTACAAGTCAAGAAGAAAATATTCTTTTGTCCTACAAGTAAATGATGATTCTTTAAATGAGTCTTCGAGTGATGGCGAAGAAAAATTTCATGATGAGGAAAAGAAAAAAATCTGAAGATCTTGATTATTTAATGGATGCTATTAAGCAAAAGCTGAGGACCAATATAACCAGAAGGGGAAAAAATACAATTACTAACAATTGCTCCTAAGTCATGGTCCCGCAGAAAAGTAGCTGAAAAAACTGAATGTTTCAGAATACTTAGTACGAAAAGCTAGGGCTGTTTGTAATGAAAAGGGCATTTTTGGCGATGCCAGAACCAAAAGAAGGTAGAAAACTACCTGAAGAGACAATTGAAGCAGTAAAACAGTTCTATGAAGATGATGAATTTTCTTATATGTTTCCAGGAGCGAAAGACAGAGTTAGTGTACAAAAAAATACCTACATGCAAAAAGACTACTTTTATGTAATTTAGAAGAACTGTTTATTGCATTCAAAGAAAAACATCCAAATTTAAAAATAAGATTTTCAAAATTTTGCTCTCTGAGGCCAAAATGGTGTGTACTGGCTGGTTCTCCGGGCACGCATTGCGTTTGTGTATGCCTATACCATCAAAATGTCGAGCTTTTGGCTAATGCCATAAATCAGCATGATAAAGAAGCCATACATATTATGATGGAAAAAAAAATTAGTCTGCAACAGACAGTCCAGAAATTGTGTGCTGAAACGTTGTGTTGAATGTCCAAAAACAAACGAGCCATTAAGACAATACTTGGAGGATATTTTAGAAGATTTTGATGATGAGGAAGAAATCAAATTCTCACAGTGGATAAGTGATGGTCACATGAAGCTGCAGACAATGCTTCTTCCACGCCAAGAGTTTATTGGCTTTGTAATTGATAAAAATTGAATCACTCATTCCACATTCTTTCATAACTAAATCACAAAAACACCTATATGAGGGAAAGGAAGGAGAATTTACAATATGATGTAGCCTTAGTCCTAATGGACTTCGCTGAAAATTACAATTTTGTCCTACAAAATGAAGTGCAATCCTATCATTGGAGTCATTTAAGTTGTTCAATTCATCCTGTTGTTGTTTACTCAAGAAGCGAGGGTGAAACAACAAAAGAATCCTCTTTGTGTTTTATTTCCGATGATTTGAAACATGATGTACCATTCGTCTATTCCGTTCAAGAAAAAAACGTTGAGTACATTAAGTCCAACTTTCCTAACGTAACCAAAATTGGAATACCTAACAGATGGTTGCAGTGCCCAATATAAAAAATTACAAGTCAATGGTAAATTTGTGTTACCATAAAGAAGATTTTGGGCTAGAAGCAAGTTGGTCATTCCATGCAACAAGTCACGGAAAAAAACGGTTTGTGATGGGATCGGAGGAACAGTTAAGAGGACTGTAACAAAGAAAAACTTACAAAAGTGCCAGAGATTCAGACCAAATCATAAATGCTGAAGAGAATGTACTCATTTTGTGCAAATCAGTTCTCGAAAATTAGTTTTTTCTTTTTGAAAGAGAACGATATTGAAAACAAAAGAAAGTCTCTTGAAACCAGTTTTGAATGTTGTGAAACTATTAAGGGAACAAGAAGTTTTCACTTCTTTCAGCCAGCAACTAATGAAGTAATTACAGCGAAGCGAACTAAGCTCAGACACTGATGTCTGTTTTAAAACAAAAAACATATTCAAGAACACTTTGCCAACTCTAGAGCCTAATATTCATTCTTTTGTAGCATGTGTCTATGAAAATAATTGGTGGATAGGAATGATCCAGTGTTTCAATGAAGTTGAAGGAGATTATGATGTAAAATTTATGCACCCTCATGGACCTAGTGAAAACTTTTTTTTGGCCCAAAAAGAAGATCAGTGCCCTGTTCCAGCAGCTCATCTGTTATGCATTGTTAATCCACCTGAAACAACCTCTCTTGGACGTTCGTACAAAATTGATTCTGTATCTCGGAAAGAAATAGACAAAGCGTGGAATATTTTCAGTTTGTAATTAGAGTGCAATGTGTGTGTGTGAGAAAGAAAAATGTAGTTTTGATGGACCAACATAATCAATTCAGTATAAATGATTTTTATTTTTTTTTAACATGAAAATGTACATACCTGTTGAAATATTATCAAGTAAGTACTGAATATAAGTTGTGTACTCATTATAAGTGACTTAATTGTTTTAAAACTTAACTGTGACTTATTCTGCAACAACATTTGATTTAACATATTTAATTTTTATGTAAAATGGCCTCTTTCAAAACAATTTTTCATAGGTATTTTTATATTTGGCTATATTTTGTGTTTTAATAGAGTAAAATTTTATTTTTTACTTTGACGTGTAATAAAAAATGGTAAATACACAAAACCCCACTCATATTATTATACCATTTGAAAGATAATTTTATCCTCTTTCCAGTGATATATACTTTTATAGGGGTAGGTGGAGAGAGATTTTTGCTACAAAAACTTTTTGTAACTTGATGTTCCGATTTCAGAAAAATCCAATTATTTGTGTTTCAGAATTATTTTTATGGTGATAGTAGATAACAAATCTCATTTTTAATAGTATATTATGATTCTGCATTAAGTTTTGAACATATGAGTAAAATTTGAAGCCTGTAGCTTAAAAATTGTCCATTCCACATAGAAATACGAGAATACGTGTACGCTCACTTGGCGGCAAAATGGGTCTCAGGAACTGAATTAGCTAATAAATTTAAAAATTCATATGTCTGGAACCATTTGTCAGAACCAACTGAAATTTTGGATTTTATCCTATCTAAATGCCTACATTATGTGTACAAAATTTCATTAAAATCTGTGACGGGTGGGTGTCGACCCCTGGATGACTTGGTGTGGAATGGCCCCCCAATAGTCAATTAGAAAAGGAAATGACTAGAATTTCTTGCTGGAAAGCAGTTATAGGGAGCGGGCAAACCCGCGAGAATTACTATTAGTGATCAGGGGCACTGACGTGATCTGGGCTTTTAATTTGGAACTACTCGAGTTAATTTTTTTTTCTAAAAGAGCAAGCAGCGGGCAAGCATTGATCAAGATCAAGCATTGTGCGTGATCTGGGTATATTACTGAATTAATTCAGGCCAAAGGAATGACACAGATTCCTTTACCAGATTTTTAAAGAGATTTTGTATTAGGCGGATTATATTGGTTTTACTTTGCTTTCCAGCATGTAATTATGTGTTTAAAATTGTTTTACATACATTACCTACATTATATTGTAATATGTAATAACAATTTATCAGCAATTTTTAATAAAAAAAGGATCACGCACGATGCCTGACCGCTGTGCAGCGCTTTGCGCTGCTTGCTCTTTTAGAAAAAAAAATTAACTCGAGTAGTTCCAAATTTGAAGCCCAGATCACGTCAGTGCCCCTGATCACTAATAGGTAACTCTAAGCAATATATGACCGTCTGGCGGTTGCCTGCTCCCTATAATTGCTTTCCGGCAAGAAATTCTAGTCATTTCCTTTTCTAATTGACTATTGGAACATTATATTGTAATATGAGAAAAATTCGAGTTGACCCATATATTGCTTAGAATTACCAAAATAATTATTAAAAAGTTACTGAACTTACAAGTAGACGTAAAATATTGTATTAGTAGAAAAAAATATATAATAAGCCACTTCCTGTGGTGTTTAACACTTTCATATTTGATAATTGACTTTTGTTTTCTTCTTGAAGCTTTGCCGAGATTGCAATATATTTTGTAGTCTCTGTGTCTCTGATGTCGAAACAATGTAAAGAGTTCACTTTGAGCTTTTTCATCACAGACTTTCAAACAAAACATGACTCTAGGTTACAGGGGTTAAGTCAAGGCAGTATCAGATTTAGACGCTCCACTAAGAGGAGAGTGAACTGGAGCTAAACTCCACAGTCACATTCAAGGAGCCCATTTTAAAATCGCACAAATCTTAGCTGTTGCTTTTAAGACCTTAGTCCTACCAAGTGCTACGTTTTATTCGCTTCACCCATAATATACATGAATAAGCAGGCTATATCAAAGCATAGAAAAACATCTGGAAAATTAAAACTTACAACTAACATAAATTAGAACTCCAGAAACTAGGGTTCATCACCCTTTACTTTCCTCATGATTTATATCCATGTGCAGTAAATTCCTCAATAAAAGTACAGAATTTCAATATTGTGAATTGGATGTATATTCATCTTTACATAGATTATTATGAACTAAGCTAAACAGCATCAGTCATATGTCATATTTGAATGGTGGATTCTAGGCTAAGGAATTAGGCTATTTTATTTAGATAACTTACCATTGTCAAATATCAATAAGACAGCAGGTAGCGCAATTAAAAATAACAAAAATAAGCCCTTCATTCTAGAATGATTTTAAATCTAATATATGCCAAATGATATTTCTAGTCCTTTACTCAAGCTAACACATAACCAAAGTGACACCCAACACGAAATGAAACAGATCACCGTGTGTCGGTTAAGACGATCATTCGACGTGGAGGTAAATTTGGAACACATGGCAATAACGGCTGCAAAGTGAACATTTGGTTTTTGATTAACCAATAATTTATTAATATTTCTTACCGACATTTGTAGAGCTAACTTGTGTATTATAATTCTAAAAACTTATATATGTGTAATAAAAATAAAAAATGTGTATGTGCGCTATCACTTACAAATTTAAACCATTCATATAGTATGCAGTGTGGAATTCATATTATTGAACAAAATTCTCTGCTACAATTCATGTTCTTGAGAGGTGCAAACTCATACGTTTGTAGAAATTAGATAACAATCATTGAGCAAGTTTTACTAGAAATTCGTATATGAAAAAAAACTATTAATCTTCTCATTATTAAGCCATTACTAAACGAACCTAGTTCATTGCAATAAAAACTCTAGAAAAATAAACTTCTACTTGTCCTCCGAAGCATTAAGAATTGGAGCTAGGGTGACTGGGTCAACTGTTGCTGCTCCAAGTCTAAAAAGCCCGAGAGTAGTGCTGTTAAAGATTTAGTCAGCATAAAAATGTTTGATAAATATCTTACTTAAATACTGCGTCTTTGACCAGACTAGCTGGGTACACTGCGTAATTGGACTTAGAATTAATAAATACTGTTTAAAATAAAACTATAGGCAAGATGGCGGTACTACACGAGATTTGAGTCCATTCAACCACCTGAACAGCAACATAACTCATCAATAGAGTAGAATGATATGAAGAGTAACCATAATTTAATTTGGACTTCAAATACATTTTTCTCCTAACATTGAACGGCCTCAGGGAGTTTGTTAAACATCCTGAGTGCCAGCACTGGGAATTTCTTACTAAGCCGGCAGTAGGGTACGTCCCTATTGTTTAAACCACAGAGATTGTAAGAGTGTGTGTCCGTTCTAGACTGGAAAAATCCTAAGTTCTTTCTTAAAAAAACAAGGCTCTGAAAAATTTATTGGCCGAAAATAGTCTGGATCCCAAGTCTCTGAAAATTGTAAGCACAGTGATCCCGATAACAGCGAATGAAATTATACGGAGTATCTTCTGAAGGAGACGCACAGACCCACAGACCGCCGCGTGACCCCAGAGCAACAGTCCATATCTCAGGTGAATATGATACAAAGCATGGTAGATCTTGATCAAATGTGCCTCTGATACCATGTTACTAAGTCTTCTGAAGAGTAATTCTCGCCAGCTTGTTGCAAACATTGCTGATGTAGCCATTCCACGTCAACCCTGTATCAAGAGTAAGATATCTACATTTCGTTTCAGGCTCCATATCATACGTTGGGGTGTTCTTTATTAAGATAAAGCTTGTTTTTAAGAAATCAGTCCATTGCCTCATCAAAGATAACATTCGGAAGGCTGATGGATTCTTCTGGTATTTTATCCTTGCAAAAAAATGTAGTCATCCGCAAACAGCAGAACATCCCCCTTTCAGACCTAGATCATTTATTTAAAATTTATTATAAAAGTAATGGCTCGTAAATACTGAGCCTTGTGGAACACAATGCTTCACAGGTAGATGTGGAGATGCTGCTCCTCCCACTGTGAGAACCTGCAGTCTACTCTGGAGGTAGGACTTAAGCATAAGGTGTACCCTGCCACTGATTCCACATTTGCCTACTTTGTTTAATAGGAGCGCATGCAAGATACAGTCAAAAGCCTTTGTTAGATTAGTCAGTATAAAGGCCACCGAGTCACCAACTTCAAAAGAATCCAACAAGCGTTTGACAGCAGTAACAGTTGATCTGACTTCCCGGAAACCATGATGTGCATCTGTAAAGTGCCCATTGCAGGTCAATTAACGAGTTGTTTTTTTCATTATCGACTCAAAAACTTTGGACAACACTGGTAATATTGAGATTGTCCTATTTTTATCCAATATTATCAGGGTTACCTCTCTTGTAGATTGGTACTGTTCGAGCCAATTTCAGGGCATCCAGAAAAATGCCTCTTGTCAAACAAAAATTTATTATCACGATCAGATGGTTTGCAATGACCTCAGTAACGTTTTTAGAGCAACCACTGACAGCCCGTATACATCGTGGCAAGTTGAATTGTTTTAACAACGGCCGAAGGACAGACAGGCTCCCATTCCACAACAATTATTAAACAAATCCTTTCTGTGGTCCACAGTAGACGAACCGATGTCAGGCAACGACGGAAGGGATCTGACCATCCTATCAACCTCTCCCAGTATAAAGGAGTTGAACACATCCAGACTTACTGACAATTTCATAGCTGGTTTGTTCTTGCACGTCCAGTTGACCAGATCCCAGGCCATCTTACATGATATTTCTCATGATGTAGGGAGTACATCAGTACTTCGCAGAATCAACACTCTACCGATTATATCTTTTTATCTTCAGGTAAAGGGGGTATATTTTATACCTATATCAAGGGATTTTACTTCTGTCATGAAGAAAAACAACAATTTTCTCAATTCTAGCCAGCTTCTAGTTATACTACTCCTTTGGTCTTACAATACCCACAGTCGGTTTACAGTTTTTGGCTTAACTGGTTTTATTGAAAAAATTGCATCAAAACAGTTTTATTAAAGACCCCTAAGAAGTATTCAAAAACAACCTGAACATCAGCGGCGCCATAATAGACAAATTCCCAGTCAATGTTCTGCAACGGGATCTTAAAACTTGGAAGTAATTCATCTTTTACTATCATTACACTATGTATGTACTGCTTGTGCTAGTTAATAGTATCGTCGTCACTTACCTCATCCAAGTTCACCTCAATCACCACTGGGCAGTCATGGTCTGCGATGACAGGGTCCAGAACATCCATGATGTACTCCCAGGAACTGAGGGGTGTGGAAATTGAATCAAGACGGGTTGCTCCTCTGGTTGGCTCCCGTGAAGAAATTAGGTAGTGGCCTTGGCTTTTACATACGTATATCATGTGGCAAGATATCTCGATAAAGATCATTTGCAAATGTCGCATGCAAACTTCGCGAAGCCTGTTACGCGACACGTGGCGTGGAGTACTTTTTTTATTATCTACGTACTGTCTTCTCATATCCTGCCAGCCATAGTAAAGTTTTAACCATCTTCAAAATTGAACATTTTGGATTGTCCTCCCCAATCACAAAATGAGCAAATGAGTGATGATTTTTGGTGGTTCGGAAGTCACCTTTAAGCCGTTGGTCCCCAGATTAAGTGTTGGAGAGGGCTTCTTAGCCCTAACTTCGCCTGGTAAAATAAGACATTCTTTACCTTTTTACCTTTTCAATTTACTAATGGATATTATATTCTCGGATCTCTCAGTGAGTCTCGGAACGCAGAGGTTTAAATATATAGATTAAAAATACTTTGAGTTTGGTAAATTATATTGCTATAGACCACTAAACACACAACCCATTGAAACCTTTGAGTATATATAAAGATTATTATGCAGAGATAATGATAGCCATCCTGATCCTCCGTGATAGTTTTTTTGAATGCTGGTGAAATCATCCCGTTAGGTTAGACTGTGTTGTCACATTCGAACTTATACTGTCATTCGCTACTCCCCCCTTCTTCTCACAGCTGAACCAGGGAAAGTTTAATTAGGTTATGTTATGTAACAATATTTCGTTGGTAATATAATATTCATGTTTAAAGCAATATTTTCTAACATTTCAAACACCATTAAGGGGACTAACAGATTCACAGAATCGGTAAGTATTATTTATCAGCACGATGGCTAAAACTAGAACAAGTACATATACTTCTTATTTAAAATTAAAACAAAATATTTACCGGACCTAAGAGCTGTAATTGATAAAAGTCTAATAAGTTGTTGTTTTTTAAGCACAGTTTTTAATTCCTAAAATTCATGAACTTTTTATATGATTGTATACTATTATGTATAATTGTTTTCCTTGTCGAAAACCATAGAAAAAGCTTTAAAACAATTGTATGAGTCTTAACATAAGTTAATACTTACATACTTGGTATTAACCGGGGTCACTATTTTTGTTTGTTTTATGGTTTTTCTTGCTTGGGCCCTAAAACACAACATTATTAGAAAGAACAGACATTATTAAACTTACTACTGAGAAAATTACATTAAATGTTGATGATTGGTTTCTGTCTCCCAAAAGGAAGCAATGTCAGTGAGGAGGCCACTCTGTCCTTATCTACTAGCTGTTATTTCGCTATAGCCTACATACTATACATAATCAGATCGTCAACATGATCTGATGTCGGAAAATTTGAAAGATCTGGGATGTCTGGAAAGTACTGATCGGAGTATCGGCCATCAATGCTGGTTTTGGTGGAGACACCTACCTATATTGCGTAAGCTAATAACAAGAATGTCGCTACTCTTTGTGAGGTAGAAAACAAGAACCGATCCTTGACATATAATTTCCATAGTAAGTAATTAAAATAAATTGTTTTTCTAGTAATCCAGTCAAAAAATGTCCCAATAAGGAAAAATGTTATTTTGGTATTATTTGGACAAGTTTTCATTATTGGGGACCAAAATAAACTTCATTATATGTTACTAGTACTTTCTTCATTTTATAATGAATCAAAGAGTACCCGATGTCTGCAAATCGTCTCCACATTGGCTTAGACCAGTAACCCTTCAAGTAAACCTAGATGTACAAATTACCTGTCATTTTCGAATAATGAATTGTTGTTCTTTTAGTTCTTGTTTTCATTGATTGTCATGCTTTCACCTCTGGGATTTACCTCAAACTGAAGAGGAGAGTTTTTTATTGGCAGAATACATTTAGCGATCGGGAGTAGCAGCGACTGGTGGCAGTGCATTGAACTCAATTCTCACCGACATCACTTCCTTTTGGGAGGCAGAATACAATATCTGATCGTCATAATTACTTGTATATTTCAAAAAAGGTTAAATAAAGTCCTTTCTTTTTTAATACTCTTTACAATTTATTTTGGTTTTCTTAAGTTAACTAAAAATCATTTTTATTTCAATGGAGTCACTTAAATCAAATATGTTTATAATATTAAAATGTGTTTAGGTTAGTACAGATTACTTTTAAGTTAACTATTAACCTAATTAATCAGAATCGGTTTGTTTTATAATGGTTTTAGTTAAGCAATATTGATATAGAAAACTGGATCTGCTTAACGTGCTTAACCCAAATGCTGTGTCACATTTAGCAATTTGTACAGTTATTTAAGAAATGTCATAAATTTATTGTATAATGTCCAATTTCTATACTATTTGTTTTGTTTTGTGCAACAATGTGCATATTAACACAGTATATATGCCAAAAAACTTCTTGACATGTAATAAAAATAAAATATTACAAAAATAAATTGAAATATTGTTATTTTGGTATTTTCAGGTTTGACTGTCAATGCTACTGACTGATTAAAAAATAATAACCTAAACGTCATTTATCATTTCAATTTAACTCAAATGTAATTGGTGATGTTGTTTATGTAGTTTAGCCAACTTATAATTGCCTTTCTTGAAAATTTTAGACTTTAAATTAGTAACCTATAGCTTATTGTAAAATACTTTAGTTATGCACTATATTGTGATAAAAGTAAAATGAATAGCCAATAGCCACCCAAATGATTTTTGTAATTTCCTCCAATCACCCAATGTATGGGTCAGGTGGGAATCAGAGTTGTAACATAAAAATACTCAATTAAGGTGGAGAAATATTTAAAAGTACAGCTTTTAATCCTTGAAGTATCAGTCATGTGATATCCGGGAGAAACGTCATTGTGTAATTGGTGTTGGATATCCGGTACATATATTTACATTTATAGCTACAGAGTGCAAAAAATGATTCATTCAAATACCAATATCATCTATTGCCTGAAGAAGTTTCATGCAAGCTTGATATTCAATATGAGATTAAGATCAAACCCCTATAAAACATATTACTGATCTCAAGTTAGTGATTATTCTGCTGTCATTTTAATTTATTTTCATGTTTTTATTACATAAGAGTGCAAGTTCAGTTTAATTGAGTTTTACAGTTGAGGATACTTAAGTAAAATACCTCTCTTGTTTGAAATGGTAAGTTATTATTTTAATATTTTTAATAACAATACTTTTAGTCTGTTTATTTAACTCCTAAATTTGTTTATAAATTATTCACGAATTTAAATTTATTGGTTAGTTGTACAAATACTTCTATAGTTAGTTATGTTCTTAATTTGTATTTGATTTATATTATTATAATAGGCAAATAAATATGTGTGGTGACTATTTTAATACTATTTATAGTAGAGTATTCGCTTTCTGTCAATAATCGAGAATTTGAGTTTTATGTCTTAAGGTAACATATATTTTGAAAGATTTATTCCTTCATCATTAGATCATGCAGAGGTGGATGTGTTTGTCAATGTTTATAATAAACATAATACATACGTAGAAACAGTAGTTAAAAATTAAAAAAACACTAATTAAAAATTACAAACATGTTCATTTAGGAGTGATTGTGTATTTAGTCATTAATGTTTCAAGAATGTTTCTTCTATCTTGAGGCTACAGTTGGCTACAGCGTTAACTCCAATTTAACACAGTACTGAATTACGTACATTTTGGCATCGGTGGTTATGATACTTAAACACTAACTACATCATGCACAAACTACATGTAGTTTGTCTGTCTGCATAACTTCAATCACTGTATAATAATGTACCACAACATTTAATTAAAAATTATTTATTGTTCTTGAAAGATGTTCTTTAAATCCTTGTTGTAAGGATCATCTGTTAGACTCATATAACCTTTACAGTTAAATGTAAACCAGGTTTATTAGGGATAAATATGATTTTTTTTGTCATGTATTTATTTTACTTTGGAATAAATTCCAAAAAATTAATTAAATCGGTACAGCTGATTGGTACTTTATAAAATATTTTGTGACGTTTACATTCAATGTACACACATTTTAACATTAGTCACAGATACTGTTTTATTTGATTATTTTTATATCTAAAACTAATTGCATTACGTTTTTGTTATAAAACATAAACATTGAGTATCCTCAAACCAATAATATAATTTATTATTTACACTTTTTACTACGTCCACGACAATGGCTAATTTCTGGATTTCTTAAATGCACGTCGAATTTTTCATTAATAATGGAAAAAAACTGTAATAGTTACATTTACTTTAAATGTCTAAGTATGATGAGAAATGTATGTAGGCTTTGCTGTTTTGAACATAAAAAACTATTTCGGAATTTTTTGTTAAGGGATATGTAAAAAAATAAGCAATTATGCGTCCAACCGGTTACACAATAGTTTGAGGCATTTTTCAAAGTGCAGGTTCACATTTTAAAAACCATCAAGATAGGTAAACAACAAAAACGCAATAAGGAAATGCATAGCAACGTGTATCCCATTGGGTGCACAATGTGCTTTATGAAAGTGCAGTGTGTCCCCGATTGGGTACACAATGGCAATTGTGAAAAATCACGTGGACCCGATGGGCTCCTTGTGAACGTGTTAAACTAAGGCCAAGGACAGCATAGACCTTGACAAAAAATTTGTATAAATATCCTAAAATATTTTGCATAATACCTTTTAGTTTTTAATGTGTTTTTATTATAGTATATTAAGTATTGTTGTTAAGTTTTTCTGAAAAATTAATTAGCTAAATAAAAGCTAAGTTATACACAAATAAAACAATTTTCATATTCTATCTAGGGCACCATGAACCTACTCCATGATGTGAAAGTGCCTGTGGAGACTGCTACTTTTGGAATGGGTTGCTTTTGGGGTGTGGATTCGCTTTTTGGAGGAAGAGAGGGTGTTATCCGAACCAAAGTGGGATATGGAGGCGGGAAAATGCCTAATCCCACATATTACAATATGTAAGTACGTCTAGTTGTCATAAGTTACTTTATCTAAAAATTAGGTAACTTTTTTTTATTTAAATTTAGTGTAATGCGTTATAATACCTTATTAATATTAACAATGTACTACACCTGGACATTAAATATATAAAACGTATTATTATTTCACCAGATTAAAAAAAAAAAAAAACATATCTTTCAGTGACACCTCCGAAACAACAACAGTTGTAGAGTTTACTGGTTTTTTTCTGCATCTTGGAAACACAACAATATTGTGCTATGTCAAGTAGCCGAGACACATTTGTATGAGGCAGGTTAAAATACCAAACTTGGAGGCATCGAGCGATAGTGTATGAACACTTGCCATCACATTTAATCTCTTCATTTCAACAACAACTTATAAAACTGAACTAAAATGCCCCAAGTCCAAAGCACTTAAAACTTATTTCACACACATTTTAGTATCATCAAAATTTTATGTAAACAAATTCCCTGGTATACAACTGGGAAATGAGTCAATCAGAAAACTGAAAATTGAAAAATTGGTGAATGAATAAATGGTCTGTAATGGCTGAATAGTACATTAGAATCTTGGTTTCGTTATGGTGTGAATAAAACAAATTAAAATGTTAATCATGTGTTTGAAATAAAGAGCTTCAAATTTTAAGTTGAGATGAATTTGCAATGTTTCATAAACAATATTACGTTTTTTATTTGTTTAAATTTTCTTTCAGATTTCAACTATTATGGCACAATTCTAACTTCTGTATTGTATATTGCAGACCTGTAAAGTTGGTAATGTTCAAAGCACAAATAAAACAGTACTGATTTTAAAATATATAAATAATTAAAATATTATTAACATTTACGATTTTAAAAATAAAGATCCTTTTGTACACTATTCATATTAATTTGAACTCCAGTTTTCCTGTTATGTGTTTAGTAATTAAATAATGAATAAACATTATAGAATTGATAGATATTTTGAATCTGTAAGTTCCATTGTAATTTTAAATGTTTGTTTGTTGTAGAGGAGACCACACAGAAATAACTCAAGTTGAATTTGACCCTACAATTGTCTCATATGAAAATCTGTTGGAATTATTTTGGAAAAATCACGAGCCTGGTGCAAGAATGAAGACCCAAGTATGTAAATTTACAGTTATGTTATTTCTTACACAGCCATAACAATTTATAAATTTTCTGATTCACTCTGTATTTCAAACATTTTGTTGAGACCTTTCACATTTGATCATTTTTTCAAAAAATTAAATTAATGTTTCTTTAATTTTGTTTACAGTACTGTTCACTGATCCTTTACCACAGTCCAGAACAGAAGACTCTGGCAGAGAAAACACGGGATTCGCTCAAAGAGAAGTCTAACAGAGGCGTTGTCACAAGAATTGAGCCCTTCGATAAGTTCTATGATGCTGAAGGGTGAGCATGACTCAAAGGCTGTCCAGCACCAACTTTTGAAATATTTAAACTATTCAGTTAAAATTACAGTATTTTAGCCCTTCAACTGACAGTTGAACATTATTTTAATAATATTGCATGTTAACCCTTGGCAAGCCAAGGTCGTGTAGATACACAGAATTATAAGATATTTATTTTATTTTAACCTCTTAGAGGCCTATTTATTATGGTTTTACTGAACTAAATATAATTTTGGGTATAAATAATGGATAAGTGATCAGATCCAGTGTGATCTTCACATTTTTATTGTGCGAGCTAAACAATGATAGCCAGCCACTTGTTATTGTCCGCTACATAACCAACAATGTCTAATTGTACACATTCAGTCAGTTAGCGGTTGCGTCCAAGAATATCTGTTTCTACATGCCTTCTAGAGTTAAATTGTCTTTTCTTTTGAAACATTTTCAAAAATATATTAAGTAATTTTTTAATAATTATTATGTATTAAACTTTTACACCATTTTATATACTAGTTTCTTAATAATCTATTTTCTTGAAACTGAATTTTTTAAATTTTCTATTTTAAATTGATAAGTAAATTGTTAACCATATAATTTTATATTTAAAAAATGTTGTATAATATTATAAACTTTTAAAAGTTGGCTTTTTAGATCTGGAAAATTTTTTTGCAAAATGCATTTCTGTTAGAAATATATTCCATTTGAATGTGATTTATTAATAAATAGTTAATTGGAATTATGCAGCCGTTAAAATACAGTAAGTAAATATTCAGTAAAGTTCTTGATTAATCAAAGCCATGGGTTTACATTTCCGCTACTAGGTAGCGATGCAAGTCTCCATATAAATGTTGAAAAATGATTTATCAACAAACAGCAGATAATTAATACCTCTAATTAAATAAATGTATTTATGCTTACACTTTTTATGTTTAAATGTGTGCCCTGAAGTTTCCCCATTCTTATAAAGCAGAGTTTAAATTTTATGTAGTATATCTTCATATTTTATAACATTTTAATATTTAGTAGCGTGACTTTTTTTAAGAGTAGCCCTTTTTGCTACACCATTTGGGATTTGATTAGTATTAAATGTTTTAGAAGAACATTTTAAACTTTGTTTTATCTATTACTTGTTGATTAATAGGCCTAACCGAAAACAATTATATGAGAGACATTTTACTTACTGCATTTTATTGATTTCCTTGAATTCTCATAAATATAATTTTAAACATTTATGGTGTTTTGACTATACAAATCCCTCTTCTTAGAATTATACACTATACAAAAACCCTTAGAATGAAGATACTTGTTCGTAAAATTGGTAGTTTTACAGTAAATAAATAGTTAATACCTATCATGAAATGTTTGAGTATTTTAATAAACTCCAGAGGTGGAAGTAAAACTATATGCAATCATGACATTTCCATAGGTACCACCAGAAATATCGGCTTCAACAGCACTCCGACCTCATGAAGGCTCTCGGCTTCCGAAAGGATGACGAGAACCTGAAGACTTCTCACGTGGCAGCCAGAGTAAATGCATATCTTGTGGGCTTGGCATCGGTGAAGCAATTTGATGCCGAGGCACCTAAACTTGGTTTTAACCAGGAGACAACAGACTATATCCGCGAGTATGCGGTTAAGTATCAGGGGAGGGGGATGCACTGCTAGTTGGGGTTAGGTAAAGCTCATCAAAATTGTAATACTTATTGTAACACCAGTAGGCTAAGTCATCTATGTATATGGTGGGTTGGGGAAAAATGTTTGAAAAGATTTGCAGAAGTGTGAAGTTGGGTTACTCTTTAAAGAGCTTCATGCTTTCTAGTTCATAACAGTATATAGATGATTCTTGGAGAAAGCAATCTTCATCACTAATAGTAGATGGGTAACAGTACACTACACACAGCTATAGGTCAAAATGATCTTGAGCCATTAAACTTAAAAATACAACAGTCTAAGATATAGAACAGTGGATGGGTGAAGTCATAATTTGGTAAATAAGTCTAGTTTACTGTGGAAAATGAGAACTGGAGTGGGTGGGTTCCATCCATGCCAGAGGCTTTAGCAAATGTAGACCTGTGGGAGACATCTCAGCTGAATATTATCCCTCGTTATGGTGGCTGTTGTATTAATTCTTGGTAGGATCCCAATCCCCTTATTTTGAATATCCAGCCAATTTCAATGCAGGAGACCTTTCAGATTTAAGTTGCTGAACATTGAATAAGCAAAAATATGTATCTATTGTTTAACTCGAACTTAGCTTATTAGGTTTTGGGAAGATCTTCTCTGGTAGTTTTTATTCATTTCTTTTTGGATGCTTAAAGTAAAGATCTGTCAAGACAGATCCATCTAGCACGTATTATAACTGACTGTCCTTTAAAAACTTCCATAGGTATAAAATTATATATCTTTATCTAAATCCTTCAAAGTTTTGGAGTGTTCAAGAGTTTTATTGGATTGTTACAATATTGGCTTCAGTCGAAGATAGAATTCTATTGGGTTCAGTTAAAGGTAGTGTTGATTTTCAGCAAGATACATTTAGCGACTTTGCTTGCCTTTTCATTAATCTGAAAGTAATTTATTCGAAGGATTGTAGTAGGGAGTGTAAAAATTGCTATTACCCATGAGTTTAGTTGAAAAATGCACAAAATGTCCAATAATCATTAATTTAATTATGATTTTAATATTTTCAACTAATTTAAAAATAAAAGAGCGTAATATGATGTTTTTATCATGACTTAAATTATAAATAGGTTGTTTTGTCATGTATTTTGTTTAACAATAGTTAAAAGTAATAGTTTTTAAAACTGTGATAAAAAGTGTTGTACAATAAAGTATTTATAGTTTTATATTGTTCTGTAACATAACATTTTAATTGAGTTATTTATTTATAGATATTTTATTCACCACTGAGTATTTATTAATATTATAATATTATGTTTCATCTGTAATCAGAGTTTAGTTTTTTATTTATCATTAAATGATGGATTTTATCTCAGAATGTGTTATTATTTTTGGAATTCCTTTATAAAACTAAATTTATTTCCAGCATTTTTGCGTAACATTCTCTTGCAATCTTCCAGTCATGTAGACTGTACTACTACCTGATGTTGTTGTCGAACTCTCATCAACGCATATGATCAACCTGAATTTGTGTACTTTATTATTTGTACTAAAGGTGAATGCAGGATTTGAGTATGGTGGTGTGTTCATGTCCAGCAACTTATATTATTTGAATCAGGGGTGAATCCTGGTTTTGACTGTGGTGGAGGATCCATACCCATCAACTCATATTTAATTGGGTGGGGGTTAGTAGATGGTTTTTTTTTTAAATTACGTCAGCTGTTGAAGCGAAATAATTTTCAGAAAATTTAATTAAAATCTTTAAAACACAATGTAATGAATTTCGTTAAAAAAGTAGGTTTCTTCCAACTTTAAATTATTCTTGTCATCCATAAACAATATGTATAAAGTTCTAGTTCAAATATGTTTATCCTAATAAATGTACAATATTTAATACAAGTTAACATAAATCAAAACTAATTATAACAGTACATAATGAATGTATTATTATTATTACTATCAAAAATAAATGATTAAAAATGCAAAAAATAGCTGAAATAATAATCCCCATATAGGAATATCCTTGTATTGAGATAACTCGTTTATTAAGACGATAAGTTCAAAAAATCAAAAAATGTGATATATATTTACGCTCAAAGAAATTTACTGTAAATATATAAATTCATGAAAAAGAGTGTATAACCAATTTAGATAAAAGGTTGATAAGGTATAGTGGATGATTGTGTTATCAATAAAGCTTGTTACGAACTCAATTGTTCTATTACTACATCTACTACTTTGTCCTGGGCACCTTATTCTTTCTCTTCCATACACCTAAAGTACCAGCCATGTGAGATATAAATAGATTATTGTCTGTTCGTTATTAATATTCATTCAATAAATTTCATTATTCGTAATTCATTCTGAAATATATTCTGAAAAAGTCATAGTTGTACATCTAAAATTGTCATACCATGTCTGGAATATTTCTAAAAATTGTTTGAATGTTGCATAATGAGTTGAATTTTTATTTCAGAAATATTCTATAAAAGCATTTCTATTTTCTAAGATGTTTATTTTTTACAGTTTCCATTTTTTCAATCTGTCCCATCTAAGTTTCTACTTAAGCTTCTATCAAATATTATTTTATATCAAAATGTTATTTTCCTCAAGGAGTGCTGTCCCTATTTTGTAGCCATTTTTAATGCTTCCTCATTATCTTCTGAATGATCAAGAATGTTATTTTCACTAAGGCTGCTTTCTATAGTTGAATTAAAGACAGAAGGGTATTGGGACCCGGCAGCGATGGCCGAGGTTCGGGGCTCTTCGGGACCGGTCGGCTACAGTGTTGCCAAGTTGTTCTGTCTGACTCGATCATCCACAGCGTTCACATCAACCGCTTCTAGGTAGGGGTGGTTCGCAGCGGAAACATGTGGACACATTTATCGAAGCGATAAATTAATAGCGTTCGTTGTTTTGAGAATTGTTATTTTATAAGTAATTGAATCAGAAATCAAAACCTTGTAAAGGATTTTTACTGAAACCACGAGTGTATTATTGAAAATATATACATAGGCCTAATAATAATAATTTGAATATGGTACATTTTACTGTTATTAATAGTTACCTTCAAAACACAAAGGAGTATATTGAAAAGAACTAAAATTATATTCGTTAAGTAAATGCAAGTCTGCTAAGTTATAATTATATACTCAGTCTTATCAGTCTTAGCAAATCCGTTGAAATGACCACTGTGCCGCGGTCAAAAATCAACTTAAAACAAATAAAGATACTGTAGTTTGAACCTGATAAAGCTCGTTTAGGATAGTATTTTTAACCAATAAAAGGTATCCTGTTAAAACCGTTATAGTATAATAATTGTTAATTGTTGAGTCTAAACTTAAATTGCTAGAGTGACCAAAATGCAAAATTTGCGACTAGGGCGTCAATCCGACTATGATATGAAATTTCCTTCAGTGTGACTTTTATCGATCAACTTAATGTAATCTAATTACTTTACAAAAAATCTGTAAAAATATTTCGAAACTTGTTATATTTTTAATTTATTACTAAATGTTACTAACTTTAACCACAGATTTGTGATGAAGGATGTTTTTTTTTTTATTTTCTTATCATTCAATTTAGGAAATCAATTTGATATACAGAAAACGTGGATTTATTTACAAAATGTAAGATTTAGTGAGTCGATTATTTTTATTTGTCTTATAATTTTTTCATTTATTTTTCAATAGCGCCCATTTTATAATCGGCTAAAACCTCTTTGGAAATTACTTTTATTTCTGAGTAAATTAAATACTAAACAGTACATATACAAAAAGCCAACTGACTTTGCTGCACAGTTTAACCAGGAAATAAGTAGTGCCATTAAAATGCATTTAACAAATTTTATTAGTAACATGTAAGGTGTAATATTTACCAATCATTACAAACTATCAATCAATACGGCTTTTTACAGTTCATCGAAGTCCAACACTCTCTTTCTGCCACCGGAGAGAGAGGGAAAATACCACTCACGTTACTGCCGCGTTCTTCCTCTTCATTGTCACTGCTGTCACTGTCCGAATCCTCTTCACTGGAGCTGTCATTGCCGATGTTTATTACCATCTGCTCAACGGAGTCTTCCATCAACCCTTCATTTTTCCAAGCATCTAGGATTATATTCTTCGTGTGGTCTACTACCTTCTTCCAATCAGACTCTGTTACACGTTCCAACCCCTCTTTCGTCAACTGTAATATTTCAGTTATATTAAATTTCCTGTTGCTTCTTGCAACATATTCCTTTACTTGAGCCCAGATTAATTCTATAGGATTGAAGTGACAGTGGTAGATTGGTGGCAGACGAAGTACTCGGTGACCATGTTTCTTTGCAATTTCGTCGACTTCATATTTTGTCTGAGGTTTGTTTCTTTGAATAAGTTCTAACAATTCAGCTTTTAACATCGCCTTTTCATACTGTATGTCATGATTATTTAACCACTCTATTATTTCATCCTTTCTAGAACTGCTGTTAGGTGGTTTGTCAACTACTTTTGAGTGGTACTTTGCATTGTCCATTACAATGAGCGAGGGCCTCGTTAGGTTTGGAAGTAAAGCATCTTGAAACCATTTTGAAAATACTTTGTGGTTCATCTCTTCATGATACTCGTTGGTTTTCTTTGATGTAAAAAGTAATGCACAGTTAGGAATAAATCCAGCAGAGCTGCCAGCATGCAACACAATTATCCTCCCCCCTTTTCCAACGGGAACAGGAAACGTACCTTCAACAGAATCATCAGTCCATCCAATTTTTTTACAGTGCCCAGAATTTACCCAAGTTTCATCAAGCCAAACTATTTCCTCAAAATTTAAATCTTTTATTTCTCTAAGAAATCTGCACCTCCAAGCAATCCTCTTTCCATTAATATTTTACGGCTACCAAATTTCTTGTGTTTGAAACCCAATCTCTTCAATATAATGGCAACAGATGATTTGCTTCCACGAAAAAGATCTGCTTCTGCAAGACTTACTTGTAGCTTCCTTACTGTGGGATACTCTCTTCTCACGAAGAATCCGTAGACATGGCGGCGGATGGCATCTTTTTGAAAGGCGTCCAGCTCCGTAACAGGCTTAAACCTCGAATATTTCTTATCAGGAGTGTTCAGTTTCAAGCCACTCTGTTCACTTTGTATTTTCTCCTTTCCAATTCTCACAACTGTATTTTTTTCCTATCTCCAAAGCCGCAGCAGTTCTTTCGATAACTTTTTCTACTGGAAGTATCGGTCCTTTGTTAATTTTCTCTCGCTGGAAGTAGTCTCTCACTCGACAAACCAACTCACGGGATTGGCCTCGCAATGGAACGCCTTTTTCTCCAACCTTGGTGTAAGGCACACTTATCACGCGAGTGCGGGGCCTACCGCGTTTTTTTATCACTGTTTCAGTGCACTGAGACATGGTACGGAATTAACAGTAATTAAATAATGTCTGTCACAAAAGTGTAAAACTAGAAAGTACGTGCGTACACTTGTCTTTCAAATAAGGTTTAGTCTTGAAAAAGACTGTTTAAACACTTGGCCACGAACAAACAGAAGCGCAATAACACCACACGAAACAACATACATAACCAACAACCAATAACGTAATGAAGCACGGTTTGCTACTGCGCATCACCCAGCTGATACCTACCGGATGACAGCTACAACAGAGGAGACGTGACAACGCTGCCTCCGTCGAAAAGGAAAGTGCTCGGCTGTGATTGGTGGAGCGGTAGGGCGAGCCTTCGTGAGGCAGTTCGGCTGTCTTCGGTCGAGCTCGTCCCAATACCCTTCTGTCTTTAATTCAACTATAGTTAATTCATTGAAGTTTACAGGCAATGTAGACTGAGAAGCTGGGAGTAATTGGTTTGGTAGCATTACAATTTTATTTACAAGTGCTTTAATTCCATATGTTTATTTCCGTATTATCACATAAAAAAGTTTTTTTAGTAACGTTCTGATAGCCAGCATAATACTACGTTTTACAGAGACCAGTGCATTTATCTCAGAAAGTTTAACCCCAAAACTAAGGAAAGTAAGAGAATTTTTAAGGGCATTTTGAGTTGGAAAGTTAATTTAATTATTCAATAGTCGTGATTTGTGGGAATTGTATTAATGTCCAATTAACAAGTAAGGATGTACTGTATATATTATAGTATTGTATGTAGTAACATATTTATTGCGGTCAGCTGTGTGAGTGAGGTAGGTCAGTGGTGGCAGATGGAATGTGCTGGGCTGTCAACCTCAGCAGTTGCTGACAAAACTGAACCTTCATTGCTGTCAATATGTTCATTTATGTATTACTTATAATTTTTTAAATTTTATCATAATTGAAAAACATTGATATATTATACTATTAAGTTTTATGAGGAAATAAGAAATAAAGAGTATAAAAGAACAGTGTAAAGTTACTGACATTGTAAATCTGCTTCTGGAACAAAGCCAGTTGGATATTTCTAAAAATCCATAAATTATTTTTAAAGTTAGGTTTGGTTTAGTGTGTATAGAGATTAAAATAAAGAAACTGATACAACATAAAATATATTTATTGTTTAACACCCTAAGTATGAGGTCAATTTGTATTTAGCAATAAACAAATGACAATTTTCTTGTCACTCAAAGATTTAATGATAATAATAATATTTTATTGCTGTAAAGATATTGATAAATCATTAACAAAGTCATGGTTACAGCAAGGACGTAGCCAGCAAGGGGTCCAGACCCCTAAATTGTCAATTAATTTTTTAGTAAACGATTATTATTATTTAAATAATTCAGTATTACTGATGTGTACTGCTGAAAGATCGTTCTCAACATTGAAATGGGTCAAGAACTTTTTAGGAATAAAATGGGAAATGAGAGGTTGACTGTACTTGCCTTACTTTCTGTCCACTATGGGAAAATATTAGTTGTCTTGACCCCCTCCAAATTTTTTTCTGGCTACGTTCTTGGGTTACAGTAAAGTTGTTATACCAAGTCAGTGCACAATCAAAATATACAATAATACAGGAAATTATCCAACACTAATATAAGATCCCCTAAACATTAACTATTTTAGAGAAATAGAAAACAATAATAAAAACATTCTTATACTACAGCATTAGATCAAAGTACATACACTTACTAATATATTAAGAAATACAAGGTTTGTTCAAAAAATGAGGGGAATTTTCATGTTTTGAGAAAAATATTTATCTGTTTGTCTACATTATGTTGTTACCTTCAAAATAGTCCCCATTATATATAATGCACTTGTGTCAACTATTCTTCCAATCCTGGAAATACTTCTCAAACTCGATCTTTGGGATAGCCATTAGCTCTTTCAGTGATGCACTTTTAATGGCATCTATGTTTTTAAAACAATGGCACTTTGAGGTTCTCTTCATTTTTGGAAATAAAAACAAGTCACACAGAGCTATGTCTGGAGATTAGGAGACTTGAGACATTGTTACAGTACTGCTTTTGGCAAAAAATTAACAAATAAGCAATGAAGTGTGAGCAGGTGTATTTTCATGGTGCAAAAGCCATGAATTGTGTTTTTTTTTCGGATTGCTTCACACAAACGGCATTGAACATGCAGGTAGTACTCTGTATTGATCTTGTGACAAGAATTCATGATGCACTATGCCATTGAAATAAAAGAACACAGTGAGCATAACCTTGAAATTCAACTGCACTTGACAAGCCCCTCTTGGTCTTGGCGATCTAGAATGCCTCAACTGGGATGATTGAGCCTTAGTTTTGACGTCATAGAACACACTTCATATACACAACTTTATAAAATACTGCAATAAAATCAATCCTCAATAAAAACAATCAACTTTGAAATTATGCAGCTAGGAAATTTCTTATTTAAATTTCTTAGTAAATAACTTTAAAAATAAACCGTTTCTCTTTTGCTTAATATAATTTTATTTGTTAAGTTTGTAAAGTACCTATTCATTTTTATTTTAAATTTACATTATTTAAAAAAATTCTTGTAGATTATAAAAGGGGTTTAACAAAAGCCAAAAATAAAATTTATTTTTAAATACTTTTTTAAATATTTTTAAATTCATTGATTTTAGCCTCTAATTTATTATAAAGATTTAGTGATATCTCAGTACGACTTCAAAGTTTTGGGTAACGGCAAAACTTTATGGAAGTCTTGTTTTTACTGTGTGTGTTTTAGCTAAAAAAATTGTGATTAAATATTAAATATCAGAATTAAAAATATACTTAACTAAATCATAAATTTATTATTGTTTGTATTTTTAAAATCTTGAAAGTAGGTTTACAGTGCTCTCTATTAATTTTTCTTGAGCTTTTTTTGTAAAATTAATATTTCTTTAACCCTTAGCTGTTATTTCAAAAAACTAATCTATATCTTACAATTGTTTTTTAGATTTTCAAAGTAGAATGTATTTGCAAAGGTGTTTGGAATTACACTAGTTAGATGACTTATGAGATTTATAACATGACTAAGTCTGGTTTTAACATAGTCTAATTATATATGATTGTTCAGTCTAATTGACTGTCTACATAAATACATAAAAATTTACTAGCACTCAATAAGTTATTGTTTGAAACAAATTAATTAGATTTAAGGCTAAAAAACATATTTTGAATTTTTTATTATTGAGTGAACATTAGAATCGGATTAGAGTTTGGCATCCTGTATGTCTCATGAGCCAAAATCTCAGTTCTTCAAGTTTCCACCCTCAAGTTCAGTCACCCTCTTGTTATCCATAAGAGACTTAGAGATATTCTCTCCTCAATGCAGGAATCAACTTTATCCATTGATGCATTTTATACAGAGCCTAATGATTTTTCTGAAAACATTTTACGTGAAGGAATTGGTGTATATGCACAAAAATTTGGAGTATTGTTAGTCTTTGAATGCACTTTGTTTAATTTTGCAAAATCCTGGTTAGGTTTTGGTGTTGGGTTGTATTGTTTTTATCTTGTCCAGTTTGTATGTTTTAGGAGTAGTCTGATCTACAGAATTTCTGGCTTTCACAATTTATTTAGAGCTGTATTGAATATAATAGTTTTATCTCTAGAAGTTTCTAATTTCGCTTCGAATTCATTATATAGATATGCATAAGCTATTTTACACTTTGTTGTTTCATAGGTACAAATAAATGTTACAAAATACACTAATTTACTTTTAGTTTTTATTTCATTAACAATAGCTGGCCAAGCAGTGTACTTCTACTACAGCAAACACATAATCACTCTTTTAATATCAAATTTACGTTTTTGTGTTCATGAAAATAAATCTTTTATTTATTGTTTATTAGAAACACAAAAAGGTTATTTTCTTTTCATTTTAAATAAGTTAAAAGGGCAATTATTTATGCATAGGTAGAAACTTCTCCACTGAATTGACTATTAAATCCAGCAATTTATCACATAGTCAGCATTCAAAGATAACTGATAGCTGAACTGTTGGTACAAGTGATTGCCAAGGGATTGATAAAGTAGCTGGCTCTTGCAGGTTGTGCTTTTGTTGGTGGGTTATGTAACAATACCCTGCACAAACAGGAAGTATCTCAGTTGCAAGGCCAAGTTCACATTGCCGACTGTGGCTGAAAGTAATATTCTCATTTTATCTGGAAGGGTTTCCACATCAATAGTTTATTAAAAATCTAAACCTGTTGTGGAGGAATACTTGATTGTAGTACAATACGGTATGTTGTATTTTTAATATTCACCAATAATTAAGTTTTCAGAAATAATGTGCTTCTATCAACTGTAACAGTAATTATTAATTTAGTTCATATAATTTCTGCCTGTAGAAAATTAAGTTTATAATTTATATTTAATATTTATGTATAAATGCTTATCTAATTTTTTTTCCACACTAGTGAGTTAAAAAGCTATTATTAAAATACCATGTTCAGAATAAAAAGACTGGCACACATTTTATAACTTATAAATTGACTAGCAGTCAGACGCGGTTTCACACGCAATTTTCAAAATCAAAGACTTAGTGAAAGCATTTATGATGTAATATGATGGAGCCCTACATTTTTTAAACATAAGTAGACATATCAGGTACATATTAATTTAATATCCACGATTAAGACATTCAAGGCGTAAATAAAATTTTGACTGGTTCTATTTTATGTTTTATCTTACAACTAATATAAGTCTCAAAAAATTAATTTGGTAAAACTTCCGTCTGTTTAGATTAATTTTCTATCTCAAGTACCGTAATAAGGTTTGATTTGTGGCCCGTTCAAGATTACCAACTAAAACCAACTATGATTAAAAAATGTCTACTTTCGGCTCTTAATTTACTTTCTGTCTAAGACTTTTCAAGTGAAAATTTGCTTTTATGTCCTAATAAAGAAAATATTTATAATTGTACTTATAAGCATGACTGTAAAGTTATTGTGGTCCAAAAGAGTCAGATATGTCCGATTAAATACACTTCCACTCTAATTTATTATGGTTCCACAGTTGAGTTTATGTTGTTGCACTGACCAAGAAAATAAACACATATGTGGGTTTTGGAGTCCAACTTAGATTTAAAAGCATTTATTGTGGTCTGCGATGTTTCTGATGCTATAAGTAATATTGATTTTTACTCCGATCAAGAAAATACGTGCATAGGTGAGCTTAAAAAGACAACTTTAATTAAAATGCATCTACTTCCGTCGCTTGTGTTCTGCTTCTGATATAAAGGGAAGAGTGTGGTTCCCATTTTGACAACATCATATAATATATTTAAAAGTAAGTAAAATTTAAAAAAAATATGATTTACAATAGCAACAAAATAATTAGTAAATTATATTGATCACAATATAATGACTTGCTTATTTATAATAGAACGAACAAGAAAATAGTTGTTTTATAAAAATGTTGGTGAAATTAATAAAAATGAACAAGCAGTTATTGTACAAAACAGTTATCGGTCAAACTCTTGAGATGTTAAATGGTCACCTAATAAGTTGATAAAAACAGAAGTGATAAGATATCTTAAGTGTGTTATATGTGAGGAGGCTTATCAGTAAAACTCTGTTCGCCACACAATTTGTAACTGATTGATAGTTCAGCGGGTGTTAACTTGTTCCAGAGAATCATGAGTTTACTGCACAACGTGGATGTTCCCTTTGAGAAGGCCACTTTTGGGCTAGGCTGCTTCTGGGGTGTAGAGACCCTCTTTGGGGGCAAAACAGGGGTCCTACGTACCAGGGTGGGGTATGGAGGGGGCAAAGCTCCCAACCCCACCTACAAAAAAATGTAAGTAGATATGTGAGAATATTTTATAAGGGTCATTGAGGGTAAAGTTGAGGTACTTTCAGAAAGTGTTTCTTCCATTTGAGGTGTTTATTTCAATTTTAACCACATTTGGTGTCCGTAAACATTTGATATAGATTAATTTTGTTTTTTGAAAATCAGGCTCAGAAAATCTTGGAAACAAATGTGATTTTAGAATCCAAATTCCATTCTCTTTACAGCCCCTCTTAAATTGGCTTAGGGTGATGCAAGTGATTTTGGAGTTGGAAATATATTTTTAAAGTTAAATTTATATCTATGATAGCTTTTCTGAATATAGAAAAAGTAGAAACAATTTTTTTTATCCCTCCATATAAAATGACAGGCATTAAAGTAGGAAGTTGGGGCAATTTTATAATCTGGTCTAAATGAAAATGTTAGATTTGGTACAGCAGATACAAGAGCTAGCTATACCGTCAGTGAGTGACACGTTTTATGTATACAAAATTATTAACATGTAATTTTTTAAATTTTATTTGCAAATAATATATTTTTGTTTACATTTTATTATAAATATGATATAGTAAAATTTTAATTAGTTTTTATTCAATGGTTGTTAATTTTATGTATATCATATGTAGTTGAGTGGTAGAAAGGACTTGATAGCCCCAACTCTGCTTCTTTGATAAATTCATTTTTCATTTTATTTAATCTTTTCATTCTCTAGAGTAGTTTACTGTTTATTAAGGACCAGCAGTGTTGGTGGCTATCTCAATTTTGACCCCACCAAGATAAATGTTGAGTTTAAAATATTCTTATTATTTTATATCATATAGTTTGGGGTTTCAATTTAAAGATGTAATTATTATGCATCCAAACAAGTTTTTGTTTTTTTTTAATATTTTTATTGGTTATTCAGAAAAAATCTCAAACTGTGTCTTATGGATTGTTTTTTCATGAACTCTAAGGGACAAGAAGTGATGTGGTGGATGTGCTATGTATATAATTTAATTTTTATGTTATAATACATAAACTATCTATATAAAAGTTGAATATAACAGTTGGTACAGGTGAAGAGCTTCTATTGATACATAAGCCTTTAATTTTGTTGCATTAATGTATATAACAATTTAAATCAAAGTTTTACTTACCTTGATCTAAGTTGAAACCACATGTTTAACTTATAATATTGGAACTGTAAATTAAACATTTTATAACTATCTTCAGAGTAGAAATATATTGAAACACTGATTTTATGTAATAAACCTGTACTTTAAATTGTAATTTTGTGGAATACAACTGAAGTAATATTTATTTTTATAAATTGAATGAAAAGTGACAGGAAGTGAGAATTCCATTGACTCTTGTAGTGACAGACACTAGATAGGGATAGCCTGGATTTTCAATCAGCTGTAGACCTAACTGGTTGGTGAGCCACCTGTAGTGACAGGTCAAGGTCAGTCAGGTTATTCTGCTTTGTACTGCTGTCTGCTTTGTTTACGTACTTGTTTACATTGGTTAATTTGACCACTACTGTCTGACATCAATGAATTAAACCAACATTTTGTTACTTTAAAGCTTTTTTTTTTAAAAAAAAAAGAAAAAGAAAAATAAAGTGAGCAAACTTGTTCACCGTAATTCATGCCCACATAGGATTAGTATTTTTTCTTTTAATTTATTTTGCTACAGCAAATAAAGGACTTAAAATAAGATATCATTGTTTGAAAATAATAAATATTATAATAATATAATTTTGACAATGGGAAAATATCCCTGTGGTAAATGTGAAAAAAATGTAAAGTCATCGGCTATCTTATGTAGCATATGCAATAAATGGTTGTGCACTTTAAGTGTGTTAACTTGACCACTGATGTGAAAACAATGGAGAAAGAACAATTTTTGGAGGATTGGAGATGTTTAAATTGTTATTCAATAGACAAAAACGAATCTATGATTGACGCAAGTACAGAATCTACTGAAGAAAATTCAGAAAAGCTGAATTATTCGTCACTAGCTGATGAGATGAATAAATCTGTCTTACAAGAAAATGAATATTTACGAAAAGAACTACACTCGGCAAAACACAAAAGCTCGTTTTATATACTGGAACTTGAAGACAAAGTAAAACAAAATGAAGAAGACTATGAATTATTAAAGAAAGAGTCAGTTGAAAAAGAACAGGAATTATTGAAGAAAATGAAAGTATTGGAGAACAAACTCAGATATGAAAAAGAGGCAAAAGAAAAGCTATCTCAGAGGTAGAAGAAGAAAACAAAGCAAGTGAACATGTACATAACTATACAAATAGATCGTGTGATAGATGTGTAATTCTTAAAGAGGAAACTACAAAAATGCTTGATACAATACAGTCTCTAGAGAGTATAATTGGGATCTTGGAAAGAGAAAAACTCAATAAACCAGACACTATATGTAAAAGAACAGGGGATCCCAACTGCTTGGATTATTTCTCTCCCTTAAATGGTGTACAACAACCCACTCTTGATGTTGAAAAGTGGCTGAAAGTGCCATCTCGTCATTCTGTTAAACCAATTAACTATAATAAGTCAGGTCCAAAGTTCTTCTCAATTAATCCGTTTGAGGTACTTTCTGATGTTTCTACAGAAGAGGTGACTGATGAAAATGAATGTATCATCTCATCTATCAATATTAATACTGCTAAATCAAAAGTCCATCAGGCAAATTACAGCGGCTTGAAAGCCAAACAAGTTCACTGCCACAATACTTGTGAGAATAAGAATAAAGATACACTGTTGATCTGTGCTGACAGCCATGGGAGTGGCCTGTCTTGGCATATTAACAAGAACCAAAACTCTTATTCAGCAGTGGGGTTCGTGAGACCTGGTGGTCGAACAAAAGACATACTGGACTCTAGTAATATTTCAAATGAATTAAAAAGTAAAGATGATGTATTAGTAATTTTCTGTGGCACAAATGACATCTCAAGGAATGAAGCTAATGAAGCTATAACTGGTATAACAGACAATTCAGAAGGTTAGGAACAACACCATAATTCTGGTAGATTTGCCAAATAGATTTGATCTTCCTCAATGGTCATGTGTGAATAAGTTGCAAAGAAAATCTAACTTATCAATTAAGGAACTGTGTAACTCTTATAAAAATGTGATGTTGGTTGAGATAAGCAAAGCGGAAAGACATCTGCACAATCGTCATGGACTACACCTTAATAATAGAGGAAAGAGATGGCTTGCGGAGCAAATCTGTACTGCTGTAAACCACATGAATGATGGAACTACATCACCATCGCAGCCACAAGGCAATTTAGTGAGAACTGAGGGGATGCCGGCTGCGGCAGAGACCACATCACCACTCACTCGCCCTTCTACACCTGCGGACGAGAGGGCTGCAGCATCACCATCAACCCCTCTTGTAAGTGCTAAGGGGGTGCCAGTCGCGGCTGGGATTGTGTCACCAACGTTTTTGCATATCACCACACCGGCAACTGACTCTGCTACACCATCGGGAAACGGACTTCTGCCTTCGGTGCAACATCCGCTTTAGAATTTAAGTGTAGAAGTAAGCTAAATGTCTTGACTATAAACATACAGTCAATAAGAAACAAAATAGGGCAACTAGAAGTCATTTTGAATATTAACAATATTGATGTGCTGTGTATTAATGAGCACTGGTTACATGAGGATGAAATTACTCTGTATGTCCCAGAAGGTTTTATTGTGGCATCTAGTTTCAGTAGGAAACCACCTCTTACTCGGGGAGGCTCGTCAATAATGGTAGATTGTAGCTTGAAATATGAAAGTATAAATGTATCTAAGTATAGTATTAATTATTTATGTGAAGCATCTGCTATTTTATTGTTAGACTTTAATTTTATTTTATTAAATGTATATAGAACTCCAGACTCAGATTTTATTAATTTTATAAACAATTTAGAACGCTTAATATTGGATTTAATGGATAGACCATACACACATTTTGCTTTATGTGGGGATTTAAATGTTGATATTTTAAAACCAAATAGGCCCTATGTACAGTATTTTTTTAATGTTCTTAGGTCTACTAACCTATATTATGTGAATGAGCAGCCAACCAGAAACTATTCATGTCTTGATAATGTCTATACAAATGTCAAACAGGAGCTATATTGTTGTTCTCTCATTAACCAGGATATAGTATCAGACCATGCTGGGGTCTTGGTTGAGTTTGACTTAAATAAAGTTAGGCCAAAACAATGTAATGACATACGATCAACAACACGACTTCTTACAAGGGACCAATTGTTTAGCCTTACTGAAAGTTTAAAAAATGACACAGACTGGACTCCTTTGTATCTTGTAAGTGATGTAAATTTAGCATTTGAATTCTTTGTAAATATTGTGTCTAATATTTTAAATAACAACTGTCCAATAGTCAGTGTAAAAGGCAAGGGCAATTCAAGACATCGTTATAAAAGATGGTTCACACCTCAACTACAAAATATGAGAGCTTACTTGTTAATTTTATATGATAAGTGGAAGAAAAGTTGTAATACCGTTGATAAGGATAGATATAAGAGATATAGGAAAATTTACAATAAGACTATTTCTGAAGAAAAAATTTCTGTAAATAATTATTTAATATAAAATGCTCCAAATAAATGTAAAATGGCATGGAATATTGTAAGAAATGAATCTGGAGTTAAGAAATCAAATATCTCAAAAAATATACCACTCTTGCCAGGAGAGTTAAACAGTTATTTTGTTAATGTACCATTAACTAACAACACAATAAATTCTGTAAATGGTTTAACTCACAATGATTTTTTGCATAATTTTCCTCTCCCTGATAAAGAGAATTTGAATTTTAAGTGGAACACGATTGATGATAGTTTGGTAAAATTTATTGTAAATAGGTTAAATAAATAATACACGCAGTGAGGATATTTATGGGCTCCCAAACTTTGTAATAAAGCATATAATTAATGTGATAATAGTGCCTCTTACTTACTTGATAAATTTAACTATGTTTAAAGGTCAGTTTCCAGATTGTCTAAAATCAGCTAAAGTCACTCCAGTTTTTAAAAAAGGTAACAGAAATTTACCAGAGAATTACCGACCCATTGCAATTGTGCCTGTTTTCAGTAAAATAATTGAATCTTGTTTGTTGTCTCAATTGCATAATTATTTTGTAAATAATTCATTGCTATATGACCATCAATATGGGTTTAGGCCTAAACTCTCCACTGCAATGGCTGTGGAAACTATGATTGATGTAATTTTAAAAGGTTTTGAAGACAGGTTAGTTATAGGTTCTAGTCTGATTGACTTGAGCAAAGCTTTTGACAATGTGTCCCATAGTATATTATGTAGAAAACTAGAATATTATGGCATTAAGTCTGTTAGAAAGTTATCTAACCAATAGAAAGCAGGTTGTTAAAGTCAATAATTCTCAATCTGAGTATTTAAATGTCATAGCTGGTGTCCCTCAAGGATCTGTATTGGGGCCATTTCTTTTTTTAATCTATGTAAATGACTTTAGTGTAAATATACCTTGTCTATCTGTACTATACGCAGATGACACCACACTGATTAGTGCAGATGGGAATATTGCCAATGTTATGTTGCAATTAAATACATCTCTAGAACAAGCTAAAGCTTGGTATTCTGCAAATAGCCTTTTAATAAATGAAAACAAAACTGAAAATATAATATTCACACTTAAAAACCATTGGATTAATGATAGTTTATTCAAACCTGTAAAACTACTTGGCTTCTATCTAGATAGTAAACTGTGCTGGAATGTACATTTTGATAATCTCTGTAAAAAATTATCTAGGGTAATTTTCCTGCTAAGAAAATTGAAGTACTGTGTAAACTTAGAAACACTTATAATGACGTACAACGGCTTATTTCATAGCCACTTGTGTTACGGCATTCGACTGTGGGGTAATTCCAGTACAGTAAAAAACGTTTTTGTCTGGCAGAAAAAAGCAATTAGAATATTAGCTGGATTATCATACCAAGAGTCTTGCAGACAACATTTTTCTAGGCTTAAAATTATGACCTTATGGCATGTACTTATATTTTCTATAACCTAATATATGTAAAAGAAAATGAAGATAGATTTGAAACACAATGTACACTCCATGAGTATGATACCAGATCAAAAGATAATCTAAGAACTCCTAATATAAGGCTAGATAAATATTATAAAAGCCATAAATACCAGCAGTTAAAACTATTTAATAAGCTTCCTCTTTTTGTTAGAGCTTTACCTTTCAAACAATTTAAATCAAAAATGTCAGAGTGGCTTAAGCTTATGGAATTTTACAGTGTTGAGGAGTATATGAAATGTGATATGTTGTAAATAACAAATATATATAAAAATAGTCCATAATTTATTATATTTATTTTAAATTTTAGATTTTAACTCCATGTCTCTGTGTGTTTTTTGTGCTTTTTATGTTTTATTTATTTGAGTAGATTTATGTATTTGTTATATATTTATTGTAATAGATATGGCTGGAAACTAGTATATATTTATACTATACCAATAGAATTACGCTGAAAAATAATGTTATTTTGACGAAGCCTATTGTAATCTTTGGAATGCTTAATGGCCAATAAAACTTCTGATTTCTGATTACTTCAGTCCTTGAATGCTCACAAATTATATACTTTGCAAGAAATACTTGAAGACAAAATATATTAGGGTTTTGCATTAATATCTTTAAAATGAGACATGTCCAATAATTATACTACCATAAATATGGATGTAAAGGTGTTTGAAGCAAAACATTATTCTTATGAGGTAAAACTCAAAGTCTTTTCTGTACAGTTGCCTCTTTATTTTCAGCTTTGAAACTTAATGCAAAGTTACATATTTATTTTATTTTGTAAACTATTTATTAGTGGTTGTTCATTCTTTATGTGTGCTTACAATCTTCTATCCGCCAAAGCTAACATTTACTTATCAAAAGCCAAGGTTCACTTTCCATAAAATAAAAGGTACTAATGATATCATTGTGAGTTTTGTATTTTTTGTAGATAACTTGTAGTTTACTTATAAAATACATGAAGTTTCGGTTGTCATCTGCCAATAGTTTACCTCAATTATAAATTTAACTAAAACAAAATAAAAATACCTTAGAAAAGGACAAAAAAATCATTTAAAGAAAATAAATTCATGTTTTATGTTCATACACTTGGAGTGAATAAATTTTAGTGATTAATGATATATTTTTGTGAGCTAGTATAAGTTTTTTTATTTACTTTCATGTATAAATGATACATTTTTCTTTTGTAAAGTGTACTGGCCTTTTTTTGTAAAATTAAAATGTTGTCCAGAATTGTTAATAGTAGTTCCTCTATATAAACAAATTCCATATATAGTATAGCACTGTATATAATGATATAACAGATAATTTTAAGAACAGAAAAACTACACAGAAATCGCATTCTCCTAATAACTAAGATCTCAGAATTTATTTTGCACAACATGATTATCCCAGACGAGATTGCTATCAATATAGAGTCCTAAAAATGTTATATTGTTTTAACTACAGTTAGATCTTAATCACCAATTGATATGTCAAGACTTAAAGACAATCAAAACTGTTTAGTTATTAAAAGTCATGGTATTAGACTTTTTTTTATTCAGTATTAAATTATTATGTGAAAAAATCTTAGATTTAAAAAAGTTCTGTACTTGAAACCAGTTCTAAATCTATGTGTGATGGATTATATTGTTACCATTGTAATATATTAAAAAGAAATGTACTTAATATGGTAAATTGTAAATCATTTACAATTATATTATAAATGCAAGTTTAAAACAGGAAAGTTGGTGAGGGTTTTAAAGAGTTAGTCTAGTGGAATACCCCTCTACCTTCTCACCAGTGGTATTCCACTGGTATTCTCTTGGTGGTGCTTTGCCTCTACCGCAGTTCAAGTAATGTAGATTCTTAACCATGCAGATGTTGGCCAAGTTACATCCACTAACAGAAAGGGCTACATTTTATTCTCTGATTTGACAAGAATTAGAATGTGACTCAAGAAGAAATTCCTCATTAAGAATTCACTCATATTTGTTCTGTTCCAGCCAAGACCACACGGAGATCACACAAGTGGATTTTGACCCGAAGATAGTCAGTTACGAAGAGTTATTGGATATGTTCTGGAAAAACCATGATCCGACATTCAAAACTAAAACTCAGGTTAGTGTTGTTATTCGGTGGAGAGAGATTAGAAGCAATGATGTTTTTCAAATGACTAGTTCTGCATTTTTATGATGAGGCAATTTTCAACTTGATTGGTATACAAGAAGATTTGTTTGTTTGAAGGTTATTTTTGACAATGGAAGGATTGTGAGGGAAACAGGACCCTCTGGTCAGTCGTAGATGGTTAGTAGACGAATGAAGACGTATTGTGACCTGTATTCCGTAGTTCAGTTTTAATGATTAGTGTTGTGTATAGTTTTTTATTAAGTGCATGTTTATAGAGTTAGTGAAGTTGACAAACAACATGGTGGTTGTGATTCCTGACTTAGGCGTGCCATAACGCTTTGGTAAGATTTGTTTATTTTAACCTAGTTTGTAATTATGTATTAGGTTAGTTCTTTACCTGAAGAAGAGATCAGATTGCAGATCTCAAAACGTAGTGTTACTAATTTCTTGTTTCACTGAACGATGGCAAATGTCCGGAAAAATCCTGTTTCCTTCAAGAAGATTTGTATTCAAATTTTCTGTCAAATCTGTTAAAATTAATAAATTTTTGAACGTACAAATGTTAAGAAGTCAAGATGTTTAATTTTACATAAAATATAAATTAAAATGATGGATTATGGAAATTCCTGGATTAACAAGAGTGCTTCAAGCTCTTCATGTGTAAATAATGCTAAAACAGGTTAGCAACACTAACACAGTTAAAAAAGCATATTTCACCTTTTTAAAATCCACCTGTGATATGGCCTGGCAGCTTGGGGAAGCTCCACCTAAGGAAACCTCAAAAGTGTACTTGAAGAAAGATTTTTTGGACATTTAAGGAAATAAAACTGACCTAAATTATGTTTTTTTAGTTATTTAGACGACAGATTTTATTAACAACATTTTAAAAACTGATAGGTTATCCATATTTATAATACATTGTCACTTAATGCATTCCTTAAAAATATAATAAAAATGTTGGCAAGATTGATTGATAAATTTTATGAAGTTTTCTTATGGTAATACATGACTATATTACAAATAGGTTCTGATCAATGTAATTTTATGTTTTAAGTCATTGTATTTGATATTAATCTTTTGCACTAATTTTCATTTAAACCTCAACTGTTGATGATTGACAGTACTGTTCACTGATCCTGTACCATAGTCCAGAGCAGAAGTCTTTGGCAGAGAAGACACGAGATGAGTTCAAGAAGACGTCTAAGGATGAAGTATTGACTAGAATTGAGCCTTTTGAGACCTTCTATGATGCGGAGGGGTAGGTCACATCCTAGTTTCCAAACATAGATTGACTAATTTTGAATTTCTGAACATTTTGTAGTATTGCTTGAACTAATCTTTGTAATTTGTTCATGGAATGCATTAACACTATCTGTGTGCAAAAGCCTATTGCTTCTTAGTTTTAAAACATGTAGGTTAAATTATAAACAATTTTTGTTCCCAATAGTTTTTTAACTTTTAAGGATATTTTCTATAAAATTCATATTGTTTGTGGTCTGAAAGACTTAGATTACTCATTATAGGAATTTTCACGTATGTTTTATAACTAAACATTGATTTTCATCAGTACTGCACCTCTCTATGTATAATACCACCTGTGACGTACTAACAGAAAGATGTGGGACGGGATCTTCTCAAACTGTTTGAGAAAAATAATAAAATCCTCTGAAAAGAATGTACCTTTCTTTACCTATTACTTTAGTATTTCATCAAACTGAAACTTTAATATAGTTACAGTTTTAAAAACTCAATTAAAACAAATATATTGATTCAACAGTAATATGTATGCATTTGTTAGTTTCACATAAGTCATAGACTCCAGCGATGATCTCTGAAACAGTTGCCATTGGTTCAATGGTGGGTGAAGTGGGCTGACCAATCACGGATCATGATACTTTCAAGCGATATCAAAGTATTTGTACTATAGACTCTTATATTATTAAATTACTCAATTAGAAATCTCTTTCTTCTTATTATAATAAACATGTTAATATGACTATAATAGAAGTCTTTGGAAATAAAATTAGGTTTAATATAAATGTGAGATCATCCATTGGTCGCTTGCATGCACTCAAGTTTAGGAATATTTTATCGTGTCATCCAAAACCCAATTCGGATGTGTTCTCAGAAAGGACCACCATTCAGATAAGATTATAGAAAGTATATATGCTTGTTAATCATAGCACTATGGTAGATAGGGATATGCTTAATCCATGTAAGTTAAATGACATATAATCGTAGTAGAATATATTGTTTAATATAATCCACTTAATCATATCTCAAAATTTTGGTCCACATTTTCTGTATCTTTAGTACATAATGATAAAGCACAATCTGCTCCCTTTTCCCTCAGTGAAATGATAATGGATTTGTTGCCCTTCCAGTCTAATCTTGGATACATCACTGAATTTAGTAGTGGCAAAGACGTTATAAATTTGTAATAAAACATGTTTATTAATTTAAATTATGATCTGTAGTTTTGATTTAAAAAGTGGATGAAATGTACACGGATTTTGAACAGGCAACTTTAATGCACACCTCCAACATTTTCACATAGTGTAGTTTTATGTAGTCTTACTTGTATTTAAAACTTTGTATTTAATGATGTGCCAATTTTCATACTTCCAGCAGAAGATCACTAAACTGGAAAAAAAAGATATTTCAAGTTTAATAAAAAACCAATTTATTATTATGAGATTAAAATGTTCAACTTGATGTTCAAGTACCCACTTGTGTCGTCAACCATATGTTTTTTGTGTCTGCTGTATGAATTTCATTTATTATCTTACTTAAATTAACAATCCTCTTATTAGTAGGCTTACCACCTCTATTGTTTGGCTTGCACCACCATTCTTCTGCTTAACTCTTATACAATTACGGTTTTTCTTTCATTATCTAAGTTGTACTGTATTCCCAATCCTAAATCTGGTACAAGCATTCACAAAAAGTATTGAGTTCCCTCAATTGTACTGTACCCTTTAATCCAGGTTGTACTGTATTACCAATCCTAAATCTATTCCTAGCATTCACCAAAACTATTGAGTTCCCTCAATTGTACTGAATCCTTTTATCTAAGTTTTACTGTATTTCCAATCCCAAATCTAATCCCAGCATTCACCAAAAGTATTGTGTTCCCTCAATTGTATTGCACCCTTTTATCTAAGTTTTACTGTACCCTTTAATCTAAGTTGTACTGTATTCCCAATCCCAAATCTAGTCCAAGCATTCACCAAAAATATTGTGTTTCCTCAAATGTTCCCAATATCTACTTTGTGCAGGTTGTGAGTTCCCAAATATATTTGCTTTGTATAGATTATGTATTTTTTTCTTATACCATATTCCATTTTTTCAAATACTCTGATGCAAAACACTAGGGAATTAAGGATTTTGTTCAAATTTGTTCTCTCTGTCTGAATTAATCGAATTAAGACATACTCTCTGCTCAGCTACCATCAGAAGTATCACCTCCAGGAGCATGCCAGCCTACTACCTACTTTGGGCTTCCAGAAAGATGATGAGCGTCTTAAGACCTCCCACCTGGCTTCAAAGATCAACGCCTATCTGGTGGGGATGTCGACGGTGGAACAGTTTGACACTGAGGTGACCTCTCTGGGTTTGGATGAAGAGACCACTAAGTACATCCGCGAGTACAATGTCCAGAACCAAGGGAGAGGGATGACCTGCTGAAAGCCGTGTGGAGTGCTTTAAACTCTTTGTAAAGTCTTTGGAAAAACATAGAGTTCAATTCAAAATAATTATTAGTTATCTGTATTGTAGTGAATAGTGCCAAATCTTAACAATTTTACTAACAGTCCACTAATTGATTCAGTACCTCAAGAAATACAATTACTTTACTGATCATTTCAGTTTGCATTATATACAGGAGATTTGTCAATAAAAATGACTTATCTGGGCTTATTACAGCCATTCAAGCAATAGCTTGTCTATCTTAAATACAGAAAAGGAATTTGCACATCCTGATTATTTCACTGGCATTGGCAACAATATTTGAGTTACAAATGTGTGTTGGTTATTTTTGTAACTTGTATATCCAACATTAAATTGTAAGGCATCGTACTAAAAAATCCTAAAGTGAAAAGTTACAAAAACTAGCAAATCTACTAAATTAAATTTTTTGTATGAATTGTACCAGCTTTATCATAATTGTCATAAGTATTTAGTTAGCCATGTTTACCATCTACGTTTAGAATGTAACATTATGTAAACTTCACACAAAGACGAAACCATAAAAATGTTCTAATACTTAGTTGATATAAATAACAATTTATTGTGATCCTTTTGAAATCCTCAAAGTGGTTTCATCTGCTCTGTAAAGATATACACTTTTTGCCGTCATTTACTTTTTTTATTGTCAAACAATCTATTAACTGATCTTCATTCCAGTCATACTCATCCCAAAATAATAGAATCATAATTATTAAAAAAATAATCCAATTTCTCAAACTTGTTTTGACACTGGATATTTACTTAGGTATTAAGCTTCTGCCACCAAAATGGTAACTACATGTACAATTACTCAAAGTGCCTTATGTTATTTTTATCATTTTGTAAAACTTGTTATTGTATTGCTACCTCATTATTATACTAATAAATTGTTTTATTTGCATTTAGCCTGTATACATTTATCCCTATAATTCCATTTATTTTAATTCCTTTTATAACAATTGTCAATGTTAGAATATTTATGGTAAAATACTTCCAAGACTAGACAACTCATTCTGATTAGATAAAAAATAACAAAACAGTTTATAATACGAGTTAAATGTTTACAGATGAACATTTTTTATAGAAAAATTGAAGTTAAAATTTACTCAATTGAAAAGTGTCAATGTATGATACAGAGTTAACATATTTTTAGGTACTTTGGTATTATCCGGAGCCATTCCGTACTTATCTACTACTTGTTATTACGTGATTTATGTAATTTTTTATTAGGTTATCATAAATATATTTATTAGTTGTAACAAAGTTAAAGTTAGCCTCTACGAGTGGTCATGTGATCTGAGCTTCAAATTAAAAACTATTTCGAGGGGTGTTACCGCTTTGGATTACATGCAAAGGTGCTACCGAAGTCCATACTGATGGCCAGTGGGGATATCCGATCGTTACTTTCCCAACCTCAGATTATGTGTCAGATCGTCCAACTTGTTTTGTTGTTGGAAAAGTTGGACGATCTGGTGCGTGATCTGAGGTCGGAAAAGTATCTATAGGAAATGCCCCTGGCCATCAGTGTAGGTTTCGAAGCACTGATAAAAGAAAAACATCCTTTGAGATAGTACCCAAATTAAAGCTCAGATTACATGAGCAATCAAATGTTAACTTTAACTATTTCTATTTGTAATACGTACGTATGTATGAACCATCTGCGAGGCATAACGCTTTCATGATTGTCTGGGACATCTGAAAAGTGTGGTTTTTGTCTGGGTCTTTATAGTTTCAACAAAGTGAATTTTTATACAAAATGGACATTAGATCTCTTTTAAAAGGATACTTTTTTCCACATATGTGGGCTATGGCCATTTAACTCAATGAAATAATGAAACATGTTATGAAAATATCATGAATCTTTAACAAAAACTGTTTTTGAAGACCAAACACATTATATTTAGGTAAAAAATAATATTTTATTGGCTAAAACACTCATGAAACATGTCTCTAAATGTATATTTTCTATTAAGATTACATGGCAAATTTCATAAAAATAAAAAAGAACCATATGGGCATTTTCACAGTTTTACTTGCATTTAACCCAAAATTATAATAGAATCTTGTAAATTTGTAACTAAAACTTTAAGTGAGATTCAATGTAGCCTTGTTATGTGACTTATGTAGCTTGAGTATGTGTAGTTTTGTTAAACATCTAGAGGTATACAGTAAATAGCGACAAATATAAAAATAATTTGAGCATTTATTCTACCTTGGAAATTTACGTTTTCATACTTAACATATATATTTAGAATGTAAATTGTACTTTAGAAAGCTTATCATGTTATGGTGATCTTGAAATTAAATGATGGCCGAGACAAATATTTACTAAGTACTTGGGAGAGAAGTATCAGACTGGAGCTAGCAAACTGGAGATCACGTTCTTCCTTCTTGATTCTGTTTCAAATTAACTGTTTCCAACAAGAATGCTCTTGGCATTGGGAAGATGTTAAGGTATCTAATGTCAGGCTTGTTCTTACATGTTGTAAACTGCTTTTGATGTGATCTTCAGAATTAATTGTGGCTACCTTGTGTCACAATGCTGTATACAGTATAACACAGTTGTGGCTTTATCAAAAGCTGGTTAGTTTGCTGTACAGAATAAGTTTTAATTAACTTATGTCATAGAAGTTTATACGACCTTAAGTGTATATGGCTTTAATTTTACCAAATAATGATACAACAAGGCATTAATCCCTTGATTGCTGTAAAAGTCCAAATCAACTTCTGCATACCAAACCCTGTCACCCTATGAATTTAGAGAACTCACTGTCTGCTTTTTGAGTAAATAAGAAGTCACCTAGTGAACTATCAAACTTATTACGATCTGCTACAACCCAAAGATATTTTTGTTTATTATTATTATTATAGAACATAAATATTTTACAGTTGGATATTTAAACCACCTGTTACTATGGGTACAGTCATATGAAAAATATGTTATAAGGCCTTATATCAACAACGTAGCAGTTAACCCCTTCATGGTTTTTGACGTAATATTATATTTATAGCGATTAGATAAAAGTGTGCTACTGACATAATATTACATATTGTTATATTTTTCATGTGTTATGTCATAATATTGTGCATGAACACTTCTATTACAACCGTGCATTGTGCAAGTAGCTCTGACGTTTTCTACTAGATGTCAGCACTTCCTTGGTCCTCTGTCATGAGTGTGCGCACCTTAGTGAGTTTGCTGTAGCGGCACAGTGCAGACAGCTACCTAGTGTTGTTGATGCATGTCATCCATCTCAGAGTATTTTATGGTTTTATTTCTATTATTTTACCATGGAAATATTCAATGCATAAATAGACGATTAGCTTTGTTTGCAAGATGATAGTATGGACAGTGAAAATGACATAGTGACTATATATAAAAATTAAAAAGAACTTAAAACAGACTTTTTTACTTAGAACAAGGATATATATGTATATAGGTCTATATATATACAAACCTGAGTCCGTACAGACACAACAAATAAACTTCTGCATAACAACACAATTTTAGGTACAAAAAAGAAACCGTTAAGGGGTTAATACAAACACCGTGGCTAGCCAGAGTGGCGCCTGACCTTCTCTCACTAAATAGATCAATGTCTTCTCGGGTTATAGGTCTGATTACATGACATGGTCACCTGAGGAAGCATTTTGACAGAGTCAGCATCCTTCGGGAGGATCCGCTCTGTAGAATGTGTGATGAACAGGAGGAAACTGCTGAAAACCTGCTCTTTGACTGCCCTGCAGTAGCAAGGGAGCAGTATGCGGGACCATCTTTAGAAGTTTAGGAAAGGGTGGTGAATTTCCTCAGGAGGACCTGATAGGTTGTTTTCAGCAATTTTTGGAACTGCTGAAACCGTAGACTGGTAGGCCTCATGGTGTGCAAAAGGCCCTCGAGGCTTAAGTGCATGGCAATAGGCCGCCCCATAGAAGAAGAGGCTAGTTATTCTCACTTGGCATGTTTAGTCCATATAAGAGTTGTCTTTAAACCTCATTTCTCTGGCAATGAGCGGAACCACTACTGAGGTTCTCCGCAGTGTATCAGTTTGTCCCACTACCTCTCATGTGAGATCTGGAGGAATTGGAATGGAATCAATGATGAAAATACTAATCCTACTATTCTTTCCTACTCATTAAAAACTTGTTTTTTTTGTGGTGTGGAGAATTTAAAGGTTGTTATGGACATTTACCATTGTTTAAGTGTTACAAAAATAGAAATGCGGTCTGCTGTGTTTCCAGACTTGGAACTTGGTCTCTTTCTTCAGTCAATAAATAATCTAACAAGTATGTGAACTATATTAAGCTTAAGGTTCAACGAATTATACCAAAGTGCTCTGACACGCCAGAGTCAGAGATCACAAGTTGTGAGTTAAGTCTACAAACTCACAATGGGACACTTTCTTTTCTGCAGTTTTTATCTTATCATCCCGTTTATAGTCGGAAATGGAAAAGAACAGATTTTTTTCCAAAGCCAGAAAAAATTTAAGAGTTTGTTTCACACATTTTCCAGTTTTTCACTAAGTATTTTTTTGTATTAAGAATAGCTGGTATTTGTTTTGTAACAACCTTTAGTACGACAGCATTATCTATCTGAAGTACAGATAAGATACATTTCTCTTCAGAGTTGATTTTATAAATTTGTTATTCTTGAAAATCCAGAACTGAATTTAATGAATGGTTGGTTAAGGAAATTGATCGGAAACCACACAAGAATCACCTATAAACTGAGTATTGATAAAATTACCGTCGCAGTAAACAAAGATATTTCACCATTAGTAATGTATTTATTGTATCTTGTTACATGTAACTTTCAATTGTTCCACTTAAATGAGTCTTAATGGTTCATAACAGACTTATAGTCCAGAGCCCTTCTTAAGACTATTGTATAAATAATAATTTTAAATCGTTATACGGTTTTAGTGCCATAACAAAATAATTATTATGTGCTGTCTTGGAGTACAAGTAAACATTTGTATGCTCAAACACAGAACAATAGTGAGAACAACTTTTCATATGAGGTTCAATTCCAACCAGGCATATTGAACATATGGTGCTGATTCAGAACTCCCTCCTATAATACTAATCTACTAAATCTTCCATGCCAACAAAAAATATGGTGATCTTACATTGTTTATACATGAACAAGCCCATCAATTAGTTCTCAAATCTAAATACCCAATTGGTTTGAATTTAAGATAAATAAAATTTTCCTAATTTTTTGTCTGTGCCACTAATGGTTATAATTACAGCTGAGTCTTTCAATGGTTTTATTTAGTATTTCACATGCTTTCTTAATCATTGTGTTTATTTTATGCTTCCTGAAGAGTTGGTTATAAAATCCCATGGAATTTAGAATATCTTTTATTTTTCATTTGAATAGGTGTATATATACGATTATTTTATTAGTACTGGCTGTAGTTTTTAAAAAAGGAATATTTCTGTAATTTTGTGTTTTGGTTAGGCCGTTGAATTTAAGATACAACGTAAAGCATAAAATTACCTGGATTGAGTTGATTCAACTTCACTCTATAACTGCATCTTCAGTCTGGCAAAGTGTTGTATTGCAGGTACCACCAGAAGTTCTACGTGCAGCACCATCCTTGGCTGTGTGCAAAGTTGGAGTTGGATGACACAGATTGCCTGCTTAACTCTACACTGGCTGCAAGACTTAACGCATGGGTCACCGGGGTAGGCAGTCTGTCCCAGATAGAGGAGGAAGCGCCCCAAACTGGGGCTGGACGAGACAACTGTAGAATATGTGCGGAGATTCTTCATCAAGTATCAAAACCGTGGTCATACTTGTTAAAGTATAGCCTTAGTCAATGAACCATTAAAATTTTAGAGCATAAATTTGTCTTCTTTATCAAGAGCTTTCCTTACATGATAAAAACATTTTGACAGAGAGAGAGCACTGGTTGTAAGTAGGTGTACAAATTCTGAGAACTGACAAATTTTAACTTAGTTTCCCTGTATGGACGTTGTTTTGATTCTAAAAACTTTCATATTAGATAGTCTGAGCACCAAATAGTTATTTATTGTTTCTAAAAATACATTTTTATTCTCATAAAAAACTTACTTCCAAAAAACTATACATTCTAGTAATACCTCCAGTGTTTGCACTCACTTTTAGAATGATAATTTTTAGCTGGCTCAACAGTTTCAAATTACTTCTTAAATAATTAGTTAAATTTTCAGGAAATAATTTATTAAGATACAGTTAATGGATAACTATATTTAACAACTATACAAATGTTTCTTATTTACGAATGAAATACATTAGTGGTTAAAAATTCACAGTTACCAATTGCTAGCATTTTTAAATTTACAAAAGTTTATTTTTTGTAACACTCCAGGACTAACGTATTTCACTCTAAATACGATGATTAATTGTTTGTACTGTGTAAAATGTTTTAATATGTATTTGAAACCTATTTCATTGCTGTTAGATAGTACACCTCTCTCTACTGAATGGAATGTGTTAAATATTTTCTAAAAATGTAATTCTAATAATATTGAATCCATGTTGAGAAAGCTACATAAAAATGTGCACAAATGAACATTATAAGTACGTTCACAGCTAATAAACTCACAGCTAATATTCGTTACTGAGAACATAAACCGACATTTTTGGGTATACTGCAGTGTAGTCTGATTACTCCCCCTCTGCAATGAGACCGGTTCGAGGTCTGTACATTGGGGACTTTTCAATGCAGCAGTATGTTTCATGAAAAATGTCAACCCAATGGAAAACTCTGGTTGAGGTTTATAATGAGGTAAAAATTGCACAATTCCAAATGATGGAGTGAAGAAATTGATCTCCATGGAGTTAGTAGCATCTCAAAAACTCTTGCCCGATCTCTACTTGATTCAATTTATATTTACCTATCAGCTGTTTCATGACCTACTGCTATCGCAGATTCCAATATTCGAAGGGTTCTGTGTTGGTTTTCATGTACCAGCAAACCTGGAGATTTGCAGAAATATTGAAAAAAGATTATCCAAAAGCCAATTCGCGATCATTACGGAGTGAATTTTCAATTTTTGCCAGCATTTCAGTAACAACTCTGATTATCATGTAACCACTTGAACACACTGTTACGATTCATAGCTTTATCAAAATATGCAGTTTTTTACCTCATAAATAACCTCAAACGAGGGTTTTCCTTTCCAAACGAAATAACGGATGACGCCGCATATTTTGCACTTGGTGTGAGATTAGACTTAAATTTTTTGTGAAACATACTGTTGTAATTAACAGTTCTCAAAACATACTGACCTCAAACTGGTCTTGTTGCGGACGGAAGGAATCGGGCTAGCCATCATGTTGAAAAAGGATCCCTCCCAGCCATGAGAGCCTTGGTACACTCACTTTCTGGGTATGCCTGGTATATCGTGTCCGTAGTTAAGTTATTAATCTTAATAATGCTATTTAATAGTTTGTAAATCCTAGTATTTCTGTTAAGTTTGCACAGATTTGACAGAAGTACTTTTTGAAAAGCATTTGACAAATAAAGGCACTTTTGAATTATTTATGCCATACTCGTTTAAGTTCTTAATGTACTCATTACATAATGGCTTTAGGCTACCCGGAGTGCAAATGATCTTTTTACTGTCGCAAATAAAAAAAAAACAGAAGAATCAAGAGTTTTAGAGCTTTAAATTGTTTCTTAAAAATATAGGTTTTTAGGCTTTATATTTACTTTTACTTTGTAAAGAGAAAATGTAACACTAGGATGTGTAGGCCTACTCTACAACTCCTACAGTAATCAACAGAATCCTTGCATGGTCTCACCTCAGCTACTTTAATACTTGTTCTCTTCAAGCTAGTAATGAACCATTCAATTCACAGAGAAAATATTTGTACAATGCCGGAGTCTAAAGATTACAAAAAACCAGCTCAGAAATCTAATAAGTCACCACCTTGTACAGCTAAACTTAAAGCACCCAATGAAACATACCAGGACTTTTTTCGACAAGTATATTGAGCACTATAAGGCAACACAAGAACTTACCACTACTAACGAAAAGTCTCTATCACCCCATCTGACGACAGTAACTGAAAATACAAGCCAAAAAAAAACAACCACCATTTTTTAGACCAAACCCAACAGAAAAAGATATCAAATTCAAAAACAGGTATATTATAAAACTCAAATCTAAAACAAACCTAAGTAACCTAAAAATACTACACCAAAACATCCGTGGACTAGACAAAAAATTAGACAGACTTAACCACCTTCTTAATGACATTGACCCCAATATACTAGTGCTTACTGAACATCCATGGCCTGAAAAAAATAGAAATAGAGAATACAAAAATTGAAGGGTACTTTCCTCATAGCAGAATACTGCAGAGTAAAATCATAAGCTTGGTGGTGTTGCCATATATGCCAAAGAAACCCTCAAAAACTGCACAACAGCAACTGACATATCCCACCTCTGCCAAGAATTTAACTGTGAAGCAGCCATGGCAGTAATTGAATCCATGGGTAAATACATACACATTCTTGGGGTATATCGATCTCCCAAAGAGAATGTACGAGCCGGTGTAAATGCCTTATCCAACATCTTAGAATATACTCAAGCACACAGTAAATAATCAATCATGCTTGCTGGAGACATAAACATCGACAGGATGAAAACAACCCTAGACAAACACTATCCTAGAAGATGAACTACACACCCATAACATCCGAAGACTGCAACTTCCCTGCAACACGTATCACACATAGCACTGCCACCTCAATTGACTTCATATGCACAAACATAATCGAGGACAACATTGGCACAGCCATACTTGAAAACTGGACTTTCTGACCATTACTGCTCAAATTATAAAAATATATGACTGGAGAGTAAACATCCCTCCACAGATCATTCTCAAGAGAAACTTTTGTTTATTCTAATACAGACCAGATAAAATCTCTCCTAATGAATAAAAAACTGGAATGCTGTCTATATATGGCCCCAGATGCAGAGCAAGCATACAACATCTTTCATGGAACTCTCCAAGCAACGCTAAGACATTGCCTGTCCTACTAAAAAATGTAGTCAAAAACACAAAAGGAAACATGTGTATTATGACAAGGCCCAAAGACCTTAAAAATGACTTTCTAAAAGCCCTGCACAAATTTGAAGACCACAGGAAATACCCAAGACAAAGAAGATATGGTGGTAAAAAAGAAAAATTATGATCAAAAACTTAAGAGAAATAAGAAAAGATGCTAATGCTGACTTCATCAACTCGGCTGACAACAAAAGTAAAGCTCTTTGGAATGTCATAAACAATGAAAGAAGAGGAAAACATCAACTACAGCCAAACATATGTCTCTCAGTGAATGGGAAACATGTGGACAACCCCCACACAAACTGCAGACCACTTTAACACCTTCTTCACAGAAGTAGCAGAATTGACGCTGAAACAGAATAAACTGCTCCCCAGGGGACGCAGATGATAATGAAAATTACGAAACTCCACTTAAACTATGTTGATAAATCTCTATATCTAACCCCAACATGCATCAATGAAGTACGGAACATCATAAATGCCCTAAAATATAAATCTTCAAGTGGAGTGGATGAATATTCTTCTAAAATTGTGAAACACTGCTCTGAAGAGCTAATGCCGCCTTTAGTCAGCATAAATTAATAAGTCCTTCAGCCTTGGTGAGTTCCCTACAGCCCTTAAGCTCTCTAAAGTATACCCCAAACATAAAAAAGGTTCAACACTGGAAGTCCCAAAATTACCGTCCCATCTCTCTAATCTCAACATTCTCAAAAATCATAGAAAAAATAGCTCACACAGACTCATGGCTCACCTAAAACAAGAAAATCTGATAACCGAAAAGCAACATGGACTTTTGAAAGGAAAATCAACCAGCTCTGCCATCATCAGCCTTGTTGAACATGTTATTGACCAAATAGACAAAGAACAATACGTATCTGCACTCTTTCTTGACTACAGCAAGGCGTTTGATTGCCTGGGCCACGACATCATCTCAAAGAAATTAACATCATTAGGAATCAGAGACACAGCTAACAAATGGTTTGTAAGTTACCTCACAGGGCCGATCTCAAATAGTCGAGCTGCAAACTACCATTTATGGTGTAACTACTTCACATCAATCCAATCCACTACCTGTTTACCCGCGGAGTACCGCAAGGATCTGTTTTGGGCCCAGTTCTCTTTGTCTTATTTGTGAATGACTTCCCAGCTTATATACGTGATCACAATACCAACTTGTGTGATGTATGCAGGACGATACAACATTGTTGATTAAGAAATGACTCTGCTGAAGGAGTGTATGAAAGTGCCACAAAGCTCTCTCAGTAAAACCCTCAATTACTGCAGAAGGAATGATCTAGCCATGAATCCATCGAAGACAGTTCACATCAACTTCAGCAAGAGGAAGGACCATATCCCTAACCCACTTGATGTATCAAGAAAAGACCATAATCAAATTCCTTGGCGTAACTATTGACCACAAACTTACGTGGACTGAGCATGTAAACCAAAAAAATCAGCACTGGTATATATGTAGTACGCCGAATAAAATGTATCGGCAACTTGGAAGCAGCAAACACAGCTTACTGTGGCTTTGGTGGAAACTCATGTGAGGTATGGACTTGCTGTTTGGGGTGGATCCTCTGCAGGAAACCTGAACAGAGTACTACTCCTGCAGAAAAAAGCTATCCGAACCCTAGCGGAACTCGAACACCAACAAAGCTGCCGACAAGCATTTAAAACCTTGGGGAATTATGACCAATTACTGCACTCTACATACAAGAAGTAATTTTGCATGTTGACCAACTGCATGTACAAACAGGAAAAACCCTTCATACACATAACAAACGCCATGCAGGAAATTACACACTACCTCTACATCGGACGTCACTTTTCGAGGAAAAAACCATCCTACATTTGGTAGGAAGCTGAGGAACCTCCTGCCACAAGCTGTGAAAAACCTCAAGGGAGCTGCCTTGAAAAGATGTCTTCACAACTTCCTGGTGGACCACCCAATATACACCATCGAAGAATTCACAGAAGTAAACAAGGAAGATTGGAGGCTCTGACATCTTGTATTGATTATTTATTAATATCAATTATGTAATTTGTTAACATTGTGACTCTATTACTGTTTCTTGAAGAATATGTATGTTAATAAAGAAATATGACTATGACTATGAATTCCTAATAAAACCATAATACACAAACTCTAAAATTAAAAAAAGATGTTTGTACTGTCCATACAATATAAAATGAAATACCCCAGTTTTTAACCCATATTTGATTTTAAAATATTTTTCACAGAACGAATTCCTCCAATTACTAAGTTATTTTATCACAGGTTCATAAATAAAACAAACAAGTTACAAAATTTCCCTTTATTGACTTTTTTAAGAGCACACTTGATAACCCCCCCCCCCCACCCCCCCCCCCCCCCACCCCCCCCCCCCCCCACCCCCCCCCCCCCCCACCCCCCCCCCCCCCCACCCCCCCCCCCCCCCACCCCCCCAGGACAGAAGATAGGCATGTTTAATCAGAATAATCCAACTCTATAATATCCAAGTCATACGCAGCTTAGAGTTCTAAAATTAATATAAAGTAAAAATGAAACGCTCTGCCTATTTTGTATTTTGAATTTGATTGTGAAACCTGTGTCCAAAACTGTGTAATTTTTTTCTTCCGGATGCGCACTTAAATGAAAAGGTTGGACAACCATTATTCAACCTTGATCTGGCTGGATTCTGTTGGATATTCTAGCGAATAGTTCATATAAAGTTTCCGCTGTTACAAGCACTAAACCAATTATTGTAGGTGCCTAATAAATTTGTAACCTTTACCACATGACCTTTTCTCAAATTTAAATTAGATAAGTTTTGTAGCATTTTATAAAAGAAACTGTACTATTCATTATAAAAAGGAACCTATTCGGGAAACGTTAGGATAAGTAGAGATGCCTGGCTGACCAGGATATCGGAAATCTGGGGTATTTTCTCAATGTCTATAAATCGTTGCAAGAGAAACAGAAACATTCCCTCAGCTTTGTTCCATATAGTTTCATTTTGTAACAGTAATATATTAAGCCTTATATAACGTTTTTGTTTGAGTTATCCCCCTAAATGTAAAACTTTTAATCAACTGATATGGAATGCAAGGCAAATTCTACGTGACCTTAATTAAAAAAGTCCACAAGTTCAGTACTAAATGCACAGTTACCTTAAGGAATGTGTACCAGTATGTAAGGTAAGTTCTTAAAATATACCAATGTGAAATACTTGTAAAATTCTTCCTGGTCTGTATAAAATGTACACCAATCAATTAGAGAAACAAAAGATTCATTCATACGTTGATTTTTTTAGTTTTATATTACATCATGTGAGCTATATTATATTACTAATGTTTATATATTAGGCAGTATAAATAAGAGGTAGCCATAGAGCTATTTTTAATAAGAATGCAGTATGAATATTTTCTGAATAAATTTAAATCATTGAGTTCAGTCACAATGTATCCAGATGTTTAAAATATACGATATCTGAGTTATCCACGTTGTTAGGAATACATAGCAATAGTGTAAAGCAAATCCTCGCTGGTGAACGAGAGACTTCACAGTTACTTGACTTGCTGTTGTTCCGTTTCCACATATGCAAATGTGTACACAGATTTCCGTTAACCTTAAACGTAATTTTTGGAAAATTTCCTCTAACTTATTTACACAGGCCTTTGATATTGGTATATTATTAAAACGGTTTTCACATTGGATGCTGTGTAATATACCAATATCAAAGGCCTGTGTAAATAAGTTAGAGGAAATTTTCAAAAAATTACGTTTAAGGTTAACGGAAATCTGTGTACACCATCCAATGTGAAAACCGTTTTATTGCTTAATTACTATGAATTTTATTATTAATGTGTAACATATTAATGAACAGAGATACACACATATAGACGCAAAAACTGCAGCACTATTAAATAGATATTCATCACACAGGTCACACTGCTGCTTTAACGATCTACATATGTAAAGTTGACAAAGGGGGTAGAGTGTGTGTGATTTGTGAATGCGGCATAGACAACGTTGCTTCCATAGCGCACGCATTGAGAAGGGACGTGGAGACTGCAGTAGCGGTATTGGGATTCATCACAAAGTTCACAGTGCTGCTTTATCGATCTAAATATGTAAAGTTGATAAAGGGGGTAGAGTGTGTGTGTGATTTGTGAATGCGGCATAGACAACGTTGCTCCCATAGCGCACGCATTGAGAAGGGACGTGGAGACTGCAGTAGCGGTATTGGGATTCATCACAAAGTTCACAGTGCTGCTTTAACGATCTAAATATGTAAAGTTGATAAAGGGGGTAGAGTGTGTGTGTGATTTGTGAATGCGGCATAGACAACGTTGCTCCCATAGCGCACGCATTGAGAAGGGACGTGGAGACTGCAGTAGCGGTATTGGGATTCATCACAAAGTTCACAGTGCTGCTTTAACGATCTACATATGTAAATTTGACAAAGGGGGTAGAGTGTGTGTGTGATTTGTGAATGCAGCATAGAGGATGGTGCTCCCAAATCATACGTACTGACAAGTGACGCGTGGTGTGTGGGAGCTTTATTGAGATTCTTACCGTAAATTTTCGATTGATTTTTTTATTTTTATTGGAGCACGTATGTAATTGTATTGTGATGTACAATTGGATTATATGTTTAACTGGATTCCATAAAGTTTTATATTGTGTAGCAATCAAATTTTCTATCCATCATAAATTATTTTCTTGTTATTAATAAGCCTCTACTTCATGATTTACTAAATAGAATAGTTTTACTAAAGACTGGTTCAGATGGTCCTAACTGCATTTAAATTACAAATATCTCCTAATCAATTCTAATATAACAAGAGTGGTCTTTCATACCCAAAATAAAAAGTATTTCATTAAATAGTGCTAGTTATAAGAGTTTTCCCAACACATTTTTGCGTGAAAAATAAGTACAAAAGGAAATGTGTCATGTCCCTTCATGTACCCATGAGGTAGATTTAAAGTTGTATGGTGACAATACATGGTTTGTATCCGGTTTCCTTTTTAGATAAATATCTTTAAAAACAAGTATATCCTTTGACAAGGGTTTCAATAAAATAATAGTGAATTTAGTATTGAAAAACCGTCTAATATTCGAAAATTTTCTTTAAGAACTTAAGCGTATAAATATTTCTTTTTGGTGGTCAATATTGATACATTAGTAAATGTAAATCTAAAATTGAGATGAATCACAATAGGCTCAGCTGTGAGTCGGATACTACTTGATGGGCTATATATATGTACAGTATTTACTTATGTATTGCAGCCAAAATAAAGACGTAAGACATAAAGACATAAATTCCAATAACGCTACTGCAGTCTCCGCATCACTTGTCAATATGAGAGCGATATGAGACAATGTTCTATATGTTGCATTCATAAAGCGCATTCCTCCGCCATATTTGACAACTTGTTTGCAGGCTTTTATATTGTTAAAGCAAGCTAAAGGAGCATTATTTCAACTAAATATTCACAATTAAATGTGTTATTCGTAGTAGAAAATTGGCAAAGATACACGTTGAATATGCAAGTTAGGACGTACACAAGTATTATTTACGATAAAAATATTATCACGCATTTATATATATGTATATATATATATTATATATATATATATATATATATATATGATATAAGTATGCAAGTATGATATGTACCTATATATATATATATATATATATATATATATATATATATATATATATATATAAGTGACGTGTCATATAATATTTTACGAAAAGAAATATTCCTTCTATTTTGCTATCTATAATTTCATCACAAAGCTAAATGCTTTTTGAATAAGGCATATTCCTAAAACTGATCTATATATTATAGGGGGCATCTTTCTGTGAATCTCAAGATTGTTAGAAGTAACGTGTCATATAATATTTTACGAATAGAAATAGTCCTTCTATTTTCATATTTATTTCATCACAAGCCTAAATGCTTTTTGAATAAGACATATAACTAAAACGAATCATATATTATAGGGAGCATCTTTCTGTGAATCTCAAGATTGTTAAGGCTACATTGATTCATTACTTTCTAGAAGCCACCCATATACACGTAAAGATACTTATATAAAATGAAGCTCCACTAAAACAACACTCCACTAAACCTTTCGGTGTATTGTTTGTGAGGGCCGTAGTTTGACAACATATTCTTATAGATGTTTTTCGTAAGCCTAAGCCAAAATATTATTGAAATACCACAATGTAACTACCCTCATGTTTAAAATTATTTCTGATTTTTATTGTTGCTATTTTGTTTGCCAATGACACGTTATAGCGCGTACGGCAGTGTCACTAGATATCTGATCAAGAACCTCGAACGTGTACCGTATGAAGATAACACATGGGGGTGGTGACTTCTGAGGTCGTAGTATTAAATACTCGAATTGCAAAGTTTACTTATAAGTTCAGTTTAATTATGAATACTTACAAGCACCACTTTTAGATGGTAAAGGAAAAGTATGTAATGCCACGTTGCTGCCAATTAGAATATAATAACTAAAAATGCATATCTTCCAGGTGGGCCTAAAATATCCAATGTTCTATGGAATTATGCCTACGATGTTCTATTTTATAAAACATAAGATTTTACTTCCCTTTCGCAATGTGTAGACTCACAACCCGGGTGTCGGCGTCTTGGCACGAGACAATGGCGCTGTAGTCTAAGAAGGGTTATGTCTAGTCGGTGGTTACTAGACAATGAGTAAAAGTTAATAAACTGGTAGCCATCTACCCAAGTAATATGTGCCCTGTGAGCCGTGAGACACGTGGGACACGTAAACTCGCCTAAAACAAATTCGCGACGGTATTAGCCATTTAATGATACAAATTAATATTTATAAAAACGTGTTCGCCATAAGGACGACGCCACAACTTTTATCTATCTCAATCAAGCAAATAAAAGATCTTCAAGGGTACGTTACTTTACTATTTACAACTTTACTTTACGTTACATTCACTTTTATACGTTTGGCATCAAAGGGCTAATTTAATAATACGAAAAGATAAATTTTACTTACGGACAAAGCGCGCGAGGTCTGATCGGTCACGTAGTTGGGCTGCTACAAAGGGTTAGAAGAAAATATTCATACGCGTGCCAATTAGGTAGTTACTCCGCCCAATAATTTAGTTCCGGAACATTGAATGTAAAATAATATTATATTATACTGGCTGACTAGGTTGCGAAATTTACATTATATGAAATTTAATTAACTAATTTACGGTACAAACGTGGCTGCTGCTTGGATGGGTGACCGTTGAGTGATCCTGCCCATGCAAGTACTCCTCCTGTCTGGCCATTGGAGGTGGTTCGGAAATCACTTTTAAACCGTTGGTCACTATATTAAGGGTTAGATATAGCTTCTTAGTTCCCACTCTGCCTGGTAAAATAAGAGGGCTAAAACTTTATTTTAATTTGATTCAATGCACTCTTGAGAAGTATAAAGATAAAATCCTCAATTTATTATCAAAACACTCTTAAATTCAAAATGGAACTACGTTTCGATCGTTTATATTCAAACAGAAGTTAACAAAAAGATCAGAGAGTGGAAAGAACAATTTTCTTAGAAATTTTGTGACGAAATATCTAGTTTCAAGTAGAACACATGTTTTTAATTAGAATTCAAAATTTGTCATCACTAAGTTTGTACGTAAAATCCGCAGCGCTACATTGCAAAAGAAATTTCAACTACCGTATATTTATTTGAATAAACTACGCTGGTTGCTTGTAATAAGTAGTACATTTAGATTTTAATACAGTATGCCTCACTTAAAAATTGTTATTGTAGATAGAACTGTTAAAAAATGTGTTTATTAATTAGTTCACTTGGTTCACTAAACCTAAAGTGTTTATACGGTTTTGGTTTAGTGATAATGCATGCATGAATTATCAATTTCATATGATCCACTTAAAAAGAAAATTTTACAAGTACTGTTAAATTAAATAGAACATTATTAGATAGTTATTGTACAATTAAAATGGAATTCTGTATGAATTTAAAATCCGTAATGCTTCTAAAATTTAATTCTCATATTTCCTTAATTATAAGTCTTTTATTTAGTTTTTACCTACCCATGAGACAAATACTGGATACAGAAAAATTATTTATTATTTAACTATTAACTGATAGTTTTGTAGCTAATTATCATTCTTTGTATGATTTTATTTGGATAATACTCGTAACACTAATTGAGATACAATACCCAGAGAACTTGGGACATCAACAGCAGCACATCTCGCTACTGATCACACTAATGGTTCGCCAGATGTGTTTTGGGAAAGGCAAGAAACATAAAAGTGGTTGTTTTTTCTATCAATGCCTCGCTACACCAATTACTTCACCCCACAACAAGCGCTGGGTAATATTACCAACAACCCCTGCATTTTACATGATATGGTTTGTGTTTTCCTAACATGAGCTAGACACGCTTGTACGTTATCCGGACTTCATCCTTGGTAATTGGTTAAGATACATTTGCGTGTCTGTTTAGTAACTAATCGTAATAGTGTAACGTTTAGCTCTTAAATTTTACTGACATTACCTATAACTACAATATGCCGTGCAGTGTTTTGTAAATAAAATACAAATACAATTAAATCTAGGTGTTCGACGTTGGAACAGTTATGAAATGAACCCCAAATGGATGTAATCAACGCCCTGCAATTCCAAGCTTTTGTATGTGTACAAGTTTAGTTAGGAGTTGGATGTCCATATCGCTGATTAAAATTTCACTCTTACAAAATCCCAACAGGTACATTTTTATAAATAAATCTTTTAACTTTCATATCTAGACATTTTCTTACTCTTTGCTCAACATTAGTAGCAGAAAAGAATGAAATAAGAAGTAGTTAAACTTCCGCGTAAACTAATGGCTATAATATCTAACTGAGGGATCACGAGTTCCAATCCCGAGAAGGTTCCTACATGAACATGACCAGACATGATATCCAGTGCCTACGAAACCGGCATATCTGAACGCTGAGGCTTAAAAAAGAAAAAAAGGAAAAGAAAAGGTAAAGATGAAGTAGTTTCTTTGAGCTTAATCTAGTATGCTTTGAAGACTATATATGTAAAACAATTAAAATAGTGATTAAAACATTTAACTATATGGTTGTACTGTCATAAAATCATGTCTAAAAAGGACATGTTATAAAATTTAACAGGCTCGTTTAGTCCATACTATTATATCGAATTCCTTTTCTTGTTATACTTATCCGGTTATCGTGAACATTTACGATTTTTAGTAGTTTTTCTGCTATTTGGAGCGAAGATGAATCCAACAAATTAGAGATCAGCATAATGGGTACAGTAATTTCGGAATTATTATAAATGGTGTAACTAACTCGAATTTGTTTTATGCATTTAGATTTAGATTAAATAAACTGTCAATGGTTTATTTATCATATCGTAACAATTAATGACAAACTGTCACACACATTTTGATTTCTGGATTGAAATTTCAATATATTTAGAACCCATTTGGTTTTTTCCGTACTTGATAGATCCGTCTTAAGCACTGGTTTTTACTTTAATTCAAATACATACGTGCACCATCATTATATGTAACAAGAAGTTTTTTCTTCAGATCATCTTAAATATCATAAAAATAATATCACAAATATCATCCGTAGTATTAATGTATTTTAATTTTAAAATAAGTAGTAACTTAGAAGAAATCCTTTTTACTATTTTTGTGTCTCTTTGGATCATAAAAAATTTTTTGAACTAAAAGGTTTTAATTAAATTACATTAAGTAGCAAACACGTAGCTCGTGTATAAATAATAATACTAATATCCTCAGCATGATTAATCTAGTTTATAGCCGATTCTCCAGGAGTTATTCGCACAGCATGATTAAAACTCCTGTGTACTTAATGACTTTGGAAACTTTAGGACTACATACCATTACTACAACAACAAAACATTCCAAGGTTTTATTTAGCAAGTTAGATACAATGTGTAAGTTTTTCCTATTTACATATATTTTACATACACTGACGTATATTCGTTTCATACAAATTTTATCTTGAAAATTATGTTGTGGTTTATTTTCATGTTATTCTAGTATTTAAAGGAGAGACTTTAAAATAAATAAAACATATTCAATTTAGAAACATAGTGTCATCATTCAAGATAAATTATTTCTGTTAATGTTAATCATTGTTAACATAAATATCCTGGTGGATAGATTTGCCGTAATTTCCTGTGGATGGATTGGTGTTTGCAATCTAATCAGGTTCATTTAGACAAATCACAAAGTCAATCGTAATGCTGACCAATTCCTCACCCAAATCATTGTTTTTTAACATATCAGAAGAAACGTGGAGTAAATTAATTGAGAAATTCAGGTTTTCAAAACCACCGGGATTCTCTAACATTATGTATATCATACGGTCATAAAAGAGTGATTATCTAATAGTTCTTGCCAAACGACACCAAACTCTGACCATATTGAATGCAAGACAAAGAGCAGTATCATTATCTGCAACAACAAAAATTCAATTCAACAAATTCAAGCTCACAGCAAGAGCTTTAATAACAGAAAGATGTGAATTTTCCAATGACATATGCAAAACTTGGGGATGTTAATAACCAAGCCACATTGTAATCATCCTGAAAGACATTCTCAGATGCTTCCACAATAGTCAGTTTAGGAATACTTCAGGATGAAGATCAGATTTCAATAGTTTTATCTCATAGACCACTTCTATACTTTTATCTATTGATAGCATTACTCATAGACAATCCTCCAGAATAACGGTTTTGCTTCAAAGAAACAGCCCTTTAGCAGAATATAACAGTTCAAAAGACCAGGCCTTCCAAAGAATTTCTGAAACTGCTGGAGCTCTGAATTTTATTGACCGTAACTTCTGCGCCTCCGTGAAGGATACTGACATCCTGAACATTCTAACATCTATGAAAAATTGTATATTCTATTAGTTTCAATTTTTGCAGGATTATCGGTCACCCAAATACTAACCAACTCAGTCATTTCAATTGAGGCAGATGTAGTAGTCTTCCTCTTATCTTTATTCTATGTGTATATGTGAAATTTGCCTACTATTAATTTATTTTGCTTATATTTCTTTAATTATAGTCATATATCCACTATTTTTAATGTAAAATATTGATAGATTATGAGCAGAAACAATCTACCAGAAAGGTTTTCACTATCCCAGAATCCATATTTTGATTGCTTTTACCCCTCTAGAAACAAGCAGAGAAAAGGATATACCTTTACCTGAATATGTTATAACAGTGAAGGATTTACTCCTTGTAGCCAGTGCAATATATATAGCACTGCCGTTACATCCCATATCAATACGGCATGAAAAATCATCCGCTCTTTTAACCACTCTTAAATAGTTGTTTATTGGATGAAATCTCATTTTTAACATTCCTTTTCTAAACTGGTTGATAATCTTCAGAAAAAATTTTAAAAACTTGCTTTGTCTTACTGAATTTGATGTCACTAAAATTCAGTAAAAAAAACGCGCGCGCGTATTTGTGTACGTTAACTATTACATCTGATTTCGTCATCGACGAATTGAATACCTGTAGTGCATTTTCAATACTATTTAATCACTGTTATCAAAATAAACTTAATGAAAAAAGATGTGAATGTTTTCACATAAAGTATTCGAAACTGTAGATAGGTGCTGCTTGACATTGTGATATGGCATTTAACAGTGGTTCAAGAGAAAACGTGAATGAGCAATAACATGCATAAATGATCCATTCTTCCCATACTACTGTGCGAAAAACAGCAAGACTTCTATAACACAAGACCTTATAAGAAATGATTTTTAAATGTTGCATGAATTAATAAGGTTTTCCTCCTTATAACAGAAATAGATAGTTAGGAAGGATTTCCAAATATTCTTCACAGTTATACATAGCTATGTATGTTTTCGTCATCGCAATAGAAAAGCAAATTCAACTGTGGCATTGGATATATCTTATACAGAAAGTAGATTACACAAGCCAGAAATAGACGCTTTGTGACAGAAGTAGGTTCCCTAGATCCCGAGATCTGCAGGTTTCTGGTCTTCTTGACAGTAAGTACTAAAAAAGTATGTACCTGATGCACTTACGTTTGCAACATCTCATAGGACTCATGTTATCATATTACGCCATAAGAGCTTATACTGATTAATAGAAGAGTTTTGAAAATAATGAATGAAGCTGCAAGTACCATCTAGTATGAAATAAAATCATTTTCTGAAAATAAAATGCTAGCGACATAATTAAATAATAAACAGATAGAAAAGGTACATTTTAATTTAATATTAGTATCATAAACCTTTAAAAATTCTTTGTTTGAAGGTTATTTTTGACGATGGAAGGATTGTGAAGGAAACAGGATTTTTCCGGACATTTGCCATCGTTCAGTGAAACAAGAAAATCACTAACACTACGTTTCGAGATCTGCAATCTGATCTCTTCTTCAGGTAAAGAACTAACCTAATACATAATTACAAACTGGGTTAAAATAAACAAATCTTTCCAAAGCGTTGTGGCACGCCTAAGTCAGGAATCACAACCTACATATTGTTTGTCAACTTCACTAACTCTATAAACATGCACTTAGTAAAATACTATACAAAACACTAATCATTACAACTTAACTATCACAATACGTCTTCATTCGTCTACTAACCACCTACGATTGTCAAATATTAAATCTCATAAGTTATGAGATTTAATATTTGAATACCTTATTATTCCAACTGTACAAAGGTTTTTATGGGAAGCTTTAGGTTATCGAATGAACACGCATTGTTTCATTTTATAGTTGAATCGAATAATTACTAAAGAAATAATTTTGCATAAGTTTTCATAAATTAAAACCCTTCCATTATAAATCATAAAATCACATGTTTCTTAAAATTGAAATATCCATCATTACATAAATGATTATTATTCATACCTAATAAATTTGTAACCTTTAACACATAGATTTTTTCTCACATTTTAGTTAAATAAGTTTTGTAGTATTCTATAAAGTAAACTACCAATAACTGTGAACAGAATCTATTCAGGAAACGTTAGGATAAAGAGATGCTGGCTGACCAGGATAACGGAAATCTGGGGTATTTCTGAATGTCTATAAATCTTTGCAAGAGAAACAGAATCATGCCCTCAGCTTCTTTTCATATAGTTTCCTTCTGTAACAGTGATATTTTAAACCTCATATAAAATATTTTGATAGTGTTATTTTCCTAAATTTAAAAATTTTGATTAATTGGTATGAAATAATTAAAACGTAAAATAAATATGAATTAATTAAAATTCCAGGAGTTCAGTACTAAGTGGATAGTTACCTTATGGAATGCGAACCATTATGTAAGGTGACTTCTATAAATACACTTTTGTGAAATACTTCTAAAGTACTTTCAGCACTATATCTGATATTTCAGAAAACTATAGATAAAATAAGTTACATTATTTGACCAGCAAATTTAGAGAGGATTAATTTTATAAATGTTTTGTTTTATTACCTGTTCAGTTAATGTGTTCGGTTACGTTGATATATTGTCTACTATTAGCATTTGGGAATCAGTAACAGGAACAAATAATTTATTTAAAGTACATTACTTATTAGTTTTACATTACATCATGTGCGCTATATTATATTATTGAATTCGGCTGTATAAACAAGGGATAACAATAAATTAATTTTAATTAAAAGGTAGTAATATTAGTTAATGAATGAATTAAAAATTCTTCCACCGCTTAAACACTATGTATATTACTTATAATATATACTTATATATATATATAAATAATGAACACGTTCAGTAACTCAATGTATCCTGGTTTTCAAAATATGCGATATTCTGAGTTTTTCACGATGTTAGGATACGTAACAAAATGTAAAGCAAAATGAGGTACTTAGAAATACTTGTTCTCGTTGGCGAACGAAAGGCTGAATAGTTTGCTATTTTGTCTCTGGTTAATACACCTGAAGAAATCTGTAAACCGCCACCTGTGAAAATGTATACATAGATTGTTGTCCAACTAGAACTTATGTTTAGAAAATTTCCATTCACCAATAAACACAGGCATTATTTGAGAAATTGGTATATTATACAGGATCCCATATGAAAAATGAACTTTTGCGGTCTAATTATCATGAATTATATTCTTAATGTGTGTCATAAAAAATTCACAGAGATACAGGAACAGACTCAGCACTGCAATACTATTAAATTGATATTCATCACACTGCTGTTTTAACGATCTACGTACGAAAAGGTAACAAAGGAGGTAGTGTGAGCATGATATGTGAATGTGGCATAGACAACGATGCTCTTTGACATGTGACACGGAGGGTGCAGTAACGTTATTGGGATTGATCATGCAGGTCACACTGCTGATTTATTGATCTGCATACGTAAAGTTGACCAAGGAGGCAGAGAGTGTGATTTGTGAATGCGGCATAGACAAATTTGATCCAATATTGCACGTATTGACATGTAACACGGGGGCTGCAGTAACGCTTTTGGAATTCATGTGAAAGTTCACAGTGCTGCTTTAACGATCTAATGTGTAAAGTTGACAAAGGATGCGAAGTGAGCTTGATTTTTTTACGCCTAATATACATGTAGACAACACTGCTCCCATTTCTCACGCCTAAGCAAGAGATGTGGAGAGTGCAGTAGCGTTATTGGGATTCATCACACAAATCACAGTACTGCTTTAACGATCTACATATGTAAATGTGACAAAGGAGGCAGAGTGAGTGTGATTTGTGAAGGCGCCATAGAGGATGATGCTACCATATCCCATATCGTACGTTTTGTGACAAGTGACGCGTAGTTTGTAGGAGCATTTTTGAGATTCGTTACGTAAATTATGGATTGAAGGTGTTTAATTTTGCTGGAGGACGTATGTAAAAATTGTATTAGTATTTACTATTGTTATATGTGTTTCATTCGATCCCATAAAATTTTACGTACAAAATGATATATAGTGTTGTAATCAAATTAAAATCATAGATTACTTTCTTGTTATAAATAAGTTTCAACTTCAAATATACTATATCGAATAGTCATCGGCGACCGTGGTAAAGTCTATCAGACGGACTCAGAACGGAGATGTTCTACTGGAACTGGGAAATTCTGCAGACAAGGCCAATTTTGCCGCCTCTCTGAAGGCAGCTCTGGGAGAGAAGGGAGCGATCCGGGAGTTGGACCCGAAATCATCGGTTGAAATCCGGGACCTCGACGGGCTCTCCACGGAAGAGGAGGTGATCCAATCTATCGTGAACGCTGTTCCCGAAGTTAAAGGAAACGAAGCGGGCCTTAAGGTTTGGTTGACAAAACCAAACCGGAGCCAGCAGCGAATGGCGGATGTCGAATTAAGTGACAAGCTCGGCAATAAGCTGCTGAGCCTCCTGAAGGTCGGTTGGGTAAACTGTCGGCTCAGACGGAGGGTGGTCGTCTCGAGGTGCTTCCGGTGTCTCTGGTACGGTCATTCCTCCAGAAACTGCAAGGGGCCCGACCGGAGTAAAAACTGTCTTCGGCGTGGCGGAAACGACCACAAGAGGAAGGATTGCGATAAGTCCTGCTGCTTCCTCTGCAAAGATAAGGGCCTCGGCGGGAACTCTCTGGGGCATATTCCCGGTTCTGGAAAGTGCAGCATTTTCAAAGCTGCACTTGAAAAGGCAAAGAAGAAAGTCTCGTAGATGCGACTACTTCAGTGTAACCTCCAGGGATCCAGAACAGCTGATGCTCTTTTGGACCAGGTTGCCCAGGAACACGGTGTTGGTGCGCTTTTAGTTAGCGAGCAGTATCGTAATAGGGAAACACCGTCTTGTTTTCCCAACAGTCTCGGTACTGCTGCATTTTGGGCGCGAAACAATGCAGAATCGCCGGTGCGGAGTCATTGATGCGGCCGCGGTTTTACCTGGGTAAAGTGTAGGGACGTGACGTTTTTTAGTTGCTACCTCACTCCCAACGAGGCCATTCAGGACTTCCGTAGCACAATCGATCGTTTGGAAGAGCGTGTGCTTGACACCACTGGGCATATTATCGTAGGCGGAGATTTTAACGCGAGGGCTGTCGAGTGGGGAATGCCCTCTACTAACTCCAGGATATATTTCCGGGGGAAATATATCCTGGACTTTGCTGCCAGGGCCGAGCTTATCATTCTGAATGAGGGTGACATACCTACCTTCCGGCGACCCGGGCAGAGGGGTACGATCCCCGACATAACTCTCGCGTCTGAGTCCATGCTGGCGAGGATCTCTGGTTGGATAGTACTGGAGGATTTCGTGGGAAGCGACCACCAGTATATTCAATTCCGAGGATATGTATCTCGGGAAGTCCCACGCCGCTGGAACACCAACAAGCTGGACGTGGTAAATTTCACCAATGTCATAGCACAGGGAGCGTCAGTGGATCATGCGGCAACTGGTGAGGTTAGTGCTGAGGCGTTGGTAACATCTACGATGGGATTAATTGTCTCGGCTTGCGACCAGTGAATACCACGCATGAAACGCCAGCGCGTTAGGCAACCCGTTTATTGGTGGACAGCAGAGATTGCACAGCTACGAAACACCTGCCTGACGGCAAGACGAGTCGCCACTAGAGCGAGAATACCCGCAGACAGAGTTAGCAAGACGGAGGCTTACAAGGCTGCTAAGAAAACTCTTCGCCGGGCCATCAACCGCAGCAAAGCTGAGAGCTGGAGGAGACTGAGAAATGATGTCGCGCCACCATGGAAAGGATCGTCACATCTCTGTTTCCGAACCACCCGCTACGCTCAAAAGTCGCTTTTGGACGGGTAGAGGACTTTCCTCTCTTCAGCAACGAGGAGTTGGAAATGGCCGTTCGCTCCCTGAAGAGCAACAAAGCTCCCGGCCCTGATGGAATTCCTAGTAAGGCCCTCAAAAAAGTATTCCACATCAATCCCCGGCTCCTGCTAAATATGTATAACGCCTGTCTGACCAATGGGATTTTTCCTTCTCCTTGGAAAATTTGCAGGCTAGTACTGATTAGCAAGGGGAAAGGTGATCCCGATATGCCGTCGTCCTACAGGCCTCTTTGTATGTTGGACACGGCAGGTAAACTTTTCGAGAAGTTGATTCGAGCCCGACTGACTCTCGCCATTGTAGCTGCCGGTGACTTGTCCCCGCGTCAGTACGGCTTCAGGAAGGGACGATCAACGATCGACGCAATCGGAGAGGTGCAGCAAGCGGTGAACAGAGCCGAGAGCTATAACCGTTTCTCTCGCAGAGTAGTGCTTCTTGTTACGCTTGATGTCAAGAACGCCTTTAACTCGGCGAGATGGGTTGATATGCTGGACGCGTTGCATAACACCTTCCGCATCCCGGCATATCTGCGGAGGCTGATAGAAGACTATCTCCGATGCAGAACTCTCATATACGAGACGAAAGACGGACCGCGCACGGTGGATGTCACTTCCGGTGCCGCACAAGGTTCCATCTTGGGGCCGGATCTCTGGAACGTCGCTTACGACAGCCTCCTTAGGTCCGAGATGCCGGAAGAAACGGTTTTAGTTGGGTACGCCGATGACGTCGCCGCCCTAATTGCTGCACGCAACATTGAAATGGCCCAGTTTGAACTGAACCAGGTCATGCGAGTCGTTAACAGATGGATGGAAAATCACGGCCTGTCGCTCGCTTTGAGCAAAACAGAGATCGTGATTTTGACTAAGAAACGAATCGACTCCGTCGTCCCATTAAGAGTGGGATATGTAATGGTCAAGACCACGCGAGCCGCAAAATACTTTGGCGTCTTGGTGGACAATAAGCTGACTTGGAGGGACCAGATTTTCCGTACAGCGGACAAGGCCTCTAAGATGGTAACTCATCTTAGCAGGCTCATGGCCAACGTCGGCGGTCCCAAGTCCAGCAGGAGAAGACTGTTAATGTCTACAGTCCAGTCCGTGCTCCTTTACGGGGCTGAGGTGTGGGCAGACGCACTAAATATTGAATTTTATCGGATACGGATCGCCCGGGTACAGCGTCAAGCGGCGCTCCGGGTGTGTTCCGCCTACCGTACAGTGTCTGAGCCTGCCGTCCTGGTTATTGCTGGAGTCATCCCCATCAAGCTTTTGGCAGGGGAGAGGAAGGCAATTTATCAGCGACAAGGCGAAATCGACATGGACACTGCAAGGACTGAGGAGCGCTCTTGTACGTACCAGCAATGGCAAAAAGCTGGCAATGAGACGCCCGCGGACGTTGGACTGCCAGACTTATCAAACAAATCCAACCGTGGTAGAACGGCGGCATGGCGAGGTGGATTACTACCTAACAATGTTTTTGAGTGGTCACGGCTACTTCCGGTCGTACCTACACCGAATGGGCAAGGCCGTTTCGCCGGATTGTATTTATTGCTCAGGCGTTCCCGACGACGCGGAACACACTTTCTTCCGCTGCCCGCGTTGGAAAAGGCCCCGCCTTGAAGTGACTCAAACGGTATAATTTCGGTGGACACGGTCTGTGAGCGGATGTTGGAGGGTGAGGACTACTGGTGCTACTGGTCCAGCTTTGCGCAGGGTATACTCCGCGCCAAAAAGAATGATCTGGACCGGAACGCGGGACAGATCCAAGATCCGAGCGGCTAGATAGGTGCGAGCCCTCTGGGCGTAAGCCAAAATTAGGCCTAACCCGAAGTTTAAAGCGATAAGCGGTTTCCTGGCTAGAATCCTAAGAGTAGAGGAGGTTTTTAGTGGGTATGCTACGGAAGAAGGAGTCCCACACTACAAGCTGGCCACCTGTGTGCACAAAAGCATTTTCCTGCCTCTCCCTAAAAAAAAAATATCGAATAGTCTTACAGAAGGTTGGTACGTTCTATTGGTACTAATGTTGGATTACAAATATCTCCTTATGTATTTTAATATAATTAGATTTGTCTTCCTTGCTATATTTATCTTTAAATAGTATTAGTTTTAATAATTTTTACCACATTTAGCGTCAAACATAAGTGCAAAAATACATTTACAATGTCACTCGATGTGACCTTGATGTAGATTTAAAGTGGCCTATTCACACTGAAAGTCAGGTTCTCTTTCCAAATAAATATCTTAAAAACAATAATATTTTTGAAAAGGGTTTAAATAAAATAATAGTGAATGTAGTGTTTAAACCAACCGTCTATAACCGGAATTTTTACTATTAGGCACTTGAGCATATAAATATTTTTTTTGTGATATATAAATTACTTGATACAACTCTAAAATTGAGGTGAACGCCAATAGATTCGGTTTTGAGTCGAATACTACTTGGTGGGCATTTCTGTGCAGTCAGTATTTACTTACGTACTGCAGCCCCAATAAAGAAGTCGAACCTACATGAATTCCAATAACGCTACTGCAGTCTCCGCGTCACTTGTCAATACGTGTGATATGAGAGCAATGTTCTAGATGTCGCATTTGTAAAGCGCATTCCTCAACCATATATAACAACTTGTTTGCAGGCTTTTATATTGTTAAAGTAAGCTACAAGATCATTATTTGTATTAAATATTCATAATTGCATGTATTATTAGAAGTGGACATTGGTAAAGAGACACGTTGAATATATAAGGACATACAGAAGTATTTTACGTTAAAAATCTTATCACGCATATATATAGATCTCAAGCACGTAAATCTCAAGATTTTAAGGCTAAATTTATTCACTGAGTTTTAAAAACCATCCATACACACGTAAAGACACTTACATAAAAAGTAGTTCCACTCACACAACACTTCACTCAACGTTTTGGTGTATTGTTTGTGGGGGTCAATATATTTGACAATATATTTTCAAAAAAATTGTTCATAAGCCCAAGTCAAAATATTATTAAAATACCAAAATGCAACTACCCTCATTTTTCAAAGTGTTTTTATTTTTATTGTTGCTTTAAAAACTTTGAACAAAAAACACGGTTTGGAAGCACTAACATTTTAACTCTCGACATATTTGAAGCAGAAAGACTTGAAATTAAACTATTTATTGAAATTATATAAATTGCCAAAACCATAAATAATAAGTCACAAAATTAACTTTTCACATCTGACAACTGTAATTCCTTTTATTTTTTGCCAATGTCGCCAAGGAAAGGCGAGCTGAGTGATGAGTGATCGCTGAGTGATCCTGACCTTGCAAGTAGTCCGTCAGTCCGGCCAGTGGAGGTGGTTCGGAAGTCATCTTTAAACAGTTGGTCCCCATATTAGGTATTAGAAAGAGCGTCTTAGACCCCATTTTTCCTAATAAAATAATAGGGCTAGAACTTTATTTTATTTTAATTTAATTTAAAACTCACAGGAATCCTAAATTATAATACCCTCAATTTATAATCAATACAATCTTAAATTTAAGCTGGGACTACGTTTCAATCGTTTTATGTCAAAAAAAGTTCAAAAAAAGACCAGAGAGTGGAAAGAACAACAATTTTTGATAAGAATTTAGTGAGGAAAATCTAAATCCGAGGAGAACACATTTTTAAAAATTATAACTTAAATCTAAGTAAAATATGCAAGATCCATCATGTTACTCCTTTTTTTAAGTGTTAGTTTAACTTTTCATACGTCCTTACTTATGGAGTCCTTTATCTAGTTTTAACTGCCCATGTGACAAATAATTCATGCAGTAAAATGTTTTTCAACTAATGGAGATTGTTATAGCTAATTATAATTTTTTGTATGATTTGCTCTATTATCTTAATGGAGATACAATACCCAGAGAACTTGGAACATCAACGGTAGCACAGCTCGCTACTGACCAGACTAATGGTTTGCCAGATGTGTTTGTGAAAGGCAAGAAACATAAAAGTGCTGTTCTTCTAACAATGCCTCGTTACACCAATTATTTCACCCAACAACAACCGCTGGGTAATTTTTCCAACAACCCCTGCATTTCACATGATATGGTTTGTGTACACGCTTGTACGCTATCCGGACTTTGCCCTTGGTTATTGGTTAAGATACATTTGCGTGTCTGTTTAGTAACTAATAGTAATAGTGTAACGTTTAGCTCATAGAGTGTTTCTTACATTTTAGGTTCTTTAGATATAAAAACAATTTCTTTTTTATATCATGCAATAATTACTTTTTTATTATAATTTTTCATTATTAATCTCACTTATGTGTCATTAATTGATTAAATTAATAAGTAAACTTTATCTTAAACAATAAAAGGCAAAAATCACGTTCATCTAGTAATATTTGTATTCGCCATCATACTTTTATCAATATATATTTTCTGCTTTATTTTAATGTACACAAAAGAACATGATTTTCACGTTTGCTATAAAATGAGCTATGAATTATTTATTACTACTCAAACTGCAAGATTGCGTAACAGGATATCAGGATAGAGGAATAAAGAGAAGACAGATGGTAGAACCGTAAATACCATAGCTGTACGTAATACATTTCTGTCTACCTCAGATTCAATACCAAGATCTATCGTACGGAGCGGATAACATTTTATTATAATTAAACTTGCCAATTTACGTGTTTCTCACTTACAGATCCATTCCAACGACGGAATGTCATAATAACTAATAAATTTTACACTACACCATTTCTATGCAAAGTCAGTCATGAATAAATCATAGAGAGTTTATTAAGTTGTTGATATTTTTGTAATTTGTTAAATATTACCAAGCATTTTACAATAATAGTTCTAATTTTTAAATGAAAAGAGGATGCGTATAAATATAAATAAAAATAAATAAGGGGTTTATGCTTAATTTGTAAAATTTCTCTGAAAAATGTATGGTCATATTCAAATTGGCTTTGTTTTAGAAAACAAAACATGGTGCTCTATACTACGTTTTCTGTACTCAATACCTTTTATTGAAACATATTTTATAGTTTTTATCTTTTCATAATACAATTTTTATAGTATTTATTTCATAGGAACTATTTAAAATTAAAATGTGATTTCTGCATTAGTCAGTGACTATTTTATGAGCATTAGGCATCACCGGAAGGGATAGCAAATTTTTATTTATATTTTTCTGTACACAGTATATTTCCACACTTATATAAATCACTAAATGGCGTATATATTTAATTTAGCATATTTTATTTCTGTATATACAAAATCCTGTGGCTGAGCTTTAGCGAGTATTTTTACAATGGTCTTATGAGTAAAGATGGTGATAACAAAAAAATATAATTATAAATAAACTGAGTAAACTCATTAGATGTATGTATATGTGACATAGCCTTACATAAAAGTACGACCTTCAATATATTGTACCTTATAACATGGGTTATACAATTAAAATTTAGAATGCCACTTCGTCGAAGGTCACGTGACACATGTTTTTCTGTACTCCTACCTTAAATAAATAGATGTACAGAGGTATGAATAATAATACAGGTTCCACATTTTGCACCGAAAATCTTTATTTTTAAATAACTTTAAATTTAAATCCTATGCACTTGTCTCTGTGTAACATTATTCAGCCTGTGTTACGCTAGATGTGTTGAGGCGGCAGCGATATTTCGGCTTGACTACGGAGCGGAATTGTGTTAGTCCAAAACCACATATTTTCGGAACACTTACTATACATATATGCCAAAAATTATACCAATAAATTAAAAAGTGAACTGACAAAAACTAATCATTTTTGGATATTTATTTCCTTAATGTTTTTTCATCATTGCCAGTATCACTTCAGAACTTCTTAAATTGCCTTGTGAAAAGCTACCAACATAACCATTTGAAAAATATTCATATCAACACGTATATACCATTTTTAAAATTACAATTAATATTTCCTTAATATAATATTCCTCATAATTGTACAGTTAGTGAAAGATGTAGATTCTTACATGAGTTTACACGTTCCACATCATGGTTTTTTGCACTTAATGTATACCGACATAACCTATAACTATAATATGCCGTGTAGCGTTTTGTAAATAAAAAAGTAATACAATTAAACCTAGGTGTTCGACGTTGAAACAGTTATGAAATGAAACCCAAATGGATGTAATCAACCCCCTGCAATCCAAGCCTTTGTATGTGTACAAGTTTAGTTAGGAGTTGAATGTCCATATCGATGATTAAAATTTCACTCTTTCAAAATCCCAACAGTGTGTGCAGGTTTAAAATTCATTTCCAAGTATTATTATTATATCATCGACATACATTATTATAGGATTATTGTAGTAATATCCAATTAAAAATAGAAAACTTTTAATATTGTTGACCTATTTTCCTAGAATTAAAGAAAGTTGTTGTGAATAGTGTAATATGTATCATACTGCATGTCATAGATATATAAAAATGCAACACCATCACTCACTCGCCCATCACAATTCTTCAATTCCCCGATATCACACAGCGTTGGAATCTGTCACACTTATGAATCAATCAAAAGGTAAAGTGGCATTAGTATCAAAGATTCAAAGGGGTAGGAATAGACTATATAGTAAATCTAATATAACATTTTTACCTTTGATATATGCATGATAGTAGACTACTTACATACTTAATATTTGTTAAAGTGTACAATTAAAAGTATATTTTTATAAATAAATCTTTTAACTTTCATATCTAGACATTTACTTACTCTTTGCTCAACATTAGTAGCAGAAAAGAATGAAATAATGTTAATTAATGGCTATAATATCTAACTGAGGGATCACGGGTTCCAATCCCGAGAAGGTTCCTACATGAACATGAGTAGACATGATATACAGTGACTACAAAACCGGCATATCTGAACGCTGAGCCTTAAAAAAGAAAAAAGGAAAAGAAAAGGGAAATGAAGTAGTTTCTTTGAGCTAAATCTAGTTTGCTCTGAAGACTATATAAGGGTGTTTGAAAAGTATGGGTAAGGCTTAATATTTTAAAAACCATAGGAGATAACATCTGTAAACTTTGCACAGTGTCATATGGCTATGTAAACTATTTGTCCTTGCTATTACCATGACATGCCAACCATGGGGGGACGGCCCTCAGAGGAAAATATGGAAATCTTAAATTGAAGCATGGGTCGAGTGATACCTAATTTGAAAGAGCTCACTTAGTAGAGTTGAATGCCGCAAACCGCATCTCAAAAGGTTTATCCAATCAGAAATGGGGGTTGTTTTAGGTACACATTGTGAAGTACATTATGCGCTGCCATTTCTGACTGGATCGTCGTATTCTGATGCGGTAGGCGGCGTTTCACTCTACTAACCAATGTGTTTTCACTAACTTTTTTAATTAGCAAATTATGTCATAAATTTATAACACAATAAATAAAACTAAAAAACATCGGTATTTATTGTTAAAGAGCCTTTGGGAGAGCCACTAACACAAGAAAATTATTGTCTTTATAACCATCCAGACTGGTAATTATCGGAAGAGAAGACCTCATGGCTGCGTACTTTAGCAGTTCGTTTTATTGATTAAAATATAAGATAAACTGTAATTATTAGAAACTGTATTTTATTACTTTAAAATAATAATAATTAAAAAGTTATAGAACATTTTCTATGACAATTTAGTCTTTGATATCTGCATTTGTACTTACAAACTTAATACTTTTTAAAGTGTACTAACCGTAATTATATTTTCATTACTAAAACTTGTAACTTTATTATTTGAATATTTTCTTATTCTTTGCTCAATATTGGTAGAAGAAAAGGATGAAATAAGAAGTATTCTCCATAGACTAATGGTTAAAATCTCGGCCCTCTAACCGAGGGATCACGGGTTCAAATCCCGGGGAAGTTCCAACTTGAACATGACTAGTCATGATATCCAGTGAACTATGAAACCGGAATATTTAAACGCTAAGGCTTAAAAAAAAGGGAAAAAAGAAAAAAAGAAAGGGAAAAAATGAACTACTTACTTCAAGCTTACTCTAGTATGCTTGCAAGAATACAAACGTAAAACAATTGAAACTCGTGGTTAAATTAATTAACAATATTGTTGTACTGTCATAAACCCATGTCTACACAGAACGATTGATTACTTTGAACAGGCTCGTTCAGACTGTATTATTATATCAAATTATTTTTCTTGTAATACTTACCCGGTTATCGTGAACATTTACGATTTATAATAGTTATTCTCCTATTTGCAGCAAAGATAAATAAAAAATCAGAAATTAGCATAATCGGTACAGAAATGCCTGAGTTATTTTAAATGGTGTAACTAACTCAACTTTGGTTTAAGCATTTAGATTTAGATTAAATAAACTTTCAGTTACGATTTATCACTAAAATTTTTGACAAACTGTCAGACACATTTGATTTTTCGATTCAAATTTAAATATATTTAGCATATATTTAGTTTTTGCATAAACAATAGGCGCTTATCGTTAGCACTGGTTTTTTATGTAATTGAAACAAATACGTAAATCGTACACACGTACATTAACATAATAGGTAACAGCAGATTTTGTTTCTATAGATCATTCCAATTATAATAAAAATGTAGTATCACGCATATCATCTGTAGAACTAATGCATGATTTCATTGTTGTATTGTAAGTTGTAACTTGACAATTTATTATAAATATTTATACTATATTTTTGCTTGTTTAGATCATAAATCGCTAAAGTAAAAGATTTTAATTAAAGCATTCATAAAAGTAGCTAACACATAGTTCGTGAATAAATTATAATATTAATATCCTTAGCATGATTAATCTAGTTTATAGCCGATCCTCCAGGAGTTATTCGCACAGCGTGATTAAAACTCCTGGCTAATGAATGACGTAGAAGCTTTAAGGACTATACACCATTACTACAAGAAAACAAAAATGTCCACGGTTTTATTTAGCACGTTAGATACACTATGTACGTTTATCTTATTTACATATATGTTACAGTACACACACTCTTATATATTTGTGTAGTTCAAGTTTGACATTGAACCGAATATTGTAATTTATCTTCATGTTATTCTAAAATTCAAAGGTAAATACCTTTTGTACTAAAATTGAATCAAACATGGTTAGGATTGTCCACACAGGAACGACGTTAAACATTAATAAAAAATAATTATTGTAGAAGGTTTTTAAATACTTCAGATAAATGTTTATCTCATGTAACGATAAAACTCATTAAATAAACATCTAGATGGGAGGATTTACCTACTGGTAGTTGCATTATTCAAATTCAAATTCAAATTCTTTATTGTGTAGTATGACAATTTTTACAACTATTCGAGAAGTAGTATTCGAGAACTATTTTGGATATGAGCTGTTCAAAAATTATCCAACAAACCTATCATTATTAAAGGATTAAATTCGACTTTTATATCACGTTGTAGCTAGTCAAAATATCAAGTGTAATCTAAGATTAAGATAGAATTACTGCAAGAATGTGTAGAAGTAGAATAGATAAGGAGAAGTAGGCTGACCAGTCTGAATTATTTCTGTGATTACCTAACGAATCCCTAACGGTTCAAGAAAGTTTACAATCTAACCAGGTTCATTTAGCCAAACCACAAAGTCAGTCTTAACTCTGGCCAATTTCTCACTCAAAACACTAGCTGATGTTTATACAGGATGGCAGCTATTTACAACATACATAGACACATAAAAGGGGAAGTATAAAAATCAAATGTTTCTACGATCCGTTTCACTACACAAGGACACATTATGGAACTACTAAATGCACATTATTAATAATTATTTTACCTGCTGGAAAACAAAATATTATATCTGAATAACTATAGCCAAGTGACTTTCAGCAAGTTATAAATAAGCACAAGACAGGCACAATCAATCAGTTTAAATATATAGAAACAATATTTAGAGTCTTCAATAGACTTACATAGGTGCTAAATTTCTTCACTGTATGTCAAAAGGTTTTTAAGACAGCGTGTGGACAAACTTACGTTGATGTACACACAGATATGATATTTTCAAACTGTCCCGTCTGACTAATAATATTTACGGTTATTTAAAAGTAAATGTGCCTATTTTGCGTACCACCGTGCTCGTTGCTTATGTTTGATTGTTTATACCCTCGGTATTCGTATTTCGGTATTATGAATTGCAATCTGTTATAGTAAATGTGAAACTTATACAGTAGAACTTCCCAATTCCTGTCAGCTATATCATAATATTTTTCTTAGTTAATTATTTACATTATATGCCTACACACACACACACACACACACACACACACACACACACACACACACACACACACACACACACACACACACACACACACACACACACACACACACACACACACACACACATAATTTCAATAAACATTGAATCGCAAAAAAGTACTTGCTCCGCCGGGACTCGAACCCGGATCTCTCACTTGCCGGGTGAATGTGCTACCATTACACCACAAAGCCCTCACGTTTTAAGATTCAATTATTTTGTATTTTGATTTTGTATTATATATTTTCATTAAATACATTTTAAAAGTATTATGTACGTGATATTTTGGAATTAAAATATGCCTAAGTGTAATTCATAGGATAAAACAATAGAACACTTGTGAATTTTTCAGTTATTAAATAAAAAGTATATTTAACCATTCCTTGGTAAATAGAGAAGTGATGACGTACATTCTACCATCTGGTGCTCTCAAAGATCACAGGTGCAATTCATAGCAGGTCAGGGTTCATTAGATGTAGCTCCTTTTACTGTTGATATGTGACTCTCTTGTAGCTGTTTCACAATACACTTCTACTCTCTTCAATTAAGTGGACTGCGCTCACGGATGATTATTCAAACATGCTAAATGATGTTAGGTTAAAGTGGTATCATTATAATTAAAAGATTAAGGCTCATTAACAACTTTAAAACCAGTACTAAATAAAGTGTATCCACACACTCATGATATACTTTTAATTGATTATAGATACCCTCTTAGTGATCACAGGTATATGAAAGAGATGTATTTTCAAAGAGTTTTTTACAAAATTTTGCTTTAATTAGTAGAGTTGCCTATTGCTGCCATCCGTGGGTAATGTTTTTACAAGAACAGTCATCACGGCAAAATGGAAAAGAAAACATCAATGTGTTTTATGGCTAGCAAATTTTTGATACTGTGATTTCAGTGCTTCGTGAATATTGTAAAATATTTCATGAAAATCTCTCTGACATGCGCATAATTTATCGGTGGGATAATACATTTAAGGCAACAGACAGCTTATTATAAAAAACGCGGACTGGTGGGCAAAAACAGACATAACGGTCTAAAATATTCAAGACAGTTTTGTAACATGTCCAAAAATATCTGTGGAACGTGGACGTGAGTCGAATATCCCTAAGTATATAGTATACAAAGTGTTGAAGGAAATACTTAAATGTAATAGTTAAAATCCTCAATTATTTCATGCTTTGAAGCCAGATGCCAAATTACAAAGGTATGACTGTACTGTTATTCTGTATGAAAATGGACTGGATCAACCGAATTGTTTTTAGTGATGAGGTTACCTTTCACTTGTCTGGAAAAGTGCATTGTCACATCTTTCGTATATTGAACACTTAAAGCAGCGAATGAGAGCTGCCATTGAATCTGTTATCCCAGAAGTGCTGATCAAAACATGGGAGGAGATCAAAGTTCATTTAAACGTCTGCAGTATGATTCATGGTGCTAATGTTCAGCTCAGATAAACCAAAACAGTAAAACCTTTTAAAGTGCTCTTTAATCCCAAGTTATAATACTTGTGCTGAACATACTTTTGTAAATAAAGTTGTTTAAAATTGTGAGATGGCTTTGTGCACACACTGTAAAATTATACTTTATTTAGTTACTATCTGATAGAAACTTATAGTGGAAGTTTAGTTCACTCGTTTTATTGGCGATTGGTTTCTGATTTTTCTTGAGTAATGCGTAGATTACGTGCATTGTAGGGATGAGCTGTGTTACTAATAAAAATATAGACGTCATAGAATATGAAAATACCACACTGATTGAGGACTTCTAGATTTAATAAAAATACTACATTGATCCATTCAATGAGATCTTTATTTTACGCATCTGATATAAAAACATTCCAGTTGGTATGTTACGTGAACTAATTAGATAGCCCTGCACCTTTGTTTGCAAGCTGTATAAGTAAAGCTATACATTGGAGAGAGCCAATTTCAAGCGATCTAAGGCGTTGGACTTAAAATCTGAGTTAGGGGTAGCGCTGATTCAAATCCTGTTTGTGACTTTAGAACTTTTTATCGGCACCATCAAGCTTTACTGTATTAACTCTCCCGTTATTTTGTTTTGTAAGATCCTCGCACAGTGGTTCATGCGGATGGAAAGAACAAGGCTTATAAAGTTATAGATTCTCCTTAAAAAACCTATTTAAAAATGAGTCGTTTCTGAAGTTTCTTTAAGTGGTAAATAGGACATTGAATAAAATGTTTTTCTATTTCACAATAATTGTTCATAAGCATGCCATGCAGCTTAACATGGCCAACCATTTCTATTTGAAGCCAAACACAGAACAGCTTATGCATATGCTAAATTAGTTCGTAATGTAAAGTTCTAACTGGAAGATAAGATCATCTCGAAAACATGTAAGAAAGGACAATGCCTGTATATATGTTAGAATTCGGCTGTTGAAGTGCTTTTTAAAGCATATTACCAGAGCAATGCGAAAACCTCCAAAATTCTCACCAGATACCGATATTATTTTTATCCAAATAACTTATAAATATAATGATCTTTATTTAATGCCAATTTTTATACTCCGCATGAAAGTCTACACTATTTTATAAGTGCAGTAAGTTTACTACAATTTAGAACAGTAAGCATTACATGCGGTCACTCAGACAAAAGTTCGTAAGCACCATTAAGCTCCAGGGACTTTACTTGGAAGATTGAGCTCGAGCACAAACTTTTCACATTGTCTAACATCGAGATTTCACCACCTCTTGTCCCACTAGCTTTAGATTGTACATCAAGAACGACTTTTCATTTCACTCTTGCATGTGGTATTGCTTAGGAAATTCATAGTCATTTATACATATGATGGTTCTTTAAATTTTGAACTGTCTTAAAAAATATTCGATATCTGAAAAGATTTATCACACATATGTATTCCTGTTTTTTAGATCAATCCAGAGATAGTTAGTTTAAGTACATTAGTTATTTAATAAACATTGTAAACTCATTTATTTTGAAGTTCATTTAACAAAAAATGCTGAATATAGTTATTCATTAGTTATAATTTAGTTAAAATCTGATGATTCTTTAACTAAGAACTAAATATTAAACGATATTCAATATACAGTTTTCCGAGAACCTCCTACTGATCGGTCAACTGATCAACCATTTAGGTGATTTTTAATATTGTTCTTTTGCGTTATTTATTTAAAATACGTGGTAAATGTATTAGTAGCCAAAGTTAAATAACAATTATGTTTTTTTTTAATTATATATTTCTTTAATTTAAGTATTCTTTTTTAATGGAAACTTTCTACCTTTCTAGCAAATCATTTTTATGCAGCAAGAGACACTGGTTTAGCCCAGTAGGTCTACATATTAACATAATTAATGTTTGATTTTTTTTCCACACCATGGTAACTGGTATGATCTGGTTATTATTTTCAATTCTGGACTGGGGATATTTGAATTTGATAACAACCACAAAATTGAAGGATATACTTAAAAGGAGTCAATTGTTATGATAAAGTAGGCCGTTATAAACCTCTCTATCATAATTTAGTGCTTTTTCTTCTGAATCTTAAGTTATTCTTTGTAGCAATAAAAGTCACTAAGGCATATAAAAAGGAAGTAGAAAACGTTTTAAACTCTTGCTGGTCCAGTAAACATTTAAAATAAACACATTTTGTTATTGAAAAAGATTTGATTATTTTTGACACAGCCCCAATTATTATATTAATTCTAAAGTTGTGTTGAAACAGTTGAAATTTTGGCGCTATCATTATCACATATGCTTATTGTGATATAACTATTATTTTCGCATCTAATAGTAAATTTTTCAGCCACGAAAATTAAAATCTGTACAAATATTTATCATTTGATATATTTAACGCTTTTGCTAGCCCTAGCACTTACGTGTAATATTCTTACTATTTTTAAACATTGAATTAAAACAATAATTATAACACTATAGAGTATATTATAGCGTATGTATAGGGTGATTGATGTTCACATAACTTTCCGATTTCAATTATGAGTTGTGGTTTCAGCAGGAAAGTGGCACATGCCAAGCTGCTTGCGAAACAATTGTGTTCCGTGAACGATTCCAGGATTGCGTCATTTCTCGTAATTCTTACCACCAAGGTCATGCGACTTGACGACTTTTAACTTTCATCTTTGGGCCTTTGGGGTTATCTTAAGTCATTGATGTATGACAATAAACCACGAAAGATCAGTGACTTGATGGAGGAATCACTCTTTAATGTGTATTGGACTATGAATTTTGTGTAAGCCATATGAAAATTTTAACTACTATCCTTTTACTAAAGTAAACTCGGCTAATGCCTAGAAGATAGGTCTAAAGACAATTCTGTGCAATTAATGGAAGAAAATAAAATAACTGGACACTGAAATCATGAATTTATGCCAAAGAAAGATAAGAGAATAAAAGTTCACGATCCAAGTCTTATCTCCTTAGCCTCTTATTAAGACACTTGGAAATGGAAGAAAGAACTCCAACTTTTACAACGCGAAATCTCTTGGTCAATTGAATCCCTTAAGCGATCGTTTTCACGGAGCCAGTTTGCAGATAAGATAACGTCATGCCGCCGTAACCAGATAATTCTGCACTGTACATTGTGCACTCCGCACCTCTATCGCTCGCTGTGGAATCAATATTCTGGTTTGCAGCGTCCAGTTTTGCTTCCAACACTTAGAAAGCTTATTGACGTTCGGCTTTTCACTGAACGAACTGACATATCTGCGTTCTGCCCTTGTTTTCCAAAATAGCACAGAGACAAGTGATTGCTATGATAGGCGATCGTTCTCATTTTACTTCTGTAATCAAACTATAATAAAGGCTATAGTTTTTATTTCTAATGCTGGTGACAGAATTAATGTACTGTACATTAAATATCTATATTTTTACATTTTCCTATTAATCTCCGTTAGTTTTCTCCAGCAAATTAGATAGGGGTGACTACTGCAATCTTTAATGAAGTCGTTTTTCTTGCGTAATCTGCCGATCCCAGATGTTGTTGAGCTTTAACCGTGATTTTTAAGCTCTAGAAATTTATTTATTTTTCAACTCGGATTAGGTAAAATGGGCATTTTAATTCCAATGCCTTATTTTAAAACATTGATTTAAAATTGTCGTGTTTAATTTTCAAAGTGGTATGCTTCTCTTTTATATTAACCCTTAAATGCAATGTTTACGGATTACTTTACTTGTTTATTGTTATATTTACAATGTAAGAAATGTCCTATCGGTTAAAATTACAGTAGTAAATAGTTAAGTATTTGGCCATCTCAAATAGTGGCTCTTCTCATTTATTGTTCAAATTTTAATTGTAAAAACTACACAGTAGTAGAACGCCACATCGTCTTCGCTGAGGTTGCATACAGAAATTCAAGGAATTAGCTTAATTTATTTTGGTTACATGTGTTACTATTGTAACCATACCATAAAATAATAATGGCACTATTCAGAGACAATTTTATTGCTTTTAAGAGGTAGAAGGCATTTCCTCCGTTTTAGCCCCTGGCGAAAGTTCCATTTTGAAAAGTGAAGTATAATTTTTTGTGTAACTATGTACCAGATGTTTGTGGACCAAAACGTAAGGATTTATAAAGATATGTCACCTTAAATTGATATATTAAATTAAAACGCTCATTTCATATTTACTATAACAGTAAATAAATTATACATACTAAAGATGTGAAATACTAATTTCGTATAATATATTTGATAAAAAAATATATTTCGATACTTAAATTTCCATGAAAACAAAACAATACAAATTCAGAAATAATGAATATTATTAAAAATAAATTTTGAAATTCAATACTTTCATGACAAAAAGAATTTAAACACTATCCAATATCATATGTAATAACATAATATATATAATAAAAAATTGAAAAATAAATAAGTGCATTACCTTATTAATATGCAAATTCTTCTATAAGTATATACGAGAGCTGATTACTGTTTAAAGGAAGGCAGTATGAAATAGTATCGTACAACCATCCAGTTTTGAGCTATACTCAAAATTTAAGTACTATAGCTTTTTGCAAATTTAATTTAACTAATTAATAAGATATTTGTACATAACAGGCAAGAAAGCGAGTTACTTGAAACTTTGTAGTTTCATTCTACATGTTGAGTTGTTAGTTAAACAATTAGTATGATTAATCTTCACAATATACACTATTTATTAATTGGTTTATTCTTTGGTTATTTCATTGTAAACAAATTTACCCATTGGACGTAAGTAACCATTATCAGTTTTAGACAAACACAAATCAATACTCTTAGTGGACCGATTTTATTTACCATTTAAATAGGAATGTAAAGAGAGTAGAGGTAGAGTTTCAAACCAAATATAAATTCTCTAAGTAAATTCGTTTGTCAATTACCGTGCGTAAAAACAGACAGAGATCAGATTTCTGTCATTAGCAGGTCTTTGGACAGGCAGGAAAGACTCCACTAAGGTTTTGTAGTTAAATCAAAACATTTAAAACAGGTATTTTGTAAGTTGCAAAGTCAATCGTGAAAATAAAGAAACTCCCTCAATATTAGGATGTGTAGAAGTATACTACGCCACCTTTCACGTAACGGGCTTTACTTACGTTACATGAAACTTTTGACGTTTTTCTATCATTTATTAGAACATATGTGTTACTTTACCATAGTTAAAATATCATGTAACTGTTTTCTTACAAATTTATTTATTCTGCGACTGTCTTGTTGACACTACGGTTATCATAAGACAAATGTTAAAATGTTCGCTAACTCTCAGCCAAATCTTAAGGAGTGACATGGATCATCATTGAAATCGATGTTGATAAATAAAGATGAAGTTTCCTACAAAGTTTCAAATTTATACGCCGTTTGTTTACCAGATGCCTAATTACTTCAACAATTTATTCTACTGACTTATGATGCTAACATTTTCAAAAATAAGATTTTGTAAAACTAAAATACACATTATGATTTAGAGAAATAAAAGGGCTGTAAAAATGAATGCATTTATGCGCATTTGAGATAGCATTTTACAGGTTAGTAACTGCTCGAAATACGAGATTCAGGGGTTAAACAATCGTAATATCCAATAGACGAGGGCTGCAGTGCCTCGTGGAGATTACGACCAAATCCGATCTTAATTAGGATTGGTGTTCGCATTCGAGGTAAGCAATATCTCCGATTATATCTCTCTGTATATTGGCTAGCAAGTACCTCTCATGCTTTTCATAATTTTAAACAGTCTAACGTATCTGTGACAAATTATCCAACCATATGAATCACTCAGTTCAATATCATTCAAATAATAAATAACTTTTGTTAGAGAATTAACCAAATAATAATGAGTAACAAAGAATGATTCATATATGGTGAGTTATAGGTATGGATACACTGTGTTTAGTTTTTTTATGGATAAAGATAAAGGGAAAGAACTCGGTCGGGGCACCTTTCTAGGAAGTAGAAGTGAAAGTTTAAGTCACTGTTACAACTTTTATCATTTCCCAAAAATAAGTATTTTTGGGAGCAGTTTCAAATTTTTAAATGTAAAGTTACAGTAGCACTAGTAATTTTAATTACGCAATAACACGGCTAAAACTTATTAGACTGTGTATTTTATATCAGATGTTCAAACTGCTGTCCCAGGACAGTTTGACAATGTCTAAGCCTGTTACAGAACTTAAAACGGCATTTTATTCTATTATTTTACAAAAGAAAACACAATTCTGTAATAATTTTTGTATTTGAACACAAGGCCTTTGAACAAAAATTATTGGAGAATTGTGAGTTTTATTTTGCAAAATAATAGAACATTGATATTTCCAATAAGAAGAGCTCCTCCTCCTTCATTAAAACGGCATGTTGTATGGATTCACGTAGGATTTTTAGAATTTCCGCTACTATTCTGTCCTTAAGGTCATTAATGCACTGGGGTTTAGTTTTATAAACGTTGTTTTTAATGTAACTTCACACAATGTAGTCAAATGGAGATTGATATTTCGACCTTGGTGGCTACTCGATACTTTCTCTTCTGCCTATTCAGCGAATTGGGAAAATATTGTTTAAATACTCGCGGACATGCAGACCATAGTGTGGAGGTGCTACATCCTGTTGGAACCAAACTTTATTACAGTTATTGGTTGCTACTTGGGTAGCTGGATAAACCTGAATTCGTAACATTTCCTGGTATACCTCGGGATTGAGGTTTCTATCAGTAAAAAAAGGGCCTAACAAACTGATCCCTCACAATGTAAAGCTAAGCGTTTAATTTTTCAGGGTGCTGGGTATGTTGCTCTCTCATCCAATGAGAGTTAACATCAGCTCATTAACGAGCATTGTGTCTGTTAACTTTACTGTTTAACATGAAAGTTGTTTCCTGGAAACGTTGTATTGTTTTTTGAACTCCTGATTTAGATACAGGATTTCGATTGGGATAAATGTCATTAAATAAATTCCTTACTTTATCATAAGATCTCACCCAGTCTCTGTACCCTCAATTTATCAGGATCATAATACCTGTTCTCGTAAACACTCCATTTCAAAGGAAAGTATCACAAAAACGCATCTTATGTTTGTTAATTTCAACCAGAAATGATCATGATACTGGATTTCCTCAAAACTAATAAGATAAGAGAGGCCTGCCCTGCAGCATGTAATAACTCTAAAACAGGTTTGAGTTTGTAAGGAAAGTGGGTGAAGTAGTTGTCTATTGAAGTTATTTACCTTCTACATGTGAATGTTCATGTTCATGTTCATGTTTTGCCTCAATCAATGAGCTGCCATTTTTTGTACTGGATTGATTGCTAGAGAGATTGAAAGCTCTAGTTCCACCGTTCTACTTTTTTATCAAGACTTTTCAAATGAATAGTCACTTAATGGGTTTTAACATTTAAAAATCTTGAGCCATACTTTAAAAAATGGACAAAGTTGTAACAGAGACTAAAAAGTTCACTTCTATTTCCTTGAAGGTGTCACGAGGTCCGTCCCTCCATACTTATCCATAAAAAACTAAATAGAATGTATCTATACTTGTATCTCACACTATATAATTCACTTGTGTAGCGGTTTGTATTATAATAAAATCGGAGATAGGTAATTGATTCTTTTCTAATTTATTCATTCTGTATATTAAAACCGTAATGTTATGTCATATTTAAAACATATTTAAAAATAATATTGTTGCATATATGAAAAATTACGTATTATTTAATACATTATTAAACCCTTATTGAACACGTAACAAACTCTGGAAGAAACATTATGAATTGATACCGCAATACTTAAAAGTGCAACCTTAGAGTATCATATCAGAGTAAGTAGAATGTACGACCTGTATAGGATTTAAATACCAGCGAGAAGACACAACTTTGCTGTTAAGAACATAGTAATTTTATTTACCTGAGAGTTCTGTGTACGCGTTGTCTCGGTTATACAGCTCAGGTGGTTCATAGTTCTCATCTTCTTCGTCTGTGTACACCTAGAAAAATTTTAAGTTTTAAAACAGTAAATTAAATTATTTATTTATTTTTTATTATTAAATAAACAAAACATTTTTCAGGACGTTATAAAAATGTGCTTATAAGTCTTTACTACAGTTGACAGTAACGTTTTTGCTTTCACTTTGTATGTACATGGTAGGGTGGGTCAGATAGTGAGACAGTGTGCTCTCGTCTACTTTGACTGTAGGGAGGAACGAGTGCAATGGTTGATACCTGCACAACATCTATTAATATTTCTCAACATAGAGAATAATAAATGCATAACCTCTTTGTGTTCTCGGCGTCTATCAGATCAAGAGGAAAGTACATACACAAAGATTGTGTGCTCCAGACATCTATGTGGCTAGGAGGAAAGTATATCCACAACCTTTGTATGCTCTACACGTCTATTTGGACGGGAGGATAGTACATCCACACTTTGGGTACTCCAGGCGTCTATCTGGTCAGGAGGAAAGTATATCCACAAACTTTTTATATTCTAGACGTCTATCTCATCGGGAGGAAAGTACATACATCCACAGGTTTGTGTGCTCCTGGCGTCTATGTGGCTAGGAGGAAAGTTAATCCACAACCTTTGTATGCTCTAGACGTCTATCTGGTCGGGAGGAAAGTACGACCAGAACGTTTGTGTGCTCCAGGCGTCTACGTGGCTAGGAGGAAAGTATATCAACAACCTTTGTACGCTCTAGACGACTATCTGGTCGGGAGGAAAGTACGACCAGAACGTTTGTGTGCTCCAGGCGTCTACGTGGCTAGGAGGAAAGTATATCAACAACCTTTGTATGCTCTAGACGACTATCTGGTCGGGAGGAAAGTACGTTTAAAACGTTTATGTGCTCCAGGTGTATATCTGGTCAGGAGGAAAGTATATCCACAAACTTTTTATATTCTAGACGTCTATCTCATCGGGAGGAAAGTACATACATCCACACATTTGTGTGCTCCTGGCGTCTATGTGGCTAGGAGGAAAGTACATCAACAACCTTTGTATGCTCTAGACGTCTATCTGGTCGGGAGGAAAGTACGTTTAAAACGTTTATGTGCTCCAGGTGTATATCTGGTCAGGAGGAAGTATATCCACAAACTGAGTCTATTCTAGACGTCTATCTGGACGGGAGGAAAGTACATACATTCACACGTTTGTGTGCTCCAGGCGTCTATGTGGCTAGGAGGAAAGTACATCCAACAACCTTTGTATGCTCTAGACGTCTATCTGGTCGGGAGGAAAGTACGTCTAGAACGTTTATGTGCTCCAGGTGTATATCTGGTCAGGAGGAAGTATATACACAAACTGTGTCTATTCTAGACGTCTATCCGGACGGGAGGAGAGTACATCCACACGTTTGTGTGCTCCAGGCGTCTATGTGGCTAGGAGGAAAGTACATCAACAACCTTTGCATGCTCTAGACGTCTATCTGGTCGGGAGGAAAGTACGTCTAGGACGTTTATGTGCTCCAGGTGTATATCTGGTCAGGAGGAAGTATATCCACAAAACGTGTATATTCTAGACGACTACCTGGTCGGGAGGAAAGTACGTCTAGAAAGTTTGTGTGCTCCAGGTGTATATCTGGTCAGGAGGAAGTATATCCACAAACTGTGTATATTCTAGACGTCTATCCGGACGGGAGGACAGTACATCCATATATTTTGTGTGCTCCAAGCGTCTATCTGGTCTGATGGAAAGTAAATCAACAATGTTAGTGTGTACCAGGCATCTATCTCGACGGAAAGTACGTCCATAACGTTTTGTGGTCTAGGCATATATCTGGACAGGAGGCATGCACAATATTGGTCTATTTTTGGCGTATAATATGGACAGGAGGATGTTACATGCACTATGGCTGTCTTCTCTCGGCGTCAATTCGGGTGGAAGGATCGACTAAACTCGCGAAACTATTTATTCTCTCCATCGATCTGGAAAATAGTTTGATTCAGGCGCAGAGCAACTTTGTGTCCTCACAGTAAGAGAGTACTATATTCGGGAAGTACTGTGAACCAGATAGTGCAAATTGATGATTTCGCAAGCAATACGGTCCTACCACATACATGCTACAACCGACAATTAACCATGCTAATGCATGTATTCCTAGAATAATGCCTAAAACAAAACAACGAGGCTAGCTCTTCCTTTAATGAAAAAAAAAACATGAATGCAACCAAAACTTTATAATATGTCGAGATGGATATATCATTTAATTTGAAACCAATGGTAAAAATATAAAAAAATGGGTCCAGCGTGGAGACGAATCTAATCTGTTCTGTAATACCCGCTTATCATGAAAAGTGAAATATATATAATTGTTCAAAATGATTTTAATTTATTTTAATCGTTTATAACTTTTTTACGATTAATCCATAGTATAGAAACTAATTGTGGTACTTTGTAAGAAAACCCTTTTTTAATGTAATATAAATAAAGACACAAGATGCATAAGATACAAATTTAAATTACTGGATCTCAATCAGGTATTTTCTAGGTTAAATTACTACTATAACACAAGTAGTGAAACATTTATCTATTATAAAATTCAATTTATTGATAAAGTACTTTAATATTAATAAATAATCTTGTATTAGTTCTTGAGTTATGTTACATATCTGGCATAAAATACGGTAAGGAGCTTACTATAGGATATCTATATTTCCACCCTATAAGAGTATACAAATTTAACTTAACAACTGAACTCTGCAAATAATACAATGGAAATGTACTTATAATCCACACACTTTACCGCTAGCTACATTATACAATATGTATATTGTGCATTTATACGTTAGACAGGCCTGTATTTTCATAAATTTGAAATAATGTAATGTACATTTTAATCATGGCAGATTCCAGTATACCAGCGTATCTCTATGCGAATTTCCTTTTCTTTGAGCTTATTTCGTAATTTTTCCCCCATTCAAACAAACAAATATATGTCCTACTTTGTTTCATTTTGCTAAAGTAAAATACATAAATTATGAACCAAAGGACATCACTTTAATGTCAATATAATCAACTAATGGAAGAACTGACGACTCTTTCAAATGAAAAACTGTACAAGAACCGTTTTCAGAACTCAACGGGAGTTATTTCACTCACCACCAGTTTAAAACAACTTCGCTGTCTGTTTAACGTGTTTATGTTAATCCGCAAGAGACGTCAAAGTCACTGTGTCAATCGCCTCGCTGATAATCATACATCGAGTGACGTAATCAAAGGATGTCCGATGAATAAAATGTTCATCAACCAAAATTGCTGTCAACCAAAATGTTCCCGCTTTGTATCGTCACTGTCGTTTTCAGCCTTGTGCCGCAAAGTCCTGTCAGGAAGGATTTACGTGCTAGCAAGTATTGTGGGACTGGAACAGTGGAGATATATCATATTAGTCAAGTTTAGTTCAATATTTTATGTACAGGAAAAAATCAAGAAACTGTTATATATGTTCTATCTTCTTGATTTTAGAAACTTTTAAGTATATTCATACATTTTAAAATTGAAAGACTCCATAAGGGGCATAGCTCCTACCAGACATCTCGTACATAGTGAAAAAAAAATGTTTATTCTCTATTTACGTGTTGTAAATTTATGAAACAAAGTAATAAATTTTAAAAAAATTGCAAAGGGCTTAAATCAATTAAGACACACTCAACCCATTGCTATATCTCCCATTTTCCCTATATTTCCCACTAAATGTTGATGTAATTTCAAATGGAGTCCTGGTAACATTACCCACAAAAGAGCAACTTAAGGATTCCTCCAGAAATGTCAACAGCGCGTGTCCCCGTAGCTCAAGAACGCTGGCGTGTATTTCTAAACAGTATCAAGGAAATGGTGTTAATTTTGATGACAGACTTGAGCAACGGATTTGTAATTTAACAGTGGAAAATTTAATGAATTAATTTTTGTTCAAAAGAACAGCATTGACGATATAGGCATTTGTACTGATTGTAGTGTATACTTGTAGTTGAAATAAAAAATAGTCGGAATATAAGACCATAAGAGTAATATACGACGTCAAATCGAAAATATAAGTAGGACTTAATTACATTGTATGAAAATTAGGAAATCTATAAAATGTGGGAATATCATGTCCATTTAGATTAAGCATTAAAAATACATAAAATTATATAGTGCCTAGAATAGATCACTATAGGCTTTCATTAAGATATATTAAGAAGAAATATTTATGAAATTAATAGCTAATAAGGAATTTAGGTGGAAAATTTAAATCATGTAAAGCACACCTATCATACATTTACAAGCTGAACGCATAGTACTAAAATCAAAATATAGGACACATTTAAACAGATTGGATGGTTTAAAAAATAATCGCAAGAATAAAATATACAGGGTGATTCATGAAGTTCTCCCCCCCACTTCTACAGCACATTGCACCTAGTAAAAATAATGAAAAAAATGTTATATAAACATAGGTCCGAAAACGCATCGTTAGCGAGTTACAGCTAGCGAAAGATTTCGCCTTAATTCCTGGGTAAAGAGTAAAATAAAGCCATACTGAACTTTTGGAAAGGTTAATTAAGTAAGAAATATCGTGGATTCTTATGTATTTTTACCTGATAAAGCTAACAAAATAGGTTTCAGAACTTTACCTGTAGTAGTTTTTGAGGGATTCAGGGTTAAATGCAAAACATTGGGCACGAAACAATGTTTTTTTGAAGTTTGATGTACAATAACTTTGTTAAATTGGTAATAAATACATAAAATCAACAATTATTAATTGTAGAGAATTTAATTCTGAGAAAAATTGATATAATCAAAGTCTAAAATAAAACAGAAATAAGTACCAAAAAATCGAATTTATTTCAGTATAATACATTACTAGCTGTAAAGAAATACCGTAGGGTATTTAGTTAAAATAAAACAAAAACAAAATGTTTGTTCCTTAATGATGAGATAAATTGAGAAAACAAGATTAACTGTTAAATAAATTTGTTTGTAAATAAAAATAATCATGTTTTATTACGTTGTATTTTTTTATATAAAAATTTACATCAAATGTTCGAAAATAAATGAAGCAAACATTTTCCCATTATTGTTTACTAATCATCGAAATGCAGTTTTTTGTTTTTATTAATTTCTAAGTAGGTAACGCACGAATAACAGCTGATCAACAATGGTATTCCTGTACTGTTACGTTAGAACTGTGTATTAGTGTTGTTTTGCAAGCTACAGCAGGAGATCGGGTTCTGTGAATCGTGTTATTAAATGCAATTTTTCTGTGAGTTATAATTCAATTGTTTATTCACGAAAACATGCCTTACTTATTTACATCAGAGGAATACGCTGATATGGGTTTTTATTTTGGGTTACTGTAATGGTAATGCTAGAGCTGCTGTAGAAGAATATGAACTAAGTTACCCTAATAGGAGGATTCCAGATACAAAACAATTTCAGGAACTTTTTGTACTCTTCGGGAAACAGGATCACTACCAAGTACTAGAACCAATTATGAACGAGCTGTCCAACTTGATGATGATATTGTTATTAATGCTGTACATCCGCAGTCCAGGTGTAAGTACACGACGTATTTCTAGGCGGATAGGAGTTTTTCGCAGTCAACGGTGTGGGAGGTCACTTAATCGAAACAAATTTTATCCGTTTCATAAACAAAAGGTTCAAACATCTACAGCTAGGGGATGGTCCGCTTCGCTTAGAGTTTTTGCAACTTTTAGAATATTAATAATCAACTCTACAAGCGTATTTTGTTTACGGATGAGGCACAATTCACTAGGGATGGTGTCAATAACTTGCACAATGAACACTCATGGACAGAAGAAAATCCACATGAGGTAGTGGAACAGAACTTTCAACACCGATTTAGCGTCAATGTCTGGTGTGGCCTTTTGCACAATCGCTGATTGGACCTTTCATATTACCTGGACGCCTAAATGCTGAGTTCTATTTGCATTTCCTTCAAGAAGAGTTGCCGCAGCTGTTAGAGAATGTTCCTTTACATCTCAGACAAAATTTGTCCTTCCAGCATGACGGAGCACCTCCCCACTTTTCACGTGCCGTTTCTTCTGCTTACTTAAATCATCAATTTCCTGGACACTGGATTGGTCGTGGAGGGCCTCACCCTTGGCCACCAAGATCACCAGATCTATCTCCATTGGATTATTGCATCTGGGGATGGATGAAAGACATTGTATACAAGACAAAAGTGAATTCTCGTGATGAATTAATTGCCCGTATTATGGATTCGGCTGTGCAGATACAGGGAAGTCCTGAAAAATTAAGAAACGCAACAAAAGCAATACACAAACGTGCTGCAAAAATGTATTGATAATGATGGCCTCATTTTCGAACATCTATTATAAAAAGGTGCGTATAGTTGGCCCAACCTGATTAATTTTTGCTTAAAACTAGTTATGTATTATACTGAATAAAATCGATTTTTTGGTACTTATTTCAGTTTTAATTTTAGACTTTGATTATATCAATTATTTCAGAATTAAATTCTCTACGATTAATGTTTGTTGATTTTTATGTATTTATTACCAATTTAACAAAGTTATTGTACATCAAACTTCAAAGAACATTGTTTCGTGCCCCAATGTTTTGCATTTAACCCTGAATCCCTCAAAAACTACTACAGGTTAAAGTTCTGAAACCTATTTTGTTAGCTTTATCAGGTAAAAATGCATAAGAATCCACGATATTTCTTACTTAATTAACCTTTCCAAAAGTTCAGTATGGCTTTATTTTACTCTTTACCCAGGAATTCAGGCGAAATCTTTCGCTAGCTGTAACTCGCTAACGAAGCGTTTTCGGACCTATGTTTATATAACATTTTTTCATTATTTTTACTAGTACAATGTGCTGTAGAAGTGGGGGGAGAACTTCATGAATCACCCTGTATATGTGTAGATGTTACCCACAAATTAAGATATTGTATTTTGTAATATACTATTACTATTATTATACACTTTAAATAAATGGTTAAACTTAATTTGTATTCTGATGATTATAGCTAGAAATAACAAATAACTCAGTATGATATAAATGTGAACTTTAATGATGATAAATTAATTGACATACAAGTTTGAATTTTGAAACAAGATGGAGGATACAATAATAATGGTAAATTTAAAATACAGTTCTTAAATTTTAGGGCAGGGTGGTCGTGCTGGCTTAATGAAATAGAAATATTGGGTATTTTTTTATAAAAGATATTATAATTTTTAAAATAATTTTGTTAAATTTTAATTATATTAATTTTGAATTATTAGCCAAATCGAATGTTCCTGGGGTTTATGTTCTTCCAATGAATCACTATTAAACTTACAAGAATTTTCTTACCCAATGTCTGTCTTCTGCTTCTTTGTACTTCAGTGATAATAAGAATTTAATAAAGTAACCTTTCAAATACTGCTGAATAAATGTAACCAGTTTCTTTATTTAAAATAATAATCTTGCTTCACTTCTTCCAGATCCCTCTCTCCTCTTCACCTTTCAAATATCTGCTCTCTTCACTCTTCAACAATCATCCCTACACACTGTATCACTGACTTTAGTTCACTTTATAACTTTTGAATTGTTATATGTAATAAGGTGGATTTTGATTAATTTTGATTTCGTATTTATTATTGTTTGTAGTTAAATTTGAGACAATTTATAAATAATTATTCCTTAATTATTATTACTAATAAATTTCTAAATTAAATTAGGCCTAAGTATTGAAATGAATGTGAGATGGGTGTATGAAATGATTCATTACAATTTGTTATAAATCTTGAAATATATATATATATATATATATATATATATATATATATATATATTATATATATATATATATATATATATGAAAGGATGACTTTTATGTTTTGAACGTTATCTAAAACTGGGATAAAAATGTATAGCACTATTAAGCACGCAAATTATATTTTGTAAATAAGTAAATATACTACATGTGCGCAAAAGTGCTTATTACATTTAAATAGATACCGTAACTACTTACAACATTGGTTTTTAATATAATGAACATAATATATAACACATGGATACAGTAAAGCATACAAATGTTAAGTTACTTGAAAGAAAAATAGCAGAAGAATTCAATGTGTAGAAAAAGCTATTATATCCTCCCACATTAAACAAAGTTACATTGATTATATTGAGTTATTTACGATTTTATTGTGTTTCTAGGCGTTTTTATAGTTTTAAAACAGTAATTTAACTACATTGGTACGAAATATAATTAAATAATAAATAGATAACTTTTAAACAGTAAAATATCGCAAAGCAAAGCAAATCTGTAACATATGAAATTATAAAATAATAGCGTATTAATTTAATGTCCGTTTATTAAAACCATTAAATATAAATTGTTATATACAGTGTAGTTATCAAATTGACTTAAATAAGCCATAAATACCTTACAATATCCTCATGTTAAGGCTAGTATTTTACTTATAAATTGACAGTTCGATACACTAGTATAAGTAACGATACAACGTTAATGGGCTCTGACATTGATGTATGACACGGACAGGCGGTGAGCGGGGTAGAAGTGAACGCAATAAACACAAGAGCGGCCAAGCGAGGCGTGAGTGATGTGACGCGATCCATTGATCGAAATAAACTGGAGCTATAATGAATGGTGATATTTTATTGTGTTGTATGGTGGTCATTATAGTTCTACTCTGTTATGATGATAATATGAAATATGATCATCTATTTCAATAAACTTTTTCAGTATTTTGCCACTACCTAATTTATTAACAAAAATTAATCAATTCACCTTTTATTAAGTTCATTAGGTTGAGTTCAACTTAATTTATTTTGGGAACTATTACAAAAGTGTACACAAAAGTGTACTGGCTTCGAAGAATAAGCATTCAGTGTTCTCATGAGATAATTAATCTTTGGAAAAAGAATTAAACTTCAATAAGAATGTGATTGAAAGGCTAGTGAAGGTGTTTTTTAATTAAAAAGGCGTAAATAATGGAATAAGTTTTGTTTGAACGTTATTCCCGATGGTGCTATTTGAATGACTTAGGCTTCAGAGTCATTTGCTAGGAAGAACTCGGGTTAAAGTACCATATTACTTTGACATTATCAATTTGGGAGAGCGCAACATATTCTTATTGTATCAGTTTATTGTCAAGAATAAGGTCAAACTGGAATAAACAAGATTTCTGCTTACTAGGAAAGTTTTAATCTTATTCTTTCTAATGTGTAGGAGTGGGTTCAAAGAAGCTAACAAAATAATTTAATATTAATACTAGAAAAATACCAAAAAGACCTTGAAAAATGTTTACCTTTATACATTTAGTGCAACGATTGGACGTAAAATCAATTTAAACAGCATATAACAACCGATTATTTTGCTGAAAAGGGCATTTTGCAGTGTGTTTATCTTGTCAGATGACAGTGATATAACCATCCCCATCAATCATCCAACGTCCAATAATTTTAAAACAAAGCAAAGGAAGTAAACAAAAAAATGTCAATATAACACTCACACGAAATAAACAAGCACTCTACCAACATGTCAATTTATAGATATAAATCCTCGAAACGATGTTATATACATTTTTTTAATAGCGATGGCGAAATTCTACTACCCTTAACTTAATGTTATTTGTAGGAAATCACCTTGCAATCTGGTAATCGCCAGGGACTGCCATCTGACCACATACTGTGAGTGTGTTTGTGTTTGCTTGAAACAGTCTGTGTCACATCCAACCCTTTGTGACAGTCACTCGTGTATCTCTCAGACCACTTGGTACTTTTATGTTCAAGTGTAGTTTAATTGGCAGTATATTACATTCAATCGAGTTTTCACTACGGTGAACCTTTGATATATATTTTATAAACTTAGTTAAATTATTCAATCAACTACGTTATACCTAATTGTTATATTCGTCTGCCTTTTTACAAAATACTAGTGGCTTTTCTCTATTAAATTGATGGTATGGTAATAACAGAGAATATTTCAATTTAACTATTTTTATGTAAAATTTTAAAGTGACCAAGAGCATTTCAAAAAGTAACTGACTCTGCTATGAGTGCTTTTGTCAGTGATTCTAGCTCAAAGTAATTAGAGTTATTAGTGAAAGAGTCTTTTAAATAGATTACTCGATGTTTGCTTCGTTGTGTAAATTTTGATTAGAAATACACGAATAAGTCATATGTCTTTTTAACTGGCTGAGCATTAGCGAAGCGTATCAATCGTGGGCCTGACAAAATTCCATTTCTGTCGGTCAGTCCGCACTATATCTCAAAATCAAAACTGAATTATGGACCTGAAACTGACTTTTCCATGACACTTAATCCTTATATTACTATGATAGTATCATTGTACAAATATTGTAATATAGTATTATTGTACAAATATTGTAATATAGTATTATTGTAATAATTTTACATACAATTCCTATTTGGTATAGCAAGGGCATATAAAAATTTATTTTCAGTACGGTGTATGTCTGCCTTTCTAACCCCAGGACATCTCGAAAAAGAAATGAGTTACAGGGTTAAATTTTGCATTCTACCTTGGCGAATCATGTTACGTGGCACATGGTGTGACGTACCCCTACCTCGTAAGAAATAGTTTTTAAAAATTGTAAATAGCTTTATAAACTTTAAAACCACATACAATGTTTATTAAGCCATTTGTTTTGTCAGGTGAAAACCAAAACGGCATATAATTCTTAGTCTTATCTTCCTTAGTTTAACGTCTGTTTTTTTATTTGCGTTTTTAGGTAAGTAATTTGTTTTTACTGAATAAAAGTATAAAATTTAAACCTGGTTTAGTGTAATTAAGACCCTTGTTTAAAACAGTTTCAGATATACATAATTTAAGTTTAAAAATAATGAGCATTTACATTTTTGATAACTGTAATGACTTAAAACGGGATTTTTTTCAAAACAATTTCAAGAATAGTAAAACACGGCTTACTTTCATATGAACTTATTTCGCTACGTTTAATAATGACAGAATATTCATAGTTTTACTGCGTGGTAATGCTAATTTAAAATACACTTATCGAGTTATTAATTTTGTGTAACTGTTGCGTAGTGAACAACGGATTGTTGTATTCAAAAGATGAAATTAATTACTCATTTTTGTCATTTTTGAAAAATTATTACATTTTTTGCTTTCTTTATATGTTCGGCAAAACAATCTTCTACATCCAAATAAATGTCATGCCAATTGTAACTCATTATCAACAGTGCAAAGGTATATTAGCAGTTCAACATCATTAATAACACCTCCTTGTACAAAACACATACTGATCCCTTTAAAAATCGGTCAGCAAAACGCAAAGCTACTGAAACTAATTTATGTTTTTCTTCTTAATAATAAAAACCGGATCTATAGTTATGTAAATCAGAAAGATGAATTATTATTATTTGTCTTATGGGCTGTTAAAAAGATTAACAATAAATGTGAAATCTATTAATGATAAATCATCCCACTTTGAAATAATTAATGGCAAACACCAAATTAATACAAGCAGTATTTCTTCAAATTAATTATATACCAAATTTATGACAACTGTCAAAATGGTGTCCTAACTTTTCAATGAATAAATAAAAACTCATAGTAAAAAAAAAAAACTATATCTATTTGGAAGTCCATTAGCTAGTCATGGAAAAATTACTTGTAGCCATTAGTAGAGTAGGAGCGCTTCAAAAAATAAAAATGTAAATATAAAACCGAATCGCACAAAAGAAAACTAGCAATGAGGATAATTGTTACACATAAAACATCGTTTGTCAAGGAGTTCTATTGACATTCATGTTGATGTTCCTCATGTCGTTTATATACTTTCCTAGAATGGACAATCTGAGTTCAATTATAGAGTTTGTTGAGGGAGATTTCTCTGAACTACCTGTTGTTATGCTCACATTTAACCAACACTTAATGCACTTAACTGACAAATATGTAAGCAATAAATTATTATTTATTTGTTAAGAACTGAGAAAATTTAAGAACACAAAGTAAATTTTGCATAAATTGTATTATCACACCTACTTTATGTTCTATTCCATGTTCTTACTGTGTAATATTTAAGAACTTTATAAAATTGATATTGCTGTTTTACTAAAAAGTTTTGATTTAAATATTTATGGTACTATGTGAATATAATTCATAGCTGTACAAATGGTTAATTATTTTGTCAATTGAGAGAAAATTGCAAAGTAAGGACTAACATCCTAAATCTATATCTTTTACCTTGTTGCTGGATGCGACAAGTTAAAACAGGTCATTGCTTTGTACAAACATAATCTGTTACAATAAGCTCAAATCACTTTCATAATATCCAGGAAAGGAATGCCACCTTCACGTAAATGTGCGTTTGATCCATAATGTATTAAATAAGAAGACAACGTTGGCGTACTTGAAATGGCTTTGTCACTGATGTGTGAAGCACACAGGACAATATGTGGTTTTAAACATGGATGATAACATAGACATTGTAAACAAAACACTTTTTCTCCCACTTTTCGAAGTACTATTTAATTTATCACTGCATTGCAATTATAATCTTTTACCAATATATGCCAAGATAATGTACAATATATTTCCTCTAAATCCAGGTACCATTATTTATTATAGAACAGAATTTACTATTAATCGACGATCAAAATGATTACAGCGCTTCATTCAATTTAGTCGGAATCGATTCGGCTGGACAGTGGAATCGAAACAGGTGGTAAGTTAACTTTTAAATAAAACGTGCATCCCTAGAATAAAACACACGAAAGCAAAGTTTTATCCCCACGCGTTGTTATAATTTCGTATAATTAATTTTTCCAAGCAGCGTTTCGCGGTAAACGTCAATGGAATTAGGACGAAAGTAAGGAGGCAAGTAATAGCAAGAAATCAAGAAGTTCTTTCCATAATTTGTTTAAAAACCTATAGTAAATCTAACATATCAGTAACGTAACGCCAAATGTTATTGTGTTAAGTTTTATAACTTGGATCCCTTTTACCTTTATTAAATTATTGCTTCAGTAATTGTAACACCCTGAATATTCCCGAGTAATATATTTTTATTATGTATTCAGAAAGAAATATACAAACTATTTATGGCTTAATGTTAAGAAATACAGTTCTTAATATTAAATCAAGTAGATGGAGTAAAGTAATTTATTTTAATGGCACTATGTTATTTACCCCTTATTATAATTCTCGTAATATCTTTAAGGTATCCATTATAAGTTGGAATAAAGTTAATGAATAGCAAATAAATAAATAGTTAATGAGTATTATTGTTGTCTAAATAATAAACAATACTGCTTCGTATGCAGTAGCATACTCAGTTGTTGAATGAATGAGGATATAATTTTTATTGGATTATTATTAATTAAATATAAAGCAAACCTATGAGTTCATAGTCAACATTGCTTACTGACGTAGATATTAATTATATTCTATTTTCAAGCAGAAAATAATTACGCTATACGCATTTTGCCTAAGATAAGATGTGTTTGACAATTCGGTCACGGATTTAATTAAAGAGGCTAATTAAACGTTGTCAGGCTTTAATAAAACTGAGAGCCAATCAGAGGCTGCCGTGCCACTGGCCATGTGATTGCCCACCAGATATATCAACTGATTTTTGGCACGGCCCACTTGGCTCCAACCGTGTTTGTTTACTGGAGCGAATCCAGCACTCGTTCAGAGTAACGTGGATTTACAAAGAACACGGTGTTTTATCAAATAACTATTCTCTTGGATTGTTTTTCCGTAACTGTCATAGGTTTCGAAAATAGAATGCTGTTGCTAATTTCTGAGTACAGCACAATGAAAATAATGCCGACTAGTAGCACTTGATTACTGGCTAAAAATTGTAAAATATTAGTTATTTATTATTAATGAAACGTTGTAACTTTGCTATAATAAGCAAAAATAGTTCTGCATTAGACAGGGTGTTCACAAATTACTTCATCATTACATCTTTTAGGTCAAAATAATCCAAAAATATTATTTTAAGTATAACTCCATCCAGCTTACTTTACGGTCCGTTTGTGTTTACGAAGGAAAATTATCATTAAAAGTAACAACGGTATAAAGTTCTTATTTTGCAAAAGAAATAGTCTAATTTATTAAGACCTGTTAAAATGCATACAAATATCATTTCCAGTTTCGAACTTGTGGGCATACACGATGTTCAAACTAACAACTGAAAAATGAAAGATTTGTATGAAAAAATTGCAAGAATTAAAATATGTGTTACTTGTATATAAACATTTTGGTATCAGGTATTTAGTTCGCTACGAGAAATAATAACGGTATAATAACATTTTTACTGTCAGCCATCATTCATTTTAAATACACTTACCGAGTTATTAATATCGTTTGACGGCTGTTAATGTTGTTAATTATAGTTATCTTGGGTTCATTACGTGTTGCATTTCAGCATTGAAATTTAGTTTTAGTTTACTTTATTTATGTATTGTAACCAAATACCAGTTTTTCTAAGCGTACTATAAACTAGTTTACAAACTAACTATTATATTAACTTTACTTTTTACTTTAAAATAATTGATTTAACTTAAGACTTGTTACAGAAAATATTCAGTTGAGTTACTAAATAACATTGAGATATCTCGATTAGTATACTAAGAGATGAGTGGTGTTGAGCAAAATCTTTAGGATTCCATTATTACTTATCTTAGTTAAATAAACTTGGCACTAAAATATTCTTATTAATATATTTAATTACTTTATGAACGTATAAAAAACTCCCGTTTTTTAACTGCTACAGTCTGATAATGTGTGGGACCTCACTTTTTAAACTTGAAACATGTATTAACCTTAACAGCTAAACATTCGCTAAACTAAGCAAGATAAGAACTATACTTTATGAGACATTTCTTACTTATTTTTTACCTGAAAAAGTATCATGGAATAATTTAAATCTGATAGAGTTAGCAGACTAATTTGAGTATGAAATTCATCATCAGTTCGAATACATATCTAGTACATTGAGCTATACGTTGACACATACAAGTAAATAAATAGATGTACTCTTGTTGCAAAAAAGTCTGAATTTATCTTACTTTTTTGTGTGCAGACAAATACAGGCTCACTTTAGCTTTCTTATTATATAGTTATTTTTTTGGTCAAACTGGATCTAAATTTAATTATATTCCAATCAGAATATCGAGGAACATGAAGGCACAGTGAGTTGGAGAATGCTTACTGACGAGGTACAAAGTGTGTACTCTTTGAGGGCTTGTATTATTTGGCTGTCAAGTGCGAGGAAATGGGATCTCTTCATCGATTAGTCTTGTAACGGATTTAACGAGACCCATTACAATTTTAAACTTTATTCTGCATACGGTTGTTGAATAACAGGCAGAAAATATAGCTGATGAAATTGAAAGAACTGCTTGTGGAGTTGCACAAATTGAATGCACCAGATAAAACGCGTTCCATAACTAGAACGCTTTATTACACCCTTAAGTTATAAAAACTTATCATCAAACAAAATAATGTTACATGAAGTAGTTTAAAAAACATTTACAAAAAAAAATTAACAAAAAGTTTACTCGGCATAAATAATCGAGGCTGCATCCAGTAGTATAATGTTTTTGATTATTGTAAAGATACACACGGGGTGAAAGACGTCTGTAAAATGGTTAAGCCGTCAAATTAGCGTCTCCCGGGCGAATATTCACGCATCGCTCTAAGCTGAATCTGATTACCGTCCTGACAGCGTGTTCATTTGATTTTGATGGTGCATGAATACAGCAAATACAGTAGTATAAAAAATTCATGTTTTATCTCTTTTGTTCATTACACAAAAAGTGTAAGGTACGGCAAAACGTGTTTACTAAATCACTGAACTCAATTTTGATTTTTGTTTCCTCTATAATGCCTAATCATTGTAGCCTACTTAACTTATGTCATGACATTTAGGTACATTAGAACAAGTTTTATTAGGTATACGGTTTATTAACATACGAGTAAATAGAGAATCCAAATATACCTTTCTTGACACAAAGATAGAAATTGAATTACTAAGTAAGAGCAAAATGCTAGGATTGTAAAGGTTAATGTGACATATCAGTTCCCAAGCAGGGAGACATATTGTTATTATAAACTTCAAATAATAATAAGTAATCTTGGATCATATTATGTATCGTACATTCATAAAATACTTACGCTAAGGAGATTATAGTTAATATAATATATCAATGGTACACACTATCTATACTGGAATTCAATAAGAGGTTGCAAGTTTAACCTGCAAACAGAATTCTGAAAAATTATTCAATGGAAATATATCTTAAAGAATATATAATATACAATATATAATTACAATTGTCAAATATACTTTACTAGTACCTGCAAAATATTTATAATGTGGGTTTATAAGATAGACTAGGCTGCATTTTAAGCCTCTAACACCCCCCCCCCCCCCCACCCCCCCCCCCCCCCACCCCCCCCCCCCCCCACCCCCCCCCCCCCCCACCCCCCCCCCCCCCCACCCCCCCCCCCCCCCACCAGGGGATTTTAAGCTGACTGAATGAATATTACTAAAAAAAACACTCTGACGAGTCTATAATATGATAAAATTATGATTACTTTCTCTTTCTTTAACATATAATTGGATTGATATAGGTAATCTTATCTGCTATTTAAAATTTTTATCTGTTAAGTGAAAGTTAATTTACTATGAAAATGATAAAAATGTAAACAAATTATCACATATCGCTGGCTTCATCCGCAATTTCTATGCAACATTCCGTGTATTTGTTGGGATAGCCCCCACGATTTCAGTAAGACTTAACCATTTCAGACGAATCTAGAGTAACTACAAAGTCGAAGTTTATAGTTTTCTTAGTAGTGAAAACACTTGTGACGTAAGATGATAGTGTCCTGTGATATTTTAAAATAATATTATATATCACGGCATCAGGTACCCAAAATTTCAATTCCTGAAGGATTTTAGCTTCTAGTTTAAATTAACTATATTTCCAACGCAAAATTTTAGTTTGCTCTTTTTGGACCAAAGGAACAATATATATAGAATATGTAAAACTAAAATCAACATCAAATAATACTGACATATCTCAATACATTTATTATGGCAGTTGCCATCCGTATGTAACGATGGAACACGATTCTAGTACATGTTTATGACTCCCAATCATGTTCGAAAATATCATAATAGGTTACCAATTTCCTTGGTCTAGTCTTCAAGTTATACCAGTATTTATACACCATCATTCAGTTATTAGTATACCTCATCATTGAGAAGTTGATGTGATATCCCATCGACGATTTTCCGTCATAAAACACGCATTTATTGTCTCGTGTATTACTTCTTGATTGCACTTGCTACAATCATTGATTCTCTTTTTTTCTCAAATTGTAGTTACGGAGCAAATGGTTTGCTGAATCAAGCTTTTTAACCGTTTTTAGGAGTGAAACCAAATTTAAAACCTTACATGTACAGTACTCATTCACAATTTCTTTCAATAAGTAAAATCCAGAATAAATGAATTGGTTAGCGTTGTTTGGCACTATTTTAAAATAAAAAATGTAGTTACAATCAAATTTAATCACCGCTTTGAATCCATAAATGTAAACAAATTTAAAATTGTTGTTAAATTAACTAAACATATGATCATGCAACAATGTTTAACGGAACAGTTGATTACATTAACAGGCTATTTAAACTTATATTTCGTAACTTAAGAGATCAACTTGGGATTTTTAACTAGTTAAGAGATCTTGGAGCATAGCCCGGAAAGAATTTCAAAATACGAATAGGCATATATTTATCCCAGTCATCCTACAAATGTAAAATTTCAGTTCAATCGGTTTGAGTAGTTTATGCGCGAAAGCAAAACAAACAAATAAAGACTCTTTCGCATTTATAATATAATTAGGATTTTAACCATAATTCAGTCTCTTTCATCACTTAGATGTGAATTCATAATTTAGGATGCCTTATTTCGCAACCAAAACAATATATGAAGGACCAGCAAATTGTTGTGATTCAAATAGTAGAGTCACGAACACGTTATAAAATTACTAATAGCATTTGACTGATTAGATGGTATCCTTATATGCACTTTGTATTGAATAATTTTTCCTGAACAGCTCTTAATTAGATTTAACGCGAACGGGAAAAAGTTAGAAGTTGTTAAATGTTTAAGTTTAGCCAAGCTAAACAATATCCGGCAGATTAATTTCATCCAAGCATTGTAATTGTACTAATTGAATTCAACTCGTAAAGTCCATTTCATCATCAACACAAAAAGTTTTCTTTCCGTTAGTAGAATAGGGTATTAAATATCAATTGTGTTAATTAATCTAGCCAACGATGAGGGTTTACTCAGTAATCAGTATATGGTCAAATAAACGGTATGGCAATGATATGGTATCACAATTAAACTACAACTGTAATACCAAATTATTCAGTAAAAATTAAAAATAAATTATTTTACTTAATTAATTATTTTAAACCATCCAAAGTAATGAAAACTTATATTTGGCAACCAACATGGTTTATTTTACCGGAAATAACTTTTTATACGGGTAAAGTAATATAAGATGGAATACGCCATATGATATAAAACTTGATGTAAGACTCGACTGCTTGTACATGTATCATATCAATAATTTGGATATTAGAAAAATTATGAAAATTATGTTATTCATGAAATTACCCATAAATATAAATTGCAATCTCTAGTTCAAAACTGGAGGCACTTTGATGTCGGCAAATAAAAATTAAAGACATATTTAAAATTTAAGGTGTTGTGTATAAAAAAACACACTTGGAATTTATCCATGATTACAGATGTAATAGCGAATAATTAACTACGTACGATACTAGTAATATAATTATATAACCGATTTAAATAAGCTTGTTTCTTCGCAGGTTGTCTAAAACATAAAGAAAGAAAAATTTTTGTGTAGAAGATGTTTAAGCCATTTTTACAAATCTGGAGATTTAACAGATCACTTAGAAATTTGTAATAAAAATCATGAAGTTTGTAAGCCAATTATGCCATTTCCAGGTCAAACAACTAAATTTTACTAATTATCAAAAGAAATTTAACCATCCGTACGTAATTTATATGGACTTTGAGAGCATATTGGGAAAAGATTCCGACATGTAAGAACAATCCAGAAAGATTCAACTACAACCAAGATTCAGAAGCATATTCCTTATGGTTTTACTCTATATTTAGTGTCGAATTGTGACCAATCGCATGTACAAACCGATATGTTATCGTGCCAAAAATGAAGAAGATTTGAAAAACGTCCCGGGACAAAATTGTTTGAAGAACTCGATAAATTATCAAAGTTACATAGCCAAAAAATATAATTCAAAGAATACGAAGCCTATGAAATTGACAGAAGAAGAAGAAAATTTCATATCAAAATTCAAACGTTTGTCATATCTGTGAATGGTCTGCTTATGATATTGGGTCAGTTCAGTATGGTTTTACTCCTGATAGTTGGAAAGATAAGAGTTATAATAAAGTAAGAGATCATTGTCATTTAAACCGGCAAGTTTCGAGGCGCAGCTCATGCATGTTGCAATCTTGAATTTGAAATTTCCACAAAACATTCCAGTTTTCTGTCACAATATGAGTAACTATGACACACATTTGTACATAAAAGAATTAGCTAAGAAATATGGAAACGTTGATTTGATCGCAAACTCAGAAGAAAAAATATATAAATTATTCAGTAAATTCTGGATATGGCTATGAGTTCGACAATTATAAGCCAAGAAAGGTTTGTAAAGTTTTCGTTTGTAGATACATTCAGATTTATGGCCTCATCTATTGAAAAAATTAGCGAAAAATTTAAAGAAAGAAGACTTCAAACATACAAATCATTTTATACAGGATGGATTGAATGAAATTATAGAAAGACAGCCAAATGACGACGACGAGATTTTTAAAATATTGTCTGGAAAAGGAATATTTCCCTATGAATTTATCGATAATATTGAAAAAACTTGATTACAAAGAAGAGCTGAAAATTCAAGATTTCTATTCACTTTTGACAGACGAGAGCATATCTGAGAAAGATTATCAACACTACTTAAATGTATGGAACAAATTAAAAGAGAAAAATCTAGGGAATTACTCTGATTTGTACAACATTCAAGATGTTTTATTGCTTGCTGATATATTCGAAAATTTCAGAAACATTTGCCTTAATTGTTATAAACTCGATCCGGCACACTATCTAACAGCTCCCAGTCTCGCATGGGACGCAATGTTAAAATTAACGAAAATTGAGCTTCAGCTAATTAACGATTATAATATGTATTTGATGATTGAAAAAGGCATTCGCGGGGGCATTTCTCAGTGTATTAAGCGATATGTGAAAGCAAATAACAAATATTTGAAAGATTTCGATAAGACAAAGCCCGAAAAAACTATTTGTTATACGTTGATGCTAATAACCTTTATTTATGGGTATGGCTCCTAATGCAAAAAACTGCCGATTTAGTGATATCAAGTGGATGGATCCAAAAACTTACACAACTGCAGAATGGAAAGAAACAATTTTAGAAACTCACTGGCGACGAAGATTATGGCTATATTCTCGAAGTCGATCTTGGATATCCAACAAATTTACACGAACATCACAAGGATTTACCTCTTGCTCCAGAACATTTTAAAAACAAACTTTGCACAACTCTACTGGATAAAACTGAATACGTTGTTCATTCGAGAAATTTGAAGTTCTATTTGGAAACAAGGTATGATTTTGAAACATGTGAATAGAGTTATTGCATTCGATCAGAAGCCTTTTATGAAAGAGTACATTGAATTTTAATACTAATATGAGGACCAAAGCTACCAAGTGACTTTGAGAAGGATTTTTATAAGCTGATGAAACAACTCAGTTTTTGGAAAAAAGTATGGAAAATGTGCGAAATAGATGCGATATTAGACTAGGAAATGAAGAATTTTCAATGAAACAGGCCAAGGAAAACGAACTTCAAAAGCTTCACTATCTTTGACGACAACTGTATAGCGAGTCACATGTATAAAACAAAAGGTTAAATTTAACAAACCGATCTACATAGGATTTTCAGTTCTTGACCTTATCAAAATTGCTAATGTACGAGTTTTTATTACGATAAATTAAAGAGGTTTGATCCAGATTTGAATCTGTTGTTACATGGATTACAGACAGTTATTTTCTAGAATTGAAACGTGATCCTTACAAAATTATTAAAGAAAATATAGATGACTTTGATACAAGCGATTTTACAAAAGATCACGACTGTTTCGCTACTAAAAACAAGAAAGTTATTGGAAAATTTAAAGACGAGCTAAATGGCGAAATCTTAGAAGAATTTTGTGGATTGAGATCGAAAATGTACTCGTACAAATATCTAGACAAAAATCCAGTAAGATGCAAAGGGATTAAGAGAAGCGTTGTAAATAAAACAATAAATATCGAAAACTTGAAGAAATGTTTGTTCGAAGATAAAGAAGAATTTAGGGAGATGACAGTAATCAAAAGCTACAAACATGAGTTGTACACCGTCACTATAAACAAGTTAGCACTGAACGCTAAAGATGATAAGAGAATTGGCCGTAGAAAATAAGATCGATACAGTACCGTATGGATATAAAACAGATATTTTAGATGAATTAAATAAACTTGGAAACTTTGATATATAAATGGAAGATGATTTAATTCACTGTCACAAGTGTAAAAAGAAAACGAAAAATATAGATTCTAAGATTGTTCAAACTCAAAACGGATTGTATAGACTTGCAGCAAAATGTTCAAAATGTAAGACAAATAAGAGTAAATTTATAAAGAATCCTTATGAAAAACTTGAAGAAAGAATTGAAGAATAAAGAAGAAATAGAGATTGAAGCTAGAGAAATTCATGCACCAGTACGAAAAAGTTTAAAAAGAGAAAAATTATAACTTTAGGAATTGACGATTTATGGGCAGCAGATTTAGTAATAATGTCTAACTATTCGGATCAAAATGATGGATTCAAGTATATGTTAAATGTTATTAATACTTTCTCAAAATATGCTTGGTCAAGAGCTATCAAAAGAAAAAACGGTAAAGATGTTTCAAAAGCCTTCGAAGATATAGTAAAAGACGCGATAAAGATCAATCACAAACCACCAAATCTACTTCATACAGATAAGGGTTTAGAGTTTAAAAATAAAGAATTTAACGAAGTTTTGAGAAAAATACAACATTAAGATTTATCATACTGAAAACGAAGAGAAATCAAGTATTGTAGAGAGATATAAAAGAACTCAAAATGAAAGAATGAAGGTTCTTTTTGAGATTAATAAAAACTTTAAATGGATCGATATTCTTCAAGAAATCGTAAAGAATATATAACGATACTGTTCATAGCACAATCAAAATGAAGCCTAAAGACGTAGATAAAGATGCAGAAAAAGAGTTATTAGAGTCGGTTTTTAAGTATGTTCCACCAGAAATTCACACGAAAACTAAATTTAAAGTCAATGATCATGTAAGAATTGTTAGTAAAAAACAAACATTTTCGAACAAATATAAGAACAATTGGTCAAGAGAAATCTTTGTAATTTATCAAATTAATAAACACAGATCCTGTAACTTATAGTATAAAAGATTTAAATAATGAAGAAATAACCGGAAATTTCTATGAATATGAATTGAGAAAGTCAAAGCTGTAATTTTTTCTATATAAATGGAGTCTCAAAAGAAATGTACACAGTGTCAAGAATTTAAAAATTTTGAAGCTTTTTATAAAAATAAGAATAAAAAAGAAGGATTAGGGTCATTGTGTAAGGATTGCCGTAGTAAATATGAGAGAGAATTATACGAAAAAATAGAAAAATTAACGTTAGAAGAGAAAAAATGTTGCGTTTGTAAAGAAATTAAGAATATTTCAGAATTTCACAACTGGCATTATAGTAAAGATAAAAAACAAGCTTTTTGTAAGGATTGTGCTATAAGAATTTTCCGAGAAAGTCAAAATAAACCGACTCATTGCGAATGTGGAAGAGTTCTTCAATGGTTACCTAGTTATGCTAAACAATTTACAAACAAAATATCATAAGTCAAGAGTTTTTAATAAAATTTAGTAACATTTTCATCGTGTAATAATTTTTTCTATATAAATGGAGTCTCAAAAGAAATGTACAAAGTGTCAAGAATTTTATAAGGAAAAGAATAGAAAAGACTGTTATTGTAAGGAATTATATGATAAAATGAACAAATTAACTTTAGAAGAGAAAAAGTGTTACTTTTGTAAAGAAATTAAAAATATTTCTGAATTTAATAACTGGCAGTATAGTAAAGATAGAAAAGATGCTTTTTGCAAAGATTGTGCTAAAAAAAATTTCAGCGAAAGTTATAAAAACGAAATGCCTTGTGAATATGAAAAAAAAATTCTACGATGGTTACCTAGTTATGCTAAACATTTACAAACAAAATATAATAAATCGAGAGTTTTTAGTAAAATTTAGAAACATTTTCATCGTGTAATTTAGATATTCTATAAATCAGTCGAGATTCTGCCATATTTGTAGTAAAATGATTTCCGTTGTATAAAAATATTCAAAGATTCTTTTCATTTGGTTGTAGAGATTTATACTATTTGGATCTCCTTGTCTTAATAAAAACTTCCATTTCTGGGTAATCAATTTCAAGTTCTTTCAATCTTTTCGGTATTTATTTCTCTCTTTTGAGCTCTGATAACGTAATAAGGATATTCCCACATGTGATTCTTCTTAATTAATACAAAAACATGGTGTTTTTTTCTTAGCAAAATCTTTACAAACAAGGTCTGGTTTCATTAAGTCAATTTTTACACTTTGTTTTGCGATTATTTCCGTTTTTATTTCATCTTTAATTTGCAAGTGTTTAACTTCGTCCTCTAAATATTTAATCTTGTTTTCAAGTTTGTACTCACCAAATTTACGAATACTTGGCAAAACTTCTTTTGTAACCCACTTTTTAAACAATTTCGATTCTGGCTTATTAGATCTCAAAATTAAAGAATATAAACCAGATTCATTAACGAAAATAGTATGTTTTTGAATATTTTTCTCGGGGTCTATGGGATAGACTCCTGTAATTTATACATTCAAAAGTTGTTTTATCGTCATTATCGACATTATTTATGATAGCTTGCCTCGTGTTTTCATATTCTAAAATTTCTGCAACATCTTTTGCTTTGAACCAAAATTTCGTTATTTTCGTCAACAATCGTAAAAATTTCTGTATTATTGAATTTGAGTTGATTATTTATTATATCTACAACTGTGTCCATTTAGATAGAAAAGAAATTTAACTAGTAATTTTTATTTTGAGTGTAAAGTCCAGATTCATTGATAAAAACAGTGTTTTTTTGAAAGTTTGAAGGTAAGAACGATTCGTTCCCCCCTTGATTCATCATTCTTTCGACAATCTTAAATATATTGTTGTTTTACTCTCATTATTTAATAAATTTCCCTCAGAGTCTTGTATAGTTAGAACGATTTTTTGAATTCTTTTAATATTTTTTCTAATTGGAATATAATCGATTTCATTCGGTTTTTCACTAATTTTTGATCCATAAGCAACATTTGGAAATAAAGTGTACAAAATTTCAGATTCTTTGTGTAAATGTTCGGTTATGATTTTCAAAACTAGGTTCAACGAGATTGCAGTGCACTTCAATTACATCGAAAGGTCTAAATTTTGGCGTTTTATTTCCTAAATATATCTGATTTGGCTCAATAGTTTCTTGAACAAACCCTAATAAATCTACAAATAATTGCTGAAAGCATTATTCTTACTGGTGATTTTATTTGAATTTTATTAGAGAGATAATTTTTTTGCATTTCAAACTTGTTTTCGTCAAAGTTTAAAGATTTATCTGATTGTTTGAATGTTTTTAGATAATTTTTAAGGGAATTTTTTATTTGATCGAAGGTATAATATCCTTTGTTTAAACCATAATATTTTGTTATGTTTCTTCTCACTAAATCCTATACAATAAGGAGAACTTTCACTAATATTTATTACAAAATTGTCAGAATAAAAACCGCTTAAACCGATAAAATAATTTGATTCTTCCTCTAAGTGTATAGGATGTTCCAAGTTTAAAAATAATTGAGAGCTTTCTGAAGTCAACTTGAACAGCTTCATTTTCGCTATTTAAATGGAGAAATTTGTAAAGCAAAAAGATCAGATAAAACTTCAAACGTTTGAAGAAAATAAGAAAGATCAACCAATCAGATTGTTAATTGTTGGTTCAAGTGGATGTGGAAAAACAACTTTATTATTGAATTTTATCTACAATAGGTTGATTCCTTATTCCAATTTATACGTCTTTAGCAAGGTCTTTGGAACAAGACGCATATAAAAAATTACAAGAAAGATTTGAAAAATATTGAGAAGAACTTAAGTAAGAAAATATCATATTTTTATAATGCTTCCGAGGACATAGTTCCATTAAGCGAATGTAAACCCAATTCGTTAATCGTTTTTGATGATTGTATTTTGGAAAATCAGGACGTTATTAAGGAATATTTCGTAATGTCTCGTCACAAAAATATCTCTTGTATCTATCTTTCTCAAATGCTTTTTCAAAGGTTGATAAACAAGTTATTAGAAATAATTTGAATATGTTGTGTGTTTTTTAAGCAAGACGATCACTATTCGAGAAAGATTTATAAACAATTATGTGGGATCTGATATGAGTGTTAACCACTTTATTGAGTTATGTGATAAAATTTGGAAGGAAGACTACGGATTTTTAACTATTAATCTAACTTTGAAGCCTAAAAATGGCAAATATTTGAATAAATTTTCCAATATAAACGTGTGATAATCTAGTTCTTTTCATGTTTTTTACGTTCACGTTTACGTTTCGTGTTCTCGTTTTTTACGTTTCACGTTCACGTTTTACGTTCCACGTTTCGGTGTTCTCGTTTCGTGTTCACGTTTCCACGTTCCACGTTCACGTTTTACGTTCCGTGTTCACGTTTCGTGTTCTCGTTTTCACGTTTCGTGTTCACGTTTCCACGTTCCACGTTTACGTTTCAAAATTTTCCTAAATAAATGGCGAACGTAACTTCAGAAGAAGCAAAAAAACTTGATCAAATAGAAAATAAATTAATCAAAGAATTTAAAGAACAGATTCGAATTGATGAAAAAGAACAAGAATTTATTCAAAAAATTAATCAACCTGTAACATCTGCAATAAAAAATGTTGAGGGCAAAATTGAAAATGTTTTAAGCGATAATCAAAATTTGATGAATTTGGTTCCAGTTGTACGACAATTTGCTGATATTTCGATACCAGAATCTGAGTTTGAATTGCCAAAATTACCATCGTCAACACCATTTAGACCTAGAATCATTGAAGAATCTACAATAGTTGAACCAATAAGTCCTGGAACGACGGATATAATAATTGGTGTGAAATTGGTAGAAAATTCCTTCCTAGAGCGAAGGATGATAAATTTGGTTTGTATTGGGATAGAAAAAAGAAAAGTTTTATGATTGGAAATTTGCCCGTAAATTTTGAACATAATGACATAGTTATTAATGAAAAAATGTACGAAGGTACTCAGGGTTTATGGAGATTATTAACAGGCACTGATGTTCCAAAAGACGGTTTATATTCTGAAGAAGACTTGAAAAAGTATACTGAAATTTTATGGAAATCTGATTCAATTTACAAAAATAATGATCCATCAACTAAGAAACCAAAGTCAAGTAAAGGTAAAAAATATCTCAATTTGATTAAAACCAATTTGGGAAAAAAACGAATCGAAGGATCTGGTATAAGAAAATACAGTGATAATAAGATTGAGTACAGATATATCGACGATTTGACAAAACTCGATGGAATTATAAATTATATTTATGCTCAAGAAAAGGCTGGAAACAACAATTTTTTGAACGAAAAGAAAGCGATTAAAGATTTTATTTCGAACAAACTTGATGAAATGATTGAAAAACCTGATGGAATTAAATATTTAAAACGAGTTTTGCCGGCAATAAGTTCATCTATGATTGAGGGTAGTGGACTTTTGAATGATTTTATCAACAATTTACCTTTTGAATTACACGTACCAACTTATCAGTATCTGGGGCCCGGCACAAAACTCGAAAAAAGACTAAAAAGAGGAGATACTGGTATAAATAAATTAGATCAAGCTGCTATGGAACACGATATTTTTTATGCAAAACATAGAGACACAAATTCCAGACATATCGCAGATAAAGTTTTGCAAGATAAGGCAATGGATAGATTTTTATCAAAAGATGCTAGTTTAGGTGAAAGATTTGTTGCGCTTCCAACAGCTGGAGCAATGTTTTTGAAGAGAAAACTAGGAATGGGAATCGAAGAGAACTTGAAATTTTAACTATATAAATGGAGGTGAACGTAAATTTCAGCAAAAATCAGAAAGAAAAAAATAAAATCCGCTTTTAAGAAGAAAATACCCGTTAGTATTCAATTTAAAATAGATCAACTAAAAAATGGCGAAGATAAGATATTTTTGACAAATAGACAATACAATAAACTCGAAAAAACATAAGAAAAACAATAAAGGAACCAGAATAGAATTTTCTTATAATCAGTTGAAAGAACTCAAAAATGGTGGACTTTTGAAAGATTTATTAGATTTTGGAGAAAATATTCCAGTTGTTAAAAATGTTGTTCCTTATGTTCGTAAAGCTGCTCCAATCGTTAAAAAAGATGTGATTCCTATTGTTCGAAACATTTTAAATTGGTTAGATAAAGAGTTGGAAGATGTTACAGGATCTGGATTAGATGAGAAAACTTTGAATTACGTGAAATCAAACATTGAAAAAAAAATTTAAACCTTTAACATTCGGGGAATTGGAAGAAATCTGCAAAAATATTAAACATTTTAGAGGAATCTTCATGAGAGATACATTACCTGAAAAAGTTAAGAAATTTGAATGTGGAATTGTGAATTTAGACTCGATTATGGGAAGTGGAACGCATTGGATTTGTTATTATAAAAATGATAAGAATGCATGTTATTTTGATTCGTATGGAAGAATTGAGGACAAACCACCTATAGAATTGATTAAATATTTGAAAAAATCAAGCGTCTACTACAATGATTCTCAGATTCAAGACTATAAAGATCCCCCAATTTGTGGTCATTTATGTGTTTTTGTTTTGAATGAACTGAGTACTGGTAAAGATTTTAAAGAAGTTGTAACAAATTATTACTTAATAAATATGGATTCACAAAATATTTTTGACGTATTTGGAACACAAATTATTCAAAATGTAGATAATAGTTTGAATTTTGATAGTTTGAGAAATGAGTTTGATAACAAGTTAGAAAATTTATTACAAAACCTTCCAGATTCAGATATGTTTGCTGTCGAGATTGAAGATTTTAAAGCAGAATATGATAACAAACTTGCAAATTTCATGAGTTCAAATGAAGTTGCTGATAAAATAAAAACATTGGAAAAAGAAGTTGATGATGGTGTAAAAAAATTATTTACCAATTTAATGTCTCATATCGAAAAAGCTGATAAAATTACTGAAGCGATCAAAGTTGAAAAGAATTATGTTAGTTTGGCTAATAAAAAAAGAATTGTCGGTGTTCGACCTGGTATTGACAAACATGATGTTGTTGTTAAAGAACTAATTTTTAAAACCTCTAAAATTATCAGAAAACATCGATATTGTTGATTTACATGATCCGAATGTTAAAAATGCCTTAGATTTTAAAGGAAAAAGAATTAGCAGTGTTAGTAAAGGAATTAATCCATTTGATGTTGTTGTAATGATTCAATTAGAAGATCCTATTAAAATGTTTAATGAAACTAAAACAAAATTATGAGAATCATAAACAGCATGTTAAAGATTTTACAACAGAAGTCTATGAAAAACTTGATGAAAGAAGTAAAAGATCAGTAGACGATGTTGGTGAATTACTTGATAAAGTAAATAAACTAGAAGAAAACTTTAATACATATAAAAATAATGTTAATGAATTAGTTAGTGAAGTAGTTACAAAAATTCTGGAAAATTTTGATACACATTTCAATGAGAAAGTAAACTTTTTTGAAAATTTTGGTACACGTTTCAATGAGAAAGTAACACATAATAATGAATTACTTAAAAGAATAGATGATCAATACTCTTTATATCTCGATAAAGTAAATAAACTAGAAGAAAACTTTAATAAATTTAAAGAAGATGTTAATAAATCTTTTGAAAACATTGATAACAGATTTAATAGATTAGGCGGTTATGATGATTCATTTTAAATTTTCCCTAAATAAATGGCGCTCATATATTGTGTGAGATGTAAAGAAAAAACTGCAACAAATGATATAAAATACTATGCAAATATCAATGGAGTTAAAAGAATTTCTGGAAAATGTGCTGAATGTAACTCAAGAAAGAGCCAATTTATAAAAACTTGATTTTGAAATGTTTTCTTAATAAATAGAGATGGCGGGACATTACAGTGCTTTCGATCTTTTTATCATGCAACACGAAAGAGATTTGAAAAAAGAACATTGGGACGACATTTCTCAAAAATATGAATTATCCGAAGATATGATGAGATTATACGTAAACAAATTGAATTGGTATAACATTGCAAAATATCAAACTCTGTCCCCAGAGTTCATTCAAGAAAATATACATTATCAATTAAAAGATCATATGTCTGTTCTTTGTCTCTATCAACACTTGAGTATAAAGTTTTTGGATGAAAATAAAGATACAGTTGATTGGAACAATATTATAGATAGCGGTTACTATCCTGTGCAAATTTTATTGAAATATGTGACCGAGATCGCAAAATTTAAGGAAGAGAATCCTGAATATGACGAAGTAGATCATTAAAAATGACTCTAATCTTTTTAATTATTTTACTAAAATTTATATCTTTTCTTATAAAAACGTACATTAGATCGATGAAAAAATGATATCTTTCTTATACATGATGTTTAAAATTTCTAAATTTTCTCTTATTAAATGGCGGACTACAGAAAATATGCTAGTGATATTGAAAGGGCGGAGTTTTAAAAATTTCTATCCAATTAGTAAACAACATTTGAATGAACCGAATAAAAGAACTGAGTTTAATATTGATTTTGGAGATAACTTTTGCTCGTCTAACTTCCAGTTTTATATTTCTGGAACTTTAACAAAACAAGATGGTCAAGCATATCTTGGAACTGATAATGTTAGATTAAATCGATAATTTTATACCGTTTTTATTTTCTAAGATTGAAGTAAGAAAACACAATAAATTGATAGAAGAAGTCGAAAACTGTGGCCAATTAAGCACAATTTAAAGGAACAATTTCGTATTCAAAAAGTGATGTTATTTCTCAAACTTCTAATGGCTTTGAATCAGATTTTAAATTTGGTGTTTTTGAAGCAGCTGGAAATTTATCTCATTTTGGATTAGGATTTTTTGAAAATGTTACTATTCCGATCTATAAAGGAGGATTTTTATCTAAGTTTTATAAGAGCAGAAGACGATGATGTGATTTCTGAAGACTGCAACTGGAAATGTTATGCCTGTTGATGGAAAAATAACAATTACAGATTTTTTTATTAGAGTTCCAATGATTGATTATAAAACCACGAGTAAAATTAGGTTGATTGATGAAATTACAAAAAGTCAAAACATTATGTTTAATTTTCTAGATTGGCAATGTATTGAACAAAAAGGTATTTCCGGAACAACTTATTCGTTCGATATCACAAATATTTATAGAAATATCTTCAATCCCAAGTTCGTTATCATAGGTTTTTCAAACAGATAGACAGAATAATCAAGAGAAAAATCCTTCAAAGTTTGATAGTTTTGAATGTAAAAAATATCAGAGTAAAATTGAACGGTTCTTATTATCCAGATGAATTACAAAACTTAAACATTTCAGGAGGTCTTTTCAGAATCATGTATCAGATGTATCAAGATTTTAAGAAAGTTTACTGTAATAATAAGGAAATGTATTACAATCCTAAAGAATTTTTAGCGAATAGACCTATTTATGTCATTGATACAACAAAGAGTTTGACAAATATTTCTGGTTCAAAGAACGATATAATTATCAATATGGATTTTTCAAAATGCTGTTACAAACGCGATTTGTTTATGTGGTTGTGGTTTCTGAGAAATTTTTAGCCTATGATGTGATTAAGAACGATATTAGAGAAATTCAGTAGTTAATGATGTTCATATTGTTCTCTTTCATTCCTTCTAAAACTTTAAAAAATATACTCTTTCGCTGATGAAAATCTCGATTCCTTCCGGAATAATCTTTGTAATCATAGACAAAATATCCTAAATAGTTGAATAATAAAATAAAATCATTTCTTTTTATCTCGGTAGTTGAAATATAAACATAAACATTTGCGCTGAAAAATTTATATCTCGGCAGAGTTAGTTCCATAATCTCCATTTAAACAAAAAATCTTTCTGTTTAAATGGAAGAGTATAATGCCAACTGTTACAAGTGTTATAATAGAGGAGAAATTATTGATAAAAAGATATTTAGTTTGTAGAGATTGTAATTTAATTTTGTATGAAAGACCTAAACCTAAGAAATTTCGAAATAAACTAACACATTTGAATAATCTGCTTACAAAATTGCAATATGGAGGTAAAAAACAAACACAATTTGTTACAGAATTTAGAAAACAGAATAAAAATTTTTACTTATCTCTTGGAACCGTTGAAAAAATTATTTTCCTTTTCAAAGAATACATTAGGTTTGTAGGTATCGATACACACGTTTATTATGAAAAGATATTACCTGTATTTTTTTATTATCTAGATGTAGAATTTGTTTATGATTTTGAACCAGAAAATCCTCGATGATTTTATAGTACATTTGGAGAAATTAAACGAAGAACCTCGTGAAAAGAATGCGGTTTTACTCACATTCTCCCCGACTTCTCGAGTGAAGGTTAGCGAATTTCATTTTTTCCGTCTTTGAATTTTTTCTATTTAAATGGAGTTCTTGAAAGAGTTAAATGATATTGGTGAATGCAAGTTTTAAAGAATATAAGAAGTTGAATGAATTAGAAGAAAAAAAGCAGTACAAAATCATGAATTTGGAGAAAATGAAAGATAAATTCGGGTTTACAATAATTGCCGAGTTGGAAGATTGTAAAGTACACTTACCGAACAGATTTTTGACTGTTTGGATGAGAAAAAGATTAAAGAATTAAACAAAAATGAAAAATTACACTTGGTTGTTACTGGAAAGAAGACTATTAAAGATAAAGAAATTATAACAATTAACTTTGTAGAATAAAGTCTTAACTCTAAAACTTGCAGTCCCTCCCCACGTCATAGTACTGTTTTGATAACCATAGTTTGGTGTCTTTCTTCATAGGAATCACATGGAATATTATCTACAGTAATACGTTTTGTTTCACACAAAATGTGGCTATATTCTATAAGAAAAATTCTATAATGCTCTTTAATGAATTGTGTTGATAAATCTTGATACTCACAAAAATTCCTAAGAAATTCATCAATTAAGTCTTGATTATCTTGAAAGGACGTATAATATGGGAAAAATGTCATAAAAAAACGATGAAAACTCTCTGTTTGTTTATTTTTTACTTTCTTTTCAATATCTTTCGTAATTATATTAAATATGTAATCCCTTACTTTTTTAGTTTTTTTGCCGATAGTAAAACACTCCATTAGACGTTTTTTTCTGCAAAAGACTTTACAAGTTCTTTGAATTCTGTATCATTTAAGGAAAGTATCTAAGACGTATCAACTGTTGTTGAAAATAAACCGGCAATTCACTGAATTCATCTTTGTTGCACTGTTTTAATGCTAGAAATTGTAGAGACTTTGGTGAGTTCATGTTGTTTATTTAGTAGAAAAGTTTTTTATTAAAGTACAGTATGTTTTTAGTAAAAATGTTTTAAATTGATTAAATTTTATTAAGATTTCAAAGATTTTTCCTTTATTCGTAGCAGATTTGACAACATTTTACAAAGCACAGCTTAAGAAAGTAGAAGCAAACAGCTGTAGATTTGGTTAATTTTTCATTCCACAGAGTAGATAGTAATGTACCGATCGCTTTTGGAGACGAACGACTGTAGATTCGGTTAATTTTTCATTGAGATTTGCTGTGTTATTTCTCAGCTTCCTTTATGGTACATTGAACAGTATTTTACATTGCTTTTCGGTTGGCTCCGAAAGTGCGCCAGGAACCCCATATTATTATCTACTTATATATATATATATATATATATAATACTCCCGGTGGAGCAAGTACTTTTTGCGATTCAATGTTTATTGAAATTAAATAAGGCTATTGCCATTTATACAATTTAATGTAAATAAAAGTCGTTTTGACAGGTATTTGGTCTTCCGATCATATGTTTAGTTTGCTTATTTAAACGCATATGTGACAGATACGGCCAAATACAAAATAATTGAATCGGAAAAAGTAAGCGCTCTGTGGTGTAATGGTAGCACATTCACCCCGCAAGTGAGAGATCCGGGTTCGACTCCCGGCGGAGCAAGTACTTTTTGCGATTCAATTTGTATTGAAATTAAATAAGGGCTATTGCCGTTTTTACAATTTAATGTATATATATACGTATATATATATACATATATATATATATATATATATATATATATATATATATATATATATATATATATATTCACTGTTTTTATCCTGATAGTTCCATGACATATTTGCGTAGTTATAGATAACCGCGCCTTAGACTATTTCAGCCTATCAGACTATGGAAGAGTCAATAAGGTATAAAGCATAGTCGTAATATTTTACATGATTTATTCTATTGTTTTAGAAAAAATCTTTCTCAAATTATCATTTCATATTTCCAACAAGCTGAACTTAAAAATTTTTTCCAAATATTTATTATCTAGGGTAAGGACAAGGAACCATATTTTGACTGAAACCTGAAAATTCTCATCGGCTTTCGGAGGGACAAGATATTCAGGGAGAGCAAGGGCTGAGGGATTAGGGATGCTTCCTACCGAAATCCCTTGTGCAACCGACATTAAAAGACACAGAGGTTACTACCTCATCCATGCGAGCTTGCAAGAGGTCAGAGTCCCCTCTGGTGTTTCGGCTTTAGACATATCTTAGCCATCCATGGGGTTTCTAGATACAAGCGAGAAAATCGCTTAGAGCACCCTCAATTAGAAAACTCAGGAGAAAACCCTTGTTTAAAAATTATATTTAACCAGGGGAAAATTATTTCTTGTCTCAAAAATGATGGCTGCTTTCCGATGAAACTGTAATATGCATGCATTCCCCCTTAACAATTTCTTTGAGTGAAGTAAACATTTTATTTATCTTTACTTGTTCATTTAGAGAAAAGTAAAAAAGTAAGACTTTGCTCCGGGTAAAAATAGATGGAACAAGGTATATGTATATTGAAGACTTACTTAAGATTTTTGAACTATGCACTATTCGTGTTTTATAATAATAAACACCCCTGAATGCATCGCATGTGTAAAAAAATGGTTTTAAAACATAATCTGAAATGCGATTTTTTTATGTTGCCTTAGATTGGAGATCGAAAAAGTAATAAATAGACATTTCAAATCGATTCTCATAAACTATTGTTGTAGTTTATACACAAAGTTTAGTAAAATAAACACACACACACAGGATGAAATATTGTTTCATAGATACATAGCTTCTTCTTTTGGTTTGTTATTCAATATAGAAAAATACATTTTAATTAAACTCATAATGAAATGCCACTCCTATATAAAAAAAAAAACGCTATACATATTTGTTGGATTCTCAGATTTTCGAAAAATATATTAGCAATCAGGCAAGGTATGAATATTCTCTTAAGACACAGAATTATGAACAATAGTTATTAAAAAAAGTAATAATGTAATAAATTATGATTAATTTAGAGTTGTATTATGGATACAAATTATTATGGATTCCAAAACATTGCTTATACATAAAAATCACTTGCTTTTTTACAGAATTTTGTTATTAGTAATTAATTGATTAATTAGTAACAAACTAATTAAAACTGAACAGCTTGAAATGTGTACGAGAGTTTTCCTAACTACTGGAATAATCGCATTAGGAATTTCAACTCTGTGTTTTGTAGTAAACATATTTAGTTAAACGTAATTAAAGTACGTAGTTATCTCGCAACTAGTTATCACTCAATTTAAACTCATAGCTATTTTGTTCTCTTATTTATATTATTTATTGTGATACTGTAAAATCAAGTAATTTTAACATCATGCTTTATGATTTTTTTACGAAACAAAATTTCAAACGTGTGTAAGAGCTTTTGTGTCTTTCGTAAGTTGATTAAAGATAGTATAGGATTATACAGATCAGAAATTAATATAAAATCAGATAACCACAATACGGGTAACTTGTCATAAGTAATCTTCAAAATGTGAATTTATAATGGAGTAATGAATCATTTGAATTTATTTAGCGGTGGTAGACACAGTAATAGGGGGTTAATTAAACAAATAATGCCTCCTTATCGACTTAGATATGGTTAAAAGTACTACTCTCGGCCTCTCTCAGTAGTAAAATTACTCATTCTTGTGATTTTTTATAATACTCCTAATCTCGGTTCTGATATAATTATATAGGACCATACTGATATAAATGATGTAATGATGATAGTTCAGATGTGATACAGTAATCTACTCTCAGATGTAATAAGAGCTAATACTCATACTAGGTTTTGATATAATACTCCACTCTCAGATATGATAAGAGCTAGTACCCCACTCAAGGTTCTTAAATACTCCACTCTCAGGTGTAATATAATTTAACACCCGAGGTTCCAATATAATACCCCTCTCTTAGATATGATTAGAGCTAATACCCCACTCAAGGTTCTGATATATAATACCCCACTCTCAGATATGATAACAGCTAATACCCCACTCAAGGTTCTTAAATACTCCACTCTCAGGTGTAATATAATTTAACACTCGAGGTTCCAATATAATACCCCTCTCCTTAGTAGATATGATTAGCTAAGCTACTACCTACCCCACTCAAGGTTCTGATATAATACCCACTCTCAGATATTATAAGAGCTAATACCTCACTCAAGGTTTCCGATATAATACCCCACTCTCAGATATGATAATATCAAATACCCCACTCAAGGTTCTGATATAATACCCCACTCTCAGATATGATAACAGCTAATACCCCCACTCAAGGTTCTTAAATACTCCACTCTCAGGTGTAATATAATTTAACACTCGAGGTTCCAATATAATACCCTCTCTTAGATATGATTATTAAGGAGCTAATACCCCCACTCAAGGTTCTGATATAATACCCCACTCTCAGATATTATAAGAGCTAATACCTCACTCAAGGTTCTGATATAATACCCCACTCTCAGATATGATAATATCAAATACCCCACTCAAGGTTCTGAATATAATACCCCACTCTCAGATATGATAACAGCTAATACCCCACTCAAGGTTCTGATATAATACTCCACTCTCAAATATGATAAGAGCTAGTACCCCACTCAAGGTTCTTAAATACTCCACTCTCAGGTGTAATATAATTTAACACTCCGAGGTTCCAATATAAATACCCCTCTCTTAGATATATGATAAGAGCTAATACCCCACTCAAGGTTCTGATATAATACCCCACTCTCAGATATGATAATATCAAATACCCCACTCAAGGTTCTGATATAATACCCCACTCTCAGATATGATAACAGCTAATACCCCACTCAAGGTTCTGATATTATACCCCGCTCTTGGTCCTTGTACAGCACTCCATTTTCAGATTTGATATATTTCCCACTCCAAGTTAGGATTTAATACCCCATTCTCGTTATCGGTATAAATCCAGTTATGATATGACACCTCCCTTTTGAGTATAGAATAATAATCCACTAATGAATTCGGTATTATACCCCTTACTGTATATGGTACTACTCTCCACTCTTGTTATTTTTATAACACTCCACTCTCAATTATGATATAATACCCTAAGATCAGATATAATCGCCATCCCATAATTACCTAATTATCTGTTATGATATATCACCACTCAGAGTTATTATATAATAACCCGATTACTGCTACGGTATAATAGGCAACTCTCAGCTTAATTAATACAGCTTTGAAACCAATAGATCACAATTGATATCAGTTGCTGCTTTAGATCAGTGACAGATAAAGTTATAACTAGTGTTGTGTGTACTATAATCATAGAGTTTGAAGTGGAGAGACAGCTAGAAGTATCATTTACCAAACAAACATTTCTCATTCTTGTTGTTCCACAAGTGCAGGCAAGATCAATGATTATGCAAGGTTTCCTCGACATTTGATTTAATGGTTCAGGAGCAAGAGATTAATGTATGATGAACAGAACGATGCTAGCCATTTTTAGAACGGTCTTTCTTTCGTTATATACCTATCCATACACGTTTACATTCCAAATTAAAATTTATAAGGCAATATAATATGTTCTATATACGGGGTGTAAATTAAATTCTTATACGCCTGGATATATTCCAAACGGATTGAGATATAGATGTAAAATCTTCACCACACATATCAAAATAATTTCTGTGGACTTTTTAAGGTTAAAAATATTCCTCACTTCTTTAAAACGGGTAGAGAGAGCACTTTACATTTTCATATTGCAACTCCTGTCTTGTAACATGCCATTTGAAAGGTAAATAAAAAAAAGAACACACTATGATATGAAGAAAACATATGTACAACGATAATAGCAAAAGTTATGAGGAAACAACCCCTTAGATCTAAGGGTATAAATTAATTCCTGATACGCCTGGTTATATACTAAAACGGGTCGAGGTATTCATTTATAACCTATATAATGCTTATTAAAATATATCCAATACTTATTTGGATTTTTGAGGGTAAAAAATTTCATCTTCCTTGTAAAAGGGAGGTAGAAGGAGGTAACTTTAAAAGCAAAAGTTTAGGTCTATATCTCACCTCATTAGGATACACGTTGCTCTACATTTTAAAATACTATGCAATTTGCTCACAGTCTGTTTACAAATTAATTTATTCTGAGATTTTCTCATTGCCATATTGCCAAAAAGATTACAAAGAGATTAATTGACAAATTTTTGCTACTGTTCTGCTAAATCTTATGGAGTCAATAATTAAACTCAGTGCTATATATATAATAATGAATATTCATTTAAAATTTGAATTTAGTTCGTTCTCGATATGTCGAGTAGTCAGGCAATTAGATAGACGGTCAGACAGCGGGAAAGTTATCTAAGCCTAAAATAAATGTTCAAAGGTACAGACTACACCCTTTACGTACTGATCAAGGACGTGTTTTGCCGAAGAATATTAGTGCATTAATAAACAGTACTATTAAATTGAATTTAAAGCTTAGTGAGACAGTAAAAGCTGTGGAATATGATATCCGGAAGAACCTACATGAACCAGAGTCTCTAAGACAAGAAGACAAGATATAAAAACATTTCAGGTGTATAATTAATTTAATTCTCAAGATGTCATTATGTACAGCTATACAGACATTTAAGTTAAACGTTTTACCTTTGTACAAAACCAGTCTTCAACGGTGCTAAACTAATTTTGTAAAACTACCACCAAAGATTACATTTTTGCTCTCTTTAATACAACATTTTTCTCTTGTCCACCCATTAGAATGGCATACCCAAAGAGTGGCTAAGAGGGTTGGTATATATTTTATTTTAACTTGAAACCTCTCTCTCTTTGGGTTCAGCCACGCCTCCACCATAAACAGAGATAAAAAGAGAGGGGGGGGGGTTTCAGAACAACCCTGGTACGGTAATTGTATTCATCAATTTCGCACACAAGCTTAAACACAATTACAATCAGGCAGAGGTATTGTCAAAAGCTCTGCACAATTATGTTACAAGCATCCTAATCCTTCATCGCAGTACCTTGTTGTTAATGTATTGATGTTCACATGAAGCCCAATCTGTAAAATTTTATTTTAAATTTACTTTATTATTCCATATCGAGAAATGTGGTTAAATTGAACAGTTTAGTTTTACTACAATTTACTATCAGACAGTACGCAAGAGCAGGTTAAAAATTAAAAATGTATCACTTATTACATTATGACAGTAAACTGTCAAAAATCCTTGTTAAGCTAAAGATTAAAGTTGAATTTAAAAATTTCAATTTTTGTCAATATATTGGAAATTAATTCTATCTGTTGTTAATAGAAAGATTCATAAATTTAGTTTGACAAAGTATCTATAGGTGTGTTGTAATGCTTAATTTATGTGTTATTTGTGCACTATAGACAACAACTACTACGAAATGTTCAAAGTTATAGTTATGATTAAATTATACCCGTTTAAAAATTAACATGTTAATATTGTTGTAAATTTATTATCTTGAAGACATAAAATAAGACATAAAAATTTATTTAAAATAAAATTAACAATTTATCAAGTTAATTATCAATATGTGGTTCAGTTAAAGTTTTATTTATGAACAAAATGAGATGAAGAAAGTAGAATCTATACTTAAGGCTTGAACAGTAGACGCAGATGCAGGAGCTATTATTACTAATCGTTATTATTAGCAAAGTCCACAAAATATTAATTGACTGAGCATTAGCAAATCACTCGTGGAGCCGGTAAATTTTCATGACTCTCTTTACGATATATCGAGAACGAACGGAAGAATAACATTTTTGTTTAGCATGATGCTTCACTTCTACATTAATTAATATTGAAATAAATGATGTGACATAAATAACTAATGGCTAGTACTATATTTCCACGTAACCATCACGCCTAGACTAGTGCTGGAAATATTGAACATGCCAGATCCACTAGCATGCGAGTAAGAACTGGAAGCTAAAATATACTAAATTTTGTACAATCTAGTATTTATATAATTACTATCGTTAGCTAATAAAAGGTGAGGCAGTGGTCTCGAGGTGGCTATACTTTGTTTTAGACTCTATCATTAACCAACCTACTATTAATGAAATATAGCAAAATTACAGAAACATATTTACATTAAAACACAATTATTAGGCACAATATCTGCTACATTTAATTTTAATGACTACTTTAGTATTGTAGGGTATTTCATCAGCTTTATATATAAATTAATTCAGCATTCTTATTCTTCTAAACCATGGTTTAAACTAATGTTTTATTTTGACGGTACGTCTCAGTCCCGCGATGACACATACCTGATATCTTCGACGGAAGAACAAAGGGAAGAATCAGTTTGAAGAATTCGTAAGTGAGCTATTAACATGTGCAAAGCATCAAGTCAGGATGGCTTCGCGGTTTTAAGCGCTACTCTTGGACGTGAAAGTTGTAATTGGAGTCACAGGTTCGTTCCGGGGCCTGACGTTAGTGATTTTTGCGGTGTGGTGTACACTGATATGCCAGTTACCAGTCTGTGGAAAAGCTGCTGGTGGAGGGCCTACTTAAATTAAAGGTGGTTTTCTTGAGAAAATGTTGACAAGATCAGTGTAGTACTTTATAGACGTACTAGACCCAAAATGTCCCGGTTTGCGTTTTTTGTCCTCTCTATTAAAAAGCCCAACTCGATCGATCGTCTTATTTTATGTTTTTCAAAGCAATTGTTACTGAATCACAACCATAATAATAGCGTAATACTACGCGTCAGATGGTTACACCTTTAGTTTTAAGGGCCAATTACGCCCTTTCAGCTTCGAACTTATCGTATAATAAGCTGAACACAACTAATTTTACCGAAACTTAAGGCAAAACTGTCCCTAGACAACTTTGAGCAGTTAAAACAAAATGCCTGCAGTTTTGTCTTGATCATGGCGCAGCAGAGTGATCTATTCTCTCTTTGAAGATGTTTACTTATATATCTATTTCCTGAAAATGTACCTATTATCGAATAAGATATACATATAATCGCAAAGAAAATGTCCCTATGCCCCACATAGGCAGGGGAATGATAAACAAGCCTGGCAGCATTATCCGTTTTCTGGCGTATTTAGTGTGCGTCCAGTTAGAAATAGATTGTACTCCTTACACCAGTCCGTCAATTCTATAGAATATTGAAATCATTTAACTAGCTTTTTTACAAATCCAAGCTCAAGTTGGACAAAATCTTAACTTAAAGTACTTACGACCACCTTCATGCTTATTTGGTACTCAGTAAACAATAAAATTGATAATCCTAACTAGGAGGGGGGGGGAAGAACGAGATTAATATCCCAGATAAGTTTTGAATTGAAAATACAAGATTAGTTGAATGGCTTGAAAGCTTCTCTCTATTGGATAAAACGTTATCAGTAAAATATGTTTTAATTCGTTTTAGGCTTGAATTTTTTTAGGTGATTTTTATATTATGTCACTAAATTTATTAAATTATAATTAATTATATTAAATTATATACAAATTCATAGAATATAAAAATCCCTGAGAAAAACTTCCAGTCCTGAATTTGATTTAAATAATATTTCTTATAATGAGAACGACGAGGAAAGGTTGCTACAAAATTTCCGTATTGTTCTGTAACTAAATTACACCTGAGAGGGAAGAAGGGTGGTCGTAACGAAAATTCAAAGCCAAACCTGTCCTAACATCTTCACAAGGATTTATTTATGATGAATTTTGTAATTCATGACTAAAGTAGAAAACAAAGGAACAAATATTTGACTAACGAGTGTTTTTGTCTCTCTAAAAGATTCATACAATACTCAGTAAAAAATGTATTACATTATATAGGCCTTTTTCCAAGAATTATTCGGATTCTTAGTAGAATATTTTTTTATATGTCACGGTTATCAGAAATATTGTTTCTTGTTTTAATGTGATTACGGAGATACATAACATATGAGTTTTCCATTCGTTATATTTTATCATTCCGTCTTGATTTATCTCTGTAGGCCTATGTAAAAGACAAACTCTTTACTCTATCACTCACTTATCAATAATTCTCTAACTTCCCCATATCACAGAAATTTGAAATTTGGCATCCTATGCCGCAAGGCTTAAATTAATAGAAAAACTACAGCATTTTCACAAAGAGCAAACATCCTTATGAGTTTAAATATGGTTGCAACCCTGTAAGACCAATATTTTGTTTTTAACTTATCAGTGTCCTAAAAAGGTTAAAATTGACACACATGTGTCTTATGCTCTGAAGAGACAAATAGAAGACTTTTCATGTGGATCAAATTCCCATAGGAGTTGAAATATATTTGGAAATGGTTAAATTACTACGATTTTTAACTTTCTAATATCCTATAATAATTTCATTTAACACACGAATCTCATGACATAAAAATATAACCATTTTATAAAATATCAACAACCAAAAAGGTTTGCAACCCCTAGAATAACCATATTTATAGAATTTACAATACATGTGGTTTTAAACTTTCGACAGCGAAGTAAAACTTTTTCATGAACATCAACTACGCATAGGGGTTGAAATGGGGTTGCACCCCATTAAAAGAACTATACTAGGATTTGAGTGTTCTGCTATACTAGAAAGGTTACATTTGATACACTTGCGTATATATTTACTATACAGACTATGGGTCCAGGAAATATCTTAGAGTGGACCAAAGACTTTTCTTTGCATTTGTATTATTACATCAGTGCAACAATACAAACTGTACTGCACCACCAGAAATACATTAGGACGGAAATAGGTTACAATTGCAGGAAGTAGTTACTTTTTAATTGAAACAGACCTTTCAGACCAACGATTGTTTGTATAAATACATATTCTTGATCAGGGTAAAAACGCTTACGCTAGTAGCGGGCACCGAGAATTACAAAGAAAAAGAAAATTACATGGACCGAAGGTAGACATATCTTAGCAAATTACCTTATCGTATGAAATATAACAGATGTGAACCATAAAGGTTTCTTTACGTTGTAAACCTGAAGTGAGAGCCAGTGCAATTTTCGGTCAAATGTTCAACCTTTTAACCATATACATAAAAAGTGCCCTCAGTAAGATTACAATGGACTTAGTATTTAAAGTCTTATTATTAATATTTAAAGTATTACTACATTTCTTAAAGCTACTCATTCAAATATTATTTAATGTTACCGAAAAACTATTGTATTTCATATTTACTCATAAAACCTGTTTCACGTACCGACTTTAAGGCCCCAAAAACATTGGCCTTTAAACCGAATGTCCAATTATGCTGAAATAGATCGGGAAATTGGAATACATTTCAGTGATCATCACTTAGTTTTAAGACAGTTTGTTATGTTATTTAAAAAGAATATGCCTAGAACGTACCTTGTTTTTCAATAGGAAGTAACGTTTGCGTTTTTGTCCCGATCAAGAATATATATTTATTGTATAACATACATTGGCAACTGCTAGTTATAAAAAAAAATTCAAAATAAATTATTAATTTACGTTCAAGTAAAACTTCTCAAATAACGTAACAAACGTTGTGGAAGTAATGAGACGTCTTAAGAAAATATGAAGATTTACCTTCTAAGATATAATTTTGTTTGCAATATACACGCATAGTTTTCCCTATTGATAGACGCCACGTTTAATGAATATTGAAATAGCAATAAGGATGTTATGACGATACTATGGGTACATAGTTAATACACTAAGACAACAATAGTTTTAGTAATGAGGAAATAATGGTGTTTTCATTTCCTCATTGCGTGAATATTGTTCCTATAATATGTCTTTCATCCTTACTAATATGAAATAAATATACAAGACTTTTAAATAAATAACGTAGTATTTAAAAAAAATAAATACACATAGTGAAACATGGCAATTTTACGGAAAGTATTAAGAATAGTTGAAAATAATCTAATTAAATATCTTTTTGAACACTCGCCCTTAAAAATACCCTAAAAATACAAAAATTAATATAGATCTATATACACATTTCATATATATATATATATATATATATATATATATATATAGGATCATGTGGAATAAACTGCTGTCATGCAATATTTGATTAAAAGCCTACATAGTTATAAAAAAATATGAACTACTTTGCATTTTCCTTCAACACTAATAAAAGTATGACAATATTGACAGCAATATCAAGAAAAAATTTAAATGACCTATATTACATACATTACGTAACTAATATAAATGTTATACACCCATTATTGAGTAGTATCTGATGTGGTCTTCTGTATGACTACTACAAGGCAGGAATATGCCACATTAAGTATAGCGTAATAAACTTCACTGATGTTGCATGTACAATTTGAAGACTATCGCTATATCAGTTGCTACGTGAATGTCATATGAATGTGTGTATTGAAATTCAATTATGCTGCAGTTTTTTCGTTCCCATCATGGTTACACGTAAGAATAGTAGCAAAATTATTTATAACGCTTGTTCAAATTTCATCGTGTGACATCATATAAATCAGTGAATCTTCATGTAAACTTTTTGTATGAAAAAATAAGTTTTTTACGATATCGTCCGAACAAGAAGACATGAAATATTTCCAGTCCCTGTAGTTTTAGGCTTCGATAATGCTCAGACCATTAATGAAACGAGGAAATTTAAGGGGTAAGACCTTTGTCACCACCTTGTACAACTATTTCCCTTATAATAGTTATTTATATTAAAAGCTTTACAAAGTTGATTAGAAAAAAACCCTTTTTAAATTTGTATCTATTTAATTCTCCAAATCTACAGGTGAATTGTGTATTCTATTTTGTTAACTCAGCTACTATATTTTGAAGGAGTTAATATGCTCGTTAAGGGAATTAGCCGTAATATAATGAAGGGATGAAGTAATAAACAAGTTGGTGCAACTGAAAACAGCGGAGGTAATCCACTTGTCGCAGTTGGCTATCCTGACATGCATTATTAAACAGATGACTGGGAACCGCGGAACAGCGGCTCAGTGCTCTGCATATGTTAAATAATCTTAAAAATTTGTCAGGACACCCACACATTTCTGTTTAAATATTATTTATACTAAGCAAATGTCTTAGTGAAAGTTGTGGTTTATATAGCTTACACTCAGGGATATTAGCTTTTTAAATCGATGAAAAATAAAATAAAATAAAAAATATAGTTGTTTCGAAAAAAAAGAATTGTAATATATTGAATCTCTTTCATAGATTTAATAAAGATTTAGTTAAACCAAAACAATAAATTAAATATAAACAATGTTATATAAAAGTAAAAATTAAGAATGAAGCTTATGCAGAAAATTATGAGAATTTTCATGCAGAATGAGGCTAAGAAATAGATCTGTATGGAAACATTTCCTTTGCGCAGGCTTCAGTTTTTTCTGTCTAACAAGAGCCTTTTACGTTAACATGACATTGACATATGACCTTTCTATGCCCTGAAAGGCAATGGTCGGCGTAGTTTCGGCCGACCTGCAGATTTGCTGATAGCTTATTTCTTCATGCTGCATTTGTTTCAGCCAACCAGCTTTTTTTTAATAACGTGGACATAAACTGTACAATTAGAGGAGGGTGAAAAGGTTGTTGGGATATATATTTACAAGCCATATTGGCCATAGAGCATTCCTCACGGCTGTGCTTGGTTATTCCGAAATCTTCTGCCAGTTTTTAAGAAGATTGTAGTTAATCTCGCCCTGGGACAGCGACACTCCGACAACTTTAATACTGGTGTAAGGTGAATCCTGTTGCTTCCTGCAAAGCTCGTGCACTTCGCCGCTCAGCGCCCCCTTATTCTTCTGTGGTTGGTCGATTCGCGGCTTCAAACCACTCAGGTCGGTCTCAGCTCTTGACTCCAGCATCTTGAAAGCTTCTCTTAATAGATATATAGTGCCTTTCAATGCAGTAAACTTGCATTTATCGCCTCCATCAAAGCCAACTTTATAGAACCATTTATGATCCGATCTAGGCCCCTTATTCCTTCTCGGATCCTTTACTAATATAGGATCTCTAACCACCACATAATGTTCATGATAGTGTATGATGTTTGAGTGTGATAATGTGTGAGTGTATGCTGTGTATAATGTTCATGAAAGTGTTTATAAGAATCTTTTGTTTGTTTTGAGTCCGAAAAATAACTCAGTTTGATGCACTCATAATAATTTTATAATTAGCAAATAAAAAAAAATTAAAAAAAACTAAAGAATATTTAGGGTAGTATTGAAGTAAACAGTTCAAATGGTATTAATTGGCATTCAATTAAGTTATAAGCAGATTTGAAATGAAAGTACCTTGAATAATTATATTGATAATTACATATTTCAAATATGTCTCTTATATCTTATAGTTCTTACTGAATCAAATTTAAAATAATCGTTGTAATTAATTACTAAAAATAGCTATGAATAATAATAATAACTATATGAGTGTTTCGCGAGTGTTTAGTAAAATTTCAGGGAATGTTAATGGATACTAAAAAAGCAAAAAACATTTATTTGAATGTAAGTTCTCGCCTGGTGTGGTTTCCGTCTGTATTTTGTTTACAAAATAAAATCACAAACACGGTTAATGTGATTAACTTATAACTTCTATTAAGGTAATAAAAAAGGAAATTAACCAAAAAGTGCAGTTTAATAAAAATGCAAAGTTATCACCGTTGTTTAAATTAGTAGAAAATACAAAAATTTTTAGTATTTTATTATTAGTATTCATCTTTGGCTAATAAAGTTGACCTTCGACAGTTATTCTCTGGAGAACGATCAAATAACTCTCGTTTCCCTAATGTAACACTCACAAGAGTACAAAACCACTTTGAACAGTGAAGTTGTGCGGGAAAACACTGTACGTTTCAAATAATCAACTTTGATCCACAGTTTTAATGGGAAGCTTCTAATTTCAGTCAATAAAGTTTTATATGTAGATTAGGAAAAAGCATTCCATAGATTTCATTCATCCTAATCGTCCGGATACGTTATTGTTGTGTTTTACATTGCTTTTATCTTGCGTTCCTTTTCTGTTTCTTAATCTTTATTGTTGCTTTTGTTACAATGTAAAACAGACGTAAATGTGTTATAAATATCGTTCACTTGTTGAGTAAGGTAGTCTATCAGCTCTATTAATTCTGTAACTATACAATTTAAGATATCTGTCACATTTTTCTATTAATTTCAATTGATTTACTAAAAAAAACCAAATGAGGAAAACCTAAAATAGTGACATTTTATAACAATAATTGTTTAGTTTTAAATTAAAGCAATTCATTCCTTAAAATTTAGCTGATATTAAATTATAAGCCAAAATACAAACAATAATGTATTTATTGTTATTGATTTATTTTGTAAACAATATGATTTTCCTTAAACAATTAGTAAAACTGTAAAAGGTAATAAATTCAATGTTTCCTAACTGATATTTGATGTTTAGAAGAAAGAAAGGAAATAAAACAACAAAATTGTAAGATCTATTCGGCAAAACAGCATTTACTGCATTCAAAAATATTGTGTGTGTGCAGAAAATTCTAACAATAAGGCGGTAAATTTAGCGGTAAAATGCAACAATCTGCTGCCATGTTATAGCTGTTTCAAAATTTTAAATTTTAAAGTAAACAGTATTTCACTATAATTTTCAAATTGTTTTAAATACTACATTTTTTCATTTAGTACCACATTTAAAAATGTTTTTATGTCCGCTATTTTGATATAAAATACACACAAAGCTGATACGATGTCTTTTTAAACTTTTTCAAAACAAAGATTTTCATTCGATCTGTAAAGTTACATTTTTGTACGATGTTTCAAGTTATACCTTAATCCTAAAACAAATGCGAACAAACATACTATGTCAAAATAAGCAAGACAGGGGTATCCTTTTTTATAACATTTCTTACTGGTCACAAACCAAATGTTAAGGCTTGAGGTAATATTAATAAACAGTCTGTATAGTAAATTTTATAATAAAAGTTAAAATAATCCTTCGTAAACAATTTTTAGTGAATTTAACAATCGGACATATTAAGCAGTGTTTTAGACAGGTATCACAAAATAATTCCTCATTAAACATTGTTTAACAAGTTAATACCTTCATCGATACTTGCATCACATTTATAACGTTAATTACAGACTTATAATACATGGCTATATAAAATATATAGAGTATCAAGCATATTTACAAGCTAGTTGTAAGCTCTTGGGAATTTTTACTGAGAAGATTAGTGCAGATCAAAACTTGTTACGAGTCTTAGTATTGTTTAACCCTTCGACGCGTTTTTTTTTTGTGTGCACCTATACCCCCTTACTGCGTGAGTTTTTCTGCAGTTTTCTTAAATTTTGCTACTTCCGATATGTTTTAAGCTGTGCATGTAAATAAAAAACACACATAGATCATTATATTTTTATTTTTAGACAAACATAACCTGAAAATGATAAAACAATACAGTTTTATGACATTTATATGTATTTAAACAACAAGAAAAATAGTATTTTTTTACCTCAAAAGTTGATTTTCGTGTGGTATGGCCTTGAAACATTCCCCCACACAGAGACCTGCTTCGCAATCTGGGCACCAGAAAACTGTTTCCCTTCTTTGGCCATGTTTGGAACAAACTACACATCGTTTTTGTGGTTTTGCCTTCTTACCAGAAGGTGGTATTCGGTTAATAAAGTGCCGTTCTACTAGTCGAGCAGGGTGATGGCTCAATTTATGGTCTACCATAGCTGGGTCCTTTCTAAACCTCCTTGGAATTGTTCAATAATCTCTTTTATAAGGCCTAGCCTAAATGTAAGATGGTCTATTTTTGGATTTTTTTGCCTTCCATATAATATAGCAGTTCAATATGGTTACATTTAGCAGTCGTTTTGAAAACTTTGACATACCATTTTATGTTACGCTTTCTTTCCATAAGGTAATTTTTCCAACATTTGATCCCTTACATCAACACCACCCATATTGCTGTTGTAATCTGTAACTACTGTAGGTTTCAGCATTTCAACATTTGACCTACTTCTACAAGTTTTCATTTCAATATTGTGGTATGTTGATATAAGGCTAACTATTGCGCTTATCGCGCCATTTGAAGATGGAAACATCCCCACTGTGAACCACTAGTAATTTCTCCTTTTGATAACGTTTTGTTTTTGAAGTCTTTGGGGACAGATTTCCTTCCTAATCTCAAAGTTCCTACACAATCAGTTTTTTTACTTTTCAGAAATTTAGCAAGTTCAGGATCATTATAAAAATTGTCCATCCAAAGTGTATAACCTTGGTTGAGAAGCTTTTCAACTAAGCATAAAACGAATAGCTTCTGTTTTTTTTCATCTCTGGAGTAACGAGGGAACAATCCAACACTGTATCACTGCCTGTATATACAATAAAATTCCATGTATAGCCAGTTGATGACTCGCAGAGCTCATAGGTTTTCACCCCAAACTTTGCAGCCTTCAGCGGAAATGTACTGTCTAAATGAAAGTCTGCCCTTCCATAACAAACAACGATTCATCAATTGAAATATTTTGTGAAGGCTGGTAAGCTTCTTGAAATTTGTTTGTCAAGTGTGAGATTACAGGAAAGATTTTTCTGAGTTTTTTTTGTTCTTGCCTATGAATCAACTGAGTTATCGCTAAAATGCAGAAATTTGGAAAGGAGTTCAAATCTGTCACATGACATTATGGTTGAGAAAAACCTTGATTCTAAAAATGGATTTTTAGAGAAATAGGATCTTATTGTAGGTTTTTACTACAACACTCATTATCATGTACATAGCTAAGAGTACATATTATTTCCATCCCTTGAGCATGGACTCCACTTCCATAGTCGAGAAAAACGAGAAAAAATCATTCCTTTCTTAGCCATTTCTTGTTCAGCATACTTGTTTTGTTTCATTCACAATTAGGTCTATTAGTGTTTGGTCAAAAAAGAATAAAAAAGTGTCTAGAATGCTGTTTGTTTCCATTTTAGGGCCACTGTCACATAAAAAACTTTCTCTGCATACCATTATAAGTGTTCATAGTTTCCCAAATCATGTCTGAATTCGCCATTTGTCTAGGCCTAGGTCTACTGGCATTTCCATCTCCTCCCCCCAATTTGCAAAATCCTCAACTTCTTCATTATCTAACCCTACAATATCCTGGAACTCATTAATCAGAATTGGTTTTGATCAAATTCCATTTTGTGCAAAATCTAGCTCAGTCCATAACTGAATCATCATCACTGTCCACTGTCAAGTAAGCCTAATCGATTTCACTGTTTGTACTAACTCTACTGGGTCCTGCCATTGTATGAGGAATATGTATTATTTCAACACTAAATAAAATTGTACTTGGTAAAATAAATGAGAACTAGGCCTACCATAATGTTAGTATAATAAACAAACATTCAAAGTTGCCATTTTAGGTTAGGCTTACTTGCAACTATCACAAAAAACGAAAAATTACTGGAGAGAAACTTGATTTACAGACCATAATATTTACACAGCACAACCACTAAAACGATATTAATATTATTAATACACTTTTAAAACACTGACAATATCACAAAACAACATGTAAACATTAGCTCCCTACTTCGCATAAACAAAGAACCGGCTGGACTGGTTCGTCGTCAGTAGCGAGAACAGCTGATTCATTGCGTCATATTCTAGACTCTTTTTACGATGTCAGTTGTTTTTTGAGTAACATATGACTATTGATATCGATAGCTAAACTCATAAGCTTTAAATCAATATCACTTTCGATAGGCCAATATTCGAGTGACCATCAAATAAAACCGAAAATCGTCGATACATCGCTTCGCGTACCAGGCACGGCAAAACGCGTTCTCCAAACGCTCAGTGCGCACGTACTAGGTACGGCAAAAACGCGTCGAAGGGTTAATAGCATTATAAGTTAAGAAGTAATACCTCTCTCCTGACTTTACGATTCAGCTCTGAATAATTCCATCCGTTCATAAATAATTAAAGAGATTGCTCTTGTACAACTTTCTTCCTAGAACTTTCCTCGACGTTTAAACACTTTAATTTCAGGTTTATTTGAAGCCTTTTTAATACCTTGGAAAGATTACATCTTATGAGACTGCATGATACAAAAAGTACAACTATTTATGTAATTACAATTTTTAATTCCAAAACAAGTTAGGACACAATGCCATTGTGTGAGATCTTTTGTTAAGATATGGGTAGCAACTTCCTGCTGGTTTTCACGGTTCTGTGTCTTGAATGTTATAATCCAAAACATGATTTACTACAGATTGCAATATTTTTCTGGTTGTGATAGAAGAGACAAGGTAGGAGTTTTTCCATGTATTATTTCGTCTATAGCTCTTTTTTACCGAGATTTCCTGCGAATAGACAGGTAGTCAGACAGATTATATAAGTGGCTATTATGCAATAAATACATTAATTTCATCTGCTTTGCTTCTGAGGCGTACGAGCTCTTTCATCATCTCTTTATAAACAAGGACAATAAGGAAATTATACCTTAAAGTAGTATATTTTGTGCAGTTACTCGAAGTTCAAATGCTATTTCTCCAGAATATGGATATCTAATCGTATAAAGAACTTGAAGTTTGTTAGAAGTTTAACACAGTTATCTCATGCAGTACAAGTATATTATTTTGAGCGATCATATTACGATTTGATAGACACAACTAATCTGTTACCTGAAATAAAGACGAAATATATTTACTAAATGTATTTGCAAATGTAACCTTATCAACAAGTAACCTTCAAAGTGAGGCTATTTGCAGATTTTTTTATCCGTTCATAACAGGTGGGTTTTTAATAATAATCGAGGTTAGTTAGAATTTTTACACTGCCTGTATGTCATAACCGATGACCCATTTAAACATTTAATTGGAAACACTGGTGGTAAAATAATTATAAAATAAACGTAAAGAAAATTCTTCTTAAAATTTATAGTAGTTTTAAAAGTTGAACAAGAACCTACCGCATACCGCAAGTAAGGCTCTAGAAATGTCTGAGTAGGTGTTGAGCATTTGGGGAAATATTGCAGGAGCATATTCCAGGTGCTCCAGGAGGTCCTGGAGGTCGTGGTTCCAGCAACTGTAACATAACGTAAAATAGTAAGATAATGTTATATGCTGCTTGGATGGGTGATCACTCAGAGATCCTGTCCTTTGCTAGCAGCCCATCTGCCAAGCCATTGGTGGTGGTTCAAAAGTCACCTCCACGCCGTTGGTCCTCAATCTTAAGTGTTAGGGAGGGCTTTTAGGTCCTAACTTCGCCTAATAAAATAAGTCATACCTTAATTTACTTTACTGAGATTTTCAAATATACCTTAATTCTTTACCTGAAATAAGATAGGGAACGTGCACAAGCAGAATGTCCACTTTGAAATACTAATCGTGTAATGAAATTAATATAAATACCTCTGAGAAACGCAGTTTTCATTACCAAATTGGTTAAAACTAATTTACTCTAAATGATCGTGTGCGATGGCAAAATTTTTAAGACAAGCTTATAATTATATAAGAATAAGATAAGATATATATATATATCTTATCTTATTCTTATATTAATTATAAGCTTGTCTCAAAATTTTGCCATCGCACACGATAGATATATATATCTTATCTTATCTTTATCTTATATAATTATAAGCTTGTCTCAAAGTTTTGCCATCGCACACGATAGGTAAGAAATTCACGAGAACTTTTGGAGCTGTGAACAGGTTGGTTAATCAGTCACTTGGTTATCTCTGTACTTTGGGCATGCGTTTAAAACATGCATATCAAAAAATTAACTCCACTTAACAAATCGACACAAATTTTTTCACAATAAATTCGAAAATTTACTGAAATTTCATATTATGCTGTAAATCTTATTCATTATATAATTTGGAGTTGCGAGGCTAAATAAAGGTCATATCATTGGTTAGGATATTTAGATATTTTTTTAACCTTTCTCGTATTAATTTGAAATTGCATTTGCATTCGGAACTCTACTTTGCCTCGTGTGTTATTGATATAGAACCATTTTAATGTATAACGTGTTCGCATTTTAGAAGTGCCATGAATGAAAATAGATATTATAATTAAATGTTGTAAAGTTGCATACGACGGAAAAATTCAATATTTCAAATTTACACCATTTGCCTCAAGCTTGAACAAGTTTTTTACACGCTTTCCCCCCCCCCCCCCACCCCCCCCCCCCCCCACCCCCCCCCCCCCCCACCCCCCCCCCCCCCCACCCCCCCCCCCCCCCACCCCCCCCCCCCCCCACCCCAGATGATTTCTTATAAAGTAGAAATTATTATTTATATTGATAATAAAGGGTAAAAAAATTTTGTTATTCCTTTAGAACTGTTGTAAAAATATATACTTTAGACACAAGTAACATAGATCCTAAAGTTAAGTTGAGATTCATATTGGTGTATTTACTTCTAATACTGATAAGATTAATTTAGACGGAATAGCGAAGTAGCAAAGAAGGGCGAATATCTAAACGGAAGACCAGTGTATTTTATCAGCTGCCAAAGTTATCTCTGCTTTTAGCATAGACATATTGGAGGCTCTAATCCTGATTTAAATTCTTTTCAACTAGAACGTCTATACGCGGGAATCAGTACTATTGTCCTAGAAACGACACGCGGTGATAGAACGGTCGTTGGCATAACAAAGTTTGTTTCTAACTTTCCAAAATTCCTAAAAAGTATATTTGTTTTGCAGCGAGAATTGAAGGGAATTTCCAGTGTTACTAGCTGTTTAATCCACAATCCATGAATTTTTCCCCACATTTTTATGTAGACGTAAAGCAGATCTAAGCTACTAGATCTTACTGTTTTCACAATCATATCTTATGAGAAAACTGAAGGTCCGATAGAAAATACACTATAATAACTAAATAACTAAGGTCGTGTTTGAAATTTCAACGATGTAGGTCACAGCCGAAAATCGTAAACCAATCGCCGAGCCTAACGTGGTTTCCATCGAAAAGGGAAGTATGGTTCTACGCATTTTTTTTCTTGATTCCTATTTTTATCATAAATGCATCCCAGAGTCCAAAGGTCGTAAGACCCGTAGTCCCATATATTTTTTGAAAACATATAATTTTTCTTGGTAGCCTATAGATCCAGTAGATTTGATAATACATTCAACAAAGAATACCAGTTCTCTACAGTAATGAAAAACACTAGATTGACAGAATCATGAAATTCAATGAACACCACCCTAAGATGTACACACAATGAAGAATTACCAAAAACCTGGTTGTGAATTTACACAGTCACAAATGGTGGTTTTAAAAAAAGGGCTGTAAATATGAAAAAGTTTTGGTCATAATGGATTTTTTACTTGTTATTTTAAATGTTTATGTTTTATGAACGAAAAATATCTGACGTTCGTTAGAACAAAACGCATGTCGGGCAAATATAAAAGGGTTTAAATTAAAATTACACAAAAAGCCAATGTTAATATATTGTTTGTTTGTCAATACTTTTAAAATACAACATTTTAAAACATAGAACCCAGATCCTTTTAGTAATGAACGAAATAGCTGTAAAATTATACGTCATAATGTATTTCTTTTTCATTTTTTAACTGTGTATAACTATATATAACAAGCTAAAGCGCAGCGAATATTAGGACAAATTTGATGATTAAATTTTGAAGCAAAACCTGCATTTTGTTCAGCAAACATGTGTTAGTAAGTATATACGAGTATTAGCCTATCTCGTAATATACGATAACCACCATTTTAATGAGTCAATCACGTCAATGTGCTTACCTGTTTTATTGAAAATAAAAACAAAATTTATTGGCTAAATTCTCCTTTTCAAATTTAAACTTACTCCAAGGTAGAACTTCCAAAACTGTATAAAATAATATAGTTTTATTCTTTAGGCACTCAATATTAATAATAGTAAATAACAAAAACATTAAGATTTGGCGTCTAATTTTTTATGAAATATGTTTTTTATATCCACCCATAACCCAAAGGAAAATCGCAGAAATTTTATTCACACGGCTTCTTTAATAATTACTAGGATTCTCTGAGGCATTCGTGTGATTTCACCAGTAATAATCCGGCGAAAGGAAGTATCTGACATTCTCTGGTGAATTGGCTTACATGGTTGGTATAACAAGTGACATGAAAGTTAACCAGTTGTTTCATGAATTATTTCGGCCTCGCCATGAATTGCTATTTTACAGTTAACAAATTTTAAACCCAAACTGCCAATAATAAGCGGTCGTCTGTACTGGCAAGTTGAAAGGGCGGAGCGTTCTCATGATTGGCTGACGCTTAACGAATCAACAATCCTGTTAAGAGCAATATTGTGTCTTTATCACTGTTTTCCAACTATTAGACATTTTACCGCTATCTTCGTTTTTGTGTTATTTTCGTTTTTGAGTAGTTCTAAAGTTTTTCTTTAACATAATTGGTGATAGTAAGGAAATTTCGGGAATATTTATGCCTTATCATATTCTAGTTCTTTTTTTTATCTAAAAAATATATCTTATTTATCATCTATTTTTACCCCATCTAGACGTTTCGTATGTTTAATGTATTCGCTCATTGTTATGGTCATATAAAAATTTTGTCTCTCCAATTTAAAACTGAGTCACGGAATCTTGTTACTCACCGAACTCAAAGTTTTTTCAATTCAAACTTCAAACTTTTCGGCACGCTTGAATACAATATTGGTCTCCTTAATAATACAATATTTTATCGATTGTCCCTTGAGTTTAACAAAGATAGGTTACGTTTGGACATTCCTCAATTTGATCTAAATTTTGTTCAATTTGACACGTAAATTTGTTTGTAATTTTCTTTCAATCCCATTACCATACTCTTAGTCTTACTCTTGTTTATCACTGGTCTGAAAGTTTTACAACTTTTCAGTTGGCTTAATTATAGTTTTACATTGTCCCCATAATACCCTCGTAATTTTATCGATATTTCCTAAAGTTAACGAAGTTAAGCTAATCTAGGATGTTCTTTTTTTACTTTTAACCAAACATAGAACATTTCCATATTTAATTTTCGTAATCTGTTTAAAAAAACCACAATTATAATCTCTTCTTCGTTTGAAGTTTATTTTTGACGATGGAAGGATTGTGAAGGAAACAGGATTTTTTCCGTACATTTGCTATCTTTTGTTTCACTGAACGATGGCAAATGTCCGGTATAATCTCTTACTAAAAACTGAATGTATCTTTAAGATATATGTGAATTTTTAAAGTCATTAATTAAAAATATAATACAATTTTAATTTGATTAATGTTTCTAAAAGTGCTGGAGTGGAGACTTAAAATAGAGGATTCTATTATGGTTATCAACGTGCATTTTGCAATTTCACAATAAAATATGGTATTTTAAGCATATTTTCCATGCAGTGGTTAATCTTAGTTTCAATCGTAAACAAAGCGAGTATTCCGACTGCGCAATTATTATTACTGAAAACATTACCATGACACGAAATTATGCTTCCATAAAGCAATAAAACAGTTTAGAGGAGGCACTATAAAGACAATGGTGGGAGTAGCGCTTTGGAGGTTTACGACATGTTTTGTGGCATCTCGGATACTTAACGTGATGAGGTAAAGCCCATGGGAGTGTTGGGTGTTCTTCGAGTTAACGATATTCTGCTTGTGGAAATTAAATCCAACAACTTTTTATAGACATTACATTAGCTTTAATGAATAAATTATATTATAGTTAAATATCATTGAAAGTTATAATTTTTATAACTCCCTGCTTGTGTAAATTAAATCCAACAACAACTTTTAAATACATTACACTAGCTTTAAGCAAGAAATACATTATAATTGTAGATAATTAAAAATTATACTTGTTAATCCATTACAATACGTAAAAATTCAGGAGGATTGTGACACAACTGTTCGAGAACATTTCAATAAAATATAAAAAGCTCTATTGAGAAAAGGAGGTTCATTAGTCCTTGCTACACTGTTTTTTAAAGAATCGCGTACAGAAATGAACAAAAGGTTTGCTGTGTAGATTTGTATCAAACTAAACGTGGCTTCACTTGCACCTTTGTAAAATATGGAAGAGTTTTTATAGGCGATTCCTTCCTAAAATAAACTCCTATAATATAACATAATATTATAAGAATATAATATATACAAGTAGAACGGGCGCCACTTTTGGCCGTAACATGGGCTCTTATGGAGTTATTCTGGACCAATGAGAAAGCAGCAATGGCGGCTAGGCCACGCCCCCTGCCCCCCTCCCCTCCCCCCTCCAACACCCCCCGCCCCCTCCTAGACCCCCTGCGACGACCCCCCAGCCAATGGGAGAGCAGCAAGCCCCCCACCTTACGAGAGCGATGGCGGACGAGGCGGATGGCGGACGGTGTCATGGCGGATGAACAAAAATTTGTGTCTCCGGCGGCCGGTATCCGAACCCGGACCCCTACGAATGCGAGACTGTCGCGCTGACCACTGGACCACGGAGACGAGTTGTGCGTGGCGGCGCGATATGGCTGTACGTGCGGCGCGGGGCGCCCGGCGTTATCGGCGATCAGCTGTAGTTTCTTAGCTTTGCGACTGCGGTGCTGCTATCTGGTAGAGACGGCACACAACACACGGCTTACAACATTCTGGTAGCGACAAGTGAGGACGCAAAAAGTATACCAAGCCGCCCAGGATTTGAACCCTGGTCCCGCGACGAAACGTAAGACGAGCGCTTTAGACCACTCGGTTGGCATACCTTTAAGAGCGATGACTGCTCTCTCTCGTGTAGGCGAGCATAAATCTCATTACAGCACATTGGTGACAGAGCGGATACAGCTGTGCATTCCAATGACTACAACTGCACATGTGTGTACCAGACCATCTCTACGCCTTACACTGTCAATTACTGACCCAAAACGCAAGCGTGAAGGTGAATATGGTACTTTACCGTAACGGTTATTGTAAAAAAAAATCTAAAACCAGCTAGAGTCGGAATCTTCAGCTATTGGTATTTGGTGAACTAGAGACGGAAACATTATCACAGTGAAATGTAGTGATCTGTTAATGATAACCGGAGACAACAATAAAAATAACTCACCCTTTTTGGAAGTTCTAGTAGCCTAGTACTCTCTCCAGCCGTTCCAGCCACCACCACCACCACGCAAATCGAATTCGTCGTCTTCTTCTTCTTCTTCTAGTGTTGAATATCCACTCTCGGATTCTTCTGATTCTGAGTCCCAAAAAAACTCCCAACCGCTACTAACACTACCCCAGGAGACTGTTGAAGAGATGAATGAGGACGATCTCGAAAGGGGACACGGTGGTGGTGATGGAGTCGACAACAGGTCAATAACACGTAAATACAAAGAATAAGCAGCAATAATTACTGATATCATCTTAACCGAGTCGGCGCGAACACAGTACTGAGTGAGAAGACCCACAATTATGAACACCAGCAACTGCATGTGGTCACCACATGTGACGGTACATCTCCTGCATAGATGCACTATCTAAAAATAGCAGGGAGCCGGGGCGTTGCAGAAATAACACACGTGTTTACGTCCGTACTACGTTTATTAAAAGCGTTCTGATTACATACATTTCCAAATCTTAACATCTACCAAAAGTCCGTTAACACCCGTACATCTAACTTTATACCTTTTAGACGACGTCATTTCTTGTAGATCATTGTCATCTAAAGTCTTTTCAAATCTCACCGGTAGAAATGTGACGGCTGTTTTGGTGCTGTCCACTTCTACGAGTAACATCACTGCCTTCCGGTCAAATTTAGTGTCCACCTTCTTTGCCTCCAGGATCCTGTAGCCAGCTTTCCGTGTCAACTCTTTTTATCGTCATCTTTGGTGTGGGCTCACCATGCTTCTCCAGGGACGAAAGCTTTGTAGAAAGTTCCATTTTTCAATCTGTAAAGGAAAAACCGACAATCTGTATAGCGAATAATCTTAACAACGAGTTCATTGTAAATCTATTAACTTGGTTAGCGGATTGAGAATAACTATGCGTGAGCAACACACCGCAAATAGAGAGCGCAGTCGAATATCTTAAAGAAAACAGTTAAATGTGTAGTGTAGTCACTTACCTGTAACGAGAGCGTTGACACGTAGACGAAGAGTGACTGTGCCGATCAGCTTGCCACAGGTAGTATATATACCTTGGAGGTAGTCGCAGCTGTGGTCGTGGCAAAACTGCCAAGCTGAATATAGACAGGAATGCAGCGTAGTTGACCCACGTTTCCATCACCACGGTAGGCTTTGAGCCAGGGCCGTTAGGGGTCTCGGGCGCGTTTTTTTATTATAGTGAGTTTCCCCAGGAGGCCTAATCTCACTTAACAAAGAAACACTGAACACGTTCAAGTTCTCAACTCAATGCCGAACCTCTCCGTGTCACCTCTCTTTGCGAGTGGGCCCCAAACCATCGCCCACTCTGTCGTGATGGCCACTCCATAACAAATTTGCCACCTCCGAAAAAATTAACTTTTTTTTTTTTTTTGTGGTCCTTGCGAGACCGTTTTAGCGAGTCCGTTAAAGTTCTCAACTAAATGCCGAACCTTTCCGTCTCACTGTCAAGTACTCGCAAAACTTTTATATTTTGCAAGTGTTTTTTCTGCCCCACGTGGAGCTTTGAAGTTTTCAACTTAATGCCAAACTCCTTAGCTCTCGCAAAGACATTTTTTTCCAGGAGTAGTTTCTCAACTCAATGCCGAACTCCTCCTCCTCCTTCCGAGAAGGACATTTTTGTACTAATCTACATTATACTACTAGGTGGACGCGACAAGTCACTTTACTTGGTGAAGCCTTTCAATATGACTTGCCTCATCCAGGTGAAGCTGAAGCATCTCTCAGTCGGTTTCATACAAGCCACTTTACTTGGAGAAGCCTTTCAATGTGACTCGTTTGTAACTTACAGGAGGATGAGCGAGATCCGATTCTCAGCAAGATTCCTACAAGTCACTTTACTCAGAGAGGCCTTTCAATGTGACTCGTGAAACACAAGCAGAGAATCGAATGTTGACCACTTTAACTCGGTGAAGCCTTTCAATGTGGTCTATCGTAAAACTGGAGTTTTTTCTACGGAACACATTACGCTTCATCACTATAATAATTACAATGGTCCTGAAGAAACTTTCCACTAAGGTTTTGGTACAATAGTATGTAATCCCAGTCCAGCTGTTCAGCAAAATCGTGTATAAACTGCTCCGATAGAACCTGGTGACGACTTATTACTATCCAACAGTAAGTGTCAAAGTTCGGCATCATTTCACGTAAAATGAATTCAGGAAGGCGAGCATTTTCCAAAATCGTGGTCCAAATTACTTTATGCTGAAATATTCTCAACATGTCAAACGAAAAAGTATAATTTGCCGATAAAAGCTTCCAATTCAGAAAGCGACTAAATTTCAAAATGAACGCATCAGTGAGCACACCGACAGGCACTTTGGGCTCTCGAGAAATGAGGTCCCATACAGCAGCGGTAGCAGCAGCAGCTGTACTCGCCATGCTGACACGATGTAATCTCAACAGTGACCGTGAACAGAATGACTACTAAGTGGACTGGTGAGTCTGTTTATTCAGGATTTCAAAAACGACATCTAGCAGCGTGCATTGCACACCGTACATCTTCATCACGGCCGCTGTGTTGCGGTAGGGAGCAGGAAAACCGATGCGATCCTTTACAACTGCATAATGTACTACTGTCATAACATGCCAGGTTGTCTAGCTCACAAACGTTAGAGTGAAACCGTCTTAAAAATTTCGCTTTCTCATGACCACGTGTATAAAATTATGGTAATACGGCTTGCACAGGTTGCGAATGACACTTCCACTGTAAGGGAAATCGCCTTCTTCCCACAAGATCTTGTGATAGTTCTTCTCTAAACCACAGAGCTGTTGTACGCATTTTCTTGTTTAATCTCTCCCTAGGAAACGGAGGTTTGAAAAACAATTTGACATTGAAATGAATTAGCCACAATGGCAAACTCTTTGATTATAAACGGTTTTTTGTTACCTTGAAAAGCTTGAAATTCAACTACTGCCACATTCATCGCCGCTGGAATGTGGCCAATAAACGTTTGTAGCACTGGACGTCATCAAAAAGTCTGTCGCCAAAGGTGACGTGGTTAAGCCTCAGGCGGATCAACGTAACCCTCGTCCGGACTTCCGTTGTTAGGGCAATGCTAACACATCACCGACGTAAGATCTCAATAGATCCTCCGTTAAAAAACAACTCGTTGATTTGATCGTGTTACGCAGGGCAGACAGTTGGTGAACTGAGTCCACTCGTCTAACGGACAGAGTTAATGTATTCTTTCCGTCGTACAGTACAACGTACTGCTGACCAAATACTCTACCGTACCACCATATTCTCTCCACTTTCGCTTTTAGAACTACTGAATCTATGCACGCCTGTCGATTCCAAGAGTCCGGTGATTTGGTTCGCGCACCCTAATAGAATGTTGAACATTTCAGGTTTCCAAAACGCAAACGTTCCCCTTTTACCTTTCATCAAGATACCGACACCATTGTCGTGATCAACAAACAATCCTACAATCAAGTGATTTGGAACAATCAGGATTCAAAAAGTAAAGAGACTTTAGAAACACACCGGTAACTAGATTCGGGAGATTTCGTTTTGAGCTTTTACGGACTGATTTAACCTTGTCTATTTTCCATTGGTTGACTTCACCAGCTGGTCCTCCTTCCTCCTCCTTGAAACACAGCATCAGCGACTGTAGCCAGTATGTCTTCACTCTTTCGCTCCATGATCACGAATGACTCTGTACACCTTGAGCAAACCATTAAGTACCTGACGTATTAGTCACTGCTTATACAATTACATACCTCCTCCTCCTCCTCCTCCATCCCCTTCTTCCATAGAGGATATTCGTATAGTCACTATCATCTTCTATGACATCGTCGTCGTCGTTTTGCACAGTGTTATCGTAAATTTCATTTAACAGTCTGAATATTTCATCTTTCCGCCTGTCAATCATTACACATACACAAGTGTCTGGTACATCTTGACAATCCGGTGCGGTATACGCACATTCGCAATAATTGCATGTAGCCAACACTCGTCCCGTTTCATTGTTGTTAACTGGTGATTGCGGATTAATCTACGGATTTCACCGACCAAATCAAGGAGACAATATTTATCTTCTTCGTGAACCTTCCATCGTGGCGTCCAATTTGAAACTGAAAAGATTCTGTCATTTGCATCGTGTTTTTATTCACGTTTACATCATCTTCTTTACCGTGCCCTTGAGCATTGTGTAAACGAAATACGAGTCATGAAGCAGTAGACAGTAGGCTGTGGTGTTGGCCTTGAACGCTTCCGTAGCCTCAAATTCTAGCCGGACATCGACAGGTCCAGACTTGACCGAATCATTTTGGCGTGAACAATCAATCACATACAGAGGTGTTTTATTTTTTAAACGTGTCCAGACTATGACGTCAGGCCACCGACGACCTGCCTAAATCGCCATAATAGGAGTTTTGAAATCTTACAAACATTTCATAGAATATAGCGGTGTCTCCGTGAATGTTGTCATAAGGGAAAATATTGTGTATTTAAATACAGGCGGGATGTTCGATAACTTACAACTGTCAAAACATGACATGTCTTTCTTTAAGTTGTTTTTTCCTTTCTGTCTGGAAAGCTACAATCACGTATCGTGGTTTCTCCAATTGAGAAGAAGTTTTTTATAGTCCATGATTGACGTTCAGTTTGCGGCCAGTACAGGGTATTCGTGCAACTCCCACGATCTAAACGGTATATGTATTGGAGTATCTTTTTCAACTAGACGTAGGATTTTAGCACGAAAACAAGTCGGATACAGAGAGATGTGAGGCACCCCGCCAGTACAGATTGGTGATCTTCATCTTCAACGTGTGGGTCGCTGCGTCATCGCTAATAATAGCGTTGGCATCTGTCGCCGACCGCAGCAGTATCAACTTCTTGTTTTACATTCACAATTTTTGATTCGCTTTGTAATCCTCTCTGGCGAATCCCAACAACAACCTTAAAGGCACAGAAAATGAGAATTTGTTCATTTCTTTCTTTCCACCGGGGCCGAACCAGCATGCATTTTCCAGATTATTTTCGTCTTCCGCACGAGCTGATAATTTATATTTTTTAACGAACTGGCTATTACCTACATTCTTTGTGCGATCAATTTCCACACCGCCAATCTCGTATCGGGATATCATCAAAGAGAAAAGCGATCGCGTTGTTAACCAGAGACACTTTAGCATCTGTTGTACCGTCAGCTTTCTTACCGCTTTACTGTACCCACAACGTGTAGTGTGCTTTCAAAAGGAGCTGTTATTAAATCCCTGATAACTGATTGGTATCCTTATTTCATCGTTATTATTAAACGTGGTTGAAGCATACGGATTATGTGTGTGATATTCCAGTCCGGTAATGATTTCATTGTACTCAGCGGGACTCTCTATATCGAGCATTTTTCACGAATTGCGCCGGTGTTAACTTTAAAGCCAAGAGAGCGCAAGAAATTTGCGTTAGCAGAAGTTACCACTATCAGGCGCGACGGTCTAATGACCTGAATTATGTTCACACCCTCCTTAAATACTAGACCCATGAGCACCCACTTTCTTTATATGCAACCTCAAAGATAACGTTTCACCTCTGAGATTCACAGGATTGTTGTCTTGATCTTTAAGCTCGACAGTTATGGTGTGCACCTTCTGAACGTTGAGCGGTAAATAAATCACTGTACCAGGTGTCTCGACTATTTTATACCCCGGCTCTACTTGTGGAAAGAACTCGTGAATAACGTGACTCTCTACAACCGTTATCAAACGAGCCGCGAACAACGTTGCACTTCAACTCTTATGCTGTTTCACCTTGAGAATATTCACAGGCAGGTCTGAAGTGTGTACTTTATTAGCTTGCAGCACCTTTTTGCTGAAGCCCAATATCGATGCAATTGTGCCTTTCTTGCTGAAATCAATCTGCACGTTGCTTTTTAATCTCGGTCTTAAGAGTATTGTTATTTTGCATTCAAGCGGACTGTGATCCCCTCCGGTAGTCTCCCCTGTATATAATTCGCAATGTCTTCTACTTCGTAAGAACCATTCCTCAAAACGTTATCACTTCATCATGGTTTCCGTAATAAAAATTTATCGTTTACATTCTTTTCAATATTGGGAATAGAATTGAACGTGCTCCAGATCTATCAATCCAATTACGTAATCGCCATCACTGGTGTCGTATGGAGGAAATACGTCACAAGTTTATTCTTGAAACCTTTCCCGCTCAGGCAAAACATTCTTTCCGCTGAGAAACTCTAAGCACAGATGTCCACATACAACTGAATCAAAACCCCTGACGACTTTGATAATTATACTGTATGTCAGCCGGTGGGTCCGAAATAGTATATGAGTTCCCAAAGGAGGGCGAAGATTTCCGAAACTGTCAAAATAGCTCACATTATGCCGGGCGTTTTCTGTAGCAAACCCAATGAGTACCGTCACCGTAACTTGAGTCCAGATTAACTATAGCTGACTCGTATTTTTCTTGGTGCCCTGTTTGAGGTAACGTGGTCACGCATAAACACCCCTCTAAAATTGGGAATGCTTAGTTGTTTAGCGTAGTGTATCAACTCGAAATTTGTCAACGGTTCTTATCGGGATCGAGATTTTTTTTTACAACAACTCCTCTTCTTCTTTCTAACACCAGCTCCCCTCTTTGGATAAGGTTTTAGGTAAAGGCCCCTACCTTTTCGTCTTTCCGGTCTTCTTTCTTAACAACTTTCCTTCGTCTCTTCCCCACCACCACCACCACCGAAAGCCGTTTTAGCTTTCATCGCAACCAGTTACCGCTAAAGCAGCTGCTCTTTCACCTATAGTCGCGTCTGGACGCTTTTACTCTATCCCAAGCCCGCTTTGCCAACTCTTTGTCTGCTTGATTGCGATGCTCCGAGTCACTGTATTTATCGTAAGCTATATCGTTGAATACGGCAGGCTTCAATCCAATAAATTCACCCCCTTCCTCACCCCTAGCGATTCTTTTTTTCAAAAATGTGCCAGGTCCGCAGAAAGAATAGCCGGGGATGTGTGCTTCAAAAGGTAGAAGGTCAATCGCCTTGTTAATAACACTAGAGATAATACCTCCTGCTCCTCCGATGGTTCGCTTTCGTCTGACGGACGACCCCTTTGCGCTTTGCCATTTTATCCGCGCCGTGGCCAAAAACCAGACTGCAGTGTTATGGCTTGCAATCACAGTTTATATAATTAGTCTTCCGATCTCATTATTTTCGTTTTGGCGTTTAAGAAAAACGGATCAACAACGTTTGAACGAATCCACTGGTCTTTAGCGAAACCGATCTAACACTATCACCAGGAGGAGCGAGACGTATATAGAAACTGTAAAAACACTTCACTTAAGACACGAACGAGATAGTTCATTGTCACAGCATCCTGCATTTCGGTAGGGTCTGCAACTAACCCTAACTTTTTTGTTTGCAAAACTCCCAACCGTCTTGCTTCTTTGTAACTGTGTTTGCGTTGAAATAGTTGAGCGTCACAGCGTCACGAAGCTCGACAGGATCGGCCACTAGCTTTAGCCTTTTGTTTCCAAGCTCCCAACCATCCTCCCTTTTTTTGATAGTGTTATTTTTGAAGTAACCGAGTGTTAACGCGTCATCGTTTTGTTTAGGCTCCCCAATTTGATGTAATCTAAAGCGCTGGAACTTGTAAGATTTATCCTTTAAATCTTTTGACGGTATGTGTTCGGCCAGTTGAGCGTATAAGTGGTTAGAGCATCGTATGGTCTTGTAGCTTTACTTATATTGGCTCAATCTCTGTTTTCCGACAGTCAATTCCATCTTTCCCGATTATCACCGATTTACTGGTCAGCGTTTGTAGATTTACGGCGTTCGAGATCATCTTCTGGACTTTTTACATGTCTTAGACGTTTCCCGTTAATGTCGTAGTCACCCTTCGGCCGTCAGCTTGAATCCATCTCCTTTTGGTCCCCTTAACCCGCCCTTTTCCAAACTGCCTGGATCGCCGTCCAAACTTGTCAACACTCATTGTGCAAGTGATGGCGAGTCACGAACTTTACTCTTTATAAATATCTTATCCCAGTCGATATATGTATGTGCATCAACGTTTAAAAGTGTGCTTGAAACCTACCAACAGCTACGGTACTGGTGTACTCTATTGATCCAATGGAACAATTTGAACCGCTAAAAGCTTCATAGAATTTTCTTTGCGAATCTTTCAAGCTGTTTAACTTTGTCGGTTATTTAAAGTAATCATTTCGGTCTGCAGATCTCCTAAACTTACTGATCAACGTCTGTATGATTAACAGCGTCTAGTTCATCTTCAGGGTTCCCTAGATTTCTCAGACGTTTTCCTCTGCACGTCATAGTCACCTTCGGTCAGTCACATTGAATCCCTCGCCTTTTCGGACCTTGTTTAGCCTTTGTAACGCTTGAAGCGTTCGTCCAAACTTGTCCCACACTCATTTTACAAGTGATGAAGACTCCTCCTGTACATTGCTCTTTATAAATATCCTTATCCCAGTCAATATATGAGTTATTCATCAGCATCTAAGACGGCGTGGAAGCGAGCTGGAGGTTACGGTAGTGTGTATCTTGTTGATCCAGTGAAATAGTTGAACTGCTAGACGTCTTATAGCTTCTTCTTCATTTGTATTTTGTAAGCTGTTTATTTGATCCTGCTGAATAAGCGCTTGATTCTGAAGGATTGCAATTTGAGAGTACAGTCTTCTTACATCTTTCTTTAGCTTTTTGGTTTACAGTATTCATAAACTCTCTGGATGTCTTTGCTTCTTCAGAGATTGTGGCCTTCTCTGACCAAACTTATTGACGGTCATCTCATCAATGATCTGAATCTCGCGTTACCATCACCTGATATAGTCTTTGATTCTTTCAATTCTTCAATGATTATTTATAATCTCGTTCTTGTGGTTCGTGGTTTCCAGCTTCAGCGGATGCCACCAACAGCCTAAGACGGTCGCACAACTCATTTGGATCGTTTCCAGTAAACCGTATCGGGATCTGATAGTGATTTTAGTCACACTATGAGCTTTCCTGTCAGCTCCAGAACCCTTAACTACTTTTGGAAATATAAGTCTGAAATTACATACTTATACTTGAGCGACGTGTGTTGCGATTGATAACTCCATTTGGGTTATAGTTTCTTTTATGAGCGCTAGTTTTCTTCAGTATATCTTTGTAAGCGATTTTGTCTTCGTCATTGTAGATTTCATCATCTGGTATTCGCTTGAAAAATCAACTCGTACAGACCCTCTTGTGGCCTTATACGCCACATCATCTATTCGAATACTACCGTCTCATCAAACTGCAATTCTTTATTGCCAACCATTAAAGTATTTTTTTCGTAACGAGGACCGTAAAGATGGTCAATTTTAGATGAACGCCCACCCAAATCCTTCATAAGCTCTTGCATGTACTTTCTGGTCAACGGGATATGAGCAAAGCTGTCGGCGGCGATATATTGGGACGCCGTCTGTAGACCCGTAGGTGTTTGAAAGCATTTTTTGTAATTTCGCTGTTTCCACCAATCACCTTTGGTCGTCTGTCTCAAACACTTCTTCTGCTCCAGAATCAAGTCTAGTTGGAGACCGATGGTTTTAAATGGGAAAGATTAGGCGAAGAAAAAATACATTTGGTAGAAACTCTGAGTTTTCATCATCGTCATCATCTGCATCATCTTCCTCTTTCTTGATTTTCCTTATTGACATCGGTGTGTAAAGTGCGTGTCTCCTTGGTGTCACGCAATTCCTTGATCAACGGCTGGTTATTCGCTTTTTCAAAACATCTCTCGGACTCCAATTCACCCCCGCTTAAAAACCGATTATACTTTTGTTTTTATAGCTTTCTTTAATTTTGATATCTCCGTCATAAGCTGCTTCTTGTTTCGCGTCCATGATTGACACTGAACCCACAGCCTGCTATCTGGTTTTATTTATATAGGATTTCCTCATCTGTTCGAAAAATGATGAAGTATCGAATAATCTGCACTCGTCATACCGCGAAACTAGCCTTACCTCCACTCTATCGTCAAAACCTTACCCTCTTCATGGCAGTTTCTACTTGTCTAAAAAACAATGCCCCGCTTCTTGTGTTTTCTAATGTAACGAATCACTTCTTTAAGTGAAACACCAGAGGTCAATGGTAGGCCGTAGTAATATCTGTCTGTCTCAGGATTGAATCTAGGTATGCGTTCTCGTAGCGTCATATCTCTAAAAATAAATGTTTCTTTTAATACCGTGCCGCCACTGAGGGATCTCAGCGACCGTTATGAACTGATCGTTTGTTTGACACTGTTTCTGTCCATATATTCCTTTCAAACGTTGAATAGGTCGATCAACGTTAGTGTTGTGCAACAGATATGAGTTTAGAAGAAAAAGAAACTCATCCGAGTTTGCGCCGGTGGTAAATTCATGCCAGCTTCTAAACAGGATTGGTCTGCGTTATTTTATACTCACCGGTTTTCGTTACCAAGAGAGATGCCAGAATTTTTCGCACTGCAGTGGTACTGTGGGTAATGCAATTTTCAAGAAATCTTGCTTGTGTACAGTCCTTGACATATGTTGTTCACTGCAGCAAAACGGTCTTACCCCGCCTTCCCATTACACTACTAGGCAATTGGGCCCGTAACTTACATTGTAACTTATGTTTAAGTAACACCGCGACCGCAAGTGCACGTCTATAGAGTGTAACGGGGGATCTAACTGGTATAACTGCGCTCAGTCAACACAATACACTTAGTGGCATAAGAGTATATCACAAGCATACTTCAACAATCCTTAAGTATATCTATGAGTAAAGTTCAAACTACCGTGACTGTTACTGAGTTTCAATATCGGCTTGCCAAAGAGGTCGGGGGAACGGTCGTAAACCGAGACAGTAGGTTCATTGGGATTCACGCACCGTACCGCTTTAGCTTGGTCCTCATGGTAAATTAACCAATTCAATAGGTACATTCTTCTCCTGACACTCGGCTATAAACGCTATCCACCTAACTATCTCTGTTGTATATACGCTGGCTAGATGAAATCATCAACAGCACTATTGGCGGTAAGCTCCTGCTATAGCAACCTGTGGTCTTCTATGACGCCAACAAAGTCTATTATACGCATGACCGTGTGCACCACGTCTACTGCAATAGTTAACCGCAAAACCCTTTTCTTATCTGCGTAAATACCACGTGCAAAAGATTTAGAGCTTACCTTTTGTAGGTTCTCTTGATACCACCGCAACCGGCATCTATGCATACCTTCTAAACGTCGTTGTAGTTAATAGATCCGCGTACTCATAGTGACTCAAGGAAAGTGTCAATCCCAACGCGGTTATCTGCCCTTATAAAGGTCGCGCCGATCCTTGTCTATGACAAGAAATCCATATGCTTGTCATTCCCACGCTAGAGTGCATAGTTTTTTCAAAGAGTCATACGGCATGTCTGTATTGATGTGATCAGCGTACACGTGTTTAAGATTCATGTCATCCTGTTTAAAGAGTATTAAAAAATTTGCATTGTCTCGTATCAGTTGTTTTGGGGATCCTGCTGTACGTTTTGGCCAAGATAGAAAACATCGATATTGTTGTGACGGCCCATAGTGAAATAAGCGCGGATGTTTGTCATGCTTTTCACACGCTATGGTCGTCGAAAACCATAATGGAATGCCGGGTTTGGCTTCGCTAGGACTTATAACGGTGTGTTATTGTCATCTGAAGGAAAAGTAAACCAATCTCTTTAGGCAAATACCTTTGCAAGAAATTGTTTTGGGTTGATAAAGTGATTTAGAAAAAAACGTACACGTTCTCGTAAACAAGGGCCGTTTTGGATCAAACAAGAGGTTGAACAGCACGTTGGTTTTTACCGCAATTAGAAGGCCCTGCAATAATACAGCGTATATAGAGTTTGGTAGGAGAAGACCGTGCTTGCTTTTTTTCCAAATCTCCCCCTCCACCCACATACCGGTCAAAATTAGACACGGGTTAGCTCCAGAGACTGCTTCACGACACGCATTTCCAGCTGTTACTGAGCTGCGCATCGTAAATATCTATGTTTAAATATAGCTTGCACCAGCAGTCGCTCTCTCTCTCTTGGACGGAACATTAAGTCCTCAGATAATATGCTTCTTGTCTATCCACGTATCACTTGTTTTATCGAAACCATGTCCATCTAACAAGTACTTTATCTTTTTTTTTCTTTTTTAATACTTTTTCAATTAGATAAACGTCACCAGTTTTTGCTTTGGCTAGTTCTTCTTTGTAAAAAACCACCTTTTAAACACAGTCCCGCTAGAGTCCATCAGAATGTATGTCTTTGGATTGCTCGGTTTCACGGCCGAACACTGTGAATATTTCATTCGTCCAGTTCGGCATGTAACCTTTTTTAAAAACACGCTTGTTACTTGCTAAATTCTTACTTTATCGTTCACGTTGAACCTTTGACTCGATCTGTTTTTTCCCTTTATTTCTTCTCGATTTTTCGATACGCGTCAGAATAAGCTTTACGTGTTTTTTCCCTCACATCCTTCGGTTTCATACGATGCTCCTGTGAACGGACGCGTTGTACTCCTTAACTATTCCTCGGTAACATGGAGAGCCACTCGTAATTACCTCTAGCAGTAAACAGTTTCCAACATTTTTTCTTTTAGCGTCCGATTGAGCCGTTCTACTATACTTGCTTTAAGCTCTGAGTAAGTGTTATAGTGATTTATTTCGTACGCCGTCATCAGTTTTGTTAACATGAATGTTGAACCATTCTTTAACCCTGATCGGTTCTTGAAAGTTCTTCATCTTATGCTTCTTCAAAATTGGTTCTAACGCTCTCGCTACCTCTAATCCGGTTTTACTCTTTAGCGGTACAGCAAAAAGCAAACTTTGTTTAAGCAAATTTATCATCGTAAGTATGTATTTCATACCTTTGTTTTCACCAGCGTACGGTAGCATCTCTACAAGATCCGCTTGGTACAAATCGTCTTTACCTTTCAAGGTGACGCCACGCCTCTTGAAATTGCGACGAGCCGGTCTGTGTAGCTCGTTAGCTATTGCTTGACGCTTGTCCATTACGCAAATGATGAATATTCTAAGTTAATCTTTTATATTTAACCCCCTAAATTCTACAGCCCCTCCACCGCTGTAGACCGTGGCATGCTCCAAAAGACGCTAGTTCATGCCTCCGTTATCCCCCTGGCATTACCGATGGTTGTCAACACTCTGATCGACTGTCAACACACGCCGACCGGGAATACCCATACAGCCCCAACCAACGCTGTATGCTGTGATGGGACAACGAGTTCCCACCTCCCTTCCTTGTCCGTTGAACAAAGGGGTATTCTCTCGGAGCAGCGATTAAAGACCGAGAGTATGATACTATATTCCCTTTAGTAGTGGTGGTAGGATTGTGGAAAGAGTTTATATAATCTAGAGTCTGCAGAGGCATAAATCGGATTAGTGGCTGAAATTAGCCTTATTGCATACTTCATATCATTATACACCTGCTGACGTAAACACGGGGTTTCCGAGCGCTTTAACAGGGTAGGTGGACGCTAGAGGTGCCCGTCCAGTGAAGGTTTCACCCATCTACATGCGTGAGTCCTCGCACCTTACATGGTCACACCTCGTAACGACCGAAGGAAAAGTTTGTTTCTACGGTTGTTTAGACCAAACCTCCTCGTCACACCCCGGCTCTGGAACCGCGAATACAACAGCGCAGGAAGTGCGTCAACACAACATGTGTTGACCCACATGTGCTATAGTAGAGGCGCCGTTCTGCCACGTATCCCGCTCTCAGTACTGACTGAGTTCGGCTCCGTGCAGAGAGTGCTACCAATTATTCTTGGTGCGTATCCACCTATACTCGTTTCTCGTTTGATACGTTTTTAATAATACCACTATCACGATCAATCCTCTGCGTCATCCGTGGTCTCCAGTGCTAGTGATTAGTAGTTTTTTGCGGAATTCGCAATCAGGATATTCGGGTGAGGAAGATGAAGAACCAGAATATATTTCCGGTGTCGTGGTGATGGTGGATGGAGTACGACTAAAGGGAATACAGTTACAGAGGTAAATTTATTCATTATTTTCTCATTTTCGCTCCAAACTCAATTCGACCTGTGACAATAGACTCATTACCTTGTTAACATAATTCTGTATTGTCAGCATAAGGTACCATCTAACTGGTTTTTGACATTTTACAGATAACCATAAGGCCAGGGTTCCATACTCACCTTCGCGTCTGCGTTTTTGGACCTGTAATTTTGAAAAACCTTTGTCTCTTTTGACAGTTAACTATTTGCCTGGACTTTAGTTCTCCTAATTCTGTTTTCTTCAATATCGAGTGTTACCCAGGTTTCACTAAGAACCATTTCTTTAAGTTTTTCAAAATTTAGATTTTTTGAAGTTTTTAGGTTAAGAGTGAGACCCTTGATTTTGCAGACAGATACAAAATCGTTTTTTGTTTGTGGAAAAAACGCGATAAGCATACGTCTTTGGAACCACCGCGAAACAAATTCTACTACAATATGAGATCCGGGGACACGTAGTCTTTAGCCAGCTCCGTCTGTCATCTGCCCTAGGTAGTCGCCCGGTATTTACTCTGTACAAGCCATTTTTGTATACGTACACAACACTGTCTGTATCGTAGTACAATACTATGTTTTACCCCAGTGCCTCCAGATGATCATAAAGAGCTTGATTTAAACTGGGCTTGACTTCGTAGTGTAGGCAGCTAGAGACAACGTTTACAGTGGCTAATGACTCCCCCCCCCGCCCCACTTCTTCTAAATTGCGTTGCCAGCCTTACCAGGACAACGTCATCGTTGATTTCCTGTATTCTGTTTACGCCGGCAACGCTAGAATCCATACATACACAGCTTAAACAGTTCCTCAGGGTCTCTGGTGATGAGCGTTTTTTGTCTGGTTTTCTCTCTGCCCAAACTTACCCCAGAACGATATTAAGCATTAACTTTGCTAGAGGAGCGGAGGCCTTCGTTTTTTCTCTTCTTTGACGGATCAAGCTTTAACTCCCTCGTGGTCGTAATAATCCTGCACATATTTTTCCTTTTCTTCGTCTGTCTGACCACCATGATGGATAGCCTGACGCCTCTTGTTTTATCTTTAGAAAATTTGTCGATAAAGTCTGTAAACAATCCGCCCGTTTCGAAAGTGGCTACGTTTGTACTCCCAACAGCTCGTACATTTCAACAACAACTCTATAGCCTTTTTCAACTGCCTTCCGTACTTCATCCATCGTCCATGTGCCAATCAACGCCCTTTCCTCGTCACTGTGTTGACAGTCATCGTTGTTGAGCTCTTCGCCACAGACATTGCACAGTACAAACATTAATTTGTCATTCATTCTAGCTGGAAGCACACTGGATGATAAAGATCTTTTGGAGGTAGCATTTTGCACTTTAAGCAAGCCCTCAAACCCTGCATTCCCCTCTCTCTGCACTCTTTGTCACCAATATAGATGGTAGGATGGGATATCGGATATTTACCGTGTTTACAAACGTAGGGATATAGGGAGCATACGTCCACATACTGTATTGTCTCATCTTCGCGTACACTTGTAATACGTCATGGCATTTCCGGTTCTTCCTCCGAAAAATGCGTCTCGTGGATTGAGCGGTAAGGTGTTTCAACACGGGATGGTTTTCCAAATATGTTAGCTCCCTTTTCTGATTTTAGTTTTATTAAAGTCACAACTGCCACATCTCTACCACCTCATAAGGTGTACGTGACAGCCTTCTCGATTTTGGCTCTTGTCCTCTCGTATCTGAGTTCGAGGGTGTCAGAAGGATCTTCTTTCAACGGTTCACCTCTTTTGTACGGGGAAACACTTTGGACATCCGTGATAGTAAACAACCTTGAAATTCATATATTCTGTTCTCCATCAAATCCATCACCTTCATTCCCTCAATGTTGACCTCTCGCCTCTTCTTCCTGCGTGCTGTATTCTAACACTCGCCGCTCTTCTTCCCACGTCAACCATTGTAAAGAAATGCCCAGAATGATTGTCCACTAAATCTGTATCCTTTCTTTGGCAAATATTCCGATTGTTTCAGGCTTTAAGAAATTACGTCTAAACGCTAGGTTACATGCGCTAGCTATGGTGACAGCTTCCAGAAACGGGTCGACATTGCATTCGGCTAAAAATAGGGATCTAAATTTAATACACGCCTTTGCCAGTATGTCAACGTCAGAGATGCAATATTCTATCAATTCCTTCTGAAAGTCAAACACATAGTTATTTGCATACCTGTTCATTGTGCCATTTCTCGAAGTCTTTTGTAGTTCTTTTCAAACATTGACTCTGGGCAATAGAATACTTTTGCTGGTATCGGTCCCCACGTAGTTTTGGTTTGCGATCGTGTGTTGAACAGATGAGGGAAGTAGCCTTTCTTCATTTCGGGACCAAGACACACAAAGGCTTTAGGAAGAGCGGGAACAAGTGACATGGGGAAAGTAGTTGAGAGAGTCAATGAAACGTACGTTGTCAAACTCCAGCAAAATTACTTTTGTCCCCACGAGTAATGACTTCCGGATGTGAATTTGGTCTCTCTTCCAGAATATATCTCAAGATGAATTGGAAGTCGAATCCTTGTCCGTTATGAGCTATGACGCACACGTCTTTGTATATGGTTTGCGAAATTTTCCATTACATAGTTCATAAAACTGGATATTGGGTCTTCCTGAAAGATTTTTCTGCGTTGGAGGCAGTTTTCCACAAAACTCGTTATTTATTTATACATTGGCTACAGAACTGTTCTGAGACGCACAAGTTAGCTTTGTGAACCTTGATGTCAGGCTCGTTCTCTAAACAATTCGTCCTGACGAGTCTCCAGGTCAAAGAATATGTACAGAAAGTTATCATTCTTAGTGGGTACTTTGTTTTGGCGCAATGTAACCATTGATGATTTAGCGGGTTTAAATTCTGCGCAAGTGCTACCAATATACTTCACCGCATTCATGTTGTGTTTTTTCTATGTTTCTTGTATATGTTTTTCTCACAGTCGAGACACTTCTGTACGTTTTTGCAGAGATCACCTTGGTGAGCAGCAAAGCAGCGCTGGTTTTTAAAGTGACGATTTACACTCAGGGCAAGTTATTCCTGAATGCTCGAGCTTGCAGGGAGGTGAGATTGTGCTACAAGCAGAGCAGACATTAGAACATCGGTGATCACCTCTGGTGGTCATACGGCACATGACAAGCTTCACAATAGAAATGGCAAGCGAAAGCTGCTGTCAAATTAGTTATTCACGTTGAAGTTGACCTTTGTGAAACAACAAGTTTATTTTGTATGAGGCTTCCGTATTGTTACCACTGAAGTATACGTCCCGCCCTTTTGCATTATAGCTGAATACTGTTATGTTATATTTCTTCAAGTGGTCCTTGAAACTTTTCAAGTTCAGCTATACCAGCCCCCTCTTCTGAAATATTAACTCTTGCCTTTGCCATTAGTTTTCTGTGCTCTAAATGTTTGTCTCTTAGCCATGTCCTGCCTTATTGCTTTAAGTTGAGGATCTTTTTTTGGCATTAGGCTTTTGCTACCCACTATAGCTCGGGGCAGACACAGATTATCGCTATTCTTAATGACTACGATACCTTTTCGTCCTTTGCACTCTTCGCTGAAGCTATTGTATTTACCGGGCCTATTTCTACCTCTACCTACGGGCAGATTGACAACCGTACAAGACACTTGAAACGTTATCACTAGAAGGTGACAGATTCAGCGTTACTCTGTACAATACCCTCCAAAGATTTTCCATAACACGGTCAAGGTTAACTTCATCAGCTGGTCTAAAGGCTACGTATCCCGGATCTTTATTCTTGAAATTTTAAACTGTTCAAAGTGGAAACCTAGGTAATCTGTATCTGAAGCTTTAGCTTTCATTTGCTCTACAACTTCTCCGAACCCCCGCTTAATCCAATCCAGTTCAGATATTCCTTCAGGAGGACTGTTGAATTTAAACGTTGTTCTGCATACCGTAAAGTCTAAACTTTTTGACATACGTTTCACTGGTGTTTACTAAATATACAGGCCTCTAGCATATTTACCGACATGATATATGGCTTATTGAGAAATGTAGTTGAGGTTTATGTTTAAACAAATATGACAATGTTATTTTAAAATTTGTTTAAATGAACGGCTATCGTTGAGGATGGTACAATGTAGCTATACACCAATGACAATGAACAGAATAGTGTTAAGTGAACAAGTAAGAAGCAGGCTTAACCACAGGTGAACAACAGCACGGTTAATGACTGGCCATCCGGTCTCGGCCGCTCTATTTATATAGCGCTCCGGTAATGTTCGGTAACCTGAGCACCTATAAATAGCTGACTCACCGGTATGGACTGAAGACTAATGATCTGCACTTGGCTCACGTAGCTCCCAGGCTGACGCAATATGATTTAATGTTTCATGTTGGTTACTGTGTGGAATGCACATCTGTGTAGTTATTATTGGAGTCGTTGGAATGTGCACCTGCATCCGTCACCCGAGAGAGGGAGAAGAGCCGTTGGAATGCAACATCTGTGTAGTTATTATTGGGGACTCCGTTGATCGCCGGGCGCCCCGCGCCGCACGTACAGCCATATCGCGCCGCCACGCACAACTCGTCTCCGTGGTCCAGTGGTCAGCGCGACAGTCTCGCATTCGTAGGGGTCCGGGTTCGGATACCGGCCGCCGGAGACACAAATTTTTGTTCATCCGCCATGACACCGTCCGCCATCGCTCGTCCGCCATCGCTCTCCGGTAAGGTGGGGGGCTTGCTGCTCTCCCATTGGCTGGGGGGTCGTCGCCGCAGGGGGTCTAGGAGGGGGCGGGGGGTGTTGGAGGGGGGAGGGGAGGGGGGGCCAGGGGCGTGGCCTAGCCGCCATTGCTGCTTTCTCATTGGTCCAGAATAACTCCATAAGAGCCCATGTTACGGCCAAAGTGGCGCCCGTTCTACTTATACACAATCGTTCTTCTGCAAAGGAAAGTGTAGATCTCCTTTGCAACGTTTGGATCTCTAACATAATGCCCTTCAAGTTTAGTAGTTATAGTTTTCATGGACCCAAATAGAGAACATCTACATATCATTGGTAGATGTTCTCTATTCAATCTTATACTCGCATGCAGGAAGAGATATACATACTATATATATATATAGGCAGGCAAGCTCAGAGCAGACTTGAAGTTAGCTAAACTAGGGACTGTAGACTAGGGACAAATATACATTGCTATCACTATCAATGTGTTAAAAAGTCCTTTAAAAATTTATATTTTTTTATACTATGTAGCTAAGAATAATGATAAATATTGCTGTATGTTAGTTCAGCTCTTGTAAAAAAGTACATTTCATGTAACGAATATTTATTATAATCTTTACCACATATTTTTTAAATGTTGTAATAAAATGTTTACAATTTGTAGTTTTTATTGCGAAATTACTGAAATTCAAATATTGTTACTATTATGTCTTTTAGCAAAGGATATTTTGTAAGAAACGATGAAATACACAATAGATTTTACGTTGGAATGATGCAACGATGCTTTGTTTATGAAAGCGTAATAAATTTTAACGGAGAAGGCTGAAGCACTGAGTAAGTAATGAAAACTGGAACAGTTACCAGATACATCGCGCTGAGATATTCAGTTGTGTCTCGTCGCCAACAATGAAAGTGGAAGCATAAATTGTTAATTACACATCTACAATCCCGATAAGAATAGGCGGAGATATTTCTAAAATGAAAGACTGATATTATAGATACATTAAAATATATTTTCTTCATATCAATATCGTAGAAGGATACATAACATTTTCCTCTTAGTCAAATATTTCATAAAATAACTTTACAAAGGCACTACCTTTTCAAAATAGGTAGCTTGGTGAGTTAATTAGTCAGTCTTAACTAATGAAACATTTCAAAGTACTGGACATTCACATTCAAGTAAACATTTTAAGTCAACGACTTCCCAACACTTTTACACATTTCGCTTAATTAAATAATGGTTCTATAATTTTGTTCGATATCCTTTGCGGTTCAAAGATGGTTACTACTACATGCAATTATATCTTTTCAATATCAGTAATGTAGTTATTGTCATTCTCGTAAATATTCAATTAAATGTTTTCAGAACAACAATTTAATATCTAAATAAACTTTTATTTTGATTAAAAAGTACGTATAAATAAAAAAATAAAACATATACATTAGTAAAATAAGAGTTCAGTTTGTTCGATGAACATCGAGAACATGATAAAATGGGAACTGTAGTTTCATTACTGTCAATGTGGTAAACTTATACAGATGTCGTTTTCCCAACCCTCCCTCCCCATAACTACCTCCAGTTGGGGTTAAGGTTGATGAGCCGTGATGTTTGGAGTTGTTAGAGCTTTAATAGTTTTCAGGAGAAATGTCACCCTGTGGACAAATTTTGCTGTTGATAATGTCACACTGCTCACCAGGATATCCTATACTCTCTTGTACGTGTCGTTATAGACAATTAAGTATTACTCTCTGAAATGTTTGGAAATTTTTTAAACCAACATCTACTGAAAAATATTAAATTGTTTATGTACTGATAAACTTTATCGACAAAGAGTATCAAATCAACAATGATATATTATAAAAAATGTGCAAACAGTTATCACTGCATGTTTTTTTTAAATCTAAGCACAATTATAATACATTGTTTTCTACTTTTAGGTCATCACATAAAACAAACCACGGCAAATGAGGAAATATATCCATGTTTTGATATGTTTGATTTCAATAATGAGATCCATGTAAAATGCATAAATATAGGAATTATTTAATATATATATATACAATATTAAAAAATACATTTTACAATAAAAACAATTTTATAAATTCCAGAAAGTAACTTGAAATATAACGGTGCTTCATCCATAAAGAAAAGCAGTGTCCTTGGGAAATGATCCTGCTCGGGCTATCAAGCCTGTGGGAAGACTTGAGTTGCTCTTGCTAAAACTAATAGCGGACTGAATAACGACACAAATTAATTTAAATTTTATTAATTTAAAATATAATAACAGAGGTAAAGATTGTGCAAAACTAAATTGTAAATGATTAGTGTAAAGTAATATTAGTTTAGAAGTAGTTTACGATAGGATATATAAGCAACAAGGATAACAGGATGGTAACAGGTTAAAATGGGACTTCTGTGATATAGAACGATGAAGGGAATAGTGATAGTTTACAGGTCAGACTGTCAACGCGTAGTTTGTCTTTGCATCCTAAATAGGCAGTAAAAACAACAACCGGTTAACTTTTATCGTAAAAGTGTTTAGTACAGTAATATCAAGTGTAAACTGTATGGTTTTTAACCTATTTGCAGTAGGAATAGTGATAGTTTACAGGTCAGACTGTCAACGCGTAGTTTGTCTTTGCATCCTAAATAGAAAGTTATAAACAACAACCGGTTAACTTTTATCGTAAAAGTGTTTAGTACAGTAGTATCGAGTGTAAACTGTATGGTTTCTAACCTATTTGAAGTAGGTACATTAAAAGAGCCAGTATTTATTTTTCCAAAATAACAAAAATCTGGAGCAATTTCAATGTTTCCAGTTCATACTATAAATTAAGAATAAGCATTAAGAATATTTACCGTGTTTAACAGTAAATTTTTACTACTACATTACCTTCCAGAGAACTTATATGTGGTATTTTTTTGTTACAATTATGTACACGTTTTCCTTTATATCTAAGCAGTGAGAATGCCAAATTATCTCTAAATATGGACTATTTGTGGAATTTGAATGTTTCAGTACATACACATCTTTACAAAATTTCAGTTTGATTGTGAAAACAACACAAAATAATAATTTTGGTCGATAAAAAAATAGAGATTGTATGTAAAACCATGTGAATCATAAAACAACAGGGAGATAAAATGTTTAAATAATCAGTTTTGCAAAGTGGTAAACATGAAGGTTTACGGCATGCTTTATTAAAACTTGGAACTTGCATACTATCCTTGCATGAATAATCTACATTAATTCTCGTATGTTAGATCGTTTGGCACAAATACATATCTGGTCCCTTTCTGTTGACAAGTACAATAATTATTCATAAAAGTACATTTTAAAGATTTATTTATTGATTTAGTTATTTTAAAATTAAAGTGTGATTGTAATACTTTCTTCGTCTGTTCCATTTGATTGAGGGAGTCATCGAATAAAACATTTTTAGTATACCAGCACTGTTGTAGTTATGTGTCTTATTCATAAACTTTTCAATGTTCTTTTTCGCAAATAAAGAATTACGATTTGAACTTATGCTGCAGATTTCCGAAAACATTTTAGTTAAACATTTATACTCGTTGTAAGACAGTGGTGAAAATTTCTCTTTCAACTACATAACATTAAAAAAGCGTTTCTGCTGCCTAGAGTTAAAGAGAGGTAGATTTCAAAAGTAGCTCTCGGAATGAAAAAATAGGAGATAAACCGTTAGGCAGGTAGCTAATTTGTACAATACTGACTCTAATGATTGGCACATTAATTTAATAATAATACTTTCAATATTTAGACACCCCATCACCCTGAAATAGAAAAAACGTTATAAAATCTTATTTGCCAAACATGTGGATTTATTTTGGTATTTTGGTTGTAATTAATGGTTATGCCTATTTTTGTAAATATATTATTTTAATGATGTTTCGCAGTTTTTATATACTTCCAAAAGATTTGCCCGACCGTTATATTGAATCTTCACGAGTTTATCATAAGCTATGTACATGTAAGCATGGTTTTAAATGACCTGAGTATTATAAAATCTTATTAGTTTTGCTCAGAAATGTGCACATAATACTAACTGAGTTATAACAAATAATTTTCAAACTCTTGAAACGGTTCTCCATTAAAATATTAACTAAAAACAAATGAAAACGAGTACGTGTAAAAGTTATTTAAGTTCTATAAATAAAAACTATTGTAGCTAACTTTGAACTATTATTGTACCATTTTTCAGTTTGAATAGGCTAGAAATTACAACATATAACTTATTTGAAATAATCTTTGCAGAGTTGCAATGTACGGTCATTATCTGAAAATCCTTTCCAGGTATACGAAAACATATTACTTATTTTGGAAAAAGTGTTGTCAATGAGTGGTTGATTAATTGTTCCATTAGTCAATAAAATACAATTTGTTACGGAATACACTAAGATAATGTCTTAGTAACAACAGCAGATATTAGTTTAAGTTGTTATTACAAGGAATAAAGTTACAGAGGTAATCTGGGAGAGGTGTGATAAAGTGATAAGAGTTATGAAGCACGTGCTGTAAGATGCGGCCACCACCGCGTCGTAAAAATAGAAGTGCTAAATTTAATAAGTGAGCTGGTTCTTTTTAATAAGATATAATGCTGAGTAATGTTTAAAACCTTATCTAACAACAAAAATAACACGTTAATTGGCTGAGCGTTAGCGAAGCCTATTACTCGAGGGGCTGGAAAGCATTTATTTCATTCACTGTCTAACCATAAGGTATATCGAAAACGAACTGACCAGTAGACTGTGTAAGTTTGTATGCAGGTTCATTTCCAAATAAGTGAAGTACTTTAATAGTAAATTCCACTAAATTGGATTTGGCTACACTTTATCGCACATATTTATATTTATCTTATGTGTATCATACAATGACAAAATCGTAGAATAAATAAATTTGAAATAAACTAAGTATTGTACTTGAAAGTTTCACATAGAAATTTACAGCCAAATTATCTGCAAGATATCTCGATAAATATTTAATCTACGAACATTAAAATGTGTATGGATTCTTTTTTTATATGTAGACGAAAATGAGTTTGTATATATCATTTCTAAATGTATAAAAATAAGTTACACACATGCGCGCGCGTAGGTTTTCTTGAAACATGTATGAAACAGTTGCATTTAATTTAAACAGGCAGAGCTTCATAGCATTATAAGTTTAAATTATTTTCAAATAAATGTATTTATTCGTTAAAGCTAACGTAATCTCTGTAAAAGTTGTTGGCTTTAATTTACACAAGCAGAATATCGTTAACTCGAAGAACACCAAACACTCCCATGGGCTTTACCTCATCACGTTAAGTATCCGAGATGCTATAAAACATGTCCGTAAACCTCCAAGCGCTACTCCTGGCACTTGTCTTTATAGTGCCTCCTCTAAACTGTTTTATTACTTTATGGAAGCATAATTTCGTGTCATGGTAATGTTTTCAGTAATAATAATTGCGCAGTCGGAATACTCGCTTTGTTTACGATTGGAACTAAGATTAACCACCGCATGGGAAATTTGCTTAAAATACCATATTTTATTGTGAAATAGCAAAATGCTCGTTGCTAATCATAATAGCATCCTCTAATTTAAGCCTCCACTCCAGCATTTTAAATACATAATAAACTTAAAGTTGTATTATATTTTTAATTAATGACTTTAAAAAATCACATATATCTTAAAGATACATTCAGTTGGAGGAAGAGATTATAATTGTGGTTATTTTAAAGAAATTACGAAAATTAATTATGGAAATGTACTATGTTTAGATAAAATTAAAATGGAAGAACGTTCAAATTAGCTTACCTTAGTTAAATTTAAGGAAAGATCGATAAAATTAGGAGGATATCATCGGGGACAATGTCAATCTATAATCAAGCCAACTGAAAAGTTGTAAAACTTTCAGACCAGTGAACACAAGAGTAAGAATAAGAGTATGGTAATGGGATTGAAAGAAATTACAACAAATTTACGTGTCAAATTGAACAACATTTAGATCAAATTGAGGAATGTCCAAAGGTAACCTATCTTTGTTAAACTCAAGGGACAATCGATAAAATATTGTATTATTAAGGAGACCAATATTGTATTCAAGCGTGTCGAAAAGTTTGAAGTTTGAATTGAAAAACTTTGAGTTCGGTGAGTAACAAGATTCCGTGACTCAGTTTAAATTGGAGAGACAAAATTTTATATGACCATACGAATGAGCGAACACATTAAACATACGAAACGTCTAGATGGGGAAAAATATATGATAAATAAGATATTTTTTTTAGATCAAAATTAACTAGAATATGGCAAAGCATAAATACTCCCGAAAATTCCTTACTATTATTCAAGAATGTTAATGAGAAACTTTAGAAATAGTCAAAACTGAAAATAACACAAAAACGAAGATAGCGTTAAAATATCTAATAGTTGGAAAACAGTGATAAAACACGATATTGCTCTTAACTGGATTGTTGATTCGTTAAGCGCCAGCCAATCACGAGAAACGCTCCACCCTTTCAACTCGCCAGAACAGACGACCGCTTATTATTGGCAGTTTTCGGTTTAAAATTTGTTAACTGTAGATAGCTATTCATGGCGAGGCCGAAATAATTTATTAAGCAACTGGTAGACTTTCATGTCACTTGTTATACCAAACGACTTTCATGTCACTTGTTATACCAACCATGTAAGCCAATTCACAGAGAATGTCAGATACTTCCTTTCGCGGGATTATTACTTGTGAAATCACACGAATGCCTCAGAGAATCCTAGTAATCCTTAAAGAAGCCAAGCCGTGTGACTAAAATTTCTGCGACTTTTCTTTGGGTTATGGGTTGATAGAAAAAGCATATTTAATTAAAAATTAGACGAGAACTCTTAATGTTTTCGTTATTTAATAATATTAGTATTGAGATGCCTAAATAAGAAAACTATATTATTTTATACAGTTTTGAAATTCTACCTTGAGTAAGTTTAAATTTGAAAAGGAGAATTTAGCCAATAAATTTTGTTTTTATTTTCATTAAAACAGTAAGCACATTGACATGATTGACCCATTAAAACGATGGTTATCTATATACGAGATAGATAATACTCGTAAATACTCACTAACACGTTGCTGAACAAAATGCAGGTTTTGCTTCAAAATTTAATCATCAAAATTTTTCCTAATACTCGCAGCTCCTTAGCTTCTTATATATAGTTATATACTGTCACAAAATGAAAATAAATACATTATATGTAATTTTACACTATTTTCCTTACTAAAGGATATGGTTCTTGTTAAAATGTTTATTTCAAAAGTATGAAACAAAAAATTTCAAATTGGCTTTTTGTGTATTTATTTAAACCTTTTATATTTGCCTACACGTTTTGTTGTAACACGTTAGATTATCGTTCGTAAAACACAAAAATCTTAAAACAAGGAAAAAACCGTTTGACCAAACCTTTTCATTTTAAGCCCTTTTTAAACACAATTTGGCTGTGAATTACAACAGTTTTTGTAACCTCATTGTATTCACTTAGGGTGGTGTTTCATTGAATTCATGATTCTGTCATTCAGTGTTTTCATTACTGTAGGAACTGGTTCTTGTTGAATGTTATAAATATACTGGATCTATAGGCTACCAAGAAAATTATAGTTTCAAAAATGTATGGACTACGGGTCTCCGACCTTTGGACTCTGGAAAGTTTTAGTAGCAACAAGAAAAATCGTAAAATCTACTCCCTTTTCATGATACCACGTAGCTCGCGTTGTTTAGATTTTCGGCTGTGATCTATATCGTTGAAATTTAAACACACTTAAACACCTTATATATTTATTTTCCATTGGACCTTCAGTTTTCTTATGAACGATTGTGATAACTCTAAGATCTAGTAGCTTAGATCTGCTTTGTGTCTACTAAGAGTTGGGAAATCATGGATTTGCGGATAACAGCTAGTAAAATATTTCCTGGAAATTCCCTTCAATTCTCGCTTTAAAACATATAGACTTTTAGGAGGTTTGGAAAGTTAAAAAATAATTTCTTATGCATGACGGCCATCACGTTCTCGTTTCAGGAATGTACGATTCCCGGCAGAGTTCTATTGAAAGAATTTAAATCAGATAGAGCTCAATATGCAGTAAAAGCGAGATACATTGGCAGCTGTAAAATACACTTGTCTTTCGATTAAATTCGCCCTTTGCTACTCGCATTCCTCTAAATTTTCTTATCGTATTAGAAGAAATACCAATACGAATTAAACTTAGTTTAGATCTACGTTACTTTATCTAAGTATTTTTACAAAGTTTTTTGAAAACAAAAATTTTTTTACCCTTTATTATTATGTAATAATATCTCTACTTTATAAGTAATCATCATTAATCAATTTATACATTCCGCTTGATTTAAAAAACAGATAATAGATCAAGTATTTATCTGTACTTCTGCATATGTATATTAATATACATGAACATAATAATGTATATTTATTTCAGAAAACTGTTATATAATAGGTAGTAATATGTAGTACACATTCATAGTCTTTACAATAATAGCATATTGGTTTCCTGAAAGTTCTTTGATTTTCAATTATTTCTTTATATTTCGTGAAAATATGTAATCTTTTACTTATGGTAAGATGAATATTTACATTTATCGTTAGTTTATAGTAGTATTAATTGCACTATTGTTTTAATCTGATTACAATTATAAATTTCACCCTATACTTGAATATTTTTTACACACTCTTTTGTTTATTCTCATTACACTGTTTGTCGGTTTAAAATAGCAATTAACCTTAAAGGGTTAAAATGTATAAAAACATTATGTTTTGTGTAGGGATGAAAATAATGGCGTGTTAAATATTAGATTTCCAGGTTCAATGAAATCTCGATAATAAATTAATGTTAGTTAGTCAAAGCTTTTTTTTAATTTAGATCGTTAGTGAACAAAAATGTAATACATTCGAATATTTGAGTATATGAATTAACTTATATAGAGGATTGTATTATATTATACTAAAAAAAACATAATGATAGTTCATATTGTAAAATGGAAGTTTTATAATGTTAGTGTGGGACTTAAAGCATTAAGGTAGTTTCCTATCAGCTCTCTCAGAACTTTCTGAAATAACAGTCAAAGCGCTAAGTGTATTCATTCATGATAGCAGCTAAAAGTTACAATCTAAATTGAAAGACAGTTTGACTCTTTGAGTATCAAAAGCTGTCCTTGGGGAGATATTTTCTCAGAAAAACTGAGAAGGTGTACACAACTGCACACCTCTTCTTTATTAAACCTACCTGTGGGGCGGTGTGATCAGAAGTGGGAGGAGGTCTTTTATACTCGCATTCAAATAGCTGTGGTGTGATATCTGTTTAGAATTCCGAAATAATATTTGATAAAATAGTAAAATACTACATACATTTGAGTGCACCTAAACGAATTAATTTTCCACAGAGTACCGTGCATATGTAATAGTAAAAAGTCGATCCTGAACTTTACAATGGTTAAATAAAATAACACAAGGATTATACATTAAATATGTGACAAACTAACTGCAAGAGAAATTAATATTTATATTATGCTAGCTGAATACCCGTGTGTAAAAAAGTTTTCAAACAAGCAAGACTTCTAATCTCTACACCTGAGAGGGGATATGATGTATGAATTCTGTTTGAAACTAAGCGACAGAATGTGTTTTGTTCTGTGAACTTTTTAAACAACTCGTTTACAGCAGACGACGTCTTATTTTGAACCATGTGTTTCCATTTACGGTTGGATGGAGGATTTGTGAAAAAGAGGTAAAACGAATAGTAGGTTATATGAGTTGAAAACATATTTTTGATTACTTTTAACCTAATAAACTTATATCCATCTTTACGATTTCATATTTTATAGACAACGCGTTTTCTTCAAAGAACACAGTCTGCCCTATAGTGAGTAATACTAAAGTATATATAATAAAATAACAATTTTTTTTCTGTTTAAGCTATAAACTACGCTCATAAAACACGATAATCACATGTCATATTTTTTCAGTTAATATCTAAGAGTTACATATAATGTTAAAAGTACTGGATGGACGACTAATAATGTAAAATTAAAATTTCAAATTAAATACTTTATTTGTTTTTTTGTTACAATAAATTTAACTAAGTTACATTGTTGTGACATCTAGGTTTTCGTTGATATTCACACTTTTGAGTTTGTTTCGTACATTATGCCGAATATAACGTGGTGTCAATCTCATATTATATTACTACTGAATATAAAACTATTTAATTATTGGTAGTAGTAATAATAACATAACTATGTGTTTAATGCTACAATCTTATTTGTGCGAATACTCTGACTAAACTATCATTAGATCTTGATAATTGCTTGCCAAACTGAACATATAAAATTTAGTTTATACCAGTTCAATTACAAAGTTTTGTAGTAAGTATCACCACTTTCAAAATTCTATTATTATTTTTATTTATTTTACTGGGACAGTTAATGTCGAATTATATAATATTATAAAGATGTATAAAATATATTTCATATTATCAACAAATTCTGTATTACATAATTCATTTTGTAATCATTTAATTTAAAAATGTAAATAATTACGAAAAGAAGCAAAATACATTGCTGAAGAATGTCTAATTATTTTGTTAAATTTATCAAACTTTCTGAAGCAACCTACAAAAATACATACCTTTGTGTCTAATAATATTTTATTATTATTAAATACTGGGATTCAGGTATTAATTTATAATTTGTACTGCATTTTTTCAAATGTTGCTATCAGATTAAAGTTACATTAAGTCTCAATTTTTCAAGAAAAACTTTAAAATTTTTTCTAAAACTTTGTTGAAAAATAATTAAAATATTATATATTAACTAACTATAAGTGTGGACAAGAAAAATTTGATTTGATGATTTATAGGTACATATCGTTTGTGCCAAATAGAGCTAACGAGAGAAAATATTATATGTTTCAGACCTGCTACTATAATAGTAATATTTTCTACATCAGACTCGTATAGTTCAATTTGTCCTCCTTGGAGAACTGATCGTATGTACCAGGAACAGCTTAGTAAGACTGAACCCCCTCACCCCAAAAAAAGAAATACAATGTTTTGAGCAGAACTGATAAAAGCTATTATGTTTCTACATACTTTAATTGGCTTTTAATATTATAAGTACTTTCAAAAAACTCAGTAATGTAATTAGTTATATAATGTAACTTACTGAAATTGGCTGCTTTGCCCTTACAAACAATCATGGACACAGCATGTCTCTATATATTTATCGAAAATAATAACAATTATTATTACTATAGTGGCATGGAAGGGAAGTTTACCTTAGTTGATTGCTATTCAGGACAAGTAGGGCCCCATTTTACTGCGAAGAAGTTGAGACCCCACCCCCTCTAATTAGCAGTAAGAGGGTTCAAACAGAGGAATATTTACAACATTTATTTTCCTCCGGATATGTGAGAAATCTACAGAATACGGAGAGCAAAAAATAAACACGGTTTCAATTTAAAAGTCAATTGAAATTGAAATTAAAATCAAACAGATAAATTAATCTATTAACTCTATCTTTGCATGAATGTTTAATAACAACTAATTTTGTATTCCTGGTGACCTTTTAATATATATATATACATATATATATATATATATATATATATGTATATAACAGACAAAATAAAATTGAGGAGAACCTAATAGAGCGAAAATAATAGCAAGAACTGCACAGAAACTGTAGCGATCTCCAGGGGGACTGTACTCAGGTTTGTTGACGATGCTGTTAAAGTTGTTTTCTTCGTCTGTGACTTCGTACTGTACAATAGTGTGCTACCGCTCTTTATGATTATAGCCACTTGCACTTCAAAAGTTACCATCAACTATCCCGTTGTTCATACTGAAACACAAAGAATTATATTTATACTAAGGGTACTTTACGAGTGGGGTTACGAATATCAAAGTTATATATAAATCACCTAACGAAAAAAGGTAACTAAGACTAATGTAATATACACGGCCATTCGCTGTAATAGGTTTCGCTGAGATTATCATCAAGATTTCCAATCTGCTCGTTCGTTTCATTAGGCTATATGTGTTACAATGCCTTATTTTATAATGCTATACTATTCTTCATAAAATACAAAAAATCCAATAATATAGATTTTTGTTAGCCCTTTCAATTTCCTGGAAGGCATCATCAGACCGACATAAATGAATCCAAAATAATCGGCAATGTTGATTTGTTTATTTGAAATTATTAAGGAAGTATACCTATTGTAATAAGGAATGAGCATTAACAATGATGCCATGTAATTGTAATAGGTTTGTTTTACAATTTTGTTCTTCTGAAATTTTGTTATTGCTTCCATGGTTACTCATGAGACCATTATAAAAAATGTTCAGTCAACTCATATATTAATATAACATACCACACTCGATATTCCTTTCATACAAATGGAGCTTCATGCAAAATTTCAAGTCCATGTATTATTTGTTTTTATATGTTAGATAAAGGAATGACAGACAGACATACAGAAATAACATTATTTCCAGCTCTTCGAGGGTTAGGCTTTGATGATCCTCAAAACGCTTCCCTCTTTGGCCCAAGCGGATATATATGACATTTGTCAAGTATCTAGGTTTTTCTACTGAGTGTTATCGTAAAGACGGGGTAACGGCCAGAAAGATGGGCTACCCTTTGATGATCCTCAAAACCAGTAGGATTCCTCTTTGGGCCAAGCGGAATTTATATGATAATTTTCAAGTACCTAGGATTTACTATTCAGTGTTATCGTGAAATGAAAAATGTTTCGCTCATTGTACTTTTATGAGCTTGATAAAATAAAACCAATCTTCAGACAGTGCATTTAATACATTAAAGAAGGCTCAGCTTATCATGCACAGACCCTTAAAGTAGTGAGTTTAACCTGTTTATTTGGTTGTTTGACAGTCATATAATTATATTTATGTGTATGACGGTCGTTTTTAAGTGTAACAAGCTAGGAAATGGGAAATATTATCTTTTAATGTTTTTAGTCATTTTGATAACCTCCCATTCCAAACTCTAAAAAACTAGCGTGGCTGACGATGGGTTTATTTCATAGGAAAATTTCTTCTATCTGTTAAAAAAACAAGTGATGCGCTATACAACTTTAAAAATTGCCTCTCGGTTTCTAGCATATTAACATCACGTATTATTATTTTGAACTTTGTCTCAAGAAATGATTTATGTTTGAGAAAGAAGCAAGTCGATAAAATAAGAGGGAAATACTTTATTTCAATATTTAACAAAGTAACAAAAACGCCTACTTGATTTCCTAATGTAGTGTAAGGGTAAATGTCAGGTTAAGTTTTTTGACGTGTGTGTGTGTGTGTGTGTGTGTGTGTGTGTGTGTGTGTGTTGTATATATTCCTGATTCGGTTCGGTTAACCTTAAACAATCGTTATGTGTCTAAATATTTGTAATACAAAACATTTTATAAACTTCTTCATATAAATATAATCTGCCAAATATCAATAGTAAATAGGAAAGAAATAGAAAGTGAGAACTCAAACAAGAAAAATAAAACATCATAAAAATATTAGTTTGTTTTAATTTCACGTGCAAACTATTTATCCGATTGTACTAAAATTTTACATGGGCATTCTTAACCCTTTCCGGGCCAGGCGGCAATATATTGCCGCCACAGATCGTGTCTGAAAAGTGCCAGGCGGAATATATTGCCGTCGGTGACATACGCGAAAAGCGCCAGGCGGCAATATATTGCCGCCTTGATATTCGTCGTTTTCTTAAATAAATACAACGTCAAATGATTAAAGTTTTATGTTTTTTTATTCTCTGGTATATTTGTAGATAATTAATATGAATATCATTTTTATTTTGGAGGTCTATGCATTTTTATTTCGTAATTGTCACGTGACATTATCAGCTGACTCGATCTATTGTTGTTAAATCTTTATGCTTTAGTGTAATCGTACTATTGTATGCTGGATTCTCCTTTATTATTTTATTTTGTGGTTGTAAATATTAGTAGTGTTAGTAGTTACGTGCTTAGCTATTGTGTGTAGTAGTTACAATGACTGACAATTTGCGATTTCACAGGAGTAAAATTGTAAGTGGCATATTTGTAAATAGAAAAAGTGTAAATAAATTTCAAATAAAATTGTGTAATTATTTCTTGGTAAATAGTGTTTTTAACTGTATTGAAACTGTTTATGGATGCTACAATCATCTGTTTACCGGTACATCCATAATGTGAATATTTATTTTAAGTTTCTTGCAGTGTAAGAGTCAGTTGCTTTATCACTTGTTGCGAAGTACAATTATGCGTATTTATACAAAATGTGTCATAAAAAATTTATTTATCAGAGAAATAACACAAAATTTTGTATGGTTGTTCCTTTCTAAATGTACAATATAATAAAATAGCTTCCCACGGTAAAATTATTTTTCCTTTTTTAGTTATTTACAAAAAAAAAATAAAAAAATATAAAAAAAATTTATGTAATCTATTAAAACACTATTTTTTTTAAATTTAAAATTACTTAAAACTAGATCTATATATTTTTTGTTGATAGTATATATCTATACGAGTAATTTGGTGCAACTTTTAGGTAATTCTCTAATTGTTATGAAAAGTTATAAATTTTTAATCTTAGAGACTGCAAAATCGCCAATTTTAGCCTGGCACTTTTGACTAGTCACAGGGGATATGATATGTGAAAAAATTTTGCAACATCTCATATTTGGTCCTGGCCCTGAAAGGGTTAAGGCCCTTGATATAAATATAGTCCTATTTTATTATAAAAATCCTCCCAGGCTATGCGCCACTGGTTATTAAAGTTGCATTAGAGCAAAAAAATTATTAATTGAAAGAGCCTGTTAGATGTAATTAAGTGTTTAGTGTAAATATTGTTTTATAACAGCACGATCATATGTTTAATTAATTTAACCATTATGTTTAATTTGTTTACATTTATAGTTACATTATTACATAAATAATAGAGTAAGCTTGATAGTGTCAACAATTCTATCCAACAGCTCCACTGCTACTGGAAATCTCCTGTTGGCAGATATTGTGCAGTTTTTTCAAAAGGAGATATCGGGACCTGTCAAAGATTTGATGAATCAAGACAGGTGCGGTGCTAGGAGTAGTTGTATTCTAGTGTACAGAGGAAGGTCGCATATCTGGATAATCCTTGTTACCCTTGGATAATCCTTTGGTCTTAGACTAAAAAGTTGTCCAAGAGATGGTGGGGAGTATGCTCAGAAGCCATAACATTTCAGAAGTCAGGTGGTTTAGGACGAGAAAGTTTTAAGACGCGAAATATTCTCTGAATCTGTCTTAATTTTGTCAACGAGGAGAAAAAAGGTTTAACCTTGCTTGTAAACAGGTTTTGCCAATGACGTAACACTGGCCTTTTTAGAACATAATTTACCATAATTTTGTTTAGATTTAAAACTTTTTGAAACTTGTTTCAAACTTTGAATGGAAAATATGTTGTGATAACAGAACTTATAACATAACATATCGTAGAATTTATATTATTTGTGAATTAAAATTATCTTTAAATAAAAAATGTAATATTTTTTAGTAATTTGTGGTTTCAAGAATGTTGAAGCAGTTCAGAAATTATACTTAGTAGTCTATAACAACAAGTTCAATAGAATAAAAGAGATCTTGCTGAGAAGCGTGACATTATCAACAGCAAAAGTTGTCCACAGGGTGACATTTTTCCCCTGAAAACTGGTAAAGCTCTAACAACTCCAAACATCACGGCTCATCAACCTCAACCCCAACTGGAGGTAGTTACGGGGAGGGAGGGTTTGGGAAAATGACATCACTGTATAAGTTTACCACATTGACAGTAATGAAACTGCATTTCCCATTTTATCGAGTTTCTGATTTTCATCGAACAAAGTGAACTCTTATTTCACTAATGCATGTTTTATTTTATTCAGATATACGAACTTTTGTATTGATATGCAATTTTCAATATATAATTCCAATTTTGATATTAAATTATTGCTCATATAAAATTGGATTGAATATATACAGTAATTACAGCAACTAATTTTAGTCAGAAGTGTGTAAAAATTCACTTTATATTGATGTCTTCGGGTTTTATATAAAACATAAAGACCACATAATGGTTTAGTACACTAAAAATATTTTACGTATTAAACTCAGCCAAAACCAAAATTTACAGTACAGACTCTCCCTACATACCATGTTATGAAAGAAAAAAGACATTGCTTGACATTTGCCATCACTGATACACTAAAATAAATAAAGATGACTTTTATTTTTGAGCGTCTCTCAGTAGAAAATGCTTTAAAGAGCAACTGAAGTCAAACACTAAGAACTTATACTAAGGTTGGCTATTCTAATCAATCTATAAATAATCTAAAGCTAAATTGGTGAGGTTAAAATACGCAACAGTAACTTACAACATAAAAGCCTTGAATTTAGATCTAAAACTAGACAGTGACTGTGTGATCTTCAAGCTACCAGGTAGGTTATTGTACAATTTGGGGCCAAAGTAGGAAAAGCTCCTCCTACCGACTTCCAGCCTCACTCTGGGGAAGTGAAGCTGGTTGTCCTGGCGACTGGTACGTTGCGAGACCTCCTGTCTTTGCACAAGTTTTTCACAGAGATAAAGAGGTTCCCCGAATGTTAGGGCCTTGTGGATCATGCAGACTGTATTTATTCTGCATACTTGTTCCATACACAAAATATTGGCCGCATCTCGATGAGAGGACACATGTTCAAACCTTTTTAGACAGAATATAAAACGGACGGCTGAATTTTGCAATTTTTTGATCCTTCCAATGTCCTCCCTCAAGATACTGTTTCCATAGGCAGGATAGCAGTAGTAAAAACAGAGAAAATCACAGACCGCATGAGCTAAAGCTTCGCAGACTACGGCAGTAAATTCCTAAATCTATACAGGGCCCTCAACCTTTCCAAAGCACTACTATCAGTAACACTACTTATCGTTATCTGCAATCTGATCTCTTCCTTAGGAATATGAATAACCTAAGACATAACTATTACAAAGTACAATGTTAAGTTACTAATCAGACATTTTAAAATACCGGTTAACAGTAGCTTTCGTAGTGCCCTAAATATAAGGAACAACCGATCGGTTCGTCAATTTGTATGGACTACTGGATTATATACAACTGGAGAATATTAAGGTTTTGTTTTTTCAATTTTATGAGATCAAATATTTACCAACAATGAGTTACTGAATGGAAGTCTAAGATCATGCGATTATTTGAGTTATACACATGTATCGTTCTTGTATGAGTTTATGACTAATCATGAGATCTAAAAGAGTATTGTTAGAGTCGAATCTTAAATAATTTTGAATTTATATCTTGTATACTATAATTTTTCACTCCTCCTTTAGGATGCCTAAGATATTTGGTCTTAATAGTCAGTACAATAATGTGAGGTTTAGACATTTATTTACGAAATAGATATTTACAAAGCGTACAAAGATACATCAGAATAGGGTAAAGAAGCTATGCCAGGTTATCACAAAGAAAGAAGCTTGTTAAAAGTAATGTAAAAGCAACTTGTTAAAGTGAAAATTAGTTCAATTCCCAGAGCTCCCAACCAACAGCTTCTGTTGTATCCTGGAAGCTTTGAACACATTTACTCCATTAGAAAATTCGCAAAGGGTATCACTCAAAAGATTGGAAAATTTAATTTCTGTCTGTTATATATCTGTCTACATGATATATTGAAAATTGTCTGGATATCGTGGATGAAACTTTCTATATTAGATATAATAAGTTCGATGATGCATGTCGTTCAATAGGATTTGGCCGAGCGTTAGCGAATGTTTTTACGTTTATTTTATGGGTAACCATGAAGCCGCTATAAAATTTCAGAATAAGTACATTTTTTTAATAGACTGAGTATATTCGTAAGGGAACAATAATATATTTTAATTCCAAAAATATTTGATTTAAACTCACTGTCTAGATCACTAGGACTTTGTTTCATATATGGTCACTACTATGAAACTTAACTTAATCAATAAAATTGTTGAATGTATCATGTGGCAAGATATCTCGAAAAATATTTTTTACATAGGCCTTAATCTTATAATGATACTTCATTTACACAAAAATAAAGTAGTACATGTTCAGCCATGGAAGATGCATGACAGTCATTGAAACCTATAATTTCATGACCCAATTTTCTTTAGCCTGCCGGGAGAGGGATTTCTGTATCAATGTCCATTTATCTGTCGGTAGGAGATCTCAAGAACGTTATTAATTGAAATTATGTAAGCAACCTCTGCGAAGCTTGTTGCGTCACATGGAGCGTGTCATAGCGTATTTATCTTATATTATATTACAAATAGCTTGTATTATAAATAAATTATATTATGTATACGTAGCAAAAGCTTGTTTTTAACGAAAATCTATAGATACTACATTTCTAAAAATATTAAAATGTTAGTAACGCCCATGTTGGAAAAATGTCTAAATAGTATGCAACATTAAAATATGTACTGCTTTAATAATTTTTGTAATAATGGAATGAAGCATTGATAGTCAACGTTTCACCACTTACTAAACATAAAATATAAATTTTTTAATGTTAAATCTATATGTAAATAAGGAATAGTTTTTCAAATAAGCGACTCCAAAACTGTAAGTAAAACTGGCAATAAATATTGCCATATTATATAAAAAGTATAGTATAATATATAGCATAGTTATTTCAGTAATAATGAAATGATACAACGAAAAGCAATACTGCACTACTTAAAAAAACACTAAAATAATATATTTCTATTATGATCTCCTTGTGAAATGAAAGAAATATATTTGTAAACAGACGCACTTTCTCCGGTTTCAATAAATACTGCCATTATTTAACATGTTATTTCGCCAGGCGTAAACAGTTACATTATCAACATAAAAGGTAGAAATATATATACTTGTAACCCTGACATAATTAAAAAAACCATCTATTGTTAATTATATATAATTAAGAGGAAGGATTTATGTATCCTTGTACGTTATTGATATTTGGAAAATATATTTACATGTAGTTATAATAATTTTAGACTTTCATTTAAGAAGTATCTTCGTCTATTCTTATCGCGATTGTAAATTTGTAATTATATGCTTCCAATTCTATTGTTGGCGACGAGACACAACTGAATATCTCAGCGCGATGTATCTGATAACTGTTCCAGTTTTCATTACTTACGCAGTGCTTCAGCCATCTCCGTTAAAATTTATTACAATTTCATAAACAAGGCATCTTTGGAATGAGAAAAATCTTTTATGTACGGTAGTTTATCGCTCCTTTCAAAATGTCTTGTGTTAAAATATGTAATAGCAACAATGTGTGCCTTTTAGTAATTTAGCATTAAAACAAATATCTTGCTAAACAAATAGCTACTTAGAATTTCAATAACTACAAATTTTAAACATTTTGATAAAATAAAGTTACAAAATTAATATTATTTATAAATATTCGCAATGAAAACTATATTTGTTAAAAAAAGCCATAGTGACATATAGCGATATTTGTTATTATATTTAGCTAGATAACATCATAAATAATATCATTAGAAATATGCATTTTTAAAAGACATTAACTTTTAGTAAAATGTTACTAATAGCAATTTATATTTGTCTTAAGTATATATGTCCAGTTTAGTTAACTCAGAGTCTCTTGTGCTTGTTCTACTGCCTGCCCGCAGAGTGAAAGAAACACTACCAGTTTCTTGTAAAAATGGCGTCACAGATGTATTAAGTAAAATAACTTGCAACTTCTTATATCACTTCAATATTCAATTTTTGAAATTTCTTTATATGGCTCTGTTACTTATACGGAGTGTTACTTATACATTCTCACACGAGCTTGATAATTTCCTGAACGATTATAAAACTTAATGTTAACAAAGTTCCGCATGTGCTTCATAATTCCCGGACGATTAATATGTAAAGCAATGAAACTTGGTACAATTACTGCATCTATAAATGTACGTTTTGAATAAAATACAATATTTTACCACGTCAGCAGATTGGCCATCTTGAATTAGTCAGAAGGAAATCTTAAATGAGAGCATAGGTCGAGTAGTATATCAAATTAAATGTCTTATTACTAGAGTACAATGCTGCAAATCCAACCTCAAAAGGTTCACGCTAGTTTTAAAGTTTGAAACATTTACAATGTAGAAGTTCAAGTTCCTCATACGTAACCAACGTCTTGGAAACATAGTATCTCCTCACGTGGACTTCTTCGCTGATAGTGTCACTGTGGTCAAGAAGAAAACTGTAAATGCCTTGGTATTATAGAAATTGCAAGCGTCATTTTATGGTTATTGATTTTTGTTGAATTGTATATTATTAGCGACATTTGTTATAGATATTATTATTGTTATTATTATTTATTATCAATGTGTGTGTGTGTGTGTGTGTGTGTGTGTGTGTGTGTGTGTGTGTGTGTGTGTGTGTGTGTGTGTGTGTGTGTGTGTGTGTGTGTGTGTGTGTGTGTGTATGTAGATGCGCTGCTTTGATTCTTTGGAAATGTATTTATTATTCGTTTTCTATAACTTCAGATTTTTATATAAATTGTTATCCTTTCATAGATATTAATTCTGTTATCTTTTTTTTTCTTCTAAATATTTTATTTTTCATTTGTTGTTTACTGGTAACTTACGGATGTTTGTTTTGATATCAATTAATTATGTGCTTGTTTGTAAGTAATACGTAGCTCCTAGTCATTCATTAGTTTATGCATGTTAGCCACCACTTGTAAATTTTTCATTGTATATTTTTTGATGTATTGGGTTTCTCCCGTTGAAATAAATAAATAAATAAATAAGTTGTAAAAGTTAAACTTAGTAAATAAATACTGTACAAAGAATGCAACGTAAACATAGCTTAAGATTTTTTAAAAGTATAATGTAATATGTACAAAAAGTAAAGTCCAAACAGTAGCCTAAAAATAAGAACTTTCTATTGTAATAAGTGACATAAGGGAATTCCCTTTATTATAAATATCTGTACAGATCATCCTTCATTGGATGTGAATATCATTGAATATTATTTCTTAAGTTTAACTTTCACAAATTGAGCCAAGACAAGAGTATTACAAACCATCAAAAATAGTTTACATAGTTTATCGTTTGATTGAATTACATTGACCTACATTGTACGTGTTTGAATTTTGAGGTCGTACTTTTGGCAATGTACTCTACTGATAAAGATCTTTTATATGATGTACTACTCGACCTATGCTCTCATCTGGATCCTTCTGCTTCTTAGCGGTTCATCCCCCTTACAGAAAACAATGGTAGTTACTTCAAAACGTAGATTTATAGCTACCTGAATGATGTACCAAGTATTATTGCTCTATCTGTAATCGTCCGGGAATCATTAGGCAGATGTGGGATTTCATTCATTTCTAGGTATATTTTAAATCTTTTTTATTTATAACTATGTATGAAAGTGCATACAAAAATGTTGATTCCTTGTTTAATTGTAATTTGTGTAATTGAATATATGGATGCTATAATATTTGATGTAACAGACCTAAAACTTGAACAGTACGTATCTTCCAGTACGACAATATAGATATTAAGAGCGTGCTTAGTGATCTTGACGTATCTGAAATTAAGGGATCATCAATATGGTGGTGATAAAGATGATAAAATGAGAACATTGAGACTGAAAGTGGGGATGATGCTAGTCGAGGTTTTTTTCGGGTCAAGAAAAAAAGGGGAGTACAGACACATACTAAATCATTTTATGGTGACGTGGTGTGTAGATATTCATTATTTAAACACGGATATGAAACCCGATTTAATAAAAACAGCCTTAATGTATCGTGTGGTAAGATATGTCGGGGAAGATTTCATGTAATCTTCATCAAAGTTTGCATGAAACTTTATTTGTACGGGAATGTGTTTTATGATGTGGCATTTTTATCTCAATTTATTGTTTTATATTACTTTTTTATCTGTATACCTATCCGCTGGACATCTTTTTAATGAAATAAGCTATATATTTCAAATGTTTCATTGAAGCTTAGCGAAGCCTGTTGAGATGCTGTTAATGTATGGCTAATTCGACTTTGTTACATTTTACCAATTATTTTTTTAATTTTATGAGACCAGAGATATACCAACATATTTCATTACAAAATATTTAAACAAATGTATCGTTCTTCTATCTGTCTATACCTAATCATGATAACTAAAAGATTATTATTAGATTAATTTAAATTACCAACCTTTTCAATAACTGTTGAATTTATAACGTGTACACCATAATGTCAATACAATTATTGTTCACTCCTTCTTAGGATGCCTAGTTATAAAGAAATTCGGTCTTAATAGAAAAAAAATAATCAGTACAATTATCCGAGTTGTAAACGTTTATTTAACATATAGGTATTTATAAAGTATAAAAATACGAGAATCAGTGTAATGAAGCTATACGGTATTATTACAGTGAAAGAAGTTTGTGTAAAAAGCAACTTTTTAAAGTGAAAATTACTTCAATTCCCAGATCTCCCAACCACTAGCTTCTGTTATACCCAGGAAGCTTTGAACACATTTACTCGATTAGAAAATTCTAGAACGTTATCACTTAAAGGATCGGAAAATTTAATTTCTGTTTTATATTATATCTGTCCGCATGATATCTTAAGCATTTACTAATCTATAGACTGTTTATTGTGGACGAAACTTTCTAAATTAAATATACTGAGTTCGATGATGCATGTAGTTCCATAGGATTTGGCTGAGCGTTAGCGAATATTTTTAAGTTTATTTTATGTGTAACCATGATAGCTGTTATATTATTGAATTTTTTAATAAAATGAGTACAATAACATGGGATTTTAACAGACCGTTTTATTCGTAAAGGAACAAGAATATAGCTTAAATAAAAATCATTTGATTTCAGTCCACTCTCTAAAATCACCAGAATTATTTTAATATGTGATCACTGCAATGGGACTTAACTTAAAAATGTGAATGTATCGGTGTGGCAAGATATCTTGAGAAAGATTTTTTCTGCAGGCGCTATATTTTTGTTATGATACTCCATTTCCACATAGTTTAATAATGAGATCTATGATATTGCAAGTTCAGCAGTGGAATTTGTCTGACCGTCATTGAAGCCTATCATTATCTGACACAGTTTTATTTTGCCTGCCGTCAGAGTGATTTCTTTTCTGTATACTTGTCTGCCCGTGTATCTGTGAGCAGGACATCTCAAGAACAATATTAATTTAAATCTTGCAAGCAACCTCTGCGAAGCCTGTGGCGTGACATGATGCGTGTTGTATTGTGTAATGACTCATTTCATACACCCATCTCACATCCATTTCAATACTTAGGCCTAATTTAATTTTAGAACTTATTATAGTAATAATAATTAAGGAATAATTATTTATAAATTGTCTCAAATTTAACTACAAACAATAATAAATACAAAATCAAAATTAATCAAAATTCACCTTATTACATATAAAATTCAAAAGTTATAAAGTGAACTAAAGTCAGTGATACAGTGTGCAGGGATGATTGTTGAAGAGTGAAGAGAGAGATTTTTTGAAAGGTGAAGAGGAGAGAGGGATCTGGAAGAAGTGAAGCAAGATTATTATTATAAAGAAACTGGTTACATTTATTCAGCAGTATTTGAAAGGTTACTTTATTAAATTCTTATTATCACTGAAGTACAAAGAAGCAGAAGACAGACATTGGGTGAGAAAATTCCTTTTAAGTTTATTAGTGATTTATTGGAAGAACATAAAAACCCAGGAACATTCGATTTGGCTAATAATTCAAAATTAATATAATTAAAATTTTAACAAAATTATTTTTTCAAAATTACATCTTTTATAAAAAAAAATACCCAATATTTCTATTTCATTAAGCCAGCACGACCACCCTGCCCTAAAAATTAAGAATTGTATTTAAAAATTTACCATTATTGTATCCTCCATCTTGTTTCAAATTCAAACTTGTATGCCAATTAATTTATCATCATTAAAGTTCACATTTATATCATACTGAGTTATTTGTTATTTCTAACTATAATCAGAATACAAATTAAGTTTAACCATTTATTTAAAGTGTATAATAGTAATAGTAATAGTATATTACAAAAATTGTACACCTTATAATATATTATAAATGGCTTGTATTATAACAACATTTTATTATATTATATATACGAAGCAAAAGCTTCTTCTTAACGAAATAATAACGTTTAAATACACATATTACATTTCTAACAATATTAAAATTATAGTAGCACCCAAGTTTTAAAAATTTAGATGTAGTATGCAACATTAAAATATGTATTGCTGTAATATTTTAATAATGATGGAATGAAACAGCGAAAATCAACACTGTACTACTTAATAAACATAAAATGTTAAATCTTTTAATTTGAAGTCTAGATATAATTAATGAATGGTTTTAGCAGTAAGCGAATCCCAAACTTCTAGTATCAAAAGCTATTGCCATGTAATATAAAAACGTAGTTATTTCAGTAATAAAGAGACGATACAACGATAATAAATACTAAAATTAATAAATAAATACACTAAAATTATATTTTTTTTATTATGGTGTCCTTGTGAAATTAATGAAATTTTATTGTGAAAAGACACACTTTCTTCAGTCTAAAGAAATACTGCCATTCGATATAAGAACATAAACATATTGTTATGTTATGTTTTTTTTTATTTTATATTTTATTAAGAAGAGTCTCAGAATTCCTAATCTAACCAGAATTATGGGTTGTTTTAAAATAACGTTATAACTAAGTTTTAAAAATTATATATAGTAACTTAGTAATGAACTGTTCGCAGAATTGATATCTCAAGTAAGATTAACTTAACGATGTCTTGGAACCCGTCCCGATTACCGTGTTACCTGCACAATATCGCTAATAAACGAAGATCCTACGTAAGCTACTCGTTTGGCAGCCAATTAAGTTTACTAAAGGGTACTTTACGCGAGAGGTTAAAAGAACACTATTGATTTTGGTTGAGTAAACACAATGCTTGTTCTCAGGGACGGCGCCACTTGGGGGAGCATACTTTGTAAGTGGGGGGGGGGGGGGAGGTATGCCCTTAAGAAGGGTCGACAAAGTAAAAAGGTGAGATAATAATAACAATAAAAAAAACAATTACAAACACTGCAATTTTATCTGAATACTATATGATTTACTCCCACGATAAATATCTTAATCCATAATATAAATATCTAAGCTATAGTAACCTGATCTGCTGGAATTTTGGGAAGACCACTAAGTCCGGAGTATAAAGTTTTGTGTTCGTGACATGTGAAGTAATACTGTAGAGTGGTATATTGTTTAATATGCAGTCTTGATGTCCCGCCTGCCCCTCCACCATCACCCGAGCTTAAATGCAAGAAAAATCTCTTTTGAAAACATTCTCTTCACTCCGTACTGTGTTGGTTTCACCCACTTCATACGATGCTTTTCAGTGCAGTGTAATCACCATTTGTTGAATCGTTTAACTTCTTCATACTTAGCCTTATGATACGAGATTTGCATCTGAAGAAGACACCAGATCTCGAAGTATAGTGTTTCTGTTCGTGTAACATATGGCTTATAAGTTTACTGTACACAAATTGCATATTGCATAGTGTAAGTGTCTACTTGTACACATAGTGTACACATTTATACTTGTAAGTGTCCGTAATGTACTGAGCTCTCGAATCGTACAGCATTAATTAAGAACTTTTAACAATGAAATGTGATGATAAACTTAGAAGACAGAAAATAAGTTACAGAGGTCTTCCTAGTCTGGTATTTGCAGATGGATTATACTTTTGCTTTGGCTTGTCATGCTTTAAAATGAATATATATTATTATATAATTAAATTCAACTTTTGTATTATTATTTATTAATAAGTCTTTATAAGTACTGGTTTAGTGTATATTTATTGATAATATACCAGGCCAACAATTTGTCCCAGATTGGGCTAGAGGCTTATTAAATGATATGGGTATAAAATTTAAAAATATACTCCAATCCTATATTTCAGTCTGTTGTCAAAGATCTCATATATATAAAAAAACCATGATTCTAGTCGTATAACAATCCACCTATGGATGTTGGTATATGTTTCTGTTTATAATATATCAGAGAGGTATTTTAAATACATTATTTTTGTTTTTGAGTATAAAATATCCTGTTTGGTATTGATTATGTAGGTGATATAGAATGCTTTTATCGATTATCAAACTTTATATTCGATGCATGCCAATAGTTATAGTAGAATGCCATGAGGAAACTAACAATCAAGGTCAGGATAGGTAATACTTACACACACTACCAACACATATAAAGTCTTACTGTACAAACAGAGAGAATCCTCCTTTTATCAAGTACAATGTGTTCAAGGCAATCCTGGAAAGTACACAGCGTAAAAAGAAACTGGTGTTTGGAGAGCTCGAGGAATGAAACTAATTTTGACTTTTAACAAGTTACTTCAACGTTGGTTTCTTTCGTTGGATAACCAGAAAATTTATCTTATCTCAGTCATATACTTATTTTGGATTACTAACCGAGGTCCCCACCTTAACTTTAAAGCTAGCAAGAAACATTTGTAAATTCATATGTGTAATTATTTAACAAGGTAGGATTACGCCACCCCACGTATCGCGTAGCAAGCATCTTTGAAGTAACATGCATAGTCTGTAATCTACAGGATAGCTGTATATTTAGATAGCTCATTTTAATTTCGATATATCTGCGGGCAGATAGATAGACATACAGAACAGAAATTTACACAAAAATTACATTGAGCCGAATTACATGGTTGGGAATGCACCGCTATAGAACACATTCTTGTCTATGTAGAAGTTGTCATGCAACCTTTCAAGTCTACGGATGAAATGATTGTCTTACTAAAGTATACAATCTAATTTATTTATTAAGTTAAAATATTCCGATGAGCTTGGGGAAGTACTGCAACGCAAGTTCGTGCTGAAATCAGATCTTGTTACCTTACATTGTCTTTCAATCCTATTATTTTTTGTTTTACACTATGAGAATAATTAAACATTCAAATCTAATTTGATTGTACTCAGTTCATTATTTATTATTTAGTTTTCTCGTTGCCATCATGGTTACCCAGACGAAAAATCTGAAAATATTTACTAACGCTCAGACAAACCAAATTCGGTGTTCCTCATATTTAAATGAAGCTTCGTGTAAAATCGAAGCTTACGTATAATTTCCTTTTAGAGATACTGTGTGAATAGACATCAGACAGAAACTGACCTCTTACACCCTTTCGAATGATAGACTTCCATGAAGGTCACCTAATAAGGTCATTTTATCTAATAATACTCTTGTTAAACCATAGAATTCAATCTGCGAACTTGTTTGAAGGATTGCATAACTAGAAGATGTTTGTGAACATGACTAATGAACGGCAATAAATTCTAAACCTCATAGGTAATAAATCCATGTTTGACACTCTTTTGTCTACTGATAAAGTAGACAATGATGTTTATTACTTTTTCAAGTTAAATTTTAATCTTTATTTAATGGTATATCAAAAAAAGTATATAAATAAAAGAGTTGCATCACTTATTTAGGCCTAACGTTATTGGTTAATTTTATTTTTGACAGGTAAGTAGAGGCTGCCTCATAGGCTTTTGGAATAGGCTTTTCGAAAGGCAGGAAGATTCTCGAGTGGCTTTTGAATGCAACCCTCACATTGTTGAGGCTGGTTGTGGATTTACAGACAATCATTCTTCATGCAGATTTCAAGTTACATGATCGCAGCTTTGAGCCTTTTAGGGCGCTCAGCATGGATGCCACCTCTCCCTGCTGGTCATACAAACCACTACAGACGTACAAAACACGTACGATTCGACCAGGTGACCTGAGATAATGGCCGATTACCACATAACTACCTACTCCCTGAAAATGCTACTTATTCTCTCAGCAACAGACGAGTTGTTCCCATAGTTGGGTGAATGGTTTTCTAATAATTTAAAGAAGAGTGGGTATACGGCTTGAAGTTAAACTTCAAATAAAAGCCCAAATATAAATTGAAATGTTACTAAATAGCCAGGTTGATTGTAAATATTTGCCTTAGGTTGATGTGGTCAGTTGGAGATTTATACATCTGAAACGGTAAAAAATTGGGAACCACTGAAATTCTCAACCATCCCACTATTACAATTGGGTTTACTAATTATATCAGTAAAACACTTAGTAAATAACATTCCAGCGCAATATAAATGAATCAGAAAACAACGTTTGTCTAATAACGTACTAATAAAATGGACCAGAGATTTTATTTTAAAATTAAAAACTAAACATTTACTTGTGAAGGAAGGTGTAGTTTTACAATTGTTGTGATTTACATGAAAAATTAAAGTTAAAGTTAAATTAGTATTGTAGTTAGGAAAAGGGAAATCTGAATACAGCGACTATTTAAATAATAGAATAGTTTATGTTTAATGAACTTAATGAAATTCTCAACATATTTAGGAATAAATACTTGACAAGCTAATCAGATAAGTTTCTAAGCGTCAACTTAAACACTAAGCATTCAGCAATAATACACTTGTCGTGCGGTTAGTCATCAGACACAACCAATTAACAGCAGCGGTTGAATGTGTTAGGCGTTAATTAATCTTGACAGTAACAGATTTGAATATTCAACACCTCTCATGAACTTCAACGTCTCTTATTCTTTACTGGTTTTATATGGTTTTATTCGTAGGGTATTGTGATTTTCAAAAGTCACTCGTTAGAGCAATGTTCAGATATTTTAGATTTTTCATTTTGGATAATATTTAATCAAGTAATGACAGGACAATTTAGAAAAGGGTTTTCATGACACAAAGCAACCGACGGAACGGAAGTTAGTCATCCGGGCATTGCAGTGAATTAGTCGGTACAAAAAGTCACGTTCAGTGACGGATTGAACGCCTAAAGGCCTTCAAGATATCGTTGGTCGACTGATACTGTAAAATAAATGTGATTTGTTTAACGTATTACAAAACCGATATGATCATTACAGCCCTCAAAATGCTTAGGCGTCAGTTTACCATGCTTTGGTGGCCATGCAATAATCGTAATATAAATAAATTATACCATATACAAAGATAGAGAGATTTTGGAATTTTATAGTACCACTTCACACTCCAAGCCAAGAACCACTTGGATTCTTGGAGAAAAAAAGGATTATATGTAGATGTAGGATTTTTTCCCAACGGATACAGATTAAAGAGCTCCATTACACTCCTACTAAAAGGAAAGACTACTGGATTCTTGGCGAGAGAAAGGATTGTATATAGAAGTAGGATTTTCCCAATGGATAGAGTGGCTAAGTCTTCCATTACACTTCTAGTGGAAGCCAAGAAGTACCTGGACCATTGGGGAAGGAAGCAATTTTTTGCATATGTATAATATTTCCCAATGAATAAAAGTAATTTCTATCTGAATATAAAGATAACAATGGTTCCAATACAAACCTAATAGAAGTCAAAGACCTAGTGGTTCATTAATTGTGGAAGAGATTTTAAGTAGAAATGTAGAAATGGGAATTTTCTCCAATGATTGTTAGTACATTGGTCTGTGAGGATAGATCTCTTACCGTATGGATAAGGGTTCTGATTAAACTTTTGATTTATCGAATCACACTACAGTCATTTATTTATTTTTGAAAATAGGACAATGTACAAAGTAGTTTCAAAAATCACTTAAACCATTTGCCAAATAAATTTATGTTATTAAAATTCTTTTGTCGTCGTCCAGTATGCTGGCCTGGCTATGTCATGAAGATATGTCATGGAACTATTGCAATAATGTATACTATTATTATTATTATGATTTATAAATTGCTCTGTGCCATAAAAACCTTTATTCCGAGGCAGAAGTTGAAAGCTGATATTGTAACCTTGCATACAATGGAAGAATATCGCAAAGACATTATTCAATTGTAACAAATCTTCTAGTGGCAATGTTACTTTTTGTGGAAAGAAATAAACCAAACTCCCAATAAATCGGATAATACTTCATAGAGATGTTGCTATATAATTACATAAAAAACAGGAAAACATTCATATGGAGTTTTTGGTTGATGGTACTTAACACCAAGACTCTATAATCATCGAAGGAGTAACAAATATATGGAAAAATAAGATATGGGGGAAGATCAATTACGAGGAGAGAAAATAAATTAAACCTCAACTGCAATCCATCTAATCTCAAATAAAATAAACAGAAGAGTAAAGTTTTACCCTCCATCCATGTACGAATATACCGTATTCCACACCACGTACATATCACTTGTACATGTGTCTTCTCCGTTGGGAACATTCAAACCACTGACGTCTTACGTGGACTACATAAAACAAACAGATAAATTGTGTATTAATGTGTATCTCTACAGTATCTTCCTATTTACTGTGGTTTGGGTTTTACTTTCTTTTACTGTCCTTTCAAACTTCTGATATAAACGGATAAAGCACTTCTTACAACGTAAATAACTTTGCACATGCATGCATCTATTAGCATTACAAATATAGGCAAATAGAAAGTCTGATAAGACTATTTCCTTAAAGAATGTTGGTATGTAATTCTAAAACTATTTCGAAACTAGAATATTATGTTACAAGTTCACTTCCAAAATTATATTCTAAATGCTCATTTATCTTTAACTTGTGATAAGAGTTTAGAAAAAATTGAAACAGATAACGGTTGTTTGAGAAGAGTAAGGTTTAACGTATAATGTTTAATATAAGAAGATCAAATCGTGGATGAGGAGATATACCAAAATATAACTGTCAAAGGACTTTACCTGGAATTCACCCTTATACTCTAGGAGGAAATAAGGCAGGTGTGTTTGTTACTTTGTTCGACATTGTTATAAAGAGTTTCCTCCTATTTTATCGATCTGATTCTTTCCCTAACATACATTATATCTGAAGAATAAAAAAATAATATGTGGTGTGATGTTATTAGGCTAGGAACTGAGAGCCAATTTGCCAAGATGTATTAGCACATAAATTGATTTTTCTTGGAATAGATAGAGGAACTTTTCCTACGAAAGGAACCCACCGTTAGCCACGCTAGTATTGTGGAGTTCAAATTGTGAGGTTATCGAGTTTGCTTTGTTGTCACGAGAAGGAAAGTATGTCAAAAAGTGTATATTTATATCCATTGTAATTTACTCCGGGTTTTCGTATTTTTCATATTTGATTTTGAAAAGTAAATTTTTAATTTACAGTTAAGTTTGATAGTAACTTTGTCTGTTATATCTGTAATACAGCACTGACAAATCACTCCGTCCTTAATATTTGTTAAATTTAAAGTTAAAATAATACTTTTTCTAAAACTTTTAATTTTCCAAGATAATCTGGATATCTCCTTACTCTGTTCTCGACCACGCAAAGGTTACAGAAGGGGTAGAACTGTTATCTTTATCAAGCTTACTGTATGCTTTCAAGACTATAAATGTAAAGCAATTGAAAGATATGGTTTAATTAATTAAACATAAGATTGTGCTGTCATAAAACAGAGTTTACACTAAAAATTTAATTTAATTTATCAGGCTCTTTCAACTTATAATATTTGTTTGCTCTAATCCAAACTTTAAATACAAATGGGGCATAGTCCGATAGAATGTTTTGGAAATAAGAATTCACACCAGGGACTCAAGAATGTTCAAGTAAAACTTTGGTACATTCGGTTGAACGGTTTACGCGTGAATGCAAAATAAACAAAAAAGGCACTTATTTAAATCCAAAAGACACACGTACATTTTTTCCTTCAACAGCATCACTGGACTCCATTTTAAAAACATGCTTAAGAACACAAATTAAAATAATTCAATTTATGCCGGTTTTGTTTCCTTAGACTATTAGTTTGTGTGAACTGTAATATACTGATTAAAAACAATAAATATAACACTTATACATTTTTTCCTCGCAAAATGCTGTAATTTAAACTATAAAATGTACGCTGTTTGAAAATATCAGTTGTGTGAGTTTGTTTAAAAGTTTTAGATGCAAGTTAATTGTATTTAAAACTTTTTTATATGTAGAAACAATGTATGAATGTATTTATTGCATGGCAAATATGACCTATCCTACATAAAAAAAGCAAACATAGGCAAATTTTACCATTAAAATATGGGCTATATTACTGAAAACATCGATTTTGTTAATTGGCTACTGATTAAACATTGTCTTTGACTGATAAGAATGATGTACATTATTTCAAAGCATTACAAATAATATAATTTAATATAGACAATGAGGAAAACTCCAACCATGGGAGCACCCAAAACAAATAAAGTTGTTTATGACTCAAGTGACAGCTGGCAACTAAGAGGGCCTTGAAACTTCGTGATGCCAAATAAAATTACATGGCTATCAAAAATTCCTACGTTAAACTTAAACTGAGAATTATGAAAGAGAAATTTATATGGGGTCCTTACCCTATTGCTCTTTGGGTGGTATTTATAATATAATATTATTATAATGTAATATAATATATTATTATAATATAATATTATCAGGATTATCCATAAATTTATATGCACGACTAACCTTATGTGGAAAAGTTTTCCTCTTAATATTCCTCAGAAAATAACGTCCCTAGTTAACCTTGTTAAACAGTTATTTCAAACTTTTCATTAAATGCACAATGTTCCACATAATAGAAATATACTTGCTCAGTGTTAAAGTTTGAACAAAACGTGAAACTTGCTTCATATTTCTACTTTAGCCCGGGAGAAGTCACCCTAGATATTTTACGTAAATGGTCGCGCGTATAGAAAAAATCTAACATCTGACTCCTTTTGTTTTACAGCTTTTCAAACGTATTTTTATACCAAGTATCAATTAATTAGTTATTGGAATATTCTCTGAAGGTCCTAATATATTGATAGAAGTTCTTTGTTAGTCCAAATTAGTATTCGATGAATCATTTCGTCTGGAAAAAATACTTTCCAGCAATCTAATTGAGTCACTTTGTTTTTTGCCACTGATTTGACTCCAGGTAATGAAATAATAATGTTTTCCTTTGTAGTTTTGGTATTGCGAATGTTTGTAGGCTTGTGAACCAACCATTTAGTGTAAGGATCTTTCCCTACATAATACATAGGCTGACCCTTGTACATATTGAATATTTGATGTCGAAGCTAAAGGTGCAGTTGCAGCTTGTGAATGTTTTATTTCCTTTTGCACAGTGTCTTCTTGTAATACAATCTGATTGGTCTGTATTTGTGTTATGGTCCGAGTATTCAGTCTGGGCATCACTTTCATTCATAGAATCGCAGTTGTCAAGCTCACTCTCCTCAACTTCATCAATCCATCCCAAAATAAGGGCTTCATGCGATTTATTAGCCATTGCACTAAACTAAATTAAATAAATTACAAAGAACAGCACTCAAAACAACAACACAAAATGAAATATACACTGACATAAAAGGTCGCACCGTTAGAAAAAATTTAACAATAGGCAGTACGTATCCGGTCGAGCGTTAGATTCCGACTGCGGGTCCGTGCGCGCCCCACTTTCAATCTTACCCTCACCCCTCCGGCTGAATGAGTCATTGGAAAAACACGTGCAAAAGGCGTCTTATATAGTAAAGGACACATACCTAGGCTCTCAATCGCCTAGGACTGTAGATAAAAAAATTTTCAATACAACGATTAGTTATGTTAGAAAAAATCTAACAGGGTGACCGTTCCCGGGTTAATGTGATAAATTTCATGTTTAATACTTCCTTATTTACAATTTTATAAATTAATTATATAACATTTATTTATAATTTTTGTTTTTTTTTGCTTGCAACTTCAATTTTCTTTTCTTTTAATTTCCTGTTAATATTTACACAGTTTATATTCATAAGATTGTTTTTACTAATTTGCTTAGCATTTAAAATATTGTTAAATTCTCTCTTTTTTATTATAATATAGGTTTAGTTCTTCTTTTGTATCTAATTTTTTTACCTTTTTTAAGGTTATACCTTTTTATTGTTATGCCGTCTTTTATTTTAGCATAATAATGATTCAACTTTAAAATATATGTATACGTTTACAACAGTAATAACAGCACAGCAATGAAATCAAATTTTGCAGAGTAACTTACAAACTTGAGTATAAATACAACTTGACAGATGTAAAGCAAGTAAAAGCCATCTCAATTGCGTTAGTTAGTTAACAAAGTAAAGTAAAGAATGACGTGGTTAAAATGAAAATATGCACTAGTTCAGACGACTTTGAGAAAATATAAGAATTAAAATAGAATGTAAGTTTAAGTTAAATTAGAATGGGTTGAAGTAAAATCAGTCGGTCCATTACGTCCTCGAGGATTGTATGATATTTTAATATAGTAAAATGAACTTTTAGGTAGCATTCGTTCAGCCTAGATTACATAGGAACAATTATAAAAGGGTTTTTCATTTTCTGCTTTGTATTCTTGATGGAAATGAGTAGGTTTAGTTAGAAAAGACATTTTTCATTCTTCCACATTTACTTTATTTAAAAAGCGCTTTTTAAATTATAGAAAGCCCTAAACCAGTTTTTATAGAATCATATTTTTTAAAACTTATGATGGAAAAAGGTGAAACAGTATCTTATCGGGGATTAAAATTATCATTAACTGTTGTCATGTCATAACGATAGTAGCAGTTACAAGTAATGGAAGTATCGGCATCTATAAAGGCCATGCTATAAGAACAAAGAGCTTAAAGAGATACCGGATTCCTAGAATTGAGGACATATTTGCTGAAATGATTGGGAGTAGGATTTTAGTTTAACAATACGTAACGTCTCTCTCCATATTCGAGTGCATGTGAAGCGATAAATGTTGAATATTGCAAATTCTTAATTCACCTAATTGTCTGTGCAAATCTGCTCGTACAGTAACTTTAATCGTGTATTTAGATCATATTTAATGTATCAGCTGTAACTACGTGTTTTTCTATTTACAGAGTAAAGGATTGCTTCATCTGATTCCACATACTAATGATACCTAGATTTTAAAAGCCGAGTATTTTGCATCGCAAATGGCTTCCCAGATTGCTGGCTTGTGGAGGACCTATTTTCTCCTACAGATTAGAGTGGTAACAAATTGGGGAATACAATCTCTATTGCTTTCACTTTAAGGAGAATCTTCAGGATATTAAATCCTTTAGAGTTTAAGATTTTCACAAGCCTCTATTTCTACATAGACAAGAAAAAATTTGATATATGTGCATATATATACATAGGATTTGACTGAGCGTCATTAAAGCCTATCCCTCAGCAGCATAAACATATTATACTCGATTGTAAATGTTACAACTGGCGGCGAAGTTTATGACACGTGTCTTCAAGTAGCGGCAGGATATATACAAGAAATAAAAGGCAAAGTTAAATACGAGACAGTTGTAACCATTATAGATCATACTTAAGGGCACAAATAGACGCAATTATTTTTATATAATTATCCGTTTCCACAAGAAACATCATAAATACACTTAATGCCTAATGTTAATGAATGTTATCACGTGAGGGGATGTAAAAGTGTTATTTCTGTCTGTCTGTTGGTTTATTTTCTTGGTTTATCTATAAATAGACAAGGTAGAATTCAAAAACAGTGCATGTCTCACCATGTAATTTGGATTAATGTTAGCAGTGGGTGATATCTCATGATGATATCTTAGGAATGGATTGCACTATGGATATCACAAAAAATAAAAGTATTAAATATTGGTTTTATGTTTTAATGTAATTAAGTTAACAGTAACCAATATAAGCTCCATCTACAGCATTAAAGTAAATATGTTTTTTATTAGGCAAAGTTAGGGCTGAGATGCCCTCTCTAACACTTAACCTGGGGACCAACGGCTTAAAGGTGACTTCCGAACCACCACCAATGGCCGTGCAGGCGGGCTGCTTTCAAGGACAGGATCGCTTAGCGGGCAACCATCCAAGCAGCAGCCACGCTCGACGTTATCTTGTGATAACCGTTGTAGCCACTAAACTGCGCCATTGGTAATATATGCTGTAATTATTGAAAATATAAGTAAAATCCTGCTTATTTTAGGAGCCAAAGACCAATTTTGACAAACTTTTTTCTTGAAATAAATACAGGAATTTCTCTTAAGAAAGAAATTGGTCTTTAGCGCGCTAGTTGTAGTAACAGGAAAAACGGGAGGATGAGAAGGGAAAAAGGGTTAAATATATGAAACGTTATTTTTATCGGATCATGCCTGTATTTTTCTATCTTGCCCATTTAAAACCTACTGTTTTGCTTATAAATAATGGTTAAACTACCGACAGAGAACAAGATTGAAGGCTACTCGTCGTCAGTTTCAGCCAAATAGTCGGTTTTTATATGGTTAGCTGACAATCATTTATTAATTATTTACGTATCTGACAATTGGTCTTAAGTATGTCAAGCTCAGGAAAATATGATCTAAGAAAAATGTGTCGTGTCGTAAGTTTAACTCTTTCGTTACCCTCATATTTCAACCTCCATCAAAACTAGCGTGGCTGGTGATCGTTTTATTTCTTAGAGGAGGTTTTCTCTAAAGATTTAGAGAAACCCAGAGTAATGTACTTGCACAATAAAAATTTGCTCTCGGCTCTGTTTGATCTATAACATTAAATTTAAGAGAATCAGTATTTTAATTCATATTTATAGCGAAATTATAATATAAAGAGTTATAACTTTGAAGTGAGGCTCATATTGACTATTTATTAATACGTCATTGATTCTCCTACCTGTCTAAGAGGCTGACCAGAACTCGAAAATAATGTTGCCAAAAGATGGTAATTAGGTCATGTGCCATTTGAAAACATTATTAACAAGAGCAAGCTGAGTGAGTCACCCAATCACAGCACACAAATTCTTTTATGCTGAATAAAAACTGGCCAAAGTATTTTAGAAAAAGTGAAAATCGTAAAATTTCATATACGAAGAGTGATACACCGAAAAACAGAATATAATTTTAAACTCAGGATAGCTAAAACGTAATAATAAATTAATATTATATAAAATTAGAGTGATTTACATCATAATACTAAAAGTCCTCCTAGATTTTAAAACAACACTGCTTGTGTGCCCAGAGAGGAACTTGCAATCAAGTGAATACCGATATCCTGCTTGATTTGCTTCGTATCTATCTTAAAACATGTAAACACATAAAATAAGAATAATGGATTCGTTTTGCGAATGAAGGTAACTACCAAAGCTTGGTTGAAGTTGAGGGTTACTTCAAACATTGACTTTGCAGAGAATATAACTCCATCCATATAGTGATTGTAAAGCAGAAATTTTGTTTGCTTAAGCTAGTTCTGTTAGTTTAAGCATAGATATCGTAACTATACTAAACCTTTTGCTTAATTTAATACATTTTAATCTTAAAGTATTAATCTAATTTTTATTAAATAAATTTAAATTTGATCATGTTTTATTATGTATTATTGTAAAGATGTTAGTTAATAAAACATATGTTTAATAGGTTAACAAAATATTTATAATCCTTCACCACTAGATAGTGGATACCCACAACTTTCCTATTGGCAATAGATTTTAGCACTTATTATCTTTTCAAAGACTGATACATAACGAAAGCCTAAACCCTTCCAGCCGAATCAATTTAATTCAAATCAGTTAGGCTGAATTAATTTCAGCATACTTTAAAGCACAATTAAATTGTTGACTGGAGAAATAAATTGTATATGAACTAATAAACTATAACATTATGCCAAATATAAAATTAACCGAATCTTATCTTTTATTCTTTTATGAGATGAGCTACAACAACGCCAGGCTATAAGAGGAAATAATAATAGTTCGCAAAGATGTGCTTGAACTTAATAGAGCTGTTACTGTTTTTATACGTTTATTTAAAGATAATATAATTTAGTCATGAGATAAAATCTATGCCAAGGGAGTTAGAACATTTATTCCAGTTATAGCTTGGATGAATAAATCCATCTATATTCATGTTCATATCATATCATAGTTTCAGAGGATACTTCCAGGTCAGAGCATAGTGTTTCCATTTCATAGTATTCTGAACGGTAGGAGACTTAATTCTTTTTAGAGGACACTGAATAGATCGCTGCTGCCTCCCCCCCCCCCCAAGTCGTTGTCATCGTACCACATATAGGAGAAGAGAAGTATGCTGGAGTTCCTGCCAATTACGATAAAGACTCATTGAATTTTTCCCGTAATGCTTTCATATTCTGGCACAGAATTGAGAAGCTGAAAGATGCTTACTCACTGGTACGTTTGTAGCCTCTTCTGGACCACATAACTATTACGCAGCATATATTGAGTACTCCAGACAGCACACGTTGTAGATGGGGGGAGGTGTGGAACGTCCCAATTAAGCTGACGGTTGGCCTACATATAGATGAGTCTAAAAAAATATTCGACTACGAGCCATACCACTCAGAAAAATTCAAATGTATCAAAGAAAAAGATAAAAACAATGATTACAAATGTCTCTACAAGCTGTGAAACCCTTACGCACTTCTACATTCATTTTTAAAATGTTTGATATCTATATTTTAGTGGTTTTTATAGAAATAAAAAATTTAAAAAAACCCATGCTATACTTCTGTGGTTCATAATTTAAATAAGACCTAAAAACAATTAAAAGTCAAAATTTTTATTTTTCACTGTTATAATCAGCTGTTTTTACATGGTGTGCAATACTGTGTTTTTAATTATCTCTTATACGAACATGATATGATATCAAGCGTCTAAAGAGTAAATAAATACACATAGCCTACATTGTGTTTTACTTGTAAAGTCATTTAATTCGATGTTTGAACATTTATTCTGTCACCATAGTACTTGCTTTTCACAGATAAAATGAAAATAACACAATAAGCTGATACAAACTTCAATAAGATGCCAATTTGGTTAGGGCCAACCTTTTCAAATCGGGTTTGTGGTAATACTTTCTACATTTAATTTGGTATGCTACTTGAACCAAGCTCCTATTAAAACTTTTTCTCTCTCCTTGCGGCCCATCCCCCTAAGAAGTTAGCGGTCCACTGAATAAGTTTAAAATATTTTTGTGTGTAAACTTTTGCAGCTCTTTTTAAAGATTGAAATAATATTAGGCCGTTACGGCATTTAATTGACTCTGCATAACAAAAATGCAATGATTACTTTATTTTTTAACTCATGTTTATTTCTTATGGGATATACACTTTATTATACTCTCTATACATTAAGTATTATATTTTACTGATAATTAATAATGACAAAAACTACATTCAGGAGATTACTTCATGTGGAAAATGTCTGACAATAAATAATCATATCCGTTGGAATGTCTCAAATTTTAGCGGATCATAAGTAAGTCTGTTTAATGCACAAATAAGAATTGAATATTTGTTACTAACTACTCACATATGGATATATCCCGTTGAAAATTGCAGCTGATGAGAATATCTCATCATCAATTTTCTTCCATTAATAGCTTAAAAGCTGTGTATTTCCTGGGAAATGTATAAGTAAATTTAGAAAAAAATTATTAGGTTGCATAGAAAAAGTTTATTTTACTTCCAGTAAATCAGATTTGGTGAGGTGACAATTCCAAAAGATGGTGTTAAGAAAGTTGCCGGCAGTTTCCTTCGATAGGCGCCATGCGCGCCACCTGACAGCGTTGAACAGCGCTTGCAGACATTTCGTCCTAATTTAGACATAGGTCCTAACTTTAGAACCATTTATCAAACCGTTTTCAGTTTTGAGACATCCAATCTGTGCTTGTATAAATTTAATTTTTGATACAAATTCACGCTTTTATAATATGCAACTTTGAGAATACCCTTAATTTAAAAACCTTACACATGACCTTTGGCTCAAGTTAAATCTAAATTAAAACTTCTAAAATGTAGATGCTTATAAAAAATTTAGTGACATAAATATATCTGTAACAAATACAAAATACCTGCAATGACGCAGGTTCGGAACCCTTGCATCAACATTCGCCAGGACGGCAGTGTGCACCCTTAATCTGATATTTCGTATTAGACACGGGTAAGCCTTTAGTAAGATCACTACATATTGTCTATTACATTTAAACCACAAGACGTAACTTGAGTTCAAATTCATATATACTGTAATCAGTATAAAATGAAGAACTTTCAAGTGTTCAGTAAAGTTTCCATAAGGACTTTGAAACTACTGATACAAATTTATTATCTTGTTTTAACGTTGGTACTAAATTATGTTTAAAATCACTATCTTAAAAATCAATATTATAAAATAAATGCTTCTTTTAAATTTGTTTCAGTATTAATTTGAACCATAAACACATGCATCAAAAGCATTAAAAAACTGTGACCTACATTTTAAAAGATGTTAAAGATATAAACAAATGTCAAAATTATTATGAAAGCAAGTTGTTGGCATATGTTATTTACATTACAAAACTGTGGTATAGTTAGTGAGTTTTTATAATAGCTAATGACACGGTATAGAACGCAGCTTCGCTTATCAGTAAGTACACTATAAAAGACAATTTAATAATACAAAATCCATTCTATGTATTTGATGTGCCTGAATAAAACACAGACTCTGGTCTTTTTGCCAAAATATATTGTTGCAGGGTGCTTTAATGGACAGTTATAACTCACCTATTGATGGATGATTCATCATTTATATTAAAGATCTTGTCCTGATAGGTTGAAGATTTATTGGTAATTATAAAAGTTACGTCTAGTAAATGAAGTTTGCTTTTGGTAATAATTAAAAATCGAAAAGCTATTTAAAAACGAACAGCCATGCGCTAAATAATAAATAAGGCTATTTAGAAGTTGGGAATGGATTACTTAAAACTATTTACGTTCTTTCTGAAACTAATAAAATTGTGATGAAGCCTCTACAATACACGTATCAATTTATATTTTATTAGTTACTTTAATAGGATCATGAAGCAATTATAATCTTTAACAGAACATTCCTATGAACACAAATGTAACGAAATTCCACTATGTTATCAAACTTTAACATATAGCAGACGTAGATTTCACGTCATATTTTCCAAATATCTTTCATCGTGGTCTACATACTTTATAGACTGTTTCAATAAAGTAAAGAAATATTTATTTATTGAATATTATTTATTTTGGGATATTTTGAGCTAGGTTATGAAAACGACTAGCTCCTCTATCACTATGGTCTATTTTGCTTTTTATCACGTTTGTCTCTGTTTTTTATTTAAAAAATTAGAAACAATGTAATATACGGCGTTGCAGTTTCACATGTTTGTGTGCTGTATTATAATGTTATTTTCTGTAAAATAAAAACAATTTATCATCATAAGTTACAAATGGTCAATACTTGACATAACTGGATTGCACTGTGGTAATAAACACGCATTTAATTTGTCTTTCAAGATCTGATTATGTCAAATAAGGTATTACAATTCTCGTATCTTGACAAGCTACTCGTCACAGCCTTATAATTTTTATTGTCTTCTCATCGGTTATATGACATTTGGCTTTAAGTAGTTATATGGCACTGAAAATATTACCAACAGATTCTTTATTTCCGCTGAAAATAACACGCATTACAATTCCGTAACTGATCGTAACTGGGTTCTGATTTTTTAATAAAATCACGCACACAAAGGCACCATACAAAACGAAATAGATCCTATGGTTATTCAATAACACATATACCTGTAGGAGGAAGGAATGGGGAGATTGTTTAAAAATATTGCAGTAAAGATAAACAGTGTTAGATTTTAATAATTAATCAACAAGAAAAACAAAAACTCATTAGTACACCCAGCACCTTAAATCTAATTATTTTATTTCTGCACATGTATGCTTTAAAATTTACAATAAATATTCTTTTACTTACATCTCAGAATGATTTTTCAATGTCGTAATTCTGAATTTGAACAAAATTAAAGTTTAAAACGGATTATTAATAAATAAGCATCCTTAACAATACAAAACAATTCATTTTTAAAATGTTCTAACAATAGAAATGATAATTAATTATATTAACTAATTTTTCAAATCGTTTAATAGGTTTACATTGGTTTACCCAATTTCCACACATGTATGAAACAATTAAACAATTATCGCATAATAGTTTTTTTTTATATAGAAACTCAAAATGATATTTCTTTAGTGACAAATATTAAAAGATATATGTACGCCATACTTCTTGTCGCGTAACAGGATTCGCTGACTTTGTATGCAAAATTTCAAGTCTGTAAATAAGTTCATTCTCAAAATATCCAGCTGACAGACAGACAGACAAGAATCATACACAAATAAATTTGCACATATCCCCACAGTCAGTAGACAAAAGAAACATTGCGTCAGCCTATTGAGAGATAAGGCTAAATGACAGTCAGCCAAATTCCATAGTAGAACATGCATCTCAAAGAACACATTCTTATTTATATTCAAATGATGGTTCAAGCAAAATTTAATGTCTGCAGATTTTTCTTGGGATTTCTTGCCACACGATATATTTACGTAATTGTTAATTAAGTTAGATTTCAACAGTGTCTAAATAATAAAAGTTCTGGTGAGATATCGCGGCTTCGACAACGCAAGAGTGCACTAAAATAAAAATTTTTACTGACTTTTAATGTCGACTCAATTATTTTTCTTTTATTCTGTGAAAAATGACACATGTTTAAGCCTCATACGATTGGACTCGGTTTGTTTGAAAATATATTTATTCTGCTATTTTCCGATGCTATCATAGTTACCCATAACGCAAATGTATAATACTCGTTAATGCGCAACCAAAACCTTATGGAGTGACATGTACACATCATCGTATTCTGTGTTGCCTATATAGAAATGAAGCTTCAAGCAAAGTTTCAAGTCTACAGGTCAGTTTTTTTTTAATACCGTGCGGTTAGACAGACAGACAGACAAAAATAAATTTGTCTTATTACTCGCTAACGCTTAAAATTTTTATAATATATGTTTTCCACTACTCCATAACTTTTACCAATAAGGTAATTAAAACAGATCGAAGCAAAAATAAATAACATCAGGCTCTTTCACCTAAATTAAATACAGTATTTTGATATTCTTATACAATGAGGCTAAACCGTCCCTTTAATTACAAGGATAAATAGTTCTAATACAACGTTTTAATACAAAAACATATAAAAACTTTAATATATACTTAAATTAACCTATAATTAAGAAAAATTAATACTATTAACCACAATAATCACAAGAATAACCATCAGATAATATATGGAACATATATTAAGATAAATAAATACTATCTAGATATTTTGAGTCACAATGTTACTTTTTTTAAGGATCAATATAGCAATATAATAAAACCTTTGAAGAATATCACATTTCCACTAGCAATTTAAATGTAATGCCAATTTTACAAATTATTCACGTTTATCAGTGTTTATTATAATTTTTTGTCTTCTATAGTGTTGTTATTTAATTTATTTATCTTATATAATTAGGGATTAAATTAAAGATAACACAATATTAATAGAGTACGGCTTAAACTTAAGCCCTCCATCAAAACACGCATAAAGCTTCATTTGAGCCAAGACGTTGAACAAAAACACAACCACCCTACGGTCGTGGAACTACTGCCTTACTGGTGTTCAAAAAATTGTTACTCCTAAAAGCAGCACCTTTGATTAGAAAAGTTCCAAATTCACACCGAATCACAGCTTTGGACACATTCAATTCTAAGTTTACCAGTTCAACATTCGCTCTCAACATGCTGTAATCTTGAACATTTCCACCCCGTACCCTTGGAAAGCCTATAATGTTGACCCAGCACATTTATAACAATCGAACTAATCTATGAGTACAAAAAGATTCACACATGAACATACAAAATAAGACGTTTATATACATCAAATGGCAGGCTTCTTCGTTATTGTCTGTTATCAGTTTAATCAGGTAGACTCCGCAGCGCTGGGTAGTCGCTCAGAATCAGTTCTGGCCCGTCGTCTTCTCGACAAGAACGTGGAGCTGTTGACTTCCACGCAGAGGACGGCCAAGGGGTAGTCACAGGGGAGTCTCTCCTGTCCCAGCAGTCTCTGCTGCAGAAGAGGGGAGGCGAGTCCAGTCCTGTCCGGACTGTCCGAGTCCCAGGCGTCGCAGTAGAGGTCCATCGCTCGCTCTCCTGTCACCTGTGACCCGTGCCAGATGTACTTGTGGGGCCTGTGCACAACAGTAGAACATTTCAGATAGTTTGGGTTAGGTGCATGTTGATTTGACATTACCTAAAAGACAACATTGTGAATTCAAAGTTCGAAACAAAACAACTAATATACGCGTTATCTAACCAGTATATGCCATAACAATTTAAAGTACAGACTAAAAATGGCCTTTAAAGTAATATGAGACACCTTTTTAGGTGCACCATTAATAAATGGAGTGAAGTGTTCAGTCTAAATCCAATATCTCCATCTTCCGCTAACACTTCAACTCCTGAAACTCCCATTACACATGACCAACACACTCAAACAGAGGAACTCTTCTACTTCCTTACAGACTGACAGGCCAAAGTGATGTAGGAGGTGAGAGATGATTGGACGAGCTTTCTTTCAGTTCCAACGGGTCACTCAGGTGAACGAGTGATTCGGATCAGCGAGGTTAAAAAACCCGTTCACCCCCAAACGTTTCGTTCACTACTTCTCACCAACTGACAGAAATTTTGTTTCCTTCAAATAAGATTTATTATTTTTAAGAATCGTAAAAACCTATAATATAGAATTAAGTTCATTTAAACACCTTTATCAATAGAAAAACAGCTTAACATTATATGCAACTAACTAAAAGTGTGTTGATTCTATGCGTTATAGGTTACAGTAGGTCCCCAAAATCGTGCAGCCGTTCATTCGTTTAATCTTTTCTTTCGTTCAGTCGTTCATTAAGTTCAGTTGTTTTTTTCGTTCAGTCGTTCATTAAGTTCAGTTATTTATTTCGTTTAGTCGTTCATTAAGTTCAGTTGTTTATTTAGTTCAGTCGGTCTTTCGTTTACTGCTGACTGATTAAGAATAGAACCAAAGCCTCGTTACTATGACCTGGTGTTGGCTACTTATTGTGTAAGATTATGTTGTTACTTATAAAAATATATTATTTTCAAACGAGTAATGTGTTTCTTTACGTTTTAGTAATTTACTAAGTACATTTGTAATAAGTATTAACATGTAAAGTATCTGGTAACTTACGGTTAAAAAAACATTTGGTGGAATTATTTATATTTACTAGACTCAGGAAACAATACATAAATTGTTATATATACATTCACTGTACTATATGTTATTTCTTCCTCTATCGTTCACTTGTTTTAAAGCGGATCTTTTCGCTCACTTTGTTCATTTCGTTCACAAGAGGACCGGTAGCCTATGACACGCTCTAGCGGGAAGGCTGACCGAGTTAATTGAACGTATCACGGAAGTGAACGACACCGACTGAGCCAGATCAGTCAGATGATCCAAAAGTTCCACCACTATCGCCCACTGGCCATTGACAGTGATGGCGGTCCTCCACTACAGCGAGCCCCACCCCTTGCTTTAAGGTGCTGTGATACTAGGGGCTATAAAACCCTGTCACGATTACCAGTTTAATGAACTGCAACAGAAATCTACCTCCATCTTGTGGTCGGTGAAATAAAAGGTCTGGTTATTGTCTTCAAATGTAAAAAAGCAAAACTCCACAATCGTCAGTTAAATTATAATATACTTCCTACTTTCATTAGTATATCCTAGTACGGTTATATTTTTCATTGTTAATAAACACGCTTTTACTACCGCCCGGCTAGCTCAGTCGGTAGAGCATGAGACTCTTAATCTCAGGGTCGTGGGTTCGAGCCCCACGTTGGGCGCATCCTTTTTATTTAGTTCAATAACCGTAAATTAAATCAGAATATACAAAATAAAGTAACTATTTTTGTATTTTCTGTGTTTACTGTATTTTAAAATAGCGAATAGATTCCCTGTATTATGGAGATACTTTAATACTTTCTCTCGTAAAGTCTGCGCAAACGCATAAGTTATTGATGTTGTTTAGATAACGCGTTCGTGTTACCTATTTTTATGCATACTTTTTAGCCTAAATCTGATTAGAGCTTAGTCGAACTTCTTGTAGTCAACATTTACAAAAACGTGGAATGCATAAATTACTGGAAATTAAAGTTAGAATTTGAATTAAAACTCTATCTTAAAAGATTGCCTATATAGTATACATTTAAATTTGCATATTTGGAAATTTATACGGCGAGCTGTTTATTGCACCGGTTTTTTTTAAACTCTGTTTCAAAAGCTCGCATCACAGGTCAAGAGCTAAATAACTTAAAAAATAACCACCGAATAACTTTTGCAAAAATGAATACAGGGGAAGATACTTAAAACCACTTGCCTACATCAAGTTAAATATTATCCGAAAGCTAAAACCCAACAAGCAGATGGAAACGAAATAGGTTTTTAATCTTCAGAAGAAAGTCCATCCCCTTACCCACACAGTAATCTGTTGACAAATCCACACAGACGACTTAGTGAGTTTCACCCAGGTTTAATGAAAGTGCTGTCACTAATACCATATAACAATAGGCGAACAGTTCAGAATTTACTTTCTTCAGGAAAAAGAAAACATTAAAAATTGAAGAAATCCTTCTGTAAACACTTATTTATGAAGATTGCTACCTAAACTTAATTGGCTACTACGATTTAAGCTACAAAATCTACAAAATTTACTACGATCTAAAATAGTAATTATAAAAATTTTGACAAACGTTGTTTGAAGCAAAGGTTTAAGACCGAATATTTGATAAATTATGAATAATTAGAAATATTAGGATTTTATAGTTTGCATTACTTTGTTGGGAGCCAAAAAGAGGTAATGAAAGTGGCTCAGATACTGTTAGTGTAGACAACAGAATTAGTTTTATGTACAGAATTTATAATAGTATTTAATATTATTATCATTATTCCATATTTCGTTTATATATAGTTTTATATATAAATGTATCTCATTTAGTTTGTATTAAAAATTAAGCACATTAATAAACCATTAAGCATGCGTCATTTATGCAAGAAATTTTTAATGTTTTGAAATAAGACGTAAACGAACCATTAATATAACAGCTTAAACAATTATTATAATGTATATTATATACTTTAAAAATGCATATTTTACAATTTCGTTAATTGATTTGGCAAATCCTGATTTAAACTGTGATGGTTATTGAATTGAATAAGAAATATGCGCCCAACGTGGGGCACGAACCCACGACCCTGAGATTAAGAGTGCTCTACCGACTGAGCTAGCCGGGCTGTGGTTTATTATACTATTTCACAATGAATTATAGCGAGGATATTTATTTCGTCAACGAAGAGAAAATATGAATAAAGGGCACATGTATCAATCTATATTTGACTTAATAGCTCTGAACTGTTAACGAAGTATGAAGGTTTAAACATAAAGCGATGTGAACATGTGTCTCATCTTATAGTTTGGAGTCTGTACTGTCTGTAAATAAAATACCTCTGATTTAGAGTCACTAAAAGAACAGGCAGCCACAGGCCACCGCATGTGACCGTGGTACTAAAATAGCGCACTACGTTATACAGGCTATCGAAACATCACGCGACTCTTGATTTCCATATTGTGACCTATTTGAAACATATTCTGTTTAAATGTATTTAAATTATACTAAATGTTTGACGTTATGTTTGTTCATAATTTGTATTGATACAAAAATATGTTTCTTAAAAATAAAAGTTAAATTAAAAATTAATTAACTAAAAGTGCACGTATATGTCATTGACTTTGAAATAAAACTACCTTAAAAAATAGTCATGGTATGGTATTTTATCCAAAGTAATGCTTTGAAATAACTTTTGAAATATATTGATTAAAAATTGTAGGAAATCATACAAATTTACAGGCAGTAATTGATTTTATATCTATAATATTAGTGTAATAGTTTAAAATCATATTTTCGAGTAACCATTTATTCTCCATTGTAATACATAAACAGCAAACAGATCTTAACATATACTTCTCTGTTGCAACAAATCTTTGTGAAGCATACAGTTTTAAAATATATGGCAATACCATCAAACAATTTATTCAGCAGAGATTTATTATTTTAAGAATAAAAAATAGAGCAGCAAAATATATTGACGAGTTCGTTATCTTGTCTGAAAACCAGTACCAAGGTGACAGCTCACAATTATAGTCCGTTTTGTACTATTTAACTGTTTTATACTACAGTATCTATAGTACTCACCTAATCTCTACCATAAAATAACTCATTTGTTGCCGGGTCTTTTGACTAAACATTTGACAGCTAACGCGCCTAGGTACAATTGTAAGAGGTGTTGTTACTTTTTACACACTCACCCGCTTGACTCCAGCCCAGTGCCAAACTTTCAATGCCCTCCCCACCCCTTTGTTCATATCATATTGTTTGCCCACCCCTGTAAAGAAACCCCTCTCAACACATTATCCGACCCTCTCTTACACTGAGGTCTCCCTGTCACCTCAATGTGCCATGAACTCCCAAACTCTCCTAACCACAAGGTAATTCTGTTTGCTCGAACTAAGATCCGCTCACTCTCATCACTGTTTTGACTCCAACAGATCAACATTACTGAGCGTTATGGGTCCAATCTGTTCGAGAATGGTCCAAGTAAGAATGGAGAAGGGGAGTGTAAAAGGTGATAATAGATACCATATATAAATCCCAATCAACATTTCTACAGTAATTCACTTGAACGGAAGTGGTCGTACTGGTAAATCGTGTAGAAATATGAATTTAAATTTAGGTTAAAAAAGTAAATTAAAGTAAAAATTTATTATTTTACTAAGAAAAATTATCGCTAAAAAGACATATCTAGCTTAAAGCTTAACCTGGAGACCAACGGCTTAAAGGTGACATCCGAACCTCAGCTTAGCGGTCACCCATCCAGGCGATAACCGTTGTACCCACAACACTGCGCCATTGGCAATTCAAATATCGTTACAAAGCAAGACAAAAATGGAACCACCTGAACTTATTAAAATTTAAAAAAGAATTTAAGATATTAGAACTTTTCTGCCGACGTCAACTTCTGGTCCTCATCCTGCCATGGCAACATTCTACCGCCAGGTAACCTAAAGTGACTTTTAGTTACCAACTACTCTTCTATAACAGGTGTGAATCCTTCTTAAAACTTAAAACCCCAAAAACATGATGTTAGCTGAGACACGCTCACAGCATTTGCTTCAGTTACAACTGTACCCAGCGTTCTCTCATTTGAAAGAATTAAGGATTTATCTGAATTGTCATGTGTCCTGGTAGCTAAATTCTCACAGGTTCCAACCGACATATTGCATTCTGCATCCTGAATCCTTTCTCTGACCTTCGAACAGACTCCATTTCACGCAAACATTAAATTGTTTGTCACCCTTATAGACATTAAAAAGGCACTATTTTTCTCTTTTCATTCTTTCAGGCTACAAAATTGGCCTCATCACAACACTCCGCAATGTGCTGACTCTTCGACGCAACTTTCAACCCAAACTCTCTTCCACCCTGTCTGCTGATAGACATTACGTCAATAGTATCCATGGCAGAAAAGAAGGGTTGGTCCTACATTAACCTCAACTCAGTCATAACTGAACCAAACTTTTTTAATGTCAAGTTTGGGTCGCTAAAGGGGGTGCCGAATATTGCATTAAGTGCAAAAAAGTATAATTCTAAATTTTAAATTAGGTCTGTATACTTAATGAAAATAAATTGGAAAAGTGGAAAATATAATTTATTTATTATCTTTAAAATTAATTAGCTTTATTTAGGGTATTGAGGGGTTGGCTAGGTACTACTATGCCCTCCAATAAAAAGCTAAAATTATTATTTAAAATAATTTCCCCCGTTATAAAATCATGTTCTATATGTGACACCCATATTCAAATTCAAGTAAATAACACTGCAAGTATTAAGTTTTGAAAAGTTTTTCAAGACTCAAAATTACCAGGATAAGTCGGTCATAATGTTTTTGCCGCTGAAGCTGTAAATTCTCGGGGGTTGTGGAAAGTATGCTCCATCACCACTGAACATATCCTGCCAGGAGTTGAAGAGGACATCTCCCTGCGGCAAACATGATTCATTAGATTTATATTAGTGGCAACGAAAAATCAATGTAAATTGTCTTCTTAATGATGTGAAACTAGAACTAATAAGCCTTCTCCCCTAATTAAATTAATATAATACGTTTTATATTATCTATAAAGGTTTTGAAAAGGTATATAAATCCACTAACTTTTATGTAATAATATAAATTATGTGCGTAGGTATGTGCAAAATTCATATGCATCTGATAAGATCCATACTGATTCTGGAGGATTATACTGTAACAGGTTAAAGTTTTTAAATGATAAACAAATAAAAATTGCACCTGAGCGTGTTGGTCAAAACTGACAAGACAATTTTAATACTTTCCCCAATCATCAACTAGGCTGACATGGCTTTGATATTTCAAAGCATTATAATTAAAATATAGATATTTCAAATTCAATATAAATAAATGAAGAGAACGAGATACATTTTATTGATATTTCTACTAGCATACGTAAGACGTGTAGTCCGGGGTTGGAAAACATCTAGAAATCTTGAAATAGCATATATCTTGTGTTACGCTCAAGAAGGTATTTGAATTTTTGCTAACCGAATGTATAAAACAGAGCAATGTATAGTTTACACTCCTGAGAGGGCAATAGCTGGACTTGTACCATAAAGTGTTGAACGTCTGTTATTCGAAATTTAAATGTTCAGGGAATGGAGGTTTGCATAATACGTATATCGGTAGGATGGGACAACTCCTACTACACGATAAATAAGGGGATAATCTAATAACATTAGGTTAGCTGGAAAAAGCAAATTTATGGATTTGGTCACCTAGATAACTAGACTTAAATTGTGAACGTTAAGTTTTGCTCCAGTTTACCTCTTAGCGCAGGGTCTGAAATTTGAAGCTGTCACGGACTTGACCCCTAGTTTGATAACATTCTCCAAGAAAGAAGCTTAAAAAGACATCTTCACATATTTTGGACATCAGAGACACATAGACTACAAAATATAGTGTTATCTAGGAGAATAATTATTGTCATTTTCTGGTGCTAAATTAAATATTACAAAATATTATTAAACATAATAATCAAAACTAAAAATTTCCATAGTTCCTTTAATCTCCTTACATTTCCTTGACAATGTTCTTATTAAGCACCACTGCCTTATTGGTAATGCAGTAGTCTCTGACCATCGTAGGACTGATTAAAGAGATTCAACTTGTACTCTTTTCCATAAGAAAGTTACATCCTCTTAATTATGAATTGAATTTATGAATCAACAGAGCGTTTTCAACAATAAACAAAATTAAAATTTGGTTCACCAATGAATTACAAACATTGTTTGTAATAATTACAAACATAAGATAAATTACGCATCATAAAAACTACAACATAAAGCTTTGCCTAACACGTTTCTGTTAGTATCATTCAGTTGCCTTACCTTGAGGTTGACAACTGGTAGAACTCTGTCCGGGAAGCGAACCAGGGAGTCTATATTCTGCGCCCTTGATGAGAGAAATGCTCTGAACTTGCTTCTGAGACCGGCTCTTCTAGCCTGTCTGTAACACTGGTAGTCTGCTTGGCCCTTCAGATCTCCGGTGAAGGGTTCGTTTAGGGCCACCATCCTCAACTATAAATAAAAAATTTTTGCTCCAATATCAGTTTTGAAAAAACCGATTGGATTGAAAGTACATTAAGATTGTAAAAGCTAATGCAACACTTTAAAATATGCTTTCGAACTAGAAACTGCCTTCATCGACCTTACACAATATTAATAATCATACTTATTTCTAGATGCATCTTCAACTCGTTCATCTTTCTGGATAAGAAGCAAACTGTTTCTACTGTTCAGCATTTAAAGAAGAAAAATTAACGTTATAACGCATAAGTAAATTTTACAATATAGGTTATTTCATAGCATCAACATACCAATTAAATAAATCAATACATAAAAGAAATAATTGACCAAACCAGCAAGAGATTCATGATATGAAAAGTCATCAATTAAACTCCTTAATACTGCAATAACATATCCTAGTGATAACAGATATGAGAGTTATAAATTTTGTAATAATATACTCAAGAGAAATGGCTTGAGGTTTTACGTAAACCCCATCTTGGATAAACTATTGGATTAGGAGCTTACTTTTTTACTGATCTGGAAATCTCTTATGAATACTTTTCAGTTATTTGCTGTGCAATTTGCAAACACTAAACAAAAATGTGAAACAAGATGTTTTGCTTCAACGCTTCGGCCAGAACTTATAAAATATCGTTTTATGAAAGGCTGTACAAATTTACATTCTCTAAAAGCTTATAACCTCTGAGCATCCTAATGGCTCTAGATAATTCCAACTCTGGATGATTTTGAATTGTTGGAACACTTGACCACTGAAAAACTTGACCTATTTCCTGAACTTCCTGGATCATTCCTGGCTTGTAACATCTGAAAATATAATTCTGTAGATTCATCTCTCGTCTCGGATCAACTAAAATCTAGAGGGTTACAGTCTCTAGAAGTAGTTAGCTAATAAGAACATCCGGCATGTAATTCCCCTATTTGGGACATATTCTTTAAAATCTTTAGGTTGTTACTTCGAGGATTAGAATTCTGGAAGCTTCTGAACTCTGGAAAACTCCATCTTTTTCCTTCTTGAAGCTTATAAACTCTACATTCTACTAGCCGAACTATGGAAAAACTATTGGTATTGCATTATATATTCTGCACAATGCGTACTTTAATGTTAGTCATCAGTTATGTTTGTATGATTCTGAATAGTTTAGTTTGTAGAAAAAATTTATTGGTCAAAAAATTCCTTCTTTCTTTCCTAGAGTACCCAATAGCTTATCCCAGTTACCATTACTTAGTTAAGCAATTAATATCAATGTTACTAAAACCACAATTCTTATGATAACTATGTAATGATAATATTTATGTAAACTACATGGTCAAATTCGTTTTTAAACGAACCGGATAAGAAGGGACGTAACTCAACAGTAATCTTACTCTTCTACGCTGTTTTCGTATGTCTAGTGGTTGCACGCACTTTATACAAAAATTATCATAAACGTTTAAGCCAACAAAAATAAAGATAGATTATGAGTGCCGTTTTGGGCATGCCAATTCTGAACAACGGAGGCCGTCCTGAATTGTAATCAAAATTCTGTGAAATAAATGTTAAACGTTTAATAACAAAACTGTTTAGGCAGAACCAATATTTTAAAAACAGGTTCTTTACGACGCACTTATCCGATACGCGTGAAATCCATGAACTTATACCATTAGTGTAAATGGCATGGCTAAACATTCCTAACTATTAAAATATATATTCTATAAGTATCCATATTGCCCGATTCGTTTTCTTCACAATTCCACATAATATAATAATCTGTGACTCTTTAATTTGTTTTAATTGTGGCATACTTATATAAGCCATATTTGTGCCTTATTTTAGTTGTTTTACTATAACTTCGCCACATAAGGTGTACTGTTAAATATGTAAATGGAAGCCTCTTGCAACATTCTTATACAGTACAAAGTTCTTTATATTTCATATCAAAACTAAAATTTTATGAATATAACAAGTATTTTACCAACATATATCGTAAAGTGTAACAAAAACAAATACACATAGTGTGGGTGACAAAACATAAAATAAAGATTGTATGCATTTAAAATTAATTAAAATTATGCTAAATTGTTTGATACTTACCATTCTTCTTTGTGACTGTAAGCGTGAAAAGAAACTTTCTTACAATTTGTTGAAGCTTGGTACTAAATAAAGTGTTATGTTTTAACTATTGATAACAAGTAATAAAATAGTACATCAAAATACAGTACATCAAAATACAGTACATCAAAATACAGTACATCAAAATCGCACTCTTACTTTATTAGATAGTACAACGTGCATAATAAGAACCTCTTTAGAACTCTTAATTAATCTGTAGATTTCTGTTAAAAAAACACACATAGCCATATGGTTGTAAAATAAATTTTAGTTTTTAGAACTTAACATTTCATAAAAAACTGTATTAATTTCTGTGCTCAGTATTTGTATCCTGACAAATAATGTCAGTAAGGATGATCGATCACATTAAGGGGAGACACTTAAGAGTTATTTAACGTAAACATGACACGTACTTATTTGAATTGTAAACGTGGATTTTAGGAGTAGTTAGTTTTGTATCCAAACTAATTTTAATAATTGCAATAACTATCATAGTTCTTAAAGTTGGAAAGTAGAACGTTCCTACAATTATTAAATTACATGCTTATACTACAAATTGCTTGAGAAATAATTCACAAATTTAGTCTATATGTATAATTTCTGATATACATAAACTCATTAAATAATTGCATGAAATCAACGTTCAGATATTTTCCTTTTTCCTTTTTCTGAACCTAAAACACCTCTTTTGCTCTCCGGTTAACCAGTGTAATCCATCTTTGATCAACAGAAGGTTCCAAGTCCTAAAACAGGCTGCAGACCATGTTGAATTATTAGGAACAGATGTGTAATAGACAATAGTACAAGACACATCATTGCAAGCCAGGCCGTATGGGCTGTTACCGCACCCCACTTCCCCCTCACCTTGTGGCTTCGCCACATTGTCATATCAGCTGATTGTCATTATGAGGCAACGCGACGATGTATCGCTTCATTCCGGTTGTTTGCATCTGTCTTGTTCTTTGGCGTTCAATTATTCTGCATGTTCTTATTTTGTTATTAAGCTATTATTTGCTCATGTTCTGTGTCGCAGTGTAAACTCGTGTAATCGTGATGGTTAAAGATTCAGGAAGATAAATGAGAAGTTGAGGTAAACGAACAGTAACGATCGCTCGATTGTTGAATTCAATCGATTATCCCAACATTAGATGTTATTCTGTTACAGCTGACAGCACCACGTCACAACAAAGACTTGAATTGATATGTCTTGTACTATATTGAAGTTTCACAGTTCTGATCGTTAAAATTACAAACTACTTATATAATATCATGAAGTAATTAACACGTTCACGATGACGTGTACACCATCGAGTACACGCGATCTTTCACAACTGCCATCGTGTACCCGATCGGTTACCAGGTTTTCGTAAAGTACGTCGTGCGTCCGATGGAGTAGACGTTGCTATGTATTTCTTTATTGCGTTTCTATTGTATGTCTGTCTTGGGTATGTGGGTCTTGGTCTGTTAAATTTGATCCCGCGCTTAAATCAATACCTCAGACTTTCATGTACCCCGTTGGCTGAACGACGCTTTTTTACGAAAGTGTTTTTAACGGGGGAAAATAAAAAAAAACGCATGAAAACAATTGTTTTGTGAAAAATTGCGATGCCTACATACCTTTCTCGTTATACTTAGACGTTTGAAGTGGAAAAAACCGATTACGGTTTTTTTTAATATTGAAAATTCGAGACGGAAAATACAAATTTCTGGAAAAAAAGTCTCCATGAACGTGTTATAAATGAAAATAAAAAATTTTTACACATATTATATATATGTCCTATCTTCGCACTAAGAAACCCTGTCCAGAAAAATGCACTAAGAAACAGCTGAGCACTTTTAATTTCAGGTTTTAACCTTATACGGTTTTTAAGGTTTTTCAATAGAAAATGCCAAAACTTTACCATTATAACTGTACCATAATTAAATTAACCGTACATGCATTTATATGATGCATAGAAAATTTGTTATGGTCATATATACATACTAAAAAACTCCATAACAGTTTGCTTTTAAATTTGAGCACCCAATAATTATAGTACTGGAATATTATCTAATTGTTACTTCTTATCTCAAGGAACTCACCTCTTAAAAAGTTCTTCAAACAAATGATTTGGAAGCAAATTACAATAACTAACAAACATATATTGATAAGAATTCGTTCCTTGTATCAGAACTTGTAACCTGGGAGTAAAACTGTTTTGCATCGATTTATTCATTTCATAACAGTCTAAGTGTAACAAGTATTATTGATGAACAATAAGTATGTCAGGTGAGGTGAAAGGAATTGGCTTTAGGTTTAGCTTGATGGATACAAAATAATTGCTGTTAAGGTCATTATATACCGGTATGCGCAGTTGAAAAAGTAATACAAACGTATTTACCTTAGGGAAATTACAATTTTTAGATGTTCGCCCAAATGATAGATCAATAGAAGTATATACCACGAATCTTTTAATCTGAAAATTACCATCAAAAATGTTTCTTCTTCACCAATTACGTTGAACTAAACTTCAATTATTGGTATATTTTTTTCTTTTTCTTGCATTAATGCATAAATGAATCGTGTTAAGATTGGTTTGTTTATAATTTTAAAGTTTAAATGTTCTCTCCTTAAATACATATTTAATAGAGTGAATGCTTTCGTAGTTTGAAACTGTTAGCCTTTTAGAAATCTTTAATTATCCTGGTGGTCAGTAGGTAAAATTTCAAACACATAGTACACTGTACAAGTATTGAAAATGAATTAGGAAAGTGGAAAGTCAACAAACGTTAAGCTGAAAGAAAGAACTAAGATTCAGAAGTACGTTGAGGTTAAATACAATCAGTGATCGTATCCATAATTTTAAGTCATTTACTGGCTTTTAAGATTTTGAAACTGTGTGTATGTATGGGTTAGAGATATTTTCTGTTCTTTAGAATCTTTCTGAAGTAGATAATCACAGTTATTTAAAATATTTATATCATTTAAGAAATCAGAAAGAAAGCGAATAGGTATTTTTTGTTTATCACGCCAATCTTCCATCGCGTGTCTTTTTGCTCTTGTCCATCATCTAAATCTAAGTCCAAACTGTTTATATGAAGGCAGATTGCAAGATACGTTAGCTTTAGTTCATGGTTAAAATACAATATATTAGAAGCACCTGCTGTGAGTCCATGTTGGGAGGGAGATTGAGGAGGTTGGACGGCTCAAACATTGGTTCTCGACGGTCCGTTGTGGTTGTTGGGGGAAGTTCCGTAGTCACAGGCACCAGAGATCCCAACTGGAACATTACTTTACCAATATACAACAACACCATATATGGCATTTTTAATTAGTAAAAGAGTGTGCATTAATTAGAGGTAATTAGTGATGTATTAACGTTTCCTAGGAAACCACTTAATATTTTCGATATATTTGTTATCCTTCCATTTGCATTTGTAATGTTTTCTGACTATCCTCTGCTGAGTAGGCTGAGATTTAATGTTAGGCGTTTTGTATATTAATATTTTTAAACGTGATTAAAACTGAATAAATTAATTTCCAAAGAATAGTTGTCGTTTCCTAGGCAACCACTTAATATGTCGTTGGTTTTCGCCTATCTTTTGATTTTGTATCAACTATAATTAGGTGTTACTATTAGTTGGCTGAGATTCAGAATTAGGCGTTTAATATATCATAATAGTACAATGTGACTAAAATTGAATAAAGAATTTTTCCAGACAATAATTAACGTTTCCTAAGAAACCACTTGAAATTTTCGATATATTGGTTTTCCTTCGATTTGCATTTGTAATGTTTTCTTAGTTGACTAAGATTTAGTGTTAGGCGTTTTGTGTATTAATATTTTGAAATTTTATCAATACTAAATAATAATTATTTTTTCATAGAATAGTTGTCGTTTCCTAGGAAACCACTTAATGTTTCGTTAGTTTCGATATCTTTTGATTTGTATTAACTATAGTATGTTACTATTAATTTGCCTGAGATTTAGTATAAGGCGTTTAATATATATTATATAAGGTTAGTACAATGTGAATAATATTGAAATAAAATAATTTTGCAAAGATTAATTAACGATTCCTAGGAAACCACTTGATATTTCGATATATTTGTTAATCCTTCGATTTACATTTGTTAATGGATTTCTGAGTATCCTAGTTGGCTGCGATTTAGTGGTAGGTGTTTTGTCTATTAATATTTTTAAATGTGATTAAAACTGAATAAATTAATTTTCAAAAAATAGTTGTCGTTTCGTAGGAAACCACTTAATATGTCGTTGGTTTCGATATCTTTTGATTTGTATCAACTATAGTGTGTATTACTATTAGTTTGCTGAGATTTAGTATTAGGCGATTAATGTATCATTATTAGTACAATATGACTAAAACTGAATAAAATAAATTTTCCGTTAGAATAATTTAACGTTTCTTTAGGAAAACTATATTTGAAATTTTCGATATATTGGTTTTCCTTCGATTTGCATTTGTAATGTTTTTTTCTGAACTAGTTTGGCTGGGATTTAGTGTTAGGCGTTTTATATATTAATATTTTGAAATGTGATTAAAAACTGAATAAATTATTTTTTCAAAGAATAGTTGCCGTTTCCTAGGAAACCACCTAAATATCTCGCAGTTTCTATCATATCTTTTGCATTTGCATTAACTATAGTGTGTTTACTATTAGTTTGCGGAGATTTAGTATTATTCGTTTAATGAATCATAATATTACAATGTGAGACCTAAAACTGGAATAAAAATAATTTTCCAAAGAATAATTAACGTTTTCCTAGGAAACCACTTGATATTTTCGATATATTTGTTATCCTTCGATTTGCATTTGTAATGAATTTCTGAGTATCCTAGTTGGCTGCGATTTAGTGGTAGGTGTTTTGTCTATTAATATTGTAAAATTTAAGTAAAACTGAATAAAGTATTTTTTCAAAGAAAAGTGAGTTGCCGTTTCCTAGGAAACCACTTAAAAACTTTCGTTAGTTTTGATATCTTTTGATTTGCATTATTATGGTGTATAAATATTAGTTTTACTGAGACATAGTATTAGGCGTTTAATATATGATAAAATAGTACATTGTGTGAATAAAATTGAATAAAAGAAAGAAAGAATAATTAATAATATGTTTGAAAACATGCAAATATGCATTCTTTGATAAGTTTCTATAGCATACACATACCGTTGATATTAGCTCCAGTTAACCTTCCACTCAGTAGTGCAGCGTCTGGAATCTACCGCTGTCAGAGACTTCACTCCTGAAATCTGGAGTCATGTTTATGTGAAGACATAAAAAGTTCTGCTACGGGGAAACTCAAATTGAACCTCTTTGCATTGTTTTGTCATCAAAGACATCTAGATTTAAACGTATAGTGTAATATAGGTGATCAGGTACTTTCATTGTCTCACCAGGTGCACAATTGAGTGTGACAGATTTCAGACGCTGCACTATGGGGGGGGGGGGGGGGGGGGGGGGGGAGCAGGAGCTAAATTGTACATTCACACTTTATATAGTTTATATATAGTTATCCACTGTGATTGACTAGTTTCTATAATAATCAGTCAACATCAAAATAATATTGACATGCCTTAAACAAACCTTCTTCCAAGTCTACGTGCAAATTTCAAGTGATTTAATTTTTTTAATATACCTACCACGTTGATATATCCAACCATCAAGTTATTAAGAAAATATGTGCGGAATATCATTATTATTTTTGCACTATTAAAATCCATGAAAAACAAACCGTTCTACATAATAAAATTTCAGATTAATGAAGAAACCTAGTAGGATATCGCATTCGTGTATCCTTTAGAAACAATGTAATAATTCCGAACATTTCAAATCTGACTATTATAGTGTAAATAATATATGTATATCAGTATTAAATATACATCAATCTATCACCATTGCACACAAAAATCTTATTAAAATGTTATGAAAATTTTCGTAGGCATTTTATAGGAAGAGAACAAATGAAGCTTACCTATTTTGGCATACTGGCCAAATTAGACGTACAAGACCTGACTACAAATCCTTAACAAATCGTTTTCAAGTTCAGAAGATAGCCTCTAACTATCTACAACTAAATTGGTTTACATTAATAATAAAATTTGTATTACCATAAATTTTCCATGGAACAAGTTTTAACCTACGATTTCTCATAATAACATTTAACTTGAGCACTTGAATTAATACCAATCAATGTGAGTTCAGTCCAAATCCTTTATGTAATTAGAAGTGAACAATGATATTTAAAGTACGCTGGTAAATTTTTAACGAGAAATTATCATTTAGCTAACACTTTGATAAAAATACCCCACGTAACTTAAATGACATTTATTTCCACGTTTGCTACTATTTGTATGTATTATATTGGTATCACAAATGTTTTCTTAAAGAGGGTCGCCTCTCCTTTTCTTTTTTCTCCGACACGAGCAATTGAAAATCTTGTACTTTAATTTTCTACCGTTACTTTAATAGTAAAGCACTTACGGCGATATATTGCCACCCATGTCTCACTCTCACTAAGAGTGCCTCCTCGTCGATGATGTAGGCGAGGGTTCCCACAGGACTCACCAACGACATCTGTGAATGAAAACAACTTCAGTCGACTCACTAAGACGTCAGTGCCAGAAATCTCAGATATGTCTAATCGGGGAAATCCTACTTGTTATACCCTTAAGTCGTTACTTATACCTGTCATAATACCTTTGCACTCGAAGGCTTATTAAAGTACTGTAGAGTGTAGATACTAGTGCCAGTTCCAAACTTCTGTTAAAACTGTTAGTAATAAGACTAAACACACTTACCTAAGAGTTGCAGTGTACGTTTCGGATAGAGTTTACTGTAATAGAAACTAAAACATAGTTGTGTTTGCATATAATTATCTTCAAAAGAGTAACTACAGCTAAACATGTACAATAAATACCCATTTTAGAAACACGAGAGACCTAACCGTGGTAATAACATTTTATAAACTGTACATTCATTTATAGTTTATAACAGTATTTTAAAATAAATTTATTGCACCAATGGTGCATCTGCAAATAACACTCATCATGTAATCTATACCATGATAAAATTTTCATATACAGGGTGTTCAGCTAAAGTGTTCCAATACTTTGCAATTTTTCTCACAAGCAGGGAGCACCAAACTTGTCCCAGTTAAGAGGTGTCAGTTGTTTGTTGCTCCTGGCTTTTGCAAACGTATCTTTAAAGTGACCGTGCTCACTTATGCGTTGACGGATTTCGTTGGAAAAAGTACCGTTATAATTGTCATGGAATTTCTAAATATTTGGTATCTTGTAAAATTTGTATAACCTATTTAAAATAGCTGGTGCCTATCAAAATACGAAATCTTTTGGTATACGAAATCTTATAGGTATACCTATAAAGCGATCGTTCTCGCTTATGCTTTGACACATTTTTTGGAAAAAGTTATAGTTAGAATTTGTATAAAAATTAGTAAATGGTGAGTAGGCCTATTCTATGCATTTCTTATAACATACAGGATTTTTGTTATTTGACTTTAAACATTTTTAAACAAACGCCATTTTGAAACGGGTACAAGGAAATTGACAATATTTTATTTAAAAAAATATAACAAAAGTTTAATACAATTTCCAAGTTTCATCATATCTTTATCTCAACAGTTCAAAATATATAGTTTTTTTTAATAAAAACACATAGACAGATAGATGGAAAAATAAAGGATTTATGACATATTTATCTGTATAACAAAATCCCAAAGTATTGAAACACTTTTAATGAACACTATAATATTTATGTTATTATTTTCATTTTTTAAAGCTCCCCAAAACATATATATATAATGACACCATTGTGCATTTTAAAACTGGATATAGTTTCGGAAATCTCGGACAAACAGCTGTAACACAAAATGAGCTAACATTTCTTATAACCCTGTATATTTTGTATAGTTTATGTACTAAGGCTAAAACACACTAACTTATACTAACTTATATTTGAAGTATGCACTTTGGATAGAGTTAATCGTAATATAAACTAAAACATAGTTATGTGTAACTAAGTTCAAAGTATTAATTAATGCTACAACTTGTACAAAAAATATTCATTTTAGAAAGATGAGGAGACTTCCGTTGTAAGAACATTATTTAACTGTATATTCTAGTACAGTTTATACAAGTATTTAAACGTAAACATATTGTACCAATGGTGAATCTGAAAATCATGTAAGCTATACCTTCTTAAACTTTTCATATGTAATATTTACGTTATAATTTACATTTTCAAAGCACCTTTGTATACATTAAAACTGACTACTGTTTCGGAAATCTCATCAAAGACTCGAATGAAGAGAATATAAAAAGCAATAACACAAAAACGAGAAAACATTTCTTATAACACTTGTATAGTTTGTATAGTTTATACACTTACGCTAGACATGGCTGCTTTCGTTTTGAATGTGACTGCTCCTGGTACGACCTTGGTATCATTCAATTTGCTGTGGTATGAGGAGGTGGAAGGTTCTGTTAAACAATGTACAAATGTTTAATTTGTTTCATACTTCTAAAACAGTTATAGATATTAACTAAACCATAAAGGCATGTTACTAAGCCATGAAGTACTCTTTGTTTGTATATGCATGCTATGTTTGAATGAATGAGTTCATGATCAGGTTTAAAATCTAGTTAAGTAAGTATTAGCTTTTAATATTTGGCAAAAATTTAGGATTTATATGCAATACGTATAAACGTGCTAATGACCAATTGTTCTATGTAGTTTTTTTAATGATTTTGGATTATAAAATCTCAAATTTAACTCACGTTTTTAGCTACATTTATCATGCAATTTAAGGTTAAAATAGGAAAATATAATTATAGAGAGTTATAAATTTTACCTTTCCAAGTTGAACTATAAAAATGAGCTTGTTTTGGGATCAAAAATACATCAAACTTCTCATTTTTAAACAATAATACTTTTACATCTATAGCCCAGTAAAGCAACATAGATTTAACTTTATTCTTTTTCTTCACACATTTATGGTTAATATTAAGATGTTTCAAAAATGTGTCTGGAACGTAATAATAATATTGTGAATTTATGGTTTACTTAGATTTAATTTCAGTTACTCTCGATAAAATAACACACGTTTAGTGTGGTTTTATGGATTTTCGCTGGATAAAAGCACTCTTTGATAGGTGTGAGAAATTTTGTACTTCCCAATAGGTTTCCATACTTTCGAAATCGTTTAAAATATGTTACTCAAAAGAAAATGACTATTGGAAAAATAAAACTATTATGTACAAAATCGACAACACTGTTTATAATGTGTGTTTATGAGACAAACGGAGGCGGGAGTTATCTATTAATAACTTAAATCTTTACACGAGTTAAGAAACTATATTTCAATAAATCATTGTGTAATAATTAGATAAAGTTAAATCTCTAAGAGCTAGTTTAAGGATTACAAAGGTAACTGTGTTTTAAATACTTACTGTATAGTTTTAAATACTTACTGTATAGTTTTAAATACTTACTGTATAGTTTTAAATACTTACTGTATAGTTTTAAATACTTACTGTATAGTTTTGAAATACTTACTGTATAGTTTGAAATACTTACTGTATAGTTTTAAATACTTACTGTATAGTTTTTCTTCTTTCAGTTGCTTCAGCTCGTTCAGAGCTTTTAATTCTTCTAAACTGCTTAAGCGCTCTTGGTTTGCAGCGTGAAATATTACACATTTTTCAATAAAATAAAACTTACATTATAAGTACTTTGAAATATTTTTGAGTTGGATTACTGGTTTAGTTTCATATATATTCGATTTTTACAAAATTATTTTATTTCATTTTTAACTGTCATTAGCAGCACATTGACTTGCATTTGATTTATACGAATTTATCTCACTTAGAAATAGGGTGTAATACACAATCCTTTATTAGGTAACATCCCAAAATAACCTTTGTCCATTCGCTACCATTTAATCATAAATACCTATGCAGAAATATATCAAATACCTCAAAAGAGATTTATTGTTTATTCAAAGATATATAATCAAACAATCAACCACACGGAAACATCAAACGAATCATATCATTCTAATAAAAACTTACTCGTTGCTGATCACTGTTTTAAGTGAAGATCACGAAAATACCCCTCCCTTCTTGGTTATTCTGGGGTTTGAGAACAAAAGTTGGGAACACTAATTTTATAACTAGGCCTACAGTAAAATCGTATTGTATTTAAGTGCCACTTAAGTCACAATTGTATGAACATTTAAAGAAGCCTATCCCACCAGTTTTTTATGGAAGAGATCCAATTTCTTTCTGCCTACAACCTCTTTATTGTAATCGAAAATGGTTTACATCGGTTCCTTGGGTGTCTTCACTTCCGTCTGGCAAAATGTGACTTTTGATTACATTGTTCTTATGGAAAACTATGTTGAAATTCTTTAATAATTCTTCAACACATGTGAAGTTACTTTGTTGGATTGTTCTTTATTTAGCTTACCTTAAATATCATTTTAACAAAAAGCTAAATTTCAAATTACTTTTTACAGTGTTACTGATAAAATATAACTGATACTGGTATTACTGATAAAAAATATGATGGACGGATCATATATACAAAATTTTGAAGAGTAGATATGACTTTTAATCTTTTAGCTAACACAACTCCACAAGGCATGTTACTAGTCAAACATATACCAATAAGTACACACAGCATATGTTATCATTCTTAGCCTTACCTGATCTATCAAAAGACGATGTCTGCTTGTAAACATGCCTTCCTCTCTGGCCAACGACAGCTGCAGTACCCTGTTATATAAACAGTAATAAACGTTAACAAATTTTTTAATATAACGTGCGTTATGTTTAATTTTCAAGTTTTATTATTTTACGTCTGTGTAACAAATTTAGCTTTGTTATGCTATTCATAAATGGGAAAATATACATCAAATAATTCGACGTGGATAAAAATGCAATACCTCTCATTTTCTCTGAAATAGTACTGTAAATGTAAATAATCTTAAATAAAAATGTAACGTTATGCACATTAATACGTCTATTTATTCAATATATAAATGTACAGCCTCAAACAAGTTTTTAGGTTGCTTAAAAAGGAATTAATGATTGCCTTTAAGAAAAACATATTATAGAATACATTTTATTTAAAAGGAAATGCTGTTTTTGTATTTATCCTGTTATATTGATAAACAGCTATTTAACTTGATAAACTTGAAGCAGAACATATTTATTTACCGTCAAGGGATGAATTTTACAAATCAATGTATACGGATGTATTTTGTACTGATTTTCTGTATGAAATATAAAATTGAGAATCTTTTATTTCAGGCATTTATGATGACGTGTGAGCCTATAGTAGAATGAAATTTATATTAACCCTAGAATTAATCATTGACAACTATTCGTTTAATGTTTTCATTAGTTGAATTTATATGTACTTTTTAACTCTAATAATATTGTTAGTGGTTTCATAATAGATTTTGACAATTGTTGATGTATATTCTTTAATAAGTAGTGATATGCTTTCCAATATGTAAATCTCCAATTGACTCCATTTTGATCGTAAAATTGGTTTCTATATTAGGTAAAATATTAAACTGCTTTGCCATCAAACGCTACACATTATCTCACTAGATGGGGTGCGTTCAATTAATTACTTTGTAGGCTAAGCAAACTCTTACTTATTGTTATATAATTAAATTAGTGATCTTAATAATTGGAGCTTACGTATGCTTGTTACTATCAAAATTCAAAAAGTCAGGAATGAAATATTTTGAAACAAAAATTTCCAAGTGAAACAATAAAGTAAGTGTCTCTGACGCTTCATTCGCCACTACTTGCCTTTATGCATAAAATACGACATATACTTTAAAAAGACCTTTCATGAAATAAAACCATGAAACTTACTCTCTATATTAATTAACATATATTAATTAATTAATTATTATCTTCTTTATATTTTAAGGTTGGCGTTGTTTTTAAATTATGTATGCAAAATTGAGTAAAAATTAAAACAAGTATATAGTAAAATAATACTTAAGAATTAGAATATGTGTGAAATTTTACTAGAAAAGTAAATTAAATATATGAAAATCGTTTTAAGAATTTAACGTAAATAAAATGTAAAAGGGTATCTTTATTGACTCTCTGTCAAAATAATGATTCAGAGGTTGAACTAATTGAATTTATTATTTAATTGCAAAACGTTTTTCTTTTTAAAGTAGAATAAAACTTACTGGTTGGCCTGGTGGGCCTGGAGGACCAGGGGGACCCGGAACTGGAACATACCGAACCCCGCTCCCAGCTGGTAACCCTGGCACTCCTGGGGGTCCTGGGCTGCCGTCCCTCCCTGCTTCTCCCTTCTCTCCTTTCAACTGTCCAATGGGTTAAGAGAGGAATACTATTAACTGTGTACCTCGTTAGTTAGTTTATCGCGTAATTGAGTACGTACACATTGTATTGACTAATAAATAAGTAACACTTTTGTAATTTAACCCTCAGTCATATTGTAGTAATCATCGGAGAGACAAACTGGTTTTTGGTTCTAAGTAACCATTGATAAATATTTTACAAATAATTAGGTTACATAATAATAATAAGTTAAATATTCTTTCTTTAAAGTTTGTAATTGGCGATGAAGCATTTGAAAGGAAAATGGGATTTCGGACATTTATCATTGTTATATGTTACAAAATAACATAAATAATTTTTTCTTTGCTAGAATTCAGGTAATTTCGGGTATGTTTGAACCCTCTATTGCTCTTAGCCTCTTTCATCATTATATACTTCTATTTTTTCACATGCAGAGTAGGTTGGATTTAAATCTTCGAAACCTTGTGTTATACATTTTGTAACATATATCGATAGCATAAGTATGAAATCGTATGTTAAGTATAATTGTATAAACTGTAGGTAAATATAACGTTCTTCATGGTGTTGCAAGTGATCTTAATAGTGCAAAAATATCCGGTCATTCACATCAACGTTAAAAATTCATTACGGTACAAATCTTTTATTTTTAAATTTTATGTTATTACGGGTAAAATCAAAATCTTCCAGTAAAGTGGTTATTTTTTTCTTTCTATACCTGATGAAACAAAACTACATTTTTAAAGTTAGTTTTGTTTTGTCTGCACCGCCTCTGCACCGTCTGCACATAATCCAAATTCTTATCGTTACAGCTGTTGAATAGGTTGAATAGAGTGTGATAGAAATGTTTTTATTTTTCAAGTAAAGAATTTAGTTTTCCTACAAACTCTTTTATCTATTTTTGGTTGCGGGCTTTTAAAACAAAAAATATTAAATTTTTAAGGGTTATGAATATGTTTATAATTTTGGGAAAAATTCATTGCAGTTGAACTATTTTCATGTTGCATACTTCGTTAGTAGTATAAAAGCGTAGAAATAGAGGGTATTTTTAAACCTTTAAACTTGTTTTGTTTCGTCCGCCATTTTGAAATGACTAATAATAATTGAAAAAGATGTTTCAATATGTTTCTTCTTCAAAGGCATTAAGCCACATGGTATAGAGTTACGCTTCAACACTTTTAATAATATTAGTAGTATACAGTAATACTACGGGACACATTATTATTGTTAAATTTAAAATCTGTTACTTATAGTTCTCTTCTCTTTCAAACACAGTTGAACTCTAACATTAACTGTAGTTTAAATGTAAAAACCCTTTGTTGTTCAAAGACTTTGAAAATGAAGATCAATATTACGTAATCTTCCATTAATTTTTATTGCGCTCATTTTAACTAATTATATATTATTTGGAGGTAGGTACAATTTGAAGCGTTCTTATGCAGATTTATAATTATTGGTTCCACTGTTTTATTTAAAATGTTTAGAAAACGGTCTTATATCAAACCCCAATTATGTTGTTCGTCAAATATTTGGAAAGAGTGAAATATTGTTTTAAACAAACTTGGTTATAATGATTTTGTGAAATAGAGCCTAAAATGTGCTATATGTCATAGGTTTACATTTCAAAATTTTGAGATTTGCACCAGGGGCCTCTAGTTTGGGCATTTTTCGTACCTTAAATTAAGTACGCGTACAATTATTTTAGATATATTCCCTGTAAGTGATATTAGAGGTGTTGCATCCTGCATGTTTGTTACAAATCTAATTGTTTTCCAATGTACGTTTAGGACACCTTATTTATATAGGGTATATACTAACTAAACACCATGATGAAGGCCATATAATTATAATAATTATGCAGGAGCTGTAAAGTCTAAGGAATCGGACTCTTAGTCTGTGCTAGAGATAGTACAGTACTTATCACTCAATTCTTAAAATAAGAATCTTCCCCTTTCTTTGGTCGTTAAGTTCCCTACACAGAGAAATAGTCTTAGAGGAATGGGTAGAATAAACCTAAAAGAAGATTAGCCTCTTTATATAAAAAAGAACCATAAGGACCTACATTACGTCAATGAGATGCCCTGTAATTAGTATTTTCAGTTTATTATTGCGGCTGAGCGTCAAAGATAGTTGATCAACTAGGGCTCCCTGTTTTTTTTTTTGTTTACTAATTTCCCGTCATTTTCACCATTGGTTAACGCAGCAAACGTCAGTTTATTATTGATCAAATATTATACTATGTTCTAGAGCCACAAATATTTACGAAACATTATCATATAAACACTTTAAAGTTTAAATAATATTTACAGTTAAATGTCTTGTAAATGTAAGAAATAACAGTAATAGAAGGATAATTGGATTTCGGACATTTGCAATCGTCATGTAACAAAATGTACATAACTATTTTTTGAGAGTTGACATGTAACCTCTTTCTGAGTTATAACAAATGCAATGCGTGAACTTTCACTTAACATCTAGAAAGTGTAGCAATGTGTTTTGTAGTGAGAGTCATCTTCAATAACAATTTCGAAACAAAAAATTAATAGTAATATTGTCAAAATTATATATGGATTTCACATAATTTCGTTCTAAATAATATTGTAAGAGCACGAATTCATTGCATGTTACGAATTCAGTTATTCATTACGATGTTATTATGTATTACAGTTCCAAAGATAACAAGTCTATGTTTCAATTGTATAGCAAAAACTAAATGTCTATAACTACATTAAATAATATTATACGAAATAGCTGTTATTCCGCATGAAAAAACGCGACATTAGCCGGTTTTTTGTAGGAATAAAGTCAGTATTTTACAAAGTAGAGTTCGTTAAACACACGTAGATCTGATTAAACTTTTAAATCAACATGATATTTTTCTTGTCCCAGGTTTTCAAATAATGCAAACAATAGTTCTCCCAATCTAATATTGTATACTGCAATGATTCAACGTTTTACTTGATTTAACGTTTCATACTCTGGAGATCCAGTACTCATTTAAACGTCTGTTTTTAGCCTCAGTGCATATTCAACAACTGTTTTAGAAACTGGATCATTAGGATTTATAATATTGGAAATGTTTTCGTACTCTAAATTTAGATATCTTTTCTGGGCTTAATTATATCAGAATAATTCGTCACATTTCTTTTTCTATTTTGAAACGTTCAAGGAGACTACAAATTTATGTCCTAAACCCAATTAAGAAATTTTTACGAACATCCTTCCTTGGTCCGATTCATTTTTGAAGGTTAGTAAAGAAGTTGTCACAAAAGACTAATACTTGCAATTCACGTAATAAACCTAGATGCAGTATTTGTGGGTTGTTAATTAATTTTAAATATATGAAGTGGTGGAACGGAAAAAAATCACTAATATCCTATTAGAGGTAATATTGATCGCACCATACAAGACCTAATATACCCATTAACATATAAATTTTGTTCCATAGATTAAAGTGGTTGAACGTTTATCCCCTTATAATTAAGAACTAACAACTGAATGATCTTCGTTCGGAGCCCAAGTATATTTCATTCAGAAGGAAGAAAACTAACAGAGTGCAGATATGAAGGTTTCTTTAATTTTTTACCATTAGTTTTAAACATTATAAGGATAATTTAAAGCTCTATGATTTTTTACCGCATGACCTCCGTTTACAAACGTGCTCTAAACTACAGCAGCTAAGACAGAATTAATAGTAAAATATTTTATATTATTCTACCAGTTGTGGAAATTTTAACCTGAAGGTTAAAACATCTTGTAATCAGGCCAAAGAAAAATTGATGAAGATAAGGATACAAATGTTCTAAAGTAAGTAAACGAAAAATGAATCGAGTGACTGACTTTTTAAAATTAGTAAGCAAGTAAATTATCGTTAAATAATTATTTTAAAAACAAGTAAATTCCTATGTTTAAAGAGTGGGTTTTATAAATAGAAATAATGAAATAACTAAATATTTAAGCCAAATTTATATTTCAATTATTTATATTTAATTTTATATGAAATATAAATATATAATGAAATAACAGGAATTATTCTATACCATCGCATAATATGTTACTGAATAGCACTAACAATATTTAAACTATTTTGAACTATTTTAGGCTAGATTAGAGAGTTTCTAAACTAAATGAATTACGTACTTTTCAATGAAAAAACTTATGATGTAATATAACAGACCCAATGTTAGTTTAGAACTATAAGTAACCATATAGTCAAAAGTTTGCTTTGAAATTTTATCCAATTTTGTAATTATTACGGTACAATTATGAATATTTTTGGTACGAATTTTTGTATTGACTATGAAACTAACTTGAATCTCCTGAACGTGTTCAATCTCACAGTAACATAGATACATTAAGAGGTAACTATACTTCAGCCACGGTGATTACAGCTTAAATTAAACTAAATTTAAAAGTTAGGTTCTTAATGTCCATCTAAATTTTAACTATGACACATTTAACTATAACTGCCCATGTAAAGAGAGTAGAAACAATATTTTAAACACCAGCTACTAAACTTTCTGTCATTATTAAATGCAATACAATTATTATTTTACTCACCATGACCTCGCTGACGGAAGGTAGACCTGGAGGTCCCATAGGCCCTGGGCGTCCTCGCCGCCCTCTTCTGCCTGAGTCACCCTTCTCTCCTTTGATGGTGAGAAAGTCCAGTCCCTGGTCAGATACGATAGCTGGCCCTGGAGGTCCACGGTCCCCTTTCAAACCTTGGGGACCCGTCGCACCCACGGGACCCTGCTTACCCGGATCTCCCTTGGATCCTTCAGGCCCCTAATAAAATCAGATCTAGTTAGTTGGCCAAGTAGAATTTTTATAATAAAAAATGTAAAATATCCTATAAACACCTTAAATAGAATTTTTTGGCTTAGATTTTACTCACAGGAGGTCCTCTAGGGCCTGGAAGTCCAGGAGATCCTCTTGATCCTTCATCCCCTTTGTCACCATAAGAACCTTTTTCCCCTTTTTCACCCTTGTGACCAGGCTCTCCTCTAGCCACTGAAGAAAGAAATTAAAGGGAATATTATTTTTAGTTTTTCAGTTTAAGCATTTACCAAAATTTAAAACAAGTTTAACTTTGACTAAAAAAATAAGATTTCTGGTTAAAAGTGTTTAATGAAAAATTTTTCTAGTAGTTGTTGATATTTAGAAGTTAATACACGTATTATATCTAGACAGATATTGCACAGAACTGTAGATATGTATTTTAGCTAGACGGTTACTGTACAGTAGTTTAAACTTTGAATCACAAAAAGTACTTGCTCCGCCGGGAGTCGAACCCGGATCTCTCACTTGCCGGGTGAATGTGCTACCATTACACCACAGAGCGATTACTTTTTCCGATTCAATTATTTTGTATTTGGCCGTATCTGTCACATATGCGTTTAAATAGGCAAACTAACATATGGTCGGAAGACCAAATACCTGTCAAACGACTTTTTAAAATAATTGAATCGTATATATATATATACACACGCGCGCGCGCACACACACACACACACACACACACACACAACATATATATATATATATATATATATATATATATATATATATATATATATATTATACCTAATATTCAATGTGGAATAGTTTAACTACATGTACAGTTGCACAGTCACAGTGCCAGTAGCTGATGTTACTCAGTACGGAGACACAGTAAAGGTGTTAAATATATGTTGAAGCTATATGTGTTAAAACTATGTTGTTTATAATCATAAAGAGTTTTGGAAATTTTAGGTCAATATTTCAAATTTAAATATTGCGAAAAGTTTTTATTAAATTGGTATTCTCTGCATTTATTGCATTCTATGAGATATCCATTGTAATTTTGTAAAATCAGCTTTGATAAGGGGGTGTTACCCTAAAACTGCTATGTACTTTTCCCCTGTTAATATTAAGTCCGTAAACGGTTCCATACGTAAGACGTGTAGTCTAATATAGCGTACATCCACCTTATGGGCTACGAAGGCCCTTAATAACAGTTATTAGTTCAGTGTAATTGGTATTCAAACCGAAGGATCAATAGGACTTGAACACGTGGTCATGTATAAGAAAATATTTCGGCTCATAGGTGTTTCTTCTTGACATTACACGTGCAAAATAACTGTATTGGCTGAAATTTATTGCGGAAGGAGAATAAAAAATTTGAGCTCCTTTCTCCAGAATTGATCACCTCGGTAACGATTATAAATTTTTGCGGAAGTAGTTCATGTTTTATTTGTTTTATTTCAGTTTGCCCTAAGTTTTTCTACACCAGCTATCTACTATCTAGTACACTTAAATTTCTATTGTCTTCGTTTACTGGAAACTAAGGTGCTTCCAGACACCAACTTAACAGTAAAATCTTACTCATTCAAGTAGAATTTTATCCACATATAGAATAATGTTTCTGGTTGGATAAATCAATTCAATGCTCTAAGTATAAATAAAAAAAACATATTCTATGTAAAATATAAATATTTTGATAAACATTGGTTTATCATAGATGTGTTTGACAGGGTGCAAGGGCCAGCCGTGGATAAACAAATCGTGACGCTGTTAATTGTACATTGAAACTACCTAACCTAACCTAACCTAACCTAACGTAATGTAACCTAACCTACCTAACCTAATCTAACCTAATATAACGTAACTGATTACCATTAAAATCGAAAAAATAAGGTATCTCCCTTATAACATAAAGTTTTTTCAGAATACTATTTATATGAGAAGATACGTTTAATTAACCTTTTACGACGTTCCCATCTTCGTAGACAGTGTTTATTCCAGAACCGGAAGTGGAAGGTCCTGGCGGTCCTCGTGCACCAGGCTCACCTGGATATACATAACACAACTATGTAGTACTGACTGCTATCTGAACGATTAGATATACCAGTCCTATTTACAAAGATGACATTATTATGTTACACAAAGGATGGACCGCACTGTAGCATTGTAAACAACTAAGATTTATACACATCATACAAACTGTAAGATTATTTTATCACACTCATATATTCTCTTAATTTATAATAAAACTGTGTGTTGTGATTTAATCTATAATGTATGAATGGTTTTACCAATAATAATAAAATACCTTTTTAGACTAAATTAAAAATATTCTACAAAGCTGGAAAATATTTTTTGAATGTGAGTGCATTCCAGCTCAGTGCGCCATTTACATATGGTTTTTTTTTTTTAAGGAGAATCCGATCTCTTTTTATGCCTTTTTCTGCCCGTCCTCATGGGCCACTGGCCTGTGCGTGGATCTTATCAAACAGAATAAGGGGGAGAGTCGATACAGTACAAGGTCGATGGTACTGATAAAAAGTGCAACGGTCACAGACAGGATTCGAAACTGCGCTATCTCTAACTCAGACTCAAAGTCCAACGTCTTAGACCACTTGGCCATCGGCACTCCCAAGTGTCCATAATGACTGTAAAGATATAATGACCTATAATATGGTATTATAATATATATAAGTGGTAGTCTAACTATAAACTAAGAAACAGATAAAAGTATTATAAAAAAGAAAAACAATTAAAACATAATTATTCTATTTATTTATAAATACTTACTTATATAGCTTAATCTAATGTTACATAAAATCAATAAAATATATTAATAATAGTCATCATTTAAACATTCTGTAAGTTTAGCTCTATATACACTACATCCACCGATTTTAAAAATATAAATGAGAAATTAGTTTACAACTTCGAGCACTGAAGTTTGAAGCTTCTTCCATATTCACGTGAGCGATTTTGGATGCTTGATTGCAAAATATCATCCTGAAACAACAATCTCTCACTTTAGTACAGGGCTTCTCTGTATGGAAGGACCTTATAGATCTGAAATATAACACGATAACATCCTAAAGATGGCTTCCATTGTTAAAAGGTTAATAGTATCACGATAGACGACACGTGATCGAATAGTTTCAAGTTGAAAATGAAACAAATAGCACAATTTTGGTCTACGAATACAACCTACTTCGCTCCGAGTAATGCTATTCTCCATGCACAGGATAGTATTAGTAAAGGACGGAAGAAACCATCGATTACATTAGCTTAAGCATAGTGAATTCAGGTAACAGATTTTTATGTTTGTACAAGACTTGATCGCTGTCAACCTTACGCCGAGAATTCAAATTTGGTCACTCATCACCAAAATTCAACGTCAAGATCAATTAAAAACCCTCTATCTGTCCAGATAGGGTGGACCAAAATGAAAACAGTGTAATTGCCTGCACTGAGCCTTAAAGCCTTTGTGTACAGACGATTTACTGATCTCCTAATAATGTTAAATTTATACCAGCAATAGCCTTCCGTACCGCACTAGGCTTATATGACTAGTACAGCTAATAATTATCGGCATATAAATGAGCCATGAAACGTTTAATACTCTAAGGGAAGAGATGTGTACAGATTAAACAGAACAGGACCAAGCCAAATTCCCAGAGGCATACCTCGTGGTTTAATAAGAGAGGCGTATGTCTCACTCTCTACCTTTCTTACTTGGATTTTTCTCCAATATTTAATTTCACCTACTCAATAAAACCATAGAAATGGATTTTGATCTGCATCATTGCATGGCTGATAGAATTTAAAGGCTAAATTCTAACACTCCATCATTACAACAGAACTACATTTTCTCTTATCTTTCGCTTCAAACACAAAAATACAGGTGCTATGATTGTTACTAAAGCTAGTCTGAGTTTTAGGCAAGATGTTTCACCGACACATATGGTCTATCAGCTGACAAGCTACTATTTCTTTCCAAAATTTTGGATACTGCAGTTAATATTGAAATTGGTTTAGTTGATGAACGCTACAAGGGTTGGTTACTTAAATTATAAATTGACAATACTTTGTTTTCATGTCAGAGAGTGTTATTTATTTATCAGATGTAAAATGGCGTCTAAAGCATGGCATAAGGACTAACTAATAATCAATATGTTTTCATGGTCTGTTGAGAGCCTCAAATGTACTGCTAATTTCAGCAAAATATGCATTTATTACGTTTCAGTTTAGCTATATTACAAAATTGAACCCCTAATAGCAATTATACAAAATACTTTTTGGTAACTTCAACACAATGATAAAAGCATCTATGGTACTAAAAAATAATTTCAAAAAAAATAATAAAATGTTTCTAATACAAAATCAAAAGGATACACACCTTTTTGGCCTTTTATTCCAGATTTTCCATTTACACCAGGAAGTCCAGGAATACCGTCCATTCCTGGAACTCCTGGCTCACCTTTTACACCTTGAATTCCTACATAACCCTGTAGGACAAAGACTGCATTAGCACAAATAAAGCAATAAGTTGGAATTTAAAGAATTCACAAAAAATATTATTATAAATAATTATTCTGAGTCATACTTGATCTCCTTTGACTCCTTTGATTCCACTTTCTCCTTTGTCCCCGGGCAATCCCTGATCACCTTTGGTCCAAGAAACACCAGGACTTTGTGAACTCTCTTTCCATCCCAAACTTCTTGGCCGAGTGGAGGATAGATCTTGGTCTTCCTCCTGAAAATATAAAATGTAAATATAATTTTTTGCCAAAAAAAATAAAAGGGGAGTCGGATGGGCCTAACCCCGCAATGTTAATTTGATGAATTTTAGGTGCCATTATCTTAAAAACTATAAATGGTAGCCAGTTAATTATTTTTTTATTCTGCTCCTTGTACTTTTCTTAACATTTTGAATACAGGGTTATAAAAAATCTTTTCAGATAAATGTGTGACATTTTTTTTCTATTTATGCAAAAAATATCATAAAAAATTACAATTTACTCTGATGTATAAAATTAAGTACTGAACATAAGGCAATAATATGTATTCAAAATGTAGATAATTACTTAGGGAACAAATTAAAAAAAGAATCAACAGGCTACCTATAATAGTTCTTGAGAAAAGTTTACCTATCGAACAAAAAACATAGTTTTACAAAAAACGCATTTGAAGTTCATTGTAACCAACTCTATAAAAATACAAAAATAAACTACAGTTAATAGTGTCCAGGGGCATATGCTGGGTTATTTGGATCCTCTTCTTCCTCAAGCAACTCTTCCAGTCTTAATTTGGTTAATTTTGCCCTCTGCCGGCACTTCTTTTCTAATTCCTCGATGGCATTTTCTGCTTGTCGGATTCGGATCTCATCTTTCTGTTTCATTTGTCTGACCAAATTGTTGCCAGGCTTGTAACCTAATTGTTAAAGCTAAACATCTCACAATATTACCTTGATTGAAGCAAGCAACAGCCTCATATACACCTAGTTCAAGGGTTGACCTTAGCATAAATGTATTTTTAGGAAGTCGAGACCAAATTATGTTGTTGACGGATTCATTGGGGTTTTGTGTACCTCCGTGTAAACATGTCCTTAGAAGGTCTCACCCCTAAACATTGGTTTTATTTTGTCCATTACCACTTTAGGCAGGTGAAAATGATCTTTATGATCATAGGCCTCCTTATTGGCCATCGCTCTCTGGTACTTGCACGTCAAAATCTCTTTGCAATTCTTTAGAACAGCTATAAAAGAACTAACTATCAGAAAATCTTAAGGGAAGTATTTTCTGAAAAAGAATGAAACAGGGAATACAAAATCACAAAAAAACAATTTTCGGTAAAAAAAAAATGTTTGCCCATCCGAGTCCCCTTGGGTACGAGTATATAGAATTACCTCAAAGATCTTCATTCCACAAAAAGTGTACTGTACACTGGCTAGTTGATTAAATAATATGTTTCCGTGTACAATAGTTGAAACAACCTTTACTTTTCCTTTACACTGAAAATGGCATGACAGAAAACTAGGTCTCTGTGTTAGCATCTCTGTATTAGTCAGCTGTGTCTCTTGAAAGTTACAGATTTGCTTGCATTCACTATCAGTCCTGTTCTTCAAGGGATTGAGTGGAAATTTCTGCTTATAAATTATTATAAGGAGGAATTGGATGAGGTCAATTAAGAACTTTAGTTCGAGTAATGTACCTTCACTGGCTTTAACCATTTTCACAAGTTATTTGTTACCCAACGTTGATTTCAAAACTTCGGTGACATGTTTTAAATTCCTGTGAATTCTTATGAGGTGTAACTCTAAAGTGATCTAAAGTTGGAACTTTAATGATCATGTCAGGAATCAAAATAAGAGAAATTGCGTATTTATTTTATATATAATAACGTATTTTCTTTTGGTATTGATAACCTCATTTGAACGTCTGATTCTCATGAAATATATAAGTATAATGTGACTGATTCATGAGAGATTAATTATCTTTAAGTATATACATTCTTATCTCATTACTCAATTCGGATGTTTAAGTCTAATATATATACAACCGCATGTGTAACTGACTGACTGACTGACTCACGTATACTAATTCTAACCTACTTCCAGATGAGTTAGAGACTTGAAATTTGGTACACAGATAGCTTTCCACGTGTAACCACCAGGAAAATCCCGAAAAGTGAGAATTTTTCATTTTCAACCCCCTCAAAAAAATTCCCAAAAAATCGCGCATTCTTCACCCCTGCAGGCATTTTTTGTAAGCCCGATAGCGGGCGAACCGTTGGAGCTAGCTCGGATCTGACGGAAAATTCATGGTCAGGAATGAAGTGAACTACAAAAAAGGTCTAATGACTTTTTGCTCTATCTTCCATGGTTAAGCGACAAAACGCTCGAACATTTGAAATTCCAGAGATTTTTTCGATAAAAATAATGTTTCAAGCCCGATAGCGGCCGAACCGTTGGTCGTAGCTCAAATCTGATTGACCCATCAAATTAGCAAATTGCGCGATCTACAGAAAAGGTCCAGTAATCTTTTGCCCTATCTCGATTGGTTTGGCCGAAAAACGTGATTATGTACAATTTTGTTGTAACTTTTACGCGAAACTTTTGTTTTTGGGGTCGATAGCGGCGAAACCATTGGTCGGAGGTCAAAATAAGACTAACGTTTTATTTAGGAAATAAGATGACCTACAAAAAAGGTCCAGTGACTTTTTACTATATTTCCCTTAGTTTGACCGCAAAACGCGATTAAGTGAAAATATTGGACATTTTCGCCTAAAAATTTACATTCCGGGCTTGATAGCGGCTAAACGGTTGGTCGTAACTCAAAACAAATTTTAAACGGGATTTAGGAAATCACGTGATCTACAGAAAAGGTTCAGTGACTTCGGGAGTTGGCTGAGCGTTAGCTAAGCGTCAATAGTAGATAGGGACAGAGGAATATTTATTATGTTCACAGACACAATACCCTCTAAAAAAGGCCCAAGTGTGTCATTAACCCCCGGTAATATTAACCCCCCCCCCGGGGATTTCCTGGTATGACCTGATAACCTCCTGTACATTCAACCCCCTGATGTGTTAACCCCCCTGGTAACATTAAACCCCCCCAGGGAATTTCCTGCCATGACCTCATGTCCGAATTTTACCAGTCACCAAATCTCTTAACCCCCCCCCCCCTGGGAAGATCCTGGTATGACCAGATAACCCCCTGGAGACTTATCCCCCGGTAACGTTAACCCCCCCTGGGAATTTGTTCATATGACCAGACAATATCCTGACGAAATTAAACCCCCTCTTGTCTTAACCTCCTTAACATTAATCACCCACCCAGGGAATTTCTCGCCTTGACTAGATAGTCTCCTGGTGATATTAAACCCCCTGTTCGACTTAAAATACTGCCTTGAGGTCGGTTTTATTATGTTTATACTAAACAATTCAAGATAGCTGACCCGTGCAGACTTTTCTCCCGAGCTCATTTCTGGCTAAACCATAGGTCGTAGATCAGATCTGAGGGCACAATCGAAAGACAAAATTAAATTTCCAACAAGAAAGGTCCAGTCACTTTTTGTCGTATATCTAACGGTTTAACCGCAAAATGCCCTCAAAGTGAAAAGTTTTTACGAATCCGGAAAAAAATCTATGAAAAAGGTCAATTTTTAAATCCCTTGTCATTTACTTAATGTCCGGACTTAACCAGTCACCGAATTCCGCTTATCCCCGAATTTGCAAGCGTTTACTTTGGGGGCCTGGGGCGAGCCGAAGGCGAGTAATAAGTATACTACAGCACTGGACCAAGGGGAATACACGGGGATCTTTTGCGAACTGTGACGAGCTTTTGACACTCTCAACCATCAAATTGGCGATTTATGGTGTTAAAGGAGTTTCACTGCAATGCTTTTTCTCCTACATTTTATGAATGTTTTAAGCAAGTCATGATCTAGATTACCTTCAACAAACTTTGGCGTTCCCCAAGGTTTTATTGTAGTCACTCTGTTTTATTTGATTAATTTAAGTGGGTGTACAATGGATAAAAGGATAACTTGGTACAATATGTTGATGATACACGTGTTGCTATGCAAGGAAAGTCTTCTCAATTACTCGAGGCTGTGCTATAGGAGGCATTATTAATTCTTGATGTGTGTCTTGAAAGACAGAGAAAAAACGAGTTGGCTCTATTTTGGACCACTTGTCTGAGATTCTAAACTTTGCCACTGTAATATAATGGTGCTGCAAGTCTTAAATCTAATTCCACTAGTTTCTTACGGATGCACATAGATCCTGACTTTAGTTGGCCAAATCATATTCATCATCTGTGTAGAAAATAGAAAATTTGAACTTTTTATTAAGATATTTATCTGAATTCTTTAATAAGTCAATTTTTAAAAAGTGTATTGTAACTATCGTTTTTCTGTGGTATCATATCGTAAAAAATTCTAGGAAATGTTATTATCATCCTCTTTCAACCAGGGTTTTAATCTGCAGAAAATGACACACACACACGAAAATGTTTTAATGCAGTAAAAGATTATATTGAAACTAGTGAAATCCTTTCTATTGTATGGAAAAGACTAAACATTAATCCTGCAGAACACAGCCTACTGAATTATACCTTGGAGTTCTTGGTAACTTGTTTCTTAAGGCGTAATTTTATTAAATTGGGTTTTCTCAAAAAGTTATCATAATCTTTTAGGACATGAATATAATTATAACACTGTAATGATATTTATATACAGTATATGTACGACTATGATATTGTTCAATGAAAATTGATATCAATATTAAGTAACATGGTTGAAATTAGTTTTAATTAGACGTTTTCAAATTTAAAACCCTCATATCAACCATAAATTTACCTGCACATTTTTAACGATGATAACTTACTACAGCACGAAGTAATATGTTGTTTATACTTTTAGGAAAAATTATGACACAACAAATAATGATTATTTTATATGTGATTTTTTGAATAGTTAGTTCTAATTTCAATATTTATAGTAATCAATGTATACGAAAAAATAGTGCTCCAGACTAATGGAAGTTGTTATTGTTAGTTATATACACATATTTATTCTTAACGGTTAATAAAATATAAAATAAAAAATATTTACTTTGTGTAGCGACCACGTCCTCCATGCCGACTGGAACATTAAATGAAAGCTGTGTATTAATTGAATATGAAAGTAATTTAATTTCTGTACTAACAGGATAAACTGCAAGAAAACTAGTAAAAACCATGTGTAAAATCACACCCAAATTATTTATATTTAATATATGTGTATTTTCTCACTTTTACAATTAAGACACAATCATGTTCACAACAAATAACCCATTAATTTTATGCACTTAAAGTTTAGCACTGTCCAGGGTGCCATTAGTACAAAAAAATTAAAGAAATTAAAAGAAAAAAGAAAACTACACTGAATTACCATCAGGATTAAAGAGAATCATTTGCAAAATATCTGAAGTGAAGTGAATGCACGTAAATATATAATAAGGAGAAATCAAAATAGGCCTCCTAAGATGTAAACCCTGGTTTCGCGTTCTATTATAATAAAATATAGTACAGAAAAAATCTTTAGTAGAGCTTAGCTAAACAAAGTATCTTATTTTCCTGCATTAATTCAAATGAAAATTATGGAGACATGTTTGTATTATTATTACTAAACACTCAATATTTACAACACGACAACAGACTCCAAAACAAACTTCAGTTTGGTAGTACAACAACGTCTTCAACATTTTCATAATGAAGTAGCCAGTGCTTAAGAAATTAAGTTTTTCCTTATTCTTACTAAAAGGGTGTTAAGAAATTTTTTATTCTGTATAAAACGATGTCTTTGGGTGAGGAATTTGATAATTATTTACATTTCTTAATTTTTTATTTAAAAAATCTCAATGACTAACTTCTGGAGTACTAATATTTCAAAACTTTTTCAACTTACTAATTTCTATTTTGCGACGTCGTTGTTTATTTATCCAAGGCCCTGTCTCGCATATAGCAAGGCGAGGTACTTGCATGTGTAACGAAGTGTGGACACAAAAACAGAGACCACGGCAAACATGTATCCCATTACAGTTAATTGGTGCGGAAAATTTATAGTTTGCGGCCACTGCTTGGCCCTTTATCACAGTCTAGTTGGATTCTCTGCACAGCAATTAACGTAACTGCAGCAGTATTTGTGAACAAAAAAATGTGAATAGGACCTTGTTTTACTAATATTCAGGGATTAATTAAATTACGTGTTTTGATTTCGAATAATGTGTGAAGATACGGTTGTAAATTCATAATACGATATTGGAACTCTTCTAAAACTGTAGTGATTAAATAGAGCTCAATCCGGACCCGTCATTCCAAGGCCACATTTTCCAAAACTGTAGTAGAAGCAGTAAAACTTTGTCATTCATAAAGTTTAAAGTAAAGTCGAGTAATATCTTATTTTACGAGGCGAAGTTAGGGCTAAGACTCCCTCTATAACACTTAACCTGGGGACCAACGGCTTAAAGGTGACTTCCGAACCACCACCAATGGCCGGGCAGGCGGGTTGCTTGCAAGAACATGATCGATACGGAAAAAACTCTGTAACGAAAGGGGATATTTATTTACACATGAATTACAGACTGCATAAGCACCAAACAGAAGATGGTGAAAACCAGATTAGGAACGTTTGCTCCATTATAGTGCTCTAATGTGAAAACACAGTAGATATATTATTGGTCTATCCTAGTATATCGCAATTAAATATATAAGTTCAGTGATCTAACGATCTAAACTCTCGTCACATTGCTTTGTGAAGCAAAAAAAGTGTGGAGGGCAAAATGAGAGTAACTTTTTGAAGTAATGCATAAACTTCTTTATTGAGAGTAAACCACAAGTAACCCCGTCAACCTTTACTTCCACTCCGGGGTGACTCCACCCTCAGTTACAGACTTCTGAGGAATAAACACGTCTCCTACAAAGTTAAACACAGGAGTTGTAATTACCTAGGTCTTATTAACTTTGCCGTCCTGCACAAGGGACAAAACAATAGACCAAGCAAGATGAAACACACCACTGCTTGCTCATAGTCTTAATTACAATCTTTTTAAGGACTTCATTAGTATTCTGAGGGAAGGTAGTTAAAAAATGTCAAATAATAGATCAGAGTGACACTGTTAACGTGTTTAAAATCATATTGTCTAATTATATGTTAAGAAAATAGAACATAACGTTTCGTGTACCAAATTGTGTAATTTTCCTTACTTGTCAAAATCTTTCATAAGATGATATAAAGTTACAAAAATCTTTATGGTGATGAATTGGCGAAAGTTAAAATTGTCAAAATAAGTGAGGTGTTCTTATTAAGATATCAAGTATTTAACTAAGCGGAAAAGAAAAACACCAAAGCTTCCGAACCGTTCAAAACGTATCTAATATCATAATGACCTACCATAACATATACGAATACGAATCACAAGTATGGTGTATGTTGTTGTTAAGCTATTATTGTAATATTGATCAATGTAAAAACTAAACGCTGTCCGTAATTTACAGGCTAGGTTCTCTATGGTGTAACCCTGTTTAGGATGAAATGACGTTAAAGCGAAGTAGGCATATATAAAAATAATATGAGTGACGAATTTTGAGAAGTTTTCTGATGATAACGTTTACCCTTCTTATGTCATCACAAGGAATCAGGTAAACTTACATCCTGGCTGTATCCACCGACAGGTCCTGGTGGTCCCGGCTCTCCTTGGAGTCCTGGAAGACCTCTTTCTCCAGGTTCTCCTGGAACAAACATGCATACATATGAGTGCTCCAAAATTTGAGAGAATACATACTTTGTTTGAACGTAACGTTATCTTTATGTAATTTATCACTAATGGTACTAATTTTGTAATAATGTTACGGAATTAAATATTAAATACGTTGAAGTCCTTTTTTTAAACCATCCGTCCAATTTTAAAACGAATTATAATTTTTGTTTTGAAATGTAATTCTAGAACTTAGTAATACAATTTCATTCTTTGATGCGAAACTTGACCACAAAAAGGTAAAGTTGCTTGTTAAACAGTTGTTAGCAGACATAAACTAGTTTAATTAAAGTGGCGAAACTAGTTAAAACAGAGTTAATGTACAGGTAAGATACGTTTTACGGTTCACCATTAAAGCATCTCAAAATTGGTTCCATGAATTTCTCATTAAATTTGAAAGTGTGTTGTGACTTGGCCATATAATAACGAATATATTAAACGATAAATTCATGAGTGCACATGTATATGATATATATGTATATATATATATATATATATATATATATATATATATATATATATATATATATATATATATATATAAGCAGATATTTAGAACCGATTATCTCTTTTGATTCTTTATGCGGATTGCGGATTGCCTTAAATTGGTTTGCTTGTGTTTGTGTTGGTGTTACATTCTTTGCCATAACTTTATATATTTGACTAGAGTGTGGGGGTTCTGTTTTATCAATGAATAACTTTTATAATGAGTATGTAAGTACTTTCTGTTTAAAATTTATCTATTATTTGGCAGGATATAGCGTGCGAAGCCGCAAGTAAGTATTTGTTACTATTATTAATAAAACTAACAAGAGATTAAATTCTTAAACTTAAGATATGGTTTCTTACTGACGACGAGGAAACAGTAGTTTCAGCACGGAAGGAAACATAGACGAGGGTATAATGAGAGTAACGATATCTATAATAAAACGCTATTTCCTGCAGTAGAGATACGGGATCATTATATTCGGCGTTATCTGGTGCCTTTGTAATTAGTTTCGTTGCCGCCCTGGGTTTTGTTTACTGCTGTGGGTGTTGCAGAGTGATTAAATCTGATTGTTGATTCTGACTTTGTGTTACTATTGCATTTCATATTTGTTCGTTTATTTCTCAACCTATACTATAATCATAGATTTGTAGAATAAAATTGTGGATTCAAAGGCGAGTAAAATATTTATAGTTTTTTATGGAAAATGGAAACGGATTTTTGAAACTTACATTTAGGTGCTTTTTAATTTAAAGATATTGTCCTGGCCTTTGTCTTTTATCGAAATAAAGAAACTTATCAGTGATCGTTTGGATTCGCAATTTCATATTTCAACTTAAAACTGTTAACAGGTGTGAAAATTAATTTTGCTTAACTAAACTACACCAAAGGCCCTAGAATCCTAGAGTGTAGGTACTATTTATAAATTAAACTAAATTAAATAATGATCCTTTGTTGAGTTCTCAAAATTATATAATATAAATCAATTAAAATTAAAAGAAACAAAACAACATAATTAAAGTCCTTTTAACGAATTTTCTACAAGATGAGATCACTTTTACAGATCAGCAGCATATACAGTAATATATTTATTCTTAGATATTTAATTTGCAATTGCGTATTTGTTTAAATTTATCGCAGTAATAAAGCGCCTTAATTAAATAACCATAATATTTATTCAATATAGAGCTGTATTTCTTATTCAAATATTTTTACTTTTAATTTATAGCACCCACCAACTCCGAATAAGCTAAAATGGCCTCCAGATTTAAATACTTCTACAAATTAAAAAAATATCTGGTCTTGTGATATCATGAAACTTAACCGCCAAGTTAGAAACCTTTTGAATACCCAGTATACCACCTTTGGTATAATTTGCCCCTGTAATATCACCAACTGTGCTATCTAATTCTCATCTTCCAGAATATTTTGGTCTAAGAAAACTTAAGGGATCCGCCTCCTTCAATATATATATTTTAAATTTTTTTTTTAATATTATACCGTATGTATTTTTTTAAACTTCATACACATTAAAAAAGACTTTTGACTGTTATAATTTTTTTCCTATGTTTAGAACATATAATTTTTTTGATTTTGTAAATTTTGAGGACATATTTTGCGTTTTTTAAAATGTTGAATAACTTTTCTGGATCTAAACCTATTTAAACAAACCTTATTTTATTTTATTCTATATTAGATTATGCAAATTTTACATTATAGGAAACATAATAGGTTAATTATATACAAATTTACAAACGTTTAAAAAAAATCAAATATAAATATTTCCAAAAAAATATTTAATTTAGAATAAAAATTTTATTTTAGCTTTTAGAAGGTTTTCCATAATTTAAAAGTTAGCTCATGGTGTCAAGATGACATGGTAAAAATTACAAGGCTCTATCTTTTATGGTTCCATAATTATTTAATGTTTAGTATAGTAAAACAGGTAAAAAATGAATTTGCGCTAAACTGCGTTCAAAGATTAAATTATAAAATACATCTATTTACTTTCTAAAATTCTCCTCCTCCATAGTTTTTTCCTTCCATTGCTTTTTTTGTCTCCTCCTATTGCATTTTTCTTGATTTTAGCAGCTTCCTGTATTTTTTGTACTTTTTTTGTATTTTTCACTTCAATTGAAATCACTACACACAGCACTAAGTAAATGCCTTTATAAAAGTAAAACCCTTTCTATAAAATAGGTAAGGTTAGGATTAGGTTTACAGGTTACTGCACACTTAGAACACAATTTTTACAATGCAAACATAACCTCTAACATAAAAAGCTCTTGTTGTTTTTTCATCTTCAACAGCTGGTGCAGTGTTGCCAACTTATAGAAATTATGAAACTAAAACATGTACAATTATATTATGACTATAAAGTGAACTGTTTATTTGTTGTTTTATAACACTAATAATAAACAAACAATATTAATTCTTTAGTTGAAAACATCATTTATAAAGCATATCTCAAATCTCAATGCTTATCAAACATAAGAGACCAAATATAGAGCAAAACAGCAAAATGCCAGAATTTTTCGTCTTGTTCTATTTTACAAAAACTCACGAAATTTTAAGAAATAATGTTCAAAATGACTTGAAATTTCACAAACACACTTCTAAGAATATGTATTTTGAAATAATATCAAAAACAAAAAATTGTCAAAAATTACCAAAATTGGTTTTTGAAGGAGGCGGATCCCCTTAAACTTTATAAATATTGTTCCTTTAGGAGTTTAAGAGTTGTAGAAGCTCCTGACCTCTAGAACACTCACCCCTACTCAAGTTTTTCAAAATTTGAGAGGTTCGAGGCATTGTAGGTTTTCTACCCACGAGAGCTTGAGACCTCTGAAGATCCCGGACTACGGCTCCAGCCTATTGAGCTGCCGAACTCTGGAATATACCGATCACTTATAGTTTTCAGCCTGCAAGTGCTCCTGGAAATGGATATCCAATGAGATATCCAATGGCATATCCACATGCTTATGCTTTTGGCCCCTATGAAAGTCCAGGAATAATTAGTCCTAGAAGTACCTCCTTATTCACGTAAAGGTTACTTGGCTCGATATGAATAAATAACTTAAATAAATTAAATAAGATAGACCAAATCTAGAATACATTATCTCGTTACACTCGTTTTCATCAATTACAGTTTTATATACAACTATGAAAAATATATGATTCGAGTAGTTAAATACTTTTACTGCTGAAGCATTTTAAATATGCATACTTAATAAAATTCATATATGCATAATAATATTCAATTTAAATACATTAGTCCTTATAAATTCAATCGGTGAGTAATAAATTAAAATGAGTGTCCAAAGATCACAGTGAAAATAATCACAACAAAGATCACAACAAAACAAATCTTTATTTAAAAAAAAACCTTTAGCCGAAACATCCACTTAACGCAATACACATGTTTATAATAAATTCTCCTACCTTTCATTCCCTGCGGTCCCATGGGTCCTCTAGGTCCCTGTTCTCCACGCTCACCTTTACTCCCGGGAATAACTTCTATTCCTTGGGCGTCGAAACTTCCCTGAAACAACAAACCTTTTTAAGAAGAATTATAAACTAAATACGACAAAAATAACTAAAATAAAATAATGGTAAATGATTTACTTTAAAAAGGATGAAAACATTAAGCGTGATTCGTGAGTATAACAATTTGTCAGATTGTAATTTAACATAAAATCATGCCAGTTATTTATTTTTATTTGTTCATTCTTGAATTTATTAATAAATTTTAAAGAAATTAACCACAGCAAAACAATGTATTTTAAACACGGTTATTATAATTTTTGAGTATTGATACTCATTGTATATCTGGCAGTACACTTCTATCCTTTTTTAACTAAAAGTAACTTCCAAATATTTTGTAGAAGAATTTCGTTTCAACTAACTTGCTTATTACAGTAAACGGAATACGATGATGTCAAAATAGTTAAATAATTTAATTGCATAAGTAAGCTAGATAAAACAAACATACTGTTGAGTTCATTGATTATAGAAGACAACTCATACATGTTAATTTAGCTAGACTATATGCGATATAAAAAATAATATTCAATAGCACTAAGGTGCTATTCAATTAATGCTAAGGTTTGAAATCTTTCCTTTACTGAATATGATGCATTTTTAAGGAGCAGTAGATTGATTACAACCCCTAGTGTCTGCTCCAGTCTCATTGGCTGGTTGCTCATCAATCAGCAACAGCCTGCGGCATTGTGAACTCTTCACCGAGTCATCACCTAATGTGGATGAGCTTCTGTCAAGTTATAGTCAGCTAAGTGTCTCAATTGAAGGTTTTATTTGAGAAAAGAGAAATTACCTCCTAATACGACGTTGAGTTAATTTTGCTACGGTGTTACATTATTTGTTTTGTAATTTCAACTTTTATCACACTTTTGTAATTATTTAAGAAATATTGGAATAATTTTTATCTTTTATTAGCTTTATTCGTATTCCTTACCACAGGCTTCTTGGTCTATTCATCGATCATGAAAATGTTATTAGTCAGAGCCACATACTAAAATCTAATTATACATAGTGACCTCCAAATGTGTCATCATACAACTTAAATCAAAGGAGTCAAGATGCCGTAAGGTAACACTGTCCTAATTAGTAATTTTAAGATCCTCACCACCGAAATCCTAACTACAATCAGCAACAGTCCTGCAATGCAAAATGCGAGATTTCTCCATCTTTGGTAATCTGGATAAGGGTGGTGAATTTTTCCAGGAGGACCTGATTAGTTGTTTTCGGCAGTTTGTAGGACTACTAAAATTGTAAATAGGTTGGCTTTGTTGTATACTTATGGGGTGTGCAAAAGAAACTCGAGGTCTAAGTGCATGGCTATATGCTACATAGAAGAAGAAGAAGAGCAATAATTTGAAATCCTTAAAGCCTCTGAAAAGTATCTCCTTGAAGCAATTTCTTAGGCATTAAAATAAACATTATCTCTTATTAACACCGCACTACCAACTCCTGTTGAATCAGGATTAACCGCTCCAGGCCTCTGAGAATAAATCTTCTTTAGTAATAAAAAGGAGACTATTAAATAGTATAGCTGAGAAACCACTAGATTAGTTGTTCCTGTGAATTTTCACACATGCACAATTTTCGGGAAAATGTATAACGAATTATGTGTGTACCTTCTTGTTAGAAATTAAAGTACACTTTTAAGTGTACTTTAAGTACACTTTCTTTTAAGTGAAAGATTTTAAGTACCTACCTTATTTTATAAAGATTGATCAAGTTTAAAGAATAAAATAAAGAGAAACTCTTTAAACATCTTTACTGCTGGTCTATAATGAGTGATGTTGAGAATTCTGACCAAACAGCATATCCTAATGCGTTTGCCTTAGTTTTATATCTGTTAAAAAACTAGGCAATAAACTAATTTTAAAAATATATATATAAATTTCAAGAAAATAATAATATTATATAAATGTTTATAAATAGCCAAAAACGAGTAAACTTTACTTTAAATTTTGAAACAAATACAGTAAGCAAATACGTTTTTAGCACCTACATTGACTCCCAGCAATTACTGAAACATACTCTTTAAGAGTAATGTGATACTATGTTGATCGTTTACGACATGGAAAGAATATGTAGATTGGTATGAGCTTGAAAATTATTCGCTCCACAAACTATTTCTATACTGTCTCCGAGAAGTTCTCTGGATGAGACGCAGGCATTAAAAAGAAATAGCAAGTAAAAATAAAAGATTTTCGCTTAAAAATGTACTATGAAGATGTTGTAGAGCCAACAACATTATGTTTCATATGTTCTGATAGTTATGGACCTTTATTTGGTTTTATACATTTTAAACTATATTCATGATCACGACGACGTATAGTTGGGGCCGAGAATTTCACCTCACGGTTAATGGCTAAAATCATCACCTCAAAACCGGCACCAATTTCCCCCGGATTTGACGCATAAAATTTGTTTTCGAAATCGAATTTTGATAACGGAATTGCCTACGACTTTTACGATCATGCCCGGCTTCTCATAAAAGACAAATAATTATCTCTGTGAAAATGCGATGGTCGAGTGGCCTAACCCCAGCCTTGTATGAAAATTTGATATAAGCTTTAAGTTCTCGCATGAACAACTTCAGTCATATATTAATGGTTGTACTTATTTTACAAAATAACCAAGAATATGTTGTTAAGAATGCTATGTATTACCTCTCAAGGTATTCAAAATGACGGATAAATAACCAGGGCCAAAGAAAAACTAAATAAGATTGAAATTATATACGCCTTCATAAAATATTCTGATACTTTTTGTCTCTGTTTCTTATTTTAAAGAAACTAATAAATGGATAACTATCAAAATTTAATAAAAATTTCTCCAGAAAGACATCAAATTATTTTTATGTGCGTAAAGGATGTTTGAAAAATGTCGGATCACCAATATTATTGAAGTCTTTATATACTCAGTACATTTTGAAATTTTCCAGATAATATTTCAAACAATTTGTAAAAGCTATATCATCATTTCATTACGAGAAGTGTAACTCTCACTAATAATTAATCATCTTCACAGTTATACTTTTACACAAAATAATTATGTTGTTTGATTTGTTGAACAACAAATAAGAACTGTTGTTTACCAGCGAGTGTCATTCAATATACTGATTGTTCATATTCTTAGCAATCTGTAAGACCAAATAAATTTGAAAATTGGGTTTTCTCGATATTACTTTACTCAAAGAACATTATGCCTCAGTAAATCTATTTATAGCTAACATATTATAACAAAATATTTTTAAATGAAACACTTGTAAATGATGGTTTCACATTTCGTAAATATAATATGATTTATATTGTACAGAGTGATAAAAACAGTCAAAATTAAAATAAAGTTTGTTGTTTATATTATATTAAATAAGTCTACGTTGTATATTTAATGGAATGGAATAAACTAAAAAGTAACTTATTGCGTTAAAAGTATACAGATTTATGATATACTTGTATATAATTTGAAATTTGGTTTTAAGAATCAACGAAAGGATCAATGAGCTACCGCCATACAACACAAAATATGATAATATAAAAATATGCATGACTAGTCATGGAAAACATAATCACCAGTCTAGAGGAAATCTGTTTTAGTAATGAATTTACAATCTAAAACGCATACATTATTCTTTTTCTATACTGGATGTTTGTGTTGTTGCTTCATGCAACCGTGATATATGAAGCAACCAGTAGGGATGAGTAATGTTGGCCTGGAAGGGATGTACGAGTGAAAGACTAATTAGAGAGAAGCCCCACCCTTACTAACATCTGATAAGAAGGATTGATAGAGGCTAATGTTTTTTTAACTAGTGCTTTACAATCGTATTTAACGTCTAGTTTGTACTGAATTAGAGAAAAACTGTTATTTTAAAAGCATCGTGATTCTGAAATCTGCTAAAGAGGTCTCTATTTATGAATTGTTGACACATATAATAATAAGGGGGGATTTTAAGCTGACTGATTGTATATTACGAAAAAAAAACACTCTGACGAGTCTATAATATGATAACATTATGATTACTTTCTGTTTCTTTAACATATAATTGGATTGATATAATCTTATCTGCTATTTAAAATTTTATCTGTTAAGTGAAAGTTAATTACTATGAAAATGATCAAAATGTAAACAAACTATCACATACCGCCGGCTTCGCCCGCAATTTCTATGCAACATTCCGTGTATTTGTTGGGATAGCCCCCACGATTTCAGTAAGACTTAACTATTTCAGACGAATCTAGAGGAACTACAAAGTCGAAGTTCATAGTTTTCTTAGTGAAAACACTTGTGATGTAATATGATAGTGTCCTGTGATATTTTAAAATAAAATTATATATCATGCATCAGGTACCCGAAATTACGAGTAATTCTAATTAAAATTAGTTTTACTCTCAATTCCTGAAGGATTTTTGCTTCTAGTTTAAATTAACTATATTTCCAACGCAAAATTTTGAGTTTTGCTTTTTTTGGACCAAAGGAACAATATATATATATAGAATATGCAAAACTAAAATCAACATCAAATAATACTATCATATCTCAATATTTTTATTATGGCAGTTGCCATCCGTATGTAACGATGGAACACGATTCTAGTACATGTTTATGACTCCCAATCATGTTCGAAATATCATAATATGTACCAATTTCCTTGGTCTAGTCTTCAAATTATACCAGTATTTATACACATCATCAGTATAGTATACCTCATCATTGAGAAGTTGATGTGATATCCCCTCGACGATTTTCCGTCATAAAACACGCATTTATTGTCTCGTGTATTGCTTCTTGATTGCACTTGCTACAATCATTGATTCACTTTTTTTTCTCAAATTGTAGTTACGGAGCAAATGGTTTGCTGAATCGTGCTAATGCTAACTCTCTCCATTTTTAGGAGTGAAACCAAATTAACACCTTACATGTACAAGTACTCATTCACAATTTCTTTCAATAAGTAAAATCCAGAATAAATGAATTGGTTAGCCGTTGTTGGCACTATTTTAAAATAAAAAGTGTAGTTACAATCAAATTTAATCACCGCTTTGAGTCCATAAATGTAAACAAATTTAAAATTGTTGTTAAATTAATTAAACATATGATCATGCAACAATGTTTAACGGAACAGTTGATTACATTAACAGGCTATTTAAACTTATATTTCGTAACTTAAGAGATCAACTTGGGATTTTTAACTAGTTAAGAGACCTTGGAGCATAGCCCGGAAAGATTTTCGAAATACGAATAGGTCTATATTTATCCTAGTCATCCTATAAATGTCCATGTAAAATTTCAGTTCAATCGGTTTGAGTAGTTTATGCGTGAAAGCAAAACAAACAAATAAAGACTCTTTCGCATTTATAATATAATTAGGATTTTAACCATAATTCAGTCTCTTTCATCACTTGTATGTTAACTTAAAATTAAATTGCTTATAAAGTTTATTTCGCAACCAAAACAATATATGAAGACCAGCAAATTGTTGTGATTCAAATAGTAGAGTCACGAACACGTTATAAAATTACTAATAGCATTTGACTGATTAGATGGTATCCTTATATACACTTTGTATTGAATAATTTTTCCTGAACAGCTCTTAATTAGATTTAACGCGAACGGGAAAAAAGTTAGAAGTTGTTAAATGTTTAAGTTTAGCCAAGCTAACAATATCCGGCAGATTAATTTCATCCAAGCATTGTAATTGTACTAATTGAATTCAACTCGTAAAGTCCATTCATCATCAACACAAAAAGTTTCTTCCGTAGTAGAATAGGGTATTAAATATCAATTGTGTTAATTAATCTAGCCAACGATGAGGGTTTACTCAGTATCAGTATACGGTCAAATAAACGGTATGGTAATGATATGGTATTACAATTAACTACAATTGTAATACCAAATTATTCAGTAAAAATTATAAAATAAATTATTTAAATTAATTAATTTTAACCACTCAAAGTAATGAAACTTTTATTTGGCAACCAACATGGTTTATTTTACCGGAAATAACTTTTTATATTGATAAAGTAATATAAGATGGAATACGCCATATGATATACAACTTGATGTAAGACTCGACTGCTTGTACATGTATCATATCAATAATTGGATATTAGACAAATTATAAAAATTATGTTATTCATGAAATTACCCAAAATATAAATTGCAATCTCTAGTTCAAAACTGGAGGCACTTTGATGTCGGCAAATAAAAAGTAAAGACATATTTTAAATTTAAGGTGTTGCGTGTAAAAAACAAACTTGGAATTATCCATGATTACAGATGTAATAGTGAATAATAACTACGTACGATACTACATATATAATTATATTTCTAGTTATTGACAGAAAACAATTTGATGTGATTAATTGAATTTTGGAGGATTTGTATGAATGCCAATAGTTTCATGTACAACAATAAATTGGCCTTAACGGCATCTTTTTGTTGGAATTATAAAATCAAAAACAATGTTTTTTTACATATTATTCTCAAATAATAATAATATTTATGATAAAATCCTTCCAAATCCTCAAATAATAATAAAATAAATTTAAAAAGTTTCACAAAATTTAATTGAAAATATAATTCATATAAAGAATGTAACCAACAGAATACGATATGCATCAAATAATCTCTATAACTACATTGTCTCTGTATATCTAATATCTGATGTTTACAAGCCAGTAAGAGCTGGTAACCGCACCGCTAAAAATTCAGAATATATATATATATATATATATATATATATATATATATATAAAATACTCCCGGTGGAGCAAGTACTTTTTTCGATTCAATGTTTATTGAAATTAAATAAGGCTATTGCCAGTTATACAATTTCATGTAAATAAAAGTCGTTCGACAGGTATTTGGTCTTCCGATCATATGTTAGTTTGCTTATTTAAACGCATATGTGACAGATACGGCCAAATACAAAATAATTGAATCGGAAAAAGTAAGCGCTCTGTGGTGTAATGGTAGCACATTCACCCCGCAAGTGAGAGATCCGGGTTCGACTCCCGGCGGAGCAAGTACTTTTTGCGATTAAAGTTTTATTGAAATTAAATAAGGCTATTGGCATTTTTACAATTTAATGTATATATATATATATATATATATATATATATATATATTCACTGTTTTTATCCTGATAGTTCCATGACATATTTGCGTAGTTATAGATAACCGCGCCTTAGACTATTTCAGCCTATCAGACTGTGCCAGAGTCAATAAGGTATAAAGCATAGTCGTAATATTTTACATGATTTATTCTATTGTTTTAGAAAAAATCTTTCTAAAATTATCTTTCATATTTCCAACAAGCTGAACTTAAATATTTATTTCCAAATATTTATTATCTAGGGTAAGGACAAGGAACCATATTTTGACTGAAACCTGAAAAATTTTCATCGGCTTTCGGAGGGACAAGATATTCAGGGAGAGCAAGGGCTGAGGGATTAGGGATGCTTCCTACCGAAATCCCTTGTGCAACCGACATTAAAAGACACAGAGGGTACTATCTCATCCATGCGAGCTTGCAAGAGGGAAGGTAGTTCTCTTCCAGCTTCTACCAGCGTCAAAATGTTAGGGTCAGAGTCCCCTCTGGTGTTTCGGCTTTAGACATATCTTAGCCATCCATGGGGTTTCTAGATACAAGCGAGAAAATCGCTTAGAGCACCCTCAATTAGAAAACTCAGGAGAAAACCCTTGTTTAAAAATTATATTTAACCAGGGGAAAATTATTTCTTGTCTAAAAAATGATGGCTGTTTTCCGAAGAAACTGTAATATTCATGCATTCCCCCTTAACAATTTCTTTGAGTGAAGTAAAAATTATATTTATCTTTACTTGTTCATTTAAAGAAAAGTAAAAAAGTAAGACTTTGCTCCGGGTAAAAATAGTTGGAACAAGGTATATGTGTATTGAAGACTTACGTAAGATTTTTGAACTATGCACTATTCGTGTTTTATAATAATAAACACCCCTGAATGCATCGCATGTGTAAAAAAATGGTTTTTAAACATAATCTGAAATGCGTTTTTTATGTTACCTTAGATTGGAGATCGAAAAGTAATAAATAGACATTTCAAATCGATTCTCATAAACTATTGTTGTAGTTATACACAAAGTTTAGTGAAATAAACACACACACACAGGATGAAATATTGTTTCATAGATACATAGCTTCTTCTTTTGGTTTGTTATTCAATATAGAAAAATACATTTTTAATTAAACTCATAATGAAATACCACTCCTATATAAAAAAAACGCTATACATATTTGTTGGATTCTCAGATTTTCGAAAAATATATTAGCAATCAGGCAAGGCATGAATATTCTCTTAAGACACAGAATTATGAACAATAGTTATTAAAAAAGTAATAATGTAATAAATTATGATTAATTTAGAGTTGTATTATGGATACAAATTATTATGGATTCCAAAACATTGCTTATACATAAAAATCACTTGCTTTTTTACAGAATTTGTTATTAGTAATTAATTGATATTTAAGTTAATTGTATAACACATAAGATTACCAGTAATATAGACTTATATGTTCAATCTATTATTTGATTTCCATCCGCAAACATTAGTTGGTAAAATATTTAAGAAATTAATATTTATATTATGATGTAACAGCATGAACAAAGTAGGCTAATCAACAAAAAATGACATTTGTGTATTCACTACGGCCACACCGAATGTACAAACTAATTAAAACTGAACAGCTTGAAAAGTGTACGAGAGTTTTCCTAACTACTGGAATAATCGCATTAGAAATTTCAACTCTGTGTTTTGTAGTAAACATATTTAGTAAACGTAATTAAAGTACGTAGTTATCTCGCAACTAGTTATCACTCAATTTAAACTCATAGCTATTTTGTTCTCTTATTTATATTATTTTTTGTGATACTGTAAAATCAAGTAATTTTAACATCATGCTTTATGATTTTTTTACGAAACAAAATTTCAAACGTGTGTAAGAGCTTTTGTGTCTTTCGTAAGTTGATTAAAGAAGTATAGGATTATACAGATCAGAAATTAATATAAAATCAGATAACCACAATACGGGTAACGTGTCATAAGTAATCTTCAAAATGTGAATTTATAATGGAATAATGAATCATATTTATTTAGCGGTGCTAGACACAGTAACAGGGGGTTAATTAAACAAATAATGCCTCCCTATCGACTTAGATATGGTAAAAGTACTCTCGGCCTCTCTCAGTAGTAAAATTACTCATTCTTGTGATTTTTATAATACTCTAATCTCGGTTCTGATATAATGATATAGGACCCCACTGATATAAATGATATAATGATGATAGTTCAGATGTGATACAGTAATCTACTCTCAGATGTAATAAGAGCTAATACTCATACTAGGTTTTGATATAATACTCCACTCTCAGATATGATAAGAGCTAGTACCCCACTCAAGGTTCTTATATACTCCACTCTCAGGTGTAATATAATTTAACACTCGAGGTTCCAATATAATACCCCTCTCTTAGATATGATTAGAGCTAATACCCCACTCAAGGTTCTGATATAATACCCCACTCTCAGATATGATAAGAGCTAATACCCCACTTAAGGTTCTGATATAATACCCCACTCTTAGATATGATAAGATCAAATACCCTACTCAAGGTTCTGATATAATACCTCACTCTCAGATGTAATATAATTTAACACTCAAGGTTCCAATATAATACCCCTCTCTTAGATATGATTAGAGCTAATAACCCACTCAAGGTTCTGATATAATACCCCACTCTCAGATATGATAAGAGCTAATACCCCACTCAAGGTTCTGATATAATACCCCACTCTCAGATATGATAAGATCTAATACCCCACTCAAGGTTCTGATATAATACCCCACTCTCAGATATGATAAGAGCTAATACCCCACTCAAGGTTCTGATATAATACCCCACTCTCAGATATGATAAGAGCTACTACCCCACTCAAGGTTCTGATATTATACCCCGCTCTTGGTCCTTGTACAGCACTCCATTTTCAGATGTGATATAATATCCCACTCTAAGTTAGGATTTAATAACCCATTTATTTATTTATTTATTTATACACGGTTGTCACCATTTTTACAAGTAATAAAATAATAGATCATGTTCCACAAGATGGCAATATATACAATCAAAACAAAACAAAACTTCATCTTAAGTGAATCATACTCATGCAACAGGAGAGAAGCCAAGAAAATTATGTAGGCTACATGCAAACAATACAATATGCCAAATACAATATGCTAAACACAATAAGCTACTAGGCATAAATAAACAACTGACAGACATGCAATACATTTGATTCATTATGACTAGTTCATACACGAGCAGTCTGTATAGATTCATATACCATAAAACAAATTAATACAACAACCAACAACATGCAACCAGTACATGCCATTAATATCTAAAATATACAGTTTATATACAAAATAAATATATTAAGTAATAAATAACAATAATATCTACATAGAAAAACACATTGAAAATAACTGCAATATCGGCAAGGTGCAATAACTATTTACGAAATATAGTAGGGCAATAATCAACAAATACAGTAACTAGTACAATTCAACAATAAAATACAAAAGAGCTATAAAACGAACTGGTATAACAATGCTCTAACTATCCAGTATCAGATAATGCTTACATAGTGTAGCCCAATAATAAAAATATCCTTTTCAGCGATGACACACTATTGCAAAAAACATTGAGTTTGAAGTGGAGAGACAGTTGCTAGAAGTATCATTTACCAAACAAACATTTCTCATTCTTGTTGTTCCACAAGTGCAGGCAAGATCAATGATTATGCAAGGTTTCCTCGACATTTGATTAATGGTTCAGGAGCAAGAGATTAATGTATGATGAACAGAACGATGCTAGCCATTTTTAGAACGGTCTTTCTTTCGTTATATACCTATACCATACACGTTTACATTCCAAATTAAAAGTTATAAGGCAATATAATATGTTCTATATATACGGGGTGTAAATTAAATTCTTATACGCCTGGATATATTCCAAACGGATTGAGATATCGATGTAAAATCTTCACCACACATATCAAAATAATTTTTTTGGACTTTTTAAGGTTATTTTAAGTTAGCTATTCCTCACTTCTTTAAAATGGGTAGAGAGAGCACTTTACATTTTCATATTGCAACTCCTGTCTTGTAACATGCCATTTGAAAGGTAAATAAAAAAAGAACACACTATGATATGAAGAAAACATATCTACAACGATCCTAGCACAAGTTATGAGGAAACAACCCCTTAGATCTAAGGGTATAAATTAATCCCTGATACGCCTAGTTATATACTAAACGGGTCGAGGTATTCATGTATAACCTATATAATGCTTATTAAAATATATCCAATACTTATTTGGATTTTTGAGGGTAAAAAATTTCATCTTCCTTGTAAAAGGGAGGTAGAAGGAGGTAACTTTAAAAGCAAAAGTTTAGGTCTATATCTCACCTCATTAGGATACACGTTGCACTAAATTTTAAAATACCATGCAATTTGCTCACAGTCTGTTTACAAATTGATTTATTCTGAGATTTTCTCATTGCCATAATTCCAAAAAGTTTACAAAGAGATTAATTGACAAATTTTTGCTACTGTTCTGCTAAATCTCATGGAGTCCATCATTAAACTCAGTGCTATATATATATAATAATGAATATTCATTTAAAATTTGAAGTTAGTTCGTTCTCGATATGTCGAGTAGTCAGGCAATTAGATAGACGGTCAGACAGCGGGAAAATTATCTAAGCCTAAAATAAATGTTCAAAGGTATCGTACTACACCCTTTATGTACTGATCAAGGACGTGTTTTGCCGAAGAATATTAGTGCATTAATAAACAGTACTATTAAATTGAATTTAAAGCTCAGTGAGACAGTAAAGGCTGTGGAATATGATATCCGGAAGAACCTACCTGAACCAGAGTCTCTAAGACAAGAAGACAAGATGTAGAAACATTTCAGGTGTATAATTTAATTGAATTCTCAAGATGTCATATGTACAGCTATACAGACATTTAAATTAAACGTTTTACCTTTGTACAAAACTAGTCTTCAACGGTGCTAAACAAATTTCCGTGTAATTTTGTAAAACTACCACCAAAGATTACATTTTTGCTTTCTTTAATACAACACCTTTTCTCTCGTCCACCCACTAGAATGGCATACCCAAAAAGTGGCTAAGAGGGTTGGTATATATTTTATTTTAACTTGAAACCTCTCTCTCTTTGGGTTCAGCCACGCCTCCACCATATACAGAGATAAAAAGAGAGGGGGGGGGTTTCAGAACAACCCTGGTACGGTAATTGTATTCATCAATTTCGAACACAAGCTTAAACACAATTACAATCAGGCAGAGGTATTGTCAAAAGCTTTGCACAATTATGTTACAAGCATCCTAATCCTTCATCGCAGTACCTTGTTGTTAATGTATTGATGTTCACATGAAGCCCAATCTGTAAAATCTTATTTTAAATTTATTTTATTATTCCATATCGAGAAATCTGGTTACGTAATAATTGAGATTTATTGCATATAAAAAAGTATGCCCTTATAAAAAGCTAGTCTTAGAAGGAATGTTCAGTTTTAACTTGTTCTCAAAATAAAATATACACAAAATAGCTTAAATCTCTATTCGTTTCATTCACAAAATTACAATAAGTGTACTGATTGGGTATGCTCAGTGAATTATAACACTCGAAATCGTAAAAATATTCAAAAACCTGTCTGGCTTTTGTCAATGTGTAAACTACAGAAGCCGTAACACCTGCCTGGGTAGTTTTTATATTCAGTTCAGTTTGAGCCAAAGATCTCAACGATAAAACCATTTTCCTTATTATAGATCCAGATTATAGATACGGAATAAATCTTAGTGAAACTTATAATAATTTTATGGTTTAATCTCGAGATAAAGCAAGATGTTATATTGTGATTGGAGATGGGCGACGAGTTCGGATCGAATCCCTAGTGAATAAAGTGACTGCTGAGAATTTCTTGTTATTGAAAGGAACTTAACCGAATCTTAACATACATTTTCTTCAGCAGGTGTCTTACCTCGATAAGAAATATTTTTTTAACCAAGCAGGTTGGAAACTACATTTTTACATCATTTGGTAATCTGTTGAAAATGAAATGCATTCCGGCTTGCGAGGGCATGCGTTCATTAACCTGCACGCTGTTCTGTGTTTCGCAGTCGGGTAGTTCTACGAGCTTCTAGGTAAGCTAATGGTCAATGCATATATTTAAATTCAATATAATGATGTTTCCGTAATGTAAAGGCTTGCAAGAGTCAACTGTTTCAAAATGTTAAAAGATGGCCTTCATGACTCTCCAAATTTAAACTTTGGGATTACTACGATTGATTGTTTTTGAAATTCTTTCAAAATAACTCGATTAATTTAAACTAACTAAAGCTAGAGCACAAAGCTCTAGAATACAAGAGGCGAACTACATAGCTTTCCGTCTGCAAAAGCAACTTCTATTAGGCCCCTCTTTATCACATATTCTGTGCTATTCAGGCTCTTGTACAAACTAGAAGTTACTGGACTTATTTTCCAAATTTTCCCCTAGAGGGTATATACATAACAGACTTCGTGACAGAAATATGACCAAATGTTTTTCGTCTAAGATTTTGACACATTACTTATCTTAAATTGGTACAAATACTTTTTTGGTTAGGTTATGACCGATTGGTTTACGGACGTTTGGAGCCAAGGATAAAACAAGTTTTCAACTAAAAATTCGTGGAAGCTTTATTACTGGAGGACTTTTACAAAGTGGCATACGGATGAAATTTGTTGATTCCTAATTTGACGTTCTTCAGATTCTTGGGGTGATATATACAGTGTATACATAGTTCATACGAAATTACGTGCCCAGCTGTAGTATTAGATAGAGTAAATGATAATATTTATAATATTTGCATGTTAACAAAATATAGTAGTGACTAAAGTTGAAACATTTATTAATATAATTCGTCATCTATATGTAAGAATAATGAGCATTTGTACTGGAGTTAGCCAGTCTCATTAGATTTAAAAGTGGGTCACTTACAAGAAATGTTAGAAACATACTACAATTTATTTTAGATGATTTTCAAATTTACTAAGTAACAAAAAAATAATTCATTTTTTCCGTAATTAAAAAAACAACAATTAGATTTAAAATTAACATGAAATATAAATTATAAGAAGTAGATTTATAGTTAAAGCATCTATGGTATTTAACATAAAGCCCCTTACAGTTGAAAGAAAGAGCTTTAGCAGATTACCGATAGTGGAAAGCTATTTATATATTAGGATAATTTTATTAGCACTTCAATATGGTACAGTACTTCTCTCTTTAGTTGTTATCGACTTTATTGGATACGGCTATTAAGCTCTGCTAGAATTCTGAAAATTATGCTAGAAGTTACGAACATAGTTTATGCCACATTGTTTTGCATGTTACTTCAGCAAACTCCTATAATACTTAAAATGTTAATTGTTTCCTCTGTAATAAAATATACTGTTATCCACATCAGTTCTGAATTTTCCTTATATTTTCTGTTTCCTCGGCTTCTTTATGTTTCGTACAGTTATACCGTGCAACTCGCTAACTGAAGTATATTTTCGAAAACATTGTTTTAATAGTCCTTAAAGTTTGCTTTACATTGAACAGTTTTTTGTACCATTTACTTACAGGCAGTATTCATGAGCAGGTAAAACAACTAAAAATATATCACTTATTGCACTCTGTCAGTGGTCAGTAAACTGGCAATCCTCCTGGTAAGTTAAAGATAAACTTGAATTTTAAATATCAAATTTTAGTAAATTTGTTTGAAAATTAATGCTATCTGTTGTAATATAAAGATTCATAAATTTAGTTTGACAAAGGTGTATCGTATTTATTTGCATTCTAAAGATTATACTATATGATATTATTTATGCACTATGATGAAAATCAATTGCAAAATATAAAAATACAGCTATAACTAAATTCTACCCGTTTAATTATCCTATGTTGATATTTTCGTAAATTTTGTATCTTTAAGCCAATTAACAAGAAATAAAGTTTATTTAAAATAAAATTAACAATCTAGTAAGTTGATTTTAAATATGGGATAGATAAAGTAGTATTTATGAACTAAATGAGATGAAGAAAGTAGAATCTATACTAAAAACTTTTACAGAAAACGCAGATTTAAGGGCTATTACTACTAATCGTTATTATTAGCTAAGGTTACACAATATTAATTGACTGAGCGTTAGCAAAACCGCACTCAAGGAACTGGAAAAATTTCATGTCTCTCTTTACGATGTGTCGAGACCGAACGGTAGTATACAATTTTTGTTTAGTATGATGCTTCACTTTTATATAATATCGGAATCAATGATGGTGCATGTCACTCAATCTTCGGCTCGGGGTTGATGGAGTGACTATCCCGAAAACTCACTAGCACTGACTCATTTTACTAAATGATAATATACGGTTCTAGTTCACTAGCTGACGGATAACTAGGTATTAACTACTAGTACTATATGTCCACGTAACCATCGTGCCCAGACTAGAGCTGGAGATTTTGAGCATGCCTGATCCACAGGTTGCGAGTGATAACTGGAGATTTACAGTTTTCTAGATTATGTATAATCTAGTATTTATATAATTATTAACGGCAGCTAATTAAAGGTGAGGCAGTGGTCTCGAGGTGGCTATACTTTGTTATAGCCTCTATCATTAACCAACCCACTATTAATGAAATATAGCAAAATTACAGAAACATATTTACATTAAAACACAATTATTATACACAATAGCTGCTACGTTTAGTTTTAATGACTCCTTTAGTGTTGTAGAGTATATTTTCATCATGAGTGTTATGTATGAATTAATCCACCCTTCATTTAAACCATGGTTTAGAGGAATAATCCTCTAAACCATGGTTTAAATTATTGGCTTATTTTGACGGAACGTCTCTGTTCCGCTATGATACATACCTGAAATCCTCGACAGAATCACAAAGGAAAGAATCAGTATAACAAATCCGTAACTAAACTATGAACACGTCTGAAGCATCAAGTCAGGATGGCTTCGCGGTTAAAGCGCTTCTCTCAGACCTGAAGTTCGCCTTGGAGCTGCAGGTTCGATTCCCACGCCTAACGTTTGTGATTTTTGCGATCTGGTGTACACCGATATGAGAGTCATTGGTCTGTCGAAAGCTGGTGGAAGGACCGACCGTAAATTAACAGTGGTTTGCTTGAAAGAATGTTGATAACATCAGTGTATTATTTTATAGACGTACGAAACCCAAAAGTATAGTTCCTGTTTGCACTTTTGTCCCTGCTATTAAAAGTCCCACTCAATTGTCTTATTTTATGTTTTGAAAAGCAGTTATTACTGAATCACAACCATAATAATAGCGTAACACTAAGCGTCAAATAGATAAACCTTAACTTTTAAGGGCCAATTACGCCCTTGCAGTTTAGAACCTATCGTATAATAAGCTGGACACAACTAATTTTACTGAAACCTAAGGCAAAACTATCCCTAGACAACTTTGAGCAGTAAAAAAATGACTGCAGTTTTGCCTTGATCAAGGCACAGCAGGGTGATTTATTTACTCTTTGAATATGTTTAATTATATATCTATGTCCTGTGAATACACATATTATCGAATAAGATATACACATGATCGCAAAAGAAGGTCCGAAGCCCCACATGTGCAGGGGAATGAGAAATAAGCCTGGCAGCATTAGCCGTCTTCTGAAGTTCAGCGTGCATCCAGTTAGAAATAGATTGTACTCCTTACACCAATCCGTCAATTCTATACAATATTGAAATCATGTAACTAGTTTTTTCAAAGCTAAGCTCAAGTTTGCCAAAGCTCAACTTAAATTCCTCACGACCACCTTCATGGCCTTTTGGTGCCCAGTAAATAGTAAAGTTGATAATCTTAACCAGGAGGAGAAAAAACGAGATTAATATCCCAGATAAGTTTTGAATTGAACACACAAGATTAGTTGAATGGCTTAAATGGTATTCTGCTATCAGATTAAACGTTATCAGTAAAATATTTTTGAATTCATTTTAGGCTTGGAATTTTTATTGGTGATTTTATTATTATGTCACTAAATTTATTAAAATAATATAGAAATTCATAGAATATTGAAATCCTTGAGAAAAACTTCCAGTCCTGAATTGGATTTAATAATATTTCTTATAATGAGAACGACGAGGAAAGGTTGCTACAAACTCTCCGTATTGTTCTATAACTGAATTACACCTGAGAGGGAAGAAGGGTGGTCGTAACGAAAATTCAAAGCCAAACCTGTCCTAACATCTTCACAAGGATTTATTTGTGATGAGTTTTTTAAATTCATGACTAAGTAGAAAACAAAGGAACAAATATTTGACTAACGAGTGTTTTTGTCCCTCTAAAATATTCATACAATACTTACTCAGTAAAAATGTATTACGTTATATATGCCTTTTTCCAGAGAACAATTCGGATTCTTAGTAGAATATTTGTTTATATGTCACGGTTATCAGAAATATTGTTTCTTGTTTCAATGTGACTACGGAGACACATATGAGTTTTCCATTCGTCATATTTTATCATTCCGTATTGATTTATCACTATATGTAAAAGACAAAATCTTTACTTTCTCACTCACTTATCAATAATTCTCTAACTTCCCCATATCACAGAAATTTTAAATTTGGAATACTTTGCCTCATGGCGTAAATAGAAAAAATAAAGTATTTTCACAAAGAGCAAACATCCTTATGAGTTTAAATATGGTTACAACCTTGTAAGACCAATATATATATATATATATATATATATATATATATATATATATATATATATATATATATATATATTCTTTTTTACTTCTCTGTGTCCTAGGAAGGTTAAATTTGACACACATGTGTCTTATGCTCTCAAGAGACAACTTCCTATAGGAGTTGAAATATATTTGGAACTGGTTAAAGTACTACGATTTTTAACTTTCTAATATCCTATAAAAATTTCATTTAACACACGTATCTCATGACTTAAAAATAGCAATAAAACCATTTTATAAAATATCAACAACCAAAAAGGTTTGCAACCCCTAGAATAACCATATTTATAGAATTTCCTATACATGTGGTTTAAACTTTTGACAGCGAAGTAAACTTTTTTCATGAACATCAACTACGCATAGGGGTTGAAATGGGGTTGCACCCCATTAAAAGAACTATATTAGGATTTGAGTGTTCTGCTTATACTAGAAAGGTTACATTTGATACACTTGCGTATATGTACTATACAGGCTATAGGTCCAGGAAATATTTTAGAGCGGAAGTAGATGACTGTGACAAGAAGTAATCGCTTTTTAACCGAAGACTATCCTATGTATTTATATATTATTAAATCTCTGCAACAATACAAACTGTACTGCACCACCAGAAATACATTAGGACGGAAATAGATTACAATGGCAGGAAGTAGTTACTTTTTAATTGAAACAGACCTTTCAGACCAACGAATGTTTGTATAAATACATATTCTTTATCAGGGCAAAAACGCTTACGCTAATAGCGGGCACCGAGAATTACAAAGAAAAAGAAGATTACATGGACCGAAGGTAGACATATCTTAGCAAACTACCTTATGGTATGAAATGTAAGAGATGTGAACCATAAATGTTTCTTTACTTTGTAAACCTGAAGTGAGAGCCAGTGCAATTTCGGTCAAATGTTCAACCTTTTAACCATATACATAAAAATTGCCCTCACTAAGATTACAATGAACTTAGTATTTAAAGTATTATTATTAATATTTAAAGTATTACTAAATTTCTTAAAGCTACTCATTCAAATATTATTTAATGTTATCGAAAAACTATTGTATTTCATATTTACTCATAAAACCTGTTTCACTTACTGAATTTAAGGCCCCAAAACATTGGCCTTTAAACCGAATGTCCAATTATGCTGAAATAGATCGGGAAATTGGAATACATTTCAGTGATCATCACTTAGTTTTAGGACAGTTTGTTATGTTATTTAAAAAGAATATGCCTAGAACGTACCTTGTTTTTCAATAGGAAGTAACGTTTGCGTTTTTGTCCCGATCAAGAATATATATTTATTGTATAACATACATTGGCAACTGCTAGTTATACAAAAAAAATTCTAAATAAATTATTAATTTACGTTCAAGTAAGACTTCTCATATAACGCAACAAAAGTTGTGGAAATAAAAAGACGTTTTGAGAAAATGTGAAGATTTACCTTCTAAGATATAATTATGTTTGTAATATACACGCATAGTTTCCCCTATTGATAGACGCCACGTTTAATGAATATTGAAATAGCAATAAGGATGTTATAACGATACTATGGGTACATAGTTAATACACTAAGACAACAATAGTTTTAGTAATGAGGAAATAATGGTGTTTTCATTTCCTCATTGCGTGAATATTGTTCCTACAATATGTCTTTCATCCTTATTAATATGAAATAAATATACGAGACTTTTAAATAAATAATGTAGTATTTTTTTAAAAATAAATACACATAGTGAAACATGGTAATTTTACGGAAAGTATTAAGAATAGTTGAAAATAATCTAATTAAATATCTTTTTGAACACTCGCTCTTAAAAATACCCTAAAAATACAAAAATTAATATAGATCTATATACATATTTCATATATATATATATATATATATATATATATATATATATATATATATATATATATATATATTGAATCACAAAAAGTACTTGCTCCGCCGGGAGTCGAACCCGGATCTCTCACTTGCCGGGTGAATGTGCTACCATTACACCACAGAGCGCTTACTTTTTCCGATTCAATTATTTTGTATTTGGCCGTATCTGTCACATATGCGTTTAAATAAGCAAACTAACATATGATCGGAAGACCAAACACCTGGTAGCACATTCACCCGGCAAGTGAGAGATCCGGGTTCGGCCCCCGCCGGAGCAAGTACTTTTTGTGATTCAATGTTTATCAAAATTAAATAAGGCTATTGGCATTTATACAATTTAACGTAAATAAAAGTCGTTTGACAGGTGTTTGGTCTTCCGATCATATGTTAGCTTGCTTATTTAAACGCATATGTGACAGATACGGCCAAATACAAAATAATTGAATCGGAAAAAGTAAGCGCTCTGTGGTGTAATGGTAGCACATTCACCCGGCAAGTGAGAGATCCGGGTTCGACTCCCGGCGGAGCAAGTACTTTTTGTGATTTAATGTTTATTGAAATTAAATAAGGCTATTGCCATTTATACAATTTAACGTGTATATATATATATATATATATATATATATATATATATATATATATGTAGGATCATGTGGAATAAACTGCTGTCATGCAATATTTTATTAAAAGCCTACATAGTTATAAAAAAATATGAAGTACTTTGCATTTTCCTTCAACACTAATAAAAGTATGACAATATTTACAGGCTTTTCAAGAAAAATTTAAATTATACCTGTAAACAGTAGAAAATTAAGTAACTAATATAAATAATGTTACACACCCATTACTGAGAAGTATTTTATGTGGTCTCCTGTATGACTACTACAAGGCAGGAATATGCCACATTAAGTATAGCGAAACAAACTTCACTGATGTTGCATGTACAATTTGAAGACTATCGCTATATCAGTTGCTACGTGAATGTCATATGAATGTATGTGTTGAAATTCAATTATCCTGCAGTTTTTTCGTTCCCATCATGGTTACACATAAGAATAGTAGCAAAATTATTTATAACGCTTGTTCAAATTTCATCGTGTGACATCATATAAATCAGTGAATCTTCATGTAAACTTTTTGTATTAAAAAATAAGTTTTTTACGATATCGTCCGAACAAGAAGACATGAAATTTTTCCAGTCCCTGTAGTTTTAGGCTTCGCTAATGCTCAGACCATTAATGAAACGAGGAAATTTAAGGGGTAAGACCTTTGTCACCACCTTGTACAACTATTTCCCTTAAATAGTTATAATTATATTCTTTATTATATTAAAAACATTAGAAAGTCGATTAGAAAAAACACTGTTTAATTTTTTATTTATTTAAATCTCCAAATCTACAGGTGAATTGTGTATACTATTTTGTTAACTCAGCTACTATATTTTGAAGGAGTAATATGCTCGTTAAGGGAATTAGCCGTGTATAATGAAGAATGAAGTAATAAACAAGTTGGTGCAACTGAAAACAGCGGAGTTAATCCACTTGTCGCAGTTGGCTATCCTGACATGCATTATTAAACAGATGACTGGGAACCGCGGAACAGCGGCTCAGTGCTCTGCATATGTTAAATAATCTTAAAAATTTGTCAGACACCCACACATTTCTGTTTAAATATTATTTAGGGTAAGCAAACATTTTAGTGAAAGTTCTGGTTTTATATAGCTTACTCTCAGGGATATTAGCTTTTTAAATCGATAAAAATAAAATAAAATAAAAATATAGTTATTTCGTAAAATAAAGAATTGTAATATATTGAATCTCTTTCATAGATTTAATAAAGATTTATTTAAACCAAAAATAATAAATAAAATATAAACAATGTTATATAAAAATTAAAATTAAGAATGAAGCTTATGCAGAAAATTAAGAGAATAAATATAGGCTAAGAAATAGATCTGTATGGAAACATTGCCTTTGCACAGGCTTCACTTTTTTCTTTCCAACAAGAGCCTTTTACGTTAACATGACTATTGACATATGACATTTCTATGCCCTGTCTGGCGATTGTCGGCGTAGTTTCGGCCAACCTGCAGATTCGCTGATAGCTTCGTGGTGATTATCTTGCTTATTTATTCTAGCTGCAGTTTTTGCAGCCAACCAGCTTTTTTTTACCAACGTGGACATGAACTGTACAATTAGAGGCGGGTGAGAAGGTTGCTGGGATATATATATTTACAAGCCATAGCCATAGAGCTATCCTCACGGCTGTACTTGGTTACTTCGAAAACTTGCTGCCAGTTTTTAGAAGATTGTAGTTAATTCTCACCCTAGGACAGCGACACTCCGATAACTTTAATACTGGTGTAAGTTGAATCCTGTTGCTTCCTGCGAAGCTCACGCACCTCTCCGCTCATCGCCTTCTTACTCTTCTGTGGTTGGTCGATTCGCTGCTTCAAACCACTCAGGTCGGTCTCACCTCTTGACTCCAGCATCTTGAAAGCTTCTCTTAAAAGATATATAGTTCCTTGCAACTGCAGTAAACTTGATGTCTGCATTACCGTCGATTATCGCCTCCATCAAAGTCAACGTTATAGAATCCTTTATGATCCGATCTAGGCCCCTTATTCCTTCTCGGATCCTTTACTAAAAAATGCATTGTTCAGGAACCGCAGATCTTTAACCACCACATAATGTTCATGGTAGTGTGTTTATAAGATTCTGTTGTTTGTTTTGAGTTCGAAAATAACTCAGTTTGATGCACTCATTATAATTTTATAATTAGTAAATAAAAATAAAAAAAAACTAAAGAATATTTAGGGTAGTATTGAAGTAAACAGTTCAAATGGTATTAATTGACATTCAATTAAGTTATAAGCAGATTTGAAATGAAAGTACCTTGAATAATTATATTGATAATTACATATTTCAAATATGTCTCTTCATATCTTATAGTTAACTAAAGGATATTTAGGGTAGTATCGAAGTAAACAGTTAAAATGGTATTAATTGACATTCAATTAAGTTATAAGCAGATTTGAAATGAAAGTACCTTGAATAATTATATTGATAATTACATATTTCAAATATGTCTCTTATATCTTATAGTTCTTACTGAATCAAATTTAAAATAATCGTTGTAATTAATTACTTAAAAATAGCTATGAATAATAATAATAACTATATGAGTGTTTCGCGAGTGTTTAGTAAAATTTCAGGGAATGTTAATAGATACTAAAAAAGCAAAAACATTTATTTGAATGTATGTTCTCGCTTGGTGTGGTGTCCGTTTGTATTTTTTTTACAAAATCAAATCACAAACACGGTTTAACGTGATTAAATTAAAACTTATAACTTCTATTAAGGTAATCAAAAGGAAATTAACCAAAAATTGTAGTTTAATAAAAATGCAAAGTTATCACCGTTGTTTAAATTAGTAGAAAATAGAAAAATTTTTAGTATTTTATTATTAGTATTCATCTTTGGCTAATAAAGTTGACCTTCGACAGTTATTCTCTGGAGAACGATCAAATAACTCTCGTTTCCCTAATGTAACACTCACAAGAGTACAAAACCACTTTGAACAGTGAAGTTGTGCGGGAAAACACTGTAAGTTTCAAATAATCAACTTTGATCCACAGTTTTTAATGGGAAGCTTCTAATTTCAGTCAATAAAGTTTTATATGTAGATTAGGAAAAAGCATTCCAGATATTTCATTCATCCTAATCGTCCGGATACGTTATTGTTATGTTTACAAATATTGCCTTTCTCATGCGTTCCTTTTCTGTTTCTTAATCTTTATTGTTGCTTTTGTTACAATGTAAAACAGACGTAAATGTGTCATAAATATCGTTCACTTGTTGAGAAAGGTAGTCTATCAGCTCTATTAATTCTGTAACTATACAATTTAAGATATCTGTCACATTTTTCTATTACTTTCAATTGATTTACTAAAAAAAACCAAATGAGGAAAACCTAAAATAGTGACATTTCAACAATAATTGTTTAGTTTTAAATTAGTTTTAAAAAATTCATTCCTTAAAATTTAGCTGATATTACATTATAAGCCAAAATACAAACAATAATGTATTTATTGTTATTGATTTATTTTGTAAACAATATGATTTTCCTTAAACAATTAGTAAAACTGTAAAAGGTAATAAATTCAATGTTTCCTAACTGATGTTTGATGTTTAGAAAGAAAGGAAATAAAACAAAACTGTAAGATCTATTCGGCAAAACAGCATTTACTGCTTTCACAAATATTGTATGTGTGCAGAATATTCTAACAATGAGGCGGTAAATTTAGCTGTAAAATGCAACAATCTGCTGCCATGTTATAGCTGTTTCAAAATTTTAAATTTTAAAATAAACAGTATTTCACTATTATTTTCAAATTAATTTAAATACTAAATTTTTCATTTATTACACATTTAAAATGTTTTATGTCCGCTATTTTGATATAAAATACACACAAAGCTGATACGATGTCTTTTTAAACTTTTTCAAAACAAAGATTTTCATTCGATCTGCAAAGTTACATTTTTGTACGATGTTCAATTTAAAGTTATACTTTAATCCTAAAACAAATGCGAACAAACATACTATGTCAAAATAAGCAAGACAGGGGTATCCTTTTTATAACATTTCTTACTGGTCACAAACCAAATGTTAAGGCTTGAGGTAATATTTATAAACAGTCTGTATAGTAAATTTTATAATAAAAGTTAAAATAATCCTTCGTAAACAATTTTTAGTGAATTTAACAATCGGACATATTAAGCGGTGTTTAGACAGGTATCACAAAATAATTCCTCATTAAACATTGTTTAACAAGTTAATACCTTCATCGATACTTGCATCACATTTATAACGTTAATTACAGACTTATAATACATGGCTATATAAAATATATAGAGTATCAAGCATATTTACAAGCTAGTTGTAAGCTCTTGGGAATTTTTACTGAGAAGATTAGTGAAGATCAAAACTTGTTACGAGTCTTAGTATTGTTTAATAGCATTATAAGTTAAGAAGTAATACCTCTCTCCTGACTTACGATTCAGCTCTGAATAATTCCATCCGTTCATAAATAATTAAAGAGATTGCTCTTGTACAACTTTCTTCCTAGAACTTTCCTCAACGTTTTAAACACTTTAATTTCAGGTTTATTTGAAGCCTTTTTAATACCTTGGAAAGATTACATCTTCTGAGACTGCATGATACAAAGGGTACAACTATTATATATTACAATTTTAATTCCAAAACAAGTTAGGACACAATGCCATTGTGTGAGATCTTTTGTTAAGATATGGGTAGCAACTTCCTGCTGGTTTTCACGGTTCTGTGTCTTGAATCTTATAATCCAAAACATGATTTAGATGCAATATTTTTCTGGTTGTGATAGAAGAGACAAGGTAGGAGTTTTCCATGTATTATTTCGTCTATAGCTCTTTTTCCGAGATTTCCTGCGAATAGACAGGTAGTCAGACAGATATATAAGTGGCTATTATGCAATAAATACATTAATTTCATCTGCTTTGCTTCTGAGGCGTACGAGCTCTTTCCTCATCTCTTTATAAACAAGGACAATGAGGAAATTATACCTTAAAGTAGTATATTTTGTGCAGTTACTCGAAGTTCAAATGCTATTTCTCCAGAATATGGATATCTAATCGTATAAAGAACTTCAAGTTTGTTAGAAGTTTAACACAGTTATCTCATGTAGTACAAGTATATTATTTGAGCGATCATATTACGATTTGATAGACACAACTAGTCTGTTACCTGAAATAAAGACGAAATATATTTACTAAGTGTATTGCAAATGTAACCTTATCAAACAAGTAACCTTCAAAGTGAGGCTATTTGCAGATTTTTATCCGTTCATAACAGGTGGGTTTTAATAATAATCGAGGTTAGTTAGAATTTTTGCACTGCCTGTATGTCATAACCGATGACCCATTTAACATTTAATTGGAAACAAACTGGTGGTAAAAGAATTATAAAATAAACGTAAAGAAAATTCTTCTTACAATTTAAAGTAGTTTAAAAGTTGAACAAGAACCTACCGCATACCGCAAGTAAGGCTCTAGAATGTCTGAGTAGGTGTTGAGCATTTGGGAAATATTGCAGGAGCATATTCCAGGTGCTCCAGGAGGTCCTGGAGGTCGTGGTTCCAGCAACTGTAACATAACGTGAAGTGACAAGTTTGTGTTATAATAGGAAAAATTAGATATTAGGGACTAAAAATAATTAATTATTGATATTAATTGGACTTCCAGGCTGCAGCAAATCAATCCTTCCCTTCGTAAAATTATTCAATAAAGGAACTTTTTTACGTTAAATTTACGTTGCCTGCAACACGAACTAACGCTGTGTAAAATGAATGTTATACAGGTTTCTTTTATTCACAATAAATAAGCCACAAAATAAGCCAATGGCGCAGTGGCGCGGGTGCAACGATTATCGTAACCTGGTGAGCTTGGTAAAGCAACGTCAAGCGTGGCTGCAGCTAGGATGGGTGATCACTGAGAGATCCTGTCCTTGCTAGCAGCCCATCTGCCAAGCCATTGGTGGTGGTTCAAAAGTCACCTCCACGCCGTTGGTCCCCAAGTTAAGTGTTAGGGAGGGCTTTTAGGTCCTAACTTCGCCTAATAAAATAAGTCATACCTTAATTTACTTTACTGAGATTTTCAAATAGACCTTAATTCTTTACCGGAAATAAGATAGGGAACGTGCACAAGCAGAATGTCCACTTTGCAATACTAATCGTGTAATGAAATTAATGTAAATGCCTCTGAGAAACGCAGTTTTCATTACCAAATTGGTGTTAAACTAGTTACTCTAAATGATCGTGTGCGATGTCAAAATTATGAGACAAGCTTATAATTATATAAGAATAATATAAGATAAGATATATATATATATATATATATATATATATATATATATATATATATATAAGAATCCACGAGTAATTTTGAGCTGGAACAGCTTGGTATCAGTCACTTGGTTATCTCTGTACTTTGGGCATGCGTTAAAACATGCATATCAAAAAAATGAACTCTACTTAACAAATCGACCTTTACACAATAAATTCGAAATTTGCTAAATATGTCATATTATGCTGTAAATCTTATTCATTATGTAATTTGGAGTTGCGAGGTAAATAAAGGTCATATAATTGGTTGGGCTATTTATATATTTTTTACCCTGGCTCCTATTAATTTGAAATTGCATTTGCACTCGGAACTCTACTTTGCCTCGTGTGTTATTGATATAGAACTATTTTTAATGTATAACGTGTTCGCATTTTAGAAGTGCCATGAATGAAAATAGATATTACAATTAAATGTTGTAAGCATATATATATATATATATATATATATATATATATATATATATATATATATATATATATAAGCATATGACGGAAAAATTCAATATGTGACATTTCCTCCATTTACCTAGAACTTGTACATGTTTTTATCTTTATATAATAAAGGTAATTATAATAATAAGGGAGTATAATTTTCCTTAATCAGATATAAAAAGTACATGAACTTTAATTCACTGATATAACAGAATCAGTATTTGTATTTCGAAACCCAGCAGTAGGCCTCGATGTTATCAACAATGGACATCTGAAATCTCCTCCATCGAGTAAAAAGAGGCAATCTCCATAACAACGAAGGGGTTAATATGATTTCCACTCAAAGGCTTGTTTCTTTATTCAAAACCACACAAATGTTTATCTACAAAATCGGATTACAATGACAACAATCGTTTTACTCTTGTTCAGTATTCCCTAGTGCATGAACCGCACTCCCGTTAGGTTGTGGTTCTGAGTTCGAGTCGCGGTGAAGTGAGTACTTTTTGTTCATCAGTGTTTAAAGAACTAAAACTTGACTATAGACATTTATGCTAATTAAAGCTTTTACATATCGGTGTAAAGGAAAATCAACCTTAAAATTTTATTTTAATTATTATTAATAATTTCTACGCTACTAAAACTGTTTTCATTATGCTTTATTTATTACAGCTTTCGATGAATATTTTGATTATTCTTTGTACACTTAACTGTCAAACGAACTCAAAAGACTTATTAAAGTAACTTTAGCCCAAATTACATTAATTTTTTAAGGAGAAAGCCGATCCCCTTTGAAGCCTTATTCTGCTCGTCCTCACTGGCCACTGGCCTATGCGAGGATCGTATCAAAGAGAATAATGGGGAGAGTCGATACAGTACAAGGTCGTTGGTACCGATAAAAAGTGCAAGGGCCACAGAAAGGATTCGAACATGTGTTATCTCTAACTCAGACCCAAAGGCCAACGTCTTAGACCACTCGGCCATCGGCACTCCCGTAATATTAGCAATCTTTGTTAATGTCCATTGTTTTTCTTTGAAATGGAATAAGAAATTGTAATAAGCGGTTTTACCTACTGGTAAAAACTAATTTTTCTAGGAAAGTATTAGTTTTAGAAGTATTATATAAAATATTATCTTATAACATACTTAAAATATTTTTTGAATCGACAAAAATATAATTGAAACAACCTAAGATAAGTCGCCACGTTCAAATTACAGACTTGTTAAAGTAAGTTACTCCCTACTCTTCACCGATCCTCTTACTGCCCAATGACATTTTACCAGTTTAGCTCTCAAAAAATCAAACGTCTAAAACAGTCCTGTGCCCTTAGTACGCAACACTTAAAGCACATAGACCTCCCTAAAAAGAAGATTATCGAGAAAGTATCCCTCAAAGTCGCAATAAAAATATAATTTTTCGCTCCATAAAAACTGACATAAGGTTGAAGATAAAATATAAATTGTAAATTTACAAATAATTTACAATAATTTGCAAATGATCTTTTGCAAATCCAGTGCATCTAAAACTTATTGGATTACCTGTTGAGGAATAAGGTTTATAAAACTTGTATTTCTTATAAACTTGTATTTCGTACTTGTTACACTTATAATATTACACCTTACGCTTTACGAGTATTATGCAGAACCTTTTAGAAAAACCATATTAATTTTACCATAATAAGGTGTGATAAAACAAAAACTAGAGTTCCTTTCCTGCATCTACTCGAACCAGCTCAGAAAATATCCCAGCAATCCATCAAAGCTCTTTCCTCTGCTCTAACTCGATTGCTATTTGGAATCTCCGAATTTACAGTGATTCGATTGCTGCAAAAAACCTTCATTAAAGCAAATGAACTATAAAAATAAATCTATGGCTTTCTTTCTTTTAATGCATACGGTAAGTTGCTATAATTATATTTGGAACAAGGCCTGTATTTCGAAACAAGCATTCTTGATGTACTTGAATCTAAAAAAGCACTCTACTCTGCACTCACACGATTGCTAAATCTCTGTTAATTGTATTTACGAAATGATCCGATAGCTACGAAAAAGCCTTGACATTGTAGCGGATTAAATAAAAAATTATCTCTATAGCTTCCATTCTTTTTCAATAAACGATAAGGTGCTATAACTGTATTCGGAATAAGGCACTATACTTAGAATAGTGATCAAACCTGGATGTAAGTGTTAGATCTAATAACTAAAATCATAATAAAAATCTCTTTTATGAGCAAAATTGTATTGTTGTTGAGATTATTGTGTATTTAAAAGGAATATAATATTGCAACCACACAAATATTAGGTATACCTCACAACACATCCTACAATACATCCTACTATCCTACAATACGTTCTACTATTACAATAATAAATACAGTTTTTCGAATGGTGTATTATCCTGACTCACCTTCGGCTTACTGGAGGCTAAGTCCCTAGGCCCCAAAGATGAAATTTTATTAATTAATTCGGGGATGAGAAAAATTACACTTTGTTTGATCGAGAAATGGAAATACCTAGAAATAACAAATAACCTTTTTTAAAGATCGCTTAATTTGCAATAAAGATATCACGATAGAATTGTGTTCCGACCTCTAGATCGGTTCTAATTGGCATTTTAATACTTTTGTGCTAGAAAAAGTGAATGGGCCTTTCTTGTAGAAAAGTGAATGGACCTTTCTTGTAGAAATTTTAATTATGTCTTTCGATTGTTCTATTGGATTTGAATTTTTATATTTTAAATTTCTAACTAGCTGAGGATTTTCAAATGTCTCATGGGGCTAGAAAATCTCATATCTGTCTGTCCACAATAAACATCTTTGTCTATCTATCGATATATATGACGATATATTGAAAACAAACTGACTTGCAGACTTTTGATGATGGTGCCATGTCACTCATTGGAATTTGGCTGACAACTGTAAGCCAAATGTTAAAAGGAAACAACTGTATATTGCTTTTATGTGTAACCGTAGATTTACGGTTACACATGCATTTCATCTAAGATTTGAAATTTTTAATGTAAGACAAGAACTTTTTTTAGGAAGAAAAGAAGGAAGAACGTTTTACATGATCGATTGATGGTGCATGTGCATCCATGGGATTTGACTGAGCGTCACTGAAGCTTCTCACTCAGTTGGCTGACACAAATTCTCTTTTTTCTGCCACTAGACGTAGAATTTTGTTCTGTTTGATTATCTGTTAGATGGAAATCGTGAAAACAATAAAAACTTTATACATTAAATAATAATTACAGAATTTCGCACATTTTCTATCGTTATATGATACAAACAAGTATGACACTGCGTTTCGAGGATTGAAATGTACCCTCTTTAGCATTAAAATACTACAAAAAGTTGATTGCCACTCAAAGTTAAAATAATTATTTCCTGCCGAACTGAATGAAGAGCAAACTTTAAACAAAGGTCAGAGGACGATACGGTGTATTGTACTCCTACATCGTTTATGTTCAAAGGGCTTTAAATAATACTTCTGAAAAATTATGAAATATAATTATTTAAATTCATCTTTAATATCTTAAAAATTAAAAACTAGATAAATTAAATTCTATTGATTCATCAATTCATTTAGAAGGGCAAATATATATTACAAATAAAATAAAATAAAATCTCTCAAATGCCAGTAAAATAATTTATACGATTTAAAATAAATTTAAATTCTGAACAACTAATTAGTATTGCACCAAATTTGGACTAAATACACCGTTTAGTGAAATCAAAAACTGAGCATTTGATCAAATGCAATGTTTTTTTTTAGTTATAATTACAAACCAGTTTAAAGAATATAATATTTGACACAAGAGAGTTTTGTTTTAGAAATGTTTGGAATTTAAATAGTTTATTACAAAAATTACAGGTTTTATCAGTTTCAATGAAGAAACGTTCTTACAATTACTTAAATATGTAATTAGACTTATAATAAAATTATATAATTTCAGCACGTTTTATTCTTTAGTAATTTAGAACTCACTAAAATTAAAAAAGATTATTAGAAATAAAACATCTGTTTAATGTACAACTTCCGATTAAAGTTGTTACTCTCCTCATTACTCACGCCAGTACTATCCACTGAAATTTCACAGAAGGGTTCTCTCAATTTTCTGTGATTTGATTGGCTGATCTCGAATCAATAAGTAAAAGGGACCCAGCTGCTCCCAGTTGGCCAATTTGAGAATCTTTTACAATTCAAACGAACAATCCATCTCATAAAGGTCCACTCTTTTAGCTTTTAATGAATTCAGTTAGCACTATTCTGAGCAAACCCACTTCAATGCAGACATTTTTTTTGTAACCTCCTATCTATAATAAATATTTATATTTTCATCCTAAGATACCTTTCTCCTGACATAAGTAGTAGACGGCGACCCAATGTATAAACGGGGTGCAATAAACAGTTAACGATGAATAAACATATTGAAATAAAGAGGCATTAAAAAATAAATTAAACTTAAAAACTCTATTAAAAACTAGAAGCAATTGAAATTTTGAAATTTTTTAATATAATTTGCTAACTCCTTAAGTCTCTCAGTTTAAATTTAAACGGCTAGGCACGGTCATGACAGGCCGATCTTACTTTGTACTTTCTTGCAGTCGTGCGCAGATGGCCTATAAGGGCCTTGGAAAAATCAACGTGCCTTCAAGGTCACATAGGATAGGTATTTATGCCAGGGGATAAGTACAATTCTGCTATTGAGTATACACTTTCTGTTTTTCCGGATTTTTGTAGGTTTAGTCTTTAATGTGTTTACTGAATTTATACTTCAATCAACAAGAGGCAGTTGTTGCTAAATTTTCAAATCTGAGTGTTTTGTATTTGATAAAAAAGGGGTTGCAAATTATGCTGCTCCGAAGAGGTTTCTGTGGTATTATGTAGTTTGTAACAGCATCAGTTTATACGGTACTAAGTTATACAGTAGTACCGTACAAGTTATAGAGGGTAATATAATTGTATAATATTTGTGGACTAGTGATACAAATCGTAACAGCTGTAATATATTCAGTAAATTTGAATGAGAGCGCGTCATACTGGAATACTAATTCTGTAACAATGATTCAAGAATATTAATCTGTCGATGGCTTGTAACAGGTAGAAGATATAAACTGCCGCCCGCACCATATGGCTTAACAAGCTCAGGCGTTAGTTCCGAAATTGTGGCACTATCTTCACTTTACAAACAGTATACTTTCTATCTAACCAGACATCTATGCTTATAGGTAGTAAAATTGTGTTCAAACACAAACTAAACAATATTCACATTACTTTTACTGCGACTAAACAGATTTAATAATATAAAAACACTTAAACTATGTTGATAATTATTATACATCTAGGACTTGTTATATGATAAAATATGTTCAAAGTAGAATAGATATTTTAATGTTAACAACATATTAAAGTAAAAAACTATATTTATTAAATATTTTAAAGAAGAACAGACATGAGCTTTAATGTTGACTATACATAGTAGATTCGAAATGAATTTCAAATAATCTAATTAATATAATATTTGTGTAATATTTTCGGCAGTTTCTTATAGACATAATTATATTAAAATTTATGAAAACTATAAATTTTCCTATAAACATTATTTCTATACGTATATTTGTATTTTTTAATTACTGCAATTGTTAAATAAATCTCACTAAATACGGTGCTTAGTTAAAATAAAAAATATTATATCGCTCACTTTTAAGCAATATTTGTTTGTGAGTAAAATAATCTCATCTCTACCAATATTGAATAATTAGAGTGTTATTTGTTACAATAAAAGCTGCAGTTACATGCTTTGCTTACATGTAACTCTTAGCTTTAGGCAAATGTCTCTTCAATTGGATATTGTACTCATTTACTAAAGAGCACCCTTATTGGAAACTAAAATTTGATTTTAAACCGTATAAAACTGTTTGAAAATTTACTAACACATACATTGGCATATGTATATTTTTTGAAACGTTTCTAATTCAAGATTACAATGGAACTGCTTTAGTCTGTATCCCTTTACTAAAAAAAAAAACACCAAAGTATATAACGATTTTTCATGTAAAAATTAGGTCTTATTGTTTTTGCATAAATTTGTATACGAGTACAAGTTTCTCTAACTTTCTAACCTGTATATTTCTCTTACAATTAAAAATTGATCCTTTTGTAATTGTTATATAATATATTCGACTAAAAAAATCATCATTACCATCCTTGCTGTGTACACAATACGTACGTATATTCGTCTATTAAAAATACTGTATTTATCATGTGCACAATTTATTTTCATAACTTATTAATTATCCTACATAAGTTTTGTAAGGCCGCAATCTCAAAATATTTTGAAATATTAAATACCTAACAGTATTAAAGATGACTAGAGAATATATCAAACATTTTCTTGCTCACCGATGCATGAAAAATAACTACACTTCTTCAAAAATTCATCAACTATTATCTTGAAACCTGAGATTTCAAAACACGCACAAAAATACAATTTTTAAATGACGTCCATTTGTTACGTATTATTTTGTGTCTTTGTTGGGAAATAGGCTAATTAAAATATTTGTACAAGTGCGTATTTATGCGTATTAAAAAAACAGTTAATTAATTAATTAAACATTTATATTATTTATTACTTCAGCATTATTTGTGTAATGCTCATTTTATTGCTATTTATTAATTAAGACTGGCTAATAAATAAAAACATACAGCAATTATCGTGTCCATGAGCCCGCGTTTTATTTCATACCGATGCAAACAAACACGCAATTGGCTTCTGGTGAATTGAATGGCTTTATGAACGGTGTTGTAATTACAAATATTTTCCGGAAATTCTGTTATCAGAGCGATTGAAATAGGCTTAATTCTTCGAATTCAATTTGCACATATATTTTCAATTGTTTCTGCATGTTAAAATATCAATTACAATATAAATGTGTATACTGGGTCACATTTAAAGAATTAAAACCTAAATAACTTGAAAACCAACCGTTTTTTAATGGCCGCCATTTTGGAAATACACATAAGATTTTGAAAAAATATTTTTTTTACAACTGATGTTCATGTTTATAATATTTGTGCCAAGTTTCAACAAAATCGGTAAACCCGTATTAAAAATAAAATTAATTGTATGTAAAAAACAAAATGGCCGATCTAAGGTAAACGAAGCAAGATAGGACTATACATTACAGAACATTTTTCGTTCAGTTTGACCTCCTGAACAATTTGGTGAAGTTTGGTCCTGTAATTTTGGGACACCCAGTATATTATATCAAATTTCATATTCTTGTCATAATTGATTATCTGTTTCATTTTGAACGTATTAATAGTTTATCGGATCGTATCATATGTTAAGAATTAATCTTTTTAATAACTACAAGGTAAACGTAAGTACAAAATTATATGACAAACTTTCATAGTTATTTTTACTGGCTGTTGGTCGACCTGGCAGCCAGTACGTCAGATAGTATACCCTCTAACATTTAAATAGAGACGTGTATTTTGAAAACTATTTAGACTTATTCTATAAGTATACAAAGCACGTAATGTGATTGAAACGGTGAATGTACAAAGAAGGTTTGTAAGAAATTAAAGCAATCCATGCAGTAGATTTATGTAATAAATTAAAATTTTTCAGCTTGTATTCCTAATTCTATCCTGTTTGTGGAACACGTATTTTCAACACCTACCTCTTTTTCTATCTCCATAAATTTTAGTAATTGTTTTATTCTAATATAGTCCCTCCTATATATTTTTCAATATTAAACTTTCACTGACACATACTGCAAACATGAATGTAAAGAACAGCCCATGAAAGAAGGTCCCACAGCAGTAGAAGTCACAAAGGCGAACTGTCGAAACAGGTCAAATATCCTACATTAGTATATATCTGTAAGTTTAAAAATGCAAGGTTTCATTGACTGCGACAGAAATCCATCCAAATATTGTCAGTGAGCGAAGATGTGTCGTTTATTTTTACTAGGTAAAAGAAAAGCGAAGCGTTCTGCTGGCATTGAAAGTTATGACAGAGAGAATATAAAAAAAATTTAGAGAAGGATTGATATAATATAAACATTTTAAATTCCACCGAATAAATAACAGGAATACGACTATTAGGAATGGCTATGGAGGAATGCAATAACCTAAACTGCTACAATAACAAATCAGCGTGAGATATACAGTCATCAACAACTATTGTGTCCACCCAAACAATTGCTGTTAATTATGTACTGAATTGTGCTTGTTGAACACAATTCGACAATAAAATTATCTATACAAGTGTTGAACCACATCATGTGGGTCTCATTTTATGGAAAGTTATTTAATTAAATCGCTTCAGCGTTAGTTTGGTGTAAACTGTAACACTGTTTTGTGACCTGCCTCGACAAACAACGTATGGCCAAACATGGTCTCATTATAAATCTAGCAATATTTTACACGTTACACCATTGTATAACTTACTTGATACTTCAGCAGGGTGACGCAAACTTTCTGAGTAATGCAGTATTTTGATATTTCTCTAGCTTTACATAATTGATCATGTGAACCTGTTCTCAACTTAGTAATGCTTAACAGTTAAGTTAAGTGTGTTAAGAATATGCAAATTTTTTATCTCAAAGTCTTACAATGGTATACAAGTTTTAGTTAAGTAAAAATATTTTATAGAAATAAGTTTTTAATTGTTAAAAGTATATGTATTCTACTAGAATTCCTTTAAAAATCCTTGATAGTTTAATGAAACATCTTTTCCATTTATTAATATATAAAATACATTTCTCTCATATTATATACAACGTGATACTAAAATGAAAACAAATTTATTGAAGTAAAATTTAAAATTAAGATTATAAGAATAGGAATAAGAATATATAAAATTATTAATAACTTTTATAGGTGGTGTCATACCTTTTATAGGACACTATTATTCGAGGAACTGGAAAAATTTTGTTTATGTCTGTCTGGATCTCTATCCCCACGATATTTTATTAAGTGTGATCTATCGACTTGAAATTTTGCATTAAGCCCCAAGAGGCCCAATGGAATTACAACATATATTACATTACGCAAATATAATTAGTTTTCCGATGATGGTACATGTCTATTCATGGGATCTGGCTGATTATAATTAAATCCACGTCATTCAGTAGGCTGGTATAAATTCTCTTCTCCCTGCACTTGGGCTACACAAATTTTATTTCTGTCAAGAGAAGATAGAATATCCTCATTAATGACTTCTGCGGGCTTTATATGGCATCCATAGCTCTAGCTAGTTCTATATCTAGTCTTTATACTAGACTACCAAGAGTAGTTTTTAAATTAAAGAAGCAGATATCTGATATTGACTGCCATCAATTATTAAAACTGATATGTATGTCTTGTTTTCTTTTAAAAACTTTAGAAAATGTGGTTGGAAAATATGTACAGGCATTGTATGTTTGAAGGTTTGTATTTGTGTAGAATGAAGAGGCTTTTGTCGGTATACTCCCTTCGTGTAAACAAGTCTGCATTTATTCCTGATAGCGGCTTATATGAAGATAACTCTTACTTGTACTCAGGGTAGTGTCCTAATTTGGAAACTAATCGTTGGTGATTCATTAATTCTACCTAATAATAGTGATGTTTATGAACAATACTAAACATATAGTATTGTCGTTACTCTGTCAGGTATGTTTAACACCATGATTGTTAAGCTTGGCCCTAACTCTACCATTACTGGTGTTGTTGCCTTCGGATATATCAGAATTGATCCTTCATGCTGGAATGCTCTGAAATTGATGTAAAACCTAAAATGAGGGGTTTGCTTGCTGTTCTGCTCTGGACAGACAGCATGCTTTCCTAGAATTGCTAATAGACAAATGAACCTCGTAAACTGCAAAATATTACTGTTATTACTGTTAAGTATTTAATTATTGACAATTTTGCTATTGATACGCGATTTTGAAACATAGTGGATAAAAATAACTATTATCCAACTGAACTAAAATTACATTACGTTAGGTTACAGAAAATTAAACTTTGATGATTACTGAAAAAGTATAATACTAAGAGCTTTAAGTAAAAGCTTCCCGTTTTACAATAAACCAAACATATTTCTTTGTTTCATTTTAATATAGAAAAAATTAAACATATTTATGATCTTTTAGAAATTTGATATTTCAGGTACATTTCAGAGTGTTAGTGACAGGGTCACTTTAATACGTAAGTAGTTTATTTTACTACCTTGCGGTTAACATTACATATCGGATTTACAATTTATCAACACCAATTGTTTTAAGTCTTCTAGCAAATTTGCATGTCCATATATAATTTAAAAAGTAATTATATTTTGTTATCTTTTTTTAGAATAGAACTAGTATATAATAATAATTTTTTACGTTGTAATCGCCATGTTTTGTGTTGTGCTGAGCAAAAAAAAAGCCTGGTTACTTTTTACGTAATAATTAGCCACTAAAGAAGTGTATAGCAAGGTAAAAATGAATTTTAGGTAACAATATGAACACAAATTTTATGAAAACAATTAAACTTTTATTTTATTAATCTATTTAAGTGACTATTAGAAATATGAACAAAAATGTAATGGAAACAACGAAATCTCTCTATTTAAGTGACCCCCTCACTATAATTAATCTAATTACTTTGAGCTAGAACCACTGACAAAAAGCACTCAGAATGGCCACTCTCAGCATGTTTCGTTTGAATGCACTCAGCCACTCTATTATTTAAAATATAAGTAATTAAATTTCACACATTCTCTGGTTTAACCATATTATTTAGTTTTAAATGACAATCTATTGCTATTCGTTAATATAAAATTAGGGTAATAGGAATGATTAGACGACATTAAGCTGATGAAATCTATAATAGTAAATAACAATCTAATGGCGTCCGTGTGTTCATATGAATGCTACTCAATCGCGTTTAAAATACTGTACCGATATTATTAAAAATTTACATGGATATTCTTAGTATCCATGGTTATTAACACGAAATTGAGTGCAAACAGCTAGTCGATTTTATTTAAGGTATGCGCTGAATTAAAAGATAATTAATGTGTTTTTTGCCTTTAGTATCATTGTTAAAGACATGCTTACACGTTTAACCTTAATTTTACTGTTGTTTATTGAAAGAGTTTGGTCCCTCAGATATTATTATTTAAATCTTAAAAACTAAGCTTACCGAATAGAATTTGAGATAAATGAATTAGTCAGGAAATTATATAGAACTAAATCTAAGTCGTATACTCAGTTTTTAATTATAAAATATTATATTGCTTGCTAATTCTTTTTAAGGTTAAATAAAAAGTACTCTCACTAATATTATGAACTATTAAAACACCCAAATGGTATGTATTATTTATATATATACTGAGGTGAATACAAATATAATCTTAAAATAAAGTAAGAAGTTAATGGTGAAATGCAGGAGCAAATATGGAGTAGAATGATCCTCGCACAGCTGCTGCTCCTAAACGAAGCAGCATCTGCTCAGCGTAACTGGCTGTTAAAGTTAACACCCAGCTGGCTCCAAGTCGCATCTTCCCAGAGATAAGTAACTTTAACTAGTGGGTTTAGTGTTAGTCAAAATGTTTCATATTTAATGTATTCTACCTTTTTTTAGAATATTATAGACGGTAATATAAGTTTGTTTAATAATGTTATTCAAATAAATTTGGGAGTAGTAGTAGTAGTAGTAGTAGTAAATTTGGGTACTCCACATACTACAAAGTACTTGGAGAAATGGATCGTAATATACGAGGATTTAAATTTAAAATTGTTCCAGTGTTTAGTGAAAATTTGGATAAAGTTTCTTTATATAAAGGATTAGTGTCTGAATATGTACGGCTGAATAGAGAATAATATTAAACAATATTTCAAAACATAACTTAAATGGAGTTTGAAAACTTGAGGAAGACTTTCTCATATATTAAAATGTTTGCTGTTTAAAATATTCCATTTAATTGCTGTTTCATGAAAATGTCAACGTATGGGCGAAACATGCTGTATAGTATATTTGTCTCGAATTTCCATATGATAATTATTAAAACTTATTGAGGAGAATAATCTTCATTGAAGGAACCTTATATAAAATTAAGTTTCCTACGTATGCCACATTCTACATAGTAATTGTATTTAAATTAATTGCATAATTACACAAAATGATATGTAATAAAATTCAATTCAGAATCAAATAATCATCGATTCTTGTTTTTGAAAATTAAAAATTTGTTAGTGTTTAATTTATGTATTTAAGAGGAGGTCAGAAAGTACATGTTACAGAAAGATGCACAAATTTTCATAAGAAAACGATACCTAGAATCCCAGACTCTAACTCAGGTATTTGACAGTTTACTTGATACCTCTCCATTATATTATACATACTTAATTTATAAAACATTTTTTGAGATTATAGGTAATCCAATAAATGCAATAAATAATATTTAATATAAATATTTGTATTTAATAAACACTATATTCTGTAAAAAATCGCAAAAATTAAAGCTATTAAACATTATTAATGAGTTTTTTCCCTTGTATTTTATTACCCACAAAATTGTTGTTCATGAACTTGTTGACTCGTTTCAGAAATTTAATGACTATAAAGAGTCATAACTTATCCCTAACTATGAAGTAACTTTACATCAGTTGAAATTTCCATAAAGTTTAAAATATATATTTTATTATATTTGGACTGAAACAATGAGAAAAACGTAATAGAACATCGTATTATTTTACGTATATTTTCATGAAAAATTTAGTGTAACAAAAGTTATGATGAAACGAAAATTTTATCGATCTAGTTATTTTCACAACCCTTATTACTACAACAAGACTAAACTTATCTAGCCTAATATCAGGAATAACATAAATAAATAATTGTGTTTTTTTTTTTCAAGAACCAAAAAAGCTACATCTGTTTGTAGAAATGCAATGTCACAGGAGGGAGACGATAAAGTTCAAATTTTATTTAGCTAACTAATGTCCTCCTGTATGATTATAAACTGAGAGAAGTATTCTCGTATAACGTAGACGAGGAAACCCAAAGCAGAAAATAAGTTTCCTCCCCCTACATATCGCTAAGACTTTAAGCTAATTAAGTTTAGACGGGGTAATGTGGAGAAAACGCTAAATGCACGAGTGCCAAGGTACTATAATTAATTAAGTCTTTGTTTAAAGTTTTACTAGGATTTCGGACATTTGCTATCGTTATAGGTTATAGAAGGTATAGCACAACGTTTACATGATTAGAATCTATCCTCTTCGGCAGATGGGGAAAGTATTAATAATATAAAATTACAAACGAAAAGATGTAAAAAAAGAAAAAGAAACGGACTCAAGCATACCAAAAAACTGCTTGGAATCCATTATCCCACTGTAGCCTGTGCTGGTGATGTGTGATTGTTATCCTCGTACATGTGATTTTTTGTCGGGACTTGCATCCTGTGCAATGACAACGCCTGCACTGGACTCCAAACAGCTTTTGGGTATGTTTGAACCCTTTACTCTCCCTTCTTTACTTCTTTCTGTTCGTAATTTTTGTGTGTATTAATACCTCCCCCACCTGACAAAGAGTCAACATTCCTATCATCGAAATGTTGTGTTATACCTTTAAAATCTATCACGATGGATAATGTCCGAAATCCTAATTAAGTCTGTTATAATACAGCAACTGCGTGCAAGGCAAGACTCAAAACAACAAATAGCAGGTATATCTCATTAGCACTAATATTGGAATATTGGTATTGTGTATATTTCATAGAAATCTGCCTATTGCAACTACCCAGACGTGACAGAAGTCCCTGAAATAACTTTTGTATTTTCTCAAATTTTGACCCCCAGAATCCAAAATCACCTTATGAAATATACTGAGAATTTGTGAGCATAATAACTGACATAATCATTAATACATCCAAACCTAACTTGTTACAAAGGCAGTACTTGTTGTACAAAAGTTTTATGTGTTTCTTAGTCAGTCCTCCTAAAAGAATGTTTTCCGAAGGCGACCATTGACATTTGAGAAAACATACTAACTCGAATAATTCAGAACATTGACCCACTCAGATACATATTTACATAATTAAGGCCATATCATTAATTAGTTAAAACGATTTTAGTTACCAAGGTTACCCTTCCACTCCTATTTGAATTTGCATTTGTATTCGAAAGTCTACTTTGTAAAAATACATTATTGTAATAGATCTAATAATAATAATAATAATAATGTAATAATCTAAAACTCATTTGTACGTTTTCAAAGAGTTTTATGAATCTAAAAATTAATTGTGTTATAATGAAATTCTATGAATTTCCATGTGATATTATATCATACAAGCAATTAAAATAATAAGGAAGTGTAATTTTACATCGGATTTGAACTGCACATGTATTTTAATTCATGAATAATACAGAGTCGGAATTTGTATTTAAATACCCAGCAGGCGGTCTGGACGTTATCAATAATGATAATCTGAAATCTCCTCCATCGAGTAAAAAGAGGCAATCTCCATAACAACGATGGGGGTAATATGATTTCCACTCAAAGGCTTGTTTCTTTATTCATAACCACACATAATGTTTATCGAAAAACACTGCTTATACAACAATCGATTTACTCTTGTTCAATAAACAACATGAACTGCACCAGTTCAAGTCTCGGTGGAGTGAGTACTTTTTGTTCAACAGTGTTTAATCAAATAAAACTTATACTGCCTTTTATATTAATAAAGGTGTATTTATTTATTTTACATATAAAATCGATTAAAAAACAATTTATTAGTTACCATGGAATTTAATTTACACTACTATTTTAGTTAATTCCTAGGCTACTAAAACTGTTTTAATTATACTTTATTCATTGCAAGGTTCGATTAATATTTTAATTATTCTTTGTACAATTAATTGTACAACAACTTCGAAAGACTTATTAAATTAATTTAAGCTTAAATTACAATAATATTAAAGTTGTTTGTTAACGTCCATTGGTTTTCTTTGAAATTTAAAAAGGCATATACCTTTATTATTACATCTTAGACCACATTAACAGAAAAATATAAAAACTACATTAGTTTTAAAATATAAAATTTCCCAGGTATAAAAAAATCAATCTCCTCTGCTCTAAAGAGATTGCTTAATCCCTTTAGATTTGACAATATACAGTGATCTGATCGGTACAAAAAACTTCGTAATTGTATGATTAACTAAAAATAGCTCTATAGCTTCCATTCGTCTTTGTTTATTTAAGTTGCTATAATTGTAGTTTAAACAAGGCATATATTGGAATAGTAAAAAACCTCGCATGTAGAGTTAAAACAATTAACTAAAGTTTTAATATAAATGTGTTTTATGAGCTACATCTAATTGCTTTAGAAAATCTTATGTATTTGAAAGGAATATAATACTGCAAACACACAAATATTATGTATCCCTACCAATAAATAAGTCTATGACTTAGATTCAACTATCATAGTACAAGTCATAAATATACCCGTGTTATTTTTATTAAATGGTATTATATTAGTTTTAATACAATTTTGTTTTCTAGTATGAACTATTTACAATTACATGTTTATTGCGGCAGACGTCATAGTATGATTGTTTCCTTATGAAAATTAATGCTGTCACTCGGTATGTACCAGTAGTGAAGGTTTTAATTTTAAAAATCGCTGTTGGTAAATCACTTTTTAAAATAATATATTTTATATAGCGTGCTATACACAATAACATTTAGTCCTTTTTTGAACTTTAAATAATTAACATTTAATTTTTTTAATTTACTTCTAAATAAATGATTAATTTATCAGTTCTCAAAGGTTTTCTTTTGATTTGAGCTAGTATTTAAATTTAAGAAAACAAACATGTGCTTCATGCAATTGGTTTATAATTAATTAATTAATAATCTTATTTTTTTGGATCAGCAAAAAAAGTGAATTAAAGTAATAAAAAAAGTTAAAGTTAAGTTAAGTAGTTTAAAGTTAATTAAATTATTTTCTGTACTATATACGTTTCAATGTTTCCGACCAAATATTGTCACGTCCGTAACAAAAGAAGGGCTAAGTTTCAATATTGGTTTACTTTTCAGTCAGCCATTCCGCCAGAAAGTATATCCCAGAGGTCCTATGTCAGAATATATGAACTAAGATGAGTATCACGTTTATTTTAAAATTATTCGATAACCATACAAAACACCTAACGCAAGTAATGTGATTAAAACGGTGAGTGTATAGTGAAGATTTCTAAAATATTAAAGTAATCCATGAAGTGGATTTATTTAATAAATTAAAAACTTCAGCTTGTACACTTAGTTCTATCCTTGTTTGTGGAGCAGCCATTTTGAACGTCAACCTCTCTTTCTATCTCCATCAATCTGCGTAATTATTTTGTTGTACTGTCACACCAGATAAAATATTATAAACTAATACCTTACACTGTTGATAAATTACATGTATTCATTCGTGGATGTCATTTCTAATATTTCCCCAGTATTTAAAGACTTTTATAACACACCGAATAGTATTACATCAGTTAATACGTGTTGCTATTAAAAATTAAATCATTTAATGGAGTTTTAAAACTTTATTCCAGTTTCAAATTACGTAAAAGATCTAATTATAAATAATTCCTATAATATTATTAGATTAGTTTAGAGATATAAATACTTATTAACCCAACTATGTTTATGGTAAATATTTAAATTGTACTCAATTCAGTATGACTTTATTCATTACATGAATAACAATATCAGAATACAGATAATCACTTGTGATGATATGATATATTTCACTACATAAGCTAACCTCCACGCAGAGAAAGCCTTCTTTAAATAAAAATATCTGTATTACGGAACATATGTCCTGCGAAATGTAGAAGAAAAGAAAATATTATTTTGTAAGAAATAAGAGTGAAATACAGTATCTGTGAAAATTTATTTCTTCACAATTTGTTAAAAGTATACAAATATAATAAATGTACTCTGCTCTTACAATGATGATAAATAAAATTACCAGGATTGCCATGATAATTAATTTTTTTTTTTTCAATTTCATTACGTAACCAATAAATACACTAATGTGATTATTAAAAACGCCTAAGGAGGAATACAATAACCCAAACTGGCACAATAACAAATCAACGCGATATATACAATCATCACCAACTATTGTGTCCACCCAAACAATCGTTGTTAATTATGTTCTGAATTGTGCTTGTTGAACACAATTTCACAATAACATTATCTATACATCTGTTACATTACAACATGTGTGACTCATTTTATGGAAAGTTATTTAATTAAATCCCTTCAGCGTTAGTTTGGTGTAAACTGTAACACTGTTTTGTGACCTGCCTCGACAAACAACGTATGGCCAAACATGGTATCATTATAAATCTAGCAATATTTTACACGTTACAACATTGCATAACTTACTTGACACTTTCGGCCGAGTGGCATAAACTTTCAGAGTGCTGTTGTGTTTTTATCTTTCTCTATTTTGCCATAATTGGTCATGTGACCTGTTCTCAAATTAGTAATTCTTTTCAGTTAAGTGTGTTAAGAATAAAACTTTTTATTAATTTTATTTTATAGTTTTAACTCAAATAGCATGGTTTACGTTAAATTTGTAAAAAGACAAAGGTTTAATTTAGAAATAAATATATTACATAGATAAGTTTAATTATTAGTTTTATGTAATCCACAAAGATTTAGATGAAAAATTCTTAATAGCTTAAAGAAAAATACTTCTAATTTATGATTGTAATTATTATTAAATAAAGATATGTTGAACAAAATATAATTATTACACTTACCATTTTGTGATCATTAGTGATTTATTAAAATATAGAACTATATTATTTGAATTGGATTAATATATCTCTAAACTCATCTTAATCATACATATTTACAATATAAAAGTTTTTTCTTATGTTACATTTACTCTGGTAAGAAAATTAAATAAATTAGTCAACTTTTATAGGTCCCTTTCACTCGAGGAATTGGAACAATTTCGTTTACGTCCGTCCGTATTTCTGTCACTAAGTGACCTAATATTATAACTAAGATTTTAAGTTTTGCAGGAGACCTATAATAGGGCCAATGGGGATGCAGACATTAAATGAAACAAATCTGATTAATTGTCAGTTTTTTACATATATAATAATTAGCCGACCATGTTTATGTGGTAAAAAAAATCGTAAATTTACTAATCTAATAGCAATTTATATAAAAAAATAGTACATGTTTATATTTAAAGGATGTGGCTTACTATCATTCAACCCTATCGCTCAGTATGCGGGTGAATTCGCCCTTTTGTTTGCCCGTGGGCTGTACAAATTTCATTTTTGTCCTATCTAGAGAAGGGAAGATATCCATATTCCTTACTTGTGTGGGCTTTCTAGGACCATAGATTTAGATAGTTTTATGTCTACAGTAGTCTTTATACTAGACTGTTAAGGGTAGTTTTTATTTGATAGAGGGAGGGATCTAATATTGACTGATATAAGTTATTAAGACTGGAGTTTGCTACTTGCCTTCTTTTAAAGACTTCATACAGATATGGTTAGAAAGTTTATACAAGCATGGTATGTCTGTAGGTTTGGATTGGTGAAAAAGAAAGAGTCCTTTCTCTCTGTCCTGTCCTCCAAATATATCAAAGGGCTGTTCTTAGTGTAGATGCTGGTAGTAGGTGACTTGTTAATGTTTCTTAATAATAGTGTATATCTTCAATACTTCATAGATAATGTTGTTATTACTGTCTATAGTAAGTTTATCAACAAGGTTATTGGAGGATGATACATCGCTAGCTACAGATCACGTTAACACGTCACAACGACACGACTCACATACCGACTTTAGGACAACCGGAGTAGTGATATGCGTTTACCTCAGTTAATGTATTAAGCTTGGCCCTCTCTCTGCCAATATTGGTGTTGATGTTGTTTGGTTAAATATACTTCATATAACTGTATTTCTTACAGAACATTCTAATAAGACCCATATATGCTGCCTGGTAGTAGAGTGGTTTTACTGGCCTGATCCTTGCACCTCTTCCATTAGTTTAGAGGTGCTATAAAATAACTCTTTTTTTACCTAATATTTCAATAGTATTGCGAGAGAGGCCCACGGACTCCCCTACTGTTTTCCTTAAGTCCCCGGTGTTCCGAAAACCCACAAGAGAAGATTTCTGGGAACGCCACTGTTGGTGATGTCCAAGTGATATAAAATATCACGTCACTAGGATACGTCAGTTGAAGACATTGATCCTTTATATACTAAGATTGAGGTGAGGCCTAAGATGAGGTATTAGCGTGCTGCTCTGGACAGCCAGCATGCTTATCCAGAATTATCAATAGACAAAAAGACCTTAGTAACTACAAATATGTCATATTCGGGTCTTTAAATATTCACAATCATTGCATATATACAAGTAATTCTCAAAAATAGTAGAGAAATGCATGTTTTTGCCCCATTACTAAACAAAACATTACATTACGTTAGTTACATTTTGAGGACTACTAAAGAAATGTAATATGCAAAATTATTAATAAAGGTTTTTATTTAGGTTGACCACGTTTCTTACTAAACATAGCATATCAAACGTATTTTCTTTTAATGTTCTTATATAAAACAAGTTTAAAGCATTTCATTAGCTGTGAGAACATGAAAAAAACTTGATATTTTGATTACATGATTTATAAATATAATATTACAGTAGGTGTTCATTATTTAAAAGAACCTTCCCATATAATCGTATTTAAAATTAAAGATACATATATTTTTAATATTTCCTTAAATAAGAGGTACTGATTTTAGTAATGTTAAAGATACTAATTGTATCCATAGATTAACATTCGGCTGAGTTAAACTATTCCAATATACAGTTTACAGGTAACGTAAATCAACCCTGCTTTTGATTGAATCACGCTTTACCAATTCCGCCCACTTTGTACAGTACCGTTTCTTTGCTATACTTAGTTTAATGAGATCTTTCTTCCTCATAACCCACGACATTGGATATAAGAAGACTGGAAAGTGGATTGAGTAGGAAACAACGGGATAAATGTTTTAACTTAATTCATAGACATTTTTTTATTATCGTAATAAATAAATAATACAAAATCTAAATTTTAATAAGTACCGAGCTTCAGATTTTCTAATTTAAGGATGTATTTTATCTAGAAAACATAATTTTTGCAGCTTAATACATTTTCATACTTTCATGGAATAGTTTTGCTGTATCTTATTTCACGGTTTAGGGATAATAATGGTAAAGAATGTTATTGGTCTCTCTTCATAAACAACTTAAATAGACCAGGCAATTTCCAGTTACATTTCTTGGCATTCACCCCAAAACATCCAAAATTAGAAACCTGAATTATTAAACATAAAGTTCCTCTTTAATAACATTATCCAGCACAATGTGATCTCATATTCCTTGATTATTTTTATTAGGCATGTAAAGTAGGCTGTAGTGTTTACAAAACCCTAATTTATTTAAAAAACCTAAAAATATATTTGTATTTCTAAATAAAGTTATTTCAAATTGATATCCATGAACAGTGTATTTATTTAGTATTAGCCAACAATTAGAAATGCATACATTCGTATACAGTCATTCAGCAGCACTTATCAAATTTACATTTTATCAACACCAAGAAATCGTGCAACACCAAGTCAACGTGCAAATATGAAGTTATCATACTTATATGATAACTTAAAGAAATGAAATTATTTTTGTTTTGCATATTTTTGACTTGAAGACTAGTATATAATAATATTACGTAATTTAAATCGCCTTTCTTCGTGATAAACAAGGTCTGATCTCTATTTTATCGTTATATGGCTAATTTAAACGGATCTAAAGAAGTGTATAGTGTGGTGTTTTAGTTAGACATATGAACACAAATGTAATGGAAACAACAAAATCTCTCTATTTAAGTGACTCTCCTCACTAATAACTCTAATTACTTTGAGCTAGAACCACTAAAAAGCACTCAATTCAGAATGGCTCCTCTCAGCACATTTTGTTTGAATGCACTCAGCCACTCTAACATTTAAAATAGAAGTAATCAAATATCACACATTCTCCGGTTTAACCATATTATTTATTTTTAAAGGACAATCTAGGGTAATTCGCTAGAAATAAAACAAGTATAATATGAGTAATTAGAGGAAATTTAACTGATGTAATCTATCCTATTATATATAAATCTAATGGCGTCTGTGTCATTACTCAGACTTATTGAGTAACACTCATTAGTGAGTGTTAATCAATCGCGTTAAACATACTTTATTGATATTACTGAATGTTTACATGGATACTGTTAGTGTACCTGTTTAACTTACAGGCCTATTAATATATCTAAAATGCCTCCGGGCATAATCATAGTGGTATTGACAACTCACCTTTTGGCTTAATTAGCAGATAGTAAATGTGTTTATGTAATCAAATATTTTAAACATTATAAAATGATTAAGTTTAATTCATGTATATAAATAATTTATTTAAACACATGATTTAAAGTATTTATTTACGTGTATTTTAAAGCACAGAATAATGTAAAAATAACAAAACTTTTACTTATCTTTTTTCTAACATCGCTGTAAAAACAGTTTATCCAAATAAGAAAACTACGCCATGGCTGGAGTAAATTACAGTGGCCATAAACATAAACTTTTGACATATTTTATTGTTCATAGCAACAAGGCAAACTTAATATTGCCATCGGAAATATAAATCACCTTAACCGGAAGTGTTAAAATACCACTTAAAAATAAATTACCATGATGTCCCTTCTGTTTTATGCTTGAATAAAAGTATCTTCACTAGTCTCATAGATTATTAAAATATGAAATAACTAAGGTATGTTTTGTATTCTTTATATATACTGAGGTGAATACTAATATAATACGTAAAGTAGCACTTTAAGCAGTTTATGGGTGAAATGCAGGAGCAAATATGGAGTAGAATGACCCTCACACAGCTGCTGCACCTGAACATTGCGAGAAGCAGCATCTGCTCAGCGTAACTGGCTGTTAAAGTTAACACCCAGCTGGCTCCAAGTCACATCTTCTCAGAGATAATTGTCTTGGCCTTGAGCATTTACAGCCATTTAAAATGGTTTTATTTATTATATTTTAACTTATTCTGTAATTTTAACAGCGTAATGCATTTTAAACTGTTCTTTAACATAATTAATAACACGCTACCTTAGAAACTACATTATTGTAGTTTTTGTTGAATTTAAGGGTTAAGGCTTAGGTTGGATTATATTTATATAATACCTCTATCTATTCTTGAGAGAGTAATGTACGAAAAGAAACGAAGGCTAGTTATAGTTATAAACCAATATATGAATAGAGGCGTTACATATGACGTGTTATATAATAATATAAAAATCATAAATTAGAGTTTGATTTAACGTTGTCTATATCAAAATATTATATATCGTCTTTACCTAGTGCTATTAAAATATCATCGGTGCATATAGTGTTAGTCAATTGAAGAGGTAAAAACTATACGGGATATTACCGGGAATATTTAAATTTGTGCATATGTCAGTGAATAAACTAATCAAATTAAGTTGATTTACTAGTTTGAATAACAAAACCTATTTTTCGATATTGAAAGTTACAAGCTTCAGGTACAAAGGGAATTATACTATATTCGTTCCAATCCCCAGTGATGTCACACTCATGTGTTTATATTAGGGCAATATTTGATTTACATGTGCAGATATGTAAATTAATTAAATACAGATTATCAAATAAATAAATGAAACTTGTGAGGTGTAGAACTAGATGGGTTCCTTTTAATAATAATAATAAATTTTAATTTATAATAATAAATAATAATAATTTTAATTTAATAATAAAAAAATAACTGTAGCCTACACCAGCGTCTACTTTTACAGAAAAACAATTTGTCGTACCACCTGTCTTGATATTACTGCGCTTATCGCAGCGTTATGTTTCGTTGTATTAACCTGGCCACAGACACTGGACATCGTTTCATTGTAAGTAACCAGAGTAACTCTTTACTGTGTCCTTGTAGTATTACTTGTTTGTATTAACCAATAAAGGACTATAAATACCTGTGTACCTCCCAAAGATATGTAATTATCAATTATTATAATATATAAAACACCTATTGCCCTACTGAAGAGTTATTGACGAAAATATAAATACATTTTCACAATTACCTAATTGTTTAGGGCTGATTTAGGGCTGTGGAACTGCTTCAAATTAAACCTCTTTTTTATTTTTGAGTTTAGTTCCAGTTCTCCTTCCTATTAGTGCAGCGTCTGGAACCTGATGCTATCACAGACTTGAGTTTTTGAATCTGAAGTAATGTTCGTTGGAAGAGATATAAAAAAATAAAGTGACAAAAAACTCAAAACTTGCTATTTATTTTTTTTTCGACATAAGAGGCTATAATATACAAATGTACCATTAAAACAGTTAAGCTACGATTTATGAGACAATGTTATATATTTCAACATTTTTATAAAACTGAACAGGGTAACATAACTTGTTTAATTGAAGTTAATTAAATGTAACAATGACGCTACATCCAATTATCGAGAGGTTTGAGAGTTTCGTGACAAAGTAAGGTGGAGTGCCTGAGATGAGGAGCTAGATGTGCCAAATACTAGCAGATAAACACAAACACTCTCAGAGTATATGTTCAGGTTTAATACTCTAGAGACTACCAGTCTGCAAGGAGATGTCAACCAACTTTAGTGTTTATTTACGTTGAAGTTTCTATGGATAGACTATCTAATTCCAGTGTGAACATTTAGTAGGTACTCAACTTATTTACCTCTGCAGCAATACAAGTGAAATGGTGGAAAGGGTGGACGACCGGCGTATTTGGGATATACAATGAATATACAAAAATTCAACTCGTATTTTCTATTTTTAATGTTCCAAACAAAATTGAATTAAAACTAAACCCCACACTGTTCATGTCTATCTCCAGTCCGTTTTCACCACTTCCCACCCCCTCCATTGCTTCACTCCCTTTAACACGATCCACGATATTTTGATATCATTACATACTATGTAAATAAGAAATTAAACATTATTTTAAGTAACACTCATTACAATATGAAATTCTAATTAGGACCTCTTCATCTTATTGTACAACTAAATATTTAGTGCATAACGTAGTACCGTGCTTGATATAAGGTTTGCTTTGGTTTGTTTACCATCCTTATTGGTATATGAAGACGTAAGAAATTAATTATATCATTAATTCTTCTAAGTTTGTTCCTATACAATCTCAAAACTTCATAAGTACAGGACGTTTCAAAAATTACTTTACAACTTTGAAAATTCATATAAAATTTATTAAACAACGTACAGAGCTTGTTTTGGTGTTATTTTGTCTGTAAATATCTAGCAATTTTGCAGCCACTTAAATGAAACGGAAGCAATAGAAAAGAGCACGATGATTAATAAAAACAAAATAAGTCTTTGCTGGCTTAATATTTCGTTCACTGTAAACCTCATGAAGAAAGTTTCTAAACTTAAATAGATCGGTGTTGTGTTTAATAGCGATATTGGTATTTTTTCTAGCTTTTTATCATATTTCCGATTCTCGTCGCTTTCGTTAACTTTGCTAGCGATGTTTGAACGTACATACTAACAGACATATTTTTACCTTATTAGCTTCCGCGTCTGTGATATGATCATCTTGCTTCAAAAAGTTAGTTAATATGAACTTTTTTACTGGATTTCCTTAATTACAGAGTGTAGGATCCAAACTGACCAAAATTTCAAATTTTGGTCATGACCCATAAAACACTATATGTTATTAGAGGTCTTTTGTTAATTTGGCGAAGTATACAGATTTAAAGGTCTATAAATGAAATATAGTCCAAATTAAAGTCAGTATCTGAAAAACAGCTAAATTTTATTTCCTAAGGTTGTAGTTAAAGTTGTTATTTCATATTTTTATGTATGAAACAATTAGCTTCGTAAAATATATTTCAGCAAGAGGAATACCTGGAAGAGAAACTTCACGTCAGACTTTATGGGTGAACAGATCTTAAAAGAGATATAATTATTCTTGTTACTAACGCTCATATTCTCAGTATTATTAGGTTCTTATTCGATAATTCACTTGATATGTTCAGAGTAAAACTTTTTAATCTACTACTATGTTTCATCATGCACGACCGATGGTACAGAATTTAATATTTCATCATGGAACTGTATTGCGATAATGAGTAGAATAATTGATTGTCACATTTTGTTACTTCATAATAAGTCTCTCACATTCCTTGTAGGCCCATATAAATAGGAAGTTAGAATTACTACAAGAAATCAAATACACCTAAAGTGTCTATTGTAGGTACAAGTGTTTTGATTAAATATTAAACATTTACTTCCCTCCCTTTATCATATAAATCAATATTTTATTTATTGTTAGTAGCAGAAAATAGTCCACTGGAAATGTAAATTTCATAGTAAAAGTTTGACTTCTTTGACAGAAACTAATATTCGGTAACTCTGTGAAACAGTAGAATGAGAGATAATATGTACATAAATAAATATACATATAATGTAAAATTAATACAACGCATAAAGTACAGTTAAATATATAATATATTCCAAATTCTGTCATTTAATTTAAACATGTTTTTACGACTTCAATAGTTTTTAACACCCACAGTCACATTGCAGTCGTCAATATTAATGAGTATACTTTTACCAATAAATGCTATATATTCTTTCCGGGTGTGAAGTAACTTGAATAGTAAAATAACACAGAATTTATGGATGAAATGCATGAGCAAATATGGAGTAGAATGATCCTCGCACAGCTGCTGCTCCTAAACATTGCGAGAAGCAGCATCTGCTCAGCGTAACTGGCTGTTAAAGTTAACACCCAGCTGGCTCCAAGTCGCATCTTCCAGAGATAACTGACTTGGCCTTGAGCATTTACATCCATTATAAATGGTTTTATTTATTATATTGTAACTTATTCTGTAATTTTAACAATATTATAAATATTAAAATTTAACTCATGTAATGATAAAATAACTAGTATTAATATATTTAAGAAATTTAATATCGTGTTACCTTAGAAACTACATTATGTTTGTCTTTTTTTAATGTTTATGATTAAAATGTAGGTTGGTTTATATTTATCTATAAAAATATAGTGGATCATCTTGGAAACCAATAAAGGAATAGAGGCCTGGCGTATGTTGTGTTATATTATATTACTACAATCTTAAATAAGATTTTTTCACTTCTTTTGATACGCTCACCGTATCTAATATTTGTCAATTGTACAGATAAAACAATAAGAACGCCATCTGGAATGTTTAATTCGTGTGTGTGTCAACAAATAAAAAAATCAGTTTTTTGTTGATTTTACTGGTTTGAGCATCAAAAACTATTTTTTGACATTAAAAGCTACAAGCTTCAGGCACACTGAAAGTTATACTACATCCGTTACAACTTTTTAAGATGTCACACGCCCGCGTTTATAAGGTAAATATTTGATTTATATTTGGAACATGTAAATTCAAAATTACAGATTATAAATTAAATGAATTAAACTTGTGAGGTGTACAACAACTGAGATGTTGGTTCCTTTCAGTTTTGGAAAGGTTACATTTCTTCAACTGTAGCCCACACTTTTATTGAAAACAATTTGTCGTACCGCCTGTCTTGATATTACTGCGCTTCCCGCAGCCTTATGTCCGTTGTGTTAAGATACTGGACACCGTTTCATCGTAATTAAACGCAGTAACTCTTTACTGTGTCCTTGTAGTATCACTTGTTTGTATTAACCAATAAAGGACTATAAATACCGGTTTACCTCCCAAAGATAAGTGATTCTCAATAATTATAATATAAAAAACACCTATTGCCTTACTAAAGAAATATTTACGGAACGATCTGTATATTTCAATAATTATCAAATTATTTCAGGCTGATTTAGTGTGCAACTGCTGTGAATTAAAATTGTGTGGATGTTGAGTTTAGTTTCAGTTCACCTTCCTCTTAGTGCAACTTCTGGAGCCTGACTCTATCAGGACATGATTCCTTGAATCTAGAGTGATGTCCGTCTGAAGAGATCTAAAAAAGCGACGAAGAAGCTCAAAACTGGCAATTTATGTCGTTTCGACCTGAGAGGCTGTAATATACAAATGTACAATTGAAACAGTTAAGCTACGTTATGCGTAGAAAGCTCAGTTGCTCTACTGTGCATAGATATCATGTCTAAAATTTGTAGCACACCTGATGAGACAATGTTTTATATTTCAACATTTTAATAAAACAGAACAGGTTAACATGACTCGTTTAACTGAAATTAATTAAACGTAACAATTAAACTACATAGATGTATCGAGTGGTTTGAAAGTGATGTGACAAAGTAAGGTGGAATGTCTGAAACAAGGAGCTAGATGTGCCAAATACTAGCAGATAAACACAAACACTCTCAGAGTATATGTTCAGGTTTAGTACTCTAGAGACTACCAGTGTGCAAGGAGATGTCAACCAACTTTAGTGTTTATTTGTGTTAAAGTTTCTATGTATGGACTATCTAATTTCAGTGTGAACATTGAGATACCAAACTTATTTATCTTTGAAGGTGAAAAATTATTTATCTTCTACAAGTGACATAGTAGAAGGAATAAAATTTAGACCGATTCTATCCTGTAGAGCACTTTGGAAGTATTTAGAATATTCAATGAATATAAAAATCCACTAGTATTTTCTATTTGTACCAGATTAATGGTTAAAACAAAATTGTATTAAAACTAAACTCCACACTGTTCTTGTCTGTTTAATATCTCAAGTCTGTTTCTACCACTTACCAACTTCTTTCTATCTCCCCTTCCCACGATACAAGTTTTCTTGTTTTCAGTAGACGGCATGAGAGAAAAAATTAATCTCCTTATGTTTAATATAAATGTCTACTTGTTAAATTTGCAGCTTACTCTACAACTAAATATTTAGTACTGTAGAGAAAAATTTTTTTTATATGAAAACACATATTATTTTACACTAAAGGGTATTAAGATGACGTAAGAAGCGAATGTAACATTTCATCAATTTCTTTAATATGTGATCCATAAAAATCTAAAAACTGTATAACTAATTGCCAAGTAATTTTACAGCTACTGAAAACTAGGCTATCGTAATCACTAAGAACAAGGGGCACGGTTAGTAATTAAAAACACTGAATCCACTAAGCTCGAGGCATCTGTATAAAAGTTTATAGGAAGAATAAAATTATCAATAGCACTAAAATGATCAGAAGTATTTACTAGTAGTTCGTTCATGGTCACTAACCCATACGTGGAATTATGAATAAAAAGTCAAAGAGATCGGCGTTATGTGTAAGAGCGATATTACTATTTTCCCTTACTTGTGATATGTTATTACTAACTCTCGTATAATATGTTTCTGGTAGTGTTTTAGTTCGTGTATGGGCTGTTAAATTCGTTGGATCTACTTACCGACGGACTTGCTGAGAATGTGGGCCAACACTTACCACATTCCTTTTTATTTCTCCCACAGATGTCAACGAAGTATTAGCAACAATTAAAAATTTAAAAAATAAAAAATCATCAGGTTTTGATAATATACCTGTCGAAATTTTTAACAAATCTGCCGAAGTTATTTCACCTGTGATTGTTCATATTGTTAATATTAGATTTCAAAACGGCGTCTTCCCAAACATACGTATTAAAAACTAGTAACGCAGTTCCGATAAAAAAAATCTACTTCAAGAAAAATGGAAAACATACGACCGATTTGCCTGTTATCAGTTTTTTCTAAAATATTCGAAAAATTAATGAGAAATTAGGCTTGTAGCTTATTTAGAGAGAATACAATTTTTTAGTAGCTGTCAGTACGGTTTTAGAAAGGGAATGGGTACAGAGGACGCTTTGTTAGCGGTAAATGAAAACATTTACAACAGTTTTAATAAAAATGATAAAATAACAGGACTTTTTATAGATTTTATAAAAGCTTTCAACTTTGTTGACCATGAAATTTTACTATGTAAGTTAGAAGCAGCAGGTATCAGAGGAACCGCTTTGAATTGGATTTATAATTTTTTAAATAATAGAGAGCAGAAAGTACGGATAGGCATCAAATTAAGTTCATGTCTTTTTGTAAAAGCAGGCGATCCACAAGGTTCAGTATTATCAGCTACTTTATTTTTAGTGTTTATAAATGATTTACTTAAATTGCAGTTTCATGGTCGCCCAAGCGCTTTTGCTGATGATATTGCGTTTTTTTTAATTTTGAAAACAATATTAATGATATCTGGCGTTACATAAATGAAGATCTAAAACTTTTGAGTAAATGGTGTTTTGTAACAAAATGAGAGTTAATGTTAGTAAAACAAATTTCAGTTTGGTTAAAAGTTTCGACTTCCCAACAAGTTTGGTTTACCATGTGCACGAATGTTTAAGATCAAATTGCAAGTGTGAAATAATACAGAAAAGTAATAATGTTAAATACCTAGGCGTTATTTTAGACCAAAACTTAAATTGGGAACCCCATATTTCTTCAATACATGGCAAATTAAAGTTTACCATAAGATCTTTTTACTTCTTAAGAAATTTTTGTGACGTACAAGTTGAATGTTATACTTTGCACTAGTCGATTCTCGTTTGCAGAACGGTGTTCATTGTTGGGGAGGAACTTATAAAAGCTACATTCAAAGAATAAAAATCACTCAAAACCATATTATTAGAATTATCCTTCGGAAATATAAACATGACTGTTCATATCCTCTATTTTGCGACCTAAGATTAATACCAATCCAGCATATGTTTATTTATAAAGTCTTAAAGATATTTTACATTAGAAGCGGAAATACTGGAACAAATGACCTTTTCTACAAAGCAAGAAGTTGCTATAAACGAGTTTTTAGAGTGCCTAAAGTAAATAAATCGTTATGTAAGCATTCATATCAATACATTGGGCCCAAATTGTTCAACTGTTTGCCTTTCAACATAAAAAATTGTAAACATTTAAAAATATATATTTTTTTAATTAAAAGTTTGGCTTTCTTGTATTGATGATACGGATCTATTAAAACTTAAATTGTAAAGATATTATTAATTGTCAAATGTCAGCAGAATATATTAACATTAATATTGCAATTTAAATTAACTGTTTACCATGTAGTTTTGTGCTATGATTTCAGTTATTTCTTATTTCTGTAATTGTTCATGTTTTTATTTTTTACAAATATATATTCAGAATATGTTATTATTAAGGCTAAAAGTGCCAGTTTACATTCTTTGTACATTTATAAGATGGGTTAGTAATTTACTATAAAAATACTTATTATTATAATATATTATTTAATTTGACTGATAACTATTGTAATTAATGCCAGTAATGATAAAGTATATACAGAGCTTCGATTTTTTTCTCTATGAAATAATTTTTTCTTGCAAGCGCCACAGATAGCGAGTTTTTTTTTCTAAGTTGACTTGACTCTTGTTTTTTAAGTGAATTTTGTTTTTAGTTGTTTTTTAGGTTAGAGTTGGCCACACATACTTGTAATTGTGGTCAAATAATATTCCTGTTTGTAAATCTTTTCTCATTATACTGTATATTTTAGACTGTTTGTTGTGATTTTAAAGGAATAAATTTCATTATTTCATTTTTAACCTTACTAGCTTGATTTTCATCTAGTTGCAAAAAGCAGTTAATATATCTTTATGCTGGTTCCCTAACCAAGCTATGAGTTTATGGGTGAAATGCAGGTGCAAATATGAAGAAGAATCATCCTCACATTCACACAGCTGCTGCTCCTAAACATTGCGAGAAGCAGCATCTGCTCAGCGTAACTGGCTGTTAAAGTTAACACCCAGCTGGCTCCAAGTCGCATCTTCCCAGAGATAACTGACTTTAAGTAGTGGGTTTAGTGTCAACCAAAATGTTTCAAGTTTAATATATTCAACCTTTTTCTAGAATATTATACAGACGATATTATATAATTGGTATAATATTCTTTATTAATACACACTAATAAAATACTTGGTGGAAAGCATCGAAATGAAGGAGTTAAATAAATGTATAGTTCCTGTTTAAAAACGGTTAAATTTTTATTTTCATATAAATATAAAAATAAATATTCGACGTCTGCAATATCACACGAGAGATACATTTCAAGAAAGAGACATAAGTATTCCAGTAATAAGCGTATTTCTGAATAGAGAATCTTTTCTTTGTTAGATTTTCATCAATAATCCTAAACGGAGCTGTTTAAAAATTAGGGAATATACTAATTTTTTAAATAAAATATTATTGTATTGGTGCTCAAGAGTTTCACAATACAGATATAATTTTGACAACTGTTATTCTTTGCAATTTTGGATATCTCTTAAGGTTTTATAAATTATGCATTTAAGCGCTAAATAAAAAAAGGTTTTTACGGATGCTAATTTGAATATTTAAACAAGAAAGTACTTCAAAGTTTGAGATTTTTTCTAAATAAACCATAAATATATACAAAAATCTGAAAAGGGTTTGGATGCGCATTAATGAGGCATCTTTAAAATGAGGCATCTAGAATAATTCTGCGTCATGTAATAAGGGTGTAAAACTGCACTAGTTATTGTTATTTAGTTCAAAATCAAACACTGCATTTGTTCAATATTAAAACTAAAAAAGTTAAACTTTGTTCAGTCATGTGGGTCTGATGATGTACTCCTTGAACACAAAAGGCCTCACAACATTAAAATTGAATGATTATTGGAGTGTTAAAAAATATAAATTAAGTAATATATTCCAGTAAGAAAGAATCTGCTTTTACATGCAATATTATACATTACCGACATGTTAGGCAATAATGTATAACATTGTTTTTGTGTAAAACGTTTTTTCCAGCATCATGCTATAAAAATATTAAAAAAAATATATTTATTTATTAAATTATATATATACATTATGTACATGTAAATTATTTATTTAGTATTATTTTATTTATTTATTATTAGTTTCGTAGAGAATCTTTAGTTCATTTTATTACTTTATATAAATAGAGATTATAATTTTTGAATGTAAAATAGTAGTGTAAACTGTATTGTGGCTCTTATTTTACAGTAATAGTATAGTTTATTAATTTATGATTAGGTGTAAAAGAGGACTTAATAGTCCTAACCTCGCCAATTGAATATGTTTTACGTTGTATTCAATAAAAACATTTTTCATTTCATTTTTTCATTTCATTTCATTATTTATTTTGAGTACTAGGCCTATTCTAAATAAAATAAATTCTAATTGAGTAGTAAGATTAATTAGGAATTAGTTTAAATTAATGCTTTTTCCTTCAACCTGTAAAATTACTATTTAAAGTTACGTAAAGGTTCCTTCTGTATCGAACCTAACAAAACAGAGTGTTTGACTGTTTTCAGTCAAGGGCTCTCTCTGACCTTAAAGACTAACGCATTAAATCTATATTCTGGATCGAAATATAGTTGTAGCAAGTTATAAAATATTCATGTCCAATTAGTTTACGATTCACAACAATAAGGTAACGAAGCCAATATCTTAATTTACTGCTTCCATTCTAAGATTCGGCCCTTCCGGTTATGACTGAAATCTCACCTCGATGTTACGATTAAATAAACAAAATCGTTTTGTAATTAACCCTTCACTAATAAAGTTTATAGTAGTTCGTTTGTGTAATAGTTTTACTTAATTCATACTGATGCTCTGCCACCATTATATCATGAGTGCCATTAAAACGTAAGACATAGAATTTGATTTGTATCCTAAATAAAACCTTCACTTTTTCATATTAGGGCCTCGATCCATCTGGTCACATCTGTTTGATTTCAGACATTGTCAACGGATTAATCCATCAAATCAAACTACCATATAGTATGGGCAGGGAAATTTTACCTGTCTACCACCTCGCTAACTGATTAGCTTGGGACAATCTTTTTATTTATTAAGGACGTGAATGCCAAATTAATGGTTAAAACTTATTATTGGGAAATTAATTGGTAGCATGTACCATGGAGCTTTGCATCCTGTATTCCAGAGAGTCTTAAGCCAACAAGACAATTGCTAAGACAATCTCACCTTAGTCCTATAGAAAACAGGCTTGACTCTGCAACTATAGATAAATCGGCCCTAAAGCATTTAACCTTAGTTCTTATGCGGGTAGGACTACGAATCGTCCTTACGATGTAAAGAATTTGCAAATGGCGTAGTGTAGCGGGTACGGCTGTTATACGCGGGATAACCATATCAAGCAACGTCGTGTGTGGCTGCTGCTTGGACGGGTGACTGCTGAGGGATCCTGTCCTTGCAAGCAGTCCGCCTGCCCGGCCATCTGTGGTGGTTCGGAAGTTACTTTTAAGCAATTCGTCCCCAGTTTAAGTTGTAGAGAAGGCTTTTTAGCCATAACTTCACCTGGTAAAATAAGGCAGTACTTTACTTTACTTTCAAACCATCTTATATAACTATGACTTTTCATTGCGAGGGCAAAATCTTTCTAGATTCCTATCGAACGCTTTAGAAGATAGTAAGACATTAACCTTGTTAATCTAGCAAAAAACATCATTTCTGTTTTCTTAAATATTCTTTATAAATTGATGAGTTCGTAAAAATGCCTTGGTAAAGATCAGTTTACACTCTCAGTGCAGTATTTATGTAGTAAAATTTACTAAAACATAAATTCGTGTGATCCCATATACATCAAACTGTAAAACCTTGGTAAATTGAATAGAACTCTGAATTTTCTATTTTGAGATGAAGTTATGCTATTAATATCACAAAGAAGAAATATATTTCAGGGAATATAGTCCTAAACAAACACTGCAGTTGAGAACTTCAGTATTAAATAGATACTTATGCGAGTTTCTCATTGCATTTATGGGTTAAGTAATTTATTCTAGCTGAAAATGCATAACTTTTATCACGGAAATGTAGCTTATTGATTCAAAAAAACAGAAGACTTCTTATAACATAAACATAATGATTAGACGAGGTTTGTAACAGCTTTAATTAATTGTACGGAATGGAACTTAAAGTTCAGCAATTAGTAATTAATTAGTAATGCCGTTGTTTCTGAGTAGTTTATTATTTAGAAAGAAGTAATAAGGTGAGTTCTCGGAGAAATCCCTAATTTTGTTCATTTACTCGAGCGTTTTGAATTGAAGTATGATTTTTTTTTTTAGAGAAAACAGAAGTAAGACTAAGAATACAATTTCAATCCCATACATATGAGCTGTTGTTCAACAGGAAAAATAGATGCTCGCAGATTAGATTGTCTAATCTCTAATTAATTAATTTATTGGTTAATATTTTACTATGTTGTTATTAAAAATTTGTATTATTTCCTAATCGTCAATAATACAGTTTTCTTCTTAAATGTTCGTTTCTACTGTCTTACTTGTGTTTACGTGTTCTTGAATAAGTATAGGCCTTTAGCTAGCTAGGATTTTACCAATATAATGATGTGTCAGTCTGTACCATCTAATCATCAGTGAGATTAGCATGCACCTTTAATGAGACGAGTTAACCATGAATGAGTAGATCTAGTTCTAACTATACTACCTTTTAGTGATAGATAATTTGCCTTTGGTGAAGGAATTTCAGATATAAATATTTGAACACCCCGTGGTAAAAACAGTCACGGTGCAACATTCGTTTATTTTTTTTACTCTTAATCGTCAAAAATTCTTTTTAATTCGCCAGTAAAAAGACTGTGTTTTGTGGACAGTGATTGTCGCTTAAGTACTACAATCTCCTAATGAAATGTGAAGTACATGCTTCCTCGAAATGGGACACAATAAAATTTCATACCAATATGAGAAATCTTTTAAAAATTATTAGTTTATGTACGAAGTTTTTTATTCTGGTTTTTTACGTGAAGGTTATTCACGTTTATTTTACTTATGACCATTAAATTGAAAATATGCTCTATGTATAGTTTAATATTAAAACCAACCTTCTTTTAATTACTAAAGTAAGCATGCAATTCTTCTTACTTCATTATAAAAGTAAAAGATATGACGGATGCATTACCGTTCCCGCCTAACACAGAAAAAAGAAAGGCAAGTGCCAACACTCGCGTCAAGTGGAAAGCTCTATTGCAACGGTTGTTTCAATGAGGCTGTATAATAAATAACTCATGCAGAACGTGGTTACATTGAGGCAGATGTTGTGACGTATTTCCGCCATGCAGAAACCTGTATGACATCATTGACGTTTCAATGTTACGTGAACAAACTTTCATTGTACTTATCTTGAACAAATTCTATGAAAGCATCCATATAATAGTATTGCAGTAGTTTGATACCATAGTTTATTTAAAACTATAACCATATACATTTAGCTCAGAACCCTTGGAAATTAGTACAATAATAGTAGTTACCCACGGCTTCGCAAGCAATTTCCTAGGCTTTGCACGTGTACGAGCAACTCTGGGTCAAGTAAATTGTATGTCCGACGCCAATGTTGACTTTGCCTTGTTTTCACGGTAAAGAAAATCCGTAAATATGTATCTTTACTGTTATTGTTATTTAATCTGGTCTTAATATTTTTCCATAGTTGATTTTGCCTTGTTATCTCAGTCAAGAATATATATATATATATATATATATATATATATATATATATATATATATATATATATTATTATGCTTCACAGAAATATTCATAAAACGTAATCCGTTTTCTAACTATATGTATTGATTTATAATATTTCCATTGATTCGAACGGTTTTTCTATGATCATACCGCTTTTTTCTATGATCATATATCGAGACAGAGTTCTAGATATACTGCGAATGTTCTGTATGGCTAGCAAAACATACAGGTCCAGATATATATATATATATATATATATATATATATATATATATATATATATACCCATGTCAGAGAAGCTTACCTCTGTCAAAAGACAACTAATATGGGTTTTAGAACAGTCTTTTAAATTTACTAGTTAGAGTTATACAGGGTGTACATAAAGTCCTGCACGGGTATAATATTTTCTGAACGATAACAGATAAATAAACAAGATTTGGTACATCAATACTACACCTAAAAATCTACTTTTTGAAGGAACTATCAGTTTTCTGTAATATCATGGGGACGTCCCGCAAGGAGTCAGAAGGAAATCTTAAATAGGAGCATAGGTCAATATGGACATCATTTTAAAGGGCTTGTCTAGCAGAGTTTAATGCCGCAAACCGCACTCAAAAAGATTGATCCAGTACAAAATGGCGGCTGTTCAAAGATTTTACTTGGTTACATTTTATTAGTAGCCATAACCCCAGTAAAGCAAAACTGCAACCAAACAAATACTGCAGCTAACTACTACATTATGCTGGTCAGTTGTACAGAAGTGAATTATGACATTAGTTATCCTCAAGGGTTATAAATTTGGTCCTAATATATTGATAACGGGGAAAACCTGATAACAGTAACAATTAGAAATCTCTTATCATTGGGTCGCAGTTAGGACTTTCCTATTAGCCAGTCTATTCATAGTAGGCTATTCTAGTTTTCTTGTTTTAGTAGTGCTGTCTATCCATTTTATCAGTGCGCTTTAGTACAAAAGAGTTTGTCGTATTGCTTGTAGTTCTTCAACTACACTATGTCGCTTGACGAACGTGAACGTATAACACTTCTTATGATGGTTGGTTGGGGAAATAACAGACGATCCACGAAGAAGCATGCCATTTATTTAATAACTACTTTCACGAGAGGCAGCAAATTTATAGAACAACTGTAGGGAGAACTGTTCAACACTTTATGAAAACAGGAAGTGTTTCCGATCGTTATAGGTCGCTGAGATTTCTAATTGTTACTGTTATCAGGTTTTCCCCGTTATCAATATATTAGGACCAAATTTGTAACCCTTGAGGATAACTAATGTCATAATTCACTTCTGTACAACTGACCAGCATAATGTAGTAGTTAGCTGCAGTATTTGTTTGGTTGCAGTTTTGCTTTACTGGAGTTATGGCTACTAATAAAATGTAACCAAGTAAAATCTTTGAACAGCCGCCATTTTGTACTGGATCAATCTTTTTTGAGTGCGGTTTTGCGGCATTAAACTCTGCTAGACAAGCCCTTTAAAAATGATGTCCATATTGACCTATGCTCTTATTTAAGATTTCCTTCTGACTCCTTGCGGGACGTCCCCATGATATTACAGAAAACTGATAGTTCCTTCAAAAAGTAGATTTTTAGGTGTATTATTGATGTACCAAATCTTATTTATTTATCTGGTATCGTTCAGAAAATATTGTACCCGTGCAGGACTTTATGTACACCCTGTATAGTAACTTAAACGATCTATTTTAAAAGCAGATCATACTGTTGAGCGTACTGGTGACATCTAAAGATGAAATGATAACATGAACCAATTTTAACTTAGTTTATGAAAGGATGTTTACCTAGAACTGTACTGTTTACAGAAAAACGTCATCAAAACTTTATCGACGTAGCTCAAGTACGTATTAAATTATGGAAATTATCAATAAAATTTTATTTATTGGAGAAACTATTTCTGTGAGCTCTTTCCTCATGTACTAGATATCAAAATAAACCTTGCAGATATTACATTACTCAGTATTGGTGCAAAAATGTTTGTAGTTGCAAACACCTGTTTTATATAATATTCTTGCATAACACCAACTACGTTAATATGTGTCATTTTTTCTAAATTCGCAGTTTAAAATTATGTGATTTTTTTGTATACCAATTTTATTTTTCTCTAAATAAAAAGGTCAAATGCCAATCCTCCTGTCAATATACATAAGGATGGATTTTATGCATTAATCTCAGTCATGGCTCCTAGGAAGAAGAAGAAGCCAGCTTTTCGCCAGGCTTTCCAGTCAAAACGAGCGGGGATAACACGACATATACTATTTAATTTGATCCATAAGTTAGTGGTTAGTGATGTGCTGCTCTTGGACATCCATAGAGTTCCCCAGATTTAATTTACCCATCGGGGCTTGGTGTACGCAGTGTAGATTTAACTGGAATGTATAATAAAGCCAAGGTAAGGTATAAGTAAACCCTTCTGGACCTGTATATTTTGCTAGCCATACAGAACATTTGCAGTATATCTAGAACTCTGTCTCGATATATGATCATAGAAAAAGCGGTATGATCATAGAAAAACCCGTTCGAATCAATGGAAATATTATAAATCAATACATATAGTTAGAAAACGGATTACGTTTTATGAATATTTCTGTGAAGCATAAAAACTGTTAAGTGTTATTCAACATAAAATGGTCTGTAAGTAATGAGTAATGAGGCAGCCGTATTAGAAAGAGTGGATTTGAAGTGGATATTTCATCCTCCATTATTGCAGACAATACCGACAGAAACAGATTACGGACGTTAATTTGACACAAGTAGTTTCGCAATAATACTCACAATTTTTTTTATTTCGTGTTGAATTTGATATTAATACTTTCATCAAATTTTAAAGAAATAGATTGAACCATTTTCGAATTATTATGCGGATAGTTAAGCTACGTAAGCGCTCAGCCAACTTCTATTGAGGGACTTGCCCATCATAAAACACTATGTTTCCTATGTATAAACTACGTTACATGCTATATTTAAAGTCCATAGCTCAATGTTTTTGGGATGTCCAGCGGAAAACAGAATCGAAAGAGATGGTCACACAGAAAATGAATGTTACAAGAATCATTATTGATAGCTAAACAAAATTAAATAATTTCACAAATATCAAGTTAATAGCTCAATTCACTCTCGAGATAGCACCCTGAGTAAAGCTAACACTCAGAAAAATCCCTACTTGTATTATCATCGAACTTTATCTTCTATATGTTTATATAAACTGATTTGTGTAACGTAGGACCCGCATGAATCCAACGAATGAAAGTCCTACTCATCAAATATTACATTTAAAATGTATGAAATTGTATTCAGTCTGTTTTTATTCAATGATTTTGTCTTTGCCATAAAGGTTACCTATAATACCAAACCAAAAATTTTCACTAACGCTCAAGTAATGCTAAGAAAATTCCATGGAGTGACATGAACCAAAATCGAACTCAGTGATTTTCTAGTGGAGATGAAGAAGCTTCATGCAAAATTTCAAGTCTTTAGTTCAATTCGCTTTGAGAACATCGTGCTGACAGACAGACAGACAGAAACTAAATTTAACTACTTTTTCAAGTGACGGGTTTTTCTAAGCCTTGTCCTATAAACATGAATAAAAAAAATGGAATATCGCATGTTGTAAAAAATATTACTTGTTATAATATTGTTTGACTATGAAATATGGAATATGGATTATTCAGTAATATGAGTCTTTCCAAAAAGTCACTAGATTCTAAAACACCGATTGAGGAAAGAAAATATATTTCTTTCATACCAAAAGTATTAAAATTTACTAGTTAATTAATCTTTAGAACTGAATAAATGCTGCATACAAACTAAAATATTCTTCTTTTTAATACACAAGAAAATTAAAGTAACTTAATTAGCAGTAAAAAATTACGATGTTGTTCTCTCTTAGTGGAAAATTTATACAAAGGCTCCCGCCAGGTGTAACACGTTTGTTTGGGAGGCTGGTTATGGATTTTCTCTTTTTACATTGAACATTACTGAACCATATTAAATAGGATGAATAAAGGTTGGTTTTATTGGTGGCGAATTTAGGAGAAGAGTAACAGCAGGCATAGATAGATAGTTCAGGATATGTAAAATCTGAACCATGATATTTAAAGATTTTTTAGGACAATTATAGCAATAAAAATCAACTTTCTCACTAAAGTGATCAGATTCTAGTGCAAGTATATATTTTCTCTGATAGTCTTTCTATTGTGAGTACGTAACGCTGCGACTACAATACCGAGAAAAGAGGTTCTGCTGGTGTAATTAGAACTATACTGTCTTTACGCTGTCCATCATCGAATATTGGGATAATTGTTAGCCCATGTTTTTACATAAGTGTTCTTGATAGCACCCTATATTTAAGTCACAACTAAAAAATAGGTGATATACAATAAAAATAAATTTTCCTTTTGGCGTCGGCGGTATTGGACTCGGTTTTGCCTGGCAGGTCGGCAAGATTTTGCACAAATCTGCACTCTGCTTCTTGTTCAGTTACAAGCATGTAACTTAAATAAAAAAAATTAATATTTCATTTATTTTTGTCTTTGTTTTTTCCATTTCACCTTTTTTTGTAACTCTTTGTAAATGTTCGTTGAACTATACAAACTATTGTAATATGTACGGCGTTTGGAAATAATAACCGAAAAAAAACAAGATCAAACATTGGGTTTATAACCTCGGCTTAGTTCATTGGCTATCTAGGTACCCCAATTCGTTCTAATACAGCGGGCTTTTAAAATACAAAAAAGTCACAACTCCATTAAATAAGTCTTATGAGATGCGTATAAAAAAAATTTACATTAGCTTTTCATAATCCAAATTTGTTATGTTTAGACTGGCTTTTCCATAAGAAATACTTTGATGTTTTTCTCACACAAAATTTACCTACTTTTCAGACTGAGCTGTAAGGACTGTCACTAATTTGAAATAGTTTACGTCTACAAAGAGTAAATGATAAACTACATAAATAAACTAAATTTTATTGCATACAGAAACTTACATATCGATAGAAACAACAGAGTGAAGCCTGCAGCATCGAGTCACCACGCCGTTAAACACCATTATAGAATTTACTCCACTCAATACATTTGATAAATGGGAGATGGCAATGCAGATTAACAGTTCACTAATTCTGCGTAGCGGCGATGATGGAGGGATTGTAGTGGGAATGGACTGAACATCATCGCTGTTGTGAGGATGTAAAAACGTTTATCTTCAGACAGATTTATGGATTCAAATCTGTACTTTCATGCATCAACTGAAACTGATAATACTTGGCAGCAAATCAATGATCGTGTTTGGCTGAGCTTTAGCGAACCCTATGTATAATACGTGAGATTAGAAAAATTTATTTTTTTCTATCTCTCTATCCATCTATAGACTATCCATCATGAAGCTTCATTTAAATATAAAGAACACTGAGCTAGATCGTGGTGTAAATTAATCTATGAGATTCGGCTGAGCGTTATCAAATCTTTTACATTTTTCTTATGTTTAGCAATGAGAAAATAGCTTAGTATATAAATTTGTAAATACCGTTTGAGATTTTAACAAGCCAGATTTTTATTTATGGCGAAAAAATAAAATATCATAAACTTGAGCTCATGTTAAATGAAAGTGATAATATTTGAACTCTAATGTTTTAGAATCCTCACTAGCCTAATGGAAATTTTATTTGAACTCAGCTATCAAACATAATTTACTGAAGAAAAATGTGAATGTAGCATGTAGCGAGATATATGGAAAAAGATTCAATCTGTAGACTTTGAAGTTTGCTTGAAACCTCATTTCTATATAAACAAGAATTACTTATATGATGAAACATGGCCATCCAGGAAATATGGCTGTCTTTGATGACTATCACTCAGAAGGCTAAACAATTTCTCTTTTGTCTGCCGGACCATGTAAATATTTCTTTACTGTGTACTGTGTAATTGCATGTTTGCCTATGTCTGCTTTTTCGGACAATAAATTAAACTATGCCGTTGGGATAACACCCTTGGTTCGAAATCATCAGACATTTTTGTGATACAAAAAAATATACAACTGTGTAATAATTATATAATAGTTAAATAACATCTTTAGCTAATGATTCCTAAAATTTTCCATTAAAAATTATGTTTTACCATTTGCTGAATTGGAATTCTCCCCTCTATGAGAGAAAATATGTACGAAAATATTGTAGTATGGAAGTACATTTTTCAAAACATTCGTAAATCAAAAATCAAATTTTACAATAAAGAGTCCTGAGAAGTAGGAATGGTACAGAAAGACAGCTGTTTATCTGGAATTCAACTACGATAACTGGTTAAAATAGGGGTAGAACAGTTGACAATTATTTTCTCTAGCCTTGTGATTGTATAGTCGGAGGCCAACCAAGGGCGATAATTACAGTCTTCACTTTGAGTCTGTGTTAGAAGTGTTCAGCGAAGTTTTAATTGTTTTATGTAGCTTCGTCTATAATAGAGAATAATAAAGTTTTATTTTGAATTTTATTTTATTTGAATGCTATACTCGAGAAAACTTTTACACTCTGAATATTCGCCATATGGATAAAGATTATTGTATTGAATGCCTGCGTCAATTTTGGAGTGTTAATACGCTGTTGTTTAATAAACCATGTTAAAGTAATTCGAGAAAGTGTTCTCAAGTCTATTTCATCAATAACCAATATTAAATCATTTTAAAACTGGAAAACAGAAGTGCAGATAAACAACCAAAACATTATGTAATCTCTCTTAGTGTTCTACGTTTTTCCTAATAGGATTATTTAAGTTATATAGATTCTCAACCAATCGTACTGTCTCCGCATAGACCGACATCGCCGGGACCTTTCCCCTAAAAACTACATTCAGATAAATCCGAACTAGGGGTGTTATTCATTTTCTACCTCCAAATTCTTTTGCTACGACTACATCATCAGATCCAATTTACGGTAGTTTGTTTAGAAAATTGCCTATTAATGTCACTTAAATATGACGAGAGACAGCCTACAATTCAAAGGAAGCATTTCCGATTATCTTGAAATGCTTTCAGGTCAAACATGTGAATCGTAGTTTCCATGGGAGCTATGAGGCGGAAAATGGAATGTCACTGTCGTAGATATTCAGTTGCAATGTGCCGAGTGCATATTGAGAATAGGTTTCTCAAGACGAGTCTAGTAAATATAAGAGGAGATCACGCTTGTTGAAAGGAATAGTTTCCTTTGATTTCAGATTTAGCTCAAGAAATAACCTTGTGTAAAATATTACCTTCTAGTAGAGTGTAACACACTCTCTATTGATATAACGTATTAGATACGTCTGACAAGAAAATTTCTAAGGATTTGTCCATTCCAATTATTTAACAACATTTTCAGCTTTAATATATCATATACAATTTATTTACGTTCACAGAAACGTACATATATACATTTATATACGTAACCAACATATTAGTTCAAAACTCGTAGTGATATATTTGTTTTAATACATTTTATTTTAAGATAAGTTTTTTGGTACTAGTTATAATTCTTGAGTTACAATGTTTAGAATATAATGCAATAGTTATTGTTTGGTTACGTAAGTTTCAAAATCTTAAAAGTTTTAAAATAATAAATAATTTCTTATCACCAAAATTTTCTTTCTGAGTTCAGGTTTGGCTCACACAATGCATTAAAGTAAATAAACAATTCCTCCATCTGCAGCCATGATGAGCGAAAATAGCCTGTATCTGAATGCAAGGTTAAGCGGAGTTTGTATTTAACTTATGGAAAAAATTAAGAAGTCTTTAGCTATAAGCTATAAACAAAACGTGCTAATACGTGTGGTCAATTGGTGGTCACTTCTCACTGTGATAAGTAATAGAACTAGTAATTGCAGTCCGAGCAGTATTCCAGTTAAATATTTATGCGGAAGTTTTCCGTGGTTAAACAATAGCAGCTATTAAGGTTTCCTACAGTATGATTTACTTCTGATTAGTTTGTACCTTCCATTTGAACATACACATGTTACGACAAAAACTCGACCTGTCACTGAAATCTGGACACCCTTATGTATGTCCAGGAACATCAGCACATCGCTAACTGCAAATGTAGAGATATTGGAGTGCAAGGGTAGATCAATAGGTCCAGTATACTGGGGGAGATGGCGGTTGAAGTTGCTGGGACTTCAGGAAGTGTTAAGGGCTATTACTAGTCTAGACATAAGGACATGCCACCTTCTGCCTGCTTTAACTGGAACTGGCTTCTTCATCTTCCAAGGAAACATGACTGAGATTAATGGTCAAAATATTTCCTTATGGATATATTTACATGACGCGGCCCCCAACCCAACCTTACGCATCCTGAATCTCGCCTCTTAAAAGAACTTTAAAACATCAAAGAAGGTTTAAAAGTGTCTACAGCTGTTTAATGTCAGTTAAAATTGTATTGTAAAACAATATTATATAATTATTTTCCCATATTTTAAAGTGTTCAGGGAAATTTTACTGCGGTCATAAGGGGTCAGTTCCAGCTATTCAAATTAACTTCCGGTCTAATTTCTTTACTGTCTCACAGTTGTTGCCGAATAAAGAAAATATATATGTTGTTGTCATGATCTAATTGGGTTCAAAGGCGTCTACTATCAGCATTTTGTATCTACCTATAATCTAAGATATTTCAAGTGCTATATTTAGAGTTTTATTTTTTGTCCCAATTGTAAAATAAATCTTGCGACTAAACAGCTATTATGGTCCGATGTGGTACTTCGGGCGTTTAAATTCACACACGTTTTAATTTTTTTACGAATTAAAAGTTGAGTTTATGTTGTTGCACATTTAGGGTGTGGATCCAACTTGGAATAAAAATACTACTCTGATACAAATTATCTACTTGCGTTGCTTGTATTCTACCTCTGATTGAAGGGGAGGAATGTACCATGCCTTTGACACTCCTTAAGCTATATTAAAAGTGCCATACACCTTTACAATGGAAACAAACCAGTTTTAAATACCTTACGTGCAAACATTCACAGCTTTGATCTTTAAGGTGGGGTGTTATAACAGCGTTTAATTAATATTTTAAATGCATTAGCTGGTTATTCGACACTGATCCAATCTAAAGTAAAATTAGGTAGTAACTCCATCTTTGCAATGTGCATTATCTCTCATTGGCTGATTAAGCATGTATTGCTAGTATGTTCCAAGATTTAAATGTAAACTTCAGCTGGAAGTGAGGACAGCTATTAAGTGTCAGTTCACTTTCTATTACGTGTAGTAAATATTTTAATTATAATCCCGATTTCTTGAATATTATAAAAAATGGTTGTAACATTTCTCTCCATTTATAAAACATCACCTATAACTTTAGCGAATATTACAAATATATATTTAACCGAATGCTTAAAGTTGTCTCGAGATTAGCGATTAGAAACAAGTTTATCCAATTATTTTTTATATTATATCATTATGTGATAAAATTTGTTAATTATTAATAAGCTCAAAAACAGAATTTTATTTTGTTAAATAACTTGGTGTGCAGTCAGATTTGAAGAAATTTTAAATTTTAAATTAAGAAGAAACACTTATAAGATCGTTTAGGAAAGATATGTTTAGTTATCTTCAACTCGTAAATGGTAAATTAAAGTTGAGTACAATTGAATTATCTGTGGTATCGATCTTTTAAAGTACATAAAAGTAATACTACATCAACGGTACAATAAAAATAAACACCACGTGTACACTCAACCATTATTTTATTCACAGATGTGTAGTTCAGAGTCAGGTTGGTTCAGTAGTTCATGTTACTGCAGGTAAACAATGGAGGTTAAAACACTCGCGTATTCAACTCATATCTACTGGTTTGTTATGCCTTAATCCATTATTATCGGTGGGGTGAATACAGATCATTACAACTGAAGGGTATTCTCTCGACCTCCGTAACAAGTAATATTGCATGCAAGTGAAAACCTCATAAACTACCACGGAATATGAATTAGATTATTTGTTACATTGTATATGCAGTAAAGAAACTTAACGTCGTCAAATGCTGTAATAGAAATAAAATAAACTGTTCGTTTAATATTTCGCTATATTATATATAGTAGTATATTACATAAATAAGCAGTACAAAATTTGTTCCGTATTTTCAGAACAAACCTCTTACACTTTCTATCCTAAACTACTTATAAACACTATATTTAATACTATGCAGTTTCTCCTCGAAGGCCATAAATTTAATAAGAAATTTTAATAAAAACTGAAAACAACCTAAATTTCAAATTTAAAAAAGTTGTTTTCATCTTGGAGTGAAAAAAGTTAGTGATATAAATATTACAAGAAATCCAACACATTATTATGAATGGTTTTATTTTCCCTGAAAGTGATGATATCACGCTACGCGAGGTTACGTCAGCGTTTACATCACATTAATTAATGATTAATATTTAACTGTAGCAATACATTTTTTATAAACGGGTCTATTACTTTAACCACACTGTTTTTATTTTAAAACCCATTTGTTAAAGTAATTGTTTGACATTGCCAGATTTTTATGATTTTCAGCATGCAAAGACAACACATTTTTAGTTCCTTTTGCTTTTTATTATGTACAAGTTGCATATATTTTTTATTTGTAATTAAAAGGTCCTCAATTTCTATATTTCGAATTGTTATTTGAGTTTGTTAGTAAAGTGCTATGATGTGTTAAATGTGAAAAAGTAAACAAAGACATGAAAAAATAGTGGGTAACATTTCACAATTGAACCTGGTTCGTCGGCGCTTAAAACTACGAATCAGTTATTTTCTTGCGGAAGATGTTCATCGAGCCTATTAATTACTCTCCCTGTCGCGTCGGTCGTTATTACCGAACCTGCGTGGGATCGCAGTCAAAACCTCCACACATGTTCCAACTAAAAATAGACAGCGATAACAAATTTTCCTCATTACCACCGATTGACTCCTTAGGTATCTCCTCAGAGACTCCTGCACCGAGTTAATTTACCTGTCTACAAATCATATTCCAGCGCTTTAAAATAATTCAACAACGATATCACTGTAACATGTTTCCAAATCATATTCTTACACATAAATGTTTTAAGGCAGGATAATAAAATGCTATATTAAGACGAACTATTTAATTACAAGGAACAATTTGTATCGAACTATTAAAATATCCAGCGTGTGTACATTTATAAATATAGTTTTACTATTAAGTGATTGCAGTTTTTTTGCCGATGGAAGGATTGTGAAGGAATCGGGATTTTCCCGGGCATATGCCATCGTTTAGTAATAGAAAAAATCTGTAAAATTCTATTTGAGATCTGCGATCGGTCAGATTCCGTTATATGCCCGTAACGCTTACACTTTTTTCAATGAACAATTCATCAAAAGCATAAAATATACGAAATTGAAAAAAACACACAAAACTTGTTTCTATTCTTGATCACACTCCGCCACCCAAAATGCGAGTGCCTCCGGCCATGATGTCAACGAAAAAAAAACATCCCTTGAGATAGTACCTATCAGTAAAATATCAAATTATAGAGGGGCTGATCAGAAATATAAATTGAATTGTAATGGAGAGGCAATTATGTACCATGTAAAAAACTTAAATAATCATACGATGTCGCGCTGCCTGCCGTAATCGGGATTCTCGAGGAAGATAAGATAACAGCAACAACAATACCGACCGCAATACCTGGAAGTGCTTGTTGATTGATGGAATGTTAGTTCTGTTACTCAACTAAATCGTTTTATAACGTTCTAAGTTCACTGAAAAAAGTTTAAGCGTTGGGGGCATATAACGGAATCTGACCCTGCGATCTGATACCTTCTTCACGTTATTTACCATATCTCGAAAGGTAGTGTTACTGGTTTTTTGTATAACTAAAATATGGCAAATGTCCGAAAACATTCTGTTTCTTTCACAAGTTTATTAAGTTTAAATTAAAATGTTTAAACAAGATATGAGAGCCAAAATAAAGAATTTGAAAGGAGAAACGAAATGTTCTCTGAGTATCGTAGTGATTGATTTTAGAAACAGTAGGCTATAATATAAAAAAAAACGTAACGTTATCTTTCTATACATTTATTTTTAAATTTTAGACACATATATTTAAAATAACAGCTGTAAATCTTTTAAATCAAAAACTCTTATAGAAGTAATTAGTTTAACGTTTATCTGCTAAAATGTGACAGTTGATATTAACGATAATGCATAAAGCCATACTAAATTAAAAACAGTTTAACCCAATATCTCTGTATCTCTGTAATCTCGTATAATGATTTGTGTAGTTTGGTTCTCTGAGGAATTAACACGACTGAAACTGTCGCAGCAGTGCTGGCTGGTTCTCATAATGATCTATGAGGGACAGTTCTGCAGTGAACCGATCTTAGCTTAAGATTAACGACATCTGCAGAACTTTGCAGTGTCTTGCCTACAATCTGCAGTATACCATGTTTCATAGTAAGCATAGTCTTAAATATACTGGCTATGTTAAATGTCAGTAGTATATGTTGCACATTGCGATATCATTGAATTGAGTGCGAAATCAATTTTATGTTCACTGTTAGTTTATTTTATAATATTGGTATAAAAATGCATCAATAATAATTTAGTCTTATGTGGAATTATCATTTGTAATGTCGTCTGTTTAAAAATAGTAAAACTAATTCAGTATTTAAAAAAACATTAATTACAACACAACGTCTACACGTTATAACAAACGTAAATTTTGTTAGTATCGTTTTCAAAGATAATGCTACCAAAAATCACATAATTTTCATCAAAAAATATAAAAATTATTTGATGTTGATGACAATTATTTGAAGGTTCTAAAAGACGAAGTAAAACATAAATGTTCACATGAAATTCAACATAACGTAAACATCTTTAAAATTGCTTTACTTTAATTTCAAAGAAGTTTTTCATTTGGAGCCATGAAAATATTAATGTTTTATTATATTTATATATATATATATATATATATATATATATATATATATATATATATATATACTAGCAGACCCGACAGACGTTGTCCTGTACACACGTCTTTAATTCGAAAATTTTAAACTTTGATTAATCTGTAACAATCTGGGCTGTTTTGATAAAAATGTATATTAAAATGTTATTACAATATGTAACTTCATCACATGTACATTTAATCACACTTCGACCAACCGATAGTGTGTGAGTATAACATGAGTGATGTGAAATGTAGAGGATGTTTTAAATGAGAACTTACTTAATCTGAAGGTAAAAAAGTTGAAACAAACTATTTTATAACAGGTATATTTTTTTCAATTTACAACTTAATTTATCGTAATGCCATTGAATGTACAATATTTTTGGTAATCCTTCAGGAGTATATACACAAACAAATTAGATGATTTTCCGATAAGGCTGAAGTATAATAAGTGACCTCTATCACAATCGAATTATTGATATTTCTGAATAGCCTATCTAAACTACTAAAATGACGAACTGAATTAGATTATAGTTATTTAAAAGGCTGAATTATAATAAGGAGCTGAACTCCTCCTAAATGGGTGGACCATCTTGGAATGTTTTACATTTTTATCCAGCAGAATGCGCTACGATCACAGTTTAAAATGTTTTATATTTTAATTCCAGGTTTTCCTGACAGTTTGTGCTGCTATCAAATATGTGTGTTGTTTTGTAACATCGTGTAATTATTGTGTGAGTGCTAATTGTAATATTACATTAATAGAGATTGAAGATGTTTGAAGTACATAAAAAACTATAGATATTTATTGAAGTTATTGAACTAATTTTGAAAATTTATTGAACGAAGTGAGTATATTGGTTGCATAAACTAAGTAGCATACAAATCAAAAGGTTGTGTTTCTATGTGTGAATAACTATTGTTAACAGTTTGGTCACATAAGTTCAAATTAAGTAGCATATAAATCACATGATTGAATAACTATTCGTCCTCTTCCACGAAGACGTGGCATTTTTCAGTAAAAATAAAATTCTGTATAATAGTACACAATGAATATGAGTAACTTATTGAATATGTAATTTTAATTAAGTAACTTCTAGATAAAAATGTATAACAAACGTAGACTGCGGTATCTAAAATACTAAATAAGTATTCCCTATAGGTCTGAAGTACAATAAGTGGCCACCATCACAATCGAATTATTGATATATCTGAATAGCTTATCTAAACTACTAAAATGACGATCCGAATTAGATTATAGTTATTTAAAGGCTGAAGTATAATAAGCGGCCACGATTTCAATTGAATTATTGATATTTCTGAATAGCCTATCTAAACTACTAAAATGACGATCCGAATTAGATTATAGTTATTTAAAGGCTGAAGTATAATAAGCGGCCACCCTCACAATCAACTTATTGATATTTCTGATTAGTCTATCTAAACTACTGAATTACATTATAGTTATTTAAAATTACAGTATAGTATCGAAACTGGCCAACAGGATTTAAATTATCTAATATACTAAATAAGTATTCCCTATAGGTCTGAAGTACAATAAGTGGCCACCATCACAATCGAATTATTGATATTTCTGATTAGCATATCTAAACTACTGAATTTCATTATAGTTATTTAAAATTACTAATTTGTGATACTTTCAGAACTGGCCAATTAAATTCTGTTGGCCAGTTCTGAAAGTATCACAATACTTTCAGAACTGGCCAACAGAATTTAATTTAAAACCAATTCCTACATTATTAACAATAGTTATTGACACATGTGATTCTCTATTAATTTTATATTACAATTAGCACTCACACAATAATTACACGATGATACAAAACAACAACACACAAATTTGATAGCAGCACAAACTGTCTGGAAAACCTGGAATTAAAATAGAAAAACATTTGAAACTGTGATTGTAGCGCATTCTGCTGGATCCAACTTAAAACATACCAAGATAAAAAACAATTTATTTATAAACAAAAAATTAACTGATCAATCGCTGCACACTTAATATTTACGGATTTCAGTTAAAAGTGTATTTTAATAAAACTGCCAATTTTATATCTGGATAACCTCTATTGATATTCCTGATTAGCCTATCTAAACTACCGAATTTCATTATAGTTATTTTAAAATTACAGTGTAGTATCAGAAATGGCAAACAGAATTTAATTTAAAACCAATTCCTACACTATTAACAATAGTTATTCACACATGTGATTTGTATGCTACTTAATTTGAACTTATCTGACCAATTTTGACTGCAGATTAAAAATGTAAATTACAACAAATTATTTTAAATCCATTAGTTTAAAACTTGATTATCTAAAATGTTAACAATAGTTATTCACACATTGAAACACAACCTTTTGATTTGTATGCTACTTAGGTTATTTGAGGTAATGCGACCAATAATCTCTATTCATGTACTATTACAATTTTAGCACTCACACAATAATTACACGATGTTTTATTTTTTATTTTCTTCTTTTTGCCTGTTGGCTTTTATAAACTTATAAAGCGGCCACGTTGTACACTTGTTATAACTTCATTCTATTATATTTTAATGTTATTTGCCGTATTTACTTTTGAAACATGAACTTTACAAAACAACACACACACATTGATAGCAGCACAAACTGTCAATTTCAGTTAAAAGCTAAAACTTCCAATTTTATATCTGGATAATCTCTATCCTCCAAAGTGAGTACAGAATATATTGAAATAAGAAGTGGTGTTATTTTTATATTTTTATGCTTACTGTATGCTTTCAAGGCTATTATTGATGAAACGTATGGCTGTGTTGTAATATTATAATGTTTACATAGAACAATTGGTGAAAATTTAACTTTGCAATCTGCATTAGATCAAGCTACTACTAATCAAGCACTTTATAATAATGTAATCTAAATGTAAACAAATTTTTTCTGCCTCTTTGGTGAACTTCAGCTAAAAATATTCACAGCTGTTAAGTATCAGTTCACTTTGTATTACGTGTCGTAGCGCAGTCTGTCGGATCCAATATAAAACACTCCAACATCAACAACAATTTATAATTAAAAATTTAATTAAATTTGACCAAATAAATAACTATAATGAAATTCAGTAGTTTGGATAGGCTATTCAGAAATATCAATAATTCGATTGTGATGGTGGCTGCTTATTATACTTCAGCCATTAAATAACTATAATCCAATTTGGATAGTAGTTTGGATAGGCTATTCAGAAATATCAATAATTCGATTGTGATGGAGGCCACTTATTATACTTCAGCCCTATCGGAAAACCATCTAATTTGTTTATGTACACTCCTGAAGGATTAACAAAAAATATTGTACATTCAATAGCATTACGATAAATTAACTTGTAAATTAAAAAAATATACTTGTTATAAAATTAGTAATTTAAAATTACAGTATAACATCGGAACTGGCCAACAGAATTTAATTTAAAACCAATTCCTACACTATTAACAATAAGTAGTTATTCACACATGTGATTTGTATGCTACTTAATTTGAACTTATGTGACCAATTCAAACTGCAGATTAAAAAATGTAAATTACAACAAATTATTTTAAATCCAATTAGTTTAAAACTTGATTATCTAAACTGTTATCAATATTCACACATAGAAACACAACCTTTTGATTTGTATGCTACTTAGGTTATTTGAGGTATGCGACCAATATACTCACTTCAATAAATTTGCAACATGAGTACAATAACTTCAATAAATAACTATAGTTTGTTATGCACTTCAAACATCTTCAATCTCTATTAATGTATTATTACAATTAACACTTAGCACAATAATTAGGCTACACGATGTTACAAAACAACACACAAATTTGATAGCAGCACAACTGTCGAGACAACCTAGAAATTAAAATAGAAAAATATTATGGCTGTGTTGTAATATTATAATGTTTACATAGAACAATTGGTGAAACTTCATCTTTGCAATCTGCATTACACTACTGATCAAGCACTTTACAAATTTAAAATATGAACTTTCTAAATTTTAAATGGGAACAAATGTTTCTGCCTCTTTGATTGAACTTCAGCTGAAAATATTCACAGTTGTTAAGTAACAGTTCACTTTGTATTACGTGTCGTGGCGCAGTCTGGCGGATCCAATGTAAAACACTCCACCATCAACAACAATTTATTATTAAAAAATTAATTAAATAAACTATTGAAATTGGACTGAATTATGAATCTAAACCATTCTCGGATCCAACTGAAGACACACAAAAAGTTTTCATTAAAATCGGTCCACCCGTTTAGGAGGAGTTCAGTACCATACACACGCACACAAGAAATATATATATAAAGATATATATATATAAGTAATTTTCCTTACTTAGATCCTATTTCTTTTCTTAGTAAAATGCATTCTACACAGCAATTTAGAATAATTACTTAAAGATTGCATTGGCGATAAAAGAACCTCTTTAAAAAGGGCTTTGTATACTTCAATATCTTCAGTTTACACTTCACTTTACACTTTATACCTTTATTGCCTTATCGAAGTCTATTATCGTTTATAAACTGTGACAACCTTTTTAAAACTGTGACTGTTAAAATATAAGTTTTTGTCTGTTAATGTCACTTCCTTAGTAACAAAAAATACAAAAATTTATTGTATTTTTATGTTTCTAATAAAGTGTCCGAAAGGCAAATTAGAAATCTCTAGATGAATTTCCCCATAAACTTAAAATATTTAAATTGATTTTTACTTTATTTAATAGGAATTTTCCATTTAGATCCCTGAAAATATAAATGTAATTAATTTTAAAACGCCCTAATCACATAATAAACTAATTTTTAAATCAGAGAAAGCACATACTTTAAATATTAGTAAAACTAGGTTTTCCCAATTTTTATCTAACTTATTTTAAAATTTTAAAGCTTATTTTAAAATATTTATAAAAATATTCTACTCAGCAATATATTAAAATTACTTAAATATTACATTAGCAATAAAGGATCCTATTTAGATAGAGAATTTTACACTTCACTAAATACTGTATCTTTAGTCTATTAATTGTTTAAAAAAACTGGGAAACCATTTTAAAAACCGTGGCTGGTGAAACCTGGTGTTTATTCCTCAAGTTTTCATTCAATTAATGTTAAATTACTGCAAAATTAGTTTTATTATTATTGAAAACAAACAAGATTAGTAAATATCAAACAAAAGAATATTATAATGCAAATAAAATGGTTAAATACACCATGCGAGATTAACCAGTACAGCACACAATGTATTTAAAACCTTTTGTAACCACGCAACAGTAATTTTTTTAAATCACATTCATCTGTGATTTACTTTTTACTAGGTCACCAAAAAAACTTACCTATTCAAAGGTATATAATGTGTAAATCTGCGTCCCCTAGTACCCTAGTTGATAGAAACATGAAAATGGTCATACAGGAGAGTTAGATGCAATGGTGAGGTATATTGCATATTGACCGATAAGACCCTCTTGTATTAATGCGTGTACAAAGGTCTCGAAAACAAAATAAAAGGACCATTAATTATACTAAAGTCTATTTTGGACTTAGTACAAAATACTAGTTTTTTGAATATTAACTAAATTTTTAAGCAGCTATTTGGTGTTATATTATCAATACAAATATAAAATGAAATGGTGTGCACAAAACAGAATTGTTTCTTTCGTTTCAGAAAAAGCTAAACAGTGTTTGTTATAAGAAAGGACAATTTAATTATTTAAATAAATACAGTTAATTGTTAAGTTAATATTCATGCCTGATTTCAGTCAAAATGATTCGGGAAATGGTCAGAATGTGATAGGTAATATTCAATTGTTATAGTTTTGAACACATTTTATACATATACACGAGCCTGAAGACCTGTTTGATCACCAGACAGTAGTTTTGTCCAATCTTTTGAGACTCCTGTAGATTTCTCAAAAGTAATGGTGATTGATCAAAAATGTTTCAAGTTCGGCCAAAAGTTCTAGGTTAGTTGTGTAAAGTAATAGCCATTTAGATAGTCTGCTTGTACGGTTAATTCTCCATTATAGAAAGAATGCAACCGATATTATTAATGGTTTGTACTCTCGTCCAACTGCACAGGGAAAAACATATCGCACCTAATTAGTTTTGTCAAAACATTATCATCACTATTATCTAGAGTTCTCTATTAAACTATGTTATTAGATAGTGGAACAGTACTTATAAGTTTAGCACCTGTTTTGTCACCTATAATTCTCTTGCATAATGTTACAACTCCTGGTAATATCTCTTCAGCAATTGTGTGAGACTTTCCAGACTTAGCTAAGAGTTAAGAGACCCATTCTTGTATGAATCCATGCTGTATTTTTATTAAAAACTTACACCAGCACATTGTTAGTTAGTTTTTTTTTTATTTATAGGCTTACTTTGGCGATCCGGACTTTAGTTTACAACGAAGTTTGTCTTGGCGTTCCCCCCCCACCCCCCCCCCCCCCCACCCCCCCCCCCCCCCACCCCCCCCCCCCCCCACCCCCCCCCCCCCCCACCCCCCCCCCCCCTGTGGTACCCCCCCCCCACCCCCAAATCCAAAATCACCTTATGAAATATACTGAGAATTTGTGAGCATAATAACTGACATAATCTTTAATACATCCAAACCTAATTTGTTACAAAGGCAGTACTTGTACTGTACAAAAGTTTTATGTGTTTCTTAGCCTCAGTGTTCCTAAAAGAATGTTTTCCGAAGGCGATCATTGACATCTGAGCTAACATACTAACTCCAATAATTCAGATAACTGACCCACTCAGATACATATTTACGTAATTAAGGCCATATCATTAATTAATTAAAAAACGATTTTAGTTACCAAGGTTACCCTTCCACTCCTATTTGAATTTGCATTTGTATTCGAAAGTCTACTTTGTAAAAATACATTATTGTAATAGATCTATTTTTCATTTGCACGTTTTCAAAGACTTTTATGAACTAAAAATTGTGTTATAATGAAATTCTATGAAGTTCCATGTGATATTATATCATACAAGCAATTAAAATAATAAGTGAAGTGAAATTTTACATCGGATTTGAACTGCACATGTATTTTAATTCATGAATAATACAGAGTCGGAATTTGTATTTAAAATACCCAGCAGGCGGTCTGGACGTTATCAATAATGATAATCTGAAATCTCTTCCATCAAGTAAAAAGAGGCTATCTCCATAACAACGATGGGGGTCATATGATTTCCACTCAAAGGCTTGTTTCTTTATTCATAACCACACAAATGTTTATCGAAAAACACTGCTTATACAACAATCGATTTACTGTTGTTCAATAAACAACATGAACTGCACCAGTTCAAGTCCCGGTGGAGTGAGTACTTTTTGTTCAACAGTGTTTAATCAAATAAAACTTATACTGCCTTTTATATTAATAAAGGTGTATTTATTTATTACACATATACAATCGATTAAGAAAACAATTTATTAGTTACCATGGAATTTAATTTACACTACTATTTTAGTTAATTCCTAGGCTACTAAAACTGTTTTAATTATACTTTATTCATTGCAAGGTTCGATTAATATTTTAATTATTCTTTGTACAATTAATTGTACAACAACTTCGAAAGACTTATTAAACTGATTTAAGCTTACATTACAATAATATTAAAATTTTATGCGTAAAGTCCATTGTTTTTCTTTGAAATTTAAAAAGGCATATACCTATAATAATATTACATCTTAGACCCCATTAACAGAAAAATATAAAAACTAAATTAGTTTCTAAAATATAAAATTTCCCAGGTATCCAAAAAATTAATCTTCTCTGCACTAACGAGATTGCTTAATCCCTTTAGATTTGAAAATATACAGTGATCTGATCGCAACAAAAAACCTCGTAATTGTAGAGGATTAACTAAAAAATAGCTCTATAGCTTCCATTCTTCTTTAATTATTTAAGTTGCTATAAATGTATTTTGAACAAAGCATATATTTGGAATAGTAATAAACCTCGTATGTAGAGTTAAAACAATTAACTAAAGTTTTAATACAAATGTGTTTTATAAGCAACATATAATTGCTTTAGAAAATCTTATTTGAAAGGAATATAATATTGTAACCACACAAATATTATGTATACCTTCCAATAAATAAGTCTATGACTTAGATTCAACTATTATAGTTAGATAGTGCAAAGATTTTCGAATGGACTATCCCGATTGAACTATGCACAAATGTGCTTTCTATATTTTACATTCCTTATTGGCATAGAATTTGGGAATCTCCCGAGCTTCTGCAATATTTCATATCTGTCCTTGAATATTATTTTCGTTCCATTCGAACAATACCTTAGCAATAAACTGGCCAAGTAGAAATTTGGCATGCACGTTCATCTATTCATATAGGACTAATCGAGTTCGGTGATGGTGCATGCCACTCCATGGTATTTTGGAATTTTTGAACTTTTTAAATTTAAATTTAATTGCAGAACTTGAAAGGTGTTATCAGTTTCCAACATCAAAAGCGTTCTAATCAAATCTTAAATATATTATTAAATTTAGATATTTAGAACATTTAAGAATTTGAAACTTGTGAAGATGTTTGTGTTTAGAACTCTCTGAAAGTACAAAAATATTGGAAAGGATTTGTAGTATTTGTTAGATATTTAACTTGCAAGTAAAGTTGTTATTCTCCTCATTACTGCCAGTACTATCCTCTGATATTTCACAGAACGGCTTTCTCATTTTTCTGTGACTTGATTCGCTGATCTCGAATAAATTCAGTAAAAGGAACCCGCTGTTCCCAAAGCGCCAATTCGAGAATTTTTTTGTAACAATTGAATTGAAAAATCTACTGTTTCACCTAAGCCCACTTTGTTTAGCTTGTGATGAATTCAGTTTTTGCAATGTAACCTGATCTTGTTAGGTAACAGATGCAGTTGTTTCAAACTTAATAAAATTCATTCTTTACCTCTACAATAACAGCTTTCCGTTTAAATGTAAAGTACATATTACGGCTCATTTGTTTTGATTAATTTAAACGTTAAACAGTTTTGTAAAGCATATACTCGTTATATCGTAAGATTGCTTCTTTCCAATAATGTAAAAAGCAATACTTCATTAACGACAATTCTATGATATATTTACACCCTCTTTATATCCTGCTTATGTACTAAATAATCTTTATTTTATGTTTCTTTTAGACAATGGAATGATTGTAAAAGAAACAGGATTTTTCGGACATTTGCCATTGATACATGTAATAAATAACATTACAATTCAATATGACCTCTTTTTAAAGTGGATAAGTAACCTAACATATAACAACAATGATAAGCTACAGTACAAAAAATAGATGAATAGGTGAAATCAGGTTGTAGTTATATGATAGGTTACTTATCCACTTAGGAAATAAATCAAATTCCAGTCCTCAAAGCGTTATCACAAATGTCTAGAAAGGTGTACTAGTCATAAATATACACGTGTTATTATTCTTTAATGATATTATATTAGTTTTAATACTGTTGTGTTTTCTAGTATGAACTATTAACAATTTACACGTTTATTTCGGCAGACGTCATAGTATGATTGCTGCCTTATGAAAATTAATGTCGTCACTCGGTATGTAGGCTACTAGTAATTAAGGTTTTAATTTTAACAATCGCTGTTGGTAAATCACTATTTAAAATAATATATTTTATATAGCGTGCTATACACAATAACATTTATTCCTTATTTCAACTTTAAATAATTAAAAGTTAATTTTTCTAAAGTTAGTTCTAAATAAATTATTAATTTAACAGTTATCAAAGGTTTTGTTTAGAGTTGAGCTAATATTAAATCTAAGAAAACAAACCTATGCTTCATCCAATTTGGTTTGCAATTAATAACCTTATTTTTTGGCTCAGCAAAAAATAAATAAAAAAATAAATTAAAGTTAATAAAAAAAGTTAAAATTAAAGTTAAGTTAAGTAGTTTAAAGTTAATTAAGTTATTTTCTTTAGTATATAATATTTTTCAATGTTTCCGACCAAAAATTATTTTCTTGTCACGTCCGTAACAAAAGAATGGCTAAGTTTTCACATTGGTTTACTTTTCAGTCAGCCATTCCGTAAGAAAGTATATCCCCGAGGTCCTATATCAGAATGTATGAACTAAGATTATTATTACGTTTATTTAAAATTATTTGATAACCATACAAAACACCTAACGCAAGTAATGTGATTAAAACGGTGAGTGTATAGTGAAGATTTCTAAAATATTAAAGTAATCCATTAAGTGGATTTATTTAATAAATTAAAAATTTCAGCTTGTACACTTAGTTCTATCCTCGTTTGTGGAGCAGCCATTTTGAACGTCATCCTCTCTTTCTATCTCCATCAATCTGCGTAATTATTTTGTTGTACTGTCACACCAGATAAAATATTATACACTAATACCTAACACTGTTAATAAATTAAATGTATTCATTCGTGGATGTAATCTCTAATATTTCCCTAGTATTTAAAGACTTTCATAAAATACCAAACAGTATTACATCAGTTAATACGTGTTGCTATTAAAAATTTAATCATTTAATGGAGGTTTAAGATTTCATTCCAGTTTCAAATTACGTAACAGATCTAATTATAAATAATTCCTATAGTATTATTAGATTAGTTTAGAGATATAAATACTTATATTAATCCAACTATTTTTATAGTAAATATTTCAATTGTACTCAATTCAGTATAACTTTATTCATTACATGAATAACAATATCAGAATACAGATAATGTTATTATCACTTGTGATGATATGATATATTTCACTACATAAGCTAACCTCCACGCAGAGAAAGCCTTCTTTAAATAAAAATATCTGTATTACGGAACATATGTCCTGCGAAATGTAGAAGAAAAGAAAATATTATTTTGTAAGAAATAAGAGTGAAATACAGTATCTGTGAAAATTTATTGCTTCAAAGTTTTTTAAAAGTATACAAATAAAATAAATGTACTCTGTTCTTACAATAATGATCAATAAAATTATCAGGATTGACATAGTAATTACATTTTTTAAATTTCATTCCGTAACCCATAAATAACACGAATGTGACTATTAAAAATGCCTAAAGAGGAATACAATAACCTAAACTGGTACAATAACAAATCAACGCAATATATACAATCATCACCAACTATTGTGTCCACCCAAACAATCGTTAATTATGTATGTACTGAATTGTGCTTAATGAACACAATTTGACAATAACATTATCTATACATCTGTTAAATTACAACATGTGTGACTCATTTTATGGAAAGTTATTTAATTAAATCGCTTCAGAGTTTTTGTTTACGATAGGAAAATGCATTATGCACCGTCAGGGACAGATGTTCGCCCTGGTGTGTGGGACTCTCACCCACTAAAAACCTACCAGTCCAGGCATTGGAAACCCTCTCGGGAACGCATCTCTGCATCTACTTCAAGAGGGTGCCATCGTTCGCTTCAGAGTTAGTTTGGTGTAAACTGTAACACTGTTTTTTGACCTGCCTCGACAAACAACATATGGCCAAAAATGGTCTTATAATAAATCTAGCAATATTTTACTCGTTACAACATTGTATAACTTATTTGACACTTTCGGCCGAGTGGCATAAACTTTCAGAGTGCTGTTGTGTTTTTATCTTTCTCTATCTTGCCATAATTGATCGTGTGAACCTGTTCTCAAATTAGTAATTCTTAGCAGTTAAATGTGTTAAGAATAAAACATTTTATTAATTTTATTGTATAGTTTTAGCTCAAATAGCATGGTTTAAATTTGTAAAAAGACAAAGGTTTAAATTATAAATAAATATATTACATAGATAAGTTTAATAAATTAGTAATTTTATGTAATCCACAAAGATTTAGATGAAAAATTCTTAATAGCTTAAGGAAAATTCTTTCCAATTTATGATTGTAATTATTATTGAATAAACATATTATGATGAACAAAATATAATTATTACACTCACCATTTTGTGATCATTAGTGATTTATTAAAATATAGAACTATATTATTTCATTGGATTAATATATCTCTAAACTCATCTTAATCATAAATATTTACAATATAAAAGTTTTTTTCTTATGTTACATTTAATCTGGTAAGAAATTAAATAAATTAGTCAACGTTTATAGGTCCCTTTCACTCGAGGAATTGGAACAATTTCGTTTACGTCTGTCCGTATTTCTGTCACTAAGTAACCTAATGTCACTTATGACATTACACTAACCTAACCTAATCTAACCTAACCTAACCATTGACTAAGATTTGAAGTTTTGCAGAAGACCTTTAATAGGCTAAATCGGGATGCAGGCATTAAATGAAACAAATGTGATTAATTGTCAGTTTTATACATATATAATAATTAGCCGACCATGTTTATGTGGTAAAAAAATCGTAAATTTACTAATCTAACAGCTATTTATATAAAAAAAATAGTACATGTTTATATTTAATGAATTTGGTTTAGTATCATTGAACCCTATCGCTCAGTATGCGGGTGAATTTCGTTCTTCTGTTTGCCCGTGGGCTGTACAAATTTCATTTTTGTCCTATCTAGAGAAGGGAAGATATCCATATTCTTTACTTGTGTGGGCTTTCTAGGACCATAAATCTAGAAAGTTTTATGTCTAGTCTTTATACTAGACTGTTCAGGGTAGTTTTTATTTGATAGACGGAGTGATCTAATATAGAATGTTGTAACGAGTAAAATATTGCTAGATTTATTATGAGACCATGTTTGGCCATACGTTGTTTGTCGAGGCAGGTTACAAAACAGGGTTACAGTTTACACCAAACTAACGCTGAAGCTACTTGCCTTCTTTTAAAGACTTCATACAGAATGGTTAGAAAGTTTATACAAGCATGGTATGTCTGTAGGTTTGGATTGGTGAAAAAGAAAGGGTCCTTTCTCCGTATCCTCCAAAGATATCAAAGGGCTGTCCTTAGTGTAGATGCTGGTAGTAGGTAACTTATTAAAGTTTCTTAATAATAGTGTATATCTTCAATACTTCATAGATAATGTTGTTATTACTGTCTATAGTAAGTTTATCAACAAGGTTATTGGAGTATGATACATCGCTAGCTACAGATCACGTTAACACGTCACAACGACACGACTCACATACAGACTTAAGGACAACCGGAGCAGTGACATGCGTTTACCTCAGTTACTGTATTAGCTTGGCCCTCACTATGCCAATATGGGTGTTGATGTTGTTATAGTTAAATATACTTCATATTAACTTTAGGACAACCGGAGTAGTGATAAGCGTTTACCTCAGTTAATGTATTAAGCTTGGCCCTCTCTCTGCCAATATTGGTGTTGATGTCGTTTTAGTTAAATATACTTCATATAACTATATTTCTTACAGAACATTCTAATAAGACCCATATATGCTGCCTGGTGGTAGAGTGGTTTTACTGGCCTGATCTTTGCATCTCTTCACTTAGTTCAGATGTACTATAAAATAATGCTTTTTGGACCTAATATTTCAATAATATTGCGAGAAAGGCTCACGGACTCCCCTACTGTTTTCATTAAATCCCCGGTGTTCCGAAACCCCCTTCGGAACCTTCCCGTATAATCGTATATGTAGAATTAAAGATAAATATATTTTTAGTATTTCCTTATTTAATATGTACTGTTTTTAATAATGTTAAAGATACTCATTTTATCCATAGATTAACATTCGGCTGAGTTAAACTATTCCAATATACAGTTTAGAGGTAATGTAAATCAACCCTGCTTTTGATTGAAGCACGCTTTACCAATTCCGCCCACTTTGTACAGTACCGTTTCTTTGCTTTACTTAGTTTAATGAGATATTTCTTCCTCATAACCCACGACATTGGATATAAGAGGGCTGGAAAGTGGATTGAGTAGGAAAAAACAGGACAAATGTATTAACTTAATTCATAGAACAGGTTTTTATTTACGTAATAAATAAATAATATAAAATCTAAATATTAAGAAGTACCGAGCTTCAGATTTCCTATTTTAAGGAAGCATTTTATCTAGAAAACATATTTTTGGCAGCTTAATACATCTTCATACTCTCATGGGATGGTTTTGCTGCGTCTTATTTCACGGTTTTAGGCATAATAATGTTAGAGAATTTTATTGGTCTCTCTTCGTAAACAACTTAAATAGACCAGGCAATTTCCGGTTGCATTTCTTGGCATTCGCCCCAAAACATCCATAACTTAAAACCTGAACTATTAAACATCAAGTTCCTCTTTAATAACATTCTCCAGCACAATCTGACCTCATATTCCTTGATTATTTGTATTAGGCATGTAAATTGGATTGTAGTGTTTACAAAACCCTAATTTATTTTAAAAATCTAAAAATATATTTTTATTATTTATAAATAAAGCTACTTCAAATTTATATCCAGGAATAGTGTATTTATTTAGTCTTAGCCAACAATTAGAAATGCACACATTCGTATACAGTTATTCAGCAGCACGTATCAAATTTACATTTTATCAACACCAAGACATCGTTTAAAAGTCGACGTGCAAATATGAAGTTATCATACTTATACGATTATGGCTAATTTAAACGGCTCTAAAGAAGTGTATAGTGAGGTGTTTTGGTTAACAATATGAACAAAAATTTAATGGAAACAACGAAATCTCTCTATTTAAGTGACCCCCTCACTAATTGATCTAATTACTTTGAGCTAGAACCACTGGCAAAAGCACTCGTTTCAGAATGGCCACTCCAAACATATTTTGTTTGAATGCACTCGGCCACTCTAACATTTAAAATAGAAGTAATCAAATATCACACATTCTCCGGTTTAACCATGTTATTTAGTTTAACATGAAAATCTAGGGTAATTCTCTAGAAATAAAATAAGTATAATATGAGTAATTAGAGGAAATTCAACTAATGTAATCTATACTATTATATATAAATCTAATGGCGTCTTTGTAATGGAGCGAGTGTTACTCAATCTCGTGAAACATGCTTTATTGATATTACTGAATGTTTACATGGATACTATTAGTGAGCCTGTTTAACTTACAGGCCTATTAATATATCTAAAATGTCTCCGGGCATAATCCTAGTGGTATTGACAACTCAGCTTTTGGCTTGATTAGCAGATAATAAATGTGTTTATGTAGACAAATATTTTAAACATTATAAAATGATTAAGTTTAACTCATATGTATAATTAATTAATTTAAATACATGATTTACAGTATATCTTTCCGTGTATTTTAAAGCACAGAATAATGTAAAAATACCAAAACTTTTAGTTATCTTTTTTCTAACATCGCTGTAAAAACAGTGTATACAAATAAGAAAAATACGCCATGACTGGAGTAAATTACAGTGGCCATAAACACAAACTTTTGACATATTTTATTGTTCATAGCAACAAGGCAAACTTAACATTGGCGTCGAAAATATAATTTACCTTAAACATAATGTTAAAATACCACTTAAAAATAAAATAACTTGGTGTCCCTCCTGTTTTACGCTTGAATAAAAGTATCTTCACTAGTCTCATATATTATTAAAATATGAAATAACAAATTTACGAGTATGTGTTGTATTATTTATATAATTATGCTGAGGTGAATACAAATATAAATAATCTTAAAACTTCTACACTGTAAGAAGTTTATGGGTGAAATACATGAGCCAATATGGAGTAGAATGCTCCTCGCACAGCTGCTGCTCCTAATCATTGCGAGAAGCAGCATCTGCTCAGCGTAACTGGCTGTTAAAGTTAACACCCAGCTGGCTCCAAGTCGCATCTTCCCAAAGATAACTAACTTAGCCTTGAGCATTTTCAGCCATTTAAAAGTTATTATTTAAACATTCAATATTATCGTGTAATATTATCAACGCAATATATTTTAAAGTGTAAAACGTCCTATACAACATTTGAAATTGTTTACCGTTGTATTTCTACATTGTAATGAAACTGAACAGTTTAACATAAGTTTTTTAATTGCAGTTAATAAATGTAACAGTGAAACTACATAGAGGTATCAAGTGGTTTGAGAGTTTCGTGAGAAAGTAAGGTGGAGCGTATAAAGCAAAGAGCTTGATGTGCCGCATACTAGCAGATAAACACAAACACTCTCAGTGTATATGTTTAGGTTTAATATTCTAGAGACTACCAGTCTGCAAGGATATGTCAACCAAATTCAGTGTTTATTTGTGTTGAAGTATTTACAACCATTTAAAATGGTTTTATTTATTATATTTAAACTTATTCTGTAATTTTTACAACATTATAAATATTAAAATTTAACTCATGTAATAATAAAATAATTTTATTAATGTATATTTAAGAAATTTAATATCGTGTTACCTTATAAACTACGTTATTTTAGTTTTTTTCTTTAATTTTTAGGGTTAAAACGTAGGTTGGTTTATATTTATCTAAAAATAGTGGATCATCTTGGAAACCAATAGAGGAATAGAGGCCTTACGTATTTTGTGTTATATTATATTACTAAATTCTTAAATCAGAGTTTTACACTTCTTTAGATACGCTCACTGTATCTAATATTTGTCAATTGTGCAGATAAAACAATAAGAACGTCATCTGGAATGTTTCATTTTGTGTGTGTCAGCAAGTAACCAAATTAATTTAAGTTAATTGGAATAGTTTGAGCATAAAAACCTATTTTTGGACATTGAAAGTTGCAAGCTTCAGGCACGCAGAAAATTAGACGACATCCGTTCCAATTTCCTGCAATGTCACACGCTTGCGTTTATAAGGGCGATATTTATTTATATTTGAGACATGTAAATTAAAAATTACGGATTATAAATTCAACAAATTAAACTTGTAAGGTGTACAACAACTGAGATGTGGGTTCCTTTTATTTTAGGAAAGGTTACAGTTCTTCAACTGTAGCCCACACTTTTATAGAAAACAACTTGTTGTACCGCCTGTCTTGATATTACTGCGCTTCCCGCAACGTTATGTTACGTTGTGTTAATATACTGGACATCGTTTCATCCTAATTACACGCAGTAACTCTTTACTGTGTCCTTGTAGTATCACTTGTTTGTATTAACCAATAAAGGACTATAAATACCGGTGTATCTCACAAAAATAAGTGATTCTCAATAATTATAATATAAAAAACACCTATTGCCTTACTAAAGAAATATTTACGGAATGATCTGTACATTTCAATAATTATCAAATTATTTCAGGCCGATTTAGTGTGGAACTGCTTTAAAATAAATCTCTGTGTGGATGTTGGGTTTAGTTCCAGTTCACCTTCCTCTTAGTGCAGCGTCTGGGGCCTGACTCCATCAGGACATGACTCCTTGAATCTGGAGCGATGTTCGTCTGAAGAGATCTAAAAAAATAAAGCGACGAAGAAGCTCAAAACTGGCAATTTATGTCGTTTCGACCTGAGAGGCTGTAATATACAAATGTACAATTGAAACAGTTAAGCTACGTTATGCGTAGAAAGCTCAGTTGCTCTACTGTGCATAGATATCATGTCTAAAATTTGTAGTACACCTGATGAGACAATGTTTTATATTTCAACATTTTAATAAAACTGAACAGGTTGAAATGACTCGTTTAACTGAAGTTAATTAAACGTAACAATTAAACTACATAGATGTATCGAGTGGTTTGAAAGTGATGTGACAAAGTAAGGTGGAGTGTCTGAAACAAGGAGCTGGATGTGACAAATACTAGCAGATAAACACAAACACTCTCAGAGTATATGTTCAAGGTTTAGTACTCTAGAGACTACCAGTGTGCAAGGAGATGTCAACCAACTTTAGTGTTTATTTGTGTTAAAGTTTCTATGTATGGACTATCTAATTCCAGTGTGAACATTGAGATACCAAACTTATTTATCTTTGAAGGTGAAAAATTATTTATCTTCTACAAGTGACATAGTAGAAGGAATAAAATTTAGACCGATTCTATCCTGTAGAGCACTTTGGAAGTATTTAGAATATTCAATGAATATATAAAAATCCACTAGTATTTTCTATTTGTACCAGATTAATGGTTAAAACAAAATTGTATTAAAACTAAACTCCACACTGTTCTTGCCTGTTTAATATCTCAAGTCTGTTTCTACCACTTACCAACTTCTTTCTATCTCCCCTTCCCACGATACAAGTTTTCTTGTTTTCAATAGACGGCATGAGAGAAAAAATTAATCTCCTTATGTTTAATATAAATGTCTACTTGTTAAATTTGCAGCTTACTCTACGACTAAATATTTAGTACTGTAGAGAAAAATTTCTTTTATATGAAAACACATATTTTACACTAAAAGGGTATTAAGATGACGTAAGAATTGAACGTAACATTTCATCAATTTCTTTAATATGTGATCCATTAAAATCTAAAAACTGTATAACTAATTGCCAAGTAATTTTACAGCTACTGAAAACTAGGCTATCGTAATCAATAAGAACAAGGGCACGGTTAGTAATTAAAAACACTGAATCCACTAAGCTCGAGGCATCTGTATAAAAGTTTATAGGAAGAATAAAATTATCAATAGCACTAAAATGATCAGAAGTATTTACTAGTAGTTCGTTCATGGTCACTAACCCATATGTGCAATTATGAATAAAAAGTCAAAGAGATCGGCGTTATGTGTAAGAGCGATATTACTATTTTCCCTTACTTGTGATATGTTATTACTAACTCTCGTATAATATGTTTCTGGTAGTGTTTTAGTTCGTGTATGGGCTGTTAAATTCGTTGGATCTACTTACCGACGGACTTGCTGAGCATGTGGGCCAACACTTACCACAGTCCTTTTTTATTTCTCCCACAGATGTCAACGAAGTATTAGCAACAATTAAAAATTTAAAAAATAAAAAATCATCAGGTTTTGATAATATAACTGTCGAAATTGTTAACAAATCTGCCGAAGTTATTTCACCTGTGATTGTTCATATTGTTAATATTAGATTTCAAAACGGCGTCTTCCCAAACATATTAAAAACTAGTAACGTAGTTCCGATTAAAAAAAATCTACTTCAAGAAAAATGGACAACATACGACCGATTAGCCTGTTATCAGTTTTTTTCTAAAATATTCGAAAAATTAATGAGAAATAGGCTTGTAGCTTATTTAGACAGAATACAATTTTTTAGTAGCTGTCAGTACGGTTTTAGAAAGGGAATGGGTACAGAGGACGCTTTGTTAGCGGTAACTGAAAACATTTACAACAGTTTTAATAAAAATCATAAAATAACAGGACTTTTTATAGATTTTATAAAAGCTTTCGACTTTGTTGACCATGAAATTTTACTATGTAAGTTAGAAGCAGCAGGTATCAGAGGAACCGCTTTGAATTGGTTTTATACTTTTTTAAATAATAGAGAGCAGAAAGTACGGATAGGCAACAAATTAAGTTCATCTCTTTTTGTAAAAGCAGGCGTTCCACAAGGTTCAGTATTATCAGCTACTTTATTTTTAGTGTTTATAAATGATTTACTTAAATTGCAGTTTCATGGTCGCCCAAGCGCTTTTGCTGATGATATTGCGTTTTTTTTATTTTGAAAACAATATTAATGATATCTGGCGTTACATAAATGAAGATCTAAAACTTTTGAGTAAATGGTGTTTTGTAACAAAATGAGAGTTAATGTTAGTAAAACAAATTTCAGTTTGGTTAAAAGTTTCGACTTCCCAACAAGTTTGGTTTACCATGTGCACGAATGTTTAAGATCAAATTGCAAGTGTGAAATAATACAGAAAAGTAATAATGTTAAACACCTAGGCGTTATTTTAGACCAAAACTTAAATTGGGAACCCCATATTTCTTCAATACATGGCAAATTAAAGTTTAGACTACCATAAGAACTTTTTACTTCTTAAGAAATTTTGTGACGTACAAGTTGAATGTTATACTTTGCACTAGTCGATTCTCGTTTGCAGAACGGTGTTCATTGTTGGGGAGGAACTTATAAAAGCTACATTCAAAGACTAAAAATCACTCAAAACCATATTATTAGAATTATCCTTCGGAAATATAAACATGACAGTTCATATCCTCTATTTTGCGACCTAAGATTAATACCAATCCAGCATATGTTTATTTATAAAGTCTTAAAGATATTTTACATTAGAAGCGGAAATACTGGAACAAATGACCTTTTCTACAAATCAAGAAATTGCTATAAACGAGTTTTTAGAGTGCCTAAAGTAAATAAATCGTTATGTAAGCATTCATATCAATACATTGGGCCCAAATTGTTCAACTGTTTGCCTTTCAACATAAAAAATTGTAAAAATTTAAAAATATATATTTTTTTAATTAAAAGTTTGGCTTTCTTGTATTGATGATACGGATCTATTAAAACTTAAATTGTAAAGATATTATTAATTGTCAAATGTCAGCAGAATATATTAACATTAATATTGCAATTTAAATTAACTGTTTACCATGTAGTTTTGTGCTATGATTTCAGTTATTTCTTATTTCTGTAATTGTTCATGTTTTTATTTTTTACAAATATATATTCAGAATATGTTATTATTAAGGCTAAAAGTGCCAGTTTACATTCTTTGTACATTTATAAGATAGGTTAGTAATTTACTATAAAAAATACTTATTATTATAATATATTATTTAATTTGACTGATAACTATTGTAATTAATGCCAGTAATGATAAAGTATATACAGAGCTTCGATTTTTTTCTCTATGAAATAATTTTTTCTTGCAAGCGCCACAGATAGCGAGTTTTTTTTTCTAAGTTGACTTGACTCTTGTTTTTTAAGTGAATTTTGTTTTTAGTTGTTTTTTAGGTTAGAGTTGGCCACACATACTTGTAATTGTGGTCAACTAATATTCCTGTTTGTAAATTTTTTCTCATTATACTGTATATTTTAGACTGTTTGTTGTGATTTTAAAGGAATAAATTTCATTATTTCATTTTTAACCTTACTAGCTTGATTTTCATCTAGTTGCAAAAAGCAGTTAATATATCTTTATGCTGGTTCCCTAACCAAGCTATGAGTTTATGGGTGAAATGCAGGTGCAAATATGAAGAAGAATCATCCTCACATTCACACAGCTGCTGCTCCTAAACATTGCGAGAAGCAGCATCTGCTCAGCGTAACTGGCTGTTAAAGTTAACACCCAGCTGGCTCCAAGTCGCATCTTCCCAGAGATAACTGACTTTAAGTAGTGGGTTTAGTGTCAACCAAAATGTTTCAAGTTTAATATATTCAACCTTTTTCTAGAATATTATACAGACGATATTATATAATTGGTATAATATTCTTTATTAATACACACTAATAAAATACTTGGTGGAAAGCATCGAAATGAAGGAGTTAAATAAATGTATAGTTCCTGTTTAAAAACGGTTAAATTTTTATTTTCATATAAATATAAAAATAAATATTCGACGTCTGCAATATCACACGAGAGATAAATTTCAAGAAAGAGACATAAGTATTCCAGTAATAAGCGGATTTCTGAATAGAGAATCTTTTCTTTGTTAGATTTTCATCAATAATCCTAAACGGAGCTGTTTAAAAATTAGGGAATATACTAATTTTTTTAAATAAAATATTATTGTATTGGTGCTCAAGAGTTTCACAATACAGACACAAACAGATATAATTTTGACAACTGTTATTCTTCGCAATTTTAGATATCTCTTAAGGTTTTATAAATTATGCATTTAAGCGCTAAACAAAAAAAAAGGTTTTTACGGATGCTAATTTGAATATTTAAACAAGAAAGTACTTCAAAGTTTGAGATTTTTTCTAAATAAACCATAAATATATACAAAAATCTGAAAAGGGTTTGGATGCGCATTAATGAGGCATCTTTAAAATGAGGCATCTAGAATAATTCTGCGTCATGTAATAAGGGTGTAAAACTGCACTAGTTATTGTTATTTAGTTCAAAATCAAACACTGCATTTGTTCAATATTAAAACTAAAAAATTAAAACTTTGTTCAGTCATGTGGGTCTGATGATGTACTCCTTGAACACAAAAGGCCTCACAACATTAAAATTGAATGATTATTGGAGTGTTAAAAAATATAAATTAAGTAATATATTCCAGTAAGAAAGAAGCTGCTTTTATATGCAAAATTATACATTACCGAAATGTTAGGCAATGTATAACATTGTTTTTGTGTAAAACGTTTTTTCCAGCTTCATGCTATAAAAATTATATATACATATATATATATATATTATATATATATATATATATATATATATATATATATACATTATGTACATTGTAAATTATTTATTTAGTTTTATTTTATTTATTTATTTTTAGTTTCATAGAGAATCTTTAGTTCATTTTATTACTTTATATAAATAGAGATTATAATTTTTGAATGTAAAATAGTAATGTAAACTGTATTGTGGCTCTTATTTTACAGTAATAGTATAGTTTATTAATTTATGGTTAGGTGTAAGAGAGAATAGTCCTAACCTCGCCAATTGAATATGTTTTACGTTGTATTTAATAAAGACATTTTTCATTTCATTTCATTATTTATTTTGAGTACTAGGCCTATTCTAAATTGAGTAGTAAGATTAATTAGGAATTAGCTTAAATTAATGCCTTTTCCTTCAACCTGTAAAATCACTATTTAAAGTTACGTAAAGGTTCCTTCTGTATCGAACCTAACAAATCAGAGTGTTTAACTGTTTTCAGTCAAGGGCTCTCTCTGACCTTAAAGACTAACGCATTAAATCTATATTCTGGATCGAAAATATAGTTGTAGCAAGTTATAAAATATTCATGTCCAATTAGTTTACGATTCAAAACAATAAGATAACGAAGCCAATATCTTAATTTACTGCTTCCATTCTAAGATTCGGCCCTTCCGGTTATGACTGAAATCTCACCTCGATGTTACGATTAAATAAACAAAATCGTTTTGTAATTAACCCTTCACTAATAAAGTTTATAGTAGTTCGTTTGTGTAATAGTTTTACTTAATTCATACTGATGCTCTGCCACCATTATATCATGAGTGCCATTAAAACGTAAGACATAGAATTTGATTTGTATCCTAAATAAAACCTTCACTTTTTCATATTAGGGCCTCGATCCATCTGGTCACATCTGTTTGATTTCAGACATTGTCAACGGATTAATATCAAATCAAACTACCATATAGTATGGGCAGGGAAATTTTACCTGTCTACCACCTCGCTAACTGATTAGCCTGGGACAATCTTTTTATTTATTAAGGACGTGAATGCCAAATTAATGGTTAAAACTTATTATTGGGAAATTAATTGGTAGCATTTACCATGGAGCTTTGCATCCTGTATTCCAGAGAGTCTTAAGCCAACAAGACAATTGCTAAGACAATCTCACCTTAGTCCTATAGAAAACAGGCTTGACTCTGCAACTATAGATAAATCGGCCCTAAAGCATTTAACCTTAGTTCTTATGCGGGTAGGACTACGAATCGTCCTTGCGATGTAAAGAATTTGCAAATGGCGTAGTGTAGCGGGTACGGCGGTTATACGCGAGATAACCATATCAAGCAACGTCGAGTGTGGCTGCTGCTTGGACGGGTGACTGCTGAGGGATCCTGTCCTTGCAAGCAGTCCGCCTGCCCGGCCATCTGTGGTGGTTCGGAAGTTACTTTTAAGCCATTGGTCCCCAGTTTAAGTTATAGAGAAGGCTTTTTAGCCATAACTTCACCTGGTAAAATAAGGCAGTACTTTACTTTACTTTCAAACCATCTTATATAACTATGACTTTTCATTGCGAAGTCAAAATCTTTCTAGATTCCTTTCGAACACATTAGAAGATAGTGACATTAATCTTGTTATTCAAGCAAAAAAACATCATTTCTGTTTATTTAAATATTCTTTATAAATTGATGAGTTCGTAAAAATGCCTTGGTAAAGATCAGTTTACACTCTCAGTGCAGTATTTATGTAGTAAAATTTACTAAAACATAAATTCGTGTGATCCCATATACATCAAACTGTAAAACCTTGGTAAATTGAATAGAACTCTGAATTTTCTATTTTGAGATGAAGTTATGCTATTAATATCACAAATAAGAAATATATTTCAGGGAATACTCCTAAACAAACACTGCAGTTGAGAACTTCAGTATTAAATAGATACTTATGCGAGTTTCTCATTGCATTTATGGGTTAAGTAATTTACTCCAGCTGAAAATGCATAACTTTTATCATGGAAATGTAGTCTTATTGATTCAAAAAAACAGAAGACTTCTTATAAAATAAACATAATGATTAGACGAGGTTTGTAACAGCTTTAATTAATTGTACGGAATGGAACTTAAAGTTCAGCAATTAGTAATTAATTAGTAATGCCGTTGTTTCTGAGTAGTTTATTATTTAGAAAGAAGTAATAAGGTGAGTTCTCGTAGAAATCCCTAATTTTGTTCATTTACTCGAGCATTTTGAATTGATGTATGAATTTTTTTTAGAGAAAACAGAAGTAAGACTAAGAATATAATTTCAATCCCATACATATGAGCTGTTGTTCAACAGGAAAAATAGATGCTCGCAGATTAGATTGTCTAATCTCTAATTAATTAATTTATTGGTTAATATTTTACTATGTTGTTATTAAAAATTTGTATTATTTCCTAATCGTCAATAAAACAGTTTTCTTCTCAAATGTTCGTTTCTACTGTCTTACTTGTGTTTACGTGTTCTTTAATAAGTATAGGCCTTTAGCTAGCTAGGATTTTACCAATATAATGATGTGTCACTCTATACTATCTAATCATCAGTGAGATTAGCATGCACCTTTAATGAGACGAGTTAACCATGAATGAGTAGATCTAGTTCTAACTATACTACCTTTTAGTGATAGATAATTTGCCTTTGGTGAAGGAATTTCAGATAGAAATATCTAAACACCCCGTGGTAAAAACAGTCACGGTGCAACATTCGTTTATTTTTTTTACTCTTAATCGTCAAAAATTCTTTTTACTTCGCCAGTAAAAAGACTGTGTTTTGTGGACAGTGATTGTCGCTTAAGTACTACAATCTCCTAATGAAATGTGAAGTACATGCTTCCTCGAAATGGGACAAAATAAAATTTCATACCAATATGAGAAATCTTTTAAAAATTATTAGTTTATCTACGAAGTTTTTTATTCTGGTTTTTTTACGTGAAGGTTATTCACGTTTATTTTACTTATGACCATTAAATTGAAAATATGCTCTATGTATAGTTTAATATTAAAACCAACCTTCTTTTAATTACTAAAGTAAGCATGCAATTGTTCTTACTTCATTATAAAAGTAAAAGATATGACGGATGCATTACTGTTCCCGCCTAACACAGAAAAAAGAAAGGCAAGTGCCAACACTCGCGTCAAGTGGAAAGCTCTATTGCAACGGTTGTTTCAATGAGGCTGTATAATAAATAACTCATGCAGAACGTGGATACATTGAGGCAGATGTTGTGACGTATTTCCGCCATGCAGAAACCTGTATGACATCATTGACGTTTCAATGTTACGTGAACCAACTTCCATTGTACTTATCTTGAACGAATTCTATGAAAGCATCCATATAATAGTATTGCAGTAGTTTGATACCATAGTTTATTTAAAACTATTACCATATGCATTTAGCTCAGAACCTTTGGAAATTAGTACAATAACAGTAGTTACCCACGGCTTCGCAAGGAATTTCCTAGGCTTTGCACGTGTACAAGCAATTCTGGGTCAAGTAAATTGTATATCCGACGCCAATGTTGACTTTGCCTTGTTGTCACGGTAAAGAAAATCTGTAAATATGTATATTTACGGTTATTGTAATTTACTCTGGTCTTAATATTTTTCCATAGTTGATTTTGCATTATTATCTCAGTCAAGTATATATATATATATATATATATATATATATATATATATATATATATATATATACATACATATCCATGTCAGAGAAGCTTACCTCTGTCAAAAGACAACTAATATGGGTTTTAGAACAGTCTTTAAATTTATAGTTAGAGTTATATAGTAACTTAAACGATCTATTTTAAAAGCAGATCATACTGTTGAGCGTACTGGTGACATCTAAAGATGAAATGATAACATGAACCAATTTTAACTTAGTTTATGAAAGGATGTTTACCTAGAACTGTACTGTTTACAGAAAAACGTCATCAAAACTTTATCGACGTAGCTCAAGTACGTATTAAATTATGGAAATTATCAATAAAATTTTATTTATTGGAGAAACTATTTCTGTGAGCTCTTTCCTCATGTACTAGATATCAAAATAAACCTTGCAGATATTACATAACTCAGTATTGGTGCAAAAATGTTTGTAGTTGCAAACACCTGTTTTATATAATATTCGTGTATAACACCAACTACGTTAATATGTGTCATGTTTTCTAAATTCGCAGTTTAAAATTATGTGATTTTTTGTTTACTAATTTTATTTTTCTCTAAATAAAAAGGTCAAATGCCAATCCTCCTGTCAATATACATAAGGATGGATTTTATGCATTAATCTCAGTCATGGCTCCTAGGAAGAAGAAGAAGCCAGCTTTTCGCCAGGCTTTCCAGTCAAAACGAGCGGGGATAACACGACATATACTATTTAATTTGATCCATATGTTAGTGGTTAGTGATGTGCTGCTCTTGGACACTCATACAGTTCCCCAGATTTAATTTACCCATCGGGGTTTGGTGTACGCAGTGTAGATTTAACTGGAATGTATAATAAAGCCAAGGTAAGGTATAAGTAAACCCTTCTGGACCTGTATATTTTGCTAGCCATACAGAACATTTGCAGTATATCTAGAACTCTGTCTCGATATATGATCATAGAAAAAGCAGTATGATCATAGAAAAAACCGTTCGAATCAATGGAAATATTATAAATCAATACATATAGTTAGAAAACGGATTACGTTTTATGAATATTTCTGTGAAGCATAAAAACTGTTAAGTGTTATTCAACATAAAATGGTCTGTAAGTAATGAGTAATGAGGCAGCCGTATAAGAAAGAGTGGATTTGAAGGGGATATTTCATCCTCCATTATTGCAGACAATACCGACGGAAACAGATTACGGACGTTAATTTGACGCAAGTAGTTTCGCAATAATACTCAAGTGGGTTTTCTACATTTTTTTATTTCGTATTGAATTTGATATTAATACTTTTATCATAGTTGTGTACCTCCTGATAGAAAAAATAATTACAATTGCGATTTTACAGACGGTTATAGCCTTATTTTAAGTTCAATAATGACTGAAACAGAAAAAAGTACTTGCTGGGACTCGAACTCAGATCTTTTACTTGCCGGGTGAGCGCCTACTACTACACCACAGAGCCCTTACTTTATACTAGTAAATTATTTTGTGTTAAACCATTTCTGTTAAACTTTAAAGGGCCTTTTTATTGTGCGGTGTTTATTGGTATTACCGAATATGCAGGAGATGAATCAAACATGAATCTGAGGTATCGCAGTTCAAAAGTATCTGCTAAGTCATGTTACGAAGTTTTGAAAGACCTACATCGGAAATATAGTCCAGAAATAAATAATAGTTCAATAGAATACAAATTATAGTGATTTAAATGGTAGACACTTATATTTGCTTATACGAGCGTTTATATATTCTTAGCTTAGTGTAATAAAACAATATCTTCTGCCACCTAGATGTTGTTAAGTTGCATAGTTTTTGAGCCTCAAATAAATTTGTGTGAGCTTTGTTATAGAAGATTTACAAGGAAATAATACAATAAATTCACTAAATGTAAAATCCAGGGTTATAGCCTTAAAACGTACTGATAATAAGTTTAAAGCTAGCCACCACGAGATTTAATTGGATGAGCGTTTATCAGTTGATAACGAATACACATTTAGTGTTTGTGTATGTACGTCTGCATAACCGATACTTTCGAATGAGCTCACTGGGTGGAATAGATTTTGGTTGAAACTCCACCTCTACTATCACTATATCGAAAGTGTACATGGTAAACATTGGTTTTGTGGGTATCGCTCTCCACACCAGGATTTTGTCAGCTGTGAGGCGAAGTCTGATGTGCGTTTAACGAGCTTTATAAACTTATTATAATATTACTTATATGTAATATTTAACATTTAATATTTTATGTATTCTATTTATACAATTCTGTTCATTAAATTTAGCAGTTTTACGCAGCTTAATACCGCTATTACCTGTCTAATTTAACTATTACCTAATAAAATTGTATGATGCTAATTAAAATTAATAGATTGCAACGCTAAATTTTTTATTTTTGAGCTGATATGTATTAAAATTCAGTCATTTCATTGAAACACACACCAATACTTATTAATTTGTAGCTGTGAGGCCTTCCGATAGCATGTTTACCTTTGTCAGACAGATCACAAAAATAAATAATAATAACAAGTTATAAGTATTTATTCGCGTCTTTTAATGTAATGATCGAACAATGAAAAGCCAATTAAAGCTACATCTTCAACATATCAAGATAATAAAAAAATATTTAATTTTTGATTTTTGAGTTGATATATATCAAAATTCAATCATTTCATTGAAACACACACCAATACTTATTAATTTGTAGCTGTAAGGCCTTTCGATAGCATGGTTACCTTTCTCAGACAGATCACAAAAATAAATGATAATAACAAGTATTTAGTTGTGTTTTTAATGTCATGATCGAACTAAGAAAAGCCAATAAAAGCTCCATCTTCATCATATACAAATAGCAAAAAAATATTTAATTTATTTCTAGAATATTTAATAGTAGAAGTCATAAGCGATCGATTTTATATTAATCGCTGGAAAGTATAATACAATGATAAGATCTATAACCAAGGGAAATTTTGAATATCATTGCTTAATATAAGTATTTTATCAACTTATTATGATTTTTGTACTTCGAAAAGATAGTTTAAAATATAGACTTTCTATTTATAGCTTAATTTCTTATAGCATTAAAAAGGTTGAAAACTCAACAAACTACATATTCATAAAGGTTTTTCAAATAACATATAATTATTTTTATTGCCAGATTATAGCATGTAATGTTATAAATTTAATACATTGGAACACAAATATATATATATATTTATTTATTTATTTATAAATATAAATATGCTACTCCTTGAGTGACCATAATATACTGACTAGCACTATTAAGAGAACATCTATACAGTACAGGAATATAGTGCAGTGCACAGCTCAATGGAGGATTTGTATCTATGCAATCTCTCTAAACCAATCTAGTTTATCACGAGAGTGGTGTTATTGGACAATATAGGATTCACTATGTCTATAGTATTTAATATACCACAGTACATTTGTAAAGATTTTTTAATATTTATTTTAGCTTGTGTGTCCATATTTGAATTATTTTTCATAGAAATCGGCCTATTTCAATCAGCTAGAATGAAATTTCAATAAATTTTCTTAATTTTTTAACCTTCTATTTCCGATGCAAGTGATATAATGAAATAACCTAACTTCCGGTTGAGTCCTCCTCCTCAATAGACCAATGGTACGTCAAACGGTTCTCGAGATAATGCGGATAGACACACCATTTTCCAACCATTAACAATATTTACGATTCTTTTAATACCATGACCATAAATATTTCCACTATCCAGCATATTTGTATCAGCTGTATTCGGTCTTTGTATCCTCGATATTCGTTCTTTATTTGAACCCTTGGTATTAGTTCTTTGTTTATGTCTTCTGTATTCGGTCTTTGTTTGTGTCCTTGGAATCTGTTGTTTGTTTTTGTCCTCGGTATTCGTTCTTTGTTTTTTTATTCAATTTACAATGACCACGGATTCACCGGATTCGCTTGTTTCCTTAAATTGTAGTCACGGAATGAATGGTTCGTTGAGCCATGTTAGTGACCGGTCTCTCCGTTGTTGTACTCTAAGGTACTTTATATATTCTCGTCTTACAATATCAAATATAAAGTGTATTTCGAATAAAATTCAGAATAAAAACATTCAGATTGTTGTTCATGAAATATATTGTTTTTACCTTGTTTATTTAGTTAATAAGCAAAATAAGGTAAATGGTAAATTCATTTGTGTTATCATCAATCTTAAAAGTTATATAATACTATGATAGATACAAAGTGTTCCTAACATTATTATATTTTTACCTATGCTACTCTTTATTGCCTTTGCTATTTATATAAGACAGCTGGTATTTTGATTATGAAAATACAAAATTGTAGGACTTTGCATGGCATGTTACGTTCTCAAACTTGATCGGCTGTCAACAATTTTGCCTAACGCCGTAGTAAATACTTTTTCTTTATATTATTTGTAATATTATTTATGGTTAATATAGCTTGTTTTATTCCTATATGTAAGCCGTGCGTATGCCATGTTTTATATACATCTCTCCACTAGAATTTGTGTTTTTGAGTATTGAGTATCTAAAAATGTCTGCAAATTTCGCATATATATATATATAATATTAATAGAAACAAAAATGAACTGTGATTTCAATGAAGTATCCAGAATTAGCGGATCAGAGATTATTGATAAAAACAAGCCAAGATATTCTTGCTTGAATTAGACTTGGACTTTAAATTAATTAAAAGGTTTTTATTCAAATCATATTTGAATGTTTGGAAAATATTTAAAAAACCTTCGCTATCTTGTGACGATTAAAAATATATTAAAAACTATTCAATATCGTAAGTCTTATTGTAATGGTCAATAAAATTAAACCTCTTTCAACATTGAAATTATAAAACTTCGACAGCACTATAGCATAAACCATTTTGATGCTGTATTACTGTATTTATGTTTCAGATAGTTTAGAAAACCTAAGCACATACCTAAGTGAATAGAATCAGTAAGGTTATTTCTGAAATATATCTATGTCGAAACGCAACTGCCGCTGCCGCGGTAGACTTAAACCCAACATATTCTCTTTGTTATATGGCCGTTGTTATTATATAGGCATTGGGTAGCCTCTGGTCATCATACACAGACTGTGGGCCAATTATATGAACTAGGTAATGTCACCCTGCCCAGAGACCGAAATGTCAAAACTTGTTGAATTTTGTAACCCTAAAAAGTATACCTTTCCAAATGTGTTTTCATTTTCTTAAAATATTTAAGCAAATTCTCCAATCATAGTTCATAAAAACTCAAGGCTTCCCTTAAATTTAATGTTAAATAGTAACTATATGGAGAATATACAGTTAATATGTATCTAATCACGATAAATATTGTAAAATTAGTTAGGTTTTGACCAATAATTTAGTACACGGAAGGTACAAAAACGGTAGGTGGAACGTAACAGACTTCAAATAAGTTCAATGTAACATTTTAAGAGTATAGTTTTTATATCATTCACGAGGTGCTCTGCGGACGGACAGACAATGGAGGAGAACAGATACTTTTACAACCCTCAGACAGAAAAGGAGAGGAAATATGCCAACCAATTGGAAGATAGACTTCAATGCCGTTCTTTCACAAGCTATGGATATAAACTCACCCTCATGTCAGTGTAGAAATGAAGTTTAGTTCAAATTTTAAAGAAATAGATTGAACCATTTTCGAATTATTATGCGGATAGTTAAGCTACGTAAGCGCTCAGCCAACTTCTATTGAGGGACTTGCCCATCATAAAACACTATGTTTCCTATGTATAAACTACGTTACATGCTATATTTAAAGTCCATAGCTCAATGTTTTTGAGATGTCCAGCGGAAAACAGAATCTAAAGAGATGGTCACACAGAAAATGAATGTTACCAGAAATCATTATTTATAGCTAAAAAAAAATTAAATAATTTCACAAATATCAAGTTAGTAGCTCAATTCACTCTCGAGATAGCATCCCGAGTAAAGCTAAAACTCGGCCAAATCCACATACAGTAGTTACTTGTATTATCATCGAACTTTATCTTCTATATGTTTATATAAACTGATCTGGGTAACGAAAGGACCCGCATGAATCCAACGAATGAAAGTTGTACCCACCAACTCATCAAATATTACATTTAAAATGTATGAAATTGTATTCAGTCTGTTTGTTTATTCTATGATTTTGTCTTTGTCATAAGGGTTACCTAAAATACCAAACCAAACATTTTCACTAACGCTCAAGTAATTCTAAGAAAATTCCATGGAGTGACCTGAACCAAAATCGAACTCAATGATTCTCTTGTGGAAATGAAGAAGCTTCATGCAAAATTTCAAGTTTTTAGGTTCAATTTCGCTTTGAGAACATCCGTGCGGACAGGAGACAGAAACTAAATTTAACCACTTTTTCAAGTGACGGGTTTTTCTAAGCCTTGTCCTATAAACATGAATTAAAAAATACTTGGAATATCGCATGTTGTGAAAAAATATTACTTGTTATAATATTGTTTGACTATGAAAGTCGTATGGAATATGGATTATTCAGTAATATTAGGCTTTCCAAAAAGTCACTAGATTCAAAAACACCGATTGAGGAAAGAAAATACATTTCTTACATACCAAAAGTGTTAAAATTTACTTGTTAATTAATCTTTAGAACTTTATAAATGCTGCATATAAACTAAAATATTCTTCTTTTTAATACACAAGAAAATTAAAGTAACTTAATTAGCATTAAAAAATTACGATGTTGTTCTCTCTTAGTGGAAAATTTATACAAAGGCCCCCGCCAGGTGTAACACGTTTGTTTTGGAGGCTGGTTATGGATTTTCTTTTATTACTTGAACATTATTGAACCATAAATAGGATGAATAAAGGTTGGTTTTATTGGTGGCAAATTTAGGAGAAGAGTAACAGCAGGCAAAGGTAGATATTTCAGGATATGTAAGATCTGAACCATGATATTTAAAAGATTTTTTAGGACAATTGTAGCAATAAAAATCAACTTTCTCACTAAAGTGCTCAGATTCTAGTGCAAGTATATATTTTCTCTGATAGTTTTTCTATTGGTGAGTACGTAACGCTGCGACTATCACACCGAGAAAATATGTTCTGCTGGTGTAATTAGAACTATACTGTCTTTACGTTGTCCATCATCGAATATTGGGATAATTGTTAGCCCGTGTTTTTACATAATTGTTCTTGATAGCACCCTATATTTAAGTTACAACTAGAAAAAATTAGGTAATACATAATAAAAATTAATTTTCCTTTTGGCGTGGGCGGTATTGGACTCGGTTTGGACTGGCAGTTCGGCAAGATTTTGCACAAATCTGCACTCAGCTTCTTGTTCCAGTTACAAGCATGTAACTTAAATTAATAAAAATGTATTAAGAAAAAAAATTAATATTTCATTTATTTTTGTCTTTGCTTGTTCCATTTTACCTTTTTTTGTAACACTTTGTAAATGTTGGTTGAACTATAGAAACTATTGTAATATGTACGGCGTGTGGAAATAATAACCGAAACAAAAAACAAGATCAAACATTGGGTTTATAACCTCGGCTTAGTTCATTGGCTATCTAGGTATCCCAATTCGTTATAATACAGCGGCCGTTTTAAATACAAAAAAGTCACAACTCCATTAAATAAGTCTTATGAGATACGTATAAAAAAATTTACATTAACTTTTCATAATCCAAATTTGTTATGTTTAGACTGGCTTTTCCATAAGAAATACATTAATATTTCTGCTCACACAAAATCTACCTACTTTTTCAGACTGAGCTGTAACGACTGTAATTAATTTGAAATAGTTTACGCCTACAAAGAGAAAATGATAAACTACAATAAATAAACGAAATTATATTGCATACAGAAACTTACATATCGATAGAAACAACAGAGGGAAGCCTGCAGCATCGAGTCACCACGCCGTTAAACATCATTATAGCATTTACTCCACTCAATACATTTGATAAATGGGAGATGGCAATGCAGATTAACAGTCCACTAATTCTGCGTAGCGGCGATGATGGAGGGATTGTAGTGGGAATGGACTGGACATCATCGCTGTTGTGAGGATGTAAAAACGTTTATCTTCAGACAGATTTATGGATTCAAATCTGTACTTTCATGCATCAACTGAAACTGATAATACTTGGCAGCAAATCAATGATTGTGTTTGGCTGAGCTTTAGCGAACCTTATGTATAATACGTGAGATTAGGAAAATTTATTTTTTTCTATCTCTCTATCCATCTATAGACTATCCATCATGAAGCTTCATTTAAATATAAAGAACACTGAGCTAGATCGTGGTGTACATTACTCTATGGGATTCGGCTGAGCGTTATCAAATCTTTTACATTGGTCTTATGGTTAACAATGAGAAAATAGCTTAGTAAATAAATTTGTAAATACCGTATGAGATTTTAACAAGCCAGATTTTTATTTATGGCGGAAAAATAAAATATCATAAACTTGAGCTCATGTTAAATGTCGGTGATAATATTTGGACTCTAATGTTGTAGAATCCTCACTAGCCTACTGGAACTTTTATATGAACTCAGCTATAAAACCTAATTTACTGAAGAAAAATGTGAATGTAACATGTAGCGAGATATATGGAAAAGGATTCAATCTGTAGACTTAAAAGTTTGCTTGCAACCTCATTTCTATATAAACATGAATTACTTCTATGATGAAACATGGCCATCCAGGAAATTTGGCTGTCGTTGGTGAATATCACTCAGAAGGCTAAACAATTTCTCTTTTGTCTGCCGGGCCATGTAAATATTTCTTTACTGTATAATTGCATGTTTGCCTATGTCTGCTTTTCGGACAATAAATTAAACTATGCCGTTGGGATAACACCCTTGGTTCGAAATCATAAGACATGTTTGTGATAAAAAAAAATAAAACTGTGTAATTATTATATAATAGTTAATAACATGTTTGCTAATTATGTTTAAATGTTTCCATTACGAATTATGTTTTAGCATTTGCTACATTAGAAAATTAAAATTAAATTATATTCTTCCCTCTATGGGAGAAAATATATACGAAAATATTGTAGTATGGAATTAGATTTACCAAAACATTGATAAGAAAAAAATGAATGTTAGAATTAGGAATGGTACAGAAAAACACCTGCTTATCTGGAAGTCGACTACGATAACTGGTTAAAATAGGGGTAGAACAGTTGACAATTATTTTCTCTAGCCTTGTGATTGTATAGTCGGAGGCCAATCAAGGGCGATAATTACGGTCTTCACTTTGAGTCTGTGTTAGAAGTGTTCAGCGAAGTTTTAATTGTTTTTTGTAGCTTCGTCTATAATAGAGAATAATAAAATTTTATTTTGAATTTTATTTTATTTGAATGCTATAACAATTTTTAGTTTAATTTTAATTTTTGGTCAAAAAGTTAACTTTAATTTAATTTATTTTATTAAAAAAACATCTTTTCTAGAGAAAACTTTTACACTCTGAATATTCGCCATATGGATAAATATTATTGTATTGAATGCCTGCGTCAATTTTGGAGTGTTAATACACTGTTGTTTAATAAACCATGTTAAAGTAATTCGAGAAAGTATTCTCAAGTCTATTTCATCAATAACCAATATTAAATCATTTTAAAACTGGAAAACAGAAGTGCAGATAAACAACCAAAACATTATGTAATCTCTCTTAGTGTTCTACGTTTTTCCTACTAGGAATATCTATATAGATTCTCAACCAATCGTACTGTCTCCGCATAGACCGACATCGCCGGGACCTTTTCCCCTAAAAACTACATTCAGATAAATCCGAACTAGGGGTGTTATTCATTTTCTACCTCCAAATTCTTTGGCCACGACTACATCATCAGATCCAATGTACGGTAGTTTGTTTAGAAAATTGCCTATTAATGTCACTTAAATATGACGAGAGACAGCCTACAATTCAAAGGAAGCATTCCCGATTATCTTGAAATGCTTTCAGGTCAAACATGTGAATCGTAGTTTCCATGGGAGCTATGAGGCGGAAAATGGAATGTCACTGTCGTAGATATTCAGTTGCAATGTGCCGAGTGAATATTGAGAATAGGTTTCTCAAGACGAGTCTAGTAAATATAAGAGGAGATCACGCTTGTTGAAAGGAATCGTTTGCTTTGATTTCAGATTCAGCTCAAGGAATTACCTTGTGTAAAATATTACCTTCTAGTAGAGTGTAACACACTCTCTATTGATATAACGTATTAGATACGTCTGACAAGGAAATTTCTAAGGATTTGTCCATTCCAATTATTTAACAACATTTTCAGCTTTAATATATCATATACAATTTATTTACGTTCACAGAAACGTACATATATACATTTATATACGTATCAACATAATAGTTCAAAAATCGTAGTGATATATTTGTTTTAATACATTTTATTTTAAGATAAGTTTTTTGGTACGAGTTATAATTCTTGAGTTACAATGTTTAGAATACAATGCAATAGTTATTGTTTGGTTACGTAGGTTTCAAAATCTTAAAAGTTTTAAGATAATAAATAATTTCTTATCACCAAAATTTTCTTTCTGAGTTCAGGTTTGGCTCACACAATGCATTAAAGTAAATAAACAATTCCTCCATCTGCAGCCATGATGAGCGAAAATAGCCTGTATCTGAATGCAAGGTTAAGCGGAGTTTGTATTTAACTTATGGAAAAAAATTAAGAAGTCTTTAGCTATAAGCTATAAACAAAACGTGCTAATACGTGTGGTCAATTGGTGGTCACTTCTCACTGTGATAAGTAATAGAACTAGTAATTGCAGTCCGAGCAGTATTCCAGTTAAATATTTATGCGGAGAGTGTTCCGTGGTTAAACAATAGCAGCTATTAAGGTTTCCTACAGTATGATTTACTTCTGATTAGTTTATACCTTCCATTTGAACATACACATGTTACAACAAAAACTCGACCTGTCACTAAAGTCTGGACAACCTTATGTATGTCCAGGAACATCAGCACATCGCTAACTGCAAATGTAGAGATATTGGAGTGCAAGGGTAGATCAATAGGTCCAGTATACTTGGGGAGATTACGGTTGAAGTTGCTGGGACTTCAGGAAGTGTTAAGGGCTATTACAAGTCTAGACATAAGGACATGCCACCTTCTGCCTGCTTTAACTGGAACTGGCTTCTTCTTCTTCCAAGGAAACATGACTGAGATTAATGGTCAAAATATTTCCTTATGGATATTTTTACATGACGCGGCCCCTACCCAACCTTACGCATCCTGAATCTCGCCTCTTAAAAGAACTTTAAAACATCAAAGAAGGTTTAAAAGTGTCTACAGCTGTTTAATGTCAGTTAACATTGTATTGTAAAACAATATTATAATTATTTTCCCATATTTTAAAGTGTTCAGGGAAATTTTACTGCGGTCATAAAGGGTCAGTTCCAGCTATTCAAATTAACTTCCGGTCTAATTTCTTTACTGTCTCACAGTTGTTGCCGAATAAAGAAAATATATATGTTGTTGTCATGATCTACTTGGGTTCAAAGGCGTCTACTATCAGCATTTTGTATCTACCTATGATCTAAGATATTTCAAGTGCTATATTTAGAGTTTTATTTTTTGTCCCAATTGTAAAATAAATCTTGCGACTAAACAGCTATTACGGTCCGATGTGGTACTTCGGGCGTTTAAATTCACACACGTTTTAATTTTTTTACGAATTAAAAGTTGAGTTTATGTTGTTGCACATTTAGGGTGTGGATCCAACTTGGAATACAAATACTACTCTGATACAAATTATCTACTTGCGTTGCTTGTATTCTGCCTCTGGTTGAAGGGGAGGAATGTGCCATGCCTTTGACACTCCTTAAGCTATATTAAAAGTGCCATACACCTTTACAATGGAAACATTCACAGCTTTGATCTTTAAGGTGGGTGTTATAACAGCGTTTAATTAGTATTTTAAATGCATTAGCTGGTTATTCGACACTGATCCAATCTAAAGTAAAATTAGGTAGTAACTCCATCTTTGCAATGTGTATTATCTCGCTGATTAAGCCATGTATTGCTAGTATGTTCCAAGATTTAAATTTAAACTTCAGCTGGAAGTGAGGACAGCTATTAAGTGTCAGTTCACTTTCTATTACGTGTAGTAAATATTTTAATTATAATCCCGATTTCTTGAATATTATAAGAAATGGTTGTAACATTTCTCTCCTTATAAATCATCCTACAACTTTAGCGAATATTACAAATATATATTTAACCGAATGCTTAAAGCCGTTCTCGAGATTAGCGATTAGAAACAAGTTTATCCAATTATTTTTTATATTATATCAGTAATGTGATAAAATTTAGTTAATTATTAATAAGCTCAAAAACAGAATTTTATTTTGTTAAATAACTTGGTAGTGCAGTCAGATTTGAAGAAATTTTAAATTTTTTAATTAAGAAGAAACACTTATAAGATCGTTTAGGAAAGATATGTTTAGTTATCTTCAACTCGTAAATGGTATATTAAAGTTGAGTACAATTGAATTATCTGTGGTATCGATCCTTTAAAGTACATAAAATTAATACTACATCAACGGTACAATAAAAATAAACACCACGTGTACACTCAACCATTATTTTATTCACAGATGTGTAGTTCAGAGTGAGGATGGTTCAGTAGTTCATGTTACTGCAGGTAAACAATGGAGGTTAAAACACTCGCGTATTCAACTCATATCTACTGGTTTGTTATGCCTTAATCCATTATTATCGGTGAGGTGAATACAGATCATTACAACTGACGGGTATTCTCTCGACCTCCGTAACAAGTAATATTGCATGCAAGTGAAAACCTCATAAACTACCTCGGAATAAGAATTAGATTATTTGTTACATTGTATATGCAGTAAAGAAACTTAACGTCGTCAAGTGCTGTATTTTAAATAAAATAAACTGTTCCTTTAATATTTCGCTATATTATATATAGTAGTATATTACATAAATAAGCAGTACAAAATTTGTTCCGTATTTTCTGAACAAACCTCTTATACTTTCTATCCTAAACTGCACTTATAAACACTATATTTAATACTATGCAGTTTCTCTTCAAAGGCCATAAATTTAATATGATCCAATCTAAAGTAAAATTAGGTAGTAACTCCATCTTTGCAATGTGTATGATCTCGCTGATTAAGCCGTGTATTTCTAATAAAAACCGAAAACGACCTAAATTTCAAATAAAAAAGTATTTTTCACCTTGGAGTGAAAAACTTTAGTGTTATAAATAATTACAAGAAATCCATCACATTATGAATGGTTTTATTTTCCCTAATGTGCGGGATGATATCACGCTACGCGAGGTTACGTCAGCGTTTACATCACATTAATTAATGATTAATATTTAACTGTAGCAATACATTTTTTAACGGGTCTATTACTTTAACCACACTGTTTTTATTTTAAAACCCATTTACTGAAGTAATTCTTTGACATTGCCAGATTTTTATGATTTTCAGCATGCAAAGACAACACATTTTTAGTTCCTTTTTTAAATTTAATATGTACAAGTTGCATATATTTTTTATTTGTAATTAAAAGGTCCTCAATTTCTATATTTCGAATTGTTATTTGAGTTTGTTAGTAAAGTGCTACGATGTGTTAAATGTGAAAAAGTAAACAAAGAAATAAAAAAAAATAGGTAACATTTCACAATTGAACCTGGTTCGCCGGCGCTTAAAACTACGAATCATTTATTTTCTTTCGGAAGATGTTCATCGAGCCTACTACTCTCCCTGTCGCGTCGGTCGTTATTACCGAACCTGCGTGGGATCCCAGTCACAACCTCCACACAAGTTCCAACTAAAAATAGACAGCGATAACAAATTTTCCTCATTACCACCGATTGACTCCTTAGGTATCTCCTCAGAGACTCCTGCACCGAGTTAATTTACCTATCTACAAATCATATGCCAGCGCTTTAAAATAATTCAACAACGATATCACTGTAACATGTTTCCAAATCATATTCTTACACATAAATGTTTTAAGGCAGGATAATAAAATGCTATATTAAGACGAACTATTTAATTACAAGGAACAATTTGTATCGAACTATTAAAATATCCAGCGTGTGTACATTTATAAATATAGTTGTACTATAAGTGAATGCAGTTTTTTTGCCGATGGAAGGATTGTGAAGGAATCAGGATTTTCCCGGGCATATGCCATCGTTTAGTAATAGAAAATATCAGTAAAATTCTATTTGAGATCTGCGATCAGTCAGATTCCGTTATATGCCCCAACGCTTACACTTTTTTCAATGAACAATCCAACAAAAGCAAACATTAGCTAACAAAAACTAAACTATTTATTGAAAAAACACACAAAACTTGTTTCTATTCTTGATCACACTCCGCCACCGCAAAATGCGAGTGCCGCCGGCCATCAGCGCGGGGCAGCACCTTTGGAAGTCAACGAAAGAAAAACATTTCTTGAGATAGTACCTATCAGTAAAATATCAAATTCTAGAGGGGCTGATCAGAAATATAAATTGAATTGTAATGGAAAGGCAATTATGTACCGTGTAAAAAACTTAAATAATCATGTGATGCCGCGCGGCCTGCCGTAATCGGGATTCTCGAGGAAGATAAGGTAACAGCAACAACAATACCGATCGCAATACCTGGAAATGCTTGTTGATTGATGGAATGTTAGTTCTGTTACTCAACTACATCGTTTTATAACGTTCTAAGTTCACTGAAAAGGTTTAAGCGTTGGGGGCATATAACGGAATCTGACCCTGCGATCTGATACCTTCTTCACGTTATTTACCATATCTCGAAAGGTAGTGTTACTGGTTTTTTGTATAACTAAAATATGGCAAATGTCCGAAAAAATCCTGTTTCTTTCACAAGTTTATTAAGTTTAAATTAAAATGTTTAAACCAGATATGAGAGCCAAAATAAAGAATTTGAAAGGAGAAACGAATAGAATGAATGTTCTGAGTATCGTAGTGATTGATTTTAGAAACAGTAGGCTATAATATAAAAAAACGTAACGTTATCTTCCTATACATTTATTTTTAAATTTTAGACACATATATTTAAAATAACAGCTGTAAATCTTTTAAATCAAAAACTCTTATAGAAGTAATTAGTTTAACGTTTATCTGCTAAAAGGTGACAGTTGATGTTAACGAAAATGCATAAAGCCATACTAAATTTAAACAAAAGTTTAACCCAATATCTTTGTATCTCTGTAATCTCGTATAATGATTTGTGTAGTTTGGTTCTCTAAGGAATTAACACGACTGAAACTGTCGCAGCAGTGCTGCCTGGTTCTCATAATGATCTATGAGGGACAGTTCTGCAGTGAACCGATCTTAGCTTAAGATTAACGACATCTGCAGAACTTTGCAGTGTCTTGCCTACAATCTGCAGTATACCATGTTTCATAGTAAGCATAGTCTTAAATATACTGACTATGTTAAATGTCAGTAGTATATGTTGCACATTGCGATAACATTGAATTGAGTGTGAAATTAATTTTATGGTCAGTATTATTTTATTTTATAATATTGGTATAAAATGCATAAGTAATAATTTAGTCTTATGTGGAATTATCATTTGTAATGTCGTCCGTTTAAAAATAGTAAAACTAATTCAGTATTAAAGAAAACATTAATTACAACACAACGTCTACACGTTATAACCAACGTAAATTTTGTTAGTATCGTTTTCAACGATAATGCTACCAAAAATCACATAATTTTCATCAAGAAATATAACAATTATTTGATGTTGATGACAATTATTTGAAGGTTCTAAAAGACGAAGTAAAACATAAATGTTCACATGAAATTCAACATAACGTAAACATCTTTAAAATTACTTTACTTTAATTTCAAAGAAGTTTTTCATTTGGAGTCATGAAAATATTAATGTTTCCTTATTTAGATCCTATTTCTTTTCTAAGTAAAATGCATTCTACACAGCAATTTAGTATAATTACTTAAAGATTGCATTGGCGATAAAAGAACCTCTTTACAAAGGGCTTTGTATACTTAAATTGATACTTTATACCTTTATTGCCTTAACGAAGGTATTATCGTTTATATACTGTGACACCCTTTTTACAACCGTGACTGTTAAAACATAAGTTTTGTCTGTTAATGTCACTTCCTTATCAACAAAAAATACAGCAATAAAATTATTTGACGTTTCTCATAAAGGGTCTGAAAGACAAAGTATAATTCTCTAGATGAATTTCCCCATAAACTTAAAATCTTTAAAATGGTTTTTACTTTATTTAAAAGGAATTTTTGATTTACATCCCTGAAAATATAAATTTAATTAATTTTAAAACGCCCTAAACACATAATAACTAATTTTTAAATCAGAGAAAGCACATACTTTAAATATTAGTAAAACTAGGTTTTCCCAATTTTTATCTAACTTATTTTAAAATTTTAACACTTATTTTAAAATATTTATAAAAATACTCTACTCAGCAAAATGTTAAAATTACTTAAATATTACATTAGCAATAAAGGATCCTATTTAGATAGAGAATTTTACACTTCACTAAATACTGTATCTTTAGTCTATTATTGTTTAAAAAAACTGGGAAACCATTTTAAAACCGTGGCTGGTGAAACCTGGTTTTTATTCCTCAAGTTTTCATTCAATTAATGTCAAATTACTGCAAAATTAGCTTTATTATTATTGAAAACAAACAAGATTAGTAAAGATCAAACAAAAGAATTTATTATAATGCAAATAAAATGGTTAAATACACCATGCGAGATTAACCAGTACAGCACACAATGTATTAAAAACCTTTTGTAACCACGCAACAGTAATTTTTTTAAATCACATTCATCTGTGGATTTACTTTTTGACGTGACAACGTCTTAAATTAGGTTGCGGCTCGGAGTCACTCATGAAAAAGTGTAACGCCCGGTAACGTTACGATGCCCGTCCAGTGGGTCCGCCGCACGGGATCCGCACGGGATAAAGCAGATAACTGTGGGTCCGCCGCACGGGATAAAGCAGATAACTATGTTTATTCGTGAAAATGTGGAGTGCTTAGATTCGTCATTTACAACAACTACAACAATAAAGGTAAATAATTGTATACTGATATTTCATTATCGTAAACTATGATTGATTTATTAATTGTTAGATTGACACAAAAGTTGAGAAAACTGAGTTTATAGGTTATGTCATACTATTGAAAAATGTTGATAGTGTTAAGTAAATTATTAGTTTAAATCACTCTGCAATCAATCGTAATTCAGTCGATTGAGAAGAAACAGCGCGTATTGCTAGTCAAACATTTAAAAAAATACAGCAATAAAATTATTTTATGTTTCTCATAAAGTGTCTGAAAGGCAAATTATAATTCTCTAGATGAATTTCCCCATAAACTTAAAATCTTTAAATTGATTTTTACTTTATTTAAAAGGAATTTTCCATTTAGATCCCTGAAAATATAAATGTAATTAATTTTAAAACGCCCTAATCACATAATAACTAATTTTTAAATCAGAGAAAGCACATACTTTAAATATTAGTAAAACTAGGTTTTCCCAATTTTTATCTAACTTATTTTAAAATTTTAACACTTATTTTAAAATATTTATAAAAATATTCTACTCAGCAATATATTAAAATTACTTAAATATTACATTAGCAATAAAGGATCCTATTTAGATAGAGAATTTTACACTTCACTAAATACTGTATCTTTAGTCTATTATTGTTTAAAAAAACTGGGAAACCATTTTAAAACCGTGGCTGGTGAAACCTGGTTTTTATTCCTCAAGTTTTCATTCAATTAATGTCAAATTACTGCAAAATTAGTTTTATTATTATTGAAAACAAACAAGATTAGTAAAGATCAAACAAAAGAATTTATTATAATGCAAATAAAATGGTTAAATACACCATGCGAGATTAACCAGTACAGCACACAATGTATTAAAACCTTTTGTAACCACGCAACAGTAATTTTTTTAAAATCACATTCATCTGTGGATTTACTTTTTACTAGGTCACCAAAACTTACCTATTCTAAGGTATATAATGTGTAAATCTGCGTCCCCTAGTACCCTAGTTGATAGAAACATGAAAAATGGTCATACAGGAGAGTTAGATGCAATGGTGAGGTATATTGCATATTGGCCGATAAGACCCTCTTGTATTAATGCGTGTACAAAGGTCTCGAAAACAAAATAAAAGGACCATTAATTATACTAAAGTATATTTTGGACTTGGTACAAAATACTATTTTTTTGAATGTTAACTAAATTCTTATGCAATTATTTGGTGTTATATTATCAATACAAATATAAAATGAAATGGTGTGCACAAAACAGAATTGTTTCTTTCGTTTCAGAAAAAACTAAACAGTGTTTGTTATAAGAAAGGACAATTTAATTATTTACATAAATACAGTTAATTGTTAAATTAATATTCATGCCTGATTCAATCAAAAGGATTGGGGAAATGGTCAGAATGTAATTGGTAATATTTAATTGTTATAGTTTTGAACACATTTTATACATATAAACGAGTCTGAAGACCTGTTTTATCACCAGACAGTAGTTTTGTCCAATCTTTTGAGACTCCTGTAGATTTCTCAAAAGTAATGGTGTTTGATCAAAAATGTTTCAAGTTCGGCCAACATTTCTAGGTTAGTTGTGTAAAGTAATAGACATTTAGATAGTCTGCTTGTACGGTTAATTCCCCACTATATAAAGAACGCAACCAATATTATTAATGGTTTGTACTCTCATCCAACTGCAAAGGGAAAAACATATCGCACCTAATTAGTTTTGTCAATACATTATCATCACTATTATCAAGAGTTCTCTATTAAACTATGTTATTAGATAGTGGAAAAGTACTTATAAGTTTAGCACCTGTGTCACCTATAATTCTCTTGCATAATGTTACAACTCCTGGTAATATCTCTTCAGCAATTGTGTGAGGCTTTCCAGACTTAGCTAAGCGTTAAGAGACCCATTCTTGTATGAATCCATGCTGTATTTTTATTAAAACTTACATAAGCACATTGTTAGTTAGTTTTTTTATCTATAAGCATTATTTTACGATCCGGACTTTAGTATACAACGAAGTTTTTCTGGCGTTATGCACTCACATTACACACATTTTAAACACAGAGAATTTTTTAAACGAAATAACACACTGGAATTTGGGTTTATCTTTAGCCTCTGAATACGCGAAGCGTAACATTACATATTCGATATTATAGACTAGAAATACGTACCCAGCGTATTAACACTTATTTCCATTTATTTGACAAAATAAAAGCAATTATAAAATCCTAAGTGGTGAAATACACTGCTTTATAAATGTGTTGAGTATACCTGAAAACTGTTTGTGTATTTAACCTTTCGCGCACCCCCTAGCACCCTAGGGCCTTCGGACACCTGGAGCCCGCGGACCACCAGTTTAGTACCAGTGGTTTAGTATGTGCGCATAGCCTATTCACTGCACCCTGCGTTAATGGGATGTACTATGGTGTGTTCTTGGGAGTGAGTGATAGATACTAGATAGATATAGAGTACAATGACAGAATGAGTAGCAGATAAAAATGTTTATGGTTTGGACGTATTGGAAAAGAAACGCATGTACTGCGGAATAGTATTTTTGAATAATAAGAAAATAAAACGGAAAAAACCGTTGCTCGAGAAAAATATTTTTCATTGATACATTAGCTAGCTAAAACTCTAACTTCAACCAGTAGGAAATTTATATATGTTATTAATCCGTAACAAATATTAACATATTTCCTGAATTTAATGATCTTTTATTTAGGAATAGCCTCATAAAAATTAAAAATTAATGCTTCAATAGGTTACTTATGGGTTTTAAATTATTAGATGCTACAAAATAGAAACTACATATGTATGAATAGAATAGTATCAATCAACTATCGTCACATTTTGCTTGGGACAAAATTAGTTAGGCCTAATGTTATGAAAAGAGTACTAAACACATTTCTTGTATTTATATACATGATAAAATGTCAACATGAGTGTTTTTAAAACCATCTTGTTCTGCCACTCCACGCTTCCTTGATCATCCATAAAGTATCGTACAGTGCATGTCTTGGTTTTACCTGTACATAGGTAAAATATTTATTATGACATGTTGTACATTTTGTAAAGTAGAAGTCAAGTTATCTCCAAAATTGTTTATAGCACATAATTTTATGAAATTGAGAATTATGATGCTGGATTTTATATCCTTTATAGCTATTATTTAATTTATGTTAAGGGTTGTAAATTATTCGTCATTTATTAGAAAAATTCAAAAGATGCACTTGACATATCTTTTTGGATTGCTAAATATTGTGGTAATTTAAAAGTCCTTTTCTATCTGCGATGCAAGTCATCTAGGACGCACGACACTCAATGGTCAATTTTGTTATATTGTTAAATTTTTATTTTTGTTGCTAGCGAGTTCCCGAAAGCAAAAAGAATAATGTTCTGTAACCCTCCTTGTGACACCTAATTCTGGGGAGTGAAAAATATCAATTTAATACAGAAAACATTTTCAGCATAGTTGCAACAAACTCTCCGTTCTGCATTGGCATGCATAAGTTTGCTTTCTGGAGAAATTTGCACTTTTGAATGCTGTGATATAAGAAGTTTAGTAGGGATACTGAAGCTTCCGGTAACATAGTTTTGAGCCCATTCGTTCCCAAATATATTAAGGACTTTTTGCTGCCATAGAAATAGTAAATTTACTGTAGAAACATTAATACATACGAACTATTTTAATGACAAGCTGTAGTTAGGTATTGCTTATACAACTAATGTTTATAATTGAACTAATAGAAGGTATTGCTTCTATTAATGTTTAAACTATGAAATCAAACCTCTTCACTCCAAAATTACTCCCTTCACAACCCTTGGATGGTGGCAATGTGGTGCCTCCATCTTCAACCAGTGTATTTATTTACACGTCCAATTCAAATTTGGGTTCCTTTGTAAGTAGAGTAGGTACGGTCAAAGGTGGAACACAAATGCTATCTATTTTTTCCACGAAAAGCAGTTTTAGACATTACATAACAATTGATACAACGTGAATGCATAATTGTGTACTGGTGGCTGGACCAACGTGAGAAATTGGTTAGTAATTATAGTTGCTGTTATTGCAACAAAGTCCTATTTTTGATATCCCTAAACACTCTAAGTTTCAGGCTCAAACTCACTACGTCTTCCACAGTCTGTGACGACCATGGCCACAACAAATAGTTAATCGTGTTTGGAGAGAAGACGATTTAAAATACTCTATTATTGATTTTTGTGACAATATATATATATATATATATATATATATATATATATATATATATATATATATATATATACATACCAGTTTTTGCCCATTTTCAGAACCCGCTGAAAAAAAATTCTAAAGAAGCACGCAACCCAGACTATGTATGTATCTACTCAATCCAGTAGATTATGTCTCAATTTCAGAAAGTAAACATGGTTTATGTCGCTACTTATAATCAGTGCAGAACAACTAATATTGTACATCAGAAAAATGTGCTGAGTATAAATAACGTACCCACATACATATGTTTACTTCTCCCAACTGACCAACGTGGTTGGGTGGTTGTTTTAACTTCCTGTACATTCTGCTGATCATGTCATACCATAAGTATAGGCAGTGTACGTATGAACTATAAAAATTATATTATTTATAAAAAATAACCTGCGTAAAATACAACTTTTGAGACCTTTCCTTACCCTATCATCTCTAGGACTCAAATGGGCGACTTCCGACACATCGGAGGCCACAGAGAACCCGGGGTATGCCACTGGGCCTTGGGTGAATTCATCTTCAGGTTCCTGAAACAGTATATTGGTTCTAATTTACATAAAATTGCCTCTGCTAGTAATTTTTTTTTAATTAGAACACAATTACTAACCTGGAATGAACAAAGCAATGTAAAAGCTAGACTTGTTTCAATATTCGAAGTTCCAAAACACATGAGCACCGTGTCTACTTGAGAATCAATATTTTGAGAAGTTTTTAACTGAATAGCATCAGAGTGATTCATCTGGAAACTCCTGAGAATCACTCAGGAGAGTACCTGATTACTACGAGTACAATGTTAGCAACATTTAAGATTATGCACCCCTCAAATCGATATTAACATACCCGTCTATGTATCAGCTTAGGAAATATCACACAGTGATTAATACTTGTCTTCTGGCACTCTTTATGCTTGACACTAAGTGATGAACTGAACAGTCAAGAATTACTGGAAAGGTGATCATGTTGCTCTAGTGCAGCAGCTTTGTTAGTCGGCAACATGCAGACAGTAATGCGTTAGTAATGTGGTGGATTTTTATTTTTAAAATGCTTAATTAAGTATAACTATTAATTAAATACATATTGAATCCATATATAATTTATTTTATAAATAATATTTATTTTACTGACTTCTCAAATATTATTAAAAATGAATTCATATTCAATATTTTATCCAAAAAAATTCAAAAATATTTCTTAACCATCATAAAATAGCACAAAATTAAAGACTAGTATTTTAGGTTTATATTTAGATAAATGATTATTGATTTAAATAAGTTATATTTTTGTAAATTTTGGGTCTAGCCTAAGTTCATCGTTCTCATAGTTGAATGTGAACCATCATAAAATAGCACAAAGTTAAAGACTTAGTATTTTAGGTTTATATTTAGATAAATGATTATTGATTTAAATAAGTTATATTTTTGTGAATGTTGGGTTTAGCCTAAGTTCATCGTTCTCATAGTTGAATGTGTGAACCTGACATTGTCACAGACCTCTCTTCTGGGTATCTCTGATAGCAAAACGACGTAAAGAGTCAACGAGTTTTTTGGGCCACTCCAGATTAACGTGTCTCCAGATTCCTGGAGTTCCACTGTCTTAACAGTGCCATATGCCAGTCTCTGCACTAAATGGAAGGTAACTAAACTGGAGCTAAAACTAACCAATCACATTCTTTGAACCCTTGCCACCATAGCTACGTTATGCGCAGTTATATTTTTGTTATAAAGATATACTCTTTAACTAATTTTCTCATATAATTAAAAATTAATATGGTATTTATTTGTTGTCTCAAAGGTTTAGTTGTATTGCAGTCAGAAGCGAATAAGTGTAACGCAACGTAGATTAATTACGAGACACAATATGAATATTACTTTTTGCACACTCAGGACTTCCACCTATATCAAAGCCTAACGCTCATGTTATATAAAATTTGGTAATACCATAAAAGAAAGTACAATTCGTTGTTCCGTGGCTGAAGCAAGTTGACAATAGTTTTGTATATTTTTAGTGTAATTAAGATTTACTGTAGTGAGTTATATGACTAATATTGTTATATTCCAAAAATAAAAATGTTTCATTGTTGCTTATAAGTAATAGCAGTATAATTTTTTAACTCAAAAATATTGTTTTATATATTTATATTGTAATTAATAAATACAAATACAATTGCTCTAAGTCGGACAAATCTTACATTATTGTTGTTTTACGTATTCTTTCACGTTAATTAATTAAAGATCCACCATTCTCTCAAAACTCAAACATTTCGCTGAATATAAAATAGACTTGATATATTGATAGCCTAAAGTGTGAATAATCACATTCACGTATCACTAAAACTAGCATTTCTTTACCCTATCGCGTGTGTCAGCTGGGAAACAATGAACCGATTCTCACTTTTTCGACTATTTACAGATTTTTTTCTCAGAGTTTTTAAAATGTAAAGGTCAGTGTTTTTAAATTGATTGGGAGTTTATTTAATTTCAAAGTATACATATACAGATTAATTGCAAATTAATATATTGCTCGTTAACGTTCCGTAACAGAAAATTACATAAGTGTTCATAGGTGTATGGCTCAAGCTACCCCTCGAAAATTTGAGACAATCATGAGGATTGGATCCAGTTTTTTAAGCTACAACACACATGAGGTCTTCAACAAATGCCAGGTGGGAGATTCCCGAGTACCTAATTACGGAAAGTACTGTATACTTCTTAAATCACTCAATGTGTTAGCTCCCCCGAAATAATATTCTATATATGCCAACGCAAAGTCGATTGAATATGTAAAACATACTCAACTTTTTTTCGATAACTCTCATTATTGTCAATAACCATTGGTTTAGTGATGCGATTTTTTTAGTTATAGTTCTTCTTATCAGAATAGAGCCGGTTGGTTGGCAGTACCTGATATACCACGTTCACCAGGTCCTCGGCATGTGAATGATAAGGACCACATGCATATTCACGCCCACGGACTAACCCGCACTCACACCTAAACACACGGGCTTGCATAACACAGCACAGTCACCTTCAAATTTATACTGTTATTAAACATACTGATTTATGGCACGTTTTTTGTTGACAGAAAAACCTGATATTTCACTCTTCTTGGACTTAAAGGAGATATTTAGCTCACAATTAATTCATATTACAGTTTGAGTCAATAAATGTAAAGCATATATCACACAGTAAAAAATATAAAATATCTTTCAGAAAATAATAATACGATTGACAAAAATCATAAAAAATATACAATAACGAAACTATGAATATATCAAGAATATATAATCGGTATTAAAGAAAAACATAAACAAAAATGTGATCGGATGATAAATAAAATAATACCTGGTAATGATGTATAAATAAATACTGGTATAATGTATTGGAGTGAAGGATATTATGACTGACAGGGTATTATTATAAGCACCGCCCTACATCTAGAGAAGGAGAATAAACAGTTTCATACTACCAAGGTCAGAACAATTTCCTCAACTATTAATATACATGTAGCAATACTGTATAAACTTACATCTAGTACAATTTATAACCAAAAGCACGTCTCTATATTTAATTGGTGTACACTGGTTAACTGGTCGTAGCCAGAAAACTCTGACCTACCGGTAAACCACAAAAAAGGATTATCAAATTTTTATAGCTCGAACCGAAGGGATTATATTGCAAAATATTTTGTTTTACTAAACAGTGGCAGACAAATTACCAAGATAGAATCTGGACTTAAGCTCAACGTAGTAATAACCACCGTATTCCTCGTCCTACGTTTAGTTAGGGACGAAGGCAATATCAATACTAAACAGAAACATTTCTACGTCTATTTTGGTTTTCTCGATATCCATGTACATTTAAAGAACCCCGAGTCTACTTTTTTGCGATATTCCGTATCGAACTTATTGTTTGACTTTCTCCAACTAACTAAACATACCACTTGCAGCTTGTTTTTATTGTAGCTTTTAAAATCGCCTGCGTTCCTTTCCTTTGATCATTAAAATAATAAAATGTTATGCAATACTAGGTCAAAAATAATGTTCCTTAATTATTGGACCTGCCCTTTTTATATATTTAGTAATAAAAACAATTATCCTTTTGCTTGTATTCTATTTACGAACAAGCATTCATTTATATGCACTAGATTATCTTTTATAACACATGTTGGAGCATGAATTGCATATTTTTATATCTGTCTTTAAACGATGGGTCTTACGATTTTGAAATGCGCTGTCATACTGCTGCTCTTATCCCGTCGTCAATTATCAAGATTAAGGGGGTTTATTAGTGAATTTATATTTACTTTCACAAACACAGCACATTGCTCAACGTTCTTGCAATGCATTGAAAGCTTGCATGCAATACATCCGCAATGGATTCTCATTGTCTACGCAATTTGGTGCCCATAACGGAAAGCGTACCATATCTCGATCGCTTAGCTGAGCTTTAGCGAAGCCTATTACTCGAAAGGCTGTGAAAACTTTAATTCTCTATATCTATCTGTCTATATGTCTTTCAGTGTTATATCTCCAAAGGGAAATGACGTATAGATTTTAAATTTCGCAAGAAGCTTCATTCGGCAACGAAAAAATAGCATAATAAATACAATTGTAAAAGCTTAAGAAATTTGAACTTTTTAAATTTCTATTCATGGAGTAAAAAAAATATATACAGTGCAAAGACAATGTTAAAAGCCGATTTGCGTTGCATTCTCCTGCCTAGCTCAACGGAATTTTTATTATTTCATCTCTAATCAAATCAACTTAACGAAAAGAAATGTAAATGCATCAAGTGGCAACATATTTTAAGGAAAATTGTATTCGTGAAGTTTAAATTTTGCATAAAACTTCATGTCTAAATAGATATAAATGTGTAACATGGTGTTGCGTGTTCAACCATTGAATGTGGCGGTGCGTAATGTTTGTGTCAATTTGTTCTGTATGATTACCTATCAGTCTATCTGACCACAGGACACCTCGGCAATGAAATAATTTATATATTTGAAATTTTCCATGCAACTTCGGCAAAGCTTATTACTACGCGACACGTGGTGTGGTGTACTGCTACATTATTTATACTTGCAACGGTGTCACTACCCGTGTACTGTAACAGAGACACACATTTTGGTATATCAAGCTGTATGAAATTTATGTAATTTAATATTTTTACAACTATGGGCAAAAATATTTCTTTATGGATTGTATATTTAGTGTAGTACCTACTATCCAAATGTTAAATGGTTTAATTATTTCTTCACGAATCCATGTCGAATCAGGTTTACCTTTTTGTTTATACACGAAAAACGAGTTTATATACTTGGCTGTAGTCTAACAAGAATTAGTAGCTGGATGACTTTGTTTTGATGATATAAAGAAAGTTAGTAACAGTACCCAATTGATAATAGTGACGTTCTCATAGGACTATTTGGATAAACAACGTCCCAATCTACTTTTTGTCTGATTTAATTTTTAATATGTTCTTTCTATAAAAGTTTCAACTATTTTAAATCATATAATGGTTGAAATTATCACTTGAAAAATTTAAGATTTTGTCACAGTTTGCTTTTTTTAGCAAAACTTTTAACGTTGTTATTACCGTTGAGGTGAGGTAACATCAGTAATGTACGGTATGAAACCCCTCTCGCGGAACATGTCAAGATATAACGAGTTGTACTTTGTTTAATTGTGGAGTTGTCTGAAAAATAATGCAATTTACGTGTCCTGCGAATCACTGAATTTATCCTGCTTCTACATTCTGAAAGTGAACCTATTTTGTTGATACAAATGTCAGCTCCACGCAGTATTATCCACGAATATAGGGACAGAAACAACCTGAGAACTCAATCTCACAGAACTTTTCCTTTCGACCAACTTCCATCTTATGTTGGTGTCTAGTTATCAATAAAGAGTGCATTAAATAATTGGCAATAAGAATTATTTTAAGGCTCAATTATTTTAAGAGATCTTTTAGTGTCCAAATCCTTTTATTTTGTTGATGAGGTAACGGCAAACTGCTGGGATCAGTTAATTGAACCCTTACTCTGTTGCTGAGGAATTGTGATAATGGGTTAAGTGCGTCGTAGTTGTGTGTCTAAAAACCTTTGGAATTAGTGAGGAAGCGATGGCAATATTACAATATTTATTTTATTTTATAATTGATCTATTTATTTTTACCAGTATTGACGCTTGCAATACAATTGTTGTTGTTTAAATTGTCAGACTGCAATAAAGAACATTTGAATTTTCGTCATATTATTTGTTTAGACAGTATTAATCACCTATGCTCGTCCTAGAATATCTGCAAATACAAAGAATCTGATATGTCTTGCCTTCTTCTTCTACTAAGCATACATAGGTCGCGCCTACTCTCTTTAGGACCAACCGATTACCCGTAACCAATCACGAGTTGTAAGCTAAAAAAGGAATATCACGAAAATCATGTTGTGTATATTTTATTACAAAACAGATACTCTATATTTTTTTGTGATAACAAAAGTTACTGATATATGAAAAGAATTAAATACCATTATTTTACAATGTTATAGAAAGTGCTAAAACAAAGTATTATGAAGGCCTTGTTGTTGTATCTGATTTATTCTATTGTGTCGAGTTATTATTTTTAACTCAATTATTTTCCTGAAATAGGCTAAAATGAGTGTCTGTTCTGTTTATATATGTACATCCGATTCATTGACAGCGTATATGTAAACAGTTGGCTCTAGCAATCTCGTAACGGTTTATTGTTGTTTATAATACACATGGCGTTTGTTTTATGGAGTTTATTATGATGTTCGCATATTATAGGGTAAGAGAGACAGTGTTGTTATGTTTGTCTATGTTCCGAATTTTACTGGAATACATTAATTGTATGTTATACAGATGTACAAAGCCGTTTAATCGTTGACTGAGTTCTTTATCTTTTAACTTCGTTGCTATTACACTATGTAGTTATGATATGTATATTTATCTTTTAACTTATATTCTTGGGAACAAATTACCTCAAAAAATGTGTGAAAGGGGACTAGAGCAGGAAAATGGTAAACATGATAAGTAATTAGTGTTAAACGGAACCAGATGAAAAGGGTAAACATATTAAATGATTAGTTTGAAACTGAACCAGATGGAAAGGTAAACATAGTAAATAATTATTGTGAAACGGAACCAGATGAAAAGGGTAAACATAGTAAGTAATTTGTGTGAAACGGAACCAGATGAAAAGGGTAAACATAGTAAGTAATTAGTGCTCTTCAGACGAGCATGACTCCAGATTCCAGGAGTCAAGTCTGGGACTACGTCAGATACCAGACTCTGCAAATTAAAGGAAGGTAAACTGGAGCTAAACTCAAAATTCAATCAAATCAACCCTTCCTACCATAACTACTTTATGTTTAAAAAGCTCGGTTGCTCCACCGTACTTAGAGATTGTGTCTATCACATCGTTGTGCATTTAATTGTGTACCTGATGAGACAATGAGACTACGCCTTCACCTATTTATAGGTGTCTCTGATGTCAAAACTATGTGAATTTTTCGATTTGGGCTTCTTCAACGTCAAATTTCTTTGGGTCTCTTACGACGAACATGACTCCAGATTCCAGGAACCAAATCTGAGATAGCGTCATATACCAGACGCCACAATAAAATAAAGGTGAACTGAAGCTAAACTCAAAATTCAATTGAATCAACCCTTCCTACCCTAGCTACGTAACGTAAAGTAATTGGTGTAAATCTAAACTCGATAAAAAAAAGAAAACTTAGTAAATAATTTGTGTGAAACGGAAATAGATGAAATTGGTAAACGTAGTAAGAAATAAATGTGAAACGGAACTTGATGAACAGGGAAACATAGTACGTAATTAATGTAAAATGGAATCAGATGAAAATGGTAAACATAGTAAGTAATTGTGTGAAACGGAAACAGATGAAAAGGGTAAACATAGTAAGTAATTTGTGTGAAACGGAAACAGATGAAAAGGGTAAACATAGTAAGTAATTTGTGTGAAACGGAAACAGATGAAAAGGGTAAACGTAGTAAGTAATAAATGTGAAACGGAACTTGATGAACAGGGAAACATAGTACGTAATTAATGTAAAATGGAATCAGATGAAAAGGGTAAACATAGTAAGTAATTTGTGTGAAACGGAAACTGATGTACAGGGTAAACAAAGTAAGTAATAGGAGTGAAATGGAATCCAATGAAGAGGGAAAACTTAGTAATTGAAATAACTGTCAACATTATAAAATCTGGTATGTAGACAAGTTTTTATATGACGAATATGTACACTATATTAAAGATAATGTATAATGTTGTACTAACCAGTGGTTCTCTTTCTCCTTCAGGGTCCTTGTGTAACTGATCTCTCTCGCTTTCTGCAAACAACACGTACAAGTTATTGTACTCGTAACATAATATCAAATAACTGTATAACTTAGATATAATTTCACTATCATAATAGGTATAAAGCAATACATTTAACTATCGAAGCCGCTGATACAATTCCCTTCTCATGGTTGAGGCATAACTAATAAATTAGAATTAAGTTTATAAAAAGATTTGAAAATTGTTGAATAAGACTACCTTATATGGTCATCTAAATCATGTATAATTACTACTACCAGACCAAGTTTGATTCGGAATCAGTTGTAATTAACGCACTTACGTTGTTTGTGAACAAACAGGAAACTAGCAGACGTTAGCCGTCAGAAATTTTCAATTTACATTCGGTTAGAAGTTTAACAAGCAACTGGTCTAATTAGGAATATGTATTTTACCTGCCTTTCCCACGTATCAAACTCTGAATTAATTATTCAGTTTATACGTACATTATGAATTAAAAAATTACTGTAGACGTGAAAACCGAATTAAAAATTACAATGTTAAGCCGAAACTTATAAGAGTAGACCATACCTAGAACGATATTTACTAGTGCCATGATAATTAGATTTGATGTACATTCTAAATTGTCACACTGGTCAATCTTTGTGAGCTACCCACGAGCTCCCTAAAATCTGTGCTACTTTCTTTCGCAAAGCGATGTTTAACCTGAAATATTACGCGATAAAATTAAAGAGAGATAAAATTACTATGTGCAATGTGTACTCAGGATAGATTTTACACAAAGACTGTTTTAAAATAAGCTATTTGTAAATTCAAAATGTTATAGTACAATTTTCTATTAATGTATATCTAATATGATCTCATACGAACATTACAAATGTATCACTAACATTAAAGGATAATTTGATCAAAACTAATTCAATTTAATGATTACCATAAATTGGAAGTTTATCTAGAAATCTTTAATGAACTACTATAGCAAAGGCTTCGTAAGAATACAACTAAATGTAATGGTGTGATCACTTGAATAGATCTCCTCATTTGAGTCACGTAGTGCAAAGTGAATGATAAAGTCAAGAAAAACTGTAAACTCTGAAGTGATCTCCTCAAATATCTTCCGTTTTGTTCTTTTCTACGAATTTAGTCACATCCATAGTGTGGTTTCACGGAAATAAAAATAAAAAATCGTTTGCGATTAAAATGCACGAAATATTATATGTTCCAAAAGATCAGGATATTTGTACGTGGGAAAAAAACAGCTGATTTTGAAAAAATCACAAAATTATCATTCAAAAATTACGCTAACCCTTCTATATTTTTATTTCGATCTGGTTCTGGGGTTGCTGGTATAAATCTTACATTATGTACTCACAGGATGAGTATATTTGAAATACAGATGTTGCTATAAAACGGATTGGACATACTGCGAGTACATAGTATAAGATTATAACAGATACTTTCTGAATGGTCTATCAACGCTTAAGTCTAGAAGCTTTTATGAGTTGTAAACCTTATTGATTTAGAATATTATAATGCATATTCAACCTGGAGGATGGACTTAAAAATATGCACCATTATTTTTTTTGCTAACCATTTTTATCATTATATTTTCTGTTTCGTATTTTTTTCGTAAAACTAAATGGTGAGTAGAAATCTTTTTATATGTTTTCGACTGTTTTATATAGCGTGTGCAGAAGTGACATTTTTATACCTTATTATACTTTCTGATTGCAGTAGTTGCAAGCCTTAGTTTATCGATTGAACACTCATTGTTTCATTTTACTCAATTAAGTAAAAAAAAAAAAAAAAATAGCCCCCTGTTTTGGAAAGTAAAGTTAGAGCAATTTATGATTGCAATAATTTATTGGGAATATAAGATATAACATTATCTAGAGCTATGTAGTTTTCTCCATTATCAGATTTACACGCCATCAATATACTTCAAATATAAATCATAACATCAAAGGTTTGTTAAAATTGAAAAGCAATAAATAAATTATTTATTATGAATGAGTAATACATTTATAACATTTAACACATCTCTCAAATTGCAGTTAGATAAATATTTTCTACTTTATAAAGTAAACTACACCATTTATTGCAAACAGAATCTATTCAGGAAACGTTAGGATAAGTAGAGATGCCTGGCTGACCAGGATATCGGAAATCTGGGGTATTTTCTCAATGTCTATAAATCTCCGCAAGAGAAACAGAAACATTCTCTCAGCTCTGTTCCATATAGTTTCCTTCTGTAACAGTGATATTTAAAACCTTGTAACGTATTCAGTAAGTGTTATTTTCTTAAATTCAAACATTTTGATTAATTGATATGAAATTCTACCAGCTATTTAGTGAAATGCAAGGTAAATTAAAATATTAACTTTAATAAAAGTCCACAACTTGGAGTTCAGTACTAACTGCACAGATACAGTTACTTACGGAATTTGATCCAGTATGTAATCTAAGTTCTATAAATACACATATCTGAAATACTTGTAAAGTACTTTACTGGTGTAGAGTATCTCTGTAGTACACAACAATCTAACGTTTGCAGAAATAATTTGTACAATCTACAAAACTGGAGTTAAATGATATTGAAGGAACTATAGATAAAATAAGTTCCGTTATTTTGTACCGGCAAAAGTATCAAAAATTAACTTTAAACAAAAGTATTGTCTAAAATTATCATCCGGTGAATCAAAAGAAGGTACAATTCATTCACTCAAAATGAGTTACTTTATTATTTTTATAGTAAATCGTCATATGCGCTATATTACATTATTGAATGCTTATGTATTAGGCTGTATAAATAAGGATAACTGATAAAACTACTTTTATAAGGAATAGAGTACTAACAGTTTATAAATAAACTAAAAATGCTCTCACTTCTTAAACATACGTTTACTACTTTTACTTTATCAACGTTTTTAAATATAAACAGTTCAGTTACCCACTATCCATGCCGTCAAAACTATGCGATATTCTGAGTTTGGAACATCGCTAGGATACATAGCAATAGTGTAAAATAAAATGTGGAACTTAGAAATATTGGTTCTTGTATCGATCGAAAAGCTTCGTAGTTATTTTACAAGTTTTGTTTCGCATTTATACGCCTAGAGACATCTATAATTCGTCACCTACGCAGATATATACACAGTATTTGGACGAATGTTTTGAAAATTTTCCCACGCCTATTTATGTAGGCTTCTTTGAAAGGTTGGCAGATTATACAGTATATAATTAAATAAAAATTGCGACCCAATTATCATGAATTATGTTACTCATGTGTGTCGTGCTAGTGCACAGAGATACAGATACAGACGCAGAAACTGTACTACTATTATTGATATTCGTAACAAATTTCACACTGTTGCTTTAACGATTTCGATACGAACAGTTGATAAAGGAGGAAGTGTGAATGTGATATGTCAATGCGGCATAGACGTTGCTCTCATATTGCACGTATTGATATGTGACACAGTGACTGCAGTAACGTTATTGGGATTCATCACACAGGTCACACTGCTGCTTTACCGATCTGCATATGTAACAGTTAACAAAGGAAGGCTGAGTGCTGAAGTGTGATATGTGAATGCGGCATAGACGTTGCTCTCATATTGCACGTATTGATATGGGACACAGTGACTGCAGTAACGTTATTGGGATTCATCACACAGGTCACACTGCTGCTTTAACGATCTGCATACGAACAGTTAACAAAGGAGGCAGTGTGAGTGTGATATGTGAATGCGGCATAGACGTTGCTCTCATATTGCACGTATTGATATGGGACACAGTGACTGCAGTAACGTTATTGGGATTCATCACACAGGTCACACTGCTGCTTTAACGATCTGCATACGTAACAGTTAACAAAGGAGGCAGTGTGCTTGTGATATGTGAATGCGGCATAGACGTTGCTCTCATATTGCACGTATTGATATGTGACACAGTGACTGCAGTAACGTTATTGGGATTCATCACACAGGTCACACTGCTGCTTTAACGATCTGCATATGTAAAGTTAACAAAGGAAGCTGAGTGCTTGTGATTTGTGAATGCGGCATAGACGTTGCTCTCATATTGCACGTATTGATATGTGACACAGTGACTGCAGTAACGTTATTGGGATTCATCACACAGGTCACACTGCTGCTTTAACGATCTGCATATGTAAAGTTAACAAAGGAGGCTGAGTGCTTGTGATATGTGAATGCGGCATAGACGTTGCTCTCATATTGCACGTATTGATATGTGACACAGTGACTGCAGTAACGTTATTGGGATTCATCACACAGGTCACACTGCTGCTTTAACGATCTGCATACGTAAAGTTAACAAAGGAGGCAGTGCTTGTGATATGTGAATGCGGCATAGACGTTGCTCTCATATTGCACGTATTGATATGTGACACAGTGACTGCAGTAACGTTATTGGGATTCATCACACAGGTCACACTGCTGCTTTAACGATCTACATACGAACAGTTAACAAAGGAGGCAGTGTGAGTGTGATATGTGAATGCGGCATAGACGCACATATTGCACGTATTGATATGTAAAGTTCACAGAGACTGCAGTAACGTTATTGGGATTCATATGCTGCTTTAATTATTGACAAAGGAGGCAGTGTGAGTGTGATATGTGAATGCGGCATAGACGTTGCTCTCATATTGCACGTATTGATATGTGACACAGTGACTGCAGTATAACGTTATTGGGATTCATCACACAGGTCACACTGCTGCTTTAACGATCTACATACGAACAGTTGACAAAGGAGGCAGTGTGAGTGTGATATGTGAATGCGGCATAGACGTTGCTCTCATATTGCACGTATTGATATGTGACACAGTGACTGCAGTAACGTTATTGGGATTCATCACACAGGTCACACTGCTGCTTTAACGATCTACATACGAACAGTTGACAAAGGAGGCAGTGTGAGTGTGATATGTGAATGCGGCATAGACGTTGCTCTCATATTGCACGTATTGATATGGGACACAGTGACTGCAGTAACGTTATTGGGATTCATCACACAGGTCACACTGCTGCTTTAACGATCTACATACGAACAGTTGACAAAGGAGGCAGTGTGAGTGTGATATGTGAATGCGGCATAGACGTTGCTCTATTGCACGTATTGATATGTGACACGTGACTGCAGGGATTCACACAGGTCACACTGCTGCTTTAACGATCTGTATGTAAAGTTAACAAAGGAGGCAGAGTGCTTGTGATTTGTGAATGCGGCATCGAGGATGATGCTCCCACATCGTACGTACAGACAAGTGACGCGTTGTCTGTAGGAGCTTTATTGGGATTCATTACGTAAATCATTTTTCGAAGTTTTTATTTTAGCTACAACACGTAAGTGAAGATTGTATTGGATTGATCTTTATTTTTATGTTAAATTTAACCCCATAAATTCTATTTAAATTATATTATACTGTGGTAAATAAATATTCTGTTCATCAATTATTACCTTCTCATTACAAATAAGCTTCAACTTTAACATATACTATATGTAATATTCTTACTGCAGATTGGTCATTGGTCCTAACTAAGTTTGGACTACAAATATATCCTAATAAAATTTAATATAATTAGAGTGGGCTCTCGTTCCCAACATAAAATGAATTTCATGAAATATTACTACATTTTAGGAGTTTTTCATAATTTCCTCCCTTACCCTTAAAAATAAATATAAAAGGATATGTGTAATGTACCCATGAGAAATATTAAAAGTAGTACCATTCCGTTTGCGTATTCATGGTAAGGATCCGGTTCCTTTTCGAAATAAATATCTAAAATACTTAATATTATTCTTTGACAAGATTTTAAATTTGATAAATGGAGAATTTATTATTAGTACAAACCGTATATTAACGGAAATATTAATTTTATGAGCTTAAGCATATAAATATTTATTTTTGAGTGATAGGTTTTGGTTAATTATTCCATGCAACCCTTAAATTGACATAAACCACAGTATTGGTTGAGTACAACGTAGTGAGTAGGTTCTTATGTCTATTCATTATAGTTGGAAGCTATGTCTGTGCAGTATTTACTTACGTATTGCAGCCAATATAAAGACGTAGAACCTACATGAATTCCAATAACGCTACTGCAGTCTCCGCGTCACTTGTCAATACGTGTGATATGAGAGCAATGTTCTAGATGTCGCATTCCTATATCGCACTCACTGTGCAAAGATTTTTCAACTTGTTTGCAGGTTTGCATATTGTTGAGGCATATTTTACAGCATTATTTGAAGTATAAATTGCCAAAAGTACACGTCGTATATATAAGTTATTACATAAACAAATATTATTTACAGTCAAAATGCTATGAAACATATATTTTTAATATCAATTTGACTTAAACCTTAGCTAAAATGTTATTAAAATTTCATAATTTAACTAAATAATTTTGTAATGTTTACAATGTTTATAGTTGTTCTAAAACAGTTGAAGCAAGTAATATCATTGAAAGTACAAAGGTTTTTATTCATGACTATTTTAAATCAGAAAAACTTTAATTCAAACTTTATATAATTGTATGAATTGCCAAATCCATAAAATAATGACTAATGAAATTAACCTTACATGGGTGAGAACTCCAATTCTTTGTAATATGCTTTGCCAATGACGCAGTGTAGTGGGTACGGCTTTATCGCGAGATGAACGAATGAAGCAACGTCGAGCGTGTCTGCTGCTTGGATGGGTAACCGCTGAGCAATCCTGTCAATGCAAGCCGCCCACCTGCCCGGCCATTGGTGGTGGTTTGGAAGTCACCTTTAAGCCGATGGTCCCCAGATTAAGTATTAAAGAGGGCTCCTTAGTGCTTACTTTGACTGGTGAAATAAGACATTACTTTACTTTAATTCATTAACTCATGAAAATCTTAAAGTATTAAATCATTAATTTATTTTCAATACAATCTTAAATTCAAGCTGGGACTACTTTCGATGGTTTTTATGACAGCCCAACTAAGCAGAAACGATCACAGAGCGGAAGAACAGAGCTTAGAATTTGTGTGGGTAAAAAACTATTTCTGAGGTAAACAAATATTTTTTATTAGAATTTAAAACTGGTCATCGCTAAATTTGTACGTAAAGTGTTCAGCACCATTTTGCGTACAAAATAGGCTATCAGCATATATGGTTCAATAAACTACAAAAGTTGCATGTAACAAAATAGCACATTTGATTTTATATGAGTTGCTTGATGTAAAAATGTTTAATGTCCGTTGTAAGTTTTTATTTATTAGTTTGCTTTCTTGATTACATGCCTATAACGTACAACTTTTTTAATCAACTTTGAAGAAACCTCGAGAGTTTTTACTGTTTTTGTTGGTTATTATGCATGCATCAATTATTTATTTCATATGACCCAAATTTTTATTTGTATTTCACAACAACTGAATTACATAGTACAATAATTAAAATGGTACTATGATTCTGTCTGAATGCAAGATCAATTTTATTGTATTTAGTACATTTTAAAAAAAGTTTTGAAAAACGCTTTTGTTAATTTAATTCCCAACGTGTCCTTAATTATCGGTCATTATCTAGTTTTGAACTGCCCATGTAACAAATACTGCATACAGTAAAATGATTTTTCAACCAGTAATGCATAGCATTATAGCTAATTATCATTCTTTGTTTGATTTGCTTTATTATCTCAATTGAGTATAAATACTCAGAGGACTTACAACTTTAACGGCAGCAGAGCTCGCTAAAACTGACCTAATTAATGGTTTGGGAAAGGCAAGAAACATAAAAAGTAGCTGTTCTTTTAACAGTGCTACGTTACACCAATTATTTCACGCCACAACAACCGTTGGATAACTTACCAACAGCCCCTGCATTTTTCATTATATGGTTTGTGTTTTCCTAACATGAGCTAGACTCGCTAGTACGTTATCCGGACTTCCCCCTTGGTAATTGGTAAGATTTTTCTTTTGACATTTATAATACAAATATATGCTTTTCCCACTTACAAAAATATTATTCAAATTAGGAAATAAATGCCAAATTATTACTATTATTTATAGTTTTTTAATAATATGTTGAAAGAATATTATTTTTTGACGTAAGAAGGTATTTAATTACAATTATAATTTAAAGAAGTGTTTCCTTTAAGATACAATTATTTTGACATCTTGGTTTTTTGAATAAACGATTTTTTAGTATTTTCAAATTCTGCCATTAAAAGAGCTATAAATAATCCATCAGATTTTTCATGGACTAAATCATAAATACACTGTAAGAAGGGATAGGCACTTTTTGCATGCTTCTGGTGTTAGAAACAGGTTATTTAGAAAATCTGAAATAATTTGGGCTGAATTTGAATTACACGACAGAAAAATTACACAAATATAAACAACAAGCAAATAAGAAGTATCACACATCTGATACCATTCAGTGAAGTACAATGACCGTTCATGTTAAACTTTTAAATGTTAGATGATGTGTTTAAAAAATTTATTAAACTATGGAATTTGTCCTTTTCTTAGAATCTTTACTTTTTAATAAATAAAATGCAATGGCCTACTTATATCATGTAATAAGCAACTTTTTGCAATTTAATTTTCTTATTATTAATCTTACTAGTGTATCATTAATGGATTAGATTAACAAGTAATATTTGTCTTTAAGCAATAAAGGACACATAGAAAACATTCACCGGGAATTGTCAGTAGTAATACAGTAGATTATCCCATCATACTTTTATATGTATTTTCTGCTTTATGTTCATGTTCTTAAAATAATATGATTTTCACGTTTGCTATAAAAGGAGCTATGAATTATTACTACTCAAACTGCAAGATTGCGTAACAGGATATCAGGATAGAGGAATAAAGAGAAGACAGATGGTAGAACCGTAAATACCACAGCTGTACCTAATATATTTCTGTCTACCTCAGATTCAATACCAAGATCTATCGTACGGTGGTGGATAACATTGTATTATAATTAAACTCAACAATGTAAATGTTTCTCAATTACAGATTCATCCCATCGACGAAATTTCACAAAAGTTAATACATTTTAATACACTGCTCCATTTCTATGCAAAGTCAGTCACGAATAAATCATAGAGAGTTTATTAAGTTGTTGATATTTTTTTTAAATTCTTAGTATAGTACCAAAATATTTACAATTGTCCTCAGGTGTAAATGAAAAGAGGATTCATATCCTTCATATTAAGTTTAATTTGTAATAATTGGTTGTATTTTGTCTGATCGAAGCCCATTAGGAAGTTCTGGGAATACCAATAGCTGGTTTTTGCCTCATCATCTCTTATTGTTTACCAGTTAGTATGTGAGATACATTCAGACCAATTTCGCAGAGTAACACAGCTAAAGTATATTAGTTTTTTATACATATCTGGTCATCGTGAACTTTTACGATATTGTAATAGTTTTATCTGCTATACAAGGCGGAAACGAATCAAACAAATTAGAGATCATTATAATAATCATTAGAGTCATTTTGAGTAATAAATAGTCTAAATACACTGACGTAATAAATAATGTTGTCAGTGGTTTATTTATGATTTGGCCATAAAAATTTAAAACAAACTGTCACGCATATTTTGATTTGTCAATTCAAATTTAAATATATTTAGGATGTATTGAGTTTTCCCATAGTCTATAGATGCTTACCATAAGCACTAGTTTTTATTGTACGTCACACACATACGTGCATACATCCATATATGTACTCGTAAGAGCACATTTTGTTTCTTCAGAACATTTCAGTTACAATAAAAACCTATGTCCATAGTATTTTTGTATGATTTTTATTTTAAAGTAAATAGTAACTTAATAGTTTCGTATAAATATATGTATTATTTTTGTGACTGCTTACACCATAATTCGCTAAGGTAAAAAGGTTTAATTAAAGTATAACTAAAGTTTCATGCAGTAGCAAAACACTCAGCTCGTGCATAAATTATAATACTAAAATCTTCAGCATGATTAATCTAGTTTATAGCCAATCCTCCAGGAGTTATTAGTTCAAAGTGATTAAAACTTATAGCCACTGGATGAATGAGTTACAAGATTAAGGAGTAAACGCCATTACTGAGAGAAAATAAAAATGTATACAGTTTAATTAAGCAAGACAATAGAAAGTGTTTGTTTACTATATATATATATATATATATATATATATATATATATATATATATATATATATATTTGCATGTTGTTCTTTATCTTCATATTATACTAGAATTCAAAAGTAAAGTTTTTGATTAAAATTTAATAGGAATTTTTATTTGGGACCGACATCCAAAGTATTGCAGCAAGATTGTTAGATAAATTATTTTCCATTTAAGACAATTATCATTAAAATAAACATCATAGTGGATGGGTCTGCTTACTAGTAGTTGTAATTTTCTAGGAATAACTTGGATAGAAGATAGGCATGTTTTATCAGAATAATCCAACTCTATAACTTCCAAGTCACGCGTAGCTTAGAGTTCTAAAATTAATATAAAGTAAAAATGAAACGCTCTGCCTATTTTGTATTATAGAATTTGATTGTGAAACCTGTGTCCAAAACTGTGTAATTTTTTCTTCCGGATGCGCACTTAAATGAAAGGTTGGACAACCATTATTCAACCTTGATCTGGCTGGATTCTGTTGGATTCTGGATTCTAGTGAATGGTCAATATGAAGTTTCTGCCGTTACAAGCACTAAACCAATCCTTGGATACGTCCAACTCTATATCTAGACCGACTAAAACCTCTTAACAATTGTTTTTTTAGAAAGGAATCTCGTTTAAAACATTCCTTTTCTAAACTGTTTTATAATCTAAAGATAACACTTTTGAAAACGTACTTAGTCTTACTCCATTCGATTTAATAAAGACACATGTATGTATTTATATATATATATATATATATATATATATATATATATTATATATATTTATTATTATAATTATGCATATCTTCCCTATCGGGATAGGAAAGTAAATTCTAATATGGCATTAATAATAACCTAATCAGAAAGCAGATTATAAGAGCCAATAATAGACTCTTTGTGACCTAAGTAGGTTTCCGAGGTATATATTTGTATTTTATTGATCGGAGGATCAAAGGTAGAGTAAATTGTAACGATGGAATTATAACTAATTTCTAACTGGAATGCTCTAAACGTGTAAAGTATAAGATAAGGATAAGGTTAAATTCTGGTCCTCTTAACTGTGATTAGTAAAAACAGTATTCACCTGATATAAATACGTTTACAAAATATCATAGAACTCAAAATGTCATCATATTTACGTCATAAGCGCTTTTACTGACTAATATAAGGATTTTGAAAATCGAAGCCTACGAGCTGAGCAGCGAGTACCATATAGTATGGAATAAAATCAATTGCTGAAAATATATGCTACTGACCGTAGTAAATAATAAAACAGATGGAAAAGGTACATTTTATTTAATAACCATATCATGAACCTTCATAGATGTTTTCGAAGAATCTACACATTTCACAGTATTATTGTTACTACATAATGCTACAGAATGTTCTTAGTTTAACTCTTAAATACTATCATCATAATACATTTTTATGATGATACCTCTAGTATATTTTATTTTAAACTCATAGTGTTAAAGTTTATATTCATTCCAAAAAAAACTATATTTATTAACAAATTTTGTTCGTTGAAGTGTTATTTACTACATTTCATGCATTATATTTTTCTATGAATGAAAAAAATAGAGTAGTGAAAGACAGTTACTTTTGCGTTATTTTGTTAAAACTATTTTTCAAGGAAAGAATAATTTGATATATTTTGTGATTAAGGCAGGATGATAGAGACAAAGACCAATGAAAATGTATTTATCTACTCTTTTTACGTACTATCTGAACCATTCATTATTCGCACATCATGAATGTAACATTTTTTTTCACGTGAAAATCAAACAAGACACTAAAGCCTACATTGTATAACAGTAAAGGATGGCTAAGGGTACAATATTTACCAGTTAAATAATAATTAGATTTTGTGTATATCCTGAAGAGTCTCATTGGCCTATCCTATGAGCTACGGATGTGCTTCCTTAAATCTATATTACTTATTCCCACAAAGCGATGTTTCACCTTAAAATTTAAAGCATTAAAATTGTGGACGTCTATATAATATTTATTCAGGGTACGTTTACACAGAATCTGTTTTTAAAAATGACCGTTTGAAATGATCATATTTTATAAATAAATCTTTTATAATTTTTATCACATATTTTTTGAACGTCAATACAATATCATAAGTATAAAATATGTATACATTTTATATGGGACATAAGAACAGAGGGAGGAATTAAAGTTAGGAATTACTGAGTAAGTGATACGACTTTAGATAGTAAATTTGATTGCAGCACCTAATTTTGAATAGAGTGAACTCAATGCATTATATATGATTTGAACAAAACAAATTTAATTACATTAGTATTATAAAGTAGGAGGTTAACTATAAAGTTGTCAAGAACTACTATAGTAAAGGCTTTCAATAATACAATGCATTTTTTACGCTGTGATGATTCAATGATCGCAGTCTCCTGATTGGAGCAAGGAGTGCAAAGTCAATGATAAAGTTACAGAATCATTACTGAAAACTCTGAAATTAAATCTCAAGCGTTTGTTAATTTTGTATATTTCTAAATAGTAGTTTTTATATTGTGTATATACGTTTATAAATAGATATTCCTGGCAAAACTAGTTTGTAATTTTAATTGGTTTTCATATTCCGTTTTCAGTGGAACTATGTTGGCGAATTACCAATTTAGTAACGAAGTCAACTAAATCTACTTACATATTGTAACGAATTTCCAAAAACCCGAATAAGAACAAAGGAGAAAAGTATAAATAACATATCTTCTGTTTTGTTCTTTTTTCAGCGAGTTTACGTTCCATCTTTATTGTGAATTTCGTAGTAGAAAGGTTCCTTTTTAATTAAAATAAAAGTAATATTTTATATTCCAGCAAGGCGAGGATTTACTCGCTTATGTAGTAAGGAACAGCTGATTTTGGAAACATTAAAAAATTTATCATTTATCAGAGATGTTGCGAACTTTACTATTTTTTTCATTTCAATCTGGTTTTGAGATTGCTGGCATAAATCTTCTATTACGTAATCACAACATGTTTTTGAAATAAATGTATTGCTATAAAAACGGATTGCCTCATGCTGTGAGTACATAAATAAAACTTTAACTCTGCTATCTTCTGAATGATCTGCCGACACGTTTTCTATTCACAACTCCTACAGAAACAATTTTCTGATGATGATATATTGTTTATCACACTTTAAAAGATGAGTATTGCTGCCTGCTTTGATTTAATGTTTTTAAAACTAGTCGAATATTTAGTTAAGAGTTAAGAACATTACAATACACCTTAAACTCTAGAGGACAGACTTAAGAGAAATAAGGACTTTCCTGATTTTTCTTCATTATAAGTTAACCATTTAAATGTTTTACTCTGTTTAAAATTTGTTTTACAAGTAAATGATTGGTAGAAGCCTTTTTAATGGGATTTCCATAAAAAAATTAGAATTGTATTAAGTGGCGAGATTTAATATTTGAATACCTTATTATTGCTTCTGATTGGAGTAGTTTTTATTGGAAGCTTTAGTTAATCGATTGAACACGTATTGTTTTATTTTAAAGTTACATTGAATAATTACAAAAGAAATAATTTGGTGTAAGGTTTTTAGAAAGTAATTCCTTAAATTTCAACTATAAATCATAAAATCACAGGTTTCTTACAACTTAAATATCCATAATAATCAATAAATAAATTAATTCTTGTTCGTGCCTAATAAATTTGTAACCTTTACAACATGACCTTTTCTCAAATTAAAATTAGATAAGTTTTGTAGCATTTTATAAAAGAAACTGTACTATTCATTATAAAAAGAACCTATTTGGGAAACGTTAGGATAAGTAGAGATGCCTGGCTGACCAGGATATCGGAAATCTGGGGTATTTTCTCAATGTCTATAAATCTCCGCAAGAGAAACAGAAACATTCCCTCAGCTTTGTTCCATATAGTTTCCTTTTGTAACAGTAATATATTAAGCCTTATATAACGTATTGTTTGAGTTATCTCCCTAAATGTAAAACTTTTAATCAACTGATATGAAATGCAAGGCAAATTATACCTTACCTTAATTAAAAAAGTCCACAAGGTCAGTACTAAATGCACAGTTACCTTAAGGAATGTGAACCAGTATGTAAGGTAAGTTCTTAAAATATACCAATGTGAAATACTTGTAAAATTCTTCCTGGTCTGTATAAAATGTACCCAAATATAAAGTATGAGGAAATAATTTCTGCATTCTAAAAAATATGGTGCTAACTGATATTACAGAAACTATATTTAAAATATTACATTAATTGTACCGGCCAAAGTATTAAAAGCATTAATTTTATAAAGTTTTTCTTTTGTGACCTGTTCAGCTAATGTGTTCGGTTACGTTTAATAATTGTCTATTGTTAGTATTTTGTCAATCAATAAGAGGAACAAATGATTCATAGTTTTATTTTACATCATGTGTGCTATATTATATTACTGAATGTTTTCCTACTCGTATATTAGGCAGTATAAATAAGAAGTAGCCATAGAGCTATTTTTAATGAATATGCAGTATTAGTATTTTCTGAATAATTTTAAAACATTGAGTTCAGTCACAATGTATCCAGGTGTTTAATAATATACGATATCTGAGTTATCCACGTTGTTAGGATACATAGCAATAGTGTAAAGCAAATCCTCGCTGGCGATCGAGAGACTTCACAGTTTACTTGACTTGCCGTGTTGTTTCCGCTCCATACACATAGGGATATCTGTAATTGGCCATATTTATGGAAATGTATACACAGATTTTCTTCAACCTTAAAAGTAATTTTATAAAATTTTTCCTCACCAATTTACACAGGCCTTTGATATTGGTATATTATACAGCATCCAATGTGAAAAACGTTTTATTGCCTAATTACTATGAATTATATTATTAATGTGTAAGATATTAATGAACAGAGATACACACACATAGACGCAAAAACTGCAGCACTATTAAATATATATTCATCACACAGGTCACACTGCTGCTTTAACGATCTACATATGTAAAGTTGACAAAGGGGGTAGAGTGTGTGTGATTTGTGAATGCGGCATAGACAACGTTGCTCCCATAGCGCACGCATTGAGAAGGGACGTGGAGACTGCAGTAGCGTTATTGGGATTCATCACAAAGTTCACAGTGCTGCTTTAACGATCTAAATATGTAAAGTTGACTAAGGGGGTAGAGTGTGTGTGTGTGTGTGTGTGATTTGTGAATGCGGCATAGACAACGTTGCTCCCATAGCGCACGCATTGAGAAGGGACGTGGAGACTGCAGTAGCGGTATTGGGATTCATCACAAAGTTCACAGTGCTGCTTTAACGATCTAAATATGTAAAGTTGACTAAGGGGGTAGAGTGTGTGTGTGATTTTGTGAATGCGGCATAGACAACGTTGCTCCCATAGCGCACGCATTGAGAAGGGACGTGGAGACTGCAGTAGCGGTATTGGGATTCATCACAAAGTTCACAGTGCTGCTTTAACGATCTAAATATGTAAAGTTGACTAAGGGGGTAGAGTGTGTGTGTGATTTGTGAATGCGGCATAGACAACGTTGCTCCCATAGCGCACGCATTGAGAAGGGACGTGGAGACTGCAGTAGCGTTATTGGGATTCATCACAAAGGTCACAGTGCTGCTTTAACGATCTAAATATGTAAAGTTGACTAAGGGGGTAGAGTGTGTGTGTGTGATTTGTGAATGCAGCATAGACAACGTTGCTCCCATAGCGCACGCATTGAGAAGGGACGTGGAGACTGCAGTAGCGGTATTGGGATTCATCACAAAGTTCACAGTGCTGCTTTAACGATCTACATATGTAAAGTTGACAAAGGGGGTAGAGTGTGTGTGTGTGTGTGTGTGTGTGTGTGTGATTTGTGAATGCAGCATAGAGGATGGTGCTCCCAAATCATACGTACTGACAAGTGACGCGTTGTGTGTAGGAGCTTTATTGAGATTCGTACCGTAAATTTTCGATTGATTTTTTAATTTTTATTGGAGCACGTATGTAAAAATTGTATTGTGATGTACAATTGGATTATATGTTTAACTGGATTCCATAAAGTGTTATATTGTGTAGCAATCAAATTTTCTATCCATCATAAATTACTTTCTTGTTATTAATAAGCCTCTACTTCATGATTTACTAAATAGAATAGTTTTACTAAAGACTGGTTCAGATGGTCCTAACTGCATTTGGATTACAAATATCTCCTAATCAATTCTAATATAATAAGAGTGGTCTTTCATACCCAACATAAAAAGTATTTCATTAAATAGTGCTAGTTATAAGAGTTTTCCAACACATTTTGGCGTGAAAAATAAGTACAAAAGGAAATGTGTCATGTCCCTTCATGTACCCATGAGGTAGATTTAAAGTTGTATGGTGACAATACATGGTTTGTATCCGGTTTCCTTTTTAGATAAATATCTTTAAAAACAAGTATATCCTTTGACAAGGATTTCAATAAAATAATAGTGAATTTAGTATTGAAAAACCGTCTAATATTCGAAAATTTTCATTAAGAACTTGAGCGTATAAATATTTCTTTTGGGTGGTCAATGTTGATACATTAGTAAATGTAAATCTAAAATTGAGATGAACCACAATAGGTTCAGCTGTGAGTCGAATACTACTTGATGGGCTATATATTTGTACAGTATTTACTTATGTATTGCAGCCAAAATAAAGACGTCGAAGGTACATAAATTCCAATAACGCTACTGCAGTCTCCGCATCACTTGTCAATATGAGAGCGATATGAGACAATGTTCTATATGTTGCATTCATAAAGCGCATTCCTCCGCCATATTTGACAACTTGTTTGCAGACTTTTATATTGTTAAAGCAAGCTAAAGGAACATTATTTCAACTAAATATTGACAATTACAAGTGTTATTCGTAGTAGAAATTGGCAAAGATACACGTTGAATATACAAGTTAGGACATACACAAGTATTATTTACGATAAAAATATTATCACGCATTTATATATATGTATATTATATATATATATATATATATATATATATATATATATATATATGATGTATATGTATGTATGCATATATAAGTATGCAAGTATGATATGAGTCGTGTATACATGTCAGGTCACATATATATATATATATATATATATATATATAAGTGACGTGTCATATAATATTTTACGAATAGAAATAATCCTTCTATTTTCCTATCTCTAATTTCATCACAAAGCTAAATGCTTTTTGAATAAGGCATATTCCTAAAACGGATCATATATTATAGGGGGAATCTTTCTGTGAATCTCAAGATTGTTAGAAGTGACGTGTCATATAATATTTTACGAATAGAAATAGTCCTTCTATTTTCCTATTTATTTCATCACAAGGCTAAATGCTTTTTTGAATAAGACATATTACTAAAACGAATCATATATTATAGGGGGCATCTTTCTGTGAATCAAGATTGTTAAGGCTACATTGATTCATTACTTTCTAGAAGCCACCCATATACACGTAAAGATACTTATATAAAATGAAGCTCCACTAAAACAACACTCCACTAAACCTTTCGGTGTATTGTTTGTGGGGGCCGTAGTTTGACAATATATTCTTATAGATATTTTTCGTAAGCCTAAGCCAAAATATTATTAAAATACCATAATGTAACTACCCTCATGTTTAAAATTATTTCTGATTTTTATTGTTGCTATTTTGTTTGCCAATGACACGTTATAGCGCGTACGGCAGTGTCACTAGATATCCGATCAAGAACCTCGAACGTGGCTGCTGCTTGGATGGGTGACCGTTGAGTGATCGTACCCATGCAAGTAGTCCGCCTGTCTGGCCATTGGAGGTGGTTCGGAAATCACTTTTAAACCGTTGGTCACTATATTAAGGGTTAGATATAGCTTCTTAGTTCCTGCCTCTGCCTGGTAAAATAAGAGGGCTAAAACTTTATTTTAATTTGATTCAATGCACTCTTGAGAAGTATAATTATAAAATCCTCAATTTATTTATTATCAAAACACTCTTAAATTCAAAATGGAACTACGTTTCGATCGTTTATATTCAAACACAAGTTCACAAAAAGATCAGAGAGTGGAAAGAAACAATTTTTCTTAGAAATTTTGTGACGAAATATCTAGTTTCAAGGAGAACACATTTTTTTAATTAGAATTTAAAATTGGTCATCACTAAGTTTGTACGTAAAATCAGCAGCGCTACATTGCATAAGAAATTTCAACTACCAGTATATTTGTTTGAATAAACTACGCTGGTTGCTTGTAATAAGTAGTACATTTAGATTTTAATACAGTATGCCTCACTTAAAAATTGTTATTGTAGATAGAACTGTTTAAAAATGTGTTTATTAATTAGTTCACTTGGTTCACTAAACCTAAAGTGTTTATACGGTTTTGGTTTAGTGATAATGCATGCATGAATTATCAATTTCGTATGACCCACTTAAAAAGAAAATTTTACAAGTATTGTTAAATTAAATAGAACATTATTAGAAATTTATTGTACAATTAAAATGGGATTCTGTATGAATTTAAAATCCGTAATGCTTTTAAAATTTAATTCTCATATTTCCTTAATTATAAGTCTATTATTTAGTTTTTACCTGCCCATGAGACAAATACTGGATACAGAAAAATTATTTATTTTTTTAACTATTAACTGATAGTTTTGTAGCTAATTATCATTCTTTGTATGATTTTATTTGGATAATACTCGTAACACTAATTGAGATACAATACACAGAGAACTTGGGACATCAACAGCAGCACAGCTCGCTACTGATCACACTAATGGTTCGCCAGATGTGTTTGGGAAAGGCAAGAAACATAAAATTGGTTGTTTTTCTAACAATGCCTCGCTACACCAATTACTTCACCCCACAACAAGTGCTGGGTAATTTTACCAACAACCCCTGCATTTTACATGATATAGTTTGTGTTTTCCTAACATGAGCTAGACACGCTTGTACGTTATCCGGACTTCATCCTTGGTAATTGGTTAAGATACATTTGCGTGTCTGTTTAGTAACTAATCGTAATAGTGTAAACGTTTAGCTCTTAAATTTTACTGACATAACCTATAACTACAATATGCCGTGCAGTGTTTTGTAAATAAAATACAAATACAATTAAATCTAGGTGTTCGACGTTGGAACAGTTATGAAATGAAACCCAAATGGATGTAATCAACGCCCTGCAATTCCAAGCTTTTGTATGTGTACAAGTTTAGTTAGGAGTTGGATGTCCATATCGCTGATTAAAATTTCACTCTTTCAAAATCCCAACAGTGTCTGCAGGTTTAAAATTCATTGCCAAGTATTATTATTATATCATCTACATACATTATTATAGGATTATTGTAGTAATATCCAATTAAAAATAGAAAACTTTTAATATTGTTGACCTATTTTCCTAGAATTAAAGAAAGTTGTTGTGAATAGTGTAATATGTATCATACTGCATGTCATAGATCTATAAAATGCAAAACCATCACTCACTCACCCATCACAATTCTTCAATTTCCCGATATCACAGAGCGTTGGAATCTGTCACACTTATGAATCAATCAAAAGGTAAAGTGGCATTAGTAACAAAGATTCAAAGGGGTGGGAATAGAGTATATAGTAAATCTAATATAACATTTTTATCTTTGATCTGCATGATAGTACATACATACTTAATATTTGTTAAAGTGTACAATTAAAATTACATTTTTATAAATAAATCTTTTAACTTTCATATCTAGACATTTTCTTACTCTTTGCTCAACATTAGTAGCAGAAAAGAATGAAATAAGAAGTAGTTAAACTTCCGCGTAAACTAATGGCTATAATATCTAACTGAGGGATCACGGGTTCCAATCCCGAGAAGGTTCCTACATGAACATGAGTAGACATGATATCCAGTGACTACGAAACCGGCATATCTGAACGCTGAGGCTTAAAAAAGAAAAAAGGAAAAGAAAAGGGAAATGAAGTAGTTTCTTTGAGCTAAATCTAGTATGCTTTGAAGACTATATATGTAAAACAATTAAAATAGCGATTAAAGTATTTAACTATATGGTTGTACTGTCATAAAACCATGTCTAAAAAGGACATGTTATAAAATTTAACAGGCTCGTTTAGTCTATACTATTATATCGAATTCCTTTTCTTGTTATACTTATCCGGTTATCGTGAACATTTACGATTTTTAGTAGTTTTTCTGCTATTTGGAGCGAAGATGAATCCAACAAATCAGAGATCAGCATAATGGGTACAGTAATTCCTGAGTTATTATAAATGTTGTAACTAACTCGAATTTGTTTTATGCATTTAGATTTAGATTAAATAAACTGTCAATGGTTTATTTATCATTTATCGTAACAATTTATGACAAACTGTCACACACATTTTGATTTGTGGATTGAAATTTCAATATATTTAGTACCCATTTGGTTTTTTTCCGTATTTGATAGATATTTGTCTTAAGCACTGGTTTTTACTTTAATTCAAATACATACGTGCACCATTCATTATATGTAACAACAAGTTTTTTCTTCAGATCATCTTAAATATCATAAAAAATAATATCACAAATATCATCCGTAGTATTAATGCATTTTAATTTTAAAATAAGTAGTAACTTAGAAGAAATCCTTTTTACTATTTTTGTGTCTCTTTGGATCATAAAAAATTTTGCTGAAGTAAAAGGTTTTAATTAAATTACATTAAAGTAGCAAACACATAGCTCGTGTATAAATTATAATACTAATATCCTCAGCATGATTAATCTAGTTTATAGCCGATCCTCCAGGAGTTATTCGCACAGCGTGATTAAAACTCCTGGCTACTTAATGACTTTGGAAACTTAAGGACTACATACCATTACTACAACAACAAAACATTCCAAGGTTTTATTTAGCAAGTTAGATACAATGTGTACGTTTTTCCTATTTACATATATTTTACATACACTGACTTATATTCGTTTCATACAAATTTTATCTTGAAAATTATGTTGTAGTTTATTTTCATGTTATTCTAGTATTTAAAGGAGAGACTTTAAAATAAAATTAAACATATTTAATTTAGAAACATGGTGTCATCATTCAAGATAAATTATTTCTGTTAATGTTAATCATTGTTAACATAAATATCCTGGTGGATAGATTTGCTGTAATTTCCTGTGGATGGATTGGTGTTATGCAATCTAACCAGGTTCATTTAGCCAAATCACAAAGTCAATCGTAACTCTGACCAATTCCTCACCCAAATCATAGTTTTTTAACATATCAGAAGAAACGTGGAGTAAATTAATTGAGAAATTCAGGTTTTCAAAACCACCGGGATTCTCTAACATTATGTATATCATACGGTCATAAAAGAGTGATTATCTAACAGTTCTTGCCAAACGACACCAAACTCTGACCCTATTGAATGCAAGACAAAGAGCAGTATCATTATCTGCAACAACAAGAATTAAATTGCAGCAAAAGCTTTAATAACAGAAAGATGTGAATTTTCCAATCACATATGCAAAATTTGGGGATGTTAATAACCAAGCCACAATGTAACCATCTTGAAGGACATTCTCAGATGCTTCCACAATAGTCAGTATAGGAATACTTGAGGATAAAGATCCGATTTCAATAGTTTCATCTCATAGACCACTTCTATACTTTTATCTATTGATAGCATTACTCACAGCCAATCCTCCAGAATAAATCTTTTGGGCTTCAAAGAAACTGCTCTTTAGCGGAATATAACAGTTCAAAAGACGAGACCTTCCAAAGAATTTCTGAAACTGCTGGAGCTCTGAATTTGATTGACCGTACCTTCTGCACCTCCGTGAAGGATAACTGACATTCTGAACATTCTAACATCTTTGAAAAAGTTCGTATATTCTATCAGTTTCAATTTTTGCAGGATTCTCAGTCACCCAAATACTAACCAACTCAGTCCCTTCAATTGCGGCAGATGTAGTAGTCTTCCTCTTATCTTTATCCTATGTGTATACGTGAAATTTGCCTATTATGAATTTATTTTGCTTATATTTCTTTAATTATAGTCATATCTCCACTATTTTTTATATTAAAAAATTGATCGATTATGAGCAGAAAAAATGTACCATAGAGGTTTTTCACTATCCTAGAATCCATATTTTAATTGCTTTACCCTCTAGAAACAAGCAGAGAAAAGGATATACTAGTTACTTGAATATTTTATAACAGTACCGTAAAGGATTTACTCCTTGTATTTACAGTAGCCAGTGCAATAAATATAGCACTGCCGTTACATCGTATATCAATACGGCATGAAAAATCATCCGCTCTTTTAACCACTCTTAAATAGTTGTTTATGGGATGAAATCTCATTTTAACATTCCTTTTATAAACTGGTTGATAATGTTCAGAAAAAATTTTAAAAACTTACTTTGTCTTACTGAATTTGATGTCACTAAAACACGAGCGCACGCGCGCGCGTATTTGTGTATGTTAACTATTACATCTGATTTCGTCATCGACGAATTGAATACCTGTAGTGCATTTTCAATACTATTTAATCACTGTTATCAAAATAAACTTAATGAACAAAGATGTGAATGTTTTCACATAAAGTACTCGAAACTGTAGATAGGTGCTGCTTGACATTGTGATATGGCATTATTAACAGTGGTTCAAGAGAAAACGTGAATGAGCAATAACATGCATAAATGATTCATTCTTCCCATACTACTGTGCGAAAAACAACAAGACTTCTATAACACAAGACCTTATAAGAAATGATTTTAAAATGTTGCATGAATTAATAAGGATTTCCTCCTTATAACAAAAATAGGTAGTTAGGAAGGATTTTCATATAGACCGTAATAGTCTTCCCAGTTATACATAGTTATGTATGTTTTCGTCATCGCGATAGCAAAGCAAACTCAACTGTGGCATTGGATATATCTTATACAGAAAGTAGATTACAAAAGCCAGAAATAGACTCTTTGTGACAGAAATAGGTTTCCGAGATCTGCAGGTTTGTTTCCGAGATCTGCAGGTTTCTGGTCTTCTTGACAGTAAGTACTAAAAAAGTATGTACCTGATGCACTTACGTTTGCAAAATCTCATAGGACTCATAATGTTATCATATTACGCCATAAGAGCTTTTACTGATTAATATAAGAGTTTTGAAAATAATGAATGAAGCTGCAAGTACCATCTAGTATGAAATAAAATCATTTACTGAAAATAAATGCTAGCGACATAATTAAATAATAAACAGATAGAAAAGGTAAATTTTTATTTAATAGTAGTATCATAAACCTTTAAAAATACTTTCCAATAATCTACACATTCCTTCATGCTGTGAGTACATATTATAAGATTTTTAACTCTGCTATCTTGTGAAGATCTACCAACTCGTTTCAGTCCACAACTTCTACGGAAACCGGTTCCTGACAATGGTATACGGTTTTTAATAGTTTCAAAAATGTGAGTTTGATGCCAGTTTGAATTTAAACTTTGTACTTAGTCGAACGTTTTAGAAAATTATAATGCACTTCCTACTTTGGAGGACAGACATTCCTGTTTTCTCTGCATTATTATATGCTAAAAATGTTGATGTTTTTTCTGTTTCACACCTTTTTCTAAAAGTAAATGATTAGTAGAAGCCTTTTAAATATGGTTTCCATATAATAATAAAAAACTGAATTAAGTTACGAGATTTAATATTTGAATACCTTATTATTCAAACTGTGCAATGGTTTTTATGTTAAGCTTTAGTTTATCAATTGAACACGCATTGTTTCATTTTATGGTTGAATCGAATAATTATGAAAGAAATAATTTTGCATAAGTTTTTAGAAATTAAAACCCTTCGATTATAAATCATAAAATCACATGTTTCTTAAAATTTAAATATCCATCATTACATAAATGATTATTATTCATGCCTAATAAATTTGTAACCCTTAGCATATAGATTTTCCTCAAATTTTAGTTAGATAAGTTTTGTAGTATTCTATAAAGTAAACTACCATTAACTGTGAACAGAATCTATTCAGGAAACGTTAGGATAAAGAGATGCTGGCTGACCAGGATATCGGAAATCTGGGGTATTTTCTCAATGTCTATAAATCTTTGCAAGAGAAACAGAATCATGCCCTCAGCTTTGTTTCAAATAGTATCCTTATGTGACAGTGATATTTTAAACCTTATATAACATATTTTGTTAGTGTTATTTTCCTAAATTTAAACATTTTGATAAATTGGTATGAAATGCGAGGCAATTTATAATCTTACCTTAATTAAAATTCCACAAGGTCAGTACTAACTACATAGTTACCTTACGGAATGTGAACCATTATGTAAGGTGATTTCTATAAATACACTTTTGTGAAATACTTCTAAAGTACTTTCTGGTCTATATCTGATATTTCAGAAACTATAGATAAAATAAGTTATATTATTTGACCAGCAAATGTAGTAAGAGGATTAATTTTATAAATGTTTTGTTTTATGACCTGTTCAGCTAATGTGTTCGGTTACGTTTATATATTGTCTACTATTAGCATTTTGTGAATCAATAACAGGAACAGATTATTTATTCAAAATACATTACTTATTAGTTTTACATTACATCGTGTGTGCTATATTATATTATAGAATTAGGCTGTGTAAACAAGGGATAACAATAAAGTAATTTTAATTACAATGTAGTAATATTGGTTAATGAATGAATTAAAAATTATTCCACCACTTAAACAGTATGTATATTACTTATAATATCTAGATATATATATATATATATAATATATATAATATAATGAACACGTTCAGTAACTCAAAATATACGATATTCTGAGTTTTGCACGATTTTAGGATACATAAAAAAATGTAAAACAAACTGAGGTACTTAGAAATACTTGTTCTCGCTGGCGATCGAAAGGCTGAATAGTTGCTATTTTGTCTCTGGTTAATACACCTGAAGATATCTGTAAACCGCCACTTGTAAAAGTTTTTTGAGAAGTTGGTATGTTATACAGGATCCAATATGAAAAAAAACTTTTGTGGCCTAATTATCATGAATTATATATTCTTGATGTGTGTCACAAACATTCACAGAGATACAGGAACAGACTCAGCACTGCAATACTATTAAATTGATATTCATCACACTGCTGTTTTAACGATCTACGTACGAGAAGGTGACAAAGGAGGTAGTGTGTGTGTGTGTGTGATTTGTGAATGCAGCATAGAGGATGGTGCTCCCATAGCGCACGCATTGAGAAGGGACGTGGAGGGTGCAGTAACGTTATTGGGATTGATCATGCAGGTCACACTGCTGCTTTATTGATCTGCATATGTAAAGTTGACGAAGGAGGCAGATTGTGTGTGATTTGTGAATGCGGCATAGACAAATTTGATCCAATATTGCACTTATTGACATGTAACACGGGGGCTGCAGTAACGTTTTTGGAATTCATCTGAAAGTTCACAGTGCTGCTTTAACGATCTAATGTGTAAAGTTGATAAAGGATGCGAAGTAAGTGTGATTTTTTTACGCCTAATATAGACAACACTGCTCCAATTTCTCACGCCTAAGCAAGAGACGTGGAGGCTGCAGTAGCGTTATTGGGATTCATCACACAAATCACAGTACTGCTTTAACGATCTACATAAGTAAATGTGACAAAGGAGGCAGAGTGAGTGTGATTTGTGAATGCGCCATAGAGGATGATGCTACCATATCCCATATCGTACGTTTTGTGGATATCCCATATCCACAAGTGACGCGTAGTCTGTAGGAGCATTTTTGAGATTCGTTACGTAAATTATGGATTGAAGGTTTTTAGTTTTGCTGGAGGACGTATGTAAAAATTGTATTAGGATTTACTATTGTTTTATGTGTTTGATTCGATCCCATAAAATGTTACGTACAAAATTATATATAGTGTTGTAATCAAATTAAAATCATAGATTACTTTCTCGTTATAAATAAGTTTCAACTTCAAATATAATATATCGAATAGTCTTACAGAAGGTTGGTACGTTGGTAATAACTAATTTTGGATTACAAATATCTCCTTATCTATTTTAATATTATTAAATTTCTCTTCCATGCTATATTTATCTTTAAATAGTATTGTTCTAATAATTTTTCACCACATTTAGCGTCAAACATAAGTGCAAAAATATATTTACAATGTCACTCGATGTGACCTTGATGTAGATTTAAAGTGGCGTATTCACACTGAAAGTCAGGTTCTCTTTCCGAATAAATATCTTAAAAACAATAATATCTTTTGAAAAGGATTTAAATAAAATAATAGTGAATTTAGTGTTTTAAACTTCTATTACCGGAATTTTTACTATTAGGCACTTGAGCATATAAATAATTTTTTTTGTGATATATACATTACTTGATACAACTCTAAAATTGAGGTGAACGCCAATAGATTCGGTTTTGAGTCGAATACTACTTGGTGGGCTACATTTCTGTGCAGTCAGTATTTACTTACGTACTGCAGCCCCAATAAAGAAGTCGAACCTACATGAATTCCAATAACGCTACTGCAGTCTCCGCGTCACTTGTCAATACGTGTGATATGAGAGCAATGTTCTAGATGTCGCATTTGTAAAGCGCATTCCACAACCATATATAACAACTTGTTTGCAGGCTTTTATATTGTTAAAGTAAGCTACAAGAACATTATTTGTATTAAATATTCATAATTACATATGTTATTAGAAGTGGACATTGGCAAAGAGACACGTTGAATATATAAGGACATACACAAGTATTTTTACGATAAAAATCTTATCACGCATATATATATATATATATATATATATATATATATACATCTCGTCACTTTTGTATATATATATATACATATAAAAGTGATATGTAGTATGATATTTTTATGAATAGAAATATTTCTTCTGTTTTCTTATCTCTAATTTCATCACAAAACTAAGTGACTTTTTTGTATAAGGAATTAATATTTCTTTCAAATAAGTGAATATATGATATATATATATATATATATATATATATATTAGGAATTTATATTAGGAATAATGTAAAGTATATGAACAATATTAGTTTTCATCTTTAAAATACGTGAATCTCAAGATTTTTAAGGCTAAATTTATTCACTGAGTTTTAAAAACCATCCATACACACGTAAAGACACTTACATAAAAAGTAGTTCCACTCACACAACACTTCACTCAACGTTTTGGTGTATTGTTTGTGGGGGTCAATATATTTGACAATATATTTTCAAAAACATTATTCATAAACCGAAGTCAAAATATTATTAAAATACCAAAATGCAACTACCCTCATTTTTTAAAGTATTTTTATTGTTGCTTTAAAAAAGTTTGAACAAGAAATATTAACACGGTTTGGAAGCACTAACATTTTAATTCTCGACATATTTTAAGCATAAAGACTTGAAATTAAACTATTTATTGAAATTAAATAAATTTCCAAAACCATTAATAATAAGTCACAAAATTAACTTTTCACATCTGACAACTGTAATTCCTTGTATTCTTTTGCCAATGTCGCCAAGGAAAGTCGAGCTGAGTGATGAGTGATCGCTGAGTGATCCTGACCTTGCAAGTAGTCCGTCAGTCCGGCCAGTGGAGGTGGTTCGGAACTCACCTTTAAACCGTTGGTCCCCATATTAGGTGTTAGAAAGAGCTTGTTAGTCCCCACTTTTCCTAGTAAAATAATAGGGCTAGAACTTTATTTTATTGTAATTTAATTTAAAACTCACAGGAATCCTAAATTATAATACCCTCAATTTATAATCAATACAATCTTAAATTTAAGCTGGAACTACGTTTCAATCGTTTTATGTCAAAAAAAGTTCAAAAAAAGACCAGAGAGTGGAAAGAACAACAATTTTTGATAAGAATTTAGTGAGAAAAATCTAAATCCGAGGAGAACACATTTTTAAAAATTATAATTTAAATCTAAGTAAAATATGCAAGATCCATCATGTTACTCCTTTTTTTAAGTTTTAGTTTAACTTTTCATACGTCCTTACTTATGGAGTCCTTTATCTAGTTTTAACAGCCCATGTGACAAATAATGCATGCAGTACAATGTTTTTCAACTAATAGAGATTGTTATAGCTAATTATAATTGTTTGTATCATTTGCTCTACTATCTTAAATGAGATACAATACCCAGAGAACTTGGAACATCAACGGCAGCACAGCTCGCTACTGACCAGACTAATGGTTTGCCAGATGTGTTTGGGAAAGGCAAGAAACATAAAAGTGCTGTTCTTCTAACAATGCCTCGTTACACCAATTATTTCACCCCACAACAACCGCTGGGTAATTTTACCAACAACCCCTGCATTTTACATGATATGGTTTGTGTTTTCCAAACATGAGCTAGACACGCTTGTACGTTATCCGGACTTCGCCCTCGATTATTGGTTAAGATACATTTGCGTGTCTGTTTTAGTAACTAACCGTAATAGTGTAACGTTTAGCTCATAGAGTGTTTCTTACATTTTGGGGTCTGTACATATAAAAACAATTGCTTTTTTATATCATACAATAATTACTTCTTAAAATATAATTTTACATTATTAATCTTACTAATGTATCATTAATTGATTAAATTAATAAGTAAACTTTATCTTCAACAATGAACGGCAAAAAATACGTTCATCTAGAATTGTCAGTAATATTCGTATTCGCCATCATACTTTTATCAATATATTTTCTGCTTTATTTTAATGTACATAATAGAACATGATTCTCACATTTGCTATAAAATGAGCTATGAATTATTTATTACTACTCAAACTGCAAGATTGCGTAACAGGATATCAGGTTAGAGGAATAAAGAGAAGACAGATGGTATAACCGTAAATACCACAGCTGTACCTAATATATTTCTGTCTACCTCAGATTCAATACCAAGATCTATCGTACGGTGCGGATAACATTGTATTATAATTAAACTTGCCCTTTTACATGTTTATCACTTAACAGATTCATTCTATTGACGAAATTGTATAATAATTAATACATTTTACACTGCTCCATTTCTATTCAAAGTTTATAATGTTTCTGTTTGCTATTCATAAATAAATCATAAAGTTTTTATTAAGTAGTTGATATTTTTGTAATTTGTTACATATTACCAGATATTTTACAATAATATTTGTAATTTTTAAATAAAAAGAATATGCGTATAAATATAAATAAAAACAAATAAGGGTTTCAAGCTTCATTAGTAATATTTCTCTGAAAACTGTATGGTCATATTCATATTGGCATTATTTTAATAAACAAAAAATGGTTCTCTATTCCACGTATTCTGTACTCAATACCTTTTATTGAAACATATTTTATAATTTTTATATTTTCTTAATAAAATTTGCATAGTCTGCATTAGTCAGTGACTATTGTATGAGCATTAGGCTTCTCCGGAAGGGATAGCAAATTTTCATTTATATTTTTCTGTACGCAGTATATTTCCACACTTACATAAAACACTAAATGACCTATATATTTAATTTAGCATTAAGCTTTATTTCTATATATGCAAACTTCTATGGCTGAGCTTTAGCGAGTATTTTTACAATGGTCTTATGGGTAAAGATGGTGATAACCAAAAAATATAATTATAAATAAACTGAGTAAACTCATTAGGCGTATGGATATGTGACATAGCCTTACATAAATGTACGACCTTAAATATATTGAACCTTATAACATGGGTTATACAATTAAAATTTAGAATGCCACTTCGTCAAAGGTCACGTGACACATGGTTTTCTGTACTCCTACCTTCAATAAATATATGTACGGAGGTATAAATAACAACAAGAGGCCATATTCTGCACCGAAAAATTACCGCTTTTAAATAAATAATTATTATACATAAATTGAGTAAACTCATTTGACGTATGGACATGATACATAGCCTTACATACATGTACAACTTTACATAAATGTACAACCTTATATAATGTTATCCTTTTAAAATGATTTATGCATTTAAAATTTTAAAGGTCACGTGACACATGGTGTGACGTACTCCTACCTTAAATACATAGATGTACAGAGGTATGAATAATAATACAGGTTCCACATTTTGCACCGAAAATCTTTATTTTTAAATAACTTTTAATTTATATCCTATGCACTTGTCTCTGTGTAACATTATTCAGCCCGTGTTACGCTAGGTGTGTTGAGGCGGCAGCGATCTTTCGGCTTGACTACGGAGCGGAATTGGTGTTAGTCCAAAACCACAAATTTCCAGAACACTTACTATACATATATGCCAAAAATTATACCAATAAATTAAAACGTGAACTGACAAAAACAAATCTTTTTGGATATTTATTTCTTTAATGTTTTTTCGTCATTGCTAGTATCACTTCAGAACTTCTTAAATTACCTTGTGAAAAACTACCAATATAACCATTTGAAAAATATTCATATCAACACGTAGACACCATTGTTTTAATTACAATTAATATTTCCTTAATATAATATTCCTCATAATTGTACTGCTAGTGAAAGATGTAGATTCTTACATGAGTTTACACGTTACACATCTTGGTTTTTGCACTTAATATATACCGACATAACCTATAACTATAATATGCCGTGTAGCGTTTTGTAAATAAAAAACTAATACAATTAAACCTAGGTGTTCGACGTTGAAACAGTTATGAAATGAAACCCAAATGGATGTAATCAACGCCCTGCAATCCAAGCCTTTGTATGTACAAGTTTAGTTAGGAGTTGGATGTCCATATCGCTGATTAAAATTTCACACTTTCAAAATCCCAACAGTGTCTGCAGGTTTAGAATTCATGACTAATGGAAGTATGAAGTAATATCCGACTAAAGATATGAATGTTTTAATTGTGTTGACCGAGTTAGCTAGAAAAAAAGAAAGTTTAAAATTGATTAATAGGTTTCATATATGCCATAAAAGTACATGTCATAGTTCAAAAAGCAAAGCTGTCACTCAATTACAACTCTCACCACTGATTTTCCAATTTCCCGATATACCTAATGTTAATATTTAGCACACGTTTACATCATGACGTAAATAGTAAAACTGTAGTGGTTTCATAAGCATAAAACATCCATAAGGGGTTGGAATAGAGTTGCAACCCCCTACAACCAGCATATTTGGTTTAGATTACAGTGATTACATGTTATATGAAGTTCCTCTTTGGAAGAGCCTTTGTGAGAGCCACTAACACAAGAAAATTATTGTCTTTATAACCATCCAGACTGGTACTTATCGGAAGAGAAGACCTCATGGCCGCGTACTTTAGCACTTCGTTTTATTGATTGAAATATAAGATAAACTGTAATTATTAGAAACTGTATTTTATTACTTTAAAATATGAATAATTTAAAAGTTATAGAACATTATCTATGACAATTTAGTCTTTGATATCTACATTTGTACTTACAAACTTAATACTTTATAAAGTGTACTAACCGTAATTATATTTTCATTACTAAAACTTGTAACTTTTTTTTGAATATTTTCTTATTCTTTGCTCAATATTGTTAGCAGGAAAGGATGAAATAAGAAGTTCAACATTATGCGTAGTCTAATAGTTAAAATCTTGGCCCTCTAACCGAGGGATCACGGGTTCAAATCCCGGGGAAGTTCCAACTTGAACATGACTAGTCATGATATCCAGTGAACCACGAAACCGGAATATTTAAACGCTCTAAGCTTAGAAAAGAAAAAAGGGAAAAAAAGAAAGGAAAAATGAAACTTCTTACTTCAAGCTTACTCTAGTATGCTTGCAAGAATACAAACGTAAAAACAATTGAAACTCGTGATTAAATTAATTAACAATATTGTTGTACTGTCATAAACCCATGTCTACACAGGAACGATTGATTACTTTAAACAGGCTCTTTCAGTCTGTACTATTATTATATCAAATTATTTTTCTTGTTATACTTACCCGGTTATCGTGAACATTTACGATATTATAATAGTTATTCTCCTATTTGGAGCGAATACGAATAAAAAATCAGAAATTGGCATAATCGGTACAGAAATGCCTGAGTTATTATAAATGGTGTAACTAACTCGACTTTGGTTTAAGCATTTAGATTTAGATTAAATAAATTTTCAACAGTTTATTTACGATTTATCACTAAAATTTATGACAAAACTGTCAGACACATTTGATTTGTCGATTCAAATTTGAATATATTTAGCATATATTTAGTTTTTGCATAATCAATAGGCGCTTATCGTTAGCACTGGTTTTTGTTGTAATTGAAACAAATACGTACATCGATCACGTACATATAATATTTAACAGCAGATTTTGTTTCTATAGATCATTCCAATTATAATAAAAATGTAGTATCACACATATCATCTGTAGTACTAATACATATGATTTTAATATGTATATGATTTTAATATTGAAATAAGTAGTAAATTAACAAATTATTAGAAATCTGTATATTATTTGTAAACTATGTGTCTGTTTAAATCATAAATCGTTTAAAGTAAAAAAGTTTTAATTAAAGTATACATACAAATTTCATGCAGTAGGAAACACATAGTTCGTGCATAAATTATAATACTAATATCCTCAGCATGATTAATCTAGTTTATAGCCGATCCTCCAGGAGTTATTCGCACAGCGTGATTAAAACTCCTGGCTAATGAATGACGTAGAAGCTTTAAGGACTACACAACATTATTACAAGAAAACAAAAATGTCCACGGTTTTATTTAGCACGTTAGATACACTATGTACGTTTATCTTATTTACATATATGTTACAGTACACACACACTCATATATTTGTGTAGTTCAAGTTTGAAATTGAACCGAATGTTGTAATTTATCTTCATGTTATTCTAAAATTCAAAGGTAAATACCTTTTGTACTAAAATTGAATCAAACATGGTTAGGATTATCCACCCAGGAACGACGTTAAAATTAATAAAAAATAATTATTGTAGAAGGTTTTTAAATACTTTAAGATAAATTTCTTTCTCATGTAACGATAAAACTCATTAAATAAACATCTAGATGGGAGGATTTGCCTACTGGTAGTTGCATTATTCCAGAACTATTTTGGATATGAGCTGTTCAAAAATTATCCAACAAACCTATCATTAATAAAGGATTAAATTCGACTTTTTTTGCTCACGTTGTAGCTAGTCAAAATATCAAGTGTAATCTAAGATTAAGATAGAATTACTGCAAGAATGTGTAGAAGTAGAATAGATAAGGAGAAGTAGGCTGACCAGTCTGAATTAATTCTGTGATTGCCTAACGAATCCCTAACGGTTCAAAAAAGTTTACAATCTAACCAGGTTCATTTAGCCAAACCACAACGTCAGTCTTAACTCTGGCCAATTTCTCACTCAAAACACCAGCTGATGTTCATACAGGATGGCAGCTATTTACAAAATACATAGACACATAAAAGGGGAAGTATAAAAATCAAATGTTTCTACGATCCGCTTCACTACGCAAGCACACATTATGGAACTAATAAATGCACATTATTAATATTTATTTAGACTGCTGGAGAATGAAAATATTATATCTGAATAACTATAGCCAAGTGGCCTTTCACCAAGTTATAAATAAGCACAAGACAGGCACAATCAATCAGTTTATATCAAAAATATATCTAGAAACAATATTTAGAGTCTTTAATAGACTTAAATAGGTGCTAAATTTCTTAACTGTATGTCAAAAGGTTTTTAAGACAGTGTGTGTGGACAAACTTACGTTGATGTACACACAGATATGATATTTTCAAACTGTCCCGTCTGACTAATAATATTTACGGTTATTTAAAAGGTAAATGTGCCTATTTTGCGTACCACCGTGCTCGTTGCTTATGTTTGATTGTTTATACCCTCGGTATTCGTATTTCGGTATTATGAATTGCAATCTGTTATAGTAAATGTGAAACTGATACAGTAGAACTTCCCAATTCCTGTCAGCTATATCATAATATTTTCTTCGTATCTAGTGGTAAAATTCCCTCAAAAATGAATTTGGCCTTGCTATTCACTTGTAGAACATTCTCTATCCGTTTCGTAAATATGAGTTACGGATTACGGCTGAACCCGTTATGATGAAAAGAGAATTATACTTTGATGTACGCTTTTTCAGAAAGTAGTACGCACGCGCGCGCGCGCACACACACACACACACACACACACACACACACACCACACACACACACATTTCAAAATAAACATTGAATCGCAAAAAAAGTACTTGCTCCGCCGGGACTCGAACCCGGACCTCTCACTTGCCGGGCGAATGTGCTACCATTACACCACAGAGCCCTCACGTTTTTAAGATTCAATTATTTTGTATTTTGATTTTGTAATAATTAAATTTTCATTAAATACCTTTTAAAAGTATTATATAGGTGATATTTTGGAATTAAAATATGCCTATGTTTAATTCATAGGATAAAACAATAGAACACTTGTTAACTTTGTCAGTTATTCAATAAAAAGTATATTTAACCATTCCTTGGAAAATAGAGAAGTGATGACGTACATTCTACCATCTGGTGCTCTCAAAGATCACAGGTGCAATTCATAGCAGGTCAGGGTTCATTAGATGTAGCTCCTGTTACTGTTGATGTGTGACTCTCTTGTAGCTGTTTCACAATACACTTCTACTCTCTTCAATTAAGTGGACTGCGCTCTCGGATGATTATTCAAACATGCTAAATGATGTTAGGTTAAAGTGGTATCATTATAATTAAAAGATTAAGGCTCATTAACAACATTAAAACCAGTACTAAATAAAGTGTATCCACACACTCATAATATACTTTTAATTGATTATAGATATCCTCTTAGTGATCACAGGTATATGAAAGAGATTGTATTTTCAAAGAGTTTTTTACAAAATTTTGCTTTAATTAGTTGAGTTACCTATTGCTGCCATCCGTGGGTAATGTATTTACAAGAACAGTCATCACGGCAAAATGGAAAAGAAAACATCAGTGTGTTTTATGGCTAGCAAATTTTTGATACTGTGATTTCAGTGCTTCGTGAATATTGTAAAATATTTCATGAAAATCTCTCTGACATGCGCATCATTTATCGGTGGGATAATACATTTAAGGCAACAGACAGCTTATTAGAAAAATCGCGGACTGGTGGGCAAAAACAGACATAACGGTCTAAAATATTCAAGACAGTTGTGTAACATGTCCAAAAATATCTTTGGAACGTGGACGTGAGTCGAATATCCCTAAGTATATAGTATACAAAGTGTTGAAGGAAATACTTAAATGTAATAGTTAAAATCCTCAATTATTTCATGCTTTGAAGCCAGATGCCAAATTACAAAGGTATGACTGTACTGTTATTCTGTATGAAAATGGACTGGATCAACCGAATTGTTTTTAGTGATGAGGTTACCTTTCACTTGTCTGGAAAAGTGCATTGTCACATCTTTCGTATATTGAACACTTAAAGCAGCGAATGAGAGCTGCCATTGAATCTGTTATCCCAGAAGTGCTGATCAAAACATGGGAGGAGATCAAAGTTCATTTAAACGTCTGCAGTGTGATTCATGGTGCTCATGTTGAGCTCAGATAAACCTAAACAGTAAAACCTTTTAAAGTGCTCTTTAATCCCAAGTTATAATACTTGTGCTCAACACATACTTTTGTAAATAAAGTTGTTTAAAATTGTGAGATGGCTTTGTGCACACACTGTAAAATTATACTTTATTTAGTTACTATCTGATAGAAACTTATAGCGGAAGTTTAGTTCACTCGTTTTATTGGAGATTACTGATACTTTTCAAAGCATAGACTGCTTCATTTTTATTATTTACAGGATATTATAACATAAGTAAGATCACTAGTTCCTACTACGCTCATGAGTAATTAAATCTTGCCTAGTATGTTTAATAACTAAGGTATAATTATACTCATTAAAATATATATAAAAAACTAATCCTTATCTAGATAACCATTATATAGCAAACGATAAGTAATATAAAATTTTATTTGAAACAGCTTGTAGTCTGTAGAGCATCATTTAAATTTATTTTATATAATGTGCTCAGATAAACATTTGGCACGCATGTAAAAGGTTTTGATTTTGGAATCAGGATAGGCGAAAACTTTATAATCGGTTAAAAAAATCGTAATGCGACACGAGGCTCGCTTTTAAAATCACCAGTAGTAAATATAAAACCTTTTTTAAAAAGTTATCTTGAATAGCGAAAAAATTTAATACAGTCTACATGTAAATAATTGGTGAACCATATAAAACCAAACGATAGAACAAGGCAAATAGCTGTATTACTAATTTTTTTATCTTCAATGGTAATAATAGCCTAATTTAATTTCAATAAATATATAATCACAAAAAGTACTCGCTCTGCCAAGACCAAAACACGGATTTCACAATTGTTAGATGAGTACGCTAGCACCAGTAATTTAGCCATTTGTGTCACATACGTATTTAAATTACTAACATACGATCCCTATACCAAATATATAGTTTATATTCCAATGGTTCATTCAATAATTCTATCATTTCATTTAAAAAAACATTTTAGGCCACACTAATAATAATACATATATACTTCATGTAATTAACGCCTTGAGTCCTACTCCTTAAAATCCATGGTTGTTGATCGATTTTTACCCGTTACCAAAGACTTTTAAAAATAGTTTGTATCAAAATTTATTAAGTAAATTCAAGTACTTATTTAGCTTGCTTATATATTTGAGAGGATGAAAATATCTAATTAATATGTTTATCAACAACTTTCATTGTCAGTTGAAACAGACGAATGTCTAACAGAAAACAAGCAATAGTGCAGCTAAAGTAATTTGGTTTTTAAATTGTCTTGAGTAAAACCTAGATCGCGTACATTGTAGCGATGAAGTGTGTTACTAATAAACATATAGACGTCATAGAGTATGAAAATATCACACTGATTGAGGACTTTTGGATTAAATAAAAATACTACAATAATCCGTTAAATGTAGTCTTTATTCAACGCATCCGAGAAAGAACATTCCAGTTGGTATAAAACTTTACATTAACTTAATATTTATTATTAGCTATTAGTTAGCCCTGCACGTTTATTTTAAATTCAAAGCTATAAGGGTAAACCTATATATTGGGGAGAGAAATTTAAAGCGGTCTAAGGCGTTGGACTTAAAATCTGAGTTAGAGGTAGCGCTTTTTCAAATCCTGTTTGTGACTTTAGAACTTTTTATCAGCACCATCAAGCTTTACTGTATTAACTCTCCTGTTATTTTGTTTCGTAAGATCCTCGCACAGTGGCTCATGCGGATGGAAAGAACAAGGCTTATAAAGTGATATACCTCTCCTTAAAAAAGTATTTAAAAAATGAGTCGTTTCTGAAGTTTCTTTAAGTGGTAAATAGGACATTGAATAACAGTTTTTCTATTTCACAATAATTTTTCTTTAGCATGCCATGCATCTTACCATGGCCAACCGTGTCTAATTTGAAGCCAAATCCAGAGTAGGATCTGCACACGAAAAATTAGTAATAAATGTAAAGTTCTAATTGGGATAAGATCGTCTCGAAAACATGTAAGAAAGGACAATGCCTGCTTACATATTATAATGCGACTGTTGAATTCTTTTTAATGCATCTTACCAGAGCAATTCGAAAACCTCCAAAATTCTCACCAGATACCGATATTATTTTTTATCCAAATAACTTATAAATATAATGATCTTTATTTAATGCCAATTTTTTATACTCCGCATGAAAGTCTACACTGTTTTATAAGTGCAGTAAGTTTACTACAATTTACAACAGTAAGCATTACATGCGGTCACTCAGACAAAAGTTCGTAAGCACCATTAAGCCCCAGGGACTTTACTTGGAAGATTGAGCTCGAGCACAAACTTTTCACATTGTCTAACATCGAGATTTCACCACCTCTTGTCCCACTAGCTTTAGATTGTACATCAAGAACGACTTTTCATTTCACTCTTGCATGTGGTATTGCTTAGGAAATTCATAGTCATTTATACATATGATGGTTCTTTAAATTTGAACTGTCTTAAAAAATATTCGATATCTGAAAAGATTTATCACACATATGTATTCCTGTTTTTTAGATCAATCCAGAGATAGTTAGTTTAAGTACATTAGTTATTTAATAAACATTGTAAACTCATTTATTTTGAAGTTCATTTAACAAAAAATACTGAATATAGTTATTCATTAGTTATAATTTAGTTAAAATCTGATGATTCTTTAACTAAGAACTAAATATTAAACGATATTCAATATACAGTTTCCGAGAACCTCCTACTGATCGGTCACCTGATCAACCATTTAGGTGATTTTTAATATTGTTCTTTTGCGTTATTTATTTAAAATACGTGGTAAATGTATTAAAAATTTAAATACATTTAACGTAGCCAAAGTTAAATACAATTATGTTTTTTTTTAATTATATATTTCTTTAATTTAAGTATTCTTTTTTAATGGAAACTTTCTACCTTTCTAGCAAATCATTTTTATGCAGCAAGAGACACTGGTTTAGCCCAGTGTTTCTACATATTAACATAATTAATGTTTGATTTTTTTCCACACCATGGTAACTGGTATGATCTGGTTATTATTTTCAATTCTGGACTGGGGATATTTGAATTTGATAACAACCACAAAATTGAAGGATATACTTAAAAGGAGTCAATTGTTATGATAAAGTAGGCCGTTATAACCTCTCTATCATAATTTAGTGCTTTTTCTTCTGAATCTTAAGTTATTCTTTGTAGCAATAAAAGTCACTAAGGCATATAAAAAGGAAGTAGAAAACGTTTTAAACTCTTGCTGGTCCAGTAAACATTTAAAATAAACATATTTTGTTATTGAAAAAGATTTGATTATTTTTGGCACAGCCCCAATTATTATATTAATTCTAAAGTTGTGTTGAAACAGTTGAAATTTTGGCGCTATCATTATCACATATGCTTATTGTGATATAACTATTATTTTCGCATCTAATAGTAAATTTTTCAGCCACGAAAATTAAAATCTGTACAAATATTTATCATTTGATATATTTAACGCTTTTGCTAGCCCTAGCACTTACGTGTAATATTCTTACTATTTTTAAAAATTGCATTAAAGCAATAATTATAACACTATAGAGTATATTATAGCGTATGTATAGGGTGATTGATGTTCACATAACTTTCCGATTTCAATTATGAGTTGTGGTTTCAGCAGGAAAGTGGCACATGCCAAGCTGCTTGCGAAACAATTGTGTTCCGTGAACGATTCCAGGATTGCGTCATTTCTCGTAATTCTTACCACCAAGGTCATGCGACTTGACGACTTTTAACTTTCATCTTTGGGCCTTTGGGGTTATCTTAAGTCATTGATGTATGACAATAAACCACGAAAGATCAGTGACTTGATGGAGGAATCACTCTTTAATGTGTATTGGACTATGAATTTTGTGTAAGCCATATGAAAATTTTAACTACTATCCTTTTACTAAAGTAAACTCGGCTAATGCCTAGAAGATAGGTCTAAAGACAATTCTGTGCAATTAATGGAAGAAAATAAAATAACTGGACACTGAAATCATGAATTTATGCCACAGAAAGATAAGAGAATAAAAGTTCACGATCCAAGTCTTATCTCCTTAGCCTCTTATTAAGACACTTTGGAAATGGAAGAAAGAACTCCAACTTTTACAACGCGAAATCTCTTGGTCAATTGAATCCCTTAAGCGATCGTTTTTTCACGGAGCCAGTTTTGCAGATAAGATAACGTCATGCCGCCGTAACCAGATAATTCTGCACTGTACATTGTGCACTCCGCACCTCTATCGCTCGCTATGGAATCAATATTCTGGTTTGCAGCGTCCAGTTTTGCTTCCAACACTTAAAAAGATTATTGAAGTTCGGTTTTTCACTGAACAAACTGACATATCTGCGTTCTGCCCTTGTTTTTTCCCAAAATAGCACAGAGAGAAGTGATCGCTATGGTAGGCGATCGTTCTCATTTTACTTCTGTAATCAAACTATAATAAAGGCTATAGTTTTTATTTCTAATGCTGGTGACAGAATTAATGTACTGTACATTAAATATCTATATTTTTACATTTTCCTATTAATCTCCGTTAGTTTTTCTCCAGCAAATTAGATAGGGGTGACTACTGCAACCTTTAATGAAGTCGTTTTTCTTGCGTAATCTGCCGATCCCAGTTGTTGTTGAGCTTTAACCGTGATTTTTAAGCTCTAGAAATTTATTTATTTTTCAACTCGGATTAGGTAAAATGTGCATTTTAATTCCAATGCCTTATTTTAAAACATTGATTTAAAACTGTCGTGTTTAATTTTCAAAGTGGTATGCTTCTCTTTTATATTAACCCCTAAATGCAATGTTTACAGATTACTTTACTTGTTTATTGTTATATTTACAATGTAAGAAATGTCCTATCGGTTAAAATTACAGTAGTAAATAGTTAAGTATTTGGCCATCTCAAATAGTGGCTCTTCTCATTTATTGTTCAAATTTTAATTGTAAAAACTACACAGTAGTAGAACGCCACATCGTCTTCGCTGAGGTTGCATACAGAAATTCAAGGAATTAGCTTCATTTATTTTGGTTACATGTGTTACTATTGTAACCATACCATAAAATAATAATGGCACTATTCAGAGACAATTTCATTGGTTTTAAGAGGTAGAAGGCATTTCCTCCGTTTTAGCCCCTGGCGAAAGTTCCATTTTGAAAAGTGAAGTATAATTTTTTTGTGTAACTATGTACCAGATGTTTGTGGACCAAAACGTAAGGAATTATAAAGATATGTCACCTTAAATTGATATATTAAATTAAAACGCTCATTTCATATTTACTATAACAGTAAATAAATTATACATACTAAAGATGTGAAATACTAATTTCGTATAATATATTTGATAAAAAAATATATTTAGATACTTAAATTTTCATGAAAACAAAACAATTACAAATTCAGAAATAATGAATATTATTAAAAATAAATTTTGAAATTCAATACTTTCATGACAAAAAGAATTTAAACACTATCCAATATCATATGTAATAACATAATATATATAATAAAAAATTGAAAAATAAATAAGTGCATTACCTTATTAATATGCAAATTCTTCTATAAGTATATACGAGAGCTGATTACTGTTTAAAGGAAGGCATGAAATAGTATCGTACAACCATCCAGTTTTGAGCTATACTCAAAATTTAAGTACTATAGCTTTTTTTCAAATTTAATTTAACTAATTAATAAGATATTTGTACATAACAGGCAAGAAAGCGAGTTACTTGAAACTTGGTAGTTTCATTCTACATGTTGAGTTGTTAGTTAAATAATTAGTATGATTAATCTTCACAATATACACTATTTATTAATTGGTTTTATTCTTTGGTTATTTCATTGTAAACAAATTTACCCATTGGACGTAAGTAACCATTATCAGTTTTAGACAAACACAAATCAATACTCTTAGTGGACCGATTTTATTTACCATTTAAATATAAATGTAAAGATAGTAGAGGTAGAGTTTTAAACCAAATATAAATTCTCTAAGTAAATTCGTTTGTCAATTACCGTGCGTAAAAACAGACAGAGATCAGATTTCTTTCATTAGCACGTCTTTGGACAGGCAGGAAAGACTCCACTAAGGTTTTGTAGTTAAATCAAAACATTTAAAACAGGTATTTTTTGTTGCAAAATCAATTCTGAAAATAAAGAAACTCCCTCAATATTAGGATGTGTAGAAGTACACTACGCCACCTTTCACGTAACGGGCTTTGACTTACGTTACATGACACTTTTCACGTTTTTCTATCATTTATTAGAACATATGTGTTACTTTACCATAGTTAAAATATCATGTAACTGTTTTCTTACAAATTTATTTATTCTGCGACTGTCCTTGTTGAAGTTACGGTTATCATAAGACAAATGTTAAAATGTTCGCTAACTCTCAGCCAAATCTTAAGGTGTGACATGGATCATCATTGAAATCGATGTTGCTTAAATAAAGATGTAGTTTCCTATAAAGTTTCAAATTTATAGGCCGTTTGTTTACCAGATTCCTAATCATAATTATTGTACTGACTTATGATGCTAATATTTTCAAAAATAAGATTTTGTAAAACTAAAATATACATTCTGATTTAGAGAAATAAAAGGGCTGTAAAAATGAATGCATTTATGCGCATTTGAGATAGCATTTTACAGGTTAGGAACTGCTCGAAATACGAGATTCAGGGGTTAAACAATCGTAATATCCAATAGACGAGGGCTGCAGTGCCTCGTAGAGATTACGACCAAATCCGATCTTAATTAGGATTGGTGTTCGCATTCGAGGTAAGCAATATCTCCGATTATATCTCTCTGTATATTGGCTAGCAAGTACCTCTCATGCTTTTCATAATTTTAAACAGTCTAACGTATCTGTGACAAATTATCCAACCATATGAATCACTCAGTTCAATATCATTCAAATAATAAATAACTTTTGTTAGAGAATTAACCAAATAATAATGAGTAACAAAGAATGATTCATATATGGTGAGTTATAGGTATGGATACATTGTGTTTAGTTTTTTATGGATAAAGATAGAGGGAAAGAACTCAGTCGGGGCACCTTTCTAGGAAGTAGAAGTGAAAGTTTAAGTCACTGTTACAACTTTTATCATTTCCCAAAAATAGGTATTTTTGGGAGCAGTTTCAAATTTTTAAATGTAAAGTTACAGTAGCACTAGTAATTATAACTACGCAATAACACGGCTAAAACTTATTAGACTGTGTATTTTATATCAGATGTTCAAACTGCTGTCCCAGGACAGTTTGATAATGTCTAAGCCTGTTACAGAACTTAAAACGGCATTTTATTCTATTATTTTACAAAAGAAAACACAATTCTCTAATAATTTTTGTATTTGAACACAAGGCCTTTGAACAAAAATTATTGGAGAATTGTGAGTTTTCTTTTGTAAAATAATAGAACATTGATATTTCCAATAAGAAGAGCTCCTCCTCCTTCATTAAAACGGCATGTTGTATGGATTCACGTAGGATTTTTTGAATTTCCGCTATTATTCTGTCCTTAAGGTTATTAATGCACTGGGGTTTAGTTTTATAAACGTTGTTTTTAATGTAACTTCACACAATGTAGTCAAATGGAGATTGATCTTTCGACCTTGGTGGCTACTCGATACTTTCTATGCCTATCATGTAAACTGTTTTCGTTTATTTTTTCTGCGACTGTCTTGTTGAAGTTACGGTTATCATAAGACAAATAATAAAATGTTCGCTAACTCACAGCCAAATCTTAAGGAGTGACATGGATCATCATTGAAATCGATGTTGCTTAAATAAAGATGAAGTTTCTTACAAAGTTTCAAATTTGTAGGCTGTTTGTTTACCAGATGCCTAATCATTTCAAAAAATAATTATTCTACTGACTTATGAATGTAATATTTTCAAAAGTAAGATTTTGTAAAACTAAAATATACATTCCGAATTAGAGACATAAAAGGGCTTTAAAAAATGAATGCGTTTGTGCGCATTTGAGATAGCATTTTACAGGTTAGGAACTGCTCGAAATACGAGATTCAGGGGTTAAACAATCGTAATATCCAATAGACGAGGGCTGCACTGCCTCGTGGAGATTACGACCAAATCCGATCTTAATTAGGATTGGTGTTCGCATTCGAGGTAAGCAATATTTCCGATTATATCTCTCTGTATATTGGCTAGCAAAGTACCTCTCTACGCTTTTCATAATTTTAAACAGACTAACGTATCTGTGGCAAATTATTCAACCAAATGAATCACTCATTCAACAATATCATTCATATAATAAATAACTTTTGCTAGAGAATTAACAAAATAATTATGAGTAACAACTAAGGATTCGTATAGGGTGAGTTTATAAGTCTGGATACACTCCGTTATGGATGAAGATAGAGGGAAGGAAACTCGGGACTTCTTTTCTAGGAAATAGAAAGTGACAGTTTTTTAGACACTATTACAAACTTTGCCCATTTCCCCCAAAATAAGTTTTTTGAGGGGGCAGTTTAAAATGATTAAATGTAAAGTTCCAGTAGCACTAGTAATTTTAATTCCGTTAAGCAATAACACGGCTAAAATTTGCTAACCTGTGCTTTTTTACATCGGATGTTCAGACTTGCTGTCTCAGGACAGTTTAACAAATGTTAAAGCCTGTTGCAGAAACTTAAAACGGCATGTTGTATGGATTCATGGTGGAATGTTTTTTGAATTACCTGCTAATATTGTCCTTTGAGGTTCTTAATGCATTGGGGTTTCATTTTATAAACGTTGTTTTTTAATGTAATTACACACACAAAGTAGTCAAATGGAGATATATCTTTCGATCTTGTTGGTTTACTCGATACTTCCTCATCTGCCTATTCAGCGAATTGGGAAAATATTGTTTAAATACTCGCAGACATGCAGACCATAGTGTGGAGGTGCTACATCCTGTTGGAACCAAACTTCATTACAGTTATTGGTTGCTACTTGGATAGCTGGATAAACCTGAATTCGTAACATTTCCTGGTATACCTCGGGATTGAGGTTTCTATCAGTAAAAAAGGGCCTAACAAACTGATCCCTCACAATGTAAAGCTAAGCGTTTAATTTTTCAGGGTGCTGGGTATGTTGCTCTCTCATCCAATGAGAGTTAACATCAGCTCATTAACGAGCAATGTGTCTGTTAACTTTACTGTTTAACATGAAAGTTGTTTCCTGGAAACGTTGTATTGTTTTTTGAACTCCTGATTTAGATACAGGATTTCGATTGGGATAAGTGTCATTAAATAAATTCCTTACTTTATCATAAGATCTCACCCAGTCTCTGTACCCTAAATTTATCAGGATCATAATACCTGTTCTCGTAAACACTCCATTTCAACGGAAAGTATCACAAAAAAAAACGCATCTTATGTTTGTTAATTTCAACCAGAAATGATCATGATACTGGATTTCCTCAAAACTAATAAGATAAGAGAGGCCTGCCCTGCAGCATGTAATAACTCTAAAACAGGTTTGAGTTTGTAAGGAAAGTGGGTGAAGTAGTTGTCTATTGAAGTTATTTACCTTCTACATGTGAATGTTCATGTTCATGTTCATGTTTTTGCCTCAATCAATGAGCTGCCATTTTTTGTCCTGGATTCATTGCTAGGGAGATTGAAAGCTCTAGATCCACCGTTCTTCTTTTTTATCAAGACTTTTCAAATGAATAGTCACTTAATGGGTTTTAACATTTAAAAATCTTGAGCGATTCATAAAAAAATGGACAAAGTTGTAACAGAGACTAAAAAGTTCACTTCTATTTCCTTGAAGGTGTCACGAGGTCCGTCCCTCCATACTTATCCATAAAAAACTAAATAGAATGTATCTATACTTGTATCTCACACTATATAATTCACTTGTGTAGCGGTTTGTATTATAATAAAATCGGAGATAGGTAATTGATTCTTTTCTAATTTATTCATTCTGTATATCAAAACCGTAATGTTATGTCATATTTAAAACATATTTAAAAATAATATTTCCCCCCCACCCCCCCCCCCCCCCACCCCCCCCCCCCCCCACCCCCCCCCCCCCCCACCCCCCCCCCCCCCCACCCCCCCCCCCCCCCACCCCCCCCCCCAAAATGGTTAAGCCGTCAATTAGCGTCTCCCGGGCAAGTATTCACGCCATCGCTCTAAGCTGAATCTGATTACCGTCCTGACAGCGTGTTCATTTGATTTTGATGGTGCATGAATACAGCAAATACAGTAGTATAAAAAATTCATGTTTTATCTCTTTTGTTCATGTACACAAAAAGTGTAAGGTAACGGGCAAAACGTGTTTACTAAATCACTGAACTCAATTTTGATTTTTGTTTCCTCTATAATGCCTAATCATTGTAAGCCTACTTAACTTATGTCATGACAATTAGGTACATTAGAACAAGTTTTATTAGGTATACGGTTTATTAACATACGAGTAAATATAGAATCCAAATATACCTTTCTTGACACAAAGATAGAAATTGAATTACTAAGAGTAAAATGCTTAGGATTGTAAATGTTAATGTGACATATCAGTTCCCAATCAGGGAGACATATTTTTTATTATAAACTTCAAATAATAATAAAGTAATCTTGGATCATATTATGTATCGTACATTCATAAAAATACTTACGCTAAGGAGATTATAGTTAATATAATATATCAATGGTACACACTATCTATACTGGAATTCAATAAGAGGATGCAAGTTTAACCTGCAAAACAGAATTCTGAAAATTATTCATGGAAAATATCTTAAAGAATATATAATATACAATATATAATTACAATTGTCAAATATACTTTACTAGTACCTGCAAAATATTTATAATGTGGGTTTATAAGATAGACTCGCCTTCGGCTCGCTGGGGGCTACGCCCCCAGGCCCCCATGTTATACGCTTGCAAATTCGGGGATGAGCCGGTTAAATTTACGCTTGCGAATTAGGGGATAAGAGAGATTTGGTGATTGTTAAAATTGGAACATGAGGTCATGCCAGGAAATTCCCTGGGGGGAGGTTTAATGTTACCAAGGGTTAAGACATCAGGGGGTATCTGGTCATACCAGGAACTTCCCAAGGGGGGTTAAGAGATTTGGTGATTAGTAAAAATTCGGACCATGAAGTTATGCCAGGAAATTCCTGAGGGGGGGTTTAATGTTACCGGGGGGGTTAACACATCAGGGGGTTTAATGTACTCAGGAGGTTATCAGGTCATACCAGGAAAATCCCCGGGGAGGGGGTTAATGTTACCGGGGGTTAATGACACACCCCAGGCCCCCCTTTCGGGTGTTGGCCAAATTCGGGGATAAGCGGAATTCGGAATTAAATTGGACCTATTTTATTGAATTTTTTAGTTGTAATCAAAGTTTTGACTTTTAATGGCATTTTACGGGTTAACCGTTAGAGATACAAGAAAAAGTGACTGGACCTTTCTTGTCGGAAATTTAATTTTGTCTTTCGATTTTATCCTCGGATTTGAGCTACGATCTCTCGTTTAGTCGGTACAACGCTTGGGATAAAAGTCTGCACTGGTCAGCTGTTGTGTAAACAGATTTAGTGTAAATAAATTTAAAACTACCTTTATCAAATATAAGCGGAATTCGGGGACATGTTAAATGAGAGAATTTAGATTAGAGGTCAGGGAGTTTAAATTAGACCTATTTTATTGAATTTTTCCAGTTTTAAAAAAAACCAAAGTTTTGACTTTAAATGGATTTTGTGGCTTAACCGTTAGAGATACGAGAAAAAAAAAACTGGACCATTCTTGACCGAAATTTAATTTTGGTCTTTCGATACTACCCTCGGACTTTAACTACGATCTCTGGTTCAATCGGTGCAACGCTTGGGAAAAAAGTCTGCACTGGTCAGCTGTTGCGTAAACAGATTTAGTGTAAATAAATTAAAAAACATACCTTTATCAGAATGTTAAGTTGATCAGGGGATTTGATTTAATCAGGAGTTTATCAACCAGGAAATACCCAGGGTGGGGGTTAAAAGATTTGGTGATTAGCAAAATTCGGACATGAGGTCATGCCAGGAAATTTTCTGGGGGGGGGGTTTAATGTTACAAGGGGTTAAGACATCAGGGGGTTATTTGGTCATACCAGGAACTTCCCAAGGGGGGGTTAAGAGATTTAGTGATTGGTAAAATTTGGACATGAGGTCATGCCAGAAAAATTCCCTGGGGGGGGGGGGTTTAAAGTTACCGGGGGTTAATTCAGACATAGGTTTCCAAATTTCATGTATCCGTTTTTGAGAATCGTACGGCTCTTAATGCTTCGCTGACGCTCAGCCAATTGATGTGTAGTGTATGATATTAATCAATGGATATCGTAAGAAACAGTTTAAGTTATGTGTTCGCGAAATTAGAAAGACAAGAAGAAATTTGATGGTAACTAAAGTCAGAGATTATGTTTGTATATCATAGTTTAATTTTCTGGATTTACCCAAACTTTTGACTTTGAGAGCGTTTTACGGCTTAACCGTTAGAGATACGACAAAATGTGCCTGGACCTTTCTTGTATAAAATTTAAAATTGAAGGAGGATTGTGCTGTCGGATTTTATCTACGACCTCTGGTTTAGGCAGTAAAGACGTTAGTAGAAAAGACTGCACTGGCAAGCTATAGTGAATTAATTAGTGTAAACAAAATTAAAACTACCGCTGTAGATCGCGCCGTTTCCTAAATCCCATTGAAAATTTGTATTGAGCTGCGACCAACGGTTCGCCGGCTATCGAGCCTGGAAGGTAAATGGATTAAGTGAAAATTTTACACATAATTGCGTTTTGCGGCCAAACAAATAGAGATAGAGCAAAAATCCACTTGACCTTTTTTGTAGATCACTCCATTCCCGACTAACTTACGTTTTTTTACTCAGATCCGAGCTAGCTCTAACGGTTCGCCCCGCTATCGGACTTCAAAGAAAAGCCTGCAAGAGTGAAAAGTGCGAAAGTTTGCCAATTTTTTTTGAGGGGTTTAAAAGTAAAAATAATCCGGTTTTCAGACTTTTCCCGGTGGTTTGAAGGTAAAAGCTATGTGCGTTCAAAATTTGGTGTTTCCAGCACTTCTAGAAGTGGGGTTAGAATTTCGTATACCCTATCAGTCAGTGAGTTACATAATGCGGCTGTATATAATAGGGATAAACAAGCTAGCACTGAGCTCGAAAGGCGATAAAATAATTGTTCTATAAAATAAGATTGATGCAATACCGTATGGTTATAAAAAAGAAACAACAAAATCTGACATATTATATGAATTAAATAAACTGTTTAAAAAAATTAAAAATAACCTTTGCTAACGCTCAGCCAATTCGCGATGTGCTCTATTAGCCCACTTACACTAGTCACTGGTTTACGAATTAATATAAATTCAATATGAAAATATTAATTGTACCAATTCTATTCGGAAAAAATAAAAAACCCTTAAAATTGCCAATTCACAAAAAAGATTTTGCCATTGAGAGCGTATAACAGGCTTACGGAAAGGTATACGGACAAAAAGCTACTGAACCTTTTTTGTAGATCCTATTAAAGGCTATTTAATAAAGTGTTTAAGTTTAAGCTAGGATAAACGGGTTAACCAATATCGTCTCCAGTAAAAACATTTCCACGTAAAAATGACAAAATATTAGCATTTATTGGCCAAACCGATAGAGATAGGGCAAAACGTCACCTGGACCTTTTTTGTAGATCGTCTTATTTTGTATTAAAATCCGCTTTTTTACTTTACCCTAACTTTTAAAGATTTTGCCGATATAGAACCCAGAAACAAAATTATGAAGTAAAACTTGAAAAAGCGACCACATTTAAATGCGTTTTCCGGCCCAACAACCATTAAGGATAGGGTAAAATGTTACTTGACCTTTTTTGTAGATCGAGCCGTTTCCTAAATCCCATTGGAAATTTTTTTTGAGCTACGACCAACCGTTTAGCCGCTATCAAGCCCGGAATGTAAATTTGAAAGGCGAAAATGTCCAAATATTTTCACATAATCGCGTTTTGCGGTCAAACTAATGGAGATAGAGTAAAAAATCATTTGACCTTTTATGTAGATCACTTTATTTTCCTAAAATGTAACCTTTGTTTTATTTTGACATCCGACCAACTGTTTCGCCGCTATCGACCCCAAAAACAAAGGTTTTCACGTGAAAATTACAAAAAAATTACACATAATCACGTTTTTTCGGCCAAACCAATGGAGATAGAGCAAAAAAATTACTGGACCTTTTCTGTAGATCGCGCAATTTGGCTAATTTGATGGGTCAATCAGATTTGAGCTACGACAAACGGTTTGGCCGCTATCGGGCTCGAAACATTATTTTTATCAAAGAAATCTCTGGAATGTCAAATGTTCGAGCGTTTTGTCGCTTTAACCACGGAAGATAGAGCAAAAAGTCACTGGACCTTTTTTGTAGTTCACTTCATTCCTGACTAACGATTTTTCGTCAGATCGATGCTAGCTCCAACGGTTCGCCCGCTATCGGGGCTTACAAAAAAATGCCTGCAGGGGTGAAGAATGCATGAATTTTCAACGAATTTTTTTTGAGGGGTTTAAAAGTAAAAAAGTCCGGTTTTCAGACTTTTCCCTGTTGGTTTACACGACAAAAAGGTACCCGCGTGCCGGTGCCAAATTTCAAGTTTCCAGCACTTCTAGAACTATGTTAGAATTTGTATACATCCATCAGTGAGTGAGTGAGTGAGTGAGTGAGTGGTTTCACATGCGGCTGTATATAATACAGGATAACCGTTAGAGATACAAGAAAAAGTGAATGGACCTTTCTTGTCGAAAATTTGATTTTTTTCTTTCGATTATGCCATCAGATTTAAGCTACGACCTATAATTTAGGCAGTACAGAGCTTAGGACAAAAGGCTTGCACTGGGCAGTTTAAAAATATCACGTAAAACTTAAAAAAATAATACTTTAAAACGCGTTATGCAGCCAAACCGTAGAGGATAGGGCAAAATGTTACTGAACATTTTTGTAGATCACGCAATTTCTTAAATCCTTTTAAAAATTTGTTTTGAGCTACGACCAACCGTTTAGCCGCTATCGAGCCCGAAAGGTAAATTTTTATGGCGAAAATTTTCCAAATATATTTTCACTTAATCACGTTTACGGCCAAACCAATGGAGATAGAGTAAAGAGTTACTGGCAACATTTTTGTAGATTACCTCATTTCCTAGCACTTAAGGTAAATTTTTTAGGCGAAAATTTCCAAATATTTTCACTTAATCGGCACATTTTTTGTAGATTACTCTTCATTTCTAAACTCCAACTTCTGTCTTATTTCGACCTCCGTCCAATGGTTTCGCCGCTATCGAGCCCGAAAACAAAAGTTTCACGTAAAAATTACAAAACAATTGCACATAATCACGTTTTTTCGGCCGAAACCACTGGAGATAGAGCAAAAAGTTACTGGACCTTTTCTGTAGATCGCGCAATTTGGCTAATTTGATGGGTCAATCAGATTTGAGCTACGACCTACCGTCCGGCCACTATCAGGCTCGAAACTTTATTTTAAGCAAAAAAATCTCTGGAATGTCAAACATTCCCGCGTTTTTGGTCGCTTAAACCACACGAGATAGGACAAAAAGTCACTGAACCTTTTTTGTAGTTCACTTCATTCCTGACCATGAATTTTTCGTCAGATCCGAGCTAGCTCCAACGGTTCGCCCGCTATCGGGCTTTACAAGAAATGCCTACAGGGGTAAAGAATGCGCGATTTTTTTGGGAATTTTTTTGAGGGATTTTAAAAGTAAAAATTCCCGGTTTTTAGACTTTTCCTGTCGGTTACACGGCAAAAGGTACCCGCGTGCCAAATTTCAAGTTTCCAGCACTTCTAGAACTATGTTAGAATTTGTATCTATACATCAGTGAGTCAGTTACACATGCGGCTGTATATAATATAGGATAACGTTAGAGATACAAGAAAAAGTGAATGGACCTTTCTTGTCGAAAAATTTGATTTTTTTTCTTTCGATTATGCCATCAGGATTTAAGCTAAGACTATTAATTTAGGCCAGAGCTTAGGACACTGCACTGGGCAGTTTAAAAATATCACTCGTAAAACTTAAAAAATCAATACTTTAAAACGCGTTATGCAGCCAAAACGTAGAGGATGGCAAAATGTTACCTGAACATTTTTTGTAGATCACGCAATTTCTTAAATCCTTTTAAAATTTGTTTTTGAGCTACGGACCAACCGTTTAGGCCGCTATCGAGCCCGAAAGGTAAACTTCTTGTCTTATTTCCGACCCGTCCAATGGTTTCGCGCTATCTGAGCCGAAAACAAAAGTTTCACGTAAAAATTACAAAACAATTGCACATAATCACGTTTTTTTCGGCCGAACATGGTGATAGAGCTAAAAAGTTACTGGACCTTTATCTGTAGATCGCGCAATTTGATAATTTGGATGGGTAAATCAGATTTGAGCTACGACCTACCGTCGGCCACTTCAGGCTCGAAACTTTTTTTTTAGCAAAATAAATCTCTGGAATGTCAAACATTCCCGCGTTCTTGTCGCTTAACCACCAACGAGGATATGGACAAAAAGTCACTGAACCTTTTTTTGATGAGTTCACTTCATTCTGACCATGAATTTTTCGTCAGATCCGAGCTAGCTACAAAACGGTTCGACCCGCTATCGGGCTTACTTAGTTATGCCCTCACAGGGGTATAGAAATGCGCGATTTTTTGGGCATTTTTTTTGTGGGATTTAAAAGAAAAATTTCCCCCGGTTCTTTAGGTCTTTTCCTGTCGGTTTAACGGCAATAGGTATCCCGAGCTGCCAAATTTTCCAAAGTTTCCAGCACTTCTAGAAAAAATATGTTAGAATTTGTATCCTATACATCAGTGAGGACAGTATACACATGCGGCTGTATATATATAGGATAACCGTTAGAGATACAAGAAAAAGTGAATGGACCTTTCTTGTCGAAAATTTGATTTTTGTCTTTCGATTATGCCATCAGATTTAAGCTACGACCTATAATTTAGGCAGTACAGAGCTTAGGACAAAAGGCTGCACTGGGCAGTTTAAAAATATCACGTAAAACATAAAAAATCAATACTTTAAAAACGCGTTATGCAGCCAAACCGTTGAGGATAGGGCAAATTGTTACTGAACATTTTTTGTAGATCACATTATTTTGCTAAAATCCTTTTGAAAATTTGTTTTGAGCTACGAGCAACCGTTTAGCCGCTATCGAGCCCTGAATGTAAATTTGTAGGCGAAAATTTCCAAATATTTTCACTTAATCACGTTTTGCGGCCAAACCAATGGAGATAGAGTAAAGAGTTACTTGCACATTTTTGTAGATTACCTTCATTTCCTATATCCAACTTGTGTTTTATTTTGACCTCCGACCAATGGTTTCGCCGCTATCGAGCCTCAAAACAAAAGTTTCACGTAAAAATTACAAAACAATTGCACATAATCACGTTTTTCGGCCGAACCACTGGAGATAGAGCAAAAAGTTACTGGACCTTTTCTGTAGATCGCGCAATTTGCTAATTTGATGGGTCAATCAGATTTGAGCTACGACCTACCGTTCCGGCCACTATCAGGCTCGAAACTTTATTTTAAGCAAAAAAATCTCTGGAATGTCAAACATTCCCGCGTTTTGTCGCCTTAACCACACGAGATAGAGCAAAAAGTCACTGAACCTTTTTTGTAGTTCACTTCATTCCTGACCATGAAATTTTTCGTCAGATCCGAGCTAGCTCCAACGGTTCGCCCGCTATCGGGCTTACAAGAAATGCCTACAGGGGTAAAGAATGCGCGATTTTTCTCGAATTTTTTTGAGGGATTTAAAAGTAAAAAATTCCGGTTTTTCAGACTTTTCCCTCCGGGTTACACGGCAAAAGGTACCCGCGTGCCAAATTTTCAAGTTTCCAGCACTTCTAGAACTATGTTAGAATTTGTATCTATACATCAGTGAGTGAGTCAGTTACACATGCGGCTGTATATAATATAGGATAACCGTTAGAGATACAAGAAAAAGTGAATGGACCTTTCTTGTCGAAAAATTTGATTTTTTTCTTTCGATTATGCCATCAGATTTAAGCTACGACCTATAATTTAGGCAGTACAGAGCTTAGGACAAAAGGCTGCACTGGGCAGTTTAAAAATATCACGTAAAACTTAAAAAATCAATACTTTAAAACGCGTTATGCAGCCAAACCGTAGAGGATAGGGCAAAATGTTACTGAACATTTTTTGTAGATCACGCAATTATTTCTTAAATCCTTTTGAAAATTTGTTTTGAGCTACGAGCCAACCGTTTAGCCGCTATCGAGCCCTGAAGGTAAATTTTTAGGCGAAAATTTCCAAATATTTTCACTTAATCACGTTTTACGGCCAAACCAATGGAGATAGAGTAAAGAGTTACTGGCACATTTTTGTAGATTACCTCATTTCCTAACTCCAACTTCTGTTCTTATTTCGCCCTCCGTCCAATGGTTTCGCCGCTATCGAGCCTCAAAAACAAAAGTTTCACGTAAAAATTACAAAACAATTGCACATAATCACGTTTTTTTCGGCCGAACCACTGGAGATAGAGCAAAAAGTTACTGGACCTTTTCTGTAGATCGCGCAATTTGCTAATTTGATGGGTCAATCAGATTTGAGCTACGACCTACCGTCCGGCCACTATCAGGCTCGAAACATTATTTTAAGCAAAAAAATCTCTGGAATGTCAAACATTCCCCGCGTTTTGTCGCTTAACCACACGAGATAGGACAAAAAGTCACTGAACCTTTTTTGTAGTTCACTTCATTCCTGACCATGAATTTTTTCGTCAGATCCGAGCTAGCTCCAACGGTTCGCCCGCTATCGGGCTTACAAAAAAATGCCTGCAGGGGTGAAGAATGCATGAATTTTCTCGAATTTTTTTGAGGGGTTTAAAAGTAAAAAAGTCCGGTTTTCAGACTTTTCCTGTTGGTTACACGGTGAAAGGTACCCGCGTGCCAAATTTCAAGTTTCCAGCACTTCTAGAACTATGTTAGAATTTGTATCTATACATCAGTGAGTGAGTCAGTTACACATGCGGCTGTATAATAATATTAGGATAACCGTTAGAGATACAAGAAAAAGTGAATGGACCTTTCTTGTCGAAAATTTGATTTTTTTCTTTCGATTATGCCATCAGATTTAAGCTACGACCTATAATTTAGGCAGTACAGAGCTTAGGACAAAAGGCTGCACTGGGCAGTTTAAAAATATCACGTAAAACTTAAAAAATCAATACTTTAAAACGCGTTATGCAGCCAAAACCGTAGAGGATAGGGCAAAATGTTACTGAACATTTTTTGTAGATCACGCAATTTCTTAAATCCTTTTGAAATTTGTTTTGAGCTACGACCAACCGTTTAGCCGCTATCGAGCCCGAAAGGTAAATTTTTAGGCGAAAATTTCCAAATATTTTCACTTAATCACGTTTTACGGCCAAACCAATGGAGATAGAGTAAAGAGTTACTGGCACATTTTTTTGAGTAGATTACCTCATTTCCTAACTCCAACTTCTGTCTTATTTCGACCTCCGTCCAATGGTTTCGCCGCTATCGAGCCCGAAAACAAAAGTTTCACGTAAAAATTACAAAACAATTGCACATAATCACGTTTTTCGGCCAAACCACTGGAGATAGAGCAAAAAGTTACTGGACCTTTTCTGTAGATCGCGCAATTTGCTAATTTGATGGGTCAATCAGATTTGAGCTACGACCAACGGTCCGGCCACTATCGGGCTCGAAACATTATTTTTAAGCAAAAAAAATCTCTGGAATGTCAAATGTTCCCGCGTTTTGTCGCTTAACCACACGGAGATATAGAGCAAAAAGTCACTGGAACCTTTTTTGTAGTTCACTTCATTCCTGACCATGAATTTTTTCGTCAGATCCGAGCTAGCTCCAACGGTTCGCCCGCTATCGGGCTTACAAGAAAATGCCTGCAAGGGTGAAGAATGCATGAATTTTCTCGAATTTTTTTGAGGGGTTTAAAAGTAAAAAGTCCGGTTTTTCAGACTTTTCCCTCCGGGTTACACGGCAAAAGGTACCCCGCGTGCCAAATTTCAAAGTTTCCAGCACTTCTAGAACTATGTTAGAATTTGTATCTATATATATCAGTGAGTGAGTCAGTTTCACATGCGGCTGTATATAATATAGGATAACCGTTAGAGATACAAGAAAAAGTGAATGGACCTTTCTTGTCGAAAATTTGATTTTTTTCTTTCGATTATGCCATCAGATTTAAGCTACGACCTATAATTTAGGCAGTACAGAGCTTAGGACAAAAGGCTGCACTGGGCAGTTTAAAAATATCACGTAAAAACTTAAAAAATCAATACTTTAAAACGCGTTATGCAGCCAAACCGTTGAGGATAGGGCAAAATGTTACTGAACATTTTTTGTAGATCACGCAATTTCTTAAATCCTTTTACAAAATTTGTTTTGAGCTAACGAGCAACCGTTTAGCCGCTATCGAGCCCGAAAGGTAAATTTTTAGGCGAAAATTTCCAAATATTTTCACTTAATCACGTTTTACGGCCAAACCAATGGAGAATAGAGTAAAGAGTCACTGGCACATTTTATGTAGATTACCTCATTTCCTAACTCCAACTTCTGTTTTTATTTCGACCTCCGTCCAATGGTTTCGCCGCTATCGAGCCTCAAAAACAAAACTTTTCACGTAAAATATTACAAAAGAATTGCACATAATCACGTTTTTTCGGCCGAAACCATGGAGATAGAGCAAAAAGTTACTGGACCTTTTCTGTAGATCGCGCAATTTGCTAATTTGATGGGTCAATCAGATTTGAGCTACGACCTACCGTCCGGCCACTATCAGGCTCGAAACTTTATTTTAAGCAAAAAAATCTCTGGAATGTCAAACATGTTCGAAGCGTTTTGGTCGCATAACCACACGGAAGATAGAGCAAAAAGTCACTGGACCTTTTTTGTAGTTCACTTCATTCCTGACCATGAATTTTTCGTCAGATCCGAGCTAGCTCCAACGGTTCGCCCGCTATCGGGCTTACAAGAAATGCCTACAAGGGTGAAAGAATGCGCGAATTTTTTCGAATTTTTTTGAGGGGTTTAAAAGTAAAAAAGTCCCGGTTTTTCAGACTTTTCCTGTCGGTTACATATTGTGAAAGGTACCTGCGTGCCAAATTTCAAGTTTCCAGCACTTCTAGAACTATGTTAGAATTTGTATCTATATATCAGTGAGTGAGTCAGTTACACATGCGGCTGTATATAATATTAGGATTACCGATAGAGATATGACAAAAAGTGACTGCACCTTTTCTTGTCGAAAATTTAATTTTGTCTTTCGATTATGCCATCAGATTTAAGCTACGACCTATAATTTAGGCAGTACAGAGCTTAGGACAAAAGGCTGCACTGGGCAGTTTAAAAATATCACGTAAAACATAAAAAATCAATACTTTAAAACGCGTTATGCAGCCAAAACGTTGAGGATAGGGCAAATTGTTACTGAACCTTTTTTGTAGATCACATTATTTCCTAAATCCTGTTGAAAATTTGTTTTGAGCAACGACCAACCGTTTAGCCGCTATCAAGCCCTGAATGTAAATTTTTAGGCGAAAATTTCCAAATATTTTCACTTAATCGCATTTTTGCGGCCAAACTAATGGAGATATAGTAAAAAGTCACTGGACCTTTTTATGTAGATCATCTTATTTCCTAAATCTAACGTGTGTCTTATTTTGACCTCCGACCAATGGTTTCGCCGCTATCGACCCCAAAAACAAAAGTTTCACGTAAATATTACAAAAGAATTGCACATAATCACGTTTTTTTTTTCGGCCAAACCAATGGAGATAGGGCAAAAAGTCACTGGACCTTTTCTGTAGATCGCGCAATTTGCTAATTTGATGGGTCAATCAGATTTGAGCTACGACCAACGGTTCGGCCGCTATCGGGCTCGAAACATTATTTTTATCGAAAAAATCTCTGGAATGTCAAATGTTCGAGCGTTTTGTCGCTTAACCACGGAAGATAGAGCAAAAAGTCACTGAACCTTTTTTGTAGTTCACTTCATTCCTGACCATGAATTTTTCGTCAGATCCGAGCTAGCTCCAACGGTTCGCCCGCTATCGGGCTTACAAAAAATGCCTGCAGGGGTGAAGAATGCGCGAATTTTTTGGAATTTTTTTGAGGGGTTTAAAAGTAAAAAATTCCGGTTTTCAGACTTTTTCCTGGTGGTTACACGTGGAAAGGTACCCTGTGTACCAAATTTCAAGTTTCCAGCACTTCTGGAACTATGTTAGAATTTGTATCTTATACGTGAGTGAGTCAGTCAGTTACACATGCGGCTGTATATATATTAGATAACCGTTAGAGATACAAGAAAAAGTGAATGGACCTTTCTTGTCGAAAATTTGATTTTTTTTCTTTCGATTATGCCATCAGATTTAAGCTACGACCTATAATTTAGGCAGTACAGAGCTTAGGACAAAAGGCTGCACTGGGCAGTTTAAAAATATCACGTAAAACTTAAAAAATCAATACTTTAAAACGCGTTATGCAGCCAAACCGTAGAGGATAGGGCAAAATGTTACTGAACATTTTTTGTAGATCACGCAATTTCTTAAATCCTTTTAAAAATTTGTTTTGAGCTACGACCAACCGTTTAGCCGCTATCGAGCCCGAAAGGTAAATTTTTAGGCGAAAATTTCCAAATATTTTCACTTAATCACGTCTTACGGCCAAACCAATGGAGATAGAGTAAAGAGTTACTGGCACATTTTTGTAGATTACCTCATTTCCTAACTCCAACTTCTGTCTTATTTCGACCTCCGTCCAATGGTTTCGCCGCTATCGAGCCCGAAAACAAAAGTTTCACGTAAAAAATTACAAAACAATTGCACATAATCACGTTTTTTCGGCCGAACCACTGGAGATAGAGCAAAAAGTTACTGGACCTTTTCTGTAGATCGCGCAATTTGCTAATTTGATGGGTCAATCAGATTTGAGCTACGACCTACCGTTCGGCCACTATCAGGCTCGAAACTTTATTTTAAGCAAAAAAATCTCTGGAATGTCAAACATTCCCGCGTTTTGTCGCTTAACCACACGAAGATAGGACAAAAAAGTCACTGAACCTTTTTTGTAGTTCACTTCATTCCTGACCATGAATTTTTCGTCAGATCCGAGCTAGCTCCAACGGTTCGCCCGCTATCGGGCTTACAAGAAATGCCTACAGGGGTAAAGAATGCGCGATTTTTTGGGAATTTTTTTGAGGGATTTAAAAGTAAAAATTCCCGGTTTTCAGACTTTTCCTGTCGATTACACGGCAAAAGGTACCCGCGTGCCAAATTTCAAGTTTCCAGCACTTCTAGAACTATGTTAGAATTTGTATCTATACATCAGTGAGTCAGTTACACATGCGGCTGTATATAATATAGGATAACCGTTAGAGATACAAGAAAAAGTGAATGGACCTTTCTTGTCGAAAATTTGATTTTTTTCTTTCGATTATGCCATCAGATTTAAGCTACGACCTATAATTTAGGCAGTACAGAGCTTAGGACAAAAGGCTGCACTGGGCAGTTTAAAAATATCACGTAAAACTTAAAAAATCAATACTTTAAAACGCGTTATGCAGCCAAACCGTAGAGGATAGGGCAAAATGTTACTGAACATTTTTTGTAGATCACGCAATTTCTTAAATCCTTTTAAAAATTTGTTTTGAGCTACGACCAACCGTTTAGAGCCGCTATCGAGCCCGAAAGGTAAATTTTTAGGCGAAAATTTCCAAATATTTTCACTTAATCACGTTTTACGGCCAAACCAATGGAGATAGAGTAAAGAGTTACTGGCACATTTTTGTAGATTACCTCATTTCCTAACTCCAACTTCTGTCTTATTTCGACCTCCGTCCAATGGTTTCGCCGCTATCGAGCCCGAAAACAAAAGTTTCACGTAAAAATTACAAAACAATTGCACATAATCACGTTTTTCGGCCGAACCATTGGAGATAGAGCAAAAAGTTACTGGACCTTTTCTGTAGATCGCGCAATTTGCTAATTTGATGGGTCAATCAGATTTGAGCTACGACCTACCGTCCGGCCACTATCAGGCTCGAAACTTATTTTTAAGCAAAAAAATCTCTGGAATGTCAAACATTCCCGCGTTTTGTCGCTTAACCACACGAGATAGGACAAAAAGTCACTGAACCTTTTTTGTAGTTCACTTCATTCCTGACCATGAATTTTTCGTCAGATCCGAGCTAGCTCCAACGGTTCGCCCGCTATCGGGCTTACAAGAAATGCCTACAGGGGTAAAGAATGCGCGATTTTTTGGGAATTTTTTTGAGGGATTTAAAAGTAAAAATTCCCGGTTTTCAGACTTTTCCTGTCGATTACACGGCAAAAGGTACCCGCGTGCCAAATTTCAAGTTTCCAGCACTTCTAGAACTATGTTAGAATTTGTATCTATACATCAGTGAGTGAGTCAGTTACACATGCGGCTGTATATAATATAGGACTAGCCTGCATTTTAAGCCTTTAACCCTTAAACATAATTTATTATAAGTATTAATCATATCTCTTAATGGTATAACGGTTTATAACAAGGTAAATTTCCTGGATTTACAGTAAGCTGATTTCATTAGCGTTTTAACCTACTCCAACATATCAAATATATTCCCGACATTGACTGATTATGTTAAAGTAAGATACATACAATAATAACGATGAATAAACGACATAATTTCTATGTCAATGTAATCCAACTAATAGAAGAGCTGACACCTCTTCTACATGAAAGACTACAATAACCGTTTTCAGAGTTCAGTAAGAGATATTTGACTCAACGACAGTTAAAACAACTTCGCTATCTGTTTAACATGACTTATTTATGTTAATCCGCAACAGGTGTCAAAGTCACATGTGTCAATCGTCTCACTGACACTCAAACATCGAGTGACGTAATCAAAGGATGTCCGATGAATAAAAAGGCTGCTTTGTTTCGTCACTGTCCTTTCCGGCCACTGCTTTGTGCCGCAGTCCTATCAGGAAGGGTGTACTTGCTAGCTAGTGACTGCAGTACTGTGTGGCTGCAAAATGTGAAGATATAACAAAGTAGTAGTTACAATTTAGTTGAATATTGTTTCTACAGCATATATTCATGAACTTGTTGTATAACTTTCCTCTTCTTGATTTTAGAATAGCCAAAGGTATACCTGAATGAAAGGATAACAGGTCTTTGGACATTTGACATCGATATACGTTACAAAATGTATGTTTTATACCTTTTGTAACAAATAACAATGGCGAATTTCCGAAATCCTGTTATTCCTTCAAACCTTCCATTGTCATTAACAAAATTAAAAAAAGAATGTACCTAAATATTTTAAAATTACAATACGTCACATAGATCCTTCCATAACATACCATTACCTATTAAATATTGTAATGTTTATTCTCTATATAATATACATATTTATGACAAAAAGCCACTGAGAAATATAAATATTATGATAAAATGTACAAAACTACTATTCTTATCAATTAATTTAGGCACAATCAGCCCCGTATTTTTCTCCAATTTTTCTATATTTTCAGTTTGATGTTGATTTCGTTCCCAATATAATTATTGCAACACAAGGAGTAACTGAATTTTTCCTCTTAAAATTTATGTCAGCAACGCATTTCCTCGTACCTCAACAGCGCTGACGTAAATAGCGTAAAGTTTCTAACACAACCTTCAGGAAAATCTGGATGGAAATTTTGAGGAAACTCAGAGTTACGATCAATTTGATACCCTCACTCAGTATGGCTCACATTGAATATCAATGAGTACTTCATTCACATCCCAGAAATTGAGATCAGTAACTCTTTAAACATCATCGGCTGAATTCATTAGGAGATATACTTTCTCTTACCAAACGGCGACCATCTAAAAATTGAAGGGCTTGAAGTGATTAAAGACTCTAACAGTTAAATTTGCAATTTCACAATGGAAACGTCAAGTATTAATTTTTTTTTAGAAAAACATAAGTGATATATAAAATAATGTAAAAATTAATGTTATACTTGTAATTATAATACGAAATACTTGGAATATAAGACGGTTGGCTTACTCCTAACATGGAAAATATAAGTAGATCGTAATTGCAATTTATTAATCATATCAAATCTATAACATATGGAAATAATAAGTCCATTCAGCTTTGGTATTACAAGTATATAATATATTATAATACCTAGACTATATTGCTAAAGGTTTGTATAAGGTTATGCCACAAGAAAATATTGAGGAAATTAATAAGGAAATTAGGTCGATACCTGCAGTTACAGCTATGAAAAGTACACCCAAAAACATTTACAATGTGAACACACATTTGTAAAACACAATATAAGTCCAATATAAACAGGTTAATGAAGAAAATAAGCGAAATAAATTATTCTATTTAGCTATATACTTGAAGCTTTACATAAAACTTCATGTTTATATTGACAAGATTGACTTTATTGGTGAACCTTGTTTATCTATGAGAATTGATTCAGTGTTAGTGAAACCTACTACTCAAATACCTTGCAAAACTTCTCCTCTGTTTGTTTATATGCCTATTCTCAGATTCAAATAGGTATGCCATCAAGTGAGTTAGCTTCGGTTATAGATGGCTAATCTACGATTTTATAGGCAGATAGGATTACAACGAAAAATTACTCCGTAGCTCACACTAGATGTACCCCAATAGCAATCATTCAGAAGCCACAACAGCAACTGAGTAATTTTATAGGTTACATTATCTATAATTGTAGAAGTATCCTTTCTTTTTGTAGTAAATTTCAAATTATAGTTCCCTAATTTTAAAATGATCATGAACAATTAATATTGTGGCCAAGGTTATGAGCTGTTTTATAACCAACTTTTTCGGGTTCTCTAATGAGAACCCATAGTAAACCATAGTAATCTATGGTTTATATTTTTAACTATTTTACATGCTGATACCCTTTTTATAAGGTAACAATTTGTCACTAATCTTATATAAAGTCAATTTTCCGAAAGCCAAGTTACCTGGAAGAAAATTAATAATAGAATTCAGTGGGTAAAAAAGCTATTAATTACATACATACATACATACATATATATATATAACTATAATTTTTTAAAAGGTGAGGGTATTTATATTAAATAATTTTCTTTTGTGTGTCTTATTGTTTTAACGTATTAATTTAGTAGTTTATCACATCAAAGAATAGGTAATTTGTCAAAAGCAACACATTGCAAATTAATGGAAATCTTATAATATATGAGAAAAAATTATAGCGTATTAAATTAATAGCTGTTTTTCAAAGGCTATCAAATACAAACTGTTGTGTACAGTATAATTATCAAACTGACTTAAATAAGCCATAAATACCTAAATATCCTCATATTAAAGCTAGTATTTTACTCATAAATTGACAGCTCGATACACTATTATAAGTAACGATACAACGTTAATGGGCTCTGACATTGATGTATGACGCGGAGAGGCGGTGAGCGGGGTAGAAGTGAACGCAATAAACACAAGAGCGGCCAAGCGAGGCGTGAGTGATGTGACGCGGTCCATTGATCGAAATAAACTGTAGCTATAATCAATGGTGATATTTTATTGTGTTGTATGGTGGTAATTATAGTTCTACTCTGTTATGAAGATAATATAAAATATGATCACAGATTTCAATTAAGTTGTTTTAGAATTTCCCACTTTACTCATTTTTATTAACAAAAATATATTAGTTGAAATTTATTTGGTTCATTAGGTTAAATTTAACCTAATAGATTTTCATAAACCCTTTTTTATTTATATTATGTTATCTTCATCTCAATACACATGATGATATTCAGACCCACAAACATGTGCATTTTTTTCTTTTTCTTTTAATATTTTCTCGTGTTCTCTCTTTGTGTTTCAATTCCGTTTTCTGATTTTCGCCGTTTTGGTTGTGCTTTTTATTAAGTCTAGTGTCATAAAACATATTGTTATTTGCTGAGATATTGACTAGAAACTAAAAATAATGTAAAGCAAGTGATTATTCCCGGATTTATTACGTCATTTACAGATATCCCTTTCTTATTTCATTGGGAAAAACATTAAAAATCTTCTCTTTACTTAATTCAATCGATTTCAGCAATTATTAAAAAAATAGCCTATTGGTCCAACCACATCTTAAATTAGCACTTAGCAAAACAATCAGCGATAACATGTTATTTATAAGACGAGCTGTTGCCTGCGGCTTTTCACGCAATATTTTTTAATCGAATACCTTAGCCTACTTGGATCAATCAATTACGATATAATATGATTATGTCCTACGATATTTTTTAACGTAAGTATATATACACCAGGTAAGTATTATTTCAGTTTTCATGGATAAGACGATCAGAGGAAAAGGGACTCACTCTTATATTTGGTTTTTCGCATATAGGAGCATTTATGGTTCGAATGAAAATTCTACATACTATAAATTAACATAATAATAATACATAGATGGTAAATATATAACCATCGTCACAGCTGAGATTGCCGTGTTGTATAAATTAATAAAATATAAACATAGCTCTCGTAAACCCACTTATATAAAACAAGTTTATTACCCCAGCCCTTATAATCAACTTCCGGTGTAAGATATTTTTAGTACAAATATTTATTTTCCATCTTGACCTCTACATAAATCTTTCTTGGACTTTAACGAATATAACATGAAAAACGAATTAGTCAAATTTATTAACACATTTAGCGATTAATTCTTATATATAAAATAAGTTCAGATCAATAAACTTACACGTTGTAAATCTTTTACGATATTTAAGGCTGTAATGCCCAATACACTAAATATTATAATTATAATTCAAATTTATATAGTTACCATTATAAGAAGAATAGACTCCAATAGAATGCCGTATCTATGAAATAAGTATCAAGGAAGGAAATATTGGAAAAAAACAGCGAAAGCATATTACAATTATAATAAATCATGGTGTATTAACATGTAAGTCTGACAAAAATTCACAGAAATCGTTTTATTAAAATCTATGAAACTGAAATAATACTACGCAATAGTTCACTAACCATGGTATAAAGTTATAAAATAAAATTCTGCTTAAATAAAAAACCAAATATCGACAAATTTACATTTTCGGTAAGTATTTGATTTATGAAATACCGTATAGAATCCTGACTGGCTAACAAGCACAGCTGTATTTTCCCCTTAGATTGTGTAACAAAGCTAGCATTTACCCACTCTATACAACTACCACATCGCCTATACTATAGGCAACGTTATGTTTAGTGATAGTTGTTACAATGATAACAAAATGATAAGGTAACTTTGAATGGAATAGACAAAGTCAGATAAAAATTGCGGAATACAACTTCGACGACCAAGATGGTAAAATACAGAAATACATGAGGTTCGAAAGTCCGGCTGACATTGATAAGTAGTTCTTTACAGCTCCAGTGGTTCTCCGCTATGTTCTCTAGAAATGCTTGAGCCGGTTCTGTCAAGAGCTAATGAGAGTGGTTTTGGTTGATACTTTTATATGATTTTTTTTTAGAAACAATAAGAGGGAAATGACACCGCAGTGTATACCTCGTGTTGCAAAATTTAAGAGAAATATGTTACATTTAGTGAAGAGGCCCATATTCTTTTATGAAATGTTTTGAAAAAAAGCAACAGCTGTGAACTGGACAACATTTAGTACTAAGTTGATAAAAATAAAATGGTAGTCAGATCCAAACACATGTTTTAAAGGCACGAATGGTAGTACAGCAGCTTTTCTTAAACACATAAATATGCCGTGGGGTTTAATACCATACAGAACTACACTGATAGATATCGACAAAGTCCCTATAATATAAATATAATATATAATTAAAACAAAAAAAGGTTTCATGTTAAACAATGAACCAGCAATTGTGTTGTACAACCAACGAAACAAGACGATCAACATCAGCAGATGAAGGAATGCCATGCTGAAATACTTTATACTTTTTGCTGAGTTTGATGTATGGATTTTCCACATTACCGCTCCCAACCAAATTCACTGAAAATACTCCAACCTCTTGCAGCTCTGTTGTGATTGCTACTACAGCCATTTTTATCCAACATCATAGCAAAATAAATACAATAGGTAATCGTCGTAACGACCGGCAACAAAGTAAAGTTCTAAGTGGTAAAGTTAAGTTTAACTGAGTAAGACTTGATATGATGAAAATTATATTTATTTGGAATAATTTTTACCAATTTACAATTTAAACTTATTGTTCTTGTGTAATGCCTGCCTGATACATTATTAAAGAAAGAAACTATTTCGTTTGATTTATTGACACCTGATGTTTAAAAATCAAACATCCCTGAACATGTGTCTGGATTATTAAGAGCCACGTTGTTATATGGTTTCCTTGTACTGTAATATGTGATTTTCGATGTTAACGAATCAGTTGACAAAAAATACCAGTACGCAAAATAAGTGATAAGGTCGAGAAAAGACAAGGATATGATATTTTAAAAGAGAAACCGGCGTTGGTATTACTAAAGAAATAAATGTTTGACACGATAAGTAACGTAAGAATAGAAGAACTAAGCATTAAGCATTGTGTTCTCATGAAATGAGTAATATTTTTAATTTGATTGAAACTGAAATAACCATGTGATCGAATGGCTAATGGGAATGTTTGTGTAGATAGATTCAATAATATTCTAACTCTTGTGTAGGAGAAGATGATTTTAAAGCCAAGGGCATTGTTAATTACAAATAATATAACAAATAATCAACCATACATTTTTTCCTTGTTGTACATGTTCTAGCAGTGATTCGACGTAGATTGAATTTAAATCGGGACTTAATAACCGATTATTTGGCTGAAAAGGGCAATTTTTCAGTCTACATGTCTTGTCGCCTGATGGTGATATAACCGTCCACATCAATCATCCAACGCCCAATAATGATTAAAACAAAACAGAGGAAGTGTTCAGAATACATTTCAATGGAAAACCCACACGAAATAAACAAGCACTCTACCGACATGTCATCACACTTTTTTTACTTGAAGCCTGTCAGAGTTCATTTACGTAAATAACGTCATAGGTTTCATAAAAAATGTTATTATCACCTGCACTGAAAGAGAGAATGTGTTTCAGCTTGCACCCTTAGTCCTTGACAAATACCAAACACATTGCTAAATTGTACTCGGTTTAATCAATATTACTCGTAAATGAAAGTTAAGGATAAGGTTGTGATATTTAATGACTTAAAGGTACAAAAAAAACTCAGAAAAAGTAGATTCTTTAAAATGATTGAGATTAAACCATTTAGGCACTAATTTGGGGAGGAGGGTTGTTATAGTTTTATTCGTATAACACTACTTTTAAATAATTAAATCTTAGAATGTAAATAGCACAGTACAAAAAATAACAATCACAAAACACAATAACGCTGTCTGCAACTTGTTAATAACACGTTATAACAAAAACAATACTCTTGTTAGAATTGGAGCCCTGTAACATTTTTACATCCACAAATATTATTGACAAACTTACTGTATTGATTTTTGTAGTCCCAAAACATACATTATTTAAAATAGAGAAACATACAAAAATTGCAAAACATATTTATTTCAATAATGCCGTCTGAGGATCACGAAACAAATCTATCATGTAATAAAAATTTTCTGAAATAATGAATCTATGATAAACTCATAAGGCACATAAGGTTCAGAACATAGAAATGTCTAGTTTTAATCAAACCTCTTCTTCTTCTTCAATGGGGCGGCCTATTGCCATGCACTTAAGCCTCACACTGGCTAAAGAAATTTACAGGTTACGTGCGATACTACTGAAGAATTAGACATTAATTATCGGTACAAATACTTACTAACAAACCTTTATACTTGTTTAGGTTTTTTGTAAATCGCTTCTTAAAGCGTTGGTTCGGTTCTCATTACACATCCCCACACACTAACGCCAGTGTTGTTACTCTGCCTGCCGCTTGATTCCCCCCCATTAGAATTCGTTAGTTAGTAAATTATTTACTTATATTAAATTAATTCTTATAACTTAAAATAACCTGTATAAAGTTTGTTGGTGACGATGGAACGTGGACGATGGAGAAAACATAAGGAAATTAGCATAGGTATATGTTACATGTTCAACGTTTCAAGGATTAAATCTATTATATTTGTCAGGAGAAAAGACAACTAGTACATAACAGTTAGGATGTGCGGCAATAGTCTGCCACTAAAAAAGGACGAGAATAAAGAAAAAAAGAGATTAACGTAATCGAAAACTTTCCAGATGAGGAGAAAATGAGCCCAGACGTTGTCACTACACAGTTGAACTTTTCTTTCATTTCTTAGTGGCACTCCATTGCTACTAACTGTTATATACTAGTTGTTTTCTCACCTGACGAAGAGGATAGATCTAAATCCTTAAAACGTTGTGTTATACATTTTGTTTTATATAAAGGTGGCGAAATCCTATTATCCTTTCAAACTTAAAATCTTTGTAGGAAATGTACTTGAAGTTTGGTGATCTCTAGGGACTATCTGACCACATACTCTGAGTGTGTTTGTGTTTGTTTCAAACAGTCTGTGTTACATCCAACCCAACCCTATGTGGCAGTCACTCGTGTATCTCTCAGACCACTTGTTAATTTTATGTCCAATTGTAGATTAATTGGCGGAGGAACATTCAATCGAGCTTTCGGGAAACCATTAATACATATTTTCTGTCCTTGGTTAAATTTTAAGATCAACTACGTTTTGCCCAATTATTATATTTCTCTACCTTTAAAAAAAATAGTGGTAGTTTACCGATTTTAAAATAATTTTTTAAATCAGATCATTTGAATTTTAACTGCTAGTATTTTAAATGTCAAAGTGGCCTAGTGCATTTAAAAAATGTAAAGTGAGAGTGGGCACTCTGAAATAATGAGTGCTTTTTGTCAGTGGTTCTCGCTCAAGGTAATTAGAGTAATTAGAGAGAGAGAGAGAGAGAGAGAGAGACATTTAAATAGATTAGTCTTTGTTTGTTGCATTGTGTACATTATTACCAGTAAAACACGAATAAGTCATATTGTTTTCTAACTTGCTGAGCGTTATCGAAGTGGGAATTTGTATGATAAGTAATAAAAAAATTGTAAACTGTTTTTATTAGTGCTATCGCTAATTTACGATACACTAATCGAGTTATTAATACTGTAACTGTTGTATAATGATCAGTGCATTATTGATACCAACAGCTGAAATTAGGTATTCAAATTTTTTTATTGTTATTAAAAAGTTTTTAATTCATTAAATGTTTGGGAAAACAATGTTTTCTGGATCCAGACAAATTTCATAACAAGTGTACAAATTATAAACAATGTAAAACTAATATTAGCAGTTAAACAGAATTAATACCGTTATTAGTGTATTTTAGTGAGGGATGACGTTAAAAAAATCGTTAAGATTCTCTTATTAATTATCAAAGGAAAATAAGCTTGGTTAAGAATTTTCATAGGAATATTTCTCTTTTAAAATCTGAATTGGTTTGATTTCCCAAATATATGTACAATATTACAATACAATCTGTACAATTAACTTCTAAATTTGTACAATACCGAACGAAGTTTGAAATGTGAACAAAGAATAAGAAATAATCATCATAGAATAAACAACATAAAATAAACATCATAAAAATAACATCATGTACAAAAACATTGTCCTCGGGAAATGAGCCTGCATGGGCTATGATGCCTGTGCGCAGACTCGAGTTGCTCACGCCTGAAGAAATAACGGACTGGATATAATTTAAAAAAATTAATATAAATATAGTACAAAATAATACATCATTACACACCACACACATAAATATATACATATACATGCATGCACATACTTACGCGAATATGCAATGAGTATATTAAAAGGAAAAAACCGCGTAATTTTGATTTGTACCTGTTTTAAAGCATTGAGTATTATTAATTTTAAAACATATACATATTAGCAACAATGGTAAATAATCAGGGTAAATAATCTATACTGAATCTCGCGTTTCTGATTTATTAAAGTTTGAGAATGGTGTATGACCGTAATTTATAAACTTTAAATTATGCATTTCTGAAACCTTTTTAAAAACACATATCTTAAATAAAAAATACATTTTGCATAGTTTGAATTTTATACTTTTATAAAATTAATTTATACAATTTTGCTTCCTCAAATACACAAACAACCTGACATACGAGGAAATAAACAAGATAGGATTATACCTTATATGACATTTCTGACTTTTTTGCGATGAAATACGTATTATGATATAGCTTACTTGTTTTACCTGATATATATCAGGTTGGTTATATATCTTCATAATTCCGTTTTAAACTCATAATTAAACTGACTTTTGAAGACATTGTGTGTTAGATAACTGAACTGACTATAAAATTCATCAGGGAAAAATAATAAAAAGTATTAATGTTAGACTTAATGTTACTGCTGTATGTTGAAGGAAATGAAGTAATCTAAAACATACTATTGGTCAATCTATCATATTTGTATGAACACATACAGGCTCCCAATAGTAGTTTTTTTAGTATTTAACTTTTGAAAAATGAAGACACCGAGAATTAGAGAGTGTTTTGCTGAAGAGCAACTCCTTCAGGCTTAAAGTTTTAGATGTTTTGGCAATCCAGTGCGAGGAATGAGGCTGGGAATCGATTAGCCCTTGTTTGTAAGGACATCCTTACAGAAAGTACAAAGTGTAATGTTTGTAAGGAGAAAGCAGTCCAATTTTCAATATCGTTTCTGGTCTACAGCCTTGGAATTAACAAGCACAAAAATTATATATCGAAGGTAAAAGAAGGAATTGAGTGTTAAATAATGAATTAATAAATAAGCATACTTCTGTTGGATCATATTTGTATGAACACATGCAAGATTTCTTTAGATATTTTTTAAGTATTTAGCTTGTAAACAACTGGATCTAAATTGACCATATATATATATATATATATATATATATGGTCAATTATAAACCAGAATATTTAGAAAAATTTATGTAAATAAAGCTGGAAAGTGTTTAGCAATGAGGAAATCCTTCACGCTTAAGTTTTGGATATTTTGGCGGACCAGCGGGAGGAATGAGGCTCGTAATCGATTAGTCCTTATACTGTTTGTAAAGGGAGACCAGTCACTTTTTTAACATTATTTCTGGCCTACAGCCTTAGAATAACAGGCATCTAAATTATATATCTGATGAAGGTAAAGAACTAATGGAGGTGCACAAATTGAATGCACTCGATAAAGCTTGTTTTGTAACTAGCAAGTTTAATTATACTTTTTCACTATAAAAATCTATCATCATATTTTTTACACTTTTTTAAAAACCACACACAAAAGAGCAGAGTTCAGCAATCAGAAATAATAGAGGCTGCTTCCAGTTGTATAATGTTCTGGATTATTGTGAAAAGTAAACATTCGAGGTGAAAGACTGTTCGTACAAACGGAAACATAAAATGGTTAAGCCGTCAATTAGCGTCTCCCGGGCGAGTATTCACGCATCGCTCTAAGCTGAATCTGATTACCGTCGTGACAGCTTGTTCATTTGATTTTGAAGGTCGCGTGAATAAAGCAAATAAATTAGTTACGACAAACCTTAATATTGTATCTCTTTTATACATTATGCAAAAACGAATGTACGCTTTGCGTACTTTTACCTATATTCTTTTCTATAATACCTAACTAATGCACTTTTACTTCAACCACCAACTTTCTGGTAGTTCAGCTTAAATCATCATTGTTCTGTTTAATTGAAAAGTATATATTCCGATGTTGTGTAAGAGTATTTAGAAACATTGTGTGGTAGAAGGAAACATGAGGAAGGGTACCAAGATGTTATGTCTACCAAGCGTAAATATGGGAAACTTGACATGTGATAACAATTGCCTACATCCCTATGGGGAATGTTATAACAAATTCTTTGGGTGCCACTAAAACGGCATCTGCCAGACCAGAAATTGTGTCTAGAGTATTTAAGATAAAGCTAAACCAAATAAAAAAACTTTTTTGTTTGATTTTTTTATATTAAACACAGTATTCCATATAAAGTAATTCAGCTTCATGAAAATTTTAAATCTTAAGCCTTCTTCAGATATCTTGCGGACAGAGATATACCCACACAGACAGGTATACAGAAGTTAAAATTTTTCCAGTTATATAGTATAGTATTCCCTACGTTTATAATTACAAATTATCAATGTCAGAACTCTTTTATAGGTGTAAAGTATCATGCAACCACATCACGATGAGACACGCTGTTATTATATGTTATGTATCATATGTATATATGAAGGTAACCATTTAGATTTCACTATATTAAGAAAAATTTAAGTAGATATTATATAAAAATTTCAAATACGTGGATCTGTAAAACCCAATGAAAATTAACTTTCAATAGAGTTTGACATGATTTTGATTTTTTAAGCTTTAAAATCTAAACAAAATCTGTTGTTAATTTTGAATACCTTAAAATAATGTATAAACAATTTGGTAGCGATATATAATATTTTACGAATTACAGTTTCAAAAGTATTGTTTTTTTTGACAAATGTTACTTATAGAAAAAAATTGTATTTAAGCTCTTCGTACAAGTGTGCTGGATATTTAAGCTTATTGACTGAAATTTCATGGCAAGTTTACAGTAATTTGTTCAAATGTTTGACGCTGCAAGGTTTTTAAAAATTTTACATTAAAAAGTCAGTATTAAGGTTGGTCTTGTATCTTGGTCTGTAAATCCTATATCTTGTGTGGTCTTGAATCTTAATCCAATGCGTCATGAATGTTAAGATGAACCCCCTGTGTTGATTACTCGTACATTTAATATTCGTAAAGTCAAATGTATTGAAGAGTAACTGGTTGAATAATTAGACTGATTGGTGTGACAATGGAGTAGAGATAACAATCCTCGTCTCAGCTACCAGGTGATAAGGATCACTAGAATCTATCTGATTTTCACAACTAGTTATTTCTATTTCATCAACATTTAAAATTATTTTTATAATGCTTAATTCTCTGTCTCGCATATTATATTATACAAATTTATGCAATTTTGATTATGTAACAATATATTTGTAAATAAAATCATTATGAATTGTCATACACTTTTTGTTGAAAAATATATTTTTTACTAAATATATACAACTGTTGGTAGATGTTCAGTGGGTCATATTTTCTATTAATAATGGAAATATACTAAAGCCACGCTCGCACACGCACATATGCAATTTTCAAAGATTAAATTAAACTTCTTCCTATAGAGAACTAAGGCTTCAAGTAAGATTTCATGACCATACCTCTACTTTTTCTTGGCGTATTTTACACATAGATAAACAAAAACTCATGGTAATTGTTACAGAGAGGGCTTCTTAGCCCTAACGTCGTCAGGTGACATAAGACATTCCATATTTGACAAAAGCTATTTTGTAACCTCCAAAGTGATACCGTTGAATTCTGATTTAGATACGTGAAGCATAGTGGCACTCCAGCGTCCTTCATATTTAGGCATATATAATTAAGCATAATAGTTTTTAGACTAAATGTGCTAGTAAGCAAATACAACATAGAAGTTAATGGATAATTATTAAGGTTTTTTATTTTATCTATAAAATGTTTTAAATATGCTGCACACCACTTTTAATGCAAACAACAATGCAAAACTTCTACACTTGAATCATCAATACGTTTAACCTGAAAGCATAATTAGTTAACCTTTGTAATGTTGTAATTCATCCATATAGGTTATTAAATTAAAACACAAACTTTTTTTTTATAAAAACTAAATTATACTAAGCGGCCAACTTTTCCAATAGTGATCTTAACACCTAACATTACACTAATAGTATTTGTTAGTGTTAAAAATAAAATATAAATAAATTTAAAATAAACTCATATTTACATTTCATTGTGCTATGACAGTTACGAAATTAAAATCAAAGAAGTTAATTCTTTGAGAGGTGAAAAAGCTGTGTTCTTTGTAATTTTACGTTACTCTGAACGAGTGCTGGAATCGCTCCCGTAAACAAACACAGTTGGAGTCAAGTGGACCGTGCCAAAAATCAGTTGATATATCCGGTGGGCAATCACATGGCCAGTGGAACGGCAGCCTCTGATTGGCTCTCAGTTTCATTAAAGCCTGACAACGTTTAATTAGTCTCTTTAATTAAATCCGTGACCAAATTGTCAAACACACCTTATCTTGGGGAAAATGTGGATAATGTAATTATTATCTATTTGAAATATAAATAATTAATTTACACGTCAAATGAGCAACGGCAGCTATCAATCCATTAATGTTTTGTTTTATATTTATTCAGTAATAATCCAATTAAATTATTACATCCTTATTAATTCAACAACTTTGTGTAATACTACGTAAGAAGCATTATTATTTGAACAGCAATAAATCTTATTAATAATTCTTGTACTCCGACTTATAATGTATGTTTTTTAAAATTATTAACTGGTTAATAATAAAGGATAAATAAGATAAAATGAATTATTATAATCCATCAATTTTTTTAAAACTAGAAGTTGTGTTTCTTAATACTAAGATATAGCTACTTTATATATTATTTCTTCATAATGATCTAATACTAGTGAATACATATTTGTAGTGTATATTGAAGATGCTTTCAAATCGTAATATTAATATTAATATATATATATATATATATATATATATATATATATATATATATATATATATATATATTACATTAAAGTGGAGTAAATGTTATATAAATTACAACAAAACAAAAACTATGTGTTGCTAATATTTAAGATTTTCCGAGGTTTCTGACTATACAAAGACAAGAATTTATTGATTTCAACTTAATACTAATATCTTTATTTTCCTACCGATAAAAAATATCTTAGAAAAAAGTGATGCCAACGCTTGGTAGATAAATTTCCTTTCGAAGTGGGTTTTATTCTAAGGCTACACGTTTTATTCAGAAGTTTGAAATTTCACTCGCATCGATTCCCACTGTCAATTTTAATCGGTTTTAACTAAATTAGTATTATATTCTATTCTATGATGAATAATGGTATGAGGATTAGGAGGAAATATACTGCGCAGCATCTACCATTTATACATATTTTAAGCTCTCATCCTGTGATAAAGTAAGCAGTATTTGGACATCTAGATGGAACGAGCATCTTGAAAGCATATCTATTTGACCACCCATTTTTAACACCGGATCTAACAACCTGTGCTTCAGAGATCATTGTTAAAGCCAATATCGAATATGCCACTATTATCCTATTATTTGTTAACCTAGGGATCGAACTTTTCGTTGATATTATGAGTTTACTGTTGTTAGTTGTGTGTACAAGAAGTACACACAAGAAGTTTTGAGTTCTTTTAATTTGTCATAATCAGGTAAAAAATAGCTCTAGGAAATTAGTCCTTACTTGAATGTTTCCCTCAAATGTCAAATAACTAATCATTAGTACTTACATGAAACAAAGTATAAAACATTATACTTAATGTTTAATGCTGTTTAATGTCTTTTAATGTTTTGCATACTAAATGAATATAATTAAAATATAAAAATTATTGAGTTAATATCATAAAGGGCTAAAACCATACGTGACATGTGTGAATATTACACATGCAAAATTCTGCTCTGTGTTCTTATAATATGTTAATATTTATTAACCAGTAAACAATTATTGTTTCATTCGATATTTGAGAGTTAAGTACATTGAGTGTATGTGAACATAAAGAAACTGATAATATTTTCATAAATTGTAAATTAACTGCTGATTGTATATTCTTTCCTATCGGATATTGTTAGTGAGCACAAGTATAGATAGTTCAAAGGAATCTCCTTCAAACACACTACATAATTGATCTCAGGTGAACATTCTAGGAAAGTATATACACGACATTAGTTGCACCAAAAAGAACATGAATACAACTTCTTGGTAAGCGATATATTTATATAACTTATTCTTTCTTGTGTGTTTCGGTCTTCTATTTGCAACTATAATTCTTGAGGTACTTCTGCTTTATTAAAGGCTACATATACTTTTCCATGAATACTTTCTAAACTTCCAAATAGATACTAATTTGTGGAAATATGTGACCTTGAGCTTTATTTATAGTCATTGTAGTGGTATTCGTAACTTAAATTGAATTCTGAGAATAGAAAAATGCATGCTTTTGACTCCTGTTATTAAGTAAAGAATAACTTGGAAGATTTACTGATTGCTCTTTGTTTCTACCATTAATTATTTCCAAGTTTAAATATTTTTAAAACATAAATTTCACAATTAGTTTTGCTCCATTTAATATTCCAGAAGATGAATTCGTCTTTCTGATTTACATAACTACATATCGAGTTTTTTATTTTAAATTGTGTAGTGGCATTAGTAACACTAAGTAACACTAAAAAGTGTTACTGAGTTTAAATATTCCAGTGGCATGTTTAAATTCTCTGTTACATCGTCAGATATTATGAAATCTATAATTGAGTGCCAAGTTTCCAGCATCTTCTACATTTTCAAATCTAAAATCTTTCGATTATGAGTTCTGTAAACCTTTAACCATAGATATTGATAGTTTGCATTTCTTCCAGGCAATTTTCTTCTTTCTTGGCGGTCTTCTAGTAGTCCTCAGGCAATAACTGATTCTTTACATACACCTCTATATGTTCCTTTAATATTTCTCCATTTAAAGGATTTTCCTCCTTCGACATGAAGAAGTAATATTATAATGTAACATCGCTCTACATCATTTGGTGCAACACTATATATCCGCCCTATAATTTAGTTCCCAACCCTTTGCCTTTTTGATACTTTTAATTTTTAATTGTCATGAATTTTTGAATACAGATATTTATGAGCTTCTTGTTTTTAATCAAAAGTCTGTCAAAGTTGTGTATTTGTTAGTGGCGTTTTAAAGAGCCAAATCCTCTTTTCCAGATTTTAAATAAAGTTTTACAATCCCTCTTGGTGTGCAGCCAAACGAATAATAGTAGATGATGTTTGCATAATTCATTATTACATCATAGTTTTTTTAATTCTGGATAAATTTTTAACAAGCCAAATCATTAATTTCGATAAAAATATTTGATAGTTTCAATGCTTCATCAAACCTCCAAACTTATGTGCACGTTGTTGGTGCTTCTGCCACTTTTAGTCTATGTTTGTGGAAAATGCATTTGGGAATTAAATTAATAATGTATAAGCCTATGGGAATTGGCTGAGCGTTAATCAATATTTTTATATTGGTCTTATGGGTAACCCAGTAAGAACACAACGAACGAGAAAACACCAAGCAAATATATTTGTAAACAAACTGAGTACTATCATAAAAGTTTTGTACACGAAACATTTTTTTCTAGTGCTAACAGGAAAAATAGAGTTGAAAAACCACGTCATGATTTGGAAACTAGATTTGATTTCAGCTTACTCTTCCGTTCTAGTACCCTCCCTTGCTAACAGAAACTTCTAGAGAAAGATTAAATCTTTATACTTTTGATATGCATGGAAACCTACTTTCGACATAAACAATAATGAGTGCTGTGATCAGTGCATACCTAACCATGGAACTTTGATGAACGTTAATAAAGATAAACAATTCCTCTATTGTACACTGAAGAGATGTTTTTTCTTATTATTTTTTGTATATCCATCTATCTTTCTGCAGGACAACTCAACAATGGAATGAGTCATATTATATGTCAAATTTTGCCACTAGCCTCAGCGAAGGAACAAGTTGTGTAGAGTATTCCTAACTTATTTAAAGGGTAATAGAGAAAATATAGATTAGAAATTCAACCTTAAAAGTCTGTTACAAGTTTTTATTTTGGCGTACTCGTGCGCTCTGTTACCATCCCTAGCTCACGGCACTTTTATTACGAATACTGCTATGAAACTTAAATTAGTAAAAAAATAATAAATAAGCTCGCTAAAAATCATAAACATCCCCAAAAACTATTTCGAAACTCGTATCAAACTCCTTTTGGTATCTGTTGCGATTTACTTTGCTGGTGAGACCGTAACCAAAAACTGCGTGTTTCATAGTAATGTAATATTAAATATTGCTATTTTTATACATATTTTATACAGGTTTAAGTAAAATACAACAATATTTTTATTATAATAGGATATTTCAAATTATTAATGTGATAAAATTTTATTTTTATTTTCATAAACACGTTTTTCTTTTAATCCGTATAAGTTAAAGTTATGGAAGAAGTAGGGTTTTCCTTTAGTGTAAAAGTATCTCCCCGGGTAAGTAGATGATCACTGCAAATTCCGAATTTAAAGCTAATTCTAAATGAAGTTTAAAAATCTTACTCGTGTATACTGATTATCTTTGTACAAGCAATGACGTCATCCTATTTTTTCTTCCGTTGTAAGCTGATGATATGTATTAGGTACTTTTTACTTATGCATATGTGCAACGAACACACAATGTTTTGTTATGGTTAAAAAAGTAGGAATTTCATAAAAAGAAAAATTCCTAAATAAAAAAACCACGAAGAGAAAGCAGTTAACCATTAAATTTGAAATCATAAAAATGGGATCCAACCAATAGGTTGAATAATAAAACGAAAGTAGTTTCACAATATATAATCGTGTAAATACTACTATTAAAAATGATATTCATAATTTTTTCTCATGCCCCATTTTCTAAAATTGTAAGCTATTTTAAGCCTACATTTATAATTGCTTTAAATAATCAAAACTAAATATAGATGAAGTATGTTAAGTTTTGAATAGTAACAAAATACTAAATTTAAATGTTTACTTGTATGTATTTTTTTTTACTATAAATTTTTCTTAGACGTTTAGTGGCAGTTCCTATGTTAACTGAAACGTAAGTATATTGATTATGTGAAAACATTGCTAAGTCCACGAGTTCACAGTAAGGCTCGGATATGCCCTGAGTTCTTGGATCACACAATTGAATGCTGGCATTTACAAGAAAGTTCACGTTGTTATTGTTGTGTGTATAAATGAGAGTGGGAACACTCTATACTGCAGGGATTCCAATTACTTGATGAAGCGCGCTCTACATCCTGGTCACGTAACTACTGTCCGGAAAGATCAATCAGCACTTCGTCTCGTAGAAGAAAGTTCACGTTGTTATTGTTGTGTGTATAAATGAGAGTGGGAACACTCCATACTGCAGGGATTCCAATTACTTGATGAAGCGCGCTCTACAGCCCGGTCACGTAACTACTGTCCGGAAAGATCAATCAGCACTTCGTCAGTATTTACACAACATTCTTCTTACAACTAAAACTGTATTTTCAGTACATTTTTATTGTTTTCTAGCAAATATATGTACAGTATATTCTATGTCAATATTCAATGATAATGGTAGCATATTAATAGTTAAAAATATAAAAATAATAATCAACGCTTATTTTTGTTTTTAATGCCATTACATAAACCTTAGGAACTTTATAAGACATGTTAATCGGTTAAAAAGATAACAACATGCATGTATGAGGAATTTCTGTTCTTAAACCTTTATATAATCCCATTTTAACGTTACTTTAGTCTAATAGATTTTACATAGTGAAATTTAGATGTTGTGATGTCTTTTATATCAGTTTTCTATAACTAAGCTTATACGCATTGGATTTTAAATGACACGAAATATTTTCTAATTGCGAAAAACAACTTTCAACTACAGCCTGAAATCGGCTTAGTAGGCAAGTTCTGAGAGCCTCCAGGGATAAACAAATCCTCGGCTTCCTATTTATCTATCGGGGATCTTAATTTGCGCCAGTGACCTAAAACTACCTATTTGAAGAGAGCTCCTTTGGCCAAATCCTATTTATACATATGCTATGTACTTGTATATGCTAACATGAACTTTATATGGAATAAATGTTAACCCAGAATTGGTTTCAGTATCCTTTAAGCCAAAAACCATAGGAGGTTTCTGCTGTATTACCTTACATATTTTAGTAATATCATCATATATAGATTAACTTTCATCAAAACGAACACTCTTCGTAGCCATGGCGTGAAGGACTTCAACCAAGGATTACTCTTTTGGAGCTATTGAGGATTAGCCATTGGGAAAACTTACTTTGTATAATACAATAACAGACGTTTTATGAATCTGTGGAACTTGATCAATGTTGGCAGAACTATATACATGTTTTGCAAATTTCAGCAAATGCAACAAAATTATTGAGACCTATTGAATTGTACCGGACCAAAAGGTCAAAGCACTAAATGTCTGAGAGCTTCGATAGGCCATGAAAACAGAAGCCAAGATCACCCAGAGGGTCATATCTGTCTTAGATCATTTAGAGCTAAGAAGCTTCCGGGTTCCACTTTGTGAGGGCATCTACATATAGGGCGTCTACCAGATGGCGAGACATCCCGTTAGGTTTTAAAAAATCCAAATCCAATATTTTTCATCATCCTGTTTTACCTTTCTTGTAACCTATGTTGTAAGTATTACAGACTTACAACATAGTTTAGATAATCTTACACCGTGAATTGTTATGTATGTGGATTGTAAGTCTTTGTGTACACAATACAGTGAACAACATATTTTGTCACCACCAAAGTTTGTTTTCAGTGCTATTATCATCTACTGTACTTCCGGTATAAGGTATTTCCGGTGCCGGAAGTCTGTTAAAAGCATAATAAAAATGTGTGTATATTTTCACATTTTTATGACGTGAGAAAGTTCAAGAAACATATCTAAAGTTCTTCTAGGAGTTGCAACCTTATTACCCCTATGTGTGATTGATATGTATGCTTTTTTTGAATTTTTGTATTTAAGTAATGGGGCCTTGTGTGGAAAATTTCATTTTATAGGACTGCGGGAAGGCAAAAAAACAAAGATCAGCCCTTATGGGTAGTTGATCTTTATGAATAATTATCTTTTCAGTTGAGAGCATAACGTAGATGTGTGGCAAATTTCATCGTTATAGGGCAAAGCAAAATATGGTTATTCCATGCGTTAAACAATAATTCAATCCATATTGATGTTTATTCAGCGTGAAAAAGCGTTAGTTTTTTATTTGTCATGAGCCATACCCGTTCCAAATATCAACATTTTGAAACATCGGGAAATAACTAAGTATGTTTTGCAATGAAAAGGCAAAGGTTCATAGTTAAATATATTAATAAAAGTGGTTTGGAATACCGATAGGTAAAAGCCATTTATAAAACTCGGCAAAAACGGTCTCTTGTTCGGCAAAAAAAAACTCATCCAAGAGTTTTTTAATAGTTATAACACATGTAGATGAATGAAAGTGATTACATGACATTTTATACTCGTAATACAGTAGTTTTACCTTAAACAAGAAAGCTATTGTAGATGCAGTAGTTTATGCTATTGACTGCGGCAGACGCTTTGCGGCGGCATTACTCACTGTCCTCATTAGTAAATATGGAGACGCAGTAGAGGTGTTAATTACATGTGGTATTGTATAGCAAGAAGTACATTGTATACTATGTTAACACGTTTACTGTTCTAAGGGCTTTACAATAATTAACACTATCCTCATTAGGCAATTTATCTCGTTTGTAGATAGTGGTAGGGTAGAGCAAGAAATATATTGTATACTATGTTGACAAGTTTACTGTTCTATGCACTTTGAAATTAACACTGTTGTCAATAGCTAATTTATGTCCTTATATTAATATGATATAGCAAGAAATATATTGTATGCTATGTTAACATTTTTACTGTTCTAAGGGCTTTACAATTAACACTATCCTCATTAGCCAATTTATCTCGTTTGTAGATAGTGGTAGGGTAGAGCAAGAAATATATTGTATACTATGTTGACAAGTTTACTGTTCTAAGCACTTTGCATTTAACACTGTTGCCAATAGCTAATTTATGTAATTATATTGGTAAGATATAGCAAGAAATAGATTTTATACTATGTTAACACGTTTACGGTTCTAAGCACTTTGCATTTAACACTGTTGCCAATAGCTAATTTATGTCTTGTATAGTGGTAGGGTTTAACAAGAAATACATTACGTTTACTGTTCTAAGCACTTTGCAATTTACACTCGTCTCAATAGCCAATTTATGTCCTGTACAGAGCTGCAGTATTTGCATTACACTGCTGTACTTATACTAACTCGTATACTAATATTTCTAGTTATATTATATGTGGTTGCGTACACTTTCCTGTCCCCTTTCATGTGTGTAACAATATTTAATAGTGTTACTCCTTTCATATTTAGGTTGTCCATACAGTACCTAAAACGATAAATAACTTAAACTTTCTTTAGACATTCTCCTAACATGAATTTTAAAGTAATGATTGTATCGTTAATGTAAATGTAATTGCTTGTTTTTGTGTGTTTGCGCATACATTTGTTATAATTGTTTCAAATTTAATTTTGCTTAAGAATGTATTGTTATCACTGGGAATCACAAACAATATAACAAATATTAGGTAAAAAAAAATAGTTGTATAAATCAACAAAATGCAAGATATTGAAAAATCCAACGCCACAGAACAAAATAAATAGAAATTCGATGATTATTGTATTTATAGGATTACGTGTGGTGGTTGTCTATTATATTAAAAAGAGGAAGATCCTTGAGGCCCGTTCTTAAGAGCACCTGTCAAAATGCTCCGAAATCCAGCATTGTCCAATAATGAATGTTGCACAGACATAGTTTTAGTAGAATTCTATATAATTTAGATATACTCCATAAACATAAAATGAGTATTATAACTGGCATGGAGAACCTCGAAATTTATAAACCAATAAATGGAATACAACTAAGAGCTTGGATGACAAAATAAATAACCAGTATGAAACAAAGATACCCGTATAAACACAAATAACACACCTGATCCATGTTATAGTCCACAGATAAAATGACGGTGACTCATCAGTTGTGACTAGGCGACCATAAAACGCGCACCTCGGATAGGAATCAAAATTGCTCTCAATTTTAAACGGGAAATATGTGATTAGTGTAATTTTATTTATTTTTCCTTTCATGTTTCTATTTCAATTTTAATTTACTGATAAACCGTTATGATGCAAGACCCGAAGTTACTGATGTGCCGATGAAATATGCCGTCAAAGTGAACGACAATTAAATTACTTAAAATGCAAACATTTTGTATGGTTTAAACCTTCCTCATATTGGTTTGCATTCTTACTCATTCTCTGTGCTATTCCTATTGTTTCCAATTTTCATACTTCCGTGCCGAGAATAATACTTGGGAGAAATCATATTATTTTATGGCTGTTCAAACTTAGAGGAAATAAATGTGTTAAGGAAGTTTTCAAATTAAATTATTTATTTGTTTAATTTTCTGTAACAATAAAATCAATCGAAAAAACATCTGCTGGTTGCATTGAAGATATTTACCTATTTAATACGATTTTTATTGAGTCATATAGTTAAGCTTCATGATTTTAGGTAAAGTAGATTAAAGTAGTGGTGTGCCAGTACAGTGGTGCTCTAATTCTTTTTAAATTTCCTTGATTTGCTTAGAAAAGTAAAATTACAATGTGAAGGTGTCTTACCAAGGAATTATGATGCAACCTCTACCAACGTTGGCATGGATGTTCATTCATAATCATATTCGTATATATAAATTAAAAATACTCATTCTAGGGTACATTCTAATTGAGTGTTGAATAATTTCTTTTTGTTTTTTAGGGTGGAGGCTATTGCTGCTCAGGTTGAACTTCAATATCTTAATTACAATCTTTTTTAAATCATTTGTTGAAGCCATAGGACCTAGAGCCAATTTCCACTGTATAGGCAGCCTGTGTACACTTGAAAACGACACTTTTCTAAAAGAATATAGTGATCAACAGCTCAGCTAATATTTTTTGAGGTAGAAACGTAAGCAGGTGAAATGGTAGAGTACCAATTTAATCTTCATCAAAACTGATGCAATTGATGACACATTGTTTCCTTGGAAATAAATGTTTTCTATAAATTTCAAGAGATATCAGGGTATCTCGTCTTCTGGAATTAAATGTACTTGTTGTGATGATGAGTGGCTGATGTAAAACTCATCGTCGGAGCCACGTTGAGGCAGCAAATTAAGACCTGACTGCAGGAATGGGGCAGCTGATGTCTTATTCTTGTAAACATCGCCAACGAAAATACGCAATTTGAAAAATACCCTAACATAAGGAAATAATAAAAGGAAGGACAATTTTATCAACAATACTTACTCCTTTTAGTAAAAAGTATCTTACGAATGTTGATCGTTTAAATTATCTGACCCTACAAAGTATTCTCAGCTCAGGTAATGAAGATTTTTCACGTAGAAAAGTCCGTGATGCAACTTTATTATAAGCTCTATGATCTAAGACATCCAATCATATGCTAAGTGAACGGGCACGACGACTACAGACAGAGCTTAGTGATCATGCACGACGACTTCACCTTCTCCTAATTAACGTGCGTGATGACTAACTATATCCTACGCATAGTGATCGTGCACAAAGACTACAGACAGCGCTAAGTGATCATGAACGACGACTTCACCTTCTCCTAATTATCTTGCGTAATGACTAACTATATCCTGCGCATAGTGTAATAATAATAATAATAAATTATTTATTGCATAGAACATAAAAACAATGTTATAGCAATCATCAGGTATATCGAGCTAAACTTTCCATTCGTTCTACCATCGAAGTCCCTTCCATACATACAATTTTCCGTTCACTCTATCTCACTCATTCGAATTGATCCACCACTTCCCCGGTCAGTCAACTAATTGAGAGGTCTCCCAATTGTGTCCAATAAACTCGTCTATACTGTAGAACGCATGTGTAATCAATGTTGTTTTTAGACGAGCTTTGAATGCCTTCAGCATGGGGACACGTGCGTGATGACTAACTATGCGCATAGTGATAGTGCACAAAGACTACAGACAGCGCTAAGTGATCATGCACGACGACTTCACCTTCTCCTAATTATCGTGCGTGATGACTAACTATATCCTGCGCATAGTGATCGTGCACAAAGACTAGAGACAGCGCTAAGTGATCATGCACGACGACTTCACCTTCTCATAATTATCGTGCGTGATGACTAACTATATCCTGCGCATAGTGATCGTGCACAAAGACTACAGACAGCGCTAAGTAATCATGCACGACGACTTCCCCTTCTCATAATTATCGTGCGTGATGACTAACTATATCCTGCGCATAGTGATCGTGCACAAAGACTACAGTCAGCTCTAAGTTATCTTGCACGACGACTTCACCTTCTCCTAATTATCGTGCGTGATGTCTATTTATATCCTGCGCATAGTGATCGTGCACAAAGACTACAGACAGCGCTTAGTGATCATGCACGACGACTTCACCTACTCCTAATTATCGTGCGTGATGACTATATCCTGCGCCAAGTGATCGTGCACAAAGACTCCATACATCCTGCACTATGATCGTCCATAACGAAAAGATATTATTTTCCAATGATAGTGCGCTTTTAGGAAAATAACTCACATGCAATGGACGGTTTTCACTTTATTTTATACCACTTAGTGGAAATACTTCACTTACCAAAGTGATATCAATCACACACAGGACAACGACTCATTGACCAATCTGTGTATCATATACATAATATCAATCTAAGGTATTGAGTAGCTGCTCCATTCTTCACAATTTATCCAACATCAGACTACAGCTATCTAGTCGCTTACAGTACGATGACGTTTGATGCAACCGCAACGAGTAATGGCACCTCTACCAACGTAAATTTCTAGGTTTGACAGATAGCCAACATGTCAACACTAGATATCAACTATATGTCGTCAACTTTTTGCAGTATTGCATATTCTGTTTGGGTGGCAATGGGTTTGTTTTACCATAAACAATTTGTTGCAAAAACACATTCCATATCTTTATTCTTTGGACAACTCTTCTTTTTCATTTCTCTTGTTTAATATTCTCTGTCGGTCACATATAATATGTACCAATGGCAGTGTGAAAGTTTTATCGCTACGTATTAATATTTATTAGCAAGCTTTAAAAATATAAAATTGCAAGGCTTATTAGATGGAGAGTGTAAAAAGTAACAGAAAAAACAAATGCAAAAACACCAGAAAACATTTCAACAATTATTAAAGATTTTAAGTAAAGGTGCTACAAATATATAATAATTTCGGACACAATAATACCATTCATTATAGCATTATTTACCATAGCATTATTCGTATTGAAAATGTACTTATATAATATAAATTTTACATGGAGTAGTACTGGTGTAATCGCTAAAAGCAATTTGTTGAATTAGATGTATACTGGAATCCATTGTTGTTAACATAGAAGACTTCACATTTTAATACTAAATAATGAGTACAGAATACGAAATGAACTTTGGCCACTCGGGAGCTGAAACATTATTTTAAAAGGCCAGAGAGTTCCAGCCTATGAATAAATTACGGAAACTCTTTATTGCAGTGGTCGGATAGGCATGTAAAGTAAGTTGATAAATTTTACATAAAAATGTTGTTAAAATTCTCTAATCTTATCTTTTGAAAAACATAATATGAACAGTAATTAGTTTAAAATATTGATGAACTGAATTTTTCAATAAGAATAAATGTATTAGAACGAATAATGGAAAATAGCACTAATAATTTCTATCTATTATTTAAGAATAATACTTTTTTGCATGGCACTGCACCATTATTTATGGTTAAAAGAGTAATCATACTATATAGCCAATATTAAAATGTATTTAACAGACTAACTCTAACCAGATAAATCTTGCAGTTGTGCATTATTTGGTGACATTGGAAATGTATGATATGAAATGTATGATATGTTAGTAAGTTACATATAGATTATGTAATCATAAATATTAAATTATAATTTTAGTAAACTCGTATAATTGTAGTAATCGAAATTGGAACATAATTATCTATTTAAGAATATTTATTCAATGCTAACAGATAGTTTTATTTAAATATCTTTCATGTGATTAATAATGTGAACACCATTCTTACACGGCAAACTAAGCTTAGATTGTCTGTGTGAATACCCTTGACGATAATGGAGTATATCCCTATTAAGTTTATTGTGTTCAGCAATCTCGTTACGGGTCATAAGTTTCTCTTAGATTTGCTAAAGGCTCCCTAAAGTGCTTTGCAGAATGCGATTGGTCGTCTTCATGCGAAAACCGTCCATGAGAAACAAATTTTGAGAGAAGTTTCTTTCTAGTGAACAAATAGTGCGGCTTCCGTATAACCCAGTACTTCGATATATTTTTTAATATTTATCTCAATAAATTCATGTGTCTTTATGTAAATGAAGTGCCAAAGGTATAGTTCGATGTTATTCTGTTAAATATCTCTATGTATCAAAACCGCAGTATACCACGAACTTTTTTGACTGCTTCTTTTAATACTGCAGATACAAAGCCGTCATGGTTTTAGTCGCTGCAGCTGGTCACGTTGATTTTAGGTTCGGAATATTTTAGAAGTGCTTAATTTTATTTCTGCTCTATTTATCGCTTTTTTGGCATGAAGGTCTTTATATCGCCTCTTGCTACCACCTATCATATATAAAACTTCGCTGTGAGTTCCCGACTTTGTGATCTGATATGTATTGTAAATAATAATAAAATATATTTTCACCGATAATGTTATAAAACATGTTGTAAAATGTTCCAAAAACTTGTATGGTCTTACTTTTAAATGAAATATATAACATATTCTTTCTGCCCTGCTCCCTAGAGTTCTTGACATGGCAAACGAGTTATTTTAATAGCTTCTAGACTTTGTGTTGGTCCACGTACCTTTGTGAACTAACTTATTAATCTTAGTACACCTTACACGATTAATATACTTGGTTTGTTACGTCTATATTATTAAAATCTTTTTATTAAAATATTAATTTATTCATAGTGCCAATGATTTTTGTTACAGTTTAAAGCCTACTGATTAAAAACATAATTAATATTGCTATGTTTAGTTTTACCTATGTAATATTAGACACATTTTGCCATGTTTGCTGAGTCCAAAATGATATAGCTAACTTGGACGTCATAAGTTTGCAAAGTTGCCTAAGTTGATTGAACGCCACGCGGACATTCAACTGCAACTGAGCGAGAATACCGTTGTTAAACTTCATCCCCAAATACTTCGTAAATACCAAGCTTCGGTATAATGATATTACAATGCAACTGAAATATTAAAAAAAGGCACCGTTTCTTTTATTATACGGTCTGGTTTCTAGAACAAGTTTTAAATTATTAGTCATCAATGCATTTAATACGATACTATAGTCATTGTCATCTTCAATCGTTTCATTAAGTACACGCCAGCAGAGTGGCAAGGAATATGAAGACTTGTATTATGTTGGTTATTTTTATAGCCGGCCTCATAATTAAAAATTAGAAAGGTAAAAAGACTGTATCCTATTTTAATTATTTTCTTGGAAGTATATAGTGACTGTGTGAGACATGAATGAGATTTTTAAGGAACATTATGATGTACCTAAGTAGATAATTGCTATGTAAAGGGTTTATTATTATACTTGGTGCAATGCAACTACGAATTATTGTTAGGGTAGAAGTTTGGATTGAGAGATCCAAAGATCGTGGAAATTTAATACGCAATGAAAAGTCCAAATGTTTGTGTATTCTTGAATTCACTGCACTCTCGTACACTCTTGCGTACTTTTCTTAGGAATCTCAGTTAAAAGTATGTTGACAGTTAATTGATACGAATATTCTTGTCATAGGTTTATTTCAGTAAATTTAAAATTATTAAAACAATAGCTGCAAAAGAACCATATACATAGCTAATTGCGCAGTGTAGCGGGAGTAACCGAATCAAGCAGTGTCGAGTGTGGCAGCTGCTTGGATGGAAGACCACTGAATCATCCTGTCCTTGCAAGCAGTCCGCCTTCACGGGCATTGTTGGTGGTTCGGAAGTTACCTTGAAAGCCGTTGGTTAAGCTATGTTAAGAGAGTGTTACGGCGGGCTTTTCAGCCCTAATTTTGTCTAGTAAAATGTTATTCTATACTTTTTTCGTAGCTGGTTCGTTTTTATAAGAGTGACATATTGTTACAATAAATTGTGTCCAATGTTTTCACAACCAGCTGTATCGTATTATTATTTTACTCTTAATTTTATATTCATTTTCACAGTTTTATCTCAGGTATTCCAAAAAAATTTACATCTTAAGTACGTTTCGTTTGCAATGTAATTAAAACTTTTTATGTATATGAGTTTGGGACAGAAACCAATTACTAGGCTAAACACTATTTTTATAATTTAACTGTAATTGTTGGATTTTAAACTATCCCTATTGGTATGCAACGTAATGTGTATGTAATAAATATTCAAAACTTTTATATTGTAAATAGTACGGTTTTTTACCATTACTAATTTCTTATCGTATATGATTAGTACCAATTTTGTACACTAAATAACTTTGACGAATAACTTCATATAGACTCAATGTTCAAAATACAGATTTTGCTGAATTATTTGTCGTTCACAAATTTAATTCATTCTATTATAAAAGTATTCAAGTAAAAAATACATTGCATTTTGTTAAAACTGTATATATATATATATATATATATATATATATATATATTTCATATATTTTAAAATTTTAGGAACTATATCATCGAGCGAACCAAATAATAAAATTAATTATTACAATTAGCGTTCTGGAACTAATTATATTATAAATTGTTTAATCTCATTAAGACGCAAATTGGTTTTCTGGGGTTTCACAAGAAATGACTTTTAGAGGAAAACGTATTGACTTAAATACAATCAAGTGTATTTTATGGCTCCAGTAGGGCGCCAAGTTGGAGTAAAGTTTACTGTGTTCAGCTTGTGTTTAGTAGACGTTCGACTACTTTCAAGTGTACTTACGGCTGAGTTAATAGCATTACAACAATACACTACCGATTCTTTCATTTTTCGACTACCGATTACCGATTTTCGACTTTAAGGGTATGAACAGCATAAGCCTACAGTGCTAAGTTTTAGCTTTGTAACTCATAAACAATTCACGTAAATTGTGAAAGAGGATAATACTAGTATATATCTCGTAAAGCTTTTAAAATCCGATTAAACGTTATATTTCCAAGGCTATAAAAGATAACAATTCAATTTTTCTAATCTAAAGAACTAATATTTTTTTAATTGTTTATGTGATAAATTTAAGCAATGGGTTGGTGTGCTTAGAATTTTTATTTAACAATCTTACAAATTCTTTATACAAATATATTAGTATACTTTCTATAATAGACTATGTTTGACTAAAAGTTGTTTGTAGTTTTTGCAGGTTTCTTCTGAAACTAATAAGTTTCAAATAAAGTCTTTAGTGTAAAATTACATTTTTCCAACTACATTTCTGGAGATATATAAGTAAATAAAGACTAGATTACACTAGCAATGTATGCTTAGTCTGGATGAGTGCTTATAATCTCGTTTCATATAACCTGTGAGTTTGCACCATATAATTTTCTTTAACGCTTATTAATACAGAAAATTATATAAATATTATATAATATATTATTACTATACAGAAAATTACTCGGAAAGATATAATTAAAAAACGAAAGATATCTAATATACCTTAGTTATCTTTTCCACAGTCTTCTTTACACCATAATGGTAAATAATAATGAACCAAAAAAGCATTCAACTTTAAATGAAAGATGATAAATCAAAATTCAACTAAATAAATCATATTAGTTATAACTATGCAAGATCAAATCCATCGATTTGTGCTTATCATATTAATATTCACAAAATCCAATATTGTTTATATGATATGATGACATTTGATCAAATAAAATGTTGTTATTAAATGTATCTTTTTTGCGTGGACTGATGTCAACAAGAAAGATACGGATTATTTATATCGCATTACTATATGACCAGAGCAATATTAACACTTTTACCGTATCACCGGTCTGTGAGACCGGAGGGGAATTTCATGTTTCTGACATTGGCACTACTGGTGTTCGGTTGCCTCCTCCACGCTCAGTAGCTGTCAACCGGTCTCTCCTGAGCCGTTTTTGATTGGTTTTAGTTTGTCTAGGGCGTTTGACCTTGAATCAGTCCAGTTATTTTTTGAGTGCTACGGTCTACTGTACCGGACGAAACGGTTACTGTAACTATTCTACCGGTCTGTCATACCGGGTGATACGGTTAAAGTGTGAATAGTTATTACGTGTTTGAATATATTAGTTTTATGTTTTATTATAACTTGTTATAATCATGAGTGACTCGGAAAGTTTAAGAGTGAACGATGGAAGATTTAACGAGCGACTTTTATAACTCCTGCATAACGTTGAAGGGGATGATAGTGACGATGAACCTGTTGACGATTAGGATGAAGATCCAAATTATGTAGTGTCTGATAACGAACTAAATCAAAGTAAAAGTGATGATAGTTTTGCTGTTGATGAACCCCAACTAGAATATGAAGATGACATCCACTATAGTGGCGAAGTTATTTGGTTCAGGAATCTGAAGATGACTTTTTTTGGGGAAAGATAGTAGCGTGTGGTGCAGAAAGGAGCCATCCAAGCAGCGCAGAACACCTCAACATAACATTTAGAGGGGACCATTACCCGGGCCTACTGCAAGAGCAAGAGAGCATTATGTAACAATCCACTCATTACAAGATTTGAATTCATAAAACGTCTGACCTTAAAACTTATAAAGCCTCACATGACAAGACGCCGAGAAATTCAAAATTAGCCAAGAGACATTAGACGCGTCATCACGGAGTACGTTGGAGAAACAGAAGCTGCAAATCCTAATGAATGTGTTCCTAGTGACAAACTGGGAAAACGGAAGACTTGTCCCAAGTGCCCAGCTGCTAAGGAAAGAAAAACCAATTACAAATGTATCAAATGCGGACAACCCATCTGTTTGGAGTGCAGCAGAAAGTTGTGAATTTCATGTGTTCAGAATATCTAAAATCTGTGGTACTTTTTTTGTATGTACTTATGCCTTTTTAAGTTTTAATTGCTTTGGTAAAAATGTATGTGTATTTCTGATACTTTTAAATACAGCTTTATACAATACCAGTATTCTAGAATATTATTTTCCATCATAAATTCCCCAAATTATTAAATCTTATAATTTTTGCAATTATAAACATTTGAAAAATATTAATTGTAGTTTTTTTCTCAACAGGGAATAATTGTAAATATGTTTTGTGTTTAAATTTGAACTAAAAAACAAAAATAGCACAAAAACAGCAAAAAAACCTCCCTCAGGTCTGTGAGACCGGATGATACTGTAAGTGATTGTAATGTCATGATACGGTAAAAGTGTTAACATAGTAGCAGCTGCGATGTTTAACAAATAAACGTCCTGTGTTTGACTCAATGAGGATATAATGAGTATCGGTGTTTGGTTGCCATTGTTATGTTTATGTAAGGACTTCATTAAGCTCTTAAAAGCATTTGTAGAGAGAATTGTTCATTCGTGCTGCTATGAAAATAATATATACAAGAATCAACATTTAAACAGATACTAATAAACCAACTGAGCTGATAATCCAATTGGTACTGGATACTACAAATATAATTACCAATAATATACAGGTTAGGAATAATAAAAATAAAAAGAGAAAGAATTATACGATCATAAACCGTTCTGTCTAGCTTCTTTAGTGTATGTTCGTTAAGGTTATCGAAAAGTTTAATGTGTAAAACTTAAATAATCACTCTTTCATCTTCCAAACAATGACGTTTTAAAATATTCAAAATTGAAAATATCCATAATATTATATCCTAAAGGTTATTAAGATGAGGAATTTGCTACTATAATCATGGTTTTTTAGAATAGTTTATAACAAATCTAACTGCAACCAACTTACTCCAGGTTGAACGGTTTAAAAATTGTGTTTTCTGTTTTACGAGTGTTGGCTGTTTTAGTTGTTCTTTCATATGAAAACAAATTTAACTGTAATAAAAACATCAATTTTTTAAGTAATTTGTGAATGATGAAAATCCATTAACTGAGGAAGTTAGTATTTGAATTTTTAGAATACCCTAGCCGTACTTGAGTATCACTAAATACTCAACGACGACAATAGACGTCACTCAAAGATATTTTAAGCTTTCCGTTAGCGAAGCATGCCTCCCAGGGGGCTTTTAAAATGTATCTTTCTACATTTTTGTTTACTTAGCATTAGGCTATAGGCTAGATATTTTACATGAAGCTTTTTTATACAAGTGACATGGAGTTCGATGGTATTGAATGTCCCTCTATGTGAGTTTTTGAGATTTTGATTTTATTACTGTCTACAGGTTATCTGTATGATGAATTTACTATGGATACAATCTTTTTTAATTTTTTTAACTCAGGGAGGTGAGGAAATTCTTCTTTTACTTATTTGTGCCAGTTTTATCTCCCTCCATTTATAAGTCATAGATTTGAAATTTAGGATAAAAGTTTATTATAAAATATATGACACAAAGTCCTTCTATGCAACCTAGCTAAGCGTCAGAGAAACGTAACTATCCATAAATATCCTAAAAAAATATATAATAAAAAACTAACTGAGCCATGGACTTGAACTTTTGTGAGGAATTTCAATTTCTGTGGTGTAGCATACTCCTATTTTATATTATTGACATCCTAAGTTAAACAGAAATAAAGCTAAAGACTGTTTATGTAATATATATTTCTATGTAACACCCTGTGTAAGTGACTTTATGTAGTAAATGTTATATAATATAGACTATGCTAGATGTGTTTCATGTATCAATATGGTAGAACGTTTGAATAAATGTCATAAAACGCAAATACGCATTGTTGCTAAATATTTACCTATTTGTTTACAGTATACAAGTAGAATGTAAACTCATATTATAATGATAGAGCTCAATATTAATATAATGAAATTACTAACGGAACGCTAAAAATTTATGCTGTCTAACTTTTTTCAGGGTAACAAATCATGCTGAAAAACATTAATTTTTAAACATGTATATTACTTACTGTATAATCAAATTTATTTGTAATTTATTATTAAATCTGTTTCGAATCCTATGTAGATTACTTTTCCATTTCTGCTATGTAATTTCGAAACCAATTTTGTCCTGTCTAAACAATTCTGTCCGCATTTTAATCGTTTAAAAATAAATATTTGAAAAGGTGCAAAATTTCTTAAACTAGTTAATTAACTACCTGGGTCTTCCCAAGTTGTTTTCTTCATTAATAAGCATTAAAGACAGAATATGGATAGTAAATTGCGTCTAGACCCCCAATAAAAAGCATTTTTAAAATTTGAGGTTATTGTAGTAATTTAAAACTTATGCTATGAGTTTTAATTAACCTAACTTACATTTTATACTCTCTAGACGCTGTAAGTATACAATAAAACCTTGAATCACTGTGTTCTTAAACAAACAAATATATTTAAAACATTTATTTTAATTAATAGCTAGTATGAGGATGTGAAAAAATAATCTCCGTTTAAAAATATCAAACAAAATATTAGACATGGTTCACTAAATAGTAACTAAATATGTTGAAATCGTTACTATGTATAAATTTTCATACTTTAAAACATCAATAGAACCTTAATTTCATTTATTGATAGCTTAACATTTATTATATTCGTAAAAATTTAATGCACAGGAAGCAATTATTAAATATGCTATCACTTAATGTATGCAAGTCGACGCGCAACGGTCATGTTTGCTGACGATGTGGCGAACTCAGCCTAGTGCTGAATGCTGATGCCATCACTTATCAGCTGCCCTGTTTCAGCCCTCTTTGTCTTCAGCAACCCCTCACAATATGCATAGTATGTTTCTATCGATTGTCAAAGCCTTCCTTCTTAACCCTAATCCATGCAATTTTGAATACTTAAGTACGAACCGGTTATTTTACAAGTACAAGTACATTAATGATATAACAATGTACACGTAATAGTAGACATTCTCGTTCAAATATCAATCACTAAGTATTATCAAACAGAATACTTGGAGTAGAGTATTTTCACTATTATCTAGATGTTTTCCACCTGAGTGATGAAACTTTTCGATATACGATCTTGTTTTCGTAAAGTAAGGTATATTTGGCAAATTTTTATCTCTATTTCAACTCAAAATCAAAATTTTGAAAAACTGCTTTAATTATTAAGACATAAATTTTGTAACACAATACGTAAACTAGTATATCCAAACAGTTCATTTGATCAAAATCAGTGTACCACTTTTGTACCATCACTTTTCATAATTCCAAATATTTTTTCCTGGCGAAATTTTACGAATCTATTATGATCTACCTTGTCTGGAATAATGCATAGTAAGAAGGTAAATTTGTAAAAACTTATATTAAATGTAAATCAAAGGAATTTCTTGTTATTCAGTGATAATAATTGTTTAGACATTTTAAAGAAATAAATGAGTTCAAAAATAATATGTCGTCTATCGTTAAAGAATATTCATGTGAATAACTTTAAATTCATCTATTATAAAATAATACTCGTAATAATCGAATTTCTAAATATATCAAATTAAATATTCTTCACACACAAAATACCTTTATAAGCCGTATAAAGCTGGATATTATGTGCACTTGGGATTTAACGTAATATATTATCGGCACAGCAATAAGGAGTTCATTCTTTTATTGATATTGATATAGTACACATATACGTTGATCCCAATGCCTCCATACTTTCAGATAACATACGATTTTATGTTATTTAAAAGCTATCCCGCTTCTGATGTATTATTCAAAAATACGCCAAATTAAATTACAGATTTACTGGTTAATAAAAACTTATTTTATTTTAGTAACTTATCTTTTTCTCAATATAATTTAAATAATCGAATGTAAAAACTATTTTAGATCGGATAATGTACAGTACATTATTGTATGTTATTAACTATAAGACACCTATTAATACAGAATCCCAATTTGATATATGTAGATTCATGTTATAACAAGGTGGGACTACGTCACACAATGTATCTAATGAAATTTCATTAAGAATTTCAAATCTATAGCTAATTACATCTTTGCGATATCCTGCAGACAGATAGATAGGCAGGCAGACAATCCTACAGAACAGAAATGTTTACCTTACCCGGCAGATCACATATAAATTGTGTGCCTACCGAGTAATAGCATTCAATGACGCTCAGCCCAATTCCTTGGTCCGACATGCAACATCATATTCTCATTCTTCTCAATGTAGAAAGTTGTGTGACAACTTTCTACAACAAGTATACAGATACAATTTTTCTCGTTATAACTTTCTTCATGATTCTATATTATTTTTTTTAATTGAAGTTAAGTTTTATAGCAGTGTTTAAATAATAAAAGTTTAGTGAGTTAAGGAGGATATTACAAAGCAAGAGTGCGTTGATATCTAATCTTGTCACTAACTTTTAACATTGACTTTATTCTTTATTATTTTTCTATACTATAGAGGTATGCCAAATGTGTAATTATATCACTTGTTAAACGCCAAATCCAAATAGTGTTATGCACTATTTTAAATAAAGCTTCATGCTTAAAGTTATAACCAAGTGTTTTGATTACCATCACGAAATTAAGATAAAAGAAGCTAGATACAACGCTTGATGCACGTATAATTTTGTTGTTGGTTTTGTTTTTATTATTGTTACCTAACTATTAGTAATCGTATGTGTTTTATATAGTACAAGTTTGTTTCTTATCTCTGTTGGTTTACTGGTATTTGTTTAGATTATTATTCTCGTTTATTTATTTTCAGAGCAGCTAAGCACGATCCAACAATTCTCTCTGCAAATGCTTTTAAGAGCTTAATGATGTCCTTCTATAAACACAACAATGACAACCAAACACTCATTATTCTTACTGACTCAAAAACAGGTCGTTTGTTTGTTAAACATCGCAGCTGCTCCTATGTTAATATGGCTCTACTCATCCAGTAATGCGATATAAATAATTCATATCCTTCTTGTTGACAACAGGTCACGCAAAATTAATACTAAAAGTACAATTATTTTTTCTTGGACAAATGTTATCATGTCATAGAAAAAATGGCTTGGCTTGAGTGAATATTACTATTATTAACACAACTCGATGGATGTGATCTTGTATAGTTATAACCAATATAATTTACATTGCTAACTATTTATCATCTTTTATTTCAAAGTTTAATGCTTATTTGGTTAGCATTAATATTAACCAAAAGGTGTAAAGTGGAGTGTGGAAGATGTAACGAAAAGTGTAAGTTATATATGTGTAAAAATACCGTACATTTAATTTTATATCAGATCAAGCATTCATTGATAGTGTAATCTAGTCTTTATTAACTTATATATTGGAGATTAAACTAATCTATGCATTAGAGGCTTTGTTTTGAACGTAATAAATTCAAAAGAATCTCTAAAAGAATATAAACAATTGCTAGTAAAATATTATCCAATATGGCTAAATATATAAAAATAAATATTAAATTATTTGCGTAAAGAATAGGCAAGAGGTGAAACAAATAATACACCTATACCAAATCTTTAAAAAATGTATTACATAAAGAATTACGGAAAGTTTAGTTACGTAGATTAAGCAAATAATGAATATACTTCAGTCGACAGCGTAAAACTTAATATGCGTTAAATGCTGTCAATAATAATTTAAATGTTGAAATTGATATATACATTCAAAAGAACATCAGGATCCCTCATGATTAAACTAAGTCTTTCATATATGTTAAATACGTTAAATACATAATATTCAATTTTATTATGGGCTATCTGTATTTTGAAAAGAAGGAATTTTTTAATTCTCGAAAATAGTTACATTATCTGGCCACACCATAACGATACGAAACAACACAAGATTTTAAAGGCATCCTTTGATGAGAAAGGCTATAATCTACACAAAGTGTAACGTAGTTTAGAAAGAGAGAGAAAAGAATATTAATTCCAGGAGTAGAGGATATGTGTAAAGGGTCTGTCTATAAACACCTGTGTAGTGTGTACGAGGCTGTGGACAGGAATCTACAGTCAGTGGGGTGAATGTAGAGCTTCCTACACTAACCGAATAGGTCGTCTGTGTACCTTGTGTTACTCCAGTAGAATCTTCAATTAGACAGTAAGGATGTGGATATAATATCACTGTAATAAGCATTCTTCATGTTTGATAAATTCATTTCTGATAAGTATATGGATTATTTAGATAAATTATACTACAATTATAAAGCTATTTTTAGCAAAACGACGTGTTTAATTTAAATAATACATCGCGCATGCATAGTGGAAACCACAAGGATTTTGAGATTTATGAAGTACAATTGGTCAATTTAGCAACCCCTCGATAATTTAAATTCATATATAGTTTATATCTTATTCAACTAAAGTACATTTGATTATACCTTGTTTTCTATTTCGTTTAAGAGATCTCAAGGATTATTTTAGTCATATAATCCAATCCCTCTCCCCTTTGAGTTGTCATTAATTAATATAGTATAATCAAGACGTTCATATTACTGAGGAATTATTGACTTACAGATATTTTCAATTTGTACAAGAACTGTAATTGTTTTAAATTGTAAACATCTTGTAAAAAGTGGTGTTAAACTGCCATACATATATGAGCGAATTGTTGAAAGGTACTTATAGAATCAGCGATATTCAACAATTCAAACAATGATAGGAGAATAAGGGTTTGCCCATCAGCAAACTCTCGAGTAAGCGAATCAAAAGTTGTAATGATCACAATTCAAACATAACACTGTGGAAATGATTTATCATAGCTTTTGGATTAGGGTAAGGTATGTTTTTGTTGAAGTTGCTTCCAAACAATAACATAATTTTTAACCATCCTTGACGATATGTCCACGTGTACCTGTCTATGCGTGTCTACAGCAGCTTTCATAAGAACGTTACAAACATTTAATGAACTAGGGGTTTTTATGCATTTTTGCCTTAAAATTAATAAAATTATAGAGTCAACTCAGGATCGAAGGACAAAAATTATTTTTATCTAAACAAATTACATTTACAGAGTTAAATCTATGATAAAAGAATTAGACTGAGCGGATTTCATGCTGCCCTGGATCTAATTAAAACAAAAAATAAATTAAATCAGTTTTTTTGTAAGAGAACAGGATGTATACAAAACCAGAGACGTTAAAGAGTTGTATAATATAGGACTGTATAACTCAGAGACGTTGTATAATATAGGACTGCCAAACTCACGGAAGTGGTCTTAACAGATTGTGTCACATGTTTGGGCTGTTATTATACTGAATTAGTTTTTATTGATAGTGCAATCAATATTAAAATTTTAAATATTTTATTTTTTGTATTTTTTGTATTTTTTCTAGAAAAAGTGGAAATTTCTTGTTGCATGAGAATTCTTGAATATATATATGTAAACATTCTTAAAATACTCCTAAAATATCTGGAGAAAGTATTTAAACGTACAACTTTACTATTATAGGTACCGTCAAAGGTACACAACTATAAAATTGTCAGCTATACGAAATAAACGAGCAGTAGCTTAAAATAATAGTAGCAGGAAGCTTCGTCTTGATTAATATCTCGAGATCAACAGATAATTAAATCCTCTCTATTTGACTCTTCAAGTTAAACTCTGATGTTGATTGGACTGATTTCTTGATCTTTAATGAAAAACATTATCTTGACTTAATGTAAAAAGTATTGAAATTTGTCTTTTATTTATTCTACTATAAAGATTTGCAAGATAAAAAAATTTCAAACCTATCTCTCTTAAGCTGTTCAGTGTTATAATACTCCATTCTTTTGTTAACCCAAATTTTATGAAACACGCTTTATAAAATTGTAATGAATTTAAAAAATATAACAAAAAAAATATATATATAAAATACAAATAAATAATAATAATATAGAATTAATATTATTATTATATTATGTTGATATATATAATATTGTTTTTATATTAAAAAAATTAAACATAATCAGTCAGTTTAATGTGCAATGGTTCTTTTTCTCATAACGATGGAACGGCAGAGTTTACAGATATGAGCTAAGAACGAATTTGCATTGCATAAGCACAAAACCTGGTTTCTAATGACATCGACAGAGGAATGTCTCCCACGACATCGACTGCCAGCCGCGGCTGTGTTTTTTTATCTTGAGAGACCGAGTTAACCCTCAAGTGCTTCAATGCTAGGTACATCAACGTTTCATATTGTTTAGGCTCTCATATTTTGTGTATTCTCTTCAGTATGTCGTAAAATATTTTTGCTATTTTTTCGGTTCTGAGTGTAGTTATATCGTATCCCAATTGGAAAAAAATATTTCTTTTAATGGGATTCATACCATGTGTACGACTTTGCATGAAACATAACAAACCTAGTTGTTAGTTAAACATTACAAATGTATTTCGTTGTTCTAAGTAATTGTGTGAAGTGTTAAGAGTTATCTAAAATGCCAGCAAAATTAATTTATCCCCTTATTAGACAATGAGAATACCTCTTTAACAAAATTGCACCATGTTTTGTAGTGTGGATGTCTATTATGTCAAAACGATGTAAAGAATATATTTTGTGCTTTTTCGTCACCTAGTTACGTATTTTGCATCTCTTCAGACGAACATGACTCCAGATTCCAAGGAGTCGCCTGTGACAAGCGCACTTAGAGTAAGTTGAACTGGAGCTAAACACAATATTCATATTGATTCAACCCTCTGCACCGTAGCTTTGTTGTGTGTACTATGTTTTATTGTAAAAGGCAATATAAGCTTTATTTGCCACAAAGTTATTTTCAAAACGAAGTGTAAAGTAATGAATATGTCCAAACCCTTTAGCAAAAGTGGGGTTGAGTTATAATTGCTAGATCGATTTTGATAACAGTCTAATGATAATTTTTATCTTGAAATAACTATTCAAAAACATTTATAGTAAACTATTTTAACCGTGGAAGATTTCTTCCTAAGGTTTCGTAAGATTTACAAACTAATAATGTAAATGATACTTTATTTAGTTGAATTAAAATAGATGTTTCAGGGCACACATCAGAATAGCCATTGCACTAAAATGTCACAATTATCCCATTGGCTGCGTTAAGGAATTAAAATATAGGCAGTGCATTACAGATTTTTTTTTAATCAGTCCTATTCGACACAGATTTTATGTTTTACATGACTTATTTTACTGTAGTGGTAATCCATAGTTAGTACTAAGACCACATTAATGAGACTAAACTAAAGAAAACCATTACAATCAAGTCTAATGGACAGCAGCCTTTGATGTAACGAGGAAAAATAAAGTGAATGAAATAATCTTTTGATCTCAGTGTTAATTAAGTCAAAGCTGACTGCTCGTTCATTTCGTATGGATTTCAGTTATTATCAATCTTTCCGTATACATAAATCTTACTAATTTTTTGTGCAAAATTTTATATTTGTATATTTTGTATATTATATATGACTCCTCGGATTAAACTTATTGGCAGATTAGTAAAAACCTTTTAAATTAAAAAACTTGTATTAAAAACCCTTACGTAGTACCTTACAGGTACGTTGTTTTATATTACATTTGTATGTCCATAATTTGAACAGGTTTATATAAATATATAGTTACTTACCGTAAGACTTATAAAGTCTCTGCTTTAAAAAAGTAATAACATTGTCTACTTAATGAACTTTGGAACAATCACGCAGTGAGTGCTGGGATTGGCTAAAAACCAAAAGCGGGCAGGTGTGTCTCCTATTGTAATAAATAATTCATACTTTACCCGATATGGATCCGAGTGAGAGGGTGGGAGAGTGAATAAGGGAGAGCGATAGAGACAGAGAGAATACAAAGTGTAATTTCATATATGGAGCCCCAGGGAGGAATAATGAAAATAAGTTTCTTCTCAAAACCACCGAGTGTCATAGTTGGCCTCTGCAGTGGTTTGTTATACTCGCACAACTGAATGTAAACTGAGAGTAACACTCTCAATAGTAAAATAAGTATTATTTTTATATTTTTTAAATATTTAAAAAATAAAACAATAAATGTATAATATGTAGTTTTAATTATAACTTATAACTTGTTTCACCTGATATAGCGTCTAATAATTGCTATTTCAAATACAATATGCAAAGATTTGTTTTTAATTACCTAAATTTATAGGTAAATTTATTTGTTAACGTTCATTATATAGTATCATAGTTTTTCCATTGTCTTCCGTCCTGATACAATTGTATCCCTTTTTACTTATAACCAAGATTAAACTATAATGCGTTTACATGTATTGTGCATTCGCTGTTGTTTAAGCCCTTTACTTGCGCATTTACTAGGTATGGTGTCCTCTGATTGCAGTGTTTATAGAAACAAATACTGGATCCTGATGTCCTCTTAGATTCAATAAGTAATAGAGTCATTGTAATAAGTCGTAACTGCTTAAACAGTCTAGTTTTCTGTACTAGAAAATGAAAAACATCCAGAAGTGACTCTCGGTGACACTATTCCTTGAAAACTTCCAGTTTCAGAAAAAAACTAATTATTACACGTAATAATAATTATTTTACACGTATCCTCTCCACAACCACAGTTCCATAACCTTTAGGAATTCCACAGGCGTGTTTCTCAGATTTATTATAAGAACGTGATTACATTAATAGCTAACATCAATGTCAGAGAGTATTGTTGACAAACCTTCAAAAAATTGTAACTGTTGACTCTGCGAAGTTATTGCATTTTAGAACCAGTTTCATTCTGCTTATCTAGATCTCTCCTACAAGGACCCAAGACTTACACAGGCGTGAGACACGAGGCAAAGATAGCTAACGAACTGGGACACACAGAACGGTAGCATATGGGTGTCCACTTTATTGTCAAGTTGCCATATTTGTTTTAGTATAGCAACGCCCAAGGCGTACATTGGGATACCTGAAAAATGACAAAACATTGTAGAATACGGCTTTGGACGCAATTTCCCGATAACAAACTTTTACATTACAGGCATATCCTTTTTAAATGGCAGAGGAACCACTCCTGTAATAAACAACGATCACTTTAAGTCATTCCAATCTCCTTCTCAACTTTCTAAAAATTTAATTATTTAAAGACTGTTATACGTACAATACTTACTATTGTTACCATTATTCGCAGCACAGTAGAACAGATGGCATTTTTTATGAAAACTTAATATTTATAATAAATACTATTTTGGAAAACAATTTTCTTAGGAATAATTGACCTTAATTTGGTTTTTCGTTTTGGACCGAGCACTTGTCACTTAAAACTCTCTTTAGTCTCGTGGATGTCAACGAATCCTCATAATCCTCTATTGTGAAAACACGACATATCTCTATTTCTAAGACTACGACATATCAGAAAAAGTAATTATGTAAGAAACATCTTCTCTCACATAACACGTCTTTAAATTAACCTGCCGTATAAACTTCTAGCCAATTGTGGAGAACAGTAAGATAGTGTTATAAATCTTTGAAGTAAGATATGTGTTTTGAGTAAAATCCACATTCCGTGGAATTACTAGGAATCCTTTCACCATACATAGAATATTGTATCTATAAACGAAGGTAGTTTAAAAATCCTTTTCGACCTGTGAGTTATTATCAAGCTTTCTGAGTTCAGTCAATGATGATTCCGATTACTGACTGATCATGGGAGGATACCTGAGCTCGCGGCACATCGTTTATTAATTCACTGCACAGGTACGGGAAGTCATGGCTTTCAACAGGGTGACGTTAAAGATCCATGTACAAACTGTACATATTTATTGAAGACGGGAATCAAAAGGAAACTGGGCCGCTGGATATACCTCGCTCATATACCTCATCTAAGTACCTCACAACGTGTATCGATGAATCCTTAAAACCAATCATACTCAATGGGGTATCATTAGTTATTCAATTACTTTAATCAAACTGTAATATTTCTCCAAGCATTTTTAGGTCAGGGATGATCAATAATATCAAGTACATTAATAAATCAAGTACGGAAGCTATTGATCTCTATTCGATTACTCCAAATTCAGCATTGACAAGGATTGCACAGATCAATAAGATTTCATTATCATATCTCAGTGTTTTCTCGAGAGTGATTGCATGCTAAGTTCGTAAGAACATATTTGGTATCATGGAACAGCTTGTAGTCAATAACCCTTGGTGTCAATAATCTATTATTTTCAAAAATCATCTATATCTGGCTCCACAGACACAAAAGACTTTTGTTCAATGTTGGAGCATCATCGGAAATCCATCTCAGGATTTTATAACTATGTAGTTTGTTGGTTCTTAACAGTAGTATTAACTGTATCAGACAAATAAACTGACCACTCTAATATCTTACAGTTAGGTACAAAATATCTTAGATTTTTGTAACGAGACGCTTATGCGGAAATGTCCTGAGTAGTAGCTGGTTACATCGTACTTACATTTGTACAATTTACATACTGTGTTAAAAAATAATAAAGGTATTGAAATAATATAATTATTTTCATTGGACTTTAAACGTTTATCTGAGTATTATCATTAGTAATGAAAATAATGATATTATAATATATATATTTACATACATATGTATGTTTGTATATACAATAGTTAAGATTTTGCCACTGTTGTTTTGCAGTTGATTATCTCACAGTACATGAAGAAGTTGTTAATTGTGAGTAGATAGCTCAAACACATTTTGTGCAAACTTAGCTAAGCACCTCTCTCGAGATCTTGTTACACTGTTGCCGCAGCAATGAACAAGGCTAATTCACTGTGCCTACAAACAACACAACTACGAGCTAACTGTAATGAAATTCTCACATCTCATATCACATCATGTATTTTACAGTACGTGAAATAGTCTATGTATGTAGACACTTTCTACCACATTATAAACTCTTTTAGTACTTAAAATAGTTACTTTAAATGGATGGAATTTATTTAATATGCAAGTCCGTGTATCGTATGAAAACTGCCAGATATACAGAAACAATACTCAGAATCAAGTATCTCAAGAAATCCAATATAGGACAATAGGCATACGATCCTATTGTTCTATTGCCTTACCGACTACCCCCTGCCTTGTTGCAATGCAAATATAACATTTTGATCTCAGCCTGCCTTTATTATTTATTTTGTTTTTGTTTCAGTTTTCCGATTTAGAAGTTTATTTATTACAAAAAGTGTATTAATATCTTCAATGCAACCAGCGGATATTTATTTTTGATTGATATTATTGTTGCGAAAACTAAAGATATAAATAATTTCATTTATAATAAATACTGCCATGACATATGTATTGCTTCTAAATTTTAACAGCAATAAATAATATAACTTTACCCGAGAATTATTCTCGGCACGGAAGTATTATAAGAGGACACAATAGGAATAGCAATAGGAGAATAAGTAATAATTGCCAGTCAGTTTGAGGAGGAAAGAAAGATTTAAAACAACACAAAATGCTTTTCCCTCTAAGTATTTAAATTCTTGTTCACCTGTCGACATATTTCATCGGCACATCTGTAACTTCAGGACTTAATAAATAGTTTACACACATGAAAGGTGACAGGAAGGTTTGCGCAACCACATATACTATAGCTAGTAATAGTAGTTACCAGATAGTATACGTACAGCAGTTTAATGCAGATAATGCAATTTTATACAGGACATATACTGGCTATTGACTATTTAATATGAATCATAGAGTTAAGATTTATGATTTTAGACAACGTAGATTAGATTAGATTAACTTAGAGTGCTGTGCCAAGACGACGGTAGGGTAGACCGGGGCACTTTGTCACAAGGGTACTTTGTCACAAAGTCTACTGTGGGAGAACGGGGAGGAGTAGGGAAATTTGAGTGACACCGCTGGATTCCTTAGGTTGGCACTACATCACCCAGACAGTATGAGACCTGTCCGTCGTCAGTTGCTCGTACAAACAAGTGAAGTGTGTTTTTGATAACCCAAAGTAAATTCTGTGACCTATAAGTGGTGATTTTTGTAAACCACTGCGTTCCACCAAGGTATGAAAATGTTATATTATTGCATTCTTTAGCTCACGGGGAACAGAACTACGTTAAGTTATTTAGATTAATTAGAATATTACTTAGTTAAAATGTAAACATAAACAAAATTCGTCGCGTGGGGTACTTTGTCACAAATTCGACGGGGAACTTTGTCACAATAGTTAAATGGGCTCTTTAGCAACTTTCACTAATAATCGCGTATTTTTGCAGATGGTGTATAAATATAATCGGAAAACCGAAAGGGCTACTCCCAAAGTGGAAGACATGATGCGAGCGGCCCAATCATTACGTAGACAAGAGAATAGACTTTCATTATGAGAAGCAGCAGCTGAATTCGGTGTTAATTACAAAGCTCTGGAAAGATTTTCTAAAAAACTTATACCTGAACAACTTACTACAGGATTGTGCAACATTACTTTTGGACATTCATTGTGTAATCGAGTATTTAGTGATGACGAAGAAATAATGTTAAAGGATTACCTAAAGCAAGCCTGTGATATTTATTATGGTTTATCACCTAAGGAAGTAAGGCAACTGGCCTACAGTTATGGCATAGCCCTAAAAAAACAACTTCCATTGAAATGGACTGACACAAAAATGGCCGGCCCGGATTGGTTTACGTCCTTTTTTAAAACGTCACCCTCAGCTGCAGTTACGTAAACCCCAAGCTACAAGTTTAGCCCGAGCTACAAGCTTCAATAAGACCAATGTAGCAGGTTTTTTTGACAACCTTTCCAAAGTTTTGGATCGTAACAAATATATTCCCGCTGAAATATATATAACAGGACGAGTCAGGACTAGTCACTGTCCAAAGGCCCAACAGAGTTGATGCTAGAAAAGGTTTTAAACAGATCGGAGCGCTAACATCTGCTGAAAGAGGGTCGCTTGTGACCATTGCTGTCGCGGTCTCAGCGACTCGAAACACAGTCCACCCCCTTTTTGTGTTCCCCAGAGTAAATTACAAAGAACATTTTGCCCGGGATGGCCCTGTTGGTTGCGTCGGAGCCTGCAATCCCTTAGGTTGGATGAATGAGGACATTTTTGTAAGTTTTTTAAAACACTTTGGTAAACACGTCAAATCCACCAAAGAGTCGCCAGATATTACTACTGAACAACCATGAAACTCATTTATCTATTGAAGCACTTGATTATGCTAAGAATAATGGTGTTGTTATGTTATCATTTCCTCCGGATTGTTCACACAAGCTCCAACCTCTTGATAGGTCGGTGTTCGGCCCTTTGAAAACTTTCTTCAATTCAGCTTGTGACGGATGGATGAAAAGCAACCCAGGAAAAACTATTTGCATCTATGATATTCCCGGCCTAGTAAAGGATGTTTTTCCCATGGCTGTCACACCTTCCAATATAATGGCAGGTTTTAAAGTAACAGGAATTTATCCACTTAAAAGAGACATCTTCACAGACATTGACTTTATGCCAAGCTATGTTACCGATCGTCCTGTTCCTGTTGCTGTGACCAGTGCGACCCCAGCTGCAGCAACTGAATCAGAAGTTTATGAGGAAATCAATCCCGCCATAGAAATACCTTACATCACAATTGCACAATCTTCCATAAACTATGGGGCATCCATTTCAAAAGCTTCACCTGCAGTTATCCCTGCTAACAAGCAGAACGTCAGTATCAGCCCACGTGAAAAGCTGAACCAAGGAAAGTCTCAATCAAAGGCAGGAAAAAAAAGAAGTTCTGCTATTTTAACAGACACTCCAGTAAATAAGAAGCTAGAAGAGGAGAAGATCAACGCGGCAGCAAAAAAATGAAACGTAAAAATAGGTTATATGCACAGAGCTATGTAAAACTCAGTCAGAGTAACCCGAAAAAAATTGGCTTGAAAAAAATCAAAGTTGAACCTTCAGAAAAAAAACAGCCAGTTAAAAAAACATCTACCCAATAGACTCATCAGAAGACGACAGCTGCAGTTGTCTAGTATGTGGTGATGCCTACGAAGACAGTCCTCCAAATGAAAAATGGATCCAATGCACAAAATGTAGGGAATGGGCTTTCGGGAATTGTGGAAGAGGAACTGTGTTCTATGTGTGTGTGAAAACTGTGACGCCGATGAAGAAGTTTAAACTTTTCCCTGTATTGTTAGGCAATTATTTGGTATTTAGGCCCCTACCTAAGAATGTTATTATTTCATGTTCTTTATTTTACATGAAAAATTGCTTTTTATATGATGTACTTAAGTTATATAACCATTACAATATAAAATATAATGTATAATTAAATGTATCAATTATCTACAACTTGTTAATCTATTTTTTATCTCTAACCAATTTCCCCTTTAATTTAATTGTGACAAAGTGCCCCATGCCCTGTGACAAAGTACCCCGCATATGGGGCACTTAGTCACAGTTGTAAGGGTTATTCAAATATTAAAATTAATTATTTAGAAAATTCATAGGATTTTGAAAAAAAATACCCAATAATCATAAAAGTATGAAGTTTTTAATGATGCATGTGTAATAGGTCACAGCCCAACAGGAAGTTAGAAAAAAAAATAAAAGGTGAAAATTGTGACAAAGTACCCCGGGCTACCCTACTCTAGTACTGTATTTTTTCTTAATCCCACTGCTTTGTGTAGATGAGGAAAATTACAGTATGGAAATGTCTTACCAGGGAGTTTATAAACACCACTACCAAGGTCAGCATTGGTGTTCATCATAACCATATCCGTATTTATAAATTACAAACACTCATGCGAGTTGGGTGTTCACTGATTTCTTGTTGTTTTAATTTCCAGCGTGGAGGTTATCATACCCAGCTTAGTTAGCTAGTGAAGTTAGCTACCCAGGCAGAACTTCAATATTTTAATCACAATCTTATTGAAATCATTTGTTGAAGACTAGGAACTAAGAGCCAATTGCCACTGTTTATGCAGACTGAGTACACTTGAAAACGACTTTTCGCCAGCACCGCTATAATTTTGGTTGAGGTTAAAAAGTTAGGAGGTGAAATGGAAGAGTACCACTTTGATATCCATCAAAACTAGCGCGGATGATGATTCATTGTTTCCTTGGAAATGGTTTCTATAAATTTCAAGAAATATCAGAATATCTCGTCTTGTGAAATATAATGTACTCTTGTTGTGATGATGTATGGCTGATGTAAAACTCATCGTCGGACCTACGTTGAGGCAGTAAATTAAGAACGAAAACATCGGCAGCAAAAAATAGCCTAACATAACGAAATAATGATAGTAAGTATGATTCTATCAACAATAATAACTCCGTTTGGTTAAAAAAAAAAACTTACAAATGCTGAAATCTTATACCATCTGATCCAAAAAAGTCCTCTCAGCTCAGATTTTGATTTTTTTGAAAACTTTCCACGTACAAAAATCCATGACGCAAATCTATTATAAGTTAAGTCTGAACTGTGAGACTTCCAAATCATATACCAGATGAATGGGCACTACGAATAAATCCTATGTAAAATGACCGTGCACTAAGACTACATCCTGCACCAAATGATCGCATATGACGGCTTTAGCGAGCACAAAATTGGTTTCATATGAAAAAATAAATACTAAAACGATTAACCGTCCAAGAAGATTAAATCCTCCACCGCTTGATCATGCACGACAACTTAACCTACTCCTAATTATCGTGCGTGATGACTATATCCTGCGCCAAGTGATCGTGCACAAAGTCTGCATCCTGCACTATGATCTTCCATAACAAGAAGATATTATTTTCAATGATAGTGTGATTTTATAAAAATAACTCAGATGCAATGAACGGTTTTCATTTCACTGTATACCACTCAGCGGAGATACTTCACTTATCAAAACTATATCGATCGTGCATATAACGTCGACTCATTGACAAACTCGGCATCATATACACGGTATCAGTCTAAGGTATTGACTAATTGCTCCAATCCCCATTATCGATCCAACAGCAGATAAACCACAGCTATCTAGTCGCTTACAGTATGATGACGTTTGATGCAGCCGCAATGAGTAATGGCACCTCTACCAACGTACTTCTAGCTTTGACGTAATAGCCAACAGCTCAACAAAACACATCAACCATGTGTCGTCACCTATTTATTGTAGTGCATATTCTGTGTGTGGAGGGGGTTGTTTTTTACCATGAATAAACCGAGCACAATGCCCACTAGGTTTTCTCTAGGAAAACACATGGTTACTTAATCTAAAACAGGATTTCCCCTGAAATGAAAAATGACTTTATTTTCAGGCGGAGGTACTTTAGCCCTCCCTTCCACTCAACTTTGAAATTCCTCCCGAAGATGTTCTTGTACAAAATGAACCACACAAATCATTAGTAAACTGTTGATCTCCACTGCCATAAGTAAGTGCATTCAAGCTCAAACGACTCGCTCCAATTTGAAGAATAATGAGCTATGAAAGAAGAAAGTTAGAAACTGACTACTAGTAGAGCAATGGCTCTATAAATTTAACTTCCCCAAATTATTTTGCTTTGAAAACACTAAAATAAATCCGTAAGGTAACAGAATTAACGTGATAGTTTAATGCGCTCGTTAGGGTCATATGTCGTTAGAGGAGTTTTACCACTCATGCCTAAAGGAAAATCTTTTCGATCGTTTTCAAATGTTTTTTTATATAAGATCACAAGGAACTATAATGAAATGGAGATTAAATAAAAACTTCAACCTAGAGTAATGGGATGAAATGAAGTGAGGACAATTTTACAGTGGATACAGACACTGAGGATTATTTTAAAAGGAAATTCCCGCTGCTTATGTCATTATCTGACTAGTATATATGTGCCACGCTTTGTTAGGCTTACTTCATTCATTAAATTATCAATTCATCTTCCTTGGTCTCGGAAATAATTGGAGTCAATACTATGGTACACTCTACTACATATATAGATATGTAGATAATAAATACACATTTTCCTTATTAGACGTGGTAACTGTAAGTACATGATAGGCCTATGTTGGCTCGGTCTTGGCTCAGTCTTGGGATTAGCATTACTCAATTGCATTCACAGAATTTTTGAAAATTTACCAACGGTACAACCTGCTTCACTCCATCTAACGTCACTTGATAACTCCACCATAAATATTTAGGCATCAAAAAGGAGAGTTTTAGTATGCAAAAACACATTCCTTAATTTATTCTTTGGACAACCATACTTTGTCATATCTTTTGTTTAATATTTTCTATGTGTCACATATAATATGTACCAATGGCAGCCGATAAAAATCTCTGTTAATATTCATGTATATATATTCCAGAGCTTGCTTTGAACAATAACTGAAACACTGGTTTGTACAAAACTTCACTGTATAAATCACTCTTGTGGTGTATTTGTGTGAAAGTGTTATCGCAACGTATTAAAATTTATTAGCAAGCTTCAAAATTATAAAATTGCAAGGCTTAGTAGATGCAGAGAGACGTGTAGAAAAAGTATCAGAAAATAAAAACAAATTCAAAAACACCAGTAAACATTTCAACACTTATCAAATATTTTAAGTAAAGGTGATACAAACTTTATAATAATTTTGTACACTATAATAACATTTAATATTGCATTATTGACCACATTATTCGTAATAAAAAAGAATATAAAAATAATATAAATTTTACATGCAGTAGTAAGCTAAAAGCAATTTGTTGAATTAGATGTATACTGGAATCCATTGTTGTTAACATAGAAGACTTCACATTTTAATACTAAATAATGAGTACGGAATACGAAATGAACTTTGGCCACTCGGGAGCTGAAACATTGTTTTAAAAGGCAGAGAGTTCCAGCCTATGAATAAATTACGGAAACTCTTTATTGCAGTGGTCGGATAGGCATGTAAAGTAAGTTGAAGAGTTTTACATAAAAATGTTCTTTAATCTATAATTTAATCTTACATAACACGAGCAACAATTAGTTTTAAATATCGACAAGCTGAAACTTTGAATAAGAATAAATACATTAGAACGAATAATGGAAAATAGCGCTAATAATTTATATTTATTATTTAAGAAGAAGACGTTTTATTTCATGGCACTGCACAACTCATTTTTTTAAGAGTATAATACAATATAGCCTATATTGGAATGGATTAACAGATCAACTCTATTCAGGTAAATCTTATTGCTGTGCACTACTAGGTAGTATTGAAAATATAATTAGTAATATTAATAAAAAGTTTATATTTATACTTCAAAATTAGAACTTAATTAATTATCTATTTAAGAGTATTTCTTCATTGCTAACAAAACATTTATTTAAATATCTTTCAGGTGATCAATTATGTAAAAAATATACTTATACGGCAAACTAAGCTTAGCTTGTCCATGTGAAATACTCTTGACGAGAATGGAGTCTATCCCTATTAGGTTTATTGGGTTCAGCAAATTTCTTTACGGGTCATAAGTTTCTCTCAGATTTGCTAAAGGCTCCCAATAGTGCTTTGCAGAATGCTATTGGTCGTTTCCATGCGGAAATTTAGTATATTTTTACATTTTTTTTCTCAAATAATTTCAGGTGTCTTAATGTCAATGAAGTGCCAAAAGTATGGCACAATATTCATCCGTTAAATATCTCTATGTATAAAAATCGCAGTATACCATGAAGTTTTTGTTAGCCGCATGTTTTAGTATTGAAGATACAGAGCCGTCATGCTAAACATTGCAGCTGGTCATTGACTGGTCGGTTTGAAAGATTTTAGAAGTGCTTAGTTTTATTCCCACTCTATTTTTCGTTTTTTGAGCATGAAAGTCTTTAGACCGCCTCTTACTTACCACCTGTCGTCTAGAACACTTCTCAGTATAACATTATTTTGTGACCTGATAGTTATTGTAAATAATAATCAAATATGATATTTTCACAGTAAAGTTATTAAAAATGTTAGCATATGTTTCAAAAACTGTTACACTCGTACTTTCAAATAAGAAATATAAGATATTTTATCTGACCCGCTTCCTAGAATTTCCGGTATGGTGAAATGGTATTTTAGTACATTCTAGTCTCAGTGTAGGTCTACGTACTTCTGTGAATTGACTTATTAATTGCAGTACAGCTTCAAATTTCTTTGACTCCTTTTCGTTCGAATATTAATTAACTGTGCTGATGGTTTTGTTACAATTTAAAGGCTACGGATTTAAAATAGAATTAATGTCGATATAAATGGTTAAAATTATGTAATATTAGACAAATTTTGTCATGTTTGCTGAGTCCAAAATGCTCTTGTTCCCTAAATTGGACGTCATAAGTTTGCAGAGGTGCCTAAGTTGATTGAACGCCACGCGGACATTCAACTGCCACTGAGCTAGAATACCGTTGTTAAACTTCATCCCCAAATACTTCGTAAATACCGAGCTACCGAGTAATAGCATTACAATATACTTCAAAAGTTTAAAAATACAAAACCTTTCTTAAATTTACACTCTTAAAATTAAATTGTAGTCTTCAATGTATTTAAAATGATACTATAATAATTATAGTATCGTAATTAGTAATTAGTAATTGATGATGATAATAATAATTATTATCATCATCATAAATTTTTAACAATACATATTATCATAATCAGGAATATTATAACTTGTATTACGTTTGTTACATTTTTAGCCCGTCTCATAATTAACAATATGATAAAAAAACTTTATCTTATTTTAACTCTTTAGGTATTAATGACTGTTTGATAACTTGAGAAATATTGTTAAGGAACATGATAATGTACCTAAATAGGTAAATGCTAAGTAAAGGGTTAATTATTACCAATGTATTTTACATGATACTATAATTATTGTCATCGTCAATTGTTACACTAAGTACACGTCAGCGGGAGTAGCAAGAAATAGACTTGATTGAATTAAAGAGACGATTGTATGTATTTGTTGTAAGTTTGTTGAAAGTGGTGTGAATTTCCCAAATCTTAGAATAAAAAATGACGTTTGTCATGAGTTTATTAATTGTAACGATCAAATAAAACGATTTGATTTGATTTGACTTGACTTGCAATTATGTTGGTTATATTTTTAGCCGGTCTCATACTTAACAATGTGATTAAGAACTGTTAGGAGAAACGTAACAAAACTTTATCCTATTTTAAATCTTCCCTTTAAATAATTAAATAATGTGTGACAACATGAGTGAGATTATTGAGGAACATGATGATGTACCTAAATAGATATATGCTATGTAAAGGAGTAATTATTTTACTTGGTCCAGTTTAAGTACAACTTATTGTTTCGTTGAGGGATTCACAGATCGTGGAAATTTTAAAAGGAAGGCAAAGTCCAAATGCTTGTGTATCCTAGAATTCACTGCACACCAGTACTTTATGTACTTTGGAATCTCAGTTAACAGTATGTTGATAGATAGTTCATATGAATGTTGTTTTTTGAGCTATATAATAGTTTTATTTCAGTAAATTGAAGATGATTAAAACAATAGCTGAAAGAGAACCTTTGCTTAGCTAATGGCGCAGTGTAGTGGGCACGGCGGTTATCGCGAGGTAACCGAATCAAGCAATGTCGAGTGTGGTTGGTGCTTAGATGGGTGACCGCTGAATCGTCCTGTCCTTTCAAGTAGGCCGCCTTCCCGGGCATTGCTGGTGGATCGGAAGTCACCTTTAAGCCATTGGTTAAGAGCCTAGTTTGTTAGAGAGGGTTTCTTACCCCTAATGTTGCATGGTAAAATAAGACATTCTATACTTTTATACGTAGGTGGTTAATTTTTAATCGAGTGAAATATTGTAACAATACATTTAGTACAGTGTTTTCACAATCAGCTGTCTCTTTTACTCTTAATTTTATATTTTTGTCTGAGTTTTTATGACTCTGACATTTCAAACAAATTTTCACCATAAAATAAGTTTCGTTTGTGGTCTGATTAATATTAAGTTGGTATGTATATGGATTTAAGACAGCAACCTATTACTAAACACTATTGTAAAACTTAAAACTGCAATTATTGGATTTTAAAATATCCTCATATCAACGCAACGTGCATGCAATAAATATTAAAAACTTTTATATTGTAAATGGTTTTTTGTTTACCACTATTAGTTTGTTTTATCGTATTTGATTAGTATTACTTGTGTAGTTGGCAAATAAAGTCATATAACTGTTCAAAATATAGATGTTGCTAAATTATATTTGGTTCACATATTTAAATTATTCTATTATAAAATTGTTCGGGTAAATACATGTTATTGTATTTATTAAAACTTCATAGATATATTTTATTTATTTTGAAATGATAGGAACTACATCGAGCGAATTAGATAACAAAATTATCATCACAATTAGCGGTCTATGAGCTACTGGCATAATAAATTGTTTAATCTCATTAAGACGCTAATTGGTTTTCTGGGGTTTCACAAGAAATGTCTTTTAGAGGAAAACGTATTGACTTAAATACAATCAAGGGTATTTTATAGCCCCAGTTGGCCGCCAAGTTGAAGTAAAGTTTACTGTGTTCAGCTTGTGTTTAGTAGACGTTCGACTACTTTCAAGTGTACTTACGGCTGAGTTAATAGCATTACAACAATACACTACTGGTTCTTTCATTACTTCGACTTTAAGAGTATGAACAGCATAAGCCTACAATGCTAAGTTTTAGCTTTGTAACTCATAAACTAATATATCTATATTCTACAATTTACAGCCGGAAAGCTATTATGAAAGAATATATACTATTATGTATCTAGTAAAGGTATAAAAATTAGATAAAAAATTATATTTCTTATTTGTTTAAAAAAAGGTATTGATTTTCTTAAAAATCTAAGAACGTCAAATATCATCAAAATCATTATTAAATCCACGATTTAGAAAACTTTTAATGATCGATAACTTAAGCAAAACATTGGCTTTAAACTTGAGGAAACCCAATATAAACTTATTTACAAGCTACTTATTATCTTGCACCTATTCTAAGGGTTTTTTTTTAAGTTCTTAATTTTTAGTAGAGCTTTGCCAGATCATTTTGAACATTATCCAGTAAATTCCTCACTTATCATATACACATTTCGTTTTTGTTTTCAAGGCAGTAGTGTAATGTTTTTCGATTTTCGATCAAACTGTTCAACAACTAACCTCTATTTATTTGAATACCCATCATTGAATTATTGAATTTAGAAGCTTTAAGGTCATCAGTTAACTTTATATTGTTATGTCCAAAGTAGTTCCTTGGCATTTAAATTAAATTGCAAGATATCATCTCTATCACCATATGTCATAGTATTATCCCGAAGAAGGATCTTTTTGTAATACGAGATCAAATTAAACTCTTTGGATTTTCATTTCCTCGTTTATGCACTTTTTAAAATAAAATAGGATAGGTTAAAAGTTTTTATGATCATTATCTTCATGATCATAGTATCTGCTGCCAGGTGTCAGTAAGCAAACACAGCTGAAGAATACTTTTGTAAAAATTAACTTTAAAATTAGGATCTTTAGGTATGTTTTGTTGTAGATAAACTTTTACAAAATTTAAAAATATTTTTTTGTAAATTTTTTTTAATAATGAAAACAATTTTGTACGTCGTTCTGTAATGTACCTTCTACGATATGTGATTAAAAGTTTTTAAATAATTGTCTTTTTTCCTACCTCAAATTTAGAATACAAAAGCTGCTCTCATGATGGTAGAGATGAGAATAAATTTTTATTGCTCATCGCTTATTATTCATCCTTCAGGAATAAGGAACTATTGTCGATGAGATCTTCATCAGCGAGAAACCGTTCCTCACCGGCGGTTTTAATATACTGGCTTTGCTAACAACCCTTTTTGTCTTTACATCCCGTCTGCTGGTTTCAGCAACTGTTAAAAATACTAAGATTTAGAAAAATCTTTTGAGAACACCAGAAATACCCAGCTTAATAACCTGGGTGTGACCAGCAGTTGTACCTCACTGTTGCAAAGCTATCTTCAAGGCTTCTTTGGAAAATAAGTTGATTGATTTTGTAAATAAAATCTTAGTTATAACTTCAACAGTGTATTTTACACCAACATAGTTAAAAATAATTCCACCAAATAAGCATTCAAAATCAATTAAAGGCAATGAAAAAATAGTCAGCAATATAAATAATATTGCTTATAACTATACAAGATCATATCCATTGAGTTGTGTTAATAATGATAATAATAATTCACTCTTATATTTATATTAAGTTATAACATTTGTTTAAGAAAATTGATGCCATTTTTAGTATTCTTTTTGCTACGGGACCCGATGACAACAAGAAGGATATGAATTATTTATATCGCATTACTGGATGAGCAGAGCAATATTAACATAGGAGCAGCCGCGATGTTTAACAAATAAACAGCCTGTGTTTGAGTCAATGAGGATATAATGAGTATCGGTGTTTGGTTGTCATTGTTGTGTTTATGGAAGGACATCATTAAGCTCTTAAATGCATTTGTAGAGAGAATTGTTGGATTGTGCTAAGTTGCTCTGAAAATAAAATAAACAAGAGTAAAGCATTTGAACAAAACCAATAAACCAACAGAGATAAGGTTATGTACTAAAGTACTATACAGTGTAGGTTATGTTACTGTAATCCTGGTTTTGTTGAATAGTTTATACAAAATCTAATTGCGTCCAACCTGCTCCAACCGTTTTAGAAAAACACGAGTGTTAGCTATTGTAGTTGTTCGTTTAACAGTGGATAAAACATTTTATCCACATATTTATTTTGATTAGGGCATTTGTTATTGATACAATTCCATTAACTAAGAAATTTTTCATTTTGGATTATTGGAATACCCTAGTTATACTTTAAGTAAGAATAAACATTTTGAGCTATTTTAAGCTCTGCTTTAGCGAAGTTTATCTTTCAGGGGGCTTGCAAAATGTATCTTTCTATATGTTTGTCTAATTAGAATTGAGCTATAGGCTAGACAACTTACATGAAGCTTTATTTCTATACGAGTGACTTAGAGTTCAATGATAGTGCATGTCTCCTTATATGGGTTATTGATATGATGAATTTGTCACTGTCCACAGGTTATCTCTATAATGAATTTAAATATGGATACAAACTATATTTTTCTATAACTCAAGGGACTGAGAAATTTCTTCTTCTACTTATTTGTACTGGTTTTATCATTCGCCATCTATAAGTCGAAAAAGAATTGAATCATATATTTGGAATGTAGTATAAAAGTTCGCTTACAATATATTTTACGTATAGTTCGAAAATAGCGTATATCCTTCTATACAAATAGGCTAGCCTCAGGGAAAAATAACTATCATTATGATATCTGAAATACGAATTGAGCCATAGACTTGAAATTTTGCGTGGAACTTGATCTTCGTGGTGCAGCATACTCCTATATTATTATTGAATTCCCAAGTCAAACAAAAACAAAGGTAAAGACTGTTTATATAATATATTTTCATGTAACGCTATGTATAAGTGGCTTTTTGTAGTAAATATGACGTAATATAGACTATGATAGAGGCGTTTCATGTATCAATGTGGTAGAACGTTTGAGTAAATGTCGTAAAAGAAAGAGCAATTATGCACTGTTGCTAAATATTAAATATTTGTTAGCAGTATACAAGTAGAACGAAAACTCACATTATAACGATAGAGCTCACTATTAATATAATAAAATCACTCACAGAACCCTAAGAATCTCGACGCTGAAAACATTAATTTCTAAAAATTAATATTACTTACTATATAGTCGAGTTTATTTATAATTTCTTATCTCAACTGTTTCGAGTCACATGTAAAAGACTTTTCCATTTCTCTAATGTAAGTTCGAAAACTAACATAACACATATAGTTCTAATGAATTATGTCCTGTCTAAACTGTTACCGCATTTTAATAATTTAAAAATAAATGTTTCAAAAGACGCAAGATTTCTTAAAATAGTTACTTAACTAGGTCTTTACGAGTTAATTTCTATAGAAACAAGCATAACAGTTGTATAGGATGGTAAATTGCGTCTAAACCCCAATAAACAATAGTTATAAACTTAGAGTTTATTGTGGTAATTTAAAAATTATGCTATGCGTTTAAATTAACCAAACTTACATGGATTTTAAACTCTCTGGCCATCTTATTAGTATAATGAAACAGGCACAATTATTGGAGTTGAGTAGATATTTGCAATAAAACCTGAAAATATTTTATTTTAAAACAAACAAGTATATTAAACATATTTATTGACGTGACAACGTCTTAAATTTGGTTGCGGCTCGGAGTCACTCATGAAAAAGTGTAACGCCCGGTAACGTTACGATGCCCGTCCAGTGGGTCCGCCGCACGGGATAAAGCAGATAACTATGTTTATTCGTGAAAATGTGGAGTGCTTAGATTCGTCATTTACAACAACTACAACAATAAAGGTAAATAATTGTACACTGATATTTCATTATCGTAAACTATGATTTATTGATTAATTGTTAGATTGACACAAAAGTTGAGAAACTGAGTTTATAGGTTATGTCATACTATTGACAAATGTTGATAGTGTTAAGTAAATTATTAGTTTAAATCACTCTGCAATCAATCGTAATTCAGTCGATTGAGAAGAAACAGCGCGTATTGCTAGTCAAACATTTAAAATAACAAATTATAACCTCTAACCTGTCATAACAGTGCGACCAAACAAACGAACTAAACCGACCAATCACCACGCGCGGAGTTAGAATTTAACTGTGTTTAGCAAGAATTTCAAATTTCCAATTTTAGTAAATGTTTTATTCAACTTTACCATTTATAATAACAAATTTTAATTAATTTCAAATTATGTACAATGTTTTAGTAAACAAAATATATTTCTATAGTTAAAATTTGTGCAATTCTTATTTTCATTCAATTCCTTGTTCCTATTGTGCAATTTAATAATATTCATATCAATAAATATTCTACCGAGAAAAAAGACGTTGTCACGTAAAATCTTCGCCCGTAAAACCGACTTTACAGGCAACCATAATTTTTTTACTTAATATATAGTACGAGAATGTATGAGAATGTGAAAATATTATCTCCGTCGAAAATATTAAACATGATATCAGACATAATTCAATAAATAGTCACTAGATATGTTAAACTCGTTACTATGTATAACTTTTGATAATTTTGCTAACCAATAAGACCTTACTTAATTATTGTATTCGTAAATAGTTAATACACAAGAAACAAATATTAAAGATGCTATCACTTAATGTATGCAAGACGACGCGCAACGGTCCTGTTTGCTGACGATGTGGCGAACTCAGCCTAGTGCTGAATGCTGATGCCATCACTTATCAGCTGCCCTGTTTCAGCACTCTTTGTCTTCAGCAACCCCTCACAATATGCATAGTATGTTTCTATCGATTGTCAAAGCCTTCCTTCTTAACCCTAATCCATACAATTTTGAATACTTAAGTACGAACCGGTTATTTTACAAGTACAAGAGCATCGTTAATAATGTAATAGTGCACATATAACAGTAGACATTCATTCTCGTTCAAATATCAATCACTAAGTATTGTAAAAAAAAGGAGTACGGTATTTCCAATATAATCTAGGTGTTTTACACTTGAGTGATGGAGCTTTTCCATAAACGATTTATTCGTTGTAAAATAGGGTATATTTGGCATATTTCTCTCTCTATTTTCTTAATTAAATTAAACATTTCGAAAAACTACCACAATCAGAAATCATAAATTTTACAACGGCATTGAGGCTATGCAGCATATAGTAACAATCAAAATAAATAAAAAGATAATACAACATGTAGGACAAAGATGTATACAAAGATAAGACTAGTAGAGTATCCAAATAGTTCATTTGATCAAAATCAGTGTATCATTTTTGTACCGTAACTTTTTATATTTCCAAACATTATATCCTGGCAAAATATACGAATCTGTATGATGTACTAAATGCAAATCAAAGGATATTCTTGTTATTCAGAGCAAATAATGTTTTTCAAATTTCATTTATTCAAATTTCAAAGAAATAAGTTAATTCAAAAACAATTTTTAGTATATCGTCTATTGTTAAAGAATATCCATCTCAATAACATCAAACTCCTTTGATATAAATTAACAATAATCAAAATTTCCAAATATATAATTAAACATGTTTTAATACAAAATACCTTATACAGCCAAATAAAGCTGGATATTATGAGCACTTAGGATGTAGTGTAATAATATATTATTGACACATAAATAACGAGTTAATTCTGTTATTGATATTGATATATTACACAAATATTTGTTGATCCCAAAATACATCCCTAGTTTCAGATTATAGACAGTTTTATGTTTTTTAAATTACGTACCCCTCATTATGTATTATTCATAAATACACCGTATTAAATAACGGATTTTACCATTTAATAACAGTTATTTTATTTTTAGTAACTTATCTGTATCTCAATTTAAATTAAATTATCTAATTTTAAAACTATTTTAGATCAGATAATGTACAGTGTGTTGTATTTTTTATAAAGTATATATACATCATACATATTAATATAAATCCCGATTTGTAATATTTTGGTTCATATTGAGGCAAGGTGGGAGTACGCCTTAGCACGTATCGCAAAAAATTTCATAAACAATTTCAAATCTATAGCTCATTTCATCTTCGCGATGTCATGCGGACAGGTACAGACAGGCAGATAATCATACAGATACGCGACATAATACAGATAAATTGTGCGCCTACCGAGTAATAGCATTCAATGACGCTCATACCAATTCATTTTTTGGCCATGCACCATCATAGAACTCATTCTTGTCAATCTAGAAAATTTCATGATTATTTTGAAGTATACAGTTAAAATATTTTTCGGTATAGTTTGTCTTATGATAAATTATCATTTTTGTTAAATAAATTTCAGTTTCATAGCAGTGTTTAAATAATAAAAGTCCAGTGGCTACTAAAGTGAGGTTACTACAACCCAGGAGTGCTATCATATAAAATCACCAACTTTTATCATCAACTTTACGGTCTATTATTTTTTTTGTCTATACTATATAGGTATGCCAAATGTGTCACTTATAAAATATCTCATGTGGTTGTAATTAACTTGTTTACAAATTTAATTTATTTTGTCATTTTCATTTGCTATCATGGTTACACATAATACCAATGCAACAATATATGGTAACGCCAAGCATGTAGATACACTTAATTCAGCTAGATATTACGTTTTACTTTCGTATATTTGGTCGTTTTTCTTGTTATTATTTTTAACCTATTATTGTTACTTATTATTGGTAATCATATGTGTTTTTATCTATTACCAGTTGGTTTCTTATCTCCAATCGTGTATTGGTATTTGTTTAGATGTTCATTCTCGTTTATTTTATTTTCACAGCAGCTTAGCACGATCTAACAATTCTCTCTACAAATGCGTTTAAGAGCTTAATGATGTCCTTCCATAAACACAACAATGACAAGCAAACACCGATACTCATTATATCATCATTGACTCAAACGCAGGCTGTTTATTTGTTAAACATCGCAGCTGTTCCTATGTTAATATGGCTCTGCTCATCCAGTAATGCGAATAAATAATTCATATCTTTCTTGTTGGCCATCAGTTCACGTAATACAAAAGATACTAAAATTTCTACCACTTTATTGATAAAATATTGGTTAGTATGAATATTATTACTATTATTAACACAACTCGATGGATGTGATCTTGTATAGTTATAACCAATATGATTTACATTTTTAACTATGTATCTATAATCTTTAATTTTAAATTTTAATGCTTATTTGGTTGCTTTATTATTAACCAATATGATGTAAAGTGGAGTGTGGGAGATGTAACTAAGATATTTGAATAGTAGAGTGCATTTCGATCAAGCATTCATTGTTAGTGTAATATGGTCTACATTAGCTTATGTATCTGCAGCTCGAACTAAAAACATTAGAGTTTTAGTTTTGAACAGAAAAATCCAGGTGAAACCTGCAGAAATTACAAAAAAACGTGTTAGTAAAACATAATTTTATATTGCATTTATACTAATTGATTGGCATAAAGAATTGGTAAGAGGTTACATAAATATTGCAAGACTACCAAACCTTGCAAAAATGTATTAGATAAAGAATTACGGAAATTTTAGTTTAGTAGACTAAGCGAACAATAAACACACTTCAATAAACAGCGTAAAACTTCAAATTGAATGTAAATGTTCAAATTGTGATATACATATAAAGGAATATCGGAGTAGCTTATGATTTTACTAGGTATTTTTCATATATTTTAAATACCCCAAATACCCAAAAAAAATTTACTTGTGGGCTTACCTGTATTTAAATGTATTGAACTGTTAAATGGTAACTTTTCTTTAATCTTTTTTTATACGTCCCGAAAACGGTTTGAATATTTAAACAACGCAGGATTTTAAGGAAATCCTTTTTGAGAAAGACTACAATCTATATGAAGTAACAGAGCGAGAGAGAGTGAGCGAGCGAGTGTGCGTGAGAGAGAGAGAGGGGGGGAGAGAGAGATAGAGAGAGAGAGAGAGAGAGAGAGAGAGAGAGAGAGAGAGAGAGAGAGAGAGAGAGAGAGACGATCATTAATGACATGAGTAGAGGAGATGGGTAAAGGAGTCTGTGTATAGAAGTCTGTATAATGTATACGAGGTTGTGGACAGCAGTCTACAGTCAGGGGAGTGAATGTAGAGCCTCCCACATTAACCGAAATAGGTCGTCTGTCTACCTTGTGCTGTTCCAGGTCGAATCTATAATTAGACAGTAAGGATGCGGATATAACATTACTGTTATAAGCATTCTTCATGTTTGATAAATTCATTTACGGGAAGTGTATGCACTATTTTGATAATAAAAATACAATTCACAGTATTGTAGCCAGGTTTATCAAAACTGTGGGTTTACTTTGAATAATTCGTAGTATGCACAGTACACAAAAAAAGGATTTTGAGATATATGAAGTACAAATGGTCAGTTTGGCTACTCCGCGATTAAATAATACAGTTTATATTGTAATCGAATACCCTTTAATCGATTATAACTTGAGTTTTTTATTTCGTTTAAGGTTTCAATCATATAATTTAACCCGCCTCCCCTTTCAGTTATCATTGACTGATATATTTTACATAATAAACTACTCCAAAATGTCTAAATTATTAAGGACTTATTGACTTACAGATACTGTATTTTTTCAAGATGTAATTTGAATATTTATAAGAACTGTAATTGTATTAATATGTACAAACCTTGTCAGAAGTGTTGTTGAAAGGTACTTATAGAATCAGCGATATTCAACACCTCAAACAATGATAGGAGAGTAAAGGGTTTGCCCCTAGCAAACTCTCGAGTAAGCGAATCAGAAGTTGTAATGTTCACCATTCAAACAGAACATCATTTATCACAGGTTTTAGATTGGGGAAACTGTGCTTTTGTTGATGTTGCTTTCAAACAATAACATCATTTTGAACCTTCCTTGGCGACATGTCCACATGTTTGAACACCTGCCTTTGCGTGTCTACAGTGGCTTTTAAAAGATCATTACAAAACTTTAATGAACTAGAGATCATTATTTCGGTTTGTATGCAACCGAAATTCATAGCCTTAATATGAATAGTAATAAAATTAAAGAGTGAAATCAGGCTCGAGGGCTAAAATTATTGTTATCTAAACAAATTAAATTTACAGAGTTAAATCTATGATAAAAGAATGAGACTGAGTGGATTTCAGCTGCCCTAGATCTAATTTAAAACAAAAATAAATTATGACCGTTCTGGGTAAGAAAGCAAGGCGTATACAAAAGGAGAGACGTTAAAGAGTTGCATAGTATAGCACTGCCAAACTCACAGAAGTTGTCTTAATATGGCACACATCACGTTAGTAGAGTATGGCTCATTTCACACTGACATATGTTGTCATACAGTTTTGCACTATGAATATAATATAACTATGAAAGCGAACTTCAGAGTTAATTGGTAACATAGAGTTACGATAAAGAGAAACCTACAACTGGTTACTGAAGTTAAAAGTGGAATGAGGGGGACTAACCACACACGGATAGTTCTATCACTACGATAGAAGCTCAAAAGTCCTTTTATAACTATGTGTAATTTCTCAGCTTCTTGCCCTAAAAAACAAATATGGCTTCCACCTGGAGAGACCACGAGCACTACACTGTCACAGCCAGGGATGACCTTGGTTACTCACGCAAGTTGTCAAAGAGAGAGGAGGGGTGTCTTGTTACTCCGGGTAGCATTGAGACATAAGTTAAACGCAATATATACTCCACAACGTGCTGGAGGGTGGTCCAAGTAGAAAAATTGATCAAGTCCTAATCAGGGGAAGGAGTAGAGTGTAGAACAACAAAAGGTGTACTATGAGAGGCCTGACTAACATGACTTCAAATTCCAGGAGTCGTCTGTGACAGACGCTGCACTAAGAGGAAGTTGAACTGGGGCTAAACACAATATTCATATTGATTCAACCCTTTGTACCATAGCTACGTTATGTGTACTATGACTAATTGTAAAATGCAATATAAACATTATTTACCACACACATATTTTAAAAACATAACCCTCCACAGTTTAAAGTAATGAATATGTCCATATTGAGTCAAAACACGTGTAGCAAAAGTGGGTTGGAAGTGTTAATTGCTAGATCGGTTTTGAAAACATTTCAATGAAATTTGTTAGCTTTAAATAACTGTTTAAAGAATTTCATAGTAAACTATTTTTATCCTAGGAGATGTCTTCTTAAGGCTTTACAGATTTAGAAACTAATCATTTAGTTATCAGCTTTAGAAACTAATCATGTACTGTAACTGTTACTTTATTTAGTTGAATTTAAATTGATATTTAAAGGCACACATTATAATAGTCATCGCGCTGAAATGTCGTAATTATCTCGTTGACTGCTTTAATTAATTTGAATACTAGGCAGCATATTAACATTTTATAATCAATCCTATTCGACACAGTTTGTATGTTTTATTACTTATTTTACTTAATATAGCTATAGTGGTAATTCATAGTTGGTATTAAGACCACATTAATGAGACTAAATCAAAGAAAACCATTAGAATCAAGTCTAATGGGCAGCAGCCTTTGATGTAACGAAGAAAAATAAAGGGAATGAAATGATCTTTTGATCTCTGTGTTAATTAAGTCAAAGCTGACTGCTTGTACATTTCGTATAGATTTCAGTTATTATCACTCCTTCCGTATACATACCTCTTATAAAGTATCTTATATGTAATCTCATGTTTGAAAAATATTAAATTTGTATCTTGCTATATTGTACTGTGAATAAATAAGTTTTAATATATGTAAAACATGTTATGTTGTCAAATTTGACAGTGGAAACTTCATCACCACACTTTTGTAATTATAATTTTTCTTTATACATTTTCTGTAACTTTGTTTGTCTATGCTTGAAGAAAAGGATAGCTTTCAATCCTAAAAACTTACTGACATATTTGTAAAGTAAATCGATGCAAAAAGTCATAAATCCTGTTTCCTGTCATCCATTGTCAAAAACAAATTCAAGTGCGTACGCTTATTTCAAGTGAAGCTTGATAGACAAATAATTCCAGTGAAATAAACAAAAAAAACCAAGGTGGCATGTTTTCCATCAGCGGGTTATTTTATTGTTTTTAGTTTTTGATTGCTATGATCTGTAGTAAGCCTAGATATTACAATAGCCCTGGAATGTAACCTCTTAGACTTTCACGACTGTAATATGGTGGCACGTTGTTTATCTAATTTTGGTATCTATTGTGCAATGTTAAATTTGTATAGATTTTTTTTACTTTATATAACGTAACACCATACCACATTTTCATCAGTTTTGTTGGCGTTTGAGTTTAATTTAGTATTTAAACATTGCTAATGTTACTCATTAGCCAGAGACATTAAATATTACCGTTTGATGGAAAAGACACATTTTGCTGTTGTATTTAATGGAGATGAACAAACAATGGATTTAAAATAAAACTGTTTATTGAGTTTTTACTGTGTAAAGTCTTGAGCTTAAGGTTGTTGAGTATACAGTTAGCCGTGTATATATTTTAATGTTCGGGTAAGATGATAATGTAGAATTATATATATGATTTGCATGCTATTCTTTGAGTTTTAATAGCTTTTTAAGAAACATTTACTTTAATAACTAAACCTCAGAGCTGTTGTATGAGGACAGTAAGAAAATACATTACTATAAAGTGAAGATATATGTATTTCAATACAAGCCAGTTGGTGAAGGGTCTGAATATCAAGGAAGTCAGGACTTGATTGATTGACAAAATTAATAACGAACGTACAGTTTTAAGGACTAAAACATAACAACCGCTTCTGAGTAAGGTAATCTGAGTGAGACGTTTCTCAACACAGATTGTCTCTTTCTTCAGACTAGATTACATTATCTGCAAATCAAAAAATCTGCTATTCTTCCACCATACGTTGAGTTAAGAGAATAAAGCCGTACTTTATGAAAAAAATTAAGGTTACGTCAAAATTACTCTCGAGATATGTAACGAAAAAACAAATAGTAGCAGGTAGACAGACAGACATAAAGAAGGGAAGTTTGTCAGGACACTTATTTATAGCTAAGCAAAATATAAAATTTTTGCAGCTAAATTTATTTTGAGAAATATGATTTACTAGCACTTACAAATTTTTTTAAAGTATATGCATCATCATATTACTCTATCTTATCTATATACAAAAAATTGATACATAGGTGTATGGAAGAACGACCACCAAATATCACATGATAAAATGTCATATCATTGTACATAAGTATGTTTACAAACTTGATTTATCTATAATGTTCTCGTTGGTTGTCATAATGGTTAACCATAAAACCTATCTTTAATGTTGGTTTACATTTACGCTAATGCTCAGCCAAATCCCACAGAGTGAAATGCACCATCATAACTCTCGATATTCTTCATAAAGAATTGAAGCTTCATGTGTAATTTCAAATCCATAGGTCAGTTCATTCTCAAGGTATTGTGCGAACAGACAGATAGACAGGTATACATGAATTTTTTCATTCCTTCGTTTAGTAGGCTTCGCTTACGCTAAAGAAATTTTAAAAACATACAAGAAGACGATTTGAAAATGTATTAGTAACTCAAGGTCACACATCTTGTGCCCAAGCTTTCTGCAATATGAAAGCCGTGGAGGAAACAGGATTTTTCCGGACATTTGCCATCGTTCAGTGAAACAATAAATCATCTCGGTTTTAAGAAGTTCATCTCGCATGAACCAATAATAACGAAAGGGCCCATTCCTGTCCCCCTTCCTTTTTATTTCCGCCATCTTGTTTTAGTCTGCCGTCACGATTACCATTGGCTAGTCCCTCTGGTCAGTCGTAGGTGGTTAGTAGTAGACGAATGAAGACGTATTGTGACCTGTATTCCGTAGTTAAATTTTAATGATTAGTGTTTTGTACAGTTTTTTATTAAGTGCATGTTTATAGAGTTAGTGAAGTTGACAAACAACATGTAGGTTGTGATTCCTGACCTAGGCGTGCCACAACGCATTGGTAAGATTTGTTTATTTTAACCTAGTTTGTAATATTATGTATTAGGTTAGTTCTTTACCTGAAGAAGAGATCAGATTGCAGATCTCGAAACGTAGTGTTACTGATTTATTGTTTCACTGAACGATGGCAAATGTCCGGTAAAAATCCTGTTTCCTTCACAATCTTTCCATCGTCAAAAATAACCTTCAAATGAAAGCCGTGTCGTAATACGAGCAAATCACTCAAATTATCGATTTTCTGTCTCTTGACTTAAGTGAAAACATCTAAGGATTTTTGGTTGATTATTTTATGACTCCTCAGATAAAAAGTATTGTCGAAGTAGTTTATCTTTATTAAAAACCCTTGCGTAGGCCTACAGGCACGGTGTTTTATATTAAATATACATTTACTTACTATGAGAATTATGAAGTTTCTGCTTCTTGAAAAGTAATAATATGGTCTACTTAATGAACTTTGGAACAAACGCAGACTAAGTGCCGGGATTGACGGACAAACCAAAAGCGGAAAGGGGTGTTTTCTATTGTAATAAATAATTCATACTTGACTCGATATGGATCCGAGTGAGAGGGTGGGAGAGTGAATAAGGGAGAGCGATAGAGACAGAGAGAATACAAACTGTAATTTCATATATGGAGCCCCAGGGAGGAATAATGAAAATAAGTTTCTTCTCAAAACCACCGAGTGTCATAGTTGGCCTCTGCAGTGGTTATGTTATACTCGCACAACTGAATTTAAACTGAGAGTAACACTCTCAATAATAATATAAACAGTATTTCTCTATTTTTTAGTATTCAAACATAAAAAATTATTCATAGCATGAAGTTATAATATATTCTGTTTTAGTGCAATTATTTTTACTATTTAATAATAATAAAATCTTATCTAATTCTAATTTTTAAAACAAAATAAATAAATCAAATTACAAAAAACATAATTATGTATGTTTTATTTATTTAAGTGCCTTAACAAAAACCTCCAATTTGTTTCCAATTTCAAGATTTTTAACGTGAACACATTTTAGCCTCGATTGCCATTTTAAGCATGCATATAAATGGGAAACTTAAATACTAGAGGGGTTGGGCTTACGGTAATATTTAAATGTAAATAAACCTGTACATTATTCCAGTAGTTAAAATAAGTAGATAATAAATCTTATCTTAATTGGTTTATCAGTATTTTCATAGTGGAGGGGAAATTATCATCACATCTATGTAACCTTTTGTAGTCACAATAATTACTATAGAGGTGTTTAATATCCAGTAAATTATTCCTGTGGTTAAGTTAAGTAGATACTGAATCTTCTTTTAATTCGTTTAGAAGTTTTTGAGGGGAATTATCCTCACATATATGTAAACGTTTGTAGTCATAATAACTAATATAGGGGTTTTTAATATCACTATTTTAATTTACTAGGCGATTTATGATTTTTAATTATATTCATAACTTTAATATGAAGGGTGTTCTAAACTCTCTACTAACATTTTCTGGTATTGCTCCTGGACCCAAGAGAAACTAAAATATCATTTTTAAATAACGTAGCTATGGTAGGAGAAGTTGATTTAATGGTAATGTTGAGTTAAGCTCCAGTTCACCTTCCTCTTAGTGCAGACTCTGGAGTCTGTTGCTGTCACTGGCTTAAATCGTGGAATCTGGAGTCATGTTCGTCAATTGCGCACCTGATGAGACAGTAGAAATATATCCTTTAGACAATATGTTTTGTAGTCAATAGTGTGTCTGATGTCAAAACGATCTATAGTTGATTTGACCTCCTTCTTATCCAAATTCTTTTGGATCTCTTTCGGCAAACGTTCAAGGTTATTACGAAGCCACCATTTAAAAAATAAAGCCAGTCAAGACTATTACATTTCTGTTATTAGGTTTGTAATTTATAAAGCTATACACCAAATTTTAACTTAGAGAAAAAAACAGTTCTTAAATTAAGCATTTATAAATACAAAAAAGTAGTTTTTTAGTTTATTATTGAGTTTTTTATGATTATTTATGATATTTTCATAAATATCATAATTATTTGGTCCTTAAATTTATAACTAAATGTTGGTATACAGTTTTGAGAATTGGTCCAATTTTAAATAATTTAAGCTGTCTCTTAAAATGCATACAGATGGAAAAACTATAATGTTAAATAATGTTCAATTGACTGTATGCAAGATCAAATTCACTTCCAACATTTAAAAAATATGTTAAGATGCAATAGAATTATTCTAATAGCAAGCATCTAAAAAAATGGCTTTTTATTCGATAACGCATAGATAGTTTTTGAATAATGGACCTACTGCATATTTGTACAGTTAATTCAGACTAATAGACCTGTACAAATGATGGATGTACATGAACTTATTTACTGTAAATATAAAAAAACTAGTCCGTCTGTGGGAACCAATATGAGAGACAGAATCTGGGAGTATTGCCTTTCTGGATATCAAATATCATACCCCTAGATGGAACTGTGTTATTGGAAAAAATAGTAAGACTTCTAGAAATATCAATTTATATTCTGTTATTGGTAATTGGATACATTATGTTATCAGAGCCGTGTAAAAGATGTATCCTAAATTAATCATGTATATTAGTTTTTTGTGCCAGTTTTATTTTATTATGGAAAGTAAACTTGTTATTTATGAGAAGAATATTAATTGATTCTTATTATTACTTTATAATCTCAAATAAACATCAGACACACAGTTCACAAATTACAGTTTAGATTAATTGGCCCGATTCATTAATTTTTAGAACAAAATTATCCTTCCTCAGTTTAAACGTGAGCGATTCCATTCAGGCTACCCATAGACATTATCTGGTTAGTTATAACTTTGCTTTAAATATGAGTCCTTGTAATCTTTACTTACCAAAATCTTTTTCTAGTAAAAGTCATTTGGAAAGATATCATCTTCAAATCCCACTCTGCCTCACTCCACACTTTGAGTCTCGTGGGCGTCAATGCATCCCCATAATCATCTATTGTGAAAGTATGTTACTTCTAAGAATATGACATATAAAAAATGTAATTGGAAACATCTTCTCTCCTAGAACACTTATCTTTAAATTAACCTGCCGTGTAACCTTAAAGTCAATTGTAGGGAACAGTAAGATAGCGCTATAAATCTTTGAGGTAAGATTGTCCTTTTGGTGAAATGCACATCCATTGAAACTACTAGGAATCCTTTCACCATATTGTATCTATAAACGGAGGTAGTTTTGGATATCCTTTTCGACCTGTGAGTTATTCTCAAGCATATTCATCGTCGGATACACGTTGAGGCCGTAAATTATGACCTAACTGCAGGAATGAGGCAGCTACGTTCAAAAATTCTTTTAAAAATTGCTAACGAAATTGTTCAATTAAAACATAATCTAAAATAGAGAAATAATAATAGGAAGGGCAACACAATTTAACCATTCTTAATCGACTTACAAATGTTGAACGTTTAAACTACAAGTAACTGACCCTAAAAAGTTCTCTAAGCTCAGGTCGTGAAAGTTTTCCAAGGATAAATACATATGACGCAAATTTATTATAAGCTCTGTTCTGAGACATCCAAATCATATGCTAAGTGAACGGGTGCGAAGACTTCATCCTGCAACGAATGATTGCATATGACAACTTTATCGTGAACAAAATTATTTTTATGTGACGAATAAATCCTGACCCGATTAATCATTCAAGAAGAATTAATCCTTCATCAATTGATCGTGCACAAAGACTACAGCCAGCGCTAAGTGATCGTGCACGACGCCTTAACCTTCTCCTAATTATCGTGCGTGATGACTATATCCTGCGCCAAGTGATCGTGCACGAATACTACATCCTGCACTATGATCGTCCATAACGAGAAGATTTATTGTGATTGATAGTGTGCTACTAGGAAAATAACTCACACGCAATGACCGATTTTCACTTTACTGTACACCACTCAGCGGAAATACTTCACTTACCAAAACGATATCAATCACTCATAGGACGTCGACACTTTAAAAACTGCTCCAATCCCCACGACCTATCCAACGTCAGATAAACCACAGCTATCTAGTCGCTTACAGTGCGATAACGTTTGATGCAACCGCAATGAGCAATGGCACCTCTACTAACGTACAATTCTAGCTTTGACATATAGTCAACATCTCAACACAAGATATCAACCATACGTCGTCAACTTCTTATTGTATTGCATATTCTGTTTGAGGGGAAAGGGGTAGTTTGTTTTACCATGAAAATACCGAGCACACTAAGTATTCGTATTTTCTCTGAAATGGAAAATTACTTTATTTGGGGGATGATTTATGGCTATTTTAGCCCTCACTTCCACTCCTTCGAAACCCCTCCTCTGATCCATAGTAACCGTACAGGTCGTTAGTAAACAGTTGCTCTCCACTGCCATAAGTAAGTAAATTCCAAACTCAAACAGCCCTCCTCCAATTTGAAGAATCATAATATATGCAAGAAGAAAGGTAGCAAGTGACTACTATTGTCAGAGCAATCGATCTATAATTTTAACTTCCCACAAAAGTTTGCTTTGAAAACGCTAAAATAAAGCCGCAAGGTGTAAACTAATCGTGACACTTTCACGCGCTCATGGGTTCAAATGTCATTTAGCGGGGTTTTACTACTCATGCCTGCTTCAGGGAAGCCTTTTTCGATCAACTTTTACATTGTTTTACAGTTTCCTTTTTTATAAGGTCATATCGAATTAGGATGAAATGGAAGTTTAATAAAAACTAGAACCTGGAGTAATGAAATGAAGTGAAATGCATATGTGAGGAATATTTTACAGTGAGGAATATTATAAGAAGTAAGAGAATTCCCCTCTGCGTGTCATTATGTGATTAGTATACGCGTGCCACGCTGTTAGGCTTTCTTCATTCATTAAAATATCCATTCATCTTTTTTGGTCTCGGAATGACCTTGGAGTCAACAATATAGCACACTCTACCACATATGCAGACATCTAGATAATAAATACACCTTGTGCTTATTATACAGGGTACTGTAAGTATATGATAGGCGTAAGCCAACTCGGTATAGGGATTTAACATTGCTCAATTTACTCTCACTGAAATTCCAATTTACATCACACATTTAGTCACCAAAAAAAGAGGTGTTTTGTTATGCTTTTTGCATTCCTTTTTCCTTATTTTTATTCTTTGGACAACCATACTCTTTCATATCTCTTGTTCAATATTCTCTTTATGTGCCACATAGAATATGTGCAAAGGCAGCCGCTACACGTGAATATTCGTTAAATATATATCGTTAATATTCATGTATATATTTACCAAAGTTTGCTTTGGACAATATTGAAACACTGGTTCCTACAAAAACGTCGCTGTAAAAATCACTCTTGTGGTGTATTTGTGTGAAAGTGTTAACGTCACGCACTTAACTTTATTACTACGCTTTAGAATTATAAAACCACAATGCTGAGTAAAGGGATAGGGACGTGTAGAAAAAGTAGTAGAAAATAAAAACAAACTCAAAAAGGTATACATCAGAAAACGTTTGAAGACGTGTTGAGTAAAGTTCCTACAAACTTTATACAACGTTCCTACAAAATATTACAACGTTACGCATTTTATAGCATTATTAACGCACATTTTACGTAATGAAAATAAAATGTTCACTGTTCAATAGCGTAGTACTGGTGTAACCTGGTGTAAGCCTTTTGTTAAATTAGACGTATACTGGACTCCATTGTTGTTAACATAGAAGACTTCACATTTTAATTCTAAATAGTGAGTACGGAATACGAAATGAACTTTGGCCACTCGGGAGCTGAAACTTTATTTTAAAAGGCAAGAGAGTTCCAGCCTATGAATAAATTACGGAAACTCTTTATTGCAGTGGTCGAATAGGCATGTAAAGTTAGTTGATAAATTTTACGTAAAAAGTTTTATAATCTTTAATTTAATCTTCCATAACAAGAGCAACAATTAGTCGACAATATCGACAAACTGAAATTTTGAATAAGAATAAATACATTAGAACGAATAATGGAAAATAGCACTAATAATTTACATTTATTATTTAAAAAGAAGACGATTTTTTCATGGCACTACACCACTCATTTTGTTAAAAGAGTAATTATATAAATATAATTATATAATTATAATTACATCATATAGTCTATTTTAGAATGTATTTAACAGACCAACCCTAATCAGGTAAATCTTGTTGTTGTGCGCTACTAGGTAATATTGGAAATATAGTTAGTAAGATTAATAAAAAGTATATATTTGTACTTCAAAATTGGAACATAATTATCTATTTAAGAATATGTTTTCAATGCTAACAAAAATTGTAATTAAATTTCTTTCGGGTGATCAATAATTTGAAAACCATTCTTATACGGTAAACTAAGCTTAGCTAGTCTGTGTGAATAACCTTGACGATAATGGAGTCTATCCCTATTAAGTTTATTGTGTTCAGCAATCTCTTTACGGGTCATAAGATTCTCTCAAATTTGCAAAAGGCTCCCCAAAGTGCTTTGCAGAATGCGATTGGTCGTTTCATGCGGAAACATTTCATGCTGAACAAATTTTGTGGGTGGGCGCTTTCTAGATTATATCTAGTGCGACCTTCGTACACCCTGTACGTCGATATATTTTTACTTTTTTTCTCAAAGTACATTCATTTGTCTTTAAGTAAATGGTACAATGTCTTCAAGTAAGGTGCAGTACAATGTTCTTCTGTTATATATCTCTATGTATCCAAACCGCATTATATCACGAACTTTTTCATGGCCGCTTGTTTTAATATTGGAGATACAGAACCGTCATGCTTTTATTCGCTGCAACGTATCATGTTGACTGTAGTTTCGGAAGATTTTAGAAGTGCTTAGTTTGATTAGTACTTTATTTTTTGGTTTCGGGGCATAAAATTCATAGATCTCCTCTTGGCTACTATCTCTCGTCTAAAACAACTATGCGTTCTGTTCCCAACTTTGCAACCTTTATATAATATTTTCCATCGTATAAATTTTATAAAAATATGATGGCAAATGTTCCAACAGTTTTTTATATTAGTACTTTCGAATTAAATATATAAAAGCTGTCTGTCTTGCTCTCTAGAATTCCCGATATGGAGAATGGGTATTTTAATAGACTTTAGCCTCTGTGAATGATTTTATTAACCCCATTGCAGCTAGCAAGTTCTGTTTACTTACTATACTTGGTTTATCACGTGCATCTCATCAGACTCTTTTTCGTTAGAATATTAATTCATAACGCCTATGGTTTTTGTTACAATTTAAGTTCTACGGATTGAGATAGACTGTGACAATGAATATAAAACTGTAAAACTGTATGTAACAGTATGTTATGAGTAAAATAGTAATACGAGACAGGTGGTTGTAAAAGCACTGGACCCAATTTATTGTAACAATATTTAACTAAAAAAACTAACCAACTACCAAAAAGAATTTAATTAAATTTTACTAGACAAAATTAGCCCTGAAAAGCCCTCTCTAACACTCTCTCTTAACCTAGGCTCTTAACCAAAGGCTTAAAGGAGACTTCCGAACCACCACCAATGCTCGGGAATACGGGCTACTTGCAAGGCCAGAATCACTCAGCGGTTACCCATTCAAGCAGCAGCCATGCTCGACATCGTTTGATTCAGTTATCTCACGATAACCACCGTACCCACTACACTGAGCCATTGGCTATGTATGTAGTTCACTTGCAGCTATTGTTTAAATCACTGTCAACGTATTAAGTAAAACTATGATAGGGCTCAAACTCAACATTCATATAAATTAACTGTCAACATACTGTTAACTGAGATTATAAAGAGAAGTACATAAAGTACTAGAATGTAGTGAATTCCAGAATACAAAAACATTTGGACTTTTCCTTGTTTATACAATTTCAACGATCTGTGAATCCCTGAATCCAAACTTCTACCCAAATACTAATTCGCATTTCCACTACACGAATGCTATGTTTTTTCTAAAAGCTTTGATCACATTTTAGCTATGAGACCGACTAAAATATAACCAACATAATACAGGTGAAATCAAATCAAATCGTTTATTTGATAGTTACAATTAACAATGCATGGAAAACGTTATTTTTAATTCTAAGATTTGGAAAATTCACCCCACAATCCTACCATCTTTTTTATTTAGTGTTTTGTTTTTACTTTTTAAATATTTCAGTTGTATTGTAATGCCACTTCTCGGAAGCTCGGTATTTACGAAGTACTTGGAGATAAACGTTATTCTCGCTCAGTGGCAGTTGAATATCCTCGTGGCGTTCACTCAACTTGACACCTCTGTAAAATTATAATGTCCGAGTTAGCTGTACCGTTCAGGACTCAGCAAACATGGCAATATTTACCTAATGTTACATAGGTTTTGCCACACATAGCGATATTAATTATGTATTCCAAATAAATTTTCTCCTTAAATACGTCCCGTTTGAAATGTGATTAAAATTGGTATGCATATGGGTTTGGAACTGAAACCAATTATATAGCCCTATTTTTTACACTTTAACTTCAATTATTGGATTTTAAACTATCCCTATTGATATGCAACGTAATGTATATGCAATAAATATTCAAAACTTTTATATGGTAAATAGTACGTTTGTTACCTCTAGTAGTTTTTTTATCGTATCTGATTAGTACCAATTTTGTACACTAAATAAATTTGGAAAATAACTACATATAGACTTTTAATGTTCATAATATAGATGTTTCAGGATTATCTTTGGTGTAATAAGTCAAATTATGGTATTATGAAAGTGTTCGTGTAAACAATTTATTGTCGCATTTTTTTTAAAACCTCATAGATATACTTTATTTATTTTTTATTTATAGGGACTATACCGAGCGAAATTATTACTAAAATTAATTATCACAACTAGTGTTCTGGAACTAATTATATTATAAATTGTTTAATCTCATTAAGACGCAAATTGGTTTTCTGGGGTTTCACAAGAAATGTCTTTTAGAGGAAAACGTATTGACTTAAATACAATCAAGGGTATTTTATGGCTCCAGTAGGGCGCCAAGTTGAAGTAAAGTTTACTGTGTTTAGTAGACGTTCGACTACTTTAAGTGTACTTATGGCTGAGTTAAAGGCATTACAAAAATACAGTACCGATTCTGTCATTATTTAGACTTTAAACGTATAAACAGCAAAAGCCTACAAAAACCACTCGTTTTAACTGTGTAACTCATAAACTAATATATCTATATTTTAAGTTCTAGAACCGGAAAACAATTATGAAAGAGTGTAATACTAGTAAGTAAGTAAAGAGTGTAACTATCAGATTTTATATATGTAGTATATCATTCAAAATCCGATTAAACTTTATATTTCCAAGGCTATAAAAGATAACAATTCGATTTTTCTAATCTACACAACTAATAATTTTTTAATTATTTATGTGATTAATGCAAAGGATTGGTGTGCTTAGAATTTTTATTTCACAATCTTACACATTCTTCATACAAATCTCTTAGTATGATTGCTATACTAGACTAAAACTTTATTGTACATTTTGCTGTACTTTTGACTTTGCATTACACTAGCAATGAATGCTTGGTCTGGATGAATGCTTATAATTTAACAAAGTAAATCATATTGGTAATAACTATAAAAGATCACATCCATCCACTTGTTTTTACAATGGTAATATTCACATTATCCAACATGTTTTCTACGAAATTATAACATTTGTTCAATAAAGGTTAACCGGTATTTTTATTATTCTTTTTGCTACAGGGCCCGATGACAACAAGAAGGATATGAATTATTTATATCGCATTACTGGAGGAGCAGAGCCATATTAACATAGGAGCAGCTGCGATGTTTAACAAATTAACAGCCTGTGTTAGAGTCAATGAGGATATAATGAGGATCGGTGTTTGGTTTTCATTGTTGTGTTTATAGAAAGACATCATTAAGCTCTAAAATACATTTGTAGAGAGAATTGTTGGATTGTGATAAGTTGCTCTGAAAATAAAATAAACAAGAGTAAGCATTTGAACAAAACCAATAAATCAACAGAGATAAGGTTATGTACTAAAGTACTATACAGTGTAGGTTATGTTACTGTAATCCTGGTTTTGTTGAAGAGTTTATATAAAATATGAATTATTTATATCGCATTACTGGAGGAGCAGAGCCATATTAACATAGGAGCAGCTGCGATGTTTAACAAATTAACAGCCTGTGTTTGAGTCAATGAGGATGTAATGATTATCGGTGTTTGCTTGTCATTGTTGTGTATATGGAATGACATCATTAAGCTCTTAAATACATTTGTAGAGAGAAATTTTGGACCATGGTAAGCTGTTTTGAAAATAAAATAAACAGGAATAAACATTTAATCAGATACTAATAAACCAACAGAGATGAGAATCCAAATGGTACTGGATAAAACAAATATAATTACCCTTAGGCTATTTTTAAGGTTATTAATAATAAAAGTAAGACGAGCAACAAAATTATGCGATCATAAACCGTTCTGCCAAGCTTCTTTAGTGCATGATCGTTAAGGTAATTAAAATGCCAATCCATGAACCAAGAAATTAAACATTTAGTTTTTTAGAATACCCTAGCCGTACTTGAGTAAGAATAAACACCCAATGACTACAATAGATGTAACTCAAGGGTATTTTAGGCTCTCCGTTATCGAAGCCTATATCTCAGGGTGCTTGCAAAATGTTGGAGTTGAGTATATAGGTATACAATATATATATAGGTATACAATAAACCCTTGATCTCAAGCTAGTATGAGAACAAAACAATACATAATATCCGATTAAAATTACCAAACACAATATCAGATATACTTCACTAAATATGTTGAAATCGATACTATGTATAACTTTTCATACCTTACTAATCAATAAAACCTTAAATTTGTTAATCGATAATTAAGCATTTTTTTTAAAATCTTAAATAGTTAATGCACAAGAAACAAATATTGAAGATGATATCATTTAATGTATGCAAGACGACGCGCAACGGTCCTGTTTGCTGACGATGTGGCGAACTCAGCCTAGTGCTGAATGCTGATGCCATCACTTATCAGCTGCCCTGTTTCAGCACTCTTTGTCTTCAGCAACTCCTCAAAATATGCATAGCATGTTTCTATCAATCGTCAAAGACTTTCTACTTACCCCGTATCCATGCAGTTTGAATACTTTAATACGTTATAATTTTTATCAGTACAAGAGCACAATGCATATGTATTAGTTGATATTCAAATAGTTTCAAATGTAATAGTTCGTTCAAATGTAAATCACCTTATACCATCAAACAAAATACTTAGGGTATAGCTTTTTCACTATAATCTAGGTGCTTTCGACCTGAGTTATGAAACTTTTAAATAACGATTTTGTTTTCATAAAATACGGTATATTTGGCATATTTATATCTCTACTTTCTTTGAAAATAAAAACTTCGAAAATCACCGTAATTAATAAGACATAAATGTTGTAACTTTATTGAGGCCATGCAGCATATAATAAAGATCAGAAAGATAATATATATAGACTTTTAGGTATCCAAACAGTTCATTTTATCAAGATTAATGCTTCATCTTTGTAACATGAATCTTCCTAATTTCAAACATAATCTCCTGGCGAAATTTTACGAATTTCTAAAGATCTACTTTTTCTAGAATGTTACTTACTAAGAAGGTGAGTAATTAAGTAAATTGTATTAAAAGCTAATCAAAGAGTATTTTCGTTGTTCAGAGTAAGCAATGTTTTACAAATTTTGAACAAATAAATTAGTTTTAAAGTTATTTTTAATATATCGTGGAAAATTCATCTCAATACGTTTGAATCCATCTGAAAACAATGCACCACATAGAAACACTAATAATTTATTTCTTTGTACTTATAAGATGTAATAGTGAAGAGTACATCGTAATAATGTGACATTACAAATAAGGGTAGTAAAAAAGGTTTTTCAAATTTCAAATTTTTCTAATAAAAAAGAAGAGCCTTTTATCTTTAAACCTCATTTTTCCGTCTCCGTGAGGTACTGGTCTGTACGAGGATCTTATCCAAGAGAATATTAGGGGTAGTCGATACAGTGCAAAATCAAATTCTAATAAAAGTGCAAATGTGACAGACGGGACTTAAATATGTGCTATCTCTAACTCAGATCCAAAGTTCAACGTCTTAGGCTGCTTGACCATCAGTACTCCTAATCTGTTATAATATTGATATAAAAGTCACATTATACTGTGGAAGTCATTGAGGATTACATAAATTCAGCTGATATATTGGTTTAATTTGATGGGAATGGTACTTTAATACTGTTGATGTGTTTGTTAATGGTTCCAATTGTATAACATTAAATATTATTCACATAGAAAATAACTTTATAAGCAGTATAAAGCTGGATTTTAGGTGCATTTAGGTTGTAATGTAATATATTATCGGCACAGGAATAACGAGATAATTCTGATATTGATATTGATATAGTACACTTATGCGTTGATTTCAATGCATCCGTAGTTTCAAATAAAATACAATTTTATGTTACTTTAGGCCTATATCGCTTATGATGAATGAAATAGCGATTTTACTAGTTAATACAAATTTATTTTATTTTTAATAACTCATTGTTTTCTCAATATAATTTAAATAATGGAATGTAAAAACTATTTTAGATCGGATAATGCACAGTACATTATTGTATGTTATTATCTATAAGACACCTATTAATACAGAATCCCAATTTGATATATGTAGATTCATGTTATAACAAGGTGGGACTACGTCACACAATGTATCTAATGAAGTTTCATGAAGACTATCAAATCTATAGCTTATTACATCTTTGTGATATTCTGCAGACAGATAGATAGGCAGGCAGAAAATCCTACAGAACATAAATGTTTACCTTACCCGGCAGATCACATATACAGTAAATTGTGTGCCTACCGAGTAATAAAATTCAATGACACTCATCCCAATTCCTTGGTCCAGCATGCAACATCACATAATTCTACCTTGTTAACGTATAAAGTTCCATGAAAATTATAAAGTATACAGATGCAATCTTTTTTCGGTATATATCACCTCATTATACATTAATTTTTTTTTTTAATTTAAGTTTCATTGCAGCGTGTAAATATTTAAAATTTCAGTTAGTTATTGAGGGTACTACAATGAAAGGCTGCGCTGATATCAAATCTTGTCACCAATTTTTTACGTTGACTTTACGGTCTATTATTTTTGTCCATAATATATAGGTATGCTAAATCTATCAAAATGTAATTTGTTAAAATCTCATGTGATTGTAATCAGCAAGTTTAAAAGTTTATTTATTTTACCATTTCCTATTACTATCATTGCTACTCATAAACCAATTTTCAACTATTCTCTAACGCCAAATCCCCATGGTGTGATATGCACTATCATAAATAAAGCTTCATAAAAGATACCAAGTAATAAGTTTTTTAATTACCTTAGCAACCATAACGGAACTAGATAAAACGTTTTATGTTCGTATAGTTTTTGTTGTTCTCATTGTTGTTATTATTGTCACGCTATTATTTGCAATCATATGTGTTTTATCTTTTACCTGTTGGTTTCTTACTATGTTGGTTTATTGGTATTTGTGTAGATGATTATTCTCGATTATTTCTATTTTCAGAACAGCTTTGCACGATCGAAAAATACTCTCTACAAATGCTTTTTAGAGCTAATTGATGCCCTTCCATAAACACAACAATGACAAGCAAACACCGATACTCGTTACATCCTCATTGACTCAAACACAGGATGTTTATTTGTTAAACATCGCAGCTGCTCCTATGTTAATAGGGCTCTACTCATCCATTAATGCGATATAAATTATTTATAGCCCTCTTGTTGACATCAGTCTTCGTAAAAAAAGAATACTAAACATATCTTTGCAATTTTCTTGAACAAATGTTATAACTTAATATAAAAAATAAGTAAGAGTGAATATTAACATTATTAATATAACTCAATGGATATGATCTTGTATGGTTATAACCAATGTAATTTATATTTTTGACTATTTATTCATTGTCTTTAATTGATTTGTAATGCTTATTTGGTTGCATTCTTTTTAACCATATTGGTTTAAAGTAAACTGTTGTAGTGATAATAAAGATATATAAAGTGTTGCTAAAATATAGTCCAATATGACCATTATATTAATTTATTAGCGTAAAGAATTGAGGTTATAAAAATATTTCTATCACACAAAATCTTTGTCAAAATTTAATAATAACTGTAATAAATTTGTTTTTATATTGTTGTTACATTCCGCCACACTATAACGTTTTGAAACAACGCAAGATTTTAAGGACATCTTTTGTTGAGAAAGACTACATTCTACACGAAGTACTACACGAGAGAGAGAGAGAGAGAGAGAGAGAGAGAGAGAGAGAGAGAGAGAGAGAGACGTTCATTAATGTCAGGAGTAGAGGGGATGTGCAAATGAGTCTTCGTATATACGTCCATAATGTAGTATGTACAAGACTGTGGACGGTAGTCTGCAGACAGTGGGGTGAATGAAGATCCTCTCACACTAACCGAAATAGGTCGTCTGTCTACCTTGTGTTACTCTAAGAACAGAATCTGCACTTAGACAGTAAGGATGCAATTATTGTAATAAGCATTCTTCATGCATTATAAATTTATTCACAGGGAATTTACGCATTATTTAGATAATGAAACTACTATTCACAATTGTGTAACCAGTTTTCTCAACATTGCGGGTTTACTTTTAATAATACAAGGTATACACAGTGGAAAACCTCACGGATTTAGAGATGTAGGAAGTATAGTTGGTCAATTTGGCAACTCCTCGATAGTTTAAATTTTATTTTTATTTTTAAACGACTTCATTTGATTGAACCTTGAGTTTTCTATTTCGTTTAAGGGACCTTACGACTGGTTTTAGTCATATATAATCTAACCACCTCCCTCCCGTTTGAGTTATCATTGACTGATATTTGTTAAATAATAAACTACTCCAGAATGTCCAAATTATTGAGCAGTTATTGCCTTAAAGATATGTTTAAACATATAATTTGAATTTTAACAAGAAATCTAATTATTTAATTTGTACACATATTGTCAAGAGTGTTGTTAAACTACCATATATTTATAAGTACACTGAAACTTGATATTTTATAATCAAATAATGTTTTGAATAGTATAAACTGGTTTGAATAAAAATTATAAAATGTTATTTTTGTATTGATTTCTAAATAAAGTATACATTTTTTGTTCCATCAGAACTTTTGAAAATGTATGTAAACATTTTTCAAATACTCATAGAATATATGGATAAAGTATTCAAAAGAACTTTACGAACAATGCAAAAAAAGGTACCGACAAAGGTACAAAATGATATGATTTTCAACTTTACTATACGAAATAAACGAGCAAGCAACTTCGTCTTGATTAATATCTCGAGATCAACAGATTATTAAATCCTCTCTGTTTGACTCTTCGAGTTAAACTCTGGTGTTGATTGGACTGATTTCTTGATCTTTAATTAAAAATATTATCTTGACCTAACTTAAAAAGTATTGAAAGTTGTCTTTTATTTATTCGACCATTATGATTTGATAGATAAAATATTACAAACCTATCTCTCTGAAGTTGTTCAGTGTTATAATATTCCATTCTTTTGTTAACCCAATTTTATGAAACACGCTTTATAAAATTGTAATGAATTTTAACTGTATTTAAAATGTATAACTATTTAAAAAAAGAAAACATAATCAGTCAGTTTAATGTGCAATGGTTCTTTTTCTCATAAAGAACAAAACGGCAGAGTTTACAGAATATGAGCTAAGTACATCAACATTTCATATTGTTTAGGTTCTCATATTTCGTGTATTCTCTTCAGTATGTCATAAAAGATTTTAACTGTTTTGTTTAGTTCAGAGTAAATTTGTGAATTGCAAGAAAAGTTTTATTTTAATGGAATACATAACATGTGTTTACGTGATTGCATTAGAAATAACAAACCTAGTTGTTAGTTAAATATTGAAAATGTATTTTGTTGTTCTAAGTAAGTGTTTGAATTATCAAAAATGCCTCACAAATTAATTTCTCGATTGATCAGAGAATGAGAGTACCTCAACAAATAGATTGCACCATACTTTGTAGACTGGATGTCTCTCATGTCAAAACTAAGTAAAAATTCATTTAGAACTTTTTCGTCACCTAATCTTTTTGCATCTCTTCAGACAAACATGACTCCAGATTCCAGGAGTCGTCTGTGACAGACGCTGCGCACTTAGAGGAAGTTGAACTAGAGCTACACACAATATTCATATTGATTCAACGCTTTGCAACATATCTACGTTATGTGTGTTATGACTTATTATAAAAGGCTATATACTAAGCTTTATTTTCTACGCAGTTATTTGAAAACGAAGCCATCCATAAGTGTAAAGTTATGAATATGTCCATATAGAGTCCAAACACGTGTACCAAAAGTACATAAGTTTGGATTTTTAATTGCTATAACGGTTGTGATAACAGTTTAAACCAAATGTTTAACTTGAAATAACCATTTAAAGACTTTTATAGTAAACCATTTTTACTCAGAGAAATGTCTTCTTCAGGTTTCTCAGCTATATAAACTAATCATGTACTTTAACTGTTACTTTATTTAGTTGAATTGTAATAGATGTTTCAGGTCACATATCAGAATAGAACTGAAATGTAATAATTATTCCATTACTGCTTTAAGTATTTAACTAGTCAGCATATTCAATATCAATATCTTTTTAATCAATCCTATTCGACACAGTTTTTATGTTTTATTACTTATTTTACTCAATATTGCTGTAGTGGTAACCAAATTAATAACTCTAAATTAAAGAAAACCATTACAATGAAGTCTAATGGACAGCAGTCTTTGATGTAACGAAGTAAAATAAAGCGAATGAAATGATCTTTTGATCTCAGTGTTAATTAAGTCAAAGTTAACTGCTGGTACATTTCGTAAAGATTTCGGTTATGATCACTCTTTCCATATGCATAACCCTTAATAATTTTGTGTGCAAAATGTTATATTTTTATATTTTGTATCTTCTTATGTTTTATTGTAAATAAATAATTTTAATTAAATAATAAAGTTGAAACTGACTGCTCGTGCATTTCGTATAGATTTGCTCTTACTAAACCATTTACAAAGTATCACATGTTGAAATTTCATTTGATTGTGCATAAGACTGTTTACAAAATGGGTTTTCTATAATGCTCTAGTTGCCATAATGGTTACCCCTAAGACCTATCTAAATTGTGGCTTACATGTACGCTAACGCTCAGCCATATTCCGCAGAGTAACATGAACCATCATCGAACTCGATGTACTTCATAAAAAAAGAATCTTAATGTGCAATTTCAAATCTATAAGTCATTTCATTCGTCGAGATAGCGAGCAAACAGACAGATAGACAGTCATATATGAAGTTTTTCATCGCCTTATCTAGTAGGCATCCCTAACGCTAAAAGCCAATAAGAAAACGTAGAAGATTTATAACTGTATTAGTAGTTCAAGGTCACACTTCTTGTGCTTTCACGCCATCTCCAAGCTTTCTGCAATGTGAAAGCCGTGTCATAATACTGGCAAATCACTAAAATTTTCGGGTTTCTGGCTCTTGTCTTAAGTGAAACTATCTAAGAATTGCTAGGTGATCATTATGACTCCTTAGATAAAACGTAACGTCTATCGCATTAGTTTATTTTTATTAAATACCCTTACGTGTTTTATATTAAATATTTATGAACATGATATTTAAAGGTTTATATACATATATTTTTACTTACCATAAGAATTATGAAGTTTCTCCGTCTTGAAAAATAATAATATTGTCTACTTTATGAACTTTGGACCAAAAGCGGGCAGGTGTGTCTCCTATTGTAATAAATAATTCATACTTTACCCGATATGGATCCGAGTGAGAGGGTGGGAGAGTGAATAAGGGAGAGCGATAGAGACAGAGAGAATACAAACTGTAATTTCATATATGGAGCCCCAGGGAGGAATAATGAAAATAAGTTTCTTCTCAAAACCACCGAGTGTCATAGTTGGCCTCTGCAGTGGTTTGTTATACTCGCACAGCTGAGTGTAAACTGAGAGTAGCAATCTCGATGATATTATGAGTAGTATATATACATATATATATATATATATATATATATATATATATATATATATATATATCATAGTATGAATTTATAATATAATCTGTTTTATCAATTATGGCCTCTAATTATTCCTAAATTAAATACACTATGCAAAAATTATGTTTTACTTACCTAAAAGACAGACAAATTACAAACTATTAACGATTAAAATTATATATTATTTTATATCTACAGTTATACTCCTTTCTGATCAAATTGACTACCTTCGTTCTTATAACACATATTAAATCATAACATGTCTTCATGTATTATGCATTCGCTGTTAGTTATAGTCTTTACTTTAGCATTTACTTTACATTTACAGGAACAAATACCGGACCCTGATATCCCCATTAGATGCAATATCTAATAGAGTCATTGTAAGAAACCGTAACTGCCTAAACAGACTAGTTCTGCTGTGCTATAAAATTAGACACTCCACTCACTATTCCTTGGAAAGTTACAGTTTCACAAAAAAAATCATAATTATTTTACACGTATTCTCCACACAACCGCAGTTCCATAACCTTTACGACTTCCACAGGTGTGTCTCTCAGATCTATTATAAGAACGTGATTACATCAATAGATAACATCGATATCAGAGAGTCTTATCGAAAAACTTTCAAAAAATTGCAACTGTTGACTCTGCCAAGTGTATGCATTTTGGAACCAGTTTCATTCCGTTTATCTAAAGTTGTTCTATAAGGGAACGAGGCTTACAAGTGCTTGAGACACGAGGCAAAGGTAGCTAACGAACTGGAAGATACAGAACGGTACTATATAGATGTCCAATTTCTTAGCTAGTTGCTAGATTGTTTTAAATGTAGGAACGCCCAAGGCGTTATAGATTGTTTTAAAATGTTTTGTTAGCGTCAAAAGCATTAAATAACGTCGTCGAGCGTTAGGCATAAAATTGGAATACCTTCTGAAAAAAATGAAAATGGCGTAAAATACTATTTCGAAATATATATATGTATATATGTATGTATATATATATATACGTTGTTATTAAGTCCAAGCAATACACATGTCAACTTTAATCTAATTATGTCCACTATATGTTTTGTGATGGAGTATCAAACATATAAAAGACTTACACACCCAAAACATTCAAATATAAACACTTAAAATTAATTCTTCACAAATTTATGATAAAAAGAAATAATAAACAGTATAAAAATAACAGACAGATAGTATTTACCACTTAGATTTTAAATTTTTTTACAGATACAATTATCTGTAGTGTTAGATATACATTTTTTATGTAAATTAATTTGTTTTACAGTTGTATTTTTCATCTATGATACTCAATGTCGCCATTAACAAAATAACAAACACAAACCTGTACAGTGGTGTCGTGCACTGGGTAATTAGCAGGTGATTGCTCCCCATTGGGCGAGGGAATTAAAAATATTCCTCTAGAATGCAATCGAATCACTCCTGACCATTCCATAATGTTAATTAGGGAATATTTGATATCAATCTCGTTGCTTGTTTGGGACCGAGAACATGTCGCTTAAAACTCTTTTTAATTGTACTGCAGCTTGCGTGTCTCGAGTGAGGTTGTTCATTTTGGGCCAAACAAATGTCCATACATTTATCGTTTTAAATGTAGTTTAGTTTCAATTCGCCCAAGGAGCAGACATTTAAAGGACCCCTTTGATCCGCATTAAATTTAATTTATGGACTTTGGCTTTCGTTACCTGGGCCAGATGTGAAATCCCGTGTAATTGGATAATCCAACCTTCTGATACTGGATGATTCTGAGTGTGAAATGTACTGCTCTCTACTCTCAACTGTAAATGTGTCTATAAACAGTGTGTCGACCTGGTGACACTCCTTTCTAGGAATGAGACATATCTGAGCCGTACCGTATAGCAGGTGAAGACCACTTCGGTGTGTGGCATGATTCATTTAATCAACTCTTTTCTTTTTATGCCACCTTCCCCTTTCAATCCATATTTGTTCTTAACTTTCTAAATCGTTGACTCTTGAATCTCGACGTGATAGAATATACTACGACGTTACAATGTATTCCATATCTGTTTGCTATGTCATACTAACTGATTCATCCTGTGTCCACATATGGTATACATTTATATCCGATTGGTATATAACCTCTTATTACTGCAATGGAGGCTCGGGTTAAGGTAAGTACTGTCTTTGTAAGATGATGTAATTTACATGTAACTCAAATTAAATAGAAAATTAATTTCATTTTGTAGCAGTTTGCCCGATTCTGTGAAGCCTAAGAAAAAGATAGAACGGTACGGAACGGTAGGTAGTACGGTAGGTAGATCCGTTCTGTGCAGAGCAAGAATTTATTTAATTATTTGAATGAATTTAATTTGTGGCGTTTAAGAAACTATTTAAAACATTCTCTGCAGTAATATGCATAAATAAGAATAAAATCAAATTTAAAAATAAATTAATAAAAACACAAAAACACGACTATGTTTTTTTTTAGTTAGTTAAGTTCCTTAACTGAAACCTCCAATTTGTATAAAATCCAAAATCCAAATGAATCTGAATAAAATATGTCTACATACAATATTAACTACAGATGATAAAGAGAAAAGAAATGTTACTAATATTTCAAGATTTTCGTTGTGAACACATTGTAGCCTTGATTGCCATTTTACGCAGGCATATAAATGGGAAACTTAAATACCAGTGGGGTGGGGCTTATGGTAATTTTGAAATGTAAATAGACCTGTACATTATTCCAGTAGTTAAATTAAGTAGATAATAAATCTTATCTTAATTGGTTTATCAGTATTTTCATAGTGGAGGGGAAATAATCATCACATCTATGTAAACTTTTGTAGTCATAATAATTACTATAGAGGTGTTTAATATCCTGTAAATTATTCCTGTGGTTAAGTTAAGTAGATAATAAATTTTCTTTTAATTCGTTTAGAAGTTTTTGAGGGGAATTATCCTCACATCTATGTAACCGTTTATAGTCATAATAACTAATATACGGGTGTTTAATATAACTATTTTAATTTATCAAAGCGATTTTGATTTTTTAATTCTACTCAAAACTTTAATGTGCACGGTGTAACAGCTCTCTCTACTAACATTTTCTGGTATCGCTCCTGGACCAAAGAGAAACTAAAATATCATTATTAATTAACGTAGCTATGGTAGGAAGAGTTGATTTCATGTTAATTTTGAGTTAAGCTCCAGTTCACCTTCCTCTTGATACAGCCTCTGGAGTATGATGCTGTCACAGACTTGACTCCTGGAATCTGGAGTCATGTTCGTCAATTGTGCACCTTATGAGACAGTAAGAATATATCTTCACATAGATACTATGTTTTTAGTCGCGGTGTTTCTGATTTCGAAACGATATAATTCATTTTGATTTTTAGAAGGCACCATTTTTTTAAATAAAGCCAGTAAAAATTATTATATTTCTGATATACGTATTACCTTTAAAAGTTATAAAGCTATGCACCAAATTTTAACTTAGTGCAACAAAAAGTTCTCAAATTAAACATTTATAAACAAAAATACAAAATAGCGGTTTTTGGTTTATTATTAAGTTTAAATATGATATTTTGGTTTGTATTTTGTCCAGAAATAATACATGAAAAGGTTGGAATAGAGTTTTGAAATACCCTGTCTGTATAAAAACTTGTCAAACTTTAATTAATTGAAGCTGTCTGTTAAAATTTAGAAGGGTAGAAAACTATGTTTAATAGCGTTCAGTTTACGATTGCAATGATCAAATTCTCTTCGAAAATTTCACAAATATCTTAAGATACAATCAAATTATTCAAATAGCAAGCCTTTTCTGTTTTTTTTTATTCAATAACGCTGGACAGTTTTTGGTATAATAGAACATACTGCATATTTGTACCATAATTAAATATAAATAGATCTGTATAAATGATAGATATACATGAACTTATTCATTGTCAATATAAAAATACTAGTCCGTCTGTGGAAACCAATATGAAGGACAGAATCTGGGAGTATTGCCTTTCTGGATATCAAATATCAATACCCTAGATGGAACTGTGTTATTGGCGAAAATTGTAGGAGTTCTAGAAATATCAATTCGTATTCTGTTATTGATAATTGGATACATTATGTTATGAGAGCTATATAAAAGATGTATTTTTAATTAATCATGTATTGGTTTTTTGAGCCAGTGTTATTTTATTATGTAGCGTGTAACTGTTTCTTTATGAAAAGAATATTAATTAATTAATTATTATTATTACTCCAGAAATTGTAGTAAACATCAGACCCACAGTTCAAAAATTATATTTTACATTAACTGGCTTGATTCATTAATTATTAAAACAAAATCATTCTTCGTCAGTTTATAAATGACCTATTCCACTCAGACTACCCATGGACACTATGCAGTTATAACTTTGCTATGAATCTGAACCCTTATAATTTTTATTTACTAAAGCCTTTTTTCTAGTAAAAGTCATTTGGAAAAATAGTCATCTTCCAGCCCCACTCTGCCGCACTCCACACTTTGAGTTTCGTTGACGTCAATGAAACCCCATAATCTTCTATTGTGAAAACACGTTACTTCCAAGAGTATCACACATCAGTAATGGTGCTTAGAAACATCTCCTCTCCTCACACATTTCTCTTTAGATTATCCTGCCGTATAACCTAAAATTCAAATGTGGGGAGCAGTATGATAGCGCTATAAATGTTTGAAGTAAGAGATGTCCTTTGGATGAAATCCGTATCACATGAAAACTGCTAGTTAACCTTTGGCCATATATAGAATATTTTGTCTATAAACGAATGTTAATTTTGAAAATACTTTCCGACCTGTGAGTTATTATCAAGCTTTTCTGATTTCAGTCAATGATGATCGGATGGGAGGATACCTGAGCTCGCCGCACATCGTTTATAAATTCACTGCAACAGATACGGGAAGTGATGGCTTTCAACAGGGCGTCGTTAAAGATCCATGTACGAACTGTACATAAGCTGGATCGGTAAAACTATTGAAGACGGGCATCAAAAGGAATCTGAACCACTGGATGTACCTCGCTTATACCCTCATTAAAGATATACCTCGCTACGTATATCACTGAATCCTAAAAACTAATCGTACTCTAAAGGTGATTAGTTTATCAAATAACTCACTCGAACTATAATACATCTCCAAGCATCTGTACGGTAAGTGATGATCTATAATATAACACCCCATTTCCTCACCTATTTTGACTAACCAAGTCCGGAAGCTATTGAGCTCTAATAAGAGTAATCTACATTCAGTACCGCTCGTGGTTGCATGCGATGTTCGTAAGAACACATGTGGTACCGTAGAACAGCATACAGTGTACAATCCTTTGGAGTCAGTATTTTAAACCCAAGGATTGTAATACCTACCTTACATCAAACATTTGTATCTCTGGCCCCACAAACACAGAAGATTTTTGCTGAATTTACGAGTCCTGATTTTTATAACTACGTACGTTATTTCCAGTCCATGTTGGTTCCTAGCTGCAGTAATAACTGTATCAGACTAATTAACTCACCACTGAAATGTGTTAAAGTTAAGTACAAAACATCACACATTCTTCTAACGGGACGGTTTTATGCGGCAAAGTCATGTGTAGTAGCTAAGGAGCTACTTACATTTGTACGATTTACGTACTGTATTAAAAGGGAATTATGATATGTGATAAGTATGATATATTCATTGCACTTTAAAAATAGATCTGGGAATAAATAAATACATATATACATATACGTACATATATAAATATAAATCATAGTTAATATTTTGCCACTGTTGTTTTGCAGTTGACTATCTCGCAGCACATGAAGAAGTTGTTAATTGTGAGTAGACAGCTCAGACACATTTTGTGCAAACTTAGCTAAGCACCTCTCTCGAGATCTTGTTACACTGTTGCCGCAGCAATGAACAAGGCTAATTCACTGTTCCTACAAACAACACAACTACGAGCAAACTGTTATGAAATTCTCACATCCCATATCACTTCATGTATTTTAGAATATGTGAAATATTTATTTATTTTAACACTTTCTACCACATTTTTAACACTTTTACTAGCTAAAGTAGTCATTTGAATTTAATGGAATTTGATTAATATGCAAGGCCGTTTATTGTACGAGAACTTCCAGATATACAGAAACAATACTCAGAACCCTGCAGCTCAAGGAAAACCAATATAGGACAATAGACATACGATTCTATTGTTCTATTGCCTTACCGACTACCCCCTATCTTGTTGCACTGCAAATATAACATCTTCATCTCAGCCTGCCCTTATTACTTATTTTCTTTTTGTTTCATTTTAAGATTTAGAAGTTTATTCATTATAAAAAAATGTTTATAATATATTTGAAAAATATTGAAAATATATTTCTAAATACATATAAGTATATTTAAATTAAATACATAAATTTTATAAAATTATTATAACTCTATTTACGCATGTCATCTTTCAGCCAAATCGTCTTTTGACATAAACCTCAAGTTTCATAATGGTGCCATAAAGCACATTGTTTTAGTCGGCTTGTAAAGTTCAATCATAACATTCTTTCAGTGAGTAGAATGGTTGTTTTTGTATCCATTTCATCAGACTGTCTCCAAAGCTTTTCCATTCCAAATCTTTTAAAACGGTATAGTTTGAATTCTTTATACTTGAAGCACGTTTATGCACTGGCATGTAGTATTTTATTACAAACCTTGTGTTATGGCGAGCTTTCTGTTCATCGTACTTTGCCATTCGTACTATATTAGTTAAATTTAAACCATAATTTTATTCACCATTAAAACAATTTCAAGAAATAAATAGTGAAATATAAGGTCAGAGGAAGACTACATCCAACTTTAACATTTATATTCCACACAATAGAGTAATACATGTTCATCTCGTATTAATTAACAAAACAACACAAAAGTTAAGTAACAATTGGAAGTGGATTTTAGTAAGTTTTTAGTGACGTGAGGTAACATCAAATCGGAAATTAAAATTTGAAGTAGTACTTTTAAAGGTCAAATTGGTCTGTTCCTTTATGGGTCCTAGAAATATTATGATTAGGAAAGGTGCAAATTTAATAAAATTCACGTACATTGAATTCATAAATATTTCAGCTTTCGAACATTTTAATATAATTTATAAGGTAGGACGAAATGATTGTGCAGTGAAGAAATTGGTGTACTAGTATTTCATCATCTTATTACATAGCGCATAGTTGATAGAGTATTTCAGGACATTATAGTGAAGGTTGGTGGGAAATACTACACACAGATTTGTTTAACTTTTCATGTCATTAGATGATTTAACATGGTCGACAGCATTCCTTTTAAGGATTGTCAACCATTATCTGCTACTCTCGTGTTTTTACCATAAACTAAAGTCACTGGAATGTTGTAAAATGTAGAAATTTATTTACTCTTATCTTATATACTGGCTGGTAAAAGGTGTCTTGTCTCTTTTAAGGTGCATTCTCTTAAATTCCTGTTGAATACCCTAAGGCTCGCCGAATTTGTTAGTGTCTATTTTCAACGTGTTTTGTGTATGTTAGGGGTACGTCATTATCATTTAATCCCTATCTAATAAAAGCTTGTAGAGCACAAGTATTTCTATAGCAATTCTGTTAGTTTTGATGGTAGATTCAATCCACAACATGGGTATACAACATAAAACTTAAAGTGTTTCTAAAATAGAATAAAGTATACGAAGGATATTACTTGATATAAAGCAAGACAATAAGTCTCTCTTTTTCTTTCATCCTCAATTCAGAAGAGACTTGAGATATTTTGTTACCTACAGAAGTACACAAATACTTGTCATGTGATATTATTAGCTTTACGTCTTTCCGAGTATTTCATACTCAAAGCACATCACGCTTTTCATAAAAATACGCAGATATTGTTCAATTACGAAAGCTAATATCAAATATAAAATAGAGTAAACTAGATTTGTTGCATTATTGTTGCATTATTCAACAACGATATCCTTTTATTAGAACTTAATATAATTTTCTTACTAATTCTCCTTTTTAGTACGTAATATTCCAAACAAATTAGATGATTCGTGACATTTAGCCAGGAGATGATGATGTTTGGAATAAGGAAAGTTATGGTACAAAAATAATGTACTGATTTTGATCAAATGAACTGTTTGGATACCTACAAATCTACATATATAACAAATATACAAATATAACAAATATACATCGGTCTTTTTATATGCTGCATGGCCTCAATGCCGTTACAAAATTTATGTCAATAATTAAGGTAGTTTAAAAAATTGTTATTCTGAAAGAAGAGATAAAAATATGCCAAATATACTTTATTTCACAAAAATAAAATCGTTAATCTAAAAAACTCATCACTCTGGAGGAAACACTACTGTAATCCAAATATTTTCTTTGATAATACTTAGTGATTGATATTTAAACAAAAATGTCTACTATTAAATATGCACTGTTACATTATTAATGATGCTTTTGTACTGAAAAAATAACCGTTTCGTATTCATGTATTCCAACTGTATGGATACAGGTTAAGTGAGAAAGTCTTTGACGATCGATAGAAACATACTATGCATAATACTATGCATATTTTGAGGGGTTGCTGAAGACAAAGAGTGCTGAAACAGGGCAGCTGATAAGTGATGGCATCAGCATTCAGCAGTAGGCTGAGTTCGCCACATCGTCAGCAAACAGGACCGTTGCGCGTCGTCTTGCATACATTAAGTGATATCTTTAATATTTGTTTCCTGTGCATTAACTATTTACAATTTTTAAAAATGCTTAGCTATCGATTAACGAAATTAAGATTGATTGGCAAAAGTATCAAAAGTTATACATAGTAGCAATTTCAACATATTTAGTAAAAATTGTTGAAACATTATATTATGTTTAATATTATTAAACGGATATTATGTATTTTCACATTCTCATAGTAGCTATTAATTAACATAAATATGTTTAATTTACTTGTTTGTGTAAAAGGACAAGATTTCACGGTTTTATTGAATATCTACTCACTCCAACTTTATCTATTCATTATACTACTAAGGTATCCAGACAGTGTAAAATCCATGTAAGGTTAATTAAAACGCATTAAGTTTTAAATTACCACAATAACCTCAAAGTTCTAAACTATTGTTACTTAGCGTAATTCTAGGCGTCTAGATGCCATTTAATTTACCATCCTACATAACTGTTCTGTAATGCTTATATATACAGAAAATAACTTGGAAAGACGTAGTTGAATAACTAGTTTAAGAATATTTCACCTTTTGAAACATTTATTTTTAAATGATTAAATGCGGTTAGTGTTTACAAGGACAGAATTGGTTTAGAAGTTTCATTACATAAATTAAAAAATGTTTTATATGTGACTCGAAATAGATAAGATAAGAAATTACAAATAAGCTCGAATTTACAATGAGTAATATATGTTTTAGAAACTAATGTTTATCATCGCCTAAAACTCATAAATTCTTAGTATTCCGTGATTGATTTTATTATATTAATAATGAGCTCTATTATTATAATGTGCGTTTTCGGTCTTCGTGTATACTGTGAACAAATAGATACATATTTAGCAAAAGTGCATAATTGCTCCTTGTTTTACAAAATTTATTCAAACGTTCTACCAAATTGATACATGAAACACCTCTAGCATTATCTTTATTTACTAAAAAAAGTCACTTACACACAGTGTTACATAAAAATATATATTACATAAACAGTCTTTAGCTTTGTTTCGGTTTGACTTACGATTTCAACAATGTAAAAGAGGATAATAAGCCACTCCAAGTAAAATAAAGTCACACGCAAATTTTCAAGTCTATGACTTGAATGAGTTAGTTTTTTCATATATCATACGGTTATGTTATGGTACAGTTATGTTTCTCTGGCGCTTAGCCAAGTTGTATAGAAGGATATGCACCATTTTCGAACTTTATATTGTATATTATGTAATGAGCTTTTATACTAAATTTCAAATATGACTTAATTCCTTTTTGACATATAGACGGCGAGAAATAAAAGTGGAAAAAACAAGTAAAATAAGAATTTACTCATTTGCCTGAGGTATGAGGAAAAAGTTAATATCCAAGTTAGTATCTTTGATAGTTGAACGAGAATGTTTACTATTATGGATTATTACGATGTACTCCTCGTTCTTTCAATAATGTATCTTAAAATTCCATTATTGCATAAACTTTTTATTCCATTGCATAAATTTATTACATAAACAATTAAGGAAATATTAGTTTAGCAGGCATATTAGTTTTAGTATATAATCTGGCACATGGGCACTCGTACGTCTAGCGTATAGCTTAACTCTAATTACACAACAATATAGAAAGATACATTTTGCAAGCCTCTAAAAGAAAGGCTTTGCTAATGGTAAGCTTAAACTACCCTTGAGTTACGGTACGTCTATTGTAGTTGTAAAGTATTTATTCTTTCTCAAGAATGGATAGGGTGCTCCAAGACTCTAAGCGCTGAATTTCTTTATAATGGGTTTGCATCATTAGCTATTTCTTAATTTAAATATAAATTTTTTATCCCAGTTTAATTTATTTTGACATATACCCAACAGCGTTAATATCCAACACTCGTTCATGTTTTAACCGAGTGGAGGAAGTTGATTTGGGGCTTGCAGTTAAATTTGATATAAAGGAATTTAACAAAACCAATGACTACGGTAACGAAAGCCACATTTTCTAGTTATTAGGATTGAAAATTTTCCAGATAATTAATTGAAAATACTTTTAAACGTCTTTGTTTGTAAGAAGATAGTTTTATTGTTTAAGTTATTATTATTAAAGTTTTTTATTACCTTATCAAACATACACTAAACAAAGCTAGATAGAACCCTGTATATTATTGGTAATCATATGTGTTTTATCCAGCACCAGTTCGTTTCTTATCTGTGTTAGTTTATTGTATACGGTTAAATTGTTATTCTTGATTATTTTATTTTCAGAGCAACTTAGCGCGAACGAACAATTATCTCTAGAAATGCTTTTAAGAGCTTAATGATGTCCTTCCATAAACACAACAATGACAACCAAACACCGATACTCATTACATTCTCATTGACTCAAACACTGGCTGTTTATTTGTTAAACATCGCAGCTGCTCCTATGTTAATATGGCTCTGCTCAACCAGTAATGCGATATAAATAATTCATATCTTTCTTGTTGACCATCAGTTTACGTAACACAAAGAATATTAAAAAATAACAATGCAATTTTTCTTAAAATGTTATCATTTCATTGAAAAAAATAAGTAAGTATTAAGATTATTACCATTATTAACACAGCTCAATGGATATGATCTTGTGTAGTTATAACCAATGTGATTTACATTGTTGACTTTGTATTCATTGTCTTTTATTTTAAATTTTAATGCTTATTTAGTTGCATTCTTTTTAACCATGTTGATTTAAAGTGGACTGCTGAAGAAGATAACTCTAAGTTAAAAATAAGTAATTTTCTGAATAAGAATTACAGACTGTATTATGATGGAAACAAGTTATATGATGCGAGATTATAAGTCTACAGTAAATTTATTATTTACCAGACTAAACATTTATTGATAGTTTATCAGTCTATATTTACTTGTACACCTCTAGCAATATGTTGAGATGAAAACCTACCTATAACTAATTTCAAACCGTGTTAGTATAATATAGTCCAATATGGCAATTATATTATTTCGCTAGCGTGAAGAATTGTTAAGAGATTAAATAATATTTAAAGCACACCAGGCCTTTGCAATTATTTATTACATAAACAACTAGGGGAGAGTTTAGTTTTGTAGATTAAACAATAAATGAACAGTAATCTTTTATAGCCTGAGGAAATATGTTATAAAAATACGTTTTTGATTATTTTAATAAAGTATCTAAAGGCATATTGAATTTTAAAATATTATTATGTTAAAAACTCTAGTTTAGTAGCATTATATTTCTTTCTGAAAATTTTACTTAATATACAATACATACTGATTTGAAGAAAGATTGTGAAATCGATCAGTAGGGTGTTATATAAAAGGCATTTATGTAATAGGATTTGCAACACTTTAATGGTAATTGAATAGTGCAAATATTTTCTTATAAACAATAAATAAAATTGACTAAACATATTATAATATCTGATATTGCTTTATATTACTTAACATATCTTCTTAGTCTGTTAAGGGCTAAACGATCGCATTCCACGCCAGGAAGCCATTAAATCCATAATGGTCAGAATCTGCATAATCAAATAGGTCAAGTTAATGACCCATAATTTCAATATCGTTGTCACCCATATAATATTTCAGTAATAGTTATGTGCACAATTGGTGTGGTAATAAATTTTACTATGAGGTTAATGAGATTCCTTTGCATGTTCACTTTAAGACTTCTTACATTTATTTGCAAAACCAACAAACTTGTTTTCCAAAGAGCCTTGAAGATAACTTTGCAACAGTGTGGTACAACAGCTGGTCACACACAGGTTTCTTAGCTGGGTATTTCTAGTGTTTTCAAAATATTTTCTAAACCTTAGTATTTTTGACAGCTGCTGAAATTAGCAGACGTAACGAAACAGGCATAAAAGGTTTGTTGGCGAAGCCAGTATATTCAAGCTACCGGTGAGGAAAGGTTTCTCGCTGATGAATAACGCATCGACAATAGTTCCTTATTCCTGAAAGTGTGATAATAAACGATGAGTAATAAAAATGTATTCTTGTCTCTATCATGAGAGCAGCTAGTGTGTTCTACATTTGAGCGAGAAAAAGGAAAAGTGTTTATAAAAACTTCAATTACTCATCGTAGTAGGCACATCATAGAATGACACACTATATTTTTACTTAAAAAAAAACATTTACTAACAAATATTTTTAAATTTTGTAAAAGTTTATGTACAACATAATATGTCTAAAGATCCCTAATACCATGTTATTTGCAAGGTATGTTTACAAAATATTCTTCCGCTGTGTTTGCCTACTGGCACCTGGCAGCAGATAGAATGATCTGAGCATTTTGTTTTAAAAAAATTATAATTTATGCAATTTTACTTTTAAGCATGCTCATAATGAGCAAATGATATCCAAATAGTTTAGTTTGATTACATTACAAAAAGTCCTTCTTCATGATATTACTTTGACATAAGGTGATGACTTAAAATAACAAGGGACTACTTTGGACATAACGTACAGTAAACTTTTGACATTAAGGATCCCAAATTCAACGAATGATGGGTATTCAAGTAAATTGACCATTGTTAAACAGTTTGATCAAAAATTGAAAAATGTTACACAATTGTCTAGCAAACAAAGATGAAATGTGTATATGATAAGTGAGGAATTTACTGGATAATGTTGAAAATGGTCTGGAAAGCAAAATTTCTACTAAAATTAGGAACCTTAAAAACCCCTTATAACCGATCATGGAAAGGTGGAAGATAATTTAGGGTGGAATAATTCGTTTGTAAATAAGTTTACATTGGGTTTTCTCAAGTTTAAAGCCAATGTTACTAAATGATTTGCTTAAGTTACCGACTATTACAAGTTATTCTACCTCATGTATTTAATAATGATTTGATGATGTTTGAGGTTCTTAGATATTTTAGCTAATAAATAAAATTGTACTAATAAAATTAGAAATTTAATGTTTTATCTGATTGTATCAGATTTTCTTGATATATAGTAGTATATCCTCTTTCAGAATAACTTTCTGGCTTTATAATTTAGGATTCAGAAATATTAGTTAATGAATTATACAGCTCAAACATAGCACAGTAGGATTACACTGTTCATACTCTTAAAGTCTAAATAATGAAAGAATCGGTAGTGTATTGTTGTAACGCTATTAACGCCGTAAGTACTTCACTTGAAGTAGTCGAACGTCTACTAATAAACACAAGCTGAACACAGTAAACTTTACTCCAACTTGGCGCCCTACTGGAGCCATAAAATACCCTTGATTGTATTTAAGTCAATACGTTTTCCTCTAAAAGACATTTCTTGTGAAACAACAAAAAACCAATTTACGTGTTAATGAGATTAAACAATTTATGATACTATTAACTCTCAGACCACTACTTGTGATATTTATTTTATTATTTATTTCACTTGGTGTAGTTCCTATAATTTGAAAATACATCAAATATACCTATGAATTTTTTTTAAAAAATACAGTAAAATTTCTTTACACGAACACTTTCACAATAGAATACATTGAATATGTGAATAAAATATAATTTAGCAACATCTATATTTTGAACATTTATATGAAGTTGTTTACCAACTACACAATTAATACTAATCAGATACGATAAAAATAAATTAATAGTGGTAAATAAAAAACGTACTATTTTCAATAAAAAAGTATTGAATATTTATTAAATGCACGTTGCGTTGATGTGAGGATAGTTTTAAAATCCAATAATCGCAATCAAAGTGTTACAATAGTGTTTAGTAATAGGTTGCTGTTTTTAAAACCCATATATATATATATATATATAAATATACAAATATATATATATATACATACTTAATTTTAATCAGACCTCCAACGAAATGTATTTTATAACGAAAATTTGTTTGAAATACCAGAGTCTTAACACCTCAGACCAAGAATATAAAATTAAGAGTAAAAGAGACAGATTATTGTGAAATCACTGGACCCAATGTATTGTAATAATATTTCGCGCATATAAAAACGAACCAAGTATGTAAAAAAGTGAAGAATGACATTTTACCAGACAAAATTATGGGTGGGAAGCCCTCTCAATCACCGGCTTAAAGGTGACTTCCAAACCAGCTACAATGCCCGGAATGGCGGGCTACTTGCAAGGACAGGATCGCTCAGCGGTCACCCATCCAAACACCTGCCTCGCTCGAAATTGCTTGATTCGGTTAGCTCCCGCTAAACTGCGCCATTGGCTATGTATATGGTTCTCTTGCAGTTATTGTTTTAATAATTTTCAATGTACTGAAATAAAACTATGATAAAGCTCAAACAGAACAGTCATATGAATTATCTGTACTACTCAACATACTATTAACTCAGATTCAAAATAGCAGTACGTAAAGTACTTCAATGCAGTGAATTTGAGAAACACACTAACATTTGGACTTTTCATTGGTTATAAAATTTCCACAATCTGTGAATCCCTCATGCCAAACTTCCACCCCAACTTTAATTCGTAGTTTCACTGCACAAAATATAATAGTTAACCGGTTACTTAGCATTTACCTATTTAGATACATCATCATGTTTCTTTAATAATGTCATTCATTTTGTCGCACAGTCACTATATACTTCTAAGAAAATTAAAATAGGATAGTCTTTTTTTGTTTCTATAACAGTTTTCGATAACATTATTTTATGAGACCGGCTATAAATATGACATAATAAAAGTCTTAATATCCCTTGGAACTCCCGCTGACATGTACTCGATCGAAAAAATTTACGGCGACAATAATTATTGTATCATATTAAATATATTGATGACTATAATTTAATTTTAAATGTGTACTACAAACCGAGTCGTGTAATCCCAGAAAAGGTTTTGGATTTAAAATATTTTTAGTTGTATTATAATGCCATTATTCGGAAGGTTGGTATTTGCGAAGTATTTAGGGATGAAGTTTAACAACGGTATTCTCGCTCAGTTGTAGTTGAATGTCGGCGTGGCGTTCAATCAACTTAGGCACCTCTGTAAACTTTTGATGTCCAAGTTAGCTATATCATTTTGGACTCAGCAAACATGGCAAAAAGTGTCTAATACATAGGTTTAGCTACACATAGCAATATTAATTATGTTTTTTATCAGTAGGCTTTAAACTGTAACACAAATCATTGGCACTATGAATTAATATTCTAACAAAAAGAGTGTAATGATATAGACGTAACAAACCAAGTGTAGTAAACGCAAAAACTTTAAAGGTTACTGGGATTAATAAGTTAGTTCACAAAGGTAAGTGGACCAACACAAAGTCTAGAAGCTATTAAAATAACTCGTTTACCATGTCAAGAATTCTAGGGAGCAGGGCAGAAAGAATATGTTATATCTCTCGTTTGAAAGTACCCAAGTTTCTTGAACATATTTCAACATGTTTTATAACATATCGGTTGAAAATATCATATTTATTATAACATATATAATAAAGGAAATATATATATAATATTGAAAATGTCATTTTTAAATATCGTAGTTTACAATACACATCAGATCACAAAGTCGGGAACTCACCGCAAAGTTTTCTAGATGACAGGTGGTAGCAAGAGGCGATATAAAGACCTTTCCTGCCCAAAAAGCGATAAATAGAGCAGAAATAAAATTAAGCACTTCTAAAATCTTCCGAACCTACAGTCAACGTGACCAGCTGCAGCGACTTAAGCATGACGGCTTTGTATCTGCAGTATTAAAAGAAGCAGTAATCAAAAATTCGTGGTATACTGCGGTTTTGATACATAGAGGTATTTAACAGAAGAACATTGAACTATACCTTTGGCACTTCATTTACATAAAGAAACATTAATTTATTGAGAAAATTAAAAAAATATATCAAAGTACTGGGTATACGAAAGCCGCACTTTTTGGTCACTAGAAAGAAACTTCTCTTAAAATTTGTTTCTCGTGGACGGTTTTCGCATGAAGAACGGATAATCGCATTCTGCAAAGCACTTTAGGGAGCCTTTAGCAAATCTGAGAGAAACTTATGACCCGTAACGAGATTGCTGAACACAATAAACTTAATAGGGATAGACTCCATTATTGTCAAGGGTATCTCACACAAACAATCTAAGCTTAGTTTACCGTATAAGAATGGTGTTCACATTATTTAATCACATGAAAGATATTTAAATAAAACTATCTTTTAGCATTGAATAAATATTATTAAATATATAATTATCTACCAATTTCGGTTAATACATTTATATTTTACTAAAATTATAATTTAATATTTATGATTACATAATCTATATTTAACTTACTAACTATATTTCCAATATCACCAAACAATGTACAACTACAAGAGTTATTTGGTTAGAGTTAGTCTGTTAAATACATTCTAATATAGGCTATATATGGTATCATTACTCTTTTAAGCATAAATAATGGTGCAGTTCCATGCAAAAAAGTATTCTTCTAAAATAATAAATATAAATTATTAGTGCTATTTTCCATTATTCGTTCTAATGCATTTATTCTTATTCAAAAATTCGGTTCATCAATATTTAAAACTAATTACTGTTCACATTACGTTTTTCAAAAGATTTGATTAAAGATTTTCAACAAAATTGTTATGTAAAATTTATCAACTTACTTTACATGCCTATCGGACGACTGCAATAAAGAGTTTCCGTAATTTATTCATAGGCTGGAACTCTGTGGCCTTTTAAAATAAAGTTTCAGCTCCCGAGTGGCAAAAGTTCTATTCGTATTCCGTACTCATTATTTAGTATTAAAATGTGAAGTCTGCTATGTTAACAACAATTAAACAATCCAGGAGTCCAGTATACATCTAATTCAACAAATTGCTTTTAGAAATTGCTCCAGTACTATTCTATGTAAACAAAAAATTATGGTTGCCTGTAAAGTCGGTTTTACGGGCGAAGATTTTACGTGACAACGTCTTTTTCTCGGTAGAATATTTATTGATATGAATATTATTAAATTGCACAATAGGAACAAGGAATTGAATGAAAATAAGAATTGCACAAATTTTAACTATAGAAATATATTTTGTTCACTAAAACATTGTACATAATTTGAAATTAATTAAAATTTGTTATTGTAAATGGTAAAGTTGAATAAAACATTTACTAAAATTGGAATTTGAAATTCTTGCTAAACACAGTTAAATTCTAACTCCGCGCGCGTGGTGATTGGTCGGTTTAGTTCGTTTGTTTGGTCGCACTGTTATGACAGGTTAGAGGTTATAATTTGTTATTTTAAATGTTTTGACTAGCAATACGCGCTGTTTCTTCTCAATCGACTGAATTACGATTGATTGCAGAGTGATTTAAACTAATAATTTACTTAACACTATCAACATTTGTCAATAGTATGACATAACCTATACACTCAGTTTCTCAACTTTTGTGTCAATCTAACAATTAATCAATCAATCATAGTTTACGATAATGAAATATCAGTGTACAATTATTTACCTTTATTGTTGTAGTTGTTGTAAATTACGAATCTAAGCACTCCACATTTTCACGAATAAACATAGTTATCTGCTTTATCCCGTGCGGCGGACCCACAGTTATCTGCTTTATCCCGTGCGGATCTCGTGCGGCGGACCCACTGGACGGGCATCGTAACGTTACCGGGCGTTACACTTTTTCATGAGTGACTCCGAGCCGCAACCTAATTTAAGACGTTGTCACGTCAAAATTATATTATATAAGTACATATTAATTTTAATATGTGTTAATAATGATATAATATGTGTAACGTTATTATTTTGTAGAAACCTATTATAACGTATGTAGGAACTTTACTTAAAAGCTTTCATAAGGGTTCAAACGATTTCTGGTGTTAACTTTTTGAACTTGTTTTTATTGTATGTTATGTTTTCTGTCTCTCTCCCTCTACCCAGCCTTGTGATTTTATAGTTCTAAAGCTTACTAATAAAGGTTACATGCGTGACGTTAAAACTTTCACACAAATACACCACAAGAGTGATTTATATAGCAAAGCTTTGCAGAAACCAGTGCTTGAATTATTATTCAAAGCAAGCTCTGGTAAACATATACTTGCATATTAACAAATATTTTTAGTGGCTACCTTTGCTAGATATTCTGTGTGACACACAAAGAGAATATTGAACAAGAGATATGAAAAAGTGTGGTTGTCCAAAGAATAAAATTAAGGAATGTGTTTTTAGCATAACAAAACTCCTCTTTTTTTGACCACAAAATGTCTGAGGTGGAGTTATCAAGTAACGTTAGAAGGGGGTGAAGCAGGTGGTACCAAGTAAATAGGCTCACATTCAGTGAATGCAATTGAGAAATTTTAAATCCCGAGCCGACATAGGCATATCATGTACCTACAAGTACCATGTATAATAAGGACAAGGTGTATTTATTATGTAGATATTTAAATAATGAATCTAAATATGTGGTAGAGTGTACCATAGCGTTGACTCAAAGGTCATTCCGATACCAAAGAAGGTGAATGGATATTTTAATGAATGAAGAATCCTTAACACAGTGTGGTACGCATATTAGAGTCACATAATGCGCACGCAGCGGGAATTCCTTACTTCTTAAAATGTTACTCACTGTCTGTATTTACTGTAAAATATTCCTCATTGTTTGAATCTCCTGTAACATATTCCTCACTGTTTGTATCCACTGTAAAATATTACTCACTGCATTTCATTCCATTACTCTAAGTTCAAGTTTTTATTAAATTTCCATTTCATTGTTATTCCATGTGACCTTATAAAAACAAAATAAGCAGTAAAACAATGTAAAGTCAATCGAAAAAGGTTTCCCTATATCTGCCATGAGTGGCAAATCCCCACTAAACGACGTTTGAACCTAAATCCATGAGCGTATAAGAGTATCGCGTTAATTTTGTCACCGTACGGCTTTATTATAGTGTTTTCAAATCAAACTAATGTGGAGAAGTTAAAATTATATAACGATTGCTCTGACAATATACTAGTAGTCACTTGCTAATTTCCATCTTCCATAGATTATAACTATTCAAACTGGAGCGAGTAGTTTGAGCTTGGATTGTGCTACTTATGGCACTAAAGATCAACTCTTTACTAAGGATCTGTGCGGTTAGTTGTGCACCAAAGCATGAGGGGGAGTATCTGATGCCTCATATCTGATTCCGAGTTTGCCAAGTGTCGACGTCCTATGAGTGATTGATATCACTTTGGTAAGTGAAGTATTTCCGCTGAGTTGAGTACAGTACAGTAAAGTGAAAACTGCGGTCACTGCGTGTGAGGATTTTCCTAGAAGCGCACTATCAATGACAATATTATTTTCTCGTCATAAGCGATCATAGTGCATGATGTAGTCTTTATGCATGATTAATTGGTAGAGGATTTATTCTTCTTGAACGATTAATCGGGTCAAAATTTATTCGTCATATTAAAATAATTTGTGCACGGTAAAGCCGTCATATGGCACATTTGGGCCAGGATTAAGTCGTCGTGCCCGTTCACTTGACATATGATTTTGGATGTCTCAGATCACAAAGTTTACAATACATTTACGTCATGGGTTGTTCTCCGTCGAAAGCTTTCATGACCAACAAAGTCCTGGGAGACCTTTGTAGGATTTACATTATAACTATTACCAAACTGTTGGATGAGACTTAAAACCAAGATTTTGTTTACCGAACTATATTGTGTAGGGGTTTCTAAATGATTCTCCTTTAACTATACTGCAAATCAGTGTTGGTAATATATCGGGTGTCCCACGAAGAGGTCTAAACGTTTGATTTTATACTACTTGCCCATTTATGTACCGAACATTTTTGACCTCTATACAGTTCATTAAATAGGTTTGAATAGTAATATAAAATCAAACGTTTAAACCACTTCGTGGGACACCTAGTATTTAACTCTAAAACTTTGCATTTTCTTTGCTTACATGCTTAGTTAAGTCCCGATATAAAAAAGTGTATATTTGGCATGAGTATGCCTCATGACTTAAATAGAAGAACTAAAGCATTTTCATACTGAATAAGCATCCATAGATATTGAAATAGTATTCAACCCCTGGAAGTACTAAAATTTGTTTTATGCTACAACGGTGAAATTTGAAAATTATGTGCGTTATCCTCTCAACAAAAGATTTGTCCATGCAGATCAACTACTCATAAAGGGAGAAATGGCTCTACAACACCTAGAAAAACTATATTTTTGTTTTTAACCTTCTTGTAGATGAAATTTTGTTTTAACCTTCATAAAGATGAAATCTTATTCACATTATCTCATTAATTCAATAGAAAAATTAAAATTCTTGAAGATCAACCAGTCATAGATTTAAATGGCGTTGCAACTCCTAGAAATCTTTTGTTTTTATTTTTCAAATTTCCCAATGTGATAGAGTTGTGAACATTTACATAAATTTTTATTATGCTCTCACCAGAGTACAGGCATCTTAATATTTTAAATACCTAAGAGATATTTAAAATTTTAATTCTACGGTTGCTTCAGATAATTAAATTTCTTGGGAACAATGTGTGTAATTGAGCAAAGGTTACTGAAATTCTGAGAAACTACAGGTGAATTACACGTGGCGTTGGAGCAATGAAATCTATAATTTACTAGTCAAGTTTGGTTTCATTCATGATTTATTTAATTTGATAATATGTTTACTAACCACTTATTTAACCACTTAATATGTTTATACTTGTGATTACACAGTGTTTATTTTCCCAAGCTATATATAAATGAAAGAGAACATATATTTAACTCGTATATATAATTATTTAAATCTATAAATAACAATTTATTAACATGTTCATCTCTATTACAGAATTTTAGAATTTACAAATCAAATTTGACTGCAAAGTTGAACTGAATACTTAGTCTATTAGGTTTTGTATTCTATAAATAGTACAAAGAATAATCATATACATATTTTAAAATAAATATAATGTGATTAAAAGTTCTCCCTCCCCAAAAGTATATGCAATGAAAAAATTATATTTCAGTTACATTTTTTACAAAAGATCTACGCATGTAGATCAGATTTAAATTTTTTTTCTTTGAAGTATTAAAAGAATGAATAGTAAACGTATTTTTTATAATATGGTAAACTTAAAACAGTAATATAAAACAAAAACTTATTAAAGTTACTTATTGAGTTTGAAGTTTTTAATTGCGCGTGATAAATTATTTTTTTAAATTAAGCCCTAATAAAAACAAAATCATGTTTAAAAATATCTTTACTTACCATATGGTTTTTCTACTTTTAGAACTAAAGTAGTTCTCTATCTATTTCTCGACCTATAAAATAAGCTTTTCAACCATGATTTTCACTTTTGATATGGAATACACGAAGGATTTCATTTAAAAATAAAACGTAGTTGTATAACTAGATATGGAGTATTTCTTAAATATGATATTAGCTTTCTATTACCGGTTTGAGTAGTACAATTCTAAAGAGAATTTGTGATTCGTTACCAATTAATGCATTACATAAAAATCAAATTAAATACATTAAATGATTTAGCAAAATAATTTGTCATAATGAATAAATCAGATATAATATTCCACCCAGCTGATCGAATTCAAAAAGAATGAGGTTCAGAGTCTAAAAACATTTAACTTGAAGCTTAAATTGTAGAATATTTTAACCTAAACTTTTATACTTTGAATGTACAAATATTATTTTTCATACAAATATTAAACTCATGACGACATGGAGCATGACATTTATCATATTATATTGTACATAATCAATGGGTTAAGGGGAGGAGAAAGAATGAAGAACCAAGAAGATGTGTGTAATCCTTCCGGCAGGTCAACTGATAACTGAATATTTGATAAGCGCTTGTGCTACGGAACTGATTAGGTGTAATCCACAGCTACAACCGGCTGGCTGGGAGCAACCCAGATTAGATCATTAGCTTGAAATTATTTATCACATTTTAATGACTCAAGATATATTATAAACACTATGCAACATATATAAAACATATTTTAAATTTGTGCTTCGTCACACAATACAATACAAAATTTGAATACATAGCGTACACACCATAACACATGTTAGCTAATCACTTAAATTGTGTATCTTGATAACTGTATTGATAGATTTTTGTGGTATTTAAATCATTTAAATTTACATTTAAGAGTTTGGAATATAATTTTTTAAACACAGAGGTACAACATTTTCAGTTTGATCTAATTTACTTTCTCCGATGATTTAGTTTCACTACTTCTACTAATTAGGTAACACCTTTTTGAAATCGAGTTCGGACTTTTTTTTGTTCTTTGATAAGTTTGAATATAGTGGGTTGCTTTTAAATATCTTAAGTTACAGTTATTCCTTACACCCACATTTTGGAGGAAGGTAAACGTAAAAACCGATAACCAATATAACGCAATTTATGAAATTAAAATAATACAAAAATACATATGTATATAAGATATTTATATATTTATTTTTACAAAATTTACTCTTTCTATCGTCAGCACCCGTAAATTTGTAGTAACAAAAGCACAACTCGTGTTTGGCATGAGCCCCACTACGGGCTTAAGTGTTGTTAGAGTCAGCACCAGACGTACTTATTGTTGTAGTATTTCAGCAAAATTACTTATCCTGGTCTGTCTGCCAATTTATTTATTAGTTAATTTAAAGTGTGGCATAATTTTGTAATCAAACCTAAATAAGATCGGAGAACACAAAAATGTAACATTTTTACAGAACTGTAAATATATGAGTTTTAGCTGTAGAAAACAGCATATTATAGGTTTATTATTGTTTGAGAAAGAATCAAGATCTTTTCTGTCAGCGTTGTGACCATCATCTAAAGGAATATTTTTTACAAAAATTCTATACTGATGTACGAAATTTATGTGTTAAAATTATGATTTTCAATAAATGCTACAGTATCTAGAAATATATCATATAAATATGAGACTAAAATCGCATAATATATGAAACAGTGTTTCTGTGTAAACATACATAATCTATTTTAGTACAGTAAAATTGATATTAATAGTCGTACCGAGCGCCAAATCATGTGCCTAAGTGTGCCATGATTAATAAATGATTTGTTTAGTTGGTATATTGTTAAAAGAGTTTTTCCACAACCTGTTATATACAAAACAAGGTTATACACCATATCACGTACCAAATGATTGCATGCAAAATTTTCAAGTCTACTGCTTATTTAATAGGCTACATGTGTTGGTATTACAAATTTTTAAAGGTCATAAGATTATATTCAGATTGTATCAAATTTCTTTATTCTTTTATTTTCTATTTGCCATCATCGTTATCTATATAGTAATTATAATAATAGTAATCGATAACGCTCAGCCAAATCCCATATAGTATCAAGTAATATCAACAAAATTTGAGTCACGAGTATTGAAATTAAGCATATGACTAATATCAAGTCCATCAATTCTCGACATTTCGTGCGAATATACAGATATATACAAATAGATAAAATGAAATGTTTAGACTTCGCTAACGCTCAGCCTGTCTATATGTGAAACAGGCTCGTCCAACACCATGTAATTAACTTACAGTTCTACGAATGTTTTGGGATTTAAATTAGGATAGCCTTATTTTTACGTGATTTAGTATAAATATTTACGCTTCGCCTTTCAGTCACCTTTTATCTGCACATAGTAATTCTACGCATATACTATTTTTACTTGTCTACATCCATCAGAAACTTTAAATTCCATTTATCAGACTAATAAGCCAGGGTGAAGCTCAGTACAGCTGTAGGCAAGCCGTTTTTAGGACACTTCAATGTACTTTCTAAATATCTCTAATTAAAATGTTAGAAGCGGCAGTAGGAAGATGTCAGAGCTTTTTTTCCTGAGTCTTTTCTTTTGCTCATTCACAAAACGTAATGTGTATGCGTTTGAGAAGTGGATACATTTAATTAAAGTAGGTGGAAGTCCTAAATACTTACAATGCATGTATCACGGCCCAGCGTCATGTTTCTAGTCTAGTAAAACTTAGGAATGTGCAAATACTAGTGAAGCAGTCAAATTAGATCTGCTTCACTGTTCAATATTATAAACTGTTTTATAGTATATTGGTGTCTGGTGCAGTTAAAGTAAGACGGGAATATTACATCCGTTATGGTTATTTTAATGTATAAAAACGTAGGGTGGTAAATATAAGAACATTTTTCAAAACCAGAAGATGTAAATATTTAGTCTCAATGTCAATTTATCATAAAACATATTATAATAGTAAATGTTGTAGTGTTACTTGACATTTTCTTGGGTCAAAAAATTTGTTGATAAATGATTGTTAAACACTGTTGTTAAACAAATTTGTTTAACAACGGTATTTTAAATGTTTAACAACATTAAAATAATACTACTAATATCCATTTATGTGTTGGTAAAATAATTATTAGGAACTCTACTCAAGAGCACTGATTTTATAGTTAACAGACAAATCATGAATTTAGTCCTAATCCTAATAATATTATACATGCAAAATTGCTTCTGATTCTTTGTTTTTCTTTCACGTGTAAACTATTGAACGGATTGTACTGAAATTAAACATGGACATTCTACCGGTCACTGGGATAAATATTGGCATATTTTTATTTCAAAAGTCCCTTCGGGCTACGTCCCACAGGTCTTCAAAGTAGCTAAATATCCCATCGTGGTCTCTTAACACCAATACGGAACTAGAGATCGGGACATCTGTCGCGTGCACAGCACAAAAATACTGATTTTGAATATTTGCGGTCTCAAGTTGGTGTAAGACTAATCAATAAGATCCCTGAAAAGACCAAGCGCGTCTCAATGACGCCAAAACAACTTAAATCTCGACTAAAACAGTTCCTTGTGTCTAAGGTATTTACTCAGTTGACGAGCCATGGAACAGTCTTTAGTTGCAATTGTATTTAGCAAAGTGTATTCTTATAACTCCCCTTTTGATATTCAAAGAGAGTCGGCCACTGTCGAGGAACCGACGACAGCTGGCACGTGACTAAATATAATTTTAAACTGATATTTATCTTTTTATATACTTAACATAAATTGAATTAGTTATCAGGACCTTTTATTTTTTACATAACATTTGCAATACAATTATTTTTAATTGTTTCCTGTAGTAAGAATATCACTATCATTATTGGAGTTACAATCACCCATTAGTTGTTTAAAAATATAGACAATTTTGGGGTCCAAATATGAATCTTCATTTCTACTTTTCGAACTTTATTTCTATATTGAAATTTTAAAATATTCTACATAATTGCTGACGGAAAATGTTCTGCATGTCATATTAATTTGCTCATTATTATTAACATTAGTTACATAATATATTTAGCTTAAGTTGTGCACTTAACCTAATTGACAAATGAGTTAACGTTTGCCGGTTTAGAGCAACAAAGGAGAGTTCTGACAGCTGATGCCTAATTAAGTTGATGACTGCCAGAAGCTGCCGTATCAGCTACATCCTCTTATATTTTCAGAGAATGGATTAGTACCCCACACACCTGAGCCATACGGCATCGTATAATAAAGTGCAGTCTAAACAAACATGAGGCTGTACCTGTTTTTGTATAATCTTGTTGAAAGTTAAACAAAAACATAATAACATAAAAGTTATTAAGAAATATCTCTCTTTTATATAAAGGGTATTCAAAAAAGGACCGTCAAAAACTTCTATATCCGGTACTAGTCATGATTCTACATAAGGAAGTTCCTGTAAACATGGATCGAGAAATGTGTCGTTTAGCCGCTAGTCGCCATTTTTTTATTTAGTTTTAATCTTATTATTTACAGAACTAGTAAAGCAACTTGGCACATTGGTTGGGATAGGACAAAATATAAAATAACTGTGGTATTTGGTTAAATATAAACAAAATGGCGCCTATTGCAAAGTTTTAGTTACAAAACAAAAACCATTATATTAAAATAAATACAAAATAGCAGCATTTTTTAAATTTGTATAAAAATTCCAACGGTAATTTTTAACAAAATCCATCAACGGATATGCGAGAACGATCACTTTAGAGGTATGCATCCACAAGCCTGGATCAACAAACATTTTGTCAGTTGAAAGGCATCAGTTGTTTCGTATCAGTTATAGAAAATACAGTTGTTTAGTATCAGTTATAAAAAAATAACGAAACAAATACTTTTAATTTTTATCAAAACTCCAAAGGTATATATTTCAACGAAATACGCTACGCTTATGCGAGCAAGATCACTTTAAAAGTACGTTTGCACAGAGAGGGAGCAAGAAACAGCGAATGCCTCTCAGCCGTAACATGTGCTGTGAGCAGTTTGTGACATCGTTTGGTGAATACCCTGTATCGAATAAACACGTAGTTATTGTAAAAGTCACTAATCACTCTTCCTGAAACATTGAGACAATCACTATAGATAAAGGGAAAATCCTCACTCACTCACTAATCACTAATTTTTTCACTACACAATATCACAAAAAGTTTAAATGTGGCACACGTTTACCTCATGAGTAAAATAGATAAACTAAATAATTGTTATAAAGATGAAACACAAATAGGGGTTGAAATGGGATTGACAAAGCTAGAAGAACAATAGTGAGTTTTTCAATCTTCCCGATGAATTAGACATATGAAATGGGAAACGAACACGTTCCTCATGACTTACATAAACTTTAATAGTGTTTTATTGACTATTAAATGGTTTTTTTGCAATTGAATTTTTGGTGTAACGCTTAAAAAATTAAAAATAATAAGCTGATTCAGAGGATTACTCTACATAGTTAAAAATTAAATTTTAAAGCCATTATTTGGTCTACAAAAAGTAAACTTAAAACAAAGTGTAATCTTTACTACTTACGGTGGAGAATTTTAATTTAACGAATTTAACGACCGACGCCAAATTTAAAAACTTCAGGTAAAACACGTTAGATAAATATCTAAGTCGATCATACCAAGTATAAGACTACAAAGTGATAAGAAGTTAGGACTTAGGAAGTTTAATAAAACTTAACAGTCTATAATGGAAAGAATAGAAGAGAGGAAATTTCAATGGTACGGACATGTGATGAGAATGGGTAAATAACATGTTTTTCAAAAGAAAGAAAGAAGGAAAAGAGGATGATTATGTTTGAAAAAGTATATATCTAGCTATAAAAAACCGAAGATGGCAATTTCCTGGGTAGAAAAAAATGGAGAATGAAATGAAAAGTGGCACTCAAAATGGGATTCCTAGTTGTGTTGATTGGTTTATAGATATAATAATAATCCAGCTAATACATATTTGTTATAGTAACATTGTACGATGTTAGTAATTAATCGTGCACTTAAATTTCGTTTTTAACTACTCAATGTCAAATTTTAAAATAGTAAGGAGTCTATCAGATTAAGATATGAGTTTCCAATTCAGGTTTCACCACAGATTGTGTTTTTCAAGGACTCCAACTTTAGATGACTCTTACGTCTTCTCACCGGGGAATGTAACTAACGCAAGAGAAGTTAACTTGAGTAAGTTAATGTTTATCCCCACACAATATTGACTCTGTAAGATTAAGTTTTGAAAGCTTTACGAGTTTCCTATTTAGTGGTATTATTTTGTAATAACATATTTAACAAAACATATTTTGTAAATACGTGTAATTGATATGTAAAGTACCTATTAAAATACAGATAGAATCTTGACGGTTTACGATAGTTAGCAAAGCCAAGGTTTTGGTATAACAAGTTTTAAATAAAAATTAATTTTCGTGTTTAGAGCGTAATAATTTTTACAGAAAAAAATTTCTTGGATGATAAGACATAAGACACAATTCACAAAAAGTATTGTAAATTTATAAAAATACAAAGGTGCTTGAAAATGAAATTTGGACTAACAATAGGTCAATTAATCATCTTTTTTAATAAAGAAATTTTTAAAAGTCTTGACACTAAATCTTGTTAAAAATTTATTATGAGCTTGCTAGGTTTGTTGTTGTAATGTGTTCATAATTTTATTTTTATTAGTGTCAGATTTTGATGTATTTAAGTAATAAACCTCTTTCTTGCCTAAAATTATTAATGTAGAATAGAATATGAATTTATTCCTTCCATTATTTACATAGTTTTATGTACACAATACAAATTTGTCTCGGAATTTCTAGCCATCGAATCGAGTAGAGATGGCTAGCACAAAACGAAATTGACAAAAAAAGTCCCTTACATTCTAAATAAACTTAAATCCTAGCGGTCCACCGCAGCAACGAAATAAAAATAACATACAAATAGATAACAATACGAAAATACACTTAACAACAAAACATTATAACAAACCCAAGAAATTAAGTATTCTACAATTCAATACAATTAATACATTTTTGTGTATAGTAAGAGTTTAAGATACAGCAGTACAAAATATAAAACAAAAGAATAATTGCATTCAGGTTTCCTAAAAAAAATTAAAACTTCATTGCATAATCGCAAAAAAAGCCTTTGTGTCTTTTTTTGCTAGTAGCCATTTTTAACTCCTCTTTTGAAAAAAGTGTAAGGTTTTTTAGTGTTTAATACTGTGGGGTAACATGTTAAAAATCTTTGGGCCTATAAAAATAAAAGTTTTTCCGACATAGTTTTATTGATTTTTGGTCTTATGTAAACAGAGTTGGTAGCAGCACGAGTGTAGAGTTGAAATTGTTTGTATCCATCATTTCCACTTCGGATGTAGAATATTTTTAAAACTTTAAATATAAAAATTATATTTAGACAATATAATATATCTCTATATAATATATTAGAGAGAAAAAAGCCGAATAGGCTTTCCTTTCGCGGCCATATGTTTTCCAATAGTACATTTATATTCTAGACTGTACCTTTAAACTTGTATATAGTCAAACAAAATTCCTATGACATCTATGTATAGTTTATTGCAATATTAATTTTAAGAGTAACAGTTAATATGTCACCATATGTTTTTGAGAAGTTTGTACCAGATTATGTTAGATTTGATGGATTATAATCACTTAAAAAATATAGATATTCCCCTCTATTTCGTAATTAAGATTCAATATTAAACAGACATTCATGCTACCTCAATAATAGGAAGTAAGAAACAGCATTATTCTGCTATTTCAGGGTGCATTGGCTTTACATTTTCAATTCGATTACTGAAATAAATAAATTAATTCGTTAAAAATTACGCGTTTCATAATTTCCATTACTCGTACGTGAAATGCTGAGGAACTTTTTATTATTTGTTTGAAGAGATCCAGTTCAATATTATGGAAGCTTAGTCAAGAACTGAATTGGATTTTAATCCGGATGGAAATAACTGTGAGTGTTTACCTTTCTTTCTTTCTATAAGGAAAAACTTTATACTATTTAATTTGCTTGTCTTATAATAAGAGAAATCCATGTAAATACGTGATCAGTTTTTAAAATTAACTCCAAGTATTGCAAGAAAAAAATCTTTTATTGCTTAATATTATGATATTATAACATACTATAATTTTGGAAATTAGTATGTTTTATTCTTGGATTTAAATACAGATTATGAGGGTAAGATTACTTTGAATCCTACTTCAATTCTTTAATAAAGGAATTTCAATTAATCCTGAAACTTTCTCAACCTAGGTTTCGCAATTAAATACCTTCTAGCACAATAGTCTCCAGTATTGTTATAGTCCAACCGTACTCTCTCATTATACATCTTCTTCATTCCATTCGTAATACAAGGTGAACCATTGTTACACTAAAATGTGTGTATAGTGTTATCAGTGGTGCCTCTCTGTTCTTTGTATTTCCTGATATTTCAGAAAATTCGCATCGCCACTTGGGCAGTCATTAATTAAATTAGAAGTGTCTTCTCCTCAAGTGCTTTCATTTACGTTGATCATTATTTTCGTTGGAGATCGCTTCCGTTCACTTTACCCCCATGCTTGCCTTATTGTTACTTTTATGCAGGCTATCTATTGTGTTTCAGGTATGCTTTGTAGGATTACTTTTCTACCTAAGGGAAACATGTCTAGGACAGAAAATGGGGATATTATTTAAGGCATCCAAATATACGCATCAAGACTGTAACTTTAATTTTTATAAAGGTTTTCCCGTTTAAAATAAAATCATTTGTTTTGTTTAAAGCAATAGACATTTAGAGAATGTACAGTCAAATTTATGAAACACAGCATAAAAATTGAGCAATTAAAGATTTTCTTTAATAATAACAAATGATATTTGTTTTTTAATTGGTTATAAATAAGTAAAGTATTTATGAATACTGTTTAAAGAGACACTGACGTCTATACTGTACTTACTTCAGAGTATATGTGCAGGTATGATTACTTTTCTGTGGGATTAACTTTTCCTCCTAACTTAAAAACTGCTTATTTCTTAATTATTTATATGAGATGTGTTAACAATAAAAATAGGTTTTTGAGTAGTTAAATTTAGTAGCGTAGAATAAACCCATAAATTTGAAGCCATAAAGCCATTATTATAATACAATCGTATTATCTAAAGCGGCCACAGTTTGTATGTATAGTTGAGTTTATAAATAATGCATGCGATATTTTGTTTTGTGTCGAGGTTTTTTTACCACGAGGTAACATTTTACAACATATTGCTGCTGGTCCCAAAAGTTAGCAAATTCTAGATATCCCAAATTTAAAATCCGTTTCTGCCCAAATTTTCGCATAAATGTTCTCATTTTCGGGACCCTTGTTCATTTACAATTAACTGCATACGTAAATAAATCAATTAACAATATATGTCAAGTAATCAGCTGAAAACATCTTGCATGGATAAACATAGCGATATGTGAAACCAGAGGTGTGTCCGACCTATTTTGGAAATAGCGCTTACGTGTTTTGTTATTTGTGCCCCCAGCGGCCTCAATCCACAAATGTACTGGAAGAAATCCAAAACGCTAACTGGGTCAACTTATAAAAAATGAATAAAAAAGCAAATAAAATCATAAGCCCCCTTTATTTTCTACGTTTAGCTACATATCTCTAAACTACGCCCGGAACGATTAGCTAAATAAAAAAGAGAAAGTATTAATAATTTCATGGTTTAGCTAAACGAAAATTTAATCATCAGCATTACGCTGTTCAACACTCTGAAGAACTACGCTATCAAAGGTGTATTCGCAAATCGAACAAATCCGTCAACACTACGCTAATGGAAGACCTGAGAGAAGAGTTTAAATTAGGCCAATCGCCTAGCGCGTCTACCAGCAGATGTAACGCCAACGCGCCTCGAAAGCTACAAAACCGAATGTTCAAATTCTATGAAGGCACTTTAAAAAAAACTTTCAACGTCGAGTGCATGCAGGTGGTGCACATACTTCCTCACAGTTTCATTCGGGGACCGCTGCTACATGGGAATATCGGATAACACAGCACCGCCTCGCCCTCGATCCCCAATGAAATAGCGCTGCGGTTCATATGAAAATACCACCTTTGAGTATTCACATTTTATATACTCAATCTGATCTTCGCTTTCGAATGATTTATCGCAGTCAAAAATTATAACACAAATTACAAAGACACTTACTGCTTCAAGGCCGGAAGCTAGTTCAACCACTGTCTCTCAGCAACCGATGACACGGTAGGCCATTTAAATAGACCTAATTAAGATGCCGCCGAAGGGATTGCTGCAAGGGCTGGAACCAACTAATTTCATATCCGTCAATTGGACGCCATCCTACCCGACTAAACCACCCGTTTGCCAATTCGTTCATAATTATAAATGAAGTCACCGAGGAACAGAACGCACGAACCTCTGCTCTATAAATATAGACAACAATGTTGAGTACGATACTCGCACTCTCGGTAGATCTTGGTCAGACATTTTCATCACTGCATCAGCGAACTCTGCATCATCATATATTCTTTATTGTATACCTTTAAAACCATACAGCTTCTCTCGGTCTCCCTGTACTACCAGTGAAATAAATATTAATTGAATACCTGAATGATGCAACAAGAGGTGCGAAGAAAAGTAGACAATTATAGACTGAAAAAGAGTTCCAAGACACTTGAAACTGAGAGATATAGTTTTCTTAGCTTACCAACGTTTGTACTAAATCGTACTCATAAAGTTAAAGTAGGTGTTATACCACCTCCCTTACCCTATCACAGGGACACGAGTTACTTCCCAACCTAGTTAATTGTTCATATTTACTTTATAGAAGCTTCCTATACTTCATTAGTTTGCTCAGTTTGATTCTATTCCATAATTTTCCTTTAAATTTTATATGTCAAACATATAACCGCCTCGTGTTGTGTCATATTTTATGATTTTTTGTTCGTGAAGTAAATAGGAATTTTAAACTAAAAATAAGTGTATACATTACTTTATCACATCTGTTTTCATACTACTAATATTTCACATAATTTTAATTTAATTATTTGAAATGAAAAATATAATAATGATGCGTTACACAAAGGATAAACACCCAGGATTACACTTTACTCTTCCAATGCTTGAGATACACGTATGTTTGTAAGAGGAGTCAGAGACTCGCTTTGACAGCTTAATTAGTGCAACATGTTATACGATTATATATTCAATCATTTATGTCTTCATAGTTTTACAATCGTAAAAGATTATATGTCACAGGTTCTATCAATATGATCCTTTTTAGTTTTAGTATCATAGAATATGTGAAAATCGGTAAATATGTGAAATTAATGATTGAAAATTGTATTGCAAAATTTAAAAAAAATTAAATTTAAAATAATTAAAAGTAATTAAATTATAAATATTTTTAACTAATCTTTAGTTATACAAGCAAATATAAGAATGTGATTTAATTATATAATGGGATTTTCAATTATAGAGCAGAAATTTGAATAATTTGTAATATTTTAATCTGAGAAATAAAGTGGTATACTTAATGGAGTTATATAAGGGTAATAATATATATATAGTTATACTAGTAGTTTTAATTATATTATTTATATTCTCTAACAAACAGTCACATACATTTATGCGGTTGGCATCGATTATTTCACTAACTGACAAATATTGATATATTTTAGAGAAATATGCTCATATCTCATGTACAAATAACCCAGTTTGTCCACAAAGCCATATCACACTTTTAATCGATTATAGCTACTCTGCTATTGATCACAGATATAATTTTTAAACAGTCATTATAAAGTTTTGTTTTAATTATCTGAGCTACCCACTGTTCGCATCTGTGGCTAAAGGTTTTACGAAAACAGCCATAACGGCAACTTTGTAATGAAAAGTTCAGTATACTTTGTAAAAATTTTACAAAATTGATTCAACTAATCAAGTATGGTCTAGATGTGTGACAGGTTGTCATGGGAATTGTTCAAACCCTTTGTTATGGAATGCTTTCGTAAAACGCCCACTTTCTTACTCCATTGAAGACGGCGTAATCTCTGTAATGGATTGCGGAGCTCATCATCACAGCAGAACAAGAGCTTGAAAGAGAACTTCTGGCATTTAAAAATTAAAAATGAACATTTTATATTGTTTCTAACACTCTATAGGCTCACTTAAAATATTATTATTTAGATGAAGCGTTTGATATGAAATTCGGAGTATAAGTAAACCGAATCCTCTCTAATACTTTAAATATAATTAAAAATAGAACTTTAAAACCATACATTTTGTTTCTATAGAACAGCTTATGGGTAAAGCTAACGAAACATTACTGTAGGCGAGATCATTCTTTATCAAATGTAACAGACGATAAAAAAAAATCTAGAAGGAGAAATCAATAATTCAATCGCTTACCATTATTCATATATATGCTAAAATATCAAAACTGTTAGCTTAGATGGTATCTGGGTGACCTTTGTGGAGTTTTAGGACGTTAACTTACTGATTGAGAGGAGAAGGAAATATAAAAACAAAATAATCTTTGAAACAAAAACTACCTAAAATATTTGAGTTTTTTAAGACTCAAGCAAATTATACGTTTAATTAATTAATGCAGTCAGTAAGAACCAGTTATTACGTCAAATATAGATTTCAAAATTACGCTTAATAGACACTTGTACAAAAATGGTAGAGCATGTTAGTTTTTATATATTGACCGAAACACTAATACGTAAGATAAATTTTATTCATCTTTATTCTTTATTTGTTTTATATTCCTTGTGTGTGTATTTACATGACATTGTTTTAAAAGACCTCAGCTGAACGTAAACTAGTGTAATAATTTATCTCAGAGGGAGGAATCCTTGCGTTTATTTGTGTGGGAAAAACTAGTATCCAGGTTAAGCGTGAAGAGTTACAATAACTCTCAATTATTTATGCCTTTCGTTGTTAATGTAATACAATAGATCAGGGCCCTTTTTGGCACTCATGTGTAAGAAATAAATGTATCATACGCTGTAATATGACAAAAAAGCAATGCTCAATTGAAAATAAAAATAGAGGTATAAAGAACATTATGTGGAGGAAACATTACTCTCTTGTCAGTTGATGTCTATTTTGCATAAGCGCGTAGGGAATGAAGAGAATCCTAACACCACTAAACAACTTGCAGAGATACCATACATTAACAATAAATTTTTGCAAACTGAGATTGTGAAGGCCCGTAACAATCATAGTAATAAACCCAACTGTAATGAAAAAATGCAATCAGTGAGCATTTGAAACATTCATATTCGTGTTGTTGCAGCATCCCCCCATAATATCAATGTTGCTCTGGGGTAAAAGTGACTACTCAGCTGTTAGTAGCGCTTGGCATGTAATAAACTAAGATACAAATAATGATGTCATGGTTTTCATCTTTGAACTAAACATAATGCCTCAATACGTGATCCCTCTAATAAAGAGGAACTTATGTTCAATTTGAACACTGATATAAACCGACAGTACTTAAAACAAGGTACGAGTTCGCCACACCATGAGCCACGTAATACGCGTTGTTTATAAATAATTTTGATCTGGAGATGTCCTGCGGACAGATAGGTAGGCAGACAGAAAGGACTTCGTGTCCTTCAGCCAAAACTGATATTCTTATCAGCCAAAACGGTTAGATAAGATAAGCTACGTCCATCTGAATCCACAAAATACGTGTACTGTTTTTTCATTTTTTATCTCACGCGCTAAGTTGGTTATCATTCAAAAGAATTTACACTTGTCTCCATAAATAAAATGTCTCTAGAATTTAGACTCCTTCTCTCTCTCCCTCTTCTTCTTCAGTAACTGTTCTGCATCAAACTTGCTGGTCCTATAGCGATCCCATCGAATAGTTTTATTTGAATGTAACTCCCTCTTTTATAAATGTTCACTGTACATTTTATTACTTTTATCTTAAAAATTACTTGATATATATATATATATATATATATATATATATATATATATATATATATATATATGTGTGTAGTCTATATTTAACCTAAAATTAAACTGTTTCATCTTTTAAATCTTCTACGATTTTATTACCAGTATATTTTAATCTTTTATCATTGTATCGAGTTGTTTTTACTATTGTACCTTTCAGCTTAACGGACTCAGCTCTCCCACACATATTATAACATACATGAGATATTTATCATGCAAGTATGGTCAAATGTATAAATTATATGCGTAAAAAAATTAAAGCTATCATTCAGTTAGCAGGTGAAATCTACCAGATTACTGAACAATATGCTTAGTCCAAATCCATAGATAGACAACCCCTTCATCGACCTCATTCTTGTATATGGATAAATGAAATTTCATGTAAAATTCAATGTTGAACTAAATCCTGTGGATATTTAGGCTATATAAAGGTTCAACTACTTGGTCACTATCAAACAAAGTTGTTGTTGTACGAGAGAAGGACGTCATATGCAATATGTTATGTCAATAAAAATTCACCTTTTCCTTGGTGAGATATCCATCGGAAAACAAGCAAACAGACAGATGGATAGACGTAAGGGGAATTTTTCCAGAACCCTTAGTAACAGCTAAGAAAGTTATAAAAAAATTCAATCTAAGACCTTAGTTCATACTCTGAGATATAGATTTTGCTAACGCTCAATCAAATCTCATGGAGGCACCATAATCAAATATACAATTAAGCTGATAAACAGTAGTATCAACAAACTCGATAGAATGTAACAAAAAATCTTATCAACCAATTCGAAAAATATCACACGCTCAAATGTCATATGATTAAAATAGGTATGTTTACAAATTTGTTAATACAATAATTTTTATACCCATAATACCAATACAAGAACGTTTTTCCCCATGCGAAAACCTTGAAAATTTCCAATAAAGAATCTATGATTTTTTTCTTGGTAGAAATAATACTCTTAATCGTTATTATTATGTATTCCTAATACATTACTATGTTTTCCTTATATTCCATCTGTCAAATACTCATCCCTGATGGCACTGGCAAAGGCTAGACACAGAGGGTGAGTACCATTGAAATTTTAATGTACGCGATTCTAGAGACTACCGTATTGACTGTAAAGGGAATACCATATAATGCACTGTACTCAAACTCTCGATTCTGATTTATTTTGAAACACTATTCGGTTCTATTTGATTAAAGCACAGAAAAAATGGTAATTAAAATTTGAACATGAGAAAAAGTTCATTTAGTTTAATAAACTTGAAGAGGATGTTTACCGTTTTTAAAATGTAAAATAAAATATGAAACACGAGTGATTGTTAGTTATGTTGATCAAAACTGTAGTATATTATATCTAAACTTATTAAGATGGCACAGTTCTCATCGTACATTATTGTATTCTCATGTGTTGGTTTCTTTAATTCAAATTAAAGTATATTTCTTGTACTCCCTGATATTCTAAAAAGGCGAAATTTGGCACACGTCTAAGGCTTTCAACAGATCTCTGACATGAGAAATACTTTAGACCGAAAGTAAATTATAATAGGTGGAAGGAATCTATTTGTGGCTGAAGAAGACTTCCCAGACCTACAAATGTATATGTTTTATTGATTGGGGAAACGATACAAACGCTAATAGAGCACCGAATATACGTTAGACTGGATACAGATATCTCCGTCTGAAACTAGAAGCTTTAGGCTAAAGTGAACTTTGAAGAATAACTTAATAAATTTTGTTTCTTTATCGATGCAACAAGGTAATCGCTACTACGGAATCGAAAATAACTTAGACTGGCAGAGGAGAAATTTTTAACCGAAGTAAGAATCCCAGACCAAGTGTAAAATAAATATGTTTTTTATCATGGCAACAAGGCAAATTCTATTTGCGCATGAGATTCGTGTATTTTTCGCACTAGAAACGCTTCTTCAAGTTCAAAACCTGAAATAAGAGCCAGTTGAACTTTTTTTTTAATTTTGAAACACTTAAATGCGTTGTAGATATTGTAGATAAGTATAGATAAGTAGATATTGTAGATATAGTAGACATTGATAAGAAAAATGTCTACTTTCAATTCGAAACTAGACTGTTTCTCCAAGATTTATCAGGACTTATTATTCCTTCAATCTGACTTAAGTATTGTTCAGGTGTAGCTGATATTGTTGAATCTCTTTATTCAAATATTAGGGAATGGTGCAAAGTTGTGTGCTTTACTGTTTCACTCTTTGCCTTCAAGTGCTTCAAAACATTGCTTTTTATACTTGATATTCAATACATTTATAAAGAAGAAGCCATTGGCATATCTGACATTTAATATGAAATCACGTTCAAAGTCACTAATTTAATTAAATATACACAACTTTTATAATACATCAGGTTAGTTTCTCATAAATATATTTAATACATTTCTAAAACACAAACACACACACACACGTGTGCGCATACAAACATAATACAAAATAATACATAATAATAATAGATCTGTTATACTTAAACCAAAAAGAAACAATTAGAGAAAATATGTATTATTCTATTTTATCAGTATAATCTGACACTAGTTTTCGTAATGAAACATTACCTGTATTTTTATGAAAAGCGTGATGTTAAAGAGCATTGAACATGGAACACTCGGAAAGACGTAAAGCTTATAATATCACATGACAAATATTTGTGTCTTCTGTAGGTAACAGAATATCTCGTCTCTTCTGAATTGAGAATGAAGGAAAAGAGAGACTTATTGTCTTGCTTTATATCAAGTAATATCCTTCGTATACTTCATTCTATTTTCTAAGCTCTTAAAGTTTTATGTGTTATGCCCATCTACTGTGCTTTGAATCTACTATCAACACTAATAGACTTGGTTTAGAAATTACATGTACTGTACAAGCTTTTTCAACTATATAAAAATTAAATGGTAAGGACGTACCCCCAACATACACGAGACACGGTAAATATAAAAAAACCCATAAATTCGGCGAGCCTTAGGGCCTTCTGCAGTCTGCAATTAAGATTTATTGTAGAAAAAATGTAACGAAGTCTTCTTTCAGTTTGTGTAGGTTCGTTCCAAATGTTTTCTAAATTGGTTTTGACACCAACGTCGCTGTTTAGGTTCTGCTGCCAACCGGTCCACTTATAGACTAACCCAAAATTTTTATTCAGTGTGGATCATTTACACTAAAACATTTTCCTGCTACTGAGATACTATTCAAGACTCATCCAGCAAATTATTCTAATATTTTTATAAATAAATCCGAACATTTTACAGCATTCCATTACTTTAGTTTCAATTGTACAAACAAGAGAATAGCAGATAATAGTTCCTCAATAGGAAAGCTATCGACCTTTTTAAATCATCTAATGACGTGGCAAAGTATATTAGTTTAAGAATCTAGGTGCAATATTTCTCGCCAACTTTCACAGTAATGTCCTGAACAATTTGATCAAACTATTTGAAGGACGCTGTGTAATAAGACGATAAAATACTCGTATAACAATTTCTTCCCTGCACAATCATTTCGTCCTACCATAACCTATTTAACTTTTAGAACCACTGCTTCAATTTTGAATTTTTTCCAATTTGCCTGTTACCTCACTTCACTCAAAATCAGGGTCTCAGCAAAATCTACTTTCACTCTTTTGAGTGCTTTTTTATATTTTTTTATTAACTTTAGATGAACACGTCTCAAGTTATTATGTGGAATTTAAATATTAAATTTGGATGAAGCGAGTGTCTTCCGACCCTATCTTTCACCATTTTGTTAACTATATTCAAAAAATCGTTTTTCGAAATTGCATGCCGCAATCTCAAATTCAATCGTGCAAGAATGACTTTAAGGAACTAGAAATATTAAGGGTGGTAAACCTACATATCCTAGAGACAGTGACTTATGTTTAAATCTAAGTACCAGAAATGGCAATGTACGATGAACAGAAAACCCACCATAACACAAGGCTTGTAAGTAACTACTGCCTGTCAGTGCATAAACGTACTTCAAGTAAGAAAAATTAAACCTATACCTGTTCCAATATTTAGAGTAGAAAAACCTTAGAGACAGTCTGAAGAAATGGGTAAAGAAACAACCGTTCAAATCACTGAAAGAATTTTATGAATGGATATTGCAAGACAACTAAGAGTATTGCACTTTATGACGACATTATTAATCTTGAAGTTTATGTCAAAAGATTACTGTATTTGTCTGAAAGATTATGAGCGTCAATAAAGTTATAATGATTTTATAAAACTTCGGTAGTTAATTTTAATATACTTACATGTATTTAGGAATGAATTGTTTCATATTTTTTCAAATAATTATTATAATACATTTTTTTACAATGATGAAATTCTAAATCTTAAAACTAAAACAAAAAGAAAATAAGTAATAAAGGCAGGCTGAGATGAAGATGTTATATTTGCAGTGCAACAAGGCAGGGGGTAGTCGGTAAGGCAATAGAACAATAGGATCGTATGTCTATTGTCCTATATTGGTTTTTCCCTGAGCTGCAGGATTCTGAGTATTGTTTCTGTATATCTGACAGTTTTCATATAATATACCGACTTGCATAGTAATTAAATTCCATTCAATTCAAGTGACTATTTTAACCATTAACAGTGTTTAAAATGTGGTAGAAAATGTCTACATACATTGTCAGTTTAACTTATGCTAAAATACATGAAGTGATATGGGATGTGAGAATTTCATTACAGTTTGCTCGTAGTTGTGTTGTTTGTAGACACAGTGAATTAGCCTTGTTCATTGCTGCGGCAACACTGTAACAAGATCTCGAGAGAGGTGCTTAGCTAAGTTTGCACAAAATGTGTCTGAGCTGTCTACTCACAATTAACAACTTCTTCATGTACTGCGAGATAGTCAACTGCTAAACAAGAGTGGAAAAATCTTAACCATTATATATATTCTCCGATAAATGTTTAAAGTTCAATGAAAAGTACTATATTACTTAGATATCATAACTATTTGTTTAATAGAGTACGTAAATCGTACAAATGTAAGTAGCTGCACAGCTACTACACAGGACGTTACCGCATAACCGTTCCGTTACAAAAATGTGTAATGTATCGTAACTGTAAGATTTGTAGTGCTCAGTTTATTTGCCTGATACAGTTAGTACTGCTGTTAAGAATCAACGACGGACGTAGTTATAAAATCTGGAGAAGGATTCCCGATGTAGCTCCAACATTTAACAACAATCTTCTGCGTCTGTGGAGCCAGTTATAGAGTGAGGTTTGAAAATAATAAATTATTGACACGAATGATTATAGACTATTTGCTGTTCCACGCTACCCAAGATGTTGCTACGACCATTCCATGCAACCACTCGCTAAGGGTATAACAAATGCAGAGACTGAGATATGATAAGATAATAATATTTACAGAGCAAATCCTTGCTAATACTGAATTTTGATTACCCTTGTTAGAGCTCAATAGCTTCCGGACTTGATTAGGCTAAATAGTTGAGGAAATGGGTGTTATATTATTCATCATCACTGACCGTACAGATATTTGAAGATATATTACAGTTCGAGTAACGTAATTGATGAAATAAATAATCACTCTACTGAATATGACCAGTTTTAAAGATTCAATGATATACGTAGCGAGGTATATCTTTAATAAGGGGTATAAACGAGGTATATCCAGTGGTTCAGATTCCTTTTGAGGCCCGTCTTCAATAGTTTTACCGATCTAGCTTATGTACAGTTCGAACATGGATCATTAACGACGCTCTATTAAAACCCATGACTTCCCGTATATGCTGCAGTGAATTTATAAACGATGTGCGGCGAGCTCAGGTATCCTCCCATCCGATCATCATTTACTGAACTCAGAAAGCTTGAGAATAACTCACAGGTGGGAAAGGATTTCCTAAACTACCTTCGTTTATAGATAAAGGTGGAGGAATTCCTGGTATTTACATGTGATAAGGATTTCTCCCAAAAAACATTCTTTCTTCATATATTTATAGCATTAGCTTACTGTTTACCACATTTGGCTTTAAGGTTATGCGGTAAGTTAATCCAAGGAGAAGTGTTATAGGAGAGGAGATGTTTTTAATTAGTGGTCCTGATATGTGATACTCTTGGATATAACTTGATTTTACACACAATAGAGGAATATAGGGATTCATTGACGTCCACGAACCACAAAGTGTGCAGTGTGGCAGAGTGAGGCTTGAAGATGTCTATCTTTTTAAATTAATTTTACTAAAACAAAGACTTCAGTAAATATAAATGACAAGGGTTCAGATTCAAAGCAAAGTTATAACAAATACAGATAGTGACTATGGGTGGTCTGAGTGGAATCGCTCGGGTTTAAACTGACGAGGTATGATTTTGTTCTATGAATTATAGAATATGACCAATTAATCTGAAATATAATTTGTGAACTTTGTGTCTAATATTTACTACAGCTCCTGAAGTAATAACAAGAATTATATAATATTCTTCTTATAAAAAACAATTACACACTCAATAATAAAACAAAATTGACACAGAAGCCAATAAGTGATTCATTTATGATACATATTTTCTATATTTTGGATAACATAATGTATCCAATTACCAATAACAGAATATAAATTGATATTTCTAGAACTCCTACTATTTTTTCCAATAACACAATTCCAACTAGGGGCATGATATTTGATATCCAGAAAGGCAATACTCCAGATTCTGCCTCATATTGTTTCCCACAGACGGACAAGTATTTTTATATTGACAGTGAATAAGTTCATGTATATCCATCATTTATACAGATCTATATATTTTGAATTAACTTTAAAAATACACAGTATATACGTTATATTGTGTATGCGTTATCGAATGAAAAAGAATTCTTTTTAGATGCTTTCTATTAGAATAAAATTCTATTTCGTCTTAAAATTGTTGAAATGTTCAAAGTGAATGCGATCCTTGCATTCAGTCGATTGTACATTATTTAACGTATAGTTTTTCCCCCTGTCTGCATTTTAAGAGACTGCTTAAACTAATTAAAATTAGACAAGTTTTCTTCAGACAGGTTGTCTCAAACCTCTATACAAACCTTTTAAGGTATTATTTCTGGACCAAATAGAAACCAAAATATCATAATTGAAACTTTTTAAAACTCAATAATAAACAAAACAACTATTGTGAATTTTTTTTCTTATAAAGGTCAAATTTATGAAACTTTTTATTTAAAATTTTATTTTATTTAAAAATTTTAATTTTACTACTTAGAAATTTGGAAATTTGAATTTTCTCAGTGTTCAATGAAACCTTAATTTTTGTATTTTTTCGCAATATACAAAAACTAAAATGCTATACCAGCTAAACTAACATTTTTACATCTTTCTGTTAACTGTATTATTATAGTTTGTATTTGAAGTAGTAACTGCCAGTTCTTTTCATTTACTGTATTAATACGAGTAAATTACAAGAGTAATTTAGCTGCTTAAATGTGATTCTAAAAGTCCAAATATCTTAGACGGTTTTCGTTTTAAAACTTTTTTGTATTATCCTCTCCGCTCAATCGGTTAAAATCCTAAAACTCCGCTAATATTTTACAATTTTTATTCACGCTAACAGTTTTTTTTTTTTTTTTTTTTTTTTTTTTTTTTTTTTTTTTTTTTTCTTAGTATATGCTTGAATAACGGAAAGCGATTAGATTGATTATTCATCCTTTTTATTCTTTTTTTCATTCTCTGTTACATTCTGTAAAGTACATTCCTGGCTACAGTAATTTTTTTGTAGTTATACTCATGACCTGCACCATAAAAATGAATAGGATGATTTTTAATTCAATGTTTTATTACTTTTGAGTATTTAAGAGCATCCAGGTTAATTATACTCCAAATTCCATATCAAAATTATCATCTAAAGAATAATGTTTTAGTGAGCCCAAAGAGTATTTGAAACAATAAAAATGTCCATTCATAGTTTATAAATGCCAGAAGTTCTCTTTCAAGCACTTGTTCTTCTTTCACGACGAGCTCCACAATCCATTACAGAGATTACACCGTCTTGAATGGAGTTAGAAGGTGGGTGTTTTACGAAAGCGTTCCATAAGAAAAGGTTTTGAAAAATTCCCAGGCCATACTGTCACACGATTAGACCATACTTGATTAGTAGATTATTCCAATTAGTTTTCTATATTTATTATATTGTACTGGTGGTATTATAAGGATGCGTACTTTATAATTATAGGATAGATATTATTACAAGTTTACATTATGTACTAATTTATTGGAATTTTATTTTATTTTTAATCCATTTTGTTTTGTATTACATTGATAATTCATATATATAGTGTCTCCCTACCTACTACTACCTACCTTTTCTAAGATCAGAATCGATTTTAAAATATTCAAGGACCATGTTTACTAAAACTAAAAAGGACCATGTTAATCGAGCCTGTTGCATACAGTTTTTTACAACTGTTAAATAACTAACACATAAACGATGAGATATACAATCGCATTCCATGTTGAAGTAATTAAGCTGTCAAAGCGAGTCTCTGATCCCTCTTACAAACATACGTGTATCTCAAGCATTGGCAGAGTAAAATGTAATCCTGGGAGTGTATCCTTTGTGTAACGCATCATTATTATATTTTTCATTTCAAATTAATAAACTGAAGTTATTTGAAATATTAGTAGTATAAAAACATATGTAATGATATAATTTACACACTTATTTTTAGTTTAAAATGCCATTTAATTCTCTAACAAGTATTTTTAATACAACCGACTTAAACCACAAAAAATAGAACTCGAGGTGGTTCAAACACCACCTATGTAAAGTAAAATTAACGCATAGAATTAAACTGAGCAAACTAAAGAAGTATGGGAGCTTCTAAAAAGTAAACATGACCAATTAACTGGGTTGGGAAATAACTCGAGTTCCTGTGATAGGATAAGGGAGATGGTATAATATCTACTTTAACTTTCTGAGCATGATTTAATACAATCATTGGTAAGCTAAGAAAACTATATCTCTCAGTATCAACAAAAGTGTCTTGGCACTGTTTTTCGGGCCATAATTGTCTACATTTCTTCACACATCTTATGTTACATCATTCAGGTATTCCATTAAGATTTATTTTACACCTCTAGTTTCAGATATCGATATGTTTATCCATTTCAGCTCGTCGTGCTTTTAAGATAAGATGAAAAATTAATAACACAGATCATTAATCATTCCTGCAAAATTTATTCCTAAGCATGTTGAAGAAGTATTAATAAATATTGTACTTATTTATAACAAACAAAAAAAAAAAAATAATATTATCTGTTTTCATTAAAGAAAATCTTTAATTGTTGAATTTGTTATGCCGGGTGTCATAAATTTGACTGTAATTATCTAAATTTCTGCTGCTTAAAAACAAAAGAAATTATTTTATTGGGAACTTGACCTCTATAAAAATTAAAGTTACAATCTTGAAGCGTTTATAGGGATGTCTTAAATTTCCCATTACAATTTCTATTCTAGAGATGTTTCCCTTGGGTATTAAGTAATCCTACAAAACATTCCTAAAGGACAGTACATATCCTGTAGAAAAATGGAATAAATAAAAGTAATAATAAGGAAGGCATGGGGGATTAAAGTGAATAGAAGCGATCTCCAACGAAAATAATGATCAACGCGAATGAAAACAACTGTTGAGAAGACACTTCTAATTTAATTAATGACTGCCCAAGTGGCGATGGCAATTTTTCAGAAATATCAGGAAATACAAAAAACAGAGAAGCACCATTAATAACACTATACACACATTTTAGTGTAACAATGGTTCACCTTGTATTACGAATGGAATGAAGAAGATGTATAATGAGAGAGTACGGTTGGACTATAACAATACTGGAGACTATTGTGCTGGAGACTAGAAGGTATTTAATTGCGATACCTAGGTTGAGAAAGTTTCAGGATTAATTGAAATTCCTTTATTAAAGAATTGAAGTAGCTTTCAAAGTAATCTTACTCATATTATCTGTAATTAAATTCTAGAATAAAACATAATAACTTCCAATATTATATTATACTGCATTATTATAATATTAAGTAATTAAAAGATTTATTTTGCCATACTCGGAGCTAATTCCAAGGAAAAAAAACACTCACGTATTTTCAAGGACTTCCCGTATTAAAAATTAAAGGAATTCAAATAGTATAAAGTTTTCCTGGTAGAAAGAAGGAAAGGTAAATATTCGCAAGTACTATCCGGATTAAAATCCAATTTAGTTCTTGCCTAAGCTTCCATAACATTGAACTGAATCGCTTAAAACAAATGTTAAAACCTTCATAAGTATTTCACGTGCCCCTCCGGTAGTCCCTGGCTCCACGCCCTTGTCTCAAAACCTTAGCGAATCCAAACACAATGTGTCTACAGGACTCGTGTGGTAATGGCTTTGACACTGGGTCTCCGTATCCAGTGGTAAAATTTCCTCAACAATGAATTTGGCCTTGCTATTCACTTGTAGAACATTCTTATCCGTTTCGTGAATATGAGTTACGGATTACGGCTGAACCCGTTATGATGAAAAGAGAATTATACTTTTATGTACGCTTTTTCAGAAAGTACTACACACACACACACACACACACACACACACACACACACACACACACACACACACACACACACACACACACACACACACACACACACACACACACACACACAGAGAGAGAGAGAGACCTATTTTATATATTTACAAAATACATGTTAAATATATTATAAAAAAATAATAGCGTTAAAGAGAAAACTAGAAAAAACTGAGAATCACAAATATTTCAAAATTTAATCTTACAGAGTCAATATTGTGTGCGGATAAAAATTATCTTACCCAAGTTAACTCCTCTTGCGTTAGTTGCAATCCCCTGTGAGGAAACCTCAAGAGTCATCTAAAGTTTGAAAAACACAATCACTGGCGAATCCTGATTCCGAAGATTATTGTTCCATCTGATAAATCCTTACTATTTTAAAATTAAACATTAAGTAGATAAATACTAATTAGAAGTGCACGATTATTAAATTATATATTATCCTGTAGCGCTTTCCGCTTTTCATTTTAGTCTCTGCAATTTCCTTCTTTGATTCCTTTGTTTTTTATTGCTAGCTCTAAACTTTTTTGAAAGATAGTCATCCTCTTTACCTTCTATCTTCCGTTTGGACGTGATTCATTATTTTTTGGCCAACGTTATTAACTCATTCTCATCACATTTCAATACCACTGAAATGTTCTTCCTCCTATTCTTTCCATTATGGTTTCTTTACCTTTTATTCAAATTTCTATGTAGTCATTTCTAACTGTTTGTAGATTATACTTGGTATGATCGACTAAATGTACTCAATCATTTAGATGGTTCACCTTAACTTTTTTAAATTTGTTTTATCAATCGATCAATATTTTTGTAATAGGCTCTATCATTTCGTTAAAAATTTAAGCTCTTTTGAAAATGTATTTTTTGTACGTCAAATTATAGATTTAAAATTTATATGTCTATTATGCAGAGCAATCCTCTAAATCGGCTTATTATTTTAAGTTTTTGAATGCGTTACAATTTGATTGTAAAGAAGCAGAGCAGTCATCTGCCACAACATATAAATTTTAGTTTTGTGGAGCGCAACTTCACTAATTCGATTGTTTATTGGCAAAGTAATCGTGGGCCACAACGTACTAATTTAGTTTTGTGGAGCGCTACTCCATAAACCCGATTGTTTATTAAGCAGAGTAATCATTAGCCACAGAAAATTAATTTTAGTTACTGGGAGCGCTACTCCACCAAATTGTCTGTTTATAAACACAGTAATCAAGGCCACAGCATATCAGTTTTAGTTTTTTGGAGTTCTACTACATCAACTAAATAGATTATTAAGCAGTGTAATCCTCAATAAACCACTGCATATTACATTTAGTTTTGTGGAGCGTTACTCCACCAAATCGATTGTTTTTAGAAAGAGTAATCCTCAACCACATCGCATTATTTTAATTTTGGTAAAACACTACTCCACAAAAATATTGCTTACTAATCAGAGTAATCGGTCATAACATAATAGTTTTAGTTTTGTAGAACGCAAGCTCACTAACCCAATTGTTTAGTACGCATAGCAATAATTAGCCACAGCGTATTTATTTTTATTTGGTGTTTTATTTTATTGTTATTATCTTGCTTTTATTTTCATGGTACGTAGATGACTCAAATACAAAACAGGGTGTAACAGGGTTTTATTACCCTTGCAATGTAAAATTATTTGTTTATTTTAAGTTAATTATTTAAATATTTTTATGAATGGGGATTTTAATTCAAATCAACTAAAAAAAGAACCTATAAATACAGAGGTTATGAAAGTAACAGGCATTATGTCAGAAGATGAAACAGACTAGAATTTAAGCACAATTTAAACTAAAGAAAGATAACCCCATTTATACTTTAACACAAATTTAAACTTTCTAGAAGTTTTTAAGATTGAAAAGCAAAATATACTTCTTCTAGAGATTGCGTACTATTTTAACCCGTGAGGGTAATTAAACTTCATGAACAACCATTTTTTGGTCTATTGAAAACATAAGGCGCGTAGGTGTCAGATTTCTTCTTTCTGGTACATAAAGAAGTTGAAATAGTTTTATATATATATATATATATATATATATATATATATATATATATATATATATATATATATATGTCCCATCCCATTTCTCTAATTCATCGGGAAGATGGAAAAAATTAAATATTGTTCTTTTATGGTTGTCAATCACCTATGGGTGGTTGATCTCCATGAACAATATTTTATTTGTCTTGTCTGCTGAGAGCATAAGGAATTTAATCTTTCTAGGATATCGGGAAATTTAAAAGCAGAATGCATTCAACCCCATTTCAATCCCTATCAATGTCTGATCCTATTTATTAGATATAGTGCGCCAGATGTCTACTTTTTGGGATATTGGGAAGTTAAAAGGCTAGTTATAAGTGGGTGAGTGAGAATTGTTTCTTTTTATATATAGTAACTGTTTCAATTTTTCTGAAAGAGTGATTCATGCCTGTTACAATAACTAAGTTTGTATTAGATACAGGGTATTCACAAAAGGATGTCCCAAACTCCTCACACCACATATCACAGTTAAGAGGCATTCGCTGTTGTTTGCTCTCTGATTGTGCAAGCGTGCTTTTCAAGTACTCATGCTCGAATGGTCGACGGATTTCGTTAGTATTATAAAAATTGTAAAATATTTGTTATATTATAATTGTTTTTTGCAACTGATGAAAAACAAGTGATACCTTTCAACTGAACAAATGTTTGTTGCTCTCGTCTTGTGCAAGCAGAGCTCTCGTGCATGCGTTGATGGATCCAGTTAAAGAAAGTACTGTTGGAATTGGTTATAAATACTTTTAATAGATGCTATCTTGTAAATTGTTTTAACTACACTTGTTTTTTTTTCTTATACGACTGAAACTTTGCAACATTTTGTTTATATTTAATCAAATAACACAGTTTTTAGATTTTCCTGTTATCTACCCTAACCTAACACATTTATTTCTGCAGCGTTACTAGTTGTATACATAATATTTTTTGTGTAAAAAATAAAAAAAATGGCGGCTAGTATCTAAATGATACATTTTTTGACATATTGTTTATAAGACATTTCTTATGTGGACTAATGGGTACTATCAGACACAGAAGTTTGTGACACCCTTTATATAAAAGATAGATATTCCTTAATAACTTTTATGTTGTTATGTTTTTGTTTAACTTTCAACAAGATTATACAAAAACAGTTACAGCCTCACGTTTGTTTAGACTGCACTTTATTATACGATGCCATATGGCTCAGGTGTGTGAGATACACTAAATCCATTCTCTGAAAATATAAGAGGATGTAGCTGATACGGCAGCTTCTGGTAGTCATCAACTTGATTAGGCATCAGCTGTCAGAACTCGCCTTTGTTGCTCTAAACCGGCAAACGTTAACTCATTTGTCAATTAGGTTAAGTACACAACTGTACAGTACACAAGCTGAGCATATTATGTGACTAATGAAAATAATAATGAACAAATGCATGTAATATGCAGCAAATTTACCTTCAGCTATTATGGACAAAATTTTTAAACTTTAATAAAGAAATAAAAAGTAAGAAAGAGGAATAAAAATTCATGTTTTGAACATAAAGTTTCGTAGATTTTTAAATACCTACTGTGTGATTCAACTCTCTTTATACTTACTTAACACTTTGTCCAAACAGTCCCGGGACGGTTAATTTTTTTTACTTTTTAAGACAGAGCTAAAAAACATGGTAACGATTAACTTGACAAACAAATCTAATTTAACACACATACCATTGACCAGCTACTTCCTCAGGGATACGGCCCACAAGGAGACAAAAAACAATTTAAAAATTAAGTATAATTAGGTATGCGTATCAAATTAAAGGTCTTCACTAGAAATTCGACCTTAAAAGGACAACCGAGCCGGAAATAGCATACGTTTATTGAAGATGGCTTGAATTTTGAATTATTAAGTAAACGCAACCAAGATCATAGTAGTTTTATTAATTTCTTTACAGGCCAAACTAGAGCAGTTAATTATTGCTGAAACACTTGGCAAAATGAAGGGATGAAATTAGAATTATTCATGCGTCAGTAGTTTATTACATATACTGCCTGAAGATATCAGTTTTAAATCCCACGAAATATCCCAATCAACCGTAAATTAGTCTAAAAAACATGAACAGTAAATATAAAACTCTTTTATAGTCTAAAGAGCAATTTTAAAACTATTTAGTAACTATTAGGCTACTTGGTAGAGTCTATTGTCTAGTCCCAATAACCTTTTGTCATATAAGTATAGACCTAGGCTAGAGTTTGTAAGTACACACTTTCCACTATTTTTTATTGATTTAACACACTTTAATGAAGTATATGATCCTAGTTATCACTTACAAAAATAGTATGTGTTTAACATTTTAATGCATAAGATAACTAAAAAAAATGTTGCAAAATAATATTTATTTACATTCTATAGTTCTGCAACTAAAATTATGGCAGCATCTTTATAACAGACTACAGACATTCATTATTGAACCTTTATTATCAACTGACATAGTAAATGTTCAGAATATATATCCAAATCAAGATTAATGAATACCTCAATAAAAGTTTAAAACTATTTATTTTTGTTATAAAATTAAATATAAAATATCTTATAAATGCTTTTCTTCTTATAAATGCTGCAAAATTGTTTTACTACCTCAAAATACTCACTCCAATTTTTTATTTTGTAATTTTTATATAATTAAATATATATTTAATCTGAGTTTGTCTACAAATACACACAAACAAATTTTTTCCAGATCTGGAGGATAGTTATTCTCTACGTTCACTCATAATTGTATGTAATCTATCACAATGTTATGATTTATAAAATATAACATGCCGTAAAAGCAATTTAAATAAAATTATTATGTCTTATAATAAATATATTACATAGATAATTTAATACAACATCCTTAGTTTTATATATATATATATATATATATATATATATATATATATATCTCGTTAGAAGCTGTGATTCTATATTTCAATGCAGTTTCATTATTATATCCATGATTTCTAAAAACCTTAAAATGTATATTATGATTATTTACAAAATACGTAATAATGTACAGTAGTAAGAAATTTGACTTTAAGTTAGATTAATTTTCAGAAACCACTGAATATCACTTTTTGATCATTAATAAAACAACGTATTTTTATTCCTTATAGTTTAAGACAGGTGTATTTCTTTATATTCAACCGTCCTTAATTGGGCCTGATTACAAAATTGCCTATATGACCTGCTTTAAATTAATTTAATATGAAGACTTAAACAAATATTGTTTTTTCTATATTCAGGGAAGGAGCTGTTAATGTAAAATCATTCCATTCATTTAAAAAATAAATTTTGCAACTAGTTATTTTACGTTATTTACACAACACTTGTAATATTATATAGTGCTAACAATTAAATATTTTACAGATAAATTGGCAGGCATATCAGGATAAGTAATTTTGCTGAAATACTACAACAATAAGTACGTCTGGTGCTGACTCTAACATCACTTAAGCTCGTAGTGGGGTTCATGCCAGCACAACGAGTTGTGCTTTTGTTACCTCAAATTTACGGTATGCAGACGATAGAAGAGTAACTTTTGTAAATATACATGTATATATATATATATATATATATATGAATTAAATTTGTATAAATGGCAATAGCCGAATGTAATTTTTTAATAAATCACAAAAATTACTTGCTCTGCCGGGACTCGAACCCGGATCTCTCACTTGCCAGGTGAACGTGCTACCATTACACAACAGAGCCCTCATTTTTTACGATTCAAATATTTTGCATTTGGCCGTATCTGTCATATATGCGTTTAAATAACGAAACTAACATATGATCGGAAGACCAAATACCTGTCAAACGAATTTTGTTTACATTATTATTTAAATTTGAATAAATCGAATTTAATTTGTTAATACAATTTTTTTATAAATAAGTTTTACTTTTTGTGATTCAATGTTTATTCAAACATTATATATATATATATATATATATATATAATATAGAAGTATGTAAACAAAATAAAGGTGTTGTATTATTTAAATTTTTTTAAAATTTCTTAATACTAGTTTTTTACGTTACCCTTTCACTAAAATGTGAGAAGTAAGGAACGACTGAAGATATTCAAAAACAACCCACGATATAAAACAATCAATGAACATTAAAACTGTGTCCAAAGACGTATACAAAAATGTATTATCTAACTACAAGAAGTAAAGGAACTAATTAAGCGATTAATTTCAATTAATTACTGAAAAAAGTGTACAATAAATTATATGTATATAATAATTAAATTGTTTAAGTACCAATCTACATTTTTTCAGTATCATACATTTAGCCTGGTACACAATTTTAAGTGTTTAGAATGTGTTATGGTGTGTAAGCCATGTATTCAAATTATTTTGCGACGAAGCACAAATTTAAAATGTGTTTTATATATGTCGCAAAGTATTTATATTACACCTTGAGTCATTAAAATATCATAAATAATTTCAAGCTAATGATCTAATTTGGGTTGCTCCCAGCCAGCCGGCTGTAGCTGTGGATTACACCTAATCAGTTCCGTACCACAAGCGCTGCACTGGCTTATCAAATATTCAGTTATCAGTTGACCTGCCGGAAGGATTACAGTCATCTTCTTGGTTCTTCCCCCCCTCCCCCATCGATTATGTACAATATAATGTGATAAATATCACGCTCTATTTGTCGGGATGAGTTTAATACTTGTATGAAATATGTATTCGCACATTAAGACTGTATAAAGAATTTAAATTGACCTCTCCGACAATCTAAATTTCAAGTGAAATGTTTTTAGACTTTGAAGCTAATTTTTCATATTGCATATGATGAGCAGGACGCACTGATTTATTCATCGCCACAAATTATTTTAATAAATTATTTTGTTTGTCTATTCTGTATTGCATTAATTGGTAACGAATCACAAAAATCTCTTCAGAACTATACTACGCAAAAAAGTTCATTTCCTATTTATGAAAACTTAAAATTCACTATATACTATGACGTTTAGTTTTTAATGAAATGCTTCATGTAGTATATTTCAAAAGTGGAACTCACTGGCGGAAATGTTTATTTTGTAGTTCAATTAATTTAAAGAAAATGATTGTATAGTTCTAAAAGTAGAAAGACCTTATGGCAATTAAAGACATTTTCAAACAGATTTTAGTTTTTATTAGAGCCAAAATTTTTCTATGAATCATCAATCGTAATTAAAAACCTAATACTCAATATGTGTATTTGGTTTGTGGAATTAATATCACATTTCACAAATGGATATTCACCGATTATTTAAGAACAATTCGACAAAAGACTACGATTCTGATTGCGTGTTGAGTCTTGCATTTTTATAATTATATTTATCATTTGATAATACAAACAAGGTGTTTATTTTAAGTGTCAGAACTATTACTCATTTTACAGTTAAGTGTAGACTGGACACATTTTAATTCTTGTTAAAAAAATGAATGTAAATAAAAATGGGTACTTTTTAAGTCCAAGTTAGTAATTTTTTAATTTAAAAAGTTTTAAAAAAGGCTTGGTCAAGAAAGAGTGAATATTCTCACAATTGTTAAAAAGACCTACCTTGACTGTAATTACTCAAATTCAAACCCATACAATTCGACTGATACATAAACACCTAAGCTTATATGAATAATGTTGAGTGCACTGTAAAGTAATATTTAGTTAAGAATGAATGGAACTGCTCGCAAGAAGTAAAAGGAAGCTTTACTAACGAGGGCAGTAAAACAACGGAAACAGGACTGCCAGATATCCGTAATAACGAGCGCTGTAGAATAATAGCTTGAGAGGAGGTTAATTATATATCATACAATATTATATAAATGATTAATATCTCTCTGTTTGAGTATGTGTGTGCGTTACTCAATCACGTAAAAACCACAGACGAATTGTACTAAACTTGTACATGAACATTCATAGGATCCATGGATGACGTATAGGCCTACTCCTATTTCAAAAACACCACTGGGCTACGCTTTACTAGTCACAAATCGCAAAAATATCCATCTTGATCTTTTAAGTTACATTACATCAAATAAGTATTATTGATCGAAAATGTCTTTTAAATTTAAATAACTGTTTTGTATAAATATCGTTTTGTGGCAACACAACCACATGTTTAACTAATTTAGAGCGCTATTTTCAATTTGTTTACATTTATAGTTTTCAAAGCATTTCAACCTCTCCTCAAACCCTGATGAGCAAACACTAAGACAATCTAGATAAGAAAATTAAACGTTTTAGTAGCAATATAACTGTAACTGTACATTTGAACAAATATTAAATAATTTTCAACGATTAGTCAGTACTGTAATGATCATATCAAAGCCAAATGTACTACATTGCTTTTACTATAAATTTAAAGACTGTTATAAAACTATGTTAATTGTTTTAACAGAAGTAGGATTGTCAGACCTGTTGTTGTAAATATATTTTCTTGATCAGGGAAACAAGAAAAAATCAATTATTGCACAAAATACCCAGACTGAGAGTAAATACCTTTATACTAGAACTTGTAAATATCATATGTAATATTTAGATTAAGAATTGTACAAATTTCTTTGCGAATTGTATTAAATCGTAATATAAAAGTATGTTCCTTTCGAATTTTCCCTTTTATGTTAATGGAATATTCTTCCAGTTCAATACTTTTCTTTGTTTGAAGGTTATTTTTGTCGGAGAATGATGTTTACTACAGCTTCTGGAGTAACAGCAAGAGTTAATTAATATTCTTCTCATAAAACAAAATTACACACTCCATAATGAAATAAATTGTAACAAATACCAATACATGATTCTTTTATGATAAATATTTTATATATTATCAATAGCATAATGTATCCAATTACCAATAACAGAATATAAATTGATATTTCTAGAACTGCTACAATTTTTTCAATAACACAGTTCCATCTAGGGGCATGATATTTGATATCCAGAAAGGCAATACTCCCAGATTCTGTCTCTCATATTGTTTCCCACAAATAGTATTTTTGTATTGACAGTGAATAAGTTCATGTATATCCATCATTTATACAGATCTATTTATTTTGAATTAACTGTAAAAATAAACAGTGTACACATTGTATTGTCTACGCGTTATCGAATTAAAAAGAATTCTTTTTAGATGCTTTCTATTAGAATAAAATTCTATTTCGTCTTAAAATTGTTGAAATTTTCAAAGTGAATGCGATCCTTGCATTCAGTCAATTGTACATTATTGAACGTATAGTTTTCCCCCGTCTGCATTTTAAGAGACTGCTTAAACTAATTAAAATTTGACAAGTTTTCTTCAGACAGGTTGTCTCAAAGGTCTATACAAACCTTTTAAGGTATTATTTCTGGACCAAATAGAAACCAAAATATCATAATTGAAACTTTTTAAAACTCAATAATAAACAAAACAACTATTGTGAATGTTTTTCTTATAAAGGTCAAATTTATGAAACTTTTTATTTAAAATTTTATTTTATTTAAAAATTTTAGTTTTACTACTTAGAAATTTGGAAATTTGAATTTTCAGTGTTCAATGAAACCTTAATTTTTGTATTTTTTTCGCAATATACAAAAACTAAAATGCTATACCAGCTAAACTAACATTTTTACATCTTTCTGTTAACTGTATTATTATAGTTTGTATTTGAAGTAGTAACTGCCAGTTCTTTTCATTTACTGTATTAATACGAGTACATTACGAGTAATTCGCTGCTTCAATGAGATTCTAAAAGTCCAAATATCTTAGACGGTTTTCGTTTTAAAATTTTTTTTGTATTATCCTCTCTGCTCAATCGGTTAAAATCCTAAAACTCCGCTAATATTTTACAATTTTTATTCACGCTAACAGTTTTTTTTTATTTCTTAGTATATGCTTGAATAACGGTAAGCGATTAGATTGATTATTCATCCTTTTTATTCTTTTTTTCATTCTCTGTTACATTCTGTAAAGTTTGATTCATGCTATAGTAATGTTTTGTTGTTATACTCATAGTTAACCTGCACCATGAAAATGAACAGGATGATTTTAAATTCAATTTTTTATTACATTTGAGTATTTAAGAGCATGCAAGTTAATTATACTCCAAATTCCATATCAAAATTATCATCTAAAGAATAATGTTTTAGTGAGCCCAAAGAGTATTTGAAACAATAAAAATGTCCATTCATAGTTTATAAATGCCAGAAGTTCTCTTTCAAGCACTTGTTCTTCTTTCACGACGAGCTCCACAATCCATTACAGAGATTACACCGTCTTGAATGGAGTTAGAAGGTGGGTGTTTTACGAAAGCGTTCCATAAGAAAAGGTGTTGAACAATTCCCAGGCCACACTGTCACACAATTAGACCATACTTGATTAGTAGATTCTTCCAATTAGTTTTCTATATTTATTATATTTTACTGGTGGTATTATAAGGATGCGTACTTTATAATTACAGGATAGATATTATTACAAGTTTACATTATCTACTAATTTATTGGAACTGGATTTTATTTCTAATCCATTTTGTTTTGTATTACAATGATAATTCATATATATAGTGTCTCCCTACTTACTACTATACCTATTCTAAGATCAGAATCGATTTTAAAATATTCAAGGATACTAAAACTAAAAAGGACTATGTTAATCGAGCCTGTTGCATACAGTTTTTTACAACTGTTAAATAACTAACACATAAACGATGAGATATACAATCGCATTCCATTTTGAAGTAATTAAGCTGTCAAAGCGAGTCTCTGATCCCTCTTACAAACATACGTGTATCTCAAGCATTGGCAGAGTAAAGTGTAATCCTGGGAGTATATCCTTTGTGTAACGCATCATTATTATATTTTTCGTTTCAAATTAATAAACTTAAGTTATTTGAAATATTAGTAGTATTAAAACATATGTAATGAAATAATGTACACGCTTATTTTTAGTTTAAAATGCCATTTAATTCTCGAACAATTATTTTTAATACAACCGACTTAAACCACAAAAAAATAAAACTCGAGGCGGTTGAAACATTGCCTATGTAAAATAAAATTAACGAATAGAATCAAACTGAGCAAACTAACGAAGTATGGGAGCTTCTAAAAAGTAAACATGACCAATTAACTGGGTTGGGAAATAACCCATGTTTCTGTGAGAGAGATGGTGTAAAATTTACTTTAGCTTTCTGAGCATGTATTAGTAAAATCGTTGGTAAGCTAAGAAAACTATATCTCTCAGTATCAACAAAAGTGTCTTAGCACTGCTTTTCAGTCCATTATTGTCTAAGTTTCGTCACACCTCTTATGTTGCATCATTCAGGTATTCCATTAAGATTTATTTCACTGGTAGTACTTCGTTCGCTGATGCAGTGTTGCTAATGTTTTTATCAAGATCTAACGGGGGTGCGAGTATCATACTTAAAATTGGCGTCTATATAGAGCAGCGGCTTGATCGTTCTTTTCCTCGGTGACTTCATTCATCATTAACAAAGAATGGGCAAACAGGCTTTAGTCGCGTATGATGGCGTCCGATATAAAATTAGTTTATTCTAGCCTTTGCAGAAATTCTTTTGGCGACATCATAATTAGTGTTAAAGAAGATCATCTGGCCTGTTACGCGGTATTTCTAAATGACCTTCTGCTTCATCCGTTGCTGAGCTGCGATGTTCAAATAGTGGTAGATCTGACTTCCGGATTTGAAGCAGTAGGAGGCTTTTGAGTTGATGGTTTAGGTTTTGGCAACGTTAAATGGATCCGAAAGCGAAGATCAGATTGAGTATATACAATGTGAATATTTGAAGGTGGTATTTTCATATGAACCGCAGCGCTATTTCATTGGGGAATCGAGACGGTGTTCTCCGATATTCCCATGTAGACCCCCGAATGCAACTTTGACAGCCTTGTTCTTCACTCGAACCCCAGGTAGTAAATGTTACCAACGTGCATACAATCGACGTCGACCGTTTCAAAACGCCTTTGTTTCATAACCTTTGAACATTTGGTTTTGTGGCCTTGAGTATTGAGGCACGTTGGCGTTACGTTTGCTTGTAGACTTGTGGTAGGTGATTGGTCTTATTTAAACTCTTCTCTCGGTTAGTCCATTAGCGTAGTGTTGAACGAAATGTTCGATTTGTGAATACGCCTTTTGTAGCGTGGTTCTTGAAAGCGTCTAACAGCGTAATTCTGGCAATTAAGTCTTATAGTTTAGCTGAACAATGAGATTTTTATACTTTCTCTAGTTTTTTATGTAGCTAGTCTATTCGGGCGTAGTTTAAAAATATTCAGCCAAACATTGAAATTATAGGAGCTCTTGATTTTATTGGCTTGCTTTTTATTTATTTCTTTTTTCGAAGTTGACTTCAGGTACCGTTGATTGAAAGTCCTGCGGGCACAAAATAAAACAAATTATGTAAGTGTCATTTCCAAAATAGGTCGGACACACCTCTCGTTTCAGATATCGCTATGTTTATCTATTTCAGCTGGTTGTGCTTTTAAGATAAGATGAAAAATTAATAATACAGATCAATAATCATTTCTGCAAATTTATTCCTAAGCATTTTGAAGAAGTAATAATAAATACTGTACTTATTTTTAACAAATTAAAAACTAATATTTTCTGTTTGTATTAAAGAAAATCTTTAATTGTTGAATTTGTTATGCAGGGTGTCATAAATTTGACTGCAATTATCTAAATTTCTACTGCTTAAAAACAAAAGAAATTATTTTATTTTAAACTTGACCTCTATAAAAATTACAGTTACAATCTTGAAGCGTTTATAGGGATGTCTTAAATTTCCGAATTTCTATTCTAGAGATTAGAATAATAATGGATAGTTCCCTTGGGCAGAAAAGTAATCCTACAAAACATACGAAGAAATGACGAAGAATGCAGAAATGCATTGGACTCTAAGAATCAGGCTAGGAAAAAACTTTTGCAAGTTGGAACCAGAGCAAACGTGGAGAATTACAGAAGAGAAAGAACATTAGCAAACAGACTTATGAGGAGGAAAAAAAAGAGAAGCAGCAAACAGTAAAATAGAAAAATTAGAGAGAAACTACCAGCAGAAAGAATGCAGGAAATTTTACAAGAATATGAGAATATTACGGATGCATACCAGGCAAAATCACAAGTACATCTTGATGAAGAAGGAAACGTGATAACAGAGATGGAGGAAATCAAGACAAAGATGGAAAGAATATTTCGAAGACTTACTCAAAGAACAGGACATTCTGCTACCAGAAAATTGATCTTGAGATACCACAGCAGGTTGATAACTTTGTACAACCCCCCCAGGAGAGAGAGATAGATGAAAATAATAAGGAAGATGAGAAACAATAAGTCCCCAGGAAGCGACACTATAACAGCAGAGATGCTGAAGTATGGCGGAGAAGAGCTGTTGAAGGTAATCCACGAACTTATATCGAAAGTGTGGGAACAAGAAAGAATGCCAGAGGAGTGGAAGAAAGGACTGATCATACCTATATACAAGAAGGGGGAACAGGAGATATTGTAGAAACTATAGGGGAATTACGCTTCTCAATGTTACATATAAAGTATTTTCCATACTTATACATAGCAGGCTAGTAGACTATGGAGAACATTGTATAAGAGATTACCAATGTGGTTTCAGGGGTGGACGTTCAACAATGGACAACATTTTTATGGTAAGACAATTTGTTTGAAAAATGTGCTGAATTTGGAACGGACCTGCATTGTGTTTTTGTGGACTTCAGGCAAGCTTTTGACAAGGTGAATAGACAGAGGATGGAAGTTTGTCTTAAACACTTAGGAGTACCACAGAAAATCATAAAGCTCGTAAAGCTCGTAATGCTAAAACTGGAAGCATCCATAGCCATGGTTAGAGTCAATAATGAGTTGACGGAACCATTTGACGTAAAAACAGGGGTCAGGCAGGGCGATTCCTTATCAGCATTAATCTTCATTCTGGTTCTGGAAGCGGCATTGAGAAAGGTGGATTGTGTAGGTGATATCACAATATAGAATGAGTCAGTTATCAGCATATGCTGATGATATTGTTGTAGCTGCAAGAAGGCAGAGAGCTATGTTGGAGAAGCTGGAAGATATTGAAAGAGCAAAGTTGGATTGACTATTAAACTGGGAAAAAACTAAGTACCTGAAAATGACAAGAATGGGACAAAGAGGAGTGGATCTGGAGGTAAATGGCAATGAGGTAGAAAACGTAGTAAGTTTTAAATACCTTGGATCAACTCTAACTGCAAACAACAGCGTGACTGAAGAAATTAACACAAGGATAGCCGCGGGAGGCCGATGTTACTTTGCATTTAAGAAACTTTTCAGCTCCAACATTCTTCATAAAGAGGCCAGACTGAGAATTTATAAAACTGTAATCAGGCCTGTTGTAGTTTATGGTTGCGAAGCGTGAACACTCACCAAACAGGACATAAATAGATTGAGAATATTTGAAAGAAAAGATTTTAAGAAGAATTTACGGTCCTGAATTAAGACAAGGAACATGGAGGAGGCGAAAAAATCAGGACCTGCTTGATTTTTTGAGCGGTTGAGGATATTGTACGCTTCATTAAGGCCCAAAGAATTAGGTGGCTCGGACATCTGACGAGAATGAACAAACAACAGAGTTGTGAAGAAGGTTGCTGAGTGGACTCCTGCTAATACAAGGCCCAAGGGAAGACCTCGGATGAGATGGAGAGACGATGTGGTTGCTGACCTAAGAAAGATTGGAGCAAGAAATTGGAGAGAGGTCGTCGAGGACAGAGAGAATGGAGACTACTGATTCACCAGGCCAAGACCCATGGAGGGTTGTAGCGCCGAGGGAGTAAGTAAGTAAGTAATAATAATGTAGGCATGGGGGTAAAGTGAATAGAAGCGATCTCCAACGAAAATAATGATCAACGCGAATGAAAACAACTGTGGAGAAGACACTTGTAATTTAATTAATGACTGCCCAAGTGGCGATGAGAATTTTCAGAAATATCAGGAAATACAAAGAACAGAGAGGCACCATTAATAACACTATACACACATTTTATGATAACAATAGTTCACCTTGTATTACTGATGGAATGAAGAAGATGTAAAACGAGTACGAGAGTACGGTTGGACTATAACAATACTGGAGACTTTTGTGTTAGAAGGTATTTAATTGCGAAACCTAGGTTGAGAATGTTTCAGGATTAATTTAAATTCCTTTATTAAAGAATTGAAGTAGCTTTCAAAGTAATCTTACTCATATAATCTTTAATTAAATTCTAGAACAAAACATACTAATTAACTTCCAATATTATATTATATTGCATTATTGTAATATTAAGTAATTAAAACATTTATTTTGCCATACTCGGAGCTAATTCCAAAAAAAAACACTCACGTACTTTCAAGGATTTCCCGTATTATAAGACAAGGAATTCAAATAGTATAAAATTTTCCTGGTAGAAAGAAGGAAAGGTAAACATCGCAGGTATTATCCGGATTAAAATCTAATTCAGTTCTTGCCTAAGCTTCCATAACATTGAACTGGATCTCTTAAAACAAATGTTAAAACCTTCACTCATTATTCCACGTAGGCCTTCGGTTTTTCCTGGCATCTGTCATTTTTGGTCTCTGAAATCTTTCACTCTCGAAATACAGGACTCGTGTGGTAATGGTTTTGATACTGGGTCTCCGTATCCAGTGGTAAAATTTCCTCAACAATGAATTTGGCCTTGCTATTCACTTGTAGAACATTCTTATCCGTTTCGTAAATATGAGTTACGGATTACGGCTGAACCCGTTATGATGAAAAGATAATTTTATTTAATACTTTTTATAGAAATATCTAGGCTGGTTACCGTAAAAACTCAAAAAGCTACATCTATTACAATAAGTGTATATATGTAAATTAATATCTATTTTACGCATTTACAAAACATATTATAAACATGTTATCTCAAAATTATACCGTTAAAAAGGAAACAGAAAAAGGCGAAGAATCACAAATATTTCAAAAGTTAATCTTACAGAGTCAATATTGTGTGGGGATAAACATTATCTTACCCAAGTTAACTCCTCTTGCGTTAGTTTCAATCCCGTGAGGAAACCTCAAGAGTCATCTAAAGTTTGAAAAACACAATCACTGGCGAATCCTGATTCCGAAGCTCATTTTTCCATCTATTAAATCCTTACTATTTTAAAATTAAACATTGAGTAGATAAATACTAATTAGAAGTGCACGATTATTAAATTATATATTATTCTGTAGCGCTTCCCGCCTTTCATTTCAGCTCTATACTTTTCCCAAAAATAGTCATCCTCTTTTCCTTCTGTCATCCATTTGAACGTGATTCATTATTTTTTGGCCAACGTTATTAATAAACAAAATTGATTTGGCAACGAAGCGCTCCACAAAACTAAAATTAATATGTAATGGCAGAAGACTGGTCTGCCTTTTTACAATCGAATTGATGATGCAACGCTTCAAAGAACTTAGAATAATAAGCTGAATCATAGCATTGCTCTGCATAATAAACATACAAACTTACACATGAATTAGTCGATCATACTAAGTATAAGACTACAATCAGTTATAAATAAGTATATAGAAAGTTGAATAAAAGGTAAAGAAACCATAACGGAAAGAATAGAAGGAAGAACTTTTCAGTGGACGTGTGATGAGAATAGCACAGTAATCGTGAGCCACAACGTACTAATTTAGATTTGTGGAGCGCTACTCCACAAACCGGATTGTTTATTAAGCAGAGTAATCATTAGCCAAAAACCTACTAATTTAGTTTTGTGGAGCGCTACTCCATAAACCCGATTGTTTATTAAGCAGAGTAATCATTAGCCACAACGTACTAATTTAGTTTTGTGGAGCGCTACTCCACAAACCGGATTGTTTATTAAGCAGAGTAATCATTAGCCAAAAACCTACTAATTTAGTTTTGTGGAGCGCTACTCCATAAACCCGATTGTTTATTAAGCAGAGTAATCATTAGCCACAACGTACTAATTTAGTTTTGTGGAGCGCTACTCCATAAACCGGATTGTTTATTAAGCAGAGTAATCATTAGCCAAAACCTACTAATTTAGTTTTGTGGAGCGCTACTCCATAAACCCGATTGTTTATTAAGCAGAGTAGCCTAATCGTTAGCCACAACGTACTAATTTAGTTTTGTGGAGCGCTACTCCATAAACCCGATTGTTTATTAAGCAGAGTAATCATTAGCCAAAACCTACTAATTTAGTTTTGTAGAGCGCTACTCCATAAACCCGATTGTTTATTAAGCAGAGTAATCATTAGCCACAACGTACTAATTTAGTTTTGTGGAGCGCTACTCCACAAACCGGATTGTTTATTAAGCAGAGTAATCATTAGCCAAAACCTACTAATTTAGTTTTGTAGAGCGCTACTCCATAAACCCGAATGTTTATTAAGCAGAGTAGTAATCGTTAGCCACAACGTACTAATTTAGTTTTGTGGAGCGCTACTCCATAAACCCGATTGTTTATTAAGCAGAGTAATCATTAGCCAAAAAGTACTAATTTAGTTTTGTGGAGCGCTACTCCATAAACCCGATTGTTTATTAAGCAGAGTAATCATTAGCCACAACGTACTAATTTAGTTTTGTGGAGCGCTACTCCATAAACCGGATTGTTTATTAAGCAGAGTAATCATTAGCCAAAACCTACTAATTTAGTTTTGTAGAGCGCTACTCCATAAACCCGAATGTTTATTAAGCAAAGTAGCCTAATCGTGAGCCACAACGTACTAATTTAGTTTTGTGGAGCGCTACTCCATAAACCCGATTGTTTATTAAGCAGAGTAATCATTAGCCAAAAAGTTCTAATTTAGTTTTGTGGAGCGCTACTCCATAAACCCGATTGTTTATTAAGTAGAGTAATCATTAGCCACAACGTACTAATTTTGATTTGTGGAGCGCTACTCCACAAACCGGATTGTTTATTAAGCAGAGTAATCATTAGCCAAAAACCTACTAATTTAGTTTTGTGGAGCGCTACTCCATAAACCCGATTGTTTATTAAGCAGAGTAATCATTAGCCACAATTGTTTATTAAGCACAGTAATCGTGGGTCACAACGTACTAATTTAGTTTTGTGGAGCGCTACTCCATAAACCCGATTGTTTATTAAGCAGAGTAGTAATCATTAGCCAAAACCTACTAATTTAGTTTTGTGGAGCGCTACTCTATAAACCCGAATGTTTATTAAGCAGAGTAGCCTAATCGTGAGCCACAACGTACTAATTTAGTTTTGTGGAGCGCTACTCCATAAACCCGATTGTTTATTAAGCAGAGTAATCATTAGCCATAGAAAATTAATTTGAGTAACTGGGAGTGCTACTCCATCAAATTGTTTGTTTATGAAACAGATTAATCATCGTCCACAGAATATCAATTTTAGTTTTTTGGGAGTTATACTACATCAACTTAATAGATTATTAAGCAGATTAATCCTCCATTAACCACGGCATATTAAATTTAATTTTTGGAGCGGTACTCCACCAAATCAATTGTATTTTGGCAGAGTAATCCTCAACCACAGCGCATTAATTTTAGTTTCTTAGAACACTATGCCACAAAACTATTGTTTACTAAGCAGAGTAAGCATCGGCCATAAAATAATAATGTTAATTTTGTAGAACGCAAGCTCACTAACCTAATTCTTTATTACGCATAGTAATAATTAGCCAGAACGTATTTATTTTTATTAGGTGTTATATTTTATAATTAATTTCTTCCTTTTATTTTAATTGGACGTTGGTGACAAACAAAAAACAGGGTTAATTTTCAGTTTCTGAGAGCTCTCCTCCACCAAAGTTTCTTGTTTATAAAACATAGTACTCATCGACCACAGTACATACATTTTAATTTAATGGAGTTATACTAAACCAACGTAATTGATTATTAAACAGAGTAATCCTCGATAATCCGCGGCTTTGTTTTGTGGAAAGCTACTCCACCAAAACTATTATCTATTAAGCAGAGTGAGAATTTCGTCTCTACATATATAGTGATTTTCTCACTTCTTCAGGAAAAGTCATTCGTGACTGACAATAACTGGGTATTTATTAGATACAGGGTACTCACAAAAGGAAATCTCAAGGAAACTTCTCAAGTGTCGTTATTGAAAGGGATTCGTGTTTCATGCTCTCTGCTTGTGCAAGCGTACTTTTAAAGTGGTCATGCTCGCTTATGGAGTTAACGGATTTCGTCCAAAAATAGATACTGTTGGAACTATGGTAAAAATAGAAAAATATTTGTTATATTGTAACATTTTTGCAAATAATGCAAAACAACTGATGCCTTTCAACTGAAAAAATATTTGTTGCTTCCGGTTTGTGCAAGCAAAGTGTTCTCGCATATGCGTTGATGGATTTTGTTAAAGAAAGCACCGTTGGAATTGTTGTTATTTAAAAATTAGCTTTTATCTTGTAAATTGTTTTAACTATTTTGGTTTTTTTGTTATAAGACTGTACCTTTCCAACAGGCGTCTTTTTGTTTATATTTAATCAAATAACACAGTTTTAAGATTTTCCTGTTATCTACCCTCCTAACACATTTATTTCTGTAGCGTTACTAGTTGTATACATAATATTTTTGTGTAAAAAATAAAAAAAAATGGCGGCTAGAATCTAAATGATACATTTCTTGACATATGTTTATAAAACATGTCTTGTGTGGACTAATGGGTACTATCAGACACAGAAGTTTGTGACAGCCTTTATATAAAAGATAGATATTCCTTTTATGTTATTATGTTTTTGTTTAACTTTCAACAAGATTATCAAAAACAGTTACAGCCTCACGTATGTTTAGACTGCACTTTATTATACGATGACGTACTGCTCAGGTGTGTGAGATACTAATCTATTCTCTAAAAATATAAGAGGATGTAGCTGATACGGCAACTTCTGGCAGTCATCAACTTAATTAGGCATCAGCTGTCAGAACTCTCCTTTGTTGCTCTAAACCGGCAAACGTTAACTCATTTGTCAATTAAGTTAAGTACACAACTCAAGCTGAACATAGTATGTAACTAATGGTACTAATAGTGAACAAATGAATATAATATACAGCAAATTTACCACCAGCTATTATTAAGATTATTTGTAAGCTTTAATAAAGAAATTAAATGTAAAAAAGTGAAATAAAAATTCATGTTTCGAAGATAAAATTGAAGAGAATTTTAAATAGCTACTATGTGATTCAAAACTCTTTATATTTACACTTCTTTATATTAAAACACTTTATTCAAAAAGCCTCGGGACGGTTAAATATTCTTAAAACTTTTTAAAATGAAGCTAAAAAACATAGTACAGACTTACTTGACAGAACAATCTAATTTAACATATATCCACTGACCAGTTACTTTCTAACATAATATTCTAAAACTAATAGCATATGTTATTATTAATGAAAATCTTTAATTGTTTCTTTGTTTGTGTTTCTATTCTTTCTGAGTATCTTTACTTGTTATTAAACTTTATGTGTACTCATTTCTAACTGTTTTTAGTCCATTTATAGTGTTCCACCTTAGTTTTCTTTCAATTTGTCATGCTGCACCATAAGTTGTAATAGGCAGTATAATATAGTAAAAAATTTAAGCTCTGAATTTTATTTTTATGTAGACCAGAAATAGGTTTGAAAAATGTATATGTTTATTATGCAGAGCAATCCTCTGAATCAGCTTACTATTTTAAGTTTTTTAAAGTCCTACACGAACAATTCGATTGTAAAAGGCAGAGCAGTCATCTGCCACAACATATTAATTTTAGTTTAGTGGAGCGCTACGTAACTAAATCAATTGTTTATTAAGCAAAATAATGCTGGACCAAAACGTTTTTTTTCTATTTTCCTCTTAAATATCCTAACCTATGTGCCAAATTTTATTTCTGTAGCGTTACTAGTTCTATGTATAATAATTTCTGTATAATAAATAAAAAATTGTGGCTAGCTGCTAAATGATACATTTCTCAACCGATGTTTACAGGAAATGTCTTTGTTTGGAATCATTAGTACTATTAGACACAGAAGTTTGTGACGCCCTTTATATAAATGAGAGATATTTCTTAATAACTTCTATATGATATTCCCTTTTAACAAGATTATACAGAAACAGGTACAGCCTGATGTTTGTTTAGACTGCACTTTATTATACGATGCCATATGGCTCAGGTGTGTGAGATACTAATCCATTCTCTGAAAATATAAGAGGATGTAGCTGATACGGCAGCTTCTGGCAGTCATCAACTTAATTAGGCATCAGCTGTCAGAACTCTCCTTTGTTGCTCTAAACCGGCAAACGTTAACTCATTTGTCAATTAGGTTAAGTACACAACTCAAGCTGTACATAGTATGTGACTAATGCTACTAATAATTAACAAATGAATATAATATGCAGAAAATTTACCATAAGCTATTATATAATATACGTATTTGTAAGCTTTAATAAAGAAATTAAATGTAAAAAAGAGAAATAAATATGTATGTTTTTAACATAAAGTTGCATAGATTTTTAAATAGCTACTGTGTGATTCAACACTCTTTATATTCCACTTGATCCAAAAAGTCCCGCGACGGTTAAATTTGTTTTAACTTTTTAAGAAAGAACTAAAAAACATGGTGCGGACTTTAAAAAAATCTATTTTAACACATTCCCACAAGGAGGCAGAAGACAATTTAAATGTAAGCATAGGTTGGGATGCACATCAAATTAATGGTCTTTATTAGAAATTCGACCTTAAATGGACAACCGAGCCGGAAATAGCAGCCGTTTATTAAATATAGCTTGAATTTAGAATTATTAAGTAAACGCAACCAAGATCATGGTAGTTTGATTAATTTATTCATAAGCAAAACTACAGCAATTGATTATTGCTGAAACTCATTGCAATAGCATAATGTAGGCATGAAAGGACAATGCGTCAATAAATAAAAAGACTTGTTGTTTCCTACTGCTTAAACTCATGTGTGTACATACAGTACTGTAAAAATTTAACATTTTAATATTCAGCCGTTCTTCATTGGGCCTGATTACACTAACTGCCTAAATTTCCTACTTTTAATTAATTAATGTAAAGACAAAAACAAATTATCTATAAGATAAGACACAAGTTACCTTATAGGTCTATGAATGTAAAAAAATCAAAATCCAAAACATATCGTGTTACCTTAGCAACCAAATATTTTAAATGAGTTACTTAACACTTGTAATATTGTATAGTGCTGACAATCAAATAGTTTACAGATAAATTGGCAGGCAGACCAGGATAAGTAATTTTGCTGAAATACTACAACAATAAGTACGTCTGGTGCTGACTCTAACAACACTTAACTCGTAGTGGGGCTCATGCCAACACAACGAGTTGTGCTTTTGTTACCTCAAATTTACGGTATACAGACGATAGAAGAGTACATTTTGTATATATGTATATCTGTGTATTTTACAACATTTCTTAATGTTGTTATTGGTTTTTACGTTAACCTTTCACCAAAATGTGATAACTAAGGAATTACTATTCAAAAACAACCCACAATATTAAAACTTATTAAATAACATTAAAACAGTGTCCAAAGTTGTTTTCAAAAATGTATTACCTAATTAGGAGAAGTAGAAAAACTATATAACCGGAGGAATAAAGGTGGGTGAAACAAAAATACTTTTTACGTTAAATATATATATATATATATATATATATATAAAAAATTGTGTATATTAAATTTAAATTTGTACATTAAATTTGTATAAGTGGCAATAGCCTAATTTAATTTCAATAAACATTGAATCACAAAAAGTACTTGCTCCGCCAGGACTCGAACCCGGATCTCTCACTTGCCGGGTGAATGTGCTACCATTATATTATATGTATATATTATATATAGATATATATGTATATATTATGTAAATCACGTATATATTAAATATACATACACGCGCGCGCATGCACACACACATACGTATATATATAAATATATATATATATATATATATATATATATATATATATATATATATATATATATATATATATATATATATATATATATATATATATATGTATGTATGTATGTATGTATAAAAATGTAGGTTGGTATTTAAATAGTTTAAATACTATATATATATATTTAAATACCAACCTACATTTTTTCACTACCATACATTTAGCCAGGTACACAATTTTAAGTGATTAGCTTACACGTATTATGGTATGTAAGCCATGTATTCAAATTATTGCGCGATTAAGCTCAAATTTTTAAATCTGTTTAATACATGTTCGTATATCGTGAGTCATTAAAATATCATATATAATTTCTAGCTAATGATCTAATCTGGGTTGCTCCCAGCCAGACGGTTGTAGCTGTGGATTACACCTAATCAGTTCCGTAGCACAAGCGCTTATCAAATATTCAGTTATCAGTTGACCTGCCGGATGGATTACACGCGTCTTCTCGGTTCTTCCTCCCCTCCCCCCTTCGATTGTGTACAATATAATGTGATAAATCTTACGTTCTATTTGTCGAAATGAGTTTAATATTTGTATGAAATATATATTATCACATTAAGATTTTGAATTTCATTTTTTATATTACATACGATGAGCTGGATGGAATATTATATCTGGTTTATTCATAGCTACTAATTATTTTAATAAATTATTTAGTTTGTCTATTCTGTATTGCATTAATTAGTAAAGAATCACAAAAAATCTGTTTAAAACCATACTACAGAAAAATAAGTTCATTTCCCATTTATGAAAAACTTAAAATCCACCATACACGACGACGATAAGTATTTAATGAAATAATTCATTTATTCCATTTCAAAAGTAGAAATAATGGACGGTAATGTTTATTTTGTAGTTCGATTAATTGAAAGATAATTACTTTATAGTTCGAGAAGTAGAAAGGCAATTTCAACAGCTTTTTAACTTTTATTAGGGCTAAAGTGTTTCTATGGATTCCCAATAATAATTAAAAGTCTAGTACACAATATGTATTTTATTTGTGGAATTAATATTAAATTTTCCAAAAGGATATTAACCAATTACTTAAGAACAATTCTAAAATAGACTACGATTCTGATTACGTGTTCAGTTGCATTTTTATATTTATTTTATCATTTGATAATACAAAGTGTTTCTTTATTTTTAGTGTCAGAACTGAAAATAACTCATACTGCAGTCAAGTTTAGACTTGACTCATTTAAATTTTTTTTGTTACTGTTAAAATTAGGTTAATCTAAAAATAAGTTTATTTATTTGTTCAGAAAACTCGTTATCTTCTATGATAAAATCATTTTTTTAACAAATGTATAACTTAATACTAATATTTAGGCTAATAATCTCCCTATATTTAAAATGCCCATAGGTTTTATTTGTTATTATTAACGTTAACTATTACTAATGAGCAGTAGATGCCACAGAAGACAGCAAATACTGTGTTAGAACTGTACTCTTATTTTCATTTATAATTATAACATTTTATTTTCTTATTTTTTATTTTTAATACGTTAAAATAGCTATAAATATACAGCTTTTTCACAGGTTCCTTGACCGCAAATCAAACTCTACATTAGCGTCGCAAATATTCCAATCGACTCAGAAATGCTTATACACCTTCAGAGCCTACATTATTACGTGCGAGAACCTGTAATTTATATATATTCTTGATCGGAGAAACATGGGAAAATCAACTATGGCGCAAAAATACTAAGGTGGGAGCAATGGCTATAAATATACATTATTTGACGTATTTTATTGATCTTTGCAACAAGGTAAACTCAACAATGGCGTCGGAAATATAATTAACTCAAACCAGCAGTGGTTATATACGTGCAACGCCCAACGAATTGCGTGCGAAGGAGCGGATAAATAACTCCTAGTTATTTTGTATTTGCATGAATAAATATCAGCTATCGCTGTGTGATCCATACAGTAATGAATATAACCATAGTGTTATCTAATTTGTACTTAAAACTATTTGTTTACTATGAATTTTATGTAATTAACAAATTAGAATGTTAACACGTGAGGTACTATTATAGGTTTACTTTGAAACCATTCGATGCCTGTACTGTTCCTATTAAAATTATTATGCTGTAAATTATGGTATCGTGAGATAGTTTTGATTCGGAAGTAGGCATATTTAAGTTACATTGCATTTTAGTATTTACCATTAAGAAGTTCGAAGTTAAGCCTAATGGTGTATAGAGTTTTGCTCTTGTAGGAGCATTTCTGGTGCCAATGCATTATATTTCAGAGCACATAGTAGTGTTTACCTTGCTCTTATAATCCTACTAGTATACAAACGTAGTTTTTAGAAGCATACTTCAGTTAAAAAGCGTCTATTTACGGTACTTTTAATGTACTTAATTTCCGCTATAGTGGTATTGTTTCATTTGTTGCACCGATAAAATATGTACATACACATGGCTGAGAAGCCTTCTTCAGTCTAAAAACGTATTATCCGGTTATTATAATCTAATTCGAGTCAAAGATGTTTCCGATGCCGTAACAGCGTTTCAATTTTCCGACCAAAAGCGTATATTCCAGACCTTGTAACGTACTTTCGGTAAAAGTTATTATTGGTCTGCGCTATTGCCCCTATCAATAAAACATAAACATAATTAGGTGTAAAAGTCTGTTTTGATCAAATAGAATCTTCATGGAGTCAGAGGTAATAGATTTTGCACTGTTGTCCCAATCAATAAATACATACATGTGTAAGTCTGAAAAGCCTACTTCAGCTAAAAATCGCCTACTTCCGGTCACTATAATAAACTTCCGAACTACAGTGACGTAGTTGCATTATTGCTACCAAATAATGTCAAAAGGTCGACGGTAACATTCTTAGTTAGGATTATGCGGTCAATTTTATGAATAAAATCTAAGTTTTCCTATTCACATCACGTCGAATATAGCCTTAGGCAATTTGTTACATTCTTTAAATATTTATGCTTCACTGTGGAGAGCTTATTTATGTTTCAGTTTATTTCTTTTCAACATCTATGTGGAAAGTGAAGGAAACATGATTTTTCTGGACATTTGCCGTTGTTCAGTGACATAACACTATCAGTAACAATGCGTTTCGAGATCTGCAATATGATCTCTTTCTCAGGTGAATGGCTAACCTAATACATAAATAAAATGTCTACATTGATCAGGAAGCAGTAGGAGTCATTATTTGATGTCTATTCACGAAAACTAACTCTAAAATATGCACTTAATAAAAACTAAACACTAATTATCAAAACTGAACTGTAAAATTTCAGACAAAATAGGTCTGCACTCACCGGCCAACCAAATAAAACTGACCAGAGGCCAATTAGTAAATCACAATCGTCAGAGCAGGCACTAGATAGCGGAAAAAAGATGGGAACGGGAGTGGGCTTTTATTATTGGTTGTGGATGAACTTCTTAAGCCACATTGGTTTATTACTAATACAAAAATTTGTAAAACAATTACGATGGTCTTCAGACCCACAATTATGTGCAATTTTTTACTTTTCTGTTAGTCCTTTTCTCGTGTTTCCTTTGTATTCTTTTATCCTTATGTATAATGGCCTTTTTGACTCGCCTATGTATTCCCTATCGCAACTAGATTTTATAATGTAAACACAGTTTTTTGAAACCTGTGTGCCATTTTCTGATTTTCTTTTTACGAGACTTTGTCTAAGATTATTGAGTGTTTTAAACGCGGTTCCCATTGGTTATGAGGTTGTGTATAAACACTGACGTACGTCGAGTTTACAGGTTTGGGGGGGGGGGTTGCAGAGTAACTAACGAACATACTCTAAAACTGCAGAAAATTTTATTCTAACTAATACACCGTAAAGAATCCTATAAAGTGGACGTGATTTTAAACGTATCTTCTTCTAAGCAACCAATTATACGGCCAATTACATCCCCGAACTTCTGTAATACGTTAAGACGATGCAGTTGCCTTAATATTGCACTTCTGATAATGATCCTCCGGTATAATTGGTATTATTGCACTTGGTTACCTACGCAATATACAAACAACTAGATGCAATAATTCCAAATTCATCCTGAGAGCAAACCATTTACAAAGCTTACTTTTGCCTCTTTTATAGGTAAATGGAATATTTTCTTTAGTGTCAAATATATGTCCCTTGTAATATTTGTATATATATATATATATATATATATATATATTTATATATATACATTTATTTGTATACAAAAAAGGATAAATTATTTATAGAAATTTTTGTTAAAATTATAACTACAAAATTTAAACCGTATTGAAGAAAGCAAAACCTATTCAAGTATAGAAATTAAAAATTATTAGGAAATATCAAGCAGAAAATCATTATCACACAATTTATAAACTATATAGCCAATATAGAACATCGATATTTATTGTTTTATATTAAATATATCAGACAATAAATATATATTAAATATATAAAACAATAAATATATATCATAATATGAAACAATAAATATTTTCTAATTTCTGAAATACTGGACAACCCATATTGTAGCTTACACTTCAACAGGATAGCCACAAAGAGTTTCGTAGACGAAATAAAAGTTGTGACTACCAAACGATCCTTTTCATATTAAGGTGCTGGAACAAAACTTGCCACCTGAAAATGTAAGACTACGAAAATAAATGACTAGGTAGAGGTATGTCACATTACATGTCGCGTAACAGGCTTCGTCGAGGTTGCCTTCTAAATTTCATTTCCATTGCTCGTTCTATTAGACTGCTTGTGCTGCCATATCTATTTTAAGATATTAAATGTTTTCCTCGGTTTGTGTACATATTTATTTATTTTGCAATTTTTCGTTGTCATCATGGTTACCTGAAGTATAAAATGTCCTTAACTCTGGTCGAAAAGTGCTACAGTGACATTGACTGTCATCGAAATCTATGTGGCCTACATATGAATGAAACTTCATGCGAGTTTTCAAACCCATAGGTACCTTTCTCTTGAGATATCGTGAGCACATCAGACAACTAGTTATTTTCTTTGTAACTATTTAAATACGCAAAATTAAACGATTTTTGACAGAGCTCCTGGGAATTGACTCGCAGCTGAAAGAAACCAATTAAAAATCTACTTAATGAACTACATTTATATCAGAGGTTTAATTCAATCACACAAATATTATTATAAGCCGCGTTCGTTATGTCTCTTTTATCGTATAGCTTTACACTTTATTATATGCGGTATAACAATTTGAATAAAGCAGCTTTTTTGACTTTTTGTATACAATATTAATTATTGTAAGGTGATTTTTAAGAGACGGAATGGTGGTTGGGAACATCCACCTTGTTTGACTTAGCGGCAACGCGTAATCTGTGGTGTTGTTTACACTCAAATCGACTTTCTATTCTCGGACAACAAAGAGATCGTTTGGTTTCCTGTTGAGTTTCTAATGCATTCTACATTGAAGTTAGACCGTGCTCCAGTCCCAACATTTCCCTAATCTGATTTCACTTTTCGGCTTATCTTTTATTCCCCTCTACTAATTAATTTTGCTCGTATAACACGGAACCCGCTACATTTCCAAAGTCCTGTGCCATCTTGGGACGGTCTTACTTATAAGCCTTTAAAAATCTCGAACTCGAATTATCGTCTTATCCATTACAGTCCACCTTATACTCGGCTAGTTCTCGCAAGACTATAGATCCACGACACTCGCCTCTGACTGGAGTAATAAATGTATGTTCTCCGAAATACGTATTAGTTACTGTTACAGTAGGGAATCTTCAGATGTCAATGGCAGTTAAGTCACATTAGTCACATTAGTCGTTTTAGTCATAGTTGATGCCTTAGTTTGTGTAGTAAACGACGTTTTTGGAGAAGGGTCTTTTCCCAGTTTTGAAATGTATTTTTCCAGATTTCTTGTCCAGCTTTTGGGCACCAAAATGTATGAGGGGTTTTCGGGTTGGTAATACACTACAATCTGTCAAAACCTGGTTGCGAGGTATACAAGCAAGCCCTACCTACCACTCGGCGTAAAGGGCAGGATTAAAATGGCCCCTCAGGGGAGAAGGGCTCAGGGTTTGTCCGCCCTTTACCCCCCTCTCCCCACTCCACTGACAGTTAGGGGTCTCGAAGCGTGTACTATCTTGTACATGCTGTTCTGCGGGCTCGTGGAAACGTCATCCGATTAACTATTTTTTCAGGAATAAAATTGTATATTTTCCTTTTACCTACTAACATTTGAAACAAATTCGGATTCATATTAACGACTCATATGAAAACTTCGGTATACATTTTTAACCTTTGCAAAATCTCCAAAAGATACATGAACATTCCAAGAAAAATAAAAATGTATTCTACAATCGAGAACATTGCAAAAAAGTGATGATAAAGTTCAAATTACGATAAAAAATTAACAATGATAGTAAGTTTTTAATATATGCAAACCAAACGTTCCCCTAAAACTTGCTATGCGATTATAAGGTATAATTCAATCTACAGCATAAAATACTAAGTTTTAAATATTAATTAAACGGGAAAATTATATAGCATTCAAAGACTTACAAATTGCAGTAAAAATTGTATAATAAGTTTCAAAATACATATATAAATAAATAGTATGAATATTTATTATTTTTTAATTAAAATTTCAGAGTTAAAAATAATTATTGCTCTATTATAATGTTTAATTAAAATATTAACTCTAAAATATAAATACTAAATCCTTCCTTCTCACCTATGCCATAGGATACAGGTATTGACTGTTTTAATCGATCTGGAATAATAATTGCGTATCATACGAACTACACTATGTTTTAATATAAAATTTATATATACCACATTAATACAATAAAAAAATATACAAGTGTCATATGGTTTAATTAAACATACCGCACTGTGTACAACATAGCCTACTTCAATTATAGAATTTGCTAGGTCACAATTTATTGGATCTCTAAATTGGCGATATTGAACTTTCTGCCTAACCTGTCAGCCCACCAATACGGTCTGATTTGGCTGTGATTGAAACTAATTCGTTAATTTTGCTAAATAATAAGTTAATAAAATAAAATGTACAGTTTAACAATCCTTTTTTGGATTAAAATCCATTAACCTCCTATATATATATATATATATATATATATATATATATATATATATATATATATATATATATACAAATATATATATATATATACAAATATATATATATATATATATATATATATATATACACGCCATATTGTCGAAACTTACTTAATTACCAATCTTTGAAAACATTCAATATATAATTTTGGATCAAAACTGTTTGTGATTTCACTTAAATTCTTTGCCAAAAATATTTATGCTATATAGCGGAAGCCTATATTAGGCATTAGCAATTAAAAAGTAAAATAATATGTTGAAATAACATGTTAGAGTAAATGTGACATTAAATCTAAAATTTGTCTCTTTGTGATAAAAATCATTGTTTATAGCTGATCTAGCATTTTCTGTATTCTGAAGCCAAATTTTGTCAGAGATTACTTGACAGTCAGGCAAATGCTTAACCGCATACTCTAAAGAAGTAATTTACGATAAATTCATCAATATTAAAGATTATTCCAACATATTTTTATGAATTTAATACATTTGATTGTAAAGCAGTTAATTGTGTTGTAATTGGAAGCAATATTTCCATTACGAAGTTTTAAATTAATCATTCCATATACCGTTAGGGTTGAAAAGTCGTAAAGACTATATTTTAACTATTCTTACAATTTTAAAGCGACCATCTCAAAAAAGGTCACAGCATGGTTTATTTAAGTTCCAAAAGAAGACCAGTTGTAATGCAAACAATTGTGTAATAATATTTTACATTACAACCTTGTGTCAAGATAAGACCTAGATGTACAGTTGATAGATAACCTTTTATCTAGATGAATGCGTGCTGCTGGGGACGCTGTTCCGCACTCAGAGAGGATAGCAGCTGAGCAGCAGAGATGAGTTGGCAGATATGGCCACAGGTCATCAAAATGTAACGGTCCCCCACACTGATACTGATATTGCATTCAGGGTTCGATATAATATTTCAAATCCATATTATGGAGACATAAATAGCCTTGTATTCGATAACTGTTTCAGGCTTCCATTAATCACGGATTTGCCTCTTTAATGTTTACTTGTCAATATTCAAGCTTTTATAAAAACTGCTACTGAATTTTGCAGTATTAGCAGCCTATAATTTCTTAAAGTTTAAAGTGAAGGGTACAAAGATTATATTTAATGGCTGTGGTCGAAATTCTAATAAAATAACTGCACTTGTTGAGTAAGTGTTGCATAAAATTAAAAATATCAATTCTTGGAAAGCCAAGAAGTTTTTATACTTTTGACTTAAAACAATGACTATCTTGGCATTTTGTTATGTGTATTTTGTATGAATAGTTATTCTCACTGGTGTCATATACGTGTTGTAGCGTTCTCTTCAAAATAGTTTCCTTTCTATCGTTTTTTCCAGGAACCATTACCACTTTATAAGAAAATTAAATGCAATAGTGATAAATTATTTCAATACTTTTTACTATATTCCTTCCTGGTTGAGGACTTAGTTTTCCCATTACTTTAATCCTAGTTAGGTATTAATTCTCTTTTAATAAAAATTTTCTGTTCTTACTGTATCTAAGAGAGTGAGTCGGTATACAAAATATACCTAAAAATATCTGTACCAGACGAAATTATTCATTAATATAAATGGGTGAGGGATATCCCTCGCACAGTTTTTATAACTTCTGAAATATAATTTGGAAAGTGAGAATGATATGTATAGTCATAGTTTTTTTTTTTTTTTTTTTTTTTTTTTTTTTTTTTTTTTTTTTTTTTTTTTTTTTTTTCAAATTAACGATTAATGCAATAGGGAATTTTCCCAAATTTTAGTTCAGATATGTATTAATATAATTTAGTTTCTGATAAACAATTCAGTATGTTAGAACAGTTAGATATGTCAAGGTACATGGGTAAATTTCATATAGTTCAGGTTTATAGGTCCAGCGCCAATATTTAAAGCAATAACATGTATTGTACTCGTCGCTACACGAATTTGCGTAATGCGTTAAAATTAGACGTGTATCATTCTAGACACTATTCTGCGGTTTTTTTTATTACGGACAATGTTTTAAACCTTTAAAAAATCTCTAATATTTAATATTTTACGTCATTATAAAAATTATTACTATGCAAAGTAAGTAAAATTGAAGAAATATTTGAAAATAGGCAAGAGATACAGTCTTTAACTTATTAAATAGTGTACACAAACAGTCGTACAAAGGAGAAAAATTTTTTAATTATTATTAAAATTTCTTTAAATATCGTTACAGTTTAAGTGATATTTATTGAGTAAACTAAGTATTCGAGTTCTTTAAAAAGTTCTAGATACACCAGAAAAATAAGTTGGGAATTTGGTCAGGATAAACTTATATGTATCTTATGTGGTGTTTAAGAAATAATGTAAGGTCTTAAACATAAATACCGCAAATAATTCATAACATACAATAAATCATATGCTTCCCAATCTGTACTGTTTACATCCTGTTCTCATAAACTGAGAACAAAGATTAATCATTCTTAAATGTCATTTACTTCATGTTGAATGAGAAAGTTTGTATTAGTATCCAAGTCCTTTAATTGACTTACTTAAACTTGTCCAATAAATTCCCTGTAGACTTTCTGAGTTCAATTAATTGTTCTGTTAACGAACTACAGTAATTGAATTAATGACTGCAGAGTCAGGTTTTTGATTTACATCAAGCAAATATTTGGCTATAATTTTTTCTATTTTGTTATTTACAGTGGAATTGTTTAATTTATTATCGGTATGTTGGTATATATTAACCCGTCGAGTGCCCATCGTCAATATTTTTGATGACTAGAACTTATATTAAACGTCATCATCAAATATTTTGATGATAAACATTCATCTCTTTAAATTCATTTTATCGACGCTATACGGGTCAAATCCCATTATACATGTTACAATTTGAGTGTTATTGTGGTATAATTGACTTTGTAACTCTTAAAAGCTATTATTATAGACATGATTCAATAGTAAATGCCTTATAGAACGTAAAATAAAGATAAATCACGTAATTTTTTTAAAAATGAAGACAAAAATGCAAAACGGGTGTTTTTGGTTTGAAACACTTATAGAATAAAAATAGAAAAAAATAGCAGTCGTGGGACTGCCGATAGAAGTGAAAACGGAACTATTAAGTTGAGAGTAATTAAAACTATATGCAAAAATTATATGAAATTTTTTATGTTTTATTTATTAGTTACATATGATGGGTTAAACAAATCATGAACAAAATATAAATACTTACTTATAAATATTCGTACAAATATTAAAAATTTTTAAAAATATATTCGTTGTTTTCATTATTCATTTATCTGTATAAAAATATTAATATGTTTCATACTCACTTTTATACTGAAGTCAATGAATTTAAATTCAATAAATAAACAGTAATCCTTCAATTAAATAATTACAATAATAGTCAAATTAAAAATTCACTTAAATAAACAAAATCCAGTACACACAAGTTGAACTTCCCACGTGGTCAATTTAACTTTACTTATGTATTTACTTAATGTACAACGTAGGCGTTTAATATATCATAAATAGCACAAAGTGACTAAAATAGAATAAACAAATTTTCCAAAGATTATTAACGTTTCCATGGAAACCACTTGGAATTTTCGATATATTTGTTATTCTTATATTTGTATTAATTGTAATGTTTTTAGCATGTCGGTGACGCGAACCGAGGATTTTACCCTCTACCAAAACGCTCAACGCGCCTAAAGAAGTTTTCACTTCAAAAATCACTGACCCCGTCACGTCCACCCAAGCCAAATACCGTTAATTTAAGATGGGCATTCCCACCGACTTTTACCACAGACCAGTGACTCTCATACTGTATTCTGTTATTTACAATTCAATTGTTCATTGATATGTTGGTATAAATTAAAAATCATGAATGAAAACTAGTTCATGTTCGACGCAAAGAAAAATAAATAAAGATTCTTCACTAACAGAATAACGATATTTTTTCCTTAAACTGTAATAAATTTAATAAAAAATATTAAAATCTAGAAATAGTAGTCTCTAAGTGCTTATGATGTTATAATTTTAATTAAAAATGTAACTTACTTCATAATATTAAAGAAAACTCTATCTAACTCTAAAGAAATATTATGATAATAACCGGATGACGAAGTTTCTTAAATAATAATACGGTTATGTGAAGATAAATTCTTTGACGCGAATACAAAGGCTGGTAAAAGTACTAATTACATTAACTTATAAAATATAAATTCTTTTTATAAACGCGTATATAATACTAGTGTTATCGATTTTGTTAGGCACAGTTTACGAAAGTCAGGATCTATCAGTTTTTAGTACCAAGGGTTGTGAGCATCGACTGTAGTACATGAAATCATGTGGCAATTTTGGCCGACTGTTCAAGGATACAGTACAAGTTAATGATATATTTCCTCGGAAAATTGTTTACGATGGTGTTTAATGATGGTAATTGCCGTTCTTTGGGATTGGGCTAGGCATTAGCACTGCATAACTATCCACAAAATATTGAGAGGACGATTTCGTCTGTAGATTTATAAATTTTTAGTTTTAGTTTATAAATTCCTTTCTTTTTTTAAGTTTATTTGTAGTGATGGTAGGATGGTGAAGGAAATTAGGATGTATCCGGACAATTGCCATCGTTCCGTGATAAAATAAATATGTAAAAATTCGTTTTGAGATATCTGATATGATCTCTTCTTCAGATAAATAAGTAATGTGACACGTAACTACAATATGTATAAACATTTAAAAAGGCCATACCTGGACTTTGTGAAACGCATAAGTCAGGAATCAAAACCACAATGTTGTGTGTTAACTCTTAGCACACTTACTCTAAAAACAAAACACTAATAATTAAAACCGAAGTACATAATTCAATGCACAATAGGTCTACTCTAACCGACCAACCATATAGAACTGAACAGAGGCCAATAGTAAATGGCGATCGCCACGGTAAAAGCAGGATGGCAGCAAGAGGGAGGAAACGGGAAAGGTTGGAAAATCCTGTTTCCTTTAGAAACATTTCTTAATTGCAACCACAGAACAGGAGACGAACTCATTAATGTGAACTCTTAGAGCGGACAAAGAAGAGAGGAGACCTCTGTGTAACACAAATGAAAATCGGTTAAATTTCGGTAATGTTAAGTTTACTGTCAACTCTCTTCACTTTACTACCTTGCAAAATAAGACTTCGTGTGGTCTAGGCGCTTAGAGTGTGACTTTTGACTTGGCAATAAAAACATTCACCGCTCTATGGTAAAGGTAGGCCTATCTCGATTGGCTGGATTTATTTCGTGCGATAGATTGATTGGGCTGAGAAGCAAGGAATAATCGTATAGAGTAAGTAAGGACGGGTAGACATGAGAGCTCTTGTATGAGATATACCCAACCATAAAAACTCATCCCTATTTATATTAAGATAACTAATATACTTATATGTGTAGAAATGGCTAACTACAGTACTATGGGTCCTCTTCATCCTCCTGGGTGCTATTTCTTCAGTATTTCACCGTACTTGGAGCCAGTCACTCTCGTGACGATAGTATGCTGGCATGACCTATGACTGTCTCTATCTGTCTCTATCAGAGAGAGAGAGAGAGAGAGAGAGAGAGAGAGAGAGAGAGAGAGAGAGAGAGAGAGAGAGAGAGAGAGAGAGAGAGACGACAACGACGAGATGATCATTAATTAATGACATGAGTTGAGGATATGTGTAAAGGAGTCTGTGTATAGACGACTGTGTAACGTGTAAGAGGCTGTGAACAGGAGTCTACAGTCAGTGGGGTGAATTCTACATTAACCGAAATAGGTCGTCTGTCTATCTTGTGTTACTTCAGGTAAGATCTATAACTATACAGTAAGGTAGCGAATATACCATTACTGTAATAAGCATTCTTCATGTTTGATAAATTCATTTACGGGAAGTGTATGCGTAATAGTGTATGATAATAAAACTACAATTCACAATAATTTTTACTTTGAATTATTTATACATATTCACAGTGGAAAAAACCAGACAGACAAAAAAAGAGAGACAGACAGACGGTGAGGGGGAGAGTGGGGAGAGAGAGAGAGAGAGAGAGAGAGAGAGAGAGAGAGAGAGAGAGAGAGAGAGAGAACCTGTGCAGTAGATGTGCGTAACCAGTAAGCCTTCATTTATGGCTAAGGCAGAGTAGAAATCGTTTAGCAGTCAATTTTCAAATTGTCAGGCTACATTATTTTTGAAACCTAAATATTTATCAAATTTTTTTTTGTCGAGCTGAAAAACTACATAATTAACAGGCTCAACTCTGTAGAATTGCATACTGCCATGTTTGTGATAAATATACTTCTCCCAATCGCTTTTGCCATGTACCCAAAATATGTAATCCGAATAAACGATTTTTGTCTGTGTTTACTAATATTATCTCACAGAAGGGTTACCTGTTCCTGACAAGCCTGACCTAAGCTCCTTTGAAACTTCTACAACTCTGAACTAGTTTTCCTTACTTGCACCGGAGCCAAAGAGGCTGAATACGTCTTTGATTTGTGTAACTGAAAAATATGTCTTTGAGAAGTGAAAAAATGTAAGATACTATGTTGTACAGTCGGCTGCACCGCATTCTTGAACTTTTTTGTCAGTACTCAAAATTTTAAGATGTATGTTTTTTAGCAAAACATGGTCAAAAAATCCATTGCCCACCAACCAATCCATACCTTCTTCAAGAATAAATGCGAGTTACCTATGTAGTCATACCCTTAATTTGACCTTTGTATTTTATTTGTTGTTAACGATTCATTCCTAAAAGCTACATATCCTACAAAAAATACTGTAAGCTTTTTTAAATAATATTGCTAATACGTGAGTCAATTAAATTTTTCTCAGTTAGATGTATCTTAAAATAAAATAATTCCAAAAAAGTTAACAATGTAAGTCTTGGTTATCTGCTGTATTAAATATTGGCATTACTACTTATTTTACGAGGTTCTTCATGAAAAATGTAAGTGTTAGTGTAGTTATAGAGCTTTAATGTAACTACAAGACAGTCTATAAGGTAGGGTATAAGGTAGGTAGACATTAGTCTGCTTATGTTATACAATGAATATATTTGTAAAAACGAGTGTTTCGAGAAAGGAAGCTAGAAGATTTGAAGTATTTGTTTAAAGTAAGAAAAATGTTTTAGCACAATTTCAACATTAATAATAAATATCTTATAAGATAAGTCAGAATTTTAGTTTTGACTTAGAAGCACTGCTAACGAACTAATTTTAAGTAACATTTGTTCCATAGAACCTCGTACCAAATATAGTTAAATCTTATAATCCACACATTAACAATACGAGTTTTTTTAGAAAATAATGTTAGGCATGTGAGTCTGAATGGTCCCAAGAATGTACTTGACATTGTAATTTTCTCAAAGAACATCCGTGCTGATTATCGGAAGTAATCTGATAAGAATTACGGATACTACATCCTTAAACTTTTAGTTTACAAGAAAATAACCCTTTTCCTATGTGGGGTATGTGTCAAAAATATATATATATATATTTTTTTCAATGAAACTAATTCTGTTCGTTGGCACGTAGATACCACACTATAATAATTCTTCTGTTTTCAGTTATGTTCTATGTTAGTATTTTAGTATTGTAGTTACCAATTTTTATCAATAAACTTTGATTTCAATATTTTATAGTAAGTGTTTGCACAATTAATATGTTTTATATTTTCCTTCGATTTATTATAATTGCTGATAAATTTATTTGTTATTTTACAGCATGTAACCACGAGATTTCAAGCGTCAATGTATTTTTATATTTGAAAACTACTAAAATAAAACTAAAAAATGTCTTAGTGTACTGTTTAAAAACATTATACCAGGCATTTAACGCACTTATATTGGTGTTATAATGATACATTTTTAAACGAGCTCTTTCAGAGAAAATATTTTTATATAATGAAAACTACCTTTGCATAGTAGTTTATAATGGTATGTGACATGAACATTTTAGTTTTTTAACAACTTTTCAACGAAATCAGCTGTTCGAAAATAATAGAATTAGGTTCCAATCAAATTGGGTAAATTTGGGTGATCATAATGTCTAAAATTCTCTCTTACTTGTATGAAATTCTCAAAATTCACTCAGCTAAAAGTATTCCCAAAAATTACAGTATTTCTAGGCTACATAAAATGCTGGAAGATTTATTTTCTTTGGTACAACTTTGTCAGTTAAGTAACTATTCGAAAATTGTGTAAAGAAGTGTGTCCAATCATTTAGGGAAATTGGGAAAAAATTACTTTATATGTATAATCTAAAAATTCCAAAATGTGCATGAGCTAGAGGTTTGACTATATTTGACCCATCTGGGCTTGTATTATACTAGAAAGAATAACGTATTTCTATAAAAGTTTGTTCGAATAATCAAGTGATTAACATCATTGAATATTCATTTATAACCTTAACGTTATAATGAACCCAAGACTTACCTTTTCACATATTAAACCTAATCGTCCATGAGTACATGACATGGTTAAAAGAGGTGATTCCAAAAAGGGTAAAAAGAAACTTTAAGCTTAGACTCCAGAGTTAATGTAACTGTGAGAGAAAAACAACACAAAGTTAGCCAAGTTGGAGTGTAGTACTTTCCCTGGTGAACAAAAGTCTCTGTTTCCGAGGCCATTCCTTTAAGAAAACACCTGTGGGAATAGTTCGAGAAGATCTATCCGATAAAAGATTGTACCTTAGACACTCTTTCAACCTATTACCAGTTTAATTAACAAATTTAGTAAAAATGTATTGTACAAATTATGCTTTGTAAGTTCGTTAGCCAGTCTTAACAGATATAATGATTAAACATGTCAGCAATTCACATTTATGAAAAACTTTGAGGAGATTCGGGAGTTTCGTTTCAATCAATGCTAATTTTTATAACATTAAGGAAAATAAAAATTAAATGGTACCATATACATTTAATGCACATTTTAACAGATAAATTTTTATTTACATAATTAGTTTCATTTATGCCATTATTTTTTTAAGTACGTTTAGAAACTGACATTTCTAATCACTATTTTCAGTCAATATTCTTAATTCAGTTTTTAAAAACTTCTTCGTTGAACGATTTAGTCACTGATAGAAGTAAAATACAGATTTCAAGAGCCAGTCTGTATCATTGTCAGATTTAGACAATACACTAAGCATTATATGATACCAAATAACTTTAACGTACATTGTAACAGATACATTTTTATTTACATAATTATTTAAATTTATGCCATTATATTTGTAATCGTTTAGGAATTGTCACTTTTCAAACACTATTCGGAATACAAATTCTTAATTCCGTTTTTAAAAAACTTCTACGTTGAACGACTTAGTCGCCGACTTTTTATGGATTTCTTCGGATAGAAGTAGGCCAGATTTCAGGAGCCAATCTGTATACTTGTTAGATTTCAGATGATACACTAAGCATTATATGATACCGAATACCTTTAATGCACATTTGAACAGATTAGTTTTTTTATTTACATAATTATGTACATTTATGCCATCATTTTTAAAAAGTTTAGAAAATAGAATTTTTCAAAATCTATTCGCAATAAACATTCTTAATTCGGTTTTTAAAAACCTTTACGTTTAACGACTTCAACGCCAGCTTTATACGGATTTCTTCAGACAGAAGTAGACTTCAAATTTCAGAGGCCAATCTGTATCAGTGATAGATTTCACACATAACTGCATAACTCAAGATTTGCATTATTAATCATACTATAAATGGCTCTGGTAGTTGAATACTGGAAATGAAAATTTTTACTTTTTAGATTACAACGTCACTGTAAATATGAATACAGCGAAAATGGCATTTACATCATCATGATATCCTTATAGTGACGAGTATACAAAACTACGAAAAATTATAATTATATATATATATATATATATATATATATATATATATATATATATATATATATATATATACACACACACAACACACACATGCATAAATATATTCTTAGTTTTTTAGTACGTAGCTGAAGCTCAGAGCACTGAAAATAAAATACATTATATTAATTTTCTATCAGCTATTATTAATTTTATTATTATTTTTTAACTCTAGGTGTCTCTTATGTCAATGCGATGCAGATCATTTTGAGCTTCTCGTCAGTGACATTTGTAAGTTTCTCTTCGGATTTTCATGACTCCAGATTCCAGGAGGCAAGTCTATGGCTGCATCAAACTCCAGACGGTGCACTGAGAGGAAGGTGAACTGGCGATAAACTCAACAATCACAGTGAAATTGTACGACCTATCAACGTTGTAGGTAGGATAGCAACTTAATTACATGTTTCAAATGTCACATCTCAAACGTCTAAAAGTTAAACGACTAGCTGCAGAGATTTAATTTAAACGGATTACTCACTAAATCGACCCTAAAGAATTCGCTTAAAATAATTTGAACTCTTTATAAAATACAAAGCGTCCCAAAACAGAGGCTCCCATGTTTGAATGTCAACATTTTAATGCATGCACACGTCATGTTGTAAATCATTTGAAAGGTATTTACTTCCTAAACATTTTTGCAAAGGAAACAATTCATTTTGTTCGTTATTGATATCACGTGATATGAACTCACACTAAAATTAAATTGTTTTTTTTATATTTCATGTCACAAGATTTCAAATGATACCATGCATAGGTGTACTTTTCAAAATGTGTTTATCACGATCAAATTGACTTTTTTTGAAAATATAAAAACTCGCATAACCTAAAGATTTTAAATGGTAAGGGGAAATGTCTGTCTATTAAAATTGTACCCAAATCCAAAATGGGGACGGAGTGTTATGTACACACATGCAGACGTGCCACACTAGACGTTATTATTCTTGAACCATTTGAATTTTATATAGATACATCAAGAATTATCCCGCACCCATTCACGTAAATTAATATTAAAATTTAATAGAGTGAATTTACCTGCGTCACTTTAAAGTTAAAACACAGTATCAAAAAGAAGCATTCTTTTGACTTAATATTAATATATAAGATTTAGTTGTAGGAATACAAATGTTAAAAATTACATAAAACATTGTCTATAAAAACTTAGTTTTTATAAACTTAGTTAAAACGATAGTTTAAGTTACATATATAGAATTTTAAAGCAGTTAAAAATCTTACTTTTCTAAATTGATTTAAAAGGAGTTTATTATATAGAAATTTTATAATTCATTGTATTTATTTATTTATACAAATGTGTGCTATAGAGAATGTAACAGTTTAGATAAGGAATATATCTCGACAATATTTAAATCAATAAATTCAGTGATTTCAAGTTAATTATTGTTAATATTTTGTGTATTAATTAGGTGAAAAAACTGAACGTATAGTTTAGGAGTTCACAACACATTACTAACTCACTATCCATGATGTGTACTAATATTTTATTCGTCAAATTGACACTAATTAAGAGAGACATTCTATTACATATACGTGACTTGGATCTTCAAATTTACTTATCTATATTATAATAATACCTGTAACTATTTAGCTTTTAATTTTACTTTTATATTAATAGACTTAAATAATGAAATTGTGTAACATTTGAAAAAGTAAATATAAATTAATTGTATATACTTATTACGAATTTCTATGGATTCTACATTATTATCAAAATGTTTAATTGTTTCGTTTTTCTGATTGGCACAAGTCATTATTATTTAATTATAATAATATTTCTATATTGAATTTTGTAGGAAACGTTAAAACCCTAAAACAAAGGAATAATAAGAAAATCTCCATGTATGGTGGCTGAATGATAAGGGTCTACGAAGTTTAATAGTGTGGATGTATTCAAAGTCCTCCTAAGTCACCGGACTTATTCTTTCTTGAGTGTTCGGTGGTCAAACAGGGACCTGGGTTCGAATCCCGGTATAGGCATGACATTTTCGCATTTAAACAAAAAAATAATCTAGTATTTCTCAGAAAAAATTAAACAACTATTTTCTCATAAAAGAGCTTTTTAACACTTACAAAATATTTATAAAGTATAGCCCAAGTAATTGGTTTAACAAAACAATTTTTAGATATTTTTCAATTAGCTGTTCTAATAACCGTTTTTACAGTTAGCTGATGATATTTAATACGGTACAATCTGCCTTTACTTTTGTAAATTTCTTTAGACCCTAAGCCACAGCCCTGTAAAATAACTTCCTAAAGAAATGCAAAATAATGTTATTCCTCTACAGTGATTTATGGCAAAATGATTAGCTTGAATAACCCTACTTTAAAAATAACAAATCAATTACACGTAACCAAGCGCCGGTTGCACCTCCTTAATTTCAAGGTAAAACTAACTGCTTGTATGCATATTATGTTTTAAGAGGTTAGATTTACAAAAGTTGTATTTTAAAGTTTGGTTTAAGATGACACTTAGTTTTTGAAATTGTGTTTTACTTTTTTCCAAAGTCTGTTGGTCTAATTAAAAATTGTAATATATTCAAATTGTACAAGTCCTGTAAATTTTATAAATACTAAAGTTTGTGATGACGCTTGGATATATTCCTAATTACGGAAAATGTGCCCTCTACATTTGGGCACAATTTGGGTGTACATGACTTACATAACAGAATAAAACATGGGCATGGTTGTATTCTAAAATACCACGCACGTTTACTTTACAACATATTTATTTACCGTAAAGAAAAGAAATATTTTTCACAGCCGATCAAGTCACAGAACACAACGTGCCATGCAGTGTCCCAGTATTTGTATGTGTTATCTAATTGTTATTATAGCTGAGAACAACGAGTTCAGACTAATTTGTATTTTGGGCTATTCTCGACGTTTACTTAATAAACAACACTGTGAACATATTCATGTAGGGTACCTGAAATTGGTTCCCTTTGATAGTGTAGGACGGCATATTTACAGTAGCTGAAGGAAAAAAACGGAAGGCCTGGACATTGCCATGATTCAACAAAACATTCCCTCCGTGATTACAATTTGAGGAAACAAACGACTGCAATTAATCCACGACCATATCAAATAGAATTACAAAGCAATGCACAAGACACTAAATGCAGTTTTATACTAAATGACAAAAAAACTATTGAGGGGATACATAGTGTTATTTTTTTTTTATTGATGAGAGATATACGGTAACATTTTATTAAATTTTAACAAGCTGCTCTTCACGTATAAATTAACAAATAACATTACACATGAGTTTGTTTTGGAAAAACTTATGAACCCTTACAGTTGAATCCATAATACTCAGCAGAAACCTTTTCGTACTGAAGTACGTAATCAGGCAAAATATTAATCTTGTGTAGGTATCCATTTTAAAATGGCGTACTTACGACCTACTTGTGAACTTTCAAAGATTTTAAAGTTTATTTTTTGAAAACTCTAACAAAAAATTTAAAAATACAAAATATTTAGACATTTTCAGTGTAAATCCAAATGTGTATACGGCTTTATTATACACATTTGTCTGAATTCATTGTTGTCATCTACAATAACAATTCGATAATACTACTTTTCATTACTGTATGAAAGCTGAGAAAATATTAAATTCATTGATTTAAACTTAGGAATTAAACATTCCTCAATATAAATAACAAAATTAAAAGAAATGAAAGAAGTTACCTACCATTATTATACATCAAAATCAATTTAGGTTTTTTATGTATCTCCCCTGCTATTATGACTAATACATCAAACCCATGTGATCTTTTAATGCACGTGTAAGTCAAGTGAGAAAAATTTAACTCCCTCTAGAGTCCATCATAACTGAGAAAATATATTTTTTTTAATGCTTGTCTTCCCAGATTTTTCACTCCGCCCTTATACTCAAAGGGGAATAAAGGACCGGAAGTTTTAGGTTTCTTAAACGTGTATGTAAGACTAGCTGAACTATATTTTACAGAGAGGAACAAGAAGGTAAACTCGCTTTACCAAATCAAATCAAAATCATTTATTTCTTATTGACATTAACATTTATTGAGAATTGTCAATATGTATAAAATAACTAAATACTAAAAATATTCTTATTAAAGTTATTGCTATATCTGATAAAACTACAAATTAAAAATATATTGAAAAACAGTACTAATGATATTTTTACTTGTAAGGTTGGGTGGGGCATCGAAATCTGACTGGACGACCTGGATCTTACCGACGGATATATAACTCATACTAACCAGAAATGCTCAAAACTAGACATAAGAGCCAGTCGCATTGTTGATTAACCTATGATTACTCTTAACAGTAAATACAGGAATGGTAGGTACATGATACATGCCTATTTCAGTTTTAAAATCATCGTCTGACATTGAAGAGTTCTAATGTATTTCTATGAAAGAGTAAGTCACAGGCGGAAGTTAAGATTTTTCATTCTAACGCGTAGTAGACGCGTGTTACTTGTACCGTCCAAAATTAATTTTAACTTCTCTCCAAAGTATGTATTTATATATTCTGGAAATTTTGCCTAGATATGTAATTGGAAAAAAGTAATCACTCTTTTAAGTATAAGAATAACAACTAATCATTGATGTTACATTGCTTATCAATGAAATGAAATTCCGAGATACCGCTACAGTAAATCAGACAGGGACATGCAATCAACATAAACAACATAATTTTGAATATTACTTTAAACCTTAACGATTCTACGATTTTTACGATTCTAAATTAAATATAATAAATTTAAGAGGTATTTATATCATACATAAACTTAATTTAAATCTAAGCTACCAGACGGTATAAATAGAAGATGACGTTTTTTTTTTCGAGAAATACAGTACAAAGTACAATACATAACAACAGATGGCAAACTTTTTGTTAGAATATCTTTCGATTGTTATTTTTTCCTCTTAACGGTGAAAACCGTTCACATCATGTGGTGTGTGTGTGTGTGTGTGTGTGTGTGTGTGTGTGTGTGTGTGTGTGTGTGTGTGTGTGTGTGTGTGTGTGTGTGTGTGTGTGTGTGTGTGTGTGTGTGTGTGTGTGTGTGTGTGTGTGTGTGTGTGTGTGTGTGTGTGTGTGTGTGTGTGTGTGTGTGTGATAACTATTTTGTTTAAAAAGATATCACAGTACTCCATGGTGTTATAGCACTATGTGCTTTCACATATTAAGAAAAGGACTTCGACTTTGGGCCTAAAATTGAAAGTGTGTTGAAATCGTTGTGTTATTCAGTTAAATTCATTGACTCTTACAGATAAATTGTTGGCGAAGTAACGGGTAAACTCTGGTAATTTATTATTTCATATGCAGCTTATCAAAGAAAAGTTTGAAATTTTTGTGGTTTAAATAATGTTATAATACCACAAGCTCTTATAAAAAATTTAGACAATTTTATTATTTTTAAAGAGAACATGAATTTTAATATAGTAGAAAAATACTGTGTCTTTACTATAACATCGCATCTAGTTAAGATCTTTAACTTTATTGTTATACTACTAGTTAAAAATATACTAGGCCTATAATGGATAATACATAAAACAAACATATTGAGCAAAAGCTAAGAATTGTTTATTTTTTTTATAGGGCTTTTGCTTTTCTTTTGAATGTGTACCAACGGTGAAAGTTTAACCTCTATTTTTAGATTCAACCTGAACATTATTTTTCATTAATTAATAAAAACTGTACGTAAACAAGATAGGTTTAGGATCTGGGTCACATAATAGAAGATTAAATCACGTGAGTTTTTATAAATTATGACTAGAGAATATTCGCAAATGTCAGATTTGTATTTAATTTATGTAAGATAAGGTAATAAATTATCAAATGAAATGGTGTCATCCAAATAAACCTAAACAAATGTTTATTACGGTTGAGCGTCGAGTTGGAAGAGTACGATTTTTGTACAACGGAGCGTAAAATTGTAATTTTGTAAATTAAGCCCAGGGGAGGAGTGACGGCAGGTTCGTCACGAGAAATGCCACTGCTGAGGGCCATAAATGATCGTCTTCTGTGTGTTTCGGAACTGAGATCACTGTAGTTCCATTAAAACAAACCTCTACACTTTAATATCTACTAGAATATATTTCATTTAAGAGCTTTACAGTGTTATTTGTATGTTTGGAATAATATGCAATACGGAAATAATAATAAATCCATGTAATCTGATACAAACTTTACAAACACCGATCGCAATTTTTGTATAATTAACTAAAGAATAAATAATTTCGTGTACAAAATATGCACACAAAAAAGCCAAAAGATGAAAATATAGGATGTTTAACGTACATAAGTAACTAAAATTAAAACTTTTAATAATTGAAAAACCAATTAGAAAAGAATACAATATATCAAACTTGCATCACTTATTAAAACGTGTAATTAATATTATTTAATATATAAATACAAATAATTATAAGCAATAACCCTTTCAGCATTATGTGCTTAGACAAAGAAAGCCGCGAACTTCGGCTTTGAGTCTAAAATATTTGAAGTGTTTTTGAAATCTTTGGATTCAAATACATGGAATGTTGTAGAGGAATATTTGGCGAAGCAGCTATAAAAAAATTAAAAAATAAATAAAAAAATTTAAAAAAATTCTAGTAATCTCATGTGCAACTTATCAAACAAGCGTGTCTTTTTTAATTTTGGTGCTTTTTTAATTATTCTAAAATATTGGAAGCTTTTATAAAGATATTAGAGAATGTTATGATTTCTAAAGAGTTTATCTTTTAATAGACCCTGAATTGGAAAATAGTAGAGAAAACATAACTGTGGCTTTTACTATAAGAATGAGATGAATGAAAATCTTCATATATCAATCGTACATCACGTATTAAAACAATCACTCATATAATTTATTAATATTATTTAATATATAAATAAGTGAAAACAGTTTTTATATTTGGCAAAAATTATTCCACACAACTAACCCAAGGCTATTACTGATATAATATGCATTCTTAGTTTAAGCTTGGAAAAAACAACATAAAGTAGTACTTCATACACCAGCAATTATAGTATTAATTTTTAAGAAAAGGGAACAATTTTTGAACCTTTTTTATGTTCCGGTCATTAGTTAATATTTTAGAAAAATGATGTGGATTTTATTAGCACAATTATTTTTTCACTCATGTAATTAATACTATTTAGTATAAAATAAGTGAAAACAGTTAGTTGTATTTAGCGAAAATTATTCTACACAACTAATGCAAGGCTATTACTGATCAAATATCCATTCTTAGTTTAAGCTGAAACAAAATAACATAGAGTAGTACTTCATGCACCATCAACTATAGTATTAATTTTGAGGAAAAGGGAACAATTTTTGAACCTTTTTTATGTTCCGGTCACTAATTAATATTTTCGAAAAATGATGTGGATTTTATTAGCACAATTTATTCACTCTGTGTTTGCTCCCAATACTGTTCATAATGTTTTTGATTAAGAAAAAAAATAAATACTCCACAATACTCCATTTGTGGCTTTTCAATACTACATAATCTTTCTATTCGTGGTTTGCTTAGTCCAATATGAGAGTAATTCGAACACTGAGTCGATGATTCTCAGGGGGTTTCCTAATTGTCTTCTACGTCCAAATCTTTCCGGTCCTGCCTTTTTTTCTCTCTGCTGAGGGTCCATTCTTCTGGGAATTCGCCATATTCTTTCTTCAACCCTCTTACACTGATCCTCCTTTGTTGCTTATAGAGGCAAGATAAAGGTTTTCCGGAAAATTCTGAACCTTTTCCTCTTGTTTATTTCCGATACCTTCTTCCTTGAGTGTTTATCCATGATCTCTTCCTTAGCAAACCATTTTGTCTTCTCTCTTCCCTCTCAGACCACCAAGTATTTGTTTTGCTAATTCTGATTACGGTTCTGATTTTAACATTGGTTTCAACTATGCTCAGCTACAGAGCATGCCATGCCATCGAGTTTGACTGTGTGTCATTGAATCCTATCACATAATAGGTGAAAAAGTTTCACTTTTGTCTGACGTGCGATATAAATTTTGTTAAGCCGTCTGTCTACCAGCTATTACAATGAATCGTATACGTATCCCAAAATCACATATTTAACGTAAACCATAAATTTTAGCACAAATTTCCAGCTAGTTCACTTTTGAACACATTTTTCTCAATAGTGTAATCGTAAATCATATTCAATCCTAAGTCACCTTCCTTAAATATATTTTTTTATTCTCAAAATATAATGTAGGAATGACGATATGCACATATTTTGGCATACATTTTTACCATAACCAAACACATATACACGTATAGAATCAAGTTTTCAAAAAATGTCAAAAACTGTATAAAAGAAAAACATATCGAAACCAAAACTAGACAGCTAAACTCTTACTCAGTGGTTGATTAATAATCGATGATTAACATAGATGAGTATTGAGACTTTTTCGAATAGGTAAGTGTTTGGAGATGGGCAAATTTTGAATTAAATTCAGTCATGTGAACTATTAAATTAAAGTAGACTTATTCCACGTATCGATTTTTGTTATATAAAATAAGTTATAAATGTTATTAATTTGTTTTTACATTTGTAAAATTATCTGGGTTTTATTTTAAAAAATAATTTTTTATGGTTTTGTCCCCCTTTTGAAAATAATAATATATAATATTATATTAGTAAAATATTTTTGTTGAGAATCTTTTCGGTCAACTACACGTTTTAAAAAATGGTACATGTGTCACAGGTTTACATTCAAACATTTTGAGATTCAAACGCAGAACCTTCAGTTTCAGACAACTTGTGCCCTAAATTTAATATTTCACATAGATTCCCTAAATGTGAATTATGTGTCGACTTTTGGTTCTTTGTTATTATAACGATTATAACCTCTAATCGTTTTCCTAATAAACGTTTAGAACGAATTATCTGACTCACTCTGTATGTGTGTATGTTATGTAGTATTTACTTTACACTACACTGTGTATGTACTACAACACACTTTAAATTGTCTATATTATCTTTCCTTAAAGGAAACCACAAGTAATTTAACTTTCATTAAACCATGCCTGGAGTTGAAGTGTTAACTTACAGAGAAGTTTCTCATAGGCCTAATGTGACGCTGGTTAAGTTACCTGCGAAGAGTTGTTGGTTACAGTCGTTTCGAACACAGTTTGTAAAGTTTCATTCAACTTATGTTACGTGTGTATTGGGAAGTTGGTAGATTAAATAAACTTCACATCAGCTTGGAATTTATTGGTGAAGTAAAATGGTCTAATATATTATAATTGTTTGAATCATATTTTGTAAATGTTGCTAGTATTGTAAATATAATTTTGTAAATCTCTTTTGCAATAGCTTTTCCCCTCTATTTAAATCGTGTTTTACGAGAATATAATTGTACAGTTAAAACCCACTTTCTGTTTCCTTTGTTCGGAAATTTGTTAATATAAGCGGATACTGAATGTTTCTAATATGTTTTACTTTGGCAATACCAAATTTAAAATGCATAAATGAAAAACGTAGGTCTGTTTCAACTTGGAATAAACTACCTAAAAATATGAAATTATTGTTTTAAGGTTTTGTCCCAGAACCTCAATAGAATGTATTTTGTTATTTTATGATTGCATTGTTTGTATTTTTATATTTTAGCTGATTTTATATCTTATCCAAGTAATAAATCACAAAATACAAAATTCTGATAAAACGAAAGAGGTTTGAGCTTAGATACAGAGGTTTAAATTAAATGGAGGAGGAGTTTACGTGCGACATCTCGAATGAATATTGCGAGTTTAACAGTAATAGTTATTAGAGAAACAATTTATTTTATTTTTGCTCCATTGTTTTACTCAAAGCCGTAACAATCCTTTATGATATTAATATAAGAGGTGAGTACACTCAATCCTTAAATCAATGAACAGATAAATAAATTAGGCTATAATTTACATAAATTACGTAATAAAATATTTTTTACCGTTAAAACATGTTTTATTAGCAATTCAAATATGAGCTCAAAAAGAGCTCTAACGAACAATATTACCTTTTTGCAGAAAGCCTGTGGCTTCAGGTAATAACAAAGAATTCCCACCTAAGCCTACTTTGTCGTAACCAATATACAAATGAAATTTTCCAAATAAGATACTGTAGCAAAAGCAGCAATTTTATCAATGAAAATATTTGTGGGAAATGTTTCACTCTGTGCATGTTATTTCTTATCTACAGTATAGTTAAGAGCTACGTAAAAATTTTGCAATATCCAAAACTTACACCTCTCATTTTTTTAAATAACATATATATATATATATATATGTGTGTGTGTGTGTGTGTGTGTGTGTTGTTTTAAAAATATATATATTCCATTCCAAATTTTTTCTGAAACAGGTTATTTCAAAAGTTTACGATGGCAGCATTGCGACTAAATTACAATTTATAGTAGTTACTCATGTCAGGCGAGCAAATATAAAGAAACAACAACAATTTAATAATAAAACTAGTTGTGTTAAAAAAATTTCAAGATCCGTTATGCCATTAATTTTGCAACAATTTTATGTGAATAATTTTATTTATTAATGCCACTTTTTCCTTCTTTGGTGGCTGTAATGTTGGTGCCTATTTTGGTTTTTCCTTAAAAAAGATGGAACACTTTTTTGGATTGTCGTAAAGGAAGGTAAAAATAAAACAAGACTTTACGTCAACTGTTGTTGGGAGTAAGGCATTTTGGAATTCAAACCAAACAGTCATAGCTGCTAGTAAGTTATTAAATATTTCCAAAAAATACGCACTAACTAAATTTATGGGTCATCCATAAAATTCATTGTTCTATCTCTGACACTACGTACTCATCATTGATTAGGTGGTAACCCGCATGTGTTTGTGGTATTGCCTTTTTTGAAGAGGCGAGAAATTGGTAAGCATTTACTTAAAAATGATAAAAAATCTCATTTTGCATTTAAAATCCACGTATCAATTCCTGTTGGTTCTAACAAAGAAATGTTTTTACTGTGTCTAATTCCACCTATTATTTGGCAGTTCTTTAATCAATATTTTACGAAAATCAGTCCTGAGAGCAGTTTTGAAACAAATATGACAGTTTCAAACTTAGTCTCATTATTGAGCACTCGTGAAGCAGTAATCCGAAACTAAATGTGGTAATTGTTGTGACAGATGTCACGTATGGTGTTGAAGATATATTTCCCGCTCTAATAGCTTTATAAAACTTATCTTGAAGCAACCTTCCCCAAACGTCTCTCACATATGCGATTTTCTCACGAATTACAATACAATAATCAGAAATTGTTCTGCTGTCGGTTGTATTTGGCCAGTACATATAAGCTGCTCAAATGCGGCTGATTTTAACAGCTAGGTAGGATATATTGGATATTTATCTATTCATTATACCCTTTTCCTTCGGCAGATATGTGCTATTTCCCTTATCTCCAAATGTAAACGGTTTATGTGGTAAGAATGTCCACAATGGATGGATTACAAGACCACTAACACAGAAGAACCTATTGTAAATGTGATGACAAGATAAAGGATATCTTTGCTGGGCAGCCATGTTATCCTATCCAAGAGCTAGACCTGCTCGCGATTCGACTTCGTGATGGATACTGCCACCAAAGCCTTTATCTAAGGGATGCTGTACACTTTAATGTGCACTGTGGATACAGATTTTCCCCTATTTCAGTCATCCCTTGTTTTACGTTTGTCAGATTAAAAAAGATTGTGTCCAATCTTTTTAATATTCTGTGCGTCCAACGAAGACGCAGAGCACGGTTTACAGTTTAACTTCCATTACTGGTCGATTATTATGAAATTTTGTTCACTTTTTTTTCACGTAGAATACTAAGAATAGTGAGTATAATTTAAAAATTCTCTTATTATGGCAGAATCGGGATGACAAAATATTTAATATCAAGTGCACAAAAAATTGGTATATTTGGTTTTAAACCATAACTTTCACGAGTGAGCGCAGGCCAATATGTCATCGTAGGGAGTTATTCGCTTCTCTGCTATAAAACTGTGTAGTTTATACACCACCATTCACCACTTAGTAAGATATATAATACTTTAATAGATTACTGATTTACAAATCTGTGCCTGATTTGCATGTTTACTAGGTCGACTAGACCTACTTTCACCATGGTAACACCTGTATGCTGGTAGAAAAATTGTAACCATCCCTCAGCTTCTTGCTGTCTGTGTGGGAATGTAGTTGGGAGTTACGAAGGATCAGTTGGTGTTGTGGTGGCAGACTTCTGATTGCTGGTTCACATGCGGTATGCATGGGCTAGGATCGGATGCAGACTATTTGCCATAAGCCCTGCTCACTCTATCCGGACTGACCATCTAGGAATACTTTGGGGGACTTTCGTGCACCTGCAGGAGCGGTTAGGACTGATCTGACAGGTGCGATGTCAGGGTTAACCACGCCTACTCTTGCCCCCTCCCCCCGGCCACACACCTCTTTATGTTATAGCCAAGTGGTTCGTGTTGCATGTGTTGAAGCCACAAGATAAAAATAAACAAAGTCATATACTGGCCCATACAATGCTCCTCTTCGTTTTTCCATTAATTTTGCATATGATATTTTGAACACAGGAATTACCCAGCCCATTGCAGACTGAGCCATCTGTGTTGGCTATTGTGAGGACTCTTTTTTACAAGTTTAAAATTCCTTGTATTCTTCTTCTTTTTTATTTACATAACTACAAATTTCGTTTTCATAATGCACTGATAGGTTTTCAGATGATTCAAATATGTAGACTGCAAAGATATAAAAACATGTATATTTTTTGTTTCCGGGTTAGAACGACGTCTATAATTTTTACACACAATTTGGCTAAAATTCTCACTCAATGAACTGTTTATATTGCTCAATTATTTTATGAATTGCTTTTCATAGCGCATGTTTTATGTTTAATGTCAGTTTTTCAAAAGATCAACTGCATTTTTTAATTTTAACGTACTTAAATTTTATCGGTATACTAGGTTTCGTTATTAATATAGTTTTCTAAGGCATTCCGATTTAATTAAATCCATATAGTAAAAATCACACATTCAGTATAAATCAACAGGTAATTCTACAATCAGTAGACTGAGACGTATTTAATTAATCCATTTATAAATAATTCACTCGGTTTAATGAATTCAGGTCTGAGCAGCGATCGGTGTTGGTGTTCAGTGTGGTGGAAATTGCATTGCTTATGCAGCAGGTAATTGGTCAAGAAATGACCGTAAACTACGCTGGCTGGGTAACGAACCTCTCCGCTTACAAGGGGATAAGCTGTTGAATATTACATTACTTCAGTAAGCAACCGAATTAGTCCTTCCCTAGACTGAATACGATAAATAGTGAATACTTACCTCTTATCAATAACATTTACAAATGTACATGTATTAAACTCTTAGAGGTGTAATCGGCTCGCTATGGATAAACAGTGATGTACTGTATCAAGTAAAATCCAGAAAGAAGATAAATTTCTTGGTACACAAGCAATAATTACAATTTATATTTCAAGTCCTGAAATGTGAAATAAATTTAATATACAATACGCGATATATTTTATTTTATTAAACTTCATACATGTTATATAGCGACAAAATATAAAAAACACTATTAGTCCAAAAAATTTTTCATTTTAAATTAGAATCAGTTATCTTGGTATAAATATTGAGAGATGTTTTGTAAAAAATAAAGAGATATTATTTACTTTACTATAAAAATTTACTGAAAATTCTTATGAAGTTACAGTTTAAAAACTATAAATATTACATTTTTACTCAAAACAAAACATATGATATGATCTATGATAATTGTATGATAATATTTACATCAAAAATTCCTGGAATGAAAAAGGTGTTAATTTAAAAAATATATATGTGACACTCCCAATAACTGAACTATTTCAATTTTGTAAATTTATAAAAAAATCTGATGCTGTCGCAGACTTGACTCTTACAATCGGGTCATGTTCACTTGAAGAGATCAAAAATATTCGGTGACAAAAAAGCTCAAAATGAACTCTTTACATCATTTCAACATCGGAAAAACTTATATTACTAAACATAGAGTAATCTAGGAGGATTCTCATTGATTCAATTTAGGCATTACATTGTTTTAAACACAATCTCTAACCACGCTAGAGGAACCGAGTTTACTAAACAAAATTTAAAATGGTTAATCGATGTGAATTTTGAGCTTAGCTCCAGTTCCCCTTTTTCTTCGTGCAATGGAATCAGGAGTCATATTCATCTGAAGAGGTCGGCGACATTGAAGCTCTGAAAGAACTCCTCCTGAAATTTTGATTAACCAAGGCTTTCTTAAAAAGAAAACTTTAAGTTTTCTTAATAATTAATTAGCTGTTTTTATAATTATTATTTAAAAAAATTAGCTGTTTTAATAATTAATTAGCTAGATCTTTATTTAAATAACATAATAAAAATGTCTTTTAAAATAAATAAAAATGTATAGAGTTTAAGCAAATGCGAATCGGTTTATCCCTCTCATTGATTTCGATACAAGTATCAAAAAATAATTATATTTTTATACCTATTCAATAAAAATTGTCTAAATATAACAACCTATTGTATTACAACGAATTATCTTGATTTCAATAAATCTCTAGTACACGTGATTGTTCCCATTAACAGACTACATCCTCTTAAGAGAGTTACGTTTCTACATGCTGGAAGTAATTGAGATGTTAACAAGATTAATTAAGTTTTCATTACTTACAGAATTTAAATTTCCAATCATGGGTCTACGGATTAGAAAAAAAAGACAATTTTGTATATTTTTCATCGTTATCTCAGTACCAAAATTATACAAATATATTTCATGGAAATAATATTTATAAATTCTTTTCATATTTGAAATTAAATTTTAATTTATGACTTATAACTTTTATATATACAATATTTATTGGGAAAATTAATGTTTCGCGTGAAATTTTCACGAACTTTTCCAATAAAAAAATCTTTTTACATTATTATTTAATTTAAATTTTCATATTTTTATTATGTCCTGTTATTTTAACAATAATTTATGCTCATTAAAATGCGGATTTGTTAAACTCAAGTTGAAGTCTACGCATGTTATTATTGAAACAGTTGACTTGAAGCATTCCCAAATAACTTGATCCAAACGTTCAAGAATCTACAAGATCGGAAATGTACACGGCGGCCGCCCCCTAACGAACCTGCCCCTAACTCAGGGTGAAACTGCCTGAATATTTCATCAGTTTGTTTGACAGACTTGGCCCTAGTTAATCTGCTATGGTAATTTAAGGAGACGACGCACAATAAGTATACAATAATATTTACCTTCCATTGCATAAGTGGTAATAAACATCCTTAAACATCAGAAGCAAAGGAATCGTTAAACCTTAAATTAATAATTATTCATACCACATCTATAATGTTTATTTTAAACTATTCTATATCTTTATACAATATTCGTAAAGGGATTTTTAGATGTTAAATTAATACTTCATATAAAATCTATATTGTTGAATTTCAAAAAGAATAATACATTTTTTATTCACTCAAATAAAATTACACTTGTAAATTTTATCAAAAACAATCAGGAAATATTTTTATGACTATATAATTTTTTTAAGTTTGTTATTAATAATGGAAGGTTTGATAGAATATTAATATTTCGGACATTTTCCATGATATGTTACAAAATGTATAAGACAACATTTCGGGGTTTGAAATCTATCCTCTTCGTCCGGTAAAGGGATAATTAATACACCGAAATTAGGGCATAAAGCAATGGGTTCCACTAATAATAAAAGAAAAAAGAGAAAGAAGCCCAAAACCTGGACTCCAGCTGGAGTATAAGTAGATAATACAATCGTAAAACTTTCAAACTATTAGAAAAACCATAATCTTGAAACCTTAGTTAAAAATTCTTATAATCATATAAATTTCATTGTAACATCTTGGACTTAATTTAGTTACGAAAAGAAAACTTACATTATCACAGTTATCACCCATAAATATATACATTTCAGTAAAGTCCATGTCTGCAATGTCATAATATTTCCTCGGCCCAGTCTGGGAATTATATGCGTATTCATTATCTTATACCTTATCAGTGAGAAATGGATGCGAAGTTCCCTAGAATATTTACTGTCATAAAAAGTACGTTGCTTTGTAATTCCATTTGTTACAATCACGAAGTCACTGCGCTCGCTTATTTCCTAAAATTGTAGTCACGGGGCGAATATTTTGCTGAATCAATCTAATGCCCAATCCTTCCGCTACTGTAAATATGACGTCTTACAATGTCTAAGGGAACCAAATTTAATACCTGTTATGTACATATTTTGAATTTATTGTATCAGGTAAAATCAAGAATATAGTTGTTACGACTTGTTGCCACGATGGTGAAATAGGAAGTGTTTTTATGTTTGTTACGTTTTCATTTTATGAAAATGTAAACAAATTTAAAATAGTAGTTACATGAATTAATCATATATGGTTATGGTATCATAATATAATGTTTACACAGAACATATTATGATTACATTTAAAGGCGTTTTCAATTCCTATTACACAATTTTAGAGACAAAGATTTTTTGCTGCTTTAGAGACCAGTAGCCAGGAATGTCCGTGTCAAATTTCATTTCAATAGGTTTATATTTAATGCGTGATAGCAAAACAAACAAACAAAATCACTTTCAAATCTGTAATATTATCAGGATTAGGGTTAACATTTGCAGCCTAATCATCCAAACCCTTACATCATTTAAAGTGAGTTGTGTGTTAACTTTTATTATTTAAAGAATGATATGATAATGAATGTATGAAAAAATGTGTACAGAATGGACGAAACATATGGGATTGGATATAACTGAGGTCGTGGTATTAAATACTCGATTTGCAAAGTTTACTTCTAAGTTTAAGCGTGGCAAATAAAAGACAAAAGCAACACGTCTAGAATTAAATAATGTCTTGCTACGCATCTACCAAAAGAGATTAATAATGAACTAAATTGATATCTGGGGGGTGGGCCTAATAGTTCCAATGTTCTATGGAATTTTGCCTAAGAACCTAATAATTAACTTAAAACTTAAAAATGTACCTCCCTTCATGTCGATGTCGACTTACACAAGCGGTGTCAGCATCATGGCTGTACATTGCAGTTGTAGTGGGATAAAGTGAAGATTAGCACACTCGAAGTCTAAAACATGAATACTTGAAGTTGTACTCATAGTTAAAGAGCACTCGTAAACTCGCCTAAAACAAAATCTCGATGGTATTAGCCATCTGTCGAGACAAGTTATAATGACGACAACGTGGTCTCGTCAGATGGACATAACCACAACTATTAAGTGTTTTAATCTTCCAAATAAAACATCATCAAAGGTAAGTAACATTAATATTTACAGTTTTACTTTATATTACATTCAAACTCGGGGTTTCGTATGAAAGGGCTAATTTATAAAACGAAAATATAAATTTTACATACGCACGACAAGGCACGCGTGTTGTTGCTTGGCAGTAAGATGTTCGGCTACAGAGTTCGAGAGAGAAAAGATTATTGCGCGTGCCAATTAGGTTAGTAATCCGCCATGAATTTAGTTCCAAGAACATCAGATTGAACTTATGATAACCAGTAACAGGGTTGCGAAAATATGTATTATATAATGCGAAACCAAAGAACGGTGCAAATGTGAAAGTATTATCTAGCAAGATATGTTGAAAAATATTTTACATGTAGACTTAAATTTTGCATGAAACTTCATTTTTAAAAGAATGAGTTCTGTTGATGCGTAATGTTTGTGCCAACCTTTTTTTGTTTGACAGTCTGTCTGTCTATCGGTCTACACCACATCTCAAGAACGAAATTTACTTTGAAATTTTTCAGCCACCTAAGCGAAACATATTATGACACGAGATATGCCATACCTCTACCATGCCATTATTAGCTTATCGTTAACGAAGCTTTTCATCCGTGGGGCTGGAAATATGTTACTTCTGTCTAACTGTAACTGTCTATCTTGTTGACTTTGATTATTTAAACACTGATATGAGACCCAATTTCATGAACGAAAATGTAAATTTATTATTTGGTAAGACTTGCTGAGAAATACTTCATCTGTATACTTCAAATTGTACATGAAATTTGAATTCTATATACACAAACGTGAGTTCTATCACATTGTGTCTGTGATTGGCGTTGAAATCTGTCACTCAGTAAGCTGACAGACACAATTCCTCTTTTTCAACCGAGAAATATAAAAATGTATTTGCCATACGACTTTTTGCTCTTATATCTGCCAATAATTAAATAAGCTCAAACTTGAATCTAAACAAACTTGTCGCATATATGCGACACGTGGGGGTCCTACCTTTTTAATAACAAAATAAGACAAGCTTAGTATTTACCTGGCTAAGCTATACATTATTTAAAACCCACATGATAGTACCTACTTATTCAGACATTATATGTATATTATTTAGAATATTAAAAGTTTTAAAAATAAAAAAGGCATCCATTTTTAACTAGTACAAAGAAGAAACTTAATAGCCAACACCTAAACAATTCCTAATAGTCATCATACATTACATTGTTTCAAGTTTATATGTGAAGATGTTAATAAAATAATATTTTGTATCATGCAAAAAGTTTATAGTACTAGATAGAAAACTATTGGTTTTATTGTCTGTAAACAAATAATATGTCTGTCTAAACGCACAATATCATGAAAACTAACTGACCCACATACTTGAAATGTTGCAAAAATATTCTTTTCTGTATTAGTAACTCTGAGTTCAATCATGTTATCTGTCACGCCATAAGATTTGGCTGAGCGTTAGCGAATATTTCTCATTGGTCTTATGTGTAAACATGAAGGAAATGAGACAACAACAGAATAAATACATTTATAATCAAACTGTGTACGATCATGTATGATATCATAAAGTGACTTCTTTATTCGTAGAAAATATATGATACTAAAATTTATATCCACATTATACAAATGATAAAATACATCAAAATTATCAATATTTCAATATATTCTAATACGTTTTGCCGAACTGTAAGAAATAATAAAAATTCTTAATGTATTAGACACCATCATGTTTATATGACTGTACTTTTTAAATTGTTCTATTTGTTTTGCTGTGAATTTGGCTACTGGAAAAGGTATAATATATTGAAAATCATATAGCATTTAATTTATTATAAAAATCTTGAAATGGTATAACCTAAACTGTCAATGAGTACACAATGTGCTTTGGTATACGGATAATACTATAGAATAATCATATTAATATAAAAGTTAACTATAAAAAGAATTATAAAAAAAAATACAAAACATAGTTTGAAATATTTTGAACTGTATTTGAAAAGGAACAATAATTTATTAAAAATAATTTACTCTTTAACCTAAAGATTTCCTGATGATGAATTCTTAGAAATGTACATTGTACAAAATAAAAAATATATCAAAGTGTTTATTATTGTATATTTGTATCAAACACTTTTCGAGGTTACATCTATAATAATTGAGCAGCTATGAATACTATAATATGGTAAGATATTGAGCACCTACGAATACTATGAGATGGTAAGAGATTGAGCAGTTATGAATAGTATGAGATGGTACGAGATTGAGCAGTTATGAATACTATAATATGGTAAGATATTGAGCAGCTATGAATACTATGAGATGGTAAGAGATTGAGCAGTTATGAATAGTATGAGATGGTAAGAGATTGAGCAGCTATGAATACTATAATATGGTAAGATATTGAGCAGCTATGAATACTATGAGATGGTAAGAGATTGAGCAGTTATGAATACTATGAGATGGTAAGAGATTGAGCAGTTATGAATAGTATAAGATGGTAAGATATTGAGCAGCTATGAATACTATGAGATGGTAAGAGATTGAGCAGCTATGAATACTATGAGATGGTAAGAGATTGAGCAGTTATGAATACTATAATATGGATAAGAGATTCAAAAGCTATGAATACTATAAGATGGTAAGATATTGAGCAGCTATGTATACTATGAGATAGTAAGAGATTGAGCAGCTATGAATACTATAATATGGATAAGAGATTCAACAGCTATGAATAGTATAAGATGGTAAGATATTGAGCAGTTATGAATAGTATGAGATGGTACGAGATTGAGCAGCTATGAATACTATAATATTGATAAGAGATTGAACAGCTATGAATAGTATAAGATGGTAAGATATTGAGCAGCTATGAATACTATGAGATGGTAAGAGATTGAGCAGTTATGAATAGTATGAGATGGTACGAGATTGAGCAGCTATGAATACTATGAGATAGTAAGAGATACTTGGCGAGTGCTAATGGAGAGGTGAGCAGATAGTTATTTTTTTATAAGAATTTGATTATTTGATACTTCTCCACAATTAACTTTTATGGCTTACGAAGTTAAATTTGCATGAATATTATTTACTATTAGATACTGTCTCCATTACAATTTAAAATTAAAGTTTGTACAAACATTAATTTTTTATAGTAAAAAAATACATATATATATAGAGGGTACAAATACCATGTTTGATCAGATCCTCACGTAAATGCACGGGTTTTATAAGTTTAAGATGTAGAAGCGTGTATGAGTAATTTATTTTACAACAATTTATTAATTTTTCGTGTTTCCTTATTCCTACAAGTATAATATTTCATTATTATGGAAATTGGAGAAAATTGTATTTTTTTATTTAAATTTAAATTTATTAATATTATTTGCATTATTCTTGCATATTATGTTAAATTACTACGATAATTAATGAAATAAACTATTTTATTTTATTCTAATTTGTGTAAATTAATAAAATATTTAAAGAAATTAAAATTTTACTTACATATTATAATTTGATTAGAAACGAACTGTAACTAAGTTATTATTGCTAATTATTTGTGTTAATAAATGTTTTTGCACTGGTCACTTGTTTGGTGTGTACCTATTGAATAACTATAAATTTTTTTTAGGATAACATGATTTCGGACACTTGCTATCTTTATAGCATCTTGTTTTACAATGTATAACACAACGTTTTAAAGATTGGAATATTGAAATGTGTATCAAACATTTATGTCATTCATTTCTTGGTAAAATGAGTTATAGTTATTTCAATAAAACATAAAAACACTCAAGAAACAGATAACTTTATATTGCAACCAAACCTATAAGTAATCTTTCTGAGTTGCAAGGCTTCTGTACTGGCGAGGTAGGTCCAAGGCCGAAATTCAATCATGAAAATTTTACGGTCAGATAAATTTCATCAAAGTTATATTCGACAGTTTCTATTTTGCTGCAAAATATTTATTCAAAAGAAAGGTTTTTAAAGAGAAATACATGTTTTTATTCCCTAGTGCAATTAAAACATTTATATTACTGTACTTCATTTAAGGATTCCTTCAATTTTAGGTAACAACTCATTAAAGGCTGAACACTGCTACTATGCAAATTTATTACTCCACAACCGTTTCACTAAAAAAATATTTGTTCTCAAATATCGTGAAATATTGGCTATAATTTTTCACACTGTAATTAGACAGTGTATCTGAAATATTGAATGTTTCTAGTCACATTTTTATGACTTATTATTTTACTGCCGCATTTTTGTATATTTATTTTATCCTGTTACAAAATTCCTACAAACTCTGGTTTCAAGTGCAAAGTTTAACTCATCCAACTAGTCTGTAGAGTAACGTTAAGTTGTTAAACTTCACAGACAGGTCTTGTACTCTAGACTCCAACACATGTGGTTAGTGAGACTCTACGTTACATTGTGTTAATCTAACAAGATAAACATACTTTTGTTACTCGAAGGCAGCTTGAATAAGTTACAAACTAAAACTTTTAAAAAAATACTGAAAGTTTTGTACATACTGAATTGTATCAATTCGTATTACCTTTGGAAATGCTATACTCCAACATGATTTATGTAGTTTTAATGAGAAAGGGTTTATAAATATATGAGTTATTAGTGTGAAATTAACAAGTGTTTATTTTGTAGTATTTTAATTAAAACAATTACTGTATTGTTATAAATGGCTCAAACTATTCCAGAACACTTTTTAAAAACTCGTATTCACTAAGAAATGAAATTACAACTTAAAATAATACGTCTGAGAGCAACTAAATAGATAATTAAAGGAAAACATCCCTGGGAAATATAATCAAAGTCGGGCGGTTGAATTTAGTGGAAAAAGAACGGAGAGAATGAAATCACCACCTGTTCAACTTTGACTTGTGAGAAATTAATTAAAGGGAAATCCAATGCCCTCTCTCTTAAAATCACTAATCAGATGCTTGCATAGCTCCGGAAGCTTCTTTTGAAATCTTGCACATCACAATATACCGGTCTTTTCTTATAAGAGAGATAACTTCTATATGTACTACTGCCACGGACAAGAACAGCAATGCAATTGTAAACTTATTAATAGTTTATAATATAAATATAAAAATAAATATAAATATAAAAACAAATATAAACACATTTTTATATACAGGAGTGATTTTAACTGTTTTCAAAACATTTGCAAGCACGATATAACCCAATATTAAACAAGTAATTATTTCGACCTGATAAGAAATTAAGCTTTTCTATTGCTACTCATGAAGATTAATTTTGTTCTGAAATCCGTCTTGAAAATTGTGACCCTTTTGCTAATTTGACGATGGTTCACTTGTTGAGAATGTTTCAACCCAAGAAATAATAACTTATACAACACAATGGTAGGTATACGGATGAGTTTAGTATGCTTTCCCAATGACAGAACCATCTGGGTTACTAGATTATAATTGAAACAGTAAAATTTTGAAAGAAACAGGATTTTTTTTCGGATATTTGCCATTGTTTAGCGATACAAAAAAACAGTAACTCTACGTTTCGAGCTGTGCAATCTGATCTCTTCCTCAGGTAAATAATTAACCTAACACATAACTACAAATTGGCTTAAAATAAACCGATCAAACCAAGTGCTGACACGGATAAGTCAGGAATCACAACCACTATATTTGAGTCAATTACACTAACTCTAAATCAAGCACGTAATAAGAACAAAACATAACACTAATTATTAGAACTAAATTAGAGAATACAGTTCATAATAGGTCTGCATTTACCATGGGCTTACAATCTGTTTGACACTTTAGGTTTCCTTTTTAATTAATTTTTCTAAATTGGCGACCACATTTCGACATGGTTGACTAATTGGTTGGTCTGCCAATTTTATTTATGACACCTAGATTAATTTACTTTTAAAGAAGCGTATTATGATAGCTTCATCCAATTCATAAAATGGTCTTCGGGCCAAAAGTGCATTTTATTACTTTTCTGTTAGCACATTTCTCGTGTTTCATTGTGTTCTTTTATCCTTACGTTTAATGGCCTTTTTGTTTCGATTATTTATTCCCTATTGCATCTACAGTTTATACTGTATACCCAGTTTTTTTTATTATGTGTGCCATTTTATAACTTTTTTATGAAACTTTTCCTAAGAGTCCATTTTGTTTAAGATTCGATTCAACTTTCTAAAATTCCTCTTTTAATCCATGTATATCTGAGCATAACCTCTACCATAGAATGAGTAGGCCACTCCTTCTTTAACAGATTCTTTTATGGTTTGATTTAAATATTTTTCTGTGTATGTTTTCTTTCGAAACACAGTAGTCTTATGGACATTCCTATGTATCATATTCAGTATTTTACATACATCTAAGTTCATAGGTAGATGTATATTATCTTCAATTCAAAAAATTAATTGTATGAAAGGCGCTGAAATCATTTATGTATTGATTTACTAACACTAAAGGCCTCTCAGTTCGCCAAATCTTTGGATTGATTTAATTTTATAAATGTGCCTTACTGCCTTGGTTTTTTTAATTACTGTCTACGCAAGTTGTTATGTACACTGTATATAGGCCTAATAGATGTATAGCTTTTGTCTGTTATTCGTCGTGGTTTGGAATGAATCTCTTTCGTTGTGTTACTTCACGTTATCTACATCTAATAATACTTCCTCGATTTTTCTAGTGACTACTTTTTTTGGCAGATTAAGGATGTATGTTTTGCATGGGGTAAAACTTTCGTTTCGCTTCACGGAATGTCACGTATCAGGCATATTCGCTCTGTAGCCGCTTGGGGCGGGACTATCGCGGCCATTTTGATGTCAGCGCGTTTCTCCCTTTCGTTCAGTGGCCATACAGCCACGCTTGTGAGAGGTTACTGACGCCTTGTTGAAGTGACTACTTCTTTGGCGGGCTATGGATGTATGTTTTAAGGATAAAAATAAATGTATTACATCTTTTATAGATAAAAAAGCCGTAGTGTAATTTAGATGTGGAACCAAATTAGTATTTCTGTTGATTTTAATTATAACCTTTACTCAATTACATCAGGCCTTACCTCATATTCGCTTATAAAATCAATTTCGCAAAAACAGAGCCTAATACAAATTTTTCTGAAGAAACGTTAAAGCCATTAACTGTATTTTCAAAAGAGAGATTTATTTTAACAATGGCAAATGATAAAAACATATGAACAAAAAGATATGGTACAACAATAGTATTGTGTTTACAAGATATTTAACATTATTTTATTCCAGAATTTTGTATTTCTTATTCCATTTACAATAAACCTATATTTTAATTTTAAGACTATAATGTCAACGAGAATGAAGTAATTATTTCAGAAATATGATTGTAGTGAAAATGATACTAACCAAATTATACAAACTAATACAAAGGATAATAATGAAAATGTATAAACATTTATTATTTTAATTTTTATAAGTCAGTGAGTAAAATATAAAAAGTAAGTAATTAATTTTTAATATCAATAAAATTAATAGAAAATATGACTTTTTATGGTAATGTTTAGGGCCTCATATTATTTTAATTATAAAAAATAATCATTTAATTATTAGAAAAGTACTTTTTCAATATACATATATATATATATATATATATATTCACAGCCCGTTGTATATAGTCGTTGTATCTTTCGGTCATTCCTGTGACTGCATTCCAAGTTTCTCACTTTTTTATAATAAAAAGTTTCATTATGGAAGCAATACTATACCAATGTTTCTATAAGCACTTTACAGCAGCTGTTGTTACACTTACGTATTTATATTATTCTTTCAAACTTTCAATCATCAATCATGAGTAAAATTCTACATAAAGAAGTAATATTCCTATAACACTCTTTAAATATCATATCACATTAACTTCTTAAAATACACATTTTTTTCAAGATTAACTTAACTTTATTAACTTATTTATATATTTAAGAAATTTACATATTTTTATGAATGAATATGTTGGAACAATGAATTACATTACATTTATAAACAATGAATTAGAAATTAATCTATTATCGGAAAATGTACTTCATTTCGACGAATATACGTATTGTGTGGCTGATTATTATTCAGGTGGCTACTAGGTACTAATTGTTGTCTGGGAATATAACTGTTTCTTACCTTGTTCAACTGTATATGTTTATAGATTTTTTATATTGTGTAAATGTAATCTTTATTTTATATTTTAAGGTTTATTTTCTACAATTTTTCTAGAGTAAAATTTATTGACATAATCCTACAAACAATCTCAGTCTCTGACAAGTTTCAGCCGACATAAACTTGGTTGCTGACTGAAGACAATCTCACTCAACTAGACCACTAGACTCGTTAGTGAAGTTGCCTCTGCTCGTAATGAAGTTCAGGTCAGACACAGAACATTTCTTGAGTATAAAATATTAGGTATGATATCTTGAACTTTTCCACAAAGCACTGAGAGTAATTTATATGTTACAAAGCATAACTTAACACCAAAACTCGAAACAAAACATAATTAAACCAAAGTGATAATGAAAAAGGTTATTTTCCAGGAAATCAAATGTAATATTATTCCTGGAATGATTGTATTTACACATTTATAAAATACTCTAAACTGGCTAAAATTTTTCTCGTAACTACACATAGCTACGAAAATGCTAGCCAGTTAACTTCTAATATATCATCAAATTTTACGTTGTAAGAATTATTCGTTCACCTTAACCGATAAAACACTAGCTACCAATATCTTTATGAGGGTTGTGAGTTATATCCAAACGCTCGCTGTGATGATTTTACGATAAAAACTACTCATTATTTTATGAGTACAATATACATCATTCATCACACAAATACAAGATATTGAAGAATTGTTTTTATTTTTTACTTTTTATTTCAGAAACTTGTAAAAATAATAATTTTAATTTTGCACAATTATTTTTTCTGCATTTTCAAAGTAAGGAAAAATTAATATTAGATTATGAGTTTTGAGTTTTCGGATGGTTTAATATTTTAAACCAGATCATGAAAATTCCATAAAGAAAAATAAAAGTTGATTAAATACTAATTTTTCTCCTCCAATATACAAATTGGTATTTAATATTGCTTACATGTACTTACTAGCATTTTCTCTGAAATATACATTATAATTGGGGAAGACAATGAAAGAATACGGGAGTATTATCTATCATACAGCACTTCTCATCAATGCTTTTTCCTATCTTCTTATGACCCTCAGTAATATACATTTCATATTTTAACAGAAACAATGCATTGAAGGTAGGTATTCAATGAAATTGGTTACCAAGCTTCAAAATTTAAAAACCCTAAAACACCGTAAAGTTTCTGTATTTTGTTGATCTTGTTGATTGGGGTCACCACTTGCCGGAGAAGCAAGGAGTTGTAGGACAAGTTTGCATAAACTTTCAACTTATCTCGATGCAGTTTACTAGCTTGGCCTACTTGTAACTTTGCAAAGTTACAAGTACAAGATTTTATGGACTACCTACATAAGTGACATATACTGTTAAACAAATCTTTTTTAGTACACAAATCAATGATTAACTTGATTTTGTTCTTTGATCTTCTACATTCATTATGTTGCTTAAATATTATCAAATCCACAATATTGTTACAAGTAATCTAAACGTTAGAAAAATATTTTGCTGGCCTTCCATAGTTCTATACATAGAGCAGAGACGTTCATTACTAATTTTACTTTTTATGGGAATGATGCATAGCTTAATAATAATTCATTTTACAAGTATTATAGTATATAGTTCAAGTTTTAAACGCAAACTTCTAGAACTTAAACTAGCTATCACAATAACCGGTGAACTCTTTACGTATCTTGTAACCATTTAGATCAGGGAGAGCAGAAGATAAATAGATTTGGCACGGCCATCTCACATGCATTACGGGTAGTGAGGCAAGGTTCGCCGTCTGGGAGGGTTATTGAAACGGTAAGTAACTCTTTGGAAAGTGAAAAAAGGAGTCGTAGTTCACCTTTGATTGTACATAGTTACTGAACGTGGCTTATTGAATATTGATATATTACAAATATCCATATTTATTAACAAATAATGACATTTTAATTTCAACACACACTTTATAGCACAATAAAATTTAACGTTGATAAAATTTTACATATTATTTCTCTAGTGACTAAGTAAGTTAAATTTCAAGCAAAATTCTCGTTTACGGAATAAATATATTTAAGAAAAATGTTTAACTACATACATACAGGTGTAACAGATGCAACAATATACTGTAAACACTATTTATTTATATAATGCATGAATATTTTTGTCGTTGCATTAAAATTCAAGATCTTTATTTCAAAACTATTAACGTTTAAAAATTTTTATAGTGCCTACATTAAAATAGATTATGCAATATAGTTTATGTACAACATCAAACAGGGGTAACAAAATCAATCATGCCATCGTGCATAATATAACATAATAAGTTTAATATAACTCCTCCATCGTGCATATCGTAAATCATTCTCAGGTAATAAGAGCCACTCTGAATCTCAGAAAAAATATGTGATAAACAAATAATTATGAAGAAAAGAGTGAATTGTTGTGGAAAGAAAATTAAAAGCTGTCCTTCATTCAAATTTTTGAAATATTTAAAAAGTTATTCACACATGTAACGTCACAAAGATGAACAAGACTTTAAATAAACCTTCTTTCATTCTCAATAAAGCCAAAAAATTACATTTTCCTAGAAACAAAACAGAATTTATAACGAAAAATAAATTTATCTTTGTGTTCTGTTTTGATGAAACCGTGTTTTCGACAAGTTATGTTGAAGGGAAGCATTAAATATTTACTGCACTTAGCGTTGGCCACTCTTTGAAGTTGTGTCAACAAAGTCTGAAAAGAGTTTAGCAACGCCTATGGTTTAGGTTTGGTTTCAGTTTTGACAAAGATGTTTCAAGTGTGGTTTACATATTTACCTAAAAAAACTGTAGTAACTGCGTTTTAATATTTAGTTATAAAAAGTAATAAGCACTGCATACTAACAAGTAACTAGTAACTACCACAATATTTTAAAATTTGTGAAGCTTATCAACACAGGACAAAAAGACGATAATAATAATTGTACAACCGGAAAATTCAAGTTTTCAATCGTGGTTTTCAAAAATGTAAGAACAAATGAGATACGTAAGTGGAGGAAAAAAAGAACGTACAAACTAAACCTGGATTGTTTCCTACTTAGTAAACAATAACTAACAAAACAAATTACCTATCTCTATAAAAAACATAAATTGCTAAATGGTAAGCTATGCGATATAGAGAAAATGAGCTAAGCCAACATTCACATAATTGATACTGCTTCTAGAAATTGTTGATTTTTTAAATATATTTAGGAGCTTAAGGCTGTAGATCGATGGTTCCTAATTATCTTTACTTACCATATTATTTTGTTATATCAGTTTATATTTTACTAACACAACAACGAAAAATAAAACTTAAATACTAGTCAAGACTGAGATACAGAATTTGTAAATTTTATTTACTATTGTGCAGCCTTTGAAAATGAATTGAAAAATTAAAGGTGCTGAATTCAATCTTTTATGCCTTTAAAAATCATTTGTTTTATTTTGGCTACGCGATAGTTATAAAAAGTACCGTAATTACATATACCAGAAGTGAGCTGACACAGACAGAATACCAACTTTTGACAATCGAAGACTTCGGGATTTTTGTTATGTCTTTAGGGAGGTTTTTTTTTTTTTTTTTTTTTTTTTTTTTTTTTTTTTTTTTTTTTTTTTTTTTTTGAATACCCTAGCAACAATGATTGCTCTACCTACTCGAAATGAGTAAACGCTCTATATGATGACTTATACAAGTTTTGCAGTTTGTAAAGCCTTAAATCAGATATAACATGAGCCAGGGATGAAACACATTTTCCACCGTCCTACACTACTGTGTGGAGAAAACTACTCGGTCAGACTTGCTCGAAAAAACAGCGATAAAATTTAAACATTCTGTTATATTAATGCTTTGCAAAGAACAAAACTGTGATCACAACAAGAAAGTAAAATATCCCTTCCGGCTTATCCGTAAGAAAGGTAGATTCACAAGTTCCTGTCATCTGGAAAAGTCTGATTACACCATTATAAGTTGCACAATGCAATCAACTTGCAATGTGCAAGTTGATGCACAATGTGATGGGAGGGAAGGAACCCTCGAATATAGTGTGTTTTTAATCGTAACACTTTTAAATATTTAGAAACTGCATCCTGAAATGTTACAAAATTTTTATATGCATAAATGTTTTTTCTAAAACATAGACTTGGTATAATTACAACAGTACGAAATTATGTGGGGAACATACTTACTTTTACGATACCATTATATATTACCAAAACTATTGAATACATACCATCTTTAAACGTTAAAAGGTATTGAAAATAAGTAAGAACACATGCTGATTGACATTTTAAACTCTTTATTAAATTATGAAATACCGGAGATAAAAAAATGATGAACAAATACTCATGGCCGTAAACCTTGTACGGTCAAAACCTCAACATTCCAAAATTCCCTTACAACAAAATGCTGTAAATGACTTGAGAACTCTAAGAAATAATCGTTAGGTTTGCTTTGCGATGCATAAGAACTGGAGATATAACCATTATTTTTTAAACTTTGTATCGGCACGATATCAAAACCTTAAGATGTTCTAAAATTGTAAAAGAATAAATTTTGTTTATATATAGTAAGTATATGCCAAATGACATGGCTAGCCACATATATTAACATTTTATGATATTTTTCAGCAACAATTCTCTAACAGGATTGTAGAATTAAGTATATGCCACATGTCATGGGTTGGCCACATATATTAACATTTGATGATGTTATTCAACAAAGTTCTCTAACAAGATTGATTGAACGCGAAACAACTTTGTTAATTATTAAAACTTCACTGGCATAAAGTCAATCACGCGTTGATGGCTGAATATTGTCCCTTTCACTCTGTGTTCCTGGAATTTGTTTAAATGTTTTTCTACATTTTCATTGAGTTTAGCGTATTGAATATATTTAACATACATTTTATATAACACTATATATATATATATATATATATATATATATATATATAATATATATATATATATATATAGATATATATATGTGTGTGTGTGTGTGTGTGTGTGTGTGTGTGTGTGTGTGTGTGTGTGTGTGTGTGTGTGTGTGTGTGTGTGTGTGTGTGTGTGTGTGTGTGTGTGTGTGTGTGTGTGTGTGTGTGTGTGTGTGTGTGTGTGTGTGTGTGTGTGTGTTGTGTGTGTGTGTGTGTGTGTGTGTGTGTGTGTAATGAAATACTTACATAACACTACACAATACGACAATACGATATAATATTCATTTAAACGTCCTTAGAGATCGTAATATTTACGAAAAGCTTTTGTACTTAACGAAATTGACATTATTTCTATATTAATACTAGCGGGCCCGGCGCGCTTTGCTGCGCATTTCAATAATTTTTTGCAAAAGTTGCCCGCGGCTTCGCACGCAAATTTCCCGTTGAAAACAGTACACTATATTCACTTATTCTTTTTCTATCACATTCTAAACATTGCTGAGATTAATTGATAGTCGTTCCATCGTGAGCCTCTTGGGCGTATTATGAAGCTTGTACCATATTCCTGCCTCTATCTAGCTGTTACCCACGGCTTCGCACGCAAATCTTAAGAACCGAAGTCCTTATATTACGTAATAATTTTTTTTTTTTACTATAATAAATTTTAGATTAAATTAGTTATATCTCCGATGCCACGATTGAGCTTGCTTTGTTGTCTCGATCGAGAGAATATGTACACACGGAGTTTTGAGAACCATACTTCTGTCAAAAAAAACAACTAAGGTTAATTTTATAACATTCTTTATATTTGTAGCCAACGTAAGATAGTAATTATGATATCTGCATTACTCTTCTGATCAAGCATGAGCATGGTTTATATTAAATAAATATTGCAGTTAAAGGTGAATTTTTACGTCAAATTTGAATTGTATTATCTGGATAGTAAAGTCTATGTTTAACAGTGATTGCAAAAACAGTTTAAACAAAATTTGTCGTTTCTCTTAAGCTTACTCTATGCTTTAAAACTATAAGTGTAATATATGTTTACAAAGAACAGCTGATTAAAAATTTGAAAAGACGTTAACATATGTTTGCTGCAATGCATTTCTTATGGGTATTTCTGTAACCAGTGGGGCGGAATCCTGAATCGGGAAAGGGATGGGCATAGCTTATAAACCTTCTCCGTGGAAAAATACATATACGTACAAATTTTCATCATGATCGGTCCAATAGTTCACGATTCCATAAAGGACAAACATACAAACATTCATTTTTATATATATAGATTATATTTATTTCACTATAAAGTTGCAACTATAAAGGTATATCTCACCTAACAATGAATTAATACGACGAACACACTCCTATTTTCCAAGTATTACGATTTTATAAACGGTGGTACCAGGAAATAAGAAGTATTATGCAATTGTAAATGTAATACGAACAGATAAAGAATCCTTATAAACAACTTCATAATTACTTTACTATGTACAGACTTCATTTTCTTTTGAAACGATACAAATTATTGTGTCTTTAGCTCAAGCATGAAATAACTTATATTCAATTTAAAAATTTGAACGCATTCCCTACGAACGTGAACAACACAACTGTAATAGCTGATAGTAAACAATCAGTTTAAAAAAACAATCCTCGCGATTGTGCAGCTTGGATTTCACTGTTTTAATATCCAACGATCAACAGCTCACAATCACCGTACACCTAAAAAACATATAAAATCTCGATGTTCTAAAAGGAAACTATGGAAAAGTGATAAGGCATACTTAGGCATCCATTTAGTTGGAAAATGACAATAATACGTGTACATTCTCCAATGGTGAGTGCACCGTTTAAATAAAAATACATTATAAACCTTTTTTGTTTTCTTAGGAAAAGAAGCTTAGAAAATTTCACCCAGTCCTATAAGAATGTTTGCGCTGCTTCCGGAGTTGCAGGATATTCTGCATGGGTAAGGTTGGGGGTAGGGGCCGCCTTCTCTCGAGATTCGTGAGCAAAAATGTAGGGCACAAAAAAACACTGTAGATATACACAACAAACAAAATAGTTTATAAAATGTAGAAGAAATTTTACAAAACTCGTAACAGAGAAATTATATATATATATATATATATATATATATATATATATATATATATATATATATATATATATCCCTGTGTTTATGAAATTATAATGCACGCTCTGAGATTTAAAGATGTCCAAAACTATGAATGCAAAATAATCAATACTCCGGATCTCTCATACTGTAATAACTGCAACCACATACATAGATGTTTCACAACGACGTAGTTCAATAGATGGATTGAAAAATTATGCTGACGTACGAAACTTCTCACTGAACAGCCAGTTTGATATTTGCTTACCAATTTACTATCGAATCAAACAGCCAGAATGAAGTAATCTATAGGTGATATTTTATCACCTAATCAGGGTGATATTTTCTGTCTGCTCGCCTTAATGAAACTCTAAATTTTAGAGATTGTAATTTCATTACAAAAAAACACATGTGAGGTAATCAAGTTTCCTGTTACATCTTGCTGAGGAATGCAATAGTGGCCAGTATGACATTCCGGCATCGACATTTGGCCACCAGTTCTTTCAGCCACAGAGGCCTTTCATTTTTCCCTTGGGCTGCAACCATATACATTCTTGTCTGGTAATACTTTCTTCAAAATCTTGTTGCTTGCAAGCTCTCTAGTTATAGATAACAACAATGATTATAGATAATAACATTGATTATAGATAACATTGATTATAGATAACAACATTGATTATAGATAACAACATTGATTATAGATAACAACATTGATTATAGATAACAAAATTGATAACTATGACACTGTTTATTGTGAGTTAATGTTAAGTTACCTTTTTCTGTGCATCAGTGTATGATAATTTGAATAAAAAACGTAAAAGTCACTACACTAGAGCTAAAAGTTCCTATTTTTCTGAGGCGAGACTTTAAAAAGTTATTATTTAATTCGTTATATTTCGGTATATATAATTTAACAACGTCAAACGATAAAAACATAAGAACGATGAGATATGGAACAACAATAGAAGTTGTGTTTACAAGATGTTTAGCATGAATTTATTCCAAAATTGTATTTTATTATTTCATTTATCATAAATGCATAATATAATTTTTAGACTATAATGACAATGAAAATGAAGTTATTATTTCGGAAATATAAGATTGTAGTGAAAATTATACTGACCAAATTATAGAAACTAATATAAACAATAATAATGATAATTTATTACTTATTATTTAGAAGTCAGTGATAGTTGAAATATATGAAATGTTAAAAATTATTTAAAACATATGTATACATTTCTAGGAAATATGACTATTTATGGTAAAGAATTTAGTGCCTCATATTATTTGAAATTTAAAAAATTAACCATTTCATAATTAGGAAAAGTACTCATTCGAGATATATATATCCATAGCCCGCTGTAAGAAGTAGTCACGTCTGTCGGTCAGTACTGTGACTGTATCTCACTTTTTAATAATAACAAGTTTCATTACGGAAGCAATACTACAAAAATATTTCCAGAAGCATTTTACAGCAGCTCGTGTTACACTTAAGTAATTATATATTTCTATCAAACTTTCAATAATCAATCATGAGAAAAATTGTATAAAAAGAAATAATATTACTACAACACTGTTTAAACATTATATCACATTAACCTCTTAAAATAAACATTTTTTCAAGGTAATTATGTCTTTGCGTATTTTTTAACATATGATTAATCATTTACCATCTTAGTGTCTTCATTTAATTATGTCTCATATTTAATAAATTTACATAGTTTTGTGACTAAATATGTTAGAACAATAGATGACATCATATTTATACGAAAACCAAAAATGTGATATTAATGTATTATTCGGAACATGTACTTCATTTCGACGGATTTACGTGTTCTTATAAGTATAAGTATACGTATTGTTTGGCTGATTATTATTCTGGTGGCTAATTCAGGTACTAATTGTTGTGTGGGAATATAACTGTTTCTTACCTTATTCAACTTAGTATTTATATAGATTTTTTGATATTGTATAGATTTAACCTTCAAGTTTAGTTTCTAGACTTTTACTAGGGTAAAATTTATCGACATAATCCCACAAATAATCTCAGTCTCTGACAAGTTTCAGCCGACATAAACTTGGTTGCTGACTGAAGACAATCTCACTCAACTAGACCACTAGACTCGTTAGTGAAGTTGTCTCTGCTTGTAATGAAGTTCAGGTCAGACACAGAACATTTCTTGAGTATAAAATATTAGGTATGATATCTTGATCTTGGCTTCCACAAAGCACTGAGAGTAATTTATTTGTTACAAAGCATAACTTAACACCATAACTTGAAACAAAACATAATTAAACCAAAGTAAAAATTAAAAAAGTTATTTTCCAGGAAATCAAATGTAATATTATTCCTGGAATGATTTTATTTACACATTTATAAAATACTCTGAAACTGGCTACAATTTTATTCATAACTACACATAGCTAGGAAAATGCTAACCAGTTAAGGACATGTTAACTTCTAATATATCATCTAATTTAGGTTATAAGAATTATTCGTTCACCTTAACCGATATAACATTAGCTATCAATAACTTTATGAGGGTTGTGAGTTACATCCCAACGCTCGCTGTTATGATTTTACGATAAAAACTCATTATTTTATGAGTACAATATACATTCATCACACAAATACAAGATATTTAAGAATTGTTTTTTTTTTTCTTTTTTTTTCATAAACTTGTAACAATAAAAATTTTAATTTTGCACAATTATTTTTTCTGATGTCTCAAAGTAAGGAAAAATTAATATCAGATTATTATATCGAGTTTTGAGTTTTCGGATGGTTTAATATTTTAAATCAGGCCATGAAAATTTCATAAAGAAAAATAAAGGTTGATTAAATACTAATTTTTCTCCTCCAATATACAAATTAGTATTTAATATTGTTTACATGTACTTACTAGCATTTCTCTGAAATATACATTATAATTGGGGAAGACAATAAAAGTATAAGGGTGTAAGGAAGTACACTATTATACCGACCTCTAATAAATGCTTCTCCCTGTATTCTTATGACCTTTAGTTATATAAATTTCATATTTTAACAGAAACAATGCATTGAAGGTAGGTATTCAAGAAATTGGAGACCATGCTCCAAAATTTAAAAACCCTATAACAACGTAAAGTTTTTGTTCAGATATTTTATTTATCTTGTTGATTTGGGGTCACCACTTGCCGGAGAGGGAAGGAGTAGTAGGACAAGTTTGCATAAACTTTCAACTTATCTCGATGCAGTTTACTAGCTTGGCCTATTTGTAACTTTGCAAAGTTACAAGTACAAGATTTTATGGACTACCTACATAAGTAACATATACTGTTAAATGTATCTTTGGTAGTACACAAATGAATGTTTAACCTAATTTTGTTCTCCTCTACATTCATTACTTTGCTATGGATATTTTCAACTCTACAATATTCTTACAAGTATTTTTGCAAACGTTACAAACAATGTTTGCTATTCCTCCAAAGTTATACATAGAGCAGAGACGTACATTGCTAATTTTGAAATGTTGTAGATGGAGCTTATATTTGCTAAATATCAAAAGTGCTAATTTTGATTTTTCTGGGAATGATGCACAGAATAATAATGTATTTTACAAGTATTTAGTATATAGTTCAAGTTTTAAACACAAACTTCTAGAACTTAAACTATCTAGCACAATAACCTATGAAATCTCTACACATCTTCTATCCATTTCTATCAGGGAGAACAGAAGATTAATAAATTTGCACGGCCGTCTCACATGCATTATGGGTAGTGAGGCAAGGTTCGCCGTCTGGGAGGGGTAAGTAACTTTTTCGACAGTGAAAACAGGAGTCACAGTTCACCTTTGATTCTATATAGTTACTGAATGAGGCTTATTGAATATTGATAGATCACAAATATCCATACTTAATTAATAAATAATTACATTTTAATTTCAACACACACTTTATGGCGCAATAAAATGTAATATTGAGAAATTTTGCATATTATTTATGTTGCATTCTAGTGACTAATTAAGTTAATTTTCAAGCAAAATTCTCTTTTACGGAAAAAATATATTTAAGAAAAATTTGTGAACTACATGCATACAGGTTTAACAGATGCAACAATATACTGTAAATATAATTTTTATATAATATATAAATATCTTTGTCGTTGTATTAAAATTCAAGTTCTTTATTTCTAAACTATTGATGTTTGATATTTTTTCCAGTGCCTACATTAAAATATATAACATAAGATTTTAAAACAGTCGATTGTCTGTCCATCCATTTCATTGTATCATTTGACACTTCCTAAGTATGTAACCGTAGAACTTTGAAATACTCTCGTAAATCTAATTTTCTCAATATCTTGTTAAAATTTGTTCCTTAGGGGTGTTACATCGAACAGCTACATTCTTTTCTTGGTTTGCTTGGTATGAAGGTTTTGCGTCTATAATGTGTTTAATGCAATATAGCTTGTGTAGAACATTAAACAGGGGTAACAAAATCAATCACGCCATCGTGCATAATATCTAAGCATGTCGTAAATCATTCTCAGGCAATAAAAGCCACTCTAGCCACTGAGTCTAAGAACAAAACATGTGATGGGAAATAATAATTATGAAGAAAAGAGTGAACCTTTGTGGAGGAAAAATTAAAAGCTGTCCTCGATTCAAATTCTTTAAATAGCTAAAAATGTATTCACACACGTAACGTCACCAAGATAAACAAGACTTTAAATAAACCTTCTTTCATTCTCAAGCAAAACAAAAAATTACATTTCCTTAGGAACAAAACAGAATTTATAACGAAAAATAAATTTATCTTTGTGTTATGTTTTGAGAAAACGGTGTTTTTGACAAGTTCTGTTGGATGGAAGCATTAAATATTTACTGCACTTAGCGTTGGCCAGTCTTTGAAGTTGTGTCAACTAAGTCTGAAAAGAGTTTTGCAACGCCTATGGTTTAGGTTTGGTTTCAGTTTTGACAAAGATGTTTCAAGTGTGGTTTACATATTAACCATTTAAGTAATATGCACTTTATTTTAACAACTGGTAACTACCACAATATTTCAAAATTTAGAAACCTTATCAACACAGGAAAAAAGATGTTAATGGTACAACAGGAAAATGCATGTTTTCTATCGTGGTTTTAAAAACGGAAAGAACAAATGAGATACGTAAGTAGAGGAAAAAAGAACTTACAAACTAAACGTAGATAGTGTCCTGTCCTTCATAGTTAACAATAGCTAACAAAGCATATCTGTATAACAAACATGAATTGCTAAATGGCTAGCTATGCTATATAGAGAACTGAGCTAAGCCAACAGTCACATATTTTATACTGTTTCTAGAAATTGTTGATTTTCTAAATATTTTTAAAAGCTTGATTTTGCAGATAAATGGTTTCTAATTATCGTTAATTACCGTATTATTTTGCTATCTTAGTTTATATCTGATTAACATTACCATTAAAATACTTAACTATTTGTACTATTTCACTATGATAGTGAATGTGTATAAATTGTCAACTATTGTACAGCCATTGAAAATCAAATAAGTAAAAAGAGTCAAAATCAAATTAAAGGTACTGAATTTAATTTTGTAATCGCTTTAAAAATCGTTTGTTTTATTATATCTGACCAATGGTTATAAATAGTACCATAATTACATATATCAGAAGTGAATTCAGACGGTCGGAATACCAACTTTTGACCACCGTAAGCTTAAGGAATATTGTTATGTCTTTAGGGAGTGGAGGAAGCAGGATTTTTCTAGACATTTGCCATCGTTCAGTGATATAAAAAATCAGTAACACTACGTTTCTAGATCTACAATCTGATCTCTTCTTCAGGTAAAGAACTAATCTAACACACTTACAAATTAGATTAAAATAACCTAATCTTACTAGAGCGTTGTGACACGCGTAAGCCAGGAATCACAACCATGATCTTGTGTGTCAACTTTACTGACTCTAAATCATGCACTTAATAAAAAAAACAAACACAACACTAATTATTAAAACTGAACTACAGAAACAGGTCACAATAAGTCTGAATTCGCCAAACAACCACCTACTTCTTGTTAAGTTCCTTTTCAAACATTCAAAAAGGACTTTTTTATTTAGTAATAATCTGGCCTAAAAGCCAGTAACACCACTTTTAGGCAGCTCTAAATCGAAACTATGCATTTTAAGGTTTCTAAACGTATTAGTCTCTTTAGGGTACTCTCTTTGTATTGGTATATGTTATTTTTTCATTCTAGAAAAAAGTATATGCTACATGACATGGCTAGCCACATACATTAACATTTAACAATGTTATTCAACAACAATTCTCTAACAGGATTGCAGAATAAAGTATACGCCACATGACGTGGCTAGCCACATATATTAACTAACATTTGATGATGTTATTCAGCAACAGTTTTCTAACAGGATTGTAGAATTAAGTATATGCCACATGTCATGCGCTAGCCACATATATTAGCATTTGATGATGTTATTTAACAACAGTTCTCTAACAGGATTGATTGAACGCGAAACAACTACGTTAATTATTAACACGTAAATTATGCCACATGTCATGGGCTAGCCATACATATTAACATTTGATGATGTTATTTTAACAACAGTTCTCTAACAGGATTGATTGAACGTGAAACTACTTTGTTAATTATTAACACTTCACTGGCATAAAGTCAATCACGCGTTGATGGTTGAATATTGTCCCTTTCGCCCTGTGTTCCTGGAATTTGTTGAAATGTATTGCTAGATTTTCAACGAGTTTAACTTGTTGAATATATTCAACACAAAATTTTTATAAAATTATAGATATAAATATAGATATATTCATATAAATAATATACATATATGTAAAGATTAATAATTACATAACAATAAAAATATAATATAATATTCATATTATATCATCGTAAGATTTTCGGATGTCTTTATTATTACTTAACAAAATTGTCATAATTTGTACATCAACTTTATTTATTTCACATTTTGCAACTAATAAAGTTACCTATATTTCAACTAATAAAGTATTAATACGACGAATAAGCTCGTGTTGAAGAATCCTTATAAACAACTTTATAATTACTTTACTGTGTACAGACTTCGTTTTCTTTTGCAATGCTTTTGAAACGGTACAAAGTGTGTCTTTGTCTTTATCCTAAACATGAAAAAAGTAATATTCAATGTAAACAATCGAACGCATTCCCTACGAATAAGAACAACACAGCTGTAATAAGTAACTTACATTTAGTTGAATAACTTCCTCAAAATTCTGCAACGAAATAGTCGTAAGGCATACTAGGCATCCTTGATGTTGGAAAATGACTATCATAGATTTAAATTCCCCAGTCATGTGTGCTCCATTAAAATAAAAATACATGACAAACCTTTTTTGTCTCTTAGGACAAGAAGCTTAGAACATTTTACCTAGTTCTATAAGGACCTTTTCGCTGCTTCCGAGTGTGGCAGGATATTCTGGATGGGTACTGTTTGGGGGGGGGCCGCCTCCTGTCGAGATTCATGAGAACAAATGTAGGGCACTCATCTCATAGTCGTATCCCCTCGGAAGAAAGGAAAGCCAGTCCTGAACCAGCCTCTCCAGTCAAAACTGACAGAGGTTAGCACGCCCTTATGTCTAGGCTGGCAAGAACCTTTCACTCTTAGGGAACGAACCCTACCAACTCCCGCAATAGACTAGACCTATCGAATTACCCTTCTGCCCCGGAATCTCGACATTTGTGGTTACTGATGTGCCGCTCCTGGGCATCCATCCTGGGCAACCCAGATTTCAGTAACACGTCGGTTTTGCTGAACCCAGTGTTAGTTAGAGTGCAAGGTATAAACCAGCTAGAAGTGAACCCTCTGGAAAATGACAAACCTTACAAACATTTAACATAACTTCAAACTCCTCGTCTGTGAGCTAAAGCTCAAAAATGGAATGTATCCCTTGTATCATTCTGAATAAAACGCTGGTAATTTACAACTAGTTTACCTTTTCACGAATCTATACTTATGAGTTGTTGTGTGCGTGTTGTACTTTCAATATTTATTATTGAACAAGCAAACGACAAAGGGCTCTGATTTGAGCCAAATTGATTTTACTTCATGGATAGGAAAGCAACACGTTCCAGATATTTTAAAGAAGCACTTACACCGTTTCGTTGTCACAGAAAAATAAGTATTTAATCTAACTTTTCTTTTTTATAATGATAATAGCATATTTCTTTTTGCTGTCGTATATATTTTCGTTCTATATTTTCTGATACTTCACCAGAAGATTGGTAAGAAATACTGTAGATATAAATAATAAATAAAATAGTTTATAAAATGTACAATAAAATACAATTTACAATAAAATCTGCAAAACTTGTAACAGAGCGGAATTATAATGAACGTTTTTAAATTTAAATATGTCCTAAAATTTGACGACATAGTCCAATAGATGGATTGAACAATTATGCTGACGTACGGAACTTCTCACTGAACAGCCAGTTTGATATTTGCTTACCAACTTACTATCGAATCAAACAGCCAGCATGAAATAATCAATCAACTTTCCTGTTACATCTTGGTGAGGAATGCAGTAGTGGTCGGTATGACATTCCGGCATCGACGACATTCGGCCATCAGTTCTTCAGGCACAGAGGTCTTTCATTTTGTCCTTGGGCTGCAACTATACACATTCTTGTCTGGCAATGCTTTCTTCAAAAATAATATTCCTTCCACTTATTGGCTTCAATCAGTGCAAGCATTTTATTAACATAACTTGTTCCTTGTAAGCTCTAGTTCTTGATAACAACATCAATGTTGTTGTATCAATACTTGCTCACCTAAGAACAAAAAATCTGTTTTCTTTAGAGTCTCACATTAACTTTATAATTAAAACTCTACAATTTCTTAATTATATTAATTTTAGGCTAAATGTAAAATCAGTGTGGGTGCCTAAACATTTATATTTAGCCAATTACCAAAATGTGCGCGATGAGTCTAAAACTGCTTAGTAAAACCGGACTTCCTATAATTCACTTTTGAAGTAGTTCAAACAATCGTCAAAAGAATGCGCCAATAAGTGCCAACCCTTTTGATGTAAAAACAGGGATAAGTGCCATGCGCCAGTTGCACTATAGCATTGTTTATGTGAGTGTAAGGTTACGGTTACTAAGTTACCTTTTCCTGTGTATCAGTGTATGATGATTTGAATAAAAAATGTCGTAAAATCGGAGAGGGTCATGAGTCTATTTAATAAAAAAGATAGAGGTGAAGGTAAGAGTCACTTAACTACAAAAAAAATTTCCAACTTTTTTTAGACAAGACTTTAAAAAGTTATTATTTAATTCGGTAGTTAACGGAAAGACATAAACCTTGAATGTTAATACGGATTTTAAACTTGGTAGGTATTGTATTAATCTGAAAGGATAAGGTAATCTAAATAAGTAGGCGAGTCGTGTAAAAGGCTCCGCCGAGTTTGCATTCTCGAGATGTCCTGTGGACAGATAGACAGTTAGGCGGTCATACAAAAAACACATTTTTACATCCTCCTGACGCCAAAAGAGAAATTTTGTCAGCCTACTAAACGATAGGCTTCAATGATGATGCACTGAGTTCCATGGTGGAAGATGGACCATAATACGAGTATACTCTCACTTTGTAGAAAAAAAGGTTTGTAGAAAATTTAAAGACTACTACACGATACACTTCCATTTATGTTCATTAAGTTGGGTCACATAGAAAATAAAAGTCTACACACCAAATCATCAAACGATTATGGTGATATTGGGGTAATTGTTCTACATGAGTATGCATTTAAATCATTTGTTTGCAAATTTATTTGCCTTATTTATATTCTCATTACGATCATGATTACTAAGACCATGTTCGATAACCCTTATCCAAATCCCACGGAGTAACAAGCACCATCATCGAGCTCAGTGTTGCCCACATAGAAATGAAGCTTCGTCCAAAAGTTCCAGTTATAGGATAGTCCACGCTCGAGATCTCATGCGGACACTTTTGCGCTACGTTTTGAATTACTCAAGAATTGTTTTATGAGTGGTGGATTAAATATATGAGAGGGATAGAACAAAGTTTTAAAAAGAACCGGAGCAAATACGAAACACCTTTCGTCACAAATAAAGATCCATAAAATACAAGATTCTGGGCCCCCTTAAGCCAGCCTCTTTTCACTTCCATCTAATGCTAATTATTTAATTCTTCGAATATTTATACCGACAACTTTCTGGAGTTTTCTGCTGCCCCAATATTCGAATTAGGGGTACATATGTGTGTTTATATTTTTCAGAAATTGTGTTTCAATTTGTTTTATCTACTTCTGAGAAGTAATAAGAAGGTATAAAGCTTAAAATGATGCCGTTTTAGTGTCTTGTGGGTTATTTTTAGTTTTAACAATTGGCCTGTGGACGAGCTAATACAATTATAACGAACAGTTCCACATTTCGAGCACGTAAAGTACAGAAGAGATAGGGATACCAATTTAAAGTAACAGAGACAAGTTTCTCTCTTGTTGTCTCAACGCCATTTGTTAAGGAAGCTGTGGAATGCGTACAGATGTAGTGTGCCCTTATAGCTTTTAAATATAACTTACTTTTAAGGCAACATATAAACTAAATAGGCTCATTTTTACAGAGCATAATAAATATCTATTAAACCCTTAAAATCGTTCGTGCCTTCATATCTGCCTGCTATCAGCGAATTTCCTTCTACTCTAAGGTATAGATTTGATCACAGATTTATTTGGTGTAGGTGATGTTAAGTTCTGTTTGTAAAACAAATTCATGATCGTTATATAAAATCTAAATAAATAAATCAAGTTTTGAAAATTCGAAAAAATGGTTTTTAGGGAGAGTTAAGCTATTAAGACATGTAATGCAAGATTGTTGTGTATCTTTAAATTGATATGCCTATATATGTATGTATGGGCTGTAAAATATAAGCTTGAGAACACAATAACTCCCTCAGTTATTAACAGATTCAGACTAAACGTGGTACAGAGACCAGGTAGACCAGAGAAAGGTATTTACACACAATATTAACAAATTAAACGTTCCAAGAATGCGGTCATTCACATTTCGGCCAAATGTTTCTCTAGGGTATTTTATAATATGAAATAACATTTAAATTTTTATCAAAATTTTCAAACAATTTCAAGCAACAATTATTACTAATTACAATTTGATAATACTTAAGACTTCAAGATTGTGACCGTTTCATTTACACGATTGATGCGTTGTAATTAAATATGCTTATTATCAGCTGTAACTAAATTTATCATATTTTCCAAAAACACTTAATATGCTTATAACAATTGTTATATCATGGACTTTCTAATGTTACAATTATATTAAAATGTCAATATTCAGATTGTACTATCCCATTAGTGTAGTGTAAATTAACATCTAAACTAATAATGCTTCAGTTTGACGTTTAGATATAACGTGTACATGTGAAATCTACCTTTCTTCCGATTGTGTCGGAAGTGGTATTTTCACTGTGTTTCAAATATTTAGAATATTAGCTTTTTTTATTGTAATAATTAAGAAATCATGATAAATTGATATATTTAGAAATAAATATACTAAGCACTATCCTCCTTTTAATGGCAACCTTGCCCAAGTCCACCTGATACGAGAACAACTTGTACTTCAAATAAATCAAGCATATTACTGTAAATCCGTAGCGACCATCCTAATCATTCTAATGCTTGTACAGTTATTGCACAAAAAGGTGCACTGGTGAGACAATGATGGTTTTGACACCTAAAAAAGAGATCATTATTATCTTTAGAAGAAGAAGGCACGATCTTTAAAATCAAAGTGTTTCATTTTTGTAACATACAATTATGGCAAATACCCGAACGTCTTCCTAACAAATCATCCATCTTGAATTATAACCTAAGAAAGGTTATAACAACGTTTATTGTTCTGATCCTAACTATAGTTTACAACACTGGATTTAAGTCAGTAACAGTGCTTTAACTCGATCTTTCACACTCATTGTTGTAACAAACCAGTAAAAAGTTACATACTGGCTGTCTCTTGAAGATAATTGAAAACAATATTAACTATATTCATTGTTTAAAGTTTATTATTGACGATGTAAGGTTTCAAGGCATAATATGATTTCGGATACTCGTCTTCATTAAATGTTACAAAATATATAACACAAGATAATACTCCCTCAGATCATCGCCTTATTGTCTCGTCCCAGATAACACGCCGTGAGGCCGCAGGAACATACATTGATTTTATTGTTAGTTTCCCAATTTCGCTTGTGCAGGTGTGACGTGTCATTGTGCTATTGACTTCTAGAGCTCGTAACTTGCATTCCATGTAGGTACAACTACAGAGTTCATTTTATCTTGTCTGGAATCGAAGCAATTTTTTTTGTATTTTTGGTTTTTCTTCTTTATACTCTAATTTCCTTTCTTAGTATTAGTTCATTTCTACTCGTTGAAATTTTGATAAACTAATTATCCATTCACATGACGAATAGAATAGATTTTAATCCTCGAAACGTTGTGCTGTACTTTTTGTAACATATAACGATGGCTAATATAAAATAAATCCTGTCATCCTTTCAATATCTCTCTGAAAAAGTTTTACAATTAAAAAAAAATTGTATTTCGTATTGAAAGCCATACATCCAAATTAACAACAACAACAAAAGAAATAACCAACAAAGCGAACAAATTAAACTAAAAATATAATTATAACCCAATCGGTTTTATAGTCACACATACTTGTATATAAGTAAAGAAAATACAAGAATGTCTTCTGTCAGATCTTACTGAGGAATGCAATAGTGGTTAGTGGCCAAGAGTGACATTCCACGTCAACATTCCGACCACATATTGTTTCAGCCACAGGACCACATACTTTCTCTCCACTGTCTCCATACATACACATTCCTGTCCACTAATACTGTTTCATCTTTCAAATACTCTTTCTTACTATAGATTTTCAATTTAAAAAGTAACTTTCTTCTATAAAACATTATGACCGGGTAATTTTGAAGTAACATATTGTTTTTATTGGAATATAGTATTTAATTCGTCAAATATTTATTGAGGAAACATTTATGTTAGAAATTTGGAATTTATGCTCGTAGGAAAACAGCTATGAACACATAAATAGTTTTGAATTTCATTATCGTATTACGTCCTATATAAATTATACACATAAATTGTAATCCATGTTAAATGATTCGGGATATGTAATCGGCTGATCGTTGGCAAGTTCAATATGTTACTTGCATTCAAAGAGTGAGAATTTATAATATTTAAAAATTTGCTACAAAACACGTAACAACAGAATCGTACTCAAATGTGGTCTTTGTTAATTTATTTTGTGACTGGAACTTTCTGCTAGTACAGTTATCATTTTATGTACATAAAATCAGTACGTACATAAAATCATTTTATGTTCGAAATTTGGAATTTATTTTTTTTACTTAGTACCAGCCACCTATGAAAATCTAAATAATTTTGAATTTCATAATCATATTTGCCTCATACGTCCACTGCACAAATACGAACGTAAATTGTAATCCATGTTAAATGTTATAATCGGGTATAAATATCATCTTATCGTTGACAAGTTCAATATTTGTAGTTACATTCAAAAGATGAAAATGTATAATATTTAACACACAAAAAATGTAACACATGTATCGTACTCAACTGTGGACTCTACCATTTGGTACTGTACTCAGATGACTGACATTTTCTGCTGGTGCAGTTATACCGAAATATATGAGAATTTGATGATGATGCACATACGAGATGCACATTTCAGAATACCCCTGATATCCAGAGAGTTATCTTATATCTTTATAAGTGTGGATTCCCACTTGTGCCACTGTTGAGGTTTTTCTATTTACAAACCTTATGCAACTATAATGCGATAGCATATGTAAATAAGAATGTTTAAATTACTGTATCGAAGCGCACATACGTTTCATAAGGGTTCGGCGTCCCCATAAAGATATCTCCCAATGAAAGCATCGTTGGGGCAACAACCTCAATACTTGAACAATAACAATTATTGTGAAATTTAGAATGGTCCAAATGTCCTTCACTGACTAAGGAAATATTTTGCTGCACCCATTAAGACTTCTAGTATGCCGACAATATCTCAGGCTCCATGCTTTGGAATCTGCTGCTGAACGACGTATATGGTGGGGTGATGAAAATTTCAACCCTGTCCATTACTAACTTTAGCGATGCACTTATCTTGCCGTTCATAATAATGTTCCACTTCTTATTTAGAGTTTTCAAGCTTCATAATCTGATGCAGCTCGAAGGAATTGTATATAGAATTGAATTTAACCACTAAACAGAGAATCTTAAGATTCGTGATAATATCGTAATATGAAGAAAGCCCAAAGAGTTTCTAGTTTTCAAGGTAATGTGAGTAAAGCTGTGTGGATTCCTGTCAATTTTATAAAATATTGATTTCTACATCTTAATATAGCAGTTTACAATCCAAACATATATTTTTTATATTCCACAACATTTTACAGGAATGACAAGTTTAAAAAGCGATACAATTATTTTTAAACCTGTTGCTGTATGTAATGATTCTTTGTAAATTTGATCATTTAAAAATACGTGCTAACAAATTTTGTATGTAAGAAATGTGATCAGATTACCATTTATTAATTCTAAAAGACTCTTGTTCCTTTGCATGAAGAAGATAGTTCGTTCAATTGAAGATTTCAACATATTAGAAGTCGTTTAGCTTCTAATTCATTACTATATTCCAGAATATTTCAGTTTTAACTTCAAGGTAGATAAGTAAAACAATTTTATTATTGCGTTTTTAATACTTTAATGAAATAACAAATCAAACATTACATACATGACTGAAAAACTTAATTTACCAAATATTTAATTATAAATAGCTGCACCTCGATTACGGGTTTAACTCTAATTCTGTGAATAATGTGTGTGGTACTGATGAAAGCTACTTTACTTTCTACTAGTGTCAAAGTTAGCAATAAATAACTAACGTTTTATTAGAAGGTACAACAGAATGCTGTCACTTTCATAATGTTGAATTTTGACAAGCATAACCAAAATATAAATGTTGATGATTTATAGCCAGAGAAGTTCTACTAGTTTACCCTTTATTATAGTATCGTATACTATAATAGGGAAATGTTTTAAACAAAAGTACCTTGCAACTAGCTGTTTGAGCAGGACAGCAAGTTTTAATGACAGCGACTTTAGAAGACGCCGTATCCTAAAGAAACTTGCTCTAAAACACTTTGGAAAGTGCACTGTTAAATACCACAAAAACTACTTGTACATAAAAGCTACAGAGACTCTTTCGTCGTGGATAAAGGATAAAGAACAAAAGAATTCTGCTTGTTGAAAAAGAAAATCAACAATAACTGTTATTGTCCATTACGCTTTCCTAAGTAAAAACGCAAAAGTTATTATAGCAACAATTTGTATTCTTGAAAATGTATTTTGTTGCAAATGAAGCATATAAATATATGGCTTAACGTTTTTTCCGAGTTTCTAATATATATATATATATATATATATATATATATATATATATATATATTATTTTTTGTAACTGGGAGTATGTCCAAGTCCTTTAAAAGCGGTTAAATAAAAAAATAAATACCTGATTTTAACAATTAGTTAAAAGTTGTAATTTAATAACAAAGATTGTAATTTGTTTCTTTAATATATGAATTAACATAAATTTACTTGTCAATATAGTAAATTATTAACAGTTATATTCTAAGATATTATGTACTGAGGAAAGTAAAATGATCAAATGTGTACTTAAATAAGAGTTTTATTAACTGTAATGAACTAAAGTCGTCTAATACAGATCTGCAAACTTCACAAACTTTAGTGACAGAGATGAAGTTGTGTCGTAATGAAAGTAAGCTCATTTAAAAACAAAGATGTAACTGCGAGTCATTTGTGGCAACTTTGGTTAGGCGATACCGCAATGGAATTATAAAACTAAATTCAGTTTTTATTGTATTATAGATATTTTCTTACTAACTTACATTTTTGTACTTATAAAATCATGGGATCACCGATAAAATATACTGATCATCGTTCTCTTAAATAATTCCATAATTACAAGTTGAAAATTCAGTTTTGTAATTCTTGAAGGAAAATTACCATTCTTTGGCACAAGCAGATTTGGTGTTCATCACAAGTTGATTTAATGAGTTAAATAAAAATTAAAGACAATATACCTATAGTAAAAATTATATATATATATATATATATATATATATATATATATATATATATATATATATATATACTGTATATATATTATTTTTTTTACTATAGGTTGATTGTCAATAGTTATTATTTAAACTAGCAGTTAGTGCAATCTTTGCTAACACGATAACTCACAGGTTCAAATATTTAAAAGTTAATATGCATAGGAAAATTGTTGTATAAGTTGTTTTTAGTCTTTTAGTCAACTAAAATACTAAAAGTTATTTGATGTTAAGATAGCATTGAATTTTATTAAAAAACATATCAAAGCAATGTACAAATGAGAAACATAATTGACAATAATAAAAGAGTATTTTAATTATGTATTACAAAACAATTCTTCAAAGCTTTTAATCAATACAATTTTAACTAAACTAGGAAAAATTTTTGATATGGCAAGGTTTTTATAAGGAAGTATAAAAACCTTTGAGCATATGACAATTTTTATATTCGATCCTAACATTCCCAGTTTCCAGTTAATTTCCAGTTTTTAAACACTTTATCCGTTAAGATTGTTTTCATACGGCCATGTAAGTTAATAAAGAAAAGTAAAGATTTATTCTTAAACACGAAATGCAAATACGGAGTTTGAGATAATTACTGCAATAATTTAATCCAAGCTGATTTATCACTATTTGCTGTATGCTTAGGGAAATTCAAGCCATATTTAAGGTTTCAAGATTTTCCTAATAATATTGAAATACTAATATTTTAAATTCGTATAATTTGTAAACTAAGTGTACGATGAAAAAAAATTACAAATAAAAAGCCATGTGCTTATACATATTCTGTCGATCTTATTTCAGATTGAAGAATTTAGTTTTTATTATTAGGAGGAACACAAATTTTGTAGTACCACTTTGGCTATGATAATCGAAAAATTCTTTAAATTTAAATTTATGTTTAGTCTACTCAGTGAAATATCCACGCCATTTATACTTTGTATCTATACATATCTAAAATTCTATCTATTGTATCTAAAATTTAGAAATGAAAAACCATGTGCTTATACCTATTCTGTCGATCTTATTTCAACTTGAATAATTTAGTTTTTATTGTTAGGAGGAGGAGAAGAATAAAAATTAAGGATACGAGAATTGCTTTAGTTCTTATATATACATAATGTATATATAAATATTTATTTTAATAATGTCGGCGATGTTTATATATTTAATTTAAACCTAAAATCAAGTAATTTTTCCTTTTCCACGATATTTAAAAACATATTTATAGATGATAGTTTCAAATTGTGATTGAAAAATAAACATGCAAATAGTCTATCAGAGTAATCTAAAGCTCCAGAGATATATTTAACTATGGAATTGGATCACTGTTATTGACTAACATTAACTTACACCATATGTTTGAGTATCCCTTGTGTAACATCTATTACGAAATTGCTCAATAGGCTTGCAGTTCCGAACTGTGGGTAGCTGATACAGTATTACAGTTGTATATTTATGAACAAGAAGCACAGTAGATTGTATTTGGTTGGTATTTATGGATTTTTGAAAAATTATTCAGATGTATATATTTTTTTACGAACGTGGTTCACAGGATAAATACTCGGTTGTGCCTATCGTATCTTTCTAGAATCTTGTAAAGGACAGTTTAAAAACATTTTTAGTTTTTTTTTTTTTCAGTAAATTGCTATCAATCGAATATAACCTTTTAATTGAATTTAATTATTAAATTATTTTTATGACATGGCAATGAATTGACATAACTTAATTAGTTAGTCATGAATGGTATAGGTCTGTTATGAAATTGGGGAAGACCACTTTGATTAAAGTGTGTTTTATATACACGCCCAATTTCACACAAACCGCATCTATACATAACGTGATAGTTAAAATTTGCATCTATTTCTTAGTTAATCATTAACCTGTTTACAACTACCAGTTCTCAAGATAACGTGTTCGCTCTAAGAATAACGATACAATAAAATGGTTCCACCCAAACACATTGGAAGCCAAAATAATCTCACATTTGCCCGTTTTGGTCATCCGAAATTTTAAAATACATAAATTAAAAAATAAAATTTTCAATCCTAGTGGGCTTTCTCCAATATTAAAAAGTACACATCAATTTTAAATTTATTTTAGGTATTAAAAATATACCTTAATTTTTATTACCAAAATTATATCTTGTCGCCCTCTTTAACATTGAACTTCCTTTTATATTATTGCTCTACAAATAAAATTCTACACATAAAGCCCCCACAATATGATGTTTTGTGCATGATAGGGTTAGGCTACATATAATAATACGTCCCACGTTAAAATCTCATATTGGTATCTTTATTTAAAATTTTATGTATTCTGCTATTTTCTCGTTGCTATCACCTTTATCCATAGGACCAATGTAAATATATTCGCTAACGCTCAGTCAAATTCTATGGAATTACATGCAAGAAGATCAAACTCAGTTATGCCTATATCAAAATGAAGATATAATCCAAAATTTCCAAAATTCCAAATCTATAGATTTATTCGTTTTCGAGTTTATCGTGCAGACATAAATTAAATTTTTCCAGCCTCTCAAGTGGATACTTTGTTAATAATACTCAGCTAATTAAATTTAAATATAAATCAAAATTACCGTATTTATTCACAATATTAACCAGTTTTAAATAATTATGAGAGAAACGCATCTAGCGCTCCTCCTCACCCTAATGTTGTACATGTAGGCATAGGATGTCCTCAAGTAATTGATATTCAGTCTTATTAATGTTACCATAGCCTAGGTGATTAGTTCTGAACAGGAAACTGACTTAAACATGTCTATGCTTATAGTCTTTTAAATTAGCTATCGACTTTTTGAATTTAATGTATTGGTTTTCTTTATTACAATAACATTAATATCATAAAGGCATATTTGATTATATTAGATTGTTGTGAACTTTATTTATTTTCCTTCAGTTTTTGAAAGCTGAAAGAAGTCAAAAGGCGTAGGTTTGAACTGTAACAGTACCTTTCTCATGATTATTTATTGCAACACTTTTCAACTTTGTCCTTAACAAGAAAATATTGACTTATCAGCGTTATACATACTAAACAAAATACATTGTCTTAATCTTTAAGAATTGAACAAAAATACAAATGAATGTTTCAGAGTGATATATATATATATATATATATATATATATATATATATATATATAATATGACAAATACTAGTTAGTACTAAAGGATCTCTGTAAATGTAGCAATAAATGTTTCATAGTACAGGATTACTATTGCGTGGATTAGATCCGAGCACCGCTTATCTTTGTTATAAATGGAGTGGAAGTGAATAATTCATTCAGTCAATTAATTAATGAACTAATTCAAATTTATCTCCCAGGAAATACAGTTTAATGTGACTATTTCCCTGTTATACAGCACTGTTAGTCGGCAGTTCCATTAGAATAAGTCCAAAGATTATGATAATCTCTGAATTGTTTGTTATTTTAAGGGATCCACCATAGCTTATTCCCGGTACTATGCCTAGCTTTGCCAGGACTTTACAACGAGTTATATTTGTGTAATAAAACAAGCTAAAGCCTCACATATACCAATCTTAAATGTATTTCGCATGACAATGTATTGAGCGACTCATTTAGATTTCGTATGCTGTCATTTACACATTTGTTGTGAAAAGGCTGTAACTAAAAAACTTTATTTCAGATGTAACAGTGATGTCATAATAAAAACACAGCAGTAAGTTCCTTACTAGCCTACTCCCAGTACAACAAAACAGTAAAATAATCTGCATGCATTACAAATGTTATGAAAATTGATTTAACTAACTCAAAGAGTTTGTTGCATCACATTCGTTTACAAATAAATATGAATTGATTTATAACTAGTTTCATCAGAAAACATTCAAACATTTTAGCCACAGGGGAGAAGAGCAAACTCTTTTTAAACATAATCAACCTAACAGGAATTAAGTAGAGTGCAGTATAGAGTAAAATAAACTGGAATATACAAAACAGTAACATGTATATGATTGATTATATATTTTTCAATTCAATTAAATTAATTTATTCATTTTGTAAACTCTAACTGACTTGCTCTATCGTGCAAGAAAAATAATAATGCCTTTCCACTTTTTCAGAAACGTAAAGTTTTTCAAAGATAAAAAAATATAAAGTATGTTTTTATAACAAACATAATCACAAAACCTTTACAAGTACATATGGTGGCATAGCATTAGAAATTTAAAAAATCCCTTAGACGCATTTTATGCATAACTAAGGAGTGAAGAGACAGAGAGAGAGACTCATTGGAGGGCATCAGAATTATTGGGCTAACGAAGCGCATTCACACACGTCAAACCACCAAAAAGGCTCATAAACCTTTTTAAAATAGGAGGCAAAGCTCACTCCAACATCTAAATGCATTCCATTCTGGGTTATTATGAGTGGATTCGAATTAGCAACTCCTAATCTATTAATAACTAGCTGTTATCTGCAAGGCTTCACAGGCAAGAGTATTTCTGAGTTACTTCTGATGTAATATTATGGCGTCCTATGGAACTTCTAACATAAGTTTAAATACATCAAGCAGATATTATTTAAGTGCTAATGGTGTTTATAATTATATTTCTAAGATCACAGCTGAGTCTGCCTTGTACTTTTGAGTTTACCTCCATGTAGATCGTCTGAAATCTGACGCTCTCTCACCTTGACTCCTTTAATTGGGAGCCAAGTTAGTCTGAATAGATCCAAATAAAGTCGGTAACGAAGAAGCTCAAAGGGAACGCTTTGTATCGTTTCAACACCTGAGACACCTAAACAACAAAATATAGTGTAATCTATGTGAAAATTTATTCTTATTGTCTCATCAGGACCACAATTGTGATCAGATTCCATACGCTGCACTCAGAGGAATGTGAACTGGAGCAAACTCAACATTCACATTGAATCAACCATTACCATCATAGGTCTCCGTTATGTGTAGAAGCCTCGGTTGATCGCCGTGCTTAGATATCGTGTTCAAAACACCTTAGTGCACTCAATTGTGCACCTTATGAGTTTATTTTGCCTCATTGCCCCGATATACATATGTAGTCATGGAAATAAACTTAGGTCAAACACCGACTATTTCAAGTGCCATATTAGATTTTGTCTTGTTGTCCCGATGAATAAAATATACATATACGGAGGAGGACTGAGAAGCCTTTTGCGGTCTAGTAGAAAACCTACCTAACTCCCTTCTATTTGTGTATAAGGAAGAAATTCTTATTAAGTTCATGCAACATTCCAAAATAACTGTTTATACAGTTTTGCGTTATAGAAGGACTTCTTGTTTTTAGGACTGTAATGTGGGAATGAATGGATCGTTGAGGTATGTTAGTGTTCATTTATCTGTTTTTTCTATAAGCCACTGTTAAAATGTCACATCACAATATCTAGGAACCCACATTATGTAAAAACATTCATCTTTGTTCATTATGTTGCTTTTATAACAGTGTTTTAATAGTAGGTATTTACAATGCACTATATGTTTAATTTCGTCACTGATAGTACATTTTATAAAGTATACTTAATATTTTATAAAACATTAAAACTGTATCAAACCATAGAGGATATTCAGGCACAAATACTACCCCCTATTCTTAATACTAGGGACATATTCGTTCGAAAAATTATCAATAGATTTTTGTTAAACAGAATATTTTTTTATTTAAACGGCTAAATCAACAATATCAATAATCTCCACAGTTTATCACTCCATGTTATATTTGCAAGAGAATAGTCTATTAAGAGAAATTCATCTATTTTAATTGTGAATACAATTGATACGTTCAATACATTCAATTGAGTTCATATTTGTTCTATATTAAAATTTCCATTTTGGTGCACAAAAGAATTGCCAAAGGGATGATAGTATGTTTATCAATGTTTGATAAACACCTGGTTTCCCCACCTACATGGAAATTAACTACATCCTATAAAATGCATTTAAATTTGCTTTGAACATTTTCATTATTCCTCGGCAGGACCTTAGTTAAAAAAAACTCTACATATTTATTTTAAAGATAAACGGAGGTTGGGTTTTATAATCCTTAATTTATCGAAATACAAATTTTTTCATTCTAAATACTCGATTTTATAAAATAATGTTATCAAAATCTAAAATTTGTGGATCTGAGCGTTAAATAAATTTAATGAATGTTAAAAATAATTTCATTTTGGAACTTCTATCAACAAATAAATGCTTGTCAATCCATCAACATGCTAATCTCTTACATTTTTTTAAAGATTATTGCTGATTTTATTATAATGCAAGAAAGATTATTGGATGAACTTTATCTTGTCTAAGTAAAATATTATTAATAACATGATTAGTGGTACACCCCTTACCATTAGCCTTTGGTGAATATCTGAATCTAATTCAACGGATATAAAAAATAACGAGTGTAATTTCAATGTTACCAATGCGATATTACATCTAGTAATATGTAGGTTCATAAACTATTTTGACATGTAATAAATAGCTCCATTTTTAAAGGTCACAACAATTAATGTAGACGTTTAATAACAGATATTTAGTTAAATCTATTCTTAAAATTTCTGTTATGTAACCTGAAATGATAGTGTGTCTGAATGGATAATACATTTTTACATACATAGGTAAATTTATTATATCCTGTGATTAGAATAATTAAACCTGGTTAAATATACTTTTAGGTTAAATTTAAAATATTTTCAAGTTAAAATGTTTCTAGGGTTGCTCATGAACTTCACGACTTAACATTTTTTCAATTAAAGAAATTTTTCATTTCTACTAATTTGAGTTTATGTTAATAAAAGTAACATTTTATACACTTTATTTTATAAAAAGTGTATCTTGAATTTTGTACGGATATTTTATTTACATATATAATATTATAATCGTGAAAGTGCCTTTGTCTGTTTTTTTTTTATTTTATTTTACTTTTTTTTATTTTTTTTTTCAAGCGTAAACTATTCAACCGATTTTATTAACACTTAATTGTTTAGCATGTCACTTACTGACACATTCTTACAATCTCTGGGACGAATATAGGCCTATTCTTATTTCGAAAATCTCTTCGGCCTTTTTATTTCGAAAGCCCCACTGATAATTAAAGTAGCGAAAAGTACCATCTTGGTATTTAAAGTTATGAAATATTAATTAAAAGAATATTCCTAATATAATTAACATTTTTGTTTAAACATTGTTTATTTTAAATTTAACTATATTTATAGTGAGTACATGCTATAAGGAATAACACAAATTTTTAACGCCGCTTTAAATTTCTATTAGGTAGATACTTTACAAAATGCCCTAAAACATAAGATGATCAGAACTTGACACCGAAGATTCCTTTTCAAGCAGTCGGCAAGAACTGTGGCAGATGAAAGTTCGCTGGACTGTGCTTTAAAACTAATGTACCAGCTCTAAACGTTCTAAAATATCACCAATATTTTTCAGTTTATAAAGAAATGAACGTGTAGTGTCATTATGGTTAATGTACTTTTAACTAAACATTAATTATTAGATATAAAAGACAATGTTACTATCTAACTTTCACTATAAATTTAAAGGCTGATTATTACCCGTGGGGGACTGGCATCCTCATCGGCATCAGCCACTGTCCCAGATGGGATCGTGGGTGATGTACCATCCTCGTCTTGTGCTGCAACTTCTAAGGGAGTGGCAGGGCAAGAGGAGGAAGCCACCTTCCCTTGTCACTATTCCAGCGACAAGGGTAGAAAACCTTTCCCCCTATTGGTTTGGCCCTGAAATTGAGAGTAGTTACCTATCCCTTCCTTTCCTGATATTCCTACCCCTACTTTACCAACAACCCCAGACTAAGGTGCTGAGAGTTTCGTGGCACTGGGGGTATATTCAGTGTCTTCTAACTTGGGTGCCTGGTCATAGAGGAATCACAGGTAATGAAGGGGCAGACAGTTGCGCTAACTTGGGAGCCAACTGTCCTCTTACCGCTCCTGAACCAAAGTGTGAGGTCTCATATAACTTAGCACGTAGATCAGTTACCAAGTGGATGGTTAACAAACACCTACAACATTGGAGAAATACTGAGGGGAATGTACAAGCAAAGCGGATGCTCAAGGGACCATCAAGGAACATTGTAGCAGATGCCCTTAGAATGAGTAGAACGGAGATCCGAAAGGTGACTGGTTTTATTACAGGTCATTGGATATTCCGAAGCCACCTGAACAGAATAGGTATTCCAGATCAGGAAACACTGTGCAGGAAATTTTCCGAGGCTGACGAAACAGCCAAGCACGTCATATTTGAATGTCCGGCATTACAGAGCAAACGCTCAAGATCCCTGGGTGTTCTTATGCATACGGAAGAGGAGTTGGAACAGGAAAGCATTGTTCAGAAGATCTCATGGTTTTGTAAAGGCCTGGGATTTGATACAGCTTAAACCTGGGGGAGGGTGCACAATAATCCGGATGGATGAGAGGCAACTTTCAGGCCTAGGAAACCTGGCCTTCTGTTACAAAAAAAAGCTGATTATAAAACCCATCTTACTTCACCAGCAGTAAGCTTCATATATATTTTCATGATGAGGAACAAAGGGTAAATCATGTATCGAAAAATACCTAATAAGAACTAATTAAATTTCAATAGCCATAAATATACACTTTTTGTACTTGTTTTCTTTATTTTGGCAACAAGGTAAGCTCAACATCGGTGTCGGGAATATAATTCACTCAAACCAGAAGTGCTCTCACAGATGCAAAACGTACAAAATTTGCGTGCGAAGCCGCGGGTAACTGCTAGTTAAACTATTATTTAATATACACGTTATTTACTATTCACTTGAAGAACAGGATTAATGAAGCAATTATAACTATTAACAAAGATATGTTAACTTACGTTTTGGCCTGAATTTGAATATCGACTAGATATTTACCGATATACAATATCGAAATATATTTGTTACGTAAAATCTGCTTGAGATGACGAATTTGATTTTGATGAATGAATAACATTAACTGTAACTCTTATTTTATTTAAATCGTGTTCAATTTCCGACCATATTTTAATTAGGGAAAACCCTGTAAATAATTAATTACATTAACGAAGCGAATTGTCTTGTAAACTAAATCTACAATTGTTAAAAACTATAAGTAATATTTTCGTTCTCATTTAATGAAGATATTAGTTTATATGTTTAAATACGATCTTTGAATTAGAAGCAATATTGTCTAAGATTAGTAAGTATGATTAGGATCATGCAAGACCTATTTTAGGTCTGTTATGTGTTATAATCCATTGTACCAGAATAAAAAAATATTTTATTAGTAGGAAGCAATATTCAAGGTTATTATCTACCTCCTTGAATGTATAGTCGCTGCCCATATTATCAATAAGAAATAAATTGTGAAAATATCACTAAACATAAATTTAAGTAGGCCTAAATCCTAAAAGATTAAAGGATTTATTGTCTCAAATAATCTAATCCGGTGGTAGCTTTCCGGTACACTATTTTCACTGTCAGGTACTGCCAATCACAGCTATACGGGTTCCAATCCGTTCACTAATGAAAGAGCCGTGATTTGCTTGCGTGTGTTGAATGCTAAACAAGCAAGATCAGCATTGCAAGGGTCTGAAAAGAATATTTTGATGTATTACGTTTAATGATATGTTTGTGAAACAGTAACAAGAGATGTCATTATCTTATCTACATAAACAAAATGGTACGAATTTGCCCCTCCTAATTTTTATATTTTCTTGAACTATCAAACAACGTGCTAGTCCAATAAGTTTGTTTGAACAAATAAAAAAATAAAAAATACATAAACAAAATGGTATGAATTTACCCCTCCTAATGTTTATATTTTCTTGAACTATCAAACAACGTGCTAGTCCAATAAGTTTGTTTGAACAAATAAAAAAATAAAAAATACATAAACAAAATTGTATGAATTTACGCCTCCTAATTTTTATATTTTCTTTAACTATCAAACAACGTGCTAGTCCAATAAGTTTGTTTGAACAAATAAAAAAATAAAAAATACATAAACCGATATAGAGGATCAGCGAAGGACCCTAATAAAAAAAAACAAAACACAACGACTAAGTTTGGCACTACGAATAGACAGACTTACTTCCATTTGATATTTTCACCCAAAATTCAATAAAGTTAATCAAAACGAACCTGTTTACTAAGAAGCAATGCCATATGATTATAACGAGAGTCATCGCACAGGCGGACGGACAACCACGTGATTTCAATGAAGCCCTGACGCGGCTAAAATAATACAAACAAATTTCACCGATTACTTTAATATCACAATACGGACGCATCCTAAATCATATTTTTTACACGCCATTCTATCTTGAGGAAGCGTATTTATGCTGTCAACAACAGTAAATCAGTATAATCCGAAAATTATCCACAGATTTGAAAACTTTATATCGCTTCAACTTTCCAGTACAGTTTCATAATTTTTTGTAATGGTCTTTAAGTCACGAAATGGAAACTACAGCAGTAATATTTTAAATTTAATTTTATACATAACGTGAAGGGAATTTATTACCACTGACACCTTTTGTTGTCTAGTATCTCGCTCCATCCAATTGGACCCACTATATTTATTTTCCGTCACACTCCAATCTATGACGAGTGCTTGCATTTTTATGGTCAAATAAGTGAATCAAGCGACTGATTCTTCAGCGCCTAAACTGGACTTAAGTTTTAGATTTTCTATGGCATTGTTTATAATACTCAGGATTGATACTTAATACGTTTTGAGAACAGGAGGGCACAGCTCTTTTGTGAAAACAATATTTAACAATACATTTCTGGATGTTTTATGAGTAATTAATCTCTTAAAAACACACCATGATTTTGTCGTTTAATTTAAAGTTGAAACCCTCCTACAATCAAATATTTGTAGGAAGGTAAAGTCCCAGGATGAAAGCAATGAACCACGTGAGTGGTATGAGCTTATTAATTATTAATCTAAATTATGCACAGAGTTTTATGAAACATACCTTAACCAAAGATTTATATTAAACACATTTGGAACCAATGTGGCTAGGCTAGGTACTTGATATTGTTATGAAAAATTTCACTATAACAATTTCATAGTAAAAATATTTTTCTTGGGAAAGGAGAAGAAACCCTTGAATAAATATAGTGAATCTAGTTTTTTAGACAGGCTTTTACTGAACATTTAGGATTTGTATTCGAAGGCTCAACCAAGTATTTATTTAGAACTCATTTAAAGTAAACGTAACAGTGCCTCATTTTATAGCAATTTGATTTAAATTATCTGGGAACATAAAACGTAAATAATACTTTACACAACTTGGTATAATGATTATATTGACTTGACTGGCCACGTACGCGGCAAATTAGTCAGTAAATAACCATTTCAATTGGGATACCAACCGAACACGGACATTAACTCCCTGCTCTTAATTTAAAATTAATTAACAAATTTAATTAACAAAACAGCATTCATCACGGATACCCCTCTAGGTAACTGAACAACCAGCTTTGATTAATTGTTATTTATAACTATTTAAATAGTTAGTTTCAAACGGTAAGGGGGAGAAATATTTAATTAATGTTGCCTTAAAGCATCTTTTGACACGAGTTAATAAGCTATTATAAACCGCGTCTAAAACTAAAATAAGTTTAATGTAATGTATTGGATCTGTGGCCATAAGCGTTGGTAGTGCCATCTACAAGGTACATGTTAGTACAAATTACCACATATTATACTATTTATCTCCTATAGTCACGACCTTTTATCAATCGACTATTGGTGCCATCGGCACAGAAGACCACATGATGATGGTGCCTGCACCTCCACGCCATTTGTTGCAGCATTATTTGAGCTTAACTCTTCTCGGATATCTAGAGGACGAAGTGAGTATTCGAATTGAAGTTTGCCATAGAACTTTCTTGTCATTAGGTTAATGATGGTACATATCACGCAACGTGATTTAGCTATTAGACCAATATCACAACCGCAATAAGCACAAAGCGTGCACCGGGCATTTTGAAGGCCTTTTGTGAACTAAAAAACTCTCCAAGAGACATAATCTATAATATCAGATATAACTGTATTTGGCATTTTGGTCAAAGTCTGCCATTCTGATATATCCGTCTACAGCACGGGAAGGTTTAAAATTATTGTCAACCACACCATTCCAACTAATACTATATGTTTGGTATAAAACTTGTTGCTGAAATTCTATATCTACTAAATTATATTAGTAATTCTGTACACAGAACCAAAATATTTAGATTGTAAAATGACCCTCACAACTCTGTTATCATTTACAGCCCTAACTTCACTCAGAAATAAAGTTTATTTTCATATCATTGATAATTTTAAATCTCCCACTGTCATTTATATAAAATTACAGAAAAAAATTTAAATTTGGAAAATGAAATTGATGATTTGGTTTAAACTGCTCTATTTTGGAGTACAACAATTTCATTCCTACTTTTCAACAATGCCCTCTCTCCCCAGGATAATTTACCATATCCATGTTGTAAATGGTAGTGAACATTGATGGTCTTTTCTGTTTCACTAAAACCCGACTCTTAAAACAAAAAAATATACTTGTACAAGTATAGAACAAAAACTGATTTCCTCAGATAATATGAAATCAAATAAAACATCAACCAATTTACAGTTTATTTGGTTTCTTAATTTTGTAGAATTTTGTTCAAATTACTATTAAGAAATTATTGGTACTGATATAACTATAGATTTTACATATTGCTACACCAAAGTAAGACAAGAGCTCATCCAATCATGTGCCTTACCAAAAATGTAATAATAATGAACGGTGTTCAAGAACTGATAAACCGTCAGCATACGTGTTTAGTCCAGAATGCAAAGCATGGCTGTGCCTGACTGTATAGTTGGAAATATCACCCAGTTTGGTATTGCGAGAACGAATTAATATGAACACCTTAAACTTTATTTCTATATAGGCAAGATCAACTTTGATGATGGTAAATGTCTCTCTACTGGGTTTGGCTAAGTGTTACAGAAATATATCTCTCTTTAGGTACGGATTCCAGCCAAATTTATTCTCTCTGTCCGCTTAATATGTCAAGAACGTATTTAACTGTATTTTCATAAAGCTTGCAGGTGTTTTTTTTATTTTTTATTTTTATTTTTTTTTTTTTTTTATCAAGCGAAGCTTGTACGCAACACTTGGTTTGAAATATATTATAACAATATCGTTATTTAATTATACTCACGATAACAAACTGAAGAGCCAGCGTCAACATGTTGTTAACAAAAGAGCCCCTCTCTTAAATATCAAAATACACTGTCTCTGAATAATAGTAATAACTTTTGATCCGGTACTGAACTCGTCATGAATTCGTCAACAGGGTTTAACGTATTAGACACAATGGGTGTTTTTTACGTTTCAAATTTTGACCATCGTCAATTTAAAAAATTATTAGTTTGATACCTACCACGAAATAGAGCGGACCTATACTATTTATTTCCTACACCATAATCACTATTAAAAAAAAGTATATAATCACTTCAAAAACATAGATTCAGGTAAAATTAAGTAATTCCAACTACCTGAAAGAATTTCCTTTTTTATTATTCTTAATGTAACATCCCGATAAATTATGAGCCTGAAGACTCACTCCATTTTGTTTTAATCACAAAAATCCCAAAGGATAATTACATAAGAACATTTTGAATAGTTAGTCCAACTCACAGGGAACAGAACTTTCCTGGGTTAGGTAATAGGTCTCTTAGATAATTTTAGCATACACCTTTTCAACACGATCACTTTTTATCAAGCACCATTTCCTTAATTTTTAAAAACTATTCCCTTCTAAAAGCTCACTATCCTAAAATTAAACTCTATTCATGTTGACTGAGGTAAAAAATGTATAACATTTGATTCAGACTGATTCATTTTCAGGCAGTGAATACTTGAATGAATGCATTCAATTCCATGTATGAAGTAATTTCGTCCCGTTAGAAAATTTAATTGTTTTTCCATCCTGTATCACTAGATTCAATCTGCTGATATAGATCGAGAATAGAAAAACAGGCACTCAGCCAAAAGTATTAGGAGATCAAGAAATGTGCTTAGCGCATGTTTTTGTTCCTTCGACCCATTCACAACATACTCCTAAAAGGTGTTAGCGGTGTCAGTTAAACGAATAATTACGTTTATTCCTTTCATAAAACGAAACAAATTTGAAATATTGTTAAAAAATATTTTTGTTTTATTTCGAAATTTTATGAGTAATATGCCCTAATTATTAATTCAGAATCATTAACTTACGTTGTTAGCCTTTGACCCATCGAATATACAACTACAATAAGCACCTTTATATATATAATAATTTGTAAATTCACAAGAATATCAAATACTTATTTTAAATTTTACTGGTAAAGGTTCTTCATTTATTAAAACTTCCTCTATTACATTGACACTATTATCTACATTTGTTATTTTTCTTTATATTACTGTTGCTAGACCTGCAAATACTCATTTGTTAAAAAAAATATTCATAATGTTTTTGAAGATACCATAAATAATAAGATAGGTACACACAATGTTTGTTTATTATAACCATTAACTGCCTCCAATACTACAATACAACTTTCTACTTACAACAAACTTGTTAATACTACTTTAAACTGTCACCAGACAAAGTTTTATTTAGGGATTGGAAGTTTTAGGTAGTATAAAACAAAAACGACAAACCTTTACAATATATTTAAACATAGTACATTACTTAAAAAAAAAACAAATATGTAAAAGATAATAAATGCACTTCAGATATACAAAGCGTTGTGATGTTCAGGGAATATCGTAGGTTCAAACTATGCGACTGTTTCAGTGTTATTTTTTATTAATTCCCGCAAGTTTGTATATCGAATACACCAACACCACGTAAGAACTAAATATTTCTATTCCAAACCCACTTACCTTTTCTATGTACCCATGTCGGCCTCGCCCCCTTGTGTCTGTAGGGATACTTAGGTCCTCCTCAGAAGGATCGAACCAGCCCGCGGAACTCCCGATGATCAAGGTCAACACCAGCCCGAAGCCCAGCAGCACGAGGGCTGTCACCACCTTAGACCGCGACGAGATCACTATGGCCATGGTGACTTTAACGAACGGTTTGCCGGTTACACTGTCTTGACAGTCAGCTGTTTTATCACAACATTGCCACTCGTCGTATTCCAACTATCACATTGCTTTGTCTGCAATTCTCAGCCTTACATGTCCTTTGTCTTGCAATAATTAGACAATAACATCTGAGGACTAAACTGAATGGGTAATATATTGATCCTTAGTTACCTTATTTTTATGTCATGAGGCTGGAAATTAAAAGTAACTACCTGTATGGTCTACGCGGTGAAAATTAGTTATAAAAATAAATAAATGTCCTGTAACATTTAAAAGCATCTTATTGTACATTATCGCGGTTACCTTTTTTATTAAATTTTATAGAACAATCCTCATAAGAAAATACAATACAGATTTTTAAATAGTTCTGTGCAAATATTTTTGTTTAAAATAATAATAAGAAAAAAAAATATATATGTGTGTGTGTGTGAGTGTGTGTGTTTGTGTGTGTGTGTGTGTGTGTGTGTGTGTGTGTGTGTGTGTGTGTGTGTGTGTGTGTGTGTGTGTGTGTGTGTGTGTGTGTGTGTGTGTGTGTGTGTGTCAAAATAATAAGAACTATTAAACATTTGATATTCGAATAAACCATTTTAAATTATATAAACATAAATAGAAACATGATGCCTGCCCTAAACCGCAAATTACTCATCATTAGTATTTTCATTTAGTGAATTGTTTTAAGCGATACAACTTACTAAAGACATTATTATCAATATCACTGAACCTCATCGACAATTCTTTTTGTAACTTGGCGAGGCCAAACTGTACACAACAATGTAATTGAATAAATAAAAAAAATACAAAATATATTATGTTTAACACAGATTATTCAAATATTACATTGTTTTAATTGAAGCGTATTTTTAATGTTATAGCTACATACTTTTATCAAAGAAGTACACATATTTAGTATTTTCAGCAGAATTGTAACTATTAAATAATATTATTAAGTGGTATGTCATTAAATTATATGTTCAACTTAAGATAACAATTTAAAATTGCTATATTTAATACCGTATACACATTCAAATACTTTTATTTATTACAAATCGATTTTATCTTAAACGTTTTATGTTCTACCACTATAATATTTTGTATACCAATTTGTTTTTTATGTATTTCCAAAATGGTGGTATAGTAATTTTATTACCATTGATTTAAACTATTTATAAAAAAAATGTAGCCTACAACCTAAATAAAAGATCAACATCGGCTTATCACTGATATTTGGTAAATTATGTTACCTAAATCTAAACTTTTTGAATTTTTACTGGAAGTAACCCAAATTAGTTATAAACTATGATTGTAAAACGTACCACAAAGGGTTATTTTATATAATGAACTAATACTTATTAACGATATTCCACTGATGAGCTTACATAGTAAAGCCAGAGTCACTAATGTAATCACGAATGCGATGTAACACCACCGCCTGCAGCCCTGACCTACGCCACACGATTACGTCACTTCACGTCACGTGACACAAGGCTCACAGAACGTCTAACAGTGACGCCGACCCGGCGCGCACTGGCGACGCCACGACGTCGAGACGCCGACGCCACATCCATTCATGCCGTCTAACCTCCCCCAGTCTCCCACACCACCCATGACTCGATTTATGGGCCAAACAGCTCCCAACCCCGGAACTGGGACTCCACGGATTTTACAAGTCTGTATCGAGTTGAGACAAATAGTTCTGCATCGCTTTATACAGTTTATTTTCGACTCAATATCACTTAAAGATTAGCTTTTAAATTATAAAACTAAGTTTTCCACTATTTTATTGGTATCACGAGTTCTTTAGTGTCTACAGCACATTTCAATAAACTCATTCCCTTAAATACATGTTTATCATAAATTGTTCTCTTTCTACAACGGTATTTATTTTTACCATTTATAGTAAAAGAATAATTCCTGTTGTTTATATGTCTTTCAGGACTCTTAAACTAACAATATGTTAACTCATCTAAAGGAATGAATGGTATTTAAGTATCAGATATGGATACGTAACTCAATCCTCTCTACTCAATTTACGTTATAGAGGGTTGTTTGAAAGAATGGAATATTATTTATTTATATTTTGTATGGAAATTTTTTTTCTTTCTATAATTTTTTTAAATTTACTCATAACTGTTTTGGGTACATTCTAATGTTATACACCACAATAAATATTAACACCTTTCACAATTATGTCTCTATCATTGCCGTTTTGATCAATTCTTATATTCCAGAAATTGTCAATCAAATTTAGTGTTATATCAGTGAGTTTATTAAAGTACTTTTACTTTATTTAAGTCAGTTTTGTGAAGTAAATTTGAGAAACCACATCTAGCATTTTATAAATTTACAGTATGCGATGATAAATATATTGGCTTGATAAATATACACGCGATGATATATTGTATGGCTTTCTTCACCCCCTAGTTGACATATTATCAGACTCAAACAACTGTAATTATATTTCCTACGCAAGTAGTTATAAAGTGTAGGTTCTGGGACAGGACCTTTGACCCCTGTTATCTCCTCTCTGCGGGGGGTCCTTATCAGTGATAACCTTTGACATTTCCGCATATTTTAAGATAAGCACGTGCCCAGATAACCTTGACCCCAATTAAAAAGCAATTGACCTCAATTAAATAACAATTAGATAAGCCCGCGAGGTCGCTACTATTGTTTACGTTTCGTTATCGGCACGCGCCGGTTCGTATCGCGAATTCTTCACCTCTAGGTCATGGACCTGATATCACTGTCAGGCGTCTGCCAACCAGTCCATCAGACCGATAAGGTTTTTTTCTCTTTAAAACTAGGTGATGAATAATATAATGCAACGATATCAAAAAAAAAACAATTCTAACTATAGTACGATTGACTCGAGAGTGTTTCGAGTTATATTTTTCTGCTTAATATGCATTTTGTAAGAATATAAATGGATTGACTCGCTAGTGATTTATTATTATTATTATGTGTGTTAATCATGTCGGTAACAATGCCATATGTAATCTTCCTTTATGTTTTGAGTGTTGTGTACAGTCAACAAAATTTCTCTTCACAACACTGGGGTAATGGAAGTACACTTGTAGCTCACGCAATATCAAACAGAACAAGGATAGATTTACATTACTCACCTAAATCTCCCCATCAAGCGTTGTTCACTTTGAACTATTTCAATGTTAGTAGCCAAGAGACAACTAGTGGATCTGATGGAGAAGAATCGTTGTCATTTTTTAATGAAGAGACTATGAATGATGCCCCGTCAGAACAAGGTGATGAAACGTTTTCTTTTGACGAAAACGACTCTACATTTAATGAAGACAACTATAGTGATGACACGACCACACTTGAAATTTTAAATGAAACAAATGAATGTTGTCTGCAAGCTGATGATTGCGCATATGTTAATAAGAATCTTTTACAAAAAGACATTGAGGAATACATCGATAGAATAGGACAGTTAAATAATGAAATCTCAAGATTGAATACAACAATTCGTGTCCTAGAATATGATGCTGAATTAAGAAACAAGGAATTGTACGAAGTGAAGTCACCCAAATATAGAAGTCGAAGATGTTACTGTCGGAGAAGAAAAGGAATTTTTAAGACGTGGTGTCTAAGTCTTAATAAAGTTAGAAGAGCAGAAATAATCAACAGTTCAGAAGATTTACTAGAAAAACAATTTTATGTATATATGTTTAATATAAATATAACTTTTTTACTGAGGTATTAATTTTATTTGTGTTAACGTCCCAATAAAGACAGAAGATGATTGGTATAATATTCATATTATACTAAGCTTTGATATCAATTGACCTGACCTCTGATAAATGTTTTATCTAACAACCAATTTAATTTTAAATGAAGCGCTATTTGTCCTTTATTTACCCTTGTTTACTACATTTTGTCGACACGTGGATGTTTAAAACCTTTAGAATGTTTTTAAAAACTGCAACTTTCTATCAACACGTGTTCGCCTTTAACCTCAAACGTCAGTTCTGGATGGGTATATAGCGTTCTCCTCCTCAGAGAGTTGATCAAGTTCAATTTTCGACTTCTACTCGTCCGCTTCTCACTTAACAAGTAAGTAGTAATCTTTCACTTTATAGTCAGTGTGATAGAAAATGGAAACCTTGCGGTTGTTAACACAAGTTTTCTATTACACTTTAAAGAATTACAAGTCTGTAAATAATATACTTAGTGCTGTTGAGCAGAGAACGGAAAACCTTGCGGTGTTAACGTAAGTTCTCTGTTTAACAGTTGTTTTATGTTAAAAATATTAATAAAAATTCACTTTATAGTCGGTGTGTGATAGAAAATGGAAACCTTTGCGGTGTTAACACAAGTTTTCTATTACACTTTAAAGAATTACAAGTCTGTAAATAATATACTTAGTGCTGTTGAGCAGAGAACGGAAACCTTGCGGTGTTAACGTAAGTTCTCTGTTTAACAGTTGTTTTTATTTTAAATATTGAAAAAAAACGTTAAAGATGTAAAATAACAATTGTTTACAATCTTACGCTTTCTAAAAGTATAAAAGATTAAAAATCAACTTTACTTAGAATAATATTTAGTGTAAGTAACACTTATTTGTTATTAATTATTTCTTTTTTTTATTAGAGAAAAATGGATTTCCGACAAATGGTGAAGCAGTCTATTGACGTCAGAGAACCACGTGATTTTTACAGCTCATCACTAGAAGAAGAAAAGATGGAGTTTCATAATAGATTTTCAAGGGTTTAAAAATAGTAACAATGAATTTATAGTAAAAGAACTTGCTCTTATTTCAACTGATGCACAAATATATGAGCTCCATTTATTTCAGCCACCGTGTAATTTTCATGAACTCGCACCACAAAATACAAAAAACAGGTGCTGTGGTTGGAGAGACAATACCATGGACTGTATTGGGGATCTGGTTTTACAGAGTATAATTCAATGAAAGATATATTTTCAAATGTTAAAATAAACGGAAATGTGTATGTGAAGGGAAACGAAAAACAAAAGTTTATAACTAGTTTACTGTCAGATTTTTGTGTTAATATTATTAATATAGAAGATCTCGGTTGTCCCAATTTGTCTATTCATTTGAGATCTCAATTTGTACAACCGAGTTCGATGAAAGAATGTAGTTTTAATCACAGTCCACACAATTGTGCTTATATTAATGTACATGTATTGTTGCAATGGTTCAATGCACAAAAGCTTGTGGAGAAACAAATGGAAATGTCAATTTAGCCTTTAAGGAGTGTTTTCAAAAAGGATACAAACATATGTCGGCTGGTATGGTCAAGTTTATCCCAAAACATTTCATTGTAAATCATTCTGAGGATGTGGAAAAAATATATATGATAAACTACCCAGCAATTTGAAATGTGATATAGACATTGTCTTAAGCATGACATGTAAAGAACACTACCCGCATAACGTTAAGAAAAGACATTGTACGTACTGTTTAAATAAAGTTATGACATCATTATCTGTTCAAAGTTCATAGATAACAAATGTATTTTTAATAATTGTTCTTTTGTAATAGTCTTTAGTACGTGCGCTGTTCTAACAACAACAACAATGTCAGTAGATACCGTTAATGGGTGTTGTAACATTTTCAACTGTACTAAAAAGGACTTAACAAACTCTGGATTTTATCGGACAAAGTATTTTGAGAATGTTATTTGCTGCGGATGCGGATGGCAGTCAGACAGCACCAGACTAACTATTAGACATTTAAATTTCGTTCATAAAATCAACAATCCAGATTGTGACCTGAGTAAATTTATAAAGGAGGATTATAACAACTATTGCAAGTACAAAAGGTCTGTTGCTGAAACTGAGAAGGTTATGAAAGAGACTTTTATGATGTGGCCTAAATCATATCCTGCAATAGAAGAAATGGTGAGCACCGGGTTTTACTACATTGGAACTGGTGATTCGACTACCTGCGTTAGCTGCGGTGTTACTTTGGATCAGTGGAGTCCAGAAGACAATCCGCAAGAAGAACACAAGAGAGCATCACCTTTCTGTGAACTTGTCAAATAAAATACTATATCATGATAATATTGTTGTTTTTATTTTTTCACTACCAGAGTATAACTCATGATGAATACATTAGCTGTTAGAGCTGGTATTGCAAGAGAATTGCATAAACAAGCACGTAGGAATTTTCATACTCGTCATGTTGAACTTAAGGGTATTAATGATCTATATCAAGCAGATTTAGTGGAAATGATTCCATTTCAAAAAGAAAATAAGGGTTTTAAATATATAATGACAATTATTAATTGTTTCAGTAAATTTGCAATTGCTATACCGTTGAAGTCTAAAAGTGGTCTTGAAATTGAGAAAGTTCTAAAAACCAATATTATTAAAATATCCTATGAAACATTTTCAGACTGACCAGGGGAACTGAATGGTTCAATTCTAGAGTTAAATCGTTACTAAATAAGTACAATATAAATCATTATCATACATTCTCAGATAAAAAAGCGGTAATCGTTGAAAAGGTTTAACCGCACACTGAAAAGTAAAATGTGGAGAGCGTTTAGTGAACAAGGTAGTTACCCGCTGGCTCGGTTTATTACCAAAGCTTGTAAACGTATATAACAATACTGTTCACAGAACTATAGGAGTCAAACCTGTTGATGTAACAAATCTAAATGAGAGAGATATTTTTATTAAGGATTGTTAAAACCCGTAAAACTCCTCAGTTAAAACAAAGATTCAAAGTTGGTGATTGGTGATCCAGTTAGAGTAAGCAAAAAATCTAAAGTGATTTACTAAAGGTTATTTTCCTCAATGGAGCAATGAAATATATACTGTATATAAAGTACAGTTAACGAAACCTATTACATATATATTAAGAGATATAAAGGAAATGTCATTAAAGGAGGATTCTATCAAGAGGAACTAAGCAAAACCAATTACAAAGACACGTATTTTAGTAGAAAAGATTGTTAGGAAAAAAGGTGATAAAGTTTTAGTGCGTTGGTTAGGATTTGATAAATCACATGACAGTTGGATTGATAAAGCAGATCTTCTATAATGAAGTTTGAAAAACAAAAAAATAATTTTTCTGTTATAAATTTAGATATGATAATAAAGGAGAAGAATTCAGAATACAAAAAACATCATGGTAAAATTATTACCTAATTCTATAAGATGTATAATTTGCGGTCCTTCCAACTGCGGAAAAACGAACTTAATGTTAAATTTATTATTTTTCCGCAAGGTCTGTTTTTTGAGAATATTTATATATTCTCGAAATCATTGTATCAATCAAAGTATGAGTTTTTTGGAATGTGTGTTAAAAAAAACTTCCTGAAATTGGATACTTTTCGTTTTCAGACAACGATGAAGTCCCACACCCAAGTGAAGTGAAACCGAATTCCATAATGATTTTTGATGATGTAGCTTTGTGGTAAACAAACTAATATAAAAATTACTTCTCCATGGGAAGACATAATGATGTTGACACGTTTTTATATTTGTCAAACGTACAGTTACATTCCAAAACAGTTGGTACGTGATAATGCTAATTTTATAGTTGTTTTCAAACAAGATGATCGTAACTTGCAAACATATCTACCATGATCATGTAAACCCTGACATGAGTTTCGATACATTTAAAACTATTTGCTTTTAGGGTATGGGATCAAGGAAACAATAAATTTATTGTTATCGATAGAGAAAGTCAAGTTAATAAAGGACGTTATCGATCAGGATTTGATACGTTTGTAACACTATAAAGGGAGAGGTTACAAATCGTTTTTGCATTTCATTTACTCCTTCAGTCGATGTTTGACGATCAAGGAGTAAAGATGGAGAGAGTAAAGCAGCAGAGGACGATCAATGTGAAACCAATTGAGAATGAAAAAATTAACAAAACAAAAGAAGATATTATCAAAGAAATTACGGAACTCCGGAAAAATATAAAACGAAAACATAGAACACTTAAACGTGACCTTATAGAAACTGAAGATATGTGGAAAAACAAATTAAAACCAATATCAGAACCGTTACAAAAACTAGTTGAGGAGGGTGAACAGCTTCAACAACAACAACAACAACAAGAAGTTAAGAAAGAACTTAAGAGGAAAAGTTTAGAAGACCATGAAGAAACACCTGCGAAACGTTACTTACCTCAACATCCTCAAGGAGTTAAGAGAAAGCCTCGCCTAAATCTTCCAACTCAACCTGAATATGAGAGTGATTATGAATATGATGATGGTAATAGTGAAGAGCTTCCTTCTGCAAAAACGATTAGCAAGTCATGATTCTTATATGGAAAATGAATTAACAAATGATAATAACGATATTGAAATGAATACACCGCCGCCGCCAAAGCAATTTGACGAGGAAATGGTATACGAGTCAACAACTGGACAGGAATTATTAAAAAACACCCCAAGGAAAAAAACTTGCAAAGGAATTTGTAGAACGTGAGTTTAAGGGGAAAATTGCTAGAGATTATTTTCTAAAAACTTATACAAGGAGGTAAAACTCTAGACCATAATTATGGTATTCGAATCGATGGTGATTCTTGGATGATAGGAGACAAACGAATAGATATTCATGTTGATGATATTTTAATAGATGGAAAAAAGATATAAAGGTACACCCGGTCTTTATGAATTAATAGTTATGAACATTCCAAACGATTATATTTATACTGAAGAGGATTTAAATGCATATGCTGACATTTTGAGAGAAACTAACGTTTATAGAGTGAATTATTCGGCAACAGGAAAAATTAGATCTAACAGAGGAAGTAAATATAAAAATATAATTGCTCCTCTGATTAATCGAGTACCAACACTTGAAGAGCATCACATGTCAACATATTCTGATTTGGTAAATAAAGAAGCTACCGGGAGCGGTATTAATTTAACAAACACCGCACCTAATTTATGTCTATTTTGACGATCCAAAATGAACTTGTAGATCGATGAGGTTATTATTAGCATCTCAACAAGCAGGGAACACAGGTCATTCAAATGAAATCAACTCAATCATTGAAGAACTACTTGAATTAGAACCTGTATTGTCAAAAAACGTTGTAGTGAGAAAAAATAAAATAAATATTGTTATCAAGTTGAATATTGTTCATTTTATTTCTATTCCTCACATGATATACATGTATCATGAGTGTTGATAAAATTTGGTCACCATTCACGATCGACTAAGGTTCTTAGAGGTCCAAAAGGAGAAGGGTTCGAACTTACTACCGAAGGCAATTATGATATGCAAAAATAAGAAACTGTGTAATGTCAGAGAACCTACCGAGAAGAACGATGTTGTAAAATTTAAACTATATCAAAAACAATAGTCTGTTAAGGACCAAAGAGGGAGTTTGTTTTAATGCAGAAAATCTAAAAATATCAAATGTTGGAAAACCTTCAAAAATTTACAAGATGTAGTTAACGTGCAATATTTAAAAGATTCCATCGAAGACTGTTTAAGGATTGAAAATGGAAAGTTTGATGCGAAAAATTAAAGTTATATGCAGTGCTAGTGAAACCGGTTGAGGAGTATGACATTGTAAATTTAAAATACTTCAATAAACATGCTGTTAATGTGCAGTATTTAAGAGATAACACATTAATACTTAATAAAACAACTAAAGAACTTGATGCAAAGAGTGCTACCATATCAAATCTGTCCTAAACCTAAGTTTCTGTACGATGCTGTGAACAAATTATATTTTCTAGAAAATATTGCCGACATAACCTACGCAATTTATTATCAAATTCACAAAAGGAGTAAGAAAAAGATGACTAAATCCGAATGGATAAATAAAGTTATAAAATATAAAAACATAAATTGGCTTGAATCTTTTTTCAGTTAAAGTAGAGTCCCCAGTAAGTGAAGACGTCTCTTAGATGTATTTAAGTAATGGCTGTGCGAAAACAACCGCTTTCAGTCGTTATTGTGGCTCCGGACTGTTAAGTACAATTGGGAAAAAACTGCAAGTGCTATTATAAATCGAGGAAATTTGACAAATTTTACCTTTTGAATTACATTTACCTGGAGGTTATCAGTACTGCGGTCCTGGTACAGATTTACAAAAGAGATTAAGTAGAAACGATCCAGGAATTAACGGTTTAGACGCAGCTTGTAAGGAACATGATATAGCGTACTTTAAAATATCAAGATACTAATAACAGAGCATACGCTGACAGAATCTTAGCTGAAAAGGCTTGGAATAGATTTAAAGCATCAGATTCAAGTGTAGGTGAAAAAGCCGCAGCGTGGGCAGTTACAAATATTATGAAAGCGAAATCTAAATTAAGTGGTGGATCAATAAGGAAGAAGAAGAAAGCAGTACAGAAGAGGAAACAGATGAAAACAAAATAAAAATATAAAAAACAATAAGAAAACAAAGACAAACAAGAACAAAACAAAGCAAATGAAAAAAACCTTTAAAGGGAAAGGGGGTTATATTTAAAACCGTATTCCGGATCAGGATTAAAAAAAAAAAAAATATTCATCGAAAATAATAGATGAGCTTCCAAGTAAACCGCTATCACAGTTTGGACATTTTAAAATGTGCTAAGCTTCTAAAGTTACCATACTTTAGAGGAGTATTTATGAGAGACCTGTTACCGCCTAAAATTAACGATAATGAATCTGCAGTTGTTAATTTAGATAGTATAAATGGAAAAGGTACACATTGGGTATGTTATGTGAAAACGTGGATATAACGTAGAATACTTTGACAGTTTTGGCAATTTAAGACCGCCGACCGAGTTAGAGGATTATTTTAACAGTGGGACCCCATCACGTTACAATCAAATACAATTACTTTCCGAGGCAGAAGGAAAATACTTTTAACTGCGGTCATTTGTGTTTTAGACTTTTTGTTCGTGAAGAAATGATTTGTGTTTACAGGAAGATCGTCCGATCTCAAGTGTACGTTGTTTCCTCCTTTAGATTTATCAAGATCTAATGACTGGGAAATGGGTTTTTTGGATTTAATGACTTACAATTCAATTCCCAATATTGAAGAAAATATCAATAAACGTACTTTACATCGGCTCCAATACAATATCTCTTCCAACAGGATCTTATGAAATAGAAGACATTCATAAGTATATTAACAATAAATTGAAAGAAATAGATCCGACTACAACATTCAAGTTAAAAGCAAACAACAATACACTTAAAAGTGAAATATGGTGTTCTAAGAGAATAGACGTTTCGAAACCTCACAATTTAGGTTCGTTACTTGGGTTTATAGATAAAGATATCAAGATATTGGATGCAAATAAATGGCATGTATCATCAAGTCAAGTGGCCATTAACAAAGCTGATATCATACGAACACTTGTAATATTGTAGGAGGTTCATATAGAGACGGAATCGAAGGACACGTATTACATGAATTTTATCCAGTGGTTGGACCTGGATTTAAAATTGTTGAAAGACCTGAATCAGTACAATATCTTCCATTTACAAAACAAAATAATTTATCAGGAATTTAACATAAACTAGAAGATCAGAACGGAGATTTTAATTAATTTCAGAGGTGAAAACATTAATTTACGCGTTCACATTAGAGAGAAAGCAGGAAAATAACTATGGGCTTGTTGTTTAACTCAACCTCTGCATCTTCTAAAAAAAAAGTTAGTTTAAAACCTTTCATACTACACCAAATGTCAGTATTCCTCGAACAGTGAAGCCGTTAATATTGAGGAACCGCATATTTCTTAACTCACTAGGAATATTTAAATCACCTTTATCATCATGAACGGGATGCTGGATATTGGTGAAAATGTAAATTTTGATGATTCAGTAATTAATATTGAATGGCATTCTCACAATCCATACTCTTCGAATTCATTAAAAGAATAGTGATGAAATTAGAATTCCAGTTCACCAACAAGATGTATACACATTACCAAGTCGAAGTTTCCTTCTGATTGAGGGAAAAATTATAAAGGTTGCGGACAATTCTGATGATATAACTACGGAGTTGGTAAATAATGCTATGTCATTTTTTGTTTGATGAAATACGATACGAACTGTGTGGTACAGAAATTGATAGAGTTAAAAATGTTGGTATTACGACTACAATGAAAAATATACTTACATCTCGCCCAAGTGATGTCAACTGGATGGAAAATGCTGGTTGGAAAATTACATCAGTAGAAAATTTAAGTGATAGAACTAACTTTTCTTTTTGTGTACCACTTAAATTGCTTCTTGGATTTGTAGAAGATTATAATCATATTTTATTAAATGTTAAACAGGAGTTGGTACTTTTGAGAGCATCAAGTGATAAGAATGCCATCATTCAGAGTGGAGCTGCTTTACATGATTTTAAAATAAATTTGGCAAAAGTTATTTGGAAAGTACCTTACGTACAAGTTGAAGACAAATGTAAAATTATCTCTTTTAAAAAGTTGTAGATAAAGATCCAACCCATTTCTATTCCTTTTAGAAGATGGCAGTTAAACGAATATCCATCTTTACCAGCCTCGCAGTTTCAAACATGGACAGTTAAAACTAGTTCAGTTATGGAAAAGCCACGCTACGTCATACTAGGTTTTCAAACAAAATCGTAAAGATAACGCTGCTAAAAATGCATCTCATTTTGATTTGTGTCATCTAGAAAATGTGAAACTTTACCTCAACAGCAAGTACTATCCATATGATAACTTGAACAGCAACAAATCATTAATGTATGACTTGTATACAAGATTTCAATCTTCTTATTATTCAGGATGTGATGATCAACCTTGTCTCGATAAAACAACATATTTAGCTAAAAACTCCTTTATTTTGTTATTGACTGTTCTAAGCAAGTGGAAACGTTAAAATCAGGATCACTGGATATACGACTGGAAATTCAAACGTCTGCTGCAATACCTGCTAATACGGGCAGCCTACTGTTTGATCATTCATGATGCTTTAATTCAATATTTACCATTGTCTGGTATTGTTAAAAAAAATTATGTAGATTTCTGTATTTATCAATAAAGGAACATGTTACTCTATTTCGATTTTTTCTTCTTTCCTTTTTCTAATCACCTTGAAAGAAACATACAAGCGTATGTCATATATGAAAAGGTTGTGAATTAAAAACAAAGTTTTTGATTAAAAAGCTGTTTATTCTCACAATAACAAGCACAAAATGACACAGTCAAGAACTTACAAGCTATAATGACCATATGCTAGGGTGTGTTGATGTTGTTTGGACAAACATATCTCTTATCATCCTTATTACTTAAAGCTAACTTGTTAATTACTACAGTTTTTACATTGTGCTTCTTTGATTGAAAAGTTTCTTACATCTCTTCTCATATTTTCATTTTTAAACAAACAAATCTAAATAGTTTTGAAAAACTATAGTCTTATCCACTACAGCCTTTGAAAATTCCTTTAGCTTTTTTTCAATCTTAGATTATTGGATTCTTGTAATAATCATCATTTGTTGTGCGGTAGGCATAAAGTTTAGGTCGTAAAACCTACAAACTCTACAATTGGAATCCCTGTAACATTCGTCTTTAAAATTTGCCTAATGCTTTTTTGTTAGATGCATCAAAAACACTTATGATCAAAAGGATAGTTGGATAAGTCGAGGTGTTGCTTTAGAATAGGATTCTCAAAGTCTTCATACAAGTCCTCAGTAAATACTTCATACAAAAAAAGAATCTGTATCAAGATATAAATGTTGATTTGTTTGTTACCATAAAAAGGTTTTACAATGTTGTAGTGAAAGTTATACATGTGAAGTTTTGGACAACTCCAAGACAGTGAATCCTACATAAATTGGTTTGTTAAAACAAATCTTATCTTTGGATAGCTCAATAGCTGCAATATTTTCACCATATATTATTCTATTCTTAAAATCAATTCTTTTCCTAATGTTTTCAATTGTTTTTCCAAACATTGCATTGTTTAGTAATTTGTAAAATTCTTTCTCAAAATCGTTTTTTGATTCTTTTCGTTTTTTAGTATTAAAATCTATGTAAGGTTTTAACCAAACAACTCTGGGAAAACTTTAGAATTCTATGAATCTTTTTCAACACAAGACCGTTTTGCAAAGCTTGTTTTAAGTTTAAATAATGACAAACATATTTTTTTTTATCCGTTAATGTTGTTAACAGCTTGATCTGTTTTGATCCTGGAGGACGTTTTTGTTTTCAGGAGAAAAGGTAAATCATTATGTTCCTCATGAAGATGTTGTGGATAAGATAGATCACACTCTAGAATGTAACCATTTTCTCCTTCATCAGGCTTTGTCATAACATCAAAATGTTTTATCGCTCCCTTTTTTAACCATCTAAAGTTTTTCTTTCGGTATTGGTTGAGACATTGAAAAACCATACAAATTATTTGCATCAATGTAAGTAAGAAAACTAACATCTTTACCAGCATCAAAAGATGATCCTAAATAACTATTGTTAGCTTTTGCATAGCGTTTAACACATTGGGTAATTCCTCCTCTTATTCCCTTTTCGATAAACATATACATATCATAATCATGAATCAGCTCAAGTTCAACTTTAGTATACTTTTATTTTTTAGCATAGCATCAAAGGTAAGACTAGGTAAGGTAAAATAATGTGCTGGATCTAATTCATAATTATTTATACAAACTAATCTAAAGTTTTCAAATACATCACAGAGTAACAACACATCGGTTATCAGATACAAATCGCTATAATCACCGAGGGTTTGACAGTTAAAATGTATTCCATACTTTTTCAGCATGTTCATAGTCCGTGTCCGATATTTCGCTTAAACCCATACTATTATAAAATTGCGCTTTAGCAGGGGAGTTGAGTTACATCAAGTTTCTCCCAACTATCGGTAAACTCATATGGATACACTCCTTTTCCCTCGTTACAAGACACAAGTCTTCATCACGAAAAAAACATTTTTGTGTGAATAAATTGATCATTTTTCAAATTTTTAACCAAAGAACTTAGACTACTTGCCATGAACCTAAAGCTATCTATGAACCTTAATTTAATACCGCTATCTGTGTGTTTTTACATAAGAAATGTATTTCTCTTTGGTGTTAGGAACAACATCAACTTTATTTTGATCAAGTCCTAAATGTTTAATAATAAAATGGGTTATCATAATTAGAACTACCGTGAATTATAACGGGAAGAGATTTTTGATCTTGTCTTTTTAAATTACAAGAACCGCATAACACTGCTCTGAATTTACCAGTTAAGTGACAATGGTCTCTACAAGGAGCATTAAGAGCCTCACTAAATTCTGTGTTACAACATTCACAGTGGGTGGCTGACTTAAATCTATCACTTTCTTCCCTAGTAAGAGGTAACGTGGGTACGTTTACATTTTAACAAATCACCAATCAGATTTGCTATAGATTTAATGTACTCTACAAATTTTGAACCGGCAATTAGGACCTCGATAGAGATAGGGCTCATTAGGCAAACTGTTTACAATTTCTAGTGGTAACATATTTTCGTTGATAGCAAAATATGCACAGAAGCTTCATTGGTTCATGTATTTCTTTTACTGTTACATGTTGAGATTGTTTGTTACATTCTTCAGAGCTAGGTTTTTTTAGAATAGACTCAAAATCACAATAACATACTATAGGTACTTTATACTTAAAATGAAAGTTATTAAAAGATAAATAAGTAGGATCATCCTCATTATCTGTAAGATGAGGCATAACAACCTTTACGGGTTTGTTAGGAACACAGTCTTTTCTATGTTTTTTTAACAGTTTTTTAGCACGTAAGCCTTGAAAATGTTTTAAACAACTTTTACAAAAAGCTGCCTTTACTTCATGTTTTGTCATTTGTACACGTACTAATCTAGAAAAATTATTAATATAACAATAGTGGCTTACTCCTACATTGTTTAGAAAATAACAACAAATCTATGTGATCTTTTCTTCTCAGTCTTAACCACTTTCAGAGGATACACCTCATTATTCTTGTTAAGTCCATATACGTTTATACTAACAGTCGGATTGTTTTTTTCAAATTTACCGACTTGAATTTAGAGGTGTTGGAAACTGAATACCGTTAAAATTAAATTTATGTTGTAAATCAAAGTATCTGTTGTTTACGCGCTCCCTGTGCACACCTTTAACATAATGACATAAAATTGCCCACTTAAAGCACTCGTTATCATGTAAGTTCATCGGATTGATTACTGCTTTTTTAAGCACTTATTGTGATGGTAAAGGTATGAAAGTACTACCTCTAAGCGGTTTGTACCTGCTGAATCGTACTAAAATCCCATCAATATGTAGAAGAGTCCACCCACTCCCTTTGCTTAACTGTTCACTCTCTTCTCTACAAATTTTTCTAAACATTTTTTGTACAACTCTGGAAATGGAAGTTTTCTTCCAAAACCTTCTTGTTTCTGGTTTTGAATGCGCGAGGTGTTACCTCTTGGCTAAGAGGTTTTACATAAGTACACTCAAGCACAATATTAAACTTAATAGCATCACTTTCGGCTATGACCCTGTTAATTAAACGTTCGAGTTTATCCTCATGTTGTTGGAGAAAATCACAAATATTTAATAAATTCAAATCACTGTTTTTAAGGAAAAAAGTTTTAAGTATTCCCTTGAAAGCGGTTTTTTATCTCGATAAAACTCATCAACACGAGTAACAAATCTTCAAGACGTCTCCGCTTAGTCAATCTTGTAGGTAGAGCATCTACTTTCCATAGCCTGTTCATCACCGGCTAAACTGGAGTGTGATCTCTTAGCCATTGTAAAATTTGAATGTAAACTAATCTGAAAAAAAAAAAAAATTTCTAAAGTGGTTTAAGATAGAAGAAAGAAATATCACTTAACTAACCCTATTTACATAATATGTTTTACTTCTTTACTTTCTGATCAATCACCGTTAATTTTGTATTTTCAATGTTTTTAACCTTCTTACCAAAAATAGTTAAAATAGAAGAACAGTTTTTTTTAGAGCTTTCCTTTTCATCACCTTTAGTGGAATCAATCAAAAAACAAGCCTTTTTTTGATACCATCTGCCAATACATGCTACTTGAAACTGCAATACTTTAGGTCTTTTGTTTTAGTAATTTCGATTTTTATTAAATGTGTACCCTGCTCTCCTGGGAGAAGTAAACCTTAATCTTTTCTTATTTTTTTAAACATTGAAATTGTTGACTTAAGACTATTGGACCCTTCCCTTTCCTACTTCTAAAAAGACTATCAAAGTCTGATTCAGATTCCGTGTCTTCACTGCAAGAAGATGAGTCTGATGAAGACGATGAACTAGAAGAAGATGAAGAAGAAGAAGACGAGGAGGTTGAGGCTGATCGAGATTTCTTAAGTTTTTTAACAGATTTTTGTTTTAACTGTTTTTGATCTACCTCTCTTGCTACTTTTCTTTTCTTCTTCTTCATTTTTAGATGAGCCCGAAAGAATATAATTTAAACATTGAATTACAGCTTTAACTATTTCAGGTGTGTATTTTTTTCCCTTTCAACGGTTTTTTTACTTAAAATTGGTTTAAAAAAAGACATTACTTCATCGTATGTTTTTAACTTCTGCAGTGAGCAACGGGACCTTTCTTGACTAAGATCTACTGGGTTTAATATGTACATTGGAATAAAAAACGTTCATAAGTTGTGTTTAAGTCAAACACTAGGGCCATAGCGTCAAAGTTATTTTTCAAAGTTTCGCATTTTTTTAGTCCGTTGACTGCCTTCTCCCACATATCCAAAGAAATTTAACCCAATCGTATACAAATTTTGAATCAAAACTATCAAGCTGATCAACGCACCCTCTACTTTTGAAGAAGAAGAATGTGCTTTTCTTTGGTTGTGTCAACCACGGCATCAGATCTCATGGATTCATTGTCAGAATCCACGGTTTCCACGACATGATGGGCTTGCTCATTTTCTGCATTAAAAGAAAAAAAGAAAATTAGTTAACCTGTTAAACGCTTGCAAAAGTTAACAAAAAATATAATATTTTATTTTAACTTAAATAAATCTTAAAAGTTTATAATTATTTTAATACTACACACCACTAGACCCAAAACCCATGTGATCCTCTCACGGTCTCTCCCACGTCAGAAAGCTCACATAAACTCAGGATACAGTATTAATTCACAAATTAGTTGTGCTATCCTGTCTCCTTTTTTAATAACAAAGTCTTGATTTGAATGATTAAATAGTACAACACCTACATTCCCCGTATAGTCCCTGTCAACTACACCTGCTCCAACATCAATGAAATGATGTAGAGCCAAACCGGATCTAGGTGCTATTCTACCATAACAGTTTTCAGGTAGTTTAATTGCTATATCTGTCTTAATTAATTGTCTGCCAAATTTCTGTACTACATAATCATAGGCACTACATAAATCAAAACCAGCAGCTGAAGGTGAGCTTCTATGTGGAGGAAAAGCGTTTTCAGTTAGACGCACGAACCCTAGTTGAGACTTCGACACTAAAAAAAATAATAAGTTTTACATTAATTAAAGCTGTTTATGATAATAATTATGTATGTCTAGCTAAACAGAGAACTTACGTTAACACCGCAAGGTTTCCATTCCTCTGCTCCATAAAACTAAGTACTTATTATTATTTTAAAAGTGCGATAGAAAACTTGTGTTAACACCGCAAGGTTTTCCATTTTCTATCACACTGGTCTAAAATAAATAAATTACTAATAACAGAGAACTTACGTTAACACCGCAAGGTTTCCATTCTCTGCTCCATAAAACTAAGTACTTATTATTATTTTAAAAGTGCGATAGAAAACTTGTGTTTAACACCGCAAGGTTTTCCATTTTCTATCACACTGGTCTAAAATAAATAAATTACTAATAACAGAGAACTTACGTTAACACCGCAAGGTTTCCATTCTCTGCTCCATAAAACTAAGTACTTATTATTATTTTAAAAGTGCGATAGAAAACTTGTGTTAACACCGCAAGGTTTCCATTTTCTATCACACTATTTTATAGTTGTACTTACTTGTTAAGTGAGAAGCGGACGAGTAGAAGTCGAAAATTGAACTTGATCAACTCTCTGAAGAGGAGAACGCTATATACCCATCCAGAACTGACGTTTGAGGTTAAAGGCGAACACGTGTTGATAGAAATTTACAGTTTTAATCATTCTAAAGGTTTAAGGTGACCACGTGTCGACAAAATGTAGTAAACAAGGGTAAATAAAGGACAAATAAAAATGTGATATTATCAGGAGAGCAGACGTTGCAAGCATGTTTCGGTGCATAATCACTGTTAGCGGTGGATCAAACAATACCGCTTACTTTAAAATTAAATTGGTTGTTAGATAAAACATTTATCAGAGGTCAGGTCAATTGATATCAAAGCTTAGTATAATGAATATTATACCAATCATCTTCTGAGCTGTTGAATCTTTCACACTTCTATCTTTATTGGGATGTTAACACAAATTAAAATTAATACCTCAGTAAAAAGTTATATTTATATTAAACATATATATATATATATATATCTATACATAAAATTGTTTTACTAGTAATTCTTCAACAATCTTTTTTTTCTTTCTCTGCAATTTGAAGTTTACGAATGAATTGTACCAATCATCTTCTGAAACTGTTGATTATTTCTGCTCTTCTAACTTTATTAAGACATCAAACAAAAATTATAAAATTATTTTTTTTTTTTTTTTACTAGTAAATCTTTCACAAAATTTTTATTACTCTCAATTATAAGTTTTATGAAAAGTTGTAACCGGTCTCAAATCTTCATCCTTAGAGCTAGCTGCCAACTACTTGAAACTTGAGAGTCTTGTACGCAGTTGTTTGTATCCGTTGGACGTGAAACCTGTGCTTTGTAATATTTTGAATCACCCCACGTCCAAGTCGAAGATGAAACGAAAGAGCTCTGAATTCGTTCACCTTCACGTCTCTCGTAGAATATTTGATACCTATTTCTCAAAACTCTTAAATTGTAAGCTTTTCTTTGTTCTTCTGACATTTTAATGTTTTTTTTCTCCGCCAAAGTGGGATGAAAGTAAACAATAATATCAACTTCAATGACCTAGAGGTGAAGAATTCGTGATACGAACCGGCGCGTGCCGATAACGAAACGTAAACAATAGTAGCGACCTCGCGGGCTTATCTAATTGTTATTTAATTGAGGTCAATTGCTTTTTAATTGGGGTCAAGGTTATCTGGCACGTGCTTATCTTAAAATATGCGGAAATGTCAAAGGTTATCACTGATAAGGACCCCCCGCAGAGAGAGATAACAGGGGTCAAAGGTCCTGTCCCAGAACCTACACTTTATAACTACTTACGCATAAGAACAGATTGCGGTTTCTAATCAGTTCAGAAGCAACTCGCTTAACCTCAGAGTGTCTCAATCCTAACGTAGTGCCCAGACGGAGTATCCTAACTCTTGACTGCTAACGGAATATCCTGACTTCTGTCGGAAACCCTGACTGCTCGAAGAATATCGTGATTCAACATAACCAAAATCATTTCAAAAATTGCTTGAACCTTGAAGGCATTTATCAAATAGAAACAAACCCTAAATCTAATTTAAATCCAACAAAAAGATGGATATAATAATCATACATTAGGTAATTTTAAAATGCATTTTGAATCCTTTTAACTGGTATGGTTGTAACGAAAATTACAAATATTTCACCTAACAGGTAATGGAAAACTCACTGCTTATAGTTATAGTAGTTCTCTCTGATCGTAAAAAGATGTATACCAAATATACATGATATATACCCAATTATGTCACAAAAATATACAATGAATCCATCGAATTACAACATAATTTCTTCAAAAACACAAAACTGTCATTATTGTTCAAGTGCTAGTACTGAAATTTACGTACAGTCAATCAAATACATTTAATCTTCCAAAGACACCACGTGCAAAGCCGCAGGTAAGAGCTAGAATCTTATAAAATGCCTGCGAATTTCTTTTCTGAATCGAATCAACAATCAAGAAATATTTTTTAATCAAGTAGAAACGTTATTGAAATGAATAAACACAAATTCTTAAAATTCAAACACTATGAATCTGGCTCACTAAAAAAACTTTCTGTAAAATATTATAGTTTTATTTTACAATATCAAACAATACCGGACATTTTAAATTCAACCGAATTAGCTAAACAATAAAGTAAATTTAGAAATCAAATTTAGATTTGATGGCATATATGAATAAAATATACACAAATGTGTTTACATTTACATTTATGAAAAATATTAACGCGAAAATATTAAAAGCATGTTACTAATTTTTTTTAAGTAAATTTTAATACGATATTATAAAAAACGACTAAACGTGAAGGAGATATTTATGAAATATTGTACGGTATTGTATATGCCTGGTAGTAGACATAGATTGATAATTTAGACATTTACTTAAGTCAATTCCACTAGAACTGATGAATACACACAGCTGTGGCTGTCGGAATTAATCAAAATTTGATGTATTCAACCTCCCGCTGGTGTTGATTGGCTGCGGTTGGGTGCGTTACATGATTCCATGTCACCTGTGTGGCTAAATTGAGTAAAGTACACATGTGCTATAGAAGCAAACCCATTATGAAAGTAAAACCTAATTAAAATAAATCATTAATAAAAACACCTCATGATGCTTCTTACACTTTTCGTTGATAGTTTGCTTTAATCGGTGGACGGGTTCCTTAGATCAAATCTAACACATAACATATTTGTCACAAAGGTTTTTTTTATTATATTAAAGGTCTCCTTATTTAATGCTTTAATTTGCTCATTGTTATTGTTATGTTTGCTATTGCAAATAACTTGTTTTTTATGTGTCTTATAATATTATTCTTAAATATGTCTAATTAATATCATCTAAAAAATAAAGATGGCAAGATTGTTTTTAAATATACGTATTTTAATTACTAAAATTTTCAGTAATACAGGGTGGGGCAGCATAACTTCCTTTTTTTAAACTTAATAAAACGCATTGTATTAGTCATAAAATTTTATTTGGTTTTTACGATGTAGGTACATACATAAAGTTTTGTTTTATGTGATTTTGAAGAGTAAATCAGGTAGGTGACGTCCCCCATTCTGGATACATTAAGTATACGGATTTATGGTGTTTTGCAATTACCCTTTCAAGCATAGAAGGCGTTATGTTGGAAATTTCTTCCTGGATGTTGTTCTTTAAGTCTTGAAGGGTCCTTGGACATTTCACGTAAACTCGAGATTTCATAAAACCCCATAGAAAAAAATCACAAGGAGACAAATCGGGAGATCGAGCAGGCCATTGCAAATCGCACCTGATTGAGATAATGCGTTCTGGTAAGTGCTCCCTCAAAACAGCCATCGATTCTCTTGGGGTGTGTGCTGTTGCACCATCTTGCTGGAACCAAACGTCCCCCAAGTCCAAATCATCTAGCCGTGGGAAAAAAATCCTGTAACATGTTTACATACTGGCCCGAATTCACCAATAATTGCAGATGAGGGAATTGCACACCACACTGTCTCTTTAGGTGAATACAAAGGCCTTTAGTGCAATTCTCAAGGATTGGTGTCATTCCAGTATAGCTCATTTTGTGTTTATTCACGGACCCACACAAACGAAAATGGGCTTCATCAATAAAAAACACAATAGCGTCCTCGAAAACGACATCCAGAAGAACCTCACACGCCGAATATTGTAGTCACGTTCTGACAGTTTCTGCACAATCGCAATCTTGTATGGGTGGAAATGTAGGTCTTCATGGAGAATTCTCCTCACAGAACGATTGGAAAGTCCAAGGGCAGACGCATGTTTGTGCGCTGAATACCGTGGTGATCGCAACATTGAAGCTCAAACTGCCTCAATGATACAGGCAATGTTGGCTTCGATCACTGTTCAGGTGATCTACTGGGCCGTGGGACTTCAGTTCTTAGTTTTCTTGCACTTGAAGTTTTTCTGAACGTAGTGACCCACATAAACATTTATTTCTGTCCGGAACACAGACCAACGGGGCTAAATTAAAGCGATTCCGAATGGCGCGCTGGGTAGCGATTACTGAACATCCACTGGAAAAGTAGGCCTCAACGACAAACGCACGCTCCTCACTTTCCAACACATAATGGCGACTGAACTCTGCCAGGACAGAACTTTATAGCCCCGCCTCTTGAACGAGCCAGCTAGCGCTCCGCTATGTCATCAACCAACTAAATGGCGCGCATTTAAAAAAAGGAAGTTATGCTGCCCCACCCTATATGTTAACAAAATACCATTTACATTTTTTTTCTCTCCGGTCAAGAAGCTTATAAACTGCACTTGGTCCTATAAGAACTTAACGGTGCTTCCGGAGTGACAGGATATTCAGGATGGGTAAGATTAGGGGGTAGGGGCACTAAATCTCAAATTCATGTCTCCCCGGAAGAAGAGGAGGCCAGCTCTGTACCAGCCTCTCCAGTCAAAGTAGGCAGGGGGTGGCATACCCTTGTTGAGGTTAGCAAGAACCTCTGAGGTTAGGGAACAAACCCCACCAACTCCAACAGTCATCTCCCGCCTGAACTATCGAATTGCCCAGAATCTCTACATTTGCGGTTAGTGATGTGCCGCTCCTGGACATTCATAAGGTTGCCCAGATTTAAGTAACACATCGGTTTTTGCTGTGTCCAGTGGTAGGTTCAACTGTTCAACTGGAGGGTATAAAACCTGCCAGAAGTGATCCCTGCTGGGTTCCCCATGAAAATTTACTCGAGTTCCTTGTTACCTCAGCTCTTTCAATGATAAAATTGCTATAATTTACCTATATCGGACCTCAGGATGTTTACCCCATGGGAATTATATTTTTCCATAACAATTAAGTTATTCTTATAAACTACTTAAGTTCATAAGTAATAAACTAAAAGGCACTTTTATTCATACAGTCTAGAAGTACACCAGACCACGTGCCTAAGAACAGACTTATTCTTAAGTGCACTATACTTCAATACAGATATCGCTTTCCATCCTCCACTCAAAAAACATAAATGTCACCAGTAACCCGCGCGTGTTCAATGACCCTCATCCAAATCTTACGGGATAACATGAAACCTCTTCAAAAACAATGTTTCCCCTGTAGAAAAGAGCTTAATTGTAAAATATGAAGTCCTCAACAAGCTTTGTTCTCTATTTTTTTAATTTAGCTTCACTGAAATCACAGGCATCATTATCCAACTTTTTTCAAGTTTCAAGTTGCAAGTTTCATACAAAATTTAAAACCTCTAGTAGTGTTAATACTAGTTCATAACGTACCATTACTAAAGAGTAAGAATACTGTTTCGCTTACATTACATTTATATGTAAAAAAAAAGGTTAGCTACATTCAATTTAACACTACATTTTTATATAACATTAAATGTTAAATAAAGCAACGTATAACAGTTAAAATGTTAATTATATGTAAGTCCTGATTATTCTATTTCATGTTTGAATTATGAATGAGAAAGGCAGGTACTAATTAGTGATACACTGAAAGAAGCTTTCGATAAGTTAAGCTTACATTAAAAGCTACTTGTCCTGGCTGATAATTACAATTTACGTGGATGAGTATAAAACTGATTTTCGATTATATCCTCATAATGAGAGATTTCACTATAGAATTTCATTATACAGCACCAATTAACACAATACCAATCTCACTCCGTTCATGCTAAAACTGATCAAATACATGAGATAAATGGATATTTACAAACCTAAACCCTACAGTAGGTAAGGATATTATGATAACAATCCAACAATGTAATGTTATAATCAGCTAATTATAGCAGCTATAATTTTACAGCTGATTGCTGTGATTCACAAATAGTAATGTCACATATTGGCAGTTGATATTGTTTACTACTTGGCTTTTAAAAATTAGTTATCTTCTTTCCTTACTTTTCAACCTATTTTTTAAATTCGTACTTTTCGATTTTTTACAATTTTACAAAGTGTGATAACTGTACCGTTTTTATAATGTCGCATTAGATATATTTATTCTAAAAGAATATTTAAAATGCCGCCATTTTACAAATAATTTTTTACATTTTTTACGAGGTCTTTAGTTTGTAAAGCTACATGCCAAATTCAAAGTACTATAACAAGCCGTTCTCAAATTATAAATAATTAGATAACAAAAATAAGATGAGGGCTGTTTAAGTAATTATTGAGTTTTTTTTAATTTTCAGTATTATATTTCTGATATAGTTAAAGTTTCACTAATCTGGGTTATTAGAAAATTTAGGCGGAATTTATAGCTACTACTTGTGAAATTAATGGTCTAACGTGATGCCTTGATGGGGGCTATATGGGCTAAATATATAGAAATATTTGTTCCTACAGAAATGAAATAAACCTCAATTAACCTTATGTAATTTTTTAAATAAAAGTCATTGTAATTAAACATTTAGAAAATTAAATATATTATTGTGTGTGTGTGTGTGTGTGTGTGTGTGTGTGTGTGTGTGTGTGTGTGTGTGTGTGTGTGTGTGTGTGTGTGTGTGCGTGCGTGCGTGTACGCGCGCGCGCGCGTGTAAAAGCTAACATATAATTTCTCCATATTTTATACAAAAACATACATGTATATATAATGTTTTGTGTAAAATTTGGACAGATAATATGTTGGTTTTTAGACACATTCTTCTTTGCAATGAGCCAATGTCGTACAACCCTCGTGCTAGGTTTCTTATTGGTCAAGTTTGGCACGCTACCTCAGTACTATTATGTTTTGTGATGTAGACATTAGCCTCCTGGAGGCCGTATTGGGTCTTGTGGCATTTGTTCACGCACCAAAAATTATTTTACTCTTGTCTATGTCGTTTCGGAAAGTAAATCGGTAGTTTCTCTTGATTTGTGGTGAAAGGCTTAACCTTAGACAGACTTCATAACAGGGTGGATTCTAAATCCATTCTTCCTTTTAATTCACCACTCTAAAATTTCACTCGTATGTCTGAACTAAGTAGGGCTTGTTTGTTCGTCGTGTACTATAATTTTAATTGCAGCTTGTCTAACTTAAATTGTCTGTGTATGGTACTGAGTATACTTATTTCTAGTTAGTTTAAATCCTTTGGTCTAGCTCTCTATTTTTCATTTGTAATAACTTAGGAATGTCTTTGGGCAGATTAACGTCAATTTTTACGAGTTACTACTTATTATATAGCCTCTGTTAATGTGCTATATTATCACACATATGAATAATATGAGTATTTGGAAGATAGTGTAAGTGGATGGCGAAGTTTGTGACTTGGAAGGTTAGAAGCTATGGAGAGGTTTCATTCGGAAATGGAAAAGGAGGGATCGGGCATAGTGGCCAGTATTGATGTTGCTGGCTTTGATTTTGGATTAGCGGGCAATGAAATAATGGCAATGAAACATGTACTAGAATAAAATCAGAAAATAATACTTAGAAACTAACTATATGAGCTTAAATCACATAAAAGTATCTTCTTCTGTAGTTGGTTTCGGGCTCGAAAATAGTATCCAAACCACGTGAGTACAGAGGGATATCAGAGTGCCGGGTATTTGGATGTAAGTGAAGAAATGGCTAGATATAAAAGGATTTAAACTTATTTAGACAGCAAGGGCAATCTAGTGATTTAACCAAAAATTTTACTCCAATTCCGCCTAACTATGTTAAAAAGTCTAATACTTAGTTTGGATTCAACATTGAAATGTGGGACTTTCAAACGTTTAGTATTTAGGTAACGAGAACTATAAACATTACACCATAATATTGTTTGACTCCTCTTTCCTACATTGAAACAGATGTAAATGACCTGTTCCAATAACATTCTAGGTTTAGGACTAATTATAAGAAGTGTTATAATCCTAAGGTAAGAGTACGCCACACCACGTGTCATGTAAGATCACCATATTCACTAAGTTTGCATGCGAAATTTCAAATCAAAATAGCTTTTTCACTATTTTAATCTTCTGTGGAGATAGATTTCTTTACGTAAATGATATTTTTATATCCCACCGGCAGACAAAAACAAAAACTGTGTTAGCCTACTGACTTGAATGACGCTCAGCCAAATTCCGTGGTTGGGCTCGCACCATTATAGAACTCATTGTTGTGTATGTAGATATGAAGTTTCATTTGAATGTAAAGTGTAAGGATGAGATCTTTCTCGAGATATCTTACCAAATTATACATTCCTTTTTGTTTAGTAAGTTAGGTTTTATGACAATATAAATACAAGTGTCAATTTTAAAAATCTTGTAAAATTTGTTTACAAATTTATTTATTCTATTATTTGCTTGTTTCCAACGTGTTACCCATAAGACCAATGTAAAAAATATTTACTAACGCTCAGACAAATCCTATGAAATGAAAAGCGCCATCAACGATCTCAGACAAACAGAATTTTTTCACCTTTGCGAATGATAAGCTTCTATAACGCACAACAAATGATTCATGTACATATAGTAAAACTGTCACCTTTTAATGATAAGCCTTTTTCATTTGGGCCTGATTAACTGAATTCAGTTTTACATGATTACGTGAGGAAAACTGTCTAACGTATCTACACAGGGATAACCTCCACCATCAAACTCGACGTTTCCTATGTAAGGTTAGAGTGTTATAGGAAATTTCAAGTCTATAACTCAATTTGTTGTAGAGATATAATGAGGAAAGATATGCTCCATGAGTGATAGATAGGCTTCGAAAATCCTCAGCAAAATCCTTTATATGCCCCATTATTTGTCTTGATTTTGCCCATGCAGAAATTAAGTTGTTTACAACATTTTAAATCTAGAGCTCAATTCATTCTCAAGATATCCTGTTCAACCCAGATAAAACGGCGCAAGAAAAATATTTGAAGACTTCGTTGTGAGTTTTGGAGTAAATTTAAAATTTCTAGTTCATCACATTCTAGAGATACCCTGAATACAATTATTAGACTTAGCTACCACTCAACGAAATTCCATGGAGAAACATCTACCCACTTCAAGCTTGATCCCAAATGGCAAGTCTGTAGAATAATTTGTTCTCTAGGTATCCAGCGAACAGGCAAATAAATAGGCTTTGGAATATTCTTGGTAAAAGGTTTTGTTAATACCCCTCTAAAGATATTATTATGCTTAATCTTGTTAAGTTTGACACATGTCGTTTATTCAGAGCTATCTAGATGGTCTTTTACAATTGGTCTATTTTTAAAAAGTTTTGGCTTATTAAACTTTACTAATACCATTATGTGTTAATATTAACATTTTAATAGTTTTCCAAAACAGATAATTGTGTTTTTGTGTTATTGAAATGGAAATTAAACCAACTTATTGAGACACAGTTTTATTAATAACATCGTCCTCTACAGTTCGTGGAACCATATGCAAATGAGATAAACTTTGTTTGCTTTGTTACAGCGTATATTTAGATTAAAAAGCTTAACAAATTATCATATTGAATGTTTATGTTTGAGGTACAAATACAATAGAACTTAATAAGTAATATTTTTATTGAAACTCAATAATCTGTTTGTATATGCCATTATACTCGTAATTGGCTCTCCAACCGTGTATTCCGTAGGAGTGTCACACTACTAGTGTAATGAGTGTTGTAGTGTTGTAGGGGTGATGGCAGCATGAAGTGGATAATGACGAGGCAATAACGTTCCACCATACTCTGTTGTTCAGTCTGTATTAACCGTTCTAAAAACATCGCCGTCAATTCCGTCATATGGTGTAGAGTGACTGTAGATAGTGATGTTCGAATTGACATAATTAGGAGTATCAAAAAGTTAACAAAAGAGTAATAAACCTACTGAGATAATTATTTAGGTAGAATATGCAGGGTCAAGACCATAACTTTTACACTATTTTCTCTAGGGCTAATAACCCTCTTATAGAAATGCAATGAGATAAAAATCCCCCTCCATTACGTGCACCCACGTTTTTATTTCATTTTTTCAATTTTCATTAATTTTACTTGTCGCCTTTTTCAGCTAATAAAGGGCCTACGAACAACTGCCAAATATAGTGTTGCTGTAGACTATTTGTTAAAAATGCACCACGCTTATAAAGAAGTTATGGGATACTAATTTCTAAACACACATTAAAACATGCTTTTCAAACCCTGAAAGATTTTTAATTTGTTTACATAAAGCTAATACGCACTACAAAACTCTACATATATATCCAAAACCCAACTCAATACTTTGGCAACGAGCAAGAAATATTCCACTTAAAACTCAACACTATAAATATAAAAGGTTTAAGAAAGTATCCATAAATTAATATTAAAATATACAGAGCCTCCATCTAAACTGTGACACTCATATTATCTCAAAAATTACTTAATACTCTTAATAGTGATGCCATAAAATATAGACGTGAAGTCTTATTCCAAACGTCACGCCTTTAGAATAACTGTGCTCTTGATATCCTGCAAACAGGCAGACAAATACGCACAGAAGAGACATGGCCAAAGCCTCTTAGTGGCAGGCTGTTATTAACACCCATTTGACGATATCTTTTTTTGTATGAGATGTCGTTTGACAAATTTCGAAGCCTTTGCTTTCAAATATTTTGGGTTGACTAATAAATGGGAATAGTTTTAAATAATAACATAGTCGTTTTTTTTTCTTTGTTTTAGCATCCAAAGTTCCATTTTATACAATTTTCCCCCTATTCTACCGTTATAATCGGTACGTGTATTCTTGAATCTGTAGTTTACTAGATCTCCAGGTTAGAAACTTCAGCGTTTACTCACCTATATGCTTCATCCCTGCTTTTAATACCAGCATCACATATTTCAAACATCTAGCTGCAGCTAGAATATGATTCGTCAAATTCTTATATTTTAAAATATATTATGGTTTTTAAACTTTACAAACATTACTGTCCGTTAATATTAATAATTTAAATGTTCTACGAGAAACATAATTGCATTTTTGATATACTAAAATTGAAAATAATAGAACTACTTATTACGACACAGTTATATACCACAATATCGTTTACTTTCGTTGGTTAAACGATATGCAATAAGATGCAGTTTGTTTGTTTTGTTACAGAGTATATTTAAATGAAATAGCTAATAGCATTATGAATTTTTGTGTTCAAGACACGAATGAAATAAAACTTGATAATAAACATTTTAAATCCAGAAACATTTTGCAGAAAGTAAGTAATCTGTTTAAATTAAAAAGCTTAGCAAATTAAAATATTGAGTGTTTATATTTGAGGTTCGAATAGAGTAGAACTTAAAAAGAAATATTTTTATTGAAACTCAATAATCTGTTTGTCTATGCCATTATACTCGTAATTGGCTCTCCAACCGTGTATTCAGTAGGAGTGTCACACTACTCGTATATGACTGCTGTAGGGGTGATGGCAGCATGAAGTGGATAATGAAGAGGTAGTAACGTTCCACCATCCTTTGTTGTTATTTGTTTCAACCGTTTGATTGGTTTGTATTAACCGTTTTAAAAACATCGCCTTCAATTCCGTCATGCGGTGTAACGTGACTATAAATAGCATGTTTGAATCGACACAATTAGGAGTATCAAACTAATAAATAAAAGACTAATACATCCATCGAGAGAAGTTATTTTTAGTTGGATATGCAGGCAGACCATGGTTTTTACCCTATTTTTTCTTGTGCCCAGAACTCATTGGCAGAATACAATGATATGGAAATCCCCTTCCATTATGTGTCATACACGCTTTCATTTTCCTTATTCGATATTCAAGAATTATAGTTGTCGCTCGTTTCAGATAAAATAGTCGTTAAAAACTTTTCAAGTTAAAAAAGAGAACCAACGAACCATTATCAACTAAACAATATTCAAGAGCCCTTGACGGCACTTTTTCAAAAACTACTGGCCTTAAAATGTTTTTACATGACTGATACATAATAAAAGCTCTAGATTTATGTCCACAACACTAATCAATCAATTGGTACCAAACAAAAATTGTTTACTCAAACGCAACGCTGTAAATATAAAAGGTTTCAGAAACTTTCAATAAATAAATATTACACTATACGACACTAATGGTATCTCAAACATAACTTTATTTACGAAACTATTGTGTGATTAATTTCCAACTTAAAAAGCATGAAGTTACTCTTGAGTGAATTTTACTATTACTTATTGCCTCAGGTGTATGGGAACATCGTTATACTGTACGAGTATATATGAACCATTGCAGAAAAACGGTAAACACATACCTAAATATCCTCTTTTTTACGTAATTATATCGTTTAGGGGACTGCCCACGAGGAGTAATAAGAAAACCTTAATCCAAAATATCCGACTTTAAACGATTCACTTAACAAAATCGCGGCTTAAGTTGTTATGTTATATCGAGTATGAATTGCTGCATTAGTACTATTTTAATTGATTAATAGAATGTAAACAAAGCTGTTTTCACAAGCTCGTTTGTAACTACAATCCACTGCAATAATGTGAAAGCATTAGTGATAATGTTTTCGCAATTTGTCCAGAATCACTCCAGTCTCATAAGTTAATCAATCGAGCCAATCATTTAACCAATGTCACTATTGTATGTTACACCTATTTGAACAGCCAAGCCGTTTGTAGCCTGTTTGTAATGTGTTAATTGATATCCCTGTTTAATCCCTTTTTTCGATAGTTTCTCACACACGTTAAGTTTATTTCTATTTTTTCAAGACTGAATAAGGCTGATTTTTAACTTTCCTATAATTGTAAGGATGAAGAAAAATAATTCTCTACATCTAAGATTACAATTTTCTTGTACCTACTTGCCATCGCCAAGCTTTCAGTAATGTGAATGCCGTTTCATAGATTTAATCGCTGAAACTACCTGAAGAGATCCAGTAAAATCGAATCATCTGTCAATTACTCCGCTCGGAATGGAAAAATAGTAGAGACAAGTGCTCAATCACTTGTACTCCGTATTTCTATCTTACTTATCTTACTCAGTACTGTATAAAACAAAATTGAACTAGTAATGGATTTATCCCATTATATCTGTCTTATTATGTAAACGAGCAATGTTTGCAAGTTCAGTTTAAGAAATATCTCCTATGATTTCTTAAACGTTTTTTGTGTTCCCAGAGATTTTGACCTCTATAAATCGATTGATCCTGGTCCCAACAGTAGGATCCAAGATTTTTACTATCAGCTGCATAAGTAATTAAATCACAGAACCACCTCAGATAACAATCTAAAAAAAAACAGGCATGGCTACAAATAAACGTATCCAAAACGAACAGTGTTTGTATTTCCAAACGGTTTTTTTTTAAATAAATTAATAATTTATTAAGTTTTTTTATTATATCGCTACCGTATTTTACATTCAGTGCCCCCTCCACTGAGGATTTTGAATGCAGAGAAAAGGGAAATTAGCCGAAAACCTGTCATTGCAACATCCATAATGTCAACGCTCGGCACGATTGGTTACGCAAAGAAGCAGGTACACCAATCTCGGGGCTAAGCTGAACGAGAAGAAAATAAACGATCGCCAACACGGCGCTGTTTGACGATCTGAGCATAACGACCAGGAAGAGCGCGCCCGAGTCCCACAGAGCTACAAACCTGAAAGAGCTATCTAATAAAAGCATCAATAGCCGTTAAATGTTAAGTATATCCACGATGGAGCCACGTACTTCCCTCAGATACGAGTGCGGAACAACACCGACAAAGATTCATTCGGCGACTGCTGTCTAAATGGGAAGTTCGGATACTCTGTCTTCGCCCTCCCTTCATTCAACTTTGCCGACTATCTAACCAGCAACTCCACGGGCGTCTATTGCTGTAACACCGGAGGCCAGTTCTACCAGCGGTTGAACGTCGCAACTCAGCCAAAGAAATAAGCAAAACGACTAAAGACCTCGTAACTGTCAGATGTTCTTCCTCGGCCTTGGTCTAGCTGTCACTAATTACTGCAAACGCAGAAATTCAACCAAAATCAACGTGGTTTAACTTCGGATATTAACGCACAAGGCACCATTTTATAAATGAAGATGTCAATTGTCAATATGATACGCACACCAAAGTTTGACTCTACCACAACTTTGCAACAATTAACCTTAGAAGCAGCTGTCATGAAGTTCAAAGCAGATCAGATCAAATTATCATTGCGTCGCATCGTAAGGAATAGTTGAAAGGATTGCATTCCGCTTCGTAACACTGAGGCTGCGTCGATTTGCTCACGCACCACCCGCCTTTATAATTACTCAACTGGACAATCACCTAATTGCCCAACAACATGCCTTTCAACCATCAAGTGATGATCTCAAGAATGGATTTAACATTGAATCGAAAGACATCCCTTCCAGCATTCAAAGTCGCTTCAAACAATACAATACGGAGCATTCGAAAATTGAATTCAACACAATCCACTTTGGTAACCGCCTGTTCCAACGGTACGTCATTAAGAGAAACTCAAGACCTAGCTGTGGAAGGAAATCGACACCGTGCTCCAGGTTATCAGAAAGGGATAGGAGCAACCTTCGGAGTAAGACATTATCCTGCCATCAAAGTTTGTTGGATGGTACACTACAAATTTTTAGATGGTCTGCCGATATTACGACGCTTTAGCCAATCCGATTTTCCCATTATTACACCCATCAATTTAGAATGGCTAAAAACAAAGGAACACTGTACATAGACCTGGGCTACAGTTCCTACAGCACAAGGCATAAGACCGTCTCATTATAGTTTACCGTAACGTTAATTTAAGTTCGATCAGATCGTAGAGAACATTTCCAACAAGCAATGCATTTGGAGAAAGGATCTACCTAATATCGAGTACCCAGTGACTTAGATCAGTCAAATTAATTTAAAAAGAATCTTTTATCCAATTACAATATCATATATCCACACAATCTAAGGTAAGTTATTTTCAACTCTGTTATATACACACACTGATTGGGAATAGATTTAAATTTATATGTAGCCATAAGTCGTGTTTACACTCGATTTTAAAGATTTCTAACCCTAATTATCCTAGCATACTTTTTAAATTTATTACGGCTAACATCATCTGCAGAGTACACTAAATAAGTTTAGAGTTTTTTTTAACTCTATAAATTTTAGGCAAAAATATTTTTGGAACTTCTAATATTCCTTTCTTAAATGTAAACTATTAAGAGAAGTTTAGTTTCTATTTCCTAATTTTAAAAACGTTTAACATTATGAAAATAAAAAAAAACTGCTTAACAATTTTTATATAGCATGCTACTGCAAAAGCAATTTCAAAAGTTTTTTAAGCTTTTGCCACATTTCCAACGGTTTTAATCGGCAAAAACATATTTTTTTAAAGAAATAATCGTTGAGAGTCGCTAAATTCTGTGTTTAACAATTTGTTAGATAGTTTTTGAGCTCTTGTAGTAAACGTTTTAATATTATGAATTACTTTTAATGTAATACTTTGGCTTCAGCAGTCTTTTTTGTATGCAAGTCGATATTTTACGGTACCCGATAGTCCTTTTTATGACGTCATCGTGTGACGCTTCCCCAAAGTGACGTTAACGAAATTATAATTTCGTATTCCTCCACAGAAACTTACCATCTCGTGAGGACAACATTATTATAAGTATATTTTAAAAAGATTCAAGGCAGTTTGAAAATAATTATTATTTCAGTAAACACTGTTTTATTTCAAATGAGTAAACGTTTAAAGGCAAGAGAAAAATTAATTACTTAGCGCTAAAATATATTCTGTATTCCCGCACTTTAATTCATTAACTGGAATTAAAGTAGGCGAATTTCAAATAACTTCTCATTAACATTTTTTTAGTTGAAATTGCGTCGTAAGATTTATATTATTTAAAAGGATTGACTTGAAAGACGAATATGGCTTTGCAATTTTATTGTTGAGTTAGAAAAAAAGTAACTTGCCTAATTGATTTTTAAATATTTTAGATGACAAAAATATTAAATAAGTGAATGAAAGTGATATACTCCATTTGGTTGTAGTTTAAATAATGATACAGCACAAGGCATAAGACCGTCTCATAATAGTTTACCGTAACGTTAATTTAAGTTCGATCAGATCGTAGAGAACATTTCCAACACGCAATGCATTTGGAGAAAGGATCTACCTAATATCGAGTACCCAGTGACTTAGATCAGTCAAATTAATTTAAAAAGGATCTTTTATCCAATTACAATATCATATATCCACACAATCTAAGGTAAGTTATTTTCAACTCTGTTATATACACACACTGATTGGGAATAGATTTAAATTTATATGTAGCCATAAGTCGTGTTACACTCGATTTTAAAGATTTCTAACCCTAATTATCCTAGCATACTTTTTAAATTTATTACGGCTAACATCATCTGCAGAGTACACTAAATAAGTTTAGAGTTTTTTTAACTCTATAAATTTTAGGCAAAAATAGTTTTGGAACTTCTAATATTCCTTTCTTAAGGGAAGTTTAGTTTCTATTTCCTAATTTTAAAACGTTTAACATTATGAAAATAAAAAAAACTGCTTAACAATTTTTATATAGCATGCTACTGCAAAAGCAATTTCAAAAGTTTTTAAGCTTTTGCCACATTTCCAACGGTTTTAATCGGCAAAAACATATTTTTTTAAAGAAATAATCGTTGAGAGTCGCTAAATTCTTAGTGTTTAACAATTTGTTAGATAGTTTTTGAGCTCTTGTAGTAAACGTTTTAATATAATGAATTACTTTTAATGTAATACTTTGGCTTCAGCAGTCTTTTTTGTATGAAAATCGATATTTTACGGTACCCGATAGTCCTTTTTATGACGTCATCGTGTGACGCTTCCCCAAAGTGACGTTAACGAAATTATAATTTCGTATTCCTCCACAGAAACTTACCATCTCGTGAGGACAACATTAAAAAGTATTTTAAAAAGATTCAAGGCAGTTGAAAATAATTATTATTTCAGTAAACACTGTTTTATTTCAAATGAGTAAACGTTTAAAGGCAAGAGAAAAATTAATTACTTAGCGCTAAAATATATTCTGTATTCCCGCACTTTAATTCATTAACTGGAATTAAAGTAGGCGAATTTCAAATAACTTCTCATTAACATTTTTTTTAGTTGAAATTGCGTCGTAAGATTTATATTATTTAAAAGGATTGACTTGAAAGACGAATATGGCTTCGAAATTTTATTGTTGAGTTAGAAAAAGAGTAACTTGCCTAATTGATTTTTAAATATTTTAGATGACAAAAATATTAAATAAGTGAATGAAAGTGATATACTCCATTTGGTTGTAGTTTAAATAATGACAATTAATTAATTAATTGTTAAAAACTTTATTTTTTACAAAATTTATAATTTTGTATTATAATTAAAAAATGTTAATATCAAATTATACGAAATTTTAGTTTTAAAAGTTTTACTTCAAATTCAAGGCCACTCATACTGTCTTCATAGTTTTTAAGGAAAAGTTTCAAACAGCGAATTGACAATAATTTGGACAGACTAGTACATTTTGTAACAGCTTTGCTATATTGTATCTACTAGGAAAGATGCGGTTAGTTTATAAACATAATTTTACCTTTAGGAATGTTCTATAACTCTTATGCTATTAAATCTAAAAAATGTATACATATTTTTTATATTCTCTCCGATTTTAAGAAATAACCAACAGAATCTGAACATAATTAAATCTAAATTAAACCATACATGGTATTTTAGACAGTAATTTGTTTAGCATTTTAATTTTTGTTAGTTTAACCGAAATATTTCACTTGCTGGTCGAGTATGCTACCACTACACCACAGAGCACTTACTTTTTAGGATTCAATTACTTAGTATTTGACTGTTTATGTCATACTTATGTTTGAATAACCAAAGTAACATATGATTGGAAAGCCAAATACGTATAAAACAATTTTAAAATACAGAAAAAGTTTATATATGGCAATAACTAATTTAATATCAATTCATATTTAATTAAAAATACTACCTGCTTAGTCGGGATTCAAACCCGGAGGGTAGTATGATTGCCCTGAAAGTGACAGGTACAGGTTCGAGTTCCGGTAGAGGAAGCACTTATTATGAACCATTATTGACTATGACAAAATATTTCTTTAAAATAATAAAGAATGTTTTCATTACTTATGAAATAATGCACAGTTATGGGATATCTTAGATGATAGGTATTCTAACAATACCTGACCATTTCCAATTTAAACATAACACTGCAGCTTGTTAAGATTATACAAACATAAGAGTAAGATGGAGTCATAGACGTGGAATTGAGGACAAGTATCTTAAGTTAATGTTTAAGTACAGTAAAAATAATTGATTTTTTCTTAACTTGTAATACCTCTATCACAACTATGGAAATTGTCGATATTACCATTAGAAAAGGTTAAAGGCTTCATATGAGCTTACGACCAAAGGTACTTAAACCTAATGGCTATTTTCTATTCCAGGTGCCTTCCTCTCTACTGTTCTCAACTGTGGAGATTGAGAATAATTTCATTTTAATCGCTAAAGAGAGCCAAGAGCTCAGCGAATCCAACATGTAATAAACGGTTGAATGGCCTTGCCCTCCTTTCAATTCATTATCCCACTCCAATTACAAGTAATGAAGTGATTCATGGAAAGGCCAGAAGTGGAGATAAAAGATTAGTTCTATATTTTTTATCCTAATTTGTTATAGGCTATATTACTAAACAATAAAGTTCGGTTTACTATATTTAAATCGTTTTCAAATGTTCCTTTTCAACGGTACGATTTTTATGGTTATGTACAATTTATCATGTCTGAGGCTATGTCCATATGAAAAGGCAAAGACCAATGTTTGAATATGGCCACATTAAAATTAAAACAGATCATGTTGTTCTTTTATATTTTTTTACTCGGTTCAATAGAATGTAAATTCTGTATTCTCAATGTTTTCAGGCAAATGCGTTTTCTATATCTGAAAGTTCTACAACATTCTCAACAGTCGGACATCTTCCAAATGGAATGGATTATTATTCCATTTTCTTGCCCTGCCATATCCAGGCATGTAGCATTTTTTAGCATTTTTTTTCTTTTTAGAAGATTGTGTCCCAATTAAATCACTTACTGAACATGATCTAAATTTCTAATGAGACATGAGCTTAACATTTTTAAATTCACAATTATAGCTTTACAAAATAAAATAAGAACGAATCAAGGAAATAAAATTTGTATCCCCCATTGTCTTGAGTTTTGCATAATGATGCAACATCTAATTTCAGCGCGATCTAATCAAGTAGCTAATAGCTAATCCACTCAATTTCTGTTGAAATCGGTTCAAAGCTCTTAAAAAGATATCACTAACATTACAAACTTATGAAAATTAGGTGTAATTTATCAAATATGCAGAAATTGTATGTAAATATGTGTTAACATGCATAGAAAGGCTCGAAAGCTATTTTTACAATAAAATATATTGTTTTAATGATTGATTTTGTAATTAAATAAATATTTTAATTTCAAAATAATTAAAACTTTAAATGTGGCTGGGCATATTTCATGTATGTTTGCCTGTATGTCTGTCTATCTGTTATTTAAATTATTAAGACTTTAAGTAAGGTACCATGTCACTGGATTTCGACGTGGCAAAGTGAGTGACGTTCTATAACACCTGACTGCGAAAATGCCTTTTTGATGTCACCTGTAGTAATTAAGACAGGCAGCTACACTCCATACTTCATTGTGTTGGAAATTTACTAATATAAAAGTTTAAACACGCAAAACTACGTACGTCGGGCTTGTACACTTGTACTGTGGTGGACTCAGCTACTACTGAAAACTGGCACAACACATAACCGTTTGTCTTTCGTGACAAGCACTGCCATAAGCAATCCCTTAAAAGGTTACGTTTCATCCAAATATTACAGGATTATTTTTTGATTGGCTGAGCTTTTATAGAAGCGTATCGTTCGTGGGGTTGGAAAAATATCATTCCTTTCTGTCTACGTGAATTTCTGTCCGCACGATATCTCAAAAATTGACCCGTAGACTTTAAACCATTCTTGAACCTTCATTTCTCAACTGTACAGGATGTAAATTAATTAATATGTCCCTGGATATATTCCAAACGGATTGAGATATCGACGAACAACCTTCATCATATTTATTGAAGTACTTTTTGGATTTTTTTATTGATGACAGATTCCCCCCCCCCTTTTCAAGGGAGGGTATGGTGGTAACTTTAAATTTTCAAATTGCAACCTCTATCTTGTGTCATATCATTTTAAATTTATATTCAATCGAAACACAATTACATGAACAAAACATCACTTCGACGATCCTAGCAAAAGCTATGGGCAAATAAACCTTTTAGATTGTAATGCTACTTAGAAAACCAACCATGGGTAAGAACCAAAAAAACCAAAACTAAGCACACCATAAACATTAGTACTACGTAAAGGATAAGATAGGCACCTCAAGTTCTTACTAAAAGATATCAATATAACGCATATTACCAACTTTAAGTTCGGTGATGGTGCAAGTCACTGTATGTGATTAAGCTGAGCGTTAAAAATATTGTTATATTGGTATTATGGGTTTAATGATAACGATAAATTAGTCGAATGGATAAAATTTTTAAACACGCTATGAGATATTATTGTGGTACATATTAACACATGTAACTTATGCAAATCGTAAAATTAAATAGAGTTGGAAAGTCAATGTTTAAAGATTTGACTTCATCGCACCCTCCCTTACTCACGGCACTTTCATTAATTAAACGCGTCATTTATTATGTAAATATAACTCAGTGGATTGAGAATGGTATGCCGTCATGTAACAAGATATTTTTAACATGTGAAATTTGTATGTTAATATTTCTTTTCTGAAATGTTATATTACTATAAAATTTAAACTAAATATAAGAATAACCTTCTCTTTACTTTCCCCTTATTTCTCTTCTTCTTCTCCTTGCTTACCCTCGTATTTCCAACTCTCCTCAAACTACTACTTCCCCTCCAACCGCTACTTCTCTGGGGACACGGCATATCTCCCTCCTCAAATCTCCCCTCAGTCCCTTACATTCCTCTTACCCTACTTTCCTTCTTCTCCTCCTCCCTGTCTTAACCCTACTAAGTAGGGGTAAGACAGTTCTAAACCAAGAGTCGAGAGTGAGCGATTGATCTAATAGTGAGAGGAGTTGTTTTGTTTTGTATCATGGTGAATTTCTTATCCGAACTCTTATTTTTCTTACTTTAGATAATTCCAAAAACCTTATTGTTTTACTTCAAATACATTCTTTTTTACCAATTAACTCTCTCCTCTCTCACTCCACATTGTCAACTACGAAATTAGCTTGGCTTGGTCAGCTAATTTGGTAAACATAACAACCCGGTAACATGTAAACATATTACAACCGGCCTCCTTTCTATGTCATTTGGGAGGTTCACTTCTGGTTTCACTTCACTCTGTGCAACTTAAAAATCAAGCAAGCTATAAAACAGTATTTATCTTTTTTAAATAATTTCCATTTAAGATTCGTACGTCAAATCCCTCATTCCAGATAGTGAGATTTTAAATTCTTGTACCTGTGTAAGTTACTAATTACTATAATAAAGCGCATCGCAGATGGGAGTGTTTGATATAACGAAATTGAGCGGTGGGTGAGGTAGACGTGCCGTACCTCCCGTCACAGTGATCGGAAGTAGTAGTAACAAGTAGTCTTTGAAAGTGCTTAGAGTTATTCTTTTTCTAATCGTCAATATTCATTATTAGTTATTTTTGAATAATTTTTGGAAAAGAAATATTTTAAAATTAAATTTAATGGGAATTTAGGAACTTCTCCTTTTTGATCTGTGCAATATAAAACTTGTTGGTGCAGTAAGCACATGTGTAAAAAAAATTTTATGTAAAAATACTAAAAGAGTTTTGTGGTTGTTACAGATGCTTTCACGAATAAAAAATTCTAACACTGAAAAGAAGTAATAGTTAAAGTAAAGTAAAGAAATTAGTAACAAAAATAAAATTGAATTTTTAAGATAAATTAAAGTGAAGAATTGCCAGATCAGATAAGAGTGTAAAAGTTTTGAATTTTGAATATTGAATAAAAAGAGAAGCTGTAAGAACTTTGCACATTTTTGGAGTGACGAATATATTACAAGTTTGAATTTAAAAGTCATGTCAAGAAGTTTTATTTTAATTTTTAAAACCAGTAATTATTTTCAAGAAGAAGTTTATTTTAGTTTGAACTTTATTTATTTCAGAAGATTTTCTTTTCCTTTTTTGAACCTTCACAAAAATTTTAAATTTCAAAGCTTTCAAATTTAAAACCCCTCATGTGCCAGTAAAACGGAAACGGTTTAAATATTAAAAGTTGATATGTCTTCAGAAATATTTCATCTGAACATCTTAAAGTTGACATGAAACTTTATTTCTATATAGACAAAATAAGTTTTATGATGATGCATGTCCAACCATGGAGTTTGCTGAGCTTCAGTGTAGTCTACCACAGAATGCTGTGGGTTCACACAATTTCTCGTGTGTTTGCCCAGGAGATGAAAAAAATGTGTTTTCTGTTTGATATGTCTTTCTCTAGAACAAAATGAGTTGTAGATTTGAAATTTTGCATGCAAGCTGAACAAATTCTGTTACGCGACACCGCCACACATTGCGGTAAAACACTCTCAAAGTCGGCATACATCCATATACAAATACAACAATTTCTATTACTATATACTTTTTAAATTATTTTTGTATAACTAAAGAAAAGAAATAAAACAATAAATAATAATATTGGTCATCATTCATGATATTTAACGATATTTTATAAGATATTAATGATTATAAGTTGTAAACTTCCAACACAATAGAATGTAGATATCTGTCTTAATTACTGCAGGTGTCATCCAAATTGCACTATCGCAGTCAGGTGAACTAATATTTAAGTCATTCAGCAGTCACACACAAATCCAGTCACATGGTGCCACACTTTAAGTTTTAATAATCTATACCTCAACTTTGATATAATTTATCATTTCCAGAGAAAACCATAGTCAGACATTGTTTTGAGTTATCCGAGTGATGCCGAATTATAGAAATGAGACAGGATTTGGTCTTTCACTCAAGAATTATTCTCAACTGATATGTGATTGAAAAATTAGCTGAATAAAATACGAGTTAAAAACCGTACGCACATAAAAGTCTTTTTATATAATAGTTTACAATGACCATCCAATTATTTTTTAATGTAGACCTCTTGCACTGTAGTATTCTTACATAATCGTTCCTTGAAGACAGTAAATAGTACTATTTATTTTTATAAACTAGTTTTTTGTGCCTGCTATGGGTTAAGTTGATTATGGTTCCCATTTGATCGCACAGAAATCCTAAAATATGGTTAAAGGTGACATTTAGAAAGGTTTTAAAGAAAAAAATGAAAAGATATTTATAAACCTGATTTTCGTACAACAATGCTAGTAAAACTTTAAATATCTCAAAACATGGAAAATGTGATTTACACCACTTGTGCTTTAACGGGCTCATATAGTAGTTATTGCGTTATTTTCCTTGGTATGAACGCTTTTTCCAGCCAAAAATGAGTGTTTTTTTTATGTTTTGCTGCTGTTCCACTCTGCTTTCACAATTGTATTGACATAAAAAGTATCTTTTGCTAATGATTACATATAAAGTAACACTTATTAAATAAGTGATTAAAATTTAAACATGGTTTTAATAAAGAGTATAAAGCAAAGATCAGCTGAGAAAAAAATAAAGAATCAATGAGGTCAAATTGGTAGCATTTCGTAAACATGTGATTCTGGATAAACAAAACTAAGAACTAGGTCAACGTAACTTTAGTTTTGATACTAGTTTATGGATTTACTCCAAGGTTCTAATACTATTTATACTTGAATTGTTTGAAAATTCAAAATTTAAATAGTATTTAAGAATATCCGTTATCACATATTGCTCTTTCTTTTGTCTTTGTGCCTCTGCGCAGTAACCCTTGATTAAAACAAATTTACTGTGGAGCAAACTCAGTCTTTAGGTCACTTTTTACACTGAATTTTATATAAAATATTTTTGATTCACAAGATAAATTCTGCACAATTTTTGAGTAGCACTAGATTTTAATAATTTTGAAAAGGAGCACTGTATGTTTCCAAACATCTTGTCATTTTGAAGAATGCGATCCTGTTTTTTTCATATCTTTATTATGTTCAGACAATTTTGAATGTACTAAAATATTGTTCAACGAAGGTGGTTTTCTAAATCTTATTTTTGGAATACATTTTAAATGATTTTTTGCTGTAGTGAAGTTGTCCGATATCCTACATTCTACCCCAAGAATGTTACGTTTACAAGGCCTAGGTAGCATTTTGTTAAAAATGTTGGATCATCATATTTTGAGCAAATAAAAAATTATTTTTTATCAGCTCTCAGAGCCTACAGGGCCACTGGGATAAAAGAGCTTTTGTAATTTATTCATAGTCTGGAATCTCTTTGCTTTTAAAACAATGTTCCAATCCCCAGGCGGCATAAGTTCATATCGTACTCCATGTTCTTTAAATGTAAAGTTGTTTAATTAACAGAAATGAGAAATGAGACCTGTAAAAATAATATATGCTAAAATTATCAAATTTTAAATTGTTAATATTTATTCAAATTTTTAGGGAACACCATAAACACATTATACAGAAGTACAAGGGGTTGTACACCTGTAAATAAATTTTAACCTGCGAGCTGACAATCATTTATTGTAGCACGGTTATTATTGCCTGTCATGGATCAACATTTTTTCCCATAAAATTCGCATTCTAATTTTGTTTAAGAATGTTTAATTATTTGTTTTTAAATACATTTTGCTTTTTCCAGAAAATTTTACGTATATTGAGAGTGCTAAGCGCGTATGTTATAAACATATGAACCTTATGTTTTTATAAATTACAAACGTAGCTTAATAATAGATAGCAATAGTGTACTAGGAATTAGAAACCAGAAATTATGAAATTGGCGATTTGATTCATATATTTAATTAATCGGCTCAGAATTAAGCTACTCCTGAATTGAATAAAACTCGTATAATCACCATGATTGTCAGTAGGTAATTAATCTGTAATATATTGAATATTTTTTAATTCAGTTGTTATTACAACATTTTATAACACATATTGTAAATGCATACATTCATTATAACATAATCTAATTAGTTATTGTGGAAAGCTTTTATTTCCACGAATGTGTTCAAAGTATAATTACTTTTCATGTGGTTTCAATTGTAAATAAATTTATTTCATTAACAGTGATCATTAACAGATCGTTGAGATACATTTATTTTCTATAAACCTTATATGATATTTCTAGCAGTTCTAAATAAATAACTTATTTTGGTTTCCTTCATAATATGTTGCTTAAAATTTTAGGTCTTATTGTCCCATAGTTTTGAAGTCTACAAATTTCATTAGACATCTTAGACATCGTATTGCTTCTGTGATTGCATGTTCACTGGTAAATGAAAAATTTAAAGTTTGGATACAAAATGATCTTTTTATTCGTAAAGGAGAGTTTCTGAAGTCGTAAGAAAATATTTCACTTTCACTTGTTTTTGTTCATGTTTTCAAATGATGATTGCAGTTTTAACTCATTCAATTAATAGGGATTTAAGCGTTAAAAAGTGGTAGATAAGTGTTTTTTTATCAAATAGCAGCTTAATTTTGCTATTTTTTTGTTTTAATATTTATAATTTCCATAAGCATCATGTTATGTGTTTTATATTAACATACATATGCAAACTTTGGAACTAGTGATGGTTTTGAGTTTTGGGGATCATGTTTGATGAAGTTATTTCTAAATTTTCCTTACCTTCTTAACATTAATAACAGTTATTGCAACAGCAAGAATTTGTACACTACATGTACAATAAAAAATCTTATATTTCAGATCGTTTTGGCTTTATCATGTGCGAGAAAGGACAAATAAACAAATAAATAGACGCTAAATTCTCCGGCTAATTCCCGAAAAAAGCTATAAAATGCAAACAATAGTTATATGACCGTCAGTCTACTACTTACAAAGACGTTAAGTCACCATTTTAAGGATCTACGATTATATGTGGTTAGCTAACGCTTATATAACACATATTTACGTGTCCGGCGTTTTTTTGTGTGTAAAACTAAGAAAAATATAATCTGAGAAGCAATATTATCATTTGATGTGTGAACCCTTTCCTATCCTCCCATTAAGAGAAAAATTTCCTATCTCAAATTTTATTAAGAGAAATCAATGTATTGATTTAAACTAACACCAGTTTGTGTGCTTATACAATTGTTGTATGTTCTTGACCTAAATCATTTAGAGACCTGTTGCCAATAGCGAAGGACCTGTAAACAAAAGGTAGCTGATTAATCAAAACCTATACTACAACTTAACTTGATTCGTACTATTTATTATCGGTTGTGTGTTGTGCAATGATCATTTTCTTCTTTGGCCTTGATTAATATTAATTATTTGTTCTTATTATTTTTAAACTTATGATCATATTGAATATGGTGAAAGTTTTCGATTGCTGTAATTGTTAATAATTCGCATTTAACTACATAAATATTTATCAACGTATTTTTTTACGCTTATATTCACTTTCAAGCAAGATTTGAAATTAATTCTTAAAATACATATTTTTGACAACTATTTAATCAAGTATAATAAACCGATTTGACGGATTTCATGTGTACATAATTATTTAATGAGAATGGTTAATTCTGTAATAAATCAAACCAAATCATAAATTATAGTATAATTATAGTATCTATATCTTATAACCCTGTTGTGTCAACATTAAAAGAATCTCTCCTGATTTAGACTACCACGATTATAGTATCCTTTATAACGTCATACAAATAATACATAATATACTGATTTTAATATATATTTTGATATACTATCAAATTTTAGGTTTTATATATATATATATAAAACTATAATAAAAATATATATATATATATATATATAATATATATATATATATATATATATATATAATTTACATATTATTACATATTATCTATTTTAATATCCTAATAATCCTTTTTCTCATGGAATGATGGTAAAATCACTCACATATCATATTCAAACATGATTTGTATATATCCATATTGCTTGTGCCAACTACCACTCTCAGTTGAATAAATAACACATCTTGACTAGAATACCTCTGTCAATTAACGTTTTGACCGAATGTTGATGTCACAGGTAAAATTGGATTTCCGGTTTGGGCAGCCGCGCCGCGGTGATTTCATTTACTAGATTGACTTTATAATTTGATTTGCTGGATTGGAACCCCAGAGATCATTTTATAACCAAAATTGAGCATATTCGTATGAGCATAACTTAATGTCTAATTGAGTCAATGGGTCAACAAATACTGGTTTGCTGAGCGTAAGCAAACATCACACTGGTGAAAGATTAGACGTATGTACTTTCCCAAGTCTCAACGACTGGTAGAGATAAAATAGTAAGATTTTGAGCCGGTATACAGGAAAATACAAAATGCATGAAATGGTTGAGCTTGACTTTTGGAGTAAGAAATACAGCAGACATAACAATCTTACGAATTTATATTAGCAAAAAACCCTAACAGTTTCGTGGCTTTATTAATAAAAGGGAAAATAAATTTTTTAAATAATTAATTATTCCAGGATTCATTACTGTATAATTACATAGCCGAAATATATTATTTAAAAATGATCACTTTCTTAAGTACTTATGAAAATTACATACATTTGGCCGATAAAGTATTTCAAACACAAATATATTGCTCAAACTTTTATAAACGTGCATACGTCAACAATTGCCACTACCAATCTGAATTAATGTCAACTATTACAACCTTGCTTACTACTTATAAATGTCGGCCTTGTTTTCAGATCAAGAAACTACACATATATAAAAACACATTTCTGAGAAGCCTATTTCTGTCTAAAGATAGTGTGTTTTATAACAGGCTTTAAATTTTTAGTTAAAATTAGATGGTAACTGTGTCTTGCATATCTGCATTACAGTCCTGACCAAGCACCATTTGCTAAACTTTACAGTTAAAGAATATTTTTACTAAAACTTTAATATTTTCTTTCCTGGATATTTTCTTACTATGTGTTGAACAACGGTTGCAGAAAAGGTTGAAATAAGAAGTGTTGTTACTATTAAGCTTACTGTGTGCTTGCACACTATGAAATGAAACAAATTAAAGTAGTTGTTAAATTAATTAAGTGTGTGGTTGTGGTGTCATAAAACAGGCTCTTTCAATTAATAATTTGTTTTTGCCTACCGCACCGTTAGAGACAAAGATGTGATTTTCGCAACTTGAGAGACCAATGGAGCATAACCCGGAGTGATATTGGAAATGAAGATAGGCCTATGTGTTAAGCAGGGACCCTAAGAATGTCCATGTAAAAGTTTAGTACAATCGGTTTAATACTTTAACAAAACACAAAAACTCACTTTCGCATTTGTAACATAAGTTAAATGTTTGTAACTATTAATACTTTACAAGATTTTATGTATGTAATTAATTTTAATAATACAAACTAATTTTTTAGATATTCTTAATAACAAACTCTCACTAGCAAATAGGGCTTTATATATTGTACTTAATTTGTAACAAATATTAGATTACTCATAGTTCATACTTGTATATTTTTCGTACACAGGATCAGCAGAGAAGTTCACCGCAGGTGACTATACAGGTTCTGAGACAAACAATTGCCCGACACCCTTCAGGTGACTAATGTCTCAGCCATATTGCCTCGTGATGGCTTCTACGTGAGGCGAATTACGCGCTGAAAGTAAACAGCAATTGCTCTGACAATATCTCATTAAATTTGCTATTTTAGTTTTAATAGGAAATTGCATTATTTGAATTTGTAAATGGCAAGTTTATGTCGCATCGAGTTAAATGTTTGGTATTTAAACATAGTATTTTAATAGCCAGGACTTATTAATTAATAATTCCTTTATTATACAGACGTATATCTGGAATTATCTAGCAACCACAACATGAAAACCAATTTAAATGTAGAATTCTGCTTTAAATTTATAATTCTACTTTAACAATAGAATTCTATTTTAAATTTTAAATTCTACTTTAAATTCCATAACCATTTAAGTTAAAGTGATTTATTCAAGTAATTCACGTTCCAGTAACTCCTCAGGTGTAAAATGTGGTAATTGATTTGATAAAATTATACATTTATGTTACTTAAAGATTTATTACATATTTTATGGTTTTTTAATTCATTTATTTTTTTATAATTTTAATGTTAAGATGATTAAAATTGTTAATGTTAAAATGTGTTACCTTCTTCAATTCCTATAATGTATCCAACTAGTACCAAACATGCAGGTTATCTATAAATAGACACAGTTATATAAACATTATTATTCACTTTATTAATTTATAACCACAATAAAAGTGTTTTCAAAGATTTATTACATGTTTGAATAGCATATTCCAGCTATTAAAAATGTTGCTTAACATTATGCAGACGACCTTTCTTTCGTAAACGTGGACGTAATCAAATTTGTTATAAATAGCTAAATTTGGCAAAATACAGTAATAAAATGTATTACAGAATATGGATTGAATTAAATCATTAAATTATGTAAAAGCTAGATTTTCATCAAAGCAACGAAAACATTTTACGCTTAAGCAGTTGGTGAAACCTGAACTACCAGCTTATTTATCACTTTATTTTAATTCATTAAAAAATGTTACTAAAGTTCTAAAATGAAAGTAAATTACTGTAGAGAGAACACATAGGATATGTGGTGACATCAATAATAAAATCAATTTATTTATAAATACAAATATATATATGAAACATACATCATATTACAATTTAAAATAAAACAAATTTATATTTTAATTAATCTAAAATTTGCTAAGTTTATACGTTTACGGTTATTTATGTTTTTGTTTTAAATTACGGGTATGCATAAAAAGCGAAATCACAAATTTATTTCTAATAAAGTATTAGCTAAAGAATACATACTATAATAACTTTGTAATAAATTAATTCATAAAACTAAGTACAAAAAATAAATAGATATATTCTTTTGCATACCACCCAAAATCTTTATAAGCTATTGTATGTCAATAAACAAATAAACATTATACGAGCATGTTTATATATATATATATATATATATATATATATATATATATATATATATATATATATATACTGTATACATTATTTAGATTTCAACATTGCGAATTTATAATTAGAATTTAATAGTAAGATCTTTTTATTTATATACCACAGGCTAAAGTTTTATTTACAGATTGTTTTATATACATAAGTTCTAAGGTAAATTAGTGACAGTACATAATAAAAATTAACATAGGAGCAGTTATAAAAATAAACTACCAACCGTAAATACTAACGAACAAATTTATATACAAATAACAATTGCACTTGACTTGGAAAAGTTCATTAACCAATCCCGTTCAAAAGACCACTTCGAGATGGTTTCCGTTTTGATAATAATATACAACGATTTTTAATATTAGAATTATTTTGGATTTATACATTTCTAAGTCAGGAATAACTTGGAATCCAATATAATTTTTTGTTTTATTCTAAAAGTAATATTAGTTTTTTTTTTTAAGTACAGTGATTTCCTATTAAATAAATTCAAATTATTATTTTCGTAAAAAGCACTCGAATAAATTTACGATAAGCTTGAGAATGAACGTAAAATATAACATATGATATGGATATATGGTTGAAGAAGGAATCTTAGAAATACTAATTATAGCAATTATAAATTATTTATAACAAGTAAACAAGTGGGACATGAAATAGTTCAGTAACAAGAGTAGCTAATTATGAAATTCATCTACGAATTATAAGCAATTTCCTAGAGCAATTATATTAAAGAAGACCACTTATTGCACAGATCCTTGCACAATTTTAATACGCTATGAACAAAATTTTTATCTACACTCACTCACTTCAAAGTTTCTATTTACAGTTGCGATTTTACATAATAAGTGTTCTTTCCACATTCTTTCAAACAATGTATCAACTAAATTATAAAAAATAAACTATTGAATGTCGTAATTGAAATGAAAGTTTGCTAAATGGTATAGAATGTTTTTGAAACAGCTGCTTTATTTAGTTAACCTCTTATTGAGCTAAAGCAATGACTATATAGTGGTTTAGATTAGGTGCGTGATACAATAGATTAGTGGCTATTGAACATGAAAACTCTAACAATGAACTTCAAATCTATGACTGCTTTGTTCTCATTCCAACCACTAGTCCTGCAGTTTCACTGAAATAGTATATAAACTATTTTAAAATTAAAATTGTTTTGTGCAGTAATGGTGGCTCTGTATTACGCTACAGCCAACACTTGAGCTATTGTATATTGAAAAAGTTTCCTCACGCCTGCTTTAACAAGCCTTGAATTAGTTCAACGCTACCCAACACACTCCATCTTGCAAAAAAACACGTTCATACTAATTTATCTATTTTATGTAAAGACACTCTTCTTCCTTAATTAATGTGTCAAAATTGCTAAGGCGTACAGAAACTAGACAATTTTCACTTTAAATGTAACTGAAGTGTATACGCGTATTTCACATACACACACAACGGTTAAAAATAACTCGAGTTCCACAAATATGCAGGCAGCTATTGTCAAGTAACCAAATACTACTAACATTACAATTCGATCTGAAAAGAATTCATAAAACAAAATACCTCACTTTTCTCTGCCACTGTTGTGAAGATTTCATTACAGAAGGTAATCATACCTACTGCCAGGGCCGTACTTACCTTTGGTGGACCCGGAAAAGATATTCGGCCGGGCCCCTTCATGTTCGCCGCCCGATTTTTGAGCTGTTGAACCACGCCCAAGTTTTGCGAGGGTAGCTGACGTCACATTTTCATACTGTGGGACAGTGAGTCCCTGTGGACTCCCTGTCCTACTTTCCAAGACTTATCTGTCTGTACATTGCTGTTTCTACCTGAACAAACTTCTCTCTAGTGACGCTTCCACTGCACTTGTATATCGTATTGCTAAGGTAGTAAATATTAACAACAGTTTACCAAAGCCAAAATTAGAGCAAATAAAAACACCTTTTTTAGATTACAAATTTGACAGATTATTTAGAACACAAAAGAAAGCTGTTCGAATAATTTCGAAATTAAAACCCAGAGAATCGTGTAAAATTGCCTTCAGGGAGCTTGGATTTCTAACCTTACCCAGCCTCTATATTCTCGACGTTACCCTGTACTGCCGATTCAAATGTGAACTGGTTCAGGGCAGGGACGTCCATCAGTACGAGACCAGAGGCAGGAACAATTTCAGGACAGAACAGCATAGAACGGCTATGTTCGAACACTTACCATCTCAAATGGGTGTCAAGTTAATCAATAAGCTGCCTGGAGATCTCAAACGAATTAATGAACCCAAACAATTCAAATCTCGATTAAGACACTTTTTGTTGCCAAAGGCATTTTACTCCGTTGATGAGTTTACGATGGGCCGCTGGGATGAAAATTAATATTATATTATTATTATTCTATTTATCCTTTTCTGATATCCAAAACATGCAAAATACAATATATTGTTAGGTTCACACATGAGTATGTGGAATTAACTGTGCCTATGTTAAGATAGGTTTTAGTTTATAGATTTTTAAATCCAAATGTTGAAATGACGCTTGCAATGCAATTTTGTTAATTGTATTACTGCAATAAAGAATTATTATTATTATTATTATTATAGACCAGAACGATCTAAAAAACAGAAAACCAAAAGTGCATGTTGTTAGATATTATGTAGGAAAATTTACAGCAGCAAAATCATACCATCAGAAAAAAAAATGTTTTACAGCCAAATTGCGTCATGGTTATTGAGGATTCTATGAAGTAAAAAGTAGAAAAAATGCTTTGTTCAATATTAGTATTTCTATGAACAAGACATCGAATTGCTTTGAAACTGTTGTTATAAAAACAGTTATTGGCACGATGAATGAAAAAACTTCATATTAAAAGTTCTTGTAACTATTTACAAGTTGTAATATTTACTCGCTTGAAACATATTTGATTGCTTAACATGTTTGTTGATAAAATATTTTACTTATATTTTATTGTATTCACATCCAAGAGTCAAGCTTGTAGTTCAGTGAAAATAATCTCCAATTCTGTGAAATCATGCACGAGAAATATTATACTACAACAGGTATTGGAACGGCAGTCAGGATTTTACAAACAAAAACAATAGGAATACAATGATCACTGTATGAATAAAAGTTACAACACATAAAGTTACGTTTCTTAACTATGATTAACCAAATTATTCTTTAATTGTATTTCAATTGCAATGACTATAGATCTAAATGTATTCCGGCACAATCTCTAGATCCCCAGGTTCCCTTTAAAGTTTGTCAGTTTAACGATCTCAAGAACGGTAAACACAGAAGTATACCGTGCTCGGATAAAAGGTAGACTTTTTAGAAAAGTAAAATGAAAAATCGAGTTGGTCATAGACACTCGATGTTTTGGGAATAACAATTAATTATAAATACTTTTTATATAAACTGCAAACAACAGTATACTACTATATACGTAATATAGAATAATAATAATAATGATAAATTTCGTATGCGTCTGCGATAAAACTGCACTTACTGGTTTTAACCCAGAGCGTTAGTAATAATATCAATATTTGTTGTTTCTTAAGAGCATAGCATTGTTCCTGATAACGCACAAACTGTTAATGAATATTTTTAGAAAAATATAAAAAACTTCTGCTTCCGTTTTGTCCCGTCTTTGGTATCCATCTTTAGGAGTCTTACACGTCAACTATCAATAATTCAACAAACTACTGATTTATGTTCAATATATGTCACATTTACAACTGTAACAAATTTTCTGGATTGTTTTAACGAGGGCAAGATATTTTATTACATTAAACATTTGCAAGGAATAAAAATCCAAAATAAAACAATTATTTTAACGTAATAATGATAACCTATTACAAACCACTAATTTTGAACTGTACTATTTGATAATATTTTATTAATATTTACGAATGGTACATGCCTTCAGGAATGTACTAAAAGAAAGGTGATTACTTTATTACAAAGCTCTGGTTGGGTCTCAAAACACCCGTTAATGTACTGCAGAGTGAGTGAAATCTCTTAACAACCCCTCATCAAAAGAAACCTGTTGAGTCGGACAGCAAGTCCAAGGCTGTGACCGTGGACCTATTGTCCGCCCCTTAATATGTAGGTAAGAAATAGTCCCGACAGTTTTATGGGGTGGACCTACAGTCCGTTTACCCCACGGTGCCTTCAATTAAACGTGTGGTGAGGCCCGGGCCCCGGTAAATGTGTCCGAAAAAAAACCGGTCTGATTTCGGGCCTACCTACAATTGTTAGAAAGTTAACCCTTTGTGTTATTTATAAAAGGTTCAATTACTTTAAACTTTTATTAAAGCACACTTAGGCTTCCCATTATTCAGGGAATCTCTTCATCTTTTATACAGAAGGATTCCGTACAACACTGTCAGATGTAATGGTAAAGCCTGGTTCCCTCTTATCCTCTAATTACGAGTTATATAATTACGGGTGGGTTACCAAATATTTCAATCTCTCCAGAAATACTTCACATGGTAGTAGTAAATATTTGAAGGCTTATCCTTAAGAACCAACATTATACAGGACTTTAATTAATTGTTGTTCTTTACTAAGCTGTATTATGTATTCTCTCATGGCTTATAAGGTAATTTTCATAGGTCAATCAATTTCTAAGCTATACAAATTTTGATAAATTACAACTAGTTTGTTGCACTCTGCAAAAATTGACTTTACACAACTTGGTAAATTTACTTAATATGAATGATATTAAGTCCACACAATTCGGCTTAGAAATTAAGTAGTAAAAAAGATTTTTCTACTCAAATAAAAATTAAACTTGTATATTAAAAATTTAAAGAGGTAAAGATAAATTGATATTTAATTTCATATACAAGTCCTGAGAAGCAAGCTTCTCGTTATCATTCTACAAAAAAATATGGATACAAGAGATCTCGTCCAAATTAGACTTGAAGATGCTATATTGTGTTTAAGGTAAACTAATCGTCATAAGATTTTCAATCTGGTGATGGATAATTTTCAAAGGAATATTTAAGGAACGGACACAGTATATTTTCTCAAGATTAATATTGTTTTCTTGATAATGAAAATATCAAAGCTAAAGAAACTATCTTGGGACGTATTCCTGAATGTCTTGATTCAACGTTAAAACACGACTTTGAATTACAGTCTTCATCCTTATGTAAATCTTGACAATAAAGTCACAGGTATAATTTTAAAGTTACATGAATAATAAATGGCTTTAAAAAAACAAATATTTTTATTTCTTAAAGAAACCTCTCAAACAATTATCTGAATTTATGCACTCATCACAGTTATCTTCGGCATTATTCCCGCACTCCTTGGCTAATAGAGTTTTATCATTAGATAACAAAATTACAATTTAATAAGTTTTTACTTTTTTGTTGATGAGTTTAACTGTACTTTCAATATTACTGTTTGGATATTTTATAATGTTCGGTTTCGTTATTTAATATAAATAGCTTTGTTAATTTGCTTAATTTTTAGAGAAAGAGAGGACGTTTAGTCTTAACTTTGGCTCTAAATAGTTTTTCATGTCTTTTTTGAATACTGCTACACAAACCAATACTAGGAAGCTTCAATTCTATTGGATTACATCACTAGTACCACACAACATACGCGTACTTTATTTTTTACGAGTAAATTCATGAGTATTAGACTATACTGAGGGTTATTACTTCTAGCTGTATTGCATAAAATTTAACTTTTAGGTACTTGAGAACTGTGGTAACGGTTTAATGATTAATAATTTGGGTTTCCTCAATAATAAAAGAAAATAACCAAGAAGTAAAGGTTAACTAGTTTAGTTAATGCATAAATCCCATAACAAATTAATAACGCGCTCATAAATCGTATCACCAATCTTCTCCAACATGCTTAATCTTGTTTACTGACGATCCTCAGGGGAATACACAACTCAACGTGATTAAAACTTGAGTTAGTGAATGAGCTAAAAGCTTGGGGAGTACACATTATGCACTCCAAGAGTTCAAACCAGTTATAAGCTTGATGTCATTAAGTATAAAACACACATGTTAACATATTATGGTTTAGGCATACTTAACGCAATGAACATACTATACGTGACATATTGAGGAAGAAGCTACAATCAGTGATTATAGACACAAGTATTTTTGAACAGTAAGTCATTGTGTAATAAATGAAAATCCCAATTTTCAGGCTTTTCAAGTTTTAAGTGGTGTTAGTTTTATCCATATGTGATATCATACTCCAGTTACGTTTAACAATAACCTTCAGAAAAATAAAAGTACGGACTGGATTGATTGGAAATCATATTAAAGTAAGACTACTAGTTTATAAGCTGTAATCTAATCCCTACATGACATATAGAGCGATGTCTGCTTATATAGGAGGTAAACATATGCAATTTTGATTTTTACAACGAAACACACTTAAACGTAGATATATCATGCTATTCATAACCCTTCAAAGGCTGTGGAAAAGAAGCTACATGAAAAGAGAAGAAAAGTAAAATAAAGTTTTACATCAATAAATCATATATAATATAAGGAATAAGGTACATCCCCACCAATTCTTACCCTCCTCGCAGACATCCTAATCACTGCTTGTTTCTTCACCATTGTTCTTAATATGAATATTATTTTGTTTTAAAGAGACCACTGAATAAAAAGATATAAATTATGACTTTTCTTGACAAACTTTTTCGTTACATTCATATACATACACATAGTTAGTATTTGGATTCAAAAGGTACATTCTCTAAGTGAATGGAAATGTCTCCTCTTATAAAGAGGGTCTTCTAACTTTACACTGTTTAATAATGTGGAACCCAAAACTTTGCTTCAATCAAAACAACCTATTCTGATCTAAATAACAAATAAATTTATATTACAAAAATATGGTAAATGAAATTAATCGCTGAGGCTTACAAGTACCTACCAAAAGACCTTGATCTGTTTAAAACAGTACCTTCCACTACAGGTTTATTTGATAGAAAGACACAAAGTAAGGAATCAACGTAACATTGATCAATGAATGGAACCACCGTAATATTTTCAACTTTATAGTGGGGGATTTAAAGACTTCTAGTCGCCTTCTTTGTTTTTACTCAGGACTCATTTCTATTTTTGTAAGCAGCTTCCTCCTTTGTAAGATTCAGCTTCCAGGGACTTCCTCACTGACGGTTCTACGAATAGTTGGTTCAGAAGTTCCAGAAGTATATTTACTAGTATTCCCCTTCCTTTCCAGTTAGGCCTTTTCTATATGTATTTACAGTATTCAAATTGTACATAATTTCATACAGTCGGCTTACGGAGCAAAACTATTGAAGGTTTTAAAAAACGACGAGTAGCAAATAAAATCTCAGTATTCAAATGAGTGTGAAGTTGACAAAACATTTGACAAGTTATGTCAACATATTTGTCACAGTTAACCTAATTACCTTAGAAATGAAAATTTCCGATTAGTAAAAAAATAATCTTGTGTAAATTTTTCATTTTACTTTTAAAATACGTAAGCAATGTATGGCGTGTGGATTTTCAACAAGTATCAGCCATTAGTATAACCGGTGAATTCTTCAAATGGTGTGAGCTTGACTAGTGATTTTAAATTGTACATTTCTTAGTTAGAATAGATTACCTAAATAGAGTTCATATTCTTTAGACTACCAAAATTTTAAGCATTCCGATTTAAATGTCAGTTCTACTTTTAAAGCCAGTGGGGCGGAGCCCTAAAGTTAGATTTTTTGAACAAAAAAGTTATGTTTTCCAAACAATATTTTCTGAGGATTCGTGATTACTAAACCAGTTTGAATTGGTCTATCGGTTGAATGACTTTTATACACATAGTGACATTAAAACTGATCTAGTAATACATACTATATACAGTAAATTCTATCATAGCAGCCAACCCTTTTCATTGGTGTTTATTTAAAATTGCATGTGCTGAGTGGAACACTAAAAATGTTAAAAACGTAAAGGCCCTACAGAAATACTCAATTTACAAACAGTTGCAAGGTAACCTCGTTCTACATGAGTTATTTATAATGCATACATCCACATTCAAACCGCCTTTACTGTAGAGGTCTGCTCTTGACTGGAGTGGTGAGGCACTCATCTTCTTGTTGTCTGTATTTGATAGAAAATATAATGCACCTATTGTCTTTATATTTTAAATTAAAACTTTATATGAAATATTTATGTAAGCCTGGTTACTTACATGTATGGTTACAGACTTTCATTCAGTCATATTCGTCTTAAATAATTAAACCTTGTTAATATACAGTATACTAAATTAAATTAATCATAAATACATATTTTCGTAATAAGACATGGTTCATAAAAATGTTATAGAGTACATGTGAATGATTTTAGAACAGTATTCTCAGTAGATTCTCATACATGAGTCTAAGTATCTTACATGATTATCTGCTTAGAGAGCGTAGGTCGAAAATCCCAACAAATGAAGTAAGGGCATAAAAGCTGTGGCACAAGGAAGAGTAGACCAAACATAAATTTGAAGGCTAAACTTACCGGAATTAGTCCCAAACTGAGCCACCACGGAGCAGCTCCCAAGTGAAACAAATTTATTTTCTGTTTTTCCCTTTATTTTCAACCAATTTAAATTTTTCAAGCTGATTTGTAAACCTTATGATAATAATGTATTGAAGCATAAGAATTATTTTATTCATATTAGCCAAATTGCTTTACAAGACTTCTATTTGAGTTTTTAAATAAAATTTGCAGGTAATTTTCAAAAGGCATTTTGTGGGCAATAATTTGTTTTAGAATTATGATTTTTTTTTTAATACCCTAAATAGTTTAGTAAGAATCCTATTTTTCGTTATTACCGGTATTTATCTCCTAAGTACTTGTCCAAGAACCTACAACTATCTTATCATTTTAATGACATTATTCATGTCATAATGATTTATTTTTAGCTGTCGCGAATGAATCATTGTTCCTAACTATGGATTCCGAAGTAAAATACTCGTAATTTTATTTGATTAGTAAATGATTTTTTACGTGCTGAAAACTGTTAAATATACTGATATGCCAGTACTGCTCTAGTTGAAGTATACAATGTCAGTTAGCTACTAGCAATGATATTATGAGTTTCATCCACCTATATATTAAGAATAAATAATATAAAATTTAATGTTAATAATTAATGCCAGTTAAGTAGAATTAATTTTTTCTTGAATGGAATAGTTTTCCATCTTTTTTAAATCAAAATTCTATAACTATTTAGCTTATAAATCAGTATTCAAAATTATAGTCTGTGGAAAACTTATGTAGAATCAGAAAAATAAAGTTGACGACAGAGGTGCTGCCATCCATCGGATAAATTTCGTAATATACATGCCTTATTTCCGGTTTGTTATGCCTTAAAGTTAAGGCCACTAACCTAAACCGGGTGGATTGAGTTAATCTCGACTTTTTAACTTTTCTCTTAGAACAAGTAGAATAGTGTTACAAAAATAAACGCTTTAGTAGTTCATTCAAGGTAATTAGGTAGTTCAATTTTAGGTAAAAGGCTTTATTTTATTTATTATAGGAGTTTTATATATCCTCTTGTTAAAAATTAATTCTAACGATTCAACAGAATAAATGCCTGAAATACAAGAAATATACACTAACAAACAGGAAATAAACAAACTAGAGAACTGTACTCGTTAATCTATAAAATCTTAGGTCTAGATTACGATTTAGCAAAATCCAAATAGGAAAGCTGTGAAAAACAACTGTGCTCATAATTTATAGCAACCTATATTGGAGGAATTAGGAAAGGGGCATTAAACGTTTTAGTAATCCACGCTTACTGCTATGGTAACACCTGGTACAGGTGATTTACAGGTTTCGATTTATTGTCTGAACCACAAATTTCTGATAAGACAATTTTAGTAATAAAATAAAATATTTTTTTAACCCCATTGAAATTCATTAAATATTTTACTGCAGCTGTTAACCTTTATATAGCTATTGATGTTTCCTACTGGGCTTTCCACATATTGCAATATACGGTTCCCAAGCCTTGATATTAAGAGTAACAATAAACATTTAAATAAATTACACTAACATTAATTTACATTCCACAAACTTCTTCTTATTGGAATATAATACTTAATTTATAAAAAAACACTCCAATAAGTATTAAATTTTGTTTTTGTTGCAGTGTTTATTTATAAATTAAGTACCATTCACTTACCAAAAATATTGTTATTGCATTTTGAGAAGTTTGAACGTTACAAAACATTATTAACAACGAGTAAGAAATACTTCTAAAAAATTCATTTGAATTTCAAGTGAGTGTTGAAATTATATTGATTTTCGAAAATTTATGTGATTTAAGAACTTTCAGAAGTGATTAAAATGACTTACAGATATAGGTCAATACATATTATTTTATAATATTGTCTTTAAAGTTATGTATCTTGTGTATATATGTATCGTTTGTATATATGTTTTGTGTGTGTGTGTGTGTGTGTGTGTGTGTGTGTTTTGCACTTAACTAATTCGTTTTTTGTTCATTAATCAGCGATCCGAGGATGACTTCACCACCACCAACGGAACACGCGTTCGTCATAAATAATGTACAGTTCATATATTCAGGACTGTAGTGAAAATGTTTTAATTTACGATATATATATATATATATATATATATATATATATATATAAACGCATATATTTTTTTATCAAAGGAACGGTGAAAACATTGAAACTGGTCAATAAAATAAGGTTTGTTGTTATTGACGAATAAGGTCCCTTTATTAGCTTGTATAATGTGCGGAGTGCTTGTATATGGAAATGTGCATACAGATCTCGTGGAGCAGGAAATTGCGACATACACATCACAAATCGCAAAAAAAAACAGCCAGTGACAGTGAAAACTTGAAATAAATAAAACTTCCAAGATGAAAGCCAACGCCAGTACCGTGGATCTTGTACATCATCCTTACACTATGTTACTCTTTTATTTTAACGCCAGCAAGAAGTTGATGTAAGAGTAAAAGGCGCTCAGGATCTGTTAATTACAAATACAAATTAGAATGGAATAATACCCTTTTCTATACATAAATTATGGGTTTAACTTAACTATTGTCTAGTTTTATATTTTGTTAATTTTTCAGATTGAAACGAAACACGTGCAATGGATATATATATATATATATATATATATATATATATATATATCCATTCCTCCCTCCCTCCCACCCTTCCTCTGTTCTCTCTACAAATAATTTTTATATTTTATATATATGTTGAGATAAAATTATACTGATTCAATTATCGACCCTTGTGGACTCCTACTTAGTTTAATAACTAACTACAAAAATTTCCGGTTTTATTTTGATACTTATTCTTTAAATCAATTTTCAACCATTTTGCAGCTAACTAAAATTATATGTCTCCAATACAGATAAACAATAGCCAAATCGAGTCACACCTAAATAGTAACCCGTTTTTATATATTGCGAATATTAATATTATGTCATCAGCAGTTTTAACTAATGCAGTCTGAGTATTCTAATTCCCTGTTTCTATTTCTAATTTTCTATTTTCTGATTGGTGAATGTACGAGGTGTGGCGGAAAATAAATGACCCTGGAATCACTGAGAGCGATCTGGCTACACTAAAACCTTCTGCTTATTAAAATTTGTACTTGGGTCTCTCCCAAAGACACAGTACAAGCTTTAACCTTGTTGAGTGTCTAAATGACCCACTAGAACTTGTTTCTAGTTTGGTGTGTATTGAAAATGAAACAGCACAGTTTAGAGCAACGGTGTGGCATGAAATTGTGTCTTAGGCTGGATCAACCTGCCACTTTCGCTTCTTAAAAGTTTTTAAAAACATATAAGGAACATTTATTATGAAGAGCACAAATTATTTTGTGTCTTTTTAGAGAATCAAAATTTAGTTGAAGGTGAAGATTTCTTTCTGAATGATCTTCAACATCGAAAACTGATGAGAACATCGAACGAGTCAGACCGTCGACTTAATAAGTATAGTTGAGTTTGAATCGTTGACTCTTCATTAGATTTTGACATTTGGGCATGAGAATTGTGTGTGCCAAGGTGACACCAAAAACCTGGCAATTGAACAAAATGACCCATATTTTCATGTATTGCTGGTGAAGAATCGTGGGTTTTTCAGTAAGATCCAGAGACAAAACGACAAAATGAAGAGTGGCTCACTCCCATGTTTTCTTACCCAAGAAAAGTTCGCATGAGCAAATCACAAATCAAGACCATGCTTATTTGTTTCTTTATATAGCAGGGGTATCGTTGACAAAGCATTTTATGCCTCCAGAAAAACCTGTTAACCAAGTCCTTGAACGGCTTCACGAAAAGAGTACCTCACTACAGATCGGAAATTTCAGACCGTTGGATGCTCCACGATGTTAATACACAATGTCACACGGCAATCTCTATCAAACTGCTTTTGACCAATAACAGTATTCACCTGCTCTCAGTTCCTGTGACATATTTCTGTTTTCTAACATAAAAAAAAACACTAGAAAGGGTGTCATCTTGGTACAATTGAGAACATCCAACACAGCGTAATCTAGGAACTAAAGGCGATACAAGCAAAACCTTCCATCACTGCTATGGAGAGTGGGAACACCGCCTCCACCGCTGTATAGCTGCCCAGAGAAATTACTTTGAAGGTGATAAAATTAATGTGTAAAAATAAATTAAAATAGTTCAAATAAAAAATCAGTCTCATTACTTTTATGCCACACCCTGTATTACTACCATCCACAAATCTGAAAATCTAAATATATCTAATTTGGCCAATATTTACTCAGAATACTTAAAATATTTATGAGCCCAGTGTTTACATTCATCTCGACAAATTTAAGTTTAGCTAAATAAAAAACAAGTAACTTCTTCCACTGAATAGTATAAACTAAATAGACTAAAAAAATAAAAAAATATGAAATAAAAATTGATAAATTTAATAAAAATGAGTTTAAAACACTTTATATTAAATATATCGTTACTAACTGCATTTGATGATGTTTAAATCATAACTAATAGCATCTTACGAGTATGATCTATAATAATACAATTAAAAACAAAGCCATTACCATAATTATCTCTCTTACTCTTATAAATATCAATTAAATGATTATTAACAATATTAATTGTTCCACAAAAATAACTGTTCAACTTGTTTGTAAACATTCAAGGATTACAAGTCTTTTAGTGCTGTTTTAGGGACCGGGGGAGTGCTGAAAATACAAATCAATTGTGAAGATATTGCTTTTTCGCCAGATGAATAGGAGACCCGCCAAACGCCGAAAACGTCCTAAAGATAGAATAGCCAAAAGGCTTCCAGAAGCCTGTAATTCCTGGAGGACGAGAGCTCCCAGAAGCTGTGAACTATTTGTAGCCGGAACCTGCCAGATTTTAGGAAAATTGGTTTCATGAATTTAATGTCTCTAAGACCGGGCTATCTCAGTGGTTGAAAGTTATAAGACTTCAGGACTTGCTTTAGCCCGAGGGAGACAGACGTAGGGAGAAATACACTTTAAGAAGCCGCAATCTCCAAATATTCTAAAGGCTGTCCAGCATCGACGTCTCCCAAAATCTTCATCCCAAGGCCTTTCAAACAACTAAGGAAGATGCCACCGTTAGGAAGCTTGCCGTGTCTAAGAGTTTCCAGCGGCCGGATATTTTGAGTGATCTGAGTGTAAATAAATTGTTACTGTTTCGAGATATTTTCTAGAATTAGTAGAATAGTCAGACTCATACCATTTGTGAAAGAAGTTGGAGATAAATTACCATGTCCAAATGACCAAGATCTAGAATACTCTGAGAAAGTAAAGAATCTAGGACTTAATATTGACAGACACTTAAGATGGACTGAACAGGCTTCTTTGATATGTAATAGGGTCTTTGCCGGTGTTCACAGCCTCAAGCGGCTGGCTTTATATCTACCACACCAAGTTAAAATAATGCTGATAAAGACTCTTGTACTGCCTCACTTCAACTACTGTGACTTAGTCATTAATGACATGACTGTGGAGCTTTCAAATAAACTCCAGCGTGCTCAGAACATTTTTATTAGGTTCATTTTCAATCTCAGACGTGATGATCACGTAACGCACTTCTTCAAACAATTATATATATTAAAATTACAAGATCTTCGAGACTATCACTCACTCATTCTGTTGCACGCTCTTTTAAATACAAATTGTCCTAGTTATCTTTCAAACAACTTTCAATTTATGTCTGAAATAAGTGAACGAAGTACAAGGAGGGGTACATCCTTATTATCTATACCAATTCATCGAACAACTACCTTTATTAAGTCGTTTATAGTTTCTGCCTGCCGATTGTGGAATGCCTTACCTATAAACATCAGAGCCATTGATAAGCGCGCTTGCTTTGGGGCGGAGGTCAGGGCCTTGATGCTGGGGGCTCAGGGGGTATAGCGGTTGGCGGCTTTGGAATGTGTTACTTAGGGCAACTGAATGCAAGTTGAATGAATGCATGCGTGTATGTCTTATTATAGTTTTGTAAATATTTATAAAGTTACATTAATTATAGATGTTGTTTTTTATTATTTTAAAGCTAAGATTCTTTTAACGTAGAAGTTATACATGTATATGTATGTTAGTTTAATTTTTTACGAGGTTAAGTGGTAGAGAGGACTTTATAGTCCTAACTTCGCCTCTAATAAAGACATTTTTCATTTCATTTCATGTGATATACTTACACAAATAAAGGTCTCACGATTGAGTGGATATATGCCGCCAGCTGTCAGTCGAAGAGGACGAGAAGCTACAATCATCATCGTCCTCAGACTATTCCGAAAGCTATTTCCCTCGCAGTACCAAGAGTACTCGTAGAACGCACGCCGGATATTATCTGACTGTGAAAGTATATTTAATTAAAAGTTATGTATCAAACATAAATAGAATTAGTTCTTGTAAAAATATGGAGATCACATAATCCCCATTTAGGACTTTTTTTCTTAGTTTCCCTTTTATGAACAAGCCAACGCCAAAAAGAAAAAATACAAGAGTGATTGTGATTGAGTATTTTAATTTCAAAATAAAATATTTCAAATTGGTGAATTATAATACCAAGGATGCCAATGCTTTTAACACAACACTAAAGCGAATTTTATGTTTTCAGACACAGATAAAATCACCACTGTACAGTAACTCGATGTATATCAGAGTCTGGACACAACAGCATTTTTTTTAAGTTACAATCTAATAGGAGACGCACTTAATAATAAATAACGTTAGAATAAGAACAAACAAACGGACAGATTACTTCCGAATTATCACAAATATTCATTACGTTACGAATGTGTACTAATACGGTACGTGATCAACTGAACTGATCCAGTATTTGTATGTTAACAAATAATTTAAAGACAAGCTTTAATTGGGGACTTCACCTTCTTTATTGATGTAATCAATAATAATATTTATATTTCAAAATTTTATCGCGACTAAACAATTTCTTATTAAAAACCCTACATTTTCTTCCAGTTTTGGATGTGCAACGTACATTTACAATTTATATGTTTACGATTTCTTTAAATCTACACTACAGCCTATTAATGTTTTTTTTTTACAGAAGTTTTTTTTTCATTTTTTGAATCGGTGTGTGAGTAACTATAATCGTAGAAAATAAGCAAATGAAGTTATTTTTAAATGGACTAGCATAACGATCTTGTTCAGCTTGTTGTAATTATCAAAATGCCAACACAAGTATACAATTTTATTACAAAGCCATAGCCAACAAACAAATCACTATGAGGTCTGGGTTAAAGATTTACACAGTGTGTAATAACTGTGTTATTGAATTTGAATTTCGTATTAACAAAATCAGCTTTTGTAGTGTCATGCATAAAATATTGAACGCTTCCTTTGCTTGAAGCATTGAATTTTTCATTTTCTAGGCTAATATAACACATATTTCGAACATTTTACATACTCTTTTGGAATAATGAAAAATTATTTTCATTAATTTATTCAAATCATTCTCATAATCAATTCTGGCTCGACTTATCATAACTTTCAATTTTTTATAAGGTCTCTGATTAAATGCAATAACTCGATTAACTTTTTTTCAAAACCATTCCTTGTGTTTTTTTTAATTGTTTTCCAAATATCAAATAACATTAATTAATCATTTTTACAACTTAATAGAAATCTTAAATTTTAATTTTATTCACATTAATATAATCTTTAAAATTATATATCACGTAATAAAGTTTACTTTTTTTAAATTTATCCAGAATCCCCATGTCCCCCAAACTAGAGCATTTCAAGGCATTTTTCAAAATTCAAAGGAATATAAATTCTCTGGTGCCGAATATATACCTTTTACAGTACATGGAGAGAGAATGGTGTGCTTGGTATGATCATTATACATACCACACGGGTGGTCTGCCTTATCTTGGATATCCTTTAGGATACGAGTATGTTCTCTTTATACTTTTTAAATCATAATTTATTATTACCCACGGTCACATCCATACCTCATCCTCAATCATCTGGCCACAGTTGCAGACTAGGCCTATGATCACCAATACTCCTATACCACCATTTACCAGGAATAACGTGTCCAGTATAGGCAGACTCTCTCCCTGAAACATATTTTGCATAAAATATGCGTTTGGAACTGCAATAGTTTAACACAATAACAATGTCTTAATGGGAAACTGGTGACACGTAAGACTCGTTCTGTACAATCAGAGTTTCTTAAGTAAAAATGGGACATATCTATGTTTTAGCATAATAGTTAAAACTAAATGCTCGTTGTTCATCTTCACATAGATTTTAAAATAAACCCACAAAAAATTATATATTTCGTGCCCACAGTGCAGGTTTTCAACCACAGTGAGATTCAATGTGCAGTGTTACAAAATTTCATACACAAAGAGGGTGCAGAAAGGCAGGAGACTTCCTAGGTGTATAGAACTGTGAGCCGACCTTCGCGAATCATTTTTAAACCTATATAAGATTTTGTTTACTCTTTTTGTTCCCTTTTCACCACAAAAACAAAATGTTGTACCAGTCAGGGAAAAATAAATCGAAAATTTTAAAATCTGCCCACAGTATAAGGTTTAAAATATAATTTTTTTAGTAACTAAAAAGAAACTATTCCATCATATTTTTGTACCAAATTTCACCACCAATATTTATTTTTACCAGTTAAATAACGGCTCAGAAAAATTTATGAGCTTGTGGAATACAGCAAGTGGATAGTTGTCTGCAGGAGGCCTTTAATTTAGAAAATTGCCGCAATTTTTTGATACTTTACAGAAGACTGCTTCGTATTTTCTTAAAACATTCTATTCTGAAATAAAAATATAACAAAATATTACATAAACTTTAAACAAAATGCAGTCCAAACAAGAGCTGCATTTAAAAGTCTGCTTACAGGCCTTCGTATAAAAATACGAGATTGAGAACAGCCTCTGCCTGGTATGTCAGCGTCAGGAATTGCGGAAAGACCAGCAAGTGACTGAATATCTACGACACGCTTCAAATGAAACCTCGCGCTTTAGATGACACTGCAATTACTATTACTTATCCCCTTGACAGGGAGAGGTATTTCCCGTATACCTTTACTTGTCTCGTGTGTGTGTCACGCCAATGGTACAGTGTAGAGGGCACGGCGGTTATTGCAAAATGAACGAATCAAGTAACGTCGAGCGTGTCTACTGCTTGTATGGGAGAACGCTAAGTTATCCTGTCTTTGCAAGCGTTCCGCCTGGAAGTCACCTCCAATCCGTTAGTCCACAGGTTTTGTTAGAGAGGGCTTCTTGGGCATAACTTTGTCTGGTAAAATAAGAAATTCTATCACTTTTATTTTGACTCATAGACCTGCATTAGTTACTTTCAACAAACCTAAATTTGGGTCTAATTCCCATTTGTTGGTGCGGAGCCCGGACTCCTGATTCAATCGTAATAATTGGAAAATACATCAAACTATTTGTAACTTTAACTCGTACATTTAATATTCGCTTTAAACTCCTGTTTTTACTCTAAGTTTTACATTTTATGTTTAAAAATAAAACATTAATCTGCACATATAAAATAAGACACCAATTTAAATAATATGAACGTAATCTATATATATAAAAGAAAGTCGTGTTAGTTACACTATTTATAACTCAAGAACAGCTGAACCGATTTGGCTGAAAATTGGTAGGGAGGTAGCTAAGAACTGGGAGGAGGACATAGGATACTTTATCCCGTTCCCGTGGGCAGGATTCCGCCCCACTGGTCTCTAAAAGTTAGGGAAATGCCCGTAAGAAATGCATTGCAGCAAACATATGTTATTAAGTGAAAGAGCCTGTTCAAATTTAATCAGCTGTTCTTTGTAAACATATATAATGCGACAAAAGAAATATATGTTTACATCATTTAAAGTTGGTTCTGAGAACTCCGTGCGTACATATTCTCTCGATCGAGACAACAAAGCAAGCTCAATCATGGCATCGGAGATATAACTAAGTCGATCCAGAAGTGATACACGCGCAAAGCCTACAATAAAAACCATACGCAACTTCGCTTAACATCTGAAGCTCATAATCTTTAAACTGTAATAATATGTACCTACAATATGCCTATTTTTGTTTCAAAATTACATTGAGCGCCATCATTTATTACATCGTATGTGCGCTAATGAATTCGACTGTTTGACTCCTGTCCACGCTGGGCTAATATAGATCAATTATATACAAAAATCGTAGAATATTGGAGAAAAATTCCAGTTATTTCACAGGTGCATATTGAGACTGTTTTAAAATTTAAATCTTTAACATGAGCTTGGAGTATCTTTCAGTGGCTACCATTTATCTCAGAAGGGTAATAACGACGATCAAAAGAAATATGCCTCCTATGTCCCAATTTTTCTGTAGGAAATCGCGTACGAAGCCGTGGGTAACTGCTAGTACTATAATATAAACATACAATACAATAATACAACGTACGATAATATAAACAAAGTACTTGAGCAACTTGTGCCGAGAATAGTGTTTTACTGTTAACAAACTATCTCACTCACCACCAACCCTCGGGGTAACATGAGAGCTGCGATTAAAGAAGAGGCCTGGGCGAAGATCAACATTGGCAATGAATAGCAGTCGTTCACAAGCTTGACACTCCTACAAACAGTAATTATTAGTAGAAATGTAGTACCTATCAAGCACCATTACCAAAATAGAATAATTGTTTTAATAAAATTGTGAAAATATATATTATGAAAAACATTCGTTATGTTACGAAAACATTTTGTTAATCAGACATTTCACTGGAGTATAATTTAAACATTAATAATTCTCTTACCTAAAGTATGTTTCTTAACTTGGATCCGCGAAGAAAACAGGATTTCTTTTGGACATATTTTGTCATCGTTCAGTGATACAAAAAATATCTAACACTACGTTTCGAGATCTGAAATCTGATCTCTTCCTCAGGTGAATAACTAACCTAACACTTAAATACAATTTACATTTAAAGTAAACAAATCATACAAGAGCGTTGAGACACGTATTGAGTCAGGAATCGTAACGTTGTTGTACGTCTAATCCACGTACACAAACTCTCCAACGCTTACTCAATAATAAAAGAAAACAGCAATTATTATTACTGAACTATACAGGTCACAATAGGTACTGCACTCACCGACCAATCATATAGAACTGAACATCCTCGAGATCGAAAATCATGTGTGTTAAAATAGGGATGACGTAGAGGGGCAATATTGCTATAACATTTTCGGTATGGTATATGGACACTATTTATTATTGTGTGCGTGTGTTTTTTTTTTAAATCTTATAATACATATTAAAGTACAAACCGTATTATCTCAAGATGACTCTCTATCAGCTCTTTCATCAGATTGTTTCTACATATCAAATATATTTCTTTCTTGTCTTCTGGCGTGACTTGCTTCAATTGTGACGCTGGTAGTTGCATCATTCTGTATACTGCACGAGATATGACGATGTCGTCAATGTTTCTTATGTCCTCTGCCAGAAGCTTCATTCTGAGTTTGATTTTTAACAATGCGAAGTTCATGGTCATATGAAAGGTACAGAATATTCCTCCACCAAAGTTCGAAATAGTTCCTATGAAGAATGCTATACCATATACTACATACGACTCTGTATAGAATGGAATCCAGCCGAAAAACAATGGGAAATCCTGTACTTGTAGTGTTTCTGAAGAAAACATTAGACTCACCAATGGGTTGATTGTTGCGGTCAGGCAGCACAGCATCAGGTACAAGTTGATGAAGAAAAATACACCGATTAAGTTAATCCACTTTGTATAGCTCTTGCATTCTTTCACTTTCAATTCTTGATTTGATTTTACAGGCTTGAAAATATCTTCAATCAATTCACCAAGCGTCTTCCTGATTCGAAGCATGGATGCAGAATTCAGAAGAAAGAGAGTAAAACCAGCTGTTAATGTGAGCTGTTCTATTAAATCTTTCTTTGGTACTTTGTGCAAGTTAAATTTATAAAATGTTGTGCCAAGAGCAATGGTATTACTTATTAAGGAACAGACAATCCACAAATTAAATTTTCGTTTTTTGACGTCATAGCCCACAACAATCTTGAACAATCTTCGAAGATGAATCAGGAATGGCGATGTATCCATGTTCATTTCCTGGAAAAATAAATGCATGATAGTGAGTTCAAAAAATACTCCATTAATAGAATTCGGGCAGTTGCCGTTTCAAGAGGAAAAATGCTTTTATTTATCCTTTATGACATTGTAAAAATAATTGTCCATACTTTGTTCAAAAATTTAGAAACTGTAAAATATATTTTAATAATTTACTGTCTTAGCGTCATATAACGTTTGTCTATCTAATATTTATTTGAGAAGTCCAGTAATTACATGTTCATTAAAAATACAGAAAGCTAATGTAACGAATTTAAAAGCACATAAAGCAATAATATTTTTAATTTAAAAATGGCTAAAAACGTAAATCGCTTATAGGTTAAGTTTTTAATTTTTAATTGCGAGTACAGTGGTTGGAAAAGATTAAGCACCCTTGCCTAAACCAATAATATCAGAAAATATTAATATCAGGTGATTGATTATAAAAACTTACTGCTTAATGATTGATTAGTAGGCTAAGAGTTACGCTGTGATTCGTTTACAAACTGTTTTACAGAAATATTTAAAAATAAACTATAATGAACAAGTTAACATGAAAATTGTGGTTAATTGGAGATAATTATTTCGTTCTTTTTTTAATATGTCATTTTAGTGCTTTTATACCCTCGTGATGAATTTTTCGTTATTAAGAACGTGTTCGCTGATTTTGTTGTGTCCTAGCTTATCTGCTTGGGAAGCGTATTTACAGATCCTAAGTGGTCTCAGCGCTGGCCTGGCCCAGTCATGGCGATGACGCCCGAATTCAGGTTCGTACTCGCTCAGTTCGGAACCACCAAGTCAAGTCGGAGATGGACATTACGTTCAGCGCGCTCAGATTTGGCGGGAGACAGTTATCAGCTGTTATCTAACCTCGGTTGATATTACAGTATTGTTTTACAGTCCGTCAGTGAGTGTTATTTTTATTGTTTTCAAGATGCGATAAGACAGTTTTAAAGCAGTGTTGGATAGTGTTTTCCAATTTTTAAATAGGTCTCTTAATGTTTATTTTATTACATCAAGTTATGAGAAATCTTAATAGCAAACAAAATATAACAAGGACGAAAACTGAAGGTACTATAATGGACAAACGATTGACCCTTGTTAATTAACGTTATTTTCGTGCAACAGCTCATTAATATCAAACTTGCAGCTATTTTAGATTATTTAATCTCACAGAAGATAAAAATATAGGAAGAATATTGTTACTGTATTACATGTATTTACATTTATATTAATTCGATAAAAGTTCTTTAATTCCTCGTGTCTCCTAAATGATAAGAAATTGACTTTCCTCGTTTAGAAATAAAGTCTTGACGTGCGTGTGTTACAGATCTTAAAGCGGACTTAACGAATGAAAGATTCAAGAGTTCCATCAAGGCAGCTAATAACTCTTCTTACAATTGATGGAACAACTCGTCATAAAAAATGTCATATGACAACAGATCTGTAAACAAACCCTCTTTGTAAAGTGGCGATGGATGTTTTACTATGTAAACTGAAAACATTCTGCCCTGTCACGATAACCATTCATATTTTATATATCTTTCCAACTCCAGCACTTTTAATGGCTTTAAACTACTGTCGATTCAACTGTTCTGGATCAACACCATTTAGTAGATTGAGAGGTCAAAGTATTGATCATGGTGAATCTGAATACATTTTGAGCATGATAAGCATAATGGGGAAATGGAGGCGTGGCTTTGCTTTAAAGCTTAAAAAACTAATAAGCTGTTAAATCTTAAGAAACACTTCAATACCGACTATCACCTTCAAATGACAAAATATCAAGTATGAAACATTGTGAAAATATGATCGTAATAAGCAAGCAGTGGAAGTATGGGAGTAGGGCTTTTTCTAATAATTGTATAACGGTTAGAAACTTAATTCATTTCTACCAGTTGTTGATTCTACATTGAAACCTAATAAAGTCACAGCTCGATAGTCAAATTCTCGATAATTTTTAAAAATTCCTTACTATCTCTCTTATCTTCTTAATGCTATTTTACCTATACATATATCGAAGCGTCTACAGATAGAATAAATCGATAGAATAGTTTTAAGTTCACTTAAAAAGTGGCCTAACATCGAAGTTTTTCTGAATTAACCTGTATATATAAAATGATTTTAAAATTGCAATCTAAAACACCGAATCACTGCCGCTATTTTTATTGATCATATTTAATACGGAGATTAACTTAATAAATTTTAGTTTCTCTTGAAATTTTGTTATCATGATTGTGCTCTGTTGGAACAATTTCATTCAGAGTAACCCCAAGATTATCGCAGCTGCTAGTATAGGATCGAGAAGGGGGTGTAACATACTCAAGGTATTCGAAATTCCGCCGAATTTTAAACTCAACCATTGAAGGGATCGAGTTCAAACTAGGCCCAGACCCGACATGTGGCCTACCAAGTAAGACACATTCTGAAACGTGACTTACTAAGAACACCGTTTCCTCAGAATACTCGGAGTAAAACTATAGTATATATAGTATGGTCCCATATTCTATAAGAGGTCGAACCAATGTGTTACATAGAGTAACTAGAATTAGATAATCACTAGTCTATGAAACTCCTCGTTTCCAAGATTTTCCTATTTGTTATCACAATTATATGATCAATTTGACTGAAGGAAGGACTCATGACTAAGCCCAGATATTTAACTTTGTGAACAATAAGTTGAAAACCATTTATGTAATAGTTGTATAGAATTTGATGAAGTGTACGACTAAAGATAAGGACCACATTTCAGAAGGATTCAATTCCAAAAGTTGTTAGCGCAACAATCATAATTATATAATGAATAATAAATAATTAATACTGCCCGTTCAAACAGTATGTTTATGCCTGTATATGTCGTATTGATTAATTGCCTTTTGATCTAACATACTGTTTTAGCCTATAACTTTTTAAGCGAATTAAGGGATTTTTTTTATTTTGTTGTCCAATTAATTTTTTTTGCTTTATACTAACTTTGTAATAAAATTTATCATGGTTTTCTTAAGACAATCAAGGACTATTTTTTATGAAATACTGTGGTGAGATTTGTGTGCAACATAAAGAGGAGAGGGGTAGTTGTGTAATTGCTTCACTTTATTAAACTTCTCCTTAAACTACTTTGTAATAAGATTTATCTTGGTTGTCTTAAGACAATCAAGGTACTATTTGTTATACAATACTGTGGTGAGATTTGTGTGCAACATAAAGAGGAGAGGGGTAGTTGTGTAATTGCTTCACTTTATTAAACTTCTCCTTAAACTACTTTGTAATAAAATTTATCTTGGTTGTCTTAAGACAATCAAGGAATATTTGTTATACAATACTGTGGTGAGATTTGTGTGCAACATAAAGAGGAGAGGGGTAGTTGTGTAATTGCTTCACTTTATTAAACTTCTCCTTAAACTACTTTGTAATAAGATTTGTCATGGTTGTCTTAAGACAATCAAGGAACTATTTGTTATACAATACTGTGGTGAGATTTGTGTGCAACATAAAGAAGAGAGGGGTAGTTGTGTAATTGCTTCACTTTATTAAACTTCTCCTTAAACTACTTTGTAATAAGATTTATCATGGTTGTCTTAAGACAATCAAGGACTATTTGTTATACAATACTGTGGTGAGATTTGTGTGCAACATAAAGAGGAGAGGGGTAGTTGTGTAATTGCTTCACTTTATTAAACTTCTCCTTAAACTACTTTGTAATAAGATTTGTCATGATTGTCTTAAGACAATCAAGGACTATTTGTTATACAATACTGTGGTGAGATTTGTGTGCAACATAAAGAAGAGAGGGGTAGTTGTGTAATTGCTTCACTTTATTAAACTTCTTGTAATAAGATTTGTCATGGTTGTCTTAAGACAATCAAGGACTATTTGTTATACAATACTGTGGTGAGATTTGTGTGCAACATAAAGAAGAGAGGGGTAGTTGTGTAATTGCTTCACTTTATTAAACTTCTCCTTAAACTACTTTGTAATAAGATTTGTCATGGTTGTCTTAAGACAATCAAGGACTATTTGTTATACAATACTGTGGTGAGATTTGTGTGCAACATAAAGAGGAGAGGGGTAGTTGTGTAATTTCTTCACTTTATTAAACTTCTCCTTAAACTACTTTGTAATAAGATTTGTCATGGTTGTCTTAAGACAATCAAGGACTATTTGTTATACAATACTGTGGTGAGATTTGTGTGCAACATAAAGAAGAGAGGGGTAGTTGTGTAATTGCTTCACTTTATTAAACTTCTCCTTAAACTACTTTGTAATAAGATTTGTCATGGAATTTCCTTGAGAATAATTATTGTTTGATAAAACTTCTATTCAATAACTGTTTTTTATATACTGTTATGGGCAAATTTGTTTGGTGCATAAAGGTTTACTTACCTAGAAATTTAAAAGAGCGTAGGGAAGTTACTCCTGAAGTACGTACTCGTATTTAATATTTCACACTGAAGCTACAATGTGAGAAATGCGGTAACGCTCCATGTTCATATAGTACTTGTTTTGAAGAATTATTTGGAAAGTAAACTTTTCTTTCACTAACCTTTAACGAAATGTATTTTTATATTTGGCTATCGCCAACAACAGTGTAATATTTAATGGCATAATAAATCTCTTGCCTTTGAGAATCAGTTAGTAGGAGAATACAATTGCTACTCGTACTCATAGAATACAATTTATTAAAATATCAATATTTTTAACTATGCTCTACTTTCAGGAGGGGAGGGGAGGAAATTATTGAATTCAACTGTATATCAAATGGAACTTTTCACTAGAAAATTAAAATTAACAATTATTACATATAAGAATATATGGGAAGACCACGCATTAGGGGACACCAACTTTATGACACAATCGATTACATTTTAGAAAAATAATCCAGAATAAGGCTCTGATATATTATTTAATTCTAAGCCTACTGTAATACTCTCAAAGTTAAGGCGATATTGTTGAATAAAGAAAAAGGCTAAAATCAACCAACGATATTGATATAGAAATATTTATTTAAAGTCCGAAAACTTACCCTCAAATAACACGCACAAGCAGACAAAATATTATAAAACTTTATAAATTAAAACAATTTAAATAATGCCCAAAATCATGTCTGTTTTTTTTATAAATAATGAATTCTGTTTTTTTTTATCTAAATAAAACTAATATTTTTAAGATGCGAATATCCTAAATGACAGTTTTACATAGTTTAGCGAGAAGTACAAATATGAAACTTTTTTATTGAAGTTTGCCCTTACACTTTCAAACAATGCTTCTTATTTCTCAAACATTTTGTACAGAATTTTAAAAGCACTAATATTTTGAACGTATATTAGTGAGATATTAAACCAATGATAGAATAATAAATCGTTTTATACCGTCTTAATAAATGCCAGTTAGATACACTTAGCCCCTCTTATTCTATTCTGTACTCGCTGTTTTCAAATGGTACCCAATAAAAGTGTATAACTTCAATTTATAAAAGCAGTTTAAACTTACAAATTAATTATTGAGTTAGTTCATAAATAATTACACGATTGTGTAGCTTTTATCTCGTACTGAATCGCATAACTAATCACCACATTACCAATAACATCGTTAGTGAGAAAGAAACACTTCCAGAACATTTAAATGATAACAGTATAGTCCAATACTATCAGTATAAAGCAGATCCCCGCAGTTTTCAATTTTTGACAGTATTATACTAAAAATGCTTGAATATATACTATGTGTCTGCAATGTTACGTATGTTTATTATTCATGTACATACAGTGCGCGTAAAAGAAGCAAAAACTAAAACAAAACCCATGACCTTATTTAAATTTATACCATGAATGTCTAAAATCTTTCTATGAAAACCCCCACTTTTTCATTTTGTCACAATAGATTCTGATATTGTTTGATTGTTCAACATCCTCTTAAATGAGCGTTTAAATATCATTCCATTTACTTTAGTATCCATAAACATTCCCTTATTATTACTACAAATATTATTATAATCACGTTCTGATCCTCATACGTGATCCTCGTACTTGTGCAGAAAAGATGTCAAGTTTGAAATAAAACTTTGTTGAATTGGAACAGATATGATTACAATTCTCGTATATTTTGCTTTAGATTATCTAAACGAGTTTGTTTTGAACTTATAGAAATGTTGTCAATACAAGTCTTGTATGTGCCTTCCCAACAGACAGTACCGTACTGCAAAATGTGCTGAACCAAGCCAAAATTCAACGTGCGCAAAAAATGGGTTTTTTTTATTTAGGAAAGCATAAATGCTTCTTTTAATGGATTGATAAAATATTCCTGAATTACCACTTATGCATATGTTGTATGATGGAACTATGAATAACTTTTCGGCTATATTTTTACTATCTAAATGATCAACCCCACTGATTTCAATTTCTTGAAAACTACCAACTCTCCTTCGAGGCTTGTTTCTAACAGGAAGGACTATTTGGAAGTATGATGAGAGAACCTTTCAGTTGTCCTCTATCTGTCCTCGAGTTTTGCCCACTGATAAGGTAGTCAGTTACTACATAAGGTAACTTCTGGGGTCATTCTACACAATATCAATTTCCAGAATTATTTTACTTATAACATTGGTTTTGGAAATCCTTGTCACTTTTTTCCTATTGTTGTTCCGTATCTTTACTGATTTAATCAACGTAATCAATATTTTTCGCTTAAATGTCACAATTAATATTTAAACAGAACATTTCTTAATTAATAACGTTTATACGTTGTTATTGGCGTGGTCTATTTTGCATAAATATTGAATATTTGTCCTCTTTTATAATACTATTTAGAAAATGAAAATGGGCATTTCTTCACCTTCGATGAATTTTGTAATAAGTAAAATGTTGTAGTGTTATTAATTTAGCCTTCATACTACCTTTATTAATTTTCATTGCTAGATTTATCCAGTTGCTGAATTTCAGCATTTGAATATCTTTGATAAACACTCGTGAACGAAAGTCGTACCTCCTTTTACTCGCCTTTTTATGAAATGTATATAACAACGTTTAATAATAAAATATTTCATTTTAGGTGTATATGTTCGCTAGTAAATTTGTTTTTATCTTTAGTAGCGATTGTTTAATTGGTATTTAAATTTTTTTTAATTAAATTATTAAGAGTAATACTTTTAAAAAATGTAGTATTAACCAAAATAAAACGTTTAAAATAATAGAAAAAAATATGTAAAAATGTAATAATATTAGAATATAATAATAGAACTTAACAGTAATATAAAACTTAAAATATAGGTAGATCTTTTGAATTCAAAATTAAATTAAAAGTAACATAAGGAATTTGCATAAGAACATGTCTTTATTTTTAAAATTTTAAGTGTTAAATCTTAATATTATCTTAAGTTATAGAAATATTGGTTTATTTTGAATGAATTTATAGTATTTTGTTTTATATCAAAGTTTATACTTGTACAACTAGAAGACTTCTCTTTTCTTTATATTTAAAAGTTTAATTATTATTTCTATTTAGACCTTATTTTATTTAATTTGAATAGTAAGTGAAACATCTTTATTTGGAACTGAGACGAATTTTGTAAACCTTTGTTTTTCTCTTAAATAATTATAATATTATATAAACTGTTAAAAAGTTATTTATATAAGGGTTCAGTTATAAAAATCTAAATGTTTAGTATATTTTAAACATAAATTTATATATTTACTAAGTTTTCTTTGTGTATTAACTTTTAAGAATATTTTTGTTTGATTTTTAAGAAAACGACATACTTAAATTACGTGTTTTTAACAATTTGTATTCATAAATTTCCTTGTCTCAAGTAATGTAGGGTCTTAAACACTGCCTTTCAGTGAATGGACAAATCTTTTGCCATATTTAATACTATTCACTTTATTTAATTAAATATAAAGTATAAAAAATGAACTATATGGGAACATTTCGAAAAATATCATACTTTTTACCAAACCTTGCCTCGTAGGGAAGATCTGATGAAAGAGAACTGCGTAGTCGACGCCACCTTGTCGACGGCTGAAGTGGATAATGGCGGGACTTATCCCGGCTAGATAAACAAGCAAGTGGGAAAAACTTGTTTGTATTGACGATACGTATTTTTAAGTTAAGAGTTGGAAAAAGTTGCTAAACTCTCATCAGCCAATGTCACGAAGTATCATTCGCTGGAATCGATCAGTTGACATTTCTGTTAAGTATTTATAGATTTCTCTATTAACTTGGGAGTGTTCTTATTTGTTTGGCACGACTTCGCACGCAATTTTCAAAATCGAAGTCCGTAACAATAAATAATTCCCGTATCCCCTTAGTAAAACCTTTTAAGCCGTATTATGTCCTATGTTATTTTTCAAACATAAGTAGGTAAACACATCAAGTAATTATAATTTCAAAAACAATTTATTATTATAGTATAACAACTTTTAATTGATTCTTATATAATGTTTTTTGCGAGTGTAGGAGTCTAAATGGTCTAAATGCGGGTGTAGTCATTATGGTTCGAATGAAGTATATTTCCAACGATATAGCAGAGTTTACCTTGATGATCCGATTAAAACATATATCAAAGGATTACTGTATATATATTAAACAGTAAAGGATACGCATATCTAAGACGAGATAGGTATATACTGTATCTAAGATAATTCCAAAACCATATTTGAGAGCATTTATGTTCTATGAAAAATATAAATACTTATCGGCAATATTGTATTATTATTTTTACAATTTTTCATGACTAATAACATCATCTATGAAAATTTTTTTACTTTTTATTTTTTAATGAAAAGCTTTCTTTGTGCAAAAATAATATACTTCCGGCCGTTTAAATTCCTTTTCAATATAATGTATTATTTACTATGCAACAGTTAAGTAACATATATGAATACATAGTTATATGTTACATATATTAAGATTCAACTCGTTTCCATTCACTGCACTAACTACATCATGCTCACTAAGTTACTGAATGGATGAACTTTGCCGGAGTGCTCACCACTCAACGAGCCGAGGATGACTGCAAACCAGTTGAGACATAAATGTTATCATTATGTTTACGAATTTAGGAAAACTACATCGATATTTCTCTCCGTAAAAACTGTCTCTAGCTTCATCAAATATTTTTTACAATTAGCTGAAATAGTTAAGCCGTTCTCGATATTAAGGTTTATCAAATAAAATAGTAATTTTCGCCTAGTATTGATAATAGGATATATTAAGGAAGGTCCTGTAGACTCACATCTACGACTACGATGTATATACTCTTCTTATTTCCATTAAACAAATCTGTGAGTTGATCTTGATGTTGTTATTATTTTATGCCTTTTCGGAACAGTAGAATCAATACCACGTTGAGACCGTATCCCTCATTTCTTATCGGAACTGTGCCACCAATGCCATATTGGGACATTTTCTCTCATTTCTTATCGGAACTGTAACACCAATGCCACATTGATGAGACCGTGTATTACTTGCCACGTCGTGTCAGAACCAGCGAACAGACTACCATAGACAGGGAAAGTGCGTCATTGAGTGCAGCCGGTCATAGACGGCAGACCAAACAAATATGGCGGCTGCAGAGCGTGAGTCATGCCAGTTCCTCACGCCGCAACAGTTGCCTTACCCAGTGTTGCGGGATATTTAACCCATTTGGGACAAAATCAGGCAGAATTAAATAGAAGATTTAATAAACTCTTCTATGCCAGGATGTATAACATTGAACCTAAAAGGGCTAGCAATTTTAGTACCTAATGAAGGTGACGAAGTAATAGGATGTTTTGATATTTTAGGGTCACAATCTTTAAAGTGCCTGTAATGTAATCAAGTACGTAGTAGGTAACGTAGATAGATCAATTACGTCTAAAATCATATATAAGCGGTGTGTCAATCTTATGCCAAGTAGTAATCCTATCTATCCCAGAAACTTAGTTTGATTAATTGTAAAAACAGAAGTGGATTGACCAACCATATCAAGGTGTAACTATAACTAACCTCCGCTTGATTTTTGAATCTACTCCTAAGTATTGTTAGTTGCAACTGGCTTCAATCTTCAAAAAATATTTATGTCAAATTAATGCCAAGTGTGGTTAGAAAATGTGTTGGCGTCAATTAATTCTTTGATGAGCATTGTTTCGAAGGAACCGGAAAATAGTGATTTGATTCTCGTGATAAGAGGTATTCCAAGAACATATTTTATTACAAGGTGCACCACTGCACAAAATGTGTCAACGAAGGTTTGTACAATAAAAAATTAAGACATGCCTTAACAAAAGTGGTCACCTTTTTAGGAAAGTAAGGTGAAATTTTGTAGCCTATTGTATTTTTTTCACTGTACAATTTTTTCCATCTATGAATTTCAATAGAAACTTACATTATTTTATTTTATTATTACAATTACCTTCACTTTTGAGCTGTTCGGGCTGCTTATACTGATCCAAGATGGCGGACACAGCTTCAAGTCACATAATGTTATATCATGTCGGAACTGCGTGGCACAAATGCCACGTAGGGTCTGCCTCTCTCATGCCCAAGTAATTAAGATGATTTTCCCTTACACGTAAATTGTTGATTTGAATAAGTTCACTCTAAGGTGGTCCTAAGCTTCCGAAAATGATACAGTGAGACGAAAGTGGTTACGGAGATCGCGAGTCTTTCCAATATTCTTAACTGATCTCAGAATTGCGATAAGAGATTCCGCCATTCAAGTGATGGTGCTAGATAGGCTCCTCGCCTGTTTGGGTCCCCAAACTTCCAGGTCTTGCATAGATATCAAGGGGCGTGAATTTGTATTCAAACAACTTAGGAATACATCAGGATATTTCTCTTTGGAGATAAATGATCTCGGAAGCCCCCTTTTTTTCGGAATGTACTCATAAGGTTTTTTACTATTACAACGAGAGTTATGGGTTTCAAAGATGGGAACTGATCCCAAATTCTTGGAGATCAGCAGAGTCAGAGAATCAGTATGTAGGTAAGGATATTCGATTATATTGTTACGAACCCTTGCAAACTAGATAAATTGTTGAATAACTGATTAGTAAACTTCCGTAAGTTCAGACGCTAACTAAACTAGAAGGTATGATAAGATTTCACACTTTAATATCATGGACCTTATGAACAATTTCAGACATCTTTTACATTTAGATAAGAGAATCTAATGATAACTATTTTTGAGTCATCATAAAATTACTCAAATACAGCTCCAAAAAAACATGATGAGAGGCGAAGATGGAGATTTCTTTCACAGTGGGGAGTTGCAGTATAGAGAAAATTGATCAATGATCTTGCGTTTTATGAGTCAACTTGGAAAATCTGATTATATAGCATTCGTTTTTAATAAATTGTTTCAATAAATACTAATTATACAATTTAAGGCTATCAAAACCATTTTAACAACAAGACAACTTAGGGCAGCGCAGCTTATTTTGAATTTTTTTAACATAACAGAAATGTTTACATATGGTTACAGTTACCAACTGGGCTTTGTGAGCAAGTATTGTAGGCATTACCAAGGCTTTCACTGTATATCTCTACTCAGTATTTCGTCACTCAACATGTTCAATGCATTCCATACACTATACAAAAACTAAGTACTTAGTTCACAAACACTCAGGCCGTATTTCACAATGAAATGGAATATAGACACATAATAGTGTCTGAACACCTGTGTCATATTTGCATCCGTCACATGGTTGTGACAATATAAACTCAATTACGTCCGGTATTTAACAGAGAACTGTTACCACAGTACCTCTATCATCTATCTGGTATTAATTCAAAATATGATCTTGTTAACAACCTTCACTCTTTTTCTCAGGTACGCATCATCTTTCTTCACCATAAGGGTTTAAATATTAATACGAAAGAAACGAAACTCATTATTTTCTAATACATGTGTGTGTGTGGTATTTGTAAAACATGTACAGCCATAATTGGTATATTTTACAAAATCATTAACGTAATTTACTATTCAGAATTTTAACAGCACTTCTTTAAAATAAATTATGAGTGTGTAAATGTAAGTTATATCACGAATAAAAATTCTGTACAGAGTATCAAAATGCTAATTTAAACAAATTTCTGAGTTAGAAATTAGATACAGATTGTTTAACGTATCTTACTTCGGTAGCTACTAACAATAAAAATATATTAGTTAAATCATAATTGTAATTGTATTTTTGGGAGTTTTCTAGACAAATCCAAATTGAGGGTGAACATAAATACTCAAATTTAGAACCTACACTATTCTGAATACAGGGCCGTTAGGATTACATAACATTGGAATTAATATTTTCAATAGAATATGTAGTTATCGTCACTGGTCTCTTACTGGTTTAATAACAATCAGATCTAAAACACTGAAGAATATGAAGTTGTTCTTAGCTGTGGCTCTCCTCACTACACTAGGAGACCCCGATATAAATGTGTTAGCTATTACTTCTGTCACATCCCTACCGTACAACCCCTAGTAACCCTGCAACTGAAGCTAATTTGTTGTACAGTATCTCGTGGGTGTTGGCAGTAGAGCAGGTGATAATCGACACAGACCCTGGAGTTGACGACGCTGTGGCTCTCCTCACTACACTAGGAGACCCCGATATAAATATGTTGGCTACTACTTGTGTCACATCCCTGCCGTACAACCCCTAGTAACCCTGCAACTGAAGGTAATTTTTTTTACAGTATCTCGTGGGTGTCGGCAGTAGAACAGGTGATAATCGACACAGACCCTGGGTTGACGACGCTGTGGCTCTCCTCACTACACTAGGAGACCCCGATATAAATGTGTTAGCTATTATTTGGTGTCACATCCCTACCGTACAACCCCTAGTAAATCTGCAACTGAAGGTAATTTGTTGTACAGTATCTCGTGGGTGTTCGGCAGTAGAGCAGGTGATAATCGACACAGACCCTGGAGTTGTTCGACGCTGTGGCTCTCCTCACTACACTAGGAGACCCCGATATAAATATGTTGGCTACTACTTGTGTCACATCCCTACCGTACAACCCCTAGTAACCCTGCAACTCAAGCTAATTTGTTGTACAGTATCTCGTGGGTGTTGGCAGTAGAGCAGGTGATAATCGACACAGACCCTGGAGTTGACGACGCTGTGGCTCTCCTCACTACACTAGGAGACCCCGATATAAATGTGTTAGCTGTACTACTGGAGTCACATCCCTACCGTATAACCCCTAGTAACTCTGCAACTGAAGGTAATTTTTTTTACAGTATCTCGTGGGTTTCGGCAGTAGAGCAGGTGATAATCGACACAGACCCTGGAGTTGACGACGCTGTGGCTCTCCTCACTACACTAGGAGACCCCGATATAAATGTGTTAGCTATTACTTGTGTCACATCCCTACCGTACAACCCCTAGTAACCCTGCAACTGAAGGTAATTTGTTGTACAGTATCTCGTGGGTGTCGGCAGTAGAGCAGGTGATAATCGACACAGACCCTGGGGTTGACGACGCTGTGGCTCTCCTCACTACACTAGGAAACCCCGATATAAATGTGTTAGCTATTACTTGTGTCACATCAATACCGTACAACCCCTAGTAACCAACTGAAGGTATTTTTTTTACAGTATCTCGTGGGTGTCGGCAGTAGAGCAGGTGATAATCGACACAGACCCTGGAGTTGACGACGCTGTGGCTCTCCTCACTACACTAGGAGACCCCGATATAAATGTGTTAGCTATTACTTGTGTCACATCCCTACCGTACAACCCCTAGTAACCCTGCAACTGAAGGTAATTTGTTGTACAGTATCTCGTGGGTATCGGCATTAGAACAGGTGATAATCGACACAGACCCTGGAGTTGACGACGCTGTGGCTCTTCTCACTACACTAGGAGACCCCGATATAAATGTGTTAGCTGTTACTTGGAGTCACATCCCTACCGTATAACCCCTAGTAAACTCTGCAACTGAAGGTATTTTTTTTTTACAGTATCTCGTGGGTTTCGGCAGTAGAGCAGGTGATAATCGACACAGACCCTGGAGTTGACGACGCTGTGGCTCTCCTCACTACACTAGGAGACCCCGATATAAATATGTTGGCTATTACTTGTGTCACATCCCTACCGTACAACCCCTAGTAACCCTGCAACTGAAGGTAATTTGTTGTACAGTATCTCGTGGGTGTCGGCAGTAGAACAGGTGATAATCGACACAGACCCTGGGGTTGACGACGCTGTGGCTCTCCTCACTACACTAGGAGACCCCGATATAAATGTGTTAGCTATTACTTGTGTCACATCCCTACCGTACAACCCCTAGTAACCCTGCAACTGAAGGTAATTTTTTTTTACAGTATCTCGTGGGTGTCGGCAGTAGAGCAGGTGATAATCGACACAGACCCTGGAGTTGACGACGCTGTGGCTCTCCTCACTACACTAGGAGATCCCGATATAAATATGTTGGCTATTACTTGTGTCACATCCCTACCGTACAACCCCTAGTAACCCTGCAACTGAAGGTAATTTGTTGTACAGTATCTCGTGGGTGTCGGCAATAGAACAGGTGATAATCGACTCAGACCCTGGGGTTGACGACGCTGTGGCTCTCCTCACTACACTTGGAGACCCCGATATAAATGTGTTAGCTATTACTTGTGTCAAAGGCAACAGTGACGTTAACCAATCCATTATCAACACTCTCAAAACCCTCGTTGCTAGTAACCTTAAGGTAAGACAATTATTAGCCGTAGTAAGATTTTTCCATTTTATGAATGAAATGCTTTGATTAGTATCAATTTCGTTACCATGTAATGTGTAATTAATTACCTTGGTACAATGTGGGATGTAATAAATTATATTTAAGACTACTTCAAGATGACTACTTGAATATATTTAGTTGGTTTTCAAATGCTGCGCGCTAGGTTGAATACATAAAGTTAGAATATTTTTTTTTATTTACAGAAATCTTTTAATGCGTTTCTGAATAAATTTAAATATTTTTAAAAGTATTTACTCTAGAAGTCATCAAATATTTAAGGGATAAATTATTTTTATATGTAAATATTTTAGTATTGATTTATGTTACTAATGTTTAAAGCTTTGTATTAAGTTCTAAAATGTATGTGATAGTCTATTAATATTAAAAATATTTCAACCCGATTCTAGTCATTTGATAAAGCAAATTTCCATTAAAGGTGGCTATAAGGACCTATAAGGAATTTATGAAGGAAAATTGAACTTGTATGGATTATGGGCCAGTAAATTGAATTAGGTTTTGTTATACTTATAAGGGGTTGAATTTTAAATGTTCCCATCCCACTTTTTTCGTATATTGATTCCATACTATCGCGGAACGGCAAACACGTTATTTTTATTTTCTCAATTAATTCGGTATAAAAAATACACATTGAATCATGTAACACATCACCACCCTTACATTTACAAAATGTTATCTAATTCCAATATGGCGTATAAAAGATTATGGTAAAAGAATAAGTAAACTTAATCAAAATTAAGTACATTCTAATCTTCTCAACGATGATTAATGGTATACTGAAGTCGATATTTGAATAATTGTGGGAAAAATTAGGGAGACAATAAACTTACCCCGAAACCAAAGGGTTACGGATATATGGACAGTTTGCGAGTCGCACACATCTGCATTGAGTACAATGGTAGCTGGGGAATCACAGGGTTCAGTCTTGGGATCAGTTCTATTTTTATTGTACATGGACAGGCTCTCTCGTGTCTTAAATATTGTGATACGTTTTCCCGATGAGACTTACTCTAATGGTCTTAAACAAATCATCAAGGACTTCTGAATAGTCTCTTACTAAAAATAATAAAAGCCAACTCATACATTTCTAAACTATACAAATTTTTCAATGTTTAAATAAAATTAAAAAGCACAGAGAGAGCGAGAGAAAGAGAGAGAGAGAGAGAGAGAGAGAGAGAGAGAGAGAGAGAGAGAGAGAGCCATCGGAGAAATCTTTTTAAGGATTATTATTATCTGGCAAGTTGTGCTCCACCTCTTTTACTATTAAAATTATTGCAACGATTGCCAAGTATCTTTCTGTTACAACAGTCTACTAAAACCAATTATATTCACAATATTGAGATAAACGGTATTTTAAATGTTTAAGTTAAACCCATTTTTTTCAAAAAAGGTATTTTAGGCCAGTGTTTAACACAGAAATCCAGAGATTGTTTTGGATAAATTCTTATTAAAGTACAATAGCCTATAATATTAACAATTATGGAAATTGCATGCATTTTAAAGATAATGTAAATAATTATTGTTTCAAGACGTATGTGTTCTATACATTTGATTTTACCTGCTTGTACTTTCGTTCATTCAGTAGTCTTAGAAACATGTTACTACCCTGTATACGGGCTTTTACAAAATTCCAAACCTTTCTTAAACCTTATTTCACAAACATAAGCGATAATAACTACACTTAATATTTCCAACATACTATATTGACCTCAACGCTAAAGTAAACTAATTAGAAACGAAAATAATATTATTTAACTGTTTATTGAAACAGGTTATGCCTGAGGTTTATGCCGGAAGTGACTTTGGTCTGTTGAATTCACCCCCAAGCGATGGCTGGTTTGGTTCAGATGGGTTTGAAGATCTACCCTACCCATTGCCACCCTCTCCCGATTTGGTTGTGAAAAAGATGTACGCTGCTGCATTTCTAGCTGATACTTTGAAAGCAAATCCAGGTTATTGTTTTGTATTTTCACTGGCAATAATTATGATTAGTGTATGTAAAATATTCAACGCATAACTACATTGTCGCTATGACCCATAAGTATTCAATTAATATGAGAACATCTTTTCTTTTTAATAATTATCTTTTTATTATTTATAAAAGTATGATTAGATAAACAGGAATTTAATATATTTGCTTAGAAATGAGCACCTTAATGGAGAGTTGATTTGTGACTGGGGATCGTGTAGTCTTGGAATTTGATCCTTGGAAACACGTTCGCTATGATTATGTTTCGGTGTATTAAAGTATATCATTAAAATATTGGAATTATGAAACAACGTAATAATAATAGTAAATCACTGTCTCATTGATATCATTTGAAAGATTTTTAGATATAATAGTCAAATTTTCTGTTAATCAAAGAACAACCTCCAATATAATTAGTGTACGTAACGTTATGCGTTACTGAATCTTCGTCGAGATTTTAGAAACATTTTAATGTACTTTAAATAAATGACACTTTTTTATTTAAATAATAATTTTTAATGCAAGCCAAATAAATAATGTTTATTTCACCGAAAACATGGTAAATAAAAGATCATCATTATAAGGTGTAAGTTCCCTAAAAAGATCTACTAGGTTCACTATGAGAGAACATTCTTTTTGCTTCATGGGTTAAGTGGATAAATAATAGCATTTTTGAGACAGTAAACTTATATACATTATTAAAAATGTTTAGCAGTCGATAGTTATTACATGTATTATTATACTATGTATTAAATGTGTTAATATTTATTTTATTACAGAATACTATTTACTATTAGATAATGTTGACTAGTAATGCGAGCAATGTTATTAGTATAAATCATCAAATATACAAAGAAATACAGAGGTGAGTTAAAAAGTTAGGAAGTTATCCAGGAGGGCTCAATTCTGGCTTATTTACAGCAAAAACCGAACTGTCACTTAAATCTGAGCAACCCTATGGATGTCCAGGAGCACCACATCACTAACATTAAATGTCGAGACTTTGGGGTGGAAGAGTAGATCTATAAGTCTTGTCTACTGCGGGGAATGACTATTGAAGTTGGTGAGGCTCAATAATCACCTTCCCACTGTTTCAGACATCACTCCTGGAATCTGGAGTCCACGTTTGAAGAGATAAAAAAATCGGCGATGAAGAAATTCAAAAACGAACAATGCAGTTTGACAATCTTACACCCCTAGACACAAAAAGAAATCGTAATGGCTCCCAACAGCTATACAGTGTAATCCAGAAAAGAGGAGTTCTCATTGTCTCATCAGGTGCTAAATTCAGTGCACTAAGATGTTTCACACGCGATCCTTAAGCACGGCGGATCAATTAAGTTTCAACACTTAGCTACATCAGTAGAGTTTAATCAGATCAGGCAGACCATACTACGAGATGGCTTGGACACAATTACATGAACAAAACTATATTAAAACAATCCGTAGTTTGTTTTGAGAAATATACAAGTGATAGAGGTTAGAGAATTATATGTCATAGAGGGAGGATAAATGAAAGGTTATAAGTATACACACAAATAAACCCGTGTTTAAACATTCACATATTTTTAAGAGTAAAAGGTTTGCGGCACAAAAGTGTTACGCAGACTTGAACTGCGGTAGGGCAAGATGGACCAAAACCACACTTGAGAAAAGGTCGGACAATGTATCCATTACAAAAGTAAGTTCTCAGCCCAACGAAAGTAATTCTACTCTCTCAGTTTAGTCTAGAGGGGTATCGGCTAATGCGTTCAGGACGTAGCGCGATCCTCGAACTATACTAGAGCCAGAAAATGTAGCTGATTGGAAATGTGTATGAAACTACATATGCATCACACATTTTAATCTTATGTAATAAGAAAATTTGTATTTATTCGTGATACCGGAACAATGTTATAGATATACTACCTGTGATTTATTTCACTAGAAGAAATTGTAATTATTCAGTTAAAGCGAAGTTAATTATTGAATAAGAAAAACCGTTATTTTTAAATGATTGTAAAACTTTGCGACGATAGAGAGAGAGTGCGTGTTCAGGGTTAGGAATAAGATTAGGGTTAAAATAATGTTAAAGAATTAAATTGAAACTTTGTATACAATCAGAAATGAATCAGCTATTCGCCCAAGGCTCAAAGTATATTTTGTGTGATATAATAAATTGTAATTATAAGCATTGATAAACTAAGATTTTCTTCTATTTGTGTACCCCCTCCTTCTAAACGATTCATGTCCTCAGGAAGCAAAGATGTTGCTCAAACATCGCTATACGATACTGCCTTTGGTGGATGAGATAATCTTTGGCAAAGTACGATTAGCTCTTCCCAAGACGCAATGTGTTGCGGTGCTCAGAATCAAGTCATCACAAAAGATGGTGCGGCTGGAATATCTGTTACTAAGAGAGAGCGGACCACTTCAGTGCAGAAGGAGTGAATAAGGAACTGTGGGAAAATATTTTTGGCCTTATTGCACTAGTGAACATGTGTGCAAAGATACCTGAGTCAAGAGAATAATCTAGAACATCCAGCTGGTGGAAGGAAGGAATTTCGAAGAGGTCAAGAATCGCTCGATCCATCCTCAAGTGTCATTGGTCTGTGAAGGGATCTTATCAAACTGAATCAAATGAGAGAGAACGTCTATACATTGCAATGTTACACTACTGATAAAAAATCGTTTAATGACTTGCACCAACTCAGATGCAACCCCCATACCTTAGATCGTACGGTAACTGCCTCTTTAAAAATTATGTAATAAATGTTTTTCCACAATTACTTAAAAAATTGTGTACATTTTTATGTTATATTTTGTTTCCTTCAGGAAAGATAACGATCTTAGCAATTGGGCCATTAACCAACTTAGCGGTTGCTCTTCACTTGGATCCAAATATTTTACAGCAGGCGAAAAGAATCATAATACTAGGAGGCAGTATAGCAGGTCAGTTCATACCAATAACTGTAGGGTTTAAATTCTAAGTATTTATTCCAGGTTCAACTTATAAAGTACAAACAGTTTTTATATTCCGTACTGAAAAACCAATACATATATTGAAAAAACTGGAAAATGTATGAATGGGTATTGATTTATCATTTAAAATGAGATGCATCCCATAATTTGACGATTAATTGCAAAAACATAAAAATTGTTGTAAAAGTATTTGGTGATTATCACTGTTTTTATGGGATTAAAGTCAAGGCCCACGCTTAACATGTGGATTATTAACTTAACAGTCATATTTCACTTTTTAACATGTTATTTAATTATGCTCGAGTTTTATCTCCGTTTCACATTCTAATGCTCTATAATTTTCTGTTCGGTTGAATCACGGGGTTTCTTGTGCTCCAAGTTCCCGGAGATCTGGAAATTCCAGTCCAAAATAACTGGAAAGCGCTTGAATGGTTATCAATATATCATTAAAATTAAGCATATTCCATAATTCTATGACTGATTCCAAAAATATGAAAAATCATTGTAAATGTTTTTGGAGTTGACCATCGTTTTTATGGGTTTAAAATCAAGAATACCGGTATAGCTGACTCTTTACCCACGCTCTAACATTTGGCTCATTAATTTAACAGTCTATATTACACTTTTTATCAAGTCATGAAATACTCTAGTAGTATATAGTATCTCCGTTTCACCTCCTAAAGTTTTATAATTTTCTGTTTGCTTGAATAATGGGGTTTATATGCTCCAAATTACCTTCACTATTGAGTCTTGATTTTTTTTAATCTTCAGGAGACATCCTCGTATATCAATATGTAGCGTAAGAGCAACCATTTATAATATATTTATAAAATGTATGCACACACAGATGATTGTAAAGTTTTATGCACTATAAAATAGTGAGTACAATATCTTGGATCACCCACTAATAATTGTAGGGTAATCTACAGTAGTTCCGGTCTTACATAGCTTCGGTCAACTAGTAAAGCTAGAAAAGACGCTCAGAGTTTTACCAAAAGAATTAGTGAGTCTATATTATTGTCCTGAATAAATTTCTAACATTTGAACATAATATGGTTAAATTACTGCCTATATTGTTCGGAGAAAATTTGAATGACCTCTGATTCGCTCCCTTTGGATATTATCAAGGTTATTTATGGATTAAAAACAACCTAGCTTGGTAACAGAGCTAAGTACAATCTATTCATGATTAGATGAATATAGTTTAATAATAAGAGGAAAACGTAAACGAACATTCAAGCCTAAACTAGATAAACGCTAACTTCTTCCCAGTAAAAGGTTTATTGTTTTCTGTTGCAAGGTATTACGAAAATGATGACATAATAAACCACAGGCAGACCTAAAGAATTAAAGAATTAATTACTTTTTATTTATATTAAAACCCGGCAAGTGAGAGATACGGGTTCGACTCCCGGCGGAGCAAGTACTTATTGTGATTCAATGTTTATTGAAATTAAATAAGGCTATTGCCATTTATACAGTTTAATGTAAATAAAAAGTCGTTTGACAGGTATTTGGTCTTCCGATCATATGTTAGTTTGCTTATTTAAACTCATATGTGACAGATACGGCCAAATACAAAATAATTGAATCGGAAAAAGTAAGCGCTCTGTGGTGTAATGGTAGCACATTCACCCGGCAAGTGAGAAATCCGGGTTCGACTCCCGGCGGAGCAAGTACTTATTTATATATATATATATATAAAATATTAATTTATATAATCCTTGGGATTTTATTGTATCTGGATATTGATGTAGAAATGTAAGATGAGTCATATGGAAGAGAAATATAAACTGTACTGTACCCAACAAAATTAGTTCCAGACACTATTAAATACCAAACGTAAAATTAATATGTTTGTATTGTAATTAAATTTGATGAAAACATTTTATCCTAATATTTATATTTTATATTACTTTTTACATGAATCCCTGTCTGTTCTGCCTGTTTCATATAAATAGTTCTCAGCTTTTTCTTGAAACCCTGGCATGAGACTTCCTACATTCTCGTTTATCCACTATAATCGGATTAATATTGATTTTAGTCATCATAAATTAACTTTAGACTCATTCAGCATGACCTTCATTCACTTTTTTAAGACAGCATTCAGTTTTCTACATTTTTAAATATCTTGTATGTAAAAATGTTTAAGAAATGTATTTTTATAAGTCATATTAACAGGTATTTTCAATTTAATGTTTCAATAATACTGTACGTCTTTTGAGCAACACCAAAATACGAAAAATTCAACGCTCACATAGACTATTATCATGTACAACTTTGCTCTTACTAGAAATTGTGGCCTTATTAAATTGTTTGATACTTGTTATTACTCATTCTCTAGCTACTAATTTAATATTTTTCACAGGCAATGGCAACATAATCCCAGGAGTAGAGTTTAATTTCTACATGGATCCTGATGCCGCTAACCTTGTATTGGACAGGGCATTGTCATCAGGTGTTCTCCTCACAATCATGCCTATGGAAACTATCACATCACATGACTTAACTCCGGTAAAAAGTGGTTACATGAAAAATATAGGATTAATACGAACATGAATTCAATGTATTATTGTTTATCTTCAGGTTTTTTCACTTAAAATAATATTATATTCAATATGCTAGACAGTGTTAAGCTTTCAAAAAGTATTGCAACAGTTCAAATTCAGTTAGTATTAAATTTTGTATTTAGAACTAAATTTTGTATTTGTATGCCCTGCCTGGTTGAGACTATTACCATTACGTTCCTCTTGCAATAGAGCGTTATACCACGCATGATGTACTTTAAGCATAAGGGAAAAGAAGCTATTAATTACAGCTAGTTGTAGTCAGCCTTGTTGAGCCATTAGCACTAAGACAGGATCCTTTGTAATGACATCAGAGTGACTCTCTAAGCTGAAGCCATATCTTTGAGAAAAAATGGAGAAAGGAGGTAGTACTTATAGCTAGTTGTCGTCATCCTTGTTGAGCCATTAGCTCTAGGTCAGACTCCTTTCTAATGACATCAGAATGACTCTTTAATCTGAGGCTATATCTTTGATCAAAAGGGAGAAAGAAGGTAATTCCAGCTAGTTGCAGTCAACCTTGTGAGCCATTAGCACTAAGACAGAATCCTTTGTAATGACATCAGAGTGACTCTCTAAGCTGAAGCCATATCTTTGAGAAAAAATGGAGAAAGGAGGTAGTACTTATAGCTAGTTGTAGTCATCCTTGTTGAGCCATTAGCTCTAGGTCAGACTCCTTTCTAATGACATCAGAATGACTCTCTAATCTGATGCTATATATTTGATCAAAAGGGAGAATAGAGGTACTTCCAGCTAGTTGCAGTCAGCCTTTGTGAGCCATTAGGTCTAGGACTGACTCCTTTCTAATGACATCTAGGTGACTTTCTAATCTGAGGTTATATATTCTAACGAGTGGGAACGAATCAATTGTCAGCAGAACGTTCAGTTTAACAGTACACTGATTTGTAATCGGTTTTCAAATTGATTTTAGTGATGTAGTAAAGGTATGGGTTGATTCTAGGTGCATAATTTGAAATTCATATGACTTAAAGGAGCGATACCCATAGCATAAACAATGAATCACTCTCCTAATCGATCCTTCAATTAATTTGTGGTCTTATTGAATCTTACACACAACATGCATCTAAGTTTGCCTTTTAACATTACAGTTAGTGTTTTTTATCCCCGTTGGCTGAGTTTGGTTACACATCTTGCAAATAGAGCTTAAGTTTTTTATACAGTCCAATTGGACCCAAGAATCCTTGGATAAAACCAATTGGAATATAACACATTGAGTCTCAGACGTTATTACCAAAGTAAAGGATTTTTTTAAACTAATTTGATTATAGGTTGCTCCTTGAATATAAACAATTAATCACCCCTGATATGGGAATTTCTATTAAGTGAATAATACATTTCTACATAAAAAGGCATAGTTCTATGACGAAAACCCTTTAAGACATCTTTCCTGTGTGTCTCATGAACGAAATGGCGTTTATTATACATATTAAACCCTATAAGGGACTGTTTATCAAGGTACAAAGCCGTTATCTTCGTATCAAACAATAATTACAACAAATGATAAAAAATAACAATTGTGGCTAAAGGTGGTGAAAACATATAGTGTATAACAAGGGTTAGAGGGCGTATTCTTAATTGATAAATTTGTATTTATGGGTTTCATATTTATTATCAAGCATAGTGACGATCCAGAAAGGTACTACACAAGCTAACTACCATTAATTTCCAAAGTATCTTGTTGCACCAATGTTTCTCTCTGACAATACAGAGCTGGCGTTGGAACACACTCGCCAAGATAGACAACACCGCTGTGAAGTTCCTGAACGATCTGGAGAAGAAGCAACAGGAGCGTCATCCACAGCCATTCTATCTCCCCTACGACACGTTTGCTGCAGGCATCATCCTATCACCCAAGTTCGTCACCAAGACCCAGAAGCTGTACGGTTTTGTAGAGAACAGAAGTGATAAGACCGGTGGTGCGCTCGTCGTCGACTACTTCAATCTGTCCGGCAAGGCCGCCAACCTTGAGATCGTCACAGACGTCAGCGTTGACGCACTCAAAGAGGAGATGATCAACAATCTATCTAACCTAAAGTGATTTTTGAATTAAAATGTATTATAGCAGTAACATATTGAGTTAATTCCACATATCTTATTATTGACTTTTTTATACAGTTAATTCTTCATTCATTATTTCATTACCTTTCATCTTTAAAACAGAAATGTTGTTAGAACATTTTAAAATTAAAAATTGACCGTCTAGTTTTGTTTTTATGTTTTATCATGGCAAGGTAAACAAATTGTAACTTCAACACAATCGAAGCAGTGTATTGACTGTAGTGTGTGTGTGTGTGTGTGTATATATATATATATATATATATATATATATATATATATATATATACACACACACACACTGCAGTCAATACACTGCTTCGATTGTGTTGAACTTACAATTTGTTTACCTTGCCATGATAAAACATAAAAACAAAACTAGACGGTCAATTTTTAATTTTAAAATGTTCTAACAACATTTCTGTTTTAAAGATACTACAGTGTGTGTGTATATATATATATATATATATACACACATTATTATACATTATAAGGAACTTTTTTACATTATTTATATATTTAATTTTAAAATTAATATGATTTCCTTAAATTAATAAAAACTCTGAATCAAAAAGCTGTAATTCATGTGCATACCACAAAGATTTCAGTTTCAATATCAGCCATTTTTATTCGAGTATGATTAAAAATTTACTTAAAAAACCTTAAAGAGTTTCCTATTTTAAATTCCTGTGATTCCTCGTGGAGAGACAAAAAATTTCCTAGTTTTCCTTTTTCATGGAATTTATCTTGAGGGGCTATGAGTGGAAAGTAAAAAATTCATTTCCAAAGCCAAAAATCTATTGTACCATTTTAAAACTTTACATAGTGAAACCAATAGGGATATCTACTGTGTTCGAATGTTTTATTGGTTTGTAAACAATACGATCATTTACATAATTTTTATACTTGTGCACACAAATTTTACCTTTGAAAAAGTTTTCAAAGTGAGATGAAACTTTGAAGCCCCGAGCAAGAAGAGCGTTTCTGTTAAAATTTCACTTGCTATACTAAGTTTTAATAGAAATTATCATGATTTTAAGTAAATATATCTTCATATTATAGAACAACAAATCAAGTTACTATTAATTAATGTATACTATTATTTGATCAAAATATTATTTAAAATTTAATTACAGCTTTAATTATTTTTTGTTGTAATCTACAAGTCATTAATCTAAACAATCCCTTCTATTTACTAGTTCATAATTACTTTAACGAAGTCTGAGAAAAAACTATACATATTTATTAAATTCCTAAAACTGGATATTTATCCATTAAAAGCTAAATGCTGCAGTAATATATATATATATATATATTACTTTGCTCCACAAACCGAAAGCCTGTATCATAATAACGCAACCGAGCGTTATTTTTCTATTCTCAGAACTATTCTGGTAAATAAACACCTGCTGAAATGGTGTGTTTAAGCACAAAGAGATGGAATAACGATGCTCTCTTAAGCGTTCCTAGCCAAATGCAATTAATTTGAATAGTGTTCACCGAGTATATTTTATGCTAATGATGTTACATCAGCCTTGTTACTTGCATCGACGCAATTTAGACTAGTATGTATGTTGGCATGCCACTTTTAATTACTGTTTAACTGGTATATTATTAAGGAAAATATCCTCATATATTAAACTCTATTTAAAATACTGTAACATTGCACAAACTTTTTGTTATACACGACTTTCCACCTGTATAAAATAAGATTCAGAAACGTTTGTAACACTTAAGCATTTGTGTTTTACGTTTTTATCTATACAATTAATTATAAAAGTGTCTAGTACCACAGACATATGCTGATGGCATGTACTCAATATAAAACAATATGCATTATGAATCTTATCGAGCTCGTCTAACTAAACTGGAATTTAAATAAATATGCAATATTAAATCAGATATCCAATCCACTCATCGGGTAAGAGTTAAAAAAAGTCGGCTGAACACTTGCAGTTCAAAAAATTGTTAGATTCCGATTTAAATTTATACATTCTTTTATGCACACTCCATAGAAAGAAAAGTCCTAAGTGACCGTGAAAATCCAAGAACGAGTATGCAAAATTTAGAAAGGAAAATATCGATTTTTAAATTAAGCTGTTATTGAAATCATATTTTTTTATCCAAAAGCAAATGAATGAATCAATACTACATACACAAACGAGACAATACTATTTGTACGAGTAATAACCTCATAATTCGCAAGAGACAAAACACAACTATTACGTAAAAATACGGTTATTATTAATTTTCTTTTAAAACAATTTGGATATTGTGAAATTTAGAACAAATACAAATAACTGAAACTAATATAAGCCGGACAAATAAATACACTTAAGCCTGAACCTACATAGGCTACAAATAAACAAGCTATAAGATTTTCGTGGGAGATCAGGGTTAAAAATTAACTTTGGGATTTACGCCTTTAGCCTCCATGGATAACTGCGGGCAGAAGGGTCACATATAACCATGAAGGAGACCAATTATACTCGAGCCATATGTGACCTGGGCTTTTGTTAATTGAAAGTTTGGACTAAAGGATCAGCAACCCTGCCTCCCTACCTTCTCAAAATGATCAAATAACACATACAGTTTACACATAGTGATAACTCTATCCAAGCCTAGTCTCCATGTCTACTTTCTGACCATTTATCACTAACTAGTACACAAGCTTGTACAATTAATAGTCTCCCTTTTCACTCCATGTAGCTGCTAATAAATATTTAAAAATGTAGGCTACAAACTTGTCTCTGGTTTCCAACTCAGCACAACGTCTCTGTTAGCAGAAGTATATCCCAGTAGGGAGCCATAAGTTTTTCAGACGGTGGCCTACTCTTTAGTACCGGGATTAAATATCGGCCTCGGAGACCCGAGACAGTTTTCTGAAGATAATCAGCAAATTTTCATTTAACACCTGCAGCGACAAAAGTAAAAGGGAGGCCTGAACCGGTCTCTAGTAGTTCACGAAAAGGAAGGGGTTCGCAAAACAGAAAATCAAGTTTTCAAAAAAACAATTCACCGATACTACACAGTCATTACACCGAAGATTATATAAATATAATACAACACAAAATAAATAGCGGGACTAATGTATAACCGGAGCAGTTAGACGGCTGCAAACATAGAGGCCGAAGAATGGCAGGAGTCATATGGCGGAGCTTAAACAGTTATAGAAGAACATGTTGTAGCCAAGGCACATTACTGCTTACTCTATGCTTTCAAGACTATAAATGAAAACTAATTGAAAATAGTGTTTAAATTAATTTATGCCATCAAGCAATGTTTTCATAGAACAGTAGGTTGCATTTAACAGGTTATCTCAATTAATATTTTTCACAACTTTAGAGACCAAAATGGAATTTTTCACAAATTTAGAGATCAGTACTGTGAATTCCGTAGAGATTTTTTGAATAAAAGTAGGTCTATGTGTGAACCAGGAAACCCTAAGATCTTTATATAGTAGTATAGATATACGGATTAAGAAGACATTTTTAGGATATTCAGGTTATAAACACGTTGTTCCCCCACTGTAGCTTCCTTCACTTAACATAGTTTTATTTTAGAAGGCGTTCCGCTGTTCTCTTGCTAATAAGATGTTGAGACGATAGATGGAAATAGTATCGGTTCAAAATCAATCAGAAAATATGAATATAATAACTCCATAACTCTTATATGTGTATAAACATACATATGTACAAGAGAGATGGATGATGTTCCGATGATATGGACATTTCTCCAACGATGTAATGGTAAAATATTGGAGTCAATCAAAGTCTTCTCTGCCCAAACCAGCGTTGCTGAGGATGTTTTTTGCCCAGAGACCCTTATGTTTTGCCCCTACAGCCCCAACCATGCTCAATATCAATTCTGAGTCAATCCATTAAAATAGAATATCATGCTCAGATTAAGAGGCTTGTCAATCACTTGATTTACTGGCTCCACCTTAGAGCTTACCCCGAAAAGTCGTATTTGATTGGAGACTAGTTGGGATCGATCCTTAACATCAAAACGTCAAATTTTTAATCATGTTACCAATAAGTTCCCAAAACAGTATTGCTTTAAATATTTTGAGTCTCGAAGGCTCTAATGGTTCTAAAAGTCTTCATTATCAATTAATGGCATTACTTACTAACAATGAACCCGCCAAGATCGAAAATGATACTTTTCTATAGCTCCGAATGATTCGAGGTTCACAGACAGGGGTCAAGGACTACTACAAATCTTCGGCCATATTTGGCTGAATCTGGGTCTTTGCCATAGGATCGCCTATATAAACAATTTGCTTACGTTTGTAAAAGACCATTTCCATATTAACTAAACTCATATTTATGATTAAAATTATGTATTACAAGAAACACATAAAAATATTAATAATTCAAAATCAAGGCTGTGGTATGTTATGGATTTAGAGTCATCACACAATTCTTTCCTGTTAGGCCACACTGACTAACATAAACTTCTTTAAAAATACAAATGTATAATAAAGACTTTTAAGATAATGCTTGAAAATTCTCCTTATGATTATTCAATAAAAACCTTATAAAAACTACTTGTCATAAAATATCTCTTGAAAAATAGAATTATCAGAAAGCTTATAGTTAATAGTCCGATTTCAATAGGTGTTGAATTATTAGTTAGAATTTTTTTATAAATCTGTAAGACATATTTCAAAATTTTTTACTTTATATAATGAATTACGTCACTGGTAAAAACATAAAACAAATAATACAAAGCGTTGTGTGCAGTATTGTATGATTGCATTGTTTGTTTTGACAAAGGCTTTTACATTCCAAACTACAACAATGTAGTTGAATACTATCTTTTCAAGGTAACCAACATCTATATATTCTGGAAATAACTTTCCGTTTTATAAAACATCACCTGCTTTGTTTCTTACTTTTCAGATTGTAACAAAAACTATTTAATATGGTTTACTCATAATATTTCGCGTCTATTTCACACACCTTATATATCTATTCAGATTATCAATATCACATTTAAATACTACTTCCTCTTCTATTAAAATCGAATTTAAAATAATTATAATTATTATATCAACTTTTAAATACGTGATTGGTATTATTCAAATATCGATTTGGTGAACATAACCTAGGGACTAAAATATACTTATTTTTGTGATCAACGTTCTAAAGTGTTTATGTTAAGATAATTTCGTGGATTTTTGTGATATTCATTATTCGCATTTGACAGATGTTTGCTTTCTGACAATAAAACTAAAGAATGTTCATGAAGATCAGACATTTATAGGGGTTACAATATAGTTGCAACCCTACAAGAACTATATTTTTGTTTTTCAACTTCCCGATGTCATACTAAGATAAAATTTGAAATACATGTGCCTTATACTCTCAAAAGACGAATAAATTTCCATGACAACCAACACTCATAGGGGGAAGTAAGGTTGTAACTCCTAGAAGAACTATATTTTTTTTAATTCCCGATGTCTCAGAAAGATTAAATTTGACACACACGTGACTACAATGGCCAGAAGTAGCTGCTTATTGACCAAATAAACTTTTTAGACCATCGTATGTATATATCTCCTTGTTCAAAACAAAATCCAAACGCTACTTCTGCCTCCGAAATATCTTAGACCGAAAATAGATTATTAATAGAAATAGACGCTTTATTACCGAAAAAGACTTTTTCTTAATTGGGGCAACGTTTTTTGGGATATACCGAATATACGTTTGACAGGTATGCTTGGACTTCCGATAATATGTTAGTTTGGTTATTTAAACGCGTATGTGACAGAAATGGCCAAATACAAAATAATTTAATCTTAAAAAGTAAGGGGCCCTGTGGTTTAGTGGTAGCGCACTCACCCGGCAAGTGAGAGATCCGGGAACAAGTACTTTTTGTTGCAGTATTTATTGAAATTGCGTGCGCGCGCGCGCGTGTGTGTGTGTGTTTTCTTGACCTGGGTTTCAATCCAAAAGCTACTAGGGCACCAAAAATTACTTTTGACAGTAGACGCTTTTTTACTGATGTGTTTTTCGTATAAACGTAAAATCCGATACCGCTACGATAGTTTATGGGCCAATTCTCGATTCTTAATTTGATATCGATTCCTGTCTTGTTTGTACCTAAACTTATAACATGCTGAATGGTTTTGTTTCGTTACTTTTAGCAACTCTGGCCCGAAGTAGCGGCCAACTGTTCAAATCAGCCTTAGCCATAATAAACTATTTTTAAGTATTGAACATACATAAATTATTTATACAAAGTATATATTTATTAAATGACACATATTACGAGGTTTAAAAATTAGCAAAAGTTATTCTGTTCTTTTTCAGCCAAACAGCGAACTCCCGAGCACAAAACGCAGAAGACGCAGGGCGATGGACGAATTCAGACCTATTAAATACGAACTACAAGCTAAATATTATAAGGAAAACAAATAATATTTGCATGTAAAAGTTTTTTGTCTAAAGCAATCAATCCTTTAGCAGCGACACTCTTAGATACTTGTATTGAATGCAAAGATGGGTAATGATGAATATTTACCTTGAGGATGGAAGGGAATAGTTCGATGTTTAAATCAAAGTTGGACACCAAAAGGAACAATCCTGGAGCAGTAATATTCGTGGATACTTGAATTCAGTGCTGAGGAGAAGAATGCAGAACATCTTCGTTATGGATGGAAACGAATAATTCCATGTTTAGGTTAAATTTGATTGCCAATAAACAATAATTTCTGGAGCAGCGCTACTCTTTCATACTTGCATTGTGTGCTGAGGTGGAGAATGTGGAACATTTTACTTTAGGATGGAAGGGAATATTTCGATGTTAATGTGTTATTGATTGCCAAAAGCAATCAACCCTTGAGCAGCGATACTCTTGGATACTTTAAGTGTGTGCTGAGGTGAGAATGAAGAACATTTACCTTGTGGATGGGAAGGAATAATACGATGTTAATGTACAAGTTGGTTGCCAATAGCAATCAATCCTGGGGCAGCGATACTCTTGGATACTTTAAGTGTGTGCTGAGGTGAGAATGAAGAACATTTACCTTGTGGATGGGAAGGAATAATACGATGTTAATGTACAAGTTGGTTGCCAATAGCAATCAATCCTGGGGCAGCGACACTCTTGGATACTTTAAGTGTGTGCTGAGGTGAGAATGAAGAACATTTACCTTGTGTGGATGGGAAGGAATAATACGATGTTAATGTCCAAGTTAGTTGCCAATAGCAATCAATCCTGGGGCAGCGACACTCTTGGATACTTTAAGTGTGTGCTGAGGTGAGAATGAAGAACATTTACCTTGTGGATGGGAAGGAATAATACGATGTTAATGTACAAGTTGGTTGCCAATAGCAATCAATCCTGGGGCAGCGACACTCTTGGATACTTTAAGTGTGTGCTGAGGTGAGAATGAAGAACATTTACCTTGTGGATGGGAAGGAATAATACGATGTTAATGTCCAAGTTGGTTGCCAATAGCAATCAATCCTGGGGCAGCGACACTCTTGGATACTTTAAGTGGGTGCGAGGTGAGAATGAAGAACATTTACCTTGTGGATGGGAAGGAATAATACGATGTTGATGTCCAAGTTGGTTCCCAAAAGCAATCAATCCTGGGGCAGCGACACTCTTGGATACTTTAATTGTGTGCTGAGGGGAGAATGAAGAACATTTAACTTGTGGATGGGAAGGAATAATAATACGATGTTGATGACCAAGTTGGTTGCCAAAAGCAATCAATCCTGGGGCAGCGACACTCTTGGATACTTTAATTGTGTGCTGAGGGGAGAATGAAGAACATTTAACTTGTGGATGGGAAGGAATAATACGATGTTGATGACCAAGTTGGTTGCCAAAAGCAATCAATCCTGGGGCAGCGACACTCTTGGATACTTTAATTGTGTGCTGAGGGGAGAATGAAGAACATTTAACTTGTGGATGGGAAGGAATAATACGATGTTGATGTCCAAGTTGGTTGCCAAAAGCAATCAATCCTGGGGCAGCGATATAATCTAGTCCATTAATTACAATTTAGTCAACACGTTAGGATTATACAAACTAATAAAAAATAAATTACTGTATTTTTTCCAATTAGTGTTTCTCGTCATCGGATACTCGGCGTTATCAAATTAGTTTCTAAATAACAACCCAAAGTGCAAATGTAATCTGCAAGATGTTAGTTCAGGTATTGCTGTGAATGTCCATTGCGGTAGAGAGTTGTTTCTGCTTCTTTGCTTTAATTCAGTTATACGGAAAAGTTTGCGGCAGCGTTCCCACTTAAAGCGAACAAATGAAATGAGAAATATCGCAATGTGCTACATTACTGTAGGACGTTTTCTTTCTAAGTTCTTAACATGTAATTTTGTTTAGTAATACCATGTAATTTCCTTAATTGGAAATGTAATTGAAAATTTTTTCTTTGTTAGTCTTACTTAACGTTCAAAATGTTAGCTCATCTGGTACTGATATAACTCTCTCAACCAAGGACACAATTTTGTTTAATTTGTATAAACGTAATAAACGTAAAATAACGTGAAATAAACGTACATTTACAAATAAATACTTGTATCTTGACAATATTAGTTATATACAAATTTACGTTTACTAAACTTTTTATGTTTATAAAGAGATGTTACGTAGATTTTATGATGCTCCCAAAAGTAGTCCAGAAGCGGCGTTTTATTATCTACTTATAATACATATTTAATACATACATCTATCAAGATTTTTCCACCGCAATTGTCTTATTACAGATAGAAAATGAAACTTAAGTGATCTTCTTAGATCAATATATTTTATCTGTGGACATACTGCGGACTTTCCTAATTTTGAAGGACGTTTCCCACACCAAAAGTTACAATAAATTGTAATCCACACTGTGAACATAGGGCATAAATTGTGTCACCAGTCCGATATATTTACCGGTATTTATTTTATTATTTTATAAGATATTTCAAATCAAAGTTAAAATTGTACCAACTTAAAAGATGTATACCCCACTTTTACAAGTTATCAAAATTCGTTACACAAGCTCTGAGTTAGCCAATGTCTACAATCTGTGGCTGGCAAAACTTATCGACAAGCTACCCTTGAATTTGCGAAAAGGGAACATTTGTTATGGCACACATTGGATCAAGAAAGTTAGTGCTGTTGGGTGCAACAACAACCTAACTATTTTTATTATTGGCTAATTTATTAGCTTACTTTCCACTAAACAACAATTGGTGGATTTTATGGAATATTATCAGTACGTAATTATAATACTTAAAGCTAAGGTATAAGGAAAATCCTTGTCACTAACTTCCGACAGGTAAAAGCAACTATTTGAACGTATAAGAAATGTTCTATCCACTGAATTCCATAGTTGACAAAAGGAAACGTGCTCACTTCACAGACCTTTTCCGACTGGCTCGTTTGTTTGACTTTTGTGTGACAAATACTATTGGAAAGTCACTGATACTCACTGTACTGACCTCTTTTAAAATGTATCCTTGTAATATTTAGTCTTTTAATTCACTCTTTAAATTTACAATTCTTAATTCGACCTTTTAATTTACCACTATGCTTTACTCCAAATAGTCTTACCCAAAACATACTTAACATTACCAGACTTGTAACAGTGCAATACAATACAATAGTAAAACTACCATTACCACTTTTGGCTTTTAACGTTAAATTATTAAAAATTTACACCACTTTTATTAAATTAAAAAAAGTTTGATTCATGCTATGAAATTATAGATTAGGTTATGGCAATAAAGAATTTACTATTATTATAATATTCGGCCCGTCCCTATTGCTGCTTCGTATAGTATCATGGTCTTATTCCAGTACGGAAGATAATCATAAAAATATATTTTAAGACGGTAGGTTCATTACGTAAGGTTTCTACTCGTATATTAGGTCATTTACCAAAATTATTGCTTTCTATTGAAAAAATCTCAAATTGTACATATGGAATTAAAATAACTACCAAACAATGAAAGTGAAAATCATCATACTCTTGGCGAGTCACGAGTAATGTGGATGATTTTCTCATGCTCATACTGTAGCTCTTTCCTTATTAATGGCTACAGTTAAAAATACTGGTGCTACTACACGTAATGGTAGGAGAGAAGTAGTTATCGGTGGAGCAACCTACTTTCCTACACATAACGTAGCTCCAACGTGCTTAGAGATCTTGGCTATCACAACGTAGTGCCCGCAATTGTATGACTGATGAGACAACGAGAATACCTCTTCAGCTATTTATAAGTGTCTCTGATGTAAAAACGATTTAAATGCTTCGTCTCGTCGTTGATCTTCTCTGGATCTCTTGAAAGAAACATGACTCCAGATTCCTGACACAGAGTCAGATATCAGACGCTGCAATAAAAGAAAGGTGAACTGGAGCTAAACTCAAAATTCAATTGAATCAACCCTTCCTACAAAAGTTATGTTATGTGCAGCTGTGTTATGTTTTTTAAATCACGTAAAAAAATTCCATAAAGATTGTAATCGTTATAAGTCTGGATTCACAATTAACATTTTCAACATTAGTGCACAGGATTGGAGTTAAGAGTCTGTATATAGCGCCTTCAATCTACCGGTATGCAAAGTTGGCCAGGGGCCATCTCGTGATTCGCATACAATATAGGGTTTGGAAAATCTTTTATAATGAGAATCTTCAGTAGAGCGCACACAATTATATTCAACTCACTCACCAAATCGTGCTTGCACCTTGTAACTGGAGGGAATATATTACTTACGATCAGGAGCCATTGCATTGGGGTATCTATTATAGCTCTCAGAGTGCCAGTTTTCTCTCCTATTGCTCTATTTAGTTGAAAATCAAATTCTCCTTATTGGTAACTATTGAAAAAGATGGGGACATGTATATTCAGAAGGAGAGTAGGCTAAGGGCAGAACTATCTACTATGAGAGTGATACTCACTGTACTGTGAACACTTTTAATTAATCACTTTAATCGTCTTGTTGTTAAGAAGGTAGTGGTAGTTTTTCTATTGTATTGTATTGCACTGTTACAAGTCTTGTAATGTCAAGTATGTGTTGGATAAGTCTATTTGGAGTAAATGAAAGCAGTGAAACATAAGTGGTAAATTAAAAGGTTGAATTAAGAATTGCAAATTTAAAAGAGTAAATTAAAATACTAAATATTACAAGGATAAATTAAAAGGGGTTAGTACAGTGAGTATCAGCGACTTTCCAATAATATTTTTCACACAAACGTCGGACAAACGAGCCAGTCGGAAAAGGTCTGTGAAGTGAGCACGTTTCCTTTTGTCAACTACAAAATTCAGTGGATATAAAATTTCTTATACGTTCAAATAGTTTGCTTTTACCTGTCGGAAGTAAGTGACAAGGATTTTCCTTATATCAGCTTTAAGTATTATAATTACGTACTGATAATATTCCATAAAATCCACCAATTGTTGTTTAGTGATCAGGAAAAACAGATTTAGTCAACTAGATTTTCCATGTTTTAATTAATAAATCATGAAGATTATGGATAAGGCATACTTTGTAGTAGCGGAAAGAATGTATTTAAACAAATTAATATTTTAAAAAGCTCAACCTACAAAGCGTAATCCATAAGCGTTTTAAGATTAAAATATAAGAGAGAAAAGCTTGTAAACAACAACTTTAATTGCGTTTATTAAAACATGTTTACCATAGAATTCAGACTGGCAGTTTTCTAATGCGATTATTTAAGTTGTTAGGAACTCTCGTCAACTTTACAAGCTTTTCAGTTTTAATTAGTTTTTCATATTTCCAAGTGATCACAATGGAATTATATACAATGTTTAGGTAGACTTTTTACAAACTCTGCCTACTGCAATTGTCCTCATGGTAGAACTTAGGAAAACTTTCTACATAACTTCATTAAACATTAGTCTCCAGTGCCCAACATCACACCCTGTACCGAAGTTTATATATAATAAATGTATATATATATATATATATATAATAGTTAAATTTATATAAATGCCGAATAGCCTAATTTAATTTCAATAAACTTGCTCCACCGAGACTCAAACCCGGATCTGTCACTTGCCGGGCGAAAACACTATTACTACACCAAAGATCCCTCACTTTATACGATTTTATTATTTTTTTTTACTTGCCTGTTTCTGTGCCGAGTGTGTTTGAATAATCAAACAAACATATAATCGCAAAAACGCCTGTAAAACGACGTTGAGTTTCTTTAGTCTGAAAATTGAAATTAAATTAGACTATTGCCACTTAAACAAATTTCATGAACGTATATCCCCTGTATGTCCCAGCTTACGACTATTGATTGGATATATTGGACCTATGTACACATCGTTTATAGGATTGTAAATATTTTTAAAACACACATATTTAAGACTTTTAAAACTTTAAATGACATATATAATCTAAAATTACAATTTCTATTATAATAAATATTCAATTATATATTTTGTTAAATATTTTGGACTCTCTTTATCTTTATACAGTCAAATTTATCTCGTGTTTTGATATTACGCCTCAATGGTCTTAATACAAACTAGAAAGAGTGTTTAGAACATGGTTATATTTTCAACGCTTTCAAATTTCAACTCCAGCAGTGAAGCTTGCAAATCTGAGAGCAAATCTTGGAGGAGGGGTGTTCTGGGATCTTAAAGTTTTATCTTACCCTAACTCTGTTCTAAAGGTCACCTTGCCCTGTCGATTTAGATAAGAGTTGGGTCAATGTATTGAAATCCAACATTATAAGAAGTGTAGGTCGTACAACCGCACTAATGAACAGGCTTTTAAACTCTTACACATTACATAACAGAGTAGCGTTCACATTCACTCTTCTTACACAAGTTTACAATGTTGCTCTCCTCGAAATTTTACACTGTGTCACTTGAAAGTTTAAGAGGTTTAAAGATATAAAATCTCAATTGATCGAAACAAGGCGGATCTCCTTTAAAACCCCTCCTTGTACCAAAGAAGTTTTACTCTCTTAAAGAGTTCATGATGAACTACTGGGAAAGAAGTCTTTGAAAACAAAAGATGAATTTAATGAACAGTTGATGATTAAAGAAAATATCTCAGTTATAGTATCGAAAACTATATTCAAAACCGTACTGTTAGTTTTATAACTGGCATTATTTATATTAGTGATTTATATTACTACATTATGTATAGTGATGTATGCAATTAATAATAGGATTATATTTTGTACACGCTTAGTACATTTCTTGGAAAGGATATAAATCTATTTATGTTAACTATATTTGATTAGCTGTCATTTTTTAACTGCCTTTTACCTATTTTACAAACAGGGTTGTTATAATCGTGTGCATATATTGTAATCTCAAGTATGATTCAATTAGTGAAATCTCATTACTTGACTGGAATAAATCTGTTTAATGCTGTTAGCTTGGTTTAACTTTGAAATCTCACAACTTCCAACTTCCTCCTTTTCTGCTCACGTTAATTAAATTAACAGCTGTTCCGGAACTTGAATGTTGTTTTCACTGTTATAACAATTAAATATCCCACAGTAAATTAATTTATCGTTAGCCAACATATCATCAATATTCATTAACTCTTTCTCTAGAGATTTTAAATATTAAATTTTGCTGAGTTACTTGTTTTAAATACATCTTAACACGTTACAACTCATTACAATATCTTAATATCCAAACTTATTGCAAAGTACATGATTTAGGATATTTTTAATACATGTATATGTACCTAGAATTATATAAAATGTTTTAAATGGCAATGAGTTAAATTTGTAACATGTTCCTTATTGTAAAAGAAACCTTTAATCAAAGAATCTGGCGTAGACCATTCAAAATTTATCACAACTGGAAGAAAGAGAATAATCGCGAAAAATGTCTATAGCAAAAATAACATTTCAAGGTTAAAAAATTAGGTTTTATGTGCTTTCCTGTGCAGATTAATAATCGTTCTTCAGTTTCTCTCATATTGAAATGCTTAATAATATTCCTAAATTAGTAGATAATCTTGAGAATCCTCCTTAAATTAAAATATATAGATATTTTTTCCTTGCACGATTTTCTTTCTTTTTCAAGGTTTTACTAACCATTTGTAAAAACTAACAGCTAGTGAAAACCATTACTCTGAATTATATGGCAATCGAAATATATTTTTCAAGAACACTCTAGAAAACAAAATACATAAATTACTTATTTTTTATTAAAAGTATATATTAAAGTATACCACAAAATTATTATTTAGTACTTGGTGGGGGAATTATTTGTAAATAAAAAGTTCTAACAAATAAAATCATTTTTCATTTTACAACCTAAATATTCCTTATCAGCTAATTAAAAGATGCAAATAAGATGCAGTTTTTATACTATTTTTTTTACTCATTCAACTACGCAACGTAAATTGTAATAAAAGTAATTAATAACATTTAGAAATTGCCTTTACACACTGGCTTCCTGTAGCTTCGAGACAATGCGAAGATTAGATTCTTCACTTCAGGACGGATTGATAACTTATCGCTATCCAGAAACGAGTAACTGAAAATTCCGCGATTATTGGAAATCATGCTATTGGTGAGCATAGAAACAGATAGACTATAGATACTTCTCGGAATTACTATCACTTACGACATCAACATTTAGAACTAAGATTGTTTGAAACATCGTAAAAATTTCGTCCCAAAAAAAGTCCCAAGGACGGTTCACAGCTTTTTTTAGTTGAAACTAGAGAACTTTTCTACTACCTGTCCTCTAAAATAGAAGCCCAGTGAAAGTTTCAAATCACACTCTCAGTGGTATAATACTCGTATATAAACACCTTCCAGCACAACCGGATGTAGCACATGACTAACGAATTTTGTTGACAGTTTCTAGTAACTAACCTCAGCGAGCGGTCTGGTTTAATATTGCATTAGTCTTAGTCCAGACAATGTGTTGCTAGAGACTAGTATCACAAAAAAGACTACACATATCACTCTACTAGTTCTAGGGAAAGATGAAATAATATAGATTCACCCTTTTGGTTCATACTGTGCAACATAAATCTTTCAATAGTGGCTTAACAGTCTCAATGCCAATAATTTCGACTGAGATACGCTGAAAACTTACGTACCAAATCGTAATGGTGCATAAAAACAAAGCCAGACTACATTTCACGACCAGGCCTCCATGTACATGGTAGCCGATGGCTTAGCTAACACGTTAATATGTCATCTAATGCGATATTACTGACAGACAACAGCTTTTGATGAGTGATAACACTTTGATGAGCCCACCTTACAAATCTGTTTGGTGTCTTTGTTAAGTATTCCTTTTGATGCTTGCCCAAGGTATCTATTATTTAGTCTAAGAGAAGACACAATCTCTCAACCAGTGTCTAACAGAATCCCATCATGTCAAGCCTTAACAAATCTATTTTTATATGATATATTTTTTTAATTAAATAACCGAAACTATTCAAAATTTAAATATATATTTCTTTTAAAATTTCTTTTACACTAAATCATTTTAAGATATAGATATTTCGTAAAAATTAAACTATGTATTTTAAAATCATTCAGTGAGTCGTATGACTGTAATCAAGTACTGGCATCAAACATATATATTATAGCAGGCTTTTATTCACTGTATGCATATTATCTTAAGAAGTAGTAGAACTATATTAATATAACTTTTAGATTATATTCTAAAATGAGTCTAAACTACTTCAACTGAGCTATGTAGGTATATTTATATAATATCATAACTTTTAAAAATTAAAAATCTTTTTTAATTATATTTTATAACTTAAGAGATTTACTTTAGTGCAGACTATTCCACATAATTTGTAAAATCAAGCAAAACAACTAGTTTAACTGAAATATATATTGTCAGCATGCCAGAAAGTATCTCTAAAAAATAATGTACAAAGTTAATTCATAAAGTAATAAAATATTAATACATAATATTCTGACGCAACATATCTATAGAAACCAAGTACGCCATAACAATTTCATCCAATATAAATGATACAAATTACATTCAAAAATTAATAGTAAGGCATTACAAATTGATAATTATGAGCAGCACAACCCCCCTATAGGAGCAAACATTATCGTTAACAATCAGTACATTACAACCAGTACATATCCTTATTTATTCATCTCACACTGAATTTTGACTTTTACACAATTTTTCACCACTCATTTAGCTTAATATTCTCTCATTTAAAAACAGATCAATTCCATTATATAAATTTGAATAAATGGACAAAACGTTTTCCTAAAGTACAACAGGATTACGCTAAGTTGATGATTGGACATTCAATTACAATATCAAATACGAGTTTTAGTTCCTTTTGCAAAATTCCCATTGCATTACGTTTGTCTATATATTGAATACGCAATTATTGGTAATCAATAGCCATTAAATATATGATATGGCAAAATAAACGAGTTATCGAGGATAGAAGTTGTCTACAAGAAATAAGGGGCCAAGGCGGATATTTCTACAACGTGGTAAAGTTTCCTATTTGGATGCATATGTTTTGCAAAATAATCGGTGGTCATCTGCAAATGGAATATACTTCAGAAACCAGAGAAATGAAAGGAGTCATACTTTCTTTTACGCGAATCCTGTGCAGATCAACGTCATTCATACTGCAAGAAGTATCCTCTAGTGCCACTATGTACTCGTATTTCATGGACTGCGTGGTCATTCACTGTATTCTTCACACTTGGACATACATTTCAATTAAATTGGGAGTGCCGATGGCCGAGCGGTTTAAGACGTTCGAGTTTGAGTCTGAGTCAGAGATAGCGCAGGTTTGAATCCTGTCTGTGACCGAAGCACTTTTTTATCGGTACTATCGACCTTGCGCTGTATTCGAAACCTTATTCTGTTTGAAAAGATATTTGCACAGGCCAGTGGCCCATGAGGACGGGCAAAATAAGGCTTAAAAGGGCCTCTCATTTCAACAAAATTTAAGATGTGTACACGTATGGAATTCAAAATTGAGCTTCTTTGACGTTATGGCAATGGATATTTATAACAACTAGATGAATAAAAATAGAAGAACCTAAATTTTTTATTCACCTTCCGTGACAGCAATTTACGAAACAAAAGAGTATAATCATATAGGAAGCATAGAGCCATTTTTTTACTGGTAAGCGATACAATACTCATTTATAAATATTGATTTTATTCCTAGACTCAATTACGGAAATAGAATAATATAGCAAACAGAGACCTGAAAACAAGGACATGTACTGTGTTAGGTACATGCTTTCCAAGAAGGAAACCGAGGGTACAAAGAACAACAGCGATCCGGAAGGGACTGGAAAGAATTCTGTTCATTTCAGTCTGTCGAAAACAAACATATATGTGGACTTTAAATTTATGATGAAGCTTCATTTCTATAAAAGGAACCACAATAACAATGATGGAAAAATCTTATCGTGCATGATGGAATTTGTACATATTTGTGGATAATTTTATGAGATTTATTGGTCACCATGATTGCAACGAGAAAATTATAGAAGATAAGGTAAACATCATAGTAGTTTCCATTGTCTCTTACAGCAAGTAGACCATTTCCAATCTTAAATTGAACTAGCTAGCTATTTCTTAAATTTGCTACATCCATTTAACCTATTCATAATCAAGTATATTTAGATAGAACGCTGTTGAATTTCTGTATGAAAAATATCTTAGGCGACGTGGGTGCGATATTTCGCATTCATAATTAAACCACAAATTAACACAGAGGTGCAAATCAGAGCTGTAATTAGTTAGGCATCCACACTTCAGACCACATTCCTCCCACCAATATCGGTTTGAGCTCTATATCAGCAATATCTTACATTAGGTTGGTACGAAATATGAGTATTTCTTCGCTGAAGTGAAGTTTGGATCTAGCAGTATCTAGTGTTACATAATGGCACAACGGGATATATGAAATTGAACACATAAATGTATTTTTCAATGTCATATATATTATATAACATTAAGTTATAAATATATTCTACTCTTCCTCGTTTGTATAATTACACATAATTTTGAGCTTTACTGATTACAAACCACAATATTTTTCGTTATTGAAAGTCACTCTTAAAAATAATGCGAAAAAGATAATGGAAAGATAAGCAATATTTTACACAGCTGATCGAGACACAGAACTAAATACACCACTGAGTGTTCCAGTATTTTCTATTTTCATGAAAAATGACAGCTGTCGTGATATGGTGCAGATAGTAGTACAAAGCAGTACTAAGCGCAGCAATACTATTCAACAACGAATAAACCACTCAAGTAGCGATTCAACGACCTCATAAGACCAATGAAGAAGGTTCTTGGTTAGCTGTTCTGAGCTCTCCCTCAACACATCGATGTGGAAGTAAAAGGCGATGATTGCTTGTAAAATTGCAAAAGGTTCCCCTACCGATTGATTTCTGTCTATCTGAAACACAATATTATACATTGTTTGACTTATTATTAAACAATTATTTCTGTTAATTTTTATAAATTAATATTTATGTTTTGTTTGTGACATTATAATTTATTTCAAATAATCATTGCAGGTTCTTGGTTAATGTCACTCGCAACTTACTGAATTTTATCGTTGTTTTATACTTGGATTTTATAAAATTCCATATATGACTTTTGCATATTTGAACTTTTGTTCATTAATACTGATTTAACATAAAGTCTTACTGTAGAATATTTTCACTTCGTACTCTCTGAAATACGTGTAACGTAATCTATTAAAAGACTTTTTCTTCCTTAAATTACAGATTATTACCATTACAAATTACATTTATTTGTTTCCTAACTAAAAACTATAAAAAATATAAATAGAATAACAGAAAGGCCCATGTATATAAAATAATTATTCTACTTCTGGACTATATCTGGATTCCCAACTCGGCAAGCGACCGCTTATGCTTTCTCACTACACCGATCGCTAAATAATGTCCAAAGTTATGTATGATTCGTTTAAAAATAAATATTTCCAGTTTACACTGCCGTTGGTACGACTTAATCACTCAAATTTACGCGATAATGAGAAGCGCGATATGAGAAGTGGCTTCATCGAGTTATTAGAACGGCATCCAGTCTGCGTTAATTATCAGTGCGAAATTAAAAATCGTGCAAGAATTTTAGAGATTACAACTTTACCGGAAATCGAGCTAATATTAATATATTTCAAGAACTATAATTGTTCATGAAGATTCTATCTGCGAATAGTGTCTTAATTTTCTCTCAAACGAATTGTGTATACAAGAAAATACAAAACTAAATTATTTATATTAATTTGTTCGATCTAAGGACAATAGTTTAAATTTTAATATTTGATGCATAATCTAAAAATTAAATTTTGAAAACCAGCTTACGAGAAGCAGAAGTTGCTGTATACATTACTGGTCATTTGGGTTGTGGAGATCTAATGGTTCACGTATTATATATTGTTATGTATATTTTTCTAGATAATGTCGTATATTTCTCGAGTTACTGAGGTGAAGTACTTGTTACCAACTTTTGCAAAGTATATTATTAATTTAGACATAACATTCTGTATTTTAGTGTCTTTGAAAATTATTTTCAATTGTTATCCAGTAAAGTACTTGTTAACAACTTTTGCAAAGTATATTATTAATTTAGACATATTATGTATTTTTGTTTTTTTATTAATATATTGCTATATGTAGATTTCTTTCGATAATCTTGAATATTTTGATAGTTACTGAAGTAAAGTATTTGTAATAGAATTTTGTCAAGTATATTATTAAAGTATAGTTAAAATATTTTATTTTAGAAGGGTTTTAAGTTTACAGTGAATAGGAATACCGAGACATAGTGGTTCACGTATTATATATAGATTTTCTGTGAATTAAATTTAACATAAAATTCTTTATTCTCTATAAATAAACTCATTAAGTCGGATTTAGAGACTTTTAAATATAGTGGATTCTGTATTGAGTCGGTGGTCCCCCCTTTTTACAAAATAATTAGTTACGTAAATTTTAAAAATATTGAGTTTTAACTACGCTATAATTAATATGCTTATCCCAATTCAATCTTTCATCAAGTGTAACTCCAAGATATTTTAAATGTTATTCTTTTTGGTTAATTTCTCCGTTACAGTCTTCTACAAAAGAGTTTGAAATATGATATAATTTAAACGCTAAGTCAAACCCCTTGAAATTAAAATTAATGTAATTTTTTGTTTATATGTCAATCAGCATTCTATTTGTTGCACATAATTTTGTTAAAATCTACAAGTCTTATTTTAAAAAGTTTGTTATTGTTAATATAAAAAGGGCAATATCATCCGCAAATGCACTGGGCTTTCCATAAAAATCAATTGAAGTAAATCATAAATAAATATCAATAACAATGTAGCAGAGATCGCTGAACCCTGCGGTACACCAACTCTGACGGGTAGGGCTGGGCTTAAGGGGCTCCTCCACTCTCACTGGATGTTACCTTCCCGTCGGAAAACTGCGGAACCACTTTAGCGACTCCTCTGGTCTCTGCCGCTTCCACTTTTATTAACAAAATATTGTAGTTTACCAAATAAAAAGATTTTTTAAGTCAATAAACAACCCTGTTGCTTTATTTCCCCCGTTCATACTTTCATAGATTATGTCAGTGACGGATACGAGTGTATCCTCAGTAGAGGACAACCCTTTCTAAAGCCGTACCGGTTGTTACGGCTACATATTACGGCTCTAATTGGACTAATGCCAACTAATACTACAACCAACTTCAAAAGGGTTTGTCCAATCTGTACATAACCTGTATACAACTTATGGTACATCTACAAGTAGTATCATACAAGAAAGATAAAATAAACATTGATGCAATTCCTTATGTTAACATGCCAATTTAAGATGTTACTATATGTTGCATGTTTTTTTTTGTTTTTTTAGTAGGGTGAGAAAACTAGCGTAAGGTTCCTTGGCGGCAAACTGGCATGTCCAGCTAAGCCAAGGGTATTTGTTAGTTTTACAATTTAATTTTAACAAGAATAATTTGAACTTAATATTTTTAAACCAACTACAAAATTATAATGGTGTCGGTACAGTAATAATATATACATGAAATAACCCATTAAAATGTGTATGTAATTTCATCTATAAGTACGTAAATTTAACTATTTTATAAAAAGGGGGACACGAAATTATCTAGAGAAATATACATATAGCGATATATTAATAGTGAACAGCTATATTTCCTTAACCCGTTTGGATATTATGTTTTTCCTGGAGACACTAAAATACAGCATTTTATGTCTACTTTCATAATGTACTATACAGAATTCGCTAGCAAGTTTCTTTACATATATCAATATAATTCCTGCTGCTCCGCTTTCTTGCTATAAACCTCGTAGTGGTAATTATTTTCGCAATTTGTGTCACTGTTATTTATAAAAAGCTTAATAATTGTCACAAAACGTGATGATGGACGCTTGGTGGATTATCTTGCAGGACATGGAATCTTCTCCAATGTTGGCGGCATTTAATTTTTGCTAAACAATGTTGCCGATAGTTTAGAAATATCTTTAAAAACTATGGGTTTTAGAGAATATTTTTTAATATTATTTCGCAAACCTTATAAATGTAGTAATGTTTTTTATTGTTTAGCTCTAGTATATTTAAAATACAATATAATGGTATATTTATATACATTGTTATTATAAAATTAAATACTATATTGTAATAATACCTGTATATATTTTTTTATGATAAAAGTAATAAGTTTATGTTAATTTTACCATTATTAGTTTTAGTTTGGCAAACTCTTTTACATAGATATTGAATTTCTTTTAAAAGTCTTTGTTCTTTCAATTTAATATAAGAATTTTACTTAATTGTTGTTTTACCGGGGAGGTAAACCTTAGCATAGGGTTCCAGTGGCGTAGCGACAGAGGAGCGAGTGGAGCGACCCCGCTCCAGGGCGGGGGCGACAGGGGGGCGGCGTGCGGGCGGACGATAAAATTGCGGGAAGCAGCCCCTTCCACGCGCATCACGGCCGCGCAGTGTCTTTGTGTCAGTCAGTCTGTCATTGACCTTGGCTGAGACAAAAAGGCGTCCGTACAGACCCACTGAGTGATTGATTTACTTCAATTTACCTTTGCGTGATTGGAGATTTAGCGTTAGTGCAAAGTATTGATTATATTATTTATTTTGTTGTGATGTGATTTGTGTGGTGTTGATTTATTACCTTTGGTATATAATGTCAAAAAAAACTAAGTGGTGCTGAGTATCGGAAACTAAGGTTAGAGAAAGGTCACGCAGAAAATCTTGAACTTAAGAAAGTAAAGAAGTTATCTACCTACTTTTCGAGGGACACTTCAGTAGTTGCAGTTTCTCAAGAACCCACTTGTAGCTCACAAGTACCTACAAGCGATGAGGACTTGGAGCAAACACCTGTAGGCTTACCTGAAGATGCAGAAGACCACGTCCTTCTTCAGGAAACCTTTTTCTAAGGTAGGCCTAGTTAAAGCTGAAGGTACCTATTGCGAGTTGAACATTAAAGAAAATGTAACAGCTGTTATAAGTTCTTCTGATAAGGGTAATTTTTGAAAACACTCTTACCAGCCGAACAAAAAAACGGCAAATAATAAAATTAGGCCCTCATCAGCCTAAAGGGCCATTTCCAAAAGAATCAGAAGGGAGAAATAAAAATAGGGGATTTGACGAGAAATGGTATTTTCAAAAGAATAAAGAAAACCAATTGAGAATAAAACGTAATTGGTTATGCTATTCAAACATCCTCAATGTGTGATATTGTCAGCCATGCTGGCCTTTTCAATATGGCCTATACTGATGTGGGATTTTCGAAAAAGGTACGTCTGATTGGGCACATTTAGGTCGAAAACATAAAAGACCATGAAGAAGATTCGCAAAGTCATGCAATTGCGTGTGAAATATACTATCGCTGGCAGTTAGGCTAACAGTTGATAGTGAGAATCTGGAGGAGAATTAAAAAAGCCACTGATTACTGGAGACAAGTTTTAAGGCGGGTGGTGGACGTCATTATTATTTTAGCTACAAACGACTTACCACTGAGAGAGCACAGATTGTGTAATGACGATGAAGATGCAACTAAATCGAAAAGAAATTTCCTTGAGATAATACATATGCTAGCAAGATATGACCAGGGTCCTTGCAGATTTAATTAAGTTTACCAAAACGTAGTGTTAACTACCTTAGTCATCAGATTCAAAATGAGCTGATCAACCTGATTTCCAAAGAGATAAAAAAAGAAATCAAGGAAGAAATGAAAAAAGTCCCTATGTCTCTATTATCTTTGATACAACTCAAGATATAGCGAAAAAACCGACTAGCTGAGTACAGTGTTTCGTTATATAAAGATTAAAAACTGGCGACAGGCCAGTACAACTAGTCATAGAAGAAGCGTTCGGGGGCTTTTTGGAAGTGGGAAGCCAGAAATCAGAATACTTATCAAATGTTGTTTTCAATATCATAGAAAAGTATTCAGATATATCTAAAGTTCAAGGGCAAGGCTACGATGGAGCCGCTAATATGAGTGGTATATATTCAGGCCTTCAAGCCAGAATAAAACAAAAAAAAAATCCTGCAGCTAAGTATTATTCACTGTTGTGCTCATACCCTTAACTTGGTAATCAACGATTCAGTATCAAACATTCTTGAAATCAGAACCTTTTTTGATAAGGTTCAAAGTTCTTTATGTATTTTTTTAAAACTATATCAAGATGGGCACTGTTGACTAAGTCGGCTATGTTACAAAAAAAAAAAACCTTAAAGAAAGTGTGTCCAACAAGGTGGACTTCAAGAAAATCAAGCCGTCGTCGCTCTTCGATGTGGTTATTTTGACATAATGAAAGTACTGACTTTTCTAACTTTAGAAGGTAAAGACCAAGAAGAAGTAAACCAAGCTAAATCACTTTTGAAATATTTTGAGCAGTTTTCCTACAGTAATATTGATAGTTATTGAAAGTGTGTTGCTTGAAACTATGGACATAATTTCTAAAAAAAACATCAAAGTACCGAAGAAGACTTTGGAAACACGCAACAAAAATGCTCGTAAATCTCAAAACAAAAATTAACAAACTTAGGAATGAGTGGCAAACAGTTAAATCAGATGCAACTAAAGCTTTGTTTGCAATGGAAAGTTGTACCACATTTCATTGACTCAAGAACAAAAAAGAAGACAAGAATGTTTGATGAAGTGCAAGTTGATGACCCCTATTAAAGACAATGAGAAACGTTTCCGGGTTGAGGTGTTCAAACCGTAGCCTTGACATAATCACAACACAGCTGACAGAGCGTTTATTGAGGCTGTTACTCACATTACTAGTAGTTTCCAATGTCTGAAGCCTTCTTTTTTAGTTGGAGCAAGTGATGAAGAAATCTTAGAATCAAGCAAAATTTTGATATTAAACTACCAAGATGACGTCTCCCTTAACTTAGGGTCCACAGCTTGTAAGGCTAACAACTTGTTTTTTAAGTCGCGTGGAAAAACTCAAAAGTATAAGGGATCTTCCAGATACTTTAATAGTGCGTGCTCAAGTTGGTTCCAGCTTTCCAGATGTTGTGAATGCTTGTTTGATTTTTTTTGACACTACCTGTTACAACTGCAAGTGCAGATAGATCATTTTCAAAACTTAAACTGATAAAGAACTATCTTCGCAGCACCATGTCCCAAGAACGTCTGAGTGCCTTAGCAACCATATCTATAGAGCGCAGCAGAGCCAGGCACATCAACTTGGACGACACAATAACACAGTTTGCTAGCATGAAGTCACGAAAGAAGATTAGTTAAGATAGTAATATGCGAGTTAGTTTTGTAACTACTTAACCTACTATGTTCACGTTTTAGATAATGTGCTCAAATTTTAAAACTAGGGTTTTCAATACATATTTATTAAATATATTGAAATTTGTACCTCATTCCAAAACCCTATGGAATTGAATTGAGATTTAAATACATATTGCTATACACATAAACTAGGTCTCTTACAAGGAACAAAACTTTATAAAGAATAGACTGTAAGTTATTATTTAAAAAATGATGTTTGGTCAAAGATGCCTTACAGTGCTGATGAAATGATGGCCAAGAAACGTTTGTTACGGTAATGAGGTGAACTGTCGGCACTGATTGATCATGTAGGTAAAAGTTGGGGAAGGGGCGCCAGCGACTGAGTCGCTCCATGGCGCCAAAATCCTCACTACGCGACTGTAGGGTTCCCTTATAATTGGGCTTCATGCCTGTAAGGAATTGAAGCCGCTTCATTTGGAATGTGAATTCCCGCTTCATTTTTGCGGGAATTCGCAAATTTATAATACATATTTTAGTAGTAATTATTATTAGTTGTAAGTAATTATTGTATATTTATGAACGGTTTTAATCATGTGGTATTTGTTTCATTTCATTTGAAAGAAAATGAGTTTGCATATTCCTGCAATAAAGAGAGTTTACTATTCTATTCTATTGTATCAGTTGGGGTGGTAGACCGATAAAGATACTCATTAAATTTCAACTTTTAGTTTAATGAATGGATCCTAGGCTTACAATTAATCTGTTGGATACCATAACATCTAAGGGCATAGTTAACCCGAGTTACAATAGTTATTAGTAAAGTTTAATATTTGCAGATCCAAATATAAAACAAATATTATTCTAATTCCAATCATAATCGTACCTTATCCTTCTTTGTATCCAAAGATAGATGGTCGTACAACCGTGAAATTTGTTTGCCTCCTTGGCTAAGACCCGTGTTTTAGGGTACCCTATCGTACATAGCAATGGTACGTAGTACCGTTTGTATAATAGAAGCAAACACTCTCTGTTTGATGATTTATATTAATGATTGAAAGCTTTGTGTATTAATTATCTTATTACCTGACGAAGAGGATACATTTTAGTACTCGAAACGTTGTGCTATACGTTTTGTAACATATAACGATGGCAAAGTACCGAAATCATATATTTTCAGAAGCAGAAAATATAAATTATAAAAAAGATTTAGCTTCACTATAATTCTATAGACGAATACATAATGTGCCAGCTTCGTGGTTCACCCTATTTGCTATCTCTTACTTTCTCGGTATTCGTTCCTATAAAGTATTTATTACATTTAAACTCGACTAACACACAGTGTAAAATTACAAAATATTGCGCTTTTCAATCTCTGTTTCCAATATAATCCTATTTACCTCGTTCAGTCAAGGAATTATATTAATTTGTATAGCCTTAGTAGTCAGTAATCTGTCTTATCCCTCATCAATGCTAAGCGGATTCGCTGTCCCACCATTAGTTTCTCTGCCATAAAAACATGCTCTTTGTGTCTGATGATTCCTTTTGCAATAATACGGGCGCGCTTGTTTCCACCGACTATTCTAGCCATATAAATGTTCCGTTAAGTCATCTTGGCGCCCGATTCCTCCGTTTTTATTCCTTTAACTATTCAGTGTCTCACAAATGCCAAAAAAGCCTATTTGTAGTACCTTATACATATACTTTTTTTATGAAAAGGAATTTCTAACAATGTTTAATTAAATCACCAGAACTCTGACATATCAAAATACAACTACAAAGATTCTTATCAGTTACCACATACATAAACAGTTGATTTAATTTTTACAGTAAGTTACACTTTTTATATTCATTACTTTTTGGATATACTTCTTCATTAATGCATTATTGATTCATTAATCAATCAATTCAATAACGAAAATTTTATTTTTGTGAATCCTTTCAAGTAAATCATTATCAGACCCTTATTTAGATGTTCAGTAGATTGTGTATAGCAGATGCAACAACCTGAGTAACACATTTGATTTAGTAATAAACTGATTTATAATAAACATACATCCTCAAGATTAAAATTAGAACTTGAAAACTCGTGGGGCAAAGGCCTACAGACGGGTTATTTAAAACCCACAAAAATGAGTGTAAGCGTTTTTTTATTAATAAAAACTATGTATATAGAGTAATATCTTTAAATATCTAAAATTACCGTAAAAAATCGTGGAATTCTTATAAAAATATAGTTAACCAAACAGTACGGAGTCTCAATTCAAACTATGCAAATAAAATTCATATAGAATATGATAGTAAATGTTCCTTGAAAAAGTACACGTTGTAAAATTCAATGGAAGCAAAATGTAAACGCCCAACGTGGGGCTCGAACCCACGACCCTGAGATTAAGAGTCTCATGCTCTACCGACTGAGCTAGCCGGGCGATGCGTGGTAAAGGATCATTCATATATCAAGAGAATTACCGTAGTATAGGAAAGTACTTTGCAGAAGGATAGGAAGATAATGCAATTTTTTAAGTTGTACTGTATCACTGGCGTATCCAGATGCACGGTTTAAGCCTTGAAATCCATAATACTATCATATCTTATTCCATGTGGGGGGAATAATATCATCCTCCTTGTTTCTGATTATTGTAAATCTGATCTGATTATTAATAATTTAAATGTGTTTAAAATATAGGTAATATAAATATGAGAATTAAAACTTTAAGGCAGTGTTTCCCAACTGTTTTGGACTCAAGGCTCCCTGTAGGTTTGTAGGTTAGCTTTAGCCATCATTGAAATGTGAAATAAAAACAGTGTTTTAAATCAATTATTTAAAAGTATGCAATAGTTACTATTACTGATTTTTAAAAGAACTATGCTATTATATTATTATTTACATTAATAAAATTTGTATAAATTCCAATTGGTGAAATGAATTTCAATAAAAATTGAATCACAAAAATTATTTGCTCCGCCGGGACTCGAACCCGGATCTCTCATTCGTCGGGTGAGTGTGCTACCACTACCACTAATTATATAATTATTGACTTGGAGTAATGCAAGTAAATATATAGAGGGAAGTAATTAAGCACAAAGCGTTTAACATTTTAAATGCTGTTTTATAAATACAATAATTGCTTCATAAATATTGCAATTTAGTTAGATTTTATTTATTCAAATTCATTAAAGTTAGTAATATTCGTTTAAAGTGTCACACAAGCCAATCGGACATATTTGTTAAAAATCTATGCGAAGAATGAGATTTATTTCTTTAATTAATACATCACAATCTGGACTTACGTTCGAAACTGTAACAAACACTTCTTTTTTCAATTTTTAAGTTTGTTCTGTATTTTGATTTGATGATTGCCACAGCTGAGAATCCCGCCTCACAAAGGTAGGAAGTAGCAAGGGATATCAACACAAGCAACACTTCCCTGGTAATTGTTGGGTTTAGTTTGTTCGTCTTTAAACCAAATCTCTAGTAAATAATTCTTTTTGAATTCAGCCTTTAACGAAATATCTGTTTGGAACTCACATATTGGAATATTAAATATATAATAATTTTTTCACACAATATGATATTTCCTCAATCATATAGTTCGACTGCGGCGCCCCTGGCAGGATTTCGAGGCGCCGCAGGGGCGCCGCGGCGCACTTTAGGAAGTTAGTACAAATTATTTCATTTTTCTAATTAAAAAAATCTCTTATGCCATTATACTTTACTGTTGAAAACCTAAAATCCGGTTATTTTACTTATTGAAATATGGATTTCAGCGCCCCAAACTTTAAATCTGGATTCGTTAGTGAGTCTGTGATACAGAACAACTTCAAAAATCATATTATCTTCCTATCCTTCTGCAAAGTACTTTCCTACACTACGGTAATACTCTTGATAAATATGTGATCCATACTCATAAAGTGCCCGGCTAGCTCAGTCGGTAGAGCATGAGACTCTTAATCTCAGGGTCGTGGGTTCGAGCCCCACGTTGGGCGTATCTATTTTGCTCCCATTGGAATGTACTATTATTTAAAACATTTAATTTTTCCAAGGAAAAGTATATTATCCGTTTCTACAATAATTGCACTGTAACAGTTTGAATTGAGGTTCCTTACTGATTTAAGCATCCATATTATTACAGGATTTACTTGATTTTTAGGTATTTAAAAGGAGATACTAGGAATGCGCCCATTCTTCCTGTAACAAGGAAAAAGGTTAATACTTTCAAATCTGTAGTTAAAATTACTTACCAAGAATAACTATACAAAGCTATAAAATATATAATTATGTATTAATATAAATTGTAATCGCATAATGATTGTCATACTAATCATAATCAATTTGCACATCGAAAATTTCACTGAATTCGCTAAAGAATTTTTTTCAATCTCTACATTCCAGATAAAAAATGTGAGTAAAAGTTCTGTAAGATATAACATAATAAGTTTGTACTTATTCTAACCGATAATGCAATATTGTTCTTGTGTCGACCACATTACAAAAAATGTATTCAATAATTATATTTATTATTGTTTATAATCTACGTTGGCCAATTTTTATGCTTATTATTAAGATACCCTTTCCAGAAATATTACATTAAAAAATTTAAGTTCTTTAGAAATCATAAACTAAGATTTTGAAATTATTAAAATGCTTAGACTATTGTTACACTAAGATAAATATCAATTGAAATTTCTCTAATTTATTTAAAAAAATATATAATATAAATCAAATTATTTATTTAAATGTTAAATGTTTAGAATCTAAACAGAAAATATGAACATAAACTTTAACATAAACAAACTTCAAAAGTACAGAATTTTCATAAATACAGAAAGTTAAAAAAGAATGTGAATGGAAAAACATGAATATAGACAAAACACACAAAAATTTTAACATAATAATAAAATACACAATTGGCGAACATTCCTGACTGCAAATTCTAGAAATAATGAAATGATTTGGGTATCTACTGCGCTTTTTCAATATTGCATTCATTATTTATTATTGCTCAACACATAGTTGCTTTAATAAATACATACACAGAGTCCTCCGTCCCAGGCAAGGATCCCATACTGCAGCAAGGACTGCACGTAGGCGAAGTACACAGTCCTACAACGATTCACCGTCAGCACCGTACTGAGTCTGAAAATCATAGATAAGCCTTTCTTAAGAAAATTTTAATAAACTTAACATGTGGAACCCAAGTAAATGTTGTATCCATAACGACGCGTAAGTATTTATATCGTCTTCGCCGTATGAGCTCTCTTCAGAGAGTCAGGAAGTCTGCTGATTTGACAGCACTGGTCCGATATGGCAAGCGTGTGAAAAACCGTCCTGTGTTGTCCAATTCTTAAGTTATCCCTGCCTAGACACGGCAAGGTCACTGCCCCAGCTCTCTGAAATCTGACATGCACTACTCTCTGGGTTTCAAGTTTTTAATGGCCCGAACAGCTAGCTATTTTTGCAGTCTAAATAACCTTGTGAATGTAAGGCCTGGACAGCCCGACATTTTAGAGTGTGTCCGCCGGCTCTCCGTCTATCGCTATGGTCAATCGTGTCGTTTATAGAAATCTCAACCTCACCACAACGAACCTGCCCTTGCTTCAGGGTGACGTCATTAGCAGCTCATAAAATAAATATTTTCCATGATTTCACTGGAATACGTCACAGTCATTAAGAGAGTCGCTCTTTCTATGAAACCTTCGTTGTCTGAGTATTTCTAAAAACATATCATTTTTCCAACTTTTACCGTTGGGGCTGTGATGTTAATGGCGAAATGTTTTCTAGTTCCAATCAAGCTAATGATGGTACGTAATGTTTAGAAATATAAACTTCTACACTCAAAGAAATATTCCGTATGGCTATCAACAAGGACTTCACCAGAAATGAGAATAGACCGGCAACTTTTTTTACTAAAACATTACTGCTTTAGAGGGAAAATTTCTTAAGTATCACTGAGATATATCATGACCACTGAGAAAAACTTCGTCTTAGCAAAGTGAAAAAAACTTAATGAAATAAAAACAACAAATTTGAATGAGCGCCACCTGGAACCATAACTTAAAGTACCACATAACAAGTTACTTAAATTACATAACTTAAAGTAACACAGAGTCATGGTCATTTGAAAAATTCGAATATCTGCACTTTAACCAAACTCTTTGTTTCAGGACATATTCTGTACTCTACAAGGGTTGACATCTAAAACCTTACAAGAATGGTGTCTTTATATCATATCGTAGGCAAACCATGAAACGATAACCTTATATAAACCGATATCCTTACTCCAAAAGCCTTTAACTATCTGCTCTAACGACATATTAGTGACCGGAACACTTAAAATGTGTTTTGTTTCAGGTTTACTTTTTGTGCACGAATAAATAATTGTCCTAGCCATTTTTTAGCCTTCAATAAACACAGCAAATGAGATGTTAGTATAAACTACTCCAAAAACGTTTTAAACCTTACTAAAAAATAATAAACTAATCTTTTCTTGATAAAAAGAGTGGTGCAAGGAAATTGGTAGGAGGGATTTGCTTTTCTAAATGCAATGGTGTGTAGTACCTGATAAACTTGTTGTTAAATTTTGAATTAAATGTAACTGTTTCACGCAAAATTTGATCATGGCTTAAGATAATGCTACATCAACTAACATCGACGGTTTCCAATACAGGAGAATTTTTTCAACACAATGTTTAAAAAAACTATTCTTGATAACAATTGACTGTATCGATCTATCCTCATCGATAATACGTTGTTGAAAGATCTGTTCGTCCAAATTGGATATCTTAAATAATGTATCCCAAATTTCGATACTAACAACCGTTTACTTATTTAATACATACGTACCTCGACCGTCTGCACTTCAGTTTTACCGGCGGAGTCGACTACTTTCTTTATTCTGATAATATAAAATGTCGGAATTTGTATTTATTACTTATAGATCTCAAAACATATCATGTTATATCAGTAGTACAAAATAATCACAAATTTTATCAACTTCTAGTGCAAAACTTTTTGTATGCTTATATCAATGTTCGTGGTAATAGCACTCAACTTCACTCTTATTCCTCTTAGTTTGTAACCAAATAATATTATGTAACTTATTCCGTTCCTATGTTCATTTTGTATTAAAATCCAATTTTACAAAAATGTAAGTTGTAAAAATGGTAGTAGAAGTAGCAGAGCTTGCCGAAAGATTGTCGGGGTTTACATCCGATCCAGAAGTTAATTAAATATTTTATAAACTATCTTTGTCCTTCGTGAAACTATCTTCTGCTGGATCGATGAACCTTTCTTTTAATCTAATTTACTATCGTTCTTTAAAAAGTATTTATTACCCTTTTAGGACCAACCGTGTGATTTATCGCCAGTCGTAACTTCCGCGAAAACCAAGCGATCTATTGCCGGTGTACTTTTATCTTTTTCGTAATATATGTTAATGATTTATTAGTTTTAACGATATTAGTTTTGTATTCTTAATTTATCCCTTTACTTGTTTATTCCATCTGAACACCAGTCTCATATTCATGCAGGTATGTGTTCAGCTTTGTTTTCTAAGTAGACTGTAAGTTTTTGTCTGTAATCATGATAAAAACTTCATTTTAGCAAATATACCTAATTGAATTATTGAAATTATTGGTCACAGATTATTTATTTGAAATACTAAAGCTTTAAAATTCAGTAAATGTATATAAAATAAATTTTAAAATTTAAATATAACATTTCCTATGAATAACATATTTGTAATCAGTGGTTTTCAATTATCAAAATTAAATTTTTAGATATACAAATTATGTTTCTACAATTTTGGAATGTACGTAAAAACTTTTTATATTTTTATACAAATATTTATTAAAACTTTTTTTAAGACTTTTTGAAGTAATCACACCTAACATCGGAGATATTTAACTTTTTAAGAAAGTAATGATAGAGTGGGAAGAATAGATAAACTATCGCCAGTATTTATGAACTAAACAAGACCAACTTTCTCTTCATCGAAATAATTTTGCAGTTGCCTTAAAAAGCTCTTATGTTTGGTACGTGAGGTCCCACGTTTAGCGTAGCGATTTTTTTTAAATGTCAGTTAAATAACATTCCATTGTTTTTTCGTCACTAAACAAGTATTTCATATCACTATTTTCACTTTGAAACCTCTGACTACAGCCCGATACCATAGCTTTATACCATCTCACTTCTGCATGTACTCTTAAAGTAGTCTTCATATATCAAAGAGGTTAAACCTGAGTTAAGAGCCTTAGCCTTTAACAAGTAATAATTTTCAAAACTTCTGATAAAATGGAGTTTAGTTTTCGGCAAACCTTTAGTTGCTAATGCTTCTAGTTGAATGAACCAATGTGTACTTCAACATTCACGAACCACTTTCTTGATTATTGCCACCAAGGCTGTCAAATTTTCCTGCAACAGCGTTTTTCCCATCTTCCCACAAACCAGTACTACTACTCTTAGACCGTGAATGCTTACTTTGAGCATATTCTTATGTGACACCCTTTTAACATTTTTGTATTTTTCTGGAAGTTACAGACCGACATATTCGATGTGGTCCTCAGCCCGACGACGCGCAGTAGCCTACTGCTCATGTGGAGTGGAGGGGGAAGTCGCGAGCTCAGTCTGTGGGCCGGCTCCCCTCCACCACCGCTTCCCCTCCTTACCAGCCGCTGCTCCCCTCTCGCGCATCAAGGAGATAACATGGAATTCTCGGCGTCTACTTTTGAAGTAACTAGTTTTCTACTGAATGAAGAAGATTAATTTGGAATTAGGGAAAATGAAAATATTTTATAAATACATAATAAATACTTCATTAAGGTTAATATATTTGTATCCTATTATTTACAATAAAATTGTCTATAATATAGCACTACTTGGTCATAATTAGTTTGAGTGAAAAATTAAACAAATATTGTTTAATTTTCACTTTGGCTATTTTGTTTTTACCGTTAATTTACAATAAGAACAAAACATAATCTGATGTGGGAAACAAAGTGTTTTTAATAAGAGAGCAAAATTTTATATTCAGTGGTCTGAAAATAAGGTTGAAACATCAAAAAGCAAAAATACACAACACAATCGCCTGTATGACGACACGCCTGGGGTAGCGTGAGCGATAGCTGTTACATGATGAAAACATGTAGTTGAAATATTACTAACATGACTGCTTAAATATTTTTAGAAAGGTCATACGACATACTTAGCACAGAAAATAATAAATAATTAGCCTGTTCGTCCTAAAAGGGAATGATGACTTACTCAGTAGTCTTGGATTCAAGTGGCTTGGAGAAAAAAATATTCTACAAACTCTGAATCACAGCGAAATAGTACGAATAGCTGCGTGAAGTTGGTGATATTGGAAATTGAAAAACTGTTTTGGAGGAAGATACAAAATACAACAAATCTTGTAATAATCCTACATTTTTATTATTCATGTATACAAATTATTTTATATTTTCTAAATTTATTGCTCTATATACATGATATATTCTTTAAGGCATATTTTATTTTTCTTACGGTGTTTCATTAATAAACGTCTACGTATTTTTTAAAATCATTATATTAAAATTTTTATTTTTCTTCAAATCACGTACCTAATTTTCTTTTTTAAAACAGCTGCAGCAGTGCAAGTCCAATACATCTTCACCTAAAGTATCATTTTCTTATAATAATCTATTCGTTGCTTTATCATGTAAAATTCTTGTTTACCATTTTTACTCCTCCTTTCATACCATAAATGTAAACAAATAGAAAATAGTGCGTAAACTAACTAAACATATGGTAGTGCTGTAATAAAATTGATGTTTACACAAAACAGTTGATTACATTTAAAAGACTCTTTGAATTAATATTTCGCAAACCTAGAAACCAGTGAGGCGTAGTAGGGAGGGATTTTCGAAACAGGAATAGGCCTATATGTTAACCAGGGACCCTAAAAATGAATGGCAATGCAAAATTATAGTATAATCATTCCAGCAGTATTTACTTGAATGAGTAAAACACACGCGTGCACGAATTTTCTTAAAAATAAGGATGATTTATGTCACTTCGGTAACTAACGCAACGCAATTATTATGTTTAATAGTCCTTTGCCTTTTTCTGCATGCGTCTTTCTAGCTAATATGTGTCTGGAGTTTCTACATTTATCTTATTAGATCGAGTTACTTAAATCACACTTTGTTTTCAGGATAAAGTTATGGGAACATCGCCATTCTACTACTACCTTGGTCCTTTGATCTAAATACTTCTTAGACCTTCTTGTCGAGGCATGTGAGATGAATACACCGGAAATGGAAGCATCAGAAAGTTGCATAAAGTTGGTCAACATATATGGATTATTTTACATGTTGAGCTGCTACATGGTCTTCTGATGTTTCTTACTAACGGTCCAGCCTTTGATGAATCTGATGTTCTTGCCTGAAGAGACAAAAATACAAGATTTCCCACTGCACCTTGGACTGATGCCGTTCCAGATAGAATCACACGTAGTCTACAGAGCAGCATACATCATAAGTGGCACATCGAGTCTCAGTCCTGAAATACATTTGACGTTTTACATGACCATGTCCTCTGAGGCACTGAAAGTTAAACTGATACTACAGCTTGTGGCTAATGATGTGAGAAACTTTGAGGATTTTGTGGTCCATCCATTGGTATGCAGTTTGAGGGGAGTATCTTCGTCGTCCTTACAAGGTACGGATTGTGAGAAAAGGAGGATTTCCGAGAGAGGACAGAATATCTCTAATGAAAAAGATAGTCACAAGGCACATAGGAATAATACAGTTGGTATTTTATTACTATCGCTAACTATAATATTATTACATTTTACTTTAAAACTAGTTATCGTAAACCAATATGAACTTCATTAGTTAAGAATAAATTCAATGTGGCCTTCGTCAATGTCTACGATTCATGTTGCAAGGGAATATCAGCTCAGTAACTTGCATGACATATATATTTATCTCAACACTGTACATATATGTTTTTAACGTTAATGCATTGTAAACATTCATTTCTCTTTCATCTGAATTACGAGTAAATGGTTTATTTACTTTTACAAATGTGTGCATCAATTTCTTCACAATAGTAGAAAAATGTCGAAATAATTGTTTTGAGCACATTTTAAACCAAAATAGAAGCTGGTTCCCAATTCTTTCATATCCAACTGTCATGAACAGGAACTCCAAGAGTTCAATAGTTTTAAGGCAGAAACCTGTCAGATGCAAAAGTTAACAGAATTAACACCGACTGATCGGACATTCTATTGGTTGGGATCATTCAGAGTTAGAGTAAATACTTGTTCCATTACGTATTTTGTATGCATTTTTGTAACTACCTATGGTATGAAAAGACTGGAAATACATACATATATAAATTCAATTTATTAATGAAATATAATTTATCAAGATATAGATAGCTATAATATATTCAAAACAAAAATTGTTTATGTGTTGCTCCATTTATGTACAGTTTAGCTTAATTGTTAGTTTATCATGACATGTATTTACTTTCTATATATATATATAAACATTTTATTTTCTACTATAATGTACCATTGTCTTAAATGTTCGTTTAATGTTTTTAAATATTGGATGAAGAACTGTTAAAAGTTGTGAATAATAATTAATATTTTAGTATTAAACATTAGCCATAACATCAATAGTGTTTTTATTGTTAATCCATTTTAGTACACACTAGTTTAATAAATTATTACTTTTTTACGTATTAAAAATATTAAAGAATGTTTCTGACGGAAAATTGGAAATAATAGGTACTTTAAAAAAAAAAAATAATTTTCTGTGGAGTATCATATTAACAACTTATCCATTTAAGAACAATTTTCTTGCAGAATATGTTATAATGGTTCTAATATTACACTTACATTGATATAAATGTGATACAAATTATTGAAATAAAAACAAAGATTTGTATACATCTCCAAAACTCTATTCCTAACACTAATATGAAACAAGTACTATAAGAATTGATATAAGAATATTAAACGAAATATATACTAAAACAGAACATTAAGATGTATTTTTATCTTTGGAGCTAATAAAGAATATTACTATCAATAATACTATTGTTTTTTTTACCTCACTGGCCCCAAGTTTGACCCAGAAAAAATATTTATAGAAAAATGCATAAACTCTAAGGAACGATTAGTTTTAAAATACATATTATTATATAATATTGGATATAAAACATAATAATGTAAATAAACCCGATTTTGTTGAAATATTTTAGGAATAAAACCGTATAAAGGCCGTATTATGTTAGATCTTTTTAAATCAGTAAAAGATGACAATAAAATATTCCTTCTGGCACAAATACAGTTATTCAGCCGAGGGCAGATAAAATAATTAATAGCAATCACTCTGTCAGAATAACTCACAAAACCACAGGGTCAGAACTTTATGTGTAAAACAGGTAAAGTATTATAAATAAATTTAAAAATAAACACTCCAATAATATACTTTTATTTTTGAGAGGCACTTCGTGTTCAAGGAACACGTCATCAGACCCACCTAACTGAATCTGAGCACGAAAGGCCTTACAAAAATAAAAACTATATTATTGGAGTGTTTGTGTTCAAATTTATAAAGAGTTCCAATATGAAAAGAGCCTATAGAATGTAAGGTAAAGTATTTGCTAATTTAAAATTTAATCTCCAACTAGTCACTATATAATAAGTATTGTGTATATTTTATCAAGAGCCTTCAATAACCTATCACTCCCATTAAATTATTATCATTTAAGAACACTAGGAACTTATTTAAATAAAATAAAAAAATTATAAAACCTTAGGTCTATTTTAGATCAGGTAAAACTTATATTTGTAAAATACTATTATATTGGATTAACAGGTCATGGCCTCTAAAAATCAAGCCATCAAGTTGAAGAAACTTTAACAATTATGTTTTTAAAATGAGAACAATTACTTGTATTTATACAGTTTTTTAGGAAAGTATAAAATATTCTTGTTTTTAATTAATCTAAAAAATGTCACTCCAACTAAAACAGAGTGTACCTAACACAGACTTCAAACTGGCTAAGGTAACAGGAGAAAAGAAAATTCCAGGTGACTACAGATAAGGTTATCCAATCATTGCAACCGCTCCAATGTGCTGTTGGACTCCAGGAAAGATTAATGGTGTCTTCAATCAATCATCTCCAGGGATCTTGGACACTAATGACATATTAAGTTCACACGTTCTAGATGAAATTGAGAATCTATTAAACTGTTAAAAAGCTCGTATATGACATTTTGAATTTCTCTTCTGGCCCCAGGGACTTCAAATTTAGGTCTTCTTCCAAGTCGGCGACTGGTACTTAATTATAGTTATATCTCAACCTGTTATCTGGACCCGCTGCCATTCTTGCCTAAGGTAAACCCTATGACGGGACCTTATGTGGAAGAATGTGTGCAATATTCCAAAAGAGGGCGATTATGCGCACAATATATGGCTCTTAATCACAATGGCTCATTTAAATGACGAGAGACCCGTTACAGCATTCATAATATTCTCAAAGCCTTGCACACACTAAGCAAATGCTCAACTTGATTTAAATCATGGCAAAGAAAAACTCCCAGAATTTTTAATATGTACAGTACTTGTAATATGTTTTATATGGATATTATTTAAAGTAGTATATTGTGAGAGACAATCAGTGAAACTAATCACAGGATTTTTCCAAGACGATTTCTTATCGAAGGAACATAACAATAAAAGCGTCAATGAATTTCCTTCACGCGTCCTCTCACGTACAGAAAATAGGTACAACCTCTTACGTGTTTTCAATAATTGCACTGGTTGTACAATGGGGATACGTTAAATCCACAACGTTAAGTAAAGCACACACGCTGTTTATATGAAAATTAAATTCTCGTCTCGTCATTACAGTAACAATAGAGTAAAATGGTAAAATTTGTATTGGAATAAAATAAACTTTTATGTCTATACAATTTTCAAACAACCATCTTTATCAAAACATTATTCAATATTGTGTGAATATTTTTAGAATAGCACAATTCACTTCATTAAATAAACAGGAAGTAGACAGATAAACTCGGTTTTTTCTCATTCAAAAGCTTTGACATACACAAACAGTACTCATAACCCAATATTGAACTATACAGGCTGGTTCTAAGGTTTTATCTCCGAACGTCAATGTTTAAACACCGCGTCGCTCCCTGTTTCCAAGTTTAATTGAGTTTAAAGAGCATTACACTCAAACTGTTCAGATTGGGATCTGACAAGTGGAAAATGTCTACTTCAGTGTTTGAAGTTCGGAAGCGATTTTATAAACTGGGGAAAAGACTGTCGAGTAAAACAGGGTATTTATTCAATTTAAACTGTTTAAGAAAAAACTCGTTTTAATGTATTGCTTGTATTTAAATACGCTTTATAGAGTTAAAAATTAAGAAATTATTTATTTATGTCTTTGAGTTCAGAAACTAAGTCGAAGTTTGCCTGGTCTAGCTGCTATATGTTTCCCTTACGTAAAACTAAACGTAGATTTAAGCAGATCTTTTTTCTAAAGAATGTTCTATAAAATTGTGAAACCGTTTTATTTCTTTGTTTGAATGTAAACCTACTAAATTGGAACATAATAATAAACAACATTACATAACATGACACACAACAATATAACATAACACAACATGACACTTTACATAATGAACACAACACATATAATGATTTGGAGCATAATGTTTACATTATTTGTGGGAAATCTTCATAAAAACATGCTTTTCAGCATATCGTTTTAATTTATTTTTGTTGTGTTGAATCGAATGTGCAGATTATGTCTCAATTTTGGAGAACAATGCAATCAATTAATTATTAGCTATTGTTAGTCATAAAAAAGGATGTTTTTGCAAATATAGCCTTTGAGAGAAAACATTTTAATACGTTTACTTTATAAACTGTTATAGTATATAAAAGATTTTATAATGTATAAGACATTATAACATTTTAATATTGTGTTAATAACTAAACTAAAATACTACCTACATTAATTAAGAATAGCTTATCTTATGGAAAAACAAATACTATTTCACACAATGTTTAGAGTTTTAATAAGTTTTTCAGTGACTTAAAACTTGTCTAACAGAATGACCTGGTAATTAGTCCAGCCAGTCAAGTGACAATACGTGGCACACTGTTTCTGAACTAGAAATGAGTATGGATACCAGAATAACGATCGGGGTTTATAGGTCAGAGTGACAGCCAGTCAAGTGACAATACATGGCACACTGTTTCTGAAATAGAAATGAGTATGGATACCAGAATAACGATCGGGGTTTATAGGTCAGAGTGACAGCCAGTCAAGTGACAATACGTGGCACACTGTTTCTGAAATATAAATGATTATGGATACCAGAATAACGATCGGGGTTTATAGGTCAGAGTGACAGCCAGTCAAGTGACAATACATGGCACACTGTTTCTGATATAGAAATGAGTATGGATGCCAGAATAACGATCGGGGTTTATAGGTCAGAGTGACAGCCAGTCAAGTGACAATACATGGCACACTGTTTCTGAAATAGAAATGAGTATGGATGCCAGAATAACGATCGGGGTTTATAGGTCAGAGTGACAGCCAGTCAAGTGACAATACATGGCACACTGTTTCTGAAATAGAAATGAATATGGATGCCAGAATAACGATCGGGGTTTGTAGGTCAGAGTGGCAGCCAGTCAAGTGACAATACATGGCACTCTGTTTCTGAAATAGAATGAGTAGGGATTCCAGAATATCGGTTGGGTTTTATAGGTCAGGGACGTGATGCGAGTATGAGTAAATGGTTTGCTTCTAGCAGGATACCGTGACTCTATGCGTAATTATGATATACAGAGTGTCTCGAACTCTCTGGACAAAGTTATACCACATTACTGCTTATGTCTTGACAAACATATTTTACAACATAAACATGGGTCTCCGATGCTTATTTTCCCATCTGTCTGTCTGTATATGTTTTTTATAAAAAATGAATATCTTAAAAAGTAAAATATTAAATTATATAAAATTTTACTAAAATATTTATGATAACAATGCCAGTTACTGAAAAGAATGTTATGAAATTATCTTTAGTATTTTAAAAATGACGGCCATAAAAACTTTTAAACTTTAAATATCTTAAAAAACAAGCATTTTTTTCAATAATTGCAAGAATAATAGTTCGAGGGTTTTTTCACAAATCTAATGGCACTAACACGATTTAAATCGAATAGTAAATCACTGAATTAGAGCAGATTTACTTTAACAAGATATGGCTCTCATTGAGAGCTGGCGTTTATTCAGTCTTTATTATTGTTGGCTACTCACTAAGAACCTCAATGTGGGCCATGTCTTGTCACAGTAAATCTGCTCTAAATCAGCTATTTATTATTTTATTTAAATAACTTTAGTGTGACTATGTTTGTGATAACATCCTTTAAAACTGTTATTCTTGCAACGCTTGAGAAAAATTCTGGTCTTTAAGATATTCAAAGTTTAAAAGTGTTAATGGCCGCCATTTTGAAAATGCTAAAAATAATTTAATTATATTTTTACAGTAACTGGCATTGTTATTATAAATATTTGAACCAAATTTGGTATAATTTAATTTATTACTTTTTAAGATATTAATTTTTTATAAAAAAAACATATAGAGGCAAACAGAAGGGAATTTAAGTATCGGAGACCCATGTTCATATAAGGTGACATAATACGTTTGTCCTGACCTGAACAATAACGTGGTATACCTTTGTCCAGAGAGTTACGGGACAACTGTATAATAATCCAGTACCTTTATTGAAAAGGGATCAATAATAATCCCTGTATAATAATTCAGAGGTCTATTCGATGTCAGTATGTGAGAGAAATCTATAGAATAACTTATGGCAAGTGTGGGGTGGCATTGACGACGTACGATTTGAAAGTATAACAGTTTTTGGCCATTTCTATCTTAATGTTACAAGAATAGAACAATGCGTTTCCATTAGATTACAATCTATCATCTTCTTCGCGCGACAAAACATCATAATAAAAGGAATACACACAAAAATGAATCAGTTAAGAACGAAACATGATGTTTGCAAAAAACATATGCCTGAGGCTTTACAGTGATTAGAACAAAGACCAACCATGTCCCTGCCTACTCTCTTTGTTTTTCAGTGCGCTTGTTCTGTACAGTGACATGGTTGATACTGTCTATAACGAGGTAGGAGGACCACACCACGTGTCGCGTAACAGGCTTCGCAAAGATTGCTTGCATAGTGTAAAGCAAGATGTGTTATTACGCCATAAGTTAAAAGGTTACATGATTGTACTCAGTCTGTTTAAAGGTTTATTCACTCTACGATTTTTTCATTGCCATCATAGTTATCCATAAGAACAATGTATACATTTTTTGTTTGAAATTTTGTTGACGATGGAAGATGATTTCGAACATTTGCCCTCGTTATATATTACAAAATTTACAAATCTTTCAAATTTATACACGTTCGCTAACTCGCATCCATTCGCCATAGAGTGATGTACACCAGGGCCTAGTAACTGTCTCGTAAATCTTATGATTTTTGGAAGGAGAAAATGGAGTTTCCTCTACCATCAGCAAGTACCCTTAGGCGATGGTGTTCTAAATTTTCTTGTCGGCCGGGTATTCTACATAATGTATTCACTCTGATGTCCAACTGTACAGAAAATTTATCCGAGCTAGATAAATATTGTGTTTTAAGTTTTGATGAAGTGCTATCGATAGCAGGGTAGTTTATGATGCTGGAATGGATAAAATTCTAGGTCCATTCTCAAAGTTACAAGTGGCCATGTTGAGAAGTCTAACAAGTGAATGGAAACAACCAGTGTTTTTTGATTTCGATAACACTATGAATAAGGAAATATTATTTCGTATTATCAATCGTGCTCATCAGGCGGGATTCAAAGTGTGTGCCATCGTGTCGGACCTTGGTGGCTGTGGGACATTGTGGAAGGAATTAAATATTTTTGTACGAAATACATGCTTTGTTAACCCTGCAGACAATAAGGAAACAGTTTGGGTTTTTGCGGACATGCCCCACTATCTTAAGTTGTTAAGAAATCACTTCCTGGATGAAGGTTTAGTATTAAGTGATGGGACCGAGGTTAACGTGCATATTTTAACAGAAGTGCTGAACAAAGATACAAGGGGAAATCAAACTATGTTTTAAACTCGATCCCTCTTTTTTAACTTTAAGGGCAGTCCGACCTCCATAAGAACATAATGTTAACTTGGGAACCTATATCTCTGTAATGGTTATAGATAGAGTCCTGATTTTTTTTTTACTTATTAAAATAGCTTATAATCTAGGTCTTATCATGAGGTTTTTAAATTTGAAAAAAAAATTAAAAGTTATAATTTTTTTTATAATTTATTGTTTTTAACTAACTTTTTTATAAGTAAAAAATGTTTACTGTACTGTGCCTCATTGACAAGAGATATTTATAAATTCCCATGAGGGGAACTAGGCAATAGTAAGTAGAATACTGTATAAAAAATTTGACTGGGGTAGGCCTAGTAGTTTTTGAGTTATAGGGCCCCAAAGTTAAAAAATAACAAGTTTCGGCAAATCAAGAAAAAGCAAGAAGGTAGCATATTTTGGACTCATACCTTGGTTTAATGATGGCCTGCACTGTAGGAAGGGTTGTCTGGATCCTCTGCTTCTTGATACAGATCCTCCAGCTTCCTTTTGGCTAAAGTCCTTGATTGCCTGATTTTTTTTTTTCAATGTCGGTAGCCGCTTTATCTGCTTTGCGAATCCGCTGGGTGTCGAGACGTTTTAAAGCTAACCGCATATTCAGTCCTGGTTCTAGCCCAATGTGCTCTAAAACTTTCACTTTGGAGCTGTACCCATCATTGAATGATAGGACTGCCTCATAGACACCTAGCCTAAGAGCACCTAGTGTAACAAAGGTGCGTTTAGGGAGCCGAGCCCAAATGACATTATTCATAGACTCATTAGGATTTTGAGATTTTCCTTTGAGACATTTTCTGAGTAGTTCTAGGCTGCACAAAGATTTAAAAATAGGTTTGATTGCTTTCATTAGAACAGGTGAGAGGTGAAAATGCTGGCTGTGGTCATATTTAGTTTTTTCTTTGGCGGCTTTGTTATACTTACACCATGTGTCTTCGGTGTCTGGGCATAAAATATGTAAAGGCGTATCGTTAGTAGACTGAACATGACAGTACAACGCCCAAACTGCTCGCCTCATGGCTTCCACGCTGTGTGTATTCCTACGGATGGCTAGTCCATAGTATATTTTGGATTTGTTGGATCGCCTTCCCTGTTAGCCTACCTTTCCCAGAAAGAGATTTTCCGTCAGAAAGCTTCAAGCCTTTATTTTTCATGATAAAGTCCCTATTCTTGTCCCCATCCTCTTCTGGACGTGTCCTACACATTCCAACTTCTGAATGGACACATCTGGGCCATATGGTGCTTCTGCCACAACTGCTGCATAGCCATTGGAGTCACCATCTCCAAGGTACTCCACATAGCGAACACCGTATTTAGTCTCGGATCTTTTGAACATTGCAGTCGCACCTTCAGCTTCCATACCTCCACTGCTACCTACATAATTTGCCTTGCATATTTCTAAGTGTTGGTTGCTTGTTCTCTGAGGCAGTTACAGTATTTTGACATTGAATAAATATCTATTACTTTACCCGTATCTGCTGAAAGTAATTGTGACAACGCCATTTAGCGAGGTGTGGCCTCGCTTTTGCCAGCTTCCGTCAACCGCAACACATAAGTCATTAGAATTTCCATTTTCAATAACTGCTTCTGTCACTGCTCTCTTCATAGAGTTTTCACACACACTTTCTACATGGCTGGACAAAAAACTGTTCATGTTGATTGAACTTGCTGGGCGGAGCGGGTAAATTCATCATGCCGCAAAGAGTTTGGGCAGCAGTATAGCCCTTTCCTATTACACACGCAAGCCGTATACTAACCTTAGGTTCAAGTCATAGTAGCATTGTGAACTTTTGCTTGGTGCCTCAATAGGCCTAGGCCTAATATCTGTTGCTTTGGGGACAGTTGTCAAAAGCTTTTGTCATGCCACAGCTACAGGAGACGGAAATTTGTACTGCGAGCCCTGCTAATGGTTTTTCGACTAAATGATAGGTTGCCATGACAAACCCTACACACTGCAACATCTTTCAAAACTGATTCTAGCTGTACAATGTTTTACTATGTCATTCTGTAAGGTATCAGTTGAATTATATCATAGCAGGCTAGGTTAGGGCTCAATTTCTCATTGGATGTGGAAACAACTTTGGGTGTTCTAGGCCTATCCTCTTCATTACCTGAAGTTACTACTGTTTTCTTGCTACGAACAACAGTCCTTCTTCTTGTAACATAGTTTCTTAGTTCCTACTCTCTTCTTATTACCCATTTTAATCTACATTCAATTACAATAAACTCCTTTACAAATAAAAACAACAGGGAAACTTGCAAATCACAAAACACAGTATTTCAAAACTTCACAATAACCTACAACATAAAATAATAACAACAGATGACATCTGTCATATTGCTGACAGTGTGTGATATCAGCTAAAACCAGACTAAAAGCAAAACAGTACCAACATAACAAAACCAATTAATATCTATTTTATAGATTGTTGTTTACTATAAGGAGTGGTGCTCAACGCCAAACAACAGTTGCAAGCCTTTATATATATATTTTTTTTATATAAGGTTAATATTATAGTAATAAGGTATATTATATACCATTTTAAAGAGAAAATTCTAAAGAATATTAATAAATAAAAAACCAAAATTCCCCAAAAAAAATTTTTTTTTCATGTCAGACTGCCCTTAAAAGGAAATGACAGACAGCGTGTTGCTCCTGCAAAGGCTGTATTTTCTAGATCCACAGCTAAAGCTATAGACATTTTAATGGGAAATAACAGAGTTGCTGACTTTTTTGAACTGATTGATTCATTTGTAGACATAATGAATAGTAAATCACCATACCCACCAGGGTCACATCCTATGAAAGCTGCGTTTGGCATTGACCAATATTACGAGACTCAAAAAAAATTGTTAGGTGATGTAAAATTAGAAATGCTTGGTTTGCGAGTGAAAGGAAAGAAATCTTTGTTACCCTTTCAAAAAAGGTTTTATCATATCAATAATTTCATTGAATGGTTTGTTTGAAGAGTTGAATAGCAAGTCAGGATTATCATACATAATGACTAGTAGATTGACGCAAGACCTACTTGAAAGTTTTTTTAGTCAAATCCGTGGTACCGGAGTGTTTGCAGACCACCCAACAGCAACAGAAGTAATATCACGAATAAAAAAATTTTGCTTTCTAATAAAATGCCCAGGCCTTAGTCGAAAACCAACATTGAATCAGAAGGTGTAATCAATGTAGACGTGTATTTGACAGCAGAACTTATCCAGTCGGCTTTCTCTGAAGATGAACTTTTAGAAACGAATGCCCCAGTCGAGGAGATAGAGAAGAATGAAGTTGACCTGTTAAACGAATATGAGAATAGAGATCGAAGTGAAACCGAAAATGCGCATTCAGAAAAGAGTTGGCCCGAAGAAGAAGCGCTTTCTTATGTAGCTGGTTATGTTGCTTACAGGGCAAGGAAAGTAGACCCATACTGGGAACTATGAGTAGAGATCTACGTCATGAACACTTAGATAACGAAATCTGGATTAAAACTTTATCTCACGGAAAATTAACTGTGCCTTCAGAGGATTGGAAAAAAACAATTAAAGAATTTGAAAATGTATTTTTAAAGTTCCACGGAGAAGGAAATTCTTTTTCAAAACAAAACCATGTTATAGCCAATCTGAAGAGTATTTTAACTGAAAAGTTTCCCTAATGTTTGCAAGCAAGCCATACACGTGTATGCCAGAGTGAGAACTTTTATTAGATTAAGGAACGTTAATAGTAACTTAGAATGCAAGAGGAAACAGCTTAAAAAAGCTAAGAAGTGGATTCAATCAAAAAAAAGACTGAAGAACAGTGTTAAACTATATAAAAGAGTGCTGTAACTATTAAGTGGTATCAATCTATTAACATGCATAATTCATTAAAATGAACGAACTAATTTTATTTGGACTTGCAATCTTTTCGTCATTGGTTCTACTAGACATTTACATTGCCTAAGGTAAGTCACAAAATATTTTTAAACATATCCATAAAATTATTTAAATAGTTATTAACCAATAAGATGTGTGCCAATTGAAAAAAGTAGATTCGACGGATATTATACTTTCTAAAATTATTCTATTATTCATTGGTATAGAAAAGCCTAAGGAAATATTAATAATATTTTATTCCAATTAAACTTATATATAAACTAATTTACTACAACTTTGCCGCTAAAAGTTTGTTTTTAACAAAAAAAAATAACGCTTATAATCTTTCAATGTATTGCATTTCGGAGTTCAAACACGCCTTTTTGTGGTTGTACAATTTTCAAATCGATATAAACTGAAATATATTTATACTGCTAGTTTCAGCAGATCACACAGTTTAAGAATATGTAAGGATGTCCTTAATTATATTATTCTACTGATGTGTAATAGCGTGTAAACCATAACGCTCCCATAGTGGCAAGCGGGTAGACGCGGCAGACATCAGGTTCGTGACGTATGCGGTCACGTGACCAGGGGGTCACGCCGGCAGTCAAAATGGTGCAGCCCTTGTTACTAGGCCCTGGATGTACACTACAATCGAACTCGGTGTTGCTTATAGATAAATTAAGCTTCATACAACATTTAATGCCTGCAGGTTCGTTCTCGAGATGTTGTGTGTACAACATCTGGACAGGCAGAAATGACATTTTCCCAGCCCCTCAAATTAAAATTTTATTTAAGCCATTCATCAAAAAGGTACACTAAGAACTAATCTAGAAAATAGTTTTGGTGGATCAAAGGATCAATCCCTTTGATACTTGCTATATAATTTTATAACGTTCATTAACATTTTCACATCAAGATTCGTACGTACATACTTATGAAGTACAGAAAATGAAGATTGTGACACAGTGTTGGATTGCATGTTTAGGCACAGATCTTATCTTTATTTTATTTAAATATTTATTTATACAATGCATCTCTATATCAAATAGTTCTAACAAATTGCTTGATATTTTCTAAATTTCATGCTGATCTATGTTGGGCAAACATTTGTTAAATAGTACTTGAAAATAAATAAAGGCGCTTGCAAAAGAAAAGTACCTGATTCACCATTTTTAATTGGCGTAATGAAAGACATCCATTTAAACATTTTTATCGTTATTAAAACCACACCTTTTCTGAAACTGAAAACTTTTACATCATAACTATATTTCATAGTGTCAATTATTGTTTTATTGGCTATACTTGTATACGAATATTGTGGTACACTTTGGTTTGTGGTACACGCTCATTGTATTCTTATATCATACTAAGAGCTATTTCTGCTATGAAATTCATATGTGTTTTAGGCGTTAAATATAAGCATTATTTGCAATACCACTATTTTGCAGAGTTCACTAAAACTTTAATTATTATAGATGCAGGGTAACTAATATATGAAATTTAGTTTTGTGTTTATTACGCTTTTACGCATTAACTACATGGGCTTTCTTAGAGTATATGGTTCTGGAAAATTCCTCCGGGATACGTTTCACTGGTCTGTACAGTTGTGAAAATCTCATCATGGTCTTTGGCATTACACCAAACGCATATTAACTGAAAGAGCCTGTAAAATGTAATTAATTGTATTGTGTAAACGCTGTTTTATGACAGCGCAACTATATGTTTAATTAATTTAACCAATACATTAAATTTGTTTACATTTATAACATGAAACCATGGAGTAAGCTTGATAGTAACACAGAGAAAGGAATTATCCAGATAATACAATTAGAAGTTTTATTTTAAATATATTTGTAACTAAACATTTTAGGAAATATTAAGTATGCTTGATCAGTACTGTTATTCAGATAAAAAACACAAATTTTACTATTACCTTTAACCGTTATAAAATCCATCTTACTTGTCTTTTGATAGGTTCTCAGACTTTTATTTATCGTCTTGATCGGGATACAAGGCAAAATCAACTATGGAACAAAAAATACTAAGACCGGAGTAAATTACAATGGCCATAAATATTCACTTTTGGTCGGAAATATAGTTCTTTATTGACACAATATTTCTTTATTGACCAAAACAAATTAAAAAATACTAGACTCACGGTTTTGCTCTATTCGACTGTGTTTATTTTTACGCAGTGCAACCAACAGGACTCAGATAAAGGACCAAACAATGGCCGCAAGCTATAAATTTCCTACACTAATTAACTGTAATGAGATACATGTTTACGGTGGTCTCTGGTTTTGTGTCCGAACTTCATTACTATTAAAACGGCCGTGACTTGCTGCAGGGTTGGTCAGAGTCTTGGATAAATAAACAAACATTTTCTCGGTTAATCTGGTTTCCGTTTCCTATGTTGCTGTGATACTTAACTGATACAGTTTAAGAATATAATCTAAACTGGTGTTTCGCAAAGTGACTTACGGAGGCTTATGAATTTAAGGTGTAATTCGCAAATCTAAACTAACAGAACCTTCCAAAAATATTGTTTGTTGGTTTAACTACAAAATGTATTGAAAATCCATAGTAACATAATCAAAACATTAAATTATAATTTATATCATTCATAGGACATAATAATTGTAATTGCCTATTAGAATTAGCTTTGGCTACATATACCCTTCTGGTAAATGGTAAAGAAGTTTCCAAACTCTACTAACTTCTCTGAAAGTGAACGTTCTTTATAGGATTCCTGTGTTTTATGTTTCGGAAAAGGTTTCAGAATCATATCATCTTATAGTGATCTCTGGAAGCCTCCAGCCTCTATAAACTCTTGGCCTCTGAATCTGGTTTTTATAATCTTTAAGCCTCTTGAGATTTTTTGGGCTATTTTGAAGTTACCTACTTCTTGAAGCAGTCTTATTCTTGTAGCTTCTGGACTGTGAACTACTGTCCTCTGGAAGTTTTGGGCATTCGGAAATGTCCAGCCTACGAAAGACTTTAGATAATGCAATCCCTTAAGCTCAAAGACCTTCCAGCTGGTGTGAGCTCCTGCATTCTATTTTTGTGAGTCTCCTGACGTCTGGATGCTCCCAGCCCCTTAAATCATCCCATTTAAGAATTCTAATGAGCATCCTTTAAAGACTCTAAGTCTCTATAGCTGTCTCTAGTAGCTCTTTGTTTCTGTGAGTTACCGGTCTTTTAGAGCTCCATACATATAGAAGTTCTCGATATTCCGGCCTCTGAAATTCCATAGTTTCTGAGTACTGACGTTCTCTTAACACCTCTAGGCCCCAGAGAATCTCTAACAACTTTTTGAATTTTTACAATGGTCTATATAATTTTCCAGTCTCCCGTAACATCCGAAATGTTACATCTCAGATTTATTTAGATTCTTTGTAGCTCTCTTTAGGCTTCCTAGCCTCTAATAGTTTTCACTGCCTATAAGCTCCCTGTCTCTCAGATCTCCTGATCCCTGAGAAATCCTAGCCTCTGAAAGCTTTCAGCTTTTAAGAACATTGGACATGTGGCAATTTTCTGAGGCAGGACCTATAGAGGCTAAAAGATATTCATGGAGTATTCTCTGTTAAGGTTTCATCATAAGAATGATCCTATGTTACGCTTATGTTTACTTAAGCCATTCATCAAAAAGGCACATACAGTACTAATGTAGAAAAGAGTTTTGGTAGATCAATGAATCAATCCCTTTGATCCATGTTATGTAATTTTAGAACATACATTAACATTACAAATCGTTAGATTTGTAAGGAATTACGACTATAATAGTGATAATGGAGAAACAGAATTTCGATTACACAAAAAACAATACCACGAATCCACATTGGGTAGATTAGAAATCCAAACTTCAAAATACCTTTCAATTATATTGGAATCTCAAAGATATTGGGATCTCAAAGATAAACCTGATGCTATTAATTTTTTTATGGAAGAAAGAAAAAACCGCAATGGAAGTAATCATCGTGAAAATATTTGACACATATACATCTATAGAGAATCATTACTGCACATTCTGGCGTTATCGGCTGCCTCTGTAATTAGTTTCGTTGCCGCCCTGGGTTTTGTTTACTGCTGTGGCGATGTAGCGTGATTAAATCTGATTGTCGATTCTATCTTTTTTTATTGCGATCATACTACAATAATTTGTGGTTGGTCCCTCTATGTGACACTGACTTCATGGAATAAAATAGTTGATTCAACGTACAGCATAACGATAGATACCACTATTCTAGCACTATTCTAAATACACATTCAAATTACATAACATAAAATTGCAGTGGTGGAGAAGCTCATTTAATAGACAGATGTGTTATGTTTTTGTTATAGATAATAAATTAACATATGGCTGTTTGAGGCTAAATACTTTTTAACAGCGTAAAGTTAATTTATTTGCAGGTTTTACCAAAAAATACACGATTCCTTTATGTTTGGTTAAGAAGGCACGTAAGTGGAGTCATACAGACCTTTTGTAAATAATGGTCATACAAAACAATCAGTTAACGCACTGTGATGTTATTAGTTTGGAATCTCCTAACCAAGGTTGGTTTGAATAGATCCAATAAATAAATACAGGGTGCCTCCTGCGTCTACATTTTAATTTGTCTTTTTACTTACTTTGGTAGTTGTTTATTTAAAGTACAAACCTGTTGTTTAGTTCAATACTTCCATCTTTATGCAAATAAAAAAAATTAATATTAGACATGGTTTGAAAAAAAAACATGTTTGAAAAATTGTACAAATTGTTTGGTCTACCAAGAAAATTTCCGCTTGAAAAAGAATCACAAAAACCGTTTTATAATAAATATACATATGGTTGAACATATGGTATGCTGCTTTAAAATTAATTGTGAATACTACTGAAGAGGGGATGAGCCATACTTTTTTTAAAGACTGTATGTCGCCATTTTCAACCTCTTTGTATCGTTGACTGATGTTGATGTAAGTATTATTTATGTGATTTATGATTAATATTAAGTGTTTCGAGTCAATCTAACTAATATTAATGTGGAAAATTTACTATTTGTTGTTTTTTTTTCCTTTTAGCTATCCATCCCTACCAAAATTATCGACGTTAACGGTCGGTACTTTTATAAACGAAATTTCTCGATTGATTTCACGAAAACCAGAATATGTTCTTTTTAAAATTTTAAAATGCAGGGTTTGGGGATTCTGCCTCCCAATCTGTCAATGTTTGCTTGTCTAGAAAGTAGCGGTATATACTCGTAACCAGAAAGCAAGCCATTTCTGTCACAGAAGGACACAGTACAAGCAGCTGTTTCTTTAAATGATTTGTACCGTTAGTTAGTTCCATTTTATATAATGTAACATTTCACAACCTAGTTAGCCAGTACAACTTAATATTATTTTTTATCCAATGTTCCGGAACTAAATTATCGGCGGACTAACTACCTAATTGGCACGCGTATGAATATTTTATTGTAACCCTTCGTAGCAGCCCAACTACGTGACCGATTTCACCTCGCGCGCTATGTCCGTAAGTAAAATTTATATTTTCGTATTATTAAATTAGCCCTTTGATGCCAAACATATAAAAATGAATGTAACGTAAAGTAAAGTTGTAAATAGTAAAGTACCTTACCCTTGAAGATCTTTTATTTGCTTGATTGAAATAGATACAAGTTGTGGCGTCGTCCTTCTGACGAGCACGTTGTTGTGATAAGTTTTTTGTCTCATTAAATGGCTAATACCGTCGCGAATTTGTTTTAGGCGAGTTCACGTATTATTTGAGTAGATGGCTACCACTTTCATAACTTCTACTCCTCTTCTAGTAATTACCGACTAGAAATAACCCTTCTTAGACTACAGCTTCAATGTCTCGTGCCAAGACGCCGACACCCGGGTTGTGAGTCTACATTTGCGAAGGGAAGTAAAATCTTAAAGTTTTATAAAGTAAAATATCGTAGGCATAATTCCATAGAACAATGGATATTTTAGGCCCACCTATCAGATATACATTTTTAGTTCTTGTACTCTAATTGGCAGCAACGTGGCAAGGCATACATTTAATTTACCAACTAAAAGTGGTGCTTGTAAGTTTCATTAATTAAATTGAACTTATAAGTAAACTTTGCAATTCGAGTATTTATTACTACGACCTCAGAAGTCACCACCCCCATGTGTTATCGTCATTCGGTACAGATTTTATTATATTATCAGCGGTTTTTGAGCGGAAAATCTACGAGCTTAATTTTCTTAAAGAAGTTTTTTTGATGCACGACTGCGTTTTAGAACTTGGGACTAAAAGATCCCGAAATTACTTTATGCACACCATGGTGTTTGATTAGCTCTCGTGAAAATTAAGAAACACTTTTAGCTGCTTCGTAATTTTATTCTTGAAACATTCTCTGTCCTGGACCATGGGCAGAATTACGACTCTATAACAAATGATATATGCCATAATAAGAATACGTGAGACTGAACTGCCAAAGTCGCACTAACCTAACCAGTTATAAAATTTTGAATATAAGCTCTCGTCAAAAATAAGAAAAACTTTTAGCTGCTCAACAAAAACAATTAAATTAAATTCATTTAAATTTTATTTAAATTCATTAAATTTATGTCCTGCATTGGACCATGGGCAGAATTACGACTCTATATCTAGGGATATATGGAATAATAAGAATATTTGAAGTCTGAGCTGCAAAATTTATATTAACCCAACCAGTTATAAAATTGTGGATAGGCAGCTTCCGCGGTTGAAGGAGATGTTCCATCTTCACCTTTAATGACTCGCATTTCCACACGTTTATCTGGAACACGTTTCTTTTATCAGATGGTTTTATTTACGGTTTAATGTTCAGTAATTAATTTATTGACTCGGCGTTTAACGAATCCTCTCCCGATAGTTGCTGATGAGATAAATCTGATTTTTGTCTGTCTATACGCGCTGTGACTGTAAACGAGTTGTCACAGAGGGCTGACATTTGGCATTACACTTTATATATACTACCATTACGTGGCCATTTCAAATGGTAAACTTGATTTTTGTCTGTTAAATAATTACTTTGGTTATGTTGGTCTTATATGTTCGAAATGATAAATACACTGAATAAACAAATTCGTAACCAGGGTATTATGTATAGATTGGTATAATACTCGTATAATATTGTTAGTAACTTGTGCTTTTATTAAATGTTATTTAAATTTAAAAAGTTCTTAGTCTTTTTTTAAATGTATTAAATCATTCCTTGCATATCAGTGGGACACATTAAAGACGGAGTAAAGCTCCTTGTGATACAAGTATATTATTATAATTATATAAATATACCAGGTAAAACACACGTTAGACTTTGTGTCAGCGTGAGATATTCCAGTTCGCCCTACAGCGGAGAATATTCCGGCCCGGGGAGACCGGCTCTAAATAGGCCTATGTTTACAACTTCAATATTGATATAGAGGTAGAGTAAATTAAGTTTCAATCCCAATTTCTACCCTCCAAGTTAACATATTCGAGAGGTATCGTATCTACTCAGACAAAGATCGAAATATGTTTTCGTCATCAAATGGTGGGAGGAGACTGTGCTAAACAATAACCAAATAAACCTTATAGTGGGGAATTTTAAATATATGAATATGTTTTAAGAGCACAACCCTAGAATTTACATCTAATAAATGTATTGTAATATTTCCTTGACACCGTCTATACACAAGTAGACGCAAATTTATAAATTACGAAGGTATATAAAAGCTGTATTTATTCTCAGGAAGTAGATATACCTGTTTAAGGCATTATTCAAGGAATAGCAAACCATGCGGTTAAGTATATACGAGTGTTTAAATGTAAAGCAGTGAATTACGGATCTAGCAGTCAAGGGTGGCCGCTGCTTGGATGGGTGACCGCTGAACGATCCTGTCCTTGCAAGCAGCCCACTTGCCCGGCCATTGGTGGTGGTTCGGAAGTCACCTTTATACCGTTGGTAAAGTGTTAGAAGAGCTTCTTAGCTCTAAGTTCGCCTGGTAAAATAAGACATCTTTACTTTATTTGACTTTTACTTTATTGCATTCTATAGCACTCCTATTTAGTCCTCAGCTATGTTCCAAATTTAAAGTTTTTGATCTTCAAAATGCTAAGTTAAAATCGGTAAAATATTAGAAACCAGGCGTACAGGAAAGAAAGTAAATTAACTTTTTTTTAACTATCACACTCGATGCTCAAATAACAAAATAGTTTTCCTAATCATTAACCGCAAAAAATTGATTTATGGAATTACCATTTGAATAAATACGTACACGCTTTACTCTGTGAAATATGTACAATAACACCATTAAAACCATTTCGTCGATAAATTCTCGTTGTCAACGTCAACTATTTATATAAAAAAACACCAAGTGCGAGTGTCCATTTATATTATTTACTTTTCAAGCTTCTAAATTAATTTTTATACCTGTACCAACCTCCCTGTTGGAACATTATAAATGTTTAAAGGAGCAATAGATTAATTATAGCACCTTGCGTTTGCCCCGACCTCTTTGTGGTTGTAGTTCATCAATCAACATCAGCCTGGTTGACGTCAACACCTTCCCACCTCATCAGCCGATGTTGATGAATTTACGCTCAACACCACTTAATCTCTAAACAACGAGACGTGTCGGAGGCGGTGCTTAGTTTCAGAGAGACGATCTGAATAAAACACAGCCATAAACTTTAATAAAGATTAATTAGTTATTGAACAATAATTACCACAATTATTGTGATTAATGACTATTTTAAATCAGAGCTGTTTATCAATTAATTTAGGGGTTGAAAAATTTTAATTTATGTCTGTATGACGATCCGCACGATATCTCGAAAACGAATTGACTCACAGTTTTGAAATTTTGCATGTGCTTTTATTGATATATAATAAACACTTAATATCTATTACCCAAATATGAAATTATTGTTAAGATGACATACAGTGTGGATTAAGTAGGATTAGATTAAAATAATAATAAAACTACTACTGACCAGTGGCAAGCAATGACTATCACTTCGAGAATATCTACAGGACCAATTAAGTGATTAAGTGATAATACTATCAATTTATATCGAGTAAATTAGATAGAGACATGATTCTGTTTTTACAAGTCACATTGGCTCTTTCAGTCATAGTCATAATTTATTTACTAGTACATGAGTACAGAGGCGAAATTAGGTCCCATTTTTACATTTATCCTCAACAAAATCCAAGTACTAAACAAATAGATACTCCAGTAAAAAATGTATCAACTTAAATCTATTTATAATATTTTTAAATCATTTAAAAATATAAATAAAAACTAATACTACTCTGTATATAAGATGTATTAGGCTACATTACAAAGATAGCACTTCGTTACATCGGTCCATCCGGTCCAAAAAGAGTTTTTCCAAATCTGAATTAAACCATGCCCAGCTTTCCAGTTCTTTAATGCTATCTGGAAAGGAATTCCAAGTTTGCATGCGGTAACATTGAAGGATTTATTAAATATTGCTGTTATATGACATGGAATCCGTAGCATAGACGATCCAGTGCGCTTCCATTGTTACTAATAAATTTTAAATCGCTGACAAAATATTGTGGAAACCCTCTTTTAAGAATGGAATATAACACATTCAAATTTCAAATACTTCTCAAATCATTTAATTTTAATGTTGATATGCAAATGCAGTAAGAGGTAATAAGGTCATATTTTCGCAAATCAAACAACAATCTAACGCAAACATTCCATTTTGGATTCTTTGGAGTTTTTGCTTGAAACAATAGTCATGTCATTAACTACGGAATAGCAGTAGTTAAAGTACCGAAAAGTGCCTTCACAAGTAATAGTTTAATGTAGAACGGTAAAAAAATTGCATTTTCTTCAATGAGTGCACTGCGAAAAAGACTTTTACAAATACCAGCTACATGCTCAGACCATTCTATCAAGGAGTTAATGATAAGTCCCAAACTTCTAACACTACTGTAATACGGTATCGTAAAACCGTTCACTGTTACTATCAATCTGTACATTACTAATGTCAATTGTGTTCAGTAGTTGGGAGTGAGCATTTCTTATAGGTCTTATTTTGTCCGGGTTAAGTTTAAGTCCATGAGTTTCTGTCCATTTTATTACTTGTTTAATGTCTTCATTGATACTAACAATGGTTACGTTCAATTCAATTGCCTTACACTGAGTGTAGATTTGAAAGTCGTCTGCATATGAGTGAAACCTAGTAAAAGTCAGTACAGTACTTATGTCGTAGACGTGTAAAGCAAATATTAACGGTCCAAGTATTGATCCTTGTGGTACACCACAGGAACGGTTTTCCAAACAGATATAGCACCCTTAGTCCAAACCATAGATTACAATAAGACCAAATAGATGGGCTATGGCCTATCTTGCCAACATTGGGGCAGGTGAAGCCAGGTCCGCCATGTTGTCGTGGGATAGAAACTCAAAACTACGCTCCGATTAGTGTAAAAATTCAGTTCTCCCGTTTTCAATCAACTCGTGATCTACCCTACTTAGAATAAAGAAAATACTTTGAAACTTTGTATGAGTGAAGTCAATAAGCTATGGATGCCTGTGGTATAATTCAAATGTTTCAAAAAATTAAGTTTTGCAATTTAAATAATTAAATAAAGTCGAGAATTGTGTTTACATTTTAAAACTTGACATAAAAAAGTTAGTCGGCTGCTACTTTTGCCGTTTTTTGGTCAGGCAAGTTTAAAAACGGTGGAAAATGTTGGTGAATAGTTGAAGTTTTCGGATCATATTTTCTTTTTTAATTAGCTCTTATGGTTTGGGCAGAAAGTTATTGTTTGTGAGACGTTAGTTTACGAGTGCCGCGACCGCTAGGAGCTCAACGCTCCGTGCGGTCCGTGCCGGGCCATCTGTTTTCCTCGTATCGTACATTATAGCATATTATAAAAAGTGAGTAGAACACGCTTGATTTTGTACTTGTTTACAGTAATTACTTCAAATAAAAATCACATAAGATATGTAATTAATGAAGGAATTCAATCTGGGTCAATACTCTAAACAAGTACAACTAAGAGTTTATTTGCTATTTATTTTTTTGCATATAATATGAGCAAAAGTTTGTATATGCGGGTAAATTATTAGATGAGGGAAACATGACTTTAAACCTTATAATCCTTCAGCTCAAAATATCCCAAAACACAATATCTAAAGTTTATGTTTACATATTATAACAAAGTGTATAAAGGTTTAATAACATATTTTGTTAAGTCTGTAAACATTTATTATACAATTAGTAAGGCAATAAGTAAGATTTATAGATTAATTATAATAACGTATGGAAAATTACTTAAACGTACAATAAAATATAGTTTCAACTTTACAAACTCACTTAATTGTAACTAATCTGTAATACTCAGTTGAGAAGAGGAGGTACTTTTAAGTCATATATTATAAATGTTAGTTTATTGACCTTTTTCAATTGAAATTGAGCTAAAAAGAAAGAAAATATAGAAATAGATTTGTTTTTAGGTGACCATTTCCAACCATGATGACAAACAAAACAAAAGACAAAAAATGCAATACAATTGAAAAACTTGAACACTTTAAAAATTCAATGAACCAACTATTGCCCCATGAACGTTACTGTTTTCAAGAGATAATTTCTAAGTTTGGTTTTGTGTATTGATTCATTGAATTTCTTTGAAAAATGGTATAGTCTCAACTTAAAATATTTCTTAGCTATTGCCTTTATAAGAAGTACAAAATGGCTTTGTTCGGGGCCATTGTCAAGGAAAATGGTCCCCTGGAAAACAAATCCATTCCTATACATTTCTGCATTACTGATGACGTCATCTTTTCAGTTAAATTTTTGATTTGAAGTGATGTCTCCTTTGTTCAAATTAAACTTAACAACAGACTCGGCAATTAAACAGAGCTTTTCTACAGCCTTTGACGGTTGCACTAAACCCCCCCTATTTTTTACATTTAACCAAACTTTGAGAACACGAAACGTTGCCTACCAAAAGTTCCACGCACTCACAACAAACAATTTCAGTTTTAAGCTTACTTACAACATATCCAGCAATATATCCTACAATATCATATGTAATATTCGACGTGTTACTCAAAATATTCATTACAAACTTCTTCTTCTTCGCCTGCTTCCTCTTGATCCAAAGATTTTTTGTTCTTCATCGTCCAAGGACCTCCATCCTGGTGTATTTGAATTGATTTCTTGAACTTCATTCCTCTGATTTTTAAGGCTCAGAATCAATGTTTTGTTCAGAATCAATGTGTTTTCCTGTTTCCGTCTCATGTAGCTTCTTATGAAGTAGAATTCTTTTAAGGCACCAGTGAACTCTCTGCATGATGGGTTGTTGTTGAAGCCCTCCACGAGAACGAATGTACCCGAACAGTCTTTCTAGGTGATCTTGACTGATCTTGTAAACTGGAAAGTACATAAGTTTACAATCATTGGCTTGTACATACTCTTTGTAAAGTGCCATTGTACTTTCAATATACACGGTAAATCCGAGAAATCCTGTTTTTCTTGGCGAATTCAGTATTGGTTGTCTCTTCTTGTCTTGTAGTTTTGCAATGTAGTCTTTTGCAATTCTGCATAATTTCAGAGTTTGTTTCGTAGTTTCCTGGATAAAGGGCTTGTTTCGAATATTTTTGCCCTAATGCTCCGACAGTTTAACACATCGAATAGTAGGTCGAAAGTTCGCACAAACTTAATGGTGGCAGAGCAACCTTCAAATCCAGCGATTGTATTTGTTAACAAATACTGCAACGAATCTGCAACAGAGGTGCTTAGTAACTGGGCGGCTAGTTTTACCTTCATTTTTTTGTTTTTACATAATTTATATGTGTATTTCACAATTTGTTTCCCAAATGAAGGCCCATCTTGTGATTGAAGATCATGCAGTTTTTGAATATAGCACCAGTCAATTTTATTGTTTTCACCATCAAACATTACTTGTGGTCTCCAACGTATTCCTTACGAGCTTCAACATGTGAGCCGGATCCAAAAAGAAATACACTCGATCGTTTGTGGTTGGGTGAGGAAACCAAGATTTTAAGTTTTTTCCGTCTATTTTGCAACCTAAGTTGTTAGCCATAGCAATGTTGCAAGCAGTACCATCGGGTAGTTAGAGATGCTACCCTAATGTTTGCGTCGTGGAGTAGTTCCAAACTTTGCTTCACCAAGGTACTCAGTTGATCTCCCTTTGTGGACGCAACAAAAAAAGTGTCCTAAAGGAACTTTCCAGGAAGAATTAATGGCAACCAAGTAAATAACAAGTGCCTCAGTTGCAATTGGGGCAGTGTCATCGACAATATTGGTGCTTCCTACGTTCACGGTGCCGTGGAACCTATGTCCATCCCATTCAAGCTTTTGCCTTATAGACATGCAGTCTAGCATCAAAGAACATATTGGTTGTCTTTAAACGTTGCTGCTATGTTCTTTTAAAGCTCGTAAAAACCTCGACACAAAATCCTGGTTCCGCGTTGACACTTGAGTACCAACGACGTAACGTCCGAGGATGGGGGTAACGCAGTGTTAAAGGTTTTTCGTACGTATGTGTATGCCTTCGGAGACAAGAAATTGAGTGTGATAGCAAATGCTTTGAGCCTTTCATCATAAACCTTTTTCCATTTTAGGGTTAACTGTTTTTTTCCGCCGCTCGCTTTATCAAACAGTCCGAATTCTGAGAAATTGATCCTAAGAAGGAACAATCTTCTGGTTGAAAATTTAATTTTTCCTTCGGAGATTCTAGTATGGATTCTAAATTTGCTACCCTTTTTTTCAATCGTCTTCTATTTTGCTGCAGAACCTTCACCTTCTTTTTGTAAGTCGAGACATCTGACTTGCATTTTCAAGAGCAATTTTAAATTTTTTTGTTGGTGATACAAAAGAGCTCGTTGAACACATTTCTGGCTCTTCTTTTCTTTTAAGTGGTTTACGGTCTTTTACCTCAGAGAAAAGTTGGAAAAATCGTTGGTACCGCTCCTTCTCGTATCCGGACTCTGCAGAGAGATGTTCGGTCGATATCCGCCTCCCGGAAGTGTGAAGAGCAGAGTCTACTGTGACGATTCGGCTCCCAATCCTTTCTTCTAACTGCGTTGATCCATCGTTGCCGTTGTTCTGCGCCTTTTGGGAAACTGAAAACACAGTAAATGGCATTAAATTGTGAAAAAAACAAAACATAGCTTGAAAGATAAAAATTCAATAGCGAAAACACATTGCGAGAAAAATGACAGTAAGCATCCATAGATTATAATAAGATTAACTTATTGGGCTTGCTGTAATCTAAGTACGCATCATGCAATAACATTATGCGTTTACGAACATTTTTCGCTGTATATCTTTGTCGCTATTTTGAAATACAGTATGATGTTACAAGTATACCAAAGATAAAATGGTTTTGCTAATTAACCAAAAGTACAATTACAATTACAATTATTATAATCTATGCCAAAACAAATTACATTACTTGGAAGCCTGATGATTCTGAGGCAATAATTTATTTAGAATAATTGTCAAATGATTATTAATTTAAGGTCACGTCATCAACGATACATACGTTGTGGCAAATCATATGGTTTGGTTATTGTTTAAAATTTTAACATGGTAATTATAACAACTGCGTATAAGGTTTTGAGCTTACCTGTGATAAATTATCCCCTCTAGTTTTCCTTTATTGAAGCATCCAAAAGCAACACATGACATAGGCATTGTGTGTTTGTGAAGACAACACCATCCACAACATAAACAAGTTAAACAAGAGTATACAACAAGATGTTTAGCAACACGCCGGAAGCACAACGCGTCAGTAAGCGGAGTGTATAGCAGGTGACTACAGTAAGCTCGACAAGGGCGAAGTGAAGAGCGGGGGAGCAAGGCGACGCTCCTCAGTAGGGTGACTCACGCCCTAGTGATGGGATAACCGAATGGATTTTATAACCGACTAACCAGTCAGTTATTTTTCTCGTTAATCGGTTATTTTAGTCGAATGAATAACCGATTACCTTTTAAATTCAATCCACATTTTAGTACACAATTTCAGAGTTTATTTACAGATAACAATTACACCTAAACAATTAGCCTAATGCTCTGCTTTAACTTACTCTCAATATAACGCATTTTCATTTTTGTATTTAAACAAAAACACTATTATTCACGAAACACCTTAACCATAATACCTACACAATTATTTTATTTATGTCTTATAAAAAATCAAACATCAAAGTTTGATAAAAGAAGATCTTCTATTGGAGATAAGTAGGTGCGAACTGAACTGATTATTTATATTCTTTGATAGGTATTGGAGAGTCAAAGGGATGGGGTGGTGGGGGAATGAAACCATTCCTGTTGAGACAGGTACGCGGCGCGGCGCGGCCAATTTACTCACGGCCGTACTTAGCTTTAGCGAGCCCTGGTAAAGATATTCGGTCGGGCCCCGTCGTGTCCCCCACCAGACACAGTCCCTTCATATAGACGTGTGACTGGCTCCGGAAGAAATTGTACGAAAACCCGGTCTGAGTTCGGACCTGAATATACAATCAAAAAATTCCAAGCAAACCCGCACTGGCAGAACCGTAATTGAAAACGAAATTCTGTAATTGGTATTATTACTTTTTTCTGTGCATACGTTATAGTCATAACATTTTAAAATGTTATATTATCATGATATCATCTATAACACTACAAGATAATTACCGTTCAAATTGCAAAATTATAATTTATTATAATACGAATCACTAAAGTTAACCGAAAGTTAATCGCTAAAGAACGATATTTCAGTAATAAAAATAACTTATTATAATAAACGAGTTATTCAAGTATAGACTGTCTGCACAACCAGTTAACTTACAGAAAAATTATTCGGTAGAAAAACTAATCTAAAGACTAATTTAAAAATAACCGATCAGAATCAACGATTAATTCAAATATAGACTGTCTTCACAACCAGTTAACTTATAGAAAAATTAGTCGGTAGAAAAACTAATCTAAAGACTAATTTAAAATAACCGATCAGAATCACCGACTAATTCAAGTACAGACTAAGTCTGTATCACCAGGTAATATCATATAACTATCATATAATATTTTAATTATTCTGGTGGAAAAGATTCTTTTTGCACTTACAGGTATTTTTTATATGCCTTTGAGGTCTAGTATTTTCCCGACACATATATGTTAGCCCCTGTCTGACCTTTAAACAAGATCTCATCCCCTTTACTCCCACAGTACTACTACAGACCAATAAGTATCCTTCCTGCCCTCTCTAAAGGACTACAGAGGATAGCGCAGTGATTTCTTACTGTCCCACAATATTCTCAATATGTAGCAATCTAGCTTCCCGTCGTTATCACAGTACAAAGACTGCGCTGCAGCGAATAACTAAGAATATTCAGCTTCCCACGGAACAGCGTAGTTTTTTCCTCGATTATTCAAAGGCTTTAGATTCAGTTGACCATGCCCTGTTATTAGCTAAATTAAAGCAATTGGGGTTTCTGTTTTCTTCTTGGATGACATCCTATGTTGGTAGACGACAGTGTGTTTCGACCATAGATTACAATAAGACCAATAGATAGGACATCGGGTGCTCGCAGGTGAAGCCACTGCGGAGCGGCTAATACTCAACAATATGGCGGCGCGGGCGTGAGTAGTGGTGGGAATAAAACTGAATGAAAAATAACTGGTTAGTTCGGTTATTTTATTTTAACCGATTAGTCGGTTATTTTTGCTGCATCCAGTTAAATTAGTCTATAGACTAATGTTTCTACCGACTAATTTTTCTATAAGTTAACTGATTGTGCAGACTTTAGTCTGTACTTGAATGTAGTCGGTGATTCTGATCGGTTATTTTAAATTAGTCTTTAGATTAGTTTTTCTACCGACTAATTTTTCTATAAGTTAACTGGTTGTGAAGACAGTCTAGCCTAAGTATAAAATACTAAGAGCAAGAAATATTCTTCCGTTTTTTAGTTTAGCACGAGAACTTAATATCTGATTAATTGTAAAATATATATATATATATATATATATATATATATACATTAACAAAAATTACGTTCTAGACGTAGAATGTGTCCCATGACATAGATATCTCCTGGTAAAGTGGGTGTGGATAAGTCCGCGCTAGTTTCCAAAATCACATTTTCAATTAACAAAAGTTTACCAATGCGAAAGTATCTGAGAAAGGCAATATAAGTATGGCATCAGGTACGGCGAGCCATGTACAGGTCCATTTGCGAACACATCGCGTCGCGGTACCGTGAGTTCACAATGGGTCGAGATATATCGAGAATACGGTGGATAATCGTATTGAGGCGTAGTAGTAATATTTAGCTACCACGCCGCCGCTACTCGGATCTCTGCATCCGGTACTGGTAGCATGTTCGCCCGACATATGTATAGTTCAGTAAGATTGAGTCACAAAAAGTACTTGCTCCACTGTGACTACAACTCATCTCTCACTGCGAGCACGCTATCAGTGCACCATAAAACCCTTATTTTTTTATAATTCAATTATTTTGTATTTGATAAGTAACTAATATTTCTGACAAAAATTTCGATGACAATTCAATTATTTCTACCACATAGCCTACGTGTTGAAATATCCAAACATATGACATACATATAATAATATAACATTATATAATCGGAGGAAATTGTAGAGAATTAGGAAAACTTTACATGGGAAAAGGTGATCCCCAATTCAAACCTAAGTATTTAACCCAAAAAAGTACAAAATCGATTACTAACTACACTATAAGTCATAATACTGACAACTGATCAAGTGACACAGAGAAAATAAATATGTTATCAAACTTCTGCTCGGACCAAATATAACGGTTTGACTTTCAATAATGAAAATTATTATGGTTTGTAATCATCAAAGCTCAAAATTCTGTTTTGTTATGGAAAGGAGGAAGAGAATAAAAGGTGCAACTCAACTTTGTTTATTGTTTACCACGTTATAAAAAATATTTACGTACTTCGTTGTAGTTTTTAATTGGCAAAGCACACAATTCTGTTTAATTATGAAAAGGAAGAATAGTAAAATAAAGAAATAACTCAACGTTATATAATTTTTACCATGTTAAAAATATATTTATGTACTCCAGCGTTTAATTACATATAATATGTTGTTGCACCATTCCATGTAATATTGGATGCTGTGAGATACAAACTTCACTTTAGCGAAGAAATATTCATATCTCAAAAATCCAAGTCTATTCCCTAATGTAAGATATTGCTGATATAGAGCTCAAACCGATATTGGTGGGAGGAATGTGGTCTGAAGTGTGGATGCCTAACTAATTACAGCTCTGATTTGCACCTCTGTGTTAATTTGTGGTTTAATTATGATTGTGAAATATCTCACCTATGGTCGGATACGATTTTCCTTCTTACCCATCATCTCACTTCTCCATGATTTGCTTATTTGCCTAACAAATGTTTCATTTTTACAATAATAATACTGTCTAACACAGATTGTATGGAATAATTTATGAATAAAAATTACTAAAAAACTGTATCATTAAGAGAAATTTAACAGTATTTTAGTGAATAACTCAAGGGTTCCATCCCACCGCTTAGAGGATACACACTACAGGCTGACCATTTGTGTGCATAAAGCATTTTTCCTCCTCTTACTTCAAAAATAAAATTGTATAGATACTTGAGGATGAATAGTTAAATGAATCTACCAAACTTGAAATATGGCTAGCCAGTAGTTGGAAGATATATTCTCAGATTAGAGAGCCACCCTGATGCCATTAGAAAGTAGTCTGTCCTAGGACTAATGGCTCATTAACGCTGACTGCAACTAGCCGTAAGCAGGCCCGGCGACAGGGGGGGGCAAGGGGGCAAATGCATAGGGGGCCGGGGCCACAGGGGGCCCGGGCCGACTAAAATATGTATTTTTATTTTTTTTTAATCATTGCCCATTACCATCGGCCCAGGGCCTGTGCGGTGAAAATATTCAGGAAATAACATGCCAATGTTAATTTAAACTACTTTCTTTGCTCCGATTTAAACCAATAAAATTGTAAACACTGAGGTGGCGCGAACCGTTGTGGTTGTGGCTGTCAGACGTCGGGCCCGGGGTCCGCATCGCCCAGACGCGAAGGCAGTGACTCTTCTCCACCCCCTCCCCTCCCGGCCCCCCCCCCCTCCTTGCTCACTACAAGTTGCAACCTGGGCGTCGGATGACAGTGATACCGAGACACGATAATAAACTAATGTTTCTTTCAATCTTGCATTTCTATGCTGGTTGCTGGTGGTAATGGTTTTATTAAGTTATCGTGATTGGTTGTTTTGGTAACACTTCTAGTTTTAGTTTGTTGTGTCGTGCTTAATTAGGTTTGTTGTTGTTGTTGTTGTTGTAAGGAGATTGAGATTGAATTTAACCGTGAATTAAAGAAACATACAGTGAGTTAGTAAATATTTTTATCATTTAATTTTAGAAAATAAGTTCCAAATTTCCGAAAAAATTAAAAAACTGAATAAATTTTTACCATGGATCCCACATTTGATTGCGGGCCCTGTTACCAGGATCAGGCTCCAGGGCCCGCTCCTTCTGTTCACTTGTCATGCTGTAGGGCATAATTAAAACATGAGATTTTTAATTTTAATGTAACGCAGATTTTTAATTTTAACTGATGATTATAATATAAACATAATAAAATAAAAATTGTAAAATATATAAAATTAGGGACAGAGCCCGGGCCCCCAGGGGCCCAGGCCTGGGACCAGGGTCCACCAGCCCAACCCATGTGGAGCCATGATTTTTACCCCTCATTATAAATTTGAATTATACAGTAATCAGTTTCATAAAATAAAATTAGGCTACAGTTAACTCCCGATTATCCAAGGGCTGGTTAACCTTTAAGACGATCAACAAGGTTCCATAACAGCAAAAAAAACAAATAAAACTTAATTATTTACTGGGCTGCAAAATTTGAGACGTTGTAATCGTCTTATAAACGTACCTATGTAATAAGACGTGAAATTATAAATGTTACTGACGTTACTGTGTATCTAAATCTAAACTAAAACATATGAGGAGTAGGAATGGTTAAAAATTAAAAAAAACAACACATAAATTCGGTTTGCTACTGCTACTGAACGTCGTTTTAAGTATTCAATTAATCAAGTTTTATCCCTATTAAATCAGAGAGAACGACGGCTCATCGCTCACTCTTTTGTGGTTGTTCACATGCTTGTATGCAGTATGCACGTTAGCACGTAGAAAATATTATTCAATGACGACATAGTTTTGGTATTGTTTCGTGGTTGGCTCGTTGGCTGATATATTGGTTGTTATGACAACCAACTTGAGGCGACGCATCGCATCACTAGTTGCGCAGTTTACGAGAGGGAATGGGAGTGAGGACAGGATAAACAGAGAGAGAAACAGGAAGTAAAACCCCCAAATATGTTGGCAAGACAGGTAAACAATAGAGATCGCTGGGTGAACGTCTTAAAAAACTTGACCTTGGAAAATCTGAGTGAGAGCGCAGCAAGCGATACAGTATCCGAAAATAGCTCAAGACTCATCACATCCCCTCACGTGTCCTGTGATTGCACCTGTCGGTTTTTGATTAGTTTAGCCCAGTTTGAGATACATTACTACTATTAAACGCAGCGTTTGATAATTTACATTCCGTATTTATTTTAGCAACTGCTCGGTTTAGGCCTAGTAATCAATACTAATTTTTTAATTGTCTAATAGTGTTTATGATCAATTTGATACATTTTTAAATTTGTATTTTGATATTTAGGTTCTAAAATTCTATTTCAAATATTATTTTATGATCTGCCCACATCAATTTATTAATTCTTGACTAATCCAAGATATTTATTTTTTAAAGGTCCATTCACAAGTATTTTATCATCATTTCGCATAAAAAACACCGTTATAATCTCAAAATGGACACTTACAAACATAAATCTGGGTGCTCAAAAAACGTAAAGAAAGGCAAAAGAAAATTGAAAGTTCAAATAAAGGATCCAGGACATTATTTGACGTTGGAATCAAAGTAGACGTAGCTACAACTAGTTTCTAACAGCGGCCCTAACGACCCTGGCGCCGCCAGGGAGAAACTTGCGAAGTTTCTCACAGTTTTCATTGAACACCCTAATACTGAAGACAGCGAAGATCTTGAAAGCTGTAGGCCTAATGCTGATGAAGGAGAAACAATGGTAGATAGCTTTACCTCAGAACCTGATCCTAAAGATGATATTGTTTTGAAGATCACAATCGTGACATTCTAAATGCTAATGTAGATTCGGGGTTAGGAACTATAATTACCAGTTCAGATTTGGGAACTTCTGAAAAACAAGGTGGTGACTGACAGTGTGATTGAGACTTTAAGTGAAAAATGGGTCCATCTTTGATGCCGTCAGATCTGCCAAGTGATGGAAAAAGAGCGTTTCCCAAAAACGGTTCTTTTTTCAAAAAGCGCCGAACGGAGAGAGCGTCAGAAGAGAATTGGCTTGTAAATGGAGTGAGACTGCTGAGTCCTTATTTTTGTTTTCCATGTAGACTTTTCAATAATAATAGTGGGGTGTGAAAAACACGATTCAAATAAGTCAGTTTTGTTAAGTAACGATGGATGGAAAAAGGAATATGGATGGCGGAAGCTTTACAACAAGCTACCTTTGCATGAAACCACGCTTCCCACAAAAATTGCTACATCCAATGGAGAGAGTTAGAAAGGAGGCTAAGTGATGGATCAGACATACATTCTCAACTCGACTCAGAACTGGCTTCAAGAACCAAATATTGGAGGGATATATTTCAAAGATTGCTCTCCGTGGTCATGTTCCTTGGAGAGCGAGGATTAGCTCTCAGAGGGACCTCTGAAAAAAATTGGGGATCCCAAACAATGGAAACTTTCTGTGGTCTGATAGAGCTGTTAGCGGAATAAATGACCCTTTACTAAGAGAACATATTGCAAAAGTAAAAAAGGCCCAAGAAGAGGGAAAACGTGTTCAAGCTCATTATCTGTCTAAAGACTCTCAAAATGAATTCATTCAAGTTTGTGGGGAAAGAGTTCGACAGAAGGTATTGGAAGAAAGGAAGAAATCAAAATATTATGCTATTAATTGCTGACTCTACCCAACCCCCGATGCCTCACATACTGAGCAAACAACGTTTGATCTTGTGATATCTCTTAGATTGTGAATCAGAATTTTAAAAATTTGCGAACGATTTTTTAAATTTTGTTGACTGTAACAAAAAAACTGGAATGGATGTGGCTAAGTTGATTATTAGCGAGCTCAACAAACACTCAATTCCGTTGAAGGAATGCAGAGGCCAGGGGTACGACAATGGATCCAATATGGCTGGAATATACAAAGGTGCCCAAGCCATCATAATGGAGACCAACAATTTGGCTATTTTATAATAACTGTGCCGCACATAGCCTCAACCTGTGTGGGGTTTAATGCTGCTGAACTGCTGCGAGGAAGCTACAACATTTTTTTGGCATGCTGCAAAAGACGTATAACTTCTTTTCTAGAAGCCCTCAAAGATGGGAGTACTTAGAAAACAGAATAGGCTCTTCTCTGCACAGTATTTCTCAAACGAGATGGTCAGCCCGAGTAGATAGTGTGCGCGCCCTTTCGTAAAAGCATTTGCCTCTCATCATCAATGCCCTCAATGATTGTAAAGAACTGAATCTATCTGCAGAATGCAAGACAGATCTGAAAGGGCTATTGAAATATCTACAATCGTTCGAATGTATCATGATGTCGACAATATGGCTAAAGGTGCTTGTTGCAATAGACAACAAAAATAAAGTATTACAAGCCCGATCAACAACTCTAGACGTTGAAAACAAAAAATCTGAATGATTTAATAGAGGAACTAAAAGTACTGAGAGACAGATGGAGCAATCTCTACAACTGAGGCCAAGCTAGTGGCAGGCAACATGGCTGAGAGTGTAGATTGCGAAACTGATTTTAAGGAAAAAAGATTAAAGAAAAGAAAGATTTTTTCATGACGAAACAAGGGACGGCAACGGAACATCAATTAAAAAACGAAGGAGGAACGTTTTAGGATTGATGTCTTCTTCAAGATCTTAGACTCAGTCTTAGGGGACTGTCTCAGAGATTCGAGTTTGCTGGAAAAATCAGCAACCTTTTCCAATGTCTTTGGAAATATATTGAGGAAGACGACAGTTTTATTTGAGCAGCAATGTTTGAGTCTGTGTCAAACATACAAAGAGGATATTGAGATGGAAATTTTAAATGAATTAAAACATTTGAAATCGAATTCATCGCACTAACTTGAGGGGAAACAAACTCTTCAACCATTAAGTCTAATAAACGCTCTAAAGGAAGAACAAACTAGATAGTTTATTTCCAAATATCACTACAGCGATCCGGTTGTTCTGTTGCATACCTGTATCTGTCAGCCAAGGGGAGAGGAGCTTCAGTTTGATGAAAAGAATTAAAAGTGCAAATCGTTCTACGATGACGCAAGACCGCATGAATGACCTGAGTATTCTAGCCATGGAGTCAGATTTGGCACGTAGTTTGAAATATGACGACATTATAGAAGACTTTGCTGGGAAGAAGGCCCGACGAGTTGTGTTTTAGTCATGTTTTAATGTTAGTGAGTAACATAGCCCAATGTTTCTTTATTAATTTTCAATTTATGTTTTTGTACAATGTTCATTAGGTTTTGTTCATTTAATTTTTTTTTAGTTTTGTTCGTTAAGTGATTGTTCAATGATATTTAGTTTTTGTTTCATTAGGTTTTCCAGGAACCTATCATTAAGTTTTGTTTTCTACTAAAAAAGGAGAGCGACACGATTGAACTTTAATTTTAATGATTTTATTCTTTGTTAATTATGTTTTTGTCCATTTAGTTCATTAAGTGTATATTTTTATTAAGGATGGTGTTTTTGATTTTAATTAAGTTCAGTGAGTTTTGTTTTGTATTGATTTAATAGTAAAAAAAAAAAAATAATCACTACATAATTATAAACCTCAATTCTTTCCATTTGTTTAGCAACATTTATTTATATAACTTAAATTGAAGTAAATACAGGAAAAATCACGGATTTGGCATAATTTTGAAGAAGTGAATCATTTAACAAATAAGTAAATCAAGTAATGGAGTAGTAAGTTTTGGAATAAAATAATGCTTGCTATGTTAATATAACCAATATGGGAATTTTGTTCTAACGTTGGGGGGGGTGAATTTTAATGTAATTAGGTTGGTTGCCTGTTGAATCTTTGGGGGGGGGGCCCCCGGTCTTCATGATTGCATAGGGGGCCCGAGAATCCTGTCGCCGGGCCTGGCCGTAAGTACTAACTCCTTGCCATTTTTTTGCTTAAAGTTCATCATGTATGGTATAATGCTTTAACACTTTGCAAAGGTTAAGTCTCAAACAAATAGAACCTATAACTACAAAGTAGACACTAACTATATTTGAATTGCTTCTAACAGCTTAAATACTTTATGAAAGTCTTTTTGATTAGCACAATCTTGCATCTTGATTATATTATTTTAGTTACAAAAAAAAGAAAATGTTTAACAAATTAACTTCATAGGATTGATGTTTGTATTAAACCTAGTTGTAACTATATTTTGCAGTATCTGTGGCAATGTATTTCATTTCAGCAATGTTTATGGATGTAGCAATGAGTGTGAGAACACCTGAAGACAATGCCCTGTCCAATACAAGGACATGTAGAAATTAAACTCCATTCCAGGGATTATGTTGCCATTGCCTGTGAAAATATTAAATTAGTAGCTAGAGAATGAGGAAAATAACATGAATGACAAGTATTATACAATTTAAAAAGTGCACTTTTTCACGTAAAATTAAAGTAGTATATGATTTTAGTTTATGTAACCTATGAATGTTTTTGTCTTAAAATTCGTACTGGGAATATTGAAACATAAAATTTTAAATGTCTATTTAATATGACATAAACATATATTTTTTAGACATATATACATATAATATTTTTAAATATAGGAATGTTGAAATACTGAATTAAAAATGGTACTTAACTTCATGCTGAGTGACTCACAAGTTCATTTATTAAAGTAATTAATTCAAATTAATCCTCACATAGTGGATGGACTAGAACGTAGGCTCGTCACGTCAGGGCATCAGGATGATGTTGTAAATTAATTATATGAAACAAACAGTACTGTACTGGAAGGGATCCATGTGAAGTGATCTAAAATATAAATATTGTCATAATGTTTTCATAAAAGAAAACATTAATTATTGCATTTTGGTATTTATTAACTTTATCTAAAAAAATGGATAATAAACCATTCAACAGAAAATCATACACCTTTTACAGGGAAAACATTTGCGTATATCTACTTGGGTAAAGGTAGACTAGGATGTTCTTACGCTTTTCTCTTATTACTAAGCAACATCCACCACATGGTGGTAGATTGTACTTAGCTAGATCACCAAGTCACAGTTTGATTTCAATCCAAAAATAACCATGCTAATATCCTAAATAAGCTCAAAATTAGAGATCATTCAAACTTTTTTCAAACAGAAAAGCAGTTAATTAACAATATTTAGCTATAACATGAATGGCTACAAAAGGACTCAATAGTGAAAGGGACTTGGTGCACAAGAACTCCGTGATTCAACCAAACAGAAAATTATAAAACATTAGAATGTGAAAAGGAGATAATACTCGAGTAGGCTATAATTTCATAATATGTTAATACATGAAATATGGATGTTAAGTTAATAATCCAAATGTTAAAGCGTGGGCCATGACTTTAATCCCATAAAAAACAATGATAATCTCCAAACACTTTTACAGCAATTTTTATGTTTTTGCAGTCAATCGTAAAATTATAGGATGTATCTCATTTTAATGATACATCAATACCTATTCAAACACTTTCCAGTTATTTCAATACATGTATCAGATATGCAGTAATGAATCTAAACACTGTTTGTGATTTATAAGTTGAACCTGGAAAAAAATACTTAAAATTCTAATCCCTGCAGTTATTGGTATGAACTGACCTGCGATACTGCCTCCTATATAGTATGATGATTCTTTTCGCTTGCTGTAAAATGTTTGGATCAAAGTGAAGAGCAACCGTTAAGCTGGTTAAATGTCCATTTGCTAAGAGAGTTGTTTTCCCAGAAATCCACAAAACATAACCTGATATTTATTAACTTAATAAAAAAAGTTATAAAAAAACAGTATTTACATTATTTTTGGAAAGGCAGTTACCACATGGTCTAAGCGCTAGTTCTAATCCTGTATAATGAGGGGGCAGTTACACAAATAAAAGATCTTAGCCTTTCAGGGCTTACAATAATAATTTACTATATCAAACTGATTATATAAAATATACTATGGCGTGGATGGATAGCTGATTGACTTTTGATTTGATTGAACGTTTTAATTTTGTACTTACAACATGCTCTTAACCCAAATATTATTCATAACCATGAACAATCCATCTTTAATGTCGCAAAGTTCTCCAATAACTTAAAATTAAGAATACTTCGTTTTAACAGAATTATTTTAATTGCATCGTCTGATGAGGCTAATCTTACAGTAAAATAAATTAAAGATATAATACATACGATTTTTTTCCATATAGGACTGATATAAAAATATTATTTTACCTACGTAAGATTAATGTCTATTGTATGTTTAGTTGTTGTATGCTTAGTTTTACGTGTATTTGCAATGACCTACATTGGCTGGCTCTAATATAGACAAATTTAAGATAAAAGATAAACATAACAAACAAGAAAGACATACTCATATTATTTTAATGAAAATGTAGTTAAGTGTTAAATACTCGACTCCTAAATTAACCTTGGCGATAGCCAACTATAATTGTTCATTATTGCCAAAATATACTAGTACTAGTAGGATTCGTTACCAAAACGTCTGCTAGAAAAGCACAAGCATACTTCCTTCCTACAACCAAATCTGGAGAGGACGGCGATAGGTAGGGTATGTCTTCAACCCCATGTGAACCAAACCAGCAGTCACTGGGAGATGAGTTCAACAGACCAAAGTCATTTCCAGCATAAACCTCAGGCATACCCTGTTTCAATAAATAGTTTTTAGAAATGTCATTTGTAACTGCTTATTAGTTTACTTTGTGTTGTGGTCAATACTGAATGTAGACAAAGTTAAGAGTATATTGTTCTCATTTATGTTTTTGAAATAAATTCTAAAAAAAAGGTTGGAATTTTCACAAAACCTGTTTACATGTGAGGTATTTGATAGTAAAATGTCTCTAAGACTACTGACAGAATAAAAGGAAACATATTGATGTAGTTGTGTATTTGCATGTCTAGTCTGGGAAGTTATAGAGTAATATGGGAAGTATATCTCTTCACACCCTCACCCTTGGTGGACAAGCAAAAATGATATTATTTTTATATATGTCTTCCCTCTGCCAGTTACTCTCCGACCAACAGTAATGTCAAAATTGTACTAAACCGTAATTGGAAGTAACCTACGCATGATACACTTGATTCTGATAAATGTATAATTTCACCAACAATTTAAAAAAATCAAGCATTACATTAGGTTAAAATTGGTAAAATCAAATGTATAGACATACATATGTATTGAAACAAAACTTGTTTACATTATCTTTAAGAAACATTAAAGATTTGAATATGTATTAATGGAATTGTTATTATTATGTTTTGAACACCACCACTACTGTAGTTCTTAATAGATTGGAACTATACTTGGTACAAAAGCTGTATTTGTTGTACTAAGCTTGAATGTAGCTTGAATTGTAGCTTGAATGAATTCGTTAGCCAGTCTTAACCAATAAAACATTTCAAGATGTCAACCATTCATATTTGGGTAACATGCTTATGACAACTTTTTTCTTTTAAGATATCAAGATTATGGGGTTTATAAACATTTGAAAGTGTTACAATGTTTTTAACATTTCAATATTGAGAGTTATTGCCCTATTAGTGTTGTGCAAATTACACAACTAAACGAATAATGCATCTTCAGATTGACATTTCGAGATGACGGCCTTATGAAATTTCACATGAGGCCAATTTGGTGCTCACTATTTGCAAGAATTTGTTAAAAACAGCTTGCAGATCATCTTAAGAGATATGCCTGATGTGGTAACCAGAAGATTGATCAATACGTTAGGAGTGAGCGGACTTTATATGATTTTGAGAGCATGAACTCGTGTAATATTTCTGGTGGAGCGGCATATGAATCCCAAACTCCTGTATGTTTTGCCAACTAATAATAGTAATGACTGATGAAATCAAATCGAGTAGTAACTTAAAACAATTCTGATCGTTACTAAAACCCTGGCTATTTACAAAACCTGATATTGCTTTTTTAACGAGTAAATTAATTTAAGTTTTATGCAACCACTTATTACATTATTTATATAATTTTTAACCTGATTGTGTGAAACTATCATAATCATATTAGTGTGTGCGTGTGAATGTTTGTTTTAGAGTGGAAGGATGTTCTATTGTATGCATGTAAGTGTATGTATGTGATTTTTCTGATAAATGTATGTAATTTTATGTAACACATTAATTAAATTTTCAATTATTTTAATATACAGTATTTGTTTAAACATTTTTGTAAAATTATTTATGATTTAATACATAAGATTGTATATTTGTATTTTTGTATTTTTTTCAAAACATTTTTTAATCTTTACATTGTCTAATTAGTTTCTAATAATCACTTTATATTGTATAAAAGTCTGCTATACATATTTCTTTTGGTTGTGGTTTTGTTTGTAGTTTTGTGCAGACATTGCGGAAAACAGTGTTTTGACTTTTTAGTTTTTTTATGTGAGAGCAAGCTACAAAATGTTTATTTGTGTATTGTGTATCTGTTACACTGATCAGCTACTTGATTTTGGTCAGTGACTTCCTAAGTTTTTCATTTATTGTAAACATGAATGTAAATGTTGGAAAATAAATATTTATTTATTTATTTTAATGTGTTGTTCAGGGCTTAAGTTATGAGTAACTCCCAAACCAAAAAAATTAACTCAGAGAGTGTCCGTCCAGTAGTCAAAAAGAAGTGGTGTGGGCAGTCTGATGAAAGTCAACAATGAGGCATTCATGATATTGTTATCATTGCACTAGGTGATAACAGAGTCAAGACCAGCTTACAGCACCTTATGGTCAGCAGTAATTGAGATTTCCTTTTGTAACCTGATGTCATCAGCAAGATAATCTATAGGAGAGCAGCTGGTAATATATTTGACAAAAGTGTATACATACAGAGGAGTCTTCCTGCTCTTCTAACTGTACTGTGACAGACTTGCTTTCATATATAGCAGAGCTACCCATGTTCTCCACAGGCATACATAAATTTATATAACTCCTAGACTGAACTAAGAAAATAAAACCATTTAGCAAACAGAGATTGAAAAGCAAGGACATACACTGTATTACATCAGGTTCACAGATATACCAGAATGTATCAGTGCTTTCCAAGAACTGTACGTAGAAACAAAGACAACAAGTCGGTTTGTCAGGAAATCAGACATAGTTTTTGTGTCCTCCTAGGGATTACAAATAATTATTAAATATTTTATATGAGACACTTAGGATGTTTGTGCTTTTGTAAAGAAAAAGCTACTATGTACAATAGAGCTTTTTCATGAACACTGGAGTAAATATACAATTCAAATTTATCATAGGGCTCCATCACTTTAAGATTCCTCCACAATGGCTAAAAATAGTTCAAGTGTTACTGAAATCATTGGAACTTTAAGTTATTTTATTGGCGCTTATAAAAATGTTTCACCCTCTAACTTCAAGGCCGCTAAAAACTTAAACTTTATCCTAAATTGAATCGGACGGTTGGAATATCTTTTAGTGACTATCACTTCACAGAAGAGTATTTTTAACTTCACATCTTGGGATTTTGTCTCACAAGTCCCAACGCCAACCTAAAGTCCAATCACTTTCTTAATCAGTACTCGAGTCAAACATTACTAAATAGATTTCTCATCATATCTACAATAAAGACTGTGGTTTCTTCTTTATCCTGCTCTCTTTCTGTGACCCTACCACCAGAAACAATACCAGGAAGGTGAATCATCTCAATATTTTAAAGCATTCAAACTTGTCTATTCTCCTCCTAACTATAGCAGACAATTCTCCCTGAACACTGTTTCATCTCCAACAAGTGCTAAGAAGTTTCTTCATTTCCACACCACACATATTTCGACCCATCCTTTAGTTTTGAGGCTCCCCTATCATCCTACATGTATTCAAGTTCCAAGATTTATTTGTCGTTAACGTTTAACAATAAATGCAATAGACATTATAATACTGTAAATTTGTATCAGTTGATACATGTTTAAAGTTATTGCTATAAGTAAACAACTAACTTAGTTTGCTTGAAATTTAGGTAGGGTACCTTTTGCCTAAGCCAAATTATTTGAATACTTGCACAGTCAATACTTAAAAGTAAATTTATACCTATATATAATTAACATATAATATGTAATAACAAATCATGCAAAATACAATCAAACGTCATTAACAGATCAATTAATTAGCAATGCAGATATAAAGTTTTTGTCCTCACACTTTAAGATGACATTCTCAATTATACTTTCAAGACCCTTTTAGTGTTAAGATTTGAAAGAAAACCATACTGCCACTACACAAAAAAAATTATTTTGTTGAAAGTTCTTTTTTAATAACTTCACAGTTTTACTGAAAATTGGAACCTATGATATTGTTCAGTAACTTGAGGGATGGTCTCTATTTCCTTTTTTATAATAGGTATTGTTTTAGTTATTTATAATGTTTGTGGAAAGCTTCCAGTTTCAATTTAAAAATTATGTAAACTTACATCTATTATTTTCTTAATGAAATTGTTTGATAAACCGTAACCGTAATAATCCTCACAGATAGACCCCTTTAACTTTGAGACAAACTATATACCTCATTTGTCATGATTTTTCTCCATTAAAATTGTTTTTTACCACTTTGCAGTTAGCTGTATATTTATTTACATACTAAAGGCTATGTCTAAAACTATCAAACACTTTATCATTGTTAATTTGAAAAGCTGTATTTATAAAACATCCATTAAAGACACTTCAATAAATTCACGCTGTGATTTATTGTCATAAGACAAGACAAGAAATCTTTTATAACATTCAATCAGCTGTACACTTGTTTCAGAGTAGTTAATGGAGTTACCATTAGCTAATAACTTTTCCTGTTTTATTGATTTCTATGTAACTTTTTAGCAGCATTATATACTCTTCTACGTTCAACCTCATTAATGGTACTTCTTCTTTGTTTCAGAGTATCATATAGTAGAACTAAGTATTTTCTGTCCTTCTTTACCGCAGTGTAAACCATTTAAATTTGTTGTTCTTCATAGCAGAATTTATAACATTCACAATATTTTATGTCATAATTTAAATAAAATAATTCAATACATCATCAATATTGAAAAAAGAATGTAATTTTAAACAGTTGGGGAAAACAAGTTTTTCTCTCAAATTTATAATAGTTTGGTAATTTAAAGACCTTAATATTATTCTACAACAGAAATTATTAATATTAAAATCTCTTGAAATAAATAAATTAAAAAAAAAAAAAAAAAAAAAAAAAAAAAACATCAGCATAATCAGTTAAATGAGGATCAATGACTGCAATCTACACTACTACTTGACAGCCAAGTAATAATGTTGTGTAAACAAGTATCTAACCTAGTGGGTTCATTATTCAACCAGTAAGTACTATAACCTTAATTAGTCTGAAAAGTTTCTATTTGAATTCTATTGAATGCAATTTGAATCTTTCAAATTCAATTGAAATATAATATTGCATAATTTGATTTGTTTGCACTTTTTGTTTACAAATTTAATAAAACTTTAAAAATAAGCTAAAATATATTTATAGTCTGAATCTAGTGTACAATATATTGTTGCAACAATTATTCAATTAAATTCTAATACATACATTGCTACAATTTCAAAAACATTGTCTTCACAAAATTCTTTTATATTTTTTATTAAATATTCTTTTTGATAAAAATACAACATCCACTCCATACTAGAGGAGGCTGTCTACAGTAAATGGCTAAGTTAAAACCTAATGGAATGTACAATTCATGTTCATCTGCATTTGACAATGTCTATTCGATGTTAGATTATTGAAATTATATAGTTTGACCAAATATTTAAAGATTCCAATTTATTGCTAATCAATAGAATATTCAGGTAATGTATATTAAAGAAATCCCTTATGAATCATTGTTCTCTGGAGGTTGATCAGGTTGGTGTGGAGTCCTGAACCAGTGATGAGGAGTTTTCCGATGGCTGGGAAACAAGTTCTATTGGCTTGTTCATGTCTCTTTTAACTTAATTTTGCACTGAAGAAGTATCTTTGAAATTGTTTATTGTTTACTATGTTGGTCTAAGCCATTTATTTCCATGTTCAATAGCATTCCATGGCAAAATTGTAGCTTTTTTCTGCTTGACTAGCTTCAAAAAGTGTTACATTTATGAAATTTTGACTTAGACCTATTAACTTTACATTTCTAAAACTCTCCAGACGTAATTTTCAGGCACAAAGACAGCAGATCAGAACCAAACATGAAAAAAACTCAGTGAAAAAGAGTGTAAGCAATTCTGCATGAAAAAACAAAACAACAATAAAAAAAGGACAATAGGATTTTGAACGTTTGTCATTGTTATAAGTTGTAAAGTACTTTTTAACAACAAAAAATGTAAAATTTCAAATTACCCTCCTTTTAAATGATCTATCATGAATAAAAAAAACTTTAAACAAAGAAGCCTATTTTTACCTGTCACCTTTTAAAATAATCCTTAAAGTGCCACTGGCTCATGTCTCTATTGAGATTGTCCAATCCGTCTATCAACATCGTCACTATACAGTTATTGTGTATTGATTGTGTTTTAATGTTCTGCCAGCACAGAAATACTGACGAGAGCGTTTAGACAACAACCAAACTAGAGCCTGTCTCCACCAGAGTAGCCTAGTGCTAGTGGCTATTTCATTGCCACTAATTCCAGAGCACCTTGGTAGCCTTTATGGCTACCTGACTGTATGATCAGATACAAAACTCTCTTAGCAAGAAATACATCCAATCTGCCAATCCTTCCTACCATATTCACAACACATCTGTAACTGTAAGATATATTATATTAGTATAGTTCCTATGGCATAAAAAAACAACCTCTAATCCTTCATAAATGTTTTGGCCATGCTGCTAATGGTTTTGGAAATTAAAATTTAAATTTTTACCACTAGATTAATGTTTTTCTTCAGACCACAAATTTGTTAATAATTTAAAGGAAAACATTTTAGTGTAATCTAGTTTGTATTAGTATTATAGTACATGCTTACTATGTTTATGACTACAGGTATGTCTATTATACAGGGTGTATATTATGTCTGGAAACACCCAAATATATCCTTTAATAATTTAAATATAAATTTGAAACCTCTTACTTACAATCGTGATAGAGATTTGGGCATCTACTTTTTGGAACAATGTTTTTTGTTATGTCACACCAACGGGGGACGTCCTGCCGAGGGTATCGTGAATATTCTTAATGGAAGCCTATACCTTGTGATACATAATTTTTAAAGGTAATAGCTTACTGAATTGAATGCCACAAACCGCATCTCAAAGGAATTATTCTATCAGAAAAATAGAGCACTTTTAGTATTGAAAATTTACTGATGTTCAACAATGTAATTTTAACATGGTTCTTGCCACAAAATGTGTTACACTAATTTTTTAGCATTTTTTAAATGTTCAATTAAAATAAAATAAACAATTTATTTTTAAGCTGGTTTCATTAGTACAAATTTAACCAGTTTTTATTACAATGAATAAAACTTATGAGTCACTTTCTCTGATTACTTATGAATCTGTACTTGGTGTTTTCCAGTCAGCCAGGAAGGTTTAAAGAGACAAAGGTCACTAGCCTATGAGAAACATTATTTGTGTTATTAATCATCTGGTCTACAGGTTTCAGTTTTGTTGAGCATGGAGCTTTCACTAGACAGGTCTAAGGTTGGGAATTACAAATGGACAAAGGTCATATCATTCCTGTCGAGTTAATCAGTGTCTCTGAAGCATTGCTGTCAACAAGTTATCTAATTACAGTAGTTCAGTTTTTATTTGGCATTTTAATGGAATTGTCTGAAAGAGAACGAATTACTCTGTTGATGATGCGAGGATATGGCGATCGTCAAAGATCTTATCGGGAAGTTTTGTAATTTGTTTAATGACACTTTCCCAGAAAGGAATCCCATAAGTGTTTCAACAATATCAAAAACTATTGAGCGTTTTGAAATGACAGGGAGTGTACGTAATCGGCCCAAAGTCGGGTAGGATACAAATCTGCAACAGATGAAGAACATGCACTAGATGTTTTTGCAAACATTTATTGAAGACCCACATACATCGCTCAGAAAGCTGCACAGCAACATGATATGCACCCTATGTCTGTGAGTAAGATTTTGAAAATTAATAAATACAAACCATTTAAAGTTCATTTAGTCCAACAGTTAAGTGAGGATGATTACGACAGAAGAGTTGAGTTTTGTGAACTTGTGATGCGCAAATGTGATGACAATAGAGATTTTCTGACCAACATACTATTTTCTGATGAGGCAACTTTTTTCCTAAATGGCAATGTTAACAGGCACAATTGCCGTTACTGGCTAGTGAAAACCCACATTGGATTACTGAGTCTCATTCACAGCAACCACAAAAACTGAACGTATGGTGTGGAATTTTTAGGTAACAAAATTGTTGGACCCTTTTTCATCAATGAAATTTAAATACCGAACTTTACTACAATATGCTCCAAAATGAAATAATCCCAGCTATTCAAATTGCATCAGGAGAATACTTTGATAATGTAATGGTTTCAGCAGGATGGTGCTCCACCCCATTAATGGGAGACAGGTAAGAGAGTATTTGGATTTAAGGTTTCCTCATAAAATGGATTGGCCGAAGAGGAGAAATCGAATGGCCTCCAAGATCTCCCGGATTTGTCACCAATCGATTATTTCCTATGGGGTCATTTAAAATCCAATGTTTATAGAAGAAAGCCTCATAATTTTGGAAGACCTAAGAAACAGGATTATAGAGGAGATTGCTTTGATAACTGAAGAAATGTTAGGCAAACTCTGTCGAATCATTTTACACAAGATTGGCTCAATTGTCAAACCGTAGAAGGAAACACAGTTCGAACAATTGCTTGACACCAAATGCAGGTAAAACGTTTGTTGTAAGACTTTTCTAACAGCATACATTATTTTTTATTTGTAATAAGAAATCAATAACATAAGTATTTCCATAATTGTACTGTAATAAAAACTGGCAAATTTGTGCTAATAGAACCAGCTTAAAATGAAATTTTGTTTTATTTAATTGGAACACATTTAAAAAAATGCTAAAAAATTAGTGTAAACACATTTTGTGGCAAGAACCATGTTAAAATTACATTGTTGAACATCAGTAAATTTTCAATACTAAAAATGCTCTAATTTTCTGATAGAATAATTCCCTTGAGATGCGGTTTGTGGCATTCAATTCAGTAAGCTATTACCTTTAAAATTATGTATCACAAAGGTATAGGCTTCCATTAAGAATATTCACGATACCCTCGGCAGGGACGTCCCCCGTTGGTGTGACATAACAAAACATTGTTCCAAAAAGTAGATGCCCAATCTCTATCACGATTGTAAGAGGTTTCAAATTTATATTTAAATTATTAAAGGATATATTTGGGTGTTTCCAGACATAATATACACCCTGTATATTATTTATTGTATTTAATGACAATAAAGCTTCTTGACTCTTGATTCTTGGATCTATCTGTAAATTAAATTTGCCTTTCCATCTCCAGAAGAAATAGCCCGTCTTCTACTTATGTTTTACTAAAATTTAAAATTTTATTTACTAGGAAGTTATAATTTTATATGGTTTAGTAAGACATTATTACCAAAATCTTACAAATCAGATTTGTCAAATTATCATATTAAATTATATGTTTTGTTTATTTTATTGTATTCAAATAATTTATTACGGAAGCCGGTTTTTTTTGCAAATTTGCCATTCTCAATTATACATAAGAGATTATTAGGTACATTTTTAAGTTAACATCAGTATCTTGTTATATTTAATGCATGTTTTATTGATAGTGTGCATGGAGTTGACCCTAATCTCACAATTTCATCACTTATTGTTAAATCTCGTATCACTATCACTTGTCTTTGCACCTTTTGTTTGATTATATTTTTCATGTCCACTAGAACAATGTGATCTCTTAGAAACCTCTACTGCCATGATCCTCATCCTACATGGGTTCTGAGAAACTTCCAGTTCTGTAGCTCCATGGCATTGTGGTGAAAGTATTGCATCACTTAGTGAATCCTTTGCTTGGAGCACTGTTCACAATCAATGTTCTTATTGTTATGTAAAGGTTCCTTTACTATGTGCAAGATGGCAGAAGCTGTCTATTAATTGTCAAAGTACATTAGATATGTGTCTGTATATTACTGTCACATATGCTAAAGCTTGTTTATTTCTTTTGATTAAGAAGGTTATTAATTTTACGAAACTTGGTGCTTTAAATTTACAAGTTACTAGATTTAAGCATGTAAAGGCAGTTTATAATTAGGTATTTTAAAATCTTTTTATATTAAAATTGTATATTACTATTTATAAACAATGTATATATTACAGAATTTTATTCCTATTCTAAGATTTATTTTTTTATGTGATTCTAGTTTTTGGCCAATACAATAAAATTAGTTTCAACAGCTGGTGCATTGAAAACTATTATAATACTAGCTGTTACCCGCGGCTTCGCACGCAATCTTAGAATCAAAGTCCTTATATTACTTAGAAAAAGCAATTATGATGTAATATGATGGGAGTCCTATAAAAATGTTAAAACGTAAGTAGGCATAATAGTAATAATTCTTTATTATAGTAAAACAATTAACAAAATTGCATTGCAAGCATCATTTCAAATATTGATTTAAAAATCTATAAACTAAACACTAGCTTATCATAGGCACAGTCAGTTCCACATACTAATGTGTGAACCTAACAATATATTGTATCTTGCATGTTTTGGATATCAGAAAAGGAAAATTGAATAATAATAATAAAATGCTAATTTTCATCCCAGCGGCCCATCGTAAACTCATCGACGGAGTAAAATGCCTTTGACAACAAAAAGTGTATTAATCGAGATTTGAATTGTTTGGGTTCATTAATTCGTTTGAGATCTCCAGGGAGCTTATTGATTAACTTGTCACCCATTTGAGATGGCAAGTGTTCGAACATAGCCGTTCTATGCTGTTTAGTTCTGAAGTTGTTCCTGCCTCTGGTCTCGTACTGATGGACGTCCATGCCCCGAACCAGTACATTTGAATCACATTTGAATCGGCAGTACAGGGTGACCTCGAGAATATAGAGGCTGGGTAAGGTTAGAAATCCAAGCTCCTTGAAGGCAATTTTACACGACTCTCTGGGTATTACTTTCAAAAATATTCTAACAGCTTTCTTTTGTGTTCTGAATACTCTGTCAAATTTGTATTTAGAACAGCTGCCCCATAGTCTCAAACCGTAGGTCAAATGTGGATGTACTATGGCATACATCAGGTAGATATTATTTAACTTCGTGGTAAATAGTATCAGAGTTTAACTTAATTATTATACCATGTTTGGCACGTGTACGAGCATTTCTGGTTCTAATTAATTATGTACATAACGTCACAGCTGAATCTGCCTTGTCATCCCGATCAAGAAAACACAAATCTCAGATCACACAGGTCTCGGAAACTTACTTCGGTCAAAAAGCGTATATTTCCAGTCCTTGTCATATATTTCAGGTCTAAGATATTTCCAGTACTATAGTAGAGTTTGCCTTGTTGTTCTGACGAAGAAGAAATATAATTATAAATATATTTACGTAGGACCGAGATGCCTACTTCGGTCAAATAGTGCCTACTTAAGACCGTTTAAATTCACTTACCTACTATGTCACAGTTTAGCTTGCCATATTGCCTCGATCAAATTTTATATACGTTCGGTTATCTAGTTCTGGGAAATTTACTTTGGTCAAAATCGTGTTGACATAGTTGAGTTTGCTAGGACTGAAAAGCCTATTACGACCTAGGGGGAATTCCTACCTACTTCTTATGTACTTCCAGTATAAGGGGTAAGTCCTTATTAAGGTTATGCAACATTCCAAAATAATCGTCATTAAAGTTTTGCGTTACAATTGTTTTTTGGACTGTAGCCGGGAAAAGAATGAATCTTTAAGGTATGTTAGTATTCATTTCTCTGTTTTTTCCGTGTCATTGTTAAAATGTAATATCATAATGTCAAGGAAACCCACCAGTTTAAAGTAACTTATGTGAAAACATTCATAACTTTGTGCATTAAGGTTACTTTTATAACAGTATTCAATGCATTAGATGATTTTAATTCGTCACTGGCGCAATCTGGAGTAAAACTTATGTATTAATGTTTTATTTACTATCTGCATTACACTACCGATCAAGCACTGTTTACTTATTATTGATAAAATTCAAATGTAAACAGATGTTTCAGAAGGTTTGTCGAACCATAGCTGTCAACAGCTGTCAAAATATATTTCGTTCTTATCATAACATTCGAATGTAAACAAACTAATTTTTCAATTTGAATTCGACTTTATTTGGTGAAATGAATGTGTTATGGGTGGCAAAAAGCACTCTAAATGTTAATTCAGACCAAAAGCTATACCTGTTCCAAATTTCAGCACAATCCGTATAGCAGTTTCAGTGTGATTCGAGGACAAACCTCCAAACATCCAAATATCCAAACATTCAAACTTTCGCATTTATAATATTATTGGGATTCCTACAACTACCAATATTTTATTATTTTCATGGAAAGCACAAATGAAAAGGAAAATAATTGGGATACTACATAAATTATCTTGCACAAAACGATAAGTCTAAATATCTTTATTCATATTACACATTCCATACAATGAACACTGTCAAAATACATTACACAAGCCTTTTAAGATATAATTATAAACTAATTACAATTTAATTCTATAACAAATAAAAGAATATTAATGAGCTTAGTTAATATTTCACTGAATGTATCATTGTCATATACTGTAATTTAGTTCTCATTTTGATGGTTGTAAAACTCCTCCAGAGAATAAAAAGCTTTTTCGTTAAAACTTCTTTTAACATTGATCTAAATTTTGTGTTATTGTCAATGGCCTGAATTTTTTTGGAATCGATTTTAAAAACTTTATTCCAGCTTAACTTTATAAGCTTTCTTCTTAAAAAATGTTAAATTATGTTGAGGCTAAACTAATGTCATTTTTATGTTGTGTATTATAATTATGTATGTTATTGTAGGTTTCAAATTTATATTCGTTAGCTATGACATACATTACACACTCCAATATGTACATACTATGTACTATTAAAATTTGAAAGGCAGTAAAATATATTTTTATTGATTCTTCGTTTTTCAAATGTAAAATTGCCCTCTAATCTTTCTTTTGACATATTAGAATTTTGTTTAAGTTTCGAATGGATGTACCGCCATATACTGTAATTCTGTAAGATATGTACGAGTGAATATGAGCATGGAAAACAGCATTGAATATTAACATAATTATAACAGATAATCTTTTTAAAGCATATATTCCTGAATTCAATTTCTCTAAAATGCATCAATGTGAAAATTCCAACTCAAATTATTATCTATGTAAAGACCTAAATATTTTGACTGTTCTGTTTGCTCTATAATTTCATCATCAATACAAATTTGAAAATTTGTGTTCTGCCTATTTCGCCTAGTGCTGAATAATATAAAATTTGTTTTTTTCTTGTCCATTAATAAGCTATTATTTAATAAAAAATCATGATTTTTTCAATTCTTTAAGAGAATTCATCTCTAATTCTGTCTATGTCTTTGAAGACATGATTAGCTAGTTTTTAGTATGACTAGTTTGCTCAGACATTTCGGCACATCTTTCAAAGTATCAAAAGAATAACAACAGACTAAGAATAGACCCTTCTGGTACACCTTATTTAACTATCTGTGAATTTGAACGATCTACACAATTTATTTGTTAGTCGGAATCTAAAGAACTTGTTGATCTTTTCAGGAAGTGTTCCAAGAATGTAGGCAGGAAAACATTTGGTGGGGGGAGTCCAAACAACTGATATTTTCCCGTTGTAGACAGAGTAATACTTCATTTTGTTCCTTTAAAAGTTCTTGACCCATTTCTTTGTTGAGAACGATCTTTCAGCAGTACATGTCAATAATACTGAATTATTTAAATCATAATAATCGTTTACTAAAAAATTAAGTAAAATTTGGGGGATCCAGAACCCCCTCACTGGCTATGTCCTTGTAGTATTTTCATGGAAGTCTTCATGATATAACTTTTCAAACCAACCTTTATGTCCAATAACAACTTTAAAGTGATATTATTTCCAAACAGCATAGTGTCACATGTAATGCATAACCTTTTTGTAATACTTTAAATAGTATTTTAGTAAGTAGTTAAAATAGTCTTTATTGCTCAACCTAAAAATAAAAAAATACCAAAAGTTTAGTTTGAATGATTTTTCTTAATATAACCTTTTCAGTGCCACATGGAGCATTTTTTTAAATGTTACTAAAATATGTGCCGCAAAGAGTTAACACTTTAAATCCCACCCACTTCAACACTCATCTTCAACACTAAAACATATTGATCATGTTATCACTTTATCCAAATATCTCAACATTTGCTTTTAGTCATGGGCACCAATTTCTTAAAATTATTGGTGGGAAAGAATAGGGATACAAGGGGGAATTGGAGGATGTTTTCAAGAGTCCTAGCCCATCAAATCAAATCAATCAAATCAAAATTCTTTATTTACATGAACATAGAGTACAGTAATGGCGTTGTTATTAAAGATGTGTACATTTCATACCTTAAAATTGTATATACAATAATAGCTTAGTTGAAATCAGTCAAGAAGATATAAATAGGTAACAGTTAGAGTTAAAAAGAGATGATGAAGCTAAGTTTATATATGGTACAGAAATGTTACCATAAATAGTCAGGCATTGAAAAATTCTTCTAGGGTGTAAAAAGATTTCTGTAGCAGCCAGGTCTTGAGCGATGTCTTGAAGTTCTTGTCTTCTCTACGTCTCTTCAGATATTCTGGGAGTTGGTTGAAAAGTTTTCTCCACATGTAGGTAGGTTTCTTTTCAAACAGGGTGAGGTGGTGCGTTGGCAGGGCATAGTCATATGCATTTCTAGTGTTATAGTTATGACTGTTACCTAGGTGGTCAGGTTTCTGAGCTATTGTGTAGTAGGTGGCCTCGCAAATATAGAGTGAGACCACTGTCAGGATTCCAAGTTCTTCAAAAGCCTGACGGCATGACTCATGAGGAGTCAGTTCTGCTAATATTCGAATAGCCTTTTTTTGCAGAACTAGAACATGGTCCCTGTTTCTTACTGAAGAGTTGCCCCATGCTAATAATCCATACCTTAGGTGAGACTCAACTAGAGAGAAATATACTGTCCTGGTAGTATCTTGGTTACAAGAACTTTTTACTCTTTTAAGAGCATAAATACTGGAGTTAAGCTTACTACAGAGATCGTCAATGTGTGGATTCCAAGATAGCTTGTCATCTATTATAATGCCAAGGTACTTTGCTTCGCTATCTTAAGCTATTGCTGGTAAGCCATAGTAGTTACTGGTTCTTCGGCCTTTCCATATAAGTTGCTGTGTTTTGCTCTCATTAAGAACAAGATTATTATGTTGGCAGTATTGTTTAGTCATATTCAGGGCTATAAAAGAGTTAAGTTCGAGGGATATTGAGTCTTTTTGTGCAATAAGAAGGGCTGTGTCATCTGCATATAGCATTGGGCCCAGTCAAAAAGATAGCTTGGAAGGTCATTCGTTAGCAGAATAAAAAGCACTGGTCCCAAAATCGATCCCTGAGGGACACCTCTAGAGATAGGGAGTAAGGTAGATCTTGCTTTATGGGATGTATTATTGTTTGTATAGTTCAATTCAACTAGTTGCTGTCGGTCTTTCATGTAGCTAGCAAGCCAGTTTTGTGATGCTCCTCTAATGCCCATGTTCCCTACTTTTTGGAGAAGTAGAGAGTGGTTTAGGCAGTCAAAAGCCTTACTGAAGTCTAGCAGCATGGCAGTCACAGTTGTACCCTCTTCAAGTTGGTCAATGATGAATTCTGACAGTTGAACTATAGCTGTAGTTGTGGATTTACCACAGAGGAAGCCATGTTGCTGGGTCGTCAAGATGTTGTAAGTTGTCAGATGTGTTATCAGTTGGTTTAGTAAGATCTTTTCCACTACTTTAGATATTGTTGGGAGAATTGATATTGGTCTATAGTTTTCCACTGATGTTACGCTGCCTTTTTTGTGAACAGGGAATACTTTTGCAAGTTTAAGTTTTGTTAGAAAAATGCCCTGTGAAAATGAAAGGTTGATTATGTGACATAAAGGACTCACTATTTCATCCTTGCAGTGTTTCAGTAGTATAGAGGTGAGTTCATCGATACCTGCTGATGGTTTTGATTTCAGAGATGAGAGTGTATGGGAAACTTCTTCTGGTGTGGTGGGATGAAGGAGGAAGTCAGGTATTTCGCCATAGTTTTTGCATGTTCGTAACAGATTATTTACGGCTTGGGCAGCATTGCAGAGAGTGATATCAGCTATTTTTGTAAAATACTGGTTGAAGTACTCAGCTATTTCATTAGGATTCTTGAAAATTAAATCAATTAAAAGACAGGTTCCTGGATAGTTTAATGTTTACAAATAGATGTACCCTTGCTTCCTTTGTTTTTGCAATATTTTGTCAACTTTTGGTTCTTTGAACCAAAGGGTTGCTCTCAGCCAGAAAAGAATGTGTGCTGATTACACAACATAATTTTATATCTACCAAATATTTTGTTTGGGTAGTCTGACGTGAATCACCATTTACTATGAGCATTTCCGAGCGAGTACCCAACATTGGCAGTTAATTACTGCTTGCACCTAGAACATAGCTTGTGCCATGATACTTTTGATACAACTTGATCTTTGTGTAAAGTAGTTTGATCTTTGACCAAAGTCTTTGTGTAACTCACCTACACGCGGGAAGAGAGATAGGTCACCTAAATAAAGTTGAAATTGACAAACTTGCTATTTCTCACAAGTTAAACTTAAGAACTCCTGCAGTTTATGAGGGAAGAAATGTAACTTGTTCTGAGACTGAAAAACATTCTATGTCTAGAAGAAAATTAGGTTGTTAACTGAGTCATGGTAAATTGTTAAGTTTTTTGGTACAACAAAATTGCTGCAGTGATACAGGTATTCTTGCACATATTAGACCTGGTGCTAAACTGAAACAAGTTGTGCATGATTTAGTTGATTTGACTAGAAATTTAAGTAAATCCAATATTAAGTACTTAATAGTTTTTGATAGGGAACATTATCAGGGCAAGGTAGTATTGAAAATCTTTCAATATCATTTAAATATTTATTAACATTGTCTGCTCGTGTCAATAGGATTATAGTTGGCCTTCGAGATGAAACAAGTCAGAATAGTTTGATTTCTACGATTAGCTATTTCTGAGATTTCTGAAACAGTCTGTTGGTTTTACAGCACCCATTTTCTGTCACTCTGTATTTGAATTTTACATCAAACAAATTTGGTGTAATTTAACCTTAAAGTGAACAGGAGGATTGCTAGCCACATTTCCCACATGATAGATGTTGATTGCAGTATGAAAACCGCTGAAACTTTAAATGTTCCAAATTTAGTACCTTCTCATAAATTTCTGGGAGTATTTTTTGATGAAAACCTTAGTTGGAAAGTACATTTAGAAAATGTTGTAAAAAAGATTAGGTCAATATCTTTTGTATTTTTGCATATGAGAGACTGTGTCCCCCTTGATACCATAAAAATTATTTATCATGCATACGTAGAGTCAATCCTGAGATACGGTATAGTTCTGTGGGGCCAATCCTCAAATATCAAGTATATTTTAAATATCCAAAAAAGAATAATTCGCATAGTTACAAACTCCAACCCACGTAGTTCATGTAGAACTCATTTTGTGAATTTAAAAATTTTAACAGTAATTGGATTGTACATCCATGAAATTTTAACTTATATTCACTTTGAAAAAAATGCTTTGCCAGACCATCTCAGGTTTCAGCATAATTATAATACATGAAATGGCCTCGTTTTAAAATATCCATCCCATCACTTAGCTCTTTTTCAAAAAAGTCCTATATATGCGGGGTTGAAGCTGTACAATGGTTTACCTGCAGCATATAAGGAAATGAACCAAAAAGAGTTCAAAGAAAAATTGAAAAATGAACTATTCAACACAGCATTTTATTCATTACAAGAATATTTTGAAAGTGATTTGTATCTTGGTTTTTAGGATAAGTATTTTATTTTCTCTGTAATTGTAAATTGATACTAATTGACCTTATTAATTTTTTATAAGGTTTGACGATGCACCTGTTTTCTATGTGTATGTACATATTGTAAACGTCTTGTGCAAATAAAGTATGTCTATGTCTATGTCTATGTATGTATAACAAACAGTTCATATAACCCAATACCAAAATCTAACACTGTCAGTAAACACTAAACAAATCCCATCCTATAATGAAAGCCAATTTTTTCTGACAGTATGCTGAAAGAGGCAGTGTTTTGACTAACTGTAACGAACTGCCCAAAGACAATCCTCCTTTGAGTAATCTCAGAGTTATTCATCAGACTATTCAGGGTGCTCAAGCAAAAATGCCTCAAATTGAACTCTTAGTGAATCTATATTCTCCGGATGTATTTTTTATGTCTGGAACATTTTCTAGTCAAGGTGAACTTGACACTTTCAACTTACCTGGCTACTCTATTGCTCCAGGATACTGTCAACCTGTTATGAGAAGAGGAGCTGTTTGCTTTCAAGTAAAAGAACCTAGAAAGTCTTGTCCAATTAATTTGTCAAATTTCTCATTTAACAACACATGTGATGTATGACAGGGTCGAGTCTGTTTCCACATTCAGCTACATTTATATGCCTCTACAGACCCCATATGCAGAGCTACTCTGAATTATAAGATTTTCTATATCAATCCTAAACTGCTTAGAATTTGTTATCCATCTTGATAATTGGAATGGTCTCCCTGGAGACTTTAATATAAATTTTGACACAGCTGGCCAACTATTGAAAATATATGTTGACCTGATGAACTCATCTGTGTTGCTGAGCAATAAGCAATGTTACATGGGAATTTAATGGATCTAGTTCTATCACAGATCACATTTTTAGTAATATTCCAAAGAATATGTTTTCACCTGATTTAATTAGAGAAATTTCAGATCACAACGTGCAATTTGGAGACATAACTTCACTTCAGCTCTCAACACATGGTGTTGTAAAATTTACAATCGAACAACATTACACATTTCAAGGCTATCAGGTCCAAGGAGTCCTGTAATGTGAAGCAAAACATGAACCGTTTAGAGCTATCAGTATTGATGAGATGTGTGATTCATTTCTTGCAATCATACATTTTCATCTTGATTGTGCATTGATTGTTTTTGCTTGTGTTTGGACCTTAATAATGCATTCGATGTTGTGGATCACTTATTGTTACTTACTATGAACTCAGCTCTAAGTTCAGGCCTTCATCCAGGGTATGTCTTTGCGGCAAAGGTTAAATGGAAATTCTTTGTTTGTTAATACAAAACTAATGTTCTCAATTTTGGTTTAAGAAGTTTCTTAAACTTCAACTGAATCTACAAATATGATAAGAGATTATGAAATCTTTCCCTATGCAAATATTAACTACCTTGTAATTGTACTTGATTCCCAACTAAATTTCTATGCTCATATTTACAAAATCTCTACAAAAATTAGCTGCTGCTTATTTTTAATGTACAGACTGTCTTGTTTTTTCAGTGAGGAAATTATTTTGCTTGCTTATTGTATATCACAAAATATTGTGTTTAGTTCTGCAGAAATGTATTTTGCCAAAATAATATTCTGACATTTCTGTCTCAATGCTATTCCTTCAACAAAAAAGTTCCTCAACTCTTCACTTTCACTAATAATACTACTCATGAGTAAAGAGTAACTTTAATAAATAGAAATGACCTGGTCTTACTAATACACAGGACATTTTTTGACAAACATAGTTTATATTACAGCATTTTTCTTTTCAACTCCTTAGAGAGGGCAACATCTGGATACAATTAAAAAATTCTTGTTTTGAAAGAATACTAAAGTGTCCAGGAATACATAGAGGAACAAAAAATGTGGACTACTATGATTATCTCATTTTAAGCTGTAAATAGTGATTTCTACTTCATATGAATCACCGTTACTGTAAAAATTGTGTGTAGACTAATAATGTCTCTTGACGAGTGTCATGTATATTATGTTTTTGTCAATAAACAAATTGACTATTGAGTATCTTAAATTATTAACGTGTGCATTTTTATGAATTTATTTAGATGCTTGTGTGAAATGTGTTCAAATAACCCATGTGCAACAAGATTATAAAAACTACTGGAGTAGGAAAAAGTAAATATCTATTTGATGGCAAAATTAGGTTCATAAACTATGTTTAATTAAAACTCACATGCTCACCACTGGATTGCAATGTTTTATATTCAGTTGGTTATTTTGTCAACCACACACTTTTAATCAATAATTCAAAATACATTACAACAATTCATTTGGATTGTTGACCAAAGGAATATTATTAAGTAAATAACCAATTAGATATTACTTTAAACTACAAATAACACATTTGAAACTATTAAATATTGACTGGTATATTTACAGTAATTGAAATATAAATTACTGAGAACTAGATAACCAGTGAAGTTTGATAACAAGTAAATGTACAGAAATGTATAAGTTTAATAATCTGCACCATACCAAACAAAAGTTTTGTTTTAATTACAGCAAACCACACCAAACGAGAACATTTTTACATTACTGAAGGGTGCTGTAGCTTCTGCATTTGACACTGCACAACATCCTAAGAAATCCTTGCCTATATGTAAAATGCCATTCACTATTCCAATAAAAATGTTAAATTTCCTTGAGCTGGTATTTCTTATGTCTGGTAAACTACAGCAAAGTTGTCACATTTTTCTATGTCACATTCTTGAATCACGGAGCGCAAGATGGATTAATCCCCTCTCTTAATAAAACAAACAGTGTTTCATTTTTTATTATATTATTAATCAATTACAAATTTGTTTATTGTTATTACATATGTGCTATTTTTCACTGTCTGGTACACATAAGGATCAAGGAGAGATGAGGGAATGGGGGTCAAAGGACAAAACTATTGGGCCTCTAAAACTCTGGGTTCCTTCCTGATCATCTTTCAAGCAAAAGTACTTTTAATACTTCTGTGTGCCTGGATCAACTTATCTAGGAAACCGTTGAGAGCTAAGGTCTATATCCTATCAGATAGTCAAAATGCAATAAAATCCCTCAGCAGCTCCACCAAAGTAGTCTGTGACTATTTAATATTACTTAAAGCCTGGCTACACATAACACAGTTACTCTTATGTATGTGGGAACTGGAATGGTGGATAGGTTGGTGAGAGCTCTAGCTATGCCGCGACTCGTAGACCAGGAACCATTTTGTTGTTTGGCTAATTGTCAATTCAGGTATACTGTCATAAAATATGTGGCTGTGGAAACTTCTTTCTACTGGGAAAAGCCTCCCAGGTCTCAGACAAGTGAAATCTATCATAGACCCCCCAACGGAAAGACATCAAAACTATTCTTGGACTCAGTAGACCAGACATTTGATTATTTCTCTAGTCTGATAACTGAACATTGCCTGCTTAACTACTAACTGTGTGGTGAGTGCCACTTTTATTTTGTTGGCCGGTGGTCGGGCCAATACCTGGGCCGAGCCTCTCACGGCTAAGCTGGTGCTATTGTCTGCTCTGCTAGTTGTTCTTACCTCTTTGGTAATTGCAGCTCTTTTGATTACTGGTCTTTACATGCTTTACATGTTGCTTTGCCAAGTTGATTCAAACAGAAGTTTAGCGGCCTCTTGTCTTGTAACCAGCACCAAAGGAATACGTCCTGAATATTCCAGTGGATAAAGAGTTTTCAAGATACTTTTGGTTCTTCAAAGCTGGCTGCCCTGCCCCCTACAGGTTGCGATAGTGTTAAGTCCTTGCTTTCCAGAAAAGGTCCTTGTACCTCGTAATTTTATGTTAGGGCCCAGTATTTCTTCCAAATTTTAGTGAAACAAAGCTTTAAAAGCCCACAAAATCATTGCACTTGTTTAAGATGGGTATTTGTGACCAGGGCAGGACCACCAATACATTTTATGGGCCCTCCACACTATTTGAATCCAGACCATAAAGCACATTTTTGACACCAGTGGTATTTTAAATTTATTATCTTTACTCTCTACTCTCTTTTAAATTTATTATAAATTTATTTATTTTACTGTTATAATATTTTTATAACAGATAGGTAGTCAATTCTATGTATGTGCTAACCTCTGGGAAATAAACTTTGAAGATTCAAATGATAAATTTAATTCGGCTGTTTTAGTGAGAAGCTTTTACTTTTCACATAACTCAAAGAAATTTTACATGTGGATTTAAGTTGTAGACTCTTGGAGCAATTGGAAAATTCTTTAAATATTACTAAATGTTAATAAAAAAACTAGGCTACTTTTTCCAAATTGTTTATTTGGAAAATTAAACTCTAGTCAAATCTAATTTTTCATACTGGCTGAAATATTTCCAAAATTTTTGTATTTACATTTTTACACCATGTGTTATTTTAATATTAATTATAACAAACAATGTGTAAATATTTATTTGTGGAGTTGCCTGAAGATGAAACCTTTGGTTTCGAAAGGCCTCGTCCAAAAAATAAACAATTTGGAAAAAGTGTTTTTATTAACATTTAGTAATATTTAAAGCATTTAAGTTGTCTATTTCTACAAATTCTTGTTCTATCAAATGATCAAAATAATCAATTATTAGGAGTTTTATTTCCCTTGCTTATGTTTTTTTCTACTTCTTCATATTATTGTTCTTTTTTTGTTCAAATGTAAAAAAGCTTTCATACTATACGTTCAACTTATTGAAAACGGCAGTATATCTGTTCTATTAATTATGTAATAATAGGACTAATCACAACAGTAATACAGATATTTACCATTACAGTTTCTTCAGCAGAATTTTCAAAGTGTTCAAACATGCTTCAACATCTTTTTTGAGAAAAACGTTTTCCCTCTCCCTTGATGTCTCAAAATCTGTAAGTACTGCTTACAGCAGCCTCAATTCAATGTCTTTGACACTTTCTAAATCAATAGGCTGTATATCACAAATATATATAACATTCCTCTCTTTTTAATCTTGTATATGACTTTTTGTATTTCAAGTGTAATCTTCTGAGATTACAAATTAATTTTTATATGCAGATCTACCTAAATAAATTTTATTCAAATTGTAGACAGAATAATTTTATCAAATCCTTTTTTAAAGTACAGTTTGTTTTAATTGTTTGCAAAGTTGAAATAATTTGGGAAAGGTGGTTTGTGTAATGGGAGCTACAGCAACATGTAAAAACTAACATACATTTTTATACCCTCAAACTCCATCTGGTGTAATCAGCTCTGTGTAGTAGTGATCTTGTTTATTACAAGTACTTTGATATTACAAGTTGATACAGTCGAAGAAAAGCCTCAACTTGTATGCAAGATTCGCTAACTGCATGAACACATCAAGATCGACCACCACGCATTAACATCCCACCACATGTTCAATATAATGTAGCTGGATTAATTTCTTTTATTCTTCCTTGAGAACTTATAAATTTATCAGACATATTCTAATCCTTCAAGTGCTATCTATATCACTTTAATGTGCTGGCCCATTTTCAATGTGCTCTAAAATCACATATTATATATAATTTTTTTTCAGAAAAACATGCCCTATAAGGTCAAGTAAAAAAAGTGCTTACCATTTTTCCATTTAGAAAGAGGGTTTTGATGCTGGCAGGATGAAAATGTTTTTAATTGATACAGTATAACTGTTTTATAAGATGTAAGCAATAAAAACTGCAAAATATTTTAAATTATTTTAAACTTTTTTCTGGATAGGAAAAATATTGCAACCAAAGATTTTGAACATAAAGCAAATTTAACTATCAGCTGATACTGTACCTGACTTAAAAAGATCACAGTATTAAATAAACCGTTTGTTTGTAAAGCTATAAACGAAAAAATACCACCGTGTGATTCTCTAGCACTTAGAGGGATAAGTAATTGTCAAATCTCTGAACAAAACAATTCTTGATGTATTTTACCTGCTGAGGTGGGAGTTTAGCTTCTGGGGACCAATAGCGCACTCAGAAATCTTCTCTGGGCAGTGTTTGGAACATCAGGGAGTCGGGAGCATGGAAACCTCAGATATCAATAGGGAGCTCTTCCAAATAATATATAACTGTACCATTTTAGGAGTGCTCTGTAACATATGCCAATGGAGATGGCAATTCAATACTGCCACAATAACAACCTGGTGGTAAATGAGGCTAAATCGAAAACAACTAGTTATGGGTAGAAGGAAACACGAAGTAGGGCTATTACCCAATATTGTTTCCTGTGGATGTAGCCAAGTACCTAGGAGTGGTTATTGACAATGACCTCCAGTTGGACTCAGCAGCACATAGACAACCTATGTAAAAAACTAAGTACTGGACTGTATGTGGTGAAAAGAATAAAAGAAATTAGTGACAAGAAAACAGCAACTGTTGTATATTATGCCAGTGTTCGACTCACATCTCCGATATGGTCTTTGTTATATTGGGGAAATTCTAGTTTACGGAATTTACAAAGACCCTCTTGTTTTACAAAAGAGGTGCCTGGGAATTTTGGCTGGAATGCAACCAAGAGAGAGCTGTCGAACAGCTTTTGTCGAGTATGGTATCCTTACTGTAGTAGCACTCTACATTCTTCAAGTGATAATGTATGCAATAGACAAAAACTTGACAAGAGGCAGTAATCTCCACACAGTCACAACACTCGTCATGCTGCAAACTTCAATTTGCCAGCTCACAGGCTAGCATTGTTTGAAGAAAAACCTTCCTACATGGGAGCAAAGTTATTCAACATGCCTGCCTGATAACATCAAATCTCGAGAAGGAAGCCTGAACTTTAAGAAGGAACTAAAAAGATGGCTGCTGAGTCATCCCTTCTACACCATTCTGGGGCTGGAGAACTCAATGGACTACATAAACCATTATGAAAATCTTATTATTTTGTATTGACGCTAATGTAATTCTCTAAGAATGTACAAATAAAGAATATTTGTCTTGTATAGTGACTTTTTGTATTTCAAGTATAATCTTCTGAGATTTCAAATTAATTTTATCTGCAGATCTACCTAAATAAATTTTATTCAAATTGTAGACAGAATAATTTTATCAAATCCTTTTTTAAAGTACAGTTTGTTTTAATTGTTTGCAAAGTTGAAATAATTTGGGAAAAGTGTTGTGTAATAGGAGCTACAGCAACATGTAAAAACTAACACACATTTTGTACTCTCAAACTCCATCTGGTGTAATCAGCTCTGTGTTGTGATCTTTTTTTATTACAAGTACTTCCATCTTTCTCTGCTAACAAATGGTAAGGTTAGTTGATACAGTCGAAGAAAGCCTCAACTTGTATGCAAGATTCGCTAACTGCATGAACACATCAAGATCGACCACCACGCATTAACATCCCACCACATGTTCAATATAATGTAGCTGGATTAATTTCTTTTATTCTTCCTTGAGAACGTATAAATTTATCAGACATATTCTAACCCTTCAAGTGCTATCTATATCACTTTAATGTGCTGGCCCATTTTCAATGTGTTCTAAAATCACAGTATTATATATAATTTTTTTCAGAAAAACATGCTCTATAAGGTCAAGTAAAAAAACAAAGTGCTTACCATTTTCCATTTAGAAAGAGGGTTTTGATGCTGGCACTATAAAAATGTTTTTAATCGATAAGGTATAACTGTTTTATAAGATGTAGCAATAAAAACTGCAAAATATTTTAAATTATTTTAAACTTTTTCTGGATAGGAAAAATATTGCACCAAAGATTTTGAACATAAAGCAAATTTAACTATCAGCTGATACTGTACCTGACTTAAAAAGATCACAGTATTAAATAAACCGTTTGTTTGTAAAGCTATAAACGAAAAAATACCACCGTGTGATTCTAGCACTTAGAGGGATAAGTAATTGTCAAATCTCTGAACAAAACAATCCTTGATGTATTTTACCTGCTGAGGTGGGATTTTAGCTTCTGGGGACCAATAGCGCACTCAGAAATCTTCTCTGGGCAGTGTTTGGAACATCAAGGAGTCGGGAGCATGGAAACCTCTGATATCAATAAGGGGCTCTTCCAAATAATATATAACTGTACCATTTTAGGAGTGCACTGTAACATATGATTCTAATCAAGTACGGTTATTTGCACGCTATATATTGCAAGGTTACCATCATTCCTGGGTTTAGCAATAGCAGTACTGGAACATCTAAATATGATTCTAAATAAATACTAGCGCATTTTGTGCTCATTTACTAAAATTATCATGTACAGGTAAATACCACAAGAAATAGTATGAACTAACCTCACTTTCACCGTTGCTGAGTGGCGGTCAAATTAAAATATTTAGTGTTTTGAACAAATTGAATTATTAAATGTGCAGTGCCGTGTATTTTGAAAATTAAAACACATATTAAGGTTATATTTATATATTTTATTATGACTGATTTCAAAGTTATGACATAATTTTTCTTTTTAGCCCTAAAAATACTATTATGGAAATCGATTATTTTGAAATAAAATGCTCTTGGGGGTGGACTGGTCCGTTCGACCCACCCCCGTCGCACTCCCTGCTGAGGGCATCTTGATGTTTATCAAAAGCCTTAAGATAAGTTATTTGTCAAAATAGATCATCAAGGTTGTGGTGAGGGGGTTATTATCCTGACCTTTTGACCCTTTAGCATTGTATTATCAAAAATCTTCCCCTTACATGCAGTAGAGATGTGAATGCCGTTTAGAGAAATTGAAAACTTAAAATTCTACATGAACAAGCTGTTTAATTACAGCCTCAGGCATGCATATATAGAACTTCTGCAGAGAATTCATAAATACAAAGAGATACCTACCCTAAAATTGAAATTGCATTCAGAATTTACGTTACAGTGTCCTTTAATAATACATCGTGTGAATGGACCTTTATTACACTTAAACTTATTAGGAACCTTTTACTGTCAAGGACTGGCCAAACATATCTGACCATTTTAGAAATCTTATTAATTGAGTATGGAATCGATTCAACTCTAAAGATGTCATATATGAAATTGCTCCTATTAAAGCAAGGGAAAATTGCAAGATTTCAGAAACTGATGGTCTGTATTCAAGAAAATAATAAATTAATTGTAATTTTACAATTGGTATCTATTATTTTACTTCATTAAAGCACGTAAACTTTTAGATTGAATTAGTTTCCATCAATAGTTTGAATTGATTGAGGGCGACTGTTTCATGCTGTGATAATATGTAATCATCTAGTAATTTTAATGTTCAACTTTTTCTCTTTATTTGTTAATTAACTTTTTTATAATTAAGTAAACCTATTTTTTGTTATTATTGCACTTCAAACCTACTCATAAATTAATCACTCCTAAATTAATCTATATGGCAATATTAATTTAAAAATTCAACGTAAACTGTTTTACAATTATTTTACAATGCTATCAGTTCTATTTTGGTGGTCGCACTGCACAGTATATATAAATTGGGGTTGCAATACAAGGGGACATATGGGTGGGACAGGGACCAGTTTTTTCGCCAAGGGCACAGGGACAGCAAGATATATCCCTGTCCTAACTATAAACTCTAGCAATGCTGTTTCAGTATTTATCTCTTGCAGAAGAACTTTTTCTAACACATGTTAAATGCTTCTTTATTTTTTTAAACTTTTTTAAAAAAAGAAAGTAAAGGAATTAGTCTATAGTTTCTACATAGCAACTTCAAATTGTTTGCAACTGAAACACCAATGTCTCTTGCACCGTTGCGGGGAAACTGTTTGTTTGAAAACTTAAAATAATTACAAACAGCAATATATGAGTAATTTACTTCTTTCCTTTTTCTAAAATTGTCCTTACATCTTCAAGGAGTATAAAGTTGTAATTATATTAAAACAACCCCCAACAACGCAAAAATATATATTTTTATATATAAATATTTAAATATAAATTATGAATTAAATTTAATAACAGGTTTACAAAAGTTATGGCTAAATACAGAATATGTAGGAAGATACTAGCTCATAGTGTTTTATAAAGCAGGTAAATAAATACATAAAGTCATAAATATAATGTTATAATGTCTGCAGTTTTGAACATAAATTTCCACACCAAAATAATTATTTCTTATTTAGTCTGAATGGAAATTTAGATTTTAGCACTTTTTGGTATGCTTATTTTAAATGGCCCAGTCGAATTTTGGAGGAATCTTCTGATACCCTACAAATAATTTAGAAAAACAATTATTACAATCTTTGCAATGGGCCAATGGAAGTTGAGAAACTTGTCGATCGGAAGAAGACTGCTGATTATTCATTCTTTTATGTATGGGATTTGTAGTCAAACAAACAGTCTTTTAGACAAAACTTTTCTTGGTTGTGCTATTTATCAAAGTATTTGAAGGATTTAGAATTTTACATGTAACGTTTATCTTGACAGTAGTGGCAACCTATATCATTTGGAATTTAGACGTACGGTACCAAAAGATTTCTTATATGTTCATTTAAAGTTACATTTTCTTTAACTTGAAGAGTATCAGTAAAGAAAGGTTAGGCCAAATTTGATATTATATTGCTCAATGGGATGATCAAAGGGTAAATTGGAGGGAATCCAATTATTTCATGAACCATGTTGTGAAAAGTAAAACAAGCCTGACATTCCTTGCAAACTTAAGAGCATGTGCTAATATGGTAAAATTTTGGTGTAAGGGCCAAAGTACTCCTCTTGGATTAAACTCATATTTCATCATCGTTGATTTTAAACTTTGAAAGGTTCACATTACGGTTGGTTAATCGCTTTGTTGTTATTTTTAATGTAATATATAATTCATTCAAACAGAAGTGCTCCCTCCTACTAGCCCAAAACAAAAAAATAGAACCTGTCGAAGCTTTACTCATCCTCTAGTCATTGACTGAAGTTATTCTTCAACTAACTATTATTTCATCCAAATAAAATAATTAAACATGTTAGAAATGTAGTCTCAAAAAGTGTTTAATATGAGTAAGAAGAATATACCTTTGAAAACTTTTGTAGTTTTTTATTTACACAATGTAAATTTCATATACGAAGAATCCTTTTCAGGTACTTTTAGGTTAAGGTAAATAATTGAAGTACCAAATTGACACAAAATTTTGACTAACTTGGTGGCTAAATTTTGTATTTCATTTTTCTATGTAATAATTTTATATCGTTTAAAAGTCTATCAAATAACAAAAATCTTTGTCATTTAATAATACATTAGGATTCATTTTGGCACTTTCATAAATTTCAAAATGCTCTGAAGTTAAAAATATGTCATGTTTTTGCATATGTGTAAGATTTCAAGATTGTTTTCAATGTTTATGTATGTATGGCATGTGTTATTTAAATGGTCAGCATATTTTGAATTTGATGATGTCTTCAATGATTTTATATGTTTATTAAATCTAATTTTGAAGGATTAACTGGTTTATCCAATATAGTGGTTTAGACAATCATTGCATTTTAATTTGTATCCTCCACTAATCTTAAACAATGAATTTTGGTTTTTTTTATTTCTTTAATTTTTTATTGTAAGGCCGAGGTTATTAGAAGTTTTGAAAGCTGATTGATATTTTTTTTTATAAAATGATTTGCTAATTTTGTGTCAATGTTTATTATCATAGTCTGGTCGAATGTATTTTATATCTTTCTTCTTTGTTCTTATTTTCTTTCTTTTTGTGGTTCTTCAATAATACATAAATCATGCGCGGCAAACACATTACTTCCTCTAACAAAAAATTATTAATTTACTCTAGTAGGCTTATAATGAGCGGAAATAGTTGTTTTTTCACTTCCATTTCTCCAAATTAAAAATATAAATAGGTGATCACAAATTATCACATTACTAGGAAAGGTGCTATATTAGATTTATTTTAGTATTAATTTAGTCACCTAAAATGAGTAATCAAACAAAAAACATAAATTTATGTTACGGAAATGTGCGCTCCTGTGACAAAAGCAGGAACAATTACCACCCTCTCCAAATTGTGTCAAGAAATACCATACGGTGACGCTCTCGAGTAGCAAACGATGCAACTAGAATTGATCCACCCAGTGCTGCGCTCTCCATGCAACCTCTCAATGGAGCCCATCTGTCTGTGTTGTTGCAGCAATGGCGTCTGCTAGTGCTGTTGTGTTTGTCGTGTACGGTTTGTTGTGACTGTGAATTGTGGTGATTTTATCAGTTATGGTTGGTTTAGTTCGGTGAGAATTACTGAAATTTAAGCCGGGTGAGTGTTTCTCTGTAAAGATGTACTGCCAGGTGGATAAGTCAGTGAGCAATTCCTTCTGCAAAGATCAAGGATGGTAAGTAGTCTGCATTTTATCTTGGGCAATTTTGAAACCACCCACGCTTTTGCCCCAGTTTTAATGTTTGCCTGTCATAATTCATTAGAGATTAATTGTCATATCAGAAAAACACTTTCACCAGCTAAAATAAAAAGTTTTATTTCTTTAACTCAAAATATTGTAGGTTATTTTCAGCTGTATTTTGACAACTTTCAGGTTATGCCTTTTCAAATTTGACAGTCTTACTACATCAAAATAATAAACCCATCTGCCTTTCAGCAGCATATTAAGAAATCACCCTGCAGTCTGTAGCATTTTTATGTGTCAATTCATTATTTAGTCTCACAATATTAGATATTTATGAAAATTTACCAAATAAAAAAATATTGCACTCTAATAAACAATTTTGTATTAAAAACTAAACAACTCCAGAGTTTCAGGCTTTTAAAGAGATTTACATAGGCTACTTCACATCAAATACAACAATACAAGTTCATTAGGCTAGTCAACATTAATTAATTTGTCTTAGATTATTAAAACCTTGTGTAGATTATGCTAATGTAACATTGGGTAGAATATGATAAGCAGACCCAGGGTTTTTTGAATCAATATTGAAAAACAATATTGATTGATAACAACCATTAATAATTATATGTAATCAATCGTTACTGCTTAATAAATTAAACAATTAGTCTAATTTTAATCATCTTTATCAACTGTAAACAAATTTTTTTCAGATTTTAAAAATAATAGTCTAAGTTATTGAATTTATAAATTAAAATTACTTCGTCTAAATAATATTTACAGTTGTTAACTTTAGAAAATAATGCGAAATACAGGTTGTCCTAATTATTTTTGTTGTCATGGTTTATTTATTACTTTATTGCAATTTTCTGTTAACTTTGTGTTGTTTGTTTGGTGATTATTCCTCCTTTATTATTTACAAGATTTTCATTTTGTTGATCAATTATTTTCAATTCAAACAAAACTTTTATTAAGTATTTCAGATACTTTGATATTGATTGATAGTTCTGTTATGCAATCAATATATATAAAATATATATGGGTTTATATATATATATATATCGATGAATAGGCTACTCTTAGCGATATAAAAGCTAAACCACTTATGGTACGTTGTCCGTAATACTTTTTTCTATTTTATATTTTAAAAGGTGACTATGATGTATTTATTTCTTAATTGATCACTTTAATTCTATTTAAGTTTGGAGGATTGACATTTCTGATATAAGGCTAGTCACACATTGAAAGGCTAACATTTTAACATGCACTTTCACCTGTATTTTTACCGAGCACTGAAGTCACTTATGCAGGTCATCTATTAATTGCAGTGAGTGTCATCAGCCATTTGAATAAGGAAAAAATGTCCAACAGATCTGAATTTAAAAGTTTCTTTTGTGTAATACAGTATCTGCAATAAAAGTTATTTATATTAGGCCTATGTTATGTATGAGCCTAAACTTTTAACAGATTAACATCATTATTCCTATTGAATTTTAATTTCTAGGCTAATCTGAATAGGAACCAACAACAATAACAATTGTTGTTTGTTGTTGTTGTTGTGTTGTAACAATTGTTTTGAGCTCATTGTAGGTGTTTTTTACTATATCGAAGAATTTTTTTTATGCAGCAGGTGTTATATCCGTTGGGAGTTACAAAATCATACATATATATCTTTATTATATTATTACTGAAAGCTTAAAATACATCATATATATATATATCTTTATTATATTATTACTGAAAAGCTAAAATAAAACATTTAAAATAGCATCTATTTAAAATGTTTTATTTTAGCTTTTACAAACTATTTACTAGAGATTGTGTCATCTAGAACTAAAATTATATATATACATGTGGCTTAACAAATACCATATCTTGAATTGCATACCATTACTCAACTGTTTTGAAAGACTGGGTAACCTATTTACTTTTTTATTTATGGAAAACTTAATTTGGTAATTTGTACCCTCTAAGGAAACATTAATTTATTCAATACATGGTAAATAGCAAGCAAAGTGCATTTACTTAAAAACTGTTTGTTTTTACACACACTTTTGTTTCACCCCTTAAGAACAATTTTTAACTTCCAACATTAAACACCTCTATGTTTGATCATCGAATATTTGTTTACCTGCAGCTTCACACAAAATCAGCAGGGACACCTTGGAAGGGCATATTAAAAATGACATTCTAAACACCAGAGATAAGTGAAGTCACTGAAGTTAGAGAGTGATACAGTTGTTTTAAGTACCTGTGAAATAACTCAAATTTCTCTCCAACACTCCATGATATTTTATTGAATAGCTCCAGCGATTTCAGTTATAATTGAGCTATTATAGGCCAGTGTGGATAAATCTTAAATTCAAAGTTTTTAGCTTTTCTGTTAAGGTACAATAAACAATGGGGCTGTATGTTGTTTTAAAATGGAAGTAAGTCTTAGGCATATTTTAGGTACTTTTTTGTCAGTGGTTAACAGCTTTAGATGTTAAGCGAAATACTTAATGGTTGTTATTTTAGTCTTTGGATGTTTATGAGCATTTCTGGTTCGAGTGAATTATATTTCTGATCCCACTATTGAGTTTGCCATGGTGCCAATATCAAGAAAATATGTCAAAAGGTGTATATTTATGGACATTGTAAATGGCTCCAGTAAAATTGTGGTTCATTTTGCATTTGTCTTGTCTCCTCTTTGAAGAAAATATGTATAAATACAGGTCTGAAAAGCCCAATTCTGTCAGGAGAAAAAGTAACATAAATGGGTTTAAAGCAGTCTTTACATTTATAGTCAAAGTTAGATAATAGGTTAACTTTGGCTTTGACATCTGCATTACAGTACTGACCAAGCACTGCATACTTAATGTGTGCTAAAAAAATACAGTAAAAAAAATTTTATGTTTCCTGAAACATAACTTTCTTATCTGGATAAACTCTGTGCTTAACAGCGATTCCAGAAAAAATCGTACTTTTCTTTCTAGATTCAAATTTATAAGAATAATTACATTAATTAAACGCATGGTTGTGTTGTCATAAAACAACATATTTACACATAACCATTGCTTTTTTAGCAACTTTAGAGACCAAGTGGGCTTGGTCCGGAACAGGGTGACCAGACTATCGGCTTTTGGAGGACATGTCCTCCTTTTTAATGTTGGTCCTCCTATCCTCCCAGCTTGATATAATGTGTCCGGTTTTCAGGCGATCGCTTAGATGTTCAATAATATTGGCATCACTTTAAAAACATTCTTCCGATTTCCAAAGTCCCGAAGATAGGCCGTGACAAATTGTTGCGACGCAGACGTAATGCCGTGGCATTCTGAACTACAACTACGGTTAGATCAGGTTGTCTGTTGAGTGTTGTCTATAGTGTTATTGACTCTGTTGCTTCTATCCGTTCAGCTTGCTTTGGCGCTACTACTCCTTGATTTCCTATTCATGTATTATGAATGATTAATTTAGTTTGTAGTGTAGCTAATTTTGTTATAATACAGTAAATATTTTTAAGTTATAGTGATAATTTGTTATATATGTATGTTAGTATATGTTACTACATTCATTCATTCATTATTATGTTATGAATCAGTGCAATGAATTAATCCCAATTGTTTTTAAAATTTGTTTTTAATATCGTTCTAAAAATTTGGGTTCAAATCAGGTATAATTTTTAAAGAGAAAAATTCTAACAATAATTTATTCAGTATTATGCCACACACAAAATAATGTTTTTATTTATCAATATACACTTAAATAATATGAATTCCTTTTATTTTTCGATTTATATGTCAAAACAAATCCAATGTGAGTTCTTTTATTTGTATTACAAACAATATAGTACTAATTTATAATGTGCGTTTTTTTAATTGTATAAATATATGTTATTTTCGCAGTTTATAAGAATATTTAAAACTGGTCTCCTTTTTGTTTTGATGTCCTCCTTTTTCACACCCAAAAGTCGCCCTTTTAGGAATTTTCGTCTGGTCACCCTGGCTCGGAAGGATTTCGAAATAGGAATATGCCTATATGTTAACCAGATGCCCTAAGAATGTCCGCATAAAATTTCAGTACGATCGTTCCTGTAGTTTTTACGTAATTGAGCAACAGACACGCAGACCTACACCATTTCTCTATACTGTGATAGTCTAGATAATTAATACATACCCAAATGCTGTATAGTTTTTCTTATAATGTTGACATACTTTTTTAATTTATTTTGTGGAATGACGAAGTACAAACAAGTTTGAGATAGATTTTACCTAGTAACCACAAAAAATATTGTAAAACTAAATTTAGCGTTTATATACTACTAATCTTATATCTTTAAAATGATATGTTATATCTTCCATAATGACTATAATTTTACCTATAATGGAATTTGCCTTGTTATAAATGCTCGTTGTTTAAATATAAGTGGTTTCCCGTCTAACCATATTGTAGATTAAAATAAGCTTCTACAGTGCTTGAAGATAGCTACTATCGTCTTTTTTGTACCATAGCTAGCAATTCTTATCAAAATGTATATTTAGTTCAAGAGTTCGCTGATATGTTGTTATCAGTAACTTCACCTGAATAGCTCTAGATTATTTGTATACAAACTGAAACAACCCTGACATGCAATCTACCACATCTGCATGTGACTATTGCTTTATGGTCATAAGTGTGGTTTTCTGTCTATCTATATATGTGTTCTTTAAAGCCGTAAAACAACAAAGATGAATTGTCTAGCTATCAGAATAGTTCAAACAATTTTTTTGATCGGCCTACGGAATGTCAAAGTATAATGTAGACCTTTGTCCCGTCTAGATTGCACCATAAAGATTAAATGCAGGTATATCTTTGCCAATGCGCTAACTTATCTTTTCTTGGCAAAACAAGAGGATAATATCAAACCTTGGAGCACCTTGGTTATTGACCTCGGTGGCCTGTAGGCATACAGTTTACTGGAATACCTCGGGTGTCGCGAAGAAAGAGCACAGTTAAACCTTTTGGACAAAAGCAATGTAGCCTTTATTTTCTTAGAAAAAAAGGTAATGTTACCTACACAAAGCGATCACGTGATCTGAGCTTGAATTTAGGTACTCGTATCTCGAGGGATGATTTGTTTTGCCGCCGAAGCGTTGACATTAAACGCCGAAGGCGCCACCGAAGCCCCCACTGATGGCCAGGGGCATTTCCGATCGCTAGTTTTTTCCGTCTACAGATCAGTGCCAGATCGTCTAACGTGATCTGACATTGGAGAGTACCGACCGGAAATGACCCTGGTCATCAGTGCGAGCTTCGGTGCGCTTCGGAAAAAGATAATCAACCCCCGAGATAGCACCCAACTTGAAGCTCAGATCACGTGAGCGCTCGTAAAGGCTAACTCTAACTTATACTACATATTTACCTTTAATATAATATCAAAGTACCAAGATAGATTGCGGATTTCCATTCATCAATCATTGAATTGTCTTCATCGACCAATTGTAAAATTGATATACACATTTTTTAATTTCGAGAAGTCATAGGAAACATGGGTCGCACTTTAGCATGCTCACATAACGAAATAAACGTTTATTACGCAAAAGAATATTCGATAATTTTAAATTTTGTACCCACTTTTAAAAACATAAACAACACACAATCATTTCATTTGATATAATATGTGTTCGAACACCATGATCAGGTTTGTGTATAAGTGTGTATTGTACAAAAATATAATTTATTAAATAATAGTTTTATTACGAAGACAATGGAGCGTTAAAAAATTGTTGATTAATACATTGCTAATTACACATTATCTCATGACCTTTCATGATACCTAGATCATATTTAAGTTTGCTTAATTATATTAATAGGTGTTTGCTTTTTGTAGAAAATAAACACAATTAGTGAATTCTGACCCATGTAATTCATCTATGTTGGAAAGGCAAAAAATGTTTGAACTATTGATGGTTGTTATTTGATGTTTTAAACCCCGGTTTTGGTTACAAGGTGTTGTTCTTGAAGACAACGCTAAAAAGGTGCTTTCTAATACGTGTGTGTCATCCGGAATAACGGTAGATCATCGTCAAGTGATCATGAGATTAGCGTTGACATGTTCAGAGCGTTTGGTCATGTCATGTCGCTAACCAGCTTGTATGTGTATATCCTATTATTATAGATAGGTTAGCCATGGTGTCCAATGTCACCAACTATACACACGTTTCTCATGCATCGGGTGTTAAAACATTTGCTTGAACTATATCATGGAAATTGTTATTTAAATCTATAACAATATAGTATTTTCCAACTGGATATTTTGGTTTTTGTAAGTAATGAAACATAATTCTACAAAACAAACTGACTGCACTTGGTCCACTGTATGGTGTTGCTCTTCTAAAGGAACTTATATGTAGCATTTAAACTATTGATTAATAAATCTTTTCCTAAATTACCAACATTTCGGTTAAACTTATTTCTCTTCTAAGTTCGTTAAATCGATTTCCATCACCAATAATATCGTCATAAACAACTATTGTGTTTTGTAGACGTAATAAATAAAATTTTTCCTTAACTAGCCCGAAGTCCGCCCCTGCAAATATTGAATGGTTGCACTTTGAAAATTAACCTTTTAGAACGTATCTACTGTATATCAGCAGTTAATACTTATTATTGTGAGGGCATATCCCGCGAAGATCAAAGTTACACCTTTCCTTTATAAGATTGAATTTCACCGGAAAAGTAGAACAAAAAGAGTTTTAAACTATTATAGAAAGAAGTCACACTTAAATAGTATGATAAAGTATGAGTATAAAATGTTCAATTTTTAAAACATTTTATCTATAAAAGACATAAACACAATAAAACGAATAATATTACTGGATTTAGCCATTTTAGATTTCTTTTATTTGACAATTTTTGAGACAAAGTACCAAAATGATTAAAATATGGTTTCGTTTTCTGTAGACAGTACTGGCTATTTTAGACTTTTGGAATTTCACTCTTTAAACTCTGTGTTTAAAATCGTTCTAACCTCTAATATAATTGGCTGTAGTCTGGTCCTTCAATTTCCAGGATTCGAACCTAGTCCATGCTTCCCATTGGCTCTCACAATACAGACCATAAACCTTTATGGTGTACAGGCCTATTGACCTCTGACAAACCTGATCCTACGGACCTTTTCATCATATCCCAACCATCGAGTCCCGCACCTAAAAGGCTCACAATCCTTAAAATCCGAAATATTGTGTCCTATGATTCGAGTCTCAGACTCTAGGCCTTTTCTCTTTCATCTCAGTTCTAAAGGTCTTGAACAGAATTGGTCGGTATACTTCCAGGCTAATCTATATTCAAAGTCTTCAGACAACTGTATTTTGGTTTATAGTTCACTCTTCGGCACCTCGGTTGCGGTTATTACGGTTACAGCTCTGCAGACACACTTGGAGCTATAAGTGTCCAGGAGTTCTAGTTTGGAGTGTCGTTTTCGGTGCACCGCAGGTTCCAACCGCATGTGTGGTTATTTATACACCTGACCCACAGTCGAGGAATAGAACGGGCGATAACGGTGCAGTCGTGCCTCGTGCCGTGTATTAGTCTCTGTGACAGAGTGTATTGTCGGCACCGGGTACACTGTGACAGAGTGTATTGTCGGCACCGAGTACACTGTGACGGTGTACTGTCGGCACCGAGTATACTGTAAAAGTGTATTATAGGCACCGAGTACACTGTGACGGTGTACTATCGGCACCAAGTACACTGTGACAGTGTACTGTCGGCACCGAGTTCACTGTAACAGTGTATTGTCGGCACCGAGTATACTGTAAAAGTGTATTATAGGCACCAAGTACACTGTGACAGTGTACTGTCGGCACCGAGTATACTGTAAAAGTGTATTGTCGGCACCGAGTATACTGTAAAAGTGTATTGTCGGCACCGAGTATACTGTAAAAGTGTATTGTCGGCACAGAGTACACTGTGACGGTGTACTGTCGGCACCGAGTATACTGTAAAAGTGTATTATAGGCACCAAGTACACTGTGACAGTGTACTGTCGGCACCGAGTTCACTGTAACAGTGTATTGTCGGCACCGAGTATACTGTAAAAGTGTATTGTCGGCACCGAGTACACTGTGACGGTGTACTGTCGGCACTGAGTATACTGTAAAAGTGTATTGTCGGCACCGAGTACACTGTGACGGTGTACTGTCGGCACCGAGTATACTGTAAAAGTCTATTGTCGGCACAGAGTACACTGTGACAGTGTACTGTCGGCACCGAGTATACTGTAAAAGTGTATTGTAGGCACCGAGTACACTGTGACGGTGTATTGTCGGCATGGAGTATACTGTGACAGTATATTGCCAGGTGTCAAATGACGGTATTGTCATTGATCAAAGTTTAGCTTAAAGTGATAATCTAAAATTGCAGAAGCAAGCGATTCGCATAATCGTTCAGTTAAGTTTCAGAGAAACGTGCAAAGAAGCTTTGAAAAACTGCAACTGTTGACTCTGCCGAACCTTTACATTTTAGAGACAATCTTATTTTGAATGTCTAAAAGTGCCATGACACGTGGCCTAGACATACGTTCGTAGTAGGCAAGAGGTAGAGACATCTACCGAACTTGAAGTCTAGGGCGGGGGTTTACGAACACTTGTCCTCGCCGGCAGGAATTAGTTTCATGAACAAATTGTCAAATTCAATAAAACATGTCCTACGCCTAAAGAGTTAAAAGCTCGTTTAAAACGCGTTCTAGCTTCTCATAGTGTTGACGAGTTTGTGGCATTCAAATGGGTGACCGCACATTAGGAAGACGGCGTGGAAAATGGGAAAATTTGCATGAATGAACGCAGTGTGACTGAAAATACTGTATGTGTGACGGAGGTCTTGACGCGAAGTGTTTGTTTAAAACTTTAGAAAAATATATGACTATTACTATACTACTTTTGTTTGTAATGTCCTGGCAATAAAAGATTTTAATTTTAATTTCAATGTGGTCTACTTTTGTAATATAATAATATTATGTACATAATTTATATAAGCAGTCATTAAATATTATCCTAACAGATAGCTGTAACCGTGACAGACTGAATAAAAGCAGTGCGCTGTTCATGTGCACAGTTCGCGTAGCCTTGGTTCCGAATCTATGAAGTTAACTTGTCTTAACCAAAGCGAAACTCTCACTAAGACAAGTATAAACGATCGCATCGTTTGCCACCAAGAGGGTGAAACAGGTTAATCGTTTTTAATCATTTAACAGTTTTCGTTTAATATGCATTTAAGCTGATTATAATTGATTTCCTTTATGATCATTTTAGATACTTAAAATTCTGTGCCTCTAGCCCAGGAGCTGACGTTTTGTATGAACACATAATTCAACAATATTTCACTAAGTAACCTTACAACAACGCGTAGCAACTATAATAAACGGCGAATAATTTATCTAACTTTACAATATATAATAATATAATAAGTACAATATATTATTCAATATCTAAAAACGTACACATTTTAAATATGCAATACTTCATTATTTTTCTACTTAATTCGTTTTTCAATGATTTAAGATATACGATAAGTATTTCATTTAATGAGATTTATACACACAAAGTAGGTAAGTATTATTAAATTAATATATTGAAATATGTAAAATGTTAATAAATACAATGTGTTAATTCATAAATAATACAATTTATTTCAAAATTCAAGGTAACATTGACAGATTTTCTCGTTTGGCCGTGCATTATAGTACATATGGCTGAGCAAAAAATGTTTTGTAATCAAATTTGTCCCAAAGTTGATGGTTTACAATTTTAAAATCGGTGATAACATTATTGTAGTTATATAAACCGATATTATCACGAAAACTGTTTCTATTTACCTTTGACCTTACATAACTAACGATGCAGACATAAGATTATATCAGGCAACTTGATATAAGGTAACGCCACAATGAAGGTATATTTAAATATTCAGCTTATTATCACATACATTCAGCTTTAAATATTACATACATATTAGTCAAAATGACTTGACTAATATGTATGTAATTATTAGTTTTATTATTAGAAGGATTAACTATCGTGTGATGCATTAAGAACAAACAACAATTGCAATTACAGCGCAAGTTAACTTGCATAGCATTGGTTGTAATATTTGACTTTAGAAAATGTGTATGCCTCTAATAATTGCTATATTTCATAGAAAACGCATTGCTATAAAAGTACCTTCCCTCCAGATCCCTATTTCCCTTCCTTGAACTTTGAGACAAAACCGATTTGCCGAGATAGACCACAGATAACCCGGATAATATTCTAAGATAGTTATTTTGATTTAAGTGCTGTTTGTTATATGAGTGAGTAAATTCTTAACGATCAGACGGCAGTTGACTATTGACAATCACCTTCGTTTCATAATTGTAGTATTCGGATTGCAGGAATTCCCGGACACATCAATTTTTGCTAATAATTATGTGATATAATCCGAATACAGGTGGGCATGTGTGTGTATAGAAAATGTCCGTTTTATGGCTAGACATTTTCAAAATTGTCGGCCACGGATATCTAACTTTGGTCTTTGGTCTGTGATTGGAAATCTGGTGTATTTTGATCATGATGCGGGAAAACACTGGGACAAAAGAGCGGAATAATAGACACAACATAGCCGAAATGTAGTTACTGTCTACAACAATAGAAGACACAGTGGGCCTCCCGGAGGGCCCAGCCTGGCCTTGGAGCTCCAATAAGGCGACAGTTGCCGACAAATAGGGCTGTCGTCCAATAGGCGCTAACTCCCCACATCCGGTCATCATCTTCTACATCACTTCCGGTTCTTCTGTAAGGTCGTCAGTACAGTGCCTCGTGCTGTGCTGATTGGCGAGATTGACCCCGACTTTAGTTACGGTCACGAAATTGCGTTAGGGAACACGGATAACGACACGTTTCCTGAAAGAAAAAAAATGCTTTCATCTGTTGCTTTAATCTTGAATATGTTCAATAAGTTGTAGTTTGGAAGGGCAATAGTCTGTGCAACGAAAGCCAGCTTTATTACTTTGCCAAGAAGACGAGACGTCGGGCGACAATGTATGTATGCAAGCTAATGTCTTCATGAATTGAGACGTCTGCAGTAAAACTAGTCGTAATGGCTGCAGTACACGCCCACGCTTGCAGTACAACTGGCTTGTGCCCTTGTTTCGTCGTGGTTGTTTATGTCGATGTGCTCGGACAACTACAGAATCTTGCCAACATCTGATAAATATGAAGCTCAGGAAGTGAATTACACTGTTTTTTAAAGCAATTATTCATATTGTTCGCTATTATGAAACCTGACGGCTTCAGTTAAAACGCACTGGATAGCCGCGATGTATAAATTAGAGAATTTGATGAAAACATGATATGGTAATTTTGTCGAATTAGAGCCTGTATCATACAGGAACTTTGTGAAGACTAGTAAACACACACACACACAGGCACAGGTAATAAAATAAGTGAACACCACTGTTAATATTGTAAAACAGTTGTTATTTATAAGTAATTTTAGTTGTAACAGTCTCCACAAACCAGACTCAGAACGTTAATACATATATCTAACTAACTAAGGTCTGACAGAATGACGCTACTCACAATACATTCCTCTGGCCTTCTTGTTATCTTTGCCTCTTCACCCCTGAATGTAACAACCCATTCTCCTTTCCTGACCGAACTGAAATGTAAGCTAAATAACTTCAATGGCAAGATAACACCATTTATCTTCATCGCATTCCAATGGCATGAATGATTACTATAAGTGGTCAATTTATGCAACAGTCCAATGTCTTAAGACATATATTGTATGTTTCAAATCTAATCAAATATGCAGTTTTAGTTTTCAGAAATAGTAAATCCGAAAATGAAACAATGAACATTACAAATTGGGTTCAAATAAATAAATGACATGTATAAAATGGAAATAAGTAGGCAAGGAGTGTGTATGCCTAAGTATAATATTATACAGGTATCAACGGTACCGTAGATAAGAGAACAGTAAGTAATTAAAACAATTAAAGGTTGCCTACAATGTCTGTAATGATTATTTATACCTTAAGTTATTCGGAAGGGCACAATTTTTGAAATGGCGATTCACAAACAACCTTTAATTTTATCGTTATGTCACCAATCAAATGAATGTACTCAAAAACATCTACCTGTCTGCAGGTGTACAGAGTTTAGAAAAGCCAGCTGTGTTCAGATCGGATTTCCTTAAGTTAGGACCAGTAAGATTACTATTGAGAGTTGACTATTGTCCACGACCCACCGGCTGGGGAAGATATAAGGGTATGATGAGGATCAGGTAAGACATTCAGAACGTCCTCCGCATTGTCGACAAGAACAGTATAGATATACCTGAAAACTAGATCAAAGACGTTAAATTTCTGAGTGACTAAAATGTGCAATCAGGTTCATTTTTCAAAATGCTCATCTTGGCGTTCCCGCCCGCATATATAGGGATTGATAGCAGTCCTTAAGAATATTCAAGACAACGAATAAGATGGTAGATGATCGGAGAAAGTAATCGGCGTAAATGTGAAGTCGTCTCCCCCCCCCCCCAAAAAAAAACTTGTTTACTGAAAAAATAAATCCATCGTTGCGTGTTAAATTGGATATTACGTCTTGCACCACTTTGTCTGGAATGTCACTGTTCCACGTAGGCTATATACGCCGTGGCCTAAACAACAATCTTGCTCAAATAACTTCCCTCACATCTCCACAAACAGCCAACTGTTTGGTAACGACAAACTGAGTATTAGGTGAATATAAAATCATACTGGGGCTAGCAAACAATTCTATTGTGCTCAATTTCGGTCCAAGAATGTGATGGCGAGACATAAACACCCATATTGTCCGAATAGCATCCCTCACATCTCCACAACCTGCCACCTGTTTGGTCCAAGAATGTGATGGCGAGACCTAAACACCCATATTGTCCGAATAGCTTCCTTCACATCTCCACAACTTGGTAACTGTTTGGTAACGACAAACTGAGTATAAAGATTGAGTGAGTATATACTTAGAATGGAGCTAGCAAACAACTCTATTCTTTTGTTATTCTCGCTCAATTTCGGTCCAAGAATGTGATGGCGGACCTAAACACCCATATTGTTCGAATAGCTTCCTTCACATCTCCACAACTTGGTAACTCTTTGGTAACGACAAACTGAGTATAAAGATTAGGTGAATATATACTCAGAATGGCGCTAGCAAACAACTCTATTGTGTCGTTACTCTCGCTCAATTTCGGTCCAAGAATGTGATGGCGGACCTAAACACCCATATTGTTCGAATAGCTTCCTTCACATCTCCACAACTTGGCAACTGTTTGGTAACGACAAACTGAGTATAAAGATTAGGTGAATATATACTCAGTATGGGGCTAGCTAACAACTCTATTGTGTCGTTACTCTCGATCAATTTCGGTCCAAGAATGTGATGGCGGGACTTAAGGACCGATATTGACTGAATAGCTTCCTGTACATCTCCACAAGCACCCAACTGTTTGGTAACGACAAACCGAGTATAAAGATCAAGTGAGTATATAGACTCAGATTGGAGCTGACAAACAGCTCAATCTTGTGTGGTACCCTTGCTCTACTCGTATCCTGTTATTGTTATTGCCAGGATGTGGCACTGTGTTCTGAATTACCAATATTGTCGGAATTGCTTCATTCGCTTCCACTCAACCTGCCAACTGCCACTTAGCAATACAAATGAGGATATAAATTGAGTGAATAGAGACTTCAAGCGACTACGCGGCTTCATTCTGAATAATTGGGACATTCTTTAAAATTACATACCTGAACCAATCCTGTGATAAGTGATTGTCCCTGGAAGATATTCCTAATCTCTTAATCCATTTTCGAATAATTGGAAATTTAAAGAGCAGTATATGAGGCGCTGAAATTCGAGAGTGAAACAGGTTTTATAAATAGCTACTAATTAAATAAATATAGTTGTTCTGCAAAATTCAATAATATTTTATATAGTCTCCACAATTATTTTAGTGACACTAAATATTTTTTAAATCCTTTCTATTGTGGAAGAATAATAAAGTCGAAGTCAGTATTAATTAGTGTAAGGTTTTATAATGTAGTATAATTGAGCTATACGATGATTTTAAAACGGATATAGGTATCAAGTAAATCATATTTCAGTGTTTGGTCATGTGCCAGAAGCTAAGGAAAACGGGCTCTTGTTTCAGGTTTTGCGCGTGTAGGCGCACTTTTGGTTCAAATGAAAAATACTTTTTCCATCTATATAAATGTGTTACCTTAAGAAGCCGCCTTCGGTCAAAAAGCGTCTACTTATAGCGCTTGTAATCTAGTTCGGTATAAGGAATTGGGTGAAAACTTCCGGATGTCCCTTTACTCTAAAACAGACTAACTTTGGTGCCACATGTGTCTGCTGTAAGTCAAACGGTTCCCAATGTAATGTGCAGTCACAACAATACACCAACATACCACACGATTTTAGAAAAGTGTCGATGTTCTAATATTTATGACTATTTTAATCCCCTAAAACTAAACGCCAGCCTATTTTGTGTCACCCAGCTTGTCGTTAATGCCTGTACCTTTGGTGTTAGTAATTCAAAGACATATACGTATGTACTTATGATGCAGTACACTCTATGTCCTTGCTGTCCCGTCTGTGTTCTCTATATCATCCTGTTTTCTTGTTAAGTCTAGTAATTATATACATTTTTATACCTAACCAGTATGTGTCTTTGTGGCAAAACGGATCCACTACTCTTTTGGATGAAATTTTACCATAAAAATTAAATTTGTGTTTGTTGCTTTGTGATTCTTTTTGTAAAGGTCAAAGGCTTTTTTAAAGAGAGAGTCCGATCCCCTTCTAAGGGGATACTGCCTGTTTTCATGGGCGGGTTGAAAAATTACAAGGTCATATTAGTGCCTGGTCCCTCCGTGTTACTCCTTTAACTGAAGTAAATACGCCGTCTCACAATATCACATGAAACCAATTTCGTTATCGAAAATAAAGTAGCCTAAATGTTACGAAATAATCGATGCTGCAAATTACAGTAAAAGCTACATAACGCTACTGTATGTGGCAGTTATACCATTTGAATCCCACCACGGCAGGTGGTATTTTCTTTTTGCAAATTAAAAATTGTGGGAATTATATTTTATAATATTTAGTGTTTCTAAATAAAAATATGTCTTTATATTATTCTTGTATGTAAGTATATACATGCCACATTTCGTCTAAATATGTCCACAATGTTTTGTGTGATGGAGTGTCAAACATCCTAAACACCAAACATACAAATATTCAAACATCCAAACACCAAACATACAAGTATTCAAACATCCAAACACCAAACATAAAAGTATTCAAACATCCAAACACCAAACATACTAATATTCAAACATCCAAACATACAAGTATTCAAACATTCAAACACCAAACATACAAATATTCAAACATCCAAACATACAAATATTCAAACATCCGAAACACCAAACATACAAATATTTAAGCATCCGAAACACTAAACATAAAAATATTCAAACATCAGAAACATACAAATATTAAAAAATCAGAACAAGCAAACATACAAATATTTAAACATCCGAAAAACCAAACATACAAATATTCAAACATTCAAACACCTAAAATACAAATATCCAAACATCTAAACACCTAACATACAAATATTTAAACATCCAAACTTCAATCCTCACAAACTTTTACATTTAGAATGACAAGATACATTTCAGCTAAGTTGATTGGCCAGCTCGGGAACGCCATTTCGTTCAAATATGGCGGCCATTTAAACTACAAAATTCAAAACTCCTTACTTATAGACACAGAAAAAAAATTGTTTTAAATTGTACAAATGTGGTTAGAATCCTGCATTTCTAACATAAACCCTATTAATATTTCAGTTGTCACAAAATGTACTTTTTTCTTCTGAACAATCTCATATTATCTTCTAAAAATTCAATTAATTGTTAATAAACGTATAATACTTCTATAAGTACCATAATAAATTGTTATAATAATAATGTGCAATTTTTATATTTTTAATATTTGTATAATAAGTACACCATCATGTTGAATGTAATTAAACGTTTGGAATAGCAATAAAAGGTCATAAATTCAACGTGGACACGTGCACTCAAATACTATTATTTACCGTTGTCAATTCATTATTTGTCCAGAACGACAGAAATCGACAGGATTGATTCTAAAACATTAACTCTTATTCCAATATATTATTTATGGTTTAAGCGGTAAATAAATCAAACCAATTACGTTAAAAGCGAAAAATCTCTTTGTTTCCAAACAAATGTCGTGAAAAGTCGCAATACATGTAAACGATTTATTGGTGGCTAATGTTTTCACAACGCCCAGTACACCAGCGCAGTATCGCGTTGATTACCAATTAATTAGGATCTATTACGTCTTTAGCAGTTTTTTATCTGGACAATGAACTGAGCAATAAAGCATTCAGTGCCCCGCTTATCAGTGTTAGCAAAAAGTTCATTAGATCAGCTCATAGATCCGACTTCAGCCAGTCGTCAGTTGCTGTGCAAGGCGTTTTGTTCAGTGCTGTGTAATAATAGTCGCCACCGCTGCCAGTGAGAATGGTGCTCAAGTTTTTGTGGCCCCTCAGGATCGCCTACCTGCACAATGTCACATACACAGGTTTGTGTACATTCTAATGACGAATTTCTGATTCATTGATGCCGAATCATTGTAATAATGATATGAGTGTGATCGCATCCTACGCAGCTCTTGCATTTGTGTCTTGTTAAATATTGTCAGTGTATACAATAACAGTATATTAATTGTCAAGTAAAATTGATTATTCTTCTATGAAAATATAAGCGAGTTATAGTCCATCAGATCGTCTTAGCCAGGAAAGTTTTAGTAGTAGATTCAAGTCTCCTACAGCGTACTCAGTCGAAGAGTATGCCAACTCAGAGGTGCCAACTCTGAGAATAAGTCTGTGAAGTTACTAGGTCTTTATCTTGATTCTAAGCTCACCTGGAGAACACATACTGATGCCTCACTGGCTTCCTCTTCGAGTACAATCCCAGCCAGTGTAAGAAGACTAAACTCTACTACTAATTGCTTACTCTGCTGCATAAGATTAAGAATCATATAAAACTTGCGTTACTCATTGTTTAAACACTTTAGAAGAAACACAAAAGTCATAGCCAATTGAGTATTCTTTTTTAATTCTTTTAAATAATTAACGGTATCAATTCCAGATAATACCATGTGAGCCCTCCTTTTTCAATGAAAAATATTAACAAATGTAATTATTTATATAAAAGTATTTTATTTTAAACCCGCCTTTAACCCCCAAATACTTTTATTCTATTTGTAATTTAATTATTCAAATATGACGGTCTCCAATAAAGTAGTTTACAGTATTAACTTCTTTTTCTCTCTCTCTCATTTTATTTTCGTCTTCCTCGTTGGAATAAAACTTACCAAAAGTTGTTTGGCAACTAAAAATGCTGGAATTTTGAATTAAACCAGTGACACCAATTTCGTATTTTATTTTAAAATCGTTTTCATGGGATGTACTAAAGGTATTTGGCATCCATCAATTGAATTACAAGTTTGCTATAATTTTATTGTTTATAATAATTAATTTTTATAAATTTTAAAATATTTGGCACGATATGGATTTAGATGATAATATAGACATCACTAGTGTTACGCGATCCGGTGCCAAAGTCTGTCCTGATGTAGCATTGCGCTGTGAGATGTGAGACTGTGAAATTCTATTTTATGTTTTCTACGCTCAGAAATTTTCGCAACGGTGATAGGGTAGAATAAAACAGTGTAAGTAGTTCTTCTCGTGTCTTCCACAAGAGATGTATAAAAACTGAATTAGATTTAATACCACATCAAATTACTAGACTTCTTTCCTCTTCAACTTCAGTTTTTGCTCTTATCAGAATTGTTCTACTGACAGATATTTCAGCCTACCTTACGTTGATAACGGTTATTACTGTATGTGACTGATAGAATAGAGCGATTTAATGTTTGGGGACAGAGAAATCCAATCTTCAAATTTATTGTGCATGTGTTTAGTACCACAAAAAAGAGAAAATCCTCTAACATCGCCTCGATAGTGCTATACTACATCAATATGTTACGGATAAATAATTTATTAATTTTATGTTAAATTGTGTAATTTAAAGTATTTTTATAGAGTAGTATACAATTTATTAATTTTTCAAAACTCTATTTTCAAGTTTTAAAAAAAGGCCCTTCCGACTCAGTCGGGAGAAGTGTGTAGATTTTGTGTCAGCTGAAATATTATCACTCTATTTTATTACGATAGCGTTTGTGTCTACTAGTTATCTCGAAACCGTTCAAAAAAAAAAAAACAAAAACAAAAAAACTTCTATAACAAAAAGTCCAGGACACTTATAAACATTCCTGAACACTTTATTTTCTTATGAATTTGAACGGCCGTCGTAATAGAACGAAATGGCTTTACAAGGTGGCCAACAATTTTGTCGAGATATTATAAGTTAAATTTGTTTGCTGTTTCAACTTATTTGGGGTTTTTTTCTAAAATAGTTATCGTTTCCATAAACCATATATTAACTTTTGAAAGAAGGTTGATTTTAGGGTCTGGGAGTCATGTTCGGAGAAGTCATGCAGAACATTTTGGCAAATGCTACCTTGAGGACGATTGCAATAAGCTGACTTTTTGTAATCTACCCAAAAGTCACAATTTTGTTTCTGAACAGTGGCTGAGATCGTGTTAATAAACCATTGACTAATTTGCTAGTATACTTAGTGCAAATCATATCATCTAGAATTAGCTCAGTAGAACATTGTGTATCCTTTTATACCAAGATTCTATACTTTGGCAACTGAAATTGACCGATCTATTAAATGACCATTATTTATTAAAGCGTTAAAGAATGTTGGTGAGTGGATAAGAAAGAACGAAACAACACAGAGATTAAGTCGGTACCAATAGTTCATCTTCAGAATTGTGTTACACCGCTACTGAATGTCAAAACCACTACTGGAATGGGGAAGTAGTCGATAAGACTGGAGACTGCGATTAGCAAGAGGAACATGCGGCCGACCACTACTGTCTACTCTGCAGTTGTTCCAGGGCCGATCTAGGTCAGATAGTGTCTATTGTAGACAGCACCCATAGACAGCATCGTTGTCCCGCAGTGCTCTCTTGCTCTCTCAGTGGTTGTTTCATTTACCCGCAATTTGTGGTAACTTCCATTCCATTTTTTTGTAATATCCATCTTCGAATTCTTTACAGTTTACCTTTTTGTGTTATGTACTTTTCCGGGATTTATTGATTTTACTGTTTAGTTACAAGTTAATGGGGAATGTCTTATTATGAAGTTTCTTCTAGTTGTACCACCGACTCCATAGATCGTACCGTTCAACCGGCATACTAGTACTCTCACAGGACGTAGGAGTGATTCACATGGTGGGAAGGGATGATTCATTGTTCATCTGGAGTTTAGTTACAGTTCACCTTCCTCTTAGTGTAGCGTCTGGAATCTAAGCGTCACAGCCTTGACTCTTGGAATCTGGAGTCTTATTCGTCTGAAGAGGATAAAAAGTCGGCAACGATGAAGCTCAAAATGTTTTTTTTTTTATCTCTTCTAACTAACTTCCAGGAGTCAAGTCTGTGACAGAGTCAGATTCCAGACGCTACACTAAGAGGAAGGAGAGCTGGAGCTAAACTCAACATTCACATTGTTAGCACTCTCACATTCAATTGTGTACATCAATTTCGTGGATAAAAGTGATGTGATATTTATTACCGATGTAGCTGTTCTTTTACAATGAAACCGCTACCAATGAGTTGTTCCGAGAGTTTACAAGCGTACTCGAGGCATGATAAGCTAAAACTTTCTTTCACAATGCTGAACCAATTACACACAATATAGTGATATGGACATTGTATTTTTTATTTTGAATAAGAACCGGTACTGTCTATATGAAAGATTGGCTTGTATGATTACAGGAAAAGCAATGTTCAAGATTATCTCATACAACGCCACTAGATTATCTCATGCAAACTGTGAAGTTATTTCTCGCTTTTACGGACCATACATTTTTAAAGATCCGAAGGTATATTTTAACCGAAGATAATTTGAAATGGAGTAAAATAGTATGTTAGGAATATTCTAATTGAGAGAGACGTATATCTATTTCACCTAAATGTATTGAGCCAATCGAAGCAATTAGACCAATAATATGATTATCTTGCAAACAGACAACACTTATATTTTTGGACTACTACGATAACGTCAATAGAGTTAATGTTTATCAAATCAATTACTGAGAAATCAACGTCAGAACTGGTCAGTCAACGCCCCTATCGTAGTACACAGATTGATAAAGCTGCCAATAGAAAAGAAGAAAGAAAAAACAAATGACTTGGCATCTTAAAACATATTCCATTTATTAATGACAAATGTATATGATCCGTTTGGTAATGAGTAATTTTTGTAATATCATAGTCGCGACTCAAGTACATAATTCTTCTGAGTTAGAGAATATATAGAATAGTTCGTACAATCCCAAAAATAATTATAGTAATTCACAGTACTAGTACGATTTAGCAGTTTTGTAACAAGGGTCAATAGAAAACTGCTAAAGATAAGGATGTTGAATGTGAATGTTTTACAGTATGTTTAAGCTTTTACTCAAGGAATGGTGTATTTTTAGGATAGTTCAGGTGTTTTGTTGGGTTAAATTAAAAAAATCTTTATAGTTACAGCTCTTTATTTGAAGTTTATTTTTGACTATGAAGGATTGTGAAGGACTGATTGCAGATCTCGAAACGTAGTGTTACTGATTTTTTGTTTCACTGAATGATGGCAAATGTCCGGAAAATCCTGTTTCCTTTAGTTACAGCTCTTTAAGATATTTTTCCTGAAGGCACCAAAAATAGGAAACAAATAATATAATTATGGTAAAGTAATATTTGGGGTAAATGATATCAGCATGTTAAAGTAACATTTGCGGTAAATTATATCATTATTTTAAAGTTACATTTGGGCTAAATGATATCATTATGGGAATGTAATATTTAGGGTGTATGATATCATTATAGTAAAGTAACACTCAGGGTAAATGATATAATTATGGTAAAGTAACATTTGGGGTAAATAATATCATTATGGTAAGGTAACATTTGGGGTAAGTAATATCATTATGGTAAGGTAACATTTGGGGTAAATGAATTGATTATAGGAAAGTAACATTTAGGTTAAATGATATCATTATGGTAATGTAACATTTGGGGTATCTTGTAATCACGCCAAAGAAATCGGTTGGAGATAAGAATTTAAAATGTTTAAAGTATGAATGGGAAAGGCGGTGTAAAAGAGTGGTATGTGTTTCTTTATTACTATTTCCAAAATCAACATTAAACTATAACTATACTATAAACTATACTGTATAGTATCAAGTCGTTATTTTAATATTTTACGCCGATTACATAATTAGCAAATATTCCTAATTTACATGCCTCGTTGAGTAATCAAAATATTTTATATGTATTTTCTGTCTTCAGAGGAGTTTTCGGAAACAAGAAATGGTCCTGAACTTAAATATTAAATAACACAACCAAAACCGTATTGCAACACCTTACGGTGCGGACCTCTGTATTTGTGTAAAGTATGTTCTGTTAGAAGAAACTAAGTCTACAAAGTGTCTTTGAATAATTTCGATAAGAATACTGATTTGAAACGATCCTGTGGATAACGTGGATGGCTTACACGCATAGTTCTCCAAATTACAGTAGAGCGTCGACTATCCGAAACATAGTGCAGGGGGGGTTTTCGGATAACCGATTTTTCGGATAATCGAACATTACTGTAAAAAACTTCTGTCTGGGTTTTTATAGGGGAATGGGTAGGACAGCTAAAAACACGTTTTGGGACTAGGACGCACAATAGCACCTTTTAACATCACACACGAAAGTATAAAAATACGTATTATGTGAAAGGTAACACATTAAATAGGGATTGGACATTAAAGTAAATAAAAGTTTGTCTCAGTGACTTAGATATCGAAGAAAACAGTACAAAATTTACTTAAATATGATAAAAAAGAACAGTACAAAATCCTTCCCAAATTAAATTACTTATGATAAAACAGTACAAAATTAACGTAAAAGAAAAAAGTTGAACGTGTTTGTTTGCTTAAGCATTGACACCAAGTTTTTTGCCACTGAGCCTAGTGGTGTTTTAAATACAGCAGCTGCACAGCATCATATTTATCTTGTTGTTCCAACCAATTTATGCCAGTCTCAAAGTACTGGAAGGCGTCTTCATTGGTACTTTTTCAACCAAGACGTTATGTTCATCAATGTCATCTTTAGGCTCTTGTAATTGTGCTTTTGCTGGTTTTTAATATCGCCAGAGGATCTAATCCATGAGCGACGCTGCGTGTTCAGTCGCATGGTAATAGTTTCCTATAAATCATACATCAATCTGCTGATTATCATGCGATTTTTATTGATACAATATATTTATCAATGAATATGAACTTTTCAATGATTTTCAACAATATAACCGATGCCAACAAGGCATGCACAAAAGAGCACAGCGCCTTCTGTATTCGGCAACAATAAGAGCCTTCATAATCATAATACACGACTTAAGACGGATAGGGCTGACCAATCGTAAAATTTCGGCGTGCTTTGGTTTTCGGTTAATCGGCGTTTCGGATGACCGACTTTCGGATAATCGACGCTCTACTGTAATTATAAATATTAGTTCCAAATATAGTTCTAAATATTACTCCATAACATTTAAATTGGCATACTATGGTCTAATTCCTCAATATTTTAAATGTTAAATCAGATTAAAGGGAGACCTTATGTTGAGCTAAAGAAAAAACGAACAGAATTGAAAAACCGCTAGGCTCGTTACAAATTTAATTTGCATTTGGATATTTCTGAGTTGCTGGCTTTGCCCTGCTTCTCTTGATTATAGTGTATTGTGGTAAAATTTGTGTTTTTATTCGTGGTAGGAGTATGAAATTATTGGTAGAGAAATTTCTGTTGTCATGGACTGACATGATCTCAACATCTACCGCAATGTATGAGTGCCAAAATCATAAAGCTCTAGGGCAGTATAAGCATTCCAAAAATACAGAAACAATCAAGAAGTATCCGCCTTTTGTTGTAGAAAGCATCCTACTGTTATGGTAAATTCATAGTGAGCTTCTGAGATATCAGGAAAAATACTGACATAATTTGGGTGAATGTTCGAAATATAAGTAGACTAACGACGTCTGCATGTAGATTAGCTGTAATGAATCTTACGAATGCGTTGCAGTGTAACATAGGTTAAATAATGAAATAGTATTATTACTCTTAGAAACGAAGATATATTATCCGCTACTACCCAGCACTCAATACTGTGTAATGACCCGGTTCATTCTTGGAGTAATGATGCGCACATTTATTCTGCTTATACCCCCAGTACATCTTCCTTTGAACTCTCCTATTCCCCGAGCTTTAAGATTATCTAGTCGAGTTTGGGTTTGAAAAATATTTGTCTACGTTAAGATTATATTTCAGAGTACAGGAAGGGTAAAATAAATTTTCATCACTCCATGTTAAATTATAGGCATTTTAAATAGATCATTTAGGCAGTTTTTACCCTTAAAACTTCTTATATATGATGCAAATGTATATGATGCAAATAAAATTGTATCTATTGTATGCGATTAATTCTCTTTGAATAAATGTAACGTGATAACACTGCTAGGACAGCTGTAATTTCCCGATGATCTGCAAGCGCTCTCTTAGCTGTAATGGAACTCTGATTTTCCAACTCCGGATCATTAGTTTTTCTATGGATTACAGTAAACTTTTATCAAGTAGTGTAATACAGTAGAGTTGTGTGGCTAAGCTATCTGTAAAACTTTTAAGTATTATCGAGTTTTTAACAGTGTAATTAATTAATAATTAAATTTTGGAAATTAGGTAATGAATAATGTAGTAGGTTTAATTACTCGTACATTACAATTAATTGTTTTGTTAAGTAACCATGATATTGTACGTGTATTTGTATGTTGTACAGGGCTCGGGTGTGGCGGTGCGGTGTTGCTCCGCTACGTTTGTTGAATAAGTAACGGTCCCCAGTCTAGTCGTAAATATTGTGGGCTATCGTATGTAGCCTCTAGCCGCTGCCGCTGCACTCCACCCGGCTACCTGCAATACTGCTCGGCTACCTGCAATACTGCTCGGGTGTGGCGGTGCGGTGTTGCTCCGCTACGTTTGTTTAATAAGTAACGGTCCCCAGTCTAGCCGCTGCCGCTGCACTCCGCCCTCTACCATCAATACTGCTCGGCTATCTGCAATACTGATCGACTACCATCAATACTGCTCGGCTACCATCAATACTGCTCGGCTACCTGCAATACAGTTCGGCTACCATCAATACTGCTCGGCTACCTGCAATACAGTTCGGCTACCTGCAATAAATGTTCGGCTACCTGAAATACTGCTCGGCTATCTGCAGTACCGCTCGGCTACCATCAATACTGCTCGGCTACCTGCAATACTGCTCGGCTATCTGCAGTACCGCTCGGCTACCATCAATACTGCTCGGCTACCTGCAATACAGTTCGGCTATCTGCAATACTGCTCGGCTATCTGCAGTACCGCTCGGCTACCTGCAATACTGCTCGGGCGGACCACCTTTAATACTGCAATACAGTCCAGCCGTAAATATTGTAAGCTACTATCGTATGTAGCCTCTAGCCGCTGCCGCTGCACTCCGCCCGTCTACCTGCAATACTGCTCGGCTATCAGCAGTACCGCTCGGCTATCTGCAGTACCGCTTGGCTACCATCAATACTGCTCGGCTACCTGCAATACAGTTCGGCTATCTGCAATACTGCTCGGCTATCTGCAGTACCGCTCGGCTACCTGCAATACTGCTCGGGCGGACCACCTTTAATACTGCAATACAGTCCAGCCGTAAATATTGTAGGCTACTATCGTATGTAGCCTCTAGCCGCTGCCGCTGCACTCCGCCCGTCTGCCTGCAATACTGCTCGGCTATCTGCAGTACCGCTCGGCTATCTGCAGTACCGCTTGGCTACCATCAATACTGTTCGGCTACCTGCAATACAGTTCGGCTACCTGCAATACTGCTGCTATCTGCAGTACCGCTCGGTTACCTGCAATACTGGTCGGGCGGACTACCTGCATATAGTCCAGTCGTAAATAATGTGGGCTATCGTATGTAGCCTCTAGCCGCACGGTGTTGCTCGTTCAATTTATATACATAAATATAATTCAAATTTGCAATGGTAATTTTTTTTTGTGGTAATAATCTCGTATCTATAAGGAAATTGGCACAAAGCAACTCGTATCTGTAATTTTATGTCTCGTGTCTCTGGGGGATGAAAACTTCAACTTACGTTATGTAACATGTAAGACCTGTTCTGTGTGGAAACTTGGATTTCTGTTTAGATTGTTCAAACATCTTAATTTTCATTCACATATTTTCATTAATGCTTATCTTCGTTGTGTAAGGAGTTAGTCAATTGAATATATGTATAATTTATTTTTTACTACGTAGTTTATATTGTAATTTCAAGTGATGCTCTTGTTTCAGGTGAGTAAAACTGGTAGTCAGGCTCTTCGGCACTTTCACTGTGACGTATACAGCAAGTGAGTCGTTGCAGTTCTATATGCAATTATTATATTGCGGTTAACTTTTATTTTTATTTTATGGTTTTGGTTAGTTTTTATAACTTTAAATTTATTCTTTTTTTGCTTTAACGTTTTATTTTACATTCAAAGTTTATAGTGAAGATAAAGTTTAAAAATGCCTATGAGAACAGAGAATATCGTGTTAACATAACAGATAACTAGGGTAGTGACCCCTTTTTATTAAATTCTCAAATACATAATCCGCAAATTTATTATCGTTATAGCTGTTGAGAACTTTTAATTTTTAATTACAAAATACAATTAGAGTAAGTAACTGGCAAAAGTTTGAACTGTTTTTTATGTAGGCATGTACCCAGTTTTTAGAAATCTTGTAAATATTATTTTATAGAACATAATGACTTCCCATAGTAACTTGATGGAACATTTAAGCCGTATTGGTATGACCACAGTGATCCTCTTAAAAACCAATAAATAATATTGGTGAATCAGTGGATGTATACATTACAGTGGGAAAGGGAAAGGAAGTTTACGAGGTCCACTTAAGGACGGACCACAGTCCAGATAAGAGTTGTTATCACAAGCATAACTCTGTCAGCGACGACCCCCTAGGGAACATTTCCTTGACGTTGTCACTTACTAGTATCGTATGCCCTTGGGGAGCCATAGAGAACTGTTCGCATTTCCAAGACTCGTTTCTAACCGCAAGGACATCGTTTTAAATATTATTGGGGACGCCGGAAACTACCATAATGTCGTTGATTGTGCCAAACCTGAGCGGTGCCAAACTTGTAATTTCTTGGGCCATCATACAATCCTCTCAGTTATAGAACGCCTCAGAAAATAGCCTGTGTCGTGGAAATAATACAAAAAAACTGTACCTAATTTGTACTAGACGATGGTAACTCATTAAATTAATTTGTTTGAAGATAAGAAATCGGTGTGTGTTGACTGAAACATTCTAAAAGTACTTAAATCCCCCATCCGAAGTCTCAAACTAGGGATGTCTGGGTGTGTACTATGAATTGATAAAAAGGCAGAATATATAATGATGTAACTTAATAAAACATGATCTTGGCCCTCAGGCTTATACGGTTAGTGTTATAATTTGCTTCACATTGCCTCCAAAACCTTACTATTGCAATTGAATTCGGAATATTTCGACCTCGCTGTGGAAAGCCACCTTTAGTCAATACGTGTTTAACCGAAACTGCATATAATACATATCCGCTTTTCCAAGTGAGTTGACGCGGGAAGGAAGAAGCTGTAGCGTGATTCGCTACAAATTCATCATCAATGAGTCGATTTGGTCGTTGATTATGTAAGTTTCAGCCAATCACGATACAGTCCTGCACCCGTCATTTTACCTGTACTGGCGTATACGTATTATTGGCAGTTTCGGTATACAATTTGTTAACTGATTATGGCTCTCTACAGCAGGCTCGAAATAATTTAAGAATATTGGTAAAATTTCGGCTCATTGTGAACAGGAACACGTATATGTTAATAATTATCTTAAATTTTTCGAGGTTTTTTAACTTATAACGTAAACCGTGGATTGGTTGAGTTGATATAGATAAGGAAGTAATACAAACTATTATATAAAATATAAAAGTTCAAGTTTTAGAAGTTATTTTTTACGTTTGATGTATGTGGCATCAGACAATGGACGAAGTGAATAAAAAGTAGAACCTACTAGCTTGGCTTAACAATAACTATTTTGAGGTTAACAAGTACGAGCTATTTGTAAGAAGTAGTAATTTATCCAGTCTGTCACATTAGTAAAATCTACTAGGTAGCTAATACTACCACTGTAGAATCTACGTAGAAGTTACTTCCTAAGGTCAAGATGCAACTAACTTTTGATTTATAAAATATCAGATCAACAAATAACACAAGCCAGTACTAGAATAATTTTTATTTTCAGTTACAAATAGTTTTCCCTTGTTGGAGGACGAAATGTGATACTTATAATGCTACTCAGTATTCAATTACTTTTATATCTGCTTTTCGAGATAAAATATTTTTTTAAAGTGTAAATAAAAATGTCACTAAAATTATTTTTAAACCTCTAGCAGATTTAAAATTAAAAGAAAATATCGGTTTGTATTAAGTAACAGTTAATTAGTAAAAAACCGTTACTTAACAGTTCAAAAAACAAAAATTAATGTCATGTATTAAATATTACAGTTTTATTTGTTGGTTATAAAGTTTTATTCATAATTAGCTATTCCTCTCAATCATTAAAAATGTTAGAAAGATGTGTCATAAGGAAATGTTCTTCAAACTCTGTAGCATGTTAAAATTCGTTATATTAAATAAATAAGTACAATAAATATTTAAAAAAGACTATCTCAGAAGTGTCATAAGGAAATGTTCTTCAAACTCTGTAGCATGTTAAAATTCGTTATATTAAATAAATAAGTACAATATAAATATTTAAAAAAGACTATCTCGGAAGTGTCATAAGGAAATGTTCTTCAAACTCTGTAGCATGTTAAAATTCGTTATATTAAATAAATAAGTACAATAAATATTTAAAAAAGACTATCTCAGAAGTGTCATAAGGAAATGTTCTTCAAACTGTGTAGCATGTTAAAATTCGTTATATTAAATAAATAAGTACAATAAATATTTAAAAAAGACTATCTCAGAAGTGTCATAAGGAAATGTTCTTCAAACTGTGTGTAGCATGTTAAAATTCGTTATATTATTAAATAAATAAGTACAATAAATATTTAAAAAAGACTATCTCAGAAGTGTCATAAGGAAATGTTCTTCAAACTCTGTAGCATGTTAAAAAACGTTATATTAAATAAATAAGTACAATAAATATTTAAAAAAGACTATCTCAGAAGTGTCATAAGGAAATGTTCTTCAAACTGTGTAGCATGTTAAAATTCGTTATATTAAATAAATAAGTACAATAAATATTTAAAAAAGACTATCTCAGAAGTGTCATAAGGAAATGTTTTTCAAACTGTGTAGCATGTTAAAATTCGTTATATTAAATAGATAAGTACAATAAATATTTAAAAAAGACTATCTCGGAAGTGTCATAAGGAAATGTGCTAAGTTAGACTATCTCAGAAGTGTCATAAGGAAATGTTCTTCAAACTCTGTAGCATGTTAAAATTCGTTATATTAAATAGATAAGTACAATAAATATTTAAAAAAGACTATCTCAGAAGTGTCATAAGGAAATGTTCTTCAAACTGTGTAGCATGTTAAAATTCGTTATATTAAATAAATAAGTACAATAAATATTTAAAAAAGACTATCTCAGAAGTGTCATAAGGAAATGTTCTTCAAACTCTGTAGCATGTTAAAATTCGTTATATTAAATAAATAAGTACAATAAATATTTAAAAAAGACTATCTCAGAAGTGTCATAAGGAAATGTTCTTCAAACTGTGTAGCATGTTAAAATTCGTTATATTAAATAGATAAGTACAATAAATATTTAAAAAAGACTATCTCAGAAGTGTCATAAGGAAATGTTCTTCAAACTGTGTAGCATGTTAAAATTCGTTATATTAAATAAATAAGTACAATAAATATTTAAAAAAGACTATCTCAGAAGTGTCATAAGGAAATGTTCTTCAAACTGTGTAGCATGTTAAAATTCGTTATATGAAATAAATAAGTACAATAAATATTTAAAAAAGACTATCTCAGAAGTGTCATAAGGAAATGTTCTTCAAACTCTGTAGCATGTTAAAATTCGTTATATGAAATAAATAAGTACAATAAATATTTTAAAAAAAACTATCTCAGAAGTGTCACAAGGAAATGTTCTTCAAACTCTGTAGCATGTTAAAATTCGTTATATTAAATAAATAAGTACAATAAATATTTAAAAAAAACCTATCTCAGAAGTGTCATAAGGAAATGTTCTTCAAACTCTGTAGCATGTTAAAATTCGTTATATTAAATAAATAAGTACAATAAATATTTTTAAAAAAACTATCTCAGAAGTGTCATAAGGAAATGTTCTTCAAACTCTGTAGCATGTTAAAATTCGTTATATTAAATAAATAAGTACAATAAATATTTAAAAAAGACTATCTCGGAAGTGTCATAAGGAAATGTTCTTCAAACTCTGTAGCATGTTAAAATTCGTTATATTAAATAAATAAGTACAATAAATATTTAAAAAAGACTATCTCAGAAGCTTTTCTCTGAGTTTTGCATTACAGTGTTTCCTCGAAACTGTAATACACCCTCGGAGTAAGGTAACTCTTCTAGTTTGTAAAGTGTTTTTAAGAATAAAACTTCGCCATTTTCCAAGAACGCCAGGCATAGACGTCATAGTTGTTTCTGTAATATGTTCTGCTGTATACTAAACCTTATTTATGTTTATTGTGGAAATGTTGCATTTTTGGAGAATTTTCAGTATTTTAATTCTAAACATAATTTATTAAAGTTCTTGGGTGGCAGTTGCAAAATGAGAAACAACAATCGCCAAACTATATTAACTATAATTACGTTATAAATAATTCATACAAATTTCAAATTAATAGCTTTCTGTGTAATAATGTAGAACAAATTCGTTATTTTCATATGAAAATGTGAAAATAAATAAAAAAAAAAACAAAGAAAGAAAACAAGAACAAGCTACAACTCTTTATTTACTTCAAAGTTAAGTCGTATCTAGCTCGTCCGGAGAAATATGAGCTACAACCAGGGATTAGTTACTGCTACCTTTTTGTTCATGCCAAACCCAGTTATAACTTAAAGAAGTTAAGCATTAACATCAACTACTTTTTATTAACACCGCCGATTGTATTTAACACAGACGTTGATTTTATCTCCAAGTATTTTTTTACAGTTGATTTTAGCTCCAGTTCATCTTCATGTAAGTACAGCGTCTGAAATCTGACGCTGTCACACACTTGACACCTTGAATGGAGTCATGTTCTTCTGAAGAGATCCAAAAAAGTCGGTGATGGACTGGAGTTAAACCCAACATTCACATTGAATTAACCATTTTCACCATAGCTACGTTATGTATAGACATAGAGTTTGCTCATCAGGAAATTCTAAGTGACGATGGCCTTGCAGCGAAGACCTGTAATTTTTTGGGATTCACATTTATTTCTAAACCAAAATATTTTATCATATATTTCAAAATTAAATTTGGATGTTGAAGATGATTAAAGATTAAAACGGTTTTTTTTTGGTTTTTTTACTAATGTTGTACGTGATTAAAATCCCTTTTGTAAATGTTGTAATTCAAACACTAACTGTGCTTAGCGTAATAAAATACATAATTAACAAAAACTTTACAGAATATGACAGTGGCAACTTTTCTTCATTATGAATGCATTTCGCGTTTGAGCTATGGGCGGTTGGGCGTGAGTAGTGAACATGCAATCACTCACTACTGACAACTTATTACTAAAATTACTGTCTTCAGGAGGAACTTGTGGATCTCTTCTCATTTACAGTTGTTTCATGTCACAAACAAGAGAAGATCCAAATTCTGATGAGTCTATACGATATTACGCAGTTTTAAGTGAGAGATTACCAGGTCCAATAACTATAGTCAGTCATAACTGATTATAGCGTGTGTTCAAAATTGTTTGGACACTGAAGGGATCTTGGAAACTACAAGAGATACAGCAAAGATTAAATGAACAAAGTTGTACGTAATAATAAGACCAACAAATCAATTATTGGTTCGTTCACTCACTGCGATCAAAAACTGTTTTTTGGGATAAATATTCAAACTGACACAGTTCTTTTATTAGTACCTATATAGTAAAGTTCTTTTACATGGAATCTGCATGAAATTTCTTCTAGTTTTAAATATTATAATTAAAATTTATTAAGTCCTGAAAGCACGGGAGTGTAGGCTTTAAGTAAAATTTTTTACGACCCTTTAATTACTTAATTAAAAAAAAAAACTATTGTTACTGATTTCTAAATTACTATAACTTAATATTTTCCGTGTGGTTTTTATCAAATAAATATTAAATCATTGCATGAAAAATACCTTAACCCTACACCCTATGCTTTCTGAACGTGAACAATATAATATTTAAAGACTAGAAGAAATTTCATGCAGATTTCAAGTGAAAATCGTTAAAATATACGTACTAATAAGAAAACTGTGACAGTGTGAAGATGTTTAGCAAAACCTGTTTTTTGAGCGTAGCGAGTGAACGACGAACCAATAGTTAAGTTAACCACATTGATTTGTTTGTCTTGTTATTACGGACCATCTGTCCATCTTTGCTGTATCTCTTATAGTTTACAAGATCCCTTTAGTACGCATAAAATTTGGGACACGCAGTAGTCATTGAATCAATACATAAATAAAAATAATAGACGTTTTATTTTATTGTTAACACTACTTGTAACAGTATGTCTTCTATTTGAAAAGTAAATTTTGAAATCGATTTTCTTGCAACAGGAAGAAGATGTCAGAACCGGCACTAACGTAGTTTCTTTGCAGTAATGAATGGCGATTGTAAATTCCGCAAACAAAGCAAGTTACGCTTCAATGAAAGTGAACAATGGTTGCTACGACGTAGCCGCTAGTTGGTGGATTTATGGTCCGTGATTGGGAAACAATCCGACGTTGTGGCTTCATGTTTTGTAAAAAATCGTTTCGTCTATAATAATGATATTTTTTACGTCGAACTCTGGTAATCAAATTACTCTGGTAGTATTTAATGCTACACAAAGGTATCTTTTCTAAGATATTATAAATTGATGCCAAATTAACGTTTTTAAGAAAATACGTGTTTGACAAGCGCTCGAAGACCTGCAGCTGTGAAATTGAGTAATTCACAATGGTTCCGAAAAGAGAAACAGAACCATTCGGCTAAGTAGTTTTCTGCACCCCGTATACTTTTCTATCTAACTCTTAGCAGCTATTATCGCATGAAGGCGAGGAAGAATGTAACTTTGATCTTGGGACAAGATGACAAACATTTGCGTAAAAACTCTTAATTGAAAAACAAAGTGGTGTCAAGATTAGTACAGCGATGTTTCGCAGCATTTCTACACCCTAAAATTTCAACTAAACTCAACAGGTAGCAGATTCACTTGGTTACGCAACATCTATATAGCAGTCCTTGTTGGTCCTAAACCGTTATACAAAGTATGTAGCAGAAATGCAACGGCGGAACGGTTCAACAAGGGAGTGCGTGGGAAAAGTTCAGAAAATTATAATGAACGTCTAGTAGGCCTACACATTTATCAAGCAGAATTGGATGTCCAACTACCACAGTTGGGCTGTTTTAATTTATGACTGGAAATTGATTTATAACAGACAATAATTTTCGAGAAGCCATTCTGGATGGAAAGTATTCACGTTGCCTCCAAGGTAAGGAAGAGTAGGAAATAAATTAACTTAAGTTCTTAGGCCTACGCGGCCGGTACCATAACTAACACCAAAGACTTCCGGTTCATAGTGCATGGAAACATTGCTCACACAATTAACTTAACAATTAACATCTTGAGATATTTCGGCCTCCCTGTGGAGAGCCATCTCCAGTCAACAGATGTTTAACCGAAACATTTTGTTGATGTTGGTTAATGTTTATTGATAAAACGAACTGTGTCAGTACTGTGTTGGCCATCAAACCATGTCCTCAAAGTAAGCGTTTGAAAGATTTTAATTCAAATATACATACTATGTTAAGTTATACTGGCAGAAACAGAACAAGGCTATCTGTTATACACAAATTAATATAGTTTTTGTTAGGCCAGAAATTACCAATTATGTAGTAATTATAAGTTGAAGGTGTTTTAAATTTGCGTCTCAAATAGCAAGGACGCGATATTTATTTATATAATATTGCTTTATAATTCGTAGGTTGTAGGATTCAAAAAGTGGTCCCTTCTTATTTTCTTTATTTTCACACTTGACCTTTGAGGAACATTTTGAGCTGGATTTCAATTCAATACAGGATTTACGTTTATAAAGGAAACTGGTCAATATTAAATTCCTGAATGTTCTGTATCTAGCATTAAATAAAATTTGTTCGAATTTTTCAATTGCTGATTTTTTTCAGTTGTGGGCTATTCAAAGTTCATGTATTAAATCTGACCCTGCTCGTCCAGTGATGGACGCACATACCAACAGTGTTGTTTAGATACATACAGTATGTATCATCCGACTACTAAAGTGTATCCTCTACTAGAAACCTCATAAACTGTAGGTTATACATGAGAGAATTGCGTTTATAGTACTCGTCGACAACATGATTATTGTCAAGAATGCAATGGGTTCAACAGCATTGAACTTACCAAACGAAACGCTCTTTTTATATTATTTATATTTTTTCTTTCACTTTATTTATTTTTCTCTGAGTGCTCCCTGCTACCCTCTGTATGCACGCTGTCCTGCCAGTCCTTATTGACATCCTTTCACATAAACTAAATATTTAACATGGGTAATGTAACATGTATATAAACTAACGTTGTATTAAACTACTTTTTCACTCCCTTACAAATTAGTATCTGACATTATCATAAATATTACTAAATGTTAATAAAAACACTACTTTTCCAAATTGTTTTTTTTTTTGACGAGGCCTTTCAAAACCAAAGGTTTCATCTTCAGGCAACTTCATAAATAAAGAAATAAAAAAGTAAACAGGCCTCGTCAAAAAAATAAACAATTTGGAAAAGTATTGTTTTCCTCAACATTTAGTAATCTTTAAAGAATTTTCCAACTGTTCCAAGAATCTTTAATGACATTATCATATAAATTATTTTATACATAATTAATGCATGTCAGTAAAGGACCGATAACATAAGAAAATAATGAAGCTGTAAAGGGTATCTTGTTACTCGTGCGTGATGACCACTTTTTGCCATGTGGCCATAATTTATGTAGTAGGTACATGACAGAGTTTAATTGGGTAACCGCCCGCACCGCCTTAATTAACTGATTATACATTCGCTGCTAATTATGATATCTGGGCAGCCTTATTAAACTAATTGAAAGCATAACAATGAAACTTGTTATAATAATGGATATTCAGGACGATATTGAGGTCGTGAAGTTTCGTTGTGTATTTGACCTTATTATGAATCTTGCATTTCGTACTCTCTGATATAATTTTTCTTCCAGACCATCAGTTGATAGCAATCTCTTTAGCCGGGATTAAAAATTTGTTCAAAATTAACACGCCACAAAATTAATTGCTTACTTTTCCAAGTTTATTATTTATTCGTTTGCTTTTATACCGAACGACCTAATTTATGATTTTAAAAGACAGAGTTGTGTTAACTTGTAACAAAATTTTGATTACAAACTTTTAAACCGGTTTTCAGGATCCGAAAAGATTGTTTATGCCACTCATATAGTTAGTTACAACTTCACAAAAATAAATTTAAATGCTTGAACATCGTAAAAGTATTGACTTACTGATTAACTACTATTTACAATTATTAATTGATTCATAATCGTAGTTTGTCAGTAAATATTGCATAAACGTGTACCGCTTGTAACAATCCCCTCGGTCTTTCTGCGCTTGCTGGCCCATCCATTCATCAAGATGGACGCTGATTGGTCGCCCGGGACTCGTTAGTCGCTGTCGTTATCGTTATCGTACCAGGCCCGCATCGTAGAGTCTTACGTGGCTGTCGGAAAATCTTTCACGGAGTGGGTCTTCATGATTTACCATCCTTTTATCGTCGGTCGCGATTCATCCCTGATTCTAGTTTGTGGCCAGCAGTTTTACCCGTTCTTCGTATATTTTATTTATTCTTCCGGATCCTATGGTGGGATCAGAAAACCCGTAATGAGGTTCTGGTCATCACTATCCCTCTGTATCTGGACGTACGGCAATTGTTCCCAGTTAGTGGAATGCGGTTTCAGTGTTGATCGTAGCTCACTTGTTCAACTTCCTTCTCTGTTCTTGTGGTTTCTCGTATTTTTGCTAGTAGTTAAATTTATTTTAATGCCCCACTCTTTTCAAAAAGCCGACTTTAGAATCATTGACATTATGTCAGCGCGATTAGGAGGCGGATGTAGTTAACATATACCAGCTTTGTTTTAACAACCGCTTTGCCAATATTTTCATAACAGTTATTAACTAACGCCTGATTTTTTAAAGACAGCTTTACCAATATGTCACCGCGATCAGGAGGCGGATGTAATTAACCGACGCCAACTTTGTTGTAACGACAGCTTTACCAATATTTCAGGGCGATAAAGAGGCGGATGTAATTAACCGACGACAACTTTGTTTTAACGACAGCTTTGCCAATATTTCAGGGCGATAAAGAGGCGGATGTAATTAACCGACGCCAACTTTTTGTAACGATAGTTTTGCCAATGTGTCAGCACGATCAAGAGGTGGATGTAATTAACCGACGCCAACTTTGTTGTAACGATAGTTTTACCAATGTGTCAGCACGATCAAGAGACGCATGTAATTAACCGACGCCAACTTTGTTGTAACGATAGTTTTGCCAATGTGTCAGCACGATCAAGAGGTGGATGTAATTAACTGACGCCAACTTTGTTGTAACGACAGCTTTGCTAATATGTCAGCACGATCAAGAGGCGGATGTAATTAACCGACGCCAACTTTGTTGTAACGATAGTTTTGCCAATGTGTCAGCACGATCAAGAGGTGGATGTAATTAACCGACGCCAACTTTGTTGTAACGATGGTTTTGCCAATGTGTCAGCACGATCAAGAGGTGGATGTAATTAACCGACGCCAACTTTGTTGTAACGATAGTTTTGCCAATGTGTCAGCACGATCAAGAGGCGGATGTAATTAACCGACGCCAACTTTGTTGTAACGATAGTTTTGCCAATGTGTCAGCACGATCAAGAGGTGGATGTAATTAACCGACGCCAACTTTGTTGTAACGATAGTTTTGCTATATGTGTCAGAACGCTATAGATTTAAACAATGATCTTGAAAGTGAAAATGTAATTGCATGGATTTCACATAGGTGCACTGGGTGTCTTCTAACACAGTACGCCATTTTGCCATTTACGGGTGCTTTAAGTTTTTTGCCACCTTTTGGATAATCTTAGGAAAGGCGCATGTATCTGTATAGTCCGTGATGAGTCTTTATGAACGGTATGTTTAAAGTATATTGCGACAGATTGCGGGTGTATCGAGTGGACCTTTGGTATGTGTATTTTCTACATACACAATCTATACACAAAACGATTCCCCGCTCAGGTGATGACTTCAGGTGCTGGAAGAAGGGAAGGTGCATCGGCATTTTGCCACGCTACCCATTGTAACAGTGAACTTGGCGCCTTGACGATAGAAACATATTTGTTGTTTATTTGGAGTTGTAAAACTTCCGCGCGAAACTAATTATCGGCCAGTGAACATTTAGGGAGAAGGGGTTGTAAGGTGATGTAACGGGAGTATTAAAGGGAGGAGAAGGGTTCAACAAAGTAGCCCGACAAAGGCAACTAATGACGCAAATTAGATTCCACGAGTCGGTTTCAATTAACAAAACAAATTATATTACTCAGTTTGTTTACACTCCCCTTCTCGGCTCATTGTTCTTTACAGATTAACCGTTATTAAATAAATCATTATTGCGGCATACTATAATACGTACACGGTCATGCATAACCAGGGTCAGTGACCACCTTCATTCTTTCATTTCTAGACGGTGTCGCCAATTGAACTAAAAATGTGTGGATCTTTGTATGTTAATGAGACCTGCTTTTTGACGAATCATACAATTTTGAGCGGTGGACCTCCTGGGGCGCACTCCAACCCAAAATTTTCATATGGTAACACTCCACATGTGACATGGATGTGTTGGAAGAAATAAAAACAGCAGTGTCTGACCTTCGATTTGTCAGTGGCGAGTACGAACTGTTAATTTGCAATTTGTAGAGAAAAGACACGCCACAAAACAGTGTGGTAAAATCTGTGGATTCTGAAGGTATCCTGACTTGCTTTTACTTATCAGAATTAAACCACTGAATACTGTGAAGATATGTAGCTGAACCTGTGCTGGGCAGCTTTATCCAGAGTTATCAACATCCGTTTTTGTCCTTGGTTCCTCGATAACTTCTCCAGAGTAGCTATGGAAAACCTTTCCTGCATACTATTCTCAAAAAGGTGTATTATCTAAAAGGATAATAGTATTTATAATTCAAGGGCATTGTCTCCCAGGTTGAGCAGGATACTTAGTATACAGGGGTCTGCATCGATAAGAGCTCAATATTGACCGGCTGTGGTAGGTTGGATTTTCTCGGACTTGGCAGGAATTTTGCTGAAGCAACGTGCTTGTTTGTTTAATAACTTCCATTCCGTCCTAGTTTTTTTAACAATCCTTCAAAGTGTAGTGCTATGGATGGAACTCCTTAACTAGCAGGGAAGCCATGTAAATCTTCCTAACTGGTGACATAGAGACTAGAGAGATATTCTACTATCTCAATTTTAAAATATTTTCAAAGTCTCATTACTGTTTGGTTAGTAAATCGTATTAATATTGTTACGTTGGAGGCTGCAAAGCCGTGTCATTTGGCAAAAGTAATAGGTGGTATAGGTGAGGATGACATTGGTTGTTAGTATACAATACTGTACCCAAGAAGGGAGACGTCCTTTGCAGCTTTGCTAGTCTTCCTATCCGTCAATGTAACATCCAAATTCTGTGAGGAAGAAATATAGTTTAGAGCAAGGGTCGTAATTCGAAAGTAGTCTTCCTGAGGCAAAATTTTACTGGAGTAAACATTCTCTCGCTTCCATTCACTCTGAAATGTGAGAACACTCAGAAGAAATACATTAGTTTTTAACGTTAATATAGATATGAATCGATCACTGTGGCTTTCATTGTGATGGCCTAGTTTTTACATAATTAACGTTTAGTTTAGTTATAGTTCGATAAATACTTGGATACAGGTGCCTTAGTGGAAGTGATATAACATGTTCGGTTACAGTCCTTTCATTCGTAAGATCAAATATTTTTAATAGGATATTTATAATATATTTATATAATATATTATATAATATATTTATAATATATTTTTCCACTGGCTTTGTGCTGTTTGGTTTAAACCTCCTACAGTATTAAGCATGAGTAACTGCACAAGTCATAGTGTACATTTTTTGTGAAATCCGTATGGTTTGAATTTTGTGTAAGATTCCCAGGCGAGTCGTTTTATTTACGTCTTCCATCCTTGGAGTTCACTCGCCTTCTGTTCATATTTAATCGCAATCGACCCCTGACCGATCAATCTATAAAATCATGGCACGTTATTCCAGTTCCTTCTAAACAAGATTCCCAGCAATGTTGTTACTTAATATTACCATGGGTTCTCCTCCCTTGAGTGCAAATTGGGCGAATAAAATTTTTGCCTATGTATAATTGAAAAGTTTGTCCCAAATTAAGCGAAAATTTGACACAAAGTACAATCCTGTAAAGTAAATTCTAATGTTACATGGTGAGAGGTAGGGGGGCTGGACCATATTTTTACATTGTTAATTTTCCTATTTTTTTATCTAGAACTGTTTGTTTGGTTTTTTTTTATTCCTCATTAGGAACTAAAATTTGTATATTACTCCCTCCAGATAAAGAACTAAACAACTTTACATGTATTGTAAAACCTCTCAGTATATGGGCGGCTTTACTCATAGTATGTAATGTTCCACACGAACTTGAACTCTACTGTTTGTATTTGGTTAGAAAATAAAACAATACATGAAACTCGGACAATTAGGTAGTTTCTACATTTAATACTGTAATTATCAAACTCAGGAAAATAAAAAAAATAAAAAATAATCTTCAAAGCGAGTCGCTCTGTACTCACACTTGATATTTTATTAGGAAACTTAGCTGTTATGTCTGTTTGAAGTACAACTGTGTAAACAGCACAGCTGACAAGAAACTAAGGTGGCCCTCTTACCTGACGTTCGAAACTTCCTTTGAACCTTTTCTGTTATTACTTTATTAGGTATATGCACCGTAGTAATGCCAATCTCATCTATGTTATAAATAGATTGGGACTGGAACTTGTATTGAGTCATAAAAAGTCTACCACATTTACTCTGTTGAAAGCAGTTGCTCTTCTCAGGCTTGTTGGTCTTGGAATGCTTAGATATAAACTTTGGTGGTGGTGTATGAAAGGCATTTTTATATTATTACTCGTAACAAACTGAAACATAAAAGTTATTATTGTTTTCTGGCTCATTGCGTAGTACAATTTAGTTGCCATTTATAAATATTTATCCAGCAGAATCTCTATCTCATTTTGGAACATTGGAAATCTAATCCTTGTTTTTGGTCGTTCTATAATTTTTTTAAATACCGTTCGGGTGTTTTTTTTTTTTTTTTTTTTTTTTTTTTTTTTTTTTTTTTTTTTGCTAATTTTGGTATGCAGCAGTAGATCATTACCTCTACTGTTAGGTTACTTTGACCTCTCTCCACAAAACTAAGAACAGCTGTTCGCTTGTGGGCAGGCGTATGTTTATTCCACTTCTTATATCCCATCCCACTAAATTATAAATTCGAAAGTTTGAATGTTTGGATATTTGCATGTTTTGATGTTTGGAGGTTTGTCCTCGAATCACGATGAAACTGCTATACTGATTGCGCTGAAATTTGGAACAGGTATAACTTTTGGTCTGAACTAACATTTAGAGTGCTTTGTATCACCCATAACACATTCATTTCGCCAAATAAAGTCGAATTCAAATTGAAAAATTAGTTTGTTTACTTTCGAATGTTACGATAAGAACGAAACGTAATAACGTTTCATAATTCAAATTAAACTGGCACTAAACAGCTCTTGACAGCTATAATTCGACAAAATTTCTAAAACATCTTTTTAACTAATGAAAATAAAAAGATAATGGCGGGCGACTTATTATGCCAAAACACCGGGGGTGAATTTAAACGACCAGAACAGACCCAATTGACCGCAGCAACTTTTTAGTTGTACGATACACTTTCGTCATTGGGATAAAAAGGCTAACTCTTATTGTTACTGAAGCCATCGAAGAACTTCAATAAATTATCATGGAATGTGGGAGGGAAATACTAATCTTATAAAAACTGTTTCACTTTACGACTTCAGGATCCCAAACCTGTTCTTTAAACTTAAATCAAAATTGGATCAGGAGATTGGAATAGCTTTGAGTGACTATCGATTATCTCTAGACTGTTTATTATGTCATAGAAAAAGAATACATAGATATATTGTCCAGTTTTTCAACAGAAAATTGCGTGCGAAGACGCGGGTAACTGCTAGTGCATTAATAAGTATGAAAGGAATTATTAAACGGAAATTTAGTTAATATATATAATGCTAAAGGAATCAATGAACCATGAGCATGTATTAAGGGAGGATTAACCATATGGTGAGATGTGGCTAAAGCCTCCCTCAAAGCACATTTTTACGTTGAACTGCTCTGGGTACAGAATCTACCACACAATTTTGAAGCTTTTTTGCACACTATCAACGTTAGTAGCTGATTTTAATTGTAATACTTAAATTTAAATAACTATCTCTTTACAAATATTTTATTGAACTTACATCAAAAGTGATGTAACTCTCCAAACAGCTCTTTCTGTAACTCCCGTGCCCAAAATATTAGTAAATTTAAAACTAGTCAGTAAAGAAGAAGGAGCTGATCTAATTAACTTTAGAGCAAGAAAATCAAAAGTGTGTTAGACCATCACTTACAAAATGTAAACTGTACAGGGTTAATAAATATGTTGATGAATTTAAAAAGGCAAATACTTTATTTATTGTCCTCTTTCATTGAAAAAACGCTGTGTTTGAAGTATTAACATTTATTTCCAATAGAAAAAGTTTTAAAATATTGTCATTGGAAATGTATCGATTGAAGTTAATAATGTATAATATTAGATTAGTTATTGATAGTATTCCAATATCTCGAGGAATCTATCAAATAAAGACCCGAATGAATGACAATACCCTGCCCAATATTTGCAGTCTCTTGTGTAAACAGACGACTCAGACCTTGCTGATGCCACTCCATTCGCGTGTAATGTACCGGCATTATCTTTATCTCAGTAGTGATATGGGTTATTTAACTATTTCACAATAAAACTCAATTGTTGTTTAAATTCGTCTTATTTTTTTATGTTTTGTGGGCTGTTGAAGTATTTTTTAACTAGTTTTTTTCTATACTATTGTCCGGTACACAATGTATTCACTTATTCGCACGGATAACGATCAAACTTTTTGAAACTTAAAAATGGGTTTAAACGAAGATTCTCTACTACTCAAAAGCTGATATACTAATCACTGTCAGACTGTTCATACATAGCTGAACTGAATAGAACACATAATACATTATAATTCATTTATCATAGCCATATTCATGTTTTTAAGAAACTGTTGATCGTTATAAAAAAGTATATAAATGTTATTTAACACTTGTGTTAGGCTTTTTTTATTTGAGAATAATAAAGGCATTTTTATATTTTGCCCAGTAACTGTTTCCGCCCTGTCTGGCAAAAATGGTTTAGAATATGTATATTCGTCACAATGTATCACTTAAGAAGCTATTGTTTTGCATGTTCCATTGGTAAAGTGGGCATTTGCGATTTATTTCAAATCAAGAATTAAAACCCTAAGCTCTAGAAAGACACACATTTCATTGGTAAGAAATTGTAGTTCATGAAAATATCTCGGTTTGTTATCGTTACGTGTGGAATTTTTCATAATAATTATATAGCAATTAATTGAAGAAAGTTTTATGTAATTAGGCTCCTAGAATTTTTATATAGGCACTTTTCCTATTCTTCGGATTTTTTCTGCCAATATAACGGTTTGTTCAGGTAAATTTATCAATTTTTTATTTAGTTTGCTGGTCAACTATATTAATGTGAAAAAAAACATGAAAGAGAAATATAGGAAACACAAAATTAAAATCAGAGTACACAAATTAAATTCATTTTGGTCTAGTAATAATAACTATCAACAAGGGAGATCAACATTTTGAGCATAATACCTACTTTCACACAAAGAATGAATACCGCAAATACATTTTTTGATAGATAAAGATATTAATATTTTAACAGTAAGTACAAACATTTATATCGAGAATGATATAGGTGTAAATCTGTAATGAAGGATTAAAATAATAACAATTTTCGCGGTATATGTGTTTTACCCCTCCAACGTATAATATTTCGCTACTCACAACATAAACATACGGATGTCATGCATATAACCGTACTGTCATTGATTAATACACGATTATAAATATTAATAATAGTAGTTGGCGATGTAACAACTTTCCAAGATGGCGACACCCAAAAGAATAGACAAGTGGGTGGTATTAATGTGAATGAGCTGTTGTTTCGAGTACAGGTATCAGGTGTTACATAACCAAACAAAGTAGTCTTTCTGATACTATTCAACACGTGTTCGAAACAAAACTGATGTCTGGTATGAATACAAACAAGCACCTGTTGTGCAATAGTGGGAATTATTGTTACGACGGATTATTACGGATTTTTTGTTCTTACGTCCCCATTATTCTAGTAATGAAACTTTTCAGTTGAGATGATTTCAGTTAAAAGATATTGCATATTTGCATATTGCATAGTTAATGCCACTTAAAAAAGGCAAAAAGACTTATTTAAAAGGCGAAGTTAGGGCTAAGAAGCCCTCTCTAACACTTAACCTGGGGACCAACGGCTTAAAATGACTTCCGAACCACCACCAATAGCTGGGCAGGCGGGCTATTTGCAAGGACAGGATCACTCAGCGGTCACCCATCTGAGCAGCAGCCACGTTCGACGTTGCTTGATTCGGTTACTGTTGTTTATTCCAACAGAATGTAACTTTTTCCCCAACGTTTATTATGTCTATAGTATACTTGGATTGTATTATACCATGTGCGAAAATGATAGTTCATGTTACTGTCTGCATTATGGTATATGTTCACGTAGCAATTGTGGTTTTGTTTCATTGACCGATTTCACAAAAGGAGGAAATAATAGAATTTGACGAAATTGTATTAAGTCTCTTGTTTTTTTGGTTTTTGGTTTTTTTTGCCACCTATATTAGCGGCTGGACCCAAATTATTAAGGCTGGGATCAGTATATGATCAGTAAAAAGTTTTAAATATTGCACATTTAAGGTACAGAAAACAGGCAGTAAAGTCGTGGAGATGCGGTTCTCCTCCAGTAGCTACAAATAACTTCAGTAATGCAACGAAAATAACACTTTTCATGTTTACATTTATTACGGTAAGCATGTTAAAGGCGATTTAGAACCCGGTCTGCAGCAATTCTATAAGAAAGAGTGCGGAGGTTTAAAGTTGCCAAATAACCATAAGTTGCCTTAGATGTACTATGTGAAACGTCCCTGTTTCCGTTTACGTTCCAGATGACGGTCCTCTGAGATCTTTGACACACAACATGGAGCAACGAGATGCAATACGTTGCCGAGGTGTAATGTTTTTTTTTCCGATAACCATTATTTAACTGATAAGGAACATTTCGTTCTTCGTACTAGTTTTCTGGGTGACATACCTTTAAGATATAAAGTAGAATCAGTCCTAGAGCAGCGTGATAAGGCAATGTGCAAAGATTGAGATTTTTCAAAGAAAATAAGTTATCTCTGAGGTACTATGGGAAATCTTAAGTGTTTATGTCGGGTTTCCAAATTACGTTCCTCTAGGAGCAAGAAGGCGGACCAAGATGTTTAATTAAAGGGGTTTTCTCGTACGGTACTAAATAAAGAACATGCAGTTTCTGTTGTAACGTTCAGAGTAACATCACGGGTCCTTCGGTAGTCTGTCATGAGCAGTGAGAAAGAGTAGAGTGCAGATTTGGGGATTTCTCTGAACGACCGTGACGAAGCTCACGTATGGCAAGGGAAGTTTTAACTTTGTGTCAGAATTTTAGTTGACGGTCTGCTAGAGGGCCTTTGAAAATGACAGAGGAGCAACAATACGGAATAGGTAAAGGTCACCAGCTTGGCCAAATGAATCGCCCACGTAAAATTGACAATTCCTCTTGTAAAATAGCATTTCTACTAATTGACGTTACTAAACTTCCGGTGCTAATACATGAACTCCATCATCTGGATTCCTAATTAAACTGCTAAATACAAAACATTAGGTACTGAAATGTAAAACGAAATATACAAATCTATGAGAACAAGTTTGATCATTATTTTATAATTTAATATTTCGAGACAATAAGAATAGAATGTATAGGAACTAATAAAACAAAAGTTATAAATCGTTACGAACTCTAATATTAAGCAAGACTATAACGATATAAATTTGGTAAATTTAGATGAGTTATTTTTTATATTTCCATTGAAGCCCTCACATCTTCGTATTACGTTTTAAGGAATGATAGTGTAGTATGTTTTCATATTTATCGTAAATTAATCATTCTGTGGAGATTAATTTATTCACGTTTCTAAGATGCTTACGTTGCCTTTTCTTATGACAAAGGGAGACAAGTGTGTATGACATAGATACTAAGCCATACGAGTGGCCCAGACAACCAATCGTTACCGTTCAGACATAGCTTTCCGATATTTGAAATATATAATATGGTGCTTAGTCCTCCTACCATAAACCAAAACTGTTGGCTGTGCAATATGATATCAGCTATCATATGTTGTGATTTCTTGCACATAATGCAGGTGTATCACATTAAAAATTATTAATCTATAATAGAATATAATATTTACTGTAAACAAAGATTATATTTATATTCATACCTGGTGGAACGGTTAATACCCGATTGTATTAGGTGTAATCTTGATTTCAGCCCATCAAGAACGTTTTTAAACATCAAGGACTATTAAGGACTTTATTTTAATAGTAGAATTATTGCAGGTCCCTCTTTTTAAAGATACAATTAATGCGCATTCAAACCTTTTTTGGGGTTTTTAAATATTTTTCAAGGTTAATAAGGAGAAAAATCTCAAATGTTTGGTACTGTAGTGTTTAAATGTTAAAAATATAACACTCTTTACATAAAAAACCAAATAGGTAATGTACTTCTGGGCACGTATTAATTGTATCTTTAAAATAAGCCACCACTACGTGCAGTAATAAGGGTGTAAAGTGCATGAGGTTATGCTTAAGGGAGGAACCTCAAGGTACCCTCGATATAGACAGCTATTAATCCCCTCTCTGCTAACATTTTTAAGTTACAAACAATGTTCTATGACATTTAAAAATATTTATAGATGTGAAATGTGTTATTTTATATTACACTAATTGAAAACAATTATTATGTTAAAGAATATGTTTTGTATTATTTCAATACTTTTAAAAATATGAGGCCCTTGGGTTGATAAAATAATAGGAGTATTTGACTTGTGAAATTACAATTTATGTATCGGCCTTCATTTATATAGACGGACAATTTCGTTGTTATAAATGTTGCAATGTTGGATTTTTTTATTCTGAAATGTATTAAATATATATATATATATATATATATATATATATATATATATATATATATATATATATAAATTTAATAGTTATCAAGAAGGGGTTTGTCATGTAAAGATTTACAGTTGCTGCCTACATTTTGGAAAAGAGAAAATCGACAAATACTTATTAGTTTTTTAACAAAGATAAAGCTGTTAATTGTCATTGTTATCATGAAAATGTATTGAACCTGATTTCTACTTTGTGTGTGGAAATCACATAGAAAGGTCTTTGTTTACAGGGAAAAATAAATCATGCAGAATGAGAGAAAAATCTGTTTGAAATTTTAAAGCAGCCACTTTGAAAGAAGTCTGAAACTGCAACTATTCCGGAACTGAAATCATCTTAACATAATTGTAATACGCATAAATACTTATCTGCCCCAACATATAAATAAGAAACGAAACCATTGACTCACAGATTAAGACATCTCAGAAATAAGTGTACTTTACCCCGGAAAAATTGGAATTTTGCACTGACATAGTATTATCTAAGATGTGCGCACTAATAAACAATTCGCTTGCCTGACGTCGACCTCCGCTCCACTGACCTTATAAAGTGTCATTACTATTGAAATATCGAATCTACTATACACTGTACGGTATCGTGTTTTTTTTGCAGTAAATGTTTTCGTGCAGTATTGACTATTGAGAGAAAACAGTGTTGTGCATGAGCCGGCTGAGAGAAATAAATGTAAACATTCCTTATAAAGTGCATACATATATTTTTTAATATTTAAACGATAAAGCATATACATGTGTGATTAGCTTATGAAAATATCGAGGAAACTAAAAAGTGTGTTGGATTGACCGTATCTGTAAAATTAGATATTTTCTATGTACGACTAAAATCAAGGACATAAAAGTGTAAAAAGTTCAACATAATTCATCGTACTTGAGTATTTATTTTTCCTTTAATATCATATGAGCAAAATGTTTTTGAATGTCCAGTCTGTTTAACTTTTACAATGAGCTCTTGAGTCCCAGAAATTTGTTGGCACTATCCTTTACGTTAAGTCTTATTTATGAGAAACAATAAATTAGAAAATTTAAATCTTTTTACAATGATCATGTTGACAACAAGTAACCCGAGGAATAAGGAATAGTAAAATAAAAATCATGCTGAGGCATATTCTTTATATGTATATATATATATATATACACATTTTAAAGTAATTTACCGACTTTTATGATGAGTTATTCCGTGATTGGGTGGATTAATAAAACTCTTTAAGATGTTTAGCTTAAACTCGATGTTTATTTTAACCTCTTACGGAATTGAAACAAAAATATCACCGTGTAGATCTGGCTATTCCATATAAATATAAAACATATTGCTTAAAATAATAATTATAATTATAATTTTTATTTCGGAAATTAAATGTTGTAATTCTTTATCTCGGAAACAACTCTTACTTTTGAACATATTTACTTAGTAAATTTTAAAACAATTTTTTACCCAAAGCAAATTAAAACGACCGAAGATTAATAAAATCGCTCCATTTAGTGTTTAATTTTAATCTTGAAAATCCCCTGCATTTTTCATGGCCATAATGGTGGCACTTGAAACTAATTTAATTCGCAATTGAAAATTATTTGTAAATTGTGTATTAGAACAAACAAAACTAACTATGAAATTCCACAAATTTAACAATAATTCCAGATAATCCATACTCCTGTCTGTGAGAATCCACCGCCAGGTCTCGGCCGTCTGCCTAGTGTCAGAGGATAGACACCTCAGTCAACGTAACGAACTATCAATATTTGTATTACTCTCGAAGATATGGCCGACAAGACATTCGGTTCCCTCCCATCTATTCTCTGTTGTCTTCTCCTTCCTGGTGTCCCTCCAGAACAACGTAACGAACAATAATATCTTTAATACTCTCGAAGATACGGCCTACAAGACTAATAGTCGTTTCCGTCCATGTACTCTGTTGTGTTCTCCTTCCTGGTGTCCCTCCAGAACAACGTAACGAACAATAATATCTTTAATGCTCTCAAAGATACGGCCGACAAGACTAATAGTCGTTTCCGTCCATCTATTCTCTGTTGTCTTCTCCTTCCTTGTGTCCATCCAGAACAACATAACGAACAATAATATCTTTAATACTCTCGAAGATACGGCCGACAAGACTAATAGTCGTTTCCGTCGATCTACTCTCTGTTGTCTTCTCCTTCCTGGTGTCCCTCCAGAACAACGTAACGAACAATAATATCTTTAATACTCTCGAAGATACGGCCGACAAGACTAATAGTCATTTCCGTCCATGTACTCTGTTGTGTTCTCCTTCCTGGTGTCCTTCCAGAACAACGTAACGAACAATCAATTTCTGTAATCCTCTTGAAGATACGGCCGACAAGACTAATAGTCGTTTCCGTCCATGTACTCTGTTGTGTTCTCCTTCCTGGTGTCCTTCCAGAACAACGTAACGAACAATCAATTTCTGTAATCCTCTTGAAGATACGGCCGACAAGACTAATAGTCGTTTCCGTCCATCTACTCTCTGTTGTCTTCTCCTTCCTGGTGTCCCTCCAGAACAACGTAACGAACAATAATATCTTTAATGCTCTCGAAGATACGGCCGACAAGACTAATAGTCGTTTCCGTCCATCTACTCTCTGTTGTCTTCTCCTTCCTGGTGTCCATCCAGAACAACATAACGAACAATAATATCTTTAATACTCTCGAAGATACGGCCGACAAGACTAATAGTCGTTTCCGTCGATCTACTCTCTGTTGTCTTCTCCTTCCTGGTGTCCCTCCAGAACAACGTAACGAACAATAATATCTTTAATACTCTCGAAGATACGGCCGACAAGACTAATAGTCATTTCCGTCCATGTACTCTGTTGTGTTCTCCTTCCTGGTGTCCTTCCAGAACAACGTAACGAACAATCAATTTCTTTATTCCTCTTGAAGATATGGCCGACAAGGCTAATAGTCGTTTCCGTCACATATACTCTCTGTTATCTTCTCCTTCCTGGTGTCCATCCAGAACAACATAACGAACAATAATATCTTTAATACTCTCGAAGATACGGCCGACAAGACTAATAGTCGTTTCCGTCCATCTACTCTCTGTTGTCTTCTCCTTCCTGGTGTCCATCCAGAACAACATAACGAACAATAATATCTTTAATACTCTCGAAGATACGGCCAACAAGACTAATAGTCGTTTCCGTCCATCTACTCTCTGTTGTCTTCTCCTTCCTGGTGTCCCTCCAGAACAACGTAACGAACAATAATATCTTTAATACTCTCGAAGATACGGCCGACAAGACTAATAGTCGTTTCCGTCCATCTACTCTCTGTTGTCTTCTCCTTCCTGGTGTCCATCCAGAACAACGTAACGAACAATAATATCTTTAATACTCTCGAAGATACGGCCGACAAGACTAATAGTCGTTTCCGTCCATCTACTCTCTGTTGTCTTCTCCTTCCTGGTGTCCATCCAGAACAACGTAACGAACAATAATATCTTTAATACTCTCGAAGATACGGCCGACAAGACTAATAGTCGTTTCCGTCCATCTACTCTCTGTTGTCTTCTCCTTCCTGGTGTCTCTCCAGAACAACGTAACGAACAATAATATCTTTAATACTCTCGAAGATACGGCCGACAAGACTAATAGTCGTTTCCCTCTCTGTTGTCTTCTCCTTCCTGGTGTCTCTCCAGAACAACGTAACGAACAATAATATCTTTAATACTCTCGAAGATATGGCCGTCAAGGCTAACAGGTGTTTCCGTTCCATCTTCTCTCTGTTGTCTTCTCCTTCTCGGTGTCCCTCCTGAAGTATGGGTCATTAAGACTCCGTCGCTAGAAAGTAGAAAAAGATATTACAGAAAGAATAACATAATTTTGTACATTTACTATTGTTGTGTTTAACAAAAAAAACCTATACATATACAGTATAGATATTTGCATTGTCTGCTGTGATTATTGTTCATTTGTTCAGCATTGTTATTAGTTGAAATGTGTATGTTTTAATAAGATACATAACTAACCCCTTCTAGTTTGAAACGTTGCAGTCTACTTTACATAAATTAGTTTTTAAATTGTTCCTTATTTGAAGAAACTCGGATAGAAACGAATTCTGAAGACTTCTATTGCATATTTCATCTAAGAAATAGGTATCAAGTTTTTAAATTTAGAAAATAAGAGGAATTCATTCATTATAATGTACAGAATATTCAGCTTGAAAACGCTCGAAATATGTATAAGCCCTAAAGGACATTCCTTCAATAAATTCTTGAGATCAAAAGGGTAGCTGGCGTAACTGCTGAGCTTTTCGTGCAAATGGTAATATCGTTTTTACAAATTAATTAAAATAATTATTGGATGCTTTACCAATATTAGTTTAGGGCGTGCGTATTTATCCTTTTAGTTCCCGATGTTTTATGGTTTGTCTGGACATTTTCCATCGTTTAGTGATACTATACAAGCAGTAACTCTGCGTTTCAAGATCTGCAGTCTTATCTCTTCTTTAGGTAAATGACTAAACCAATGCATAACTAAAATCTACAAGTTAAAGTAAGCAAAACATACCAGAGCGATGTGACACGCATTAGTCAGGAACCACAACAGCCATGCTGTGTGTCTATTCCAAGCACTCTAACTGTAAAACATGCAAGTAATAAAAGCAAAACATTAATTATTGAAACTAAGCTACAAAATAGTGCTCATAATACGTCTGCACTCACCGGCCAACCAAATACAACTGAACTATTTGATATTGTATCACTAAACAACGGCAAATATCCGGCAAGTTCCTGTTTCCTTCACAATACTCCCATCGTCAAAAACAAACTTCAAATAATTTATGTATTTCTGTGTATTTTTCGAGTGAAATCCAGTACTTGCTTTAGTGTTTTTTTTTTACAATTTTGTTTGCTGCATTGGTTTTGTTTCTTTTAATTTAAAGATTGGAACCTGATAATTGAGGATCGGATTTCGAGTATAGTTTGAGTCAAGAGAGCACTGAAATCGTAATGTTTCTGTTACGTACGGTACGCTTTTAACTTCTGGTTAGCGTAAACGGAGTCTGGTAACTGTGGTTAACTTTATTTGATGAATGTCCGCAACTTATCGCTATACCTAAGACAAAATCTCTATGAAACATCACAAACGTTTCGGTTGATTTTGGTCATTGCTCATGGGCAATGTTGATGACCTGTTAAGAAATAGTATGATTTACCTTTACCTATACACCTTAGTTACTCTCCATTTATATTCAGATGTGATTAGTAATATTTTCATCTGTGTAAGTGGCTTAAAAAATCTCGAGTAAGGGCTAACACTAGGGCAAACCCTAGGCACTTCTTGGCACGTGTGACCTCGGCAAAAGTCATTTCATTAATTAATTGTTCTTATTAAAATCAAGGCAGAGGTGCCAAATCTGCTTCTTCTTCGAAAAAAAACGTATTGATTGAACACAGTGCCAGTGTAGTAAGTGGAGAGATCACGCAAGTTCTACACTGGTTCGAACTGGATGTGCCGGCCACACCCTCCACTAATCTGGCGTTTCCCGCTTCCTCCGACCTGCTCTTCTGCCGGTATCTCCCGTATTAGCTGGCTATAGTGGTGCTGACGCTTTGTGTGTTATTGAACTACTCCGCATACGAACCATGTTACTTACATTTACGAGTATGAGAGCGGCATTGAGACATATATGTTATTTATAGGAGTAAGTCCTTTGGAAAGTCCTAGGAAGTAAGCAATGATGGGGAAAATTCTAAGTTGGCGGTTAAATTAATTTGGGGATTAGTATTCAGGAGGTAATAATAGTAATACATCTTTATTGCGGTCACATTTTAGGAAAAATGTATACAATCATTAGTATACATGTATTAAAATACAATTGAACGGTATAAATCATTTTAAACATATGTCATTTCACCTATTGAACAGTTTTACAATTATGAACAGCTGTTTACAATTATTTAGAACAGAACTAAAGAACTGAACCAATCAATTTCAAATTTTATCCCAGCGGTTTACCATTATAAACTCTTCAGCAGTGTAGAACACCCTCAACACCATTAGTTTTATCAATCGAGTTTTGAATTTTTTTTTATAATTTAAATTTTTTATCTCTTCAGGGAGCTTATTTATCAACCTAACGCCAACCTCGGATGGTAAACGTTCGAACGTGGCAGTTATGTGCTGTTCAATACGGAAGTTGTCTCGGCCACTAGTCCCATATTTGGTAAACGTACCTGTCTTGGACCAACTCACACAATCGGCAGTACAGAGCAACCTCAAGGGATTTAACAAAGCAGAAAATGAAAACCACAAGGATATAGAGACAGGGCAAAGTCAGCAGTTCAAGCTACCTGAAGTAATTTTACACGAATCTCTGAATTTCAATTTTGAAATTTTTCGGACCACTTTCTTTTGACTTCTAAATACTCTTTTAAATTTTTATTTAGAACAGCTGCAGGAAAAGGAAAGGGGTTTAAAGATTACTTAGTGTTTGGTGTTGTACATAAAGTTCATCGAGGTGGTAATTTTACAGGGACATCGAATGAGAGGGTAATGATGTACTAAGGGATTTAGGACGACGGACTATGGAATAAGAAGTGCTATTTTGGTACTAATGTGTGCCATACTTGTCATAGGTACTTCACTCTTCCCAGAAGCGAGTATAGGATTGAAAGTCTCTCCCCCTCCCCTCCTCACCAAGAGTGTAACATTGATTTTGTCCGTGTGCACTGCCTCAGTACCAGCGTGTGGTCAGAACGTGGCTTGAAATTACATCCCCAGAGGGGGTGAAGTTCCAGACCTTTGAGACAACCAATCCCCGGCATTGCGCCCCCCCCCTCCCTCGCTGTAGGACACATAAGTCTGTACATGTACACCGCTAGCATAACATCTACCGGGAAGTTTAGTATACCGTATAACCTATATTTATCGTTGTACTAGTTCCAATATTAATTATAAATATTGTTTCAAATTAAAGTTAAGTCGTTCTACGAAATATTAAAAGAGACGCGTCCTGTACGATGGGCATCCGACTTTCTGTCACGCACTGTGTAGGTGTTGTCTGTACGATAAACGTTATAACGTGTGTGGTGGTTACTGGTACGAAAAAAAATTATGGTTGCCTGTAAAGTCGGTTTTACGGGCGAAGATTTTACGTGACAACGTCTTTTTCTCGGTAGAATATTTATTGATATGAATATTATTAAATTGCACAATAGGAACAAGGAATTGAATGAAAATAAGAATTGCACAAATTTTAACTATAGAAATATATTTTGTTTACTAAAACATTGTACATAATTTGAAATTAATTAAAATTTGTTATTGTAAATGGTAAAGTTGAATAAAACATTTACTAAAATTGGAATTTGAAATTCTTGCTAAACACAATTAAATTCTAACTCCGCGCGTGTTTGACTAGCAATACGCGCTGTTTCTTCTCAATCGACTGAATTACGATTGATTGCAGAGTGATTTAAACTAATAATTTACTTAACACTATCAACATTTGTCAACAGTATGACATAACCTATAAACTCAGTTTCTCAACTTTTGTGTCAATCTAACAATTAATCAATCAATCATAGTTTACGATAATGAAATATCAGTGTACAATTATTTACCTTTATTGTTGTAGTTGTTGTAAATGACGAATCTAAGCACTCCACATTTTCACGAATAAACATAGTTATCTGCTTTATCCCGTGCGGCGGACCCACAGTTATCTGCTTTATCCCGTGCAGATCCCGTTCGGCGGACTCACTGGACGGGCATCGTAACGTTACCGGGCGTTACACTTTTTCATGAGTGACTCCGAGCCGCAACCTAATTTAAGACGTTGTCACGTCAAAACGCGTACAATCTTAGATGAACAATTCCCTTTTGAGTATAACTAATTGTTCAGCCCTCCATCCTTAACACAACTGCACTGTAAAATACAGTGATTTCTTATTATATTTTTCCGGACTTACTGATTTTGTTATTGGTACATTTTTGACTTGAGTGATAGTTACCAAATTAAACTATTTAAGCCTAAATTATAAAATGTTTTACAATTCAAATTCAACGTGTACGTTAAAGTATTACATCACCGCTGAATAGGTAAAGTTGGACTATATTTTTTTATGTATTATTAAAAAAAATTATACATGTTGAATTTTTTTAGTTCCATTAGATAATATTAGTAATAATCTTTGAAAATCCCGTTCCTGTTAAATTTTACACACTATTTCCACACTTGTACACAATTACCGTTTTTCACTTGTGAGTGGATACATATACATCCAGGTAGGAATATAAATTTTCCAAAGGCGGTCGGTCATCTAAGCCCAGGACGTTTTACTACCGTCCCTAGCGTGTAAGTGTTGGGCTGCAACGTGAATCACCTGTCTCTCTCTCTCTCTCCCTCTCTCTCCCAGTCTTTCCTTCTCCTTCCTTTCCCTCTTTGGTGGACGCACGTTTGACCTTGTGACCTATTTACTTTTTACGGGGAGTGGTCCACTTGCTTTTGTCCGCGTTAAATGTATTTTTTTCAAACTGTTTGTTAATTCACAATCATAAACCTTGTGTTATAATGTCGTTGATTAATAAGGCAATGCCAGGATAACAGGACTCCGGACATTTGCCATCGTTATACGTATGTTATACGTATTGTTACAAAAGGTATAACACAACGTTTCGAGGATTGGAATCCACCGTCTTCGTTCGGTGGGGGAGGTATTAGTACATACAAAAATGTCTGAAGTTCTGTTATTCTGTTAAACCTTCTATCGTTAATAACAAACGTTAAACAAGGAATAAGTAAGCAACTTTCTGTGTATGCTACTGCATTGATTATGCAGTAGACACTCCACAGGACTTTGTTTGAGATATTTATGAAGAATCATTTATCAACAGTGTAGCATTTTGTAATGTGTGTGTAACGTAGCTATGGTGGGAAGGGTTGATTTAATGCGAATGTTGAGTTCAGCTCCATTCAGAAGATTTAGGGATCGTATTCATTCCCCGATACAACGATGTGGAAATTATTACAATTCATAATGTATTTAAAATTACTTAATAAGTCATTCTCATTTCCAATAGAACTTTACCTACGTACTGGTAGGCTATTAAATCACGGGATATGATTATTACTCTCAGAAGCTAGTAAATTCTTGGTTGAGGACTCAGTTAATAAAATCGAATAGCAAATTAAGAAATTTTTCTAACTGTCACGCAACGCATTGTATTCACATGAACACCATATCATTGATGTAGTGGAAAAGCTACGGAAATATTATAGAATTCAACGTAACATCTTCATAAAACTCGTATAAATGGCAGAATTATTGGTAACCGATACATTCTCCCGACATTGTGAGAATCGCAATTCGTCAGAAATAAGACATGAATCGAATTTCTTAACCTATTGTTGGATGTGATATCTCCATCGTCTACCCAAGAAGGACTGAATGATATAATGTATTATTCTGTCTCTACTGCGTTGCGTACATTGTACTCTAGAGCTGTAGTCAGATAATAACACACGATTCTCCTATCACTGAAACTAAAATTTAAAAAGAAATAAAATATTATACTCAATTTTTACAAATAGAAAATATTTTTTGTCTGTTAGAATATTTAGTAGAATTTGGAGTACAAATTCTAACTGTGGGCGAACACTAATACATTGAATATTTTTTCATTCATTCCATGTAAAAAGTAAAAAAAAAAAAAAATACCAGAAGAAAGGACCAAGAAAGAACCGGAAGAAAGGTTTCATGTTTTTCTGTTATCTGGAAATATCAGACTGAAGGTGTGTGTGGTTTAACGGGATTTCAGTGTTTTTGCAACGAAAAAATTCTGGCAGCCTGGAATCGAATATCCATCAGAGAGATAAAATAAGAGGGTTTGGAGGCATTAAATATTGGACATACATCAGCAGTCCCGACTCCTTTCCAGTTTTATGGGAAATCAAGTCATGTGGTTGGTTTTAAACAGTTTAGGCGGTCCTTTGAATTCTTTCCTCACAGAGATCGTCGATACCGAAATTGAGTTAACTCTCTGTACGAAAAAGAGCACGGAATCCATGTAGAAACGTTGAAATACTGAACTTGTGAGAGTGAGTCACTGCACTGAAGACAATTCTGCACCGATAATGAACTTTGTCATTAACTTCGAAACGACAATAGAAACTAAAGTGGTATTTAACACGACATAAACATCTGGGAAATGTACACTACAGGGGTACAATCACTTTATGACCGATTTGAACAGAACGGAAACCCGTAATCAGCTTGTACAGTGTCATCGAGTGATAGTAGCATAAAGTTTACAGCCACCTTAACGGGGCTAATTGAGTTTTAAATAATACAAGCCGCGATTGTTACTGCAATGACTCCATGACGGAGCGATCTACTCTCAGTTTCAACTTTCTGTGTGTGCTGAAGCATTATACAGTAGACTTTCCACAGGACTGTGTTTGACATATTTATGAAGAACTGTACAAAATGGGCAAAACTCAAATTTTTTATAGTCATTTTGTAATATGTGTTTGTAACGTAGCTATGGGGGAAGGGTTGATTTAATACGAATGTTAAGTTCAGCTCCGTTTCGAAGATTTAGGGAACGTATCTAAACAATCGTAGTGCACTCAGTTGTACACCTGATGAGACAATTAGACCACCTCTTGATCTAGATTTTTTGTAGTCTTGGTATCTCTGATGTCGAAACAATAGAAAGGCTTCGTTTTACCTTATTTGACGAAGACTTTTTATCTCTTCAGACGGACGTTGACTCCAGATTCCAGGAGTCATGTGTGTGACAGCGTCAGATTACAGACGATCCACTAAGCGGAAAGTGAAATGAAAGTGAACTACATTTGTATAAAATGTGTTTTTAACATTTTGGATTTTGTTATTTTGCAATTTTCATTGGACAGATCATAAAAAGGAAATTTGCTTTCAGAACTTTGATTCATAACCCCAATTTTAATTTTAAATTTAAATAATTATAAGACCTACAATCGCGTTAAAAATCATAAATTATCTAAATGCATACTTGCGGTAGTCAAAATCAATGTTTCCTAAATCAATTTTTTTTTATTAAAAAGTTAATAGTTACGTTTGACACATTTTGAAACTTGCTATCCAATAAAACCCCTCCCGTAGATTGTGTAAACATCTATCAATAAATTATCAGATGATACACATAACCTTAGGGTCATCTGTTTTTAAGAGATACTTATGTATTAGTTAACTATTAATGTAAAACTATAGTATAAAACCACTGTATGGTATTCAGAGTAGCAGCTAGGTTGTCTGAAGGCGTGGTTTGGCTTATCATTCTCAAATCGGAATTCAATCTCTTCTTCGTTTTGGTCGATACATACGGTAGACATTTTAGAATAAATCACATGGGTTGTTACTATTATTATTGGGAATGTATTAACAACGAAGATATACTTAACTTCTGTACGTGTACAAACTTATTCGTAAATAGCACTGCTATTTTATCCCAAAAAGTTCGGTCGTTTATGTTATATGAACCTGCATTTTTAGAGGGATGAGGTTATTAATATTTTATAAGCCATTTAAGTGATTGTTTGATTGCAATATTTTGTAACCACATCCGTCTATATATCGTAACAAATTTTATAGTTTTCAAAACTTATTGGTTTTAATTAAGGTAAAAATGTGAAAGTAAAAAGTGAAAAATAATAATAACAAATTGTTATGTATTACTTCGCTTCATTTATATACCAAATCTGAACATAATCGGGCCGGTGAATTACCTTATTGTTTACTGACATATGTTTATACAGATGTATGCACATATCCAGGAAACATAAATTCGTTTCCTGTAGGAAGTACCACTTTTCAGTTTTAAATGATCACAGTAGTTTGCTCGCAACTTATGCTGTTTCTTCTACATTTTTTGTTTTGGAGGAAAATAAAAGAAAACGCTGACTTTTAATCAACTTTAATTAATATCAACGCCGTGTACTTTTATATTTTCTTCGGTTACTTAGTTTCTTTATTCGTAGGTAAAACTAAATTATATATTTTTAATTAGCTAGACACATGCGTGAACTGAAATTGAATCACTATGCATGGTTTAAATCTTTAGGGTTTTTTTTTAAATTGTTAAAATGCCACTACTCCGAATTATTTCATTTTATTTACAATTGCGAATTCTGCAATATTTTGTAAATCAAAGAATTGGAAATTCGTTGGAACTCATATTCGAAGAAATGTACGTAATGATGTACGTTCACAAAGGAAGGTTGAGTTTCAACAGTCTCTATACAATACAACATGAAAGAGAAATATTGTGTATTGCTGGTTGTAACGAATGCAGCAATCAGAAATGTAATTTAAGCTTTGCAAATCAACACCAATCTCCTCTTGCACCCCTCCCCCTCCTCTCCACCCACCGTCCCCCGCGAGTACAAATATTCCCCCTGACACGCAGGAAACGTTCCTCTCGATTAATTTTCTACCCTTTGAACAGTCGGGGTACCAGTTTATCGGCGGGCGACACACAGCCTTTGCGGAAATGAATTACTCCTGAGCCCTTTCAGCGCGTCCTTTCAGGCCAGAGTGATTAGTTGTGCTGAATGGAACTCTACAATTTGTTTATATTAGAGTGTATTCTTTTCCCAAGTGTGTACGTACAATTTAATTTCAAATTGGATTCGTTCGTAGATTTATTAACGCTATTTGGATTGTGTTTCGAATGGTACAACAACAATGTGTCTCCTAGTTCACTGCATTATCTTTGAAGAACTGGTGGTCGCACACTGTTTGATAGACTTCAATTCCTGTGTGACCGAAGAACTGGTGGTCGCGCAGTGTATGATGGGGTTCAATTCCTGTATGACCGAAGTACTTTATATCAGTACCGTCATCACTCCTTCTATTTACAAGATTCTCGCTCAGTCCCATAAGACCATGCAGAATAAGGATAGTAGTTATGTCCTTTTTCTTCTCGCATTTGGATAATGAACTATAAATAAACAAAACTTCCATTTATATGATAGATTCTTTATCATATAAAGTAAAAAAAGTAAAGTAAAGATGTCTTACTTTACCAAGAGAAGTTAAGGCTAAGAAGCCCTTTCTAACTCTTAACCTTGGGACCATCGGCTTAAAGGTAACTTCTGAATCACCACCCATGGCCGGGCAGGCGGGCTGCTCGCAAGGACAGGATCGGTCAGCGGTCACCCATCCAAGCAGCAGCCACGCTCGTTGTTGCTTGATCCTGTTATCTTGCGATAACCGTTGTACCCGCTACACCGATTGGCGCAGTACGGTTGTTTAACTTTGTAGATTCTTAATCATATCAAGTACGATTGTTTTACTTTATGTTTGTAACTTTTTGTACCACTTTCCTTGACACGCCGTATTTGATTAATTATTTAACTTATATTTTTAAGAATGATATAGAGACACAGCTAATCTGGTGTACGTATATTTTTTTTCATTTAGTTACTTTACTCTATTAATTTAGTGTATTTAAAAGTAAAAGATACCTATGAAGGCAAGAAAAATGCTGCCTCAAAATATATTCATTTGTTTAAATATTTCAGACTTTCAAGACCAGTAAAATACTATTTAAAATTTAACGAGAATGAAGATGGAGAGACAAGTGAGGGAAGACACTGACAACTCAGCTACTAATTGTGTTTGTTCTACTAATTGAATGTGGCGGACCGGCAGCGCAGGTTACTAATAGCTTGTTAAACCCACCTTGCCTCTCTCTACTTGCCGGTTGAGGTTTACATTTCGTACTTGACAGTTTTACTAGTGGTAACGCGGATTGTCTTGGAATGTTATGTTTTAAAGGTTACTAATAGCTTGTTAAACCCACCTTGCCTCTCTCTACTTGCCGGTTGAGGTTTACATTTCGTACTTGACAGTTTTACTAGTGGTAACGCGGATTGTCTTGGAATGTTATGTTTTAAAGGTTACTAATAGCTTGTTAAACCCACCTTGCCTCTCTCTACTTGCCGGTTGAGGTTTACATTTCGTACTTGACAGTTTTACTAGTGGTAACGCGGATTGTCTTGGAATGTTATGTTTTAAAGGTTACTAATAGCTTGTTAAACCCACCTTGCCTCTCTCTACTTGCCGGTTGAGGTTTACATTTCGTACTTGACAGTTTTACTAGTGGTAACGCGGATTGTCTTGGAATGTTATGTTTTAAAGGTTACTAATAGCTTGTTAAACCCACCTTGCCTCTCTCTACTTGCCGGTTGAGGTTTACATTTCGTACTTGACAGTTTTACTAGTGGTAACGCGGATTGTCTTGGAATGTTATGTTTTAAAGGTTACTAATAGCTTGTTAAACCCACCTTGCCTCTCTCTACCTGCCGGTTGAGGTTTACATTTCGTACTTGACAGTTTTACTAGTGGTAACGCGGATTGTCTTGGAATGTTATGTTTTAAAGGTTACTAATAGCTTGTTAACCCCACCTTGCCTCTCTCTACTTGCCGGTTGAGGTTTACATTTCGTACTTGACAGTTTTACTAGTGGTAACGCGGATTGTCTTGGAATGTTATGTTTTAAAGGTTACTAATAGCTTGTTAAACCCACCTTGCCTCTCTCTACTTGCCGGTTGAGGTTTACATTTCGTACTTGACAGTTTTACTAGTGGTAACGCGGATTGTCTTGGAATGTTATGTTTTAAAGGTTACTAATAGCTTGTTAAACCCACCTTGCCTCTCTCTACTTGCCGGTTGAGGTTTACATTTCGTACTTGACAGTTTTACTAGTGGTAACGCGGATTGTCTTGGAATGTTATGTTTTAATTTTATTCCGTAAATATAACTATATAGTCAGAGAGATCAAAAGCCTTCATTAAATGCAGCCTGGGAAAAACCTGGGCCTCTTTTAAAAAAGTGAGTAGTAATTTCTTACATCTATGAGTTGGCATTCATCCGTACAGCAAACTTGTAAATCAGTTTCTCAATTCGCATTGATGTACGATGAATATTTTAGTTTTAATAATTGTTATTCCTTAAAGGGATTTGTAAGATTCGACAATTCTATTTGATAATACAGGACAAACCACAAGTTAGTACTAAGGTATTTAAATTAAGTACAAAAATAAATGTATGATTGTTTTAGAAGTACAATTAGTTAAAGTTTAGCCTTCTCTTTATTTTCATTTTGTGACATATTTTTGAAAATTATGTTATGAATTAATTATACTCGTATTTATTCTAAACGTTTATACCTGTAGATGGCATTTGTGGTTGTAAAATATGGGGTCTTTTTCGTTTAAGGGCCAGCACCTTAAAAACATACTATACCTGACTGACAGTGCATTTAATCGGTTTTTTTGGTGTTATTAGTTCGTAGGGCAGTAGTCCAGGTACTACTTTTAGTATAAACTCGTCTTATCTTATCAGTGGTAACGCGCGCCGCTTATCTTTTGCCTGTAATGAAACCTGCGTTAGTTCTGTGAGTTATACTTAGTTTTTCTTGTTCAATAAAGCGTGGTGAGTTGATCTGGGCTTGGACTTTGCAAGCTCGAGTTAATTTTTTTCTACAAGAGCAAGCAGCGCAAAGCGCTGCGCAGCGGGCAAGCATCGCGTGATCTGAGTTTTGAATAGGCAAGCTAGGGTCTTTTGTGCTGGCCCTTAAACGAAAAAGACCCAAAATATGTAAACTAATAAGGAAATATGAATTATTTCGGTATATTCATAAATAGCCCTTCCGGCTCAATCTAAATAATTAAGTTGATATATTAATTTAATTTAATATATTGATTTACTTTAATACATTAATGTAATTTAATTCTACATTTGTAATTATAACAATTTCTTTTTTGAGGGGTTTGAATGTAATCGATATATCGATAATCATTCGAAAAATCGTTTAGGAAATACCATTAGCTTTCCAGAAAAACTTTTATTTTATGTAGATCCGTAATATAGCATAGCATAGCTGTGAAGTTTAAACGACCACACTATTAAAATTAAATGGATTACCAAAATAGAAAATGAATGTAACTGATATGTATGTACGATCAATTTTTGTATTACGTTTGTACTTAATGCACCATTTTATTCGTAATTTCTTGGTCAGCGAAACATTCTCTTGAGATTTACATGTCTTCGACATCTCGAAAACCGTTCGAGTTAAACAAATTGCTAATTGCAAAAATATTTATGAAATGTAATAACCATTTCAGCTTTATATGTCCATAAATAACAGTTGTACATTTAAAACGTTCAATCAGGCTCTATATTGGAAGGAATTTGTGTACTGAACTGGCCAACGAACTCAGCCGAGATATTTATAAGATCAATATTTGTACCAAGTTTCAACTTGTTCGGCTTTGATTGGAGCAATCGTTTACACTCCGCGCTATATTGTTACAATGGGAACAATTGCAATAAGCAGGTTTTATATACAAAATATACCTAAAATGTGAGATAGAAGCCTAAGTCTGGTGTTTATTCTTTCCTCTTGCGTTAACTCAATGTATAACAAGTTTTCATGACAAAGCAGTCCGAATTATTTAAGGGTACCTGAAGAGATTTCGTTACTACACTAGTCGTCTTTAATAGGGGATGATTGTATTAGGAAAGTTTGGACCAAAGAGAAGTGTAATGAATTTATAACTAGACAAACTGCCAACTGTCTATTGTTCTGCTAAAACTGCTCGACAACTGTCTCCGTTTCCTCAGTGTATACATCCTGTCTGATGCTATAATTCAACTTAAGCACCATTCACGTTAAGCGCCCTTTTGTTTGCTTTTTAAAAATCGATTCTTTAATCGAATTGGTATTCGTGAAAAATATAAAACGTTAGACCACTTAATCAGGCAGTCTTTTTATTCTACCCGTATAAACAGAGGGAGATCCCAATAGTCAATGTGTTTTCAATATTTACTGTTTCCACATCTCCCCCTCCCTCCTCCACCCCTAGTTCCATCACTCCGGTGCTTAAGTGCCTATCGGCCGCTTTCGTCACTTTTGGGGATGGCTTATTGCGCCCTTTTAGTAACATACAATAAATATTTGTTAACAGTTTCACCTCATAGTAAGTTTATGGACTTCGAATGCTACAAATAAGAGTTTATAACTTCTTGATAAAAGCGTAAAATTGAAAATATTATTTTAATGTATGGATTGTATTATTACTATGTTGTTTTATTATCTCTTTGGAAACTAAAGGCAGTTGGAGCTATAAATTAGATAGTTTTGAAAATATACGACAATTTTAGCTATAAATAACATTTGTTGTTGTGCAATATACAGTTAGAGTTTGAGGAACTGGGAATTTCCGTTTCTAACGTTTGTCTGTTCGTCTTTCTCATGGTATATCAATTCGAAATTCTGCATTAAGCATTGTTATAGAGCATTTTTGTTTAGGCAATATTGAGCTAGAGGATTGCCATAGGACTTGGCTGAGCGTTAGTTTGTGACGACTCTCAACATATAGTTTTAAGGATAGACCGGTAACTTAATCGCTTTGTGTTTTGTAAACTATAAGTGAAACTCATATTGATTTGTTACGCTCATGGTAATGTATAACATTTTAATCTGTTCTTAGTTCACTAGTTTGGACCTTTTCCTGCTGACGTTAACCACCTTGTGTTGTGTTCCAGGTAAGACGACCATCAACCTGGTATCGTCAGCGTCGGCTGACGCCCTGCAGTTCAAGAAACAAGGTACCGTCCCCTATGTGTGTGTCTCATTCGTGTGGCATGCGCATGCGCCATACATACTGCCGGGTTCAGTGTAAAAAACCCCTTCTCGAGTACAAATATTTCATCACATTTAAAAAAAAATAGACTTGTCAACAACACCCATTTTGTTCTAAACCATATTATCACATTTACGTGTGACTATATCATTTTTTTCCAAGTTTACAGTAATCGCCCTTGAAAACGTTTATTATTTAGATATATAATACCAGACATCGTCAAATTCGAAAGTCAAAATGTCATAGTTTTTTCTTAATGTTGTTTACTTACGAATGAACCATACATTATTGTCATTGCTTATTATTGTTTACCATTCGGTAAGTAAAAACTTTATTTTCAGTCCTTAAAACAATAGATTTGTGGTAACATACAAGTTATACAATTATATCAATTTTATTTCATTAAATAATTTACAAATTGTTTTTAAAAATACAATAAAACTAGATTTTTTGTTTTCTTTCCAAATTTCCAATTACAAATAATAGCTCAAAATATTAAAAATCATCGAACAATGTTACTGTTATGAATATCTGAGAGACACAGTGTGCTCTAAAATCCTATAAAATATCGATTCCCACCGATATATGCCACTGTCTAATTTTGATGCCAAGAAGGAGTATCTTATTAAAGTGGATGCGTTGGAGTAGAGTTAGACGGAGAGTTGCGTTCAATTTAAACGTTTGATTCCTATACTCTACACAACCATTTCTTTTGATGCGCTTATGAGCAGTCATATTACGATTAAAATAATACGGCCTTTGGTGTTGGTCGGAATAGGTTGTTACATCTTGTGTTTTTCCTAATAAACCTTTCTAGAGGGGTGCCTTAGTATTTTAAAACATTTACATGCGCATCCTCAACAGATATAATAACTTATGTCCATTTCTGATCTATAAGCAGTGCTCGCTGTAAACAATGTTATGTACAACCTTTCGTTCGTCCTTTCACAGCGTATCAGTGCTATTTAATCAAGCAAAACAACAAATTGAGAACTTTCCTATCACCATCTTATTAGGCAGGTCGCCATCACGCTGAATGTTAGATAATAGTGGGTTTAGATATTCTGCCCGTTGTGCATATATAATTACGTGCGTTTAGCTGTAACTTTTTTTAAGTTTGAAATTGTTTGTGTTCCTGTCACTGTTTTTCGATTGACATCTCTTTTTACTAGCCTATTCTTGCTCTCTCTGGCTGATGGTGATTGGTAGCAGTTATTCGTGCTTAGAGTACATTAATATAATATGATTCAGGTATACAGGTTACTCAAATTGGCTGCACGTGATTCAATTGGTTTAAGTTTTTCGTGATACAGTACCGTCTTCTGTAATGTTACTTTGAAATCCTGATCTTAAAGTTTTCTAGTTACCTCATAGGTAGAGTTCTTACCTTCATTCCTACCTACTCTTATTTTACATGTTTATATATAAGGTGCAATATGGGATACATTACGGGTGATTCATGGTGTGCATCAAGGTTGCGTACTGGGTCCTACGCTCTTCTTGTTTTGTTATAATCTTGATTTTAGAATGGTGCTTCTGTACAGTGTGATATTGTGGGCGCATGGGATCCTTCATGTAGCGAGGTTATACATCGTGTACTGTATATCTACCGTCCATATATGTAGTAGTTCTTAGTACAACATAAAGGTACACACATACGCATACATTCTTATGCTCTGCATACTCTGTGAAAGATCATAGTAACTATGTATTAAGCACTCATTTCCTGTCGGATTGTGCACAGCCTTACAGTACAAACAATTTTCGCCGCTCAGAATAAACGTTAAGATTGTTACATCTGCTGGACTTACGGAGAGTTTTAAACAAATTTTCGCTCCAATATGCTTCATTACACCTTATTTAGCGTGTCGTAGTCCTCTGAGAACGTATATATATATACGCATGAAACATTAGTAATGTTCTCAAAAATTCCATCTCAGGAACCACATTTAGATTTAGAACGGTTTCGTGAAGTTTCATGCGATAAGCTTGTGCTTGAATCGAACAAGCATAAAGTTGCTGGTATCATATTCGCTCCGGCCGTTGTTGCCTCGGCGGTCTGGTGGTTTGTGAGTTTTAATGAGCCCTCACCGCCCGCAGTATATTATCAAAACTTGCTCAATGAAATCCGTGTTAAAATTTAAACTTTTAAAATAGTGGTTTTCAAAATCACACAACTGAGACAATAATTTTATGAGCTCCATGACGTGATCAATGCCGTACTTTTTGTAAATGAACAAAAGCTCGGTCAAGAATAAAAGTTGAGAATATTATAACAACCTTTCTTCATATAACTCTAACCATTTCATATTTAAAAATAGTACATTTGTATCCATCTTGTATACAAATATGGTCTGTATCTGATCCAAAGTCTCCGAGTTATGAATTTTAAAAGATGCATTTAGGTTTTAAAGCGCCATAAACCGTTACCTGTTTCGTTCTTATCGACAAAAGGCTACAAGTTACTGTTTGTAAGTAATGTGACTTGTATTTCGAAACGTAGAATTAAAAAACTGTGAATAAATCTGTTATTATTGTAGCTCCACTGGTTAGCTTGAGGGTAACTTTCAAACTCGTGGCATTTATACTTTTGATCCGAGATTAGACAAGTTGATACCGACTTAGTACTCTCTTGCAGATTCGTTAGAAGATGATATTAACGGTACATACGATAATTTTATCGTATTTATTTTCTTTGTAGTATTTTATACATTTTAAAGAGTTTGATGGTTTAAAGTGTAACATGGTTATGGAAATATGCCATCCGTTTGTATTTCAACGTTTGTAACAAACATGACGTTTCCACAATTAGCATCTGTTGTCTTCTTCAGGTTTTATATACCATAGTGAGTAGTTGCCAATACTTGAACCGTGTTGTTTCTCTTATTATAAACACATAACAATTGCAAATCGTAACCCATTTATTCTTTCAGTATTTAATGTATATTTTGTAATGAAACATGTACTATACTTTATTTTAATTTTTTAATGAGTAAATACAAACTATAATTAAAATTCCATTCTATTAAATTTTTATTTTAATGTTCCATACTATATATTCAATATTTTATATCCCAATATCCCAAGAACAGCGATATGTATATTTTGTAGGTACGTAATTTGAAAATTAGATTTACTGTTGTTAATTTCCATAAATCGTGGACGATATTTGTGGTTTCATAATTTGAATTATTTGTATTTACATTCTTTGAGTCGCGTAGTTTTAATGTTTGAAACATACCACAAAAAGTAGTGTCGGCATAGTAAATGTGTAATATGTGTTATAATTACATGTAATAGAAGAGAATATAATGTCAGATGGACCGTTCTTGCTGTGCATTTTCGTTAGTTTCCTGTAAGGTGTGGTATGCGGTTGTTGGTGTTTTTATTGTTTTTAATCATTTGGGTCCGGAGCATTCTATTTGGGCATGTATTTGTATGTGTTTTGTGATCAGTGTTAACAAATTAATATTCATAAGAATCATTTGTTCGAAGCACTCACTGTACACATAATGTACTGTAATCTCATAACTAACGAAATATGGAGTGGAAATAAAGCTTAATTAAACTTGGCTGATTTCCTCTAAAATGGATGTAGTGGAATGCACGTTATGTTTGACATATAATGTGTGATAAGTTTTCAATTGCGCATGGTGAAAGCGGCGTAAGTAGCTGATAATAAATGAGTCATAAGCAATCATAAAATAAAGCAGGGACATTCTGTTAACGTTTAAATAGAAATTCATTGTCGAAACGATGTGTGAGAAGAACGTAACTTTCTCCCATTGACAAACTAGGTCACGTGAGCAATTGTTTACCTTGAAAATGAAACTAAGTAAATACAGTTATTAGGTTTTTTCTGCTTTCAACGCTTGATTTTGAAATGAAATATTGTTATGAATGACAAAATCCATAAGAGACACCTCAGAGAAATCAAGAGAAACCTCGTTCCCGTAAATTCCTAAAGTCCGTGTCTCATTTCTAATTTCACTTGATTAAACATTCGGAAAAGGTAAACCGGAAACTCCAGGATCCAGGAAATCAAGTTATTGAGAAAATAGAAGGTAGGATTTTACTCCGAAAATAAAATTGCCCTCAGCTAGATACTGGTGAAATTTGGATATAATATATTCATAAAATAATAAATGCTTATTTGGTGTTGTACCACTGCGTATTTGTAAACGTTATTGGATTAAATAACTGTTGGCTATTAACGTACTGCAGTAAAATGCTCACAACGGCAAGGTAACACCGGTGTCGAATGCGATGGGAAAACTTCAGAGGCGGCGGCTTTCGTAAAAAAATAAAGCAAACCTCTTGAACTTTACGCCGCGGGGCAAATGAAATTCTGCCAAACGGCGAGGTCGCTACTTTATATCCGTGTTCAGTGAAAACAACGCCGTTTTTATAGCGTTGCATCTTCTCCACTCGCTGAATATATTTGCTTGCTTTTAACCGGCTTTTAAACGTTCAAAGGCCGGAATCGAGTTGGGGTCTGTTTTAAATAATCCCTTCTTGTTCCTTGTTCTCTTGGTCGGAGAGGAGCAACTCTTTGTAATATGTATGTTATAAATATTAATGGTGTGGCTTACGTTTTTCTAACTAATCGTTTTAATATCATTTTAATTCAAGTATATTTGATTTTATACAATCCCATCATTGTTATAATTTCTTTTTCAACAGATTTTAAGGCGAAGGTACCAATGCTTTTTACCGGGCATTCAAACCTAATCTTTAGCTTTTGTTTAAGTGTGTCAATTTTTCCTTTTTCATGTGCCATGAACTACTGTGTTAAGTTAAAAGATTTTAGAACTTGGATTTTGATATTCCTATTATGTATATACATATGGATAATTTTAGTAAAGTTAGTTATTCTTTTAGATTACATGTCACGCCAATATTTTAATCTAGTAAATATTAAACCTAGTATAACAGAAATATGAGTCACTCCCCAACTTTCAAGTATTTTGAATGCTTGGTTATGAATGTGTGGTGCCTGAGTCCGCGAAATTGGGTTGTTGCACATGCATATGTTGTATACTTGATTACATATTACTCGGTTATGCTAAGCCGTAGAAGTCAAATTTGAGAAATATGCTACTATTGTGATATCCATTAAAGTATGATTGACGACCATTCGTGGAGCGAGTTCGACTATTGCGTGAAGTAGCGAGTTACTAATGTGTATGGCACGTTTGAGTTAACCAGCTTTAAAATCTACTGAGCGTGTAAATGTCACGCAACGTATATGTATTATTCTTAACATACGTTGTTACAGATATTAGGATTATTTATACAGAAAATAAATCGTTTTAGTACCTGTAGAAAACGGATTAGTACCAAGGGGTACTATTCTTACTTCAACTGTCCAGTACAATTGTTTTAAAAGTTTTCTAGTTTGATAGTGTTTATTTTAACGTGTTCGGATGAACTAACTATCTGTACTGTTATATAAAAAAACTAATGTTTTCTGTCTGTGTGTTCGTTTGTGCGTGTAGGCTACTACTGGACCTATTGTACTTAAATGTTTCATGGACATTCTTAGGGCCCAGGTTAAAGTGTAGATTTATTCTATAATTTAGTATAGAACCCCTCCGGACTATGACCTACTGGTCTGTAAAGTTGCATTACAGCAGACAAATGTTATTAATTGAAAGACCCTGCTAAATGTACTCAAGTGTGCTGTGTAAACATTAATGGCGGCACAGTCATAGGTTTAATTAATTTAACCGCTATTTTCTATTTGTTTACATTTATATTGAAAGCATAGAGTAAGTTTGATAGTAACAACACTTCTTATATCAACCTTTTCTGCAAACGCTGTTTGGACACAGAGTAAGATAATAACCCGATAAAAAATTTAAAATGTTAAGTAAAAATATACTTTTAACTGTACGTTTTAGTAGATATTAAGAATTCAGTGCTTGGCCAGTACTGTAAGACTTTTACTGTACATTTTAAAACTGTTATAAATCTCACCTTAGTTGTCTTTTGAAAGAAGTGGGCTTCTCAGACCCTTGTATCACGAGGCTATTTAAAATTAAGACTTTTTGTAAAAAGTGAAATTGATGAAGTTTTACTTTACCTTGTATTGATCCTCTTCAACGTACTTTACTCCCCTCTCAATCCACCGCTGTATTCGTATTTTGCACTAGTTGAAGTAGTGCCCGGTTGTCATCTTTTGAGAGCGCCTTCAAAACTTATGCCGAATTCTGTTTCACTCCTCAAGGTCTGAAAATGAGATCACTTCTGTCGACCTTGGTTCTTGGGGAACAGCCATGGTGCTAAATCAAGAGAATAGGCCGGATGTTGCTACAATGCAACCTTCTTATTAGTTAAAAACTGCTGAACAGGTAAGGCGCTATAATAGGATGGTGCATTGTTTTGGTGAACAATCCACAAGTTGATTTCCCATAGTTCCGAACGTTTTTTTTCTAACTCTAAGCTTTGCAAGAACTACTAGGTAGTGCACTTAATTCACTCTATGACTCGCAGTAACCCATTCAGTCCTCACAATGCCATTAACATCAAAGAAAACTATGAACATGGCTTTCATTTTTTTCTTGCTTTGTCGCGCTTTCTTGAGTTTTGTTGGTAATTGTGATATTGACTGTATGGACTGTCTTTTCGTTTCCGAAACGTACTGAAAATTTCTACGTACTGAATATCTAAAAAATGACTATCCAACAAAGAGGATGACGAGATTCTCTTGTCATATTCCAACTTTTATCGGCCGTTACAAAACTGTGTCTGCCATTCAAAAACACGCGCCCGCCACACAGTTTAGATAGCGAAAACTTCATTTAACATATTAAAACACTTAGTAGCTAATTTTTGAAGTTTAACCCGAAACTTAATCACAAAACTGAGCGGCGTTTCTTTGCAATGGCAACTTTTTCGGATCCCGATTTTCACTCGATGCACTTTGAGCAGTTGTGGCTAGACTACTGGACTTTGTGAGCGATTTTTATTTAGATATTCACGGACTTATCAGTACCCTGATAAGATAATCATTGCCCTATTTACCTGTTTATCAGCTCACAGCTTGGCGAGCTGGCGATTGTCTCTGTTTCAAATAGCCGCGCCTCGTATATATTTTATAGATCGGGGAAACAATGAAAAATCGACTACGGCACAACAAATTCTAAGATCGGAGTAAATTACAATGGACATAATAATAAATGTACGGTTTTTTGGCATATTTTCTTAATTGTGGCAACAACGTGAACTCCACATCGGCGTCTAAAATATAATTCATTAGAACCAGAGGCATACATGCGCGTGCGAAGCCACTGGTAATACTGCTAGTACTGTATATATTTGAAGTCATAGACAATACAACACCCCATTTCTGTAGGAATCAGTTTTTTCTCTCCCGGCCGGATGGGTCGCTGCACACGACAGTACATACATTTTCTCAGCACCTACGCTTTGTTATGAAGTCACAAGCGTAGTAGCATCTAGGTCAGTGGCGCGATCCAGAGGTCTATATCAGTCTCCAGACAAACACAGCAGGTCTATCGATCACCACCTGACGCCGAGAAATGTCTGCGGTGAAATATTTCTGTCCGTTCTCTCTGTCCATGGCCGTCATTGTTTTAACAGCTTAACACGAGATTTAAGGATTCAGAGCAGCTATCGTCCTTTTCTCCAGAAAAACTCAGTAGTGTAATTGTAACTCGTTGTGTGTCTAAGTTAATTAGCCAACTAAAAAATTTCTTTCACGTTGTTTTACTCTCAGTTGGAAAACTTTGCTTTACACAATACATAGTACCAACATTAAGTATGTTTTTGTAATAAATTTTTAAAGTTATCTTACAATAAAAATTATCAGGTGAAATGAAAAAAAAACAAGCATTAATTCAAATATGACACCAATTTGTACTTGAAATTTATTATATTCTACCAGAATGATTAGGATTTTTAAAGAAATTTCCAAATTTCTTAAACAGAAAACTTTAAAAACAAGTCTGGAACTTTTAGAACTGCAAGACTATCAGGACCAATGCCATGAGAATTCTAATTAATGAGCCATTATGATCAATCAACGGTGATAAGCAAGGAGAAAGTTAAGCTGAGGTGAAATTTGGACTAGTAACGGACATACTTCGTTGAGTCAGCATTTATCATTGGGCATTACGAATATCTAAAAAATCTTTTAGTTTTACTAATAAATTTATATAATTCGGATCAACAAATTTATCATATTTGCTGTAATGGTACCTACTGTCTTGTCCAAATTTAAACTTATAATGCACACTAACTCCCCCGTCCAATAAAAGGAGATTTTTGTACGAAAATACATTTACTTATGAAAAGTACATTTTTTATAAATGTGTATATTGTAAAATAAATTAATGTAAATATCGGATTTTGTACTTAACTATCTAATAAGATATAATATATGTAAATCTCTGGAAATTGGATATGAGAAAATAACAAGCTTAGGATATACAGAGCGTGATTTTTAAAGGCGTTTATATTGAGTCCCATAAGAAACACATTCTGATTCATGGGTCATAATTGGTCGTGTTGAGAGAAATAAAGCTGGTTTGAAAAAGATCATAAGCATTTTTTTGTGAGTTTTACCTACGCATTTTGATGCTCCAATAAATTATATATTTTAGTTAGAATATGGTTTTTTCATTAAAATAGTATAGTGTGTAAAAAAACCAAAATACACTTTCAAATTATTATTGATTTACAAAGATTCACACTTTTAGTTGAATATGTGATGAGCTCTTTCTACGCATGTATATACAGGATGAATATCAAAACATAGTGTGGGAAGACAGAGAATCCACTACAAATAGTTTCATCACATTTTATACTCAGAATATGCTAAAACCGGCAGTCTCACGTTCAAGTCTAATTTTTTGAAAGGGCCTATGGTGCAAAGTTTTAGAATTTTCCTCAATTTGAATATAGCGATTTGTTTTAATAGAAAACCTTTTCAAAGCACCGAAACATATAAAAACTGGAGTTTCACATGATAAATTAATAAAATAGTAAATTCCAAATCTGCATTGAATATCCTTTAAAATGACATCCTTCACACGAATCTATATTCGCCCAACACAACACACAGTTCAACACTTGTTTCCCACTGTGAACACGAGAAAGCTAGCCAAGCTTAACCGAAGTTACGATACTCCTCAGTGAAAGAACGTTACCGTTTGGAACTAACTAGAAACCCCTTGCCGAGCCGGAGATCACTTAAGACTTGAAGTTACACTGTCCGCCCTTACAAAATGTTAATTTCATGCCCCGGCCAACGTAAGTCTCGTCCCACAAAATTACATTCTAGAGCCCCGTTCTGCCCCACAACAACCAAGAACTGCAGATTACAATGGTTAAGTATCAGAACGATATAGCGTTTTACTTTCCTCGACGACGGCATTGAGGTTGGCAAACTAAACTATTCACTTATTATGTATATATATAAAATTTCAGTAAACATTGAATCACAAAATATACTTGCTCCGCCGGGACTCGGGAATCTCTGACTTGCCGGGTGAATATGCTACACCACAGAGCCCCTACTTGTCACGAATCAATTATTTTGTATTTGGCCGTATCTGTCACATATGCGTTTAAATAACCAAACTAACGTACAGTGTTGCCAGAAAGTTTAGGGACACCCAACATAAAGTGATATACTATTTGTGCCCCTATACTAACAGCAGATTGGCTAACTCTATATATTTCCCCATTAACGCAGTGAAAACGAAGTATTTTGGTGTGACTTTCATTACATTATGTATAAAATCTTTCAAAATATGAACTTTTTTGTGATTTTAAAACTTTAGAGGAAACACCTGTTTTTTGAAACATTAAAATGTATAACTTCTAAAATAAATGTCCAATCATCTTAATAATTGGTACGTTGTTTTAACATAAGATGTGGAGTAAATAAATGCTATTGTGGCAACTAGAAAAAAATAACTCACAGTTTGGTGATCGCTCAAAGTTCCTTTATTTTTATTTTTTTCGGAAATGAAAAACTGATAACTTTGGTGCGTTGTAGCGCTCGAACTATGAGAGTGGTAGGCAATCCACGCACACCAGCTTGTTCCTCACAAAACAGAGGAAGGGATATTGATGCGCACGCACTCCTTTTTCATCATTTGAGCGATCACCAATTCATTTTGCTTTGTTGCCGTCAGATACAAACATCGCCATTTCCGTGTTTGTAAAAAAAATAAAGGAACTTTGAGCGATCACCAAACAGTGAGTTATTTTTTCATATTTTGAAAGATTTTATACATAAAGTAATGAAAGTCACACCAAAATACTTCGCTTTTACTGTGTTAATGGGGAAATATATAGAGTTAGCCAATCTGCTGTTAGTATAGGGACACAAGTAGTATATCACTTTATGTGGGGTGTCCCTAAACTTTCTGGCAACACTGTATGGTCGGAAGATCAAATATCTGTCAAACGACTTTTATTTACATTCATTAAATTTGTATAAATAGCAATAGCCTAATTTAAGTAAGCGCTATTTGGTGTAGTTGTAGCACACCTACCCATCAAATGAAAGTTCTGGGTTCGAGTCCCGAGGGAGCAAGTATTTTTCGTGATTTAATGTTTATTTTAAAAGTTAAATATATATATATATATATATATATATATATATATATATATATATAAAACACTTAGTTTGACCTACTTATATTGAACTTTAACTACTACGAACCCTTTAAATGTATGGTCATAGCTAAATAATATTCTCAGTTGAAGCTATATTGTAGGTAAGGTTAACAAATGTATATGTCATGAATGTTGAGTTTAGCTCCTGTTCACCTTCCTCTTACTGCAGTGTATGAAATGTGACGCTGTCCCGGACTTGACTCCTTGAATCTGGAATCAGGTTCGTCTGAAAAGACCCAAATAAAGTGTGCGACGAAAAAGCTCAACATGAAATCTTTACACGGTTTCGACATCAGAGACACCTAGACTGCAAATTTAGTGTAATCTAGGTGAAGAGTTATTCTCATTGTCTGGTCAGGTAGATGCCACTATATTTTGTGATGTCGAAACGTTGTACAAAGTTCATTTTGAGCTTCTTAGTCGCTTTTTTGGATTTCTTAAGAGGAACGTAGTTCCAGATTCTAGGATTCAAATCTGTAACGGCATCAGATTACAGTAGCTGCACTAAGACGGTGATGCACTGGAGCTAAACTAAACCTTCGCACTAAATCAACTCTTTCAGCATTGCTACGCTATGTGTAGAAATGCATAACAGCTGGGAAAGAAATTATCCTCCTTTATTTCCCCAGCAAATAAAAACTAATACGAGGTTGAAAGAGCGGAACGAAGTTTTGTGAATTAATGCAGACATAAATGCATTTGAGACTACGAGGCCCTTTTGAATTTTATTAGTTACTTTTTAATTGCCGTATCCATATTTATACAAATATAGATAGAAGCAAACTCGCGTGATAATTAGTGAAAATTGATTCTGGAACTCGGAGACGACTCGATTAGACTGAATTATGTACCCAGGTGTGAATTCTGTAAGTGGACGCTTGACGGCGGCGATAAATAGCGGTGCGAGAGAGCGGGGGAGTGGACAGGTTTATGAGGCGTCGAGAGGCCCCCACCCGGGCGTCGAGACGCGTAAAGAGTACAGTCGGGTTCTAGGAAACTGTCACTAATTTCTAAATAACGGCTGAAAAATACAGTAAGTATATTTTAATATCTAGTCACCACGTTGTACATTAATTAAATCGTAATCACAAATTTCGAAATCATATTTAATATTTAGTAATTGTATGTACATTTTCATGATTTCCAGACAAAGATTAATAGGTAATCCAAAATGAGGTCGTCACTTGAGGCAAATTACAATGATCTGATACATAATTGACTCAGGATCGACATTAAACATTCGAGGTATAACAGATGGTATCATTCTAATAGTACGTATAACTGTAATTTATAATTCACTAGCTTTAGTAGAAACAATATGGAAATAAAATACAATGTGTCTTAAAAATTATGATTTGCAGTCGCGATTCGGCGTCTCAACAGCGAATTGCTGGTGAATAAATTTCGATTTCTCTTTGTTTGTACGCACTATAAGTATTTTCGAAGGAGTTAACCGAGAGGGTTGAATCTTGGGTGAAACTCTACCTCTACATCGGTATTGAAAACTGTACATATCGCTTCGGTCTATTGAAAGTCTTGATGTTTTTCTAAAATTGATTCCGGTTACTTGGGTCTTACGGGTAATCATGCTTGCAGCGAGAAAGAATAATAAGAGGTGCACGCCCGCACTTCTAGCCAAAGAAAAATATAATTTTTCTAGATACTACCTAAATTCAAGCTCTGATTGTATTATTGGTCCTAAAGACTTACTTGAATTTGTTATATTTATAATACGTACTTATGTATTTACATACTTATATCGTGTAATAACAACTAGTAGATAATATGATAGAGTATAATAGTAGCCCCCGTATAATGCAAAAGTACCTTTTCCTTTTTCTTCGTGCATTCATACTATCAAACTAGCAACACTTCAAAGTACCAAATCAAATGTTTGGATAAATACAAAAACATGGTAATAAAACTTAACTTCCGGCAGACGACTGTAACACTAAGTTTCGAGACCTGTAATCTATCGTAATATCTTCTTCAATAACCGACAAATGACCGCAACCAAAGGTTAAAATAAACAAATCGTTTTGGAACAAGCGATGTAACAACATAACACGTATATAAGTCAGTAATCACAACAAACATCGTATGCCAACTCCCTGCATACTAATTATTATGAACAGACCAGTGGCCAATAGGAATTGGCTATTGTTACGGAACAAGGGTGGGGCTTTTTATTATTGATTCATTCTAGATGAACTTCCTAACCATTCTGTCTCTGAGCCTTGATTTATATTAACTCTTTACTTTTGTTATTCTTTTCATTTCCTATTTAGTTCGTTTCTTAGTATTTGCAAGCGTAATGGCTTGATTTAAGTTGTATTTAGTTAAAACAGTTCGGTAAAAATGCTATGGATTAGGGTGTTGACACCGGGTCCGGGTCTCAGACATTAACTTCAATCCCAAGTAATCTATCTACCAATATTTTGCATTTTTTTAAATTTGACAGACAACTAACTCATTGATGCACCTACGATTTAGAAAGAACTATTGGAAAATGTTGGCATATATTCATATATTTGTTTTTGGCTTAACACACTTAAGCTAATCTTGAGACACGTAAATAATACTTATTGTTGCAACAATCATTGATATAAAGAGACTAAAAATAGTAATTTCACAACAAACTAGTGTTTAAAAACTGCTTTTGAGTGAATTGCATTTTTTATCTCAAAATTTGTTTAAAGTACGTTCAATATAAAATATAGATTTTCGAAAGTAACCTAAAATTATTGATCTTATTATTGTTCCTAAGTATTTCACCTTCGCTAGGTGATATTAATAATATAAAATTAACATTTAGGGGAGAGACATTATCAATTTAATTTCCCTCTGTTGTTTAATATTCATTGTTACAAATTGGGAGGGTTTCAGGAGTCACGAGTGTTACTATGTAATGGGATAACGGCAGGAGGCTGTTAAGTAATTGGGTCTGTTGTAGTAATTACCGGCCGCTGTTGACAACTCGTGCGGAATGGCGATCTGTTGTGTCAACAGTGCAAGTCCTCATTGATATTCTGAGCATAACCTCAATTCTGTAGTGAATGAAGCTTTTTGTATTACTCATTTCTTTCAAATACTATTAAATATTGATTAGGTTTCGTGGTCAATATATTTTTGTATTGTTTAATTTAAATTTGTATATGTCTCTTGTCAAGTCATATATAATAGACGCGTGAAAAATTCATCTTTAGTGTGTTTTTTTCCGGATTGGCGATCTTTTGTGTCAACAGTGCAAGTCCTCATTGATATTCTGAACATAACCTCAATTCTGTAGTGAATGAAGCTTTTTGTATTACTCATTTCTTTCAAATACTATTAAATATTGATTAGGTTTCGTGGTCAATATATTTTTGTATTGTTTAATTTAAATTTGTATATGTCTCTTGTCAAGTCATATATAATAGACGCGTGAAAAAATTCATCTTTAGTGTGTTTTTTTCCGGATTGGCGATCTTTTGTGTCAACAGTGCAAGTCATCATCGATATTCTGAACATAACCTCAATTCTGTAGTGAATGAAGCTTTTTGTATTACTCATTTCTTTCAAATACTATTAAATATTGATTAGGTTTCGTGGTCAATATATTTTTGTATTGTTTAATTTAAATTTGTATATGTCTCTTGTCAAGTCATATATGATAGACGCGTGAAAAATTCATCTTTAGTGTGTTTTTTCCGGAATGGCAATCTTTTGTGTCAACAGTGCAAGTTTTCATTGATATTCTGAACATTACCTCAATTTTGTGTGAAACCAATCTTTTTTCATTACTCATTTCTTTCAAATACAGTAATACTAAATATTGATTAGGTTGGCGTGGTCAATTTATTTTTATATTACTTAATTTCAATTTGTATATGCCTCTTGTTAAGTTCATATATGATAGACTTGTGAAAAATTCATCTTCACTGTGTTTTTTCCCAAATGAAATTCCAGCGAGCCACAAATAAATTTAAGATATCGCTAAGTTAACATAAAACTTATTTATCATAATGTTGCTTTAGTGTTAGAAATCTTCACTGGTAAAATGAAATTGACCTGTCACTACGGAAGCGGAAATAAAAGCGTGGACTCGAAAGAGAGTGAAAAATAAATATAAAGGTGGGTGTGACTAATCGAATATTGGGCCTAGAGGTCTGTCTGGTCTAGAGGGATGGAAGGCAAACAGATAGCGATGTCCGGGCTCCCGAGGCTTGTTTGCTACGCTTTCGTCCTGGATAAGGTATCTTTCATATCCTGTGACAGCTGAGACGACAGAACCAACCGCAGTCTCAACTTCCTTTACTTTTATACAGGGAGAATTCAAAACCTGAAATATTTTATCGTTGATATAGAAAAATAGCTTACAAATTATAATTTTGTTTTTATTGATTGTATGAGCGTTAGAAAAGTCTATTGCTCGAGAGGCTTGAAAAGTGTAATTATATATATATATATATATATTATATATATAATATATATAATATATATGTATATATAATATATATATATAATTATATATATATACTTATATATATATATATATATATATATATATATATATATATATAAGTTTACACGATATCTCGATCACAAACTGATAGACTTGAAATTTTACATGAATTTTTCATTTCTACATAAGTAATTTCGAGTTTAATGAGTTTGTTTGTTACTCCATGGAATTTGACTGAGAGTTCGAGAATATTTTTACAATAGTCTTATAGGTAACCATGATGGCAATGTGGTAACAAGAACATCGTAGAATAAATAAATTTGTCCAGTTATTTGGTATATTAGTATGTTACACAGTGCCACATGTGATGAGGTTACTTTGGCCGGTAAGACTCTCTTAACGGTTTCGCGAGTCCTTTAATGCCGTGTTGTATCGGCCTATTGTGTACTCGAGTATGAATTGATCAATTAATTTAAAATGTTGTGTGTTTTACTTAGCTATCTGTAGGGGTTCTCGTAAAAGTTATCTTCTATCAGTCTTTATGATCTGCCCGTGTGTCTGTTTTCCGCTGGATATCTAAAACAAAGCTAATGATGTGTCGTCTTTGTTGGCATTCATGTTCCCGACGTCAAACATCTATAGTAAATCGATAGTAAATATACGTGGTTCTGTACACTTGTGTACATAGTGTAAATAGTTGTGTAAGACATGTTTATAAGTCATTTATTCTACTTTTCCATCCTAGACATCTAAAAGCACAAAAAGCTTTTTTATTTTCTTTTACTTTATATTCTAACTGTCTGCACTATTAATATGTTATATGTATGTGTTTGCCTGTTTGTTAGTAAAAGATATTATTATCCTTCGGCGTTTTATACTGATTACTTCTTTATCACTGCACCACCCACCACTCACTGCTGGTATTTTACCTGTGATGAAACACGTACACATGTTCCCTTCCTCATTTGTCTACGGTTTCAGCCATACACTTTAGAAGTTAAGTAAAAACAGTAAAGTAAAGATGTCTTATTTTACCAGGCGAAGTTAGAGCTGAGAAGCCCTAAACACTTAACCTAGGGGCAAACGGCTGAAAAGTGACTTCCGGACCACCACCAATGGCCGGGCAGGCGGACTGTTCGCAAGGACAGGATCGCTTAGCGATCACCCATCCAAGCAACAGCCACGCTCGACGTTGCTTGATCTGGTTAATCTTGCGATAACCGTTATACTGGCTACACTAAGGAATTGACATTGGCCACTGGCTATAAGTATTGCATAGTAGGTTTTTTTCACTGCTAACAATAATCCTCTGAGTAATTTGGTTAATTTGTTTGTATCGTGAATATGAAAATTACTTACAGTACTTAGTTTCTCATACAATAAAATATAAATCCAGAATCCATAAGTTTTCGAAATTTTAAAGTAATATTAAAGTATAAAAATAGACCTTGACTTAACTTACGAGTACGTAGGTCAAACTATGTTTTCCTATAATAGTTGTAATTTTAAAGTATTGTTAGTATACAGGTTTGTTTTACAATTAGATTCAAACTTACTAATGCAATAGTAAAAACGTACGCAGAGCCGTAAACGTTTTATCCGTTTAAATATAAAACACACCCGGTTAAACCCGGTTTAACTTTAACTTTGTGTGTAATATGAATCAGCGATAAAAAGATTTATAACGTTTGGGTCTCTGTAACCAAGGATTTACACATAACTTTTAGATATTCTTATAGACAAGTAACTCCTAAATAAATACCAAGAAAGCGATAAATCAAAATTTACCTCAGTTTGTAGGTCATATCAAAATGAATATGTTGATTCAAATGTCAAAACCCGCACAGGGTTTTATTGAGCATTTCTCCCCTGAGCAGCCACAGGAAAACATACGAGGGGAGAAATGAGGTTTGGTTGGTGACAGGACTCGCTCCAGGGTGTGAGAAATGTCTCGACACCTCGCTGTTGCTCTGCAACTGTCAACGATGTTTCTACCGTTTTGTTCATCGATCTATTTGGGTGCGGTCGATTCGAGGTATCGATAGTATATGTTTGATAGTGTTGTTATCGAATTAAGTAGAGTTGGTTGGATATGTTCAAGTAGGATATCAATTGTTTCATTCGGTACGGGTCATAATACCCAGATAGTATCGTATGAGTTATAATTGATCCTATAATAGTATGAAATCGATCCATTAAAAAAGTAATACTTCCGGTACTAGTACCAATCGAACGTGCCAATATTAGTGAGTACCGATCGATACTTTTATTCGATGTAAATAATCGGTATCGGTATTGCGTCTAGTCCAGTAGTGACAAGTAGACACAACATCGGTGCTGTGTACATTGTGTAACACTACACTACTTGCAGGTAATTTCCCATTCAGAAACCAGTATGTACAATTCAAAGTCCGTGCACAATACACTTCATATGAAAGTTTAAGAGCTGCTGGAATGAGTGTACAGTCAACTCCACGCTATAAAACCTTTAATGAAACATAATTAACGACTGTATTGTTTTGTAAATTAAGACACCATCAGTTATAATTGAGGAGTTTAATATTATTTAATTGCATTTTCACAACAGTCTGATAATCTGTTTTTAATCCATTTTAATTTGTGAAATAACATGTTCTTTTTTTGTTATTGTTGTATGTACAATTGAAACCAGGTTTGCAGCTTCGAAATACCTATGCGCATCGCAGCGTACGCTCCACAATCCTCGATTTTCGGGGCTTTTCAGTTTTGGGCTAATCACTCCTAAAGGATATATTCCACTGAGAACGTCATTCTCATACTTCGTAAGTAATTTTAATTTGCCACATATTGAGCACAACCTCAGTTTGATATACTAATAATATAAAGGAACTGTATCAACGTTCATCATTTTCAAAAAAAAAAAAAAAAAAAAAAAAGATTTCAAACACTGTTGTAGCAACATTAAGACTATAATACTAGGAAAATAACAAGAGGTGTTCTAGTGCCGTTATTTACTTTTAATTTAAGCACAGAAAGATTTCAGTAGGTGCAGTATAGTTGTCTTGTTACCTTAGAAATCAAGAAATTCGGGAAATCTTTTTTAGAATTTGAGCCTGACATTTTGTTGGAGGAGAAAAGCAACATTTAAATTTATATACAGGGTGTCCAAAATGTCCCGGGTCGGTTAAATATTTTTCAAAATATTTAAAATAGAGCTACAAAAACTTACACAAAGTTACTGGACATAAAAATCTATTTTATCACATATTCAGTGATCCGCTACTTCCTCAGGGGGGCGGCCCGCCAGGAGTCAGAAGAAAATCTTAAATGTAAGCTTAGGTTGATATGCATATCAAATAAAAGGTCTTTATTAGTAGAGTACAGAGCCGCAAACCCAATCTCAAACGGATAACCGAGTCAAAAATGACAGCCGTTCAAAGATGGCTTGAGTTTACAACTTAGGTTAATGTAAAAAATAAACTGATGAGCTTTTTGATTTTAACTTTACTAACCCAAAACTCCGATCCCTCTCAGAAATAACGAAACTTATTATCCTACAACAACAATTAATTGTAAACAGTTTTAGGTTAGTTAAGTTAAAATCAAAAAGCTCATCAATTTATTTTTTACATTAACCTAAGTTGCAAACTCAAGCCATCTTTGAACGGCTGTCACTGAATATGTGATAAAATAGATTTTTATGTCCAGTAACTTTGTGTAAGGTTTTGTAGCTCTATTTTAAATATTTTGAAAAATATTTAATCCGACCCGGGACTTTTTGGACACCCTGTATACTTAATACATGTGTAATACTGTATACAGTAATAGTGTAACATTAATTGTTATTATTTTGTTGTGTTCAACATTGTAAAGTATTAATATAAAGCACTCATAAATTGAAACCTGATCTTTGGGAAATATAAGTTTGTTGTAGTCTGATAACCCCTCATGGATATCATCATACGTTTTAACCGATTTTCCAATCTACCAATAAAATTGTAATTTTTGGGTCTATGCTTTTTGAGTGGACTTTGAGGAATGGCGTGATTAGGATAGGAGAACTGCCGATATTTTAAGGCTAAATAGCTAACAAAATGTTCACGTTTTTTATGAATGGGACAAATAATAAGATTTTTATTTTTAATTTGCTTTCAAAGATTTTAAAATCTTTGAATATTTCACGTTTCCTAACATTCAATGATTTTTCAAATTACCATGGATAGATGTGTATGATGACAAATTTATATCCGTCGGATACATTTATCAGTCAGGTAGTTTTGAAGAAACATTCAAGATGTTTTCTTACGCTTAACGATTTACGTAGCTATAGCCAAAAAGGTTATAACAGTTAAGAGTTTAGTAAAAAAGCACACAAAAAATATTAATTTGAAATCTAAAAAAAATCTGATAACATGTTTTCAGAGTACCTTTAGGAGTGTTCTATCTCTGAGCTTATGCTTGACGCTATTTTTTGGGACTACCTGTATAAAAAATATAGTACTTTTTAATTCCTTTAGGATTCTACTATATTTAGTATTACAAGAAGTCATGAGTATGGCTCGCTTTCTCTTTGTTAATCGATTTTTTTAAATTGAATTTATGGCTATCCTGTGAATTTTGTTGAAAACTATTGATATTTCTGAATCTGTTTGGGAGTTCTTTCATACCGTTAACCTGCTGGACCATTAACGTTATATGGAAGAATATTCGTAGATTTTAAATGGTAAAGCTTATCGTATTAATACAAAGCATCATATACTTGACAGTATGCTGTTGATTTCTCGTCAGCCTTCTCCTCAGATTTTCTTAGCCGGTAAAGTCGTTAGGAGAATCGTTTGACAAAGTTAGTTCACCAGTTTGTTTAACGATTAAAAATTTATGTATCTCTTATAATGCTCCTAAAACTTTTGGAACGCCATTTTGAAAGGTAGCGAGTTCCGAAATAATATCTAATCCTTCTTTGGAATGTACGAGTATTTACACAGAGGACGCTGGTGTTGGGAGTGCATAGAGCCTCGACGCTCCGGCGCGGCGGCCAAATACGTATGACAGCCGCTGTAAACAGCATTAGCGCTATTGACCACACCGGTGATCCCGTATATCACAACTGCGGTTTTCGGCCCGTTTCCCACCAATTCCGTTATAGATTTCCCGCGATAAACGGCCGGGACGTGCTTGGCCAACTGATGGTGCCGTTTATAGGCGCAGTTTCTACGTGGTGATCCCTATCGTTTCTACCCGAACTTTAAGTATCTTGTATCCGATTTGGTTATTAAATAATTTTTAATACATAAGTACAAATAGTGGTATGATACAATATGATGTATTGTTGTATACTTCATAGAAGAGTCCTATTTCTGGCCATTGTAGTTTTTAAGTATGTGTGTATTTGATGACTAAGTTGATTACGTAATACACATATGTCTAAACAACCAGGTGCATGTACCGAATACGGTGTCAATCGACACATGTATGCAAATGTGCTTTCTCAATGTTACTCACTTTTTATCCCTCTACTCAGATAACGAGATTAATATAGTCAAGTTGGACACGTACAGTGTGTAGGATAGGCAAGGTGCTTTACGTACACAACAATAACTTCCCACGTTCTCAGCTAGGATATAAGTCCAGTCTCCTTGCTGCAGCATATGTGACTTTGCGACCATTACTCACGTGGTATCTTCAAGCACCTTAAGGTTTTGTGGCGTCCTCAAAAACCCAGCACGACTCAAAGGAAAGCTGTTTATTTTGGTATAATTTCCGCCAAGTGAGCGAGGTTTAACCCAAATTTATGTCTATAGTATTGAGTAATATTTTATCTAATTGGATATTTAAAGAACATAATATAACAGTCTATATAAATGGATGTTTGTCTGTATGGCCTTTATAGACTCAGAAACTATTTGACCGATCATCATGAAAATTTGCATGTATATGTATTTTTTCCCCGTAGAAGGTTTATATGCTATGCCCATTGATGTAACTCACCACCAGGCGGCGCTGCTAAATATAAAAGTTATCAAAGCGCCTGCACACTATAAACTGCAATTACGAGACAGTTACGTATATTAAATAGCCACACTCTATTAAAGGCGCTAAGTTTATACATATATACTTGTGTGTTAGATCACTCTATAATAAAGCACATGTACGTGTACATTGGCTATAAACATACACTTTTGACAGAGTTTCGTGATGGTGGGAACAATAAAACTGTACATCGGCGTTGGGAAAATAATTCACTTGATCCAAAAGTGCTCATACAGAGGCAAAGCTTACAAAAAGCGTGCGAAGCCGCGGGAAACAACTAGTGCTGCATAGAATGTTAAAAATGTATGATAGAGAACACGTTTTATATATGACAAACATGTATATTCCTTTTTGATGTCGAAGTATTATCGGATTATTTACACAAAAAGAAGTGTACTTTAATATTTATGTATGAAGGTTGTATGATCATTAGAGTACAAGAATTAATGTTTCTGGTAGCTACATGTGCGTAATGCATTAGCGTGTGTATCTAGCAATTTAGTTTATTACAGGCTAACCCTCTGACTCTGAACTCTCTCACCCCTCCGATCGGACGTGTGTGTTTTTGGCCCATTATCGTAATTGTGTACTCCGTATCACGTGCCGTACTGCCGCTACTGCCCCCTGCACTCTGCCACTGACGCGACCAATTATTCCAAACCGGTTAAAACATGCCCAGGCTGTTCCAGTATTGTACTTATGTGAGTATCGGAATTCACCCTGTCTAGTTTCGCCCCAATGTGTTACCGTAACTAACTCACTGTTACTGTAACTAACACTGTAGTAATGTCGCTTGACAAGTGACCATTGTCAGGTCTGCACAAGAGGTGATAACGTTTTGAGATATTGATTGACTTTATGTGGTAAGTACACGCTCCAGTTGAGAATGCTGAAATCATCTGTTCCTCGCACACGATAACTTTCCTGTATCAGAATATTGTTTTTCTATAGGATTATGCCTAACACTCGCTATTATCGTTTTCTCTTCATTGCACACTATATAAAATCTTCGATAGATAAATTGATAAATTATTTATTTAACCTGCCCTGGTTTAGGCCAACGGTCCACTCTTACACCAGAACAGGCGTATATATTTATAGAGTGCAACACTTCATGAGGTGCAATGTATTGGGCACGTGCAATGCCTTATTAGTTTGGTAAAAAAGCGTGCCTCTATTACTTTTATTATGAGTGATGGCAAGCCATTGTCTGACAAATAATTATATTAGTCTTTATAATGTTAACTACGGTTGCAGTACAGATACTTTCTATGGGCTTGCAGAAAATGCGAGGGCACAATACTTTCATCACAGTATACCTAACGAAGAGGCTGCACACAGGTTGTCCTTGAGACAATAGCATGTAATGCAATGTCTATTAGATAAGACAGAAGGTCATTACACCAAATTTAAGGAATCACATTTGTTATACAATTAATTTCAAAGTTACACAATACGTAAAGGTTTCCGCCTTATTTTGGTCCTTCTAAATATAACGTGAATGTTTAAAAACCAACATAAGAAAACATTCACACGGTTTATGGTACCCTGATGTATACTTGGAAACTTCCCATAGTAACTATATGGTGATTTATAGTGATTTGGAAAATTGCAACCTCCGCACTCAATTCTGTTCCTTTGTGGATTTTGTATTGCCTTCAATAAGGACATTACCATGATCATATATATGTTTCCTAGCATCTATGAGGTAAGTAATGTTCGTTGGAAGTTACGTATATATCGGCATCTTATTGCATCTCGTTGCTCCATGTCGTGTTTCAAATTACTCCCACTGGAGCGTTTTCTGAAACCCTGGTGGAGAGTATGAACTTTTTACACTAACAACTTGCTGTAATAGATACGTTATTCCAGAGCCAAACACGGAAATTGATGTTGCTGGGAATTTCTGAAGTACGTTCTCGTAATTTTGTAAAAACGGCATCCACGCAATTCGCCTTTCCTGGCTTCTTTATATGGTTATACGTAAAATGATTTCCTGGACAGTTACTCGCACTTGTCCAATCCCTGAAAGTTTCAAGTGGGCTACCCCGGGGACAGCCTTCTTCCGTTTCTCAAAAATTTGTGAAAGTATGTAGTTAAAATACTAACATAGAAACAGGTCGATTGCTTCTGCTTGATGTAGGTTAAAAATATGTCCATATAGAACTTAAGTTGGGAACATCTTTTGAAACATGTAACGATTTAGTATAATTTGGGATTCCAATAGGTACTTTGACATTTCCCACTGTCAATTATTGTTTTGCTACTAAATAAACTTTAAATTTTGTATCAATTTTGTTTTACCTCCGTGAAAACGAATTAAACCAAACTTAATTCTTGTATGCAGTTCCCTTTATACTTGTGTTGGTTTGGTGCTGTTTGGACAGCGACAGCTAGCTTACAGACGTTTTAATTATTTAAGTACGAGTGTTCGGGAAATATTGATGTATTACCGTTATTTTAAATTTTACAATACCAAAGACTTTTTTGTGTTACGCTAAAATATGTCTCACTATAAAACTAATTATTTTATAAAAAGTAAATAAGAGTTATTCCCTTTCGAGTAGGTATCTAAAGGTAAAATACAAAAATACAATTTATATGTGATAACATTTTTCACTTAAGTTACGACAAATTGTCTTCACGTGCGCTTGCGGTATACCTCAGCGCGACGGTAGATGGACCGCTGGGTACTTAGTAAACTACCTTGTACGCACCGTATTCCTTAGGGACCAGTCAGGGAAGTAATGACCATTGTTCTGCTCAGAGACTACAATACAATGGACTTTCAGTCAGGGAGCATATATTATTGTTGCAAGAAAACTGGCGTTATCTGTATGTTTCTTTACGTTGTGTGACCATTTATATAACTTCTCAGTTTTTTATGCATACCAGTTGTAATCTCACCAATTTAAATTAAATTACCTTTTCAGTATTTAAGATATATTCCTTCCAAACGGGTGTTACATTATTTCGTGATTTAGGTTACAGTTGCGTGCATCGAAAGCTAACATCAGCTAATCAGTCACTAATACTGACTAGTTCATACTGGTTTTGGTAAGTGCTGGTGCAGGGCATTGGTTCGTTATCGAACTCTTCATAACAAGAGATTGAGTGATGACCAGCTGTGATGTTTTAGGTTTCAGTGGCTAACTTTGAAAGCTAACATCGGCTAATCAGTCATTAATACTGACTAGTTCCTTCTGGTTGTAGTGCCTAGCGGTACACGATACCGGTTCGTTAACGAACTCTTCATAATAGAGTGGGCGGTGAAGAGCTTTGACGTGATTTCTTAGTCATTACCTGGTGAAAATTGAGTGTTGTATAGTTAAATTCCTATTTTTGCCTTTGTTTTATTTAATTGTATGTCATCTAATCCATCTTTTTATTATAGATATAAAGCTTACTAAAAATAATCGCTTTGTACTTTTTTGAGACTTTCCAAGTCACGCTATATCTCTTTTTTATTTTCAATACAACTGATGCTACTAGTTTAGCAGTAATACTACATAAGTACATCCTTAACATCTAAAACGGATTTAGATCTTCATTATGACTTTTCCATTATAAATGACTATTCTTTTCTAATGGAAGCCAAAGGAGCGCGTTGAAAGCGTACTTGAACTAGTCTGGAATCCTTCGTGATTCTCAATTATAAAAGCGGTTATACTGTAGTATTGAAGAAAAATAATACAATATTTGTTGAAAACACTAACATTTTAAACTGTCGCTGCATTAATTGGACCAGTCCAGCTCGTGCTACATGCGCTGTGAACCCTATCCTCTCTCCCACCCTATCCACATTATCCGTCCCCTATAGCATTATCCGCACAGCTCATTCATCCGGTTGTCTGCGCAGCTCTCAATCTGCGGTAATGTTTGGGACCGAATCCTCTTGTAAACATAACTGTCATGTCAGCAGGAGTCCTCCTCCGTAGACTAATGGATATAGTCTCGCCGCTCTAACTGAGAGATCACAGGGTTAAATCACGGGGAGGGCCAATCCATGTATAGACATGACAAAACAGGGTACTTCTAAGCCAGAATAGCTAATGCTGAGGCTTAAATAAAATTAAAATATGTTAGTATGAATAATCACCACATTGCTGTTCTTCATAGCAGTTTTACTAGCTTCGTTAAGTATGATTTTTTAAATATAATTTCTTTATACCCTAAGCAAGCAACCGATAACTTTGTATATTTCGAGACGTATCATATTATAAAACATTTACACAAACGTTATCACTAAATCCGGATGGACATACGTAATGTCGTAAAAATACAACACAATATTGTCCTACCATAGAGATCAGCGGCAGTCATTGAACAAAACAGAACAGTGTCAAAATTCAGACCTCGTCAATTATTAACTAAAACGCGTTGAAGTGTAGTAGAAATGAAAAAAAACCAAACATTAAAATGTTCCCTCGTCTCTTTTGGTAACTCAAATTATAAATAACTTACATAAACGTGAAAACTCACATTATTAATAAATTGAACGAAGAAATTTTGTAAGGGTTCGTCATGTTAAAAATACTCAAAACCACATTATACCCTAAAATCCTTGGATAATTTTAGTACCACTTCTACTAATAATGACGGCATATAATGTGCGGTGCTCTGTCTTACACTTTTTCTGTGAATATAATGTGAAGTCCCAATAAAACAATAAAGTTAGTAAAATAACATTATTAGAAAGTTATATTAGTTTTAATTAAATTAGTTTTTTTAAGAGATTGAAATAATAAATGCAATAGTGAAAGACGTAGATCTCTAAATAATATTAAGAGTAGTAAAATTATAAACTATATTTGTTTTACAATAACTTACTCAATCTATATATATAAAAAATGAATGTTTGTATGTTTGTCCTTTATGGAATCGTGAACTATTGGACCGATCATGATGAAAATTTGTACGTATATGTATTTTTCCACGGAGAAGGTTTATAAGCTATGCCCATCCCTTTCCCGATTCAGGATTCCGCCCCACTGGTTACAGAAATACCCATAAGAAATGCATTGCAGCAAACATATGTTAACGTCTTTTCAAATTTTTAATCAGCTGTTCTTTGTAAACATATATTACACTTATAGTTTTAAAGCATAGAGTAAGCTTAAGAGAAACGACAAATTTTGTTTAAACTGTTTTTGCAATCACTGTTAAACATAGACTTTACTATCCAGATAATACAATTCAAATTTGACGTAAAAATTCACCTTTAACTGCAATATTTATTTAATATAAACCATGCTCATGCTTGATCAGAAGAGTAATGCAGATATCATAATTACTATCTTACGTTGGCTACAAATATAAAGAATGTTATAAAATCAACCTTAGTTGTTTTTTTTGACAGAAGTATGGTTCTCAAAACTCCGTGTGTACATATTCTCTCGATCGAGACAACAAAGCAAGCTCAATCGTGGCATCGGAGATATAACTAATTTAATCTAAAATTTATTATAGTAAAAAAAAAATTTACTAAGTAATATAAGGACTTCGGTTCTTAAGATTTGCGTGCGAAGCCGTGGGTAACAGCTAGATAGAGGCAGGAATATGGTACATACCTTCATAATACGCCCAAGAGGCTCACGATGGAACGACTATCAATTATCTCAGCAATGTTTAGAATGTGATAGAAAAAGAATAAGTGAATATAGTGTACTGTTTTCAACGGGAAATTGCGTGCGAAGCCGCGGGCAACTTTTGCAAAAAATTATTGAAATGCGCAGCAAAGCGCGCCGGGCCCGCTAGTAGAATATAATATATAGAATATATTCATGGATATGCATATAAAAGTCTTTGTTTTAAGAAATTTAAATAAATATTTTTTTGTTACATTGTTTGTATTTGTTTGCAGGTGAGTGAGATTTCACATTATGTGCAGTTTGAGTAAGTGTAAATGTTTTTTTTTGTTTTACATTAAGAACAACTCCAATAAGCGAACATTTATTTTACACTGAAATTATGTTTTTTTTGTGTGTGTGTGTGTGTGTGTGTGTGTGTGTGTGTGTGTGTGTGTGTGTGTGTGTGCGTGCGTGCGTGCGTGCGTGCGTTCATCAAAATTTTTGAAAAATTATTCTATGAAAGACTGGAAAGCTTTCTAGAAAAAAAAAAACAAAATTCTGAATCCAGAACAATTTGGATTCTGAAGAAACAAATCCACTATTGACGCGGTGAACAGCCTTCTGGGCAATGTTGTCGATGGACTGGTCGTGAACATGTGATAAGCAAATACCTCGATCTTTCCAAAGCCTTTGACTGTGTGCATCACGGGACACTGTTGCAACAGTTAGAAAAATGTGGCGTCCGGGGTCTCCCACACTTATGGCTCACGTCTTATCTAAAAGATCGAGATCAGCGTGTGATGATCTCGAGCGTCGTTTCCAGCAAAATAAAAATTGCTCATGGTGTCCCTCAGGGATCTATCCTTGGACCTCTCCTTTTCCTGATTTATGTCTGTAGATTGAACTCAGTAATCCAACTTGGGGCACTGGTTCAATATGCTGACGACACGACTCTCTGTTTCAAAAGCAATTCAAAACAAGACCTGGAAATCAAATCTTTTGTGGGATTGAACGCATGCATTCAATATTTCACAGAATTGAACTTGACAACAAACCAGTCAAAATCAAGCGTCATCAATTTTTGTCTTCGTCAGAATGATCATGCGATGCGACCTTCTGTCTTTGCGGATGATGCCCTTTTAGAGGATACAGATTCCACAAAGTTTCTGGGGATGTTCCTTGACAGAGGACTGACCTGGAATAATCATGTTGATAGCATCTGTGCTAGAGTTACCACAGGCATATTTGCCCTACGGCACCTAGCAAAGTTCTGTACCCTAGAGGTTCTAAAAACGGCCTATTACGGCCTAATCCATCCACATCTTGTGTATGGATTAAGACTCTGGGGAGGATGTGCCAAAAACAAAATGGAACGGGTTTTCAGGCTCCAAAAAAAGCAGTCAGGATAATTTTAAAACTGAATTATAGAGAGTCGTGCAGGGCATCTTTCGGGAAGCTGGGATTGATGACATTGCCCTGCCTTTACGTTTTTGAGCATGTACTGCAGATCGAGATGTGCCTTGATAAGTGGCAGGGACGTTCACCAATATGAAACTAGAGGCAGGGACAACTGGCGAACTCATCAACGCAGACTGACATTATCGCAACACCTCCCTCAGCAGGTGGGTGTCAGACTAATCAACAAGCTCCCTGAGGATATCAAAAACTCCAACAACCTCAATCAATTCAAAACTCGTCTCAGACGCCTGTTGGTGTCTAAAGCGTTTTACTCGGTTGATGAATTCATGACGAGCCGTTGGGATGATTGAAAATCATGGATCCGAAGTCGGTGTGATTGTGTCGTGAGAATGCTGAGATGTAAGTATGACTGTCAGTGAATGTGTAGTTAGGAAATATTTTATGATGCATTTGACTATTGCAATACAATGTTATATATTGTCAAACACGCAATAAAGAGATTATGAATTATGCGTGCGTGCGTGCGCGCGCGCGCGCGCGTGTGTGTGTGTGTGTGTGTGTTTTTTTAGGGGTTTTCCGAAAATGTACTGAAAACATAACATTTAAAAAAGTAAGCCATAATAAATTTAGAAAAGGAATGTTTTATGTGGGAAAGAAAGCTACGGGAATGAGCAAATTTTAAAATTTACAAATTTAAGATTAATTTACTAACAGTTTTTTAAATAGTTTTTTTTTACCTATCGAAATCAAAAACGTAAGCTATTGGTATTAATAGAATTACAGTTCAAGGTGTATTTCAGGAGATCAGAACGTAAACTTTCGGATAGCTTGCCTAAAGAATTACACTTTTTATGGATAGTAATATTTTTTAAATTACTACTCGTGTTCAAGTATTAACCTCAGCCAACCTAATTATTGTACCTTGTTAGCGAATTCCTATATAGGAAGGAGCAATTCCAATTACTTTTGTAGTTCCACCCAAGTCCGCAAGGATAAATTGGGGACTGAGTTTAGCTCTAAAACATGTCCTGGTCCTGGGCGTTCTTTCAATGTTTTTTTGTGAATATGTACTATGTATTATCTAATTATGATGAACGTGGTTTATTAATTAACCTGTCGTAATGTATTATATCAATTTTAACACAACATGAATATACGAACAAATTAAAATATATGAGGCTTAAAAACTTGTCTTAGATTTGATTCACACCTCAAGAAGAGGGTAGATATCATTTCACGAAACATATTGTTTCATTAAAGCTTTGTTAACCATAAACTGTCTAATCTTCATTACATAAATTATGGTAATAGATGGTTAATCAGAAATCTCCATCCTTTTGATTCGTAGATTAGAGTGTGATAAACAATACTATTTGGTGAATAACGTCGTTTGAAAAAGTAGACGCATATTGTGACGTAAACAGGCAGCGAATAGATGAAACACATACACATGTACTAGTGTTGTATTGTGTTCCTAGTAGGTCGTGTTGTTGTTGCAGTGCCGTAGGCCTCATGGGCTTGGTATTCTGAGTAAACATCCTACCTACGTTTCCACCAATTTAACGTGGCTTCAACCATTTTTGTACATCACAGTTTTAACTGTAAAATTTATAAAACTTTAATATTTGGGTCTTTTTCGTTTAAGGGCCAGCACCTTACAAACATTCTATACCTGACTGACAGTGCATTAAATCCTTTTTTTTTTGGTGTTATTAGTACGTAGGGCAGTAGTCCAGGTACTACTTCTAGTATAAACTCGTCTTATCTTATCAGTGATAAACACGCGCCGCTTATCTTTTGCCTGTAATGAAACCTGCGTTAGTTCTGTGAGTTATACTTAGTTTTTCTTGTTCAATAAAGCGTGGTGAGTTGATCTGGGCTTGGACTTTGCAAGCTCGAGTTAATTTTTTTTTCTAAAAGAGCAAGCAGCGCAAAGCGCTGCGCAGCGGGCAAGCATCGCGTGATCTGAGTTTTGAATAGGCAAGCTAGGGTCTTTTGTGCTGGCCCTTAAACGAAAAAGACCCTAATATCTTTTTATTCTTGAGAATTGCTTTTTGGATATAATGTTGTAAAATTTCTGTGTTAGGTTTCTTGAGTTTAGTTATTTACCATTATCACTTGTTACTATACCAGATTACTATAATAGATTTACTATTATTTGGGTTTGGGAGCTTTACTGTAATTTCTTATTAAGAAATATCAAATATTGAAATCCACATAAGAAATTGTGATGGCGATGAAGAAATCTGTCATAGTTGTGAAAAGTGTATTTTTGGATATACTAAGTTTCGAAAATTTTAATCTACCTTCCTGTTCTGATGTAAAAACACTCATTGATGTATCTTGGTCTGGGCGGCACCACATGCTGAAGATTGTCCGTCCAATTATAAGCAACTAAGAGGGGGGACATATGTGTCCTGTCAGGATGTTGAGTTAGGACTAAATAATCCTTTCTTATACTTTACAATTTGAACCGCCAGACCCAGATGAACATCCAGGATGGTAAGTGTTTTTAGAATCCGGGTTGACCTCCCCAAATTGTTTCTAGCCATATTTGAACCTGCGGGATTATCAACGTTCGATTCCGGCTGCCAAGCCTTGGAAAACCATTCCCTCATCTCCGTTGTTTTTCCTACTCCCCGTAGGTTATCAACCCTCTCCTGTGCCAAGAGGTAAAGAAAGAAGGCGTGTTGCTTAGCACAAAAACTGTCTCCTATAGGACGACGTGATCCTGAACTCCCAAATTCAGTGCAACTTTAACAGAGTATGTCCTCCGTCATCGTAGTCTATCCACACGGGTCACGAATAGCAGAGCAGCTGTGTGCTGAAAATAATGATGAGTCGCTGTCGCTCTTTCCTTCTTTGGAAGTTTGGATGTCTTTGTAATGTCTTATCGATAGAGGTCTTCATCGCCGATGTCTTTTCCTAAGGAAGACTCGAAAGAATGTTTGAAGTTTCATTTCTATATAAGCCATAGGTACTGAGTTCGTTTATGGTGCAATTCATCTGATCTGGTGGGATTTCGCTAAACTGTAGTGAATATTTTTACATTAGTCTTATGGGTATTCATGACAATTACTAGAAAGTAGCAGAATAAATAAATTTGGAAACAAACTGTGTACAATCGTACGAGATTGTAACATGTGAATTTTTTATTCATAGATTAAAAAATAATATAGTGTAAAATCAATATTAAAAGATAAGATTCTATTTCAGCGCACTCTTGCGTTGTGGTATCCTTCATAGCTCACCGGAACTTATTATTTGAACACTGTTATGATACCTAACCTAATGGACAGAAATTTGAATTTATAATTTGGCAAGATACCTCGATAAAGTTTCATCTGTAGACGTTAAATTTTGGATGAAACTTCATTTTCAAGGAGAAAGAAATTAGTTCTATGGGGTGTTTGTCCAAAAATGGAATTTGGCTGAGCGTCGTTGAAGCCCACTACTCCTGTCCATCTGTCCTCAACACTTCTCCAGTATGAAAGAAGCTATGGATTTTAAATTTCGCCAACTTCAGCGAAGCCTGTTACTCGACACGTGGCGTGGCATACTCTCAATTAGTATATTTCAATAAATATTTATATTCAAAGACAATTGTAAATTGGCCGAGTTTGAGGATTTCGACATTAATTGTGTGTTTAGAACTTTATAATTTTTTAGAACCTTCTGCTTAGTCATAAAAAGGTTACTTCATATAAATGATTGTTTCGTAAGCACTTTCTTTTAGTAGTAGACAGTGAATTTCACACCTACTATCTAATTATACTTGGCTCCTTTTTTACGGGATTTTAATTTTTTTTATAAGAAAGCAACAACGCGAGAAGTAGTGTCTGACACAAAATCAGAAATGAACGACAGCTGGATATAGGATGGTATATCACAATGACATCTTTTTAATTAAGGGTTAATTTTATGTGCATTGTGTTTAATTTTGCCTTTTCGATTGTATAAACCATCTGTATAACGCTAACTGCGAGGCTAGATTCTATTATCAGGGCCGAAGCTCGGGTCAAACTGGCGGGGATTAGGTAGAAGGGGTGAGACCGCCGATCTTGTGGCTTCACGGCCGATGTCGGGTTTCTGTGTGCTCAGAAACCCCTCAGTGTGAGTGTAGTGCGGCGAGGGAGCCATGATTTGCCACCTGTGTACCCCCACCAGGGCGCCCCCGACCGCCACCGCCACTGCCGCTGCCGCTATAGGTACCATAGTGGAAACAACTTTGTTATTTTTGGGAATACCAAAATTATCGTTGTGCTAAAAAAATATTTTTTTAGTTTTCTAACTTTTTTCGTTCTGCGCTAATTTTTTTTAATTTTTAGGTTTGTGCACCTGATGTGTTATTGATACAAGAACAATATATGTGAAGTCGTATCTAGAATCATTTAATTTTAAGAAATGGCGAAGCTTCTTTTAAGCTTAACACAGGAAAGAGTCACTACAGTGAAGGCCGAAATTGTGAACAAAAAGTGCTACAGCAAGAGACAATTTAAACCAGCGCTGTCACTTACTCAAAACCAAAGTTCCAATGCCTTACCTTTCGCTGCCACCGGCTCTCCAAAAAATGTTACTACCGACACGTTTAGTTAGCTGTTGGAAGCCACGTTGTTTATTAGTTATTTTTTCGGGGAATGTTTGGTGTGTGGCTTTTACAATAGTTTTATTTAGTTAGAACACTGTAAGTAACTCCACATAGAGCTTTTAAGTATCTCTTCTATAGTTTCATAACAATAAAATATTATTAGTGTATAATTTAACCTTAAAAACTGTGTATACATTTTCAATCTTATATTATACCTAACACTTGCTCATCTTTATATCACACTTGTCGGAAAGAACGTTTTATATGATAGAATTATAACTCAGAAAATAATAAAGTGCGAAACACTTGATTACACCACTAAAACTTTTTTCAATGAAAATTGAATTGCGGAATACCTTACTGGTGCTTACTTTTTTCAGATAGGAATGTTACAAGAAAAACCTTCTTTATCTACTTTGGAATATAAACGGTGATACCAATAAAAGTGCGCATTTTTCAGGATTGGTAGAATATGTGAATACAAAAATCTTTTGTCAATACACGTGGGGTCGCAAATGTTTCGTTATCCGGCAATATTGAGAATTTTTTAAACACCTCCTAATAGGCAACACTTTATTTCCTTCGTAATAACACATAAAATAACCACATAATGTTAGCAAGGATTAAAAAAAATATATTATTACAGAAAATGTTCAAAGTTTTCTCGTTTGTGTCGATGAAAAGCTGGGCTCTTCGTAACATCAACTGTCTTACATTTCGAAAGAGTCGGGGTTTATCTCCCAATTCTGCTGCTTAATAATAGTTTTGTACATTTTTGTTTGCATGTTTGCATGAAGTCATACTTTTATTTGTTAGTAAGAAGAAAAATACATTTAGTTTCAGTACCTTTGCTTTTTTCTTGGCGAATCTCGAAGGGAACAACGAAGGAGGCATTTCACAAGTTTTCTCGGGAATCGTATTTTTGCGAATCCATGTGAATTGGACAAAAACTGTTGTATTCACATCCTCTATCAACCTGGAAAAAATGCGAATTGTATCAGACACACCCAGTATTATGTACAAACATCATACAAATTATAACACACGTTGTTTTAGGGTGTATTACGTACAAAATAGACTTAGGGTAGGATAATATCGGTAAGTACAGTATAACAAACAAAATTAGCAGTTTAAGTCGCATGTAAGCGTTCTTGGAATAGCCCGACTAATGATGGCGTAGGAAGGTAACCAGATCACCGAGTTACCAGCCGTGTAGTTTACCCTTGTTATTGCCGACGGCAAGTTTGCGCTAACTAGGTGAACTTGTTAGTTAAGCAGAACCGTTTAAATATTAACCGACAGTGATACAGCTGGAGTTGTAACTCCGTCGGTGGGGGTTTTGAGAATAAGGAGCTTCTGTTTAGTTTTAATCTTTCCAATTTTGTCCTACTTACAATCTATTTGTGTGTGGTATGGAAATAACGAGCAGAGCATATTTACAGATAAATAGTTTAGGAGGTTTAGCATTCGCTCTTAAGAAACGCTCTTTAAGTATATAGTCCTATGTTTACCAACGTTAGTCGTGTGGAAGATCAGTTGGCTGCCATTTCGATGATAACCGGTTGATGACTCAGAAAACTTGGATATCGATTGTAGAGTTTTACAGCTTTGTAACATACCCAATGTTAAAATGTAGTGGATAAAAAAAGGAATAAGCGATATCAACAGTTTTATTATTTTGGTGCCCACTCGGAGGAAATCATCGAACGATGGAACGTATGGCTAGTTAAATCGTGCTAGAAGGGATAAGATGAGGCTTGATTTCTGAGAACTGCCTGATTCCGTGGTTCCAGTAGCGTGTGCGCAATTGGGTGCTCGATACTAGGAAACCACTTCGAGAATTTTAATAACTAGTTGTTATCGTGAGCTACTACGCAATTTTCAAAATCAAAGTCTGTTGGCTACTCAGTAAAATCATTTATGATATAATATGATGCGAGTCGTATGATATTTTTCAAACGTAAGTAGACATACATTAGATGCTTTTTTTAGTTTGAATATTGACGATTGAAAGTTTGAAAGGATAACAGGATTTCGGGCATTTGCCATCTTTATATGTTATAAAAGGTAAAACACAACGTTTCGAGGATTGGAATCTATCCTCTTCGTCAGGGGGGTAGGTATTAATGCATGCAAAAATAAAGAACAGAAAGAAGTAAAGAGGGGAAAGAAAAGGATTAAAACATACCCAAAAGCTGTTTTGAATCCAGTCAAGGTGTTGTCACTACACAGGATGCAAGTCCCGAGCACAAATCACAAGTACGAGGATCACAATCACAGATCACACTAGCATATACTACAATAGGACACTGTACAAACGGATTATTTCCGTGTTCGTGGTTTGGAGGATTAGTTCTTAGGGTTTTTGCCCTTGTCTGAGCCTTTCTGGTTCGAAATAATGCTACAAATGAATTTGCCCTCTCGCCCACAGTGTCTCGAAAACTTAAACTCGGTCAAAAAGCATCCAATTCCGGCCCTTCTGATATTAGGTCTAAAATATTTTCAGCATCTTTGTCGAGTTTGACCTAAATACGTAGGACTGAGGAGCCTACTTCGGTCAATCCTCTTATACCAGCCGTTTAAATTCACTTCAAGATTAATGTATCTACCGCATTTCAGTTTACTTTATTGGGCGATCAGGAAAATTACGAGTGTGCACATATAGGTCTGACCGCCACGCTCCTATTCAGCATTAACATTTCTAGGGTACTCAGGTTACCGCTGTAACGGTATTAATAGCGAGCTATTATGATTATGATAGTACCCCGTCAACGCAGGACCCCATGTTGTGGTGTTAATACATCACCCTCTCCCCTCTTACACGTCACGCTCCCTTTTAGCACTGATATAACGTGACGTAGTAATTAGTAGTACACAGGCCGGGGGAGCACATGACCGACAGCTCTTCAGGTCCTGGAGACTGTACTGTGACGAGGCCCCCGGTGAGAGGAGAGTATTACTATTAGAGGAGTAGATTGGAAATAGTTGTATTTTCTAGTGTTTTACGTGTTTCAATCACTTGTAATAGACGTATATGTGTGACATAATCTTTTAACGTCATTTGCTTAGTGAATGAACTAACGTAATTTAGGTGCGCGTTCAATTTTGTTATTTTATCTGGTTTACTTGTAGTATTATTACTCTTTTCGGAAAGAAGAACGCCATTGATTCTCGCATCTCAGTGCAGGGTAGACTTTAATAAGCGGCCTAAACTCGTTATTCGGTTGTTTTTCTCGAATGTTTCGACGTTTTTATCGACACTTTTTAATTCGATATTACAATTTATTTAACTTAGCATATGATATGAAACTTGTTTTTCTCATTTAAGCCTCAACGCCTTAACTATGCCTGCTTTGATGTTCACTGGTTTTTATTGTCAAAGTACATGATTGGACCGCCCCGGGATTTGAACCCGTAATCTCTCGGTTAGAGAGCCGAGACTATAACCATTAGTCTACGGAGGAGGACTAGATTTCAACTTATTAGTATAGTAAATTTAATGTAGGCTAAACAATAAACAGTAAGAAGTAACTAATATTTTGAGACTTCGAAAATGACGATGAATATGAGGAAAATACGTGAGATATTTTCTGACAAGTGACGAGATTTGTTTAAGTGGCTTCAACATGTGGGTATGGCTCCTGCCAACCTATGGGGAGAATTTTTTCCTCCATTTCATAAAAGAGGTTACTCATTGACATCAAGCTGGGCGCAAGTTATGAATATTGTACGGTTTCTTTTGATATCTATGTCTAGGCCATAGTTGGTTTATTTGATTTATAATGTTAGTGTTAAATTTACGTTTTTTAAATTGTAATGTACAATATTCTTATCGTTACAGTGATTTATTATAACTCTTATTGTGTACGATTTTCAAATATCGAAATTGGATAATATATCGAACCATTCGAGAAAAACAACCGAATAACAAGTGTAAGCCGTTTATTATATAAAGTCTCCTCTCAGTGCATGCATTAAATTGTACTTTGCTTCAAGAGAAAAAAATGAAATTTGGATGACCAAATTTCAATTACCTAGTATCTATTTTAACGATATGAAAAGATACCATACACCTGTTTGTGTAAGTGAATGCACTACACTTTCAACCGAAGAGAACTTCGGTTGTAACAAAAACTATAGGAATTGTTGTATCTATATCGACTAACTAGACATACGAGTCTGAACAGTCCAGGATTTAACGGACTCCAATTCATTAACGTTAGTACAGAACACTCTTTCAGTAGTATAAAACATATTTAACGTTCTTACGCAATACTTATTAGACCCACCTAATAGTTTCTGAATTAATTCCTAGTAGGCGTTGATTGATTGTATTTAACGTATTTTATGGGAACGGACAGTAGTAAAACAATTTTGGAACTGAACATTCAATTTGAATGAAAATGGTAAAGTCATCAATATTACTACGTGATAGCGTAGCAAACACTGGGGGGGGGGGAGGGGGGAACCGATAATCCCCCTTTCATCATGTATCTCCCTCTCCCTTCCGCCCATTACGATGCTTGCGGGGGGGGGACGAAGAAGCGGTGTCCGGGCTCTCCCTGATGGCCATTAAAATATCGACATGTCTGTCGCTTCGATGTTAGCCAATATGTTTGTTGTTCTGGTTTTAATTTAATGCTTACATAAATTATGTAAACAAAGTAACTTTAAGTTTTCTATACAATTTCAATAATATCCTAATTTATTTTACCGTAGACAGCAAAACTTTCATACATTCCTGCTTTATATGCTAATAGATAAAAAAAACAAAGGCTAATTTAATTCTAACGTGGTTGGTGCAGCACCCTCTTTTTCTCCGCTAGATTGACATAATATTATTTTGTATATAGTTAAAAGCAAAAACACAGTAGATACTACCGATTAAAAGCTATATTATATCACTTATACATACTTTTGCAATAATCTGAAAAAATAAGTATCCAGTTGAAATGGGTCTTTCACATAAAAAATTATTGTTAACATACAAAATAAACTATAAAGAAATGTTATTTGGTGTTGGATTACATTTTTCCGTCAAGATCAGAGTAACCAGATTCACTTTTATGATAATATCCACAATCTATGGCACGGGTTAATAAAACTCCCATATTCTTGTATCTAGATATGTAGATATACTGTGGTCGTAATTTGTGGATATTATCACAAAAGTAAATCTAGGTACTGTAACTGCCAGAACATACGCTGTCGCTGAAAGTGATGTCAGTCTAACCGAAAAGAATTTAATCTCTAAAAAAATATTGTATATGAAATATACTTCAGTTTAATGCTTAATCCTATATCAGTCTCTTGAGAAATTATATTTCATATAATACAGCGGTTTTTATCTTTAGTACCCATTGTGTTGTTACATTATCTATGTCAGAACTAATTTTAATAAAAGTTTCATATAACCTTTTTAAAATTTGTCAACAATGAACCAGTTATCGTCCCTTGCATATATTTAGCCAGTCAATTTCCTTCAGGAATTACCATTTATTAAAATAGTTTGAATTTTGTACTTCGAATTCTGTGGTTTTGAAAATTTTAACCTATTTTGATCCCATATTTTCGAGGTGATTTATAACTGTACTAAATGTTATTGGGAAAATTTTAGAATATGTGCATTTTGAATGAAATTCAATAAAAATCTTCCTATTTATATTGATAAATTTCTTTTCACTACTAACCATGTAAAAAAGCACACTTTTATCACTGAAAATAGCATAAAACTCGCTGCAACATCCAGCTCCCTAAGACAATTAATAGATATTCTGACCAGTTTTATAAACGTCTTTTATGCCTTTTTAGTGAGTTCTTGGAAACTTAACAAAGCTATATTTCGTAAAAGGATGTAGTTAAAAATTGTAAATTTCCGAGCTATTCTAGTATAAGCACTCGCTATGAGTATAATAAACTGTAGCGAAATCAAAAATGGTGTCCTGATTTTAACATTGAATGGACCCGCACATCAGTTTGAATTTAATTGACTGCAGATTAATAATGTTCCATGTTCATGTTTTTATATTTCAAATTGTAAGAAACACTAAATAATTTGAAAACTCCCAACTTTTTATGTTGTGGTACGTTATATATAAATGGTTGTACAAGAATTTATATTTATTTTGAAATTTTAAAATCAAAATTTAGTTTTACCACGCGCTTTGCATAAAAATCAATAAGAATATTTGCTGATGGATTTGCAATGGATTTGCTGAATAAGATTAAATTAGGCTGGGATATTGTATTTAGGCTCTTTATCGGAGCTTTAAATCGATCTCACGCTCTACACATTACGACGCCTTATCTGCCACCAACAATATTTCGAAAAACGACGGAAGCTTGATGTGGGTGTTAATATTGTTACAAATTCCACGTACCTGGGGTATATTTGACTACGAGGATGAATGTTGTGTTTATTTTATTCTTTTTTGATAACCACTAATAGACGTGATATTGCCTGCCGCACAATGCACCGGTATAGTATATGTCCCGTACTAGCGTAATGGTGTCAGATCTCAGCATAAATTAACAGCCAAATTAGAAGCTCCTTCAGACTGTAGTGTTCCGGTTTTGCTCCTCGCAGAATGTTAATTTTATGCGCCCCGGGGCTTAATGAGACGCTGTGCTTGTTTATACAGAGTGGAGCTCGGCTCCTTATCGTCGTTTGCAGCTTTCTCCGAGTCTCCAGTGGAGGATTTCAGTTTCGGCTGAATCTAACTGTCCGGTTACTAAATCAGTGCAAAAATTTCGTCAAGTGAAAAAAACTTGGTGATAGTTTTGGGCAAATAGTTATGGGACTACTTGTAGCCGACCGTCATTGCTTTACTTTCCAAATGATTGTTATACTTTGTACATGGTTTTTAAATTTTTTCGCTATGGATAAGTAGTATTATGTTTGAGTTTCACGGATGCTTCTGGAATTACAGGATATTCTGGATCGGTAAGGTTATGGTAGAGGCCGCCTCTTGTCCAGATCCATGAGGAGTGATATTGGTCATTAATATCAGTCGTGTCTCATTGGGAGAAGAAGAAGCCATCTCTGTACCAGCCTCTGCAGTCAAAACAGGTTGGGGATGGATGGTATGCCCTAATGACTAGGCTAGTAACAGCCCTTAACACTTTAGGAGCGCCACCAATTCCATCAGTCCGACACATTTCGACATTTCCGGTTAGTGTTGTGCCGCTCCTGGACATCAGTGTAGGTTCAACTGGAAGAGTGAACCAGACAGAAGTCGACCCTCCTGGGGGATAGGAATAGGTTACAAAATAGGTGTACGCAACACCACGTCGTAACGCAACATTGAAACGGCTTTACTATGTTTCAGTGGAAATTTTCAAGTCACATCTTATTTCATTACTGTCAGAAGACAATCATATGGCACATATACCCCAGTAAACAACAGAGAAATTGTGTCAGCGTACTGAGTGGTAGGCTTCAACAACGCTCAGCCAAATTCTGTTGTTGGACATTTAACTTCATAACACTCATTTCTGTCTATGTAGGTATGAAGTTTCATGCAAATTTATAATCTGCGCATAAAGTGTTTCTTGAAATATTAACATTCACATATTTTTAATTACATTGGGTTTCGTATCAGTGTTTAAATAATAAAAGTCTACACACCAAGTCGGCATAAAATGACGTTGTATTTGTTAGGATAATTAAGGCTACATATTGTAATACGTCACATATTCAAATCACGGTTGAGTATAATGTTTAAGAATGTATTTATTCTGCTGTTTTCTGTATGTATTTATTTTCGGTAACGCTCAGCCAAATCTAATTCAGTGATAAGCACCATAATAGAACTCAGTGTTCTCCGTATAAAAATGATCTTCGTGCGACAAATTTCAAGTCTGTAAGTTAGTATGTTTCGAGATATTGTACGGACAGACAGACAGAAATGAAATTTTCCAGCTCCACAAGTGATAAAAATCAACGGGTGCAAGTATGACCTATGTGGTACGCCTAACGGTGTAAAGAATGTCTGATATTTGTCACCATCACACTTGACAATGAGATCACTTATGAAGATGCTTATCCAATTTAGCAGATGTTCCGAGACACCATAACACTTTAACTTAAGTACACTGGTTATGTTTGCTTTATTTATAAATAGTATGTCTGTTGTATATATACAAGCATGACATGAAAGGTGAAATATATGAACTAATGGGATGTTTAAAAACATTATTGCGTTTAACTGTTTGTATACATTACTTTTTGGAACGAGTTGTTTTATACGGTTTCAGTTTTCTTAAAAGACAAGTTTAAATTTTAAATCTTACATTATCATTTTGTTTGTCAGTACGTAAGGAACACCTGACCAGTTCAAACAGGGATGTTCAAGAAATAGAAATCGAGTAAAATCTTGTATTATTAGCCGTGCATTATTATATATAATGGTCTATTAGGAAAAAAAAGATGGTTAGGAAAGCATGGTACATTTGGATACTTCAAGAAAAGATTTATCCCCATTCATATTAGTGTTATACAAAATCCTCAATCTCTCACGTTTCCGCGCTGTGTTATTGAATAATATCACTCTGACTCCTATGATTTCATTCTGTCGCCACACATTTCCGGTGACTTGTCGTCTCGATTTATCTGATTTGAATACGTTTCTCTTCACCAGCGCCAGTACTCTCAAAGCCATTTAAGATTGGACTATAGTACAACTAATTCATAAACTAACATAGCTGTGGTTGTTTTTTACACAGAGTTAGTTTTTTATACATATGTCTTAAGTGAGTTGCCAGAAAAATATGTATGGCTACCGTCGTATTTATCTATAGGCCTATAATATATTTTACGCGTATGGTAGGTAGTAAAAAACGTTTTACAGATTGAATAGTGCGATATCTGAGAAAAATAATATATTACTGGAGTTGTGTACGTTTTTCGATTAATAAGTAGTGTAAAAGTATTGTATGATTAACTTACGTGTTTGGGCCTGCAATAATTTAATACGTTAGGTATTGAAATTACTTCAGAAAAATAACCTTTTTTTACTTTCCTAGTTTTTGTAACTTTACTAAGTTCCGACGTTGTAAGTTTCTTCAGTAGTAATTGCATAAGGAACAACGACGATGAAATGTACGAGCCTTTTGTATGTAAAATAAAAATTAAATTTTTTTTTTAATGGGTATAATTTTTTCCTCTTTGCTCAACTGTATAATAAAGTTACGTTGGGATCCAATAACAGTTAGAATCGCATCATTTAAAACAAGTTTGTATCTGGACATAGTTGATTAAATGAATATTAAAACTTACGATATATGTATTCATTCACACATAGGACAAGACAGTAAATATACGCTAAATGTTAAATGCAGTTCATTGTGTATCGAGTGAGCACTAAAGATAACATTCTTTTATCTATCAGCCGACTTTGCCTGCCACAATTTAAGATGAGTTTTAAAAGAGAAGTGTCTAAAACTGCGAACTGACGGCCTGTGTGCAGAAACGTTCCGCGAAATCCCAGCATAAATTAACAGCTAAATTAGACCCTCCTCTAGACTGAAGGGGCCCGGTTTTATCTTCCACAGAATGTTAATTTTGTGCGCTACGGATCTCAACAGGGCGCCCGCTACTTGTTTAAACAAAGTTAAGCGCTTTTCGTTGTCGTCATTTTCACTCTCTAATAAGATCGGTAGTTTTCATCCAATCTGTTGAAAAACAACATGGACAGTGTTCGGTTATTCTTAGCTGCTTTTGGCCTCATTAAAAAAAACAATCGTGCTGCATTGTAAAAAAGAAAATGTTCGATTTCTTTCAGTTTTACACTCAAATGACGAAAGTCGATAACTATTGAAATTCATGTGCAAAATATTGTTTACACATCAGTCAGGTAGATAATGAGATGTAAATATAAGAAACGCTTTGCAAAAGTGTTAACGTGATGACTGGATTATCTTACGTAGTTTGGTATGTCCGTAATTATTGAATTTCACATGCTAAACATTGTTTATACATCAGTCTAGTAGAGTATACAATGCAACTAGAAGAAACGCTGCGTAACAGTATTAACATGGAATCTTATGTAGTTTGGTATGTTCCCATACTCCCTATATTTGTTACACATTTTTAAGGGCCCCAATAAATTGATTCCCTTTTATTATTCAAACGTAAGAATATTTGTAAAATATTTACATTTTATTTTAAAGTAACAAAATCAATGATGTTTGTACATAATTGCGTTATAACCATTACGTGGTTTTTTAATAAATAATACACAAAAGGTCCATTCCTGTCCCCCTTCCTTTTTATTTCCGCCATCTTGTTTCTGCCGTGACGATTGCCATTTGCTATTGGCCTTTGGTCAGTCGTAGATGATTCGTAGACGAATGCAGACGTATTGTGACCTGTATTCTGTAGTTCAGTTTCAATTATTAGGGTTGAGTATAGTTTTTTATTAAGTGCATGTTTTAGAGTTAGTGAAGTTATGGTACTTTGTTTTTATTAACAACATGGTGATTGTGATTCCTGACAGGCGTGTCACAACGCTTTGGTATGATTTGTTTATTTTTAACATAGTTTTTAATAATTAAAAACTAGGTTTAATACATAATTATTATGTATTAGTTTGGTTATTTACCTGAAGAAGAGACCAGATTGCAGATCTCGAAACGTAGTGTTACTGACTTTTTGTTTCACTGAACGATGGCAAACGTCAAGAAAAATCCTGTTTCCTTCATGTGGTTGTGTGCCCGTAAGCCGTTACCTTTGACTTTACCACGCTGGTCGGCCTAAGGGTGAGATGATGACTACGATTAGAACAACCACTCTCTCACTACCTTTGAGTGGAGCGGTTACTATCTGTGATCTGGTCAATAAATATCTCTGAAAGGAGCTGTTAGTGTCAATGATTAGGGCAGTCATTACGTCTTGGAAAGCAGCAGTTACTCGTACTGAAATCTATGATTTCAGCATTCATTAGCTCCGAGATGTATATTTCTGAATCGAGATATGGTAAACTTTCCGAGTTGAGTAATCAACCTTAGTCATTCTGTGTATCACAACTCACAAGAATGCCTAGTGAAAAACGTAACACACACTACAAGCATGTATTTGCTCCTTTGGGATATTAGCACCCTGAGGCCTTTTTTATAAATAACAAAATGATAAATAATCCAAAATGTCTCCCGAAATATAAAAAATATATTAATACTCATATAGAAACACACGGATATTAAATTTCGAGAGCAACATATTTTTCACACGAATTTAGAATTATTTTAGTTTAGCACTGACATCTCATGAGATAACCCGTCTGTGAACTGAACGATATAATTATATACATAACTCACGTACGTTCCATAACAATTGGTATTTTAAATATTACACCTTAGATGATCTGGAACGAAAAACTACAACGAAATACTGAAATATGTCGCAAAACAAGTTTAAATTGTATTATAAATCAACAACACCTGGACAATTACACCTTAGACAGTACAATGTGTTGGGCTGGACAATTACACCTCAGGCAGTACATTGTGTTGGGCTGGACAATTACCCCTCAGGCAGTACGTTGTGTTGGGCTGGACAATTACCCCTTAGGCAGTACATTGTGTTTGGCTGGACAATTACACCTTAGGTAGTACGTTCTGTTGGGCTGGACAATTACCCCTCAAACAGTACGTTGTGTTTGGCTGGTTACACCTTAGGCAGTACGTTGTGTTGGGCTGGACAATTACACCTTAGGCAGTACATTGTGTTGGGCTGGACAATTACACCTTAGGTAGTACGTTGTGTTGGGCTGGACAATTACCCCTCAAACAGTACGTTGTGTTGGGCTGGACAATTACTCCTTAGGCATTACGTTGTGTTTGGCTGGACAGTTACCCTCAGGCATTACGTTGTGTTTTGGCGGTAGAATTACCCCTCAGGCATTACGTTGTGTTTGTGCTGGACAGTTACCCTCAGGCATTACGTTGTGTTTGGCTGGTAGAATTACCCCTCAGGCATTACGTTGTGTTGGGCTGGACAATTACACCTTAGGCAGTACATTATGTTGGTCTGGACAATTACACCTTAGGCAGTACGTTGCGTTGGGCTGGATAATTACAACTCAGGCAGTAAGTTTGTTTGTTTGGCTGGATAATTAACCTCAGGCCGTAAGTTGTGTTGGCTGACTAATTACACCTCAGGCAATAATTTTGTTTGTTTGGCTGTATAATTACACCTCAGGCCGTGTTTGGCGGGACAATTACACCTCACGCTGTAAATTGTGTTTGACTGGACATGTCTACTCAGGCAGTACGTTATGTTTGACGGTACAATTACACCTCAGGCAGTACATTTAGATTACTGTAAAATGGCGTGTAAATTGGTGCGTAACATATCGATGGAATCTTCAAAATTTAACGCTTTTATGCTGACATATAAGTTATAAGATATAGCTTTTCCGTAGATATAAGTTTTTGGAAGTGCCGAAGCACAAATAAAGAGACAAAGGAATCCAATAAGTGATGTGAGATGTAGTCGGTAGTTTCCGTAGTGTTATATGACTTACATTTTGGGCCATCGCTTGACTGTATCGAGACGATTTCATCTCATTGCATATTTATAGAACAAAACTGATATCTATATTAGAATATTTGTGTATATTATCAGCTGTAACATGAGTTCTGCTTACATTTCCTTGCAGTACAGGAGGGGTCGGGTGATAGGAATGTGTTTTTAATAACATTCCAGCAACATCGTCTTCTCATCGTGCACGATCACTTTACACGGAATTTGGTGATCTCGGAACACTCAGTTTTTAATAAGTTTGGGTCTTATTTACGTATGAGATCGTGCCAAATAGAAAAGATTTCCAAAATAATAAAACCAATATATCTTACACAATCTTTTTTGTAGTAGCTTATAAAATGCATCTAGTCCTATAAGGACCATTGCGCTGCTTTCGAAGTCACAGGATATTCTAGATGGGGGTAAGGTTGGGGTCAATATATATATTCTTGTTTGAGTTCTTACGTATTTTTTTGTCACAATTTATGTAAATATTTATACACGTGTATTTATCTGAAGAAGTGTACCTAGATACACGAAAATTTATAAATGTTTCAAACCAATATACCGTGGTTTATTTGTTAAGAAGAGAATAACCTGTTTCTGTAAATGTGTGAGCCATTTGGCACCTAACCTCCTCTTTATATATATATATATATATATATATATATATATATAATATATATATATATATATATATATACAAGAAAAACTTTACAGAAAAACTTCTAGGCATGTCGTAAACGTAGTGACATATAGACATAACATTTTTGAAAGAAGCTTTATTCTCTATAGGCAACACTGAAGTGCATGTGCATCCATGGGATTTGGCTGAACATTAGCTAATATTGTTGCATTGGTCTTATGAATAACCATAATGGCAACGATAAAATAATAGAATACATCGATTTTTAAATCCATATAATAAAATCAAACGAGATTGTATTACGTGACATATTAACACATTCAGTTTATTCATATAGCAAAAAGAAATTGAATACCTCCCTACCACACTAGACCTTTTTATTTAAACACTGCTGTTAAACCTTGTATTATGTGGCAAGATATCTCGAGAAAGATCATCTGCAGACTTTATATTTTGCATTAAACTCCGCTTCTATATATATATATATATATATATATATATATAGACCATAATAAGTCATATGGTGGTGTATGTCCAAACATGGAATTTGAATGAGGGGGGCCAGAATCGCTAAGTAAGCTGACACCATTTCTCTTTTGTCTACTGGGTGAGCTGAACATTTTTTTGTTGTATGATGCCCGAGTGTATCTAACTTTAAATAATTTTTATTCTTGCATTTTTCGATATCTTTTATGGTTTCAAGATGGCGTCCTATCAAATTTTGGAAAAAATATGCATTTATCTTAGTTATTCATTTGATAAAAAAAGTTTATAATTCTCAGATCATACACAATAATGTTTATTATACGTATATTTTGTAACACGATGTATGAAAATGGTGATTATATAAAGTTATGAGTAGTTCACAGTAACAATGAGGAAATACGGTGAACACCATAATTGCCGTAATTTCTTACCAAACTAAACGAAGTACTAAGAAATCAATTAAACATTGCTTGGATAAGTTCCTTGGATTAAAACAATGATGAAGAAGGTAGTCATTCGAACTTGAATAAAGTTTCAGTTTCGATAATTTCAATTTGTTCTAAATATTTTAAATCTTTACGAGTATATAAACATGGAAACCTTTGAGAATTATCGTCCCATAAGTTTTGTTCAAATTAAACATCTAAACTAATAATGCCTCTTCATACGACATAATATGGAGATGAGGGCCTCATGCGAAATCTACCTCTCTTCTGCCTAAGCCGGAAAGTATATTGTCTTTTCCGGTTGTAATACAACTGGGGTATAAAGTTAATGTAGGCTTGTGCGTTTGAAGTCGATCTTATTTAATCGAGTGACAACAAAGTTCTGCCGTGTCACAAAGTCAACACTGACGTTTGATTAGAGTTTTATTTCTTTTCTGAGGAACCCGATATTCTTTGTGTGTTTTCCTATCAGGGTCGCTTTAACGCACGGTTCCAGGAACTCCCACATTTGCATGTAAAGTGCTAAAGTTTACATGTGAAAGTCTTGGCGGTCGGTAACCCTAACTTTGTCTCGCAGAGCACTGGTTCTCGACTCGAATCTGGCGACTTTGTTCTGTTATAATCGAGAAGATGGTAACGGCATTCCGCGCTCATTTCTACAGCCACGGTGCGACCGAGATGCTAGGCTGAACACTGATGTTGTACTGGAGGGTAAAACTATGTGAGCTAAGCATATGAGCAGTCTAGAGCATCGAGGGCAACATTTCACCTAATTAATTAGGTACTCTTACCTCCGTCAAATCCAAAAACGCCCGTGAAGTGACGTGAAAAGTTACATGTTTCGGATAACACACCACCATCGGACTGCAGGATAAAATATAATCGGCCGAATAATTTTGTTCTTGTAGTGAAAAACCGCACAACACACATAGCTCATCTTATCCAACCCTTTTCACTGAAAAACTTGCTGCGTTTCAAAAACTCGCGTATGGCAGTCAGCCACACTCACAACAAATGGGAATCGTGATAGTAACAATTAATTAATTATGGCATGACCAAACAACCATGAATTCATTGTAAATTTAATCTCAGGGGTGATTTTCAATGAATTGGGTAAACGATAGTAAAATATATAAAACTGCCAAAGACAAATAAGTAAATAACTTTAGACTATAACTGTAGACAATTGAAACTATGATTTTTATCTTTGTAAGTAATTTTCAGTTATTGCACAGTAAAAGGTCTTATGGTACGCTCATAAATCAAAAGATCAATATAAAGTGTTACTTTGTGTGCTCAATCTCAACATGTTTCGAACATTATATTTTGGTTGAAATTATGAATCCCTATATCGTGCTGTACTAAACGTTTTCTCGACTTTTAACATTATAAGATTGTGGGAGAGTTCGTATTAAAGTTCCAAAAACCTTCTACGTCGTATTCGCAGTTAATAATAAATTAACTATCTTGTCCTATTGTTCCTGATTGCGGAGGGTCGAAGAATTCCCTTTTCTTGTAACACATTTTGAAGTCAGCAATGTAAAAAAATGTATTTATAAAAAAATTTGGTTCGTATCAGTAGATTAAAAAGGAACTTGTATTGTTTGTGTCTAAAATATAATTAATGATTAACTCGGGTGCAGTTATAACTGGTCTCCTGTATGCATGTCTCACTCGTCCACTGCAATCACATATTGGAGTGCCGATGTCCGAGTGGTCTAAGACGTTGGACTTTGAGTCAGAGTTAGAGATAGCGCAGGTTCGAATCCAATCTGTGACCGTTGCACTTTTTATCAGTACCATCGACCTTGTACTGTATCGACTCTCCCCCTTATTCTGTTTGATAAGATCCTCGCACAGGCCAGTGGCCCATGAGGACGGACAGAATAAGGCATAAAAATATAAATATTTCTGGCGATATTATGTACCGTACTCATTAGTGATAAATTATGTAATAACATTGTAGGTAGTTATAATATAAACCAAAAAAGTCTTTAGTTCATTAGTGTATCACTTTGTATATTTTAATTGTGAATATTTGAAAGTTCACCCTTCGTATACTCGTCATTGCAGTTAATCACCTATGATACTATTTGTCTTAGTTAAGATTTAAACTGTTTTGATTCATTGATTAGTCTGAATTCCTCCGGGAGGTTATTATTTATGACGCAATTCATAATTTATTGTAAACTTGCTACTGTTATTTCTGTTCCTGTATTCCGTGTCTTTATTCTCATAGTATGCGAATAGACTCACACTTGAATAGATAGTACAGGAACAATATCGAGTATACAGAGCCAGGATAGGGTTAGCAAACTGAACACTGAAACCTGAATTTCGGGCATAAAAGTACGAAACAATGTTAACAGCACGAAAGTGCGTACACAATTAATATCGTAATCTTTCTTTGAATGAGAACCTAAATATCTCATAATTATCATCAAAACTGCACAAAGCGCTCTCCTTAAACCTTTGACTGAAAGTCCTGGGAAGATTGGCGGATTTCAGTCAATATCCAGAGACGAGACGCCATCTTGTGAGGATTACAGAGATTTAAGACGGAGAAGCTCACGTTGATGACGTCATAACCTGCAGACATCAAACGTTCGCACACAAAGGACCGCGCCTCGTGCATGCTGGCTCACAGGGTTGTGATGAGGACATACAGTGTATTGAGATTATCCGTAATTCTATAAAAATAAATGGGGGTTTGAGAAAATGACGTCCGTTTGTTAGGAAAACAACTCAACGCGATCGGGAAGAGAAAGATATATGATGGATAGTCGGCTTAAATCTGTGTCGTTTTTTGGCTTAAGATGCTCTTTGGATTTTCTAATCATTGGTTGGATTGTAAATTAAAAAATTAAAAATTAATTGGTATTTGAAAATGCATTCTAAAATAGGCGTACTTTCAAATGCGTACTCTATTTTAAAAACTGCCATCAACATACAATAAAATAAATCGTGAACGATTACTACTCGAATTCAAGCAAGATAGACGAGTTATCACTGAATATAACGGTAAAGGTGGAATAGAGTGAAAGGCGTTCCTTGTGTTTCTACTGCAGCTTTGTAATGGGGAAGTGAGACAGTGCGGCTATTATTGTGGGATTCCTCCTGTCCTGGACCGGGATGGATGCTGTGCTATATCCGGACATCACACCTCCTATCTCGCACCTTTCACTCCGGTCCAGCGTTTGTTGTCGGATTTCACGCTTTCCGTCATGTCCTGTATAGAATCAACCGTCAGTTGTAGTATTGGTAACTCACACCCACCTTCTTGTTTTGTGCCTTGGATCTGTAGTGAAACGACCTTGAATAAGATAATGTTAAACTTCAAACACTTTTGCAACCTTTTTTCAGCGCATATCTATTGTACATGCTCAGTGGAAAGAAAGGTAGATTTCACATGTGTCTGTAATCTCGAAATGTGAAACTGAAGATGCATTACTCTAGATGTTTTGCATTAGTCTAGATGTTTTGCATTAGTCTAGATGTTTTATTCGCACAATAATAATGGAACAATAACCGTTGACATGTTAATATAAACTGTTTTTATTTTGGAAAGTTCATAATCTTGAAACATTACTAGACAAACATTGTTGCAAAGAAATCAATTTCTTTGTAGAAACGTGGAGTGATTTATTTACAATTAATCCGAAATTATACTTGTAAACATATTCATTTATAACGGTTCAGTTGTATACTTCTATTACTTTAAATGGTCGCCATCCTGAAACCTGAAAAGTTATCGAAATATAAGTAGCAATAAATGTTGCTTGACAAATTTATAAAAAGTGTCGATTGACAATTTCATGAAAAGTGTCAATTTCAATTTTTTTTAAATAATAATAATATTAATAATAATTTGGCCTAAATGTGAATGATTACCATCCGGAAAGATTTTATGGTTTACAACTGACTAACGAACTTATTTAAAATGTAAACAAATACGGCATCTGTACGAAGTTTAGTTTGTTAACTATTAAAAACTGCGATAAAACATTATTTTAAATGACCTTAGAATTCTAAAACTGTTATTTTGTTTTGCGCTATAATTCATACTGACTGTTTTCAAACCATTCCTCTTTCAAATTTGGAATAGCTGCCATCTTGAAACCTGAAAATATGTCGAAAAAGTTTTAGAATTATAGTTTTTTATTATTACGTACTATTTGGAAAAAATATCAATCTGGATTTATGATCAGTGAAATTGAATGACCGCCATCTTGGAATTCTTTATAGGTTAAGACAGGATCACGAAATCATCGAAGCTATGTACTAATACCGTATAGTTACCAAATTTGGTCTGTTTCTATTAAGAAATACGGTAGTTATCGTGTTCACAATTACTCTCGCAACGTTGAATGAAGCTTTGTACGCTCGCTATCTGAAAACCATCAGTGATTGATTAGGTTCTTTTTTGATTGATCAAGTTAATTTCTTTCTGTTTTCACTCTAAAACAACACAGACAAACAAAATCAACAAATATACGTGTTGCTGTTTTATTTCAATATTAAATGTTTTGTTTTGTTTCTTATTAATCTGTATGAGAAATAACAAATTATGCTCCGAGAATCAATTCTTTGTTTGAAGGTTATTTTTGATGATGGAAGGATTGTGAAGGAAACAGGAAAAAACGATGGCGCTTGGGTTGTGTTTTCTAAACGATGACAAATGTCCGGAAAAATCCTGTTATGAGTTCAAAATTAATTACTTCAAAAATGTTTGCTTGTTTAAAAAAATGAAGTGTTTTAATAAATAATATACTTTTATAAGTTTCGGAAGTTTTAATAAGCTTAATCTTTGTATGTCTCACTAATTCAATGTTTTTTGAGACGTTACATTGGAAAGAATACGTATCTCAAGCCATATGGTTAGTGGAGTGCACACGTTAAATTTTTAGCCTTTGAAAATACTCTCTATAAATACAAAAAAAGAGGAATATTTTTATCACTCGACATGGAATGGCAGACATTTCAATTAGAAAACTTGTACAATTTTGTAATCATGTCCCAAATAAAAAGACATATCCCAATATATAGACTTAAGTGTCTTGCTTTCTCCTTAAGGTCAGTAAGGTCCCTGAAAATAAGGATGTAGAAAATATATTTTTAATAGCCTCACTGTCAAATAACTTTTAACCAAATACAATTGACTTTCAAGTAGGTACTTTATCACACCGTTCATCGCTAGTATTTAATGTTTTCGCACCAGCCAATGTGATTGTTGCTTGAATATAATTTGTATTGGCTATGCGTGTGGCTTATTCCGTTGTTTTGTATGTTTTTTGAGAGTGAAAACAAAAATAAATTAACTTTATGCAATCAAAAATGAAACATAATTAGAAAAAAACCTGAGCAAGAGAAGAATATTGCTTACCCCAGTGATGTTCTTTCTAAGAAAAGTAGTACTAATATGAAGATATTACCTTTTGAAAAGAATCAGTGGTATTAAAAAAAAGTTATTTCTAAATTTTAATGCAGTGAGTAAATTTGATATTTGATACGCGCGAAGGGCAGCGTTTAGTTGTAGGGAGCTGCGATATCGGGGAGATTATCAGCTTCCTTTCAACAAATGCAAAAGCCGTTTTAAATTGTTGTGAAATTTTACATAGTCAATTCTTAAAGGATTTTATTTTCAAACATTAAACCATTTGTTATAATTGATGATGACTTAATTACTATTTATTGTTACATTTTTTGTAATTCGATCATTAAAAAAGCACAGCCTATCTCTAATTCTGAAGATCAACCTATAAAACAGTTGTACAAATATGTGTTAGATGATACAATATACATACAACTTTGGATAATCATGTGGAGGCATAAACATACGCAATGATCCCAACAAATATTAAAAGGCTTATAATACACATGAATAAATATATCACGCGTCCAACTCTAAAGAAGCCCTTCCCTCTTAAAATCTTATTTATAAGTGTTCTGTCACGTGGTAAGTGAGTAAGGTAATTTCAGAGAAACAAAATAAATAGAGCTCTATTTGTACAAATGGGTTTTTTGTTCTACCAAAGAATCATATGTTAAAAATTTCACGTGGAATTTGGTTAAGCACTGTATCTAAAATATTTTAAATAAAATGTGTACATTATAGAAGCTCCTTTTGTATTGGCATTCTTTAATTGATTTTAAACACTCCAAAAATACAATGTTTATTTGTGTTTGTTTTTTAATTAAATTGCAAATATATTGTTAGTATTCGTGAAATAAAGTGGAAATTTAATTTCAACAGTAAAATTAACTGGTGAAACTCAGAAGGTTGCCATTGGCTTTGGAAGTGAGTAACACTCGACGCAGGCGGCTGTTTTATGATACCTTGATTAAAGAGAGAATTCTTAATTCACCGAGTTGAAAACGCACCGGCGAACACCCGCCGCGTCCAGTAGAATATTCATAGGATGAAATAAAGAGGTAGTTGAACAAACACGTTGCAGCGTCATAAAGAAGAGGGCTGAGTTTGCATATACCGTGTTGCTCTAGGGAGGCTTACCGACCAACTTTTGTACAGTTGTTGCTAACTCTGGTGTAAACATGTAGACCTACATACGGTACTAGTTTTGATTAAATTTCGTCTTTTTTATAGTTTTCTGTGCCTAAACGTAAAGTAAGAAATTACTTATTTTACCAGGCGAGTATAGGTCTACCCATCCAAGCAGCAGCCACGCTCGACGTTGCTTGATTAAGTTATCTCGTGATAACCACTGTACCCGCTACACTGCGCCATTGGCGTTGCGTCTCGTGCCTCTTCAGGATAACGAATCTCTCCAAACCGATATAGGTCAGTGTTTGATAGTTTTATACCATCAGTGACATGCCATGTCTTCAGGGAGTGTCATTTGCAGAATTGGTGGAAAGTCATAAAAACGCCAGGTTTCATAAAAGTTTCAAGTTAATTACGAAATAGAAAGTATGTTACGAGATAAATAAAAATTGGATGATCCTGCTGTTTAAATTTATTTTTTACGATAGTTTCTTTAAACTAATCATTTCCTTCTTGCGGATTACCCAAAGGTGTACAAAAATTGTTATTTATTAGAGACATTTAGAGATATTATTACTTGCCAAAATAGGTTTTCCACTTACAACTATTTTTCATTCTCAGGAGCCATTGGCGTCTTATGTATGTATAATTAATATTATTGTATATCAAGATATTTAGCGTTTTTATTAATTCTATTAGCGATTCTAACGACCTTATCTTTTTAACCTGAGTCCGAAGAAGCCATTTATCATGCTACGTTTTAAATAATTCGCACCCATTTTTTAATGGTTACTATATTTAACATATTAACCCTCAAATCAAAGGTTTGTACGTAGTAAAAAGTCTGTATATATAATTTATGTATGAAAGTATTAAAAAATTTGTGTGGGTTAAGTCAGAATTTCTGATTACCAGCCCCGAAATGTATTAAAAATTCTGCAGTGTGAGTGAAACGAAAGTTGTAAAGTAGTGTAAAGGCTGGGAAGAATATTATAGCAACACAGAATATTCCAGCAGTCCCTGCACTTTGCCAGTTATACAGCGGTATATTATATTCATAACTCCCGTGCTCCACACCGCGCCGTCACAGGCCACTGTCAACTAATCTGCAGTTAATCCATTCATTTCACCTTGTTTCCTCTATGCTTTATTTGATGGCCAGCTTGTGAGCCATCAGCAATCTGTTAATCACACACAACGCATGCATTATATTTGATTGTGTCATTAAATATTTGTGTGTGTTTTTAGATAATGTTAACACGACACGTATTGAGTGTTTTTAATCGATTATTGCTCAAAATGGCATAGAATTGCTTTAAACAAATTTGGGCTAAAGAGTAGTTCCGTAGACTCTTACTTTAGAATTTTATTGGTCGCTTTGTTCGAGTAGAAAGTGCAATCTGCCTCTATCTCAAAACCCGAAGGGTTCAATTATGGACTCCGAATCGTAATCATATCGATTTATTCCCTTTATCCCTAAGGTAAGTGAAAACAATTGTAATGAACAAACCTCCATCCTGCGTACCATTTTATCCCTGCTCCTTTAGGATAGAGTACAGTTTGTCTCACAAAGGAAGTTGTCGTAAGCAACGTAATGTAAACGGAACGGGAAGAAGAACGTTAATATAAAATAAAATTTAATAAAACAGACCTACAAACAATTAACAAATTACACTTAGCCGATTACAATACTCCTGTACAATCGTAGTTGCTATTTGTGACACTGGAGTGTTCAGCGTGGTGCATGGTGTTGTTTGAAGGCGCCAGTCACTTCCCGCTTAGGGACCTCTCAATATATTTGGTACGCGCAAAGAAAATTTAATTATATTATTTATTTGTATATTTCTGGTTTGAAACTAAACGAAAACTTCGATAAAATGACAAAATAGTTTTATCGCTTCAAAGTGAAAATGATTTGAGACAATAGTCTGTATAATTTGTAAGAAAAGTGTGTTGTAAATTGTTGTAAATACGAGGATCACAGGTATTATAATGAATAGTTTGCATGCAGTATTAATATATTATTTCATGAATTATTTAATCACATTTCGTAAAAATGTATCGATCAATTCTATTTTTTATTGAAAAGGGAAATTTTACTAAAATTGATAAATAGTGTTTCATAAATGTGGAAAATTGTGTTGACGTACAAAATATTCTCACCGGATGACATTATTTGCCAAACCTGGGTTTGATGTTAAACGAGACATCAGGTGAGTGAAAGGGAAATGTGATGTTATTGTGTTGGCCGACCTGTCTGTCACCTGTCAGGGGCAAATTGGCGGGAGACAATATGATACCGTACAGGTTTTGCTTTCGCGACTGAAGAGAACCGGAGTCTTTTGTTACGCGCCGCATTCTTCTGTAAGAGGGTTGTTGGGTTGGTTCACCTCTTTGCTTTCTTTCGCGAGAAAACAGGTTAGCGTGGTGTGTTCAGTGGCACACACCACGCATACCTAGTGATCACGATGCGAACACTAGGTGATAAAGTGGCATTGTAGGATATACGTGTGAATGTATGTAGATAACTACTATTGCTCGTAAGTAAAGCGACAGGAACAAAACGTAATCACATTGCATTGTGTATCGCTAGGCGTACTATTTTATATCAATTAGAACCACCGCGCCGCGTCGTACTCTGCCGATAGGGAGACTCGCTGTGAGCGATTGTATCAAAGTGCTTGTTTTATTCAATCGGTAACGTGTTTACAGTTTCTCATTATTCACCGGTGTGAGGCGATACAGTTTTGTATCAATCAGAACCACCGCGCCGCGCCGTCCTCCGCCGATTGGGAGACTCGCTGTGAGCGGTTGTATCAAAGTTCATGTTTTATTCAATCGGTAACGTGTTTACAGTTTTCAATCGAGTTTCATTATTCACCGGTGCGTGGCGATACAGTTTTTGTATCAATCAGAACCACCGCGCCGCGCCGTCCTCCGCCGATTGGGAGACTCGCTGTGAGCGGTTGTATCAAAGTGCATGTTTTATTCAATCGGTAACGTGTTTACAGTTTTCAATCGAGTTTCATTATTCACCGGTGCGTGGCGATACAGTTTTGTATCAATCAGAACCACCGCGCCGCGCCGTCCTCCGCCGATTGGGAGACTCGCTGTGAGCGGTTGTATCAAAGTGCATGTTTTATTCAATCGGTAACGTGTTTACAGTTTCTCATTATTCACCGGTGCGAGGTGATACAGTTTTGTATCAGTCAGAACCGCCGCGCCGCGCCGTCCTCCGCCGATTGGGAGACTCGCTGTGAGCGGTTGTATCAAAGTGCATGTTTTATTCAATCGGTAACGTGTTTACAGTTTCTCATTATTCACCGGTGCGAGGTGATACAGTTTTGTATCAATCAGAACCGCCGCGCCGCGCCGTCCTCCGCCGATTGGGAGACTCGCTGTGAGTGGTTGTATCAAAGTGCATGTTTTATTCAATCGGTAACGTGTTTACAGTTTTCTCATTATTCACCGGTGCGAGGTGATACAGTTTTGTATCAATCAGAACCACCGCGCCGCGCCGTCCTCCGCCGATTGGGAGACTCGCTGTGAGCGGTTGTATCAAAGTGCATGTTTTATTCAATCGGTAACGTGTTTACAGTTTCTCATTATTCACCGGTGCGAGGCGATACAGTTTTGTATCAATCAGAACCACCGCGCCGCGCCGTCCTCCGCCGATTGGGAGACTCGCTGTGAGCGGTTGTATCAAAGTGCATGTTTTATTCAATCGGTAACGTGTTTACAGTTTCTCATTATTCACCGGTGCGAGGCGATACAGTTTTGTATCAATCAGAACCACCGCGCCGCGCCGTCCTCCGCCGATTGGGAGACTCGCTGTGAGCGGTTGTATCAAAGTGCATGTTTTATTCAATCGGTAACGTGTTTACAGTTTCTCATTATTCACCGGTGCGAGGCGATACAGTTTTTGTATCAATCAGAACCACCGCGCCGCGCCGTCCTCCGCCGATTGGGAGACTCGCTGTGAGCGGTTGTATCAAAGTGCATGTTTTATTCAATCGGTAACGTGTTTACAGTTTCTCATTATTCACCGGTGCGAGGCGATACAGTTTTGTATCAATCAGAACCACCGCGCCGCGCCGTCCTCCGCCGATTGGGAGACTCGCTGTGAGCGGTTGTATCAAAGTGCATGTTTTATTCAATCGGTAACGTGTTTACAGTTTCTCATTATTCACCGGTGCGAGGCGATACAGTTTTTGTATCAATCAGAACCACCGCGCCGCGCCGTCCTCCGCCGATTGGGAGACTCGCTGTGAGCGGTTGTATCAAAGTGCATGTTTTATTCAATCGGTAACGTGTTTACAGTTTCTCATTATTCACCGGTGCGAGGCGATACAGTTTTGTATCAATCAGAACCACCGCGCCGCGCCGTCCTCCGCCGATTGGGAGACTCGCTGTGAGCGGTTGTATCAAAGTGCATGTTTTATTCAATCGGTAACGTGTTTACAGTTTCCAATCGAGTCTCAATTTAAAAGCAATTCCCTGTCCAGGCCTCCACGACATGACGCGACGCGCTTTTCTCACGACTCCCGAGTTCGACACTTGGAAAACTTCCGGGAAAGTTCCAAATATGTCTGTTTCACCATTCCCTCTACTTTGCAAGTGTTATAAGTGAAACCTTAGCTAAAGTATAATTTCAAATTTCACTCTAATATTTATTGTTGCATTGTCGTTAAGTAGGGATATAAATGTTCAGTGTTATATTTTATAATTACAACTATTAAGTTTTGTATTGCATATACATTTAGAAAACCATACATATTTTCAATGTATTTTTGTTATTCCTTTGGTTTAAATATACGGTGTATAATAATAATAACACTTTTTATGCTGATTAACTTATTAAGTAAATATTGGCTTTATCTACTACTTTTATTTAAAACGTTCTTTTTCTATTTATTCTATTGTAGCAGTTACATTTGTTTTTATGTGCTTAAGCTGAAACTTATTTTATCTTTTTGTTTTTACGTCGAAGAAGGGAAGAATGGTCATTCAAACACAGGAAGAACGGGTCGTTAAATGTTTATACTTTTAAAATACAATTATCAACATGGTATACCGTACTATTGGGTTAGGCTTTACCAAGCCTGCCTTCACTACTAAACTCGCGACGGACAATAATCATCCCCCCTGATATAATCTATCAGGCGAATCGGGAGTTTATCAATTGCTATATAAAGGAATAATATATTACCGTAACAATATATATATAAATGTAGACGGCTTAAGCCGAAATATAGAAACTGTTTAATATATTTGAAGAATTCTTATTGAAGATCAATATATACCTGTATATATAAACTCATAGTATAAACCAAACAAGAGTTAACATTTTTATCAAAAGCTCATATTAAGATTCTGCTTACTACAACGTTTAAACAAATAATGTAAACCAAAACTGATGACACAGACCATTCCTTGCCCCATTATGTTGGGACAGCTGACTCGCAGGATAGCCAACACTGGAGAAACCAATTTCTCTGCAGCGTACTTCACTTGCACACAACTTTCACTGTTAGTTTCATAAAGTAATAATATTCCTGGCTGGACGGCCTGTACCAATGAATGGTTTCTATATTATCTGTTTGGGACTGTTTTCTTTTATTATAGGTATTACTAACAAACTGTAGTTTTTATAACAGTATTTTAGAATTTCCAGTATTAAGTAAAAGATAGGGTGTTGCTACTTATCGTTAATTCATGTTAGTTTTTAATCATGGTTAGTTTTATTATTATACTAATTTGCACATTGTTTCATAATGTTGATTTCATAAGAACAAAACTTACTCAATTTATTTCATTTGACAGATCTTGTAACAAATTCTAATTTTTTAGCAACGATGAATGTTTTTACTGCTTTTAGCAGGAAACATTTTGCAGTTATAATTATAAATTAGGTCATTTTAGTTCAATTTTGCGGTAGAATTAAGAAAAATATTTGAATTAATGCCATATTATTTAGAAATATTTTTAGTTCCTCCATATTTAGCTTTTAAAAAGTAATGTTTAAGGTATACGATAAGAATAATGAGTTTTGAATAAAATTCGATTTCATAATCGTAGTAATGTATTTTAATTGGAAAGAGTAATATTTTGTCCTCTCATAATTTTAAAACTGAAAAAGTTGTAATATCTGATTATAATACTATAAAGTAAATACTAGTTTTACTAGAGTAGTAATTAACAGGTTTAAAAAAGTTGTAATTATTTATTCACAGAGGCTATAATAACCGGAAGTATGAATTATTAAAGATAACATTCTCTGTAGGGTAATAACACAAGGAGTTTTAAATAACCATATAAAATTAATTACGTTAGTTACCGATTTGTGAATCTGCGTAGTATATATTTTATTATTCAACACCTATATGTAAAATACAATTGTGAAAACCCAAAATAAAAGCCATAAGTAACGTCATAGCTTTAAATACAGTTTTAAATCCCTGTTGTAAAGAATTAATTACCTGTTCCCACTACTTCAAAACCCCTTTAAACCTTTTTTAGCCCACCTAAAAATTCAGGAAAGTGTTTCTGTTCGATGGAGGTCCGATTTTTAAATAATGCAATATTTTTTACATATTTTGTGGTATTTTGATGTATTTTAGATCTGTAAGACACATTATTTATTTTTTTATTGCTACCTGCAGAAAAAATCAAGTTTTCTTCGAGTTGCAGAGAAAATGTAAAACATGTTATAATTATTATTATTTACAATTGTAATGGCGGTCTTCCCACGGTTCGTGTCCAAGATATAAAATCATATTCCAATGACCATTTTTTACACGTTGTTGCCTCTACTGCATTAGCCATTACGAAGAATTACTACTATGCAAGGCTTATATGTAATATGTACATTATTCAGTTAACACAAGTGCAATTCCAGAAGAAGCAATTGGAGAACAAACGCTCATTGGAAAATGACAGTGATACGTGAAGCTACTGCGCAATGCCATTGCCAACCAACCATTGGTCGCATCGAGAGATCGGAGTATTACAGTCGTACCAAACACATTCATGTGCGACCGTTCTTGTCATCTTCTCTAATTCGTGCTATTGATACGTGAAGCTACTGCATAGTAACCATTGGTCGCATCGAGAGATCGGAGTATCACAGTCGTACCAAACACATTCATGTGCGACCGATTTTGTCATCTTCTCTAATTCGTGCCATTGATACGTGAAGCTACTGCATAGTAACCATTGGTCGCATCGAGAGATCGGAGTATCACAGTCGTACCAAACACATTCATGTGCGACCGTTCTTGTCATCTTCTCTAATTCGTGCTATTGATACGTGAAGCTACTGCATAGTAAACCATTGGTCGCATCGAGAGATCGGAGTATCACAGTCGTACCAAACACATTCATGTGCGACCGTTCTTGTCATCTTCTCTAATTCGTGCTATTGATACGTGAAGCTACTACATAGTAACCATTGGTCGCATCGAGAGATCGGAGTATCACAGTCGTACCAAACACATTCATGTGCGACCGTTCTTGTCATCTTCTCTAATTCGTGCTATTGATACGTGAAGCTACTACATAGTAACCATTGGTCGCATCGAGAGATCGGAGTATCACAGTCGTACCAAACACATTCATGTGCGACCGTTTTTGTCATCTTCTCTAATTCGTGCCATTGATACGTGAAGCTACTACATAGTAACCATTGGTCGCATCGAGAGATCGGAGTATCACAGTCGTACCAAACACTTTCATGTGCGACCGTTCTTGTCATCTTCTCTTATTCGTGCTATTGATACGTGAAGCTACTACATAGTAACCATTGGTCGCATTGAGAGATCGGAGTATCACAGTCGTACCAAACACATTCATGTGCGACGTTCTTGTCATCTTCTCTTATTCGTGCTATTGATACGTGAAGCTACTGCATAGTAACCATCGGTCGCATTGAGAGATCGGAGTATCACAGTCGTACCAAACACATTCATGTGCGACCGTTCTTGTCATCTTCTTGCTATTGATACGTGAAGCTACTACATAGTAACCATTGGTCGCATCGAGAGATCGGAGTATCACAGTCGTACCAAACACATTCATGTGCGACCGTTTTTGTCATCTTCTCTAATTCGTGCCATTGATACGTGAAGCTACTACATAGTAACCATTGGTCGCATCGAGAGATCGGAGTATCACAGTCGTACCAAACACATTCATGTGCGACCGTTTTTGTCATCTTCTCTAATTCGTGCCATTGATAACGTGAAGGTACTGCGTAACCATTGGTCGCATCGACACCTAATTTCAGGAGTATTAAGTTATAAAAACACACAGTTTAGTTTGCTATCGTACAATATTCCGTTCTATCACAATCGATTTGTGACACCTTAAATCCAACATCCTGGATGTAAATTTTATATATGTATACGGTACTAGCTGTTTCCTACGGCTTCACACGTGTTTTGTATGCTTTACCCGTATATGAGCACTTCTTGTTCAAGTGAATTATTTTACACCGATGTAGAGTTTGAATTTGAGTTTGAGTTGCCACGATCAAGAAAATCTGTCAAAATTGTATGTTTTTAACCTTTGTACACGTACTTTGTTATAAAATGGTCTAACCCTCAAGCTTTAAGTTCAACCAGAAATGTATTTTTAAGACAAATATACATCATAACTTAGCGCCCTCAAATAGTGTTTGACTATTTAATATACGTAACTGTCTCGTAATTACAGTTTATGATTTGCAGGTGCTTTGATATTTTTTATATTTTGTAGAGCCGGTTGGTGGCGAGTTAAATCAATGATCATAGCATATAGACCTTCTCCGTGGTAAAATACGTATATATAGAAGTTCTAATAATGATCGGACAACTAGTTTCTGAGTCTATCAATTTCATACATACAAAAATCGTCTTTATATAATTTGAAATGTTTACATGTGTGTGTATTTTTAAAATTTGGATTGATTTTTGAATATGTGGGTTCTGATCAGTGAAGAAATACAAAACCTTTCGAGCATATATCATAGTGATGTTTGCTGTAATCATATATCGAAATCTGAAGAAAATATTAATTATCATTTGTTTCTTCTTAAATGCTTTGACCTGCTTCAAACTATATTTTCATGTGGTGTCCACCAGATAGTTTACTGATAAGTTTAAGAAATTGTAATTCAGAAAATGTATAAGGTAACGAAGGAATATCGAGTCGGAGGCTGCGTCACAAAACCACATTGTGGTGGATGACGAGCGAGCGCGGAACACTGGGTCGAGTGCAATTTTAAAGCCGCGAACTTTCCCGACAAAAGCGTATTGTACCGGCACTTAAAATTGAAAGCTTCACTCTCGCGGGTAAATTGGCAGTGGATGGGTACGTGACCCTCTTCTCCGACTCACTGACAGACAGGTGGATATTTGCTTGTTGGGGCAACTGATAACATCGTCTTATCGTCTCGGTAAACAGTTCTTTGTTTCATTTATGAAAGTTAAAGTTTGTATAACGTTCTTTTGATCTTTGAAAATGCTGTATCAGGAATTAACCTATTTTCTCCTGCATCTGTTGAAACTCAAAGTATCTTTAATATTCAGTTCGTATTTTCTTATTTTTAGTTCATGTTTTCACATTCATTCATGACGTATTATTTTTCAGGTACGTGGTGAACTCTGTGTGGTGTCATTTTTAACTGTATCGTAAGTACTGTTATATGTGAATAATTTATATATTAAGGTATATCATCGTTACTTTTATTACGAAATTAAAATATCTATCATATATTTAACAAACGCAGTGTAACTTGTAATTAGCAAATGCAAATTCTAATAATAATTATTCATAAGGTTTTTAAGTTAAGTTTTCCAACATAATTCATTAAAATTTTTGGGGGTGTTTCTACGTTTTTTAAAATCACCCTACTCTTAATTTTTTACACAACGATGTGTTTGAAATAATCATGGAACTTCGAATCAATTTGTGGAGAACTACAGAATTAATAGTCTATGAGTTAAAAAGTATAGTTGGGAGTGCCGATGGCCGAGCGGTCTAAGACGTCGGACTTTGAGTCTGAGTTAGAGATAGCGCAGGTTCGAATCCTGTCTGTGACCCTTGCACTTTTTATCAGTACCATTGACCTTTTACTGTATCGACTCTCCCCTTTATTCTGTTTGATAAGATCCTCGCACAGGCCAGTGGCCCATGAGGACGGGGCAGAATAAGGACTTAAAAGGGGATCGGCTTCTCCTTAAAAAAAAAATAAATAAATAAAAAAATAAGTTCACTGTTGTTGGAAAATATGTAAATCACAATACCATTTAGGTGGCATTTTAGTCTTCTCTTTTTATAGTTTTGAATGCTTTAAATTTAATCACAACCCTTTGAATTGTTTTACCTCAAGATATGAAAAATAGAATCCTTTTTCGATCTTTCCACGAGGCACTGTGAACAACAAGCTATTAATTCAAGGAAATCTTGACATTACGCTCACAGAACATGACCGATGATAATAATATAAAGATGTTTTTAGTAATATATAATAAATTACTAAAGAGAATGTAGTATATTTTATATATAAAAATTAAGTTTCCTTATGTTATAGAGTATTTGTAAAAAAAGTACAAATTCGCAGATCATGTTTCTTTGAAAAACTTATACTTGAGTACATAGGCTATCAATTCCTGAAATATTATAATTATTGTGCATATTGTATAAAATTAACATCCTTATTTTCAGTTACTTTTTATGGAGCTTGGGCCCTAATTTCTTATTTTTAATGCCCTTTATTCCCTCGTGGAGCGGTATCTTTATTAAATATTTTCAAGAATTCAAAAAACTTCTTAAAAGGTTGCAACTCTGGAAAGATATTAACTCAACCACAACACGAGTGCCAGTAGATGCACGAGGGGGTAATACCGCCGATGCCGTGTCAAAACTTGTCAGTAACTGGAAAATAATACACCGCTGTAAAAGTGCGGTAAAAGCTTTGTCGGCGGCGGGAAATGTGTTTGTTCTGTGTTGGCTAACCTGTCAGTCAGCTGTCGCACCAGAATTCGTTGGGAAACGATTCGTGTCATCGCCATTGTATTTGAAAGAGCTAATAAAATAATGTTTGCAGTATTTTATGAATATACAAAAATTCTTTCTAAATCATACATGTTAATTTCACATCTGTTTATCTTTTCATTAAATTTGGCATAATTTAATTTTTTGTTCCGTATTCGTAAAGATATATGTGACTTCTTAAGAAATGTCAATTTTTATTTTTAGTATGTACTACAGATTTCATTGTTGAAGTGAAAAAAGGACTCGATAGTCATTATTACGGATGAAACTGATGTGGTATCATTGAAAAACGCTAAAAGAGGCATGGTAGTTTTTGGTTATGAAAGAGACTTTCCCTTTTAGCGACACTTTCAAAAAGTTAAAGTACATATCAATGCTTGGGATGTGGCAAATGCACTGTTGATTGAAGTATCTTGGAGCATTTCCAAAAATGTTTAATTTACTACCACTAGTAAATGAATACAAAATGTTCCAATATAAATTTTATTTAGTGCGCAAGGCCTTTCAGAATCAATGATTCCATCATCATTTTTGAAGTGTTTGATGGTGGAATCATTGATTCCGAAAAGCCTTGCGCAATAATACAATTTATATTGGAAATTTTTTTATTCATTTGCCAGTGATAGTAAATGAAATACACTGTTGTTTAACGAATTCACTTAGGCCTGAGTTATATTGTTTAAACTTCGTATGTATTTATATAATTTCTTTCTTGCGATATCACTACTTTTAATATTATTAACTGCGATATCTTTTCATTATTAATAAACAAGAAAGCCAAACAGCGGAACGCTACTGTGTCGCAATGTGTAGGAATTACCAAACCATTAAGTTGAAATAAACTCTCTTAATCGACCTAGAAAAATCCTAGTAACTTTTCACACAGTTGATATATTTGATTATTTATTTTTGATACGTATGATGGCCAATACTTCCGACATTGTTTCTACGACCGCTCTGCAACAGGCACAAACACTAAACTGATGTATGTTGAGAGCGTATAATCGTGTAATACGAACTGAAATACAATCTGTGGGTAGCGGCGCATCAATTTCTATTACCAGAACCACGTCCGGACATAGATTAATTATACTTCCGTTTCTCTACTCGCCTTACGACCACTTCTTCGAGCACACAAGTGTTTTTGTGTAATTTTGGTATATATTAGTATGCGTGTGCGTGTATCCTGAAATATTCTGTAAATAATTGTACAGATTAAAAAAAAACTACATCACCCGTTGTCGACATTTATCGCCTCCGCTTGTTAAAAGGGAATCGACGCTACCGAATTCAAAACAGTGATCACACGTCAGCAAAGATCGATTTAGTATGTATAAACTATATTGTTCGCTTTACCTACATCACACGTTGTCGACATTTATCGTCTCCGCTTGTTAAAAGGGAATCGACGCTACCGAATTCAAAACAGTGATCACACGTCAGCAAAGATCGATTTAGTAGTATGTATAAACTATATTGTTCGCTTTACCTACATCACATGTTGTCAAAATATCTCGTCTCCTCTTACAGAAGGGAGTTGACACGACCGAATTCAAAACAGTGATCACACGTCAGCAAAGATCGATTTAGTATGTATAAACTATATTGTTCGCTTTACCTACATCACACGTTGTCGACATTTATCGTCTCCGCTTGTTAAAAGGGAATCGACGCTACCGAATTCAAAACAGTGGTCACACGTCAGCAAAGATCGATTTAGTATGTATAAACTATATTGTTCGCTTTACCTACATCACACGTTGTCGACATTTATCGTCTCCGCTTGTTAAAAGGGAATCGACGCTAGCGAATTCAAAACAGTGATCACACGTCAGCAAAGATCGATTTAGTATGTATAAACTATATTGTTCGCTTTACCTACATCACACGTTGTCGACATTTATCGTCTCCGCTTGTTAAAAGGGAATCGACGCTACCGAATTAAAAACAGTGATCACACGTCAGCAAAGATCGATTTAGTATGTATAAACTATATTGTTCGCTTTACCTACATCACACGTTGTCGACATTTATCGTCTCCGCTTGTTAAAAGGGAATCGACGCTACCGAATTCAAAACAGTGATCACACGTCAGCAAAGATCGATTTAGTATGTATAAACTATATTGTTCGCTTTACCTACATCACACGTTGTCGACATTTATCGTCTCCGCTTGTTAAAAGGGAATCGACGCTACCGAATTCAAAACAGTGATCACACGTCAGCAAAGATCGATTTAGTATGTATAAACTATATTGTTCGCTTTACCTACATCACACGTTGTCGACATTTATCGTCTCCGCTTGTTAAAAGGGAATCGACGCTACCGAATTCAAAACAGTGATCACACGTCAGCAAAGATCGATTTAGTATGTATAAACTATATTGTTCGCTTTACCTACATCACACGTTGTCGACATTTATCGTCTCCGCTTGTTAAAAGGGAATCGACGCTACCGAATTCAAAACAGTGATCACACGTCAGCAAAGATCGATTTAGTATGTATAAACTATATTGTTCGCTTTACCTACATCACACGTTGTCGACATTTATCGTCTCCGCTTGTTAAAAGGGAATCGACGCTACCGAATTCAAAACAGTGATCACACGTCAGCAAAGATCGATTTAGTATGTATAAACTATATTGTTCGCTTTACCTACATCACACGTTGTCGACATTTATCGTCTCCGCTTGTTAAAAGGGAATCGACGCTACCGAATTCAAAACAGTGATCACACGTCAGCAAAGATCGATTTAGTATGTATAAACTATATTGTTCGCTTTACCTACATCACACGTTGTCGACATTTATCGTCTCCGCTTGTTAAAAGGGAATCGACGCTACCGAATTCAAAACAGTGATCACACGTCAGCAAAGATCGATTTAGTATGTATAAACTATATTGTTCGCTTTACCTACATCACATGTTGTCAAAATATCTCGTCTCCTCTTACAGAAGGGAGTTGACACGACCGAATTCAAAACAATGGCCACACATCAGCGTAGAACGATCCAATACGTTTAAAAATATTTTCCCCGGAGCTATAATACCCTAATTATCCCGTAATTATCTTTAATAGTACAATATAATTAATTGTTATTATGTCTACACCTGTATCTGCGAACGTGCATATCATCACGTAACTACACAATTTATTGTAATCAGTTTTGACTATGTGAATAGTAAATACTGTCGGACTTGCTGAGACTATAATCAGCCAAACACAACACAAAACTCAGTATTCCGCATATTATTATAGTTAATATCAAGGATATAAAAATAATTTTTGAAAACCACAGAACAAACTCTGTTAATTTCAGCAAAAGGTAGCCGAATGAAGAAAATTACAATCTTCTGGTGCATTTAAGTTTTACTAAATTGTTATTGTTTTGAAACAAAACTGTTGCGGAGCGTATGGAAAAAGGCAAGGTCTCTTGAGTTCAGTGAGTAGTCAGATATTGCCGATATGCCATATGAGATAAGTTTGCTCCGTAGTGAAGTGCGACTGCGAAATTTTACAGTCGAAATTTTTCTATTTTTAGGAGGATTAAATTATGTTCTTTATTTGTATTGGCCATGCTCAAACGAATAAACTTAATTCTTCGCGATCATTGATATAGTGTACTAGCTGTTTCCCGCGGCTTCGCACGCTTTTCGTAAGCTTTGCCCGTGCATGAGCACTTCTGGTTCAAGTTAATTATATTTCTAACGCCGATGTAGAGTTTGCCTTGTTGCCACGATCAAGAAAATTTGTCAAAAGTATGTTTATAGCCACTATGCACGTCCATGTACTTTGTTCTAAAGTTGTCTAATACTCAAGCTAACACTGTAGGCTTAAGTTCAACTAGAAATTTACAGTATTTTAAAGGCAAATATACATAATAACTTAGTGCCTTCAAACAGTGTTTGGCTATTTAATATACGTAACTGTCTCGTAATTACAGTTTATAATGTGCAGGCGCTTTGAAAAAGTATCTTCTGCAGCGCCGCCTGGTGGCTAGTTACATCAATGGACATAGCGTAAAAATCTTCTCCGTGGAAAAGTACATTTACGTACAAATCTTCATGATGATCGGTCAAATAGTTTACGATTCTATAAAGGACACACAGACAAACACTTATTTTTATAAATATAGATATTTGTGCAAAACAGCTGATTGAAGTTGAACACTCCTTAGAAATCCCATAAATATCGAGTTTTAAAACTTCTCGCAGTTGCACGTTGCTGACTTACAGACCATGTACCAACCTGCTGAATGTGTTGAGATAGACGTGACACTTGACAGTAATGCTTATCGAAGTGGCGAGTCTTGTTTGGGCAGTCAAGGTCGGACCATTTCTTTGTATTTTGCACGTATAGATTTAAAAGGCACGTTTGCGTTTAGATACGTGTAACAGGCACGTAAGCAGCGGGTCGTCGCTTCGTGTTAAATTAAGAAAGTTTTCTTTGTTATGCTTACGCTGTGAGCATCGTAACTCATATTAAAGTATTCCGGTTCCCACTGGGGTACGCTATTAACTTCTTGAGATATTCCGGTCTCACTGTGGAGATCAATCTGCAGTCAACAGATGTTATGAACTGCCAATAAACGACTGTTCTTCTGCACAGGTGAGTTGAAAATGCGCACCTTACTTGGTGTTAGCTTAAGCTTAACCAACCATCGAACAGTCACGATCAATATCCAACTTTAAGACAATTTCGCGCTATCTTCTTTATTGTAATCATTTTCGTTCCTCATTATTTCTATTACCCTTGGATAACAGTAGGGAATTTTTGCAAGTACTTTTGTTTCGTCGAACTCTATTGCATGTTTGGTCTTGAAACCTATCTGCTGATGTAGACCATTTTTTTCCATATTTTGACGTTTCGTGTGACTATCGTATCGTGTTCATGCACTAGAGTAGATATTATACGTTGTGTCTCTCCAGTGTAGACCGATCTAAAGCTACATGGTATTTCGTGGACTACCAACGTACAGAGTAGAATCTTGTCCTGTACTGGTCTCAGCTTTTCGGCTGGATATTATCTCTTTAGTATCACCCCTATATTATCGGTCGTTTTTTGTATGGGATATTTGCTAGTTTTGGCCGTTCTCCACTTTGACTTTGATACTTTGACCTAAATGTGGTACCTGTTAACATGTAACTTTCGTAACTTGTTTTTTTAATGCCACATTTATTTGTGTAGTACTTTTATATTGTCCTCTTCTCTTTATTCCATCGATCTCAGTCTGATATTTAGATCGCCCTATTGATTAAGCTCAGCGTTAGCGAAGTGAGTTTGAAAATATTTCAGTTCTGTATTTTTGTCTAGACGATATCTCGAAAAAGAACTGACCTATAGACTTGAAATTGTACATGACGCTTCTTTTATATTTGAGGAATACTGAGTTATGTGATGGTACATGTTATTCCATGGGATTTTTCTGAGCGTTAGTGGACATTTTTACATTGGTCTTACGGGCAACCATGATGACAACGAGAAACCAGCACAATAAATACATTTGTAAACATGCAGAGTACAACCATATGATATTTCAACACGTAACTTTTATTCGTAGAGTAATAATAAATAAATAATAGAATCGAAATTCAACGTTCTAATTCCGTTACGAGATTTGGTTTAGTCGTATTAGTTCGTTGTAATACCTTCCCCAGCTCACTGGATATTTATTATTTTAACATTCTGTTTTGAAACCTAACAACATGAAAAAAAATACGAATGTATCATATGGCAAGAAATCTCGTAAAACATTTGATCTGTAGACAAATTTTGCACGAACTTCATTCCTATATTAACAAGAATGAGTTCTATGATGGTGCACGAGCAACCATCGACTCTGGCTGAGCGTCATTACAAACCTATAACTGAGGAGGCTAACACAGTTGTTTTCTGTGTGATTGATTATATACCCGTGGGACATCTTAAGATTGAAATGAGCTCTAGATTTGAAATTCTGTAAGCAACGTGAAGCCTGTTACGTGACACGTGTTATGGCGTACACCAACCTTTTAGCTAAAACACACATGATCTTACTGGGACAAAGGAAATTATTTAATTCCTCACCATTTCCAACGCTGTGGTAATACTGTACAGTTCTTAAAACGCCTAAACCATTCAAGTCTCGCAATTAAACCATTTATCAGATGAGATCCGTATTGGTCGTCGTGACCTGTAGTTGGAACAGATCATTCCTAGATTGGTGTAATTTCTTTTATTCCGATGGAGTTTGACTATTCGTATAGTATAAGGAACATCAACAGGTCAAAAGACAACAGATTATTCGACAGCTTTTGTTGTATATCTCTCCTGTGAGTAATTACTGTAGAATACAAGCAGAAATAAAACAATACATAAATACAGATATGTACATACTTCAACTATCCTTCGTAGACTAGTGATTAGAAACCCTTTGTTTTGAAAATGTCTTACTATCCCGATAGATTGCAATTAATACCTTCACTGAAGAACTGCAAGGTTTTCTTGCCATCACAACCCCGATAGAACTTATTTGCCAACCAAAACAGAACGCCACTCTTTACAAACAGTCATTAATAGACAAAACTAACTAATTCTCGTTCCTTTATTTGCAATAAAGTATCAACTTAAATCTATTGCCTAATTTTTCCAAGATTTCACAGGAGGTGAAACCTACCCCAACAGTTTCGGGGAACTAAAACTTGATACAAAAAATCCAACAGGGAAAACAAATACTTTACTCTTATTAGTCGTTCCACTATGTAGAGTGTTGTACCAACAACCATATCTTTTCTAATTTAGGCAGTAGTTTAAAGTTAAAATCGCCCACACGATGGCAGCGAGAAAATATCAGAATAATATGTAAGTTTGTAAACATACCCAATATACATATAAGAGATTCAAACATGTGACATATTATTATTAATTAACACATGTAGCCTAACTATCCAAAACACAAAATTTTATAGTGACTTGGCGTGTACATTTTTACGAGTATAGTTTAAACACATATATGAAACCCAATTTCATGAACAAAAATGTGAATTTACTATCTCACAAGGGTTGAGAAAGATTACGTATGTAGATTTTAAATTTTGCATGAACCAATCATCTTGATGGAATGAGATACAGATTTGAAATTTGCATGCATGCTCATCGTAACCTGTTAAGACACGGTTTCTTGTACCTGCATTACCCTCTGAGGAGTAGGTCAAACTGTGTTCTTTTTTTTTTTGGGGGGGGGGAATTATTTACATCGATAAAAAATTGTGATCCGATAAAAAAAGTGAAAACTTCAATTGCGATCCAAATTATTAGTATGTGTTAGTAGCAATGTCTGTCATTTCCATTGTATAATTATTACTCAAAACATTCCTCGCACTTGATCATTTGTTTTTTAACTGATCCCGTTCACCGATCTCATTGGCTTATAGAAGATTGAAGTGTCAAGAACATTTATTTATTTAAATTTCGAATTATCTAAGACCAGTGTTTTGTGGTATTTTGTTCTAATGAATGAACAAAAGCTTTGTGGTTTTTATGTAGCCTGAATTTTAATTTGATTAATCAATTTTAAAGATGTTTCGTTATAGAATATATATAGTGTAAAAAGTCCCGCACTGGCTTCAGAATTCCCGAATGATTAAAGGTAAAGCGATAAATCTACCTCACTAACTAACTTAAAACTATTTCATAAGTCCAGTATTCATTTATTAAGTTTAACTGTCACAACTTGAGCCAAGACAAAAATATTAAACCATATGGAACAGGACCTATATTGTAAATGTTTCAAACTTTAAACTCATTTTTTAAAGAGTGAACCCTTTGAGGTCGAATTTACGGCATTTTACTTTACTCTACTAATAAAGACCTTTAATTTTATGTACTACTAGACCTACACTCTCATTTAAGATTTTCTTCTAAACTCCTTGCGGGCCATCCCTTTGACATAAAAATTGTAGTTACTTCAAAAAGTAGATTTATAGGTGCAGTAATGATGTACCAATTTTTATTTTTTTACTTGTAATCGTTCGGGAGTTACCAAGCCAGTGCGGGACTGGTAATTGGGAATTGGTTTGAATATAATCGGACAGTCAAGTGTGTTTGTTGATCAGAATTCCCACCACAAATATTACCATACACGTCCAGTGCGACCAGTGACCGAGGTTGATTGACAGCTCAGGGAAGAGAGATGAGAGATAATATCTGGGCAATTAGGCAGTGGTACGGACGGCAGTAACCGTAGCCAGTGGGTACTTGTCCGCTCGGGTCGTCATCAATGACATGCGGCACTTGTCATCATCATGGGATACACAGAGGACAATTAATTATGATGATTGCACTACGTGGCGCAAATACACGGCGCTCTTGTCATACAATGTTATTATTCGTGTTTTATCAGTTAATGTTTTGTAATTAACAATTAGTAGTAAAAACTATTAAAAAACCTAAACGTCTGAGAAAGGTTACAACTAAGATTACCCAACAGCATTCGTTAGTGTCGCGCTTCCATATAAGTTATAATACTAGGTCTGTCCGACGGATCGCATTTCTACGGCTAATACCATAGGGCAATAAATGATCGATCTATGCAAATAGTGTTACAGGGTAACCCGTAATTAAAATATACAAGCACCACGTTTCCAGATGGTTTTAACTAAACAAAAAAATTACATTACGCTTTAGTTGTAACGAGTGTTTTTGTTTTTCATAAACGGGGAACCAAACTAGTATTTTTGGTTTTCTGCTTTGTATACTCTATGAAGTGGTATAGTTTTATTATTAAAGATGTTTTTACTATTCCACAAACTTTTATTTTGAAAGCGCTTTCGCCTGTTAGGGCGTCAACAGGGCAGTAATACAAACGTCTTCAGTACTACTATTTTTGGAGCAATTATTATGTCCATTGGAATTTTATGAGATTTGGCATGGTTTTAGCTTAGGCGATACTACGAAAGTTGCGACGCAGCTCGTGGAAAACACACAAACAAGTTCTAAGTAAATCAAGCAGTAAACAAGCTTTGGATTATATGTTCCTAGAGTTTACTAGCTAATTCCGAAAATTTTGGACTCTACTTACCTTTATAACGTTTACAGTCTTGAGAATGTAAATTGATGATAAATTTAATTTTAAATAAGCACCCAATAGTTTAAAACCCCACTGAACGTGCAAGTCTGGAAATTAGCGTAGTAGTGAACTTTCAGTTATATAGTTATGAGTATGTTAAACATGATTTGTTATTTAACGCGGTACATATGGATAATGTTTATCCATTTTATAATGTTATTATGTTATTTATGTTCATGGATTATGTGTGGTTTTAGATTTTGTCCTATTAGAATAAATTGGAAGCCTGTCAGTCATAATATTACATCGTTATTACGTAGTTTTAATATATAACTGCTTTGCAGTCTTCTTCGTGACGAAATTTAGGGTAGATTCTAGATAGAAAAACAAACAACCGTTAACCGAAAATTAGAGATAAGTAGATAAATTTGATAGCTAGTCTTGATAAACAAACGTTTTATAAATGTTGAATGTTTGCGTTGTTCTAAAATTTGTGTGTCGACTAGACATAGATAAAAATTTACATTATTTTAGAAATTTTAAACAATTACAAGCGACTATTACACTTACACATTTTTCGACTTACATAAATTGGAAGCCGTTCCAAGTTAGGAAACGGAATTGTTATTTCTTAGATATTAGGCATCGTAGAGCAAAACTGAAGTTACAATTCTTACGCCATTTACAGCTCTACAAAATCATGCAATACAGATGAACACAGATGAAAAAAGGCTTGAAAACGTGAATTGTGTAAAAGTATTAATATATTTAGACTAAACGTGGAGAACGCTTGTTTTACTGGCTTGAGTGATTATCTTGGCCTGTATAAACTAATTTAAAGTTTCAAGATGATCACACTTTTGCAGTTTTATCTCGGCTATTTCCCCGAGTAAAACAATAAATCAGCAGGAAGTCATTAAAAATCTTAAAATTATTTGTTAGTAAAATGCATAAAATAAATGTAAAAATAATTACCTAATTTAATGTACCTAACATACAAACTACTATTACAAGTTATTAATAAAGTTGGTATGCTCCTATCATAAAAAATTAATGTATCACAAAAAATGTTCTCACCAAATCGTGTACGAGCCTTCCGACTTAAAGCATGAGTAATGGGGAAGCTTTATAATGACAAAAGCCGCTCAATTTGGTGGAATAATGGTCTATGGGAACTCATCAAAGGCGCATATTCAGCTCGGACGATGCAGCAATTAACCTTCAATTACAATTACAATTGGATTGGACTCAAAATGGAAGCTTTTGTCGCTTGTCGCTTGATGACGTCAAGACCCCTCCCCGCACTTTTTATCGATCACCGCTCTCCATCAGTCATTGTGTCATCGTCGATTTAAATCACTGTTTAAACATTTTCAAACTGATCGATGGGTTATATGAGTTTATCACCATGTACCTAAACGGTGTTTGAGAATTCACCAACATTACTAAACATCTCAAAGTACGCGGGGACATGCCAACATGTATAATAAATGTGCCTGAGATATTTCGTCAACTTTATTAAACATAGGAAAGGACGAGTATAAATATATAAGGGAGAAAAATTGTCATTATTTATAATACATTTTCCCGAAATATTTTGTCAACCTCACTGAAAATAGGAAAGTACAAATAAGGTAGCTATATAGATAGATAGATAACAGATAGATAGATAGATAACAGTAGGTATGTTACCAAAAATACTGAAGATCACAAAATACGAATGTAAGTGAACGCCTCGAATCCTGCATAGCAACTACACCATACACCATATATAATAATAACAATAATATCTTTGTTATAAGTTATACATATTCTCAAGAATCGTGTTGTGTAGCTAGCAACGAAATGTTACAAATCCGTGTTGCAACCACATGTTGTCAACAATGTAACACGGTGTTGTGGCTGTGAACTGTGCGAGGCACTCACATACAATGTACGTAATATGATATGGGAGGATTCACTCTAACACTGGCTTCTATAACATGTTAAAACTGACAAACGATAAGTACATTTTAAAATTAATAATTATGTTGGAATCGTTAAATAAAGCAACATAAAAGTACGTTTAACAGCATTTTTAAACTGCCTTATAAAAAGTTTCATAATATTAAGAACATTTCATGAGTTAAGTATTTTTCTGTGATTTCAAGGTGCGAGTCAGAATTTAATTTCCTTCCATCACAAAGAGGTATGTTTTAAGTGTTAATTTGGGCCTACTTAACAAATCAGCCATAGGGAATATCAAAATAAATACCGAATTCTAAGTTAAAAACCGTTTCTTTCTTTGGTTTGGTTATTTTTAGAATATTCCAAATATATTAAGCATTTAGTTGCAGGAATAACCTATATAAATATTGACCTCAATATTATACACATTTACGCAACTCATAATAGCAATAAGGAAAATGAGAGTAAAGTACCTGTGTGAGTGATGTATGTTAAAGGTGCATAATGTTTAATATAATGCTAGCTTAAGTATAGAATAATGCAAACTTGTGTTGGATACATCATGAAGTTGAGTTTATAAATTAACTGGAGCCGTTTTAAAGTTAAACACAGTTTATGTATCCATCAAAGGAGAGAGTAGCAGAAAAGAGAGAACACAAGTCTCGTTGGAACAACTGATCACAGCGCAGTCGTACGGCGAAGCACAGTACTATCATTAACGGAACCTAGGTCAACACTAGCGAACTCTGTTGGTTGACTTGTGGATTCGGATGGTTTCTGCTCAGAAAGCCATGTTGCACAAAGGCACGTTGTGTAGAAGGCAATTAACAGGTCATTGTACCCCGTTTGTTGAATGAAACCCACGTGTGTCAGACTACGTATGTCAAAACTTACCGTTTCAGAGCGATGTGTGTCAACGTCTTAAGTCATATTTTGTAATGAATATCAAAGTATCGCTCCAAAATACCTGACTTAATTGAAACAGGGCCAAATTGTGTTTTCCAAGTGAGCCAAGATAACGAATTAAAAACACTGATACGATTTTAAAACTACGTATATAAAAAAACAGTAGTATTGAAAACCGCAATGTTCAATGCATTAAAGGACATTTTCTTTCTGCACTTAGTTAGCTTACAGTGTTTAAAAGGTTCTGTAAGTTATGCGATAATTTTGAGGTCACCTTTGTCTTGTTACTTTAAAATTGGAGTTCAGACTATCTTTTATTAGCCTCAAGTCTTTCGTCCGACCACGGACTAACACTATATACACATGCTACTTTTCAACAAGTTATAATCATAACCTGTTTGCGACTATTAATTAAGCTACAAACAGAACAATTATCACACTAATATCATAATACTGATCGCCATTTATAAGTAGAGCGCAAAGACCAAAAAACTTAAATTCGTATTTTATGAACTTTAGTAATGCAAAATACCTCAACATGTTCACATACATGGACAATTTTTCTCCACTATATACTTACATTCGCATTTTCCTATATTCAGTAAAGTTAACAAAATATCTCGGTCACATTTTCTATACGTGTTGGCTATTTTCACCCGTAATATTCTCGTACTTGGTGTATGATGTAGTTGCTATGTAATATGCGTGGCGCTCGCTCACATTCATATTTTGTGACTTTCAGTATTGCTGTTATATATCTCAAGTATATTTTGACAATTGT